>NC_044554.1:74518017-77205439 GCF_007565055.1 Rhinopithecus roxellana
ATGGGCCTCTACCTACATCACTTTCAACTGGGGCACCTACTAAGTGTTATACTAACACACCAAGGTGAGGTGTGCCCTCCCTCCCACAATTTCAGATGTTCAAAGGAAATGGTACTGAGAATCTGCTATAGAACTCTGGACCCTCACTCCATGGAGGATATAAAGAGGGAAGAGATAGGAGGAGAGGAAGATTGTTTTAAATTTTTTTGAGACCTCTCTGCTGTGAGCCTCCACTCCACTCCTATTTGGGGACAGTCTGAAGATGTTCCATCTAACCTTCTGCTTGGTGGGGCTTCAAGGGAACCACAAGGAGCTTTGAAATGTATTCCTTACTTTTAAGGGAGAAGTCTGATGCTTGGCTTGTGCCAGAAAAAGTCTTCATCGTATATTAATGCTAATAACACATAAGACTGTGGCCTGGGTGCTATCTCCTCCCAGGAAAACTAAAGGGAATAAATGTCTAGTACTAGTTTTGGTGTGTCCATCCGAACTCTAATTAAGTGTCTATTCTCACTTCACAGGTTAGAGTTTAATTTGAAACAGAATATCTAAGTACCATTTTCTTTCCTTTCAAATAGCAAAACAATAATATCAGACACTTCTCAGGAATAATTTTGGATATAACTAACAACTTCCTCTCCTCTGACCAGAGAATCTGAAAAGAACCAAAAAAGTTTACAAAACATTTTCAATTAAACAGTTTAAAATGTTTTCTTAAAATTAGAATTTATATTTTGATACATTTGAAATTTATGAGATTACCTTGCATAAAGTAGATTACCGTTTATTTTATTTTACATGTGCACAACGTGCAGGTTTATTACATATGTATACTTGTACCATGTTGGTGTGCTACACCCATCAACTCGTCAGCACCCATCAACTCGTCATTTACATCAGGTATAACTCCCATTGCAATCCCTCCCCCCACCCCCCTCCCCATAATAGGCTCCAGTGTGTGATGTTCCCCTTCCTGCGTCCAAGTGATTTCATTGTTCAATTCCCACCTATAAGTGAGAACATGCAGTGTTTGGTTTTCTGTTCTTGCGATAGTTTGCTGAGAATGATGGTTTCCAGCTGCATCCATGTCCCTACAAAGGACACAAACTCATCCTTTTTTATGGCTGCATAGTATTCCATGGTGTATATGTGCCACATTTTCTTAATCCAGTCTGTCACTGATGGAAATTTGGGTTGATTCCAAGTCTTTGCTATTGTGAATAGTGCCGCAATAAACATACGTGTGCATGTGTCTTTATAGCAGCATGATTTATAATCCTTTGGGTATTTACCCAGTAATGGGATGGCTGGGTCATATGGTATTTCTAGTTCTAGGTCCTTAAGGAATCACCATACTGTTTTCCACAATGGTTGAACTAGTTTACAATCCCACCAACAGTGTAAAAGTGTTCCTATCTCTCCACATCCTCTCCAGCACCTGTTGTCTCCTTTCTTTTTAATGATTGCCATTCTAACTGGTGTGAGATGGTATCTCATTGTGGTTTTGATTTGCATTTCTCTGATAGCCAGTGCTGACGAGCATTTTTTCATGTGTCTGTTGGCTGCATGCATGTTGTCTTTCGAGAAATGTCTGTTCATATCCTTTGCCCACTTTCCGATGGGGTTGTTTGTTTTTTTCTTGTAAATTTGTTTGAGTTCTTTGTAGGTTCTGGATATTAGCCCTTTGTCAGATGAGTAGATTGCAAAAATTTTCTCCCATTCTGTAGGTTGCCTGTTCACTCTGCTGGTAGTTTCTTTTGCTGTGCAGAAGCTCTTTAGTTTAATTAGATCCCATTTGTCAATTTTGGCTTTTGTTGTCGTTGCTTTTGGTGTTTTAGACATGCAGTCCTTGCCCATGCCTATGTCCTGAATGGTATTATCTAGGTTTTCTTCTAGGGTTTTTATGGTATTAGGTCTAACATTTAAGTCTCTAATCCATCTTCAATTAATTTTCGTATAAGGAGTAAGGAAAAGATCCAGTTTCAGCTTTCTACTTATGGCTAGCCAATTTTCCCAGCACCATTTATTAAATAGGGAATCCTTTCCCCATTTCTTGTTTTTCTCGAGTCTGTCAAAGATCAGATGATTGTAGATGTGTGGTGTTATTTCTGAGGGCTCTGTTCTGTTCCATTGGTCTATATCTCTGTTTTGGTACCAGTACCATGCTGTTTTGGTTACTGTAGCCTTGTAGTATAGTTTGAAGTCAGGTAGCGTGATGCCTCCGGCTTTGTTCTTTTGACTTAGGATTGTCTTGGCAATGTGAGGTCTTTTTGGTTCCATATGAACTTTAAAGCAGTTTTTTCCAATTCTGTGAAGAAAGTCATTGGTAGCTTGATGGGGCTGACATTGAATCTATAAATGACCTTGGGCAGTATGGCCATTTTCATGATATTGATTCTTCCTATCCATGAGCATGGTATGTTCTTCCATTTGTTTGTGTCCTCTTTTATTTCACTGAGCAGTGGCTTGTAGTTCTCCTTGAAGAGGTCCTTTACATCCCTTGTCAGTTGGATTCCTAGGTATTTAATTCTCTTTGAAGCAATTGTGAATGGAAGTTCATTCATGATTTGGCTCTCTGTTTGTCTGTTACTGGTGTATAAGAATGCTTGTGATTTTTGCCCGTTAATTTTGTATCCTAAGACTTTGCTGAAGTTGTTTATCAGCTTAAGGAGATCTTGGGCTGAGACAATGGGGTTTTCTAAATATACAATCATGTCATCTGCAAACAGAGACAATTTGACTTCTTCTTTTCCTATCTGAATACCCTTTATTTCTTTCTCTTGCCTGATTGCCCTAGCCAGAACTTCCAACACTATGTTGAATAGGAGTGGTGAGAGAGGGTGTCCCTGTCTTGTGCCAGTTTTCAAAGGGAATGCTTCCAGTTTTTGCCCATTCAGTATGATATTGACTGTGGGTTTGTCATAAATAGCTCTTAATATTTTGAGAGACGTTCCATCAATACCAAATTTATTGAGAGTTTTTAGCATGAAGGACTGTTGAATTTTGTTAAAGGCCTTTTCTGCATCTATTGAGATAATCACTTGGTTTTTGTCTTTGGTTCTGTTTATATGCTGGATTACGTTTATTGATTTGTGTATGTTGAACCAGCCTTGCATTCCCGGGATGAAGCCCACTTGATCATGGTGGATAAGTTTTTTGATGTGCTGCTGGATTTGGTTTGCCAGTATTTTATTGAGGATTTTTGTATCGATGTTCATCAGGGATATTGGTCTAAAATTCTCTTGTTTTGTTGTGTCTCTAAATGGAACCAAGTTGGAAAACACTCTTCAGGATATCATCCAGGAAAACTTACCCAACCTAGTAAGGCAGGCCAACATTCAAATTCAGGAAATACAGAGAACGCCACAAAGATACTCCTCGAGAAGAGCAACTCTAAGACACATAATTGTCAGATTCACCAACGTTGAAATGAAGGAAAGAATGTTAAGGGCAGCCAGGGAGAAAGGTTGGGTTACCCACAAAGGGAAGCCCATCAGAATAACAGCAGATTGCTTGGTAGAAATTCTACAAGCCAGAAGAGAGTGGGGGCCAATATTCAACGTTCTTAAAGAAAAGAATTTTCAACCCAGAATTTCATATCCAGCCAAACTAAGTTTCATAAGTGAAGGAGAAATAAAATCCTTTACAGACAAGCAAATGCTTAGAGATTTTGTCACCACCAGGCCTGCCCTACAAGAGATCCTGAAGGAAGCACTAAACATGGAAAGGAACAACCAGCACCAGCCATTGCAAAAACATGCCAAAATGTAAAGACCATCGGGCTAGGAAGAAATTGCATCAACTAGCGAGCAAAATAACCAGCTAATATCACAATGACAGGATCAAGTTCACACATAACAATATTAACCTTAAATGTAAAAGGACTAAATGGTCCAATTAAAAGACACAGACTGGCAAATTGGATAAAGAGTCAAGACCCATCAGTTTGCTGTATTCAGGAGACCCATCTCACATGCAGAGACATACATAGGCTCAAAATAAAGAGATGGAGGAAAATCTACCAAGCAAATGGAAAACAAAAAAAAGCAGGGGTTGTAATCCTAGTCTCTGATAAAACAGACTTTAAACCATCAAAGATCAAAAGAGACAAAGAAGGCCATTACATAATGGTAAAGGGATCAATTCAACAGGAAGAGCTAACTATCCTAAATATATATGCAGCCAATACGGGAGCACCCAGATTCACAAAGCAAGTCCTTAGAGACTTACAAAGAGACTTAGACTCCCATACAATAATAATGGGAGACTTCAACACTCCACTGTCAACATTAGACAGATCAACGAGACAGAAAGTTAACAAGGATATCCAGGAATTGAACTCAATTCTGCACCAAGTGGACCTAATAGACATCTACAGAACTCTCCACCCCAAATCAACAGAATATACATTCTTCTCAGCACCACATCGCACTTATTCCAAAATCGACCACATAGTTGGAAGTAAAGCACTCCTCAGCAAATGTAAAACATCAGAAATTATAACAGACTGTCTCTCAGACCACAGTGCAATCAAACTAGAACTCGGGACTAAGAAACTCAGTAGATTACCTTTATTAAAACAAAACAAAACAAAAGTGGTTTACCGGCTGGGTACGATAGCTCACGCCTGTAATCCCAGCACTTTGGGAGGCTGAGGCAGATGGATCACCTGAGGTTAGGAGTTCAAGACCAGCCTGGCTGACATGGTGAAACTCCATCTGAACTAAAAATACAAAAATTTAGCTGGGTGTGGTGGCAGTCACCCATAATCCCAGCTACTCTGGAGGCTGAGGCAGGAGAATCACTTGAACCCAGGAGGCGGAGGTTGCAGTGAGCTGAGATCATGCTATTGCACTTCAGGCTAGGTGACAAGAGCAAGACTCTGTCAAAAAAAAAAAAAAAAAAAAAAACCAAAAAACCAGTGGATTACCTTAATCTACAGATTAATTTTTCAAATACAATTGTCCCTTGGTATCTGTGGGAGACTTGTACCAGAACCCTTGAGGATAACAAAATCCAAGGATGCTAAGGCCCCTTATATAAAATGGTGTAATATTTGCATATAACCTATGCACATCCTCCTGTATACTGAATCATCTCTAGATTATTCATAATGCCTAAGACACTGTAATGCTATGTACATATTTATTATGCTGTATTGCTTTTTATTTGTGCTTTTTTGTTGTATTGTTATTTTTAATTGTCTTTTAAAAATATTTTCAATCTGCCATTGGTTGGAGCTGCTGATGTGGAACACCAGGATCTGGAAGGCCAACTGTGTTGTTTACTTCTCACTTAGCACTTTCCTAGGATTTCTTTTGTTTGGTTCAGACTTCTATTTTTTAAAAAATAGAAATACAGAATGCTTTTCAATGTTTAAAACAATCACCATGTTTTCCTTTTAGCCTCGAATCAATTGTAAAAAAGATCAATTACGAAGTTTTGATGTTTCATTTCCTTGTCCTCTGATAACATTGACTCTATTTGGGAAAAAGAACTCAAAATTAAATGACTAGACTAGCAGCTATATATGCCATCTTTTCAATTTTTCTTATTAATAATGGATAAATATGCAATTTAAGTTTCTTCCTAGATTCTTAGTCATTTAGTAAGAATAAGCATACATATTATATCTATTCTGGTAATGGGGAGATAACAATGTAATTAGTCAGCAGTCACTTAAAAAAAAGGGCAGAATAAAAGAAGAAACCCACATGCTTCCAAAGAATTGAAGAGAAAGTAAATGCGGTCTTAAATATGTTGATGGGTGAAGGTGTCAATGAATTTCACCATTGGTGTGGGTGGTTCAAGAATAAGGAAGAAGCAAATGGAGAAAAATGTTCCAGGAGGGAAACTCTCCATCACTTATCTACCATCCTTAACACACACACACACACACTCTTACACACACACATACAAACACATTGTATGAGATATTATATCAATGATGACATAGCTGCCCGGGACCACTTTTGAATTTTTTTTTCATTGTATTGAATTCACATACTATATAATACACCAATCTTAAGTTTACAGTTTGAGGAGTTTTGACAAATGTATATATCCACGTAACCACCACCACTATACCTTAACATATCTGTCAATTTAGAAGGTTGTTTATGCCCCTTCCAGTCAACCAATTTCATCATGTGATGCTTAATTTTATGTGTCAACTTGACTGGGCCATGGCACCCAAATGTGGTCAAGCATTATTTTGGATGTTTTAGTGAGTGTGTTTTTTGGATGAGATTTATTTTTGAATTATGGACTTTGAAGAATTTCAATCAGAGTGCCCTCCATGCTGTGAGTAGGCCTCATCTAACAAGTTGAAGGCCTGAGGAGAACAAAAAGCTGAGCTTGCAGAGCAACAGGGAATTCTCCAGCGACTACCTTTGGATTTCATCTGCCTCAGCTGTTCTTATTTGGCCAGCAGACTGCCTTTGGACTCAAACTGCAACTCTCCTGGGTTTCCAGCCTGCCAGCTGCCTCCATCAAAATTTGGACTTGCCGAGTCTCGAGAATCACATAGCTAATTCCCTAAAATAGATCTCTTTCTCTGGAAATACACATCTTGTTTGTTCTGTTTCTCTGAAGAACCGTAACACACCTCCCTTTCCATGATATCACTGATTTCTCTTAAATAGCCAACAGCTTTCTTACTTTAATTCCTCTTAGAAGAATAGCCTTTTTCTTAATATTTACCCAAACCTAATCTTTTCATAGCAACATTAAAATATGGAAGCTAGCATAATATTTAAATTACATTTCCTGGCTGGGCGTGGTGGCTCACACCTATAATCCCAGCACTTTGAGAGGCCAAGGCGCGTGGATCACCTGAGGTCGGGAATTCAAGAATGGCCTGACCAACATGGAGGAACCCCATCTCTACTAAAAATACAAAATTAGCCAGGCATGGTGGCACATGCTTGTAATCCCAGCTACTTGGGAAGCTGAGGCAGGAAGATCGCTTGAACCCAGGAGGCAGAGGTTGCGGTGAGCCGAGATCACGCCATTGCACTCCAGCCAGGGCAACAAGAGTGAAACTCCATCTCACATAAAAGGAAATGACATTTCCTTTTTTGAAGTCAGATTTACTATAGTATAATTTACTCTATAGAAAAATTCACTCTTTTCAGGAGTATGGTTAGATCTTGACAAATGTGCCTATATAGTTGTGAAACCACTACCACAATCAAGATACAGAATATTTCCATCAATATTCCAATACTCCTTTGTAATCAATCCTCTTTCCCTATTCTCAGCTCCTGGCAACCCCGATCGGATTTATCTCCCTATAGTTTCTCTACTCCAGAATGTCACATAAATGGAATTATATCATACGTATTCTTTTGTGTACGGCTTCTTTCATTTTGCATAATGCTATTGACTCAACCATGTTTGCCTGTATAAGTAGTTATTTTTTATTGCTGAGTTGTAAGATTCCACTGTATGGATGTACTGCGATTTGATTATCCACTTACTGGTTGATGACAATTTGCAGTTTTCCAATATTTGGTGATGATGAGTAAAGTCTCTGTAAGCATTTTCAGATAGCTCTTTGTGCAGACATGGGTTTATATTTCTGTCATTTAAATACCTAGGAGTAGGATTATTAGGTTGAATGGTAAGTACATGGTAACTTTATCAGAAACCACCAAATTGTTCTGTAAAGTGCCTGTGCCATTTCATGTTCCCAGGAATAACGTATGAGTGTTCCAGTTGCTCAGCATCCTTAGTAGGCATTTGTAGAGTCAGGTTTTAAACAGCCATTTGATATGGTTTGGTTGTGTCCCCACCCAAATCTTATCTTGAATTGTAATTCCCATAATCTCCATGTGTCATAGGAAGTACACCATGGGGGGTAACTGAATCATAGTAGTGCTTACCCCCATGCTGCTGTTCTCATGATAGTAAGTTCTCATGAGATCTGATGTTGGGATTTTCCCCCTTTTGCTCAGCACTTCTCCCTCCTGCCATCATGTGAAGAAGGATTTGTTTGCTTCCCCTTCTTCCATGACTGTAAGTTTCCTGAGGCCTCCCCAGCCAAGCAGAATTGTGAGTCAATTAAACTTCTTTCCTTTATATATTACCAAGTCTTGGGCAGCCTTTTACAGCAGCATGAGAATGGACTAATACACCATCCTAGTAGGTGTGTACTACTGTATCTTTGTGGTTTTAATTTGTACTTCCCTAATGACTAAAGGTGCTGAGCTTCTTTTATGTGCTTGTTTGTTATCTGCAGCAGCCAGCCTCCAAAATGAACCCTCAAATGATCCCTAGATACTGATATTCACAGTCCTATGTTGTTTTTTCCTAAATTTAGTAGGCTGTGTAACAAACAGAATATGCAGGGATGATGGTGTGTGACTTCTGGGGCCAATCATAAAAGCCATTAGTGCTTCCTCCTTGATCTCACTTGGCTCACCCACCTTGTTGGAAGCCTGCTGCCATGTTATGAGGATGTTCAAAAACCTTATAGAGAGATCCATGTGACAAAGCACACATGCCTCCTGACAATAGCCAGCACCCAGCTGCAGGTAAGCCATTTTGAAAGCAGATCCTCAAGCCACAGTTAAGGTTCAAATGACTTGCTGCCTTGGCCAACATGTTGACTACAATGTCAATGAAAATCAGAACAACCAGCAAAGCTGCTCCTCTTTTACTGAGCTGCAAAAACTGTGAGATAAAAAATGTTTAGCATAATTTTATGACACCAAGCTTTGTAGTAAATTGTTATGCAATAATAGATAATGCAGCATTCATATCTTCTCTTTGGAAAAATATCTGTCCAAACCTTCAGTCTGAATTCTAAATTTGAGGTTTTTTGTTACTTCAGATAAAAGAGTTATTTGTGTATTTTTGATTTAAGTCCTTCATAAGATAAGCTTTTATAAATATTTTCCCCTGGTTTTTGACATTTAAAAAATTTTCTTAATCACATCTTTCTAGAGAAGTATTATATTTTGATGCAATCCAATTTGTCTATATTTTCTTCTCTTGGCTCATGCTTTTGGTGTCATATTTAAGAAATCTTTGCAGAGTAAAAGGTCATCAGTTATTTTCCTACATTTTTCTCCAAAAGTTTTATAAAGTTAGGTTTTACAAATTTAGGTTTTACATTGAGACATATGATCCATTTTGAGTTGTTTTTTAATATGGTTTGAGTTCATTTTTCAAACATGTAATTGTTCCAGCATCATTTCTTCAGAAGAATATTCTTTCTTCATGAAATAACTTTGACGCCTTTGTCAAAAATCAATTAATTATATGCACATGTTTTTATATCTAGTCTGTCTTCTATTCCATTGTTCTATATGTCTACCCTTCTACAAAAATTCATTGGCTTTATTACTCCAGTTGTATGGTAAATCTTGAAATCAGGTAGTATGAATCATCTAACTTTGTTCTGCTTTTTCAAAATTTCTTTTGCTATTCTAGGTAATTTGCTTTTCCATATACATTTTTTAATACATTTTTTTTCAGTTTCTATTGTAAAAGTCTGCTGAGCCACATACCTACAACCATCTGATATTTGACAAGGTTGACAATAACAAGCAATGGGCAAAGGACTCCCTATTCAATACACGATGCTGGAATAACTGGCTAGTCATATGCAGAAGATTGAAACTGGATCTCTCCCTGACACAAAAATCAACTCAAGATAGATTAGACTTAAATGTGTAAACTAAAACTATAAAAACTCTATAAGGAAACCTATGAAAAAGCAATCTCAACAGAAGCTGACAAATAAAACCTAGTTAAACTGAAGAACTTCTGAATAGAAACAAACAAACCCTCAAACTATCAACAGAGTAAACAGACAACCTACAGAATGAGAGAAAATATTTGTAAACTATGCACCTGACAAAGGTCTAATATCCAAATTCTATAAGGAACTTAAATCAATAAGCAGAAAACAAACAACCCCATTAAAAGACAGGTGAAGGACATGAACAGACACTTCTTAAAAGAACACATAGACGTGCCCAAAAAGCACATGAAAAAAAAAAGCACAACATCACAAATCATTAGATAAATGCAAATCAAAACCACAATGAAATACAATGTCACACCAGTCAGCATAGCTTTAGATGACTAAAATTTTTACTAAATGTCAAAAAATAATAGATACTAGTGAGATTGTGGAGACAAAGGAATCATTATACACTGCTGGTGGGACTGTAAATTAGTTCAGCCATTGTGGAAAGCAGTTTGGAGATTTCTCAAAGAACTGAAAAAACTACCATATTGATCCTCACCCTCCTTACAGCAATCCTATTCCTGGGTATGTATACCCAAAGGAATATAAATCATCCTACCATAATAACACATGCACATACATGTTCATCGCAGCACTATTCACAACAACAGAGACATGGAATCAGCTTAGATGCCCATGAACAGTGGACTGGATAAAGAGAAGGTGGTATATATACACCATGAAATACTATGCAGCCATAAAAAGGGAATGAAGTCATGTCCTTTGCAGCAACATGGGTGCAACTGAAGACCATTATCCTAAGCAAATTAACACAGGAACAGAAAACCAAGTACCACGTGTTCTCACTTATATAAGTGGGAGCTAAACATTGACTATATATGGATACAAAAAGAGGAACAATAGACACCAGGGCCTACTTGAGAGAGAAGGGTGGGAGGAGGATGGTGATTTAAAAAAAACTACCTATTAGGTACTATGCTCATTACCTGAATGACAAAATTATTTGTATACCAAATCCCAGCAACACATAATTTGTCCATGTAACAAACCTGCACATGTACTCCCTGAACCTATTTTTACTAATTTTACATAGCTTTCAACATACATATCTTACACATACTTTATTAGAATTACCTCTAAGTATTTTATATTTTAGTGCTGTTTTAATGGTACTGTTTTATTAATTTTTATTTTTTATTGTCACTATAGTGAATCATGATTTTCATGCATGGACTTTTTATCCTGTGACCTTACTAAACTCACTGATTAATTTTAGTAGCTTTTTCGGAGAGTTTCGGATGATTGTATAAATCATCTGTCCTAGCCATCGTCTGGGGCTAAGACCTCCAGTACAATGTTAAATAGGAATGATGAAAGCAGACATCTTTCATCTTTGCATTATCTTCAACTGTAAGATGAAAGTATTCAGACTTTCCCTATTAAGTTACCAGCTCCAGGCTTTTTATATATTCCCTTTATTATCAAGTTGGGGAAATTGTCTTCTGTTTTTAATTTGCTGAGAGTTCTTTCATAATGGATGCTAAATTTTATCAAATGCCTTTACTGCCTCTGGTGACATGATCAAGGCTTTTGTCCTTTTTTAGCTTGTTGATATGGTGATTTACATTTATTGATTATTTTGAATACTGATGCAACCTAACTCCTTTAAAAACCCACCATTGTATAACCTCACTTTACCTATGCATCCATATTTTACAGGAGGTGCAATCACAACCCCTAAGCTGTGGTTTCTAACTATGCTGCTTAACCTTTGACATGCAATGCTCTTTTTCCTTCACCTATCAAATCCCCATCTCTTTAATTCCACCTCCTCTGTGAAGCTATCTCTAATTACTTAAACTCTGTCTCCATGGGCCAATCATTTGGAGATGAACACTCTTCCAATCCATTTTTCACTAGCAAGAAGCCATGTCAAGAAGTGGGAGAAATTGCTGGGGTAAGGGAGGCCTAGAGTGAGGATGAGTCAGTGGAGGAGAGTACTTAGGAGGCAGGGTAGAATGATATTTGAGGATCACAGTTGGTATTTTTCTCCCAGGACAACAACACAGGGAATTGCTCTAGTTCTGGGGAGATTCCAGTAATATATAATCACAGATAACCTTCCTCCCTCCCTTAATATTCTTGGAACAATTCTGAAAGACGGTGATCTTTTTTTTCCCTTGTGTGTTACTGCAAAGAAAAAGAGAACCTCTTGTTTCACCCAAAATTCTTTGCAAAAATATGGATACAATAATAAGGTAAAATGTTACATTTATTTATTCAACAAATGCACAGTAGCACCTTGTATGAGCCACTTTGCTAAGCTTTTTTACTATATGGGATACAAAAATAAAACCTATTTGACATTTCTGAATTTAACTATATATTATCTTGTATATACTTATTATTTGCATTGAAATCTTCACTCTTTCATAATTTTCCACCCCAGATACATTCAAGGAAAAGTGCTATACAGTATACAAATATATGCTCACAAAAACACATTAACATCAATTTAGCACTGTTTTGCATCACTTTCCACAACCAGTTTCATTATCAAATAATCATAAAAAAAACTTTAATTTTTAAACTTTGAATATTTCCTCATAATCTTTCTCATAATTTCTCTAAATAGAAAAATGTACCTAAAATATAGAAAACTGGTTCCCGTTAAAAATTAAGCATAAAATACACCTTGGTTAAAACCAACTTTTAGGATTTAAACAGTATGTAACTCTGAACAGTGCAGTTTTGGCAGTCAGGATTTCCTGTGATGAAACTGGCATCTGTTTTCATGGAAGTATTTTGTTACTTATGCATCTGGACATCTTCAGCTTTTGGCCTTAATAACAGTCTTTAGATGATTATTAAGTTACCTGGATAAGAAAATTCAAATTGCAAAATATTTATTTTTAAAATGTATTTGTCTTAGTGTGGCAGACATCCTACAGAGTAACTGCCTGGTAAAATAGAAATTACCAAATACATTGGATTCGCACTTACCCACCCCCTCGGATGAGAATCTTAAGACACAACAGTAAAACTTTGGTGATTTCCACGATCCAAGATGAAAAACAAAGAAGAAAGTCTTATGCTGTAAGTAATAGTGGGGATTTTTCTCTCTTATATTAGAACTTAGCTAAAGTTCAGCTGGAATTTACAGGGTTGAACGGTCAGAATCAAATGTATGGCTTGAACAGAAAACACAAATGAGTTGTTATAGGAATTATAGGCTAGGATACTTGATGAATTCCAGTTTTATGTCTTACTCACAATCAAAATACTGTGTCTGAATTCTATCTTGAACAATTTAGGAGTCATCTGCCTGGGAAAGTCTGTATTCCCCTTTCTTCATTACTTGGATACTATGATTTTTGGTATGTTTTTCTAGTTAAGCCTTGTGGATGCAAAGTAAATAATTTATTCGTTCTAGGGAAAGATGTAATGGTACAGGAATGAACAGCATAGTACAGTTTATAAAAAGGGCTGTTTCTAAGTATACAGCTATGTAGAGAGTATTCTTCAGTGCCTGGCTATAAATCATCCATGCAAACCAATAGACACAGTCCAGAATGTTAGGACTGAGAGGGAATATGGGAAGGACCAAGAGGGAAGAGGAACACCTTGTCCATTCTTTGTCAGCTCCCAGAGGGCAATTCCATATTGTAGAACTAATTTCCACAAACACACAGAAGTCCACCCTCTGCATATTCCCAAGCTCTCTTTCTCTGTTCATACCCTCCTCCTTGTAAGGGGTGTCTGTTGTGTTATTTAAGAATATTCAATTATTTTGTAAAAGACAAGAAAAGCAAATATAATTGATACAACTCTCAAGAAATACTAAATATAAATAGTAAGTATAAAAGGAGCTTGTGAGACATAGAAGCTCATAGTAGGTATTAAGCATAGCTAGCAAGTTAATGACCTGTGAACTATGTCAGACACAGGGAGAGAAAGAAGCACATCAGTGTGTTAAACAAAGGTGGGGATGGAAAGACCAAAGGCAGCAAAAATTCATGGTCTGTTAAATGTTGATGAGTTAAGAGAGAGGCCAAATATAATATTCATGGGACACTGAATAGGCATAAGAGTTTAAATTGCCTCAACTCACTAGTGACACCCATTCTGGCCAGGTATCCTCTGCCTGAGATGTGCAGATAGAATCCACAGCTGCTCAGTAAGTTAATGTGGAAGCTGAGACCAAGCCGACTTGTCCCTGTGTCTCTTCTACAGCGCAAGTGTTGACTCCAGGCACTACCCATCTGCTGAGTCCCTTGCTCGCAATCAACCCTGGTGCTTGTAATCATGCAGACAATAGAGAGAGCTGATAAAGGTGGAGAGAGAGATAAGACCTAGAAACATAGTGTGATGCAGAACTCACATAGCATGGTTCTTTTAACCCTCTACCCTCTCCGGTGTCTTTACCACACCATATATTTTTTCTTGAGTCTCACTCTGTTTTACATTGATTCAATTAACCACCAGCTTTGACAATTTCAGTTTAGTCTCTGAATCTTTCTAGTCTGTGACCTCTGGGATAGTTCTCCTGGTTGTACACTGGAAGGTTACCATTGCATCAAGGTCATTTCCTTAAAACATCCTGCTTCTCCATCTCTAGTGTGGACTCTCGGCCTTGTTGTTCTGCCTGGCGAAGAACAACAACAAGTAAGTAAGGATCCCAGCAGGCTCCAGATACTACTGTTGAGCTCCTCACGCTTAGAACCTCTTAGTGTCATCTAAGTCTAAACTACGAAGTGCCTCCTTATACTTGAGACTTTTTAATTGAGTAGGCTAATTTTCTTTTCTTTTCTTTTTTTTTTTTTTGAGATGGAGTCTCACTCTGTTGCACAGGCTGGAGTGCAGTGGCACAATCTTGGCTCACTGCAACCTCCACCTCCCATGTTCAGCCTCCCAAGTAGCTGGAACTACAGGTGCCCACCACCATACCAGGCTGATTTCTGTATTTTTAGTAGAGGCAGGGGTTCACCATGTTGGCCAGGCTGGTCTCAAACTCTTGACCTCAAGTGATCTGCCAGCCTCGGCCTCTCAAAGTGCTAGGATTACAGGCGTGAGCCACAGTGCCCAGCCTGAGTAGGTGAATTTTCTACATATAATCTCCTATTATTTTGCTGTCTTTAGGTTGCCAGTTTTCCATTTTATTATTTTGTTTTAGTTTTCTTATTTATTTTTTGTTTTATCATTACCAAACCCTATCAATGGAATTGAATTAGTTGTTAGCTCTCTAATAAAGGAATATGACAAATAGTCCATAATTTTTTGCATCATAATTTACTCAGTGTCACTTGACTGGGTACACGTAGTTTATTACAAGGAAATTCACGTACCCAACAAGGGGAAGCTGTGAAAGGCAAAGGATTCTTACATATTTAATATTTTTAAGTGTTTTCTTCTGTTGGGAAAAAGAATGGCATATTACCTGTAAGCCAGTATTATAATATTTTATGTCATAGATTATTTACTCATGAAAATTAAGAATGGGATAAAAGTCATATCAATGGAATGTCTTCCTAATCTGAATACTGGAGCTGAACTTTACAAAGGGATTTTCTACTCTTTTGTATAAATTAAAAGTTGATTGTAATTTACGAAATAAACTCATAATCCTGATTCCAAAGCTTGTTCATTTAATATTATTTTTATCACTAGTAATTCTGGTATTTTAGACCATTATTGAAAAGACTTATTTTAGGTTTCTGAAAATGTTCCTCTTAATCCTGTCCCCTGTCTCCCAGTTCCCTTCTTCACAAGCACCAAATGTTTTTAGTTTCTTTAGTAGAAGAAATTCAATAACATAGAATGACTCAAGTCAGTCAATAAAATTTAGTTTTTACACTATTGTTAAGCTTGGTGAGCATGAGAGGAAACAATTTAATCAATTTCCATCAAAATACATTTTAATATTTTATTATTAATAATAATTATTAAAATAGGTTAAAAGTTTTTTGATATGCAAAAGAATTTTCAAATTATATTTTTATATTCACTGAAACAGCTTGAGAAATAAATATTATACTACTAACTGTGTGATTATACACAAGTGTCTTAGCCTCTCTGTGCATCCATTTCCTCATCTCATAAAAGTGAAAATAATAATAGTGTCTACCTTGTGGAGTTATTCTAAGGATTAAAACAATGAATGCATGTAAGATGCTTAGAATAATTGCCTGACAATCATTTGAATTTCCTCTTTTGTGAATTGTTCACGCCCTTTCTTGATTTCGTATGACATGTTTATCCCTTTAAAAAAATAATACTATGCATTCACTATTTATAACAGTTATAAACCAGTTGTAAATACAGCAATACTTTAAACGACATTGAATATTTACCAAGTTCCCAGCATTCTGTAAAGCATTTTGCCTACATAATCTCATTTAATACTCCAAATAACCTTAAGAGTAGATATGATTATCTTCCTTTGATAGATGAGGAAAAGATTAGAATGATTTCTTTTTTTTTATTTTCTAACTATGTGACCTTGGGGAAATTAATTTAAAGGGATAAACACATCATAGGGAAATCAAGAAAGGACATGAACAATTCACAAATGGGGAAATACAAATGATTAAGTGCCAGGCATTATTCTAAGCACCTCACATGCATTCACTATTTTAATCACCCCTCAAAAAATGTCCTATTGGTAGTTATGTTAGTATTTTAAAAATTAATTTAGCAAGAATTGACTTCTTTCAAAACAAAAGTAATTTTCCTGTACAAGTTTATCTTATATAACTCTGCATATTCAACTCTTCTTTTATACCTCTTAATGTATTATTGTAGCTTTATTCATATATGCTGACCAGCTTTGGAAGCTGACCATCACATGCTTTGGAAGATTATTCCTGGATATGTTATAAACTCTCCTTTTTTCTATTCAATAAAAAAATCCCCACCCTCTCTCATCATTATTTATTTTAGCTAGATATAACTTATATCTAAGGAAGTTATTGATTGTTGTAAATCTCTTATTATATCTCATCTGTTTCTCTTAGTTCTAATCTTTTTCTATTATTTTCTCATGCTGGCTAGGTTATAATCAAATCATCTACAAAATGGCCATCATCCCTTTTGCCTTCTTAAAATGTTATTATTAAACCTTTATTCCTTTGAACCAAAGTGTCATCTCTCAGGGGTAATATCCTTTGGGAGGATAAGGGGATAGTTGGCTTATCTCAGTCACTTTAACTTATTAGCGCGAATTCACTCACCACATTCTTTCTAGGAGGATATTTAATGAAGATGATGTCTGAACTGAGAAAGCAGAGAATGTAGTGGGAGAAAGAAAAAGCTGAGAATTGTTTCTAGGCCTGTGGAGGTCAGATATGAGCAAAGTTGCTAAGCTTGGCTGGAGAAATACCAGAGTGTCCTTTCTTTTGCAATGATGATTAGGGAAGACCCTGATCTCAAGTGACCTTTCCACTCATCACCCTGGCCCTTTCCCAGGTCTTGATCTGGCTACTGCTTCCACTTCACTTGATGACAAGAACCAAATGAGAAATGCTTTTACAAGGAGCTTGGCTCAATACCCGCACATTTCCTGAATTGCCCAGGGCTGCATGCTTGGAATATGAATAGTATAATATTCTGGATTTCATTATTACCCAACCAAATAATGAAGCATTTTCCTGCTCTGGAACTTAACACAAACAAAAATAAAGAGCTTTATTACTTTTCACTCCAGTGATCTAAGATTTTTGAATTTGTTTTTTTCAAAAGGTGCTAAAACTTAACAGAACAAGGAGATGACTTTAGTTAGAAGAATAACATTTTAAATATCTGTAAATAAGTAGGAGAAATGTCTACTATTTGCAAACTAAAAACTTCTCTCTTGCTAAGCATCATATGGTTGAAAATAAGCAAAAGAGGAAAGGACGAGGAGAGGAAAAGAGAGGAAGGGAGGAAGGAAAGAAAAGAAGTGGAAGAAACTCTTACATGCTAGTCATTTACGTGACTTTTCCAGTCACATTTAATTCTCACATCTGTACTTTTTTTTCTTTAATCAATATGCCCTTCTGCAAACCATAATCCTTAATATCTTTGAGGGAGGAAAAATTATTTTGGGGGTTTTCCAAATGGAAGTACCTTTCTGAAATCTAAAAATGCCTGAGAAAATGATTACCTTTAGACTAGGTACTGCTTAGACTAAAGCTTAAAAACTTGCTTTTGGGCTCAAAGAGCTAAGACTTTACAAAGTAATTCAGGGATACCTTTTGTGATTATCTTTTTGGAAAATGAAATAAGATTAACACCATCTAATGTTTTGGAAATGTTTAGGCAGAAAATGAAAAAACTTAAAATATAAAGCTAGAAGTACTTATTTCATAATTGGATCCATGTGAACAATATCTGTGATTCACTTATTCAGCAACCAGGTCTTAAAATTCCACATATTGTAAAGTAGGTTGTTAGAAAAAAGAAATAAAATTAGCATTATACAATATTTAATTGCAAACATTTAAATATAGAACTCAGTGAATTAATATCACTGTCTTAATCATACATTAGAACATATTAGTTTTTAAGTATCTTTCAACGTATTTCTCGCGCAAGATGGTGATTAACACAAAATAAGTCAAAATAAATCTTGATTTACTTTCAAAAAATTAGATTAATTTATACAGTGAGGTATATTTTGAATCAAAATAAAACCTTCTGTTTTTCACATTTTACCAAAAAAGTTGTCGTATTCTGTATCACATAAAGCCATCTAACACCTTCCATAATTTCTGCTGTCCTGGTAATTCAAGCCACTCTTTGTTTAATGAAAATGGATGTTGGACACTTGAAACTTTCAGAAATAAAAACGCTCTTCAAACTGCAATTTGCTACTATTTGGGGCAATGAATGCCATACTTTCACCTTGAAGTTTGCTCATTAAGCACAGACAGAATTTGTGCCCCAGAATTATTTAGGTATTCATAATTACACAAATACTCTAAACATTTAAGTGTTATGTCAAACTGCTATGTTCTTTTATTTATGAGGCAACTCTCCTATATTTTGGTTTCTTTTCGTCAAATGAAGAATTTAGCTGGCTTTTCTCTGTGGTTACTGGAATTTATCTTCTAAACCCTTACAACTGCCAGAGTGTTAGGAGTGTCTTTGATATTCATGGTGGGCCTCTGGGACCATACCTGAGTTTATACTAATGAGGTAACGCCTGGTAGGTTCTTTGATAGTTTATGCTAATTCAATGATTCACAATGATGGTCAAGCCAGACATAAAGAAAGACCAACTAAATGATTAGAGAGTTAAGGTTTTAAGCTAGGTGATAACAGTCCATCCTCTGGGAAGGAGAGCAGGGTTAGAGATTGAGTTCAACCACATGGCCAATGATTCAATCAATCAAGCTTGCATAATGAAATCCCAGGGGAAACTCTGGACACCAAAATTTGGATGAACTTTCCTGGGTGGTGATAAGTATTGTCACACATTGATGTGCTGGAAGGTAACACGAGCTGACTCCTTGTGTACAGGACAACTGAGGCTTTGTGTTTAGGACCATCTAAGACCTTGCCCTGTGCATCTTTCCTATTGGCTGCTTCTGATTGGTATGTCTTTTGCTATAATAGAACTATGATCACAAGCATAATGCTTTCCTAAGTTCTGGGAGTCATTCTAGCAAATTATCACACTGAAAGGGGTAATGAGAACCCCTGAATTTGGAGCCAGATGGTCAGAAGTGAGGATGACCTCGGGTCCTCTGAACTTTCAGCTGGTGTCTGTGATGAGGGCATTCGTAGGGGACTATGCCCTTAACCTGCGATGTCTGACCACGTTACTGTCAAACCCATTGCAGTCCTTTTATAATGGCAATGATATCGTGTCCTAATCGTGTCCTAATAACATTCTTCTAAGTTTTTAAAATCTTTTCTTTTTTGTTTTCCATTCTCTACTTAGTGATTTTATAGGCAAACTGGGAGAATGAGATAGGGCTTTTAAAAAATATAATTGGGCCAAAACTTTTATTACCACTTTTTCCTGTTACCTTCCTACGGGCTGGGTTGACGTTCTTGCATCAGGATTCATTTCTGCAAGCCACATTCCAGAACACTGTCTTAACTTTGCTAAGTAATTATCTTAATCTCCCAAGTTTGTTTGTTTGTTTTAAAATACTTTACTTCTAAAAGAAGCCACATTTCTTAGGATCATTATCAGAATAAACTGATTTAAAAAGCAAATTTTTCTTATGATTTAGCTCTCTTTGCTAACTTAAATTATCAGATCAGTTCTATTTTATGGAGAAACAATCTATAGAATCACTCCAACTCTTTTCTCTGCTAGGATACTCAGACATTACCCAGGTAAGTGTGCTGGTTATCATGGTCTCTGAGGTCTACATTGAATATCATATGAGGATTTCTGGCAGCAAATAGTTTGCTGTTAACGAGTAATGCACCAGATTAGACGTGTTAGGCTATGTAAACTGTTCTCTTATTAAAAGGATTTAGTGTTCTCAAGGAAGACCTGCATAGTAAGGGGGGGAAATGATCTCAGAATTTCCCTCACCATTATCAAGAAGGTTCATGTTTCTGATTTTACTTTATGAAATTAAATTTCAAATGAGAAAACAAGATAAAAAAATACAAATATCTTTGACAGGGGATTAAGAAGCAGTCTACTGGTTATGTTAGCATACCCAATAATTCCCCTACTCCAGCCACAACACAGTTTCAAAAGTTTTGTTTTCTCCTTGTTAAAAATGGTGAACCTATGAGATTTATGTAAATGAGGCAAACTGTATCAGGAAATGTTTCTATCTAATCCTCACGCTATTTCTGTGTCTGGTAATTTTGGTTACAAGGGTTTGAAAAATGAGGAACTGACAGAGTCACACCCGCTTTATAAGAGTAACACAGCATTCTGCTTCATTTCTCACGAGATACATGACTTGAATTGGTGCAGAATCGAAATCACGATGAGGGTTATTTACAGGCAACTGTCTAAGAGGGTGAAGATGTGGAAGATTGACTCAGCCATGGACCATCTGCCTCTTGAGTTTCCCATTTTATAGCTAGCTTTTTTTTTCCTCCCCATTTGCTTGTTAGGCAAGAGGTAAATTTAAAGAAAAAGACAAGTGCACTCACATCCTTTTTCTGAGTTTTACTTCAGGCAGTCATAACCATACCCTAATGGCAGGCCACTGGAAAAAGAACAATCAGGATGTCCAGTATCAGGGCACATCCACCTCTCTTTAGTGCAAGGAATTTCTACATACCCAAAGTAAACTCAAATCTCTGGGGCTTAGTGGGTTTTTCTGGTGTTCTGAGCAGATTATACTCCTATTTATTTGGTTTGTTTGCCTTCATTGAAATCCTGCCTTCTCCCTCAGACTTGAGGTACCAATAAAATAATGGTACAATATAAATAAAAGGAGAGCATCTGGACAAACAGGTATGTCAATAGCCTAGGCCACATGTGTGAGTAAGTAGATCATATGAGCCATCTGAGCTTCTTTAGCTGTGTTTCTTATCTTCCAGGAAAAACAAAAGGGGGCTATTGATACAGAAGGGCTGGGCTTCCAGCCAAACCTCACCCTTAAGCCTGGAACTGCAGCCCTAAGTGAAAACAGCTAATCCCATTTTTCCGCCCAAATATTGCCTTTTTGGCCTAACCTGCCCCTATCCTGTGCCCATAAAAGACTTCAGCTGGCAGAGTAGTACAAACGGCTAGGCGGCAAGCAGAGAAGCAACTGAGTGTTGGAAACTACAGATAGACAAGGCTAACCTCAGTAGTGTGTCTTCAGAGAGGGGCCTGGCCGGAGATGACCAGGCTTCAGGGAAAGATTACCTTCCCATCCCCTTCCCAGCCTCCCTTTCCACTGAGAGCCACCCATCGCTCAATAATGTCTTCCACATTCATCACCTTTCAACAGTGAGTATGACCTGATTCTTTCTGGATGCTGGACAAGAGCCCATGTGTCTAGAGGGCAGGGGCTGCCACCCTGACACTCTACTGAGCTGGTTGGCACTTAGCTGTCCCTGGATAGCGGAGCTGAAAGAGCATTGATTGTAACACGTTTGGATGCTGCTGCAGGGCCCGCATAGAGCCTGCTCCCTCGAGAGAGGAGTGACCAGCCAGTTCCAGCGTTTGCTCGCTGTGGTTCCTACACTTGCTCACTCATACACTCCCTCCTGCAAGGAGTGGCCAGCGACAGGCTGAGTGTAATGAGCCACTCCAGTTCCTGCCGGCAAAGGGGTTAAGAGAACTAATCTGTCTCATCTGCTGGCTCATATAGGTTATGTCGGACAAGTGAGTTCATATGGAAATGTCTCCCTTTTGGGTGAAAGGAATGTTGGTTCTGTGGTCTGTTTCCCTTCACAGAAGTCTAGCTGTTGACCAAGACCAGAATAAGATACTGGGGAACCGAAGGAATCTGGCTGAGGCTACTCCTCAGTGTTGCTGGAAAGCCCCAAGACTGAACTCTGTCCCCTACCACCCTAACAGGCATCGGCCAAGACCCCCAGACTTTGCTGTGGTATCTTTGTAGCTTTTCTTCTTTCACGGCTTCAAATGGCTCCTATCTCTTCTTTAACAATGTTAAGAGTTTTGGTACAAACTGCAGAGATGCTAGCACACCGGCGCCAGCGAAGCCTTTCCTCCAGTGGCTGAGGGGTCCTTATCAGGCGAGGGATATAATGATTAAAGGAACCCATTTCCATAGAGCAAGAGGCTCTTCCCCCAGATCTCCTTCCCTTGTGCACTTTAACCTGTTTTTGTTTGTTTGTTTGTTTTCTTTTCTTTTCCAAGTGAGAGGATCCCCTTCCTACCTCAGTACTCTGCTTACGATTGGGAGGCAACAGAGGAGCGACCCCTTCTGGCTGATAACTGCAAATTTGGCATGACCCATCTGGAGCTTAATCTAAATGAACCCGTGCAGTCCCTGAAATAACTTTTTGTCTCAAACTAGACTCCAAGCTTCAGATGGAGGCCCTAGAAAGGAAAACCAGATCTGAGGGCTCCAAAGCCAGGCAACAGGCACAGTTTAAGTGGGCGGAGCTAATTCCTGCTAATTAAACCCCTGCTTCAGGGAAGGAGGTCATGCTCCAAGGCACAAATGAGGCCCAGGGACTCAAAGGTTGTCAACAGTAGGAGAGGTAGAGGCATAGGTGAGTGTGTATAATTCCTATTCTCTAGGCCCTCCCTGCTTCATGGGTGCAAGCCACATTGGCACCCATGGGTGGCACCTGCCAAGGTTGCTGGGACTTGAGGATACAAAGACGGAGGAGAAAGGGGGATGCCTGCTTTCTCCCTCCCTCGTACCCTGGGTTATTGCTGAAAGAGGGTAAATAACCCTCATCGTGATTTCCGGTCTTTCAGAATGGGCAAAAAGCTGTCTTCACCACCCCTTCGAAGCTAGGTTTGGGTCCCTTTGAGATGATGTAGGGACAGCCGTTTCTCACCAATGATCTCTTGCTAGACCAAGAAAACTCTGACTTAATTAAACATATAACTTCTTTGGCTCGATTCCATCAGGAATTGAAACAACTGTCAGAGGCCCAGTTCCATGAACTAGAGCCACCTCTGTTCAACCCAGGGGACCTGGTACTGGTAAAAACACTTTTTTCTTTTCTCCCTCTCAGGCATAGACTGGGAGGGACCTTACACTATACTTTCTATTCCTATGGCAGTAAAGGTCACTAAAGTAGATTCTTGGATTCATTATACCCAAATAAAGGCCTGAGAAGCTGACAGGGTTACCTCCATCAACCCAGAAGAGCACCCAAAGTACCAATGTGAAGAGATCAGGGACCTCAAGCCAAAAATCTCAAAAGATTAGTGTTAATAATAAATCTTCTATGGATATCCTCTTTATAGTCTTGCCTACACCTGCTGTTCCTGCCTTTGTTCTGTTCTATACCATGAGGCACAATATTGTTTTCAGAATGATTGGTATGTTTTGCTTCTTATTTCTGTAATCTTTGGCACTCAATTCTTTCCCTGCGTAATACACATATTTGACCCATGCATACTTCACCTTGTAAAACTTGTTTCTTTCTCTTGCCTGGAGGCCATCAAACTCCAAACAGGCAGGCAGCTGGATCCTCAGACGATGGCTTTCTTTTGCTGGGGACCCTTGGATAGACCTCTGGGAGGAATCTGGCTGTTGTTTTCCCCAAACAACGCCCCCTTTCAGCAGAGAGTACCTAAGATTGATCATCGTCCATATTCTAAAGGCAGTTAGATGTGCCTCTTCAGAGAAGGGAAATCATACAGAAAGTCTGGTCTCCTAAACCCCACCCTTAAGCCTGGAACCATGGCCCTAAGTGAAAACAGCTGACTCTGTTTTTCCACCCAAATGTTGCCTTTTTGGCCTGCCCCGCCCCATCCTATGTCCATAAAATACTTCAGCAGGCAGAGCAACTCAAGTGGCTGAGCGTCAAGGATACAAGTGGCTGAGCAGTGAGCAGAGAAGCAATTGAGCATCAGAGAATATGGATAGACATGGCTAACTTCAGATGGTGCAGCATCAGAGAGGGTCAGGCTTCAGGGAAAGATCACCTTCTCATTCCCTTTCCAACCTTCCTTTCTGCCGAGAGCCACCCACCACTCAATAAAGTGTTCCACATTCATCAACTTTCAAACAGTTCATGTGACCTGATTCTTCCTGGACACCAGAAAAGAACTCGGGTGCCAAGAGGGCAGGGGCTGACATCCTGATCCTCCACTGAGCTGGTTGGCACTTGGCCATCCCCATACGGCACAGCTGAAAGAGCATTGGTTGTAAAACACTTGGACGCTGCGGCAGGGCCCACACAGAGCCTGCTCCTTCCATACAGGAGTTACCAGCCAGTTTCAGTGTTCGTTCACTCCGGTTCCCACACTCACTCATCCACACGCTCCCTCCCACAAGGAGTGGCCAGCGATTGGGCTGAGTGAAATGAACCCTCCATTTCCTGCCCATGAAGGGGGTCAAGGGAACTATCTGAGCTTCTTTAGCTGGGTTTCTTATATTCCAGGAAAAATTAAAGGAGGATATAATCACTCAATTATCATTTTGGGGAAAGAGAAGGTTATAAGTCTGGTTCTCTAGGATCTGGTTCTCTAGGAAAGACACTTTTAGACAGAGATTTGTATTGATGGGGTTTCCTGGTGAGTGCTCTGGGGAATAGCACCTGTGGGAGAGTGAGCAAAACCAGATGGGTAGAGAGAGGAGTTGGGCTGTGAGGCCAGCAAATAAAGCTCCTTGGTGGGTAGCATTAAAGTAAGGATGGCTCTGCAGAGTTGTTCCCATTTGAATAACACAAATCTTTATGCCCCTCACCCCACTACCCAGATTGTACCATCATCGGATACAAGCTGTTCCTGTAGTGCAGTGAGTCACATTGAGCCAGGTGGCTCTTTATGAGAAGGCAATGAAGGCATGGATGGGAGGAGGCCTTAGCTATAAGTCATCAGCTCTCAATTCTTCCAGCAGCTGGGTTATGTGTGCTTTGGTCCTGAAAGTTGTGGATTTGCGCTGCTCTCCTAATTGTCCACTACAAAAGAAAGAAAACAGATTACTGTCTCTGGGAAAGCAAAGTTATTTCAAAACAGAAAACTGAGTAACATGATGGAAAAATTCTCACCAAAAATCCCACAGGAAACACAGTTAACAGATTTCTAGCATATCCTTTGATCAGAGAATAACATTAAAATTCCTCTCTCCCTGAGGGTGATTCTGTAAGGGATTAAACCACAACAACTCTGGGATTCAGTCTTCTGGAGATCCAGCCGCATTCATTCATTCTGTTATTCAACAAATATTTTTTGAATGTCTGCTGCATGCCAGGAATCATGCTAAGCATGAGACCACCTTCACAAAAGTGAGAGAAGTCTAGCATGGCTGACTCCATCTTGCTTCTAGTCTCACAGGTAAGTTCCCCTCCCTAATTCCTGAGCATAGGCCAAGCTAACCATGAGAGGAATTTAGTTTATAGTTTAACTTTGAAGCAAGATGATAATAGTCCCTCCCTAAAACTAACCCACTCCTTTCCTCCTTTGTAAAACTAATTGATGAAAGGCTATGAGATTAGGATTATGAGAGAGGCCTGAATTCTGCTAAAATGTAGGCATAGTTAAACAATAACCAGCCATTGTCCCCCAACTTCCTTTTCTATAATTCCTTGCTATTTGGGAGTCATGTAGCCAGAGGTCACAAGATTGGTGACTTCCCCAATTGCTCCTATAGAAAACCTCACTGTTATACAACCTAAAATTGGTCTTTCGAGGTGTTTTTCAGACTTTTGCATTCTGACCACTGACTCCATCCAGACCCATGACTCAAGACAACTAACTGATCCTGTGACCACCACCCAGAGGCAGACTCAGTGCATGGGGACTGTTTTCCACACACCTATAATTTCATCCTCAACCAATCAGTAGCACCCATTTCCTAGTTCCTTGCCCTCCAAATTATAGCCATAAAAATCCTAGCCTCTAATTTCTAGGGGAGGCTGATTTGAGTAATAAACTCTTGTCCTTCTCCTTGGCTAGCTCTGTGTTTATTAAACTCTTTCTCTACTGCAATATCACTGTCTCAGTGAATTGGTTTTATCTGTGCAGCAAGCAAGAAGAACCCACTGGGCAATTACATAAAGGTTGCAGATTTTAATCAAAGAGCCACATGAACAAATGTGAAATCACACTTTTAATAATTGTTTACAAGAGAGGCTCATTATCCAGTGTTATCACAGGTTTGAATCAGAAACTGTTTGTTATAAAGGTCAGAGATGCCTCCTTGAAAAAGTCATTTTTCACCTGAGGTTTGCAAGAAGAGCAGGAGCTAACCAACTGAAAAGGGGCAACAGACTCTGTGTTAGAAGGAACCATAGGATATCATGAAGGCTGGTGTGGCTAGAGTGTAGACAAGCATTCAAGGTGAGCTTGGAAGAAGATGTGACTGCAGAGCTGCAGAAGGTCAGTCCAGGCAGAGCCTTGTAGATAGATCCTATCAAGCAATATTGTCTTCACTTCAAAAGGAACAGCAAAATCATTCAAGTGTTTTACTGGGAAGTTCTGGATGGGAAAGTATTGCTGATGAGATTCATTTGGAGGATATATTACTGTTCTATGGCTACTGTAACAAATTAACACAAACTTAGTGGCTTAAATCACATAAATTATTATCTTAAAGTTCTGATGTTCAGAAGTTCATAACAGATCTTACTGAGCTAAAAACAAGTTGCTGACAGGGGTGCATTCCTTTCTGGGGGCTCTAGGATATAATTTATTTTCTTATCTTTTCCAGCTTCCAGATTGCTTGGCTCATTGCCCCCTTCCGTCTTCAAAGCCAACAATGGCCAATCAAGTCTTTCTTGTATCATATCACTCTAACACTAACTCTTCTACTTCCCTCTTTTACATCTGACACTTGAAATTACAGTGGGCCCACTGAGATAATCCAGAATAATCTCCCCTATCTCAAGGTCACTTGATTAGCAACCTTAATTCCATCTGCAATTTTAATTACCCTTTGCCATATAATCTAATATATTCACAGGTTCTGGAAATTAGGACATAGGCATCTTTGAGGTCTGCCTACCATAGAAAGGACTAGAGTGGAGGCAAAGAGACCAAGTACAGAGGCTATTGCAACTGGTAGTGGTGAATATGCAGAGCTGTGGATAGATTTGGGAGTGACTTAGGAACTAAAACCAAGAGGACTGGGTCACGGTTCTCCTGAGAGTGAGATCTATGCAAGAAGCAATATAGGGTATCTGAACTTATTCATTTATTCAATATTTCTTTGTGTTCAGACACTTTGTGGACAGATACTGTTCTAGTTTCTTGGGATAAAGTACCAGACAAGTTATAAAAAGCCCCTGTTCTCATGGAGCTTACCCTCAAGGCGAGCTATTTTAATCCTTATGTCAAGAATCATTGTCCATAAGCATTATTTTTCTCTGGCAGATGTTAGATGCATGCTCCATAGAGAGACACTCCTTTCTGATGAGGACACATCTGAAGCCTTGTTCTGTGTCCCAGGTTGATGACACAGGCTACATGAATTGTAATTTCAGTTTTGATATAAACTTATACTTCCATGTTGAAACAGGAAAATATGTAACTGAAACAAATATTGTCCTCAATTTGCCACAGTTGAATTCTTCATTTATCCAAGAGATATGGAAATTTGCCATAAACTTGCTTCTTAATTCTAAATATCACATGGTGTATGAAGGCTTTAGAAGAAAAGAGATTGTCTTTTTATATTCAGACTAAGGGGCTTTACATTAGACCACATTTATCAGACTTTTTTAACTTAGAGAAAATAGTTCGTACTTTGTAGGACTAATCTACTTTTATGCAAAATCTGATTTTCATAAGAAACACACAAATTCTCCTTATAGGTTTTGAGAGTAAGATCACATGAAAATTATCTATGGCTAAAAAGTAGTAACCTGGTTGGAAAGGTGAAATAGCACTATACAGAAGACATTCTACAATGTTAAATGTCTTTTAGATTATCTAAGGCTTGTATTTTATGTTGCATGATTTATTCCTGAAATATTGAAGCAGATGTGGGATTAGTTTTCTACATATCACTACTCCTTTCCCTTTTAATCAAATCATCCTGTTACAAAATAAAAATACTTAACATGCTTATAACAGAAGGTTGCATGCTTGCGTTGTAGATATTTTATAAACCAAAAATATCTAAACTCTAATTGAAGTAGTATTATTTTAGCTTCTCTCCTTTTTTATAAAAATCATGGAGCAATGTCAAAACTGAAATCAGCATCTGAAAACAGGAAAGACAACTACATTTTAAGAATTTACCCCACTTGCAGTTTCAGATGGCTGCCAAAACTTTCAACTAGACCCATTTGGAGTAAGACTATGCAAAACCATTCATTCCCATGCAGTTGGTTATGCCTTTTTCAGCATGGAGTTTGTAATTCTCTGGCAATATACTTCTAGAAATCACTTTGTTAGCTATAAATGTTATAAATAAATCACAAATTTTTCCTTCAGAAATTTAGTTATGGCAATTAATGTGAAAAAAAATTTTTTAAAGAATTTTACACACACACACACAATTTCCCACATCAGATGTTCTGCTTTAAATGCAACATGGAGAAGTAATTGTGACAGATGGTCCTAAACATTTGTCTTCCTTAGATCATCTGGTTTAACTACTCACTTCATAATTTTCAATTGCTCATTTCTTTTTTTCTGAAGAAAATTAGTGTATAACAATGAGCTAGAAAAAAAAAATGGAGACCAGCTTTTATGTAGTTTTGGTAGTATTCTTTTCTAGCATCTTACAACTAGTTGGCCATCCATAGAACAAATGTGAATGCATATGTCAGTTGTGAAACAAATGGTGCTCATAGCCCATACATGCCTCACCTTAAAAGCATGCCACGGAGTACAGAGTAGCATGGGTGGAGTGAGATGGTGGCATGAGAAGAGCCAGCATTCTTATAAGAGCAAGAGAAGTTAATTCCTTGGAGGAGACAGAAGAAGAAGGAGGAATGAAGGGATTCATGAACACCTATTTCATAGCAAAACTATTCAACTAGCTAAGAGATGGAAACAACCCATGCCTCCATCAACAGCTGAATGGATGAACAAACACACACAATGGAATATTATTGTGCTGTACAAAGGAAGGACATTCTGCCACTTGCTACAACATAGATGAACCTTGAAAACATGCTAACTGAAATAAACCATCAAAAAACCACAAATCCTGTGTGATTCCACTTATATCTAGAGTAGTTAAATTCATAAAAATAGAAAGTGGAATGATGATTGGCAGGTAATGTTGGGAGGGGTAATTGGAGATCTGTTTAATGAGTTTCCATTTTGAAAGATAGAAATGTTTTGGAGATTGGTTGCCAGTAATATGAATATACTTAACACTACAGAACTATACACTTCAAAATGCTTAAGATGGCAAATTTTATGTTATGCAGGCTTTTTGCCACAATCTATTAAAAAGAGATCTTCAGAGAGAAAGATCATTTGAACAAAACAATAATATGAATGACTACAAAAAATTGGCAGGGTTGGAGGGACAAGCCTTAAACCAAAAGAATACCTTGGGAAGGAGCAGAATTGGGAAGATGTCATATAGTCACAGATCAGCAACTCTCTCAGGGCAGGTTATCACTTCATCGAGTAATAGGCCAAACAATGAGGCTGGAAAGGTAGATTTGAGCCTATGTTGGACATACGTTTGTCTGCACAATTACCACCTCCCCAGCTTTGAATGACTTGTCCCCCTCCCTTTCCATTTAATCTTCCTCAATCCATATGATTTGGACAGAATTAATCCCAGGCTTAAATAAAGCACTCCCTTCTACAAATATGTACATGCATAGGAAGAGGTCATGTAGGTTCTGCTCCAGAATTTTGTTGGCACTGTCAGAAAAGAGAATCTCTCTTCCATTGAGATTTAAGATTCAAGTACCATGTAGACCTGGAGATGCCTCTGGACATTTTTTCCTATGTAGAGAAAGCTTACTGAAAATACAGAGGAAATCAAAAGTGAAAAAGAAGAAAAAATAGATAAAAGGGAAGAAATTAAAAGAAAAAGAAAAGGAAAGAAAGAAAAAGAGAGAGAAAGGGGAAGAAAGCGAAAGAAAGAAAGAAAGAAAGAAAGAAAGAAAGAAAGAAAGAAAGAAAGAAAGAAAGAAAGAAAGAAAGAAAGAAAGAAAGAAAGGAAAGAAGAGAAAGAAAGAGAAAAGAAAGGAGAAGAGAAGAGAAGAAAAAACAGAGAGAGAGAAAGCAAGCAAAGCGAGAGGAAGAAAGAGATCAAGAGAAAGGGAGAGGGAAAAGGGGAAGAAATGGGAAGGGTAGGGGAGGCAAGGAGGAAGAAAAGAAGGAAACAATACTGATTAATATTGTTTGAACATCTGAATCCAACTATGCCTAGAATCATATCAACCCTATACTGTTCTGTTTTGTTAACCACCCTCCCCCTCCAAAAAAAAAAAAAAAAAATTCCCTGGTTTGGCTTAAGCTGGCATAAGAGGAGTTTTGGTCATTTGAAATCACACAAGTTCTGACTAATACAGGGCTAGATTGTGGGGATCCTAGAGAAAGGAAACTGGAAAATATGATATGAGTGCTCACTTTGTCAGACAATGCACTAAGTCCCCGGATATCACAATGAACAAAACAACTTTTTTCCCTGCCTCCATGAAACTAACAGTTTCTTAAGCTCCAGTCATATGAGTTTCATCCCTAGTTATAAGCATCTCTTTGTGGTTTTTGTTTAATGTTAAAGTCCTACTACCAATAGTAAATCAGAGCTAGATTTGGTAACCACAGGTCTATAACAGCACATCCAAAATTTCCTGATGAAAAGAGTCACCTGGTTACTTGCTTTAAAAAGCTCAGACCATCCCCAGCCCACATGATTAGGAGCTTTAGGGGATGGGAGCTGAGAGTATTTTTAAATGTTTGAGGCTGAGGTGACTCTTATCATCAGAGAAGTATGTGAAATGCTAATCTTGTTATTCAGCATAGGTTCCATGGAAGAGTGGCAATGGATTTGTTAATAATGTGGCATTTCAGTCCCCTCTCCAGACCTGCTGAATCAGGATAAACCTGTAATATTTTGATACAGATAGCTTGTGTTATCTGAGATTTTTTTCTGAAAATTCGGGGCAGGGAGAAAGAAATCTGACAGAAAACCTCACTCAAAAGTGCTTTCCAACAAAATCCATTTATTTCAAACTCAAGATAACATCAACTAAAAATTAGATATCACCTGCACTGCTTTAAGCCCATTGCCAGTGATGTCACTCTCTGTGAACTGTACCTAAGGTCTAAATAGCACATCATACAACTCTAGGAGGCAGCATTGATGCTGTGTGCATGTGGATGGCACCCTCAGGAGTTGTATATTAGAGCAGTCCTGAATCCAAACCCAACTACAGATTCATTTAGAGTCAAGCTCTGAAGACTGAACCTGGTGACTGCTTTGAAGTGATAAGGAGCCCCACCTCCATAGCCAAGATGATTGCCATCCCAACACAATTTGGACAAGTCAGGACTTCCAAACACAATGTGTTCTTTTTCTTTAAGGAGGAAACAGAGATATTACAAAATAGCAAGCATGCAATAGCATGATGCAAAGCCTAATGCTAAGAGAACAGTTCTGCTTTTTTTCACCCCCCCCACCTTTTTTTTTTTTTTTTTTTTTTTTTTTTTTTACATTTAGTTCATCTTGTAGGAATAGAGGGACTTGTTTTCCCAGGCTCTCACAGTGACAATTTGCCACACTCATGTGTTTGCAGATGACAGAAGCATCATCATATGGCAACTCCTAGAAGCCTTCAGCCCTATTTTGCAGAGTTGTTGACCACATGATGCAGTTGGTAGTCCTTTGACCTCACAAGGTACCTAGTTTTAGTGGCTACAAGTGGGAGAACTACTTAAGGTACTTAGAGTAATAAGAGCCTGGACACCAGAGCCTGCCTGCCAGATTCACAACAGACTCCACCACTCACTAGCTGTATAACTTCAAGCAAGTTATTTAACATCTCTGTGTCTCTCTTTCCTTATCCATAGAATGTGGAAGGGAATTTTGTCAAACACTGTGAGGGTCTTAAGTTTTACCCCACTTGAAAACTAACAAATTAACTTTCCACAGTTTCACTAATACTGACGAAAGACATATGACTCCAGGATCAGAGACAAACTATTACTCATACCAAAAACAGTAGCCAGAGTATCAGCTTGGCCGAGTCAGTTCCCTGAATCCCGGTAGTACCACGGGTCTGCTTAGATGGATGCCAGCATCCAGCGTGTTGTGTTACAGCAGAGGAATACCGGGCAAGGGGAAATTGTTGCTTATAGGAGCCTGTAAGCAAGCCTACTCTTTGTCCCAGAGGGAGACATCAGCTCATCTCATAAGGTTATCACTGCAAATATAAACCTGAAAAGTGTCCTGGGTAAAGAGTGCTCAAAGCTTTGTATTTGTGGCATACTCAGCAAGATGAGTAAGAGTGCAGGCGGCCCATGGAAGACTGCCTCCATCAGGTTGTTGAGTGAGTTGAGTGTGTTAATATGTGCAAAGTACTAAGAGTAATAATTCTTTATAAGTGGTAACAGTAGGAGTAGCATGAGTAGTAGTATGTGAATAATAGCTATCTATTTTTTTAAGTAACCCCATGATAATAGATGTATATATCTCATACATAATATATATATCAGATTTATATACAATATTAGTAGACATAAATGCATTAGATATAATAGATATATATTAGAGAATTTTAGAAATGCAAATAAGAACAAAGAACCCACTAAAATTTCCAGTAATACCACAATCAAGTATTGTCTACTATTTTGTTTTGATTTTTCATTTTTCTTTGCATGTACCTGTTATTTTCCTAAATTGATATACAAGTTATTATACAATATTTATTCTACTTTCTTTACTTTTTATTTCATTATGAGCATTTTACATTTAGTAAATATTCATTTAATACTGTTTTTAATGGCTACATAATATCCCATCATGTGTATGTGTCATAAATTATTTACTCATTCCTTACTGCTGGATATTTTGACTCTCATTTTCTGCTAAATACTAACCTCCCACCCCATGAATTGTTAAAATAAATGGAATTTCAATTAAAGACAACCTAAAACATAAAATTATGTAAATCTAATTCCTGAACTCTAAGTCTCTCGTTAGTTGGCAATGAGTTTGTCCTTTTACTTTAAACCACATGAAACAACATCTAATTTATCCCAAGCCTGCTTAATCTGACCTAGACACTTTTCTCATTAATAGTGGATCACTATAGCAATGAGTTTTGCAAGGGTTGAATACTAACTAGCATTGTCATGGAGGCCTATATAATTCAGGAAAACAAACTCTGGAAAATTTATGCTTCTCTGTGGAACTATGTCCCCTGTCCTTCACCCATCTACTAATTAAATAAGTAAGCAATAGAAAAAAAAAAAAGTAGCAGGAAAATAGGTACCAAAAACGCCCACACATAAAACGATAAAAAGTATATATTCTCCTGTACAAGATCTCTCAAGATCAACCCAATAACTTTTACTCTAGACCTATTAATAATTATAAACAACTTTCTCAGCAGTTCACATTTATTGAATTCTTTCAACATACCAGGCTCATGTAAAAATGAGACATAGTATACGTCTCATTTTAGTCTCTGCAAATTCTGAAACATTTATAAATATTGGGCAAGGATTTTCAAGGTGGGCAGCTGTATATAGTCAGGCTTACATGCACAAAGCTGAGAAAATAGAGAAGATCTGTAGAAAGTAGTTCTGAGTTTCTTAGTGTATTTAGTATATGGGCATCCATACAGGAACATCCGAAGACAAACTTTATTTATTTATTTATTTTTGAGATGGAGTCCTGCTCTGTTGCCCAGGCTGGAGTCCAGTGGTGCGATCTTGGCTCATTGCAAGCTCCGCCTCCCGGGTTCACACCATTCTCCTGCCTCAGCCTCCCGAGTAGCTGGGACTACAGGTGCCCGCCACCACGCCTGGCTAATTTTTTGTATTTTCAGTAGAGACGGGGTTTCACCGTGTTAGCCAGGATGGTCTCGATCTCCTGATCTCATGATCCGCCCACCTCGGCCTCCCAAAGTGCTGGGATTACAGACGTGAGCCACTGCACCCGGCAGATAAACTTTAATTCATAAATATTCCTTCAAGTTATCAAGAAAACACTTCATTGAAGTTTACTTTGTGAAAAACATGCATTTACTCAAGATATATTTAACAAGTATTTTCCCTAATGTGCATAAAGCAGTTATATTCATTGTTTTAAAAATGCATGTATGTGGAACCAATTTTTGTGTGTGTTAGGTGTGTGGAACTTTTAGTCATTGCTTTGTTGAATGGGCCACCTATGTCATTCTTTCTTTCCATTTTGTTTTCATTTCATCAAATAATTTGTTTCCTCCTCTGAAATTTTTACAGTAATGGAGACGTAGGATTGGCTAATCAAATGAAATACAAAAACCTACATAAAAATGATACTCTAATCAGAGGACATGGAAATGGAAAAAAGTGTGTGCTATGAGATGTTAGCATGTATTTCCTTTGTTTTTAAGTCAAATAGGATTAGGCTAGCCTTCCAGAATTTTTGGAAAGAAAATCAAATTAATGGAATTTTGTTTAACTGATTGGTGTCTGTTTATTGACACTGTCTCTTCTGTTCCCTGCCTTATCTCAGTTTGCTTTAGTGCTTCTGTGCCTCAACAGTTCAGTTGGAGTAAGTGCCCAGCAAAAGTGTAAAGCCAATTAATGCAACCCAATTACCATTCAGATTTGCCAAGACAAAAGAAGTATAACCTTCTTTAAGTTCTTTGGTTCCATTGAACTTCTATTTATGTAGTACTTCCATTAAGAGGCAATTACTTCAAATCAAACAAACAAGTTTGGAATGCAGATAAAAGCCAAAGAGCAGCAGTGAAAGGTGAGACACAGGGGTCAAACTGTGGTGCAGAAGCTGAGGAACCCCAGGTGAGGTTAGGAGAGTCTAAATTCCTCCAAAGAGGAGTACACTTTCTTTCCTAAAGTCTTAAGACCATCACTAGTTGAGGAAGAGGACTGACAGCGAGTGTGATGACTTGAGAAAGGAGTCTCTATGGGCCCCGCAGTTAGGAGAGGGAAGGCAAGAAAAGGATGTTCCTGGCAATGAATCAGTCACGTCTCTTTGTGAAGCAGGCCCTGGGGATTACCCTCCCCCGAGTAGGTCCTGACGAACTATGGAGATGGGCCAAGGAACAGGAGCAGCAATAGGCTTAGAAATGGTCTCTGGGGACGACTTAAAGTCCAAAATTTTGATGGATTGAAATGCTATCATTTTCCTAGTTAAAAGAAAATTATCATCATAAACACTAATTTGCAAATAGCAGGCACACATACCAAGACATGTACTCATTTTTGTTCCAATATAAATGAAGAACTCTCTGCTGGGCAATGTTTAGCCTTGAGAAGTAACAGCTCACTCAACAGTAAGATCAAAGAGTGGCATGATGTCTTCAGCACACTATTTTAATGTTTAGCCAGAAAAAAACAAATATTCTATCAATCCTTGGTTTAGTTTCAATGTGTGACTTTCAATCTGGCTTTTGAACATAATCACTCAATTTTATCATTACAGATATCATTAGAATGATGGAGAAATGATAGATTATGATACAAAACAGAATATGACTTTGCCCTTATGTCTCAGGCACTTCATATAGGGTATCTCATTGGACTTTCACAACAAATCAGAAAACTTGAGTAACTTACTCATTGTCCAAGTTGACACAGCTTACTGGAAAAGAAGCAAAGATGATTTTAAGATAGTCTGGCTTCATGTTCTATCCATTCAACTATACTGCCTTCTTTCATTTCTTGATATAAGAAGGTGAAGGATGACACTTCAACTGGTAGAGACACAAACCATGGATTATCTTTCCAATTGAGGCATAAATGCATTGTCATGATACAAAGACATTAGGAAAAACTTTAAAGGAAGTGAGAAAAGGCCCTATCCACTGGAAAACTTTCTTGATCTTCCAAATATTTCCAAACTACTGGGGATTCCACATCCAGTCAGTAGGAACCAAATACCAAAGAACTGATTGCCCGCATAGCAGGGGATTCCTCAGCTACCACTTTTATTTTCCCCTTCTCAGCACCAAGAAATAGTACACCACATAAATGTATATATGGAATATTTAAGATATAAAATGTATATTAAAAAACAACAAATAGCCAGGGACTCACCCCCAACTTAAGAAATACCACCTTATAAAAACTTTGAAAGTCTCTGAGAATTGATCTCTGATCACAGCCCACTCACTCTCTCACAGAATATTACTATCAATTTCAAGATAATTTCCGTGCATTTTTATACTTTTACTCCATCTGTATACATTCTTAAACAACATATACCATAGTTTTTTCATGTTTCCAAAACTAAATGTAAATGGGTTCATATAGTATAAATTCTTATGCAACCTTTTTTTTTATTATTACACTTTAAGTTCTGAGATACATGTGCAGAACATGCAGGTTTGTTACATAGGTATGCACGTGCCATGGTGGTTTGCTGCACCCATCAACCCGTCATCTACATTAGGTATTTCTCCTAATATTATCCCTCCCCTCGCCCCCACCTCATGACAGGCCCCAGTGTGTGACATTCCCCTCCCTGTGTCCGTGTGTTGTCATTGTTCAACTCTCACTTATGAGTGAGAACATGCAGTGTTTGGTTTTCTGTTCCTGTGTTAGTTTGCTGAGAATGATGGTTTCCAGCTTCATCCATGTCCCTGCAAAGGACATGAACTCATTCTTTTTTATGGCTGCATAGTATTCAATGGTGTATATGTGTCACATTTAATTTATCCAGTCTATCATTGATGGGCATTTGAGTTGGTTCCAAGTCTTTGCTATTGTAAACAGTGCTGCAATTAACATATATGTACACGTATCTCTACAGTAGAATGATTTATAATCCTTTGGGTATACACCCAGTAATAGGATTGCTGGGTCAAATAGTATTTCCGACAACCTATTTTTTTTCTTTTCCTTTTTTTCTTTTTCTTTCTTTTCTTTTCTTTCTTTCTTTCTTCTTTTTTTTTTTTTTTTTTTTTTTTTTTTTAGACAGAGCCTGGCTCTGTTGCCCAGGCTGGAGTGCAATGGTGCGATCTCAGCTCACTGCAACCTCTGCCTCCCATGTTCAAGTGATTCTCCTCCTGCCTCAGCCTCCTGAGTAGCTGGGATTACCGACACACGCCAACAGGCCCAGCCAATTTTTTGTATTTTTAGTAGACACGGGGTTTCATCATGTTGGCCAGATTGATCTCAAACTCCTGACCTCAGGTGATCCACCCACCTTGGCCTCCCAAAGTGCTGAGATTACAGGCGTGAGCCACTGCACTCAACCTCTTTTGTTTTTTTGATATCAGGATTTATAATAATATTTCCACTACATTATTCTATCAATATATACCCATTTTCCTATTTACAAACAGGATTGCTTTGCCATTAAGAGAAATACTGTTCTAAATGTCCTCATCTACTTCTACACATAAGAGTTTCTCTGAGCTACACTTAGAAGTGAAATTTCTGGATCAAAGAATATATGCACCTTCAACTTAACTAGACATTAAAAAAGTAGTTGTACTAGTTCACAATCCCTCTCTCTTCTCATTTTTTAAACAGATACTACCAAACATAAATTTCTACTCTAGCAATGCTTGGTTCCAAGTGGATCATCATTCCAGCAGACATTTTTTAAAGTTTGCTTACCTTTTTCTCTACAAATATGTTCCACCTCCTCAACCCAAGTAATTAGCTAAGGTAATCAGGCCAGAGTCCAAGCTGATTACCAGAAATTAAATATAGCTTTTCTTATCTTCAGTGTGTCCATACTGAAAAACAAAGATATCTTTCCTCTTCTTGAGGGCAATTTGGCAGTACCTGCCAATAGCTCAAAAAATTGCTTACTCTCTGACTCAGAGACACTTAAAAATTTACTTTAAGAATATATCCAGAGGTATACATGAATATTTGTATATTAAAATATTTGTCTTAGTGTTAATTTTGATGTTCATTGCAATTCTGTTGGTCCAAACAAGCAAAATGTCTACCAGGTAGGAACTAGTTAAAGTAAAGGTTGTATATATTCATGTAATTGAACACTAAGTGGAAATTAAGAAGAATGAGGAGGATACAAATGAACTGATAATATTGTTTTAGTTACTGATTGCTATATAGCTAACTACTCACATGTAAAGCAATTACTTTTTATGTTTCACATGCCATGGAAAGACTAGAGGTGGTCTTCTGTTCCTTGTGGCTTTGTCTGAGGTCACTCATAGTGCTGCATTCAGCTGGCAGCTGAACTGAGGCTGGAACATCCAGGAAGACTCAGTAACACATCTCTCAGCTGGTTGCCACCTGGAAAAACTTCGGTTCCTTTCCATACAGATTCCCCTCATTCAGAAGGCTAGACAGCTTCCTTACAGCATGGTAGTGGGTTTCAAGAGGGAATGAACCAAGAGAACAAGCCCCAGGGTACAAATTCCTATCAAATCCGTGCTTGCAACAAGCTTACTAGTGTTTCACTGGCCAAAGCAAGACAAACAGATGGCCAAGCCCAGACACAATTTGGGAGAAGATTGCACAAGGGTGCATATTCCAGGAGGCACGGTTTGTTGGGGATCATCAATGTAACAGTCTACCACAATTACTGTGAAAAAAGAAAAAGAAGAAGAGTAAAATAGGATAACCATTGTTTTAAGTGTTTGCGCAGAAAATATGTAGAAGAATACATATCAAAGAGTATTTGAAACAGTGGAGTGACATTTGCATGGGAAGTGGTAGTAGGAAACATGAGATTTTTTAAATTCATGTAGGTATGTGTGTTTCTTGATTTTTTATAATAATCATACACCTAAATATCCATATCCATATATTTATATATATATATAAGAGACAGCGTCTCACTCTGTTGCTCAGGCTGGAGTGCAGTGATGCAATCACAGCTCATTACAATCTTGAACTCCTAGGCTTGAGTGATCCTCCTGCCTCAGCCTCCTGAGTAGCTGGGACTACAGGCGGATGCCAGCACACCCAGCTATTTCTTTTTTTTTAGTAGAGACAAGGTCTCACTATGTTGCCCAGGCTGGTCTCAAACTCCTGACCTCAAGTGATCCTCCCACCTTGGCCTCCCAAAGTGCTGGAATTAACAGTTGTGAGCCAACATGTTCAGCCTAATAATCATTTATTTTATAATTTAAAAACTAGGAAAGAAAATTAGGTTGTAGAAGAATAATTATATGGGAGAATGTTTATAATATGTCCATTCAAAAAATGTTAATGGTTATTTTAGAATAAAGAATTGTGTGCAATTGATTCTCTTCATCATGATTTTCTGTGACTTCTATACTCTGTATAAGAAATACACACAAATTTTAAAATCAGAGAAAACAATAAAGAGGAAATAGAACCAAGTCAAACCACTGACCATATTTTTCTTATTCCCCATACAGGTATTTCCACATTATGGCAACATCATTTTGTTGACATATTATATTATCAAAATGTTCACATGTCTAGTTGTAATAAAATAAAAATTTCCCAGTGACTTTATGTGCTAATCTATTCTGCATCGTGTTTTGCAACTTAATAAGATCATGAAGCAACCGTACACTGCTATATGATGATGGGTTTTTCCAAATGTGCTTATTGGATTTCCCAAATTTGAATCCATATTTGCTAACTTATGAGGCAGTTTCCCCAATTGTTTACAGCATTAATCATGCCTTAACCATGTCATCAGTCCTTTGACAGCAAGGAAAAAGTATATTTCTTTTGTATATTGTGTCTTGAGTATAGATTTCCCCCACCCCCACCACATTCCATTTTGTAAAAATACACAAAGAAATCTGACCTTCTGTGGATCTTCATGTATTTTTTAAAATGGGCATCATTAATATAATCTAGTCCCATTTAACCAGATATTCAGTACTCTATGTGGTGGCAAAAAATCAAGATCATTTTTCCCTGCTTCTAATAAGGAGATATTTTTATTTTTAATTTAGCATTATATTTAAAAATATGTCCATCATAATTCATGAAGATCTAGTTAAATTTAACTTTGGTTTATTATTATTTATATAAACTTTAAAACACAAAATACATTTATGTGATGCTTATGGATACACAGCATGTGTAGTGAAAATAAACTATGTATGCACAACAAATTTGGGATGGTGGTATTCCAGAGACAGAAGGAGTAGAAAGGGTTGGGGATAGAGATTTCTTCATATATCTATAATGTTTTCATTAAAAACAGAATGCAAACTGAAAGAATGGTTAGATCTGGGGAGTGGAAAACTGGCATCTATTATATTATTTTCCAAATGCTGAAATATTTTCTAATTACAACATTTTTAATTAGAAAAGTAGAAAAGTAACTTAAGTGCAACTGTGCCATCATTAGGGTGGGTTAAGATAGAGCCACGCACAGATAATGGGTGACTTCTGAAATAAGCCAGGCCCAGAAAGTAATCAGATGATACACAGCCCAGTCATGCCAGGGTTATTTTAGGGGCTAGGAATTCTATTCAAGGCATGTATACAAGAGTTTTACACTTTGTAATGTATGGTCTTTGGGGCAAAAAATAAAGCCCAGGTTTTGGCAATGTGTCCTTGCTTTTTAGGCTCTTGCTGGAGATTGAATGGGAGTGTGAATCCAACCATCTCTTCTGCTTCTGGGACTGGACCTTGGGCCTAATGAACACGCAAGCCTAATCAGAATCCAGACAAATTCTAAATACCTGGAACTTGCTTGACAAAAAGAAAGTATCAAGAGGTGAAATATTTTCTTTTTGTGGCCATAGCTGACCTTTCCCAAAGATGGGAGAGAAATACAAACTAGAGATTTGAAGGAGAGGTCTGTAGGAGTTACATTCTAGAAAATCTATGAATATGCAACTTACATATAATCAAAGCTCCTGGAATTCCTACGCTGCTTTGTATGGAAACTTTTCCTGGCCCTTCAGTGAAAGAAGGGTACATACTTTCATCATGGCCCATGTGTGCATGGTCTGGAAAAGAAAGGTTGTATAGTTGGAAAAGTAATGGTAATTATATCTGAACCATAGGCCAGAGTGAGGACAGCAGTATAATTATAGAGAGATGGTATTTCAGGGGGGCATTGGTTCCTGTGTCCTGTAGACTATCGTGAAGAGCATGGTCACCATCCCTATACCCAAGTTCTCCAGATCCCCAATCTATCTTTCTACTGGATTAATTTTCAAATCTGGTAGATGGTTAAAATTTCCCATCATGTTTTGTAAAGAACAGATTCCCTACTTCCCCCACCTGCTGTGAATTTTGGTTGTACAACCTGGTTGTGTGTGTGTGTGCATGGTACTATGTGTGTGTGATGTGCATAGGTGGTGTGTATTTGTGTGCATGCTGTTATGTGCATGTGGCGGGGGTGGTGTTGAATGGGGTTTGTGTGTGTGTGTGTGTGTGTGTGTATGTGTTTAAGCTTCCAAGTAGCCTGATACAGTGTGTGTTGTGACTTTGGATTGGGAAAATCTCTTCACTTAGATTATTAGTGAAACAATGCAAAGGTTTATCCCACAAGCAGTCTTCATTTCTGATATAGCAAGGCACCATTTTCCTTTGCCAGAGATGTTGTCTTGGCCTGAACAGTGGAGCTGAGAAATTGTTATGAAAAGGATGGTAAGTAGTATTTGCATTTTTGAGTAAAAAGTAGTCTTGGTTCTTGGGACAAACTCTCTAATTCTTCTGGAAGGAACAAATCAATTGTGAGAATGTAAGTTCTGTGAGGACAGGGATGTGTCTGTGTTATTTACCACTGCATCACAAGGATTTGGTAGTATCTGGCATATAGTCAACACCATAATATTTGTTCAATGAACAAAGGATAGAAGAAATGCAGAGGCCGACTTTGTTCTCAGCAAAGTTTGGTAGCAATGAAATATCTAATGCGGATGTTTCAGACTGAATCCTTAATCCATCTGTACCATGATACAAAAAGCAGCCTTCATTGAGGCCTGGTGGCCCAAGAGCAATCACAGAGTTGTTTACTCTAATTTGTTTGTTTGACTACCTGTGTTGATGTCTTCCTTGCTTTGGATTAGGAAGAAAAGTATGGGGCCCTGGTGTGACCCAAAGAGGAGGGAAAACAGAAGAAAATCTGAAAGGGACTCCACTTTGGCAACAGGAAGCAGCCCTCCAGAAACAGGCAGGGCCTCAGGAGGGTCACAGTTACTCTCAGAAGAAACCTGACCTACAACAGTAACCACTGAAGCAGTGTTAAGTTCTCCTTATCTGCATTTTAATTCCTAGGGCGGCTTCGGCCATGAGAAAGCTATGTTAAAACCACAACTCATTGGGAGACTGAGGTGGGCAGATCACCTGAGTTCGAGAGTTCGAGACCAGCCTGACCAACATGGAGAAACCCCATCTCTACTAAGAGTTCAAAAAATTAGCCAGGCATGGAGGCACATGCCTGTAATCCCAGCTACTTGGGAGGCTGAGACAGGAGAGTTGCTAGAATCCAGGAGGCAGAGGTTGCGATGAGCCGAGATAGTGCCATTGTACTCCAGCCTAGGCAACAAGAGGGAAAACTCCATCTCAAAAAAAAAAAAAAAAAAACTACAACTCAGTGTCAGCTGAGCATTGGCCTTAAGGTCTGGGGACAGGAGGGGCAGCAGCATGAAGGGGCTTAGGAGGCAGCAGGATGCAGAGAACAACAAAGTCAAAAGACATCATTGGAAACGGCCCTCGCAAGCACAACCCTCCATGGATTTGTGAAGTAAGTACTTCCTGTAGTACGTAGTAAACTCTGGTAGGGAGAGTGCAAAATAACATGAAAGTTGAGCAGGAATTTAGAAAGGGGCCTTAGAATAAGTATTTGGGGGACTTAAAGGGAGAAGCGTTTTCTGCAGGCTGGAGAAGTTGAAATTTGGAGTGAGCTGGTGGTAATAAGGAACAGAACCTCTCTGTTTCTTAAAGTAAGACTAAATCAATATTTTAGTATTCAATAAACATTCAAGTGTTTGCTAGAAGCAAAGTATTCTAATGGAAGGACAGGGATGAATACAGGTATGTAGGATAAAAAGGAGGTACATTCACCTTTATTGAGCACACTTACTAATGGCAAGACACTAAAATGTTCAAGGCTGATGTTATATGTTCTCAACAGGGTCAATATCACCTCTGAAGAGGGAAAAAATAGCTCCTGGGGGACAAAAATGTCTTAGATATTAGAATAGTCTGTGATTCTCAAAAGGGCCAAAATATATAAACAGATATAATATTAAAATTTTGTGGCAGGGGTGAAGAGGAATGACAATTAGGGAGAAAATGTCTATGGTAGCAACAATGAAAAAAAGATTGAGAAACATAGCCTTTTGGTAAAACCAATAGTTCAGGTTTGGTTAAGGAATATAAAATTTTAAATACCTGCTTCTGAAATTCTCCCACAGAAATGTAGAGAAAGGCCGGGTGTGGTGACTCATGCCTGTAATCCCAGCACTTTGGGAGGTCGAGGCGGGAGGATCATGAGGTCAGGAGTACGAGACCAGCCTGACCAAAATGAGGAAACCTCGTCTCTACTAAAAATACAAAATTAGCTGGGCACGGTGGCACATACCTGTAATTACAGCTACTCAGGAGACTGAGGCAGGAGAATCACTTGAACCCGGGAGGAGGAGGTTTCAGTGAGCCGAGATCACATCATTGCACTCCAGCCTGAGCGACAGAGCAAGACTATGTCTCAAAATAAATAAATTAATTAATTAATAATTAATTAAAGTAGACAAAAACCTATTAATTCAAAGTTCATATGTGGAATGTAATATATAATATATTAATTATTTTATATAAATATATATTTGTGTATATATTTATATATTTATTTATATATGTTATATATTTATATAATTAATTATATTATATATAATATATAAAAATATCTACATGCCACTTGTTTTCTTTCTTAAAACTTCTATTTTTTTACTGGGTCACAAAAATAATGTATGATCATTTGAAAAATCAAACCAAAAAAGAAAGATAAACAAGAAAGTAAAAGTCATCTGAAAAATCATATACCCCAGACATAATTTCAGTTTTTAATTTGTAAACTATCTTTCAGATATTTCTCTATGTACATATGCATGTACATACATATATACATACATGCATTTAAACAGTCATACATGTATTAACTCATACCACATCATTTTTATAGCTCTGATTCACTATTACTATTATTAATTTCAACTTTTAGATCAGGGTGTTCATGTGCAGGTTTGTTACCTGGGTACATTGTGTGATGCTGAGGTTTGGAGTACAATTGATCCTGTCATCTAGGTATTAACCCTAGTACCCAATAATTAGTTTTTCAACCCTTTCTTCCCTCCCTCCCTGCCCTCTCTAGTAGGCTCCAGTGCCTACTGTTGCCATCTTTATGTGCATGAGTACCCAATGTTTAAATCCACTTATAGGTAAGAACATACAGTATTTGCTTTCTGTTCCTGTGTTAATTCACTTGGAATAATGGGTTCCAGCTGCATCCATGTTGCTGCAAAGGGCATGATTTCATTCTTTTTTACGGTTGCATAGTATTCCATGGTACATATGCACCACATTTTTTTCATCCAGTCCACTGCTGATAGGCACCTAAGTGGATTCCATGTGTTTTCCATTGTTAGTCACCACTATTAATGGCTGCATATTATGTCATGGCAATCTTTCTTTTTTTTTTTTTTTTTTTTTTTTTGAGACAGAGTCTTACTCTGTCACCCAGGCAGGAGCACAGTGGTGCAATCTTGGATCACTGCAACCTCTGCCACCTGGGTTCAAGTGATTCTCCTGCCTCAAACTCCTAAGTAGCCAGAATAACAGGTGCGTCCTATTGGCTGTATCTTTAAAATAAATTCAGAATCTGTTACAGAGCTAGGAACTATCTATGAAGACAGTTCAAGTTCAGTGGATCCTACTGTCTTGGCACATATTTTAGTAATTGTAATAATTTGCTATGTGCAATTAATTCAGTATATCAAATGCAGCCCCTTTCTCCTGCCCCATCCCTTCTATTTGCCACTGCAGGACTTTTAGTATCAGGACCTTAGCAAAGTTTCCAATTCCAGAGGATTTCTTCCATTCAGAAAATAGATTATTATTATTGCTATTAATACTTTGTGAATCTCTGTTGCCAATAAGGCCATGCTTAGTGAGGCTTATTTGCTTTATATATCAGGTTTATTTGCCTTATATATCATTTGCTTTATATATTCACTTTATATATCAGTTATGTAGTTATCTATATGTTATATATTGGTATATATAATGTATATTATAATATAATATTAAATATACAGGCTGACATTAGAGAATTAAAACTTATACTGTAAGTCCAAATTTAAAATATAAACTATTTATCCTGTTGGTTATTAACTTAAGGTCCAGGGAATTTGTTCCTCCTAATTGTGCCAGATTGCCATGCCTGTTTTCTAACTCAATGTAAAAGCAAAGGGTGACCAAATTAGGATAAAAACTGTTCTCCAACTAGAAGCACACTTTTGTCTTTAAAACTATGTATACTTTGTTTTTGGCTTCCAAGCCCTTTTACTGTTACTTTACTGCTGGAAGGCATGGCTTTGATCTAGGAACTACAATCAGTTTGTTCTATTTAGGCAGGATTATTTATAAATTGTTTCTTAAGATGAAGGAAAAAAGAGAAGTGTAAGAATATTGCTGAAGCCTTACGTATCCATTTACTAGGCGTTTTTAAACTAATATCTCATTTAGATATTAGAATATTCTTAGAATAACTCAGTTATGTATGATTCTTCCCATTTTACAAAGGAGGAAGTTAAGAATTAAAGATATTAAGTAATCGATACAATGTCATAAAAAGAGCCAGGTCTGTTTGACTCTAAAATTTGGCTGTTTCTACTACATCACAGCACATTTTAGTCTAAGAGATATTCCTTAGTAGCAAATCTCAGTATTTCCAGACGATTTTCCATCAATAAATCCAGTATTAAAATTCTCTATTAATTATTTCTGCAGCAAATTCTTTCATTTTTTGTTTTGTCTTAGCTGTTTATTTCATAAAGATGAAGGACATTGGCCAGGCACGGTGGCTCACACCTGTAATTCTAACACTTTGGGAGGCAAAGGCAGGAGAACTGTCTGAGCCCAGGAGTTCAAGATCAGCATGAGCAACACAGAGTGACCCTCTCTACAAAAAAAATTTTTTTAAAAATAGCCAGGCATGGTGGTGCATACCTGTGGTTCCATTTACCAAGGAGGCTGATGTGGGAGGATTGCTTGAGGCCAGGAGGTCGAGGCTACAGTGAGCCATGATCACGCCACTGCACTCCAGCCTGGGTGACAGAGCGAGACCCTGACTCAAAACACACACACACACACACCCCTAAACCACAATCCCTGAATTCCTACTTTACAAATGGGACTCTTATGTCTTGCTTTCTTTTCAACAAACCAAATGTTGGTTCCAATGTTTATCAATCCTATAGAGCATTTAAGTTCATATTTTTTAATTTGTTTGTTTATTTTAACCATATTTCTACAACCTCTAAATCATGGAGTACTAACTTTACTAATTAAATAATATGAACCAACTGTGAATATAAAATATCTAATTCTACTACACATTCACTGTCCTCTGGTACTGCCTAGTTAGTGTGGTTTCAGTAGTTTCCTATCCAAAAAGATCCTCCTCATTGATCCACCCTAATATTCAGGATGGCACCATTTAGAAATTCAACTCCTTATTCCTTTTTAATACATTCTCTATTGAAATTATCACATTCCAGGGATAGATGCCATTTTGAGTACTCATAAGTTAACCCAAGAGTAGAATAATTTTTCAGATTCCTTCTAGATTGTTAACCAGGCCTGACAGTGCTAAGATGAGGAAGGAGAAAGAGGTTGCTTTAAAGGGTAAGTGAGAGGGCATCAAAGATGAAGTTCCCTTACATCACAAGTTTGCTTCACTTCCCCTTTAAGTGCCTCTTAACACAACCTTGGAAATGAATCTCAGTGGTGATGTCAGGATGCCTTTCATCCACCATGACTTTACTCATGGATAAAGAGAAATTTACTTCTTGAAAAGAAAAACTTGCAACCAAGCTTAGTTTCCAAACAGCATATGATTCTGAATCATTTTCCTGTCCTTGACTACTAAAGTAATCTGGCATTACTGTTTTTTCTCAAAACTTTGCAATCAAAAGTCATTTAACCATGGGGCATTTACTAACCAACAGCCACACCCTAGGCCCACATCTATAGCTTCAAGGGAGAACCTGGGGACTCCCAAGAAGTAGGCTGTGGGATAAGTGGCCACCATGGTGTGACAAAAAGATCACCTCAAAGTCAAAAAAAACCCTGGTTTGAATCACAGCTCTGCCATTTACGATCTTTCTGGCTTGGGGCAAATCACTTAACTTCTCTCAACTTCAATTGCTTCATCTAAAATCTGGACATAATATGATCCACCTCACAGAATTTTTCCAAGAACGACATATGAGAATACTTAGCAAAAAGAACACTAGCAAAGTAAAGGTACTCCATAATTGTTTTTAATATCAAGCTAGACAGAGTTCTGTTTTTCCTCTCCGGTCATGAGATAAAAAGCCTTGAGCACTTAGAGTAACCCCTTTCTCTTAATTATCCTACAGGATTCTGGGGCCCAAACCCCAGATTTACATGTATACAAATGAAAGGATACAGTAGTCAAACACCAAATGCTTAATTTCAAGAGAACAACACAACAGCAATTTTTACATAAAACAACCTCCAATAACAACTCAGAGAAATTCTCAAATTCTACGCTTACTATTAATTATCTATTATTTATTTTGACGGTTTCCATTTACAGCATAGATTTGCCTGATAGAACTAATATATTAATCTTAGCTACTTATATCTCAGTAGGAATGACTTTATGATATAATTTTTCTGAGACCACATATAGCTACAAAGGAAACGCGATGTTAAGTGAGGTCTCTGCATGGCTCCTACAAGAAGAGGAGCCTATAGGAAGGGGACTTGGAAGCTCTGTGAAGGTCAAATTCTCCTGGTCCAGATTTTGCATCGAACATATCCCATGTGGAGAGCAAATCTAGGACAGGATCCTGAACTAAGAAATAACTTTGCTGGGCAGACAGTCTTCTTAGTCTTGCACAGAAAATTACTTTAAACTAAGGTTGCCAGCTTTCACAAATAAAAATGCAAGATGCTCATTGAAATGTGAATGTCAGATGAAGAATAACTTTTTATTTAAATATAACATAATTACACTTTATAGTGTACTTTACTCACAGTTTATTTTAGTTTTTAACTGAGTGTGCTGTATTTCATTAGGCAACCTACTTCACATTCTTGAAAGGTCCAGCGGCAGTAGGACCCTCAAACTTTTCTGAGACTCAGATGTCAGATTACAAACAGAATAATATGGTAGTCAATATTGTCACTGTGAAAGAAAGATTGTAGGATGAGATTTACTATTCATGCAGAGAGAAGCATCTCTGTGACCTTCCTGTTCCAAGAGATGGATGGTACACTGAAGCTGTGTTTCTTTATTCGTTTTTGCATTCAATTGTGCTGGAAATAGTTCCTAGGCAAACACCACACTCCAGCACTGTGCTTGTTCCTGGGAATAAAGCAGTGAATAAGACAAGTACTATCTGTGCCTGAACAAAGTCCTCAGTCCATTGAGAGGCTAGACAGTAAGCAGCAATCTTCATGTTTAATACGATACTAGCAACTATTACAAGTGCTATGAGCTAAGGCCTGAGAAACAAAATGTGCTGCTTCAGCTGGCATTTACTAATCTTGTTCCATGTATATGGCCCTGCACTGGGTAATGTCAAGCATATAAAGATGAGGAAAATGTAATCCCTGCTTTCAAAGGGCTTATGATTTAGTAAAGAAGACTTACATGGATATAAGCAAACTAAAGCCAACTCTGATAAGGTTCTAATGAGGCCACTCCTATGTCCATTTGTAGCAAGTAATACAGCTTCTTATTCTTCTTTCTTTTTTTTTAGATGGAGTTTTGCTCTGTTGCCAGGCTGGAGGGCAGTGGTGCCATCTCGGCTCACTGCAACCTCTGCCTCCTGGGTACAAGCGATTCTCCTGCCTCAGCCTCCCCAGTAGCTGGGACTACAGTGCGTGCCACCACACACAGCTAATTTTTGTATTTTTAGTAGAGATGGGGTTTCACCATGTTGGCCAGGATGATCTTGATCTCCTAACCTCGTGATCCACCCACCTCGGCCTCCCAAAGTGCTGGGATTACAAGCATGAGCCACCGCGCCTGGTCTGCAGCTTCTTCTTTACACTAAGGTATTTTATTTGCCTTTTGGGAGGAAGATGGAAGCACACATTCCTGTATTTATTCAACACATGTCAAAGTCACTCTCCTGAAAAGACTGATAGTTTCCCAACTGAGTGGTCTATTATTTAAAGGTATATGTTAAAGGCAATTAAAAGAAAATTGAAGTCATATCATTTCCTCTCTCCTATTTGAAAATCAAATCAATAGATTTCATTTAATTATTTCATTATTTCCTTCCTTTTTAAAAAATCACTATTCTGTCTTTGGAGGACTTTCCATATAAACTTAGCTTGAGGGAAGGAGGCTGCATGAAAGCTTTGAATTCATCATGAATTTTGTTTCTTAGGACATATGATCGAACTAAAGTAGTGACCTGCGTACCTTGAACACTAAAGTCAATATCCAGACCTAGTAAGGTATATTTTGCACAGAATAGATGAATAAGCTAAGTTTACTTTTTCCCTTCTTGAAACTAAAATCTTCTATTCTGAATAGAAGTGCATCATGTATAATGATGCACTTTTCTTTTCTATACTTTTCTATACTGAATCTCACAGAGGTTGGTGAAACATGGATATCAAGAGCATGGGGCAGCAACGTCCAGGCTAATAGGAGCTTGTTAGGATGATTAATCTCTCATAAGCCATTTCTGTAATTTTTTGCCAAAAAAGAATGAAATATCCTTATTGGTATCTAACATGAATGACTACAACCATGTTACAAGTAACATTAAAGTACTAGCTTAAAATTTCTAGAAAAAGAAACAAAAATTAAGAATATTTAGCAAAACTTTTTTGTTTTCATCTGTTTATGACCCAGTCTGTGATCATTGTAACCCAGCAAACCACACAGGTTCTTCTCGCCTTAAAGAAAGAATTTAATAGTTGCTAAGAATAAAGGCTACTTAATAAATATATGATATATTTTTAAAATATTACTTGTCAATCATGGGAAGTCGACTAGAAGACAGGACATTGTTGTGCAGTGTGCTGCCTTTTATACAAATTCCTAAAAATTAACAAAGGCAAAGTTTGTTCTTTCCCTGGGCTCCTCTGGCTACACTGTTTCCATCCCTTCTCCATTGGTATCAGCCTTTCCATCCATTCCCACTGGTTTCTGGGACCCTCTTGCTCCTGTCACGCCCCCTGCTCCTTCCCTACAGAACAAACAAAACAACACAAAACAAAAAATAAACAATTATAGCTACATATTGATTGCTTAGTAATCATATTAATTATTTAGCATGCTTAATATTTATATGTAATTAACAATTAATATTATTAAATATTATTAGGTACTATTAAATATTTTATTACTTAATATTACTTAATAATTTATTAATATTTATTAATTGCTAATTACTTATAAAGTAATTAATGGTTAATTTGAATGCATTTTTATTAAACAGTAATTTAGTAAAAATGCATTCAAATTAATGAGCTATGCTCACTGATGCCTATACTTTTTCAAGTTTTTATAGGAAAAAAATGTTCTTAAACCTGGCCTTTCATGGTTAATCTCAAAGAATTAAAGTTTGCCCTAGTTTGGAGTGTCCCAAGCCCATCCAGCTTGGGGCATTCTGAATTTCCTCTTCCTCATGTTCTGCCTCTCTTATGTAAAGGCATCACTTACACTAGAGATCAGAAATCATTCTTGAATGACAACTCTCTCTTATTCTGCATTCTTTCTAAGATCTATTCCTGACTAATAAAACTCCTCAAAATGTAGTGGCTGAAAGAAACAAAGATCTATGATTTCTTATGGCTCTGTGAGTTGGTTGGGCAGTTCTTCAGCTAATTTCTTCTGAGAAAGAAGATTCAGCTAGAATGTTCTGTACTCTGGCAGAGAATGCTGGCTAGTGGCTAGGGTGTCCAATATCTCCTCTTCCTCTTATCCTCTCATCTTGCTAGACTGGTTTTCTACCACAGCCCTCTCAGGCAATGTTTCATGGGCCAAAAGCAGAAGCTTTAAGCTCGAAGTCTCATGCTGTATTTTTCTTCATAGCACTTACCATCACATAGCATGATATGACTATGCACTTAGTGGACTCCTTTCTTTCTTTCTTTCCTTCCTTCCTTCCTTCCTTCCTTCCTTCCTTCCTTCTTTCCTTTTTTTCTTTCTTTCTTTCTTCTTTCTCTTTTTCTTTCTTTTCCTTCTTCCTTCCTTTCTTCCTTCCTTCCTCTTTCCTTTCTTTCTTTCTTTTCCTTCCTTCCTTCCTTCTTTTTCTTTCTTTCTTCCTTTCTTCTTTCTTTTTTTTTCTCTCTCTCTCTTTCTCTCTTCCTTTCCTCAGTAGAATGAAGGCTTTGTTAAGAGAAAGGACTATCTTTTTGCCTCAATATTTCCAGCATCAGCATCTAAAACAGTGCCTGGCACAGAAGAGGAGCTTTACGAATAATTACTGAATGAATGTAAGAATGGATCTTCCTCTTCCTTATTCACCAGGCCCTGCCAATTCAATATTCAAGCAGATAATCCAGAATCCCATCAACTCTCATCACAAGATACTCAAATATCCTCCTAACCCATCTCCTTACTCAGGTTTCTGCCCATCTTAAGTCCGCCCTCCGTAAATCTAAGGATTGTTTCTGAAGAAGAGAGCAGATCATAGCATTTCTCCCTGCTTCAGGACTTCAGTGCCCCCCTTGCTGCCAATAAAGTCCCAAACCTTCACCACAGAATTTAGAGCCTTCATGACATGATCTGAATCTCCCTATTCTGCCCTTGTTCCTCCTCAACTACCCCCATTTCCAACCCACAAGTCTTGCTTCCAATGTGCAGTTGCTTCCCCGACCTACTCTGCCTTCCCTGAGCCCTCCAGGCTCTTTGATATAATTCACATCTTTGCAAATGCTAGAATATTCTTCTTACCTTTTCTGGCTAACAAACTCCTGTCCATCTTCAACATCCAGCAGCCCCATCATCTCTTCATTGAAGGATTGTGCAACATCCCTTTACTATCAGGTTTCCTCAGAAATCTGAATGTAGCTAAATAAATTGTTTTATTATAATTGTTTTCCTATATGGCTGTCCCTTCTTTCCCATTTCCAACAAACCGTTATCTGCTGTGTCTCTTTCTTTTAATTTCTGTATTATACTCCAGGCAGAGCCTAATGCAAAGTAGATATTTAGCAAATTTTAGTTGCATGAATATTCCCAAATCTATACTTGGGAAGTATCAACATTGGAGTAGAATTCAGTGAAGATCACTGCACCCCAGGATAATTCCAGACTCAAGAGCACAATGGATGCAGGCATTATGAATGAAGAGAGCTGGGAAGATAACATACCCTGAGACTTTTGTCATTTAGCTAAAATTTTAGGCTTCTTCTCAGACAGCCTCATCAGAAATCAAAGCATGCCAATTCATAAATGCTAACTACTGAGAATGTGATTTGCTATAAACCCATGGAGATAAACAATTGCAAAAAAGATCTGAGAGGTTGGTTTTCCTACTCAATTTACCAGAGCATAGGGCATGGCAGGGTAATGGACATGAAATGCATCCACTCAGACTCACATTAAGTCAACTCTAGAAATGTTGGAAACCAGAGACTCCCAGAGCAAATAAATAATTCTTCTCCGGATTTTTTTCCCTAGCCAAAGATAATTGAATCCCTAACAATATGTATATTTTTGTACAGTGAAGTGTTGAAGCTTTCTTCTTGTACTACTGATAACTTTTTCAGAAATACATGAAATAGTATTGATATGGTCTTAGTTCATTTCACACGATAACTTTTACTATAATCCCCTATCATGATATTTTTAGCAGAGAGTGAGTCAAGCATGCTGAGCACCTACTCCATGACATTTCTAGCACAGACGTGTAGGCTTGTCCTACATAAGGTGTATGAGCTAGCCGGCCAAAAGTAATGCATTTCTACTGACGGTTCTCTGTTATATCCCAAATCTCAAGACCTTGAGTTAGTAGAAAAGATGAGTGCAGATCATCCTACCATGGAATTCTTTTCACTAGTCAAGGACAATCAGATCCCAAGAGAGCACTTTGTATATTTTTGCTCAATGAACTGTTGGAACTTTTTTCTTGTACATTAATGTTGAAAACTTTTTTGGAACCATATCAACTCGTATTGACCTTGTAAGTACTCAAGTTCCTTTTTGGCTCCGATTTTGTCTCTGGAGTTATAAAAGAAAGAATATACTTTCTACATTTTTCAACAAGCATATGGTTAAATGTGGTAAGTTAAATATGATTTGTTTTTCTAAAGAAAATGCATTTAATCAGCATCTTTCGGCCTTTATTGATCACAGTCATGAACATAAAAATGTTTAGAATAATACTAGTGATGCCAAAAAGGCCTCTTCTGCTCTAAAATAATACTACCTCTCCCACTCCTGGACTGACAATTTTGGTGATTAATATTAATCCTTTCCATCAAAGCAGAGACATTATCACCAGAATACCACCATTATCTGCAGATGTGATCTGCACACTACTAATGTGTCCCCATTATTGCTTTAGCCCTGACATAGCAAAGATGGGGCTCACGTGTAGTCATCATCACCTCCTGAGACCCTGGCCTTATTGCTAAACCTTATCATTCTTCCCCGCTGATCCTGGATCAGAACCCAAATCAGACCCAAAAATCCTCTTCAACCAATTACTTTCAGTACCCATGATCTAGAGAGCAAATCCATGCTGGGGAAAATAAAAATAAAAAAATTTAAAAAACCTATTTTGGTGTGATATATTTGCTGTGATATAAAAATCTATTTAATATTTCTATTTCTCTCAAATAGGGGCACCTCCCAACTCTTGAAAAAATGCCAATAAAGCCAAACCATGAAGCATTAGATCAGATATACACAGAAGCCACTTTTCAAAAAAATATACTTTGGCCAAAACAAAACAACCAACAAACAAAAACATGAAAGCAGAACTATCAGGGCTTGAATTGAGCCTCATTAAACGCATTAAATGAACTTCAGGAAAACCTGTCTAAAAAAGCGAGACAGGTTGAAGAGGGTAAAACAGAAGTTGGGATATAAAATTTGCCAAATAATTATTCACCATAACTCCAAAAAAGAGACTTTGAATCTGGAATTACACTCCAAATTGTTGTCTGCTGTGGGGCAAAGATAGTTCACTAACCTTTACCAAAATATGGATGAACTATTCCCCTAAATTATTCAATTCCCTGTGATCTGATCCTGCACCTACCAAGCAACTTTCCAACTTCTGAGCTCTGACACCAGTAAGAGTGTTCCCTGAAAAGCCAACTCCAGCAATCCCTAGTAACAAATATTCCCCACTTAAAATAATTATATGGTAAAGGAAATAATTTTTTAATAAGTGAATGTTAGTGTCCAGTCTGATCCATCCTGAATTTTCTCCTTATAAATAAATACATTGGCAACTTGGCTTATACATCAGTCTCTTTTGAGGTAAGTCACTAGGGCTGTTCCCCAAATAGATCCAGTCTTCCACATATTAGGCTTATGGTAGGATTGGACCTCCTGACCCCTGTGGTTGGACGAGGCCATGTGACAACGGTGTATTCATGAGTGGAAGTGATGTGTCACTTCAGGGCTGGAGCATTTAATTGCCAGTGTAGAATTTCCAGAGCTTTCATTTCCCTAGTGATGGTGGCTTGCTAACATTTGAGACATGGGCTGCTCTGTCATAGGTCCTAGAAGGAGGTCACTGTGGAGCACAGATCCCCAGATGGTGGAGCCAAGAGCAAAAGAATAAAAATAAAAATGAACTGGATAACCCATTCAGGGATGACTTAATAATCATCTGATGTTTTTCTAACATGAATTATATATCAGCATAAATTCTTAAGTAGAGTATATTGGACACAGACAGCTTAAATATTTTTCATAATGATTTGGAATCAATTATTATTATAAGCCCCAAATACTTGAGGGTCCAATGAGTTATGAGTGTTCATGGAGAATTTGGGGCCTGAGAATGAAACAAAAATTGACCAGGCCTTTGGCACAATAATTTCATTTAATTCCTACAATGACTTGGCCAGTTATATTGTATTATTTTCATTTTACAAATGATAAAACAGACACTCTGAGATTTTAAATAACTTGCCAAGGGTTATGTAGCTAATAAATGGGTGGCAGATGGAGATTTTATACATGGAACTATTTGCCTACAAAAGCCACTGCTTTCTAGACTGCTACGTCCCTCTTTGACATTAAATTGTACTTTAAGATTTATTTCTATCTCCTCCTATGTTGAAGTTCTGTTTGTTGCTAGCAATATATTTGCTTTTAGTTATAGCCCAAGCCTTCTCTATTAATTTGTTGCTTCTAATGAGTAGTGAGCTAAAGAAAGCAATAAACAATGTGTTAGATGTGCTAGGAGGAAATGTGCTCTGGCCAAGGACTTGGTGTACCTGTCTATAAGAACAAAACTTTTAACATGTAAACGCTGTGAAATTTCTTTTTGAAGAATAAGGCTGGTATTTACAAGCCTTGTGCTTTGCAGATACGTTCTGACAAATGAATTTTACTAGAAACGCAAATTTCAGATAACTGGAAATATTTCCATCCATATTTATCTCTCTGCATCTGCTTTGGAATTTTCATGAATCATTGTGGTTTATGATAATGGACTTTACATTATGACCAAATGGTTTAAAAAGATGATACTTTTAAGGATATGCTGCATAAATGTGCTGAGTTTAAGTGGGCTACTTAATGATCTAATAGAATTGCTTTTAGGTTATTTGAGTATTATTCCCCATTTCATGTTTCTTCAGCTAAATTGAAATTGCTTTCTGATTGCTTTCCTAATCCTACTTTATTCAGTTATTTACATAAAGCTTCTATTGAGTAAGTTAAAAGAAAATGTTATTGCCTTTATGTGGACATAAGAAATAGGAGCCTAAACAGGCAGTAGACAAATTAACCAAATAGCTCAAGTAAAATCATTATGTTCTACCATAAACTTGTTTGATACTTTTGTATTAGTAAAATATAAAATTACTGGTCAATGCCATAAACTCTTACTTTTATCATAAGGAAGTGACTTTGCTGTTTGTGATTTCCTTTGAGTTTTTTTACTTCCCCATAGCTCTAAGTAATAATGAATACATTTTTCAAAATTTCAAATTCGGCATTAAAACGGGCAGAACAAAGTTTCAATTTTATTCAAGCATGATTCCAGAATCGAAAACTCCAAAACTAAATTAAGAGAGAGTTCCTTTCCTCCATACAAAAAGAGGCAAAAGCAGGACAGTTGGATGGTTAACATTCATGACTGTGGGGTCAAACACATCTGACTTGGGATTCTGGCTCAGCTACTTGAAAGCAGAGTGATTTTAAACTAGACACCTCTGAGTCTCAAATTCCTCATCTGCAGAATGAGAACAACAGAATTAGAGCAGTAACTGTCCGTCCCTAATGGTGTGGTGTCATTCCTGTAGCACGCTAGAGAAGGTAGCAGCAGGGCGGTATGTCAGCATGGCTAAGTCTGTGGATGCTGACTTCTCTCTGCAGTGGTTCTCACTCTGGCCTTCTCATTCACTAGCCCTTAAAAATTGTCTATCACCTATGATTCCTCATTTGCAAAGGTGAGATCATAATAGTATGCATTCCATAAGTTATTATGAAAAGCAAGGAAGATAATGAATGTAAGACAATTAGCACATGTCTGGCTGGATTAGTTTCCTGGAGCTTCCATAAAAAAAATCACAGACTGGGTGGCTTAAAAAATAGAAATTTAGGTTTTCAGTTCTGGAAGTTAGAATCCGATATCAGGGTGTTAACGATTCTAGTTCCTTCTGAGGTTTCTCTCCCGGCTTGTAGATGGCCGTCTTCTCCTGGTGTCCTCACATCGTCTTCCCTGTGTGCATGTGTATCTGTCTTAACCTCTTCTTCTGATAAGGATGTCAGTCATATTTAATTAGAGCCCACCCTAATGATTTCATTTAACTTTACCTCTTTAAGGACCCGATCTCCAATTACAGTCACATTCTGAGTTACTGGGGTTTAGACTTCAACATATTAATTGGCAGAAGAGACATCATTTAGCCAATAAAACTTGCATATAAAAACCCTCAATAAATGTTAGCTGTAGTTGTTGCTGCTGCTGTTGTTGATAGAATAATTAAATAATTTATGAATTTCAAAAGGTAGAAAGCCATCAATATTGAATTAATAATAGACTGTTTTCCTATGTTTTATTTCACAAACAGGCATTTTAATCATGATGATGTTTAAATCATGTTATCTGCCATATCATGTGATTTGGGAGAATTCTGAATGTAAGCTTCTGGTAGTTTCCCACATTAGTCAAACTACAAATGAGGTCCGGGTTAAAGGTTTAGTCCATGTTTAGGCCAATGAGTTCATTTTGTTCTGTAGTCGCAGAATGTACCCCATCCCTGATCAGTCACATCACAAATAAAAGCCATTGTTTCTTAATGGGAACAGGGTAAAAAGGGTGCATGGATCAGCAGAAATCTATGGGCATGACTGGAAAAACCACCCAGAGGACATGCCCTTCTCTAAGTGAATAAGTGATTTCTTATCAGATCTCCTTTTCAGCATGAAATGCAAAAATCCTTAAGAAATGACAATTGTCTCCCCCAAAAAGCTGTGACTGGAAAATAAGACTTTACTTTGATTTTCTCTTTTTAAAGTACTTAAGCCAGTATAATGAAACTATTGGTATCTAGAGAAGCATCGAATGGCCAACCATTGACATTATTCCTTATTCTTCTTGAAATTTCCTTGGAAAATATTGAAACACTGTGCTCTGAGGAGATAAAGGATGAATAAAGATTTGATTATATTTTTAGATATGGATATACATACTTTATTTCCTACCAAAAAGGGTGTGCATGGATCAGCAGAAATTTACTGGCATCACCAGAAACACAACCCAGAGTACGTGTCCTTCTCTAAATGAATCAATGATTTCTTATCATACCCTTTTTTCAAAGTGACATGAAAACATTTCAAGAATCCAACTCTATTTTGAAAATTATTTGCTATATAATAGATATGTATGAGAAGTTTATGTATATCCCATAGCCCATTTTCAAGAATCTTAAATTCCTGTCATTTGGAATCACTGATACTTTCATGCAACTTTAGTTGATAAAAGCAATTTAAAAGGAATAATTATTTTTGTTTTCCTTGAAAATCAACTGAATATGTAAATTCATCTCTTTTGTCTCCATACACTTATTCATGAAACTATGTTAAATAAAAATAGAAGCACCACTTATAAAACATACCCTAATGAAATTCTCCTAGCTAGGTTCTGCCATGAGCAGAAAACAACTGATAGATTGTGCAAGCCACAGTTTTATTTGATATTATTATTTTATGTTTTAGGGCTTTTAACTTACATTCAAAACTTAGAAATCTCCCATGATTTATTTGGATCACAATAGAGAATTTCTTGAGGTATGATTGTCTCTTTCTAAAACTCCACTCCCCACTTAAAAAAAAAAAAAAATCATTAAAGCAGGTCATCAGGCAAATGCCCTGAAAGCCTCTTGAGCTCAAAATCTGTTTGGGCCACAAAGAGACAGTCACAAGACCTCACCCCATAGTGAACACAGTGAACTCTTCAGAGTTGGCTCCAAACTTGTCAGCTCTGCAATACATCCAGGTCCAAATGATCTTCAAATTTTCCCATCTACACAAGCACTTGAAAGACTAGGATATAATTAAGATATACCCCACTTCATATTGAATAAGGGACATTTAGCAAGAGACTAGAATTCTAGGCAAATCGCATTTTACTCCATATCATTAAATCTGGTTTTTAAAGAAGTCTAATTTCCTATGAGCTTAAAAACCAACAAAATGAACTTTTAAAGGAGCTCGACTACCACACAAACTCTGTAGATACAAGGATAATCATAGCACCTGCCCTGTGACACACCTTTGGCATAAATATAGTTTAGATTTTATATAAGCCATAATACTATCCATTTTTCATTCTTATCATTTGGTGAAGGCTTTCATTTATTTATTTATAGAAAATTATTTATTTCTTACAAGGTTTCAAGCAAGTAAGGGAACGAAGGCTTAAAGATATTAGGCAACTTGTTGCTGTTACCAAATCTAGTGAATATCAGGGTAAGGATTTGAACTCTAGTCTGGGCAACTTCCCAAACCTGTGCTGTTTCTGCCATGCTCAGTTAAGTCTCCAATTTTGTCTTCAAACTTTCAACAGAGAACATGAACAAAGACACAGAGGTTTGAATAATCATAGTTGTGATTGGGGTCCATTTAACACACAGGTTTAGTTTTGTGTACGTTTGATAGCTTTAAATGTAGCTACAATTATAAAATATATATTTTTTGAAAAGATATTTTGCTTTTATAGTGAAACCAGTATTTCACTGGTTCTACTTGATGTTTTGTTTCTACTTTACTAGTGCAATGTATGACATGGAAAGATTTTACACTTTAAGGTATTGCAAAAGACAAAAAAAAAAAAAAACTTGAATATATATGCTACACATTTATACCCTATTTCTTAGAATCAGAAGTTTATTTCAGAGTATTGCCTTTACCCTCTTTTCTTCACTCCCATGATCATTCTACCTTTTCTATTTTAGTATTTCTGTGACCCTGAATTATCAGATATCAGATAGTTAGAAGACAAAGGGATTCATGCTGTTACACACACAGCTATTGTACAATTTGGCTTGTATGTATTTCGAGCACAAATAGATCTGTTCTAGATGGTTGGGGGATGATTGCTTACAAGTTACAGGTAAACTAGAATTTAAACATTGAGAAATATGAAAATACTATCTAAAGAAATCCTTAAAACTTTAGGTAGATCTAATTTTAAAAGCCTATAATGGGCTGTATTTAATAATTAGGACAAAACTAGCACAAAAGTTATGAGGTCAAAGTGGACATTGTGCTAGAACACAGTTATGCATTATGAAACTTGAATAAATTAATCTAAGAATGTATCTGGTAAAATAAGGCAGAACTTATTGTGTAGTAACAGGCACTTCTGAGAACTCAAAAAAAAAATCAGGAAAATCCACTTTGAAATTAAGCAAGCTACTGGAATTTTTCAGAATGTTTATTTACTTGATGTTTTTGAGTTTTTAAGGAAACTTTCACCCTTTCTTCTGAGATAAAGAAAAGGTAGTCACTGAAATTTATAGTAATGATAGTAAAACAAAAATACAAGGTATCAGTCATATGAACCAATGAAGTAGAATAGAGAGAACACAAACAATCTGCTCACTTATGGTCATGTGATTTTTTTTATAAGAGTGCTGTGATAGTTAGTCTTATCTGTAAACTTGACTGGGCACAGGTGCTAGACACTTGGTCGTTCATTATTATGGGTGAGTTGGTGAAGGTGTTGCTGCATGAGATTAGCATTTGACTCTATTCTGAATACTGCAGATTGCCCTCTTCAGTGTAGGTGATGCCTTTAGACTTCAATGGAAACATTCGCTCTTCTTGTGTCTTGAAGCTGCTGATTATTGTACTGGAATTTATACCATTGGCTCTCCTGGTTATCAGGCCTTCAAACTTGGACTGAAACTGTATATTGGAATTCCTGGACTTAAAACTTGCTGGCTACAGATCTTGGGGCTTCTCTGCCTCTAAAATTATGTGAACCAATTACTTATGATAAATCTCTTTATATCTGAGATATAGATATAAATATAAATATAGATGTACATATATAGATATAGATATAAATTCTATTAGTTCTATTTCTCTGGAGAACCCTGACTAATATAGATTTTGGTACTAGGTGTGGAGTCCTGCTATAAAAAAAATTACCTAAACATCTGTAAGTGGTTTTGGAGATGGGTAATAGAGGATACAAGACTTCTAGAAATATGCTAGAAATATGAATATTAAAGATGATTCTGGTGAAGTCTCAAGAAGAAACGAGGAACATGTTGGAAACTGGGGGAAAGGCTATCTTTACTATAAAGTATCAAAGAACTCGGCTGATCTGTGTTCTAATGCTTTGTGGAAGGTGGACATTGTGAGCAATAAAATTAGATATTTAGCTGAGATGATTTTCAAGCAAAGTATTGAAGAGGCAGCTTAGAACCTCCTGATTCCTTATAGAACAATGCAAGAAGAGAGAGATGAATTGAAGAAGGAATTGCTAAGCAGAAAGGAATCAGAACTTGGAGATTTGAAAATTTCTTAACCTATCCATATTGCAAAAGGTCAGAAAGCTTGTTCAGAAGAGAATATTAAAGATATGGCTGAACAACCATTTGACAAAGAAATCAGGGGTGAGACCAATGGACTTTACCAGTCATTTCAACAGAAACCAAAAATAGAGATGGGGCTATACCAGCAAAAACATTGCCAGTTTAAACTAAAATGAAAAAGGCAGAATGAAAGGAAGGAAGGCTATTGGACTTCTTAAATTTGACAACATGGAACAACAGAACTATTTGACTAGAAATGTGCCCTATTCATCAAGAAAAGGGGAAAATGACACTGAAAGCAATTCAGAGATCATCAGGGCCACTACCTTCATTTCAGCAGGTTAGATAGGCTTTTTTCAGAGCATTAAGAGAAATCTCACCCTGCCGGAGTCCTGCACTTGTTCAGCAAAGCCTCCGGGGTCCTGCACTTGTTCAGCAATGCCTAACCCATGGGTCCAAATGGCAGGTTCATGGCCCCAGTGGGTCCAGAAGGTAGGGGATCTAACCAAATAGGACTATTCTTCAACCATAAGTTTTATTGGAATTTGCCTTGCCAAGTTTTGGACTTGCTTGGGACCTATAACCTCTTCCTTCTTTCCTAATTTTTCTCTTTGGAATGGGAATGTCTACCCTATGCCTGTCCCACCATTGTATTATTTTGGAAGCACATAACTTCTCTGGTTTCATGGTTCAGAAGTGTGGAATAATTTTGCCTCAGTATGAATTGTACCACAAGTCTCACCTATATCAATGAGCCTTTGGACTTTATACTTTAGAGTTCATGCTGAAATAAGCAGGACTTTTGGTGCCATTGAGGTAGAATGAATATATTTTGCATATAAGAAGGACAAAAAATTGGGAGTGTTGGGCAGAATATTAATGAGTGAATGTGTTCTAGAAAAAGTGCATTGAAGGAGAGAAAAATGTGTGAGAAAGAGATCAATCCATGGTGAAAAGTTGATGGTTTACACTCCAGAGAAGAACTAATCGGTTCTGTTGTTATATGGCGTAAGTTTAATATGCTGGGAAACGGTCCTTTGCCTTGGTTGGTGGTCAGGGAGAGAGAATTTAGAAAGAAGAAAACAAAGGTTCATTTAGCACTTGGAGGCACCAAGTGTTAGCCTCTTTTTTTTTTTTTTTTTTTTTTCCTAAGATACTAAACAAAAGTGTGATGTCACACAGATCTTACTGAACTGAATAACTGTGGGATTCCATGGTGACTTTAACATTTGAATTCACACTCCTACTCAATGGGTGACTTTTTGCAGAACAAAGAGGTTTTTAAACATGTGTGATACAAAGCACAGCAAGATTTCAGGAAAAGAATATGCGACAATTGAAGAGGGTGCCTATGCAGAAAAATTAATTATATAGTGACTTATGGATGAAACACAGTTGCTGCACTGACTATAATATAATCCACGTTTAGCTAATTCCCAAAGAACAATGAATCACGTGTAAGTTGTAAATACTGGGCTTTTTGTTTTATAAAGCCCCAAACAAATGTGTTATCATTTTGTATGTGAATAAGAACTTATATTAATAATCTCTTGGTATGAAAATAGTACTGGTAGGTCAAAAAACAAGGACTGAATACCCAGGAAAGATACATCCAAAAGAAATATAACCTAGAAAAATGAGGAAGTTTAATGCGTGCTTTCTTTTGTTTTGTTTTTCAATTCTTTCTTGCTAAAAAAAGAATTATCATTATCACTTACAGAATTCAAAAGACTCTCCTGACTTTTTTATAATATGCTGTGTCAAAGCAAGACCCTGATACCCCAACTGCACAGTGTACTCCAGAGTCTGGCCCCTAGAGCATTTCTGATACCTAGAAAAGCAGACAGGAAAGCACATAACTATAAAACTAAAGCATTGCAAACCAGTCAGGCTGGCTGTTTTAAAAAACGTAAAGTTCTATACTGGAAACCTCTAATAGTCAGAGGTGGGAGAGGGTCTATAGTCTCCAGCCCTGTACCTCACTTCCAAGAAATCAATTGCAGTAAAACAAGTTTCAGTAAAACAAATTTCAGGCCACCTTCTGCTAGATGCAGACATTTATTATTAAAGAATAGGTGTGAACCCTCTGGAGCTGCTGAGTCCCTCTCTCTGACTGAAGACATAGCCAGCAGCCCTATGTATGGAACGCCCACTTCAGAGGGGACTGAAAGTCAGCTCCTATAGTCTGATCCTGATCCTCTGAGGAAAGGGGGTCTGCAGGTCCACTAGAGTGCAGACCTGGAGTTCCACTCCATTGATACATACAGCCTGGTTACTGGATATCTTCTCCTGTGTATTCATTCAGGCCAAAGTGTTGGATCCTGAATCACCATTCCAAGCAATCATAACCTAAATATCACTCATTTCAATTTCACTAATAATGATACATTATTAGTTAACTAAGCCTACAGCATTTATTTTGAATAAGGAATTCATCTACTAAAAACTCTCCCTAAAGTGCTGACTATAGGTAACTTGTACATACCTTGGACAATAGTATTTAGGATAAATTATCCCACAGACAGTATAACCAGAGGAAGCAACACTGGAGAAGGGCTTGAATTCAAACTTAATTGAAGACCTTCAAAGTGCTAGGCCTTCTGGGTTTTAAGATAACTAGGCAAAAGAAAAGAAATGGAATGAAAAACAAAACAAAATACGGTTGTTGTCCTCCATGATTTTACCACATATCCATGATAATAACCAAGATGGCCACAAAAACTGAGTAGCAGAATCTCACAAAATTGATCAGAGTGAATCTGATCTGTGCCTCTGTGTGGATGGGGATGGTTACAGACAGAATCTCTCCTTCACATAGTGGCCAGATTCAGTGCTTTCTCATCTCTGAAACTTGGTCCCCCAAACTTGGAAAAAGTTATTATTTAGAAGATAGAATATCAAGGCAAAAATTGTACCTTGATTATGTAAAGAAACTCATGCAAAAGTGAAATTTGCATGAAGAAGCAAGGTTGAATTAACCGGATTGCCCAAGGTTGACAACATTCAGCACCAGCAAAGAGAGTAATATCAACCTAAACAAGAAACCGTCTTTTGTTGGAGGCAACATTCAGATTTGGTGAAGCACTACAGGCTGGAAACTACATATTTGCTAAATTTTTGTGTTGTGTCAAAAACCCCAAAACAATTCTTGGTACTCACGCAATGACTATCAGAAAAACAACAGTAGACAGGAACCAGATCTGACATTGAAGGAGATCTGACAACCTTCCCAGTCAACATATTTACAATGCTTCAAACAAATTAGAAATAGAAATAGAAATGAAACATAAAATGATACAATATAATGTTATAAATATAAACATAAATGATAAATATAAACAAAAAAGGAAACAGAATGTCAACACGGCTGACACTCTGCTTGTAAAATACAGAAACAGATTTTTTTTTTGTCAGGAGATGAAATTATCTACTTTAAAACCTAGATGACAAGCAGATGGAAAAATAATTCTCTTTTTAATCACTGGCTAGCTGACTCATAGCCAGAAGGATATGGTAATGTCAGTTGACAACAGAGCCACCCACTAAAAACATACAACTCACTACGGAATAATGACTTTGCAGCGGAAGTGAAATTATAGATATAAGAAATTAGGTCAAAACTTTCTTTTCTAACACCACCAGAAACCTTAAACTACTCTCTAGATAAAATCAACTAAAATGCTGAACAAATATATATGAATAGTTTAAATTTTAAGTGTATCACTGAGTTAAAAACAAACAAAAGGATTTGTGGAACTTCCCCATTACTGCACAGAAAATTTAGGAGATAAACCAGTGCCAAAGTCACCTCTGAGTGTTTCTGCCCAATCCTGAACACCTGAGTTTCCTCCAGTGACTGCACAATATCCACAGAACAGGTGATAATATTGAGCACTTACTCAAAAAAGTGGGAAATCTAATAGGATTTTCTGCCAGCAGCATAAAGATGAAGAAGCAAAACCTGATTGTCTAGGAGGAGATGGCAAGGAAATTTGCTTGTCTCAAGCCTTGTCATAGAGGAAGGTGGGGTACGGATGGAGAGAAAAGGGAGATTTCATAACCACAAAATTGCCCTCATAGAGATTTACAGTCTGAATTTACAGCACCTCTGTTGTCTGTCAAATCTCCAAGAGAGAATACAATTTAGAGAATTGGATTTAAATGCCAAGATGACTGGCAGACACAAATAAAAATCTAGTATAGAAATTAGTAAACTGAAGAATACATTCCAACAAATTTTCCAACATGTAGCCTGGAAAAAAACCTATGAAATTAAAAATAGGTTAAGATGACACATCTAGTCAGGGCTCCAAAAGAAATCACAAAGGAAACTGAGATAAAGCAAAACTAGAATAAATAAAGGCTAAGAATTTCTCAGAAATGTTGAAACACACTAGTCATGGGAATGAAAAATGGCAACTATAAATTCAAAATCCAAATGCAATTCCAAAAGTCAATAAATTTAACCAAACAAATATAAAATTTCTGTATGGGTTTAAAAAAAACTCTGAGGTTTTTTTAATTAAAAAATTAAAATGAAAAAACAACAATAAACTAGTAAGAAAAGAGTTAAGGAAAAAACAAAACCTTAGGCAAATAGGAAACACATAATAAAATAATAGAACCAATAAGATATATTAGTGATCAGTATACATTTAAAATAATTCTTCATTTAAAGTAAATTTTGTAGTGTTAAATTCAGTATTTTTAAAACCCTGTTAAGTTTTGTTTGTAAGAGTCCCATTATCATAAAGAAATGAAAGACAACATTAGAAGAGTGAATAAAGATATATCAGATAAATACTAAACGGAAGAAAGCTGGAATACCTACATTAAAACCAGACAAAATAAACATAAAGGCAAAAAAAATTAAAGATAAAAATGATCACTAAAAAACTAAAAATTGAATTTGAAAAAGAAAAATTGCAATTCTTAATGTTTATACGCATAGTAACATAACTTTAAAATGAAGGGCAGGGGGTGGAATTCCAAATGACTGATTAACCACAAAGAAGGACCAAAATGGTGAGTAGATACCCATACATCAAATAGAGCTTCTAAGAGAGAACACCAGAGAGCTGAAGACCAACAGGGGAAGCAGCAGGGGCCAGTGCAGACGCGAACGACTCTGTCTGACAGCTTTGGGGAGAGCCGTGGATCTCCCAACGCGGAGGTTGAGATCTGAGAACGGACAGACTGCCTGTTCAGGTGGGTCCCTGACCCCTGAGTAGCCTAGCTGGGAGACATCCCCCACTAGGGGCAGTCTGACACCCTACACCTCACAGGGTGGAGTACACCCCTGAGAGGAAATTTCCAAAGGAAGAATCAGACAGGTACACTCGCTGTTCAGCAATGTTCTATCTTCGGCAACCTCTGCTGCTGATACCCAGGCAAACAGGGTCTGGAGTGGACCTCAAGCAATCTCCAACAGACCAACAGACAGTCCTTCTGACTGTCAGAAGGAAAACTATCAAACAGGAAGGACACATATACCAAAACCCCATCAGTACGTCACCATCATCAAAGACCAGAGACAGATAAAACCACAAAGATGGGGAAGAAGCAGGGCAGAAAAGCTGGAAATTCCAAAAATAAGAGCACATCTCCCCCTGCAAAGGAGCGCAGCCCATCCATTGCCAGCGACGGATCAAAGCTGGTCAGAGAATGACTTTGACGAGATGAGAGAAGAAGGCTTCAGTCCATCAAACTTCTCAGAGCTAAAGGAGGAATTACGTACCCAGTGCAAAGAAACTAAAAATCTTGAAAAAAGAGTGGAAGAATTGACAGCTAGACTAATTAATGCAAAGAAGATCATAAACGAAATGACAGAGATGAAAACCATGACACGAGAAATACGTGACAAATGCACAAGCTTCAGTAACCGACTCGATCAACTGGAAGAAAGAGTATCAGCGATTAAAGATCAAATGAATGAAATGAAGTGAGAAGAGAAACCAAAAGATAAAAGAAGAAAAAGAAATGAACAAAGCCTGCAAGAAGTATGGGATTATGTAAAAAGACCAAATCTACGTCAGATTGGGGTGCCTGAAAGTGAGGGGGGAAATGGAACCAAGTCGGAAAACACTTTTCAGGATATCATCCAGGAGAACTTCCCCAACCTAGTAGGGCAGGCCAACATTCAAATTCAGGAAATACAGAGAACGCCACAAAGATACTCCTCCAGAAGAGCAACTCCAAGACACATAATTGCCAGATTCACCAAAGTTGAAATGAAGGAAAAAATCTTAAGGGCAGCCAGAGAGAAAGGTCGGGTTACCCACAAAGGGAAGCCCATCAGACTAACAGCAGATCTCTCGGCAGAAACTCTACAAGCCAGAAGGGAGTGGGGGCCAATATTCAACGTTCTTAAAGAAAAGAATTTTCAACCCAGAATTTCATATCCAGCCAAACTAAGTTTCATCAGTGAAGGAGAAATAAAATCCTTTACAGATAAGCAAATGCTTAGAGATTTTGTCACCACCAGGCCTGCCTTACAAGAGACCCTGAAGGAAGCCCTAAACATGGAAAGGAACAACCGGTACCAGCCATTGCAAAAACATGCCAAAATGTAAAGACCATCGAGGCTAGGAAGAAACTGCATCAACTAACGAGCAAAATAACCAGTTAATATCATAATGACAGGATCAAGTTCACACATAACAATATTAACCTTAAATGTAAATGGACTGAATGCTCCAATTAAAAGACACAGACTGGCAAACTGGATAAAGAGTCAAGACCCATCAGTCTGCTGTATTCAGGAGACCCATCTCACATGCAGAGACATACATACGCTCAAAATAAAGGGATGGAGGAAGATCTACCAAGCAAATGGAGAACAAAAAAAAAGCAGGGGTTGCAATCCTAGTCTCTGATAAAACAGACTTTAAACCATCAAAGATCAAAAGAGACAAAGAAGGCCATTACATAATGGTAAAGGGATCAATTCAACAGGAAGAGCTAACTCTCCTAAATATATATACACCCAATACAGGAGCACCCAGATTCATAAAGCAAGTCCTTAGAGACTTACAAAGAGACTTAGACTCCCATACAATAATAATGGGAGACTTCAACACTCCACTGTCAACATTAGACAGATCAACGAGACAGAAAGTTAACAAGGATATCCAGGAATTGAACTCATCTCTGCACCAAGCGGACCTAATAGACATCTATAGAACTCTCCACCCCAAATCAACAGAATATACATTCTTCTCAGCACCACATCGCACTTATTCCAAAATTGACCACATAATTGGAAGTAAAGCACTCCTCAGCAAATGTAAAAGAACAGAAATTATAACAAACTGTCTCTCAGACCACAGTGCAATCAAACTAGAACTCAGGACTAAGAAACTCAATCAAAACTGCTCAACTACATGGAAACTGAACAACCTGCTCCTGAATGACTACTGGGTACATAACGAAATGAAAGCAGAAATAAAGATGTTCTTTGAAACCAATGAGAACAAAGATACAACATACCAGAATCTCTGGGACACATTTAAATTTATAGCACTAAATGCCCACAAGAGAAAGCAGGAAAGATCTAAAATTGACACTCTAACATCACAATTAAAAGAACTAGAGAGGCAAGAGCAAACACATTCAAAAGCCAGCAGAAGGCAAGAAATAACTAAGATCAGAGCAGAACTGAAGGAGATAGAGACACAAAAAACCCTCCAAAAAATCAATGAATCCAGGAGTTGGTTTTTTGAAAAGATCAACAAAATTGACAGACCGCTAGCAAGACTAATAAAGAAGAAAAGAGAGAGGAATCAAATAGACGCAATAAAAAATGATAAAGGGGATATCACCACCGACCCCACAGAAATACAAACAACCATCAGAGAATACTATAAACGCCTCTACGCAAATCAACTAGAAAATCTAGAAGAAATGGATAATTTCCTGGACACTTACACTCTCCCAAGACTAAACCAGGAAGAAGTTGAATCCCTGAATAGACCAGTAGCAGGCTATGAAATTGAGGCAACAATTAATAGCCTACCCACAAAAAAAAGTCCAGGACCAGATGGATTTACAGCTGAATTCTACCAGAGGTACAAGGAGGAGCTGGTACCATTCCTTCTGAAACTATTCCAATCAATTGAAAAAGAGGGAATCCTCCCTAACTCATTTTATGAAGCCAACATCATCCTGATACCAAAGCCTGGCAGAGACACAACAAAAAAAGAGAATTTTAGACCAATATCCCTGATGAACATCGATGCAAAAATCCTCAATAAAATACTGGCAAACAGGATTCAGCAGCACATCAAAAAGCTTATCCACCATGATCAAGTGGGCTTCATCCCTGGGATGCAAGGCTGGTTCAACATTCGCAAATCAATAAACATAATCCAGCATATAAACAGAACCAAAGACAAGAACCACATGATTATCTCAATAGATGCAGAAAAGGCTTTTGACAAAATTCAACAGCCCTTCATGCTAAAAACGCTCAATAAATTCGGTATTGATGGAACGTACCTCAAAATAATAAGAGCTATTTATGACAAACCCACAGCTAATATCATTCTGAATGGGCAAAAACTGGAAAAATTCCCTTTGAAAACTGGCACAAGACAGGGATGCCCTCTCTCACCACTCCTATTCAACATAGTGTTGGAAGTCCTGGCTAGGGCAATCAGGCAAGATAAAGAAATCAAGTGTATCCAGTTAGGAAAAGAAGAAGTCAAATTGTCCCTGTTTGCAGATGACATGATTGTATATTTAGAAAACCCCATTGTCTCAGTCCAAAATCTCCTTAAGCTGATAAGCAACTTTAGCAAAGTCTCAGGATACAAAATTAATGTGCAAAAATCACAAGCATTCTTATACACCAGTAACAGACAAGCAGAGAGCCAAATCAGGAATGAACTTCCATTCATAATTGCTTCAAAGAAAATAAAATACCTAGGAATCCAGCTTACAAGGGATGTAAAGGACCTCTTCAAGGAGAACTACAAACCACTGCTCAGTGAAATCAAAGAGGACACAAACAAATGGAAGAACATACCATGCTCATGGATAGGAAGAATCAATATCGTGAAAATGGCCATACTGCCCAAGGTTATTTATAGATTCAATGCCATCCCCATCAAGCTACCAATGAGTTTCTTCACAGAATTGGAAAAAACTGCTTTAAAGTTCATATGGAACCAAAAAAGAGCCCGCATTGCCAAGACAATCCTAAGTCAAAAGGACAAAGCTGGAGGCGTCACGCTACCTGACTTCAAACTATACTACAAGGCTACAGTAACCAAAACAGCATGGTACTGGTACCAAAACAGAGATATAGACCAATGGAACAGAACAGAGTCCTCAGAAATAATACCACACATCTACAGCCATCTGATCTTTGACAAACCTGAGAGAAACAAGAAATGGGGAAAGGATTCCCTATTTAATAAATGGTGCTGGGAAAATTGGCTAGCCATAAGTAGAAAGCTGAAACTGGATCCTTTCCTTACCCCTTATATGAAGATTAATTCAAGATGGATTAGAGACTTAAATGTTAGACCTAATACCATAAAAACCCTAGAAGAAAATCTAGGTAGTACCATTCAGGACATAGGCATGGGCAAGGACTTCATGTCTAAAACACCAAAAGCAACGGCAGCAAAAGCCAAAATTGACAAATGGGATCTAATTAAACTAAAGAGCTTTTGCACAGCAAAAGAAACTACCATCAGAGTGAACAGGCAACCTACAGAATGGGAGAAAATTTTTGCAACCTACTCATCTGACAAAGGGCTAATATCCAGAATCTACAAAGAACTCAAACAAATATACAAGAAAAAAACAAACAACCCCATCAAAAAGTGGGAAAAGAATATGAACAGACATTTCTCAAAAGAAGACATTCATACAGCCAACAGACACCTGAAAAAATGCTCATCATCACTCGCCATCAGAGAAATGCAAATCAAAACCACAATGAGATACCATCTCACACCAGTTAGAATGGCAATCATTAAGAAGTCAGGAAACAACAGGTGTTGGAGAGGATGTGGAGAAATAGGAACACTTTTACACTGTTGGTGGGATTGTAAACTAGTTCAACCATTATGGAAAACAGTATGGCAATTCCTCAAGGATCTAGAACTAGATGTACCATATGACCCAGCCATCCCACTACTGGGTATATACCCAAAGGATTATAAATTATTCTACTACAAAGACACATGCACACGTATGTTTATTGCGGCACTATTCACAATAGCAAAGACTTGGAATCAACCCAAATGTCCATCTGTGACAGACTGGATTAAGAAAATGTGGCACATATACACCATGGAATACTATGCAGCCATAAAAAAGGATGAGTTTGCGTCCTTCGTAGGGACATGGATGCAGCTGGAAACCATCATTCTTAGCAAACTATCACAAGAACAGAAAACCAAACGCCGCATGTTCTCACTCAAAGGTGGGAACTGAACAATGAGATCACTTGGACTTGGGAAGGGGAACATCACACACTGGGGCCTATCATGGGGAGGGGGGAAGAGGGAGGGATTGCATTGGGGAGTTATACATGATATAAATGATGAATTGATGGGTGCTGACGAGTTGATGGGTGCAGCACACCAACATGGCATAAGTATACATGTGTAACAAACCTGCACGTTATGCACATGTACCCTAGAACTTAAAGTATAATAATACAAAAAAAAAAAAAGAGAGAGAACACCAGAATTCATCAGGAAAGTGACAGGGAACAACTGAGGCATAGAAAGAGAGGAAAGCAAAACTGCCAGCCTGGCTGGGATTGGTTCAAAGCTAGGAGACTCTCTATTGCAGGGAAAAGAAAACTAAGATATCCCCAGTTGTTCATATTCTCACCATGGACCCCTGCAATCTTAGCCACAAGAGAGTTTCTTTGCCCTTACAGACCCTGATACTGGTACAGGAGATGTCTGGAGTCCACATAGTGACATTATTCCAGAGAAAGGGTTTGTGCTGAATCTCACACACGCCCTGAGACTCAAAGTTGCAGCACATGGCCATTTTGAGAGCCCAGTCCCCACCAGCTATATCCTCCTCTGGAGCCCAACAGCCCCTGAATCTCCACATTTCTGAAGCTCCACTTCCATCCCCCAACATCCATTCAGAGCACTGTAGCATTGCACCACCAGATGCACCCAGCAATGTGGCTGAGTCTCAAGGACTCTAACCTAGGCAGTGTCCTATACCCTGGGGAACAGGCAGTGCAGCACACTAGGAAAGCTGCCCCCAGGACAAAAGAAGCAAAGCTTATTCTGCTTACAGCCTAAGAATTAACTGCCTAAGGAAGGAGATTACCATTGACAACAACCTCACTTCCTCCAGCAGCAAGGATGCTGCACTCCTGTATGTACCTTCAGAGGGCCTGGGACTGGTCTGCCCAGGCACTAGGTCTAAGAACAAGCCTGTGTCACTCAGTGCCACTGGTGCCCACATGCATTGTCTGGGGTCCCAAGGATTGATCTACTCAACCTGCTCTGGCTGACCTATGCATGCCACCAGGGGGCCTAATGACAGGTCCACCCCACCCACCACTGCCACTGTTGAACATGTGTGCCATCCAGGGATCTGAGGAAAGACCAGCCCCACCCATTTCCACTGCCACAAGTACCTATGTGCACTATCAGGGGGCCTGAGACCTGAACTGCCAAGCCAACCATTGCCACTGCTAGCATCCCCTACATGCCACTCAGGGGCCTGAGGATTGGACTGCCATTACCATTGCCACCACTGATGTCAACAGGGGCCCAAGAACCCACCCGTTCACCCACTCAGTCCAGCCACCACTGCCACCCAAGCAAGTCACCTGTAGGCCAAAAGGATCTGTCTGCCTAGACCCTTAATCACCATGCCTGCAAACATCTCCCGGGGCCTGAGAAAAAGCATGCCTGATGTCCTTGTCCAAGTGAAGCCTTGCCACAGCCTCCACTAACAACTAAAGTCTAAGCCACTAAGTCACAGACACAACTGACACTGATTACAGCTAAAGAAATCATACAGAGACTACACTGCTGCATTCATCCAGAATCAAAGCCAAAGTACCCTACCCAACCACTATAGATACATCTATAGGAAAATGTCTTTTCCTATGAAAGTCAATGCATAACATTAGAAGAAGCAACAGTTACACCAGATATGCAGATATCAATGTAAGGAACAAGAAACATGATAAAGCGAGGAAATATGATATGTTGCCAAAGAAACACAATTCTCCAGTAACTGGTCCCAACAAAAAGAAAATCTATGAATGGCCTTATAAATAATTAACAATAATTAAAGAAATTTGATGGAATACTAGAGAATACAGATAATGCAAATAAATAAGAAAAACACTTCATGATCTAGAGAAGTTTAACAAGGAACAGATGAGAGAACTAAATAGAAATCCTTGAACTAAAGAATTCAATACATGAAAGAAAAAAATACAACTGAGAGCTTCAACACCAGATCAAGCAGAAAAAAGAAAGAATTTTTTGTTAGTTTTTTTTTTTTTTTTTTTTTTAGATGGAGTCTCACTCTGTTGCCAGGCTGGAGTGCAGTGGTGTGATCTCAGCTCACTGCAACATCCACCTCCCGGGTTCAAGCAATTCTCCTGCCTCAGCCTCCCAAGCAGCTGAGACTACAGGTGCATGCCACCATGCCCAGATAATTTTTTTGTATTTTTAGTAGAGACTAGATTTTACCATGTTGGCCTGGATGATCTTGATCTCTTGAACTTGTGATCCACCCACCTTGGCCTCCCAAAGTGCTGGGATTATAGGTGTGAGCCACCGTGCCTGGCCAGAATAAAGAATTTTTAAATTTGAAGACAGGTCTTTCGAAATAACCCAGTCAAAAACAAACAAACAGAAAAGAATTTAAAACAATGAAGAAGGTCTGTGTGACATGTGGGATACCATAAAGCAATCAAATACTCAAATACTGGGTATTTAAGAAGGGGAAGAGAATATAAAAAACATAAAAAGCCCATTTAGTCAAATAATTGCTGGACAAATCCCAAGTTTAGCAAGAAATTTAAACATCCAGATACAAGAAGCTCAAGGATCCTGAAATAAACATAAACCAAAGGTCTTCTTCAAGGTACATTATAGCCAAATTGTCAAAAGTCAAAGAAAAAGGAATAATTCTAAAAACAGTAACAGAAAAGCATCTAGTCACTTGTAAGGGAACTCGCATCAGACTAAGCACATTTTTTTGGCAGAAACCTTTCAGGCCAGGAGAGAATAGAATGATATATTGAAATAACTGAAAGACAAAAAAAAAGTCAGCCAAGAATAATATACCCAGCAAACTTATTATCTATAAATGAAGGAAAAAGAAAGTCAAAGACAAGCAAAAGCTGAAAGAATTTATCACCATTAGACTAGTCCTACATTAAAAGCCTAAGGGAGTACTATACCTAGATGCAAAAGGACGCTACCTACCATGATCAAAACACACAAAACTATGAAACCCAATGGTAGAGAAAACACACAAAAAAGAAAGAGGACACAAATGTTAAGACTATAGAAACCATCAAACCACAATGACAAACAATAAGAGACAAAGAAAGGAACAAAGAATATATAAAACTATTAGGAATTAATTAATAAAAAGACAGTAATAAGCTCTCACATATGAATAATAATCTTCATGGTGAATGAATTAAATTTTCCACTTAAAAAATATAGGCTGGTTGAATGAATTAAAAAAAATGATCCAACTATATGCTGCCTATAGGAAACTGATCTGTAAAGACACATATAGACTGAAAGTAAAGAGATAGAAAAGGATATTCCATGCAAATGCAAGCCAAACGTGAGCAGGAGAAGCTATATTTATGTCATATAAAAGAAACTTTAAGTCAAAAACAATAAAAAGAGACAAAGAATTGTTACATCCTCTTGCTGAATTAATCTCTTTATCGTTATATAAATAATACAGGGATACATATAATGATAAAGCAATTATTTCAGCAAGAGGATATAACAATTCAAAATATATATGCACCCAACATTGATGCACCCAGATATATAAAGCAAACATTATATCTAAAAGAAGAAATAGACTACAATACACTTCTAGTAGGGGACTTCAACACACTACTCACAGCACTAGGAAGATTATCTAGACAGAAAATTAACAAAGAAATACTGAATTTAAACTGTACTTTAAACCATATGGACCTAACACATTTACAGAACATTTTACCCGATAGCCACAGAATAAACATTCTTCTCATCAGCACATAGAACATTACACAGGATGGACCATGTATTAGACCACAAAACAAGCCCCAGCAAATTTTTAAAAACCAAAATTATATCAAGATTGTTTTCAGACAACAATCGAATAAAACTATAAAGCAATTACAACAATTTTCATGTTTTGTTTACTGCTGTAGCCCCAGAATCTGAAGTAATGCTTACTACAAAGTTGGTGCTGAATATTTATTGATCTAATAAGTAAGTGATGTTAAATTTACTTTTATTTGACAAATTATCTAAGATATTTTTACTTAGATGACATTTTAGAACTATATGTTTAAATCAAAATATCCCTTAAATTGTAATGGAGGTTTGTTAAACTTAAAAATCAATTTCTTTAGAAATGACATCCTTGTTCCAAACTTTGTGAATCCTATTATCTCCAAGTATTTGAGTTTTTATATGTCAAAGTATTTTATATATACATATATATAACTACAGGAAATTATACATAGTATAATATATATAAGTAATATATATATTACTACAGGAAAATTATTTGTAAAGACACATATGGAAAGTAAAGACATGAAAAAGGTATAAAATAGTGTGTGTGTATATATTTATAAATATGTGTATAAAAATATACTTTATATACAAATAAACCATGTATACCTTAGATTGGAGATAGATATGCATATCTACAGGCCCTGTGCAAGTTTGAAATCCAGCCCTGCTGGGGACCTGTAGCCCCTTTCTTTTAGCCAATTTCTCCCTTTTGAAATGGGAGTATTCACCTAATGCCTGTATCCCCATTGTATCTTAGGAATAACTAACTTGTTTTTTATTTTACAGGTCAGGGAGGCTAGCCTATTCCCGGATGAGACTTTGGACTTTTCAGTTAATGCTTGAAATGAGTTAAGACTTTTGGGGACTGCTGGGAAGGCATGATTGTGTTTTGAAATGTGAGAAAGACATGAGATTTGGGAGGGGCCAGGAGAAAAATAATATGGGTTGGATCTGTGTCCCCACCCAAATCTCATGGGGAATTGTAATCTCCAATGTTGGAGGTGGGGCCTGGTGGGAGGTAATGGAATTCTGAGGGCAGTTTCTCATGGTTTAACACCATCCCCGCTTGGGACTGTATAGTGAGTGAATTATCACAAGATTTGGTTTTTTAAAATTGTGTGGCACCTTCCCCATCTCTCTCTTCTTCTGCTCCAGCCAAGTAAAATGTGCCTGTTTTCCCTTTGTTTTTTGCCATGATTGTAAGTTTCTTGAGGTTTCCCCAGAAGCAGAAGATGCGGCACTTCCTGTACAGCCTGCAGAACCATGAACCAATTAAACCTCATTTTTAAATATATAAATTAACCAGCCTCAGGTATTTCTTTATAGCAGTGTGAGAACAGACTAATATAACCACCTCTGTATAAATTTAGAGTTGTCTCTTCTTCTAAGATGGGGTACAACTAGTGAGGATTCATGGCCTGGCCATGGCCATCTTCCAAGAAGACTTCATCACCAAACCTGCTCTTAATTAATTCCATCTGGTTTTGGGATGTTATCTCTATTGCATTTTAACGTCTGCAAAAATATCCTTTGGCATTAACATTTAATGACATCATCTTCACATACATAGGACAAAGCCTCTTTCATTATTGTGTGTGATTTTCTAGTACACTGTTATATTCATATAATCTGGAAGTTTATTAGGAGACAACAAGAAATAAAAGATTTCAGACTAAGACAGAAACCTTCAAAGAAAATATCCCATAACTTGTGACATGATTTTTAACTCCTATCCCTATTAAAGTTACAAAAAAGCCAAATTTTTTGAATATTAAAAGTACTGCTTTTAATACACAAAAATTTGAATGCATCCCCTGAAATTGATGACATAGCAGACTTACACCTAACTCACCTGATAAATCAGCTTGCTAATGAATAACAGGCAGGTTGGAAAGGTGGCTGCTTTTAGATCTATCTTTAGTCCTTCAGTTTATCGAAACAAAAGATGCATGAATGCTTATCTCTCCCATGAACCAGATTACATAGCAGCATTAGCTAAGATACCTAATGTTACAGAGAATCATGAAATATGTGTGGCCATAGAACCCAAAGAAAATCTATATGTTATTTCTAATATATAAAATAAAAATACAATGTGTATGTTAGACTTTTCTTCACAGGAATATCAGTTCTACTCAGGATTATACTGAAGATAAAATGTACATGTTAATGCCACTTTTTGTCTTATTACTGTCAGGAGACATCAGAGGATTCATATTTTGCTGGAAACTCACCCCGGTTGTTTTAGTTACTAATCCTCTTATTGCAACATATCGAGCACATTTTGAATAAGTAATTATAATTCAAAATTTGAAACAAATAAAATAAAAACTCTTTTCAGGGAAAAAGCTTTCACTCACTGTTTTGAATGAACATTATGTGAAGTAGAAGATCAGCCCGAAGGGCAGAGAGGCTTTTGTTTGTTTCATTTAGTGTGGATTTCTCAGTGCTTAGCCCAACAGCCTGGCAGTTTGTCAATGCTCAATTAGTATTTGTTGAATGAATGAATTTGGATAATGATCATAATGCTTATTTATTTCTTAAAGTAAAAGCATGCAGCTGAGTAAACTAAATACTCCCATCTGATCAAATAATCAATCAATATTTTAGAATCTACTTTAATAATAGTCATTATTTAAGGAACACCAACTATGTGCTAGGCACTAAAGTAAATCAACACATTTAATTCTTACAATTCTATTTGAAGGACAACTGATATTTTGCCCATCTTATCACTGAGAAACTCATTGACAATTGCCTTTCTAAAGGTCATAGGGTAATTGTAGAGACGGAATTTGGTTTCATGCTTGCCTAACAACAAAGCCTTCTTCACTTTACTACCTTAACTTATGACCATTTCCCTTAACCCGAATCAGGTTTTCTCACTCCTTTATAACCAATGCCCTCACTTGATAAACAAATATCTCTTGAATTACTTGATTATACATTAAATACCATGATTGAAAGCAAGTCAAAGCAAAGAGGAATAAACTTCAGTGTTTTCATGCTTTAACACGTATACCCCTAGATTGTGATGCCTCACCACCCTTCTTTTCCCAACCCTATCTCACCACATTGAGAAACACAGTCCTAAATGATACTTTCTATTAAGCTTTTGTGTGGTTGGTTTATACTGATACATATATAATTGCCTATTCTTAGGTTCATTATATGAAATTTATTTTTAAGTAATCTGTACATTGAAGACTTCTCAGATAATTTCGTGGAGTTTCTTATCAGTTTTTAAGTTGTAAACACAGCATGATTCCAATGAAATAGTCGAAAGGGAGTTCATTGAGTGTGCTCTAAACTTATTCCTGAACCTGAAAAATGTTCTAAATATCAAGACTCTCAAGTGGCAAATTTGTTAAATAACTACATTGAATAAATTATCAAAGGACAATTTTTATTTCTAAATCTTGGCAATGGTAACTTCTACAGAACTGCCTGCTTATGCTGAAGCAGGAGTGAGAACTAAAGCAGTGTTCACTGCCCTAAAGAAAATTATTGTGCTTAATGTTGGTGGAAGGCATAAAGGGAAGGCATGGTTGGTAGTAAATTGTATTTACGAAGTTTTTTTTTTTTTTTTTTTTTTTTTTTTTTTTTGAGACGGAGTCTCGCTCTGTCGCCCAGGCTGGAGTGCAGTGGCCGGATCTCAGCTCACTGCAAGCTCCGCCTCCCGGGTTTACGCCATTCTCCTGCCTCAGCCTCCCAAGTAAGCTGGGACTACAGGCGCCCGCCACCTCACCCGGCTAGTTTTTTGTATTTTTTAGTAGAGATGGGGTTTCACCATGTTAGCCAGAATGGTCTCGATCTCCTGACCTGGTGATCCGCCCGTCTCGGCCTCCCAAAGTGCTGGGATTACAGGCTTGAGCCACCGCACCCGGCCACGAAGTTTTTTAAAGCAGAAATTATTATCTTTCTAAATTCAAAACATATACCTTTAAAACTGAGAAATCTTAGGGTTTCAAAAGATACCATTTCCATGGTACTGGGCAATAGTATACTAAATTATTACTAGAACTAACATTTAGTAAACACTTAACACGGGCCAGGTACAGTGCTAAATATTTTACAATTATTATTCCATGTGAAACTTACAGCAACCCCACGAAGAAGATACTGTTAGTCCCGACATCTGGTAGTTGAAAAAGCCAAGGCTTAGAGAGGTTAACGAATTTACCCAAAGTCATATTGATAGAAAGTGGCCAAGGCTGATTCAAAAAGATTGGTGTGACTCCAGAGCTTAAATTCTAATAAAGCTATGTTTTCCTGGATTTAGTATTCTGCACATGGAAAAGTGAAGATTTTTAGAGAGATTATCTGTAATGTTAATTCCTGCTATAATGGTCTCTGAATCGATCTCTCTCCACATTTTTCTGGGTGACTCAACCATTTGATACATTCAATTAACCTAATTCTTTCTTATTAGAGTGGATGAGGGGTGGGAGAAGGAGCATGCTTTCAAAATCAGTAATCATTTTTAAATGAATAAGTTAACATTTAAAAATGTAAGTTCAGTTTCTTCAGGATCACAGAATAATTAACAGTTTATAGGGGCTTCAACTCATTTGTTCTGAGTCTTAGCCCTTTATTTTATTATTTCAACAAGGTATATTGAGAAGGTATAAAGCATACCAAATATAAATAATTGAAACATGAACTATTCCTATATTCAGGTAACATAATCAGGTAACATAATTCTCTGTGCATGAGCAATTAAATATATTTTCTTTTCAATAATATATGCCATCTGAACTATAAAACAATTTCCCAGAGATTTCCTGGAGTAGCTCAGACCCTATCTCATCACTGCCTTTCAGTTTTGGTGCTAAAGGATTTGGCTTCACTCATTCTTGCAAATGAAATTTCTCCTTTCCAGGTGTTATGGTCTGAATTGTGTTTCCCCAAAATGTATATGTTAAAGGCCTGATCTTTCAGTATGTGACTATACTTGGAGGTAGGCGCTTTGGAAATGTGATTAAGTTATAATGATGCTGTTAACGTGGGCTCTAATTCAATCTGACTAGTGTCCTTATAAGAAGAGAAAAATTAACACACAGACACCCTGGAGTGCACACATACAGAAGAAAGACCATGTGAGGACACAGTGAAGATGGCCATCTGCCAGCAAACGAAAGAGGTCTTAGAAGAAACAACACTGCCAAAAATTTGATCCTGGACTTCCAGCCTCCAAAACTGTGAGAAAATAAATTCCTGTTGTTTAAGCCCCAGTCTATGGTCCTTTGTTATGGTAGCCCTAGCAACTACAGCACAGGATTTTTTCTCCAATAAGGATACTTCTCCAACATAAGACATGTGGTACTATTGACTCTGCTTATATCACCCCTTCCTCACCCCAACTAAAACCACCTTACAAATCCCAACTCATCTGCAGTTGGCCTTTCTAATTTATGTCATTAAGATAAACCAATGTGCATTGCATAAGGATATAAATAAATCAATTAAAATGCAATGTACACCTAAAACCAAAGTAATTTTGGCCTTGTCCAGATATGGTAATAACTTCAAGAATGAAAGCTGTATTAGTATTTATAAGATTTTTGTGCTTAAAATGTTGATACAGTGCAATTATTTGATTACATTAGAAGTTTGTGTGCTGATACTTTGACAGAGGACATAGCTATCTCTAGACAATCCAGAAATGTATAGCACTGAGCATATAGAAATGGAAATAAATAACTAGATTCCTGCTCCAAGATGGCCAACTAGATGCAGACAGGAGGAACATCTCCCACCAAGGGACTGGAACATTGGGAAGACTGGCGCACTCCTAGCAGAGCTTCAGAAGGCAGGCATTGAGAGCAAATGGAGGGAAGACACAGAGGCTGGGCTGAAGGGGAAGGAAGTTGGGAACCCTGCACAGGGATATTGTGCACGGGAACTCATTCCTAACCCACAGTGACTCCTGTGGAGGAGGACAGGCAAGGAGCAATCAACTCTCACCACAGGCCTCTGGAATCTTGGCAGGAGGAAACCCCTTGACCACCATGGACACTTGAGTTGGCAGGGAAAGCTGCTTAGAGAAGTGGTAGGGGCACAACTCCAGCCATTGCAGAGCCCAGAGGATTTGATGCAGAAACATCTGCAGTGGAACATGACCAGAGATGCCCACTGCCCTAGGCTTGACTTGCTCCTATGCCAGACTTTAGCGCTAGGGGAACTGTAGGAGGACCTGAGCTCTGTAGGGAGATCTTGCCCATGAGATGGTGCTAGTCTGACCTGAACACTCCTTGGTCTGCTGGCTTCTCCTGGGGCCCCAGTCTGGCCACAGCTACTTAAAGTGCAACCCCCAGGTACCTCTGAGGGCCTGCATCATAGCTCCTGCATTAGTGGACCACACCTGATTATCAGAGTGCTACAATAGAGGGACCCCCACTGACATGCACCAGCCTGCCCATGCCCTCCCCACACTGCAGCCTCCCCTATGCCACATTGCTTGCAGGCACTTGCCCAGGCCACCTCCCCAATACGCTTTGCCAGCATCTATATGCCTGGTCAGACCTTCCCCTCCCTTCCCCACCAGCTCACATGTGTGCCTGTATCCTGCCATGTCACTGCTGCCAACATCAGTGCACCCCACCCTACCACTCCCTGCTGCTCTGCCATTGTCATTGGAGCCCAGTGAGGCATGGAGCCCACCAGTCCTGTTCCTCCCAGCACCTCACCCCTGTGCCAACATTACCACTTGAGTGAAACTAGGCACGGAGAGCAGCAGACCCTCCCTGCCCTGAACATGCACAGACAGGGCACACAGACCTGCCCCTCCAGTGTCCTGCTCCCATGCCAACACCTCCACCAGTGTGACTGCACATATAGTTGCCAATAAGTGGGCACCTGTCCCAACAAGCTGTGCTGGTTCTGCCACTACTGTGAACACCTGCACAAAGGCAGGCACCTTGGCACCCAGTAGCACCCTGCCACAGCTGATGAGCATACACCTCATCATGCTGCCACTGCTGCTGACACATGCAAATGAGGACAGATCCTGCTGCCGCTGACCTATGAAGTGCTTTGACTGGCACCACCCATCGATGTGTGACCAGAAGTCTGGGAGCACCTCAGTCCCTCCAGTGCAGCAGGTCCCTAACCTTGAGGTGCCAGAGACCAAAGCCAGGTCCCAATAATAGTTCACTAGAGTTACAGCATGCAGTCCAGGAGTCCTTAGCTGAGCCTTGGTCCCTTAAAGTCTTCTAATAATGAAGGCAGTTGACTGAACCCACCTCATACCACAATCAAACTCCGAGGGTCATCAAATAGGATAATAGAAGTAAAAATCCCATACAAAGAACAACAACTTCAAAGATTTAAGGAACATCAGCCCACAAAGATGAGGAAAAAACACTGTTAGAACTCTGACAACTCAAAAAACCAGAGTGCCTTCTTTCCTCCAAATGACCACACTACCTCTCCAACAAGAGTTCTGACCTGAGCTGAGATGACTAAAATAGCAGAAATAAAATTTCAGAATATGGATAGAAATAAAGATCATAAAGATTCAGGAGAACATTGAAACCCAATCTAAAGAATTAGGAATCACAATAAAACAATACAGGAGCTGACAGACAAAATAGCTAGCACAGAAAAGAACACAACCAACCTGATAGAGCTGAAAAACACACTACAAAAGTTTTATAATGCAATCATAAGTGTAACAGCAGAATAGACCAAGCTGAGGAAAGAATTTCAGAACTTGAAGACTGGCTTTCTGAAGGAAGACAGCTAGACAAGAATAAAGAAAATATAATGAAAGGGCAAAAACAAAACCTCCAGGAAATATGGGATTATGTAAAGAAACTGAATGTATGATTCATTGGTGTCCCTGAAAGAGATGAGAGGAATGGAAACAATTTAGAAAACATACTTCAGGATATCATCCATGAGAATTTCCCCAACAGAGCTAGAAAGGACAACATTCAAATTCAGGAAATTCAGAGAATCTCACAAAAGACTTCAAAAGAAGATCATCCCCAAAACACATAATTATCAGATTCCCCAAGGTTGAAATGAAAGAAAAAATGTTAAAGGCAGCTAGAGAGAAAGGACAGGTTACTTACAAAGGGAAGCCCATCAGACTAACAGCAGACCTCTCAGCAGAAACCCTACAAGCCAGAAGAGATTGGAGGCCAATATTCAGCATTCTGAAAGAAAAGAAGTTTCAACCAATAATTTCATATCTGACCAAAATAAGCTTCAAAAGCGAAGGAGAAATAAGATACTTTAAAGACAAGCAAGAACTGAGATAAATAATTACCACCAGATCTGCCTTACTAGAGCTCCTGAAAGAAGTACTAAACATGAGAGGAGGAGGGGAAGACTGTTATCAGCTACTGCAAACAAAAACTTAAGCACATAGACCAGTGACACCATAAAGCAACTACACAAACAAGTCAGCATAATAAACAGCTAATATGACAGCATTAAATCCACACATGTCAATATTAACCTTGAATGTAAATGGGCTAAATGCTCCAATTAAAATGCAGAGTGGCACCTTGATAAAGAAGCAAAACCCAGTGGTATGCTGTCTTCAAGAGACTGATCTCTAATGCAATTACACCGATAGGTCAAAAATAAAGGGATGGAGAAATATCTACTAAGTAAATGGAAAACAGAAAAAAAGCAGACATTGGAATCCTAATTTCAGACAAAACAGACTTTAAACCAACAAAGGTCAAAAAAGACAAAGAAGGGTATTACCTAATGGTAAAGGATGCAATTCAACAAGAAGACCTAAATATCCTAAATATATATGCACCCAGCACAGGAGCACTCAGATTCATAAAGCAAGTTCTTAGACCTTCAAAGAGACTTAGACTCTCATTCAACTATAGTGGGGGACTTCAACACCACACTGACAATATTAGACAGATCACAGAGTCCAAAAATTAACAAAGATATTCAGGAGCTGAACTCAACACTAGACCAAATGGATCTGATAGACATCTACAGAACTCTCCACCCCAAAACAACAAAATATACATTCCTCTCATCTGCCAACAGCACTCTAAAATCAACCACACAATCAGACATAAAACAATCCTCAGCAAATGCAAAAGAACCAAAACCTTACCAACCACTCTCTCAGACTACAGCACAATAAAAATAGAATTTATAACTAAAAGAAAACCTAAAAGAAATGGATAATTTCCTGGACACTTATACTCTCTCAAGACTAAGCCAGGAAGAAGTTGAATCCCTGAATAGACCAATAGCAGGCTCTGAAATTGAGACAATAATTAAGAGCCTACCAACCAAAAAAGTCCAGGACCAGACGGATTCAAGGCCAAATTCTACCAGAGGTACAAGGTAGAGCTGGTACCATTCCTACTGAAACTATTCCAATCAATTGAAAAAGAGGGAATCCTCCCTAACTCATTTTATGAGGCCAACATCATCCTGATACCAAAGCCCGGCAGAAACACAACAAAAAAAGAGAATTTTAGACCAATATCCCTGATGAACATCGATGCAAAAATCCTCAATAAAATACTGGCAAATCGAATCCAGCAGCACATCAAAAAGCTTATCCACCATGATCAAGTGGGCTTCATCCCTGGAATGCAAGGCTGGTGCAACATATGCAAATCAATAAACGTAATCCAGCATATAAACAGAACCAAAGACAAAAACCACATGATTATCTCAATAGATGGAGAAAAGGCCTTCAACAAAATTCAACAGCCCTTCATGTTAAAAGCACTCAATAAATTCGGTGTTGATGGAACATATCTCAAAATAATAAGAGCTATTTATGACAAACCCACAGCCAATATCATACTGAATGGGCAAAAACTGGAAGATTCCCTTTGAAAACTGGCACAAGACAGGGATGCCCTCTCTCACCATGCCTATTCAACATAGTTTTGGAAGTTCTGGCTAGGGCAATCAGGCAAGAGAAAGAAATAAAGCGTATTCAGTTAGGAAAAGAAGAAGTCAAACTGTCCCTGTTTGCAGATGACATGATTGTATATTTAGGAAACCCCATAGTCTCAGCCCAAAATCTCCTTAAGCTGATAAGCAAGGTCAGCAAAGTCTCAGGATGCAAAATCTTTGAAAAGTGGCACAAGACAGGATGACCTCTCTCACCACGTCTATTCAACGTACTGTTGGAAGTTCTGGCTAGGGTAATCAGGCAAGAGAAAGAAATAAAGGGTATTCAGTTAGGAAAAGAAGAAGTCAAACTGTCCCTGTTTGCAGATGACATGATTGTATATTTAGAAAACCCCATTGTCTCAGCCCAAAATCTCCTTAAGCTGATAAGCAACTTCAGCAAAGTCTCAGGATACAAAATTAATGTGCAAAAATCACAAGCATTCTTATACACCAGTAACAGACAAACAGAGAGCCAAATCACGAATGAACTTCCATTCACAATTGCTTCAAAGAGAATAAAATACCTAGGAATCCAACTGACAAGGATGTAAAGGGCCTCTTCAAGGAGAACTACAAACCACTGCTCAGTGAAATAAAAGAGGACAAAAACAAATGGAAGAACATACCATGCTCATGGATAGGAAGAATCAATATCGTGAAAATGGCCATACTGCCCAAGGTTATTTATAGATTCAATGCCATCTCCATCAAGCTACCAATGACTTTCTTCACAGAATTGGAAAAAACTGCTTTAAAGTTCATATGGAACCAAAAAGACCCCACATTGCCAAGACAATCCTAAGTCAAAAGAACAAAGCTGGAGGCATCATGCTACCTGACTTCAAACTATACTACAAGGCTACAGTAACCAAAACAGCATGGTACTGGTACCAAAACAGAGATATAGACCAATGGAACAGAACAGAGCCCTCAGAAATAATACCACACATCAACAGCCATCTGATCTTTGACAAACCTGACAAAAACAAGAAATGGGGAAAGGATTCCCTATTTAATAATGGTGCTGGGAAAATTGGCTAGCCATAAGTAGAAAGCTGAAACTGGATCCTTTCCTTACCCCTTATACGAAGATTAATTCAAGATGGATTAGAGACTTAAATGTTAGACCTAATACCATAAAAACCCTAGAAGAAAACCTAGGTAATACCATTCAGGACATAGGCATGGGCAAGGACTTCATGTCTAAAACACCAAAAGCAACGGCAGCAAAAGCCAAAATTGACAAATGGGATCTCATTAAACTAAAGAGCTTCTGCACACCAAAAGAAACTACCAGCAGAGTGAACAGACAAACTACAGAATGGGAGAAAATTTTTGCAACCTACTCATCTGACAAAGGGCTAATATCCAGAACCTACAAAGAACTCAAACAAATTTACAAGAAAAAAAAACAAACAATCCCATCAAAAAGTGGGCAAAGGATATGAACAGACATTTCTCAAAAGAAGACATTCATACAGCCAACAGACCCATGAAAAAATGCTCATCATCACTCACCATCAGAGAAATGCAAATCAAAACCACAATGAGATACCATCTCACACCAGTTAGAATGGCAATCATTAAAAAATCAGGAAACAACAGGTGATGGAGAGGATGTGGAGAAATAGGAACACTTTTACACTGTTGGTGGGACTGTAAACTAGTTCAACCATTGTGGAAAACAGTGTGGCGATTCCTCAAGGATCTAGAACTAGAAATACCATTTGACCCAGCCATCCCATTACTGGGTATATACACAAAGGATTATAAATCATGCTGCTATAAAGACACATGCACACGTATGTTTATTGCGGCACTATTCACAATAGCAAAGACTTGGAATCAACCCAAATGTCCACCAGTGACAGACTGGATTAAGAAAATGTGGCACATATACACCATGGAATACCACACAGCCATAAAAATGGATGAGTTCATGTCCTTGGTAGGGACATGGATGCAGCTGGAACCATCATTCTCAGCAAACTATCGCAAGAACAGAAAACCAAACACTGTATGTTCTCACTCATAGGTGGGAACTGAACAATGAGATCACTTGGACACGGGAAGGGGAACATCACACACTGGGGCCTATTGTGGGGAGGGGTGATGGGGGAGGGATAGCATTAGGAGATATACCTAATGTAAATGACGAGTTAATGGGTGCAGCAACACCAACATGGCACATGTATATATATGTAACAAACCTGCACATTGTGCACATGTACCCTAGAACTTAAAGTATAATAATAAAAAATTTTAAAAAGGGATTTTACAACTAAAGAAAATTGATCAAAATCATACAATTACATGGAAATTTAAAAATAACCCTACTCCTGAATGACCTTTGAGTAAATAATGAGATTAGGGCAGAAATGAAGTTCTTTGAAACTAATGAGAACAAAGATACAACCTACCAGAATCTCTGGGACATGGCTAAGGCAGTGTTAAGAGGGAAATTTATAGCACTAAACATCCACATCAAAAAGTTAGAAAGATCTCAATTTAGCAACCTAACATCACAACTGAAAGAACTAGAGAGGCAAGAGCAAACATATCCCAAAGCCAGCAGAAGACAAGAAATAACCAAAATCAGAGCTGAACTGAAGGTCATTGAGACATGAAAAACTATTGAAAAAATCAATGAAGCCAGAAGCTAATTCTTTTGGGGGAAAAAAAAAAGTATAAGATAGATATACCACTAATTAGACTAATAAATGAGAAAAGAGAGATAGAAATAAACACAATCAGAAACGACAAAGGAGATATTACCACTGACTCCACAGAAATACAAATAATCATCAGAGACTATTATGAACACCTCTACACACAGAAACTAGAAAATCTAGAAGAAATGGATAAATTCCTACACAAATACACCCTCCCAAGACTGAACCAGGAAGAAATAAAATCCCTGAGCAGACCAATAATGAGTTCCAAAATTAAATTAGTAATAGCCTACCAAACATAAAAAGCCCTAGATCAGATAGACTCACAGCTGAACTCTACCAGATTTACAAAGAAGAGCTGGTACCATTCCTACTGAAACTATTCCAAAAAATTGAGAAGGAGAAACTCCTCCCTAACTCATTCTATGAGGCCTACCAAAACCTGTCAGTGACACAACAGAAAAAGAAAGCTTCAGGCTAATATCCTTGATGAACATAGATGCAAAAATACTAGCAAACCAAATCCAGCAGCACATAAAAAAGCTAATCCACTATGATCAACTAGGCTTTATCCCTGGGATGCAAGGTTGGTTGAACATATGTGAAACAATAAACACGTTTCATGACATAAACAGAACCAAATACAAGACCCACATGATCATTTCAATAGACACAGTAAAGGCCTTTAACAAAATTCAACAACCCTTCATGTTAAAAAAAAAAAAAGAAGAAGAAGAAACCAAAAAACTAGGTATTGAAGAAACATACCTCAAAATAATAACAGCCATCTGTGACAAACCCATACCTAACATCATGCTGAATAGGCAAAAGCTGGAAGCATTCTCTTTGAAAACCAAAATAAGACAAGGATACCCTTTCTCACCTTTTCTATTCAACATAGTATTGGAACTCCTACCCGGAGCAACCAGTCAAGAGAAGGAAATTAAGAAAGAAAGAAAGTTGAACTATCCCTGTTTGCATTGACATGATTTTATATCTAGAAAATCCTAGAGTACCAGTCCAAAAGCTCCTTCAGTAAACAATTTGCTAAACAACTTCAGTAAAAATTCAGGATATAAAATAAATGTGAAAAAAAAAAAAAAAAAAAAAAAACATTGGCCTTCCTATACACTAAAACACCCAAGCTGAGAGCCAAATCAGGAACAAACTCCTATTTACAAAGGCCACAAAAAGAATAAAATTCCTGAGAATACAGCTACCAGGGAGGTAAATGATCTCCACAATGAGAATTACAAAACATTGGTCAAAGAAATCAGAGATGACACAAACAAATGGAAAAATATTCCATGCTCATACATAGGAAGAATCTATATTGTTAAAATGGCCATACTGCCCAAAGAAATTTATAGATTCTTTGGTATTCCTATCAAGCTACCAATGACATTTTTCAACTACTATTTTTTGACTTTTTAATGATAGCCCAGAATGACTGTAATAAATATACTTGTGTATCTTTATGATAGAATGACTTATATTTCCCTGGTGTATTCCTTTGGGTATATCCAAAGCAATACAAATCACGGGGAAAATGCATTTATCTCCTTTTGATGAGAATAAATATTAGAAAAACAATATATTTTTGGAAACACAATATAATATTTGGAGACATAATATATGTCTCCAAAGTTAGGCTTGTACTTTCTTTCTCACTAATAGTCCAGAATGGCTATAATTAAAACTTATAAGTGGAAGGTAAATTATGAGAACACATGGATACATAGAGGGGAACAACCAAAACTGGGATCTACTTGAGGGAAGGTGAGATGAGGAAGAGGATCAGAAGAAATATTGGGTACTAGGCTTATTACATGGGTGACAAAATCTCTGTACATTAAACCTCCCATGACATGAGTTTACCTATATAACAAACCTGCACATATACCCCAAACCTAAAATAAAAGTTTTTAAAAAATGTTTAAGGAAATGTATTAAGAAATGCAATAAATAACCAGCATAAAAGGATAAATTTTCATAAATAATGATTATTTATTTTTTTCATTCTACATTATTCTGTTTTCAAAAGGAAGCCAGATCGAGATGATCTGTTTATAGATTATTTTATATGGTTTGTTTATAGGATCCCAGACTCCAACACCACCTTCACCTCACCTAAATCACTTAAATATAATGTGGCATAAGTCCCAAGCCAGGGCAAAAATCAGACCTATTCAGGAAAAAGGAATAGATGGGTGATTTTCACTAACTTTCAAAGATTTTCTTTTTGAGACAAATCTCACTCTGTTGCGCAGGCTGGAGTGCAGTGGTGCCATCTTGGCTCACTGCAACCTCCACCTCCTGGGTTCAAGCGATTCTCCTGCCTCAGCCTCCTGAGTAACGGGAACACAAGACCTACCACCACGACTGGCTACTTTTTGTATTTTTAGTAGAGACAAGGCTTCACCATATCGGCCAGGCTGGTCTCAAACTGCTGGCCTCAAGTGATCTGCCAGCCTTTGCACCGCAAAGTGCTGGGATTACAGGTGTGAGCCATGGTGCCCGGCCTCAAAGATAGCTTTAAATGCTCTCATGTTAATGCTTCATGCTAACTTGTTTCTTATCCTCTCATTAGAGTAGTGGGCCTAACATTTATCATATGTTGATCATTCGTGCAATTTATCAACCAATCTGGTATACTTCTGAGCATGAAACCAGGAGCTATTAATAATTATGCTAGAATGACACATGAAAGTTAGATTGATGCTAGGAAAATCAAGACCACTCTTCTATAACTAAAGGGCATATAGCACAATAACAATTTATATATTAGCAATGGCTAGAAATTTGGTTTCAGCTCAGTAAAAAAAAATAGAAAAAAAATTTTAATTATATATTACAAAGTGAAAAGTTGAACACATGGTGACTGGCAGTCAGCAATCCCCACTATCAACTGTACATACGAATGCTGTGGCTATGTAAATATCTACAAGCAAAGAGTCATGGGGAAAAATGCATTCATCTCCTTTTGATGAAAGTAAATATTGGAAAAACATATTATTTCTCCAAAGTTATGCTTACACTTTCTAAAAAAGTTTATTTTAGTTATTATATTTCCGTTTTTACTGGCATAAGACCTGATATATATTTTTGTCTCCAAAAGGTTGAAGAGGAGTTGGGCAAGGAATCATAAATAGGAAAAATATTTCTCTAGATCAGCAGGCTGCTTATGGATAGTATTAACAGCACAAATCCAAGTTTTGTTTGTGTGTTTCAAGTATATGTTTCACTGAAGTTTTAGTTCTCATCTGTTTTGAGCCGTTTTTATACTGCACAAGGAATGCACAAAACTCTTCATATACGGCACACAGTCCCCACTGGTGGTGTTTCACTGATTTGGCCTAAGGCTATCATTGGCTCCTCCTTTCTGCATGTTCCCCCTAACGACTTAGCATTCTTGACCCTCAGTGTTGCCTGCATCCTTCCCTGCTGCTCTGTCGGGATGATCAGCTCCTAAAAGTCAGAGGCTCTCTGCTGTTCAGCATTGCTTCTTTACCATCCAACATACATGCTTGAAATAGAATGAGTGCTCCATAAATTTTTGCCAAATGAACTAAAAGGAAGAAATCCATGCTTCTTGGACATGTTTAAGAAAAACATCTTCAGATTTTCTTTTAGCATCTTTTTTTTTTTTTTTTTTTTTTTTTAGACAGGATCTTGCCCTGCCGCCTGGGGTGGAGTGCAGTGGCGCGATCTTGACTCACTGCAAACTCTGCCTCCCAGGTTCAAGTGCTCCTCCTGCCTCAGCTTCCCAAGTAGCCAGGGTATGCACGCCCAGCTAATTTTTGTATTTTTGGTAGAGACAGAGTTTCACCATGTTGTCCAGGCTGGTCTCTAACTCCTGACCTCAAGTGATCTGCCCACCTTGGCCTCCTAAAATGCTGGGATTACAGGTGTGAGCCACCGCATCTGGTCTCTTTTAGCATCTTAAATTATGGAGAAATGAAAAGTGCACCAAGAAAACAAATAAGATGGGTTCTGTAAGAAAAGAGTACTGAAGTTTTGGTTTTGTTTGTTTTCTTCTTCTTTTTTTTTAATCTTGTAAATAGAAGACCACTGTATAAATGCCTGCAGGTTGATGAAAGGTAGTGCCCAGTGAATATCGGCCAAAAACTGAAAAGGAATTTGGCTTAATTTGCAACAATAGGGGTAATGTAGGTTGAACACACCAAAGAAGAACACCATATCCACTGCAACAGTAATTAAGCAGTTCAACTAGGCAAGGCTGTGGCCTTTTTTACCTTCAGGGAAATTTAAATGAGAGTGTCAACTTAGATAAGTCAGGCTTGTACACGTCTCAGGCAATAGGGGAACCAAATGACCCCATAAAGTCTCTTCCAGCCCTTGGATTGATTATCCTTTAAGAGTAAATTTGAAATCACAAACTGAACACTGAAAAATAATAAGTGACTTTTAACTAGAATGTACATTTAGATTTTAATTGAGCCTTATTGAAATCATGGCTCTGGCTGATAGAAGTATCTCAAAAAAATAAATTTTAAAAAGATTAATAGAAAAACTATATGTATGGGCGCATTTAGCCCCAAACTGCCAGTCCAAGCTGGGATAATAGTATACAAATTAGTCTGTGGTATAACAAGCAAATGGTTGTAGACAGAACTGGTCAGTATTTTTAGACATAATCCCCAAGAGAATTAATTAAGCTTGTAAAAACATAATTGAACTAGGTATTTTTATAAACATACTAGAACATCTGATGCATGCACACTTGAATGTGCAAAATAGCTAATCATATACACTGTTTATAAGTCTGTCTCAGCAATAAAGGACAGATTCCTCTATTTGTGGCCCAGTGAAAAAATATTGTTGCTTCTTATCCTTTTGTTTTAGTCAACATTTTAATTGTTCAGTAGCAGTTATGGCATGAAACACCCAGGGGAAAAATAAAAGCTGTAAAGCTCATATTCATTAGATCTCACTTATAATTTTGGACTTTTTTGAGAACTTCACAAACTATTTATGAATATGATATATGAAACTTTTTTAAGTGTTTTGAAAATGTAAGGGCTTTACCAAAAGAAACTCCTGAAATATTATTTCCCTTACTTAATAATTTAAAAGTGGGTGAAATATGAGAAGTGGCCTACATTTTCACTTTCTTATGAGAAGCCAGCCCTACTCATTTGCTAGACATTCACAACTACATATACACTTAGACTGAAGGTAGGATATCATTAATTCCTACATTTTTTAATGTATCCATTCCTTCTACTAGACTATGTACTTTTATGAAGAGGACTGTATCTCTATATTCAGTGTCTAGCACATAGTAGGCATTCATTAAAGGCCAAGAGGATATTGAAAAAATGATTAAACAAATCCCCTTAGAAATGAAGTACATCAAAGTACAAGTATTTTCAGTGCAATTCTCACTGACACTACTTCTTGAAAGGCCAAATGGTGAACGAGGTAAGATGGGGTCTGGCCTATGCAAAGAATGAGTCATTAAATGGCCTTCCAGATAAGGACAGAAATGCAAGTTTTCAAAGGACTCCTTAGATATTCCATCATGAAACAAGGTCACAGGAAGCAAGGGATAATTGATAACATCTAAAACCTAGAACACAGGGTTTGGGGGTAAGATGTGAGATAGCGGGTGATATGTTTGGATAAATAGAGTGTTAGAGAGAGTTCAGATAGTTCATACTTTAAAGAACTTATTAAAGAAAACTAAAGAGTGAACAAAGAGAAGCTTAAGGTACAATCAATATTATTAAGCAATAAAGTGATATAAATCTTACCTTTGTAGTTGGCCCAGAAAACAGATAGTCTTGAAGATAAAAAAAGGAAGAGAAAGACCACAAAAAATTGCATTACTGGGGTTTTGAGAAATTGACCCAATGGAATAAAAATAAGGAGAAAATGTTGAAGTGAGGTTAATGAAATATTTTGGAATTAGAGTTGAAAAGATATGATGGCTGGTTAGATACAGAATGAGAGATAATTCAAGTTTGAATCAAACATTTTTGGTTTGGGAAACTAGATAGGTGGTGGTCTGTTAAAAATATGAGAAGTTCAACAGGTGTGATTTTAGGAGAGGATGGAAAAGGCACTTGGAATGTGAATCTGGAGCCAAAGAGAAGACTAGGAAAAAGGGACTGGGAAAAAAGACTGAGAAGTCATTAGTGTGTGTGTAGGGGGTCGGGGGGTGGGTGAGTGTGTGTGTGTGTGTGTGTGTATATGTGTGTGTGTGCACGCGCGCACATTGGAAGTGGAAGCCATGGAGTGGATGCGACTTGAAGCCCTCCGTTTCTTTTTCTGATTTGTAGGTACAAATATTCTTCTGGAGTAGGTGAGGCACAGAGATATTTGGTGGTAAGGGATGAATCGGGATGGCTTTTTTCCCCAAAGGTCCTCTGCTACCTACTAGATCTGGAGGTACATAACACAATAATGAAGAATTCAGAAAGTCACAATAAGGACAACTAAAGTACATTTAATCACAGCCCTGCCCTTGAAAATACCCCTGGCAAGCATAATGCTATACAGTGACTTTACAAGAAGTAATCATTCAATCTATCCTTGTAACAGCCAGGAAATGAGTAAGTTGTTAAATACAAGTCACCTCTTTTTAAAAAAATCTCCTGCATAAATAGAACTCTACAGAAATATATACCACACCAGAAAAACAGTTCAAAATTATTTTTCTCCCATGCTATTTTATATGTAGTTTTGATAGTAAGTTAAAAAGGTATATATAACAGTTCTGCATTTTTCATAAACAATGGAAAAGTATTCATGCATTTGTTCATTCAAGCAATGTTTATTGAATTTCAGTGTTTATATGCAAAATATGGAAATCAGTGATAAACAAAATAGGAAAAATCTCTATGTTTATAGCCAAGAATACAGTCTCATCATAATTAATTAAGAAGTAGATATTTAATTATAATAGGTGCTACAAATGAAAAGAGTAAGAAGTAATTAAATATCTTACATGGGGATCTGACCTAGTCTAGGAGTCAGGTAAGAAGACTTCCTTGAGGAAATGTCTTTTGAACTGAATTCTAAGGAATCCTTACAATTTATTGAGACAAGAACTGGACAAGAACTTATCAGACAGAGAGAATAGTTTGTATGAAAGCACTGAGCTCAGAACAAGCACAGTATCTTCCAGAAAATGAAAAATCCAAATGTGGTTGAAGCTCAGTGAAATGGAACAGAGTGACCAAGGATAGGTTGCATTAGGGAGGAAAGTGTCAAATCCTGCAGGGTCCTGCAGGTCAGATTGAGGATTTGATCTTGAAGATGTACCGGTTATTATTCATGTTGTCTGCTCAGCTCTGTTATTCATGATGACCCCTGCAGAGTGAATTACCCAATCTCCTTGTTCTCCTGTTTCCAATTAGGTTCCAACAGGAGGCACTGACCGATCGGAGACTGGAGGAGCGATGAAACTCAAAAACTCAAGGTACTTCCGCTCCATTTCCTCCCTGTTTCATGGCAGTATCACTGGTGGTGGTTTGTCTCTCCACAATTACCACTCCTGCTGTGTGCTCCCTCCTCCTTGGGATAGCTCTCAGTGATCTCTAGTAATAAAACTTGTTCCCCTTCTCCCTTCACCCTGAGGGTAGTAACAAATAACTTTCACTTCTGTCTTTATGTTCCTCAGTGTCTCCTATTGGTAACTGCAAACACATTGTAACGTGATTCTTTTATTATAATCTCTGTATTTGAACTTTTTGAGCTGCAGTCTGTTTCCTGTTGGGATCATGACTGACCTTCACAGTACAGCCAAAATCTATTTGTACTTTTCAGTTGATCACTCTGGCTGTTGCAAGGAAAATGGATTGGATTGGAGTGAGTGAGAGTAAGGCCAGGAGATGAAGGAAACTGGACCATCTACTTGGGAAGGAAAAGTCAAGATTTGGTCATTGATGGGATATAGAGGTGAATAAGAGGGAAGATTCAACAATAGTTCTGCTCAGTTATCAAAAGAAACAAAGACTGGTTTCAAAGAATCAGACAATGCACATGTACCAAAATTGCTTACAATACTTATAAGGATGACTGGAAACATCTTAAGCCTTTCTTCTGGTCCACGTCTGCAAACTTTCTATATCTTGAATCCCGCAAAAAGTTTTAAAACCAGTCCCCTCCTCAAAACTTAAAAATAGCATTTTAGCATCAGGCAATATTTGCAGAGTACCTATGTGCAAGGCACTCTGGAAGATACTAAAAAGAGTCATCAAAGAAGAATGGTTGGGAACCTGGACTCTGAAAGCAGACTACCTCGGTTTAATTAATAGCCATGGATTTACAGAAAAGAATAAGAGAAAGAAGGAAGGGAGAAAAGGGTAAGCAACAGGGAGGGTGATGGGAAAACCTTGCTTATCCTTTACTCCCTTCCTAAACATAGGATATCCCTCTTCCTTTTCTGGTAACCTATCTCTTTGGTACATATTTATATGTAAAGTTGTAGTCCAAATGGTAAGTGATATAGAGAATTTTAAGAAATAGCATAATAAGAAACAATGTTTTTAATTTTGAGGACTGTGAAGTGTTCTGAAATGATTTTCGAATGGCTAAACTTAGTTTACTTATTGAGCTCTTTCTGTACCAGGGACTATGCTAAGAGCTTTATAGATATGAATATTAACCCATTTATGCTGGAGGCTGCAAATTTGTGTGTGTGTGTGTGTGTGTGTGTGTGTGTGTGTGTGTGCGAAATCAGACCTTGATGATGACCTTGAGCAGTAGGATATAAATAATTCCCACAAGCTTAGCATTCCAATAATGGAATACTAGGCATAAATGGGTTATCTCATAATGCTTCCAACACCTCTATTTCCTTTCTCACAAAGGAAAGTCTACAAATACCAATGTATTTGAAATGGTTTTGATTTAGTCCTACCTAAGAGGAAGGAAGTTTCTATTACACGGAGGAGCATGAGACATTTAATGCCTTCTTTCATTCTTGCTATGCCTTTTAAACCTTTAGAGTTAGAAAGGACTCTAGGGATTAATTATTCCCAATTCTCAACTCCTTCTGTATCTCACAGATATAAAAACTAAGTTCCAGAATACTAAGTACCAGGTTAAAATAACTAATAATTATCTGAGGTGGCACTTGAATTAAGCATCTCACCATTCTCTTAAAGATTCAGTAATATGTTAGATATCTGCATAGAAGTGCTGTGTAATCTTCCCCAGTTTTCCAGAATCATGTTTCAAAACTTTAATTGTATCCAAATTTAAATTAAATTATATTTTGTTAAATAATTTTTGCTTCCATCGGCATTCTCTTTTTAATTACCTAGATTGCTATGCTAAGAAAAATAACATGTTATTAGCCATGAACCTACACGTCAATAACAGTTAACATTCCACTTGGAAAAGCAAGCTACTAAAGCTGAAATTGAGCAGGCTTTTAAGAAAGCCAATGCATATATTTTATATCAAAGTGACTAAAGATAAATTCACAATCTTTTATAAACTATAGTTTTACTAAATTTGTTCGTCTTTGCTCTCAGAGAATAGACTTAAGAAAATTCATTTTTAACCATATGTTATTTGCATCTGTGTGATAGGGACAGTTGTGTGTTAATTCAATCACCTTTCTTTTTCTTCGTGGGCACACAGCTCCCAAGGGATGTTTCCCAGCTTTCCTTGCAGCTGGGAGTGAGGTGGACTAGTAACTGACACCTCAAGAAAGAAGTATGCGTATTTTTCAGTTTTCAGTCTCTCATTTTCCTGTCTCCACATTATTTTTAGACTATTGCAAGAGGGTACTAGAGACAGAAGGTCCTGTTTCTTGAAGGACAATTTGCTTTTGTCTTCTCATCTCTGACCTGTTGCAATCAGCTCTAAACATCCTCTTCCTATTCCACCCTTCACACTCTTTCTTTTCCTCTCTCATCTCTTCCTCTCTTCATCTTTCCTATTGTTCATGTGCAATTTTGTAATCTATCGTCATGGTAACAAGCATTATGTCTGGCCCAGAGCCACATGAAGACAAAGCAGCTTCTATCTTTGGTGTGTCTCTAGTTTTGCTTTGTTCATCTCTTTACCTATTTGGTATTTTACCCCAGTCAGTCCCTCTCAGGCTTCCATGATGACCCAGTACCTTTTTTTCCTTATTCCCAGAGATCCCCATTCTTTCTTCTTTCTCAGGGATACTGGAAATAACATGGATCAATCTGTCCTTCACAGCAGGATTTTTATTCAAAATAAGATTTTATTCTGTGGTATTTAGTTTCTTCAGGTTTTGCTATGTGGTTTGAAGAAAGACAATAAAGTAAACTCATTTCTGCTGTAGTTTTAATGGCCAATTGTCTTTTTTCTCCTTATGGCATTGTTTTTTAACACCACTTCAGATTTAAATGCAATGAATGCATATGTAATCATGGAATTCCAGTGTGGTTGGCCAAGATGAGAATTTGGAAGATTTAATTGTATTACCATCCTCGACTTTTGGACAGTAGGTAGGTTTGCATTGCTGCACATTGCTGCTTACTGTTTTACTTCGTCTAATGTATTCTGTACCAGTGCTTCTCAATCTTTAACAGATGTCAGAATTTTTTAGAGAGGAGGTTAAAATCCAGATTCCTGGATGTTATAGCCACAGATTCTGATTTAGTAGTTTTGGAGTGAAGCCCGTTAATTAGTATTTGTTAAAAAAAAAAAAAAAAAAAAAAAAAAAGGAAAAAAAAAGCTCCCATGATGTATTAATACTGGTGGTCTGACGACGACACTTTGAGTGGTCTATAATGCAACCTGAAGCTCACAGAAGCCCAGAGAAGAAAAGTCTGATACATTTCTAGTTGAAATTAAGACATGATCAAAACTGGCTCAAATTTCAATATGAACCTTTTGAACATAAACATTGCTATATCATATAATCCTACAGCTCAAATTGAATTCACTAAGTATTATTATTATAAAGATGAGGGAACAGACCAACAGACCTGGGAAGATTGTTTCACATCTAAAGAGAGACAGAAAAAAAGTAGGGGTATGTATAGCAGAGAATGTTTTCAAAGACGGCCAGAACAGTATCCTCCATCACCCTTTTGCAATATTACTTTGCTATTAGACCTTCAAGAAGTGATACTCTTTTGCCTTCCCCTTGAATCTGGGCTGACCAGAAGGCAATGTTTGACCAATAAAGTACAATGGAATTGAGATTGTGTAACTCCAAGGCAGAGCTTTAAGAGAACTTCAATGTCTACCATTATCTCTTACCTAGATAAAAGCCAGCACCAACTCTCAACCATGTGAGTGAAGCCATTGTGGATCTTCCAGCTCCCCAGACCTAACCAGCAACACAGGAGACAGAATGGCCTGTCAACCCACAGAATTCTGAAAAATAATCAATTGTTGTTTTAAGTCACTAAGAGAAAAGGAGGTTTGCTTTGTAGTGGGTACGTTTGCAGATAACTGCAGCGATGGGTGTCCAGACCTCTCCTCCAGTAGTCTGTATTTTTCACTATGCTGTCTTCTCATTCTCCTTTCTCCTACTTCTCATTTGTTCAGTTAACCAATGCATTTTAAAGCATTTAAAACATTCCAGATACTACCAATTCAAAGGTTAATAAAAACACACTTCTTACCACTCTCATCAACCTCATAATCAAGAATAGAAAATAGACTAAACAATTGTTACACATTTTGACCAAAGTACTAATATAACTATGTACAGAAGTGGTAAATAGAAACTGTGTGTGTGTGTGTGTGTGTGTGTGTGTGTGTGTGCATGTGTGTATTTTTAGTGGTTACAAAATCATGCATGGGAGAGGAAGAGAAGGTATTATTAAGGAATTGGTACCTGAACATTATCATAAATTATATATCAGACAGATGAAGGCAATGAGAGAGTAATGTAAACACACTATCATACCTTTCTCAAATGTATTACTTTTGAATTTTGGTATCACTAACTACTCAAATAGTATATACAGATGTATGATTATATTAATGTGTACATTTACCTTGATTATATCACTAAAGTTATCATTCTCTATAAAAAGAATATTAGAAGATAAAACACATTTCTACTTGTATTCTCAATATTTCTTTTTCTAAAAATCTATCCAAAAAGCTGTTTTATTTGCTATTAATGTTCACCTAAATCATGGATTAAATGACAAATCAAACAATTATGGAAAATCTATGGGTCCCTTCATCAGGAATGGGCAATCAAAATGCCCTTGAATAATTTATCACTGAAGTAGGTTCTTTATTGATTAGAGTTTCATTCAAGATCACAGAAACCTGTTATATAGAATAGAACATAGCACTAGCTATTCCTGTGGCTTAAAAACTGTTGGATGATCTGAAAAGCAAGGCAGATTAAGCTTCAGGCAGAATATCCAAGAAGTGTTCATCCCCAGAAATTATCTCACTGCTGCTACACCCAGGGATGTTGCACCTACCGATGAAGAAAGTTACTGAAAATCAGGAAATTGGTGGTTCAGGTCTATGCTGCCTGTGTCACCACCTGAAGAGCAGAATTATAGTCTCTATCCCAATTAACTTAGTTCAAAATTCAAGTCGACCATCAAAGTACCAGACTGGAGGACCCCAAATCACAACTGAAACCTTAGCCACAAGGACATCTGAGAAATGTTTTACTTTTTCTTTTTAATCTCCAAGCATTACACTACTAGATGTCCCAGAAGAAAGAGGTTGGAATACATGTTTAAGGGAACCAAGCCACGGGATCCACCACAAAGACTAACCATAATTTTAACAAATGAATAAAGAAGTCAACTGCAGACTGGAAAAATTATACTCTCCTCATTCAATTGTGAATGTTGAAAAGAAGGTCAGATTGATTTATCTGCCATATTAGAGAAGACTATACTCAAAAACCACATCCAAAACCACTAGGACCAAGGGAAGTACACTTTTGATTTAGGTCAAAATTGTTTGTTAAAAAATATGGACACGATTTTTGAAAATATTTACACAAACACGTTATATTTCTTTAAAGCTAATACAATGCATTTATTATTTCTTCTACATTTAACTATATTTCTCTTTGTTACAAATTTAAGCCTGTTTTAATATATTTATGCCAGATAAACATCAAAAATTTTTGTTTGATGGTATATTTGATACTCCATAATTTTAATTAATGTATTATGTTTTGATAATATAAGGTTATTCTTTTCACTTTTGAACATTTTAAAATAAAAGACTTCACGGATATTGATAAGAATATATATTTAGTTTCTTAACCTCTTGATTTGAACAAATTGTCATTTCCTCTCATAATGTGCTCACATTACAGAGCCTACTGGGTAAATGCAAGATGAAATAATACTCATAAATACTCCTAAAATCATAAAAGTAAACTTCGGCTTATTTACAACAAAACTTTCAGAATGGGACACATTTGGGAAGTTTTAATTCCAAATAAAAAAATTTTAGGTACAAATAATTTATCTGAAAACGTGAAAAAGTATTTTCCCAGAGGAAGTATATATTTTGTAAATGTGAATCTTAGTAAAAATTTAAAATAATTAATTTTCTGGCAATCGAATCTATTCTGAATAATGACTTCTTGAAGTCTATGAATTTTATTAACTTTCAAATGCCCATCCAGAAAACAGAAAAGTTAAAATCTTATCAAAAGATAAACTGTGAGGAAAGGAAGCTCTGTGGTTCAGTAAAAAGTCAGATATTGTTAACGAGCGTGGACTGCAGCTGTAACACATGAATCATCATAAGAAGCTGAAAGTCTTACTGTTCAGTGCACAAAACTATTAGTCTAATTCAGGCTGAGTTAAGTGGCAGAGAGGTGGCAATGAGCCAGCTGGAGAGCTGGATGCAGTTATAGTGATTAATTGGATTTTTCTTTTATAAAGCATAGGCAGCTAAGGCTTATTCCCACAAGGATAGAGTAATGATACTAAATACAAGGACTAAAGACAGGATTGGTAACGTCTAGAATAAAATTTTGTAGATATTTTTTGCTGTCTTCAAAAACAGAGATCCTAGAAATCACTTAATGAAATCCAAAAAACCTTCTGCCATGCTTCCAGGCCAGCACCACAGAGAGGACTGATTTCATATGCCCCTCCCTCAAGTACCATCTTGTGTATAATCACAGATTATTGTTATTTCTGAAGGCTAGCTATGAACAATTTTTTGAACAATTTTTAATAAAATTTTTGCTTATCTCTATTATTTTTCAAAATAAACATATTTTTGTAAAGAAAAACCTATAAAACATCAAAAAGGTATTTTGCAACCCTCTTCAAAAAAGCAAGTTTTAAAATACCAGTTATAAGAGAAACTATTTTTTTTACTTTGAACTGTGATAAACCTATTTCAATGTAGATTCAATAGAGTTGCCCATGAAAAGAAAATATTGCAGCCTATGGAGTATTTTTATTCACAGCATATTATTTGATGACCACAAAACTTCTATCAAGTAGGTGGAGTGAACGTTATTTTTTCCATTTTACAAAAGAGATTATAACAGCTCCACGGAAATAAATATTTTATCCAAAGATACCATAGCTGGTAAATAGCAAAAACAAATTCCCAGTTTGGGCTCTGTATCATTTATAAAGCAATCTCAATCCCCTCTCCCACATCAAAATAAGCAAACAAAAATTCCACAAAAAATGTTTTAGATTTTAAAAAATCAAATAGTAAAACACATTCATATGCTACCAGAAACACTCTAAATTGTTTAAAAGAGAGTTCGCCTAAGAGATGTTCTGGCAATGTTGAACGGAGGAAGGGAGAGGACTTTCTCAGCACTCTCCTCCATTCCCAGGTAACCAATAAATTTATTCTACCAGGGCATTAGCATCCTTACTTTGTTGTTCTACCCAAAGCAGTGACACTAATGGAAGAAATGTGGCCAGGTAAGAGAAGCCCTTCTGACTGGCTAAGGGGAGTGGCACTTTGGCTGGTAAGAGCCTCTTCAGTTCTCCTTACCATTTTGACAAGCCTTGACTAAATTAGAAGATCAAAGAATATTTGCATCAACTAATAACAGTATCATATGTTGTTGACAAACGACTAAACCCCCAAATACTAAACTTCTCAGGGCATATTTAGAGTAAACAGACAATAGATGATAGAAGGCTTTGTAGTATATTCTGTAATTGTATCAAAAGAGATTAAAGAAAAGCACATAAGGGATGAAGCATTTTAATATTGGAAATTACAGTATACATCAAAATGTTCAGGTTGAATATCGAGTAAAGTTTTAACAGTTTTGCTCTTATAAAATAACTCACTGAATTGAGCTACATCCTGCAGAAGCTTTTCTGTACAACCCTGTGCTCCATTTAAGTTACAAATGGAATTTTCGTAGGCTATTGCTTCTTCCAACCTTAACAGAAATTTGACATTAAATTAAATTTTCTCCTCATCATCACTGGTCATCAGAGAAATGCAAATCAAAACCACAATGAGATACCATCTCACGCCAGTTAGAATGGTGATCATTAAAAAGTCAGGAAACAACAGATGCTGGAGAGGATGTGGACAAATAGGAACGCTTTTACACTTTTAGTAGGAGTGCAAATTAGTTCAACCATTGTGGAATACGGCATAATGATTCCTCAAGTATCTAGAACTAGAAATACCATTTGACCCAGCCATCCCATTACTGGGTATATACCCAAAGGATTATAAATCATTCTACTATAAAGACACATGGCACACGTTTATTGCGGCACTATTCACAATAACAAAGACTTGGGACCAACCCAAATGTCCATCAATGATAAACTGGATTAAGAAAATGTGGCATATATATATATATATATATATATATATATATACACACCATGGAATACTATGCAGCCATACAAAAGGATGAGTTCATGTCCTTTGCAGGGACATGGATGAAGGTGGAAACCATCATTCTCAGCAAACTAACACAAGGACAGAAAACTAAACATCGCATGTTCTCACTCATAGGTGGGAATTGAACAATGAAAACACTTGGACACAGGGTAGGGAACATCACACACCAGGGCCTGTTGTGGGGTGGGGGCCTGGGGGAGGGATAGCATTAGGAGAAATACCTAATGTAAATGACGAGTTGATGGGTGCAGCAATCCAACATGGCACATGTATACCTATGTATCAAACCTGCACATTGTGCACATGTACCCTACAACTTAAAGTATAAATGTTTAAAAATTTAAATTTTCAAATGAAAATTCTATTTCTATAGTGGCCAAAAGCCTTCATATAAATACAATAAAATGTATTTTCTATTGACAGCCAAAGCACTGCCAGAAACAGCATCTATGCCAGGGAGGAAATTAAACATTTATTTCAGGAAGGAGAATATTTAATTTTGTTGTGCTTTTGGATTATGATTAATCAAAAATTCCAAATGTGTTCTTATGTGTAGCTTCTGAATATCATCATCTTCTTAACAAAATTAATAAGAATAGACAAAATTTATTAAAAATATTTAGTAGAATGGAAATACTAAGTGTTATGAAAAGGACAAAATTTTCTGTTTGTTACCTTCTATTATGCAAAGCAATTAGACAGTTTTGTGACATAAATTTAACGTTTGTTCTGTGTTTCCAAACTGAGCTATTCCCAAATTTTTAACTGTGTACATCCTTCTGTGAGTGAGCCCAATAGTGACAACATAGATTAGATTTTGAGAATCAAAAATAAAACATTAAAAATTTATTATATTTTGGCAATAGAAACACATTGTGTACATTGGCCAATTCTAAACATTTTTAAGATCCTTTAAAGGTAGTATCATCAATTATCAGATATAGGCACATTGAAATGAGATACTTTTAGCCTCCCAAATTAGCAACAACAAAGTCAGGTAATTTCCAATACTAGAGATAACCTGAGGAACTAGTTTCTCTCATCCATTTGGGTGGGAATTTAATTTGGTCCAATCTTCTTGTGAAATAAAATTGAGAATATTTTCCAAGAGTCACAAAAATATTCATGTGATTTGACCTATCTCTATCTCCGAAACATGAAAATTGGAAATTTCATACATAATCATTGCAGAACTATTTTAATTTAAAAAAAAAAGAAATAAACTACCAAGAGTAGATGGTATGTACCAGTTACATATATACGTATGAAACCTGTAAAATAATATGGAAAAATGCTTAAAAAGATAAAGTTAAACCACAGGATCCTAATTTACACACATACATGATTACAATTTTATTTAAAAATATATAGAAAGAAACATTTCAAAATCTTAGCAATTATTACATTTGGGTAGTAGTAGGGCTATGAATAATTTTTGTTATTTCTATTTTTTTTTGTATTTTGTATAATAAACATATAACCTTGAATTCAGAAAAATTGAAAACAAAAATAAATAAAAGAAGTAGAAACATGTAATCTAAGTTTCAGTGTAGCCATAAATTCAATTTTTTCCCTTATATGAATGAAATCACCATTGATTCTTAAGGCTTATATATTGTATTTAGAAGCTCTTAGTATACTGATCCACCTCATGACATTGATTAATAATTGAAAAGAAAGACAAATAAAACAAATACTTAAACATATCTAGCAAGTTAGTAGAGACAGCAGCTGATTAATTTTGCTTTTTATTTCATGCATTACACTGAATAATACTGAATCCTTGGTAGAACTGAAGCATTTTTTCAAATGATAAAATCCAACCCTCAGACAGAGAGTCAAGATAGGGTATCTCTAAAGGATATCTCTAAAAGTTTATTTTCCCTCTTCAAACAGCAACCAATCCCAAGGAACCCTGAGATTTGTTCACATTACTTAAAGACACAGTCCAAGTACATACATAAAAGTTAATTATATTTAAAAATAAAATTAATTTCAGGCCAAATTTGATGTAATTTATATTACAAATTTCTGTGGAGATATATAGGTCTTGGTGTCTAATGATGAATACTACTCCATTCTCTGCTTTTCTATTCTTAAGTTATATTTGTAATACATTGATGATGTTAAAATTATATTCTTTTCAGGACAATCTCGGAAGATCATTTTAAAATATAATTAATAATTATTTGCATTAAAAATTGAAAATACTAAATACTAGAATAACAATTACAGCATAAACTATTTGAAGCCAAGATAAGAGGGTTTTTAATTTTATTTTTTATTTTTTTGAGATGGAGTCTCACTCTGTTGCCCAGGCTGCAGTGCAGTGGCATGATCTCAGCTCACTGCAACCTCCGCCTCCCAGGTTCAAGTGATTCTCCTGCCTCAGCCTCCCAAGTAGCTGGGATTACAGGCACCTGCCACCACACCTGGCTAATTTTTGTATTTTTAGTAGAAATGGGATTTCACCATGTTTGTCAGGTTGGCCTTGAACTCCTGACCTCAGGCAATCCACCGGCCTCAGCCTCCCAAAGTGCTGGGAGTACAGGCGTGAGCCACCGCGCCCAGCTAAGAGTCTTCTAATAGAACCAATTGAGAGTTATGGAGTTAAATTTCCTAGAGGCTTATCAAATTAGAATGACTTTCTAATTTCAACCCAATGGTGACATCTATTGGAAAACCTCACTAGATTTAATGTTCTCAAAAGAGTTTATTAAATTGAGAGTTTACTTGCTTATTAACCAATTAATCTAATGTATGTAATTCCTATTACAACCTTTGTTTCTATCTCTATAACTTCCTGATATCCTGGATGGACCTTTTATGAGGGTTTTGGGGTATTATTTTAATATTAAACTTTTCTTTTTTAAAAAAAAGTATGATTTTGTTATTTGGTCACTTCAACTTTTAGTTTTTTTATTTGATTAAATTTCTTAAGGTATTACATAGATTCCTCTGCCAAAATGCACTTCAAAACATTTTGCATTTATAACTGACCTTTGGGATTTACTTAAGGCAAATCTAATAGTATTCAGGATTAGCCAGTTATGATCATCAGACTGGTAAGATAATTTTCAGCTCTTAAGGAATCACTGAGTTCCTGAAGCCCAGTGGAGGAGTGAAATACAGTTCTGGGAACAAAGTCAAGTCCCCAGGGTAAGGTCATCTTGAAGTGGTAAAGAAGAAGGAAAGGCAGGGATAACAGCAGGAGGGAAGTTTCTCTATGGGTCTGAAGAGGATGCTTTTGTGCAGGTTTGGAGGGACACGCTAGAATACACACAGGCATTGAGTGAATCGTCCATTGTCTCTGTGTTAGTGTTTCTATGCACTGTCTGTGAGCCCATGAAAGGAGGGGCTGTGCTACTTTCTGGCCACACCCTTGAGTCACAGTATATAACCTATTGAGGTGGCTGCTACCCCACTGACATTCAATAATATTTTGAACAAATTGATTCCATTTCATCTATAATATTCCATCATTGTATTTGCTTTAAAACCTAGATTGTTTACATTGGTTCATATTTACTATTGCCATCCCCATCCCCAGAATGACTATAACTGGTATTTATCTGCTAATGGAGCCTGGAAACAAATACAACCACCTCCTTATGCCTTCACCCACAAAAATAGCCCTGTCAAACTGCAAGCCAAATAAAGCAAATAAAATTTAATAACCATTTTTTAAACTGCTAAAAAAAAAATAGAAGGGACCTTGTTTTTCAAGTTAATCAGTCCTCTGTGTTACATAGGTTGTATGAATAAATTTAAATTTTACTTTTTGCCTGTGATGGCAATTTCACATTGGCCTAAATACTTGGTGATAAACAATTCTTTTATATTTTCTGTGTACTATGGATTTACTCTGAGTGCCTATAAGTGATGATAATTCATCCAAAGGTAGAATCGTAGGACTTCTAATCAGAGCAAGGTCAAGAGCAATTGCAGCTTGTACTCTATATAACTACACTTGCCTTTTTGCCATGCAACTGTTGAATTTCTGAAAAACATAAATAAATTAAAATATCAGATAGGATATTTAACATAATATGCAAAGGATTGACGGGATTAATATACTAATTTTCATATTACTTTTAATCTAGGTGTCATACTGAAAGTATAATTTTAGTGGCTTTGTAAAAAGCACTGACATAAGCAAAAACTATTTGGGGATAAACAATGAAAAGACATTTCTATAATTTATATGCAAGGAAAGCCTTCAAAGAGGTTGAAATATCTAAAGTCTTGCAATGTTGACTCTATTAGTCAGGATAGGCTATCTGTTGTAATAAACAGCACCAATATCTCACCTGAACGCAAGATTTATTTCTTGCTCATATCACATTCCTTTGCAGTCATTCAGGTGTTTTTCCAGTTAGTGCCTCCACCATCCCCTATGGCCTCAAAGTCTTTGCATCCTCAGCATCCACAGCTGTATGATGGAAGAGAGCAAGCGTGGAAGCATCTATACATCTATAGGGGTCAGGAGATGTATGCAACATACTTGAACTCTAATTCAAAGTAATTTTTTATTTAGATGGGGTTACATTTAAAGGCTTTTATAAAGTAAGTCAATATAAAGAGAACCATTAGATAATTAACAATTATCTATTGTTGATATTGAATTTCACTATTAAGGCAAAAACAAATTTTAAAGAAGTTTGTGAATGACTGCAATGTGGCATCTAAGGTCTGTTCCAGGTCAAAATTCTGTTACTCCATGACCTGGGTCTGATTTCCCCCACATTCCTCAGTTTCAGGTAAGTCATTTCTAGTTAAATCTACGTTCCTTGGCCCACGGTTTTTCTGAGCAAAAGTTATGGATATGTTGAGCTAATGGTGTATCCTCAATAGAGCCAAGGGGAACTATAAGCATGTGGTACACTGACCACAGTCTGAAGGATCAGGATTTCCATTTCCCAAACATGCTGTGACCTAGAAGTTGTTAAGAAACACCAAGATATGTATATAAATAACCCCTAGACCTAACTGGTTTTAAAGCACCTTATAGCAGAGATGATAGTTGCCTTTTCTAATGGAACGTCAGGTTTGAAAAAAATCTAGGGAAATCCACAAAAAAGTAAAATGAGGCATTATACATGTGTCATGACATTTTTGACATTTGTTTGTCTCTAAAACATTCCTGGTTGGCCTAACAGAATAAACTCAGAAGACTGCTGGCTAAGGGTCATCCATTGTTATGGGTTAATTATGTCTCTCCCAAATTTATATGCTAAATTCCTAAACCCCCTTACCTCAGAATGTGACTGTATTTGGAGATAAAGTCTTTAAAGAGGTAACTGAAGTTACATGAGGTCACTAGGGTGGGCTTTAGTTTGAGGTGACTACTGGTTCTTGCAAGAGATTAGGGTATAGACCCACAGACAGGAAAACATAGGGAGAAGATGGCCATCTATAAATTAGTTTTCTCTTGATTTGTCTTGAGAGGAATCCCTCTGACAGCCTTAATTCCAAAGTAATACTTAGGTCTATATGACAGTATGCTAGGGATTGAGCCAATTTGCAGAACTCTCCTAAGTTTAGAGGCTGATCCTCAGAAAGACCTTATTTTTAGAGCAAAAGTCTCTAAAGTACAATTTAGTAAACCACTGTTCATTATGAATATCCCAAACAGAAAGAGGAGGAGAGGGAGGCTGGAAAAGTTTGAATCTGTGTCCCTTTGTAAGAGATAATTTAATCTTATTTATATTCAAGCACATAAAGAAAAAGTAAGTCTTGAAAGTAAGACACAACATCATTACTGAATTGGCAAAAGCTGGAAGCATTTCCCTTGAAAACTGGCACAAGACAGGATGCCCTCTCTCACCATTACTATTCAACATAGTATTGGAAGTTCTGGCCAGGACACTCAGGCAGGAGAGAGAAATAAAGCACATTCAAACAGGAAGAGAAGAAGTCGAACTATCCCTGGTTGTAGATGACATGATCCTATATCTAGAAAGTCCCATCATCTCACCTAAAGGATTCTGAAGCTAAGAAGCAACTTCAGCAAAGTCTCAGGATACAAAATCAACGTGCGAAAATCACTAGCATTTCTATAAACCAACAACAGTCAAGCCGAGAGTCAAATCACTAACAAACTCCCATTCACAATTGCAACAAAAAGAATAAAATACCTAGGTTGCAGCTAACTACATGGAGAAATATAAACCACTGCTCAAATAAATCAGAGATGACACATACAAATGGAAAAACATTCCATACACAGGAATAGGAAGAATCAATATTGTTAAATTAGCCATACTTTCCAAAGCAATTTATAGATTCAATGCTATTCCCATTAAACTACCATTGACATTCTTCACAGAACTAGAAAAAAACTATCTTAAAATCAATATGAAATCAAAAAAGAGCCCAAATAGCCAAGGCAATCCTAAGCAAAAAGAACAAAGCTGGAGGCATCATGCTACCCAACTTCAAAGTATACTAAAGGGCAACAGTAACCAAAACAGTGTGATACTGGTACAAGAATAGACACATAAACAAATGGAACAGAATGGGGGACCCAGAAATAAGACTACACATCTAGAGCTATCTGATCTTCCACAATGCTGACAAAAACAAGCAATGGGGAAAGGATTCCCTGTTCAACAAATGGTGCTGGAATAACTGGATAGCCATTTGCAGAAGACTGAAAGTGGACCCCTTCCTTACACCATACACAAAAATTAACTCAAGATGGAATATAGACTTAAATTGTAAAACTCAAAACAATAAAAACCCTGGAAGACAACCTAGGCAATACCATTCAGAACATAGGTACAGGCGAAGATTTCATGACAAAGACGTCAAAAGCAATTGCAACAAAGCAAAAATTGCCAAATGGAATCTAATTAAACTAAACAGATTCTGTATAGCAAAAGAAACTATCAAAAGGGTAAGCAGACAACCTACATAATGGGAGAAAATATTTGCAAACTACACAACTGACAAAAGTCTAATATCCAGCACCTATGAGGAGCTTAAACAAATTTACAAGAAAAATACAAGCAACCCCATTAAAAACTGGGCAAAGGACATGAACAGACACTTCTCAAAAGAACACATACAAGGGGATAACAAGCATATGATAAAAAGCTCAATATCACTGATCAGTAGAGAAATGCAAATCAAAACCACAATGAGATACCATCTGGCACCAGCCAGAATAGGTATCACAAAAAAAAAGTCAGGAGATAACAGACACTGGCAAGGTTGCAGAGAAAAGGGAATATTTATGAAATACTGGTAGAAATGTAAATTCGTTTAATCATTGCGAAAGCAGTGTGGTGATTTTGCAAAGAACTTAAAACAGAAGTACCATTTGACCCAGATTATTGTGTGTATACTCAAAGGAATATAAATTGTTCTACCATAAAGACACATCACTCCACTATTCACAATAGCAAAGACATGGAGTCAACCAAGTGTCCATCAGTTGTAGACTGGATAAAGAAAATCTGGTACATATACATCATGGAATACTATGCAGCCATAAAAAAGAATGATATCGTGTTCTTTGCAGGGATATGGATGGAGCTGGAGACCATTATCCTCCTGACTCAGGAACAGAAAACCAAATACCGCATGTTCTCACTTATAAGTGAAAGCAAAATGATGAGAACACATAGACACAGAGGGGAACAACACACACGAGGGCCTATCAGATAGTGGAGGGTGGTAAGAGGGAGAGGATGAGGAAAAATAACTAATGGGTATTAGCCTTAATACCTGGGTGATGAAATAATCTGTACAACAAACCCTCAGGACACAAGTTTACCTATGTAACAAACTTGCACATGTAGCCTTGAACTTAAAATAATGTTTTAAAAAAGTGAGACATTTTAACTTGCATTTATAAACCACAGCAGTGTTTCCCAAAGTGGTCCTCTTGGAACACTAGAAGGGTTCCATGATCAAATGGATTCAAAAAATACTGCACTCTCTATCACTCCAGGACTCACGATTTTCATAGATATATAAAAGGCCCCAAGAAATCTTCCAGTTATACACAAAACTTTTAAAACCTTTAATTCTCTCAAATTCAGAATTTCTCAAACCTATCTGACCATGAAACCATTATTAGAATTACTAGCAAACACCCTGTGGTACCACAGTTTGGGAATATAATTTAGAACAAGAGTTATAAAGAAACAATCATAGTGATAAAACTGTCTATGCAGGTGACTATAGGCATGCACCACCATACCTGGCTAATTATACTAGAGTTACAATGTTAAAGGAATTGAAATTCCCTTCCTTTAATAATAATAACATTTCTTTGTTTTGAGCAAAGCAGTGCATTTGGTCATTCAAATATATGATCTCTCACTTCTTAGAATGCTTATTTGATTATATATTTCCTTAACTTCATGCACCATGTTAAGTGCTAAAGCACATGTAAAAGCTCACAGTTCAGCCTTTTGCTTATTTGCAAAAATTTTTGGCATTTATTGGTAGTAGAGTAATGCCCTTTCTAAACTGGGTTAAAAGGCAGTACGAATAACAAAGAGGGAATCATCTGTAAGCATGACTTGACTCCAATTACTCCTAACTGAGAGGGCTAAGTAGTTCTGTGTAATCTCTGTCAAAAAGATGACTGGCTCAAAGAGGTTTGGCCCTTACCCATTGGCAACCATCTTAGTTTTGTGATTGTTTATGCCAAAAACAATCCGCTCAAACCATATGCATTTCAGACAGAAAAATAACATCATCCAAAATGGTATAAAGTTATGTGAGAAGTTAACTGTTTCAAATAGATTGATCATTTTATTTGTTTTACAGTCGTGTATGGAATATTTTCCTACCAGCCTTGATTCTAAAATGCAGTAGAACAGATAAGCTATATTTAAGATGTGAAATTACTAGTAGGTTGATTTTGTTTAATTTTAAAATATCTAACTTGCATATTTTTAAGAATCTGGCCTTCGGATATTTATTCACATTTGTCTGAAACTATAGATAGTGTCAAAGCTGGAATGTACCCAGGGTGATTCATCACAATAGGGTAGGTAGATGCTGACAATTTCTGACTGGCAGAGACCAAATTGCTTCATTATCCTCAATTAACCCCAAAGATTAACAAGCAAGTGAACCACCTGCCACCGTTGTTTATGTGAGATTTTAAGAGGGTTGGGAGGCAAACCGGACTTGGACCATTTCTTGATAAAGATGTCCCAATCCCACCCCCACCAAACACAACTCAGTCAAAGCAAATTCTCTACATCTATTACTGCTGAGGAATGCATAATCTTGTTAATTAAAGGTCTAATTAATTCTATTTGTTAAATATATTACCATGATTTTAACTCATTTAAAGAAATTTTATCACTTACAAAATCAACAAAAATATTTAATATTATATGTTCCTTTTCACTAATAAATCTTATAATTGATGACACCTTAAAATTAAATAAAAACTGTTTCACTGACACTTTTTTAAAAGAAATCTTTTAAACAGAATTGGATTTATGTTATATGTTGGTTCATGATACACAGTCCTCATTAGAGTGTGTGTGTTTGTATGCAACTAATAACAGAACATCAAACTACACAAAGCAAAACTAATAGCAACAAAGGAAGTAAACAGCAATTCAGCAATAATAATTGATTACTTCAATACTCCACTATTAATGCTGGATAGAACAGCTAGACAAAAAAACGAAAGAAACAGAAAATCTGAACAAATCTGTAAACATATATAGATGTAGACATCTATATGATATATGTAGACATCTATAGAACATATAGCATAACAACAGAATATACATTAGTCTCACGTGTACACAGAACATTCTCCAGGATAGACCATATCCTTTAGAACTTATTGAGGCCACAAACTTCAATAAGTTCTAAAAGGAGGAAGCAATACAAAATATGTTCTCTGACTACAATGGAATGAAATTAAACTCAATAGCAGAAAAGTATTGGGGGAAGTTACAAAAATGTAGAAATCAAGTAACACTCTCATAAATAACCAATGGGCCAAAAAAGAAATCAAAAGGAAAAATCACAAAATACTTTGAGATGAAAGACAATGAAAATACAGCACAGCAAAACTTTTGGGATGCAGCTAAAGCTGTGCTTAGAGGGAAATGTATATCTCTAAATGCCTATATTAGGAAATAATAAATATTACAAATCAATAACCTAGCCTTCCTGCTTATGGCACTGGAAAAGAGCAAAAATTAACTTAAAGCAGAAGGAAGGAAATAATAAAGATTATGGCAGAAACTAACGAAATAGAGAATACAAAAACAATAAAGAAAATCAATAAAACTAAAAGCTGGTTCTTCAAAAAGATCTACAAAACTGTCAAATGTTTGGATAGCTAGAACAAGAAGATAACAGAGAATACTTAAATTACTAGAATTAGTACAAAAATGGGGATATTACCACCGACTTTACAGAATTAAAGAGGTTAAAAAGCAATACTATGAACAACTGTAGGTAATAAATTAGATAACTTGGATGACATTAACACATAGAAAGACACAAAATGCCAAAATTGACTCAAGAAGAATACTCTGAAAACTACAAACATTCTTGAAAGAAATTAAAGAAGATTGAAATAAATGGAAAAACATGGCCCAAGTTCATGAATTGTAAGATTTAACATTGTTGAAATGGTAATACTCCCCAAACTGAACTACATATTCAACACAATTTTTATCAGAATTCTAGCTCACTTCTTTGTACAATATGACAAACTGATTCTAAAATTCATATGAAATTTAGGGGGACTTAGAATAGTCAAAACAAATTTGCAAGAGAAGAACAAAGCAGGACTCACATTTCCTGATTTTAAAAATTAACTACAAAGCAACAGTAATTAAGACAACATGGTATTGGCACAAGGGTAGATGTACAGATCAACGGAATATAACTGCCAGTACTAAAAATAAACCCATACATCTATGGCCAACTGATTTTTGACAAGGCTGCCAAGATCATCCAATGGGGAAAGAATAGTCTTTTCAACAAAGGGTACTGGGGCAGCCAGATAGCGACAGTGAAAATAACGAAATTGGATCCTTACCTCAAACATCCACAAAAGTTAACTTAAAATGGATCAAACACCAAAATATGAAAGCTATCACTACAGTAGCTTAAGAAGAAAACAAATGGGTAAGCCTTTATGATCCTGGATGTGACAATGGATTGTTAGATTTGACATCACAATCATAAAGTCTTAAAATAGACTTCATGGAAATTCAAAATTTTTGTGCTTCATCCTCCTTAGAAAAGTGATTATTTTTTTCTTTTTTTCTTTCCTTTTTTTAAAGAGAAAATTGTTCAGAGTCACAAATACTTCTGTGCTTCAAAGAACACCATCTAGAAAGTTAAAATCTACAGAATATAGATGCACTTACATGGTGCATATGTATGTGCAAATCATATATCTGTCAAGGGACTAACTTGTATCTAGAATCTATAAAAACTTTTACAACTCAATAAGAAGAAGACAAATAACCCAATGTAAAACATGGGCAAATAGTTTGATTAGACATGTCTCCATGGAAGATATACAAATGGCCAATAAGTATATGAAAAGATGCTTCAGAACATTAGTCATTAGAAAAATACAAATTAAAACTACCGTGAGATACTACTTCACACCCACTAAGATGGCTAGAATCAAAAAGTCATATTCATAGTGACAGAAGACAGGCAAATTCCTAGGCCGACAGGGATGGGTCCCTGGTAAAACTCAACCTCAAGCGAAAGACAGTTTAAAGCCTGAAAACTGAGCTGCCGCTTCTGGATACAGTCCACAACTGGAGTGAGAACTTCTATCCCCATCTTACCCTCTCTCTCTATCAGTTCCTTCTGGATGATGCCTTTTAACCAATGCTTTTTCCATAGCTCACCCATAGACAAATCAGCACGCATTTCCCCATTGTAAGCCCATAAAAGCCCTGGACTCAGCCTGACAGATGGCTACCTGCTCTCAAGTCGTCTCTCACAGCTGAGAGCTCTCCTTCCGTAACTCAATAAAATTCTTTTCTGCCTTACTCACTCTCAGGTGTCTGCCCACCTCATTCCTCTTTGTCTCAGGACAAGAACCCAGAACCTGCCAAAGAGCAAAAAGAGCTATAACACTCCTGCTCGCTGAGCTATGGGAGTGAAGAGCTGTGACATTTCTTGGGGACTCAGACCTTGGGATTCCCCAAGCAAGAGCTGTAACACCCTTTGGGGCTCCACAATTGCTGGCATCTCTGGGTTTTTGGGCACCACCGTGTTCCCTTTGTCTAGACGCCAGACATGGAAGCCACTTGTGGCATGCTCAGTCCAGCTGCAAGCTGAGCTGGAGTGTGGCAGGCTTGGGATTTGGCCTGGCTGCAAGCCAAATGCAGCCTGCCAGGCCAAGCAGGCAGAAGGAGCCCAGGAGTCCCCAAGCGAGACCTGGGCAGAGGCAGCAGTGGCCATAATTCTCAGCTCGCAAAGTGGCCCTGAAGGAATCTTGTAACAATACAATAACAAATGTCAGCAAGGATATGAATAAACAAGAATCCTCAAATATTGATGGTGGGAATGTAAAATAGTGCCACTGTTTTGAAAAACAACCTAGCAGTTTCTAAAGAGGTTAAATAGTCACCATATAACCCAGCAATTCCATTTCTAGGTATATTCCCAACAAAAATAAAAACATATATCCACACAAAAATTGTACATGAATAATTATAGCATCATTATTTATAACAGTTAAAAGGTGGAAAAAACCCAGGTGCCTGTCAATGGACAAATGAATAAACAAAATGTGGTATAGCCATATAATGGAATATATTTATCCATAAACAACTGAGTACTGATACATCATACAACTTAAATAAATCTTGAAAATATTATATTAAGTAAACAAAAGCCAGTCACAAAAGTCTATATATTATATGATTTCAATCACGTGAAAATCCAGAATACAGAAAGTAGTAGAAACAGAAAGTAGATTCATCGTTGTTCGGGATTAGAGGTAGGGTATTGGAAGACAGGCAGTAATAGTTAAAGGGTATGGAGAGTTTTTTTGGGTTTTTTTTTTGAGGTGATAAAAATGTTTTAAAATTGACTGTGGTGATGGTTTCAAATTATCTTTGAATATTCCAAAACCATTGAATTGTACACTGTAATAGGGTGAATTGTATAGTGTGTGAATCCTCTCCCAATAAAGCTATTTTTAATTGATAATTAATATAGGTAAACAAATTGAGGGAACTAATGGAAGAATTAGACAATTTCACCATCATAATGGAAGATTTTAATATATCTCTTCCAAATATTGATAGATCAAGTGAATAAAAAAATCAGCTAACTATGGAAAATTTCAACATAAATAACACTGAATGAATGGACCCCGAAATCAGAATACATGTCCTTCTAAAGCACACATGGAACAGTTACTAACTCAATCATGTTAAGGCCATAAAGCAAGTCCCCAGAGTTTCAAAAAGTTAGGTCACACAAAACCCCATTCTATCACTACAATGCAATTAAGTTAGAAATTAATAACAAAAAGAAATAACAAATTTATCTCATATATTTAGAAACTAACCCATAGGTAAAAAAAGAAATTTTAATGAAAATTTAAAAAATTTTTAATATATTTATCCATTTTTAAGAAATGTGAAATATGATAAATGTATTAAAGCTAACTATAATAAAAAATTATACAAGTACATACACTGAAGTCTTGAAGTTTCTCAAAGACTGTTATAAGTCAGTATAAGCACTGGATAAGAAGAAGTTTCTAGCTGATAGGCAGGATAAATTACTCAGCTATACAAAAATATTTAGGCATTGCTGGGATACTCACAAATATTTAGGTGTTGCTGGGATACTTGTCTACGAACGGCGCTATGGGTAACAAGCTTACAAAGCCAGACTTTTTTTTTTGACTCTCCTCCTGTAAATACATGATTCTCAGTATCCATTGACATGGGAAACACGTTGGAGAGTTCCTGATTTTTGTGATTATACTCCCAGCAATAATTATTCCATCCAAAATGATATTCGGAGATGAAGAGCCTGAAAAAACAAGACTTGATGAGATTTTTTCCTAAGATTTTCCTTTCCCTGCCCAAAGTAGTCAAAATTTAAGTACACCTATTTTAATCGGCCTCCTAGAAACAACATCAAACTTCAAGAAGCAAAAACATACCCATGTTTTTATTTCATGGGGCACTAGTTGATATGATAATTTTATAAATGCTCTAGATATTTTACTCACCCAACTTAAAATAGATTTTCCCTGGTAAACAATGATATATTACATACAGGAAAAGTTGTACAGAACTACCTAAAGTATGTATAATTAGGAATACCACCAAATTAAAATACTCTCTTTTTTGTAGACACACTTCAAGTAATAATATTTTTAAAACATCGGTAATTGGTTAAAATACAACACTCATATATCCAGTAGATACAACTTTGCTCATTATCAAACTAAAATTTCTGGAGTTTAAATTGTCTTTTGACATTTAAAACAAAACTTAAATGCTAGAGGATAAAACTGTAGCAATGGAGCATGGTCGGCTTTTTGTCCTATACAGCTATCAGTAAGATGAAGTATTTCTGAACTAAAATCTAATAAAAATTTCAATAATATTAAGTTACTATTTCAAAGCCCTTAGGAATGTTTCAAGACATGTGAAGAATAGAATTATTTATAGAATATATTGGCTTCCTCTGAACAATGCTCAAGGAGAGATATATCTCTTTACTTAATGGCTTACAAAGCAGGTTCTCTTAAATATTATAAACCCAATGAGCGCATTTCTATTCTATGTTCTCTCTCTAATGAATGGCACTTATAATAAGAATGATATAGGTTACCACTGATTAACTATTTTCTTTGCATCAGGATGTGTTACATCCTTTACCTCTCTTACATATACACTCATGGCAATAAAACAAGGTAGTTCTTAAGATTATTATTATTATCACTATCATTTAATTTTAAAGATATAAAATCTGGAACCACAAAAGTTTAATTAGCCAAGGCCATGTACCCAGTAAACATTCAATTCCAGGTATGCAGTTCCCAAAAGCCTGGAAGATTTCCTTCATTGCATGATTTCATTTGCTTTTGCTTGTTATCAGCCAGCTATAAAACAAAATCCAAATAGGTATGTATACACCCCAGAGTGAGAAAAATATGATTGCTTTTGACAGTCTTTCAGGCTCCAGAATAAAACACAAGAATTGTGTTGACCTGCAGCAAGAAATTATTTGTCCTACTTTTGGCCTGCCTGTTTTATTTTCCAGTGAAGATCAAATATTTCGTCAGGCCTCCTTTACGGAGTTGTGTTGTTGGTTTATTTTCAAATAGCTTCTTATTCTCAGAACACACCTGTGTTAAACTTAATTTTGAATAACTTTAAAAGATGAAATAGTGAAAGTATTGTTTTTGATGTGTGCTTTTCCAGAGTCTTCCACAACCTCGTTTTGAGCAGCAGCTGTCAAATTTTAATGTGAGTAACAATGCACATCTATGGACTGGCCGGACTGCCAGGCTTGGAACAGGACGGGGATTTCCAGATGATTCTGAAGCAGGTGACACTAGGGTGACACCTCAAGAAAAGTGATTGTATTGAATATGATTATAATCTTGTTTAAATTATAAGGGTGGCCAGAAGAGGAGTTCCAGGGTCAGATGAACCTATAGTTAGATTTTATTTCTGTTGCTTTCTAGCTCTGATTTAGGACAAATCTTTTAACCCCTTAGCCAGTGTTGTGAGGATTTAAAGAGATCAAATGGGAAAGACTTTCACTCTTCCTTTTTGAAGCTCAGATCTTTGCACAACAAATCCAGTTTTCTTTCTATTCCACAATACTACCTCTAAGAAAGGGCAATGTGCTGCCTGCTCCAAATGCTGTGCCTTAAAAATGCTGCCAGTCTTCTTAAACTCCTAAGCATCAAGCCAAGGCTATTCATTTCCTTGATGATTAATCTTAACACTCACTACTTTTTGAATTTTCCACTGCACCACTTTATTTTGGCATTCTGGGCCTTCTTTTGGCAATAATGCCATTTGTTTGGAGAAATACAGTGAGGGTAGAAATGTAACACTTCACACCACAGTTTATAAGGTACCATGTTCCAGGCAGCAGGAATTCACCTGAGCTTTGTCACAGAGGCTTGCTGCCTCTCTGGTTCCTTTGAATATGGCTGGCAGGTAGCTTAATTCATTTTGGCTTGAGCAGCTTTTGCTCTGGCTTCAAGTAGAAGTAAAGTACCTTTTATTACTGGACACACTTCAGGAGACATAAGTACGTTGGAAGACGCTAAAAGAGTATGTTCTCTACTCTAGTAATAGCTGTGCTACAGAAGAGGATAGAAGAAAATTTAAAAGTCAGGAATTTGTACTTTAATCTTTATGTATATAGATCCTTGGTGAAACGCAAAAGAATATTCTCTGATTTATTAACTTCTTACAGCCTACGGAATTTCCATCTTAACAGGGCTCTTAATTTAAAGTGAGTTTCTAATAGAAAGCGAATGGTAGTAAACTTTACAAAAGGATAGAATGGTATAGTCATTAAAACATTATTGAAGTAATATGAAATACTTATTTGAAATGACTACTGGCATCACCAGAAAGGATCTTTAACCTTTCAGTAATTTTATAGTTCTGACTCTTATTTCCAAACTTAGATTTCATCAGCACTAACAGAAAATATAAGAACAGTAGCCTCAGTGCAGGTTTAGTTTATATTTTGCCATCTTTAATTTACAGTTCTCTAGTAAACCAAAATAATAGAAACAAAAATTAGGCTAAAAAATAGTTACTAAAACTAATTATTTTGTAGTTGTATTTCTTTCAGGCAATAGTTTACCCTCAGGAATCTAATTTATGGCACTTATTTCCTCCAGACCAAAGTATGAACTTTGACTCCACAGCTTCCAGACTATGTGACACTGGTGATATTCAACATCTCTAACCCTCCATTTTCTTGTGCATAATACAGGAATAGCAATAATTCCCTCATAGATTATGGAAGCATCAAAGACCAATGCTAAAACATAGTGGGCACTCAACAAATAATAATTTTTTACCACACTATGATATGAATATTTTAAAGTAAATAACAATAAAGATTAAGTGGAATTACAAAGGAAGACAGGCAAGGCATCTTCATGGGATGTCTAGTTGTTTGAAGAATGGAATCATACAAAGTTAATTGCCATGAGAAACTTAGAAAATCAGTGTTTGCATTTCTTTAGAATCAAACACTTGAGTTTTCACTGTTTCAAGGTTGAGCTCATCAAGCTAGTATTTGGTTTTGATGAATTTTATGAATTTTTTAGTTTTTCTTAGTATAACCATTGTGTCTAAAGTTCACATTTATGGGTTCATCTATGGAAGAACACTGCGTACTTACCACTTCATTAATGTAGAGGTCTTTAGATTTGGAATCTATCCTATTATACTGTAATACCTAAGATTTGAAAGTATATTTCTGTAAGAAAAATGTATTACAGTTATAATAATTTAAGGATGCCATTTTCAGAATGTTAATTGTGTATAGGCAAAATTACTAAAGCCAAAAAATATGCAACAGCTTGGAATTTAATTGCAGCTAGGAGACTACCCTTTGGAAAGTGCATGTGGATGGAAATATTTATGAGTTGGCATGGAAAGCTGGCTCAGTATATTTGCTATGGAATAATTTTAACTGTTACCTTGTTTTACAAGCTGGATTTTATCTGGTGCCTTTTGGGGAGGGTCGAACAAGTCTATACATCTACTCTACATGCTGAGGTTGTTGTTTTAGTTTTCAATTTCAGATATGCTTGAGAAGATTTTAATAAACTTTCACAGGAAAAAAAAACAAATAAATCAAAACTCCAACATTCTCCACATAAGAGTGACATGATATTTTACATGCTCTATTGTTTAATATACCATCAATTCTGTACCAGATTCTGGCAAAGAAAAATATCTTGCCTCAAGAATTTTTATTTTTTGGACCACCAACAAACAAAAATCCAAAAATAAACAAAGACCAAACCAAGAAAGAAAGCATGAAACAGTAAAAATCAAAACCATGACTTGCATGTTAAATCTAAAAAGAAACCATATAATAAATTTTCTGTTCATTTTTATTACAATCAAAGTTTGTCAAACAGAGAGGTCTTTTTCACAAAAGATCTAATATCTAAAAATCTAAATTTGCCCAAAGTAAGGAACTGATTAATGAGATATATTTAAAATGGATTATTCTGCAGACATTAAGAGATGGCATTGTAAGAAAACATAATGGCATGGGTAAATGGGCATTATATCTTAAAGTGAAAAAATATAAAATGTGGCCCTAATTCTGTTTAAAAAGTGGTGCTTATTCACTGGAAAATTGGTTTGTAATTCTATTACAAGTTAAATATATTTTACAAGTTAAATATATTTTCCAAAATTTCTAGTAATGGATATATTCTACTTATTGTGAATATACTTATTGTGAAAAGAAAGAAATTACTATAATAATAAAATATGAAAAATGGGGTATAAGCAGTGGCTACTGTCTCTTCATAAGTAAGTAGCCTATTCAATATTGACATTTCACTCCCAAATTTATGGCAGAGTGTTCAAGTGTGTCCAACCGGGACAAGTCACCAGAAGAGCCAAGTCATGGACCAAGGAGGAAACGAGCACAGCAGGCCCCAGGTGAGTTAGGAACTGCACAACCACAGCAGATTCAGAATTGAGGAACATAGAGAACACTGTGCAGGTCATCCCAGTAACCAACGGGTCCGGAGCCAAAATCCAAAAGATGAAAGACAACTGTTTCTTGCCCAGTGATATTTTCCATGTTAAAAGGCCCCCTTCTCTCTCCCTTTCTGTATTATTTTTCTCTCTCAAAAGAACCCCCAAACTGTATGAGGTGTTGTGTCCCGAAGGCAATAAAACTTTAAATCAAGAAACTCTTACCTTAAGAATCCATATTCTCAAGGTCAGTAGAGGAATACTCTGACTTGATGATGCCTAATGAACCCAATGTTTTATTAATTAAATCAAGTCACACCTACATACAAATATACATTATTTACTTACACATCTTGTTTTTATATGGTTTATATATCTGTATCAATTTTTAAATCCTGTTATTCCTGCAATATGTTCAGAACTGCTTAACGACTCTTTATGAGACTTAGGAGAAGTTAGATGTTAGGAGAGTTCTAGGTGAGTTCTAATTTTCCAGAAATTATATTAGGAAAGTAACTTTAAAATAACTATGTTGAATTCTAGAGAAAACCAATGACCTAAATTTAAATTCTAAACTTGAAACCAAAACTTTTGACCCCATCTTTAGGGTGCTTCTGTTGTGCATATTGTAAGGAGAAGATCAGGTTATACCCCACTGAGGAATTCCTCAGCTAATGTCTTACAAAACTATAAAGACTCTTCCAATATACTCATTCTGGGAAAATGATTACTTAATGCATTTATAATCTTTATCTCCAGATTAAAATAATCTCAATTCAGTTTAATTTTCTTTATAGGCTGTATTTCTTTTTTGCTCACTTGTGAATTTCCTTGATTTTTCTGAAAATGAGATGCCCGAAATTAAACCTTGCACTAATAGAATCAGTATACTAATTCATTCTAATGTTGGCAGGATTTCACTCCCAGCACTTTTAAGATAATTAATCTCAGATTATGAAAAGGCAGCAACTTGTAGAGCAGCCCACCCTATGGTTACAAAGATAAAACAGAACCTGCAAATCAGATGATAAGTTCAACTAGTAATAATAATTGTTGTTTATTAAGCGGTACTAGTAAGGACATTGTTTTAATTCATCACACCTGTCATAAATATTTGGCCCGAAGGCTGGCTCTTGAAGCAGAAGATTTCCAGCTGGCTTCCCAGAGAGTCTTATTATTTCCTATTGGCAATACCCAAGGACCAGCTCTTCTTCCAGCACCTTACTCCTGGTCCTAAGGGTCTTTCCTTGCACCTCTTACGAGATGCCCCTTGCAGCTCATCTTAATACACTAACCAAAACAACTACTTAGGAGTGCGGAAGCCTGTTCCTGTGAGTGTGGAGACCTCAGGGGACACAATACATTTTACCTAAGTACAGGCTAACCACTCAATTCATCTTATCATGAGTCAACACATAAATCCAGGTTTCACAGCCATCTCCAGTTATACTTCCTAGTTCGCTCCCTGTGACATTGGAACCCTTTACATACTGGTGCGTAAACACATCCAGAAAGAGCCAACCTAAGTGATTTCAAGTAGTCCACTAGTTGGCAGAGGTGTTTACGAGGAAGTGAAGCTCAACAAGGCTCAAGTCTCCAACAGTTTAGCAAGTCAAGAAATGAAAGAAAACCTAATTGGAGAATATATGGTATTTCTGAATTACATGATAAATATGTATTAAACTGTGAATCTCCCCCACCCCCAAACACACACCACACTACAGGAGTTCCAATTTTAAACAAGATATGAAAAACCATCAAAAATAGCAACAGCTACCTGACTTAGCCAACATTGCTATTTTAAATAATTTTTAAATTATTAATAAACATAATTCATCACATAAACATAATTAAAGACAAAAACCACATGGTTATCTCAATAGATGCAGAAAAGGCCTTCAATAAAATTAAATATCCCTTCACATTAAAAATTCTCAATAAACTAGGTATTGATGGAACATACCTCAAAATAATAAGAGCCATTTTTGACAAACTCACAATCAGTATCATACCGAATGGGCAAAAGCTGGAAGCATTCCCTTTGAAAACCAGCACAAGACAAGAATGCCCTCTCTCACCATTCCTGTTCAACATAGTATTGGAAGTCCTGGCCAGGCCAATCAGGCAAGGGAAAGAAATAAAGGGTATTCAAATAGTAACAGAGGAAATCAAACTGTCCCTGTTTGCAGGTGATATAATCCTGTATCTAGAAAACCCCATCGTCTCAGCCCAAAAACTTCTTAAGCTGATAAGCAACTTCAGAAAAGTCTCAGGATACAAAATCAACGTGCAAAAATCACAAGTATTCCTGTATAGCAACAACAGACAAGTAGAGAGCCAAATCGTGAAAGAATGCCCATTCACAATTGCTACAAAGAGAATAAAATTCCTAGGAATACAGCTAACAAGGGAAGTGAAAGTCCTCTTCAAGAACTACCAACCATTGCTCAAAGAGGACACAAACAAATAGAAAAGCATTCTATGCTCATGGATAGGAAGAATCAATATCATGAAACTGTCCGTATGCTTAAAGTAATTTATAGATACAATGCTATTCCCACTAAACTACCATTGACATTCTTCACAGAATTAGAAAAAACAACTTTAGAATTCATGTGGAAGCAAAAAAGAGCCCATATAGCAAGGACAGTCCTAAGCAAACACAGCAAAGCTGGAAGCATCACGCTACCCAACTTCAAACAATACTACAAGGCTACAGTAACCAAAACAGCAAGGTACTGGTACAAAAACAGACACATAGACCAAATGAACATAATAGAGACCTCAGAAATAAGAACGCACATCTACAACCATCTGATCTTCGACACACGTGACAAAAACAAGCAATGGGGAAAGGATTCCCTATTTAATAAATGGTTCTGGGAAAACTGGCTAACCATATGCAGAAAATTGAAACTGGACCTTTTCCTTACACCTTATACAAAAACTAACTCAAGATGGATTAAAGACTTACATGTAAAACCCAAAACTATAAAAATTATAGAAGAAAAGCTAGGCAATATCATTCAGGATATAGGCACAGGCAAAGATTTCATGATGAAAACATCAAAAGCAATTGCAACAAAGGCAAAAATTGACAAATGGGATCTAGGTAAACTAAACAGCTTCTGCACAGCAAAAGAAACTGTCATCAGAGTGAACAAAGAACCTACAGAATGGGAGAAAAATTTTGCAAACTATCCATCTGACAAATGTCTACTATCCAGAATCTACAAGGAACTTAAACACATTTACAAGAAAAAAGCAACCCCATTAAAAAGTGGGCAAAGAACATGAACAGACACTTCTCAAAAGAAGACATTTATGTGGCCAACAAATATTTGAAAAAAAACTCAACATCATTGATCATTAGAGAAATGCAAATCAAAACCACAATGAGATAACATCTCACACCAGTTAGGACAGCAATTATTAAAAAGTCAAGAAACAACAGATGCTAGTGAGGCTGTGGAAAAACAGGAGCACTTTTATACTGTTGTTAGGAATGTAAATTAGTTCAACTATTGTGGAAGACAGTGTGGCAATTCCTCAAAGACCTAGAAACAGAAATACCATTTGACCCAGCAATCCCTTTACTGGGTGTACACCCAAAGGAATACAAATCATTCTGTTACAAAGATACATGCACGCGTATGTTCATTGCAGCACTATTCACAATAGCAAAGAGACGGAGTCAACCCAAATACCCATCAATGATAGACTGGATAAAGAAAATGTGGTACATATGTACCATGGAATACGATGCAACCATAAAAAGGAATAAGATCATGTCCTTTGCAGGAACATGTATGGAGCTGGAAGTCATCATCCTCAGCAAACATACACAGTAACAGAAGACTAAACACCACATGCTCTCACTTATAAGTCAGAACTGAACAATGAGAACACAAGGACACAGAAAAGGGAACAACACACACTGGGGCCTGTTAAGTGGGCAGGGGGAAGTAGAGCATCAGAATAAATAGCTAATGTGTATGGGGCTTAATACCTAGGTGATGGGCTGATAGGTGCAGTAAACTACCATGGCACACGTTTACCTATGTAACAAACCTGCACATCCTGCACATGTATCCCAGAACTTAAAATAAAATATAATTAATTTTTTTAATTGTCCCTATTTTTTTATTTTTAAGAGAGGGAACTTTAAAGGAAATCCTGGGTTACTGATGTTCCACTGACACAGTCATTTATTGAAAATGACTGGAAGTCTGCGCACTTACACGCTCTGGGCCTCTTCCTGTTGTCTGTCATCTGCTACATGTCAAAATTTGTTATTTAATCAGAGCTAACATACCCCTTTTAGCCATGCAACTGGATTCTAGATTTGACTTGGTCACAGTAGTTGGAAAGATGTCTCTTTGTTCTTTCTGTGCAGTCTTTATTTAAGCTATCTTAGCAATTATCCTCTTGGTTTCACAATAATATCACCTCTACATATGTTCCATATGATAAAAATAAGTAAGACCTGGTGGAAAGAAACTGAGATTATTTTCACCCAAAAACCTAGATTTGAGTGTTGACTTTGCCACTTATTAAATCCTGGGCATGTTTTCTGACATCTTCAAGCTTTGGTTTTTTTACTAGTAACATGGAGAAAACAGCTAAACTCACAAAATCATTGAGAAGATTAAAGGAAAGTATATGGAAATCAACTTAAAGAATTATATAAATGTAAATAAATATGTGTATGGAACTATGTAAATATATATGCAAATACATATTATCATTTAGTTTTGCCAAATAAAATGTGAAAGAAACATAGGACTCAGGAATATCAATTTTGCAAACCTAGAAAGACAAGAAGTGCAAATTTTGCAGGGCTCAACTTGAAAGTTTCTAGAGGACAAACACTTGTGTTGGTGGAAGGCCATGTGTGACAGGACACAGAGGCTTGCCTGCTGGAGAGCTTTTATGAGCCTTGGCAGCACAGCATAAGAGAACAGATGATTCAGATCCTCTTCTTGTGAAGTCAAAATTATGTATTAATAGAATGTGTGCTGTGACTGTTTTCCTTGATACAAATGTAAGGTAATAGTCAGAATTTCAGATCTAATTGCTTTGTTTTGGATTCTTGTCATCTAAATTTAATCCTAAAAAATGCATGCTTTATCGGATGATTCTTCATTGTATTGCTTTTTTGTTTTTAATCTACACACAAGGGGTCAGAGTGTATATATTAGAAGTTATATTAAATATTTTAATTTTTCATATAATACCTTCATGTATTTTGCACACACACACAAAAATGAGGGTATTCTAAAGCCTCACTATGCCAAGCGTAGACTATAATACAGCAGCAGCATCACCTTGGAGCCTGTTAAAGATGCACAATCTCAGGCTCTATCCTAGACCCATTAAATCAGAATCTGTATTGTAGTAAGAATCCCAAATGATTTATATATGCATCAACTTTGAAAAGAACTGGTTTTGATCATCTAATAGTTAGGTTTAGTTCAGTTATTATGTCATTTGTTCTATCCAACAATATTGACTTTCTCTATAACTCTGATAGAAATTAGGAAGTTTCTCCTTTTAGCACTTATACTTTTTTTTTTTTACCCCCATACCATGGAATGTGAAGGCATTTGTGTTTGGGTCCCACTACCTCACTAAGCTTCCGTTCTCTCCCTTTTTGTCTTCCTCCTCCCTCCCAAGCTATGTTTCAGATGTGATGCAATACTCAAATCTTACATTAAGAGGCTAAGTGTATGCTATGTAGGGTCCCAGCTGGGGACCCCAAAATTCAGTTTGACTGCAGCATTGCTCAAATATTAAATATGGTGATGCTAGGAAGATTTTTAGCCAGGAAGATGTTGAAAAAAGCAGCTAAAAGTGGAAAATATTTATGGCTTCATTAAGATTGGCCTGAGGCACCATGGAACATTTTCTCTCTTAATCTTTTTTCATTATGTAATCTGTTCATGGAATTCCTAATTCTGCATGACATGCCATATGGGTAAATGGGTTTTTCTTATGGATGTAAAGATGGAAATTCAATTTAAATTCAAGGATAAATAAAGAGAGGGAGGAGAAATAGAATTCCATAGAATAGAATGGTAGTTCCTCAGAGGATATGGGACATAGAATAGGAACTCTAGGTTTCAATACCTAAAGAAAGTTTTGGGGTGCAAAGGGATAAGAAAACAGTTATGGAGATTTGCGAAAGATTGAACCCCGAAGACCATCATTCAGAGATATGAGGAATCTGGGCTCTTTCCTTAGCATACAAAGCAAGTCTTTCAAGGATTTTTGCAACATGAAATGAGTGCACTGGTGATAGGCTTGTATCATATTTTGATTTTAGAAATGAAACAACATTCAAAGTAATAATTTTTAAAGCATTTAAGTAGGAAAACGCTCAAAACTATATTGCTAAAAACATAACCGTTAAGATGTCACAGAAATCAAAATATCACAACATTATTAAAGTCCCAGCAAAATAATAAAAAAGAATAAAAATATTTTTCAAAATAATCATAAACAAACAAACAAACAAAAAAGTCCCAGCAATTTGACTTGAAAATATTTTGCCATTGGTAATTACAAAGCAGCTTAAATTCTGAAGCTTTCAAGTGCAAAAAAAAAAAAAAAGTATTTTTTGAATTGCAAATTAGCATAAACAAATGGAAAAAATGACCAAGGATGACTACATATGCCTAAGTATGAAGTCACTATAATTGAGAAAACTAATAGCTTTGTGAAGAACTCTATTTTTGAAGCCATCGATTACACTGTAAACTAAAATAGAATTGCCTTTGAAGAAGTTATTTCAGCCCTCTGAGCCTGAATTTTCCCTTTTGTTTAATGCTGATTGCTACCCCCCACCTTGCCTGACTTAATTCATAGGAGCTAATGACACAATGGTCCTTTCTCTGACCAACAATCTAATGGGGACTTTTTCCATTAAATTTTGGAAAAGTATTGCAATGGCATATGAATAAAATATATTTATCAAAGTATGTAAGGAATTATCTTTATTAAAAAGCATAACATTACATAAAGTAGATGTTCAGAAAAACCCAGATAGTTAATCACAGTTACTCTAGTCTTTAAAGTCAAATAACTGAGGCATAACTGACTGAAACTGTTTGATATCATTAGGTGCAAGACCTTAAATTAAATGCAGGCTTTTACATTGGGCAAAAGCCAAGATTTTTGAGTACTCAAAAGGGTATAATGTGTGTAAGGCCTTCTACTTATTTATTCCTCATAATTATAATTGTATGAGTGTGAAGGAATTCGATTAGCACATTCACATAATTGATTTCTAACCAGAAGGAAAAAGCTAGAAATAAATAAAACCTCTATCTTCCCCCTCGCACATAACTGAAGAGGCAGCTCTCCAAGGGTTGCTGTTTTCATTCCTGACAGGAAGGAAACGCTGAGGGAATCCATTTCCTGTAGCTTCTATGGGCAGTCTCCATGGCCATTATGGAAGTTTCTATCCCTCTTGCTATTAGATGTTTTAAAATGTCACAGATACGCTTTCTCCTTATTTTAAAACACAAAAATAAAAGACACGGATTAGAGAAAAAGGAGCATGTCTCGCAGGTGGCTGGAAACACACACTTGTTTTTGTTTAAGCCTTAATTCAAAGGCACATTTCACTTTTTTATTCTGAAATAATTTCAAACCTAGAGAAATGTTGTAAGAATTATACAAAATACTTTTGTACCTTTCACCCAGATTCACCAATTGTTAACATTGCCACGTGTTTCATCTCTCTCTCACTCTCTGTTTATATGGACGTATATGTACATATAAAAAAAAAATTCTGAGCCATTTGAGAATAAGTTTTAGACTTCGTATCTCTTTACTCCTTTAATACTCCAGTCTGTGCCTCTTGAGAAAAGAATATTTTCTTACACGGCTCCACTACAATGAACAATTTTAGGAAATTTGACCTTGATGCTATTACCTAATCCATAATTCATATTCAGATTTCACCAATTATTCAGCCCCATCAACTTCTAATCAGCAGTCTTAACAAATAATCTGGACATTCCTTTTTCTTTAAGATACGGTGGACAATCAGAAATTGCAAATAACCATTTTATTTTCCAGAATGCACTAGGTACCAATATAGATATGTCACTAATTAGTTGACCAAACATAATGTCTTCTGTTGTCATGTAGAAAAAAAAAAAAAAAATCCTTAACTAAGGTAAATATCTTAGCTACCTACTAGAAATGGGTTAACTAGGAGAATATACAAATAAGAGACAATTAATATTTAATTAATTCTTTTACTATATGAAAATCATAAAAAAGTAGAAAGGACCTTTTTCTCTTGAAGCTTCTTTGAACTAATTCAAATATATTTAGAGTCTGTAGAATTCTAACTTCACCAGCTCATAAATTTAACTAATCTAAAGCCATTTTTCAAAGTTTAACAGTATGAAGATCTGCTGGTAGAATAACAAAGGCCAAAGAACCACAAACAAAGAGCAGATTGGTTTGGTTTGTTTTTTGTTTTTTGTTTTTTGTTTTTTCCTTAAAATTTGAGTACAATACTTGGGGAAAAGAAGACTGCCTTCTCCTGAAGATTTCTTAGGGCTTACCCTGAAAACTAGCCTTCATGCCATGACAATCCACAATGAGATCACCAATAAGAGAGGAATGGGGGTAACAATTCAGTCAATAACGATGCTGCTATGAAGAATCTATTTGAAAACCCACAGTACTCTTTGTATGGCAGTACAGATTGTCTTTTTCATATTGGGAAGATGTCCCAAGAGGTTCAAGTACTCATGTTAAGGCTGATCCCAGACAACTGTACAAAATGCAGACATTATGGCCACCTCCCCGAACAGAAGACTTGTGGAACAGGAAATTCTATCAGCTTTCAGAAAAAAATGGACAATATTTGACTTGGTAAATGCATAAATACAATGTTTAATTAATTCTTTTAATTAAGTTAGAACATTCTAATCAAACAAACATGACTCTAAAGTGTAACCTAATTACAATGGTACTGAAATGAACATAGCTCTATAAGTGCCAAATATTTAAAATCTCAGTTTCTTATTTATTTGCTTGGATAAAATTTTTATTTCTATTTAAACTTTCAGAATTTCAGTCACTAAAATATCAAATTTATTCATATACACAATGAAATCTCTTGTGTTACTAAAAAAAAAGAGTATATCTACTGATTACATCACAATGATACTATGCTACATGTAAGTTGCACAACTTTATAAAGCATATATGCCCAGTAAGTATTTATATCTAAGAAATTTTCCATTGCAATTGTTATTGCACTTTAAAATTGCATATATATTTAAAAGCTTTTCTACCAATTCAAAATTTAAAAGGTAATTTTTAAAGATAGATATCTAAGCCCTCCCCTAAAAAAACTGTGTGTGTAATTTAGTCACTTTTTAAAAATTTAATAAGAAATTTTTTCTTATGTATTTCTGACTTAATTTAAATAGATTTTTTCTTTCATTTAAATATCACTTTTTTCAAAAAACTAATAGTTGGGAATTACACAAACAATATTTATAATCATTTACTACACCTGTGTGGCTATAAAAAGAATTTTTCTATTTACTTTGTGTTATTACATTATATATATTTTTATTAAAATCATTTTGTTTTTAAGAAAAGTACATTTAGCTAATTTACAGATAAAGATAGCAATTTAATTGGGCTTGGCAAATAATGTAATATAAGGTTCATCCTATAGAAAAGAAATTTTAAATAAAGCAAAACAGCAAAATATTAAAACCAAACCAAATGGTGATACCTTATTTGTGCATCATATTCCCATAAATAATGTGGGAAAGAGAAGAAATGTAATACAGTACATAAATCTTAACTCTTGGCTCATTCTTAGCTTTATCTTTTAGCATAATTAGGCCAAGTTTTAATTTTTTAAAAAATCTTTCTTAAAATGCATTATCTGCTGATGCTGTTATCAGCAATTCTCTTTAGTGTCAAAATAAAATATATTGTACTGGATAAAGCATCCCAGAGCCATACCATCTCCCAGCAGACCCTTCCTGCCCAATTCATCCAACCACTCACACCTTTAATTGTGATATTTGATCCCCAAGTCTAAGTTATAAAAAGAATGGTCAACTAGGAAAAAAAATCTAAATCTCTTTGGGATGGAGTCTTTGAAAACATGCCAACAGCTACTGGACACAGATGAAGTCTTTTAGTTTTTACACACAATGGAAAACAATTACAGATCCAATAAGAGTCAGAGACATCCTTTATTTTCTGTTGTTTAAAAGCTTTACTGCATCTCTTATGAAGAGAGCAGCTACCTTTAACATTAATTTGATGTCTCCTTGCGTGGAGCAGAATTGAGGGCACTTACCGTCAGGCCTCTGAGCCCAAGCTAAGCTATCACATCCCCTATGACCTGCATGTATACATCCAGATGGCCTGAAGTAACTGAAGAATCACAAAAGAAGTGAAAATGGCCTATTCCTGCCTTAACTGATGACATTACCTTGTGAAATTCCTTTTCCTGGCTCATCCTGGCTCAAAAAGCACCCCCACTGAGTACCTTGTGACCCCCCACTCCTGGCCACCAGTGAACAACCCCCTTTGACTGTAATTTTCCTTTACCTACCCAAATCTTATAAAGCAGTCCCACCCCATCTGCCTTTGCTGACTCTCTTTTCGGACTCAGCCTGTCTGCACCCAGGTGAAATAAACAGCCTTGTTGCTCACACAAAGCCTGTTTGGTGGTCTCTTCACACGGACGTGAGTGAAATTTTGGTGCCATGACTCGGATCAGGGGACCTCCCTTGGGAGATCAATCCCCTGTCCTCCTGCTCTTTGCTCCATGAGAAAGATCCACCTACGACCTCTGGTCCTCAGAACGACCAGCCCAAGGAACATCTCACTAATTTTAAATCCGGTAAGTGGCTTTTTTTTACTCTCTTCTCCAACCTCTCTCACTATCCCTCAACCTCTTTCTCCCTTCAATCTTGGCACCACACTTCAATCTTTTCCTTCTCTTAATTTCAATTCCTTTCCTTTTCTGGTAGAGACAAAGGAGACGCGTTTTATCTGTGAACCCAAAATTCAGGCGCTGGTCACAGACTCGGGAAGACAGTCTTCCCTTGGTGTTTAATCACATGGGGACACCTGCCTGATTATTCACCCATGTTTCAGAGGTGTCTGACCACACAGGGACGCCTGCCTTGGTCCTTCATCCTTAGTGGCAAGTACCACTTTTCTGGGGGGCAAGAACCTCCCGACCCCATCTCTCCGTGTCTCTACACCTTCTCTGCTTTTCTGGGGGGCAAGAACCCCCCAATCCCTTATCTCCATGTCTCTACCCCTTCTCCACTTTCCTGGGGGGCAAGCACCCCCCATCTCTTCTCTCCGTGTCTCTACCCTCTCTTTTCTCTGGGCTTGCCTCCTTCACTATGGGCAACCTTCCACCCTCCATTCCTCCTTCTTCTCCCTTAGCCTGTGTTCTCAAGAACTTAAAACCTCTTCAACTCACACCTGACCTAAAACCTAAACGCCTTATTTTTCTACAATGCCGCTTGACCCCAATACAAACTCGACAGTGGTTCCAAATAGCCAGAAAATGGCACTTTCGATTTTTCCATCCTACAAGATCTAAATGATTCTCGTCATAAAATGGGCAAACGTTCTGAGGTGCCTGACGTCCAGGCATTCTTTTACACACTGGTCCCTCCCTAGTCTCTGTTCTCAATACAACTCATTCCAAATCTTCCTTCTTTCCCTCCTGCCTGTCCCCTCGGTCCCAACCCCAAGTGTCGCTGAGTCTTTCTAATCTTCCTTTTCTATAGACCCATCTGACCTCTCCCCTCCTCGCCAGGCCGAGCTAGGTCCCAATGCTTCCTCAGCCTCCGCTCCTCCACCCTATAATCCTTTCACCACCAACCCTCCTCACACCCAGTCCGGCTTACAGTTTCATTCCACCACCTGCCCGGAAATTTCCTCTTAAAAAGGTGGCTGGAGCTAAAGGCATAGTCAAGGTTAATGCTCCCTTTTCTTTATCCAACCTCTCCCAAATCAGTTAGCATTTAGGCTCTTTTTCATCAAATATGAAAAACCCAGCCCAGTTCATGGCCCATTTAGCAGCAACCCTGAGATGCTTCACAGTCCTAGACCCTGAAAGGTCAGAAGGCCATCTTATTCTCAATATGCATTTTATTTTATTACCCAATCTGCTCCCGACATTAAATAAAGCTCCAAAAATTAAATTCCGGCCCTCAAACCCCACAACAGGATTTAATTAACCTCGCCTTTCAAGGTATACAATAATAGAGTAGAGGCAGCCAAGTAGCAACATATTTCTGAGTTGCAATTCCTTGCCTCCACTGTGAGAGAAACCCCAGCCACATCTCCAGCACACAAAAACTCCAAACGCCTAAACTGCAGCAGCCAGGTGTTCCTCTAGGACCACCTCCCCCAGGAGCTTGCTACAAGTGCCGGAAATCTGGCCACAGGGCCAAGGAATGTCCGCAGCCCAGGATTCCTCCTAAGCTGTGTCCCATCTGTGCAGGACCCCACAGAAAATCGGACTGTTCAACTCGCCCGGCAGCCACTCCCAAAGCCCCTAGAACTCTAGCCCAAGGCTCTCTGCCTCCTTCCCAGATCTTCTCGGCTTAGCGGCTGAAGACTGACACTGCCCAGTGGCCTTGGAAGCTTCCTGGACCATCACAGACACTTTAGGTAACTTAGAATGGAGGGCAAGTCCGTCCACTTCTTAATCAATATGGAGGCTACCCACTTCACATTACCATCTTTTCAAAGGCCTGTTTCCTTTACCTCCCTAACTGTTGTGGGTATTGATGGCCAGGCTGCTAAACCTCTTAAAACTCCCCAACTCTGGTGCCAACTTGGACAACATTCTTTAATGCACTCCTTTTTAGTTATCCCCACCTGCCCAGTTCCCTTATTAGGTCAAAACATTTTAACCAAATTATCTGCTTCCCTGACTATTCCTGGACTACAGCCACATCTCATTGCCGCCCTTCTTCCCAACCCAAAGCCTCCTTTGCATCTTCCTCTCGTATCCCCCAACCTTAACCCACAGTATAGGACATCTCTACTCCCTCCCTGGTAACTGATCACATGCCCATTACCATCCCATTAAAATATAATGACCCTTACCCTGCTCAACGCCAATATCCCATCCCACAGTACTCTTTAAAAGAATTAAAGCCTGTTATCACTCACCTGTTAGAGCATGGCCTTTTTTTTTTTTTTTTTTTTTTTTTGAGACGGAGTCTCGCTCTGTCTCCCGGGCTGGAGTGCAGTGGCCGGATCTCAGCTCACTGCAGCTCCGCCTCCCGGGTTCATGCCATTCTCCTGCCTCAGCCTCCTGAGTAGCTGGGACTACAGGCGCCCGCCACCTCGCCCGGCTAGTTTTTCGTATTTTTTAGTAGAGACGGGAGAGCCTATAAACTCTTCTTACAATTTCCCCATTTTACCTGTCCTAGACCCAGACAAGCCTTACAGATTAGTTCAGGATCTGCACCTTATCAACCATATTGTTTTGCCTATCCACCCCGTGGTGCCAAACCCATGTACTCTCCTATCCTCAATACCTGCCTCCACAACCCATTATTCTGTTCTGGATCTCAAACATACTTTTTTTTACTATTCCTTTGCACCCTTCATCCCAGCCTCTCTTTGCTTTCACTTGAACAGACCCTGACACCCATCAAGTTCAGCAAATTACCTGGGCTGTACTGTCACAAAGCTTCACAGACAGACCCCATTACTTCAGTCAAGCCCAAATTTCTTCCTCATCTGTTACCTATCTTGGCGTAATTCTCATCAAAACACGTGCTCTCCCTGCTGATCATGTCCTGCTAATCTCCCAAATCCCAATCCCTTTTACAAAACAACTTTCCTTCCTAGGCATGGTTAGTGGGGTCAGAATTCTTACACAAGAGCCAGGACCGCGTCCTGTAGCCTTTCTGTCCAAACAACTTGACCTTACTGTTTTAGCCTAGCTCTCATGTCTGCGTGCAGTGGCTGCCACTGCTTTAATACTTTTAGAGGCCCTAAAAATCACAAACTATGCTCAACTCACTCTCTACAGTTCTCATAACTTCCAAAATCTATTTTCTTCCTCACACCTGATGCATATACTTTCTGTTCCCTGGCTCCTTCAGCTATACTCACTCTTTGTTGAGTCTCCCACAATTACCGTTGTTCCTGGCCCAGACTGCAATCCGGCCTCCCACATTATTCCTGATACCACACCTGATCCCCATGACTGTATCTCTCTGATCCACCTGACATTCATCCCATTTTCCCATATTGCCTTTTTCCTTGTTCCTCACACTAAACACACTTGGTTTATTGATGGCAGTTCCACCAGGCCTAATCGCCACTCACCAGAAAGGCAGGCTATGCTATGGTATCTTCCACACCTATCATTGAGGCTACCACTCTGCCACCCTCCACTACCTCTCAGCAAGCCGACCTAGTTGCCTTAACTCAGGCCCTAGCTCTTGCAAAAGGACTACATGTCAATATTTATACTGACTCTATATATGCCTTCCATATTCTGCACCACCATGCTGTTATATGGGCTGAAAGATTTCCTCACTATGCAAGGATCCTCCATCATTAATGCCTCTTTAATAAAAACGCTTCTCAAAGCTGCTCTACTTCCAAAGGAAACTGGAGTCATTCAGTGCAAGGGCCATCAAAAAGGCATCAGATCCCATCACTCAGGACAATGCTTATGCTGATAAGTTAGCTAAAAAAGCAGCTAGCATTCTAACTTCGGTCCCTCATGGTCAGTTTTTCTCCTTCACATTGGTCACACCCACCTACTCCCCTGCTGAAACTTCCACCTATCAATCTCTTCCCACACAAGGCAAATGATTCTTAGACCAAGGAAAATATCTCCTTCCAGCCTCACAGGTCCATTCTATTCTGTCGTTATTTCATAACCTCTTCCATGTAGGTTACAAGCTGCTAGCCCATCTCTTAGAACCTCTCATTTCCTTTCCATCATGGAAATCTGTCCTCAAGGAAATCACTTTTCAGTTTTCCATCTGCTATTCTACTACCCCTCAGGAATTTCTCAGGCCCCCTCCCTTCCATACAAATCAAGCTTGGGGATTTGCCGCCGCCCAGGACTGGCAAATTGACTTTACTCACATGCCTCCAGTCAGAAAACTAAAATACCTCTTGGTCTGGATAGACACTTTCACTGGATAGGTAGAAGGCCTTTCCCTCAGGGTCTGAGAAGGCCACTGTGGTCATTTCTTCCCCTCTGTCAGACATAATTCCTCAGTCTGGCCTTCCCACCTCTATACAGTCCAATAGTGGACCGGCCTTTACTAGTCAAGTCATCCAAGCAGTTTCTCAGGCTCTTAGTATTCAGTGAAACCTTCATACCCCTTACAGTCCTCAGTCTTCAAGAAAAGTAGAACAGACTAATGGTCTTTTAAAAACACACCTCACCAAACTCAGTCACCAACTTAAAAAGGCCTTGACAATACTTTTACCACTTGCTCTTCTCAGAATCCAGGCCTGTCCTCGGAAAGGTCCAAGGTACAGCCCATTTAAGCTCCTGTATAGACGCTCCTTTTTATTAAGCCCCAGCCTCATTCCAGACACCAGACCAACTTGGACTGAGCCCCAGAAAACTTGTCATCTGTACTATCTTCTGTCTAGTCATACTCCTATTCACTGTTCTCAACTACTCACAAATGCCCTGCTCTTGTTTACACTGCCGATTTACACTGTTTCTCCAAGCCATCACAACTGATATCTCCTGGTGCTATCCCCAAACTGCCACTCTTAACTCCCTCTTAAAGTAAATAAATAATCTTTGCTGGCAGGGCTATGCTGAACCTCCTTGGGCACTCTCTAATTAGATGTCCTGGGTCCTCCCAATTCTAAGTCCTTTAATACCTGTTTTTCTCCTTCTCTTATTCCGTTTAGTTTTTCAATTCATACAAAACCGTATCCAGACCATTGCCGATAATTCTACATGACAAATGTTTCTTCTAACAACCCCACAATATCACCCCTTACCACAAAATCTTCCTTCAGCTTAAGCTCTCTCACTCTAGGTTCCCACGCCACCCCAATCCTGCTTGAAGCAGCCTTGAGAAACATGGCCCATTCTCTCTCCATGCCACTCCCCAAAAAAAGTTTTTTTGCTGCCCCAATACTTCGATACTATTTTATGTTATTTTTCTTATTAATATAAGAAGCCAGGAATGTCAGGCCTCTGAGCCCAAGCTAAGCCATCACATCCCCTATGACCTGCATGTATACATCCAGATGGCCTGAAGTAACTGAAGAATCACAAAAGAAGTGAAAATGGCCTATTCCTGCCTTAACTGATGACATTACCTTGTGAAATTCCTTTTTCTGGTTCATCCTGGCTCGAAAAGTTCCCCCAGTGAGTACCTTGTGGCCCCCCACTCCTGCCCACCAGAGAACAACCCCCCTTTGACTGTAATTTTCCTTCCTATTATAAATTATAAAATTTCCTACCCAAATTTTATAAAACGGTCCCACCCCTATCTCCCTTTGCTGACTCTCTTTTCGGACTCTGCCTGTCTGCACCCAGGTGAAATAAACAGCCTTGTTGCTCACACAAAGCCTGTTTGGTGGTCTCTTTACATGGACTCGAGTGAAACTTACTAAGAAGAATGAAGCATAAGTGCTACATTCTCTGGTTTTACCTCCACAGAATTCAAATTCCCATGTTTTCTTTCTGCTGTTCAAACCTGTATCACTAGGCCGGGCGCAGTGGCACAGACCTGTAATCCCAACACTTTGGGAGGCCGAGGTAGGTGGATCATGAGGTCAAGAGAATCAAGACCATCCTGGGCAACGTGGTGAAACCCCATCTCTACTAAAAATACAAAAATTAGGCCGGGCGCGGTGGCTCAAGCCTGTAATCCCAGCACTTTGGGAGGCCGAGACGGGCGGATCACGAGGTCAGGAGATCGAGACCATCCTGGCTAACACAGTGAAACCCCGTCTCTACTAAAATATACAAAAAACTAGCCGGGCGAGGTGGCGGGCGCCTGTAGTCCCAGCTACTCGGGAGGCTGAGGCAGGAGAATGGCGCAAACCCGGGAGGCGGAGCTTGCAGTGAGCTGAGATCTGGCCACTGCACTCCAGCCCAAAAAATACAAAAATTAGCTGGGCGTGGTGGCGCACACCTGTAGTCTTAGCTACTTGGGAGGCTGAGGCAGGAGAATTGCTTGAACCCGGGAGGCAGAAATTGCGGTGAGCCGAGATCATGCCACTGTACTCCAGCCTGGTGACAGAGCAAGACTCCATCTCAAAAAAAGAAAAAAAAAAAACAAAAACAAAATCTACATCGCTACAAAGTATCAGGAGTAGGAGCTGACTTCACTACAAACTAGAGTAGCTTGCAAGCAAACATTATAAGTTAAACAGGGTTAGTTCCCTGCTTCTGGAACTACTTAAGCTGCCCTGACCAGTCCTTTTCACCAAAAGTACCTGCCATTTTGAGTAAACTCATGTCAACTATTTGTTTGTTTTCTGACTCATAAAAAAAATTTCTAGTCTAGATCACTATGCTTCTGCTGTGCATTTTTCTGCAGATTGAAGATCTTTATATTTTGTTTTCAAAAGTATAATATCATAAATGTGGACAACTTTGCCAGGTCACCATTTAGGGAAGGAAAATACAATGAAAGATGTTCTACTGCTTTTGGACTCCAAAACAGGCTTAAGTTTGTATTAATTCCATCAAAGTAGTCATCAGCATTATGTACCAGAATCTGACAACTCGCTTTTGAATTCCAATTCTAATATGGGAAAGATCTCAAAAGAGAGATCTTAACCTTTCCCAGTCTCTTTTACCTCATTCATACATAATACTTAGCTCACACTGTTGTGAGGATGAAATTCAAGATAATGTATTACTTTTGCTGTAATACATACTTTTGCTTGCAAGTACCAAATTCTTAACTGACAACATCTTGAACTTATATAACAAGGAGACTGAAGGTAGGTGGTGGCACACACAGGTTCAGTGACTCAGCACTATCAAGGTCACATCTGTTAGGCTCCTGGCCTTTTTCTCGTGTCTGTAAACATGTGGTCACAAGCTGGCTGCCTTATTTCCAATCATCACTTCAGTGTTCTCTACCTAGTCTCCTCCTAGATCTCATTAGGTGGAATTACATGACATACTTAGCTTTAAGAGAAGCTAGAAAAATTAGCATTATTGCACTTCCACAGCTTCTATAGTGAATGTGCCCAAGGGAAGGGATGGTGAGAATGGGTGTTGGAAAAAAATAACCAACAGCATCTGCCATATTTCCTTTGAAAAGTTTTGAACAGTATGTTAAGTAATGTTATTAAATTCCCTTGTAACAAAATATTTTGTTTTTACTCCATGTAGTGTACATTTATACCTCTCCTGAGGCTGCTTACTTTATCAGCTTCCATAAGTCTCTCTGACCCTGGTCTCAGCAGCAAGAGATAGCATGTGAGTTTTTGTTTTTGTTTTTTTTTCTACAAAAGCTGATTTAGTCTGCCTTCCATGAAACCTGGCACAGGCATAAAAAAAAATAGAGATGGCACATCCCACAGTTACCTTAAGGAAGATAAAAACAAACATACCCAATTATTGTATTAAAAGCAATTTCTTAAAATTTTAATTTGGTAGTAATGTTGTTAATAAATAATTTACTTATGGTATTTCCTTTAAATAACTATTCTATAATTAGTTTAATGTGGCAAGATGTCCTGCCTGAGTCTGCAAAACCTGATTCCCTGCCTTGCGTGTTGCTTCTGCTAGGTCACACGTGCTTACTTAATCTTTATTGCCATCTTCTGGAGGATTTGTTTTTATATGCAGATTGTTAATACCAGGCCAATACAACTCTTCTTTTAAAGGGATCTGGAGCCTCAGGCCCTTTCAGTGTCTCAAAGCACTGAAAACACTAGATCAAGTGTCATAACCACATGGGCTGTGGAGGCAGTGCACCTCAGAGAGCATCTCAGAAGTAACAAGAAAGCCAAATGTCCAGAAAAACAGCTCCCTATTTCCAAGCAGAGGCTTGTATTTTCACTATTAAAGTTCCACTTTATGGAAGCCTTCATGATATGAGGCTTTGACCCATGCCAAAATGCAGGCAACACTGGGAATATTAATATTTGAAACTAATTAAATCAATTCTATTTGAGCATAAATGAATTTGGAACGCTTTTCTATTGTGATGAATGAGGTGCAGAAGTGAAGAACACAATACATGAGCAACATGAATGTCACATCTCTGAGCATCACCCATTACTGCCCTGCTGCCTAAAAGGTATACATAAGAGGACCACAATTTGGGTCTGGAACTACCTAGGGAAGGTGAAACCAAGCTGTGAATCCAAAGGGAATGACTAATATGGCAGCCAAGGAAGTACAGCAACCACGCTTTGTAAGCAGTTCACATGCAGGAATCCGATCACAATCCATTGGGCATCCCATAAGACAAGCTGAACATTGCTAGGAAATCCGCCGATGGCAACGGTCAACTTTTAGGTGGAAAGGCTAACAGCTAACACCAGAGAGGACTATCTGCAGAGAGTAGCAAGCCAGCCACCTAGCCAGGGCTCAGAGTAGGCTGCAGCCTCTGAGTCCCAGGCTGTGAAGAATAACACAATATTTATCCTTAGAGGGTTTTGCAAGCTTATTCTGACAGAGAACAGAGCTACGACAGTGCATCTCAACTTCCTTACATCTTGCTATAAAAAGAAAATCATGGTATTTTTATCCTGAGAAGAAATGGATGAAGCTACTCATAGCAAAGGCTCTGACCATTCACCACATCTCGAACCCTCCACCTCCACGTGACAGATAGGAAGCTCCAGTCTGCAGAAAGTCTGAAGCTTGGTTCTCTAAATGTGGCCTGAAGACAGAGCCAGAGGGAAGGAAGTAAGAGGATCCTAAAGTTCAGACTCAGGGTTAGTGAGGGATCCAGTGTAACTGAGCTCTGCTTAGAAGGCAGATGGCTCCGATTATGCAAAGAAAAGACTTGAAAAGGACACTGAAATGAGCACAGCAGGGGAAAAGGAGAGGCAGCAAACAGGCTTGGAAAGTTAGAAAATTAAACTTGCATAATTTTACCTAGGCTCAACAGTTGCAGTGTTCCCTTTAAAAAGAAAACATAATCATATTGTTCAAGCATTCATTCATGCAACAAATATCATTGAATCTGTACCACATGATTAATATAGTTTCAGCACTACAGATATACCCATGGGCAAAACAAACACAATCAGGTCTCTAACCTATGAGCTTGAGTCTACTGAGGAAGCTTGACATTAAGTAGTAAGTTCAGATTTTTTCTCACACATTATCGTAAGTACTATATGGGTAAAGGACTGGATACTTGCTCTGAGAGAGAACAATAAAACCTCAAGAAACTAAGTACTTTAAGAGATTAAAAGATGACCTTTTTCAGGAAGTTATATTAAGGTATTCTAAGAAGATGCAGTAAGAAAATATTAGCAATTCTTTTAAAATACTTTAAATATAAACAACGTTTATTATTATATATTATATATAATATTATATATATTTTTGTTATGTGTGTAGTAATACATAGTAATATATACAGACACAGGATTATTGTACAACAGCTAATGACAGACAACTAAAGCCTAGTTTTAAAAACCTGCTTATACTATGAAATATGAAACACCATTACTGAACTCTTACTTTTCTTCTCATATAGAATAACAGTTAATATTTCATAAAAAAATTAAAGACTCAAGAGAAAAAGAGGAAAAAGAAGTTGCCAGATTTTACTTCTAAATGTATATACTTTCATACATATGTGTTTCTACAAAAGAAATATTTAATATTGGTTAATCTTTATGCAATCTTAATATGTAACAGCTGAAACCTGAGCAAATAAACTTAAATAGGCTTCATGTTCAAGGGCAGAGTTTCCAAGCTGATAAAAACATTCTGCACACTAGTGGTTGCACCTAGCTCTGAGAAGAACATCAATATAGTTGCAAATGTTTATAGAATAAGCAGAGAAATTCATTCTGCTATAATACACAGTTCAACTTAAAATGTAGTCAATTCCTAAAAGAGGGTAAAAACTCTAAACCTTGAAATGATGCAACAGGAGGTTAGTGGGCTAATTTTGCTTTTGTATACAAAAGTTTGTGAGCATCTAGAAGGAAATATAAAGGGGTCTTCTAAGTTGCTAGTTGTGTATCATGTACAATTTGTGAAAATCTACTCAGTGTACACGAATCATTTGCATAAACTTTTCTGTTTGTATATGTCAATTAAAAGTGGCTCATTTGTTGTTTTTGTTTTGTTTTTAGTTTGAGGGGGAAAAAAAATCAAGTTCAGGAAAACTTTATCTGGGACACTAGAACAAACTCCTAAAAGGAAAGCTTAGAGTAACTTTTACAAAATTGGAAACTAGTTGGTAAGACAGTTCCAAGTATATTACTTATTTTAAATAAATATACAAGGGAGGATGTACAATATATTACTTATTTTAAATAAATATACAAGGGGGGATGTACAAGAGGGTGCACAAAAGCAAATAAAATCAGAAATCATTGTATTTACCTAAAAGAAAATTTCACTGTAACTGTGGCCTTTAAAAATCAGTGTCATCCTTTAATCTGTATTCTAATCATATTATAGCTTTATCTCACATATTTTCTTCATTTGCAACACCTGGAAAGTTTTATATTTGTGCTTTTGCAATTTCAATCACTGATGCCTAAGGCAACTACTCATAAAACTGTAAACACTGCACTTGCCTCTTTCAGTTATAAATAAAGAAGAAAAGTAATTGGATGCTTATGTCACAGGATCCTTGGGGTGTTGCTTTTCCAGCCGGAAAAGCTCTGTGACCGGTGGTGCCTTTGCCCGAGTTTTGCTTGAGCCTGCTGGGTTCAGTCTGCCCACTCTGCCGGGCAGGCTGCACTCACCTCATGCTACCAACCTGGATCCCATGCCTGCTAAGGGTGAGCCACATGCAGAGTGGCGAGGGGTGTGTTGGTGAGCAAACGTGGGGTCCGGTCACTGTGCACAGACAGGTACACTGGCTGCGGCGGGACAGGAAATTCTAGGCGCCAACACGGGTGTCAGCTCCCTGTGAGGCTGCGGCTGGACCAAGCATACTACAAGCAGCTTCCACTGCTGGCACTGGGGAACGTGGTGGCATCCAGAAGCTTGGAGATTATAGGAACCACAGAACCCCAAAGAGGGTGTCACAGCCCTGACTCGGGGAACTCCTAAGTCTGGGCTCCCTGAAGGGCCACAGCTCCTCTCCTTCTCTCTTCTCTCCTACTTGTCACCGCAAGGTGGTGGGCAAGGGGCGTGTTTCAGCCCTGTTTGTGTTACAGCTCTTTTAGTCCCACCATCCCGCGGGTCCCAAGTTCTTCTCCCATGCCCAGGAAGAAAGAGGTACTCGGACAACTGGAGGGTGAATAAGGTGAGGAGGTGGTTTGTTGAGCGACAGTACAGCTCTCAGGAGACCTAAAGTGGATAGCTCTTACCCGCAGGCAGGTACTCCCAACATCTGCTCAGCCCTCAGCTGAGAGGAGACCCACAGTGTGTAGCTCCTCTCTACAGGCAGTTTGTCCTGATGTCTGCTCAGCCCTCAACTGAGAGAACAACAATGGGTAGCTCCTCTCTGCAGGCAGGTCATCCTGGACATCTGCTCTACTCAAGTCTGGCTGAATCTGGGTGATTCCATGGGCTTCAGGTGGATGGAAGTGTGCGCTGACTGGTTTATGGGTGGTCATGGCAGGCTTGCAAAAAGCACCATAAGTTCTCACTTCGGTGGGTAGAACTGGCAGCCCAGCCCGAAGGTGGGGCTTCACTAGGCACCTGTCCCTTTCTGCCCAGGAGCCTGTCTGCCTCCCACCCTTAACCTATGGCCACCAGCACCCAGGCTGTTTGTGACAAGGTGTCTGCAGGTCCACACCAAGCCACCCTCAGTACCCCCTGGCCTTCCTCTTGTGCTCATTTGCACCCAAAGTCCAGACGGGGCCGAGGGAGTAGGAGACTGGCAAGTCAGTGCTGCCCCCAGCACGCGCACACCCGGCCAAGTCATGACAGAACCAGCGCTCAGCCTCAACTTTGCTCTGAAATTGGAGACGGTGCTGGGAGTGGGGAGGAGCCAGGCAGCGGGAGCAGGCATTTCCAAGCTTGCAGGGGCAGGGGGGGCCTTCCCAGGTCCCCAAGAGCACAGGAATGCCAGGTTCGCTGCCACACTTGGGTGGCTGCAGCTGCGCCCGGGAGGGAGGGGATCCGCCCCTCCAACTAGGAAGGGGTGGGACTTCTGCCTGTTTCTGGCTCCTGCTGGCTCCATGGAGCCCGTAGCCCTGCCTAGCCCTGGCCCCACCTCCCCAGCTGCAGGCAGTGTCTCTGCAGCAACCATTTCAGATGGGCCGCAGCTGCCATCACTTACTCCTCAAGAACAATGGAGAAAAATCTGAAGTTGCACTTACTCAATATTTATGAAACAATCTAAGTTAAATTTTATAGTATTCCTCTTTCTTGTGACCCATTTGTTCTTTTCTCTATTTAATCTAAGTTAAATTTTATAGTATTCCTCTTTCTTGTGACCCATTTGTTCTTTTCTCTATTTTTTATGTATTTCACAGATATTTTGAGACATGAAACAACTTCTTTCAAGTGATTTCAACATCTTCTATCCTTATTCTTTTGAATATTTTCCATTTACTAATACATTTTTAAGACTTTAATCTACATAAAATTTTGGATTTCCATGTCACGGATAATTATTTAAGAGTAAGACTCTTCTCCATTTTATCCCCCACCACCAACTGATGCCTTGAATTTTCCTGAGACACAGAAAATTGATGAATATTTTAATTAGTAGTTACTTCTCCTTTGAATGTGTAGCAGTTATGAAGCTCTAGGCAAGAACTGGGCTCAAATTTGTCTCCTAAGTGATATATCATCACTCTTAGAAAACGTTTTAAGTAGTAACCTATGACATAAACTGATTTACAGAAATCATTTACTTGTGGAAAAAAGAAAGGGAAAGTGAAAGGCAGAGTTTGTGTACTGTGGAAAATTACAGATTTCGACATCCATTATCTTTTTCATGAATGCAGCCTTAAAGTCATTGAAGAGAAAAAAAATCCCTGAGTATTTTCTAATGTTGCTGTTTGTTCCAACATTTGCTTCAGATCATACAATCAATCCTTCATTCACTTTGTTTGTGAAACTAGTTACTCATGGTCACTCAATTTCCTTCATATTGAATCCTAACAGAGGCATTGACCAGGACTATTGTTCTCAAAGGTTAAAATACCCCATGAATGACTACATCATTGCCAAAGTATGTCCAGGTCATGGAAACAAACTCAACAACATGGCCAAAGACTCCTGGAGGAGGGAAGGAAGACCTGAATTTTGATCTGGTCTTTCCAACTAACTAAAAGAGAAAACTCAGCCAACTGTCCTATCTTGAGCCTCTGCCCTAGATATAATTTTATAAATAAAAAAGCATTGTCTAATGCAGGTTTTTCTTAGATGTGTTTCAAAGCACTAAATTGTTTCACTAAAATTTTGAGCAATTCTGAGATAGACATCCCCTTGTTGGAGGTTCACAAGGAACATTATTAACACAGTGAAGTTTCTGAGAATTCCTGCAGTTCTGCTTAACTTTGTTCAACCCACACAAAATGTTTTACATGTTTTTGTAACCTAACACCCCTTACCATCTGTGGAGACTTCATTGAGAGTGCTGTACTGGTTATTTTCAAACTACGCTCTCTGGAATTCTTTTAGGGATTGCCAGAAAATGTGGTAAGAAGTGGAGAGCAGGAAGGTGGAAAGGAAGCAGTCAGCAGGCAGGATATTGGGACCCCAAGCCCCAGTTCAACCTTTTTACTCTGGGTGCTCAAAAGATAATATTCTTTAAAGATAATAGATCCTTTAATCTTTAACAGATTTTTAATACATTTAATGAAATCTTTAATCTATTTACTTTGAGGCCTCAAAATATAATATTCTAAAATTCTCTGACTTAGAAATGATTTATCTCTAGTATGAATTATCATGTTGAGTTTTTTATGAGATTTCACAGAAAAGGTCCACAGTGTTTCCAAGACAGGGTGTATTAGTCAGAGTTCTCTGGAGGGACAGAATGAATAAGATATATGAATAAATGAAAGGGCACAATAGGTTCTTGTAGTAGGTTGAATTATTGCTCATGATTATTCATTCCTGTCCAAACCTTGCTGTGCTTTCCTGGAGGCAGAATTTACTTCCTTGCCCCATTGATTGGGGCTTGGCCTTGTGACCCACTTTGGATAGTGGAATGTGAGTGTCTTACATGCTTTTTTTGACCTCTCTTCATGATGAGACAAGCATGCCCCAGCAAGTGGGTACTCATCAGCCAAGGCCCAGGAATTGGAAGACATGTGAAGCCCAGTGAGACCAACAAAACTACAGTCAACCTACAGCCTTCTGGTAACATGAGCAAGAAATTAATGTTTATTGTTTATTGTAATAAACACAGAAAAGTAATAAAAATGTAATGTTTACTGTAAGCCTCTGAAATTTAGGGGTTGTTTGTTGACAGCAGAAGCTGATGGCTACAATTCTAAATCAAATGTCTGCAATATTACCCTTGAATAACTTTAAACTAGAAAATAAGATCCAAAAAAGAAGATGCTGAATTTATTAAGTTTTGTGATTACCTTATATAACTTTTTTTAATGTTCAATAATATTATCTTTTCTCTCTATATACCCAGATACCATTTTTCTCCCTCCAAGGATAAATGTTTTACTCTCCCATGATTCACAAAACAATTAGAAGTTAACAACAATGCCATTAAAATTCATTGTACATAGTTTTCCACCAAGAGAATCAAAGCCAACACTACTTTGGGGTTGAGATTTAATGAGAAAAATTTTAATGTGTATTATCTATGCCTATGATTGTTTATAGACCACTTAATCAGGTCAAAATTAAAACTCAGCTATGCTTAATCAAGTTGTAAATCAAACAAGAGCCTTCTCTACCAATACACATAAAAAGAAGGCCAGAAAAAAAAAGCTATATTTATTTCATCCTAAAAATTAAATCGAAACCACATCTGCTAAAAGCAGGTACACAAGGAATGAGTAAACTTTTGCTTTACTCAAGTTCTTTAGATTTACAGGACAGTTATACAAAAACAGTGTCCCATAATGTATGGAATGACCATGGAATGATTCCACTTAACAGAAAGTACAGTCAGAAAAACACTTAGGAGAAAAGTCTACTAGTAAGGTATCTATCTACTAGGAAATCAATAAGGAAAGGCTTATGAAAGTAATCTATTCTTACTGAGTTAACTATGTGCACAGAAAAGCCATAAAGCCAGGAGCAAAATTATATAAAAACAGTAAGAGATGAAACAGTAGACGGTTAAAATTTTCTAATAACTGAATACTGATAATGAGTGTGATGCTTAGAGTTTGTAATTCCTTTGAAAAATCATGAAAAAAGAATTTGTGATCTACAATGGGAGAAATTTTTCTTACATAATTAAAAATAACATTACTATTTATTAAGCACAGCCAATGGTTAAATGTAATCATGGAAGTACGGCACAGCTATCTCCCATGGGCAAGGACTTCAGGACTAAAACACCAAAAGCAATGGCAACAAAAGCCAAAATTGACAAATGCGATGTAATTAAACTAAACAGCTTCTGGACAGCAAAAGAAACTACCAGCAGAGTGAACAGGCAACCTACAGAATGGGGGAAAATGTTTGCAATCTACCCATCTGACAAAGGGCTAATATCCAGAACCTACAAAGAACTCAAAAAATTTACAAGAGAAAATCAAACAACCCCATCAAAAAGTGGGTGAAGGACATGAACAGACACTTCTCAAAAGAAGACATTTATGCAGCCAACAGACACATGAAAAAATGGTCATCATCACTGGCCATCAGAGAAATACAAATCAAAACCACAATGAGATACCATCTCATATCAGTTAGAATGGCGATCATTAAAAAGTCAGGAAACAACAGGTGCTGGAGAGGATGTGGAGAAATAGGAACGACTTTACACTGTTGGTGGGACTGTAAACTAGTTCAACCGTTGTGGAAGACAGTATGGCGATTCCTCAAGGATCTAGAACTAGAAATACCATTTGACCCAGCCATCCCATTACTGGGTATATACCCAAAGGATTATAAATCATGCTGTTATAAAAACACATGCACACATATGTTTATTGTGGCACTATTCACTATAGCAAAGACCTGGAACCAACCCAAATGTCCATCAATAATAGACTGGATTAAGAAAATGTGGCACATATACACCATGGAATACTATGCAGCCATAAAAAAGGATGAGTTCATGTATTTTGTAGGAACATAGATGAAACTGGAAACCATCATTCTCAGCAAACTATCGTAAGGACAGAAAACCAAACACCGCATGTTCTCACTCATAGGTGGGAATTGAACAATGAGGACACTTGGACACAGGATGGGGAACATCACACACCAGGGCCTGTCAGGGGGTGGGAGGAGAGGGGAGAGATAGCATTAGGAGGTATACCTAATGTAAATGACGAGTTAATGGGTGCAGCACACCAACATGGCACATGTATACATATGTAACACACCTGCACATTGCACACATGTACCCTAGAACTTAAAGTATAATAAAATATAAAAATAATAATAAAGAACCACTGCTAAGATCACAAAAAAAAAAAAAAAAAAAGAAGTGGGCAGATGAAGGAGAGCTTGCTAGATAAATTTGTTAAATGACAGTTAACAGTGATAGTGAGAGATGTTGAGTAAGTACCAATATATACAGGGGCCTGTAGTTCAAATGCCAGAATATGTACACTTATAAGACATTCAAATGATTCAAAAATGCATTTCCTTCAAAGACTCAGTATTTACTTCATTATCACTGTGTTAGTTTTCCAAGGCTACCATAGCAAAATACCACAGACTGGTATTTTCTGGCAATTCTGAGGGCTCTCCATGGCTTGCAGATGGACACCAGTCCCCTGTGTCCTCACATGACCATCTCTTTAAACACATTCATCTCTTATATCTCTGCATATCCTAATTCCCTCTTTTTATAAGACCGCCAGTCAAATTGGATTAGGATCCCAACATAACAGCCTGATCTAACTTTCTTTACCTCAAATTCCTTGTCTCCACATAGTCACATTCTGAGGCATACTAGGAGTTAGGACTTCAATATATGAATTTGGGAAGGAAACAATTCAGTCTTCAGCAATCGCACATTGAGTTGAGTTGACTTTCCTAGTTACTTGTGCATGCTATCAACCAGAGAAAATAAGAGACTATAATCCTTTTATGTTTTTGCATCACTATCTACTTACCCTTCCAACCATATTTCTTGAGGTATTCACTATTAACATTCACAGTTTTACATATCATACATTTCTAGATATCCAGCCTTTTTTGTTTGGTCGACTGGTTGATTGGTGGGCTGTTTTACGTTTTACTCAACAGCAGAAAAAATAAAAATAAAAAAGCAGGCCGTCGAAGCCAAGTGAAACTTTGGAAGAACATCTTTACAATTCTGCAAGTTTATTCCCGAGAGATTTTATAACATTGTGGGACAAGTCTGAAAGCAAAACTTTTCCTCAAAAAGTTTTAATATTCTGGACTCCAGATTTACTCTAGACCAGGAAGTCCCTAAGTATTTAAAATAAAATAAAAGAAAGTTACAAACATTTCATAACATTTAAAAAATATTCTAGATGAAAATGAAATTAAATTTGTTTTCTTTTTTCCCAGGTTCATTTTAAAGTCATTTCTAAGATCTTCAACAGCCGTACATTTTCCCTTCTGAATTTTTACCTGATTTACATTCATAAGAAACTATGTTCTTGCATGCACTGATTAAATTTCTCAGTTGTCATCTGACATCAATAAATATTTATAACAAACTAGCTAAATAAGCTGCATTAACTGAGCACATATATTTTATTTCTCACAAATTGCAGATCAGGAGCTGTCTTTAATTCAAGCGCCTAATTGGTATGTTTAAGTGTATATTAGTATGTGTGCTTATTTGTTGGTTTAGCTTCTTTTAATGAAAATTTACAGTATTGAGAAAAAACACAGCTCTCTATGAAGAGCTATGTATTTAATATATGTGCTTTTCAGTAATACGAGATTGGGCACATCTTTTAATCAGTAAAATGGACTAATATGGGATAATAATTTAGAACAGTATCTAAATGGAGGAGAAAACAAGATTGTTCAAATTTACATAATATTTGAGAGAACAGTCTCCCATACTAAGGACATCTTTGTTTAGATAGATTTAATGTTTCTTACTATACTTTTTAAAGTATAATCAAATTCATAAATTTTACACCCCAAATACTCTTTGAAAAGGCCCAAGTTTTTCTGCCTTTGTCTTGCAAATATTCATCTACACTGAGTGTTCTTTTAAAAGTTACATATTATATATTTTTATTTGTAGATCAAAGTGCTGAATAAACAATTATCTCTCTAATACACCAATGACATCCTTAAATATAGCTCACTACATTAAAAATCATTCTAGTTCAATGAGAATATCATCTATCAAACTGAATATCAGTAATAGTTATATTCAGATGAGGGGATCAGAATGTTAACTTTCAAATGGATTACTAGACTATCAAACTCTTCTCCATCATCCTGGAGACACTGGCACATAATACACTTCTTCTCTGAAAAGTGCAGAAAACAAAGTATAGTCATGGTAGGAATTTAAAATGACACATCAAGGAAATATTGATGTTGACCCAAATGTTGCCCTCTTTCTTGAAGACCCAGAAGAACCAATATTTTATGACTCCCAGCTTAGATTGGACCCCCAAGTCTATTAAAATAGTTAAAATGGCAAGTAAAGGGGTAGGCAAGTTGGAGATATGTTTTATTTAATAGTCAACTTCTACATAACATTTGGAACATTGATACCTTGTTGGCGGCTGGGATCTTCATCACGAGGTAAGTATGAGCGCACTGATACCAGGAAGTGTTCCAGCCAGTCTGAAACTATGAGATGAACAGCTCAGGACAGCTAGAATAAACCCCCACTCTCTGTATAAGACTTACACAACGCAGACATTCTTATCTCAGAATTCCTTCTCTGCCACCTGATGCACTTCTTGACTATTTTGTCTTATCATTAATTTTATGGCTTTATGAAATGTAAATTAATTTTAGTATCAGATTAGGAAAAACGGAAATGAAAATATGGAGTCACATATAGTGCATAAGAGGATCAAATAAGGATACTTTCAGGTAGTTTTTGCCATTGCTTTCTTTCTTGAGTGAGGAGTTGATTGCATTCATAATTGATTCATGTGTTTCCATTTCACCACTGAAACATTACCAGGTCATCAACGATTCTGCCTTTGGTCAGAAAGCTTCTCCTGCTGTCACTCTTATCTAATCTTATACTGAAAAAATAAATGGCATGTTTTTGGATAAAGCTGGCCTTCTGACTGCATTGGATGGTTGGCAGGAGCTAGAAATGAAACAAGCTATCCAACAACCACATTACTAAGAAGGCAGGCTCCTTTTACAAGATTTATTCCTAATTCTTTTGGGGTTAGAGAGCAAAATGTGATAAGAACGAGGATTGCTTCTGATACCAGTTACACTCTGCTCGCCTCTCTCTAGAGCTCTGTCTTTATCTCATGAATTTCCTGAGACCCAACAATCACATTTATGTGGATGGTTCTGGCCCAGCTCCTGCCCTGCCCTCCAGACCAGCACTTCAGCCTCACACTTGACACTTCCACCTGGATGTTCTGCCAACAATGCTGGCCCCAAAGTGTGCGCACCTCTGCCCTCTCTCTGCCTCCCTTTCCCTTGCCTTAATAAATCTCCCTTCTCACTTTTCTATTTCCTGTTGGCCACCATTATCTGTCACCCATCACTGAAGTCATGTATGGGTTCTTCTTTCATTGCCTCCCACCTAGATTCTCTATCAGCCTCCCTTCCAAGTGAAGCTCCTGTTTTTGTGTGTACAGTTATCAAAGTCTCCAGACTCTCCTTGTAGCCATCAGTTCTACCTTTAAGATGTGTCTACCCAGAGCACAGCTGTCATGAACTACCATTGCCCCACATGGTGCATTTGTACAAATCAAGAAAGGCATCCCATCTTCAAGACACTTGACTTCCATCTGTCAAGAAATTTCTCGTTATATAACACACTTATAATGACTAAAATATGGTCCTATGAAATACAGAAGTCAACAGGGTCACCAGGTGAATGACACTCTCTAAGATTTTGCAGTGAACAATCTGCACACAACACTCAAGGTTGCCCTGTGATCCTGTCATCCCTTAACTCCATACATTAAATGACTCCTTATCACCTGTGAAAATAAGTGCAGACCTGTTAGCCTTGTGAGGAGACGCATCACACTTGACTTCAGCCTGCATCTCCAGTAGCAGCTCCTATGCCTCACCTCCTCACATTCGTCTGCTCCACTCCTCTGGTATACTTTCTCAGGACTCACACTTGCTTGTCATCACACCTTTAATCATCTATCTGCCTGGTACATTCTTCCTCCTTTTTTTCAACCTGTAAGTATTTCACCCGTTTTTCAAATGTCATTTCTCCTAGGAAGCCTTACCTTTTCTCCACCCCAAACAGGAAGTGAGCGGCTTCTCCTTTGAATCCACTGTACTTTGTTTATACCTCAGTTACAATATACATAATATATTGCCTTTTATTGTAGTTCCTGGCTCATTTGACTGATGTGTGCCCAGTGGTAAACTCTTTAAAGATTGTGTCTCATTTTATGATTTCTTCAGCACCAAGTTTAAGATTTTATGCAGAATAACTTTTTAATTCACCTAGTTGAACTAAATCAGTAGGTCTCACTCCTAATAAGATGATTGATTATAAGCATTCCTATTCCTTGGGAATCTTATCAAAAAGAAATTTTTTACTTTCTATTCAATTGCCAAAAAAATGGAATTATAATTATGTTTCTGGTCTTTATATGTGCATTGTATTCCATTTGCTTTACTTCTACAACAACTAAGTAACCTTCCTGGTCTTAGATACATAACCCATAAGATACATGTTCACTGTTGCATTTTGCTTAACCAAGCAGGATTGAATATGATTCTTTCTTTCCTTTGTTTTGTAAAGTTAGTCTATCCTTGATTTTATAGGTCTTCATTTTCCAACATCTTTACTGTGTGAATAAGAAAAATCTTACAAGGAGGGTGAGAGTAGTTTCTCTTTTTTCAACTGCTAGTTTTGAGAGCAGCTCACAAGTAATAATATGACAAGAAGTATTTTTGGTCTTCCACCTGCTGAGACTACCATGCCACTGTGGGTTTTAAAGAGATCAAAATCTCAACTGAGTTAAGAACTTTTAATTCGTTTTATCACTTTGCTGTTAAAACTATACTTAGTGGTAAGAAAAATAATAATTATTTTTATTAGATTTGGATTAATTGATAAATATGTGATAAGTGCATGGCTTTTAAAGATTACAAATGTTTTATGGGACCCATAGATTCCTAGACCTGTGTCAAAAACTAGACCATGGATGGCAATTAAAGATGGTAATGATCAATGACACAAGGATATAAATGCAAATGAAGTTGGTAATATTTATATTTTAAAACCACCTTAAAGCCCCTGTTATGTCATACTTCCTCTAATGAGGGAGATTAACAAATAAACACTGACCTTTGTATTCAATTGCCCTCTGAAATGAAAGCAAAAGAAAAGTTTGCTATTCCTCATAAACTAACTTTCTACCTTTTTATCAAATTCAGAATATAGTTTCCCTTTCTGTTTTGGCTTCCAGGGAAATCAGAGTTAACTGAGATTGAACTCTTATTTTTCAGGCCTGAAAATACATGTAATCCAGATGTTGAGGAACTAACTCATATCATAGTAATTTTAAACCACAGGGATTTAAAGGTCACTTGGTCTAACATTCCCACTCAAATCTGAAATCCCTCTACAGCTTCTCTGACACGTGGCCATTTTAGCTGCACTTGAATGATTCTAGTATATACAGCTCATGATTTCATGAAGGAGTTCTTCCCCCAGGGTTAGTTCTAAAATTCAGAAAGCTTACAACTTACTGAAATTTACCTTTTTCTTTAACTTCCCATTAGTTCTGCCCTCCAGAGTTATACTTAATTTAAAAAAAAAAAAAAAAAAAAAATCCCCCTTCACATGACTTTCCTCTTTGAATATTTATTTTAAACTACCTTGCCTTTCCTTAGATTTCAATCCGAGCTCTGCTACTTGCTAGCTGTGAGATCCTGGGAAACTTATTCAACGTCTTCAAGCCTCAGTGTTTCCCTCTGTAACATGGAGATAGTAATAGGATCCACTTCATAGGGTTATCTTAAGGATTTTATGAGAAAAAAACTTGTAAAAGTGCTTAACACATTTTCACTACCCCCGTGACTATCTTAAAGATCTTTTTTCCCAAATATGTTCTGTTAGTGGCTTATATGGGAAGCCCTGTTTCTCTCAGTTCATCTGCATTCCTCCATTTTTGTTATTATTCGAATTGCTCTTTCGCAATACTTTTTCCACCTCCATAGCAAATAATTAGAATGTGACAGTGATGCTGCCAGATCTCCACAGAGCTAGTGAGCCCTGCTAAACTTACTCAAGTCCCACTTGTCTCCCTGTTGAGGTCTACCTTCTTCTCTGTAGGCCAGAGCTCAGCACAGCGTCAAAGAAAACCGTGTTGGTGATTGCCTACTTCTCTCTTGGAATCTCCCGTTCCTTCACTGTAACCTTTGATCCCCATGCAGAGCTGTAAAATCTGGGCTGCCACGTATACCCTTTCTCATTCGGCTTCTCCCAGGTCTCACCAAATATAAATAAAAAAACTTACCTGCTCTGTGTTATTTTTCATCAGTGCCCTCATCTGACCTGGTATTGGTCATCTAGTCTTGCAAACCAATTGTGCTTGTCAGCTAATAGAAACACATGGCTTAATTTTTCACCCTAGCAAGAAACAAACAAAAAAATGTTAATTTTAGGCCAACCTTAGAACCTTGACACGTCCCTGAAATGACTTTAAGTCTTTGATAACACATGATTTCTTTTTCCTTTTTTTTCCTTCGCTGTAGGTATCTTAACAAGTGCGTGTGTATGTGTGTGTGCATGCATGTGTGCACACAGAGCACTGCAATCTCCTACACCCATTAACAATAAGTGGTATCTTCTTTAGGAAGGCAACAGTGTCAATCTCAGGTAATTGGAAGAGGGTGGCATGAGATGGGCCTCTCAATAAGAACCTTAAGAAGGGTATCTTCCCCCAAAATACTTGCATTATCTATGGCTTAGTTCAACCCTAAATACAAATTTATTCATGATCCCATGCTATGAACATACTTATACATAAGAGATATTTCACAAATGCTGTTTTGGGGAGATGAATATTTACTATCAGCATTTGACTTTTTAAAAAATTAAGAAATTAACATAAAAAGATAAAGAGAAGATTTTCAAATGCCTTAGGGCTAGATGTTGTGAGATTCTCTTTCCACAGTATTTTCTTAATGCTCTCTTAATGCCAGATTTCAAAATGAATCATCCAAGTAAACTAAAAAGACCCTGTAATAGATTTTTCAATCAAAGTCAACAGAAGCACAACTTTCCTAAATATTTCATGTATCCCCCAAAACAGAAAATGACTGCAATTTCTCTAAAAGTTAGGCTATTCTCTGAACATATTCCCTCAATCTTTCCCATTTAGAAGTTGTCCACAATAAATATGAGTTCACTCTTTGAGTATGAACTTATAGTTAACATGTTCAAATTTATTCTGCTCACGCTGGTTGCTGGCTTTTCTTAGAAACGTCTTCTATTGACTTGTTTTCTACTTTCAGAGATGTGGCAAATTTCAGAAAGCCTATATTATAAAAATTTAAATGGAATAAAATGAAAAAATAAATCAGCGACTCAAAGAGTTGTTTCAGCTGTTAAACCAGACACTTTAGGTGTTCTGTGCCATTCACCATAAAGTCACCATTTAAGTTGATCAAATTGATTAAGAAGTTGATAATGGCTAAACCATCACTAAAGTCCATCTTATATTTTCACAAACATCCAACTTTTTCACTTATAAAACAAAAAATAACAGATTATTTTTCTACAAAAAGAGTTACAGAAACAACACAGACATATCATGAACAAAAGACATTAATGAGATTTCTTTTGTAGAAATTGGCAGCTGGGAGGGAGTAGTGGATAGGAAGGCATGAGCCAATAATAATACTGAACTGCGGCCAACCAGTTAACTAGTTACCTGGGCTTGCAATCTGATATCCTAGGTTGCAAGGATGTTTCTTAAAGTACCCACTAATCTACACATCCTAAAATGTGCCATCATTTTGATGACTATAACAGAGTTTCCCTAAGATATATATTGTCTTGCTCTCTGGAAGCCTCTCTCTACCTCAAGATTTCCTTTCTTTTCCTCTTTGAGACCCATATCATAAGGCTCTGAACAGTTATGCTCCATTCTCAGGGTCATCCCCAAGCTAGCGAGACCTTCTCTCTGACAAGAGTTCACACATTGGTAGTGACTTGCACTGCAGCTATTTTTTCTTTTTTTTTTTTAATCCTTGACAGGTAATGTATTGGAAATATCTTTGGACTGAAAGTCAGCTGTCTTGAGAGTCATATCCACTACACCACTTATTCATTGTTTGATTTTGGACAAATCACTGGACTTCACATATCTTCGTAAGTGTTTAATGAGAATAACACTTTGCACAAAATCCAATAAGTAATTATTTAGGGGCTGTTAAAACTAGACATGATCTTGGAGGCTGCACTCCTCTAAACGAGACCTTGTCTCTGCCCTTGAGAAGTTCAGGGTTTAGAAGGAGAGGCAGGTATTTGAATTGGCAAGGAGAATACAGAGCAATAAGTGCCAAGCAGGGGGAGGCCCCAGTGATCTTCCTGGAAAAATGAACATTTCTTAGCATTACTGATAAAAGATATTCCTGGCACTGAAGCTTGTAGCAAAACAGGTATAAAAATACGTCAGTTAACATAAAGTCAAAATATACGCAAGGCCAAAAAGTAAGATGAAAATGGTTCGATTATGGCTGCTAGAAGGGTATCCTGTAGATACAAGGCTGCATTTGAATCAATAAAAATGTATTCAAAATTGTGTGAGTGTGTGAGTGTTCAATTTTGGAGACAGGGTCTTTAACTTTCATAAGATTATTTTAAAAATAATTGAATGACCCCAAAATGCTGGGAATCAATGCTTCCTAAGGTAGATACACTTTCAGGGAATTATAAGTGAAATGCTTGGGTGAAAGTGTATGTTTGTGTGTGTATGCATGCATAAATATATGCACATGTCATCTTCTGCCACCAATTTACACGCTCCAAAAATTGTTCACATTTCTATACTTACTATTATAAGATGTCAAGTATGGTAAATGTCTGTACTCTATGGAGTTGCTGAAAGTGTTTTTTGAGATTTCCAAGTTGACTAATATGTAGCTCCCTTTCAAAACACACACAAAAATATTGGCTTGTATAATCACTATCTCAATGAGGAAGAGAAGTGAAATCTTATAAATTACTTACTTAAATATAAGATGGCTATATTGGAGATGTCCAACAACCTTTTATCTTAAAAGGAAATGTGCAAAGAAAAAATAGCGGTTTTTTTTTTCTATTACTGATCTAATGTTATTCTTAAGCCACACACTGCTGGATATCAAGAGGAAAAAAATGTGAAGTTTTCCAAGTAAAAGTGTTAAGTTTCTTCGGGTCTAAGGAGTAGTTATACAAGGTTTGCTTGTATAGCAAAGGGCTTTAGAGGGAAGAGTGAAATATATAGAAATTAAAGTGGTATGATACCCGGATTTGCTTTAAAATATTTTTGCCAGACTAGGAAGGTGCAGGGGCGGGGGAGGGGAGGGCATAGGAGAAAAAGAAAAAGAAACAAAAAAAAGCTTTTTCATAACGAGTTTGTAGCCAGAACATGAGTGTTGTGAAAATTACCACTAAATCAAAGCCAAAACGAGAAAGAAATGACTCATATCAGCATCATAATTAATAGACATGTAGATTAGGGTAAGTCCACCACTACTGGCCATCTGACCTACAAGTGTGGGGTGATCAACAAAAGAACCATTGAAAAGTTTGAGAAGGAGGCTGCTGAGATGGGAGAAGGCTCCTTCAAGTATCTCAGATTTTAAATGAGTGAAACAACGAATTATTGATGTTAACAAAATGGATTCCACTGAGCCTACAGCCTAAATGGATTCCACCCTACAGCCATAAGAGGTAAGAGGGAATCATTAAGGAAGTCAGCATGTACATTACAAAAATTGGCTACAACCCTGACACAGTAGCATGTGTGCCAATTTCTAGTTGGAATGGTGAGAACTTGCTGGAGCCAAGTGCTAACATGCTTTGGTTCAAGGGACAAAAAGTCACCTCTAAAGATGGCAATGTCAGTGAAACCATGCTGCTTTCTTGAAACTCTGCAATGCATCCTACCAACAACTCATCCAACTGACAAGACCTTGAGTCTGCCTCTCCAGGATGTCTACAGAATTGCTGGTATTGGAACTTTCTGCAGCCTGAGTGGAGACTGGGGTTCCCCAACCCAGCACAGTGCTCATCTTTGCTCCAGTCGACGTCACAACCGAAGTAAAGTCTGTTAAAATGCACCATGAAGCTTCGAGTGAAGCTCTTCCTGGGGACAATGTGGGCCTCAACGCCAAGAACATATCTGTCAAAAATGTCTGTCATGGCAATGTTGCTGGTGACAGGAAAAATGACCCATCAGTGGGAGCAACTAGCTTCACTGCTCAGGTGATTATCCTCCACTATCCAGGCCAAATCAGTGCTGGCTATGCCGCTATTCTAGATTGTCAAACAGTTCGCATTGCTTGCAATTTTGCTGAGTTGAGGGGAAAAACTGATCACCATTCTTGTAAGAAGCTGGAAGATGGCCCTACATTCTTGAAATTGGGTGAAGCTGTTGTCACTGAAATTGTTTCTGGCAAACCCAGGTGGGTTGAGAGATTCTCTGACTGTCCTTCTTTGGGTCATTTTGCAGTTTGTCATATGAAACAGATAATTGCTGTGGGTGTCACCAAAGCAGCAAACAAGAGGGCTGCTGGAGGAACCTAGGTCACCAAGTCTGCCCAGAAAGCTCAGAAGGCTAAATGCATATTATCCCTACTCCCTGACACCTCAGTCTTAATCAATGGTGGAAGAACAGTCTCAGAACTATTTCTTTCAACTAGCCATTTAACTTTAATAATAAAAGACCAGTTAATGATAACATTGCCTTGTAAAATCTTCAGAAGGAAAGGAGAATGTTTTGTGAACCATTTTGGTTTCTTTTTCATGAGGCAGTTTTAAGTTATTAGTTTTCAAAATCAGTACATTTTAATAGAAAAAAACAAAAATCTGTCACAGAATTTTGAGACCCATTAAGGCAAAGTTTAATGAGGAAAAAAAGAAAGAGAAAAAGAAAGATAGGTTATGTGTCCATGGCAACAAATTGATGATTCTAGAATCAGAATATATGGTAGTTCATTACACTATTTTCTTTAATGTTTTGATGTTTGAAATCTTTATTAAATAATTTTTTTCTTTAAAAGAGTCTGAGCAGAAAATAATTTATTTAAAGTAAATGCTCAGTCTTTCACAGTTCTTTCCTCCTCTGGCATCTGGGCATATGATGCAGTTTATGGGAAATTTTTGTGCTGAGGGACAGGGGGCTTTCACCCCACCCCCTCAGGCCCATGTGTGCTATCTTCTGGGATTTGAGGATTTTGCTTATATCCATGGTTAGGTGGCCTACCAGGGTCACATTGTGTCTGGAATTAGTTCCTTCCAGTGGGTTCTTGGTCTCACTGACATCAAGAGTGAAGCCACGGACCCTCACACTGTTACAGTTCTTAAAGATGGTGTGTCCAGAGCTTGTTCCTTCAGATGTTCAGATGTGTCCAGAGTTCCTCCTGGTGGGTTCATGGTCTTGCTGACTTCAGGAATGAAGCCACTGACCTTTGCAGTGAGTGTTACAGCTCTTAAAGGTGGCACACCCGGAGTCGTTCATTCCTCCCGGTGGGTTCGTGGTCTCACTGGCTTCAGGAGTGAAGCTGCAGACCGCTGCAGTGAGTGTTACAGCTCATAAAGCTAGTGCAGACCCAAAGAGTGAGCAGCAGCAAAATTTATTTTGACTAGAGAAAGAACAAAGCTTCCACATTGCAGAAGAGCAACCAAGGGGATTGCCACTACTGGTTGGGATGGCCAGCTTTCATTCCCTTATTTGGCCCCTCCCATGTCTCACTGATTTGTCCATTTTACAGAGTGCTGATTGGTCCATTTTACAGAGTGCTGATTGGTCCATTTTACAGCATGCTGATTGGTGCATTTTTACAGAGTGCTGATTGGTGAATTTACAATCCTTTAGCTAGACATAAAAGTTCTCCAAGTTCCCATGGACCCAGAAGCCCAGCTGGCTTCACCTCTCAACATCTCAGATGACTTGTTTTGGTGCTGCTAAGTTGTTGCTAGTTGGTCTGGCTCACTGGGCTCTCATGGTGGCACCTGTTATTGTCCTCAGCCATTTGCCACCAGAAGGAAAATCTCTACACTCTTAATCCTGACCTCAGGTCTGAACCACTTCACGTGTCTTACCATCATCTCTAAACCACAATGCCCAACACACAAACACACACACACACTCGTGGAGGTTGGGATAGCAGAGGGAATCTCTGAATGCCTTGCATGTCAGGGTCGGCCATGAGGCACCAGGAACCTCAAGTTTATGCCTCAAAAGCTAGTTCTGCTAATATTGCATCACAGCTCTAAATCATGATGTCTTACTCAAGTAAATGTGTAGGTTGCTCTGGAGGATCTGCCAGGGAAAGCAGACAACCAGCCCTGACACCCTCAGCTTTCCCAATATGCATCTGGATTTGCTATGGCAGCCCCCTCCCCAGCTCCACTGCCATAATATTCAACCCAAAAAAGCCACAAGCAAAGACACTACCCTTCTCTCTACTTCAAATCATTTGTTTAAAAATACATCTTGTATTATCTAACTTTGATTCTAAATATGGAAATTTGCAGAACCCAAATATTGCCCCAATCCTTAGCCCAGGTACATCATTTTGGATAAGTCAGAACCTGAGTGAAAAGGTCACTGCATAATTTTAAGTCTTCTAGTCCCAAGTTCATCCTTCTTTCTATAGTACCTTCTTAAGCATGTCTTTACTAATTTTTTAATCATACTCCAATCCATATTTAATTAACAATGGAGCTGAATGATATTCACAGGTATTTTCTATGTCATAGCCACACTGATCTAAGTTCAGTAACCCTGGGATTAGAGATAGGGATAAGATATTAAATCAGCAATGAGAAGCACCATGAATGAAAATAGATGCTTATTTACTGCAAAGGAATAATGATGCCCTGCACCTCTGCACTCTGAAATAAAAATGGTTACTAGAAAAATGTTTGTATTTTGTACTTAAGCAGAGAACAAATTAAACGTAAGTTCTAAATAGAAGTAATCACAAGGATCCTTTGTATTTCAAGTAAGTCCTTTTTTGTAGGTTCATAGTCATGTAAATTACAAATAAATATATATTGCTGAATTAATTTTATTTCAATTCAAGGTGGGCTATCTTTGGCTATTTTAAATTATATTGGAAAACTTTGGAAAGAACAATAGATTTGACAAAGGAATTCAACTTCAATATATTATCTTTGTATATCTTCTCAAATTAGCAAAATTTATTTTCCTCAGTGTATCTTAATACATAGTTTAAGGCTTTCAGAACTAACAATTTCAGCTATACAAAATTCTATGACTAGTAAATTTGAGTCAGGTACTATAAAAGATCAGTGCAACTTCTTCTTTATCCTTGGACATAATGTATTTTCCACAAAGTTTAGCAACTGAAAGCAAAAGAAAGCTCATCTGTTGTGTTGTCATTTGTTGTGTTGGTTGTTATTTGGCTGTGTCCACAGATCATGGGTTTGCCCATTTTTCATTTTCTATGAGCCCTATCTTCCAAAGGCCTTCTGAAACTTTATTTCAAGATCTGTTTTCAAGATACACTCAGGAACGCACTGATTCAGTATTTCATAGCTCATCACTGAATTCCTAAAGATTACGTCCAGTATCTTGAATTCCCTGGGATTTTCTATACCCCACTGAGTTCCATACCTAATGGATCGACTTGCACTCTTATTGTCTTGAAAATATATTAATAGGAGTTTTATATTTTTAAGTCCATTAAACATTCAGATGTCTGCACTCAGAATCTACACCAACCCTTTTCTGATCACTGGTCCAAGGATATAACTTTTATTGGATCAGCAACTCTCCACAGTTCTTCCTATAGTGTTCCTTACCTCAGAAAATGGCAGTGTTGTTCTTCCAGTAGCTCAGTCTGAAAACCTTAGAGATAGCCTCCACTCTTCTCCTTCACTCACACTCCACTTCTAGTCTATCAGTTTTATTTTCAAATACACTTCAAATCTCATCACTGCTTACTACTTTCACTATTCCCATCTGGGTCTAAATCAGCATCATTGCCATGCTAGATTAGTTTCCTAATAGGTCTACATGCTTCCAACTTGAATACCCTTCCATCACTCCCAACACACACACACACACACACACACACAATTATTTATACCACAGTCAAAACGATACTATAAAATACCTTTACTGGCCGGGCGCGGTGGCTCAAGCCTGTAATCCCAGCACTTTGGGAGGCCGAGGCGGGCGGATCACGAGGTCAGGAGATCGACACCCTCCTGGCTAACACGGTGAAACCCCGTCTCTACTAAAAATACAAAAAACTAGCCGGGCGCGGTGGCGGGCGCCTGTAGTCCCAGCTACTCGGAGGCTGAGGCGGGAGAATGGCGGGAACCCGGGAGGCGGAGCTTGCAGTGAGCTGAGATCCGGCCACTGCACTCCAGCCCGGGCGACACAGCGAGACTCCGTCTCAAAAAAAAAAAATAAATAAATAAAATAAAATAAAATACCTTTACTGATTTATGTAGCACACACTTCCATGCATTAGTTTGTGCCAGGAACTGCTCAAAACACTTTACAAATACTATTTTAATACTTATTCTACTCCTATGTAGTGGGAACCATGATTATCCCACTTTACAGGAAAGAAAACAGAGGCATAGAGAAAATAATAATAATTTGCCCAAAGTCACCCAGCTAACAGGTCAGAAAACTGGGACTCAACCCCAGCAGCCTTAGCTCCAGATTGCATTCACTCAGAGCATGTCACTGTCTTGCCTGAGAACACCCATCATCTTCACATCTCACACAGAGTGAAAGTCCGAGTCCCCAAAGGGCTTACTAAAGTTACATGTCACTGGTCTACCTTAGACAAACCATGAATTCTCCCATCTCAGGGTCTTTGATCCATCCCTCTGCCAAGAACACTCGTCTTCCATGTATACATTTGTCTCGCCCTCTCTCTTCCTTCAGATTAGTGAGCAAAGACCAGTGAGGACTTCCTAAATTCACACCTGTGCCTTGCCAAACTTCTTTACTCTGCTTTATTTTTCTCTGGAGCACTTATTACCGCCTAAATATATGCATTTGTCTGTTTGCTTTTGTCTACTCCTCCCCTTGAAGATGTAAACTCTGTGAGGCAAGGGCTTTGTCCTTTGTTCCCTGCTGAATCTCCAGTGCCTAGAATGTAGGAGGCCCTTAATTACCATCTGTTGGACAACTTAAGAATTATTGAACAAATCACAAAGATCAATGTGTAGAAGAAACATTTGTGAAAAAGGAAGTAGGCAATTTTGACTTCACTCTTTCTGTCCTGCCGCTTTGACCCCAGTGCTATTTAGCCTGACATTTTAACCCTGCTGTTTGCTTTTGCTTCAACAGGACCCACAATAAAGTGATTCAACATATATAGATGATTAGATTTGTAATGCCATGAGCCAACCCTGGATATAAAATAATCCTAAAATATTTGTGGAAGATTATTCACAGTTTTCTTATGGTTTTGATAAAATTTAAATATAACACTTTAAATCACATATAACTATAGTACAACTCCGATGAAAAGCAGTATGGAGAGTTTTCAAAGAACCAAAAACAGAAGTATCATTCAATCCAGAATCCCAACACTGCATATCTACCCAAAAGAGAAAAAAATCATTTTTCCAAAAAGATACCTGCATTCGTATGTTTATCACAGCATTACTATTCATAATAGCAAAGATATGGAATCAACCTAAGTGTCCATCAAAGAATGACTGGATTAAAAAGAAGTGATATATATATATATATATACACACACACACGTATATATATACACACACATCATGAAATACCACTCAGCCATAAAGTATGTCTTTTGTAACAACATGGATGGAACTGAAGGCTGTTATTCTAAGTCAAATAACTCAAACAGAAAACCAGATACCACATGGTCTCACTTATAAGGGGGAGCTAAACAGCTAAACAGGGACATAGACAGTGAAATAGACACAGGAAATTCAGAAAGGTAGGAGGATGGGACAGGGTTTAGGGATGAGAAATTACCTAATGGGTACAATGTACACTATTTGGGGGATGGGCACAGCGAAAGCTCAGACTTAACCACTACGCAATATGTTCATGTAACCAAACTGCACTTGTATCCCCTAAACCGTATTTAAATAAACAAATCACATATAATTAATATTGTTAGTAAAAATAATCACAAATATTCTACTCATGGGAAAACTTTTTATATTTTAAAACTGACAAAACCTATATTTCATCAGTATAATTGATACCACGGAGGACGGTGGATCTCCCCAGGGTGGAACACCAGAATCGTCGTCCTCCTCCAGCCTCCCAGGTTCCTCCGCCACCCATCGGAGTCTTCCTTCGGCCGTTCCCGGCCCGGGGCCTCCCAGGTGATGAGGGTCTGTACCCTCTGGCGGGAGCCATGCAGCCGTGACTTCCAGAGCCCTTGGGGCAGCAGACTGGTTGATTCTTCCTAATCCTTTGATGAAAACTGTGACACAAGATGGCCGCAAATAAGCCCAAGGGTCAGAACTCTTTGGCCTTACACAAGGTCATCATGGTGGATAGCGGCAGTGTGGGCAAGTCAGCTCCGACTCTATGTGTCCAGAGTTGGTTCCTTCCTGTGGGTTCCTAGTATCTCTGACTTCAAGAACGAAGCTGCCGACCTTGGCTGTGAGTGTTACAGCTCTTAAAGGTGGCACAGACCTGAAGAATGAGCTGCAGCAAGATTTATTGTGAAGAGCAAAAGAACAAAACTTCCATAGAGCAGAAGACAACCCACGCAGGTTGCCGCTGCTAGAAGGAGTGGCCAGCTTTTATTCCCTTATTTGTCCCCTCCCATGTCCTCCTGATTGGTCCATTTTACAGAGTGCTGATTGGTCCATTTTACAACCTCTATCTTGCTACAGAGTGCTGATTGGTGCAGTTTACAAACCTCTAGCTAGCTACAGAGTGCTGATTGGTGGGTTTTTACAGAGCACTGATTGGTGCATTTTACAAACTTCTTGTAAGACAGAAAAGTTCTCCCAGTCCCCACTTGACCGAGGAAGCCCAGCTGGCTTCACCTATCATCTACAGTTCATGTACAATGAGTTTGTGGAGGAATATGAGCCTATTAAAGCAGACAGCTATCAGAAGGGAGCTCGGGATGGGGAAGAAGTACAGATCTATATCGTAGATACAGCTGGGCAGGAGGACTACGCTGCAATTAAAGACAACTACTTCCTCTGTGTCTTCTCTGTTACAGAAATGGAATCCTTTGCAGCTACAGTTGGCTTTGGGAACAGATTTAAGAGTAAAAGAAGATGTGATTATTCCATTTCTACTGGTTGCTAACAAATCAGATTTAGAAGATAAAAGGCGGGTTTCCATAGAAGAGGCAAAAAACAGAGCTGACTAGTGGAGTGTTAACTATGTGGAAACATCTGCTAAAACACGAGCTAATGTTGACAAGATATTTTTTGACTTAATGAGAGAAATTCAAGTGCGAAAGATGGAAGACAGCAAAGAAAAGAGTGGAAAAAGAAGAGGAAAAGTTTAGCCAAAACAATCAGAGAAAGATGCTGCATTTTATAATCAAATCTCTCTTATCTTGACTATACTAATAAATATAATTTATAAGTATTGCCACTGAAGGCTCAACTGATTGAAATTACTTTAACGTTTTGGTAACTGTTGTATATCACTGAAAGCATGAATTGGAACTGCAGGGAAATTCAAATTTACTTAAAAAAGAAATTAATGTGGCTTCACCAAGAAGCAAAGTTCAACTTATTTAGTAATTGCCAACAATTATCATGGTCCTGAATGTAGTGTGTGAGCTTGTTTCTTGGGCAGTCATTCCTGAAATATTAAAGAGGTGAGATGGGGGTGAGGAGAAGGAGGAAAGAGGACTTCCTCTGGCATTTTGTTATAAAGCTTACATTTAATATCATATTAAAATATCTTGGTCTTCTACTGCCTTGAAAAATGACAATTGTGAACATGATAAACTGTACCACTTTTTAAAACCATTATTATGCAAAATTTAGAAGAAAAAGTTATTGGAATGGTTGTTGCATATAGTTAAACTGAGAGTAATTCATCTGTGAATCTGATTTAATTACCTGGTGATTAACTGAGTGAAGTGGTGTAAACTTGTACGTGGAAATTTTTGAATATGCCTTAATTTAGAAACAGAAAAATACCTGGTTATATCATTCTGGGTGTGTTCTTACTAACACCAGGGGTCCACTGCCCCATGTGTCCTGGTGAGAAAATATATGCCCAGCATGGAGGACAGCTTTTGTATAGAAGATTCTTGAGAATTAACTGCCTGCTAGGAGCCTGTCCAAATTTAGAATGTGTGCCATACTCTGGTTCTTGAAAATAAGATTCCAGAGCTCTTTGATAGCTTTTAATAAACTTCAAGTTCATTTAAAATGAAGGGCCAGCATATACTTGTAAGATAATTTTCGACTGCAAGGATTCAGCACCAGTTATGTTTGAATGAACCCTGTTTTTCTCTAAGATGCTGGTCCGTGGAAATCACTGTCTGCCAGTGGTGAGCATGTAAGTGTTAAGTTTTTGATCTCCTGGGAGCAGGTCACAGGAAGAAAATGTCAGTAGTGCTAATGCATTTTGCACTGTTGAATGAAGAACACTGTAGCTACATTTTCAGAAGTTAACATCAAGCAGTCAAACCTGCGTACAGTGCAGAAAACATGTTTGTCATACACTGACCAAACATCAGGCTGTGTCACCATTGTGTGGTGTTCCTGCAGGAAGAATTCTAGCATGCTATTTGGGGACATAATTTCAGTGGAAAATAGGCCGCTGTCCGATATTTTTTTCCTTTTGGCAGTGGAACTATGACAGTTGATTCAACTGAGTATTTTTTTCCTTTTGCTCAGTCCTGACTTAAACAGGTGAAAGATGTGTTCAGGCATTCCAGGTAACAGGTGTGTATGTAAAGTTAAAAATAGGCTTTCTAGGAACCCACTCCTTAGATATTACATCCAATTTCTCATGTTAAGTATTTGTCCTTAAAGGGTTTGAGACACACAGCTTTCATTTTGTATCTCTCATAGGCTATGCCGTGTGCAGAATTCAAATTACCAGTGTAACACTGGCCAGTGGGCCCAGAAATCTCCATGTGTACTCATTACAGTCTTATTTAACCAGAGGTCCTAACCACTAACATTGTGACTTTGCTTTGAGACCTTTCCTTTCCTGGGTACTGAGGTGCTGTGAGGCCAACTGACAAAGATGCATCATGTGTCTTAGGCTGATGCCACCACCCGATTTGTTCAGTTGCAATTTGAGCCATTTAAAGACCAATAAACTTCTCTTTAAAATACATATATTTAAATTAAATAATATACATATAATTTACACCCACAAGAATAGAGCAAGTTAATAAGTATACTTTATACAAATAGTCAATAAAAATAAAGTTAATAGTTAAACCTGTACATTTTAGTCACTTAAAAATATTTATGGGCCAGGCACAGTGGCTCACACCTGTAATCCCAGAACTTTGGGAGGCCAAGGCAGGTGGATCACCTGAGGTGTGGAGTTCAAGCCCGACTGACCAACATGGCGAAACCCTGTCTCTACTAAAAATACAAAATTAGCCGGCCATGGTGGCACATGCCTGTAATCCCAGCTACTCAGGAGGCTGAGGCAGGAGAATTGCTTGAACCCAGGAGGCAGAGGCTGCAGTGAGCAGAGATTGCAACATTGCACTCCAGTGGGCAACAAAGAGTGAAACTCTATCTCAAAATATATATATATATTATATATATGTATATATACATGCATATATATGTGTGTGTATATATATGTGTGTGTGTGTGTATGTATCTATCTATATATCTATCTATATATACATACATAGCTTTTATTGTTGCAGGCACTGTTTAAAAGCTTTTTTAAAAAAGTAACTGATTTACTCTTATAAAATATTTTATGAGTTAGATGCTAATACTAATATGATCCTTTTTCACAGATGAAAAGGAAACAGAGAAGTTAAGTAACTTGCCCCAAGTGGCACAGTAAGCAGTGACAGAGCCAGAGTTGGAACTCATCAGTCTCATTCTAGAGTCTGTTCGATGCTCTGCCTTCTTTCTAATAATCCTTTATTATTGATTAGAAAATTACAAATTTACATCATCTTATCAGAATTTAGATCTGCAGAATTTAGCACAATCAAGTTAAACTTGTTAGAATAAGATCGTGGTTTTTGCAGGGATATGGGTGGAGCTGGAGGCCATTACCCTTAGCAAATGAACATAGGAACAGAAAACCAAATACCACAGTTCTCACTTTTAGGTCGGAGGTGAATAATGAGAACACATGGACACATGGAGGAGAACAACACACACTGGAGCCTATGGGAGGATAGAGGGTGGAAGGAGAGAGAGAATCAGGAAAAGTAACTGTTGGGTACTAGGCTTAGTACCTGGGTGATGAAATGATCCATACAATAAACTCCCATGACACAAGTTTACCTGTGTAACAAACCTGCACATTTTCCCCTGAACTCAAAAGTTTAAAAAAGAGAAATAATAACCACAAAAGGAAACTCACAATGGCAAAAGCTCAATCAACACCGTTTGATATGAACTATGATTTAATAATTTCCAGAATTTCCAGTAATTTCCACCAAAAAAGTTGAGGGCAGCGAAAGCAACTTCTGAAAACTAAAATTAAAAATTTTTTTAAATTAAGAGACAAAAAGATGCCATGCAAAATAGTTATCAAACAGTGAAACAGGTTTCATGCAGTTTGCTTTTAATACCAGCCAAGATGGACTCAGTAATGGTTTGGTAACAGATAGCAACCACACTTTAGTCTTTCTGTGATTTGAAGTGAAAAGCTCACTGATTTTTATCGAAAGTCTCAAGAGAGGGTAATGTGACAGACATGTAGCATGAATGTCATTGTTTGTGGTGTCAAGCATCTCATATTTCACTGGCCACAGCAAGTCGCATGCCCAGGTCTCCCTTTAGGCAAGTTGTGCCATACCCTGAATACTCAGAAATCGGAGAGCCACTTATTAACAAGAGTTAGTTCAATCAAAATTCATCAGCATGTGGTTCCCAGATAAATATACAAAATTAGCACTCTGATTACAAGGAAGACAGAGCAGCAGGAAATGCCTGTAGGGCAGCCAACCAACATTTTCTGCCACCATAAATGCTGGCAGTAATAAACGTCATGACAAAGCCAGCATTCATTAAGAGCTCAGAATATGCCAGGCACTGTGCTTCTTATGTGTTTTCTTATTTAATTTCCAAGTCCTACAAGGTAAGCACATGATTGCCTATGTCACAGAAAGGAAAACTGAAGAACGAAGATTAAAATACTTTTGCAGATCTTAGAGCTGGTAAATGTTGAAGCTGGGACGAGAACCTAAGCAGTCCGATTAATACTCCCTCTTAGAACTACTCCCTCATTGTGCTTCCCTTCTGAATTGCACATGATTCAGAGCGTAGAGCACTTTCTCTCTGGATATTCCTGACTTTGCAATAGTATTCATCTGTGGATCTTGAGTGCAAAATAAAATTTGACCCTGGTGGTTTAGCTATAACTGGAAAGGACAACTTCCACGACATTTTCTCAGAAAGCCCGTTGCCAAGATCATCGAGAACAGCATGTGCTCCTCCAGATTACAGTGATAAGAAGGTTGATGTTGCTGAGAGCCGCAAGTCCTGATGCAGCAGCCCTTCTCTGGGAGAGGGACATTTCCGCTGGCCTCCGCTGAGTACTGTGCATTGGCTTTTTAGGGAGGAACTGGCTGAAACTGCTGGAAAACCACATCCATGGGATTCATGCTGTTGGGAAGGCCGTCAACAGGAAATGGTCAATAAATTGCCCTAAACCCACGGAGCTTGCAGAGGGGCACTGCTGCCATTCTGTCTGGGCATAACCATGCTGTCTACTCACTTGAAGACTATCAGACCCCTTCCATTCTAAGGCAGGAGTAATCGAAGGAAAAGGGAATCTCTACCTAAATAAGTTGTATTCAAATTATTCACCTACACCTCAGAATTTACGCCAATCATACCAAAATAAAATGTAGCTAGTGCAGCGTCTGGTGTCTGCTGAGCTGTAAATCTCTTCAACAGGTGCTTGTTGTTATGGGCTGAGAGACACTGATGATAATGCCCTTGAGGCATTAACCCCCTCCAATACACACACACACACACACACACACACACACACACACACACATGTCTTCCTTATCTTGCCCTAGGTTTTTTTCAAATCAATTGGATCTCTTTCAATACTCTACACCCCCCTTGGATGCTTTCTTTCATCCTCGGGGTACACAAGGGCTCTGTGAGGAGGCCCTCAGGGCTTTCAGTCCAGGCTGTTCATCATTCCGTGACTGAACTGCTATTCCAATTCCATGATCACCAAGGGATTCTAACAGGCTTCTAGTCTCCCCTGGCTATGCAACAGGTAGGATACTCTAGGATACAACACATCCATTCCTTTCTGTTTGGGAGGTGGGGAGGACAGGGAGGGCTGGGCAGGATTTGGGTTTCTCCCACTAAATTTTACATCACCATATGTTGTGCTGATTTGGGCATAATCTGCATGCCTTTTTTACCTTCAAAATTTTTTATTCAGATATTCAAAGCCAAGCATTTGAACTTTGAAAGACGTTATCTGTCTTAAGTACTTGGCTTTTAAGACTTTTGCCTTTGCTACGAGTTTTAAAACCCATCCATCAATCCAACTAACGTCACCTTTCTAAGCAGTACCTGCTCTCCCCCGAGAGCCATGTGCTGCCCAGTGGAGGAGCAGGAAGGAGGTGTCGAGAACTCTGAATAATGGATCTCAACATACTTTTTGTTAGATCTGCTTTCTGGAATGCTGAGTGTTTCCTCCTATTTGGAAATTATGCTAATTTATGTTGCATTTAGTATATGCCAGCAACTTCCATGACTTTAACCTTCAGTCCTCACAGAAACACTATGAGCTGAAGCTTTTATCTTTTTTCACTGATAAGAAAAGGGAGTCTTAGAGACATTGATTAACTTGACGAAGTTCACAGAGGTGGTGGAACCAGGCACTGTGTTAGTCTCTGAATGTATGTAGATTAATGATACAAAGATGACTGCATCGACTGGTGTAAGCATCAAACATGTAAATGAATCTTGGTGGCCCATTTGGCTGGGACTATTATTGAGGTTTACAAACACAGGATGGCCATTTAACTAAGGGTTATGGAAGACTTCCTACAGAGATTCACACCTGAGTTGATTCACGAAGGATAAGCAGAAAAGTTAGACAAGTGAAAAAAAAAAAGAGGAAGTTGGAAAGAAAGGGTATTTCAGGGCCTAGGAACAGCATGAACAAAAGCACAAGGGCAAGCTGAAACAGAATGTTTTACTCTCTGTTTTAGGCTATTTCTCCAGTTACCTACAAGTGACCCAAAATTTCATACGTTGTAACAATAGTCATCGTGCTCATAAACCTGCAATTTAGATGGAACCTGGTGGGAATAATTCATCTATGTCCTGTCTGGCATCATCGAGGATAGCTCAAAGGCTGGGACTGAATCAACTGAAGGCTCATTTATATGTGAGTTGACATTGGCAGTAGACTGAGACCCTGGCTGAGTCTGTGGGCTAATAATCCTAGGTAGTCCTGGATGGCTCACGTGGCTGGGCTTCCTCACAGCATGTTGGCTGGGTTGCAAAAGTGAGCATCCTGAGAGATACAAACCACGTGGAAACCATAACACATTTTAAAATTTATTTTATTTTTATTAATACATAATATTTGTACACATTTATGGGGTGCATGCAATATTTTGTTACACAAATAAAATGTGTAATGATTAAGACAGAGTATTTAGGATATCCCTTCCATGAGCATTTATCATTTCTACGCACTGAGAACATTTGAGGTCCTCACTTCTAACTGTTTGGAAATGTACAATACATTCGTAACACATTTTTGACTTAGCCTTGTCAGTTATGCAGTGTCACTTCCACCATATTCAATTTGTTAAAACAGTCACAAAACGCACCCAATTTCAAGGATAAGAGAAAAGCCTTCAACCCTGAGAGGGCAGAGCGGTGTTTTAGAAAAGCATGTAGATGTGGAAATACAGCTGTGGTCATTTTTCAAATATACAATATAGTATAACTCTAAACATAAAAGAAAAATACAAAATGCAAATACAGTCACTTTCCATAGCTATACTGTGTCTTTCTTGATCTAATCATTCTATTAGCTGCATGAGATCATTGATTGACTCATTGCTTACTAAGAGGGGGTTACTAGCAAAAAGCCAAGAAAAGAATTTAAGTCATTTGCCAGGCATCAGCATGAATTATCCACACAGTAGGCTAAACACAGGAAATCCTGTCATCACTGCACAAAATGCTTCCTGTGTTTTCTTGGCCACATGGCAAATAACCATTCATAAACTTTCTGTAACAAGGACTGATCTAGAAATTGTCAGAAGGCCTTGAATGTATTCTTGCAATTGAAAGACCATTGTAAGCTATTTGTCCCAGCCACCACAGGGACCTCTTTTACTAAAGGCAGTGTTAATAAATCTTGACCAAAAATCTCTAATGATGTTGCAGAGCCATTTCAGTAAAGGTCCTTATTATTTGTGGAAATATCTTCAAAATGACTTGAATCTTTTACTTCATCTCAGTTACCAGGTCCAACAATCATAGCATGCTATTTAATTGTAATGGATTGTAAAATGCTACATCCTACAAGGCCCAGGGTGCAAATGGCTCCATACTGCAGGCCATGTCAATGAACTGTAAAGTTGCTACTCTCGGGCAACCTGGAGTGACACTAAAATGATTAGAAGCAGCTCTTCTAGAGTCGTTTAACTCTAAATCCTCAGCTTCTTAGTCACCGCCCCTCCCCTCTATGGGCTCATCAGAGACCCGGTAGAGAAGCAGTGATTCTTCTCTTTCTCCCACCGTGATGAGAATAGACATGATGGAGAGCAAATGCGGACATAAGCCCTTTTACCACAGATTTTCCATTCTAGAAGGAGTAACAGACGTTAATCACACAATTACATAAGTATGAAATACAAATGAAAAGGGATAAATGTTGTGACGCAAAAGCTCTTGGTTCTGTGAGAGTGTATTGTAAAGAAACTGATGTATGTGTAGAGAAGTCTTCAAGTAAGGGGAGGAAGGGTGGAGGAAGAGGGGATGGAGACAGAGAACAACTCAGGCAAGAGCCTGAAGCAGAAGGCATGTGATGAACTCAAGGAACTGAAAGAAGAAAACGGCATAGCACCAGGATGCTTGGACCTGTGGCCCTAGATGACTGGGGAGTGGGGGGGCCTTGTCCTGAGAACAATGAGGGCCATTCACAAGGTTTAAGCTCCAGATATTTTAATTTGTTCCATTCAGGAGCAGGTCTTCCTCAACTACAGAAAGCCACGTCAGGGTAGCCCAGTCGTTTTTTTGTGTTCCCCTTACTGGCCTTCTGCTATAGTTTGTTACCTGGACACTACAGCCGTTGTCCATTTCTGCAGTGTATGTGATCTCCCTGACATGACTCTTCCTTTCTCCGGGATTCTCCGGATCTATACACCGCTGACACTTCATCTTCCTAAAGTGCAATTTTCATCACATCACTCTCCTCGGAAACTTTTAGAGGCAAATTCAGGATGGAAGGTAAATTCAAGCACTTCCTCTGTTTTTTCTGTTCCTATATGATCTGTCACCCTCACCACCAGCTCTACTCTTCCCAGAATGAATCTTCTACTTCACCCAAAGTCAGTATTTTTTTTCCCACCATCACACGAATGCTCATGGCATGCCTCCTTCTTGAAATTATCTTGCTTTCTTCCTGCCCTACTCTTACTCATCCATTAGAACAGCACCCAGATCCCACAACTCTGGAAGCTTCCACAGCCAGTGCAGTTTACATTTATTTCTCTCTCTGGGATCTGAGAGCTCTTGTTACCTCTATTCTTCATATTTGTAACTGGCCATAAATGAATGCACATTTGCATTCTGTAACTGTTCAGATAGGTTTATCGTGCTTCCATCAAGGACACAAGTTTTTTGTGATCAGAAGCCACAAGTTCTATATTACTCATAGCTCTTAGTTGAAGGGTAAACTTCAGGGAAGAGGACAGGAGTCATTCAAGGATCTACACACAAACACTGCAGCATGAGCCATTCTATTTCATGAGCAACAGTGACATCTAGTGGTTGATAGGTTGCGTGGCTTCTTCTGACTTGAATAATTAGACAAGGCATTTAGAAAGAGAATATTACAGAATATTTAATGAACCCAAGTTATTCCCACCAAGTACACTGCTTATGAAGGTATTTCAAACATGGATTTATGTGTTCTGGCTGCCCAAAGGCTTCCCCCCTCCTCCTGTGGTCCAACGACCCACAAACTGCTGGTAAGAGGTCCCTGCGTGAGCTCCTTGCAAACCGCAACTTCCCTTTCCCGTAGGAAGATCACCAGAAATTTTCATGGAGATTATGCGATATTCAACTTTCTGCTTCCTGTGAAGATAGAGGTTTATGTGGATAAATATTTATTTTGGAAATAAAGTATGTAATTGAGTAGGAAACTTGAGATGATAAATACGATAGCCAGAGTAGAAACGCACTTGAAAGTCAAACGAGAGAAAGTCAGTGTGGCGTAGAGGAAATTTGCGGGCTTTGGCTTCTGACAGACTTGGGATCGGATGCCAGGTCTTCCCATAAAGTCCTGTGATCGTTATCACAGACTGACGTCTCTGGGACGCCATCTTCACATCCCAAACATCGAAGGCGACATCTATACAGCCTACCGGGCAGCCTGGGGGAGGATTCGATGCAATCCTATATAGTAAGATTTCGGCCTGGAGTAGGTAGCCCATAAATAATAGCTATTCCTATGGCTTTACATTTTACTGGAAATAATTGTCCTCCTCTTTCTAATTTGATATTTTTTAAAACCTAAAACCTGTTTTTTTATCTGCAATTGTCAATAACTCATTCTGATCCTCATTTAAATTACCTCGTTGCTTCTGATTTCAGATGTTTATGCTGCAAAATAATGAGGCTGAGGAAAATATCTCAAATCTCTGAAAATTACGTAGGAATTCTAATCTGCAATAGACCTCAACATCTGAATAATGATGAAGGGTGTAGAAGAACTGGAGCAGACTATAATTATTGTTACATATAGCCATTGGAAAAAGTGACTCTTTTAACTCAAGGAACCTTTTAACTCAAGGAACTGCTTTGTGGCAGGAGAAAACAGGCCTAGAAATACATATGTAAACAAATTGGTTGCAAGAAAATATTGTGCAGTCCTGATTTGTGTGGCCCCCCTGTGGGCAGCACGGGAATCACAATCACCCTTATAAAACGTGTTTCGTTAGAAAACATCATCTTGGTCTTCTAAGCTTTACCTGAACCTAAGGTAAAGCAAGATCTTGTTTCAAAAGTTTACTTTTTTGCTTATTATTCAGAATGCAGCAAACATTTTTCTTATGTTAAGTATTATTATATGCAATGGTTTATTTCACAGCCAATCCCACAGATTAACGCCACAGACAGGCTTCAATTACATAACTCCACAAATAGGACTGGCATAGGTAGCAAAAATGGAGTGATGTTCCTTTGGGAATACAGAATAATAGAATTCCTGCACTAGAAGAAATTTGAGATCTCCATTCTAAATTCTAAGTGAGTAGATAAAAAACACACCTTCTCTCAGTTTCAGCTCTGATGTGGGAGCAAATAATCCTCTCTCCACTTAAGACAAATTCAACCGTCTTCCTCTCCTTCTCAGTACTATAACAGAAACCACAGGAGGGCGGGGCGGGGGTGGGGAAATGGACAGAAAACCTGGCTCTAATTCTCACTCTTCCATTGTTGGTGGGTGGTGGCCCATGAGGAGTGTTAGTCATCCCAAAATCTCAGGGGTGAAAACAACCCAGATTTGTTTCATGCTCACATTAATGACCATTGCAGTTTGGCTGCATCTCTATTCTAATACTTCTTCCTTCTGGGATTCAGGCTGAAGAAACAACTACTAATAAGGACATGCTATTCTGATGACAGAGGGAAAACAATTAATTGACAGATGAGGTGACTCTTTTAAGTTTCTGCTTAGAAAAGACACAGGCCTCTTCCAGTCACATGCATTAGTCAAAGCAAGTTACAAGGCTAAGCCAGAGGTCAATCGGAGAGTAAGTATACTCCTCGCAATGGAAGGGGCTTCAGAGAGGGTATAGTAAGGAGTGGCAGCAAATAATTTGGACAAATAATGAAATATGCCACATTTATTCAACATAAGCAGATTGCTTAAGGTTTCTTAGTCCTCAGACTCAACCAAAAATCAGATATAATAATCCTTTCCAGCCTAGTCTCAGGATTGCAGTAAAGACAAGCCTATGATTACCTCAAGGACGACCACTTTCAGAGATTCCGTCCAATAGGTATCATATGGAAACCTGGTGTCTGTATCGTTTACATGCTCCAGGATTGAGAAGCACTCTGGTTAAGTTCTGATTAATGGTTTCCAAACCTAGTCACTCAGAAACCCAGAAAGCTCTTAGAAAGTGCACATTTCTTGGTCTTATCCCAAAGATTCTGATTCAGCAGGGCTTGGTTAGAGTTCCAGATTCTGCATTTTAAAAAAGATCCCCCAGGAGATTCTGATGTAAAACTAGGTAGGGAATCCCTGTGCTATAGGATTCTTTTTAGCAACAAAATTCTGTAACTTATAGTCAGTAACTTCCCCCCTTCCCGCCTCTTTTTGTTGTTTTTGCAGGGAGGAAGGGTGTTCTTTGGTGAGCACGTCTATGCAAACTTAACCACAAAGTCCACAGAAGCTGAGAGGCCAAAGAAAGAGGCTGACATGTCTGGTTTCTCAGAAAGAAACATTTAATGGGGGCTTATGAACAGAGGCCGTGTCACAGGCAGCTGAGAGACAAGATGCTGGATTCCCACCCATACAGTTAGCGCTGAGAACCAGGGCTTATATAGAGTAGCAAAGGAATATGTATGACAATCAAAGTCAGTCTCTTCAACTGGCAAGAATCAGAATGGCAAGAATTTAGTTAAGGACAGAATTTATGGCAAGTATGTCTTTAGGATAATATCAAGGTTGTTTTGACCTAAAAGCAGGATTTACAGTAAGTACAGGAAAATAGAAATCTTTAGGCATTCCCAGAAGTCAACATGGCAGATTAGCAGCAAGATGGAGTCACTTTAGCCTCCACAGAGGAATTTTTGTTGCATTGCTTGTGCAACTTTATATTTGAAACTATTATTTGTATTCCAATCTAATACAAATTTAGATGGCTAATTTTACCAGGGAAAAGGAGTGGGTACTGACTTGCTCTCAAGTAAACCAAGGAAAATTTGCTCCACTGGAGAAAGAGTTAGGTGACAGAAAAGTAAAGAGCAAAGGTGCTTCAAGTGACTATATAGCACTAACTGCGGACAATAGTGATGACGGTGGTGATGATGAAGGCTTCCATTTATTCTGTGATCAAATACTTGGTTTAACATGAAATATCTCTTTGAATCTTCAGGACAGCCTAATAATGTGGGAAATGTTGCAATCACCTTAATGATGAAAGATCTAGGTGCCAGAAAAGTTAAATTACACAGCCCAGAAATGATAAAGTAGGATTCATGCTTACATCTGCCTAACTTCAAAGCTCGGGATCTCAGCCACTACACTGTCCAGACGTCAGTGTCCCCTAAGCCTTCCAGGAAATTCCAGCAAAGAGACCATAGGAAAAGAAAGAGGAAAAGCCAATGATAACAAAAGTGTCAAGGAAGCAATAAATTTCACTTTGTAACACCTCCCAAGTTGCAAAATGTCAGTGGTTACCCCTCACTGCTGTGTGCCAGCCAGCTCTGCCCCATCAGCAGACCTCCCTCTCTGCTATTATCCCTGCAGAGGCAACATCCTAGATCAGTGACCACAGATGTCACCATGCTTTATCACTTACTTTGTGCTTTCACAGCGATCTCATTTACTATCCTCAAAAACACAAGTATTTAATACAGAAGCCAAGAATCATAAAAATTGAGCTGATTTATCTAAATTAGGGTTTCCTAACTTCGGCATTATTGTGCTGGATAATTCTTTGTTGTGGGCTCTGTCCTGTGCAATGTGGCATGTTTAGCAGCATCTTTTTATTCTACCCACTAGTGCACCTTCTCCTCAGCCCCTGCCAATTATAACAACCTAAAATGTCTCCAGACTTTTCCAGATATCCTCTGCTGGGGGCAGAGTAACTTCTTGCTAAGAATTGTGGACATAAAGTGATGCGGCAAACAAGTAGAAAATATGTTCTGACCCAGATCTTATGATCAACATGGTGTGTGATCCATTGCACCCCTGAGACTGCAATGGAACATTGAATTTTAGAAATTTATGTCATAGAATTTTAGAACCATAGAATTTGTAAGGGCCCACTGACATACAGGCAACTTTCTTATTTTGCTGATGAGCAAACCAAGGCTTAGAGATGTGAGGTGACTATCACAATTCTATGGCTCAAAATATTTTAAAAATAATTTCAAGCAAACATTCCTAAGATTCTTGGCAAAAGTCATATTACTGATATGGGTACATCTTGTCCTGTGGCTGCACCAATTAGCCATCCCATCTGTCAAGAGAGTCTTTCTAAAACATATAGGTTAACTTCATTTACACCAATGCTAAAACAAGTCATGCCATACCTCTGCTGCCCTTCATGTGGAAGCCTTTCAGTCGCCTATACATATTTCTGTAGTTCTAGAAGCCAGAATTCCAAGAAGCAGAAAATCTACCATAGGTATTGGGGGAGGTAAAAGGAAAACCACCATTCTGATCAGATGAGACCATTTGAAAAATGGGATAATGGCTGTGCTCAAAGAGCCTTCCTTCTTGGCATTCCATTCTCTGACCCCTCCCTCCTCTTTTGTCTGTATCCTGATCACTTCTACCCTATAGCTGGGTCCTCTACCCAGACCCACTTTTCTCAGAGGCTCACTAGACAGTGTTAGGTCTGTGTGGAAAATTATCGTTTTCATCAGGAACCAGCGAGATCTTAGCTAACCTCCTGCTTCGATGCCTGTAGTGGCAACTGTTGGGATACAGTTCTTCATTTATAAATTTTCTCAGGTCTCCACTCACGATATTTGAGTGCTTGGTGTTCCAAGGAAGAAAACCAATTATTACTTCTCTTTGGCCACACATGGAATTGCAGAACACATGGACTTGGATGCCAGATGTTGCCATAGAGTTCAATTTTTTTCTGGCTCCAAATTAAAAATGCCTTTATAATACTTAGTCTATCAAGAATTTAAAGAATGCTAAAGAGTGCCTTTTAATTCCTAAAAAGAAGTGATAGAATATTAACATATTACATCAGAATAAAACTAGTGTATAAGAAACCACCAACCCCCATCCCCAGCACACACACACACGCAACAAGTACATCTAATGTATGAATTCAAGCATTTGTCCTGTTTTATAGTGACAGCACAGGAGCTTCCCCTTGTACTAATTAGGTTTTTTATTTTCTGTATTTTCTGATGCTTCACTATCCTAGGGCCTTGCTGACCTTAAAAAGTCTGTCCCTCCCAGGATTAGTTAATTCCTAGAGATAGAAAACAACTCATTCCCCAGGAATATACCTTTTATATGGAAGCCAACCAATCCAGAGCCTCTATTCTCAACCACATCCTTTATCAGGCTTTCACACTATCCCCCTGCCCTAATCACTGCAGGGCCAGCTACCAGGCAACTGGAGACATTATTCAAACTAGCCGATCCTAAACCTGTTTACCTTGCCCTGTCTTTCCAGAGGAAAGCATAGTAAAGGTTCTTGCTCAAGTTTTCCCCATTTCCTCTGCCTCCTGACAAACCCCAGTGGTTGCCCATGTGGCCCTACATGGTGGCCATGCCTTCTGTTTCCAAGGATCTGTAAGTATAAACTTCTTCCTTCATGATAGCCATTTTTAGTTCTGTGTGTCTTACCACATCTGATTAAAGCAAGTCCTGGGTTATTTTATTATTTATTTATTTATTTATTTAGGGACGGAGTCTTGCTCTGTCACCCAGGCTGGAGTACAGTGGCACCATCTTGGCTCACTGCAACCTCCATCTCCTAGGTTCAAGCAATTCTCCTGCCTCAGCCTCCTGAGTAGCTGGGATTACAGGCACCCACCATCATGCCTGGCTAATTTTTATATTTTTAGTAGATACCGGGTTTCGCCATGTTGGTCGGGCAGGTCTTAAACTCCTGACCTCAGGGGATCTGCCCACCTTGGCCTCCCAAAGTTCTGGGATTACAGGGGTGAGACACCGCGCCTGGCCAAGAGCTTTGATTTTTAAAGTAGACAAATTTGGTTCTGCTACTTTAATAGTTGTGTTAAATAGGCAACACTACTTAAGTCATCTAAGCCTCAATTGCCTCTTGTAACAATGGAGCTAATAAATCAATGATTAATGACAGCACTGGCATAATAGTAATAATATTTAATATTTATTGAAGCATCTATAAAATTTTTTCACAATACATAACTCAGAGTAAGTGCTTCTAGTGGGAACCATTATTATTGTTGTTAACTTTAACAGGAAAGCAATAAATTTTTTCCTAATGTAAACAGATAGCTAATGGATAAATGATTAGTCATCATCATACTTGCTTACTTTATTAAGAAACAGAGTAAACATGACTAGACTACGTAGCTAGGTTCAGATCACAAAACGACTCTGTGGCATAGTTGGATTTCTGCCCTGTCCAAGACCCAACCTTTCTCCGATTCTTTCATTTCACTTAAAATAAAAAACTTTCATTTGGGGAATTCCCTTGCAGAGTTTCATGGTTTTGTCCCAAATTCTCTTGAGTCTGGAAAATTACTTTGTATTCTTATGTTTAATATTCTGCATTTCTGTTAAAGACGGATTTTTGCTGAGTTAAAGGCCCACACAGTTCTTAGAGGTTCCAATTTAGAAACAACCCTAAATCTGTTGTGGCTTTGAGTTAGTCTTGGCAGAACACTTCAGGGTGGGTGGGAGAGTTTTTAATGGGTTTCTTTAAAGGGATTCTTTAAAGAGCTTGTTTAGGCTCAAACCAAAGTACACTGACCATCCTATTCCCATAGATTTTTAGCAAGACAAGGTTAGAATTCAGAGGAAACGTGGTAGGCAGAGTCTACTGAGAATTTGGTTGATATCGTGGGCCATAAAGTGGTAGTAGGACTCTGGTGACATTAAAAGAAACTTTCTCACAAAGAAAACTTTTTACTCCTTTATGTTCCCATAATATTAGAGTTGTTTTGAATATATTAATACATGGATAGTTTCTATCTATGTATACACATATACATACACACCCATACATTCAAAGTGTATATATACACACACACATTGAATGTATTTATATATATATGCTTTGTATAAAGTATATACTATACATACATTCAAAGTATATATAGTATAGTATATGCTTCAAATATGTAGTGTATACATATACTTCAAAATACATATAGTGTATATATACTATATATACACAAAATAGTATATATAAATTATATGTACATATGTACCGTATAAAGTGTATATACTAGATATAAGATATGTGTGTATATATACTTTCAAAGTATGTATAGTGTATACTTCATACAAAGTATGTTATATATATACACTTTGTATGTATATATATACTTTGTATGTATATGTACACATACTTTGTATCAATGCCAAAATACTGTGTGATCAAATTGATGTTTTGCTGAATGTCAAATCAGAAAATGAGCTTTCAGTATCAAAGAATATCTACATATTGTTATTGACAGGGTAGTAAAAATTTAAAAGTCTAATATAAAGTGAACAATCACAATTTTCAAACACTGCCAGCTGGTAATACCTCCTGCAGTCACTATACAACTTTTCTGCTTTATTAAACAGATATTTATCTGAGATAAGTGAAAGACAAAAACTTGTTTCTCTAATATTTTCTTATTTTCTTCATAGTTTTTCTATTTTTATTACATCTAAAAATATATATGATTTTGGGGTTTCTAATCTTTAGGAATATTTTAGGTCACAAATATACCCTGCTCTTAATTCTTTTTCATGCATTGTGAAGAATTCCAAGTGGGACATTTTCTTGGATGAAGTCATGGCCCAAATATAGTTTAAAACTTAAAAGTTCAGTATGTTTTATAATAATGAAGTTAACGTTCTTAATTTTTATATCCAATAACTTTATAAAATTTAAAAGAATAATAGCATTTTGTTTGTATTTTACTGTATCTTTCAATCAAGTAACAATTTTTTTTTTTTTTTTCAGGTGGAATTTCGCTCTGTCACCCAGGCTGGAATGCAGTGGCATGATCTCAGCTCACTGCAGTCTCTGCCTCCTGGGTTCAAGTGATTCTCCTTATAGTACAAGTCACCAACGTTAGAAATTTTAAAAGTGTCCTTTATACATTAAAAAGATAAAAACAGGATATTATAAGTAATTTAAAAGATAAAATTCAAAATTTGGAGAAATTCCTTTTGAAATGCATCTCACCAAAAACTGACACAAGAAGAAACAGAAAATCTGAATAACCAAATTCTTACTAAAGAGTTGAAATCCAGTGTTAAAAACTTCAACAAAACACCTCCAGACCCCCAGGACCTCATTACTACACTCTTCCAAATATTTAAGAAAGAAATAACATTGTTTTTCCTATAAACTTTTTTTTTCCTATAACCTATAAACTTTTTCAGGGAGTAAAGAGGAAATATTTCCCAACTCTTTTTATGAAACCATTATAATTAGATAAAAACATCACCAAAAAAAAATTTACAGGCAAATTTCTTGTAAGCATAGATGCAAAAATCATAAACAAAATAATAGCATATGAAACATAACCATATATAAAGAAAATACAAAGAAAACATATATAAAGAAAATATTTAAAAATTAACCGTACATAAAAAGGATAAATATCTTGACCAAGCATGGTTTATTCTGGAAATGCAGAGATGTTTAACAATCAAAAATCAATTGCTGTAATGTAAGATGTTAATAATAGTGGGATGGAGAAAAAGGAACGCCTGTACACTATTGGTGGTAATACAAATTAGTACAACCATTATGGAAAATGGTATGATTAAAAAAAACTAATGATAGAATTACCATACGATCCAGCAATTTCACTGTTGGAGATATATCCCAAGGACTTCAAATCAGTATGTCAAACAGATATTTGCACTCCCATGTTCATTATTCACAACAGCCAAGTGATGAAATCAACCTAAATATCCATCATCAGATGAATGGATAAAGAATATGTGGTATGTATACAAGGGAATACTATTCAGTCTTTTTAAAAAAGGAGTTCTGTCATTTAAAACAACACGGAGAAACCTGGAGGACATTATGCGAAGTAAAATAGGCCAGGCACAGAAAGACAAAAACCTTACATGAGGAATCTCATGTGAATTATAAAACGACCAAACTCATAGAACCAAAGAGTAGAATGGTGGTTATCAGAGGCTATGGGGATAAGGAGAAATGGGGAGATATTGATCAAAGGATGCAAAGTTGCAGTTAGGAGGAATAAGTGACAAGTATTTAAGGTGATGACTATGTTAATTAGCTTGCTTCAATCACTCCAAAAATTAAATTAAATGTATACATATATCATAACATCACTGTGTACCCCATAATTATATACGGTTATAATTTGTCAAAAAAATTAAAATTTTTTCAAAAAATAAAATTTGTAAAAAGTAAGGATAAGACTGGAAAACAATGCTAAAAATAATAATGGGAAATTGTGTGCATGTGGGGAAAGGGTTATATAGGAATTCTCTATCCTATAGGAACTCTCTATCCTATCTTCACAATTTCTTTTGTAAATCTAAACATATTACAAAATAAAAAGGATATTTTAAAAATCAATTGTTGTAATTTACCACATCGAAAGAATAAAGGAGAAAAATAATATGTGGTTATATCCTTAGAGGCAGAAAAAGAATTGGATGAATTTTACCATACAATTATAATTTGAAACTCTTAGCAAATTAGAAATGAAAGGAAACTTTCTTAATCTGGGAAAGGATAGTTCCCAAAAGTTATAATAAAAATTACATTTAATTATAAAATATTATAAGCTATCTCTCTGAGACAAAAGCTTGAGACAAGATACTTGCTATCATCAGTTCTATTAAAAATTAAACAGAACGACCTACCAAATGTAATAATGGAAAAAATCAAAACATAGGATTTTATAATTAATAAACAAAATTGGCATCACAGAAAATTTTAAAAATCAGCAAACTGTTAGACACAGTAACTGAATTACTAGATACAAAGTTAACATAAAAATCAATTTTAAAATTTTCTGTATTATAGAAATCAATTAGTTCTGTGTGCCAACCACAAACAGAAAATAATTTTTAAGAAAAAATACATATGCCAACATCAAAGAATATCAAATACCTATGGGAAAATCTAACGATGTATGTGTAAGACAGCTACAGTCAAAACTATAAAGCGTTACTTAGAAAACTACAGAAGACCTAAATAAATGAAAAAATATATTATGTTTATGGATTGAAAAATGCTATATTATACATATATCAATTTTTTAAACATATCTACAAATTTAAAACAGTTAAAATGCCAGAAGTAAGTTATTTGTGGAAAAGGAGTGTTTCATCTTAAAATTTATATTGAAAACAAAGAGACCAAGCATAATCAAGGCAATCTAAAGAAAAACAAAGCTGTAGAACTTAAACAACAGAAACGAAGACCTATTACAAAGCTATAGTAATGAAGACAGGACAAGGACAGAGAAATAGAGCAATAGAACAAAGCCGACCCACACATATGTATCACTTGTAACAAAGATGACATATTAAGGTAGTTAGGAAAGAAGAATCTCTGTCATAAAAGGTGTTGGGTCAACTGAATATTCTTATTGGGGGAAAAAGTATCTACCTCACACAAAAATTAATTTCGGATGGATTTTAGATCAAAATGTGAATGCTCAAACATGAACTTATACAAGAAAACATAAGATAACATCTTTGTGACCTTGGAATAAACAAAGATTTCTTTAAAAGGAAAAAAAGGGCTAACTGAAAGAGAAAAAAATAACATATAGCACTATATTGTTGGAGAATATATATTCATCAAGATAAAAACATCAAGAGAAAAGTAATGTACCCCACAGAACTGGAAAAACATTTGCAATTCATATTTCCAACAAAGAACTCATATAGGGTCCACTTAAAATACTCCTACAAATCAATAAGAAAATCTCCAGTAGCACAATATAGTAATGAGCAGAAGACTGATTGAACCGGCACTGCACAAAAAGATATCCAAAGAGCCAATAATAAATATATGAAAGAGTGCTTAACTTTATAAATCACCAAGGAAAGCAACAAAACCTCAATGTAAATACCACTTGTATTAGTCCATTTTCACACTCTTATAAAGAACTACCTGAGACTGGGTAATTTATAAAGGAAAGAGGTTTAATTGACTTACAGTTCCGCCTGGCTGGAGAGACCTCAGGAAACTTACAATCATGGTGGAAGGGGAAGCAGGCACCTTCACGGGGTGGCAGGAGAGAGAGAAGAATGAAGTAGGAACCTAAACAGTTATAAAACCATCAGTTCTCATGAGGACTCACTATCACGAGAAGAGCATGGAGGAAACCTTCCCCATGATCCAATCACCTGCCTCCCTCAATATGTTGGGATTACAGGTCCCTCCCTCAACACGTGGGGATTACAATTCAAGATGAGATTTCAGTGGGGACACAGCAAAACCATACACTACTGCACCCACCATATTGACTATTGAAAAGAATCATTATGCCAAACATCGTTGAGAATGTGGAGCAAGTGGATATCTCATGCACTGCTGGTGAGCACACAGAGTGTGCAAGCACTTTGACAAACTATTTGGCTCCTTCAGCTAAAGTTAAACACGTACATATCCTATGACCTAGCAATTTCACCTTTGTATATATCCAACAAAAATAATATGTTTACCAAAAATCATGCATGATAGTATTCATAACAGCACTCTTCCTAATACTCCAAGCCCATAAATGACCCAAATGTCCACCAACGGTAGTAGAATAAAAAATAAAATGGTAGTATATTCACAAGAAGAAATATTATTCAGCAATTACAATGAACAAACTACAACTACATATAAATCCACATGCAAATGGTCAATTGATCTTTAACAAGATGCCAAGAATACACGGTGGAGGAAAGATAATCTCTTCAATACACGGTCTTGAGAAAACAGATACTCTCATGCGAAGTAATGAAATTAGACCCCAATTTTACGCCACTCACAGAAACTAACTCAAAATGAATTAAGACTTAAGTGTAAAACTTAAAACTATAAAAGTCCTAGAAGAAAACATACAGAAAAACTCCTTGACATTGATCTTGGCAGTGATGTTTTGAATATAACACCAAAAGCACAGGCAACAAAGGCAAACAAGTGGGACTACATCAAACCTAAAGGCTCTGCACAGCAAAGAAAACAAGGAACAAAATGAAAAGGGGCCAAGCGCGGTGGCTCACACCTGTAATCCCAGCACTTTGGGAGACCGAGGCAGGCAGATTACATGAGATCAGGAGTTCGAGACCATCCTGGCCAACATGGTGAAACGCCGTCTCTACTGAGTGAGATACTCTGCCTGGGCAACAGAGAAAGACTCCATTTCAAAAAGAAAAGAAAAGAAAAGGCAATGTACACAATGGAAGAAAATATTTGCAAGCCACATTTTGAATAACATGTTAACACCCAAAATATATAAGAAACTCATACAACTCAATAACAAAAAGACAAATAATTCCATTTAAAAGTAGGCAAGACCCAAATAGATATTTTTTCCCAAGTAAGACATATAAACAGCCAACAGGTACATGAAAAGGTGCTCAACATCAGTAATCATCAGAAAAATACAAATAAAAAACACAGTGGGATATCACCTTCCAACTTTAGAATGGCTATTATAAAAAAGATAAGAGGTAACAGGGGTATGGAAAAAGGGAACCTTGTGTACTTTTGGTGGGAATGTCAACTGGTACTGCCATTATGGAAAACAGCATCAAGTTTCCTAAAAAATTTAAAAACAGAATTGCCATCTGATCCAGCAATCTCACTTCTAGGTGTATACCCCAAGGAAATGAAATCAGTATTTCGAAGAGGTATCTTCACTCCCCTGTTCATTGCAGCATTATTCTCACCAGCCAATATACGGAAACAACCAAACTGTCTGTTGACACATGAATCGATAGCGAAAAGCAATATTATTCAGTCATAAAAAAGAAAGGAACCTTGTCATTTGTGACAACATGGATGGACCTGGAAGACATTATGTTCTGTGAAATAAGTCAGAGATATGTGTGAAATCTAAAAAAGTCAAACTCATAGAAGCAGACAGTAGCATGGTGGTTACCAGAGAGACTAGGAGGTGGAGGAAATGGGGAGATGTTGGTCAAAGGGTACAAACTTCCAGTTATAAGATGGGTACGTTCTGGGGGTCTAAAGTACAGGATGGTGACTACAGTTAATAATTCTGTATTGTATATTTGAAATTTGCTCAGAGAGTAGATCTTAAGCATTCTCACCAGACACAGACACACACACACACTCCTAAATATGTGAAGTGATGGATGTGCTAACTGCAGTAACCATTTCATAGTGTATATGTATATCACGTCATCATGTTGTAAACCTTAAATATAGACAATAATATTTGTCAATTATACATATTAAAGCTGAAGACAGGCCGGGCGCGGTGGCTCAAGCCTGTAATCCCAGCACTTTGGAAGGCCGAGATGTGCTGATCACGAGGTCAGGAGATTGAGACCATCCTGGCTAACACGGTGAAACCCCGTCTCTACTAAAAAATACAAAAAAACTAGCCGGGCGTGGTGGCGGGCGCCTGTAGTCCCAGCTACTCGGGAGGCTGAGGCAGGAGAATGGCATAAAACCCGGGAGTAAGAGCTTGCAGCGAGCTGAGATCCGGCCACTGCACTCCAGACTGGGTGACAGAGCAAGACTCTGTCTCAAAAAAATAAATAAATAAATAAATAAAAATAAAAATAAATAAAGCTGAAGACACAAATTAATTAAAATTATATAAAACTTGAAATTCAGCTCCCTCACTAGGCACATTGAAAGCGCTTAATAGCCATATATGTGTATTGGCTAGGATATTGGATGTGTGGAGAATATCTCTATTATTGCAGAAAGTTCTACTGGACGGTTCTGCTCTAGAAGTAACACTTTTAGCTACATTACACCACTTCCCCTGTGCATTTAGATGACATCATGAGATTTTTAAAGCAAAATTAATCATTCCTTCTGTGCATATGACAATTGCAAGTTTATCTCGAGGTTGGCAATGTTCGTAATCATTGGTGCCACATTTCCATCTGTTTGCCAGATATTTTCACTTGGACACTAATATCAACCCAAATTTGCATATTTAAGCTGAATGTTACCTTTTCCCCAAAACCGATTCTGTCTCATAACTTCCCTATTCCCATCTTTACTACGCTTTTATTCCAAGTTTTAAAAGTTTGATCACTGAACTTATATTTTTTATTTCTTCTTCCTTGTCCTCTGAATCTATCTACCTCCTTAAAAATGCCTCTCAAATATGTCTTACTTACTGCTATCAAACTAGATTTTAGTGAGTCTACTTTAATCTTGTCTTTCCCCGAGTCATTCCAGTATATCCATGACTATAATGTCAAATAATCAGGTTAATTGTACCAAATACCAATGGCTTTGTCTCTTTTATTCTTGGAAAATTATAAAAGTTGTTCTAAAAATTGGTTCAGTGCCTTTTACAATCTTATGTACCTTATCTCTCTCTCCATTTCTGCATGAACAGTCCATCCTATCCAAACTGATCTCATTTCTCTGCCGTGAGATAATTCACCCTGCATTCCTAAAACTATGCCCTTGTTCCTCCTCCACATTTTTCTACTTACTGAAACCTTAGCCTCTCTCCAGAAACTAACCTGAGGGCCATCCTCATCTGTGGGTGAAACCATTTTAGATCATAATGTTCTTCCTCAGTCTTCTTAGATACTAGAATAGTCACTCCGTACTGTTCATCACATAACTTCTGTCTTGCCAGGTGTATTATGTTCCCCTAGAGAAATACAGTCAATAGGCCGTGTGTGTGTGTGTGTGTGTGTGTGTGTGTAGAAAGAGAGAAAGAGAGAACAGGCTCATGTAATTGTGGTGACTGGCACTTCCAAAATCCACAAGCCAGACTAGAAGGCTGGAAATTCTGGCAAGAAATTGATATCTTATATCTGAAAGCTTTATCCTACCATCTTCAGAAGACTTCTGTCTTTTCTCTTAAGGACTTCAACTGACTGGATGCGGCCCACTCAAAACAGCATCTGAGGAATTACAGTAAGTCAAAGCAAAAGTATTAGAGATTATGAAAACAATTGAAGTTTGTGAAGAATATAAAACACTTCTCCATCTTATAATAGTTTGTGGTAAAGGTGGAAACAAGAATGTGTGTGTGTGAAACTTTTCACAGTCAAAAATGATCATCCTACTATTATTTTGGTCATTTTAAAGCATCCATACAATGGATGCTTTAAATACAATCCATACAATATCTTCTTTCTTTCTTTCTTTCCCTGTGACAGGGTCTCACTCTGTCGCCCAGGCTAGAGTGCAATGGCGCGATGTTGGCTCGCTGCAACCTCGACCTCCCGGGTTCAAAATATTCTCCTGGCTCAGCCTCCCGAGTAGCTGGGATTGCAGGTGCCCGCCACCACGCCTGGCTAATTTTTTTATTTTTAATAGAGATGGGGTTTCACCTTGTGGACCAGGCTGATCTCGAACTCATGACCTCAGATGATCCAGGTGCCTCGGCCTCCCAAAGTACTGGGATTACAGGCGTGAGCCACCATGCCCAGCCATATCTTCTTTCATATGACCAAAGATCCCATGCTTTCCATCCAGCCAGTTTATCTTAGCTATTTGTCAGATTATTCTTACCAAGAATGCTTGAAGATTAAGTGCATCTCTGATGATTTCTTCTCACATAGGTATTTTGTCTTATGATTTCCATCTTGGCACATGAACCTAGAAATATTTTTTAAGGCAAAAGTCCTTATAAATAAAATATTCTCTCTATTTTTACATTTCCTTGTATGTTCCATAGTACTAGCCATGATAGCATCCATGTAGCTGTCAATAAGTAAGAATTGGCTGGCTGATAGATTTTGTGTAGAGCAATTAAGATGTTCAGAGTTCTACTTTCATGTTGTCTACTTAGTGCTGGATATTACTACCTGATTATCTCACAAATATCTCAAACTTGACATGTTTCAAGTCAAATTTATCTTCCTTTTGAAACAGTGGGTAACAGAGAGGAACACGGGGCAGCCATCATGGTCGACCTGTAGCTTTCCATACAGTGAGGACCTGCTCACTGGCTCACAAATTGCTTTGACTTTGTGTCGCTTTGTCTCAGTGCACTTTTCTCTATCATCTAAATCGTATTCCTTCTGCCTGGGATAGTCTTCTTGATCTTTATATAGCAACCTCCTTTTATAATTCAGATTGCAACTTAAACATTATCTTCTACAAGGGGCTTTCTCTGACCAGACATATATAAATGCCAATTACTCTTCATAAAATTGCCCTGTTTTAATTATATACCAAAAACTGAGCACTCTAATTTTTCTTATTTATGTATGCCTTTTTTTTTTTCAATTGTGACTCTCCCTGCAATGGAGTCTAAGCTCTATGACAGCAGAGATGTCTAGGCTGTTCAGTGCTTAGAACAGTGCCTGGCAAAGTATATATCTACAGAATGAGTAACTTTTTTAAAAATCATCGAATGAGCTTGTTAAAAATGTAGATTTTTTTTTTCCAGCACATTTCTTTAGATTCTCATTCAGTACATGTGGGGCAAGACCTAGGTAGGTATCTGATATTTTTAACATGCACTCCAGGTGATTCTGATGCCAGAGGTTCTTTGACAATACTTTAAAACTGTGCTATTGACAGCAGATAAAAAAACAGTATGTTGTCAGCATTAAAGTGTATTTTAAACTTTATTTTTATAATCTTGGATTTAGGAAGATAAAATTTCCTCTAGATAAGTAGTGCCTTCTGTTTCTCAAGACTTTGTGACAGATACTATATAGTCATGTTTCTCAAAATTTGATATGTATTACAAACCACTTCGAGAATCTTGTTAAAATGCAGATTCTATTCAGAAGTTTCAGAGTGAGACCCCAAAATCACATTTTTATAATGGATTAAAGATACATAATCTAACTGTATGCTGTCAATAAGAGAATCATTTTAGATCTAAAGGCAAACAGGTTAAAATTGAAAGGATAAAAAGAGATATCCCATGCAAAATTAACCAAAAGAGAGCTGGAATGGTTATAGTAATATCCAGACAAGTTACAACTCAAGTCAAAACCTTTTATAAGAGACAACAAAGAACATTAGATAGTGATGAAACAGTCAAATCACCAAGAAGATATAACAACTATAAGCATACAGCCACAAAATATCACAGCTCCTAAATAAATACTGACAGAATCAGAGAGAAATAAAAATTTCTGTAATAATGGTTAGAAACTTTAATATTACCCTTTTCTGTTAACAGCTTTATTGAGATATAATTCACATATCATAGAATGTACCCATTTAAGATGTACAAGTCAATAGTTTTTGTATATTTGTAGAGTTGAGCAGCCATCACCACATTCAATTTATACTGGTTTTGTCATCTTGAAAAGAAGCCCTGTATCACTCCCATTAGCTATCATCTCTATTTCTCCCCCACTCAGCAACTACTAACCTACTTTTTTCTCTATGAATTTGCCTGCTCTAGGCACTTCATGTTAATGGAATTATATAGTATGTTGTTTTTCGTGATTGGGTTATTTTACTTACCATTATATTTTCAAGGTTTATTTATGTAGCATGTATCAGTAATTCATTTTTTATGGCTATCTTCACCTTTTATATAATTTCGCCTTTTATTTTAGATTTTGAGCTTACGTGTGCAGGCAGGTTTGTTACATGAGTTTATTGTGTGACACTGACTATTGAGGTATGAATAATCCCGTCGCCCAGGTAGTGAGCATAGTACCCAGTAGGTAGTTTTTCAGCACCTGCTCCCCTTCCTCTCTCCTACCTCTAATAGTCCCCAGTGGCTACTTTTCTCATCTTTATGTCCATGTGGACCCAATGTTCAGCTCCCATTTATCAGTGAAAACATACAACATTTGGTTTTCTGTTTTCGTGTTAATTCACTTAAGATAATGGCCTCCAGCTGCATTTACGTTGCTACAAAAGATTTTATGGTGTATATGTGCTACATTTTCTTTCTTTCTTTCTTTCTTTCTTTTTTTTTTTTTTTTTTTTTTTTTTTTGAGATGGAATCTTGTTCTGTTACGCCCAGGCTGGAGTGCAGTGGCATGATCCCAGCTCACTGCAACCTCCACCTCCCAGGTTCAAGCGATTCTCCTAACTCAGCCACCCAAGTAGCTAAAAAGATTTCATGATATACATGTGCTACATTTTCTTGTTTTTCTTTTTTGTTTTGTTTTGTTTTGTTTTGAGATGGAATCTTGTTCTGTCACCCAAGCTGGAGTCCAGTGGCACGATCTCAGCTCACTGCAACCTCCACCTCCCGGGTTCAAGTGATTCTTCTGCCTCAGCTACCCAAGTAGCTGAGACTACAGGCATGTACCACCATGGCAGGCTAATTTTTGTGTCTTTTGTATCATGGCAGGGTTTCACTATATTGTCCAGGCTGGTCTCAAACTCCTGGCCTCAAGTGAACCACCCACTTCGGCCTCCCAAACTGCTGGGATTATGGGTGTGAGCCACCATGCCCAGACACGTACCACATTTTCTTTATGCAATTCACCATTGATGGCACCCAGGTTGCTTCCATGTGTCTGCTATTGTGAATAGTGCTGTCATGAACATAAGAGTGCATGATGTCTTTTCCTTTGGAATTGCTGGATTGAATGGCAGTTCTGTTTTAAGTTCTTTGAGAAATCGCCACACTGCTTTCCACAGTGGCTGAACTAATTTACATTCCCACCAGCCTTATACTAGTATTCATTCTTCACAGCCTTGCCAGTATCTGTTATTTTTTGACTTTTTAATAGTAGTCATTCTGATTGGTGTGAAGTGGTATCTCATTGTAGTTTTGATTTGCAATTTCCTCGTGATTAGTGATGGTGAGCATTATTTTATGTTTGTTTTGGCCACTTGTATGTCTTCTTTTGAGAAGTGTTTGTTCATGTCCTTTGCCCATTTTTAATGGTTTTTTTTTTTTTTTTTTTTTTTGCTTCTTGAGTTAAATTTCTTATAGATTTTAGATATCAGACCTTTATTGGATGCATAGTTTGCACATATTTTCTCCCATTTTGTAGGCTTTCTGTTTACTTTGTTGATAGTTTCTCTTGCTATGCAGAAGCTCTTTAGTTTATTTAGGTCCCATCTGCCAATTTTTGCTTTTGTCACAATTGCTTTTGAGCATAAGCTTTAAATTCTTTGCCAAGGCCGATGACAACAAGGATATTTCTTAGGTTTTCTTCCAGGGTTTTTATAGTTTCAGGTTTTATGTTTAAATCTTTAATCAATCTTGAATTAATTTTTATATATGGTGAAATGTAGGGGTCGAGTTTCATTCTTCTGCATATGGCTAGCCAGGTATCCTAGCACCATTTATCGGAGTCATTTCCCCACTGTTTATGTTTGTTGACTTTGTTAAAGATCAGATGGCTATGGGTGTCCTACTTTATTTCTGGGTCCTGAATTCTGCTCCACTGATCTGTGTGTCTCTTTTTGTATCAATACCATGCTGTTTTGGTTACTGTAGCCTTATAGTATACTTTGAAGTCAGGGTAATGTGATGTGTTTAGCTTTGTTCTTTTTCTTTAGGGTTGCTTATAGATTAGAAAATATCAGAAAGGACAGTCTATTTAACAAGTAAAACTGGATATCCACATTCAAAAGAATGAAGTTGAACTCTTACTTTACACTACATAAAAAACCAACTCAAAAATAGGTTAAAGACCTAATCATAAGTGTGAAAATTATCCAACTCCAGAAAAACACATGGGAAAAAGCTTTATGATATTGGATTTGGCAAAGATTTCTTAGCTATGATGCCAAAAACACAGGCAAAAACAATTAAAAAGTAGATAACTTTTTCTTCAAAATTAAAAACTTTTGCTTATTAAAGGAAACTATCCAGAGAGAAGAAAGACAATTCATATAATAAAAGAAAATATTTGCAAATCATGTACTTAATAAAATCCAGAATATATAAAGAACACCTACAACTTACTACAAAAAAAAAAAAAAAAAAAAACACCAAAAACGCAATTTTAAAATGGGCAACAGATTTGAATAGACATTTCTTCACAGAAGATACAAATGAGCAGTAAGCATATGAGATACTCAATATCACTATTCATTAGAGAATTGCAAATCACAACCACAATGAGATACCACATCACACCCACCAGGATTTCTATTGTCCATTAATCAGAAAATAACAAGTGCTAGTGAGGACATGGAGAAATTGAAACCCCTGTACATTGCTAGTAGGAATGTAAAGTAAAACAGCTGCTATGAAAAACAGTATGAATATTTCTCAAAAAGTTAAACGTAGACTAACCACTTGATCCAGCAATTCTACGTCTAAGTATATACCCAAAAGAACTGAAAGGAGGATACTCAAGCATATACTTGTATGCCAGTGTTCACAGAAACATTATTCACAATAGCCAAAAGGTGAAAACAATCCAAGTGTCCATCAACAGATGCATCAATTTTAAAAATGTACTATATATGTGCACCAGAATAGTACTCAGCCTTAAAAAGTAATAAAATTCTGATACATTGATGAACCTTGAAAACATTATGTTAAGTGAAATAAGCCAGACACAGAAGAAAAAATATTGTATGATTCCATTCATATGAGACACCTAGAATAGTAAAACAGAGGTTACCAGAGACTGCCAGTAGGAGATAACAGAAGTTATTGTTTAATGGATGTAGAATTTCAGTTTGTGATGATGAAAAAGTTCTGAAGATAGATATGGTGATGGTTATACAATATTGAGTATGCCCTTAATCCCACTGAAATGCATACTTCAGATGGTAAAATGCTAAATTTTGTTATGTATATTTTGATAAAATTAAAAGACTGTTTTAAAAAGTTCTGCATTTTTAATCATGTCCAGGCTGGTGCCTATGCTGCTGCTCTTGGGACCATTCTGAGTAGTAAGACTACAGTCTAGAGTAAAGAATAAAACATGGGGTTCCTCAGGAAAAGGAAACATATCTTTTGATTCTTACAAACTAATAGCTGTCACATCATATAAGCTCAATACTTTTTTCAATTATTCATGAGGAAAGAGAGAAAAATATGTAATCTAATAGGTTAACTAGGATTTGCAATATAATGCAGAATGTGTCATGAATATAATACAGATACAAGCAAAGAGCAAAAGGAAATCAGAGAAGGAGGTGATTATTTTAAGGGAACAATAGTAGGGTAATAAAATCAACGCCTTGCATAAAGTATTACTCAATAAATATTTCTTGTGCAAATGTGCTGTTGAATTGTTAAAATTTTACCTATTATAATTAAGAACTCAACCAACTAACTAAAAAGATATAGGACTGTACAATAGAAAACCAGGTATACAGACACTATGGCTCTTTTTAAAAAGAGTGTTTATTTGACTCAGTGAACTTTCTTTGCTCACATTGTTTCCCAAGTGCAGTATGACATGGAGAACACAGTGTGCTTTACCTGGATACTCACCAGTGTTGTAATCAGTTACAGCACTATCAGAAGATAAGCTTGGTAAAGCACAGTTATGAAAGTGCAGCTCGTGATTTATTGAGGATAGAATGCATACATGATTTTGGCGTAAACGAACAGATCATGCACTTACCAAGGCGAGCCTTAATTGTTTTGATTTCTTTCTATGAATAGATGCATTTTATTATATAATTATTAATTTCTATAAAATGCAAATGTTTGAGATTTGTCAATCATTTTATTACTTTTCTTACATACATGTCAGATTACTGTAGATGGTATAAAGTCAGTTTAGCAGTTGTAAATATCTCCCATATGAAGTATGACCATTTACACCTGTAAAAGGAAGAAGAAGCCAACAGATGGCTGTATTTGTATTATGCCTTCCTCCTTGGCTCTGAAAGCAGTTCTGATCCACTTTCAATGAGAAATTTACTACTTGAAAGTTTATTAGCTTTTTCAGATGTGTAGGGACTCTTTAATTAATTTGTAATTCCACTTTAAAGTTTAAAGCTATATCTTTATAATTGTCTTTATATAGGGTAATATTTTATATGGCCTAACAAATGAGACTGAGTCAAAACCATCTCTATAGATCCATAATAAAATGATAATTTATAATTTATGAACATAATTGTGATCTTAAGACAAGGTAAAATCCTCAAGTATCATCCCAAGGAAGAGTAAATTATGCTTAATACAATTTTAATGATGAGTGGATTTTTAAAATATTCTAATTTTTTGTAACTGTTAATCCAGTTTGTGAAAGCTCCAAAATTTGTTTGATAAGGTAGAAAACCCTATTCCCTCAAACTGCTGGCTAACAAAAAGTACTGCATCAGTTTTTTAAAGAGAAAAAAGCATGAAGTAGATTGAAAATTTTCACCAATTCCAGTCAAATGAGTGGCAAAGTAGGAATATCTAATATCCTGACAAACAGTGCATTTTCCTTGGAATCTCACTTTCCTTCTTTTATTCCAATTCCAACACTTTCATTAACTCCAAATCTAAGCCTAGAATGAAGCAAGGAAGTTATAAATTCAATGACAAAATTTGAATCCATGAACTGCCAAGCCAGAAACTTCAGCTGGAGTTGGGGGCTGGGCAGGGTGAAATTCTGAGATGCTTTCTTTTTCAAACTGTGAGAGATGTGGGACGTAGAGAAAGGTGTATATCAACTAAGTGATAAAAGTCACATAGCCATGATACCTTTGTTAAAATTCTATTTCAGAAGAAGTAAATTGTAAATAAGATGGAAAATTCTGAAAGAGCTCAAGAAATGCAAGAAAATTATCAGAGAAATGGGTAAGCTTTCACTAAGTTCTGTAAGTATTCTTCTACAACTTCACATGCAACTCATCCTTTCCACACCTGTAGCAAAAATGTTTATAATTTTTTCCCAAAAATAGCAATGCTATTTGCATTTTGCTGAACTTCAACATAAGCAGTCTTATAACTAATTAAACAGTGATTTTAGGAAGTGCAATAGGATTAATTGTAATAGGATTTATTTATCCAGGATTTATTGATTTTAGTGCTTCAGATATCTCTTCTTCTGAATTTCTCGTTTTTAATTTCTTGTCCACCATTATATAGAAGAAAGGCACCTGCAAATTTTAATTTCAATTATCTGTGGACCCTTCATTCCATGTGGTACATTTAATACAAGAAAATACTGGATTCCGATTATTTTTTCACTGAATAGAGGTCTCTGTGAATATGTATATTATACAAGTTTCTACTCCTGGAATTCATTAATTGAGAGTTTTTAAATGGAAATAATTTTACATTTATTTTATTTCCACTTTTACCATAATAATTGTGTTATATTTGGACATACAATCTATAAAACTGGAGAAGACCCCCCGAGGTCATGTAGTTTATTAATTCAGTAAATAGCCAGAGAGGGTGTTCTTTTGAGTCATTTTCTTATGAGTCAGAATCACAAACTTCCTTAGGCTAAAGCAAATTCCATTTGGGAACATTTTGAAAATCAAAAGAACTGCATTTCAAACTTCTTTAATCTTTTTGTTGTTATTTTCCCAAAGTAAATGTTCCCCTTTCTAAGCGCCTTTTCCTCATAAATTCAAAACATTATCTAAAGATGCCCTAGCATCCTAGTGTGAGGCGATGCTGAGGGGACAGGTTTATTTTAGAATACATTTGTGCTCTTAAGCATTACCTGTGGACTGAATAAATCATGTGTTCAGCATATATTTCACAGGAGGCATTGTAACTGGATAGTTAAGAGTTCGGGCTCTGGCATCAGACTGAAGTTCTATCACTGGCTACATAAACTTGGGTTGTTTTACTCTGTGACTGTTTCCTCATCTTTAAAGTGGTCATGATAATAATATACTACAGACCTCATTGGTGAACCACAAAAGCTAATAGGTCAGTAGCAATACCAACAGCAAACTGCAACATCTATATGCTATCGCACAGAAAATTAGAATGGGGAGGTGGTTGTTTTTGCTGGTTTCCATGAGGAACTGAGAAAATACACACCTAATTTCATTGGGATGACTAAAGAAGACTGGAGAGAATGGGAGAAAACAATATGAAAGAAAATAGCAACGGGAATTGAAGGTAGGAGTTGGATGGGCCCTGAAAAGTGAAATTAGTGGAATATAAGTGTGGGGTCTGGCCATGAAATATAGGCAGGATTCCTATTAGGTGGAGGTAACACATTTGGAGCTGAGAGCAGAATCGTCGCAGCTCTGGGCCATGCTGATTTGCACTAATGAAAGTACTGGGCCACCAACCTCTCTAAGATCCCCTCCAGTTTGCAAACCAGCAACTAGCACGCTAGGACTAGGAGCTAGTGCGGGTGTGACCCGCACAATGGAATCAGTTTCCTCTGGGCGCCTCAGGCTCCGCCCTCGGTCCTCGCCAAAGGACAGTTGGCCCCAAGAACTGTGTAGAGGGAGGAGACCCCCAAACCCGCCCACCCGCCCGCATGTTGCTTTCTTATCTCAACGCTGATAAAGAGACTTTCACAAAACGATTCAAGCCCTCCTTCGAAACCTTTCCATGAAGGTCAATCGGAGTTAGAAATTATTTCCCTGAAACAACATTTACCAAGAGAAGAGGGTTTACTGGGTCTTAAGCTTCAAAATCTGCATCTAGAGGTGGGGAAACGGATTGTAGGGTTTTGCAATGGTAAAGCATTTTTTTGTCATCTCATGCCTCACCCCAGAGCAAATTGACCGGAACACAAGTAAATTATTAATCTCAGGTGGAATAAAATTAAGTGAACTGTCATTTATCAAAGCTGGCAGAATAATGCGTTATAAAGCTGGAGAGGAGCCAGATGTTTGTCTTCCGGTGACGTGTTTATAAAAAACTTAAACTGCTCCCTCCAGTCTTCTCTTAATGTTTCAGAATTTTGCGCATGCATGTGTGTGTGTGTATTTGTGTGTGTGTAACTGACAGATTGCTGTGAAATCAGTGGATACAATGTACAGCTTTCATGTGGACCTCCTTGAAATGTGAGCATACAAAGCTAAGAAATGAAATTTTCAAACAGGGAGACAAAATTCAGAGTACAGTTGTTTAATGTGTACCTACTAGAACTCATTTCATTTAAAGCTCAGATTTTGTTACTAAAGGTTAAAAATTACAGTCCATCACTTCATACTCATTATGATGGCTAATACAAAAAAGATAAAAGAAAAAGGAAAGAACAAGTGTTGGTGAGGATATAGAGAAACTGGAATCCTTGTGCTGGCAGGAATGTAAAATGGTGTAGTTGCTGTGGAAGACACTATGAATGCTCCTCAAAAAATTAATAGTAGGATTAACATGTAACCCAGCAATTCTACTTCTGGGTATATACTCAAACGAATTAAAAGCAATGAGTTGAAGAGGTATTTGTACACTCATATTCCTAACAGCATTAATAGGAATAGCCAAAATGTGGAAGCAGTCTTAAGTGTTCGACAAAACGTGGCAAAAACATATAACGCAATACTATTCAGCCTTAAAAAGTAAATATTGCAACATCTACTACAATGTGGATGAAACACGAAGACATTATGCTAAGTGAATAATTCAAGGATGAACTTTGAAGACAGCCAGACACGAAAGGAGAAATGCTGTATGATTCTATTTATCTGAGGTGCCTAGAGCAGTCAGATTCATAGAGACAAAATAGAACCACGGTAGACAGGGGCTGGGAGGAGGGGACGATGGGAAAATGTGTAATGTGTACAGAGGTTTAGTTTTGCAAAGTAAAAAGAGTTCTGTGGGTAAATCAAAATAAATGGTGGCACAACAATGTGACTGTACTTAGTGCCTTAGTTATACAATTACAATTATCCAAGAAGATAAAGTCTACATTATATCTATTTTACCACAACTTTAAGAAATTCTACTCCAGACACATGTCTTCAAGTTACTACCCTAACAAGTTTACAGACAACCAGTGACAATTGTCTATCATTAAGTCTATTTTTAAAATTTCAGTGTTGGTAGAAATTTGCTACGAAGGTAGCAAAGTATTAATGGAAAAATTTTGTAAATTATATTCACATTGCAACTGTTGCATTTTGAACTTTTATTTTCCAGAACTGTAGAAGAACAGCCAAAACTGAGAAAGGAAGCTGTTGGATCTATTGAGATAGTAAGTGAAATCAGTTAGAAAGTATATGCATTAAAGATTTTAGAGACTTGTCAGTAGTGCGTAGAATGATTGTGTTTATTAGATTGCATCCATTATTTGCGGGTAAAAGGGAACCAAATGATTCATTAAACTATCACAGGAAAAAGTATAAATAATCTCAAAATTCCACAATAAAGGATAGGGAAAAATAGCATAACATCCACATAATGACTCAGTATTTTAAAAGTGTTTGTGGGGTGTGTGTGTGTGTGTGTGTGTGTGTGTGTGTGTATCACACATAAATGTTACCAAAGGATATTTCTGAGTGGTGGGAAATTATGAGTGATTTTTACCATCTATGTTTACATTTCAGTATATTCCAATGATTCTGCATTGTTATGTGTTATTATTTTTAAAGTGTTACAAATCCTTTTAAATCAAAAATAATTATCTAAGTATTTTTTAAAGCCTGTGTATCAGAGAATGTGTCAGTACCCTTCTTTGAAATCATGTTTAAGGAGCGTTTCATGCATGTGTTCCCAGACATGGCCTTCACCAACTCTAATCTCTGTGTCAGCCTGGCTGTCAATGTTATGTCCCCATAAATATACATGAAACAGCCCCTGTTTTTCAAAAGTCAATTAAAAAAGAAAACTGAATAGTAGCAGAACATGATAAACTTTATCAAGGAGATAGCATTATTCTGGAGGAAGGTGGAGGAGTAGATACTCTCTTAATGTCCGTAATGCTGAATGCAATGCTGTGGAAGTAACACTATAAATATTTATTAGCTATTGCACTGATGAATGGAAAAATAATTTTTTGGTCTCCATTCATAAAATACGCAGTAAGTTCCTCTTGCTGTTATTCAAATCTAATTACATTTTAATGCTATTTAAATTTTATTTTGGCCTCTCTTGGTAAAATAAATAATCCATGTTTTCAATTCTGCTCATGGCTTGGTTTTGGACAGATGCTATGGGGACAGAATATAATATAAAACACTCAATAGATGGCTTTCAGGCATTTCTTTCTTATTCCAAACAGCCCTTAAAAATTATTGTTGACCCCCTTAAATATCCTTATTTACAGGATAGGCATTGTTCTGGGTAGAAAAAAGAAATCTAAGGAATTTAAAATAATCACAAATATAATTCATTACATTTTTACCAGTTAGTTCTGGTCACTGAACTTAGCCGTGATATTGCTATGATGCCAGTGAGCCTAGGGCATTGAAAGTGTGTAGATCAACTTTCCATAAACTAAGATATTGTTGTTGCAGTCTCCAAAATATCTTAACTTATTCCAAAATCAACCAAATGGAATGAAATTTCTGATTCATACCCACCTCTGACCTGACTTGTGTCAGGTATCTACAATTTGTACTGATTTAGCTGCTTTATTTATTTTTATTATTATTATACTTTAAGTTCCAGGGTACATGTGCACAACGTGCATGTTTGTTATATAGGTATACATGTGCCATGTTGGTTTGCTGCACCCATCAACTTGACATTTACATTAGGTGTTTCTCCTAATACTATCCCTCCCCCAGCCCCTGACCTCCCAACAGGCCCCGGTATGTGATGTTCCCCGCCCTGTGTCCATGTGTTCTCATTGTTCAACTCCCACCTATGAGTGAGAACATATGGTGTTTGGTTTTCTGTCCTTGTGATAGTTTGCTGAGAATGATGGTTTCCAGCTTCGTCCATGTCCCTGCAAAGGACATGAACTCATCCTTTTTTATGACTGCATAGTATTCCGTGGTATATATGTGCCACATTTTCTTAATCCAGTCTATCATTGATGGACATTTGGGTTGGTTCCAAGTCTCTGCTCTTGTGAATAGTTAGCTACTTTACTTTTTAATGCCTTTAAAGGAGATGGTAAATTCTCAGTTTTAGTATTTGTTTTTACTTTAGATATAAATACATATCTATGATTTTATGCATTTATTTACCATCTTAATCAATGTGTAAAGTCATGTTTACTAGGTGGCAAAGGGTGTAGGCTGCTGTTTTGTGTGTGTGTGCTTGGTGTGTTTGTTTGTTTTACAGCTGTGGTGCTTGTTTTCCTCAGTTCCGCTTTGCTGATGGTCTGGACATCACACTCATGATCCTGGGTATACTGGCATCACTGGTCAATGGAGCCTGCCTTCCTTTAATGTCACTGGTTTTAGGAGAAATGAGTGATAACCTTATTAGTGGATGTCTAGTCCAAACTAACGCAAGTGAGTATACGATTATTTTTCTGTATCACTCAAGACACAAAAGCACTGAATAAAGCAAACACACATTAAGCTCGTAAGGCAGATTATTGTGTTGTAAAACAGTATCCATATAATCTGTATTTAAGTCATTTATTCTGCTATATTGCTAGGCACTAAAGAAACAAAATCTGGCCGGGGGCGGTGGCTCAAGCCTGTAATCCCAGCACTTTGGGAGGCCGAGACGGGTGGATCACGAGGTCAGGAGATCGAGACCATCCTGGCTAACACGGTGAAACCCCGTCTCTACTAAAAATACAAAAAAACTAGCCGGGCGAGGTGGCAGGCGCCTGTAGTCCCAGCTACTCGGGAGGCTGAGGCAGGAGAATGGCGTAAACCGGGGAAGCGGAGCTTGCAGTGAGCTGAGATCTGGCCACTGCACTCCAGTCCGGGCGACAGAGCGAGACTCCGCCTCAAAAAAAAAAAAAAAAAGAAAAGAAAAAAGAAACAAAATCTTAATGACCACTGAGGTCTATAATTAAATTAAATTAAAATAAATAAATAAATAAATAAGAAACAAAAATCCCCTATTAGTCAGGGTTCTCCAGAGAAACAGAATCGATGGGATGTGCGTGAGAAACAGAGAGAGAGAGTGTGTGTGTGTGCGCGCACGTGTGTATAGAGAGATTTTAAAGAATTGGCTGGCTCACATGGTTATAGAGGCTGGCAAGTTCAAGAGGGTGGGCCGGCATGCTGGGGACTCAGCAGAGAGCCAATGTTGCAGTTCAAATCAGAGAGCCATTTACTGATGTTATGTAGGAATCATCTGAAGCCCACAATAGTTCAGCTTGTCTCTCTGAGAATTCAAATAATTTTTTATCAGAAGTGGTGATTACATCAGGATTTTATCAAAGGCTTGGGTCATCCCAGGCCACTAGGATGTAACACATCCTTTAAAAATAAGAAATCAAGGCCGGGTGCAGTGGCTCATGCCTGCAATCCCAGCACTTTGGGAGGCTGAGGCCAGTGGATCACCTGAGGTCAGGAGTTCGAGACTAGCCTGGCCAACATGGTGAAACCCTGTCTCTATTAAAAATACAAAAAAATTAGCCAGCCATGGTAGCAGGTGCCTGTAATCCCAGCTACTTGGGAGGCTGAGGCAGGAGAATCGTTTGAACCCGGGAGGCGAAGGTTGCAGTGCCAAGATTGCACCATTGTACTCCAGCCTGGGCAACAAGAGTGAAACTCCATCTCAAGGAAAAAAAGAAGGAGAAAGGGAGGAAGAGGAAGAAGAAGAAGAAGAGGAGGAAGGGGAAGAAGAGGAGGAGGAGGGGGAAGAGGAAGAGGAAGAAATAATCAAGTATGATCAAATCTTTCAGTTTACTAGTTACTTAGGTTTTGTTTGTTTGTTTGTTTGTTTGTTTGTTTTAGTAGTTTTTAGCCATGCACTATATAACATAATGCAGAAGAGAAGAAGAAAATTATAGCACTAGAGACAGGTACCCTGAATTGGTGGTGAGAGAAACTAGCGATTAGGTGTGGAAAAGGTGTTTTTATATTGCCCTTATTTGTAGGCATCTTTCGTGTATCCTTTATAGCATCCTATTTCAGGGTCATGTCTTTCAAGGTGACATTATTCTTTAGGTGTAAATGCCAGTGATTTTCCTACGCACTGATGTAATAGCTATGAAGTGTTTTTAATCTGGTAGATATTATAAATATTAGTAATTTCCTGATTTTATGTGCTTTTCCCCAAATTCCACACTAGGAAGTATTGTTATAAATACTTATTATAACTGGGACAAATGACTCTTTAAGACCTAGACTGTCTTTTCATCAACATTAGCCTATCTTTGTGCAGTCTACTTCCCTCTGTGCTCTGTTTGACTTTAAATTCTAATTTATACCTAAATTATACCTTCTTGTTTTCCAAAAAGCAAATCTTTAAGCAAAAAAAAAAAAAAAAAATCTTTAAAGCAAAAAAAGTCTTTAAACCCAAAAGCAAATCTTCTACGTGTACTAATCTTGAGTGGAATAAACTCATTGCTTCCATCTCTGTCTTTCCATAATCTCCTGCTTAAACAGTTATGATTTTTTAAATATTTTAATAATATAAATAAAATTAAGAATATAAGGTAAAATCTGACATATTAATGATGTAAATTGATATATGTGCTAAACAATTTGTTGTTAAACAAATGGAGCCACCAATTCACTGAGTAAATATTTATTGATTGTCAACTACATCTGTATGAACAAATGAATGAATGAATGCATGAGTAAATGAGCAACCTGGCAACCTAAGACCTTCTGCTTGGCAGTATTCCTTTTGTTCAATTTTTTCTGTAATTGATTGCCTTACCTGTTTTGGATAGGCTAGGTACTACATATCTAATTGCTATTGCTGTGAATTCTAATTTTGTTGTTGTTCAAGGCTTCTCCAGTTTCCTGGTTTTATCAAATGTGGTAAACATATAGAGGAGTTCAATAATGATTTAGATAAATTCATGGATATTATTGGTATATTATAATACATTGTTAAAGAGAAATAGGGATATTAAGAGGCAAACCTTCAACCTTCTAACATTGATTTTCAGGAGGATAATAGAGCAAGATTATTCATTCCTATAAATAAAAATATTAATAATAGCTATCATTAGTTGGAGATCCATTTTTGTTTGAGTCCTGATCTTCCCAAAATATTACCTCTATCAATATAATCTATACACTGAGATTATGCCATTTTTATGAGATTGCAGGAACCATTTTTAGAAACAATGTTTATTTCCTTTATTTGCTCAGTTAAATCTCATTGAAATCTCCATTTCTGCCATATGAATTTTGGTATTTTTTCCTACCACAATTCCATAAATAGAATAAGGGAGAAATTATTGTTGGCATATAAATAAAGATCATAAACATTGTAATATGTGATGATGTTATGGTTATAACAGATGAAGAGTCATGATGTCTGCAGTTCATTTCAAATGTTGATTATAAAGGTATAAGGAGAAAATTAGAATCATGGATATCGACCACAGTTTTGTGTTGTTGGTGAAATCAGGACTTTGGTATATTACACAGTGTACAATTTTTTTTCTACTAGAAGATATATAGAAAAGTTTACATAGAAAACTAACAACCTTTTAACATTGTTTTACCATGTTACTATCCTGGTTATACTCAACACGTTTCAATGAGCTTTCCATTTTTCCCATGGCTAATTCTTCTAGAACTTACACACATGTTCTTGCTTTTCTTGGACTTCTGAAATCATTCCTTGGAGTGTTTTAAACTGAATTCAAAGTATATAATCTCAGGCAGAAGCAGGGAATTCTATTACTATTATTTTCCTGACTGTTGCCTGATCAGAGATGCCCCAAAGAATTCTTTCCAGTTATGAGCTATATGGATAATGCTTCCTTATAGTTTTCCAAGTTTCATGAGTACTTCTTCAGAGCAGAGATAATTATTTCTAGTTCTAGGTTAAAGAATAGAAAATGAGATGATAATAAACCTGTTTGTGGGCAGTAAATCTGTTGTCTTAAGAGGGCACTATATGTGGTTTGGAGGGCGATCTGTGTAACAGTATGATCAATTATAAATTAATTTCCTCTATAATTTAAATAACCTTTTTTACAGCAAATTATCAGAACTGTACTCAGTCTCAAGAGAAGCTGAATGAAGATATGACTGTGTAAGTTCAAATGAAATGTTAATATCACATTTGTTGCCTGATGCTTTATTTAAAGCTTACAAGAAAAAAGCAACTGAAATTTTGTATGACCATTAATATTACATAACAAATGATTAAAGCAAACATTTCCTCTTCTTTCATTAGGCATATAAAATGCAATTAGCACATATTTTTTCTTCTACTCGAAAGATATATAGGTCATAGGCTTTGAGTTGTATTTGACAAAGTTGCCATCAATTTAAAAATTGTAAGGATTTGCATTTTTGTAGGAATTTTGCCTCCCAGCAATATCCTGGGAAAGAAAGGACTTGATTTGCCTTCTAAAAAATTATATTCCTTGTGAGGCTCATTGAAAATTCTATTTCTTTAAACATCAAAAATCACAAAATGTGTGCAACAAATAAATAGTAAAAGTAAGAAAATACTTTTTAAAATAAAAATACTAAGGTTTTATTCACACTAAATTTGGAGACTAATTATTCAGACTATTATGGTAAAGTTGTATCCAAACAAAAAATTGTAAAGTCTGAATAATAAATAACTTACAAGGATGTTCTGTTTTGTAATTTTAGGTATTAAACAGTATGGTTCATTTACTCAACATGTTCTGACTTTCTTAGGTAGACACTACCTCTCTCAGTATATTGACTGGATTTCCATACTGCCTCACTAAAATTTTCTGGGTCTTTACTCTAAATCTAAATGATTCCTATTCTTTTCCCCCAAAGATGAAGACACCATGTTGTCAAGGGACACCCATCACATTGCAGTGACATCTTCTGGGCCTTAATTTTTTTAATTAAAAAATTATAATTGATGCACAATAATTGTATATATCTATGAGGTACATAGTGATGCTATAATACATGTAACACATAGTGATCAGATCAGATTAATTAGCATATTCATTATCTCAAACATTTATCATTTCTTCATGTTGGGCATATTCAGTATCTTTCTTCTAGCTATTTGAAATCATGTAATATATTATTGTTAACTATAGCCATAGTTAACTATAATACTATAGGACATTAGAACTTATTTCTTGTATCTGGCTATAATTTTAGCATTAACAAATATCTCCTTATCCCTTCCTTCTCTCTACCTTTCCCAGCCTCTAGTATCCTCTGTTCTTCTTTAGTTTTAATTCCTAATATGCCCTGTCCAATATGTTAGCCATGGCCATTTGTGGCCATATAATTTTGTTTATAGATTTAGGGGGTACAAGTGCAGTTGTGTTACATGAATATATTGCATGGTGGTAAAGTCTGGGTTTTTTGTGTAACCATCACCCAAATAGTAAACCTTATAGCCATTAAGTAATTTCTCATCTCTTACACCCCCTTTTACCCTCTCAGCCTCTAAGTCTCCAATGTCTATTATTCCACTCTCTTTGTCCATGTGTACACATTATTTAGCTCCCACTTATAAGTGAGAACATGTGGTATTTGACTGTTTCTGAGTTATTTTATCTAAGATAATGGCCTCTAGGTCCATCCATGTTGCTGCAAAAAAAAAAAAAAACCATGATCTCACTATTTTTTATGGCCGAGTAGTATTGCATGCTGTGTGTGTGTGTGTGTGTGTGTGTGTGTGTGTGTGTGTGTGTGTGTGTAAACATTTTCTTTATCCATTCATTCATTGATGAACACTTAGGTTGATTCCATATATTTTTCTATTGTGAATAGGGCTACAATAAACATACAAGTTCAGGTATCTTTCTGGCACAACGATTTCTTTTCCTTTGGGTACATACTCAGTAGTGACACTGCCAAATTGAATGGTAGTTCAACTTTTAGTTCTTTGAGAAATCTCTATACTGTTTTCCATAGAGGTTGTACTAATTTACATTACCCCCAATAGTGTATATGTTCTTCTTTCTCTGCATTCTCACCAACATCTATTATTATTTGACTCTTTAATAGTAGACATTCTGATTGGTGTAAGACAGTGTTTCACTGTGGTTTTATTTGCATTTCTCTGATGATTAGTGATGTTAAGTATTTTTTCATATGCTTTTTGGCCATTTGTATGGCTCCTTTTGAAAAGTATCTGTTCATGTCCTTTGCCCACTTTTTAATGGAGTTATTAAGGTTTATTTTATTGTTGTTGTTGAGATGTTTGAGTTCCTTGCAGATTCTAGATGTTAGTTTTTTGTTGGTTGCATAGATTGCAAATATTTTCTCCCATTCTACAGGTTGTCTTTTCACTCTAAAACATAATCTAAAAGATTTTTTTTTTGCTGTGCAGAAGCTTTTTAATTTAATTAATTTCCATTTGTCTATTTTTGGTTTTGTTGCATTTGTTTTTGAGGTCTTAGTCATGAATTCTTTGTCAAGGCCAATGTCCAAAAGAGTTTCTCCTAAGTTTTCTTCTAGGATTCTTATCATGTCAGGTGTTAAATTTAAGTCTTTAATACATCTTTAGTTGATTTTTGTATATGGCGAGAAATAGGGGTCCAGTTTTATTCTTTTGCTTACAGATTTCCAATTTTCCCAGCACCATTTATTAAATAGGATGTCCTTTTTCCAATGTATGTTTTTGTTGGCTTTGTTGAAGGTCAATTGGTTGTAGGTATGTGGCTTTATTTCTAGGTTCTCTATTCTTTTTCCTTGATTTATATGCCTATTCTTATACCAGTACCATGATGTTTTGGTTACTATATAGCCTTGTAGTATAATTTGAAATCAGGTAGTGTGACACATTCAGCTATGTTCTTTCTGCTTATAGTTGCTTTGGTTATTAAGCCTTTTTTTTTTTTTTTTTTTTTTGGTTGCATATGAATTTCAGGATTGTCTTTTCTAATTCTGTGAAAAATGACATTGGCATTTTGATAGAAATTGCATTGAGTGTATAGATTGCTTTGTCCAGTAAAGTCATCTTAATGATATTGATTCTTCGGATCCATGAGCATGGGATGTTTTTCCATTTGTTTGTGTCATCTACAATTCCATTCATCAGTGTTTTGTAGTTTTCCTTGTAAAGATCTTTTAATTCCTTAAATATATTCTTAGATATTTTTTGTAACTATTGTAAATGGGATTGATTTCTTGATTTGATTCTCATTTTGATCATTATTGGTGTATAGAAATGTTACTGATTTTTGCACATTGATTTTATAACCCGAACCTTGACTGAATTTGTTAGCAAATCTAGGAGTATTTTGGTGGAATTGTTATGGTTTTCTAGGTATAAGATCATATTATCAGCAAATAAATAATTTGACTTTCTGTTTTCCAATTTGGATGCCTTTTATTTCTTTCCGTTGCCTGATTTCTCTATGAATATGAAGTGATTAAAATTAAATGAAATTTAAAGTTCAGTTTCTCATTCTCAATCACATGTCAAGTGTTAATAATTATATCTGGCTGGCTTCCATACAGTACAGCATAGATATTGAACATTTTTTTCATCATGGAAAGTTCTATTGGATAGTGTTGTTCTGGGCTACAGTGTGAATGATGCTCCCTTGAATTGAGTTCTGCTGCAGCTTCAACTTTCTTTGGCGTAAAGTTCTTTTCTTAGCTAATTTTACATAAAATTTCTCTATATTGGATCTTTTGAAAATTCTTGATTAGGATCTAGGGTAGTGCTTTCTACTGAATTTTTGGTCTTACAGTATTAAGGCAGGGCTCCAATGTACAGTCTCAAAGTATATTTTTTTCCACAAAAAGTTTAAAAATTTTTTAATAGGAGCATCTGTTTAAAAGTAGACAATAAAAATAAATAAATAAATAAATAAATAAATAAATAAATAAATAAATAAAAGTAGACAATAAAGGGGACAATAGCGGTGGCTCAAGCCTGTAATCCCAGCACTTTGGGAGGCCGAGACGGGTGGATCACGAGGTCAGGAGATCAAGACCATCCTGGCTAACACGGTGAAACCCCGTCTCTACTAAAAAATACAAAAAACTAGCCGGGCGAGGTGGCGGGCGCCTGTAGTCCCAGCTACTCGGGAGGCTGAGGCAGGAGAATGGCGTGAACCCGGGAGGCGGAGCTTGCAGTGAGCTGAGATCCGGCCACTGCACTCCAGCCTGGGCGACAGAGCGAGACTCCGTCTCAAAAAAAATAAATAAATAAATAAATAAAAGTAGACAATAAAAGGGACAATAAGATGAAAAGATATGTCTATGTACAGTTATTTAAGGGCCACTAAATTTATAAGAAAACATACTTACCTTTTATAGTACTTGTTATACTATTATTTCTTTTTTTAAGATTTATTTAAATAATAAGAAATTTATTACTGAGACCAGCTGCGATGGCTCACTCATGTAATCCCAACATTTTAGGAGGCGGAAGCAGGTAGATCAATTGAGGTCAGGAGTTCAAGACCATCCTGGCTAACATGGTGAAACTCCATCTCTACTAAGAATACAAAAATTAGCTGGACGTAGTGGCGGGCACCTGTAGTCCCAGCTACTCGGCAAGCTGAGGCAGGAGAATCGTTTGAACCCGGGAGTTGGAGGTTGCAGTGAGCTGAGATCACACCACTGCACTCAAGCCTTGGCAACAGAGCAAGACTCCATCAAAAAAAAAAAAAAAAAAAAGAAGGAAGGAAGGAATTACCTATAATATTCAGTACATTATTATTAATTATAATTATTAATGTATTCAGTATGTTAATATTTTTGAAATATTTGAGATACATATTAAAGAAGACTCCTCAGTCAAATTGGTTTGAAAAATGTTATCTATGACAGCCTTCTATCGGATACATACATGACAGATATGGATAGTAAGGGTGTCATTTAGTTAGCTTGATTTAATCCAAGTTTTCCAAACCTATTAATATTTGATTATGGAACCTAATTCATTTCTGCTAGAATTGATTAGCATCTGTGGAACTAATATTTTAATGAACACTGATTTGCATAATTTTTTGAGTATAAGGCAATAGTACTTCTTCCATCTGTAATAATCAGGAACTAAAGAATTCTATTCTACCTGTTATTTTCCAAAGAAAATGACTCAGCTTTATAATTTTAATGTTAAGTCTATGCCTCTGTCTTATTTCTCAGAAAATTTTTCTAAAAATAGTTGAATCTTTTGTTGCTGACTTCAGATTGGAATGACTAAATAGTGCCAGGACTATTGCTGGTGAATATGATGCCTCCTCTTTTGCTGTCAAAAGTTGATTACTTAATTTTTTGTTTTTAGATGGAGTTTTTGCTCTTGTTTCCCAGGCTGGAGTGCAATGGCACAATCTTGGCTCACCACAATCTCTGCCTCTCAGGTTCTAGAGATTCTCCTGCCACAGCCTCTGTAGTAGCTGGGAATACAGACATGCGCCTCCATGCCCAGCTAATTTTGTATTTTTAGTAGAAACGGGGTTTCTCCATGTTGGTCAGACTGGTCTCGAACTCCCAACCTCAGGTGATCTGCCCGCCTCGACCTCCCAAAGTGCTAGGATTACAGGTGTGAGCCACTGCGCCAGGCCTTGATTACTTAATTCTATATGAACTTCTAAGCAACTTGATCCTTTTCTTTTGCTACTTCTAATGTATCTAGCATAACCTACTTGAAACAGAAGGGGCAAACTAGACAGCCAACTCCATGTTAGATTAATACATAGTAAGTGCTCAATAAATGAAGCCATTAAATCAATGTTAATTTGGGTGACTTTTGGAATCAGAAAGCTAAGCCCTCAAGGGTGGCTTCATTTCTTGATGCAAAATTAATTGCCTGGGCTCTGGGGCTACTAAAATTCTTCTTCTGGATCCCAGGTAGTTTGGAAGTCTGACTACTAGATGAATGTGGAGTTAATAAGTAGAGTTCTTCCATGTGGAAAACCTGAGTGTGTTGTTTCATTTATTTGTTTATAAGGAATAGTTTTTAAAAAGTGAGTCAGTTCTTCTATAAAATTATTTTAAATTATTTTTTCTGATTAAATTACATTTTCATTGTAGCAAGTGTGAAAAGATACAAATGCACAAAGAAGACAATTAAATCACTTATATATAATCCCACCACTAATAGATAAAAATATTAATTTCTGTTTATATTATTATAGTATGTTTACATGTATAGTGGTACACATATAATTTTAGTGCAATTGTACTGTTCATATGATTTTTAATACGTTTGTTGATGTATAATTTACTTAGCATATAATTTACCAGTCTTAATTGTGCAACTTAATGATTTTCAGTAAATGTATGGAGTTGTACAACCATCACCACGATATTTCTAGAACACTTTTATCCTCCTACAAAGATCTTCATTTGCAACCAATCCCTATTCCCACGCCCAGCTTGAGGCACCTCCTTATCTGCTTTTTATTTGAAAATATTTGCACATAACTGACACTGTATATGCATGGAAATATATAATATGTAAGTTTCTTGCACCTGGCTTCGTTTGTTTGGCATACCGTTTTTGAGGTTCATCCATGTTGTAACTGGTAGTAGTTTATTCCTTTTTATTGCTTAGTAGTAATCCATTGCAAAGCTGTATCACATTTTGTTTATCTCTTCACCAGCTGATGGATATTTGGATTGTTTCTACTTTTTGGCTATTTACAAATACGCTTCTGTGGACATTGATGTACATTTCTTTGTGTGGACATATGTTTTTATTACTCTTGAGTAGACCTAGGAGTAGAATTGCTGGTAAATTTAGATTTGTCTCTTTGAAACACTGCCAAACTGTTTTTTAAAAGTGGCTACACCATTTTACTGTCCCACCAGCAGTGTCTGAGGGTTCCAGTTTCTCCATATCCTCATCAACACTTGTCATTGCCTTTTTTATTACAGCCATTGTAGTAGGTATGAAGGGGTATTATAATATGACTTTAATTTGCATTTCCCTAGTGACTAATGATGAGCATTTAATGTACTTTTTAATCTATTACTATAGTTTCTTTGGTGAAATGTCTATTCAAATATTTTATCTATTTTTAAATTGTGCCATTAGTCTTCTTAGTATTAAGTGGTAAGAATTCTTTATAAATTCTGATTACAAGTTCTTTGTTGGATATACAATTGGCAAATATTTCTTCTCCATCTGTCAGAGTGTTCACTTTCTTAGAGGTTTCTTTTGAAGGACAAAGTTTTTAACTTTGGTAAAGTTCAGTTCACCAAGTTTTTATTTTATGGATTGCACTTTTGGGTGTGGGAATTTTTTGCCTAACCCAGGATGATGAAGATTTTCCTCTACATTTTCTTCTTGAAATTGCGATGTTTTAACTCTTAAACTTAGGTCTATGATCCATTTTGAGTTAATCTCTGTGAGTGATGTGAGGTAATGGTTTAAATTTACCTTTTTTGCATGTGGCTATCCAGTTGTCCCAGAATCATTTGTTGAAAAAACAATCTTTTCTCAATTGAATTGACTTGGCGCATTAGCTAAAAATCAACTGCCAATAAATGTAAGGGTCCGTTTCTGTTCTCTCGGCTCTTGCAGTTATTGATATGTCTGTCTTTATGCCAGTACTGCATTGTTTCGATTACTGTAGTTTTACAGTTTTAATAAATAAACTCAGGAAGTGTAAGTTCTCCAAATTTGCTCTTCTTTTTAAAAATTACTTTGGCTATTCTGAGTTCTCTACGTTTCTATGTATATTTTATGAACACCTTGTCAATTTCTGCAGGAGAGCACACAGGAGAATTTTGACAGGGATTGCAATGAATCTATAGATAAATTTGGGGAAGACTGTCATCTTAACAACACTGAGTCTCCCAATCCATCAACGGAATGTTTATTCATTTATTTAGATCTTCTTTAACTTCTCCTAATAATGTCTTGTGCTTTTCAGTGGATTCATCTTACACTTATTTTATGTGATTGTTGCAAACCTTTTCCCCACAATATAAAAAAAAAAAAAATTCAACAAGATGATTTGTATTAAGCCTGTAGTATTCCATCCTATCCTTGAATAGTTCCTCTTACTAGAAAACATGGTAAATTATTTATGATAGTTATGGTCTATTAAAGTTTCTGTGAAAATCAAATTCTGAAGATTACTCTTAGGAGAAACACAGTGTTAGGATCCTGTGAGCCTCTGGTGACAAACTTTTTGTCAACCAAATAACACACAACCTCACTTTATGTGTGCTTTTTTTTAAAGACACCTTATTTAATATGTGTTGGTGATTCTTTAACATTGAACTCATGTTCTCACTATATCTCACTCCTGAATGAAACTTATCTGACACACCTGTTTTCTACATAGGGCACATCACAGCCTTCTTGCACTAAGGAACACTAGCCATCACTTCAGCATGATGCTTGGGAACTATTATAAATAGCAAAATCATCAACCAAAAGCACAAAAATGAGAAAAACTTGGCACTAAATAGACCACGAAAATAATCTTTGTTTACAGTACAAGAGCTGAAACAAGAATGCAGAGTACGGGCCTTGCTGGACCTCAGCTGAGAACGTGTGCATCAAGCAAACCAAATTTTTGGTCACTCTGTGCATGTCCATAAATAACCATGAAAACACTACAAGTATTGACTTGGGACTTAGAAAAAAAATTTCAGCAAGGAAGCAGATTTGCAAATACAGAATTTTCAAATGATGAGCATCAATTGTATTTTTCTCTCCTGTGTTGCTTGGTACTTCACTCTCCTGGATTTTCAACCACCTCACAGCCTTCTTGGCAGATTCTTTATCTTCACCCCAAGCTACATCTTTGCACAGTTACTGATAGTCCTTGGCCCTCTTCTCTTCTTTACCTACACTTAATTCTTCCTCCTCCTGGGTGTTCTCAGCCAGTCCCTTCGTTTTAATTCCCACCTTCCTATAAGTTACTGCTTTCAAATCCACATCCCCGGCCTAGACCCCCTCTCTTGTGCTTCCATTTCTCATTTTCAGCTTCTTACTTGATCTCCATTTTGAGGTTTAACAGGCATTTCTGACTTCCCATGTCTAAATCTGAACTCTCTCTATGTCTTGCAAATCTTGTCTTTGTCCCAGTCTCTCGCATCTGTAAGTGATACCGTCATCACCAGCTGCTCTACTCAAAACCTAAGAAGTTATTCTTGATTTCTCCCTTTCCTACATTCCTCATATCCAATACATTGGCATTTTTTTCAGGAAGAATCTATTAAATAAAGATTACTTTATTATTACAAACACATACACACACACAATTATAAAACACTAGTGTGCACCTGTAGTCCCAGTGTTATGTACTATCAGTGCCAGCTACTCAGGAGGCTGAGACAGGAGGATCCCTTAAGCCTAGGAGTTTGAGGATAGCCTGGGCAATATAGTGAGATCCCATCTTTTTTAAAAAATCAAATAAACTATAAAGCACTAAGAAATCTAAATATCCATGCGAGAGCAAACAGGTGGCAATTAAACATCCTGGGTCTATAGCATGCTTGAAGGAGACTGTGACTGATTAGATCCCCATGGTGGAGAGAGCATCTCTATAGGCAAAGGGGGCTTACCTGTAACAGCTGTTCAAGTTCTCTCTTCTCATCAAGGATCATGAAAGGTACTCCATTCAAGGTGAGGTGTACAATCTGATGCTCTTCAAGCAGGTCAAATTCTCATAATCTAAAGGATTGAATGGAAAGGACTTTTCTTTTTCAGGATAGGTGTCATTGGAGGCAGGAAGGGAGCTTTTTGCTTTGACAGTCTTCCCAGTCATGTGTCTAGCAGAGAAAGTTGGTTGTTCTTATTCAGGGCATCCATTAGTCTGGCAATTTTTGTTTCTAAAATACACCTAAAATCTGTCTGCTTCTTTTCATGTAGGCTGCCATGATCCTCATCCAAGCCCCCATTCTTCTCACCTTGGCCATGGCAATAGCTTCTTAACAGGACTTCATGCTCAATTATTTCTGCTTTCATCTGTTCTCCACAGAGAAGCTGGAGTGGTCTTTTAAAAAGTTGAACAGATAATGCCATCCCATGCTTAGATCTTCCAATGATCTTCTGCTTCTCCTGGAATAAAACATGAACAATGTACTGTAAAAACGCTAGAATATGCCAAATTCTCCAGCCTCATTATTTCTTACCACTTTGGACTTCTTTTGTTTCTAGAACATGCTAAACAACTTTTTTCTGACTCAGTCTCTCCTGGGAGAGATGTTTTTTCCTCTCCCTGGAATGCACTTCCTGCTCTTTTTATGGCTGGCTTACTTTCATGTTTTGGATCCCAGCTATAATATCACTTCCTCACAGAAACATTTTTTAACCACTCTATTTATCTGTGCTAGCTCTCCCAACCCATGTTTACTCACCAGTTATTCTGTGAACTATCACCCTGTTTACTTCCTTCCTAGAAAAGCCTATTTTTTTCTCTTTGCATATTGTCTGCCTCCTGCCAGAATTGGAGGACTTATTATCCTGCTCATGGCGGTGTCTCTAGAACCTCACACATAGTGGGCACTCAGTATACATTTATTAAATAATTACATTTCTTATTTGGTCTCCTACTGTAAAATATTTGGATTGTTTTCAATTTTTCTATATTGTTACAAATGCTACAAAGACCAGTTATATAAATGAATCTTTGTATGTATTACCTCAGGGTGAATTCCTTAAGTTGAATTTGGGGCTGACTATGTATAGTTTTTAAGCTTTTTATCAAATGCTTTTGACTGCTATCTTTTTTTTTTTTTTTTTTTTTTTTTTAACCCTCCAGTTCCACCTACAGTTACCTTGATTGCCTCTATGGAACTTTTTCATATGGAAGTATTAAAAATACTGAAAGAAGACATAAATAGCAAGAATGCTTTAAAATACTAATTTCTGATAATAATGTAAAAGATGTACTCTATGTTTTACAAGGAAACCTAGATCATTATATTCAATGTACTTCACTCTCATGGCATGTTATTTTTAGTCCTTTTTCTAGTTCTAGCATAAATTTCCTCAATCAAATACTGTGATCGATTTGTGTGTGTGTGTGTAACAAGAGAAAAATGTTGCACTTTGGTCTCACATTCTAATACTCTTTCTTCAGGTTGACCCTGTATTATGTTGGAATAGGTGTTGCTGCCTTGATTTTTGGTTACATACAGATTTGCTTTTGGATTATAACTGCAGCACGACAGACCAAGAGGATTCGAAAACAGTTTTTTCATTCAGTTTTGGCACAGGACGTCGGCTGGTTTGATAGCTGTGACATCGGTGAACTTAACACTCGCATGACGGAGTAAGAAGATGATATTGTAGTACATTAGCTTTGTTTACATATGTGACATGTAAATGACCTAACTACATTTATTTGCCTGTTTCAGTGACATTGATAAAATCAGCGATGGTATTGGAGATAAGATTGCTCTGTTGTTTCAAAACATGTCTACTTTTGCAATTGGCCTGGCAGTTGGTTTGGTGAAGGGCTGGAAACTCACCCTAGTGACTCTATCCACATCTCCTCTTATAATGGCTTCAGCGGCAGCATGTTCTAGAGTAAGTGAGATGGCTAATGCAATGTTGAATGGAAGCAGCAGTGTGGACTAAATGACACATTGAGTTTGTCCAAAAATGGCTTTTCTATTCATTTGCCATGTCCCAAACTACAAAGGGATATTATACACCACAAATACTTTTGATTTTGTTCTCCATTAATCCCCTTTCTATCTTCAAGTTATTTAGCTAAAATGAAATGTTTTTAATAGCTTACTAACATTAAAAACATTTCTCTTCATTTAGCAGTCTAACACAACTTCAAGTGCTAGCATGGATAAAGTATGATGCTGTTATACATGTGACGTGTAGTTGTTGCTGTTGGGACAGCCTTGTTTGTTCTAAATACCCAGATCAACATGTTATGATTCATTTCATTGGGTAGAATGGAATTTTTTATATCATCCTCTTAAAGTTTACATGTATATATACATAAAGATTTTTCAAGGCAAGGTCTCACTTTGTCACACAGGCTGGAATGCAATGGGACAAACACGGTTCACTGCAGCTTCAGCTTTGCAGGCTCAAGTCATCCTCCCATCTCAGCCCCCCAAGTAGTTGGGACTACAGGCGACCATGCCCAGCTAACTTTTGTATTTTTTGTAGAGACAGGTTTTCACCATGTTGCCCAGGCTGATCTCGAATTCTTGGGCTGAAGCTGTCCACCCACCTCGGCCCCCCAAAGTGCTGGGATTGCAGGCCAGTGAGCTACCGCACCCAGTCAAGCTTATATTTAAATAAGGCTTTCAATTACATTTCAAATGTCTGCTAATATCTATTTTTATGTACTACATAAATATGTTTCAGTTTTTTAAACAAATTATGTACTTGCATTCTAAATTACATTTTTAGCACTGTTTTGCTGTAAGTATACCACAAAATTGTAATCTTATCTACAGCCTGGTTTTGAAACCAATACTCTTTGTGAAATCTAAAAACAGCAAATGCATCTCTGGTATTACTCTTCAAATCATATCTTTTGGCAATTCTACCAGTGTATATACTCATCTTCTAGATCGGAGGCACAGTGCTTTAAATTTGGCAATACTAATTGTTCTTTACGCAAATACAATTCATAAAATTTCCAGAGTTTATTTGCTAACAATATACTAATCAACCAAACAAGAATTTTCAGCAATAAAAATATTCTATAGTGGGCTAAGCCCTTAACAATAGGCTTGGAGATTTGGACAGCACGTCTTTACTTAGTGTGACTCTGAGTGTTGACTTTGTAGCCTTTATAAAAATCTTCATCCTCAGCTTATTTGAAACGAGGAAGGAAATCTCAGTAGAAAGATTGCCTGTAGTAAGTTACTAAGATCAGAACCTTAACTGCCCACAGAAGAGAAGTAAACAAGGAGTTGTAAAGGAATAGCAGTGGGTAGTCTAAATTCTGTTATTGTATTAATTGATCATGAAGAGGAAGCAGGTGAAGGTCAGAGTTGTCCAAATGATGCGATACCAGAGTGGATGGTTTCTAGCTTCCTTCAATTCAACTTGGCAAGTATCTATTAAATACTTGCTAAGTATAAGGCTTTCTGCCAGGTGGTGTTTCCCCTCTAGTGATACACTATAGGAATAATTATCTTTAGTAAGTGAATTCAGAAAATAATGAGTATTACTCAGCTTCTGTTACTCTCTGACTATAACAGTTATCCAAGCATGTCTTGTATAAAATCAGCTCCTATTATGTGGAATATATTTTTCAGGTGGATAGACTTGCTATGCGAATAGGCAATAGTCATGAATTCACAGCTCTGAAGGCAGTGTCCCCGCTGTTCCCTTTCGTGGAACTGTTGTGCTAATTTCAAAATGTAAAGTGATTAGTAAATGGGACGTATAATAGAGAAAAGGGCATGTGAAATCAGGTAAACCTGTCTAGTCACCAATAGTGATATTTTCCCTTTTCTCTCTGAAATCTTACCTATTAGTATTTTGACGACAAATTTTTGAAAATGCAGAGATAGAGTTTTTAAAAATACCATTAGGCTACTTAGAATTCAAATTCCACCTGACTTAAATGCTCAGTACATTATTACTACGCAGAGCCATTTTTTAACTGTGGTTGTGGTTTGTTACAGATGGTCATCTCATTGACCAGTAAGGAATTAAGTGCCTATTCCAAAGCTGGGGCTGTGGCAGAAGAAGTCTTGTCATCAATCCGAACAGTTGTAGCCTTTGGGGCCCAAGAGAAAGAACTTCAAAGGTCTGTCCCTTTAAATATAACAAAATATGCTTGGTTTTATTTTCCCCAGTGGCTACTAAGTTGTGTTCTGTTTTTGTAAGGTATACACAGAATCTCAAAGATGCAAAGGATTTCGGCATAAAAAGGGCTGTAGCCTCAAAACTGTCTCTTGGTGCTGTGTACTTCTTTATGAACGGAACCTATGGACTTGCTTTTTGGTATGGAACCTCCTTGATTCTTAATGGAGAACCTGGATATACCATCGGGACTGTTCTTGCTGTAAGTCTTGTTTGAGAACAAGATATCTGGCCTGGATGATCTTTCCTTACCTAGTTTAGCCAAAATTCCTCTTTGAAGATGAATATTCAAAGATGAATGTTTTTAATAAACAAATATTTGTTTCCCTCAAATTATTTGTACACACCTTTGAATTATAGTTATGAATTGACGGGATTTATTCATCCAACATGTTTTAGTGTCCTCGTTGTGTCAAGCATCTGCATTCTGCTTTTAGAAGAATCATAATTGAATTCCCCTTGGGAAATACACTGAGTTTTCTTAATCTAGCAGTGAAAAAGGCCAATCTTTTGTGAGACTTTTCCTTGCATCTTGGCTGAGATCAGACAGTGTTCTGCATTCACCTTGCTAAATGTCTTCTCTCCGGAAATGGTCTGTAGAGTTTGCATTCACCTCCCCTTCCTCTGTCCTTTCAGCATGTAGTAATGTTAAAAACAGACTACATACAGTTCTGTCCAATATCACAGTTTGGAGACTTTCAAATTCCTAGGAGTTATGTGTTAATTAATAATTGATTCAGTTATCCCCTCAAGTTACAACAATAAACAGATCAGTTCAGGATTAAGAAATATTTGTCTTGAGGAACCAAAATGATCTGCTCTTTATACTTTGATCCTTGTTTGGCCTTTCCATTCTATATAGATTTCTCTTCTTTCCATTAAATTCATCTTTTGAATTTGAGGCATTCATAATTAAGACTTTAGATAGTCATTTATTTCATATAAAGTGAAATGTGAACATGAAGGATTTTTCACTCATCTTCACTCCTCAATTTATGTGTGGCTGGGTAACTGGCTTACTAAGCCTAAGCATCCTCATCTGTATGGTAGGAATAAGAGCTCCTAGCTTGAGGGATTCTTTTCTTATTTGACTTTTTGCAGAGATGAGTCTGTCTCAAAATGGACAGCTGTTCCCTAATACAAAAATTCAAAACCAGCTTGAGTGAAAACAGTACAATGTCTCTGAGCCAATGAAATCTACTGGATTTTTCTTTTTAAAGTTCAAGGGGTCACCCAGCAAGGAGGAAGGTGCAACTCACCATGGGGTTTATACAAGGCCAGTACACTTCAGTCAGCAGATTTTTCTGGTCACACATCCCAGCAGGTGATAACCACGAGACTATGAGATAATCGAAATTTGTTCCATATTAGGAAAAGGCCAAGGATACTTTGGCGATATCTTCCATTCTGTCTTACCTAATTCCTCTAATATCTCTCTGTGAGCTTAAACCAATAATTATATATTACATTCTATTATCTTTCTTACATAACTGCAGAAAGCTAAATACCATTTTGTTTGTTCCTATAGGTTTTCTTTAGTGTAATTCATAGTAGTTATTGCATTGGAGCAGCAGCCCCTCACTTTGAAACCTTCGCGATAGCCCGAGGAGCTGCCTTTAATATTTTCCAGGTTATTGATAAGGTAAGACCCCTCCTATTGCTTTGAAGAATAACTATCATTACTGCAAGAAGGAGACAAGAAAACACGCACACTCACTTCACTAAAACAATAGGATGGACAAATTTAATGTTGGTCTGTTGTTTATGGGAAAGAGAGATTGCCTTTAAGTCTTTTCTAAGAGGAGATTGTGTAGTATTGAAACCTTCATGTCTAACTCAGTGCACTTCTATAGCAGAAAGGAAACTGGTGTGGAAGAAAACCATCCTTCAACTATTTTTAAAATGTATAAACTGTCAGATTACTCCTTTGAAGATTTATAACATTTCCTTTGTTTTTCCAAGAAACCCAATATAGATAACTTTTCCACAGCTGGATATAAACCTGAATCCATAGAAGGAACTGTGGAATTTAAAAATGTTTCTTTCAATTACCCATCAAGACCATCTATTAAGGTAGGTTAAAACAAATTATACGATCGTGCAGTTTTCTGATATTATCTTCTACTGGCCAAGATCTTCTCTGACAAGATTACTCAGGATCACTTTGGCCAAGATTTTGGTTACTTTGCCTAGAGACTTGAGGAGGTAGACAAATAATGGACAAATAACTCTGAATCAACTAGTTATATTTTGCATAATTCTTTCTATATTCAACTGACTAAAGCATTTTCAGCTCCGTGAAATTCTTCTACTCTGGGTTTGAGAACACATCAAAATGTCTTGGGTTAATGCTGCCACCTATTGGTGGTTCCTAGATGCTACCCCACTCAACATAGATAACTCATTTTAACCCCCTCCTCTCTAACCTAGGAGAATTATGCACATGTGCCTTTCCCTTCTTCCTTTCCTGGGGCTTTTACTGCACCAGCAATTGTAGCAAGTACTTTATCACACACACACACACAAACACACACACACACACACACACACGCAGTTTATCCTACTCCATTCAGCCTTTGACAAGTTCTTGTGAAAATGTGTGTATTTTTGTCTTCCCCTGTCACTTCATTAGTGTATTTACCAAAAAAGCAGTTGTTGTTAAATATTGCAAAAGGTAATTACTAATGAAACACTTGCTTCATAAAAAAAGACATGATTTTAAGTGAAATAGATAAAATTACTAATGTGATCAATTTCTAATGTCTGTTACAGAATTTCCATAAAGACCTACCTACTCCTACTTCCTTATTTTTTTCTGATTAAAACTTTGATTGAAAATCTCTTTTCAAAGCTCTTTATTTTTTAAAGTTGTTACTTAATTACCAATTACCATTATTGGAATAGTATTGACTTCCACCATTTTTCTTAACTGTACAGTATTTCAAACTACATTTTGCAACTGCATTTGGATTGGCTTCCTGGGGACTTCAGCACGAATTGTGCCAATATATTGCATGGGAAAGTGTTCTTTGGGTTTTAAACAACTATTTTTAAAATGAACTTTTGAAACATAACCTTTTTTGTTAAACTAAAGAATGAAATTGGGGGGGCGGTTCACCCATTTTAAATAAATAAAACAAATTCTTTCGAGGAAGGACCAGAAACCAAATCTAGAGTAAAAGTGCAGGTGTGAGAAGAGGTACTCCTACTGGTGGTCCTCGATTTCTCACCTTCTTCAGAGAACTTTTCTCGGCTTGGCCCTTTGAAGGTTTTATGTTTGGCTTATGCAAAGGGTCCATTGCTTTACAAATGGTAAGATCAAAGCAAGAGAATTCAAGGGGAGATTCCCCTGTTTAGGGCTAACTACATACAGATGCAAGCAAGGATAGGTGAGAATTTCTCAACAGGATCACTGTTGTCATTTTGAGAGGGTAATTATTGTGAAGCTTCGCTCACATTGCAGATCCTTGGCACACTAAATGCTGTAGCAACCCCAGTCGTTGAGAAAATGTTTAAAATGTTCCCTCATGGGTCACCATGAGACCACCAAGGTTTCTAATAATAAACTCTCATCTATCGGGAGACACTAAGAAACTTTGCCAGTTGTTTTATTTTAGAATATGCTTTGCAATTATGCTAATATATTCTAAGGAGGAGCTTCATTCAATAGCTTGTGAAAATATCTGGCAAGATCTCATTCACTTGTTACAAATTAAGACAAGACTTTCATTAGCTTGATAGTCAAAATTCATACAAAATATTTTAGTTGAAAATGTGAACAGTTTACTAGTTAATATTCTGAGAGTGACAGTACTCTTAATTTAGGTCTCCTCTTTACATAGAGAGATAATGATAGATTCTTTTACTACTATTTTCCGAAGTTATTTAGGCCATTACTATACATGCACATGAAACAAACGTAACAAGATCCAAATTTGTTTTTAAGCTCCACAGAAGAATTCGTTTTCAGTTTATAATTATATATTCATTTTCTGAAAATGTGTCCATCATATTCTCATTGTGGTTTTATGATTTTCCGTCCATACATTCCAATAGATTCTGAAAGGTCTGAATCTCAGAATTAAGTCTGGAGAGACAGTCGCCTTGGTTGGTCCCAATGGCAGTGGGAAGAGTACGGTAGTCCAGCTTCTGCAGAGGTTATATGATCCGGATGATGGCTTTGTAAGTATAGCTAGCAAAACCATGCACAGTCCACCTAATGGAATTTGGAAACACTGCAGGGCTCGCAGATCTGTAACTTTTCATTTTCAACAGTAGAACTGGGAGAGAAGCCATATTGTTTTCTTTCCTTTGTATCCATTCATTCAGCAAATATTTATTTAGTGCCTACTATGTGTCAGGCACTATTTTGGGTTCTGAAAACACCTAGGTGAATGAAACAGATAAAAATCTGCCCTCATGAAGTTTACATTCTAATAATCAGAGACAAACAATAAAAAAATAAGTAAATGATATAGTATGTTAGAAGGTAGGGAATGTTGTGGAGAAAAATAGCGTATTAACATGTAGCCAGCATCTATCAAGAATTTCAAAGTTTGTCCCGGAAGAATGATGTAGAAAACATCTCCACTTTTCTTTTTTTTTTTTTTTTTCTTGGAGCTTACAATGTTGTACTTAACTTTCTCAGCCTTGTAAGTGGCATAGAGGATAACACTGTGATATTCAAAAGTGATTAATTCTTAATGCTTCTGTTAAAACTTTCAACAGTTATTTTTATAAGAAAATCTACTCCCCTAGAGCCTGGCTTTATTTAAATTTTACTTCATAGTTTTCATTTGGAGTATCCTAGACCCATGTGACTACATAAATTATTAGATGAGTGTTACACGTATAAAAGAGTTGCATAGAATATCCATGCCGTGACAGAAAACAAGGGTTGGTAAGAAATAGAGACTCTATGAGTTAGAATTACCAAACCCTGGCTTCTGTCACTGGAATATGTTGGGGCAATTGGCAATGGCACCACCTGGGGAGAAGACAGAGGTCACTTATTATTATGTATAGCAATGAATAGGAGACACTTTTGTCTTTTGCAGAGGTGTGAGGTGTTGAAATAATGAAGGCTATTTCCTAGAAGAAACGTAAGGGCCACATCCAAAACTGAAGTTTTTTGTATGTGTCTACATCATAACATTTGTGGAACCTAGAATATGTATCTTTATAATATCTAACTTGTGGATCTTAGAATAAAGATAATCAGATGATCTGGCAACGTTTTAAGCCAATTATTCTTTTGCAGTTTTGTTGGTGCCCATCTACCAGAACAAGTCTATGGACAATATTTATGTTATAAATATTTTATCAAAATATAGTCAGTCTTTCATTTCTAAAATATGCTACTTCTCAGTTTATATTTTGGTCTAGTATGAAAGACCCTAAAATCAATACAGTAAAAGGCATCACAACATGGTTCATTCTTTGGATTGACAGATCACGGTAGATGAGAATGACATCAGAGCTCTAAATGTGCGCCATTATCGAGAACATATTGGAGTGGTTAGTCAAGAGCCTGTTTTGTTTGGGACCACCATCAGTAACAATATCAAGTATGGACGAGATGATGTGACTGATGAAGAGATGGAGAGAGCAGCAAGGGAAGCAAATGCTTATGATTTTATCATGGAGTTTCCTAATGTGAGTACACTGTGCAGCCTGTGTCCTTAGCTTACGGTGGCAGCACTGCAATATTCCAATATAAGGTATTGAAACAACAACTGATGCAGAATAGTAGGGGTGTGATTAAATTCTGGATTGTCCTAGAACAAGCTTGTCCAACCAGTGGCACAAGATGGCTTTGCATGCGGTCCAACACAAATTTGTAAACTTTCTTAAGAGACATTATGAGATTTTTTTGTGATTTTTTTAATCTTGTCACTATTGTTAATTTTAGTGTATTTAATGTGTGGCCCAAGACAATTCTTCTTTCAATGTGGCCCAGGGAAGCCAAAAATTGGACGCCCACGTATGAAACATCTATAGAGAAGAATGCATAGTAACAACCAAAAGAAGAAATGCATCATTGAAAGGCCAGATTGAAAAGAAACATATTTTTTTCTGCAAATGAAAAGGAAAAAAATGAAAGATATGTTAAAACATAGCAAAGAAATATGAAACAAAATCATCAGGCCAAGCTGAGAAATGATGTCTAAAATGTTTATTTGCGAGGCCATCTTGTGGCTGAGAGTGGGAAAGTCATACACACAATCAGATTAGTTCTGTGACAAACCACAAGAAAAACTAGGATCATTTTTTAAAGCACAGGAAGCTAACATTGCATAAAAAATGTGAAATCAGGCCAGGTGCGGTGGCTCACGCATGTAATCCTAGCACTTTGGGAGGCCGACGTGGGAAGATACCTGAGGTTAGGAGTTTGACATCAGCTTGGCCAACATGGTGAAACCCTGTCTCTACTAAAAAGACAAAAAAATTAGCCAGGCGTGGTGGTGCACGCCTATAGTCCCAGCTACTAGGGAGGCTGAGGCAGGGGAATTGCTTGAACCTGGGAGGTGGAGGTTGCAGTGAGCTGAGTTCCCAGCACTGCACTCCAACCTGGGCAACAGAATGAGACATTGCGGACAAAAAAAAGAAAAAGTGAAATCATATTTGGAAAGCAATATAGCCCCCAAAAAAGTGAAATCATATTTGGAAAGCAATATAGTAAGCTAAAATTCTTGCTAACCAGACTTATGAGATCTTAGAGGGTATTTAGAATTAATAGGGTGCTATAAAGCCATTTTTTTGGTATTTCCTAAAGTATTAGATCCTCAGCATCAGCTGAAATTGTTGTGGGGAGCACCTTGTGACGTATGAAAGGAGGAGATTTGTAATTAAAATACATATAAAATTTCACCATCCCAGAGGGTCACAATAACAAAAATGTTTATTTTAATGGGCATATTTCACAAACCACATTTGATGGATTGTAATAATTTTATTCTTATTTTCTAATTTAAAGAATTTGTTATGCCAGTAATTATCTCTTGTCCCCATTATTTAGGATCATAATTAGGACATATTTAGGCCAACAAAATCATTAAAGATTGAAGGTGATTCTTAAATCGTTGGGAACACACATTTCCTTCTGCTGATGTTTTGCCCCTTTCAATGACCTCCTTTCCTTAAAACATCAGTGCTCTCATTTCCCATTTAGATTAGGGAGCTTTCTGGTACCTCTTAAATCATACCCTGTAAGTTACTACTTGCTTTTACCAAAAGCCCAGTACTACACAAAGATGTCCCTTGCTATAAATCTAATAATAAATTCAGAAGATATAACCCAAATAAATTAAAGATAGTAGCTTATCATGATGAAAACTAAATTCCACAGCCATAGTTAACCAGAAAAATGAGGAAGCACAATAATGAATAAAAGTTCCAGAAGTGGCTAATTTCGGTAGGTGAAAAATTGGGGGATGCTATTGTAAAAAAAAATGTATAGCATTACTTCCCTTATACACAGATTTTAAAATTAATGTATAATAATTAGCTGAAAGTTAGCTTTTCATTAATAAACAACCATGAAATTGGGTAAAACATATGAAGCCAAGGGCAGTTATTGGATGAGAGGTAATGAAAGACTGATTCCTAACAAAGAGGAATCTCATAAAAGTACTCCATGAATTCTGTCTGGTAACACTGAGTTGAAAGGCAAAGATCAAATTTTAGGGAAGCTTGGACAGCTGGAAAGGTGATAAGAGATCACCTGTGGCAATGAGGCAGGGGCAGAAGGCCATGTCTGTGTGGGCATCCCTCAGGAATCCCTGTCTGAGGATAAGACTACCTACCCAAGGCTTACCAGAGAGTGGCAGCCATAAAGCTGCAAGCAGAACACTGGATAGAAGTCAGGCAGTGATGCGGGGGTGTTGAAAGTGCAGCCCAGCTGGAATGGAGAGATCACATTAACACCTTTTTAACACCCCAGGCAAGTAGCTAAAACACCAAAAAAGCCACACCTTAGGAGTCATGACCACACCTTAGAGTAAGATCTACCTGTCCTAACAAACCCTGAGACCAAGCCATGACAAGATGCCCAGAGGAGAGAGGTTTTGGAGGTTGTGTTCCGACAAGTTATGTGGCTTTCTCCAAACTCACCCCAAGGAAACCTAAAATGAAGATTGCACAAGTTCAAGATCAGTCAGTACTTGAGTTGCCTACCATGACAAAAATCGGCAGTTTATTTTTCAGAAGAAAACAGAACTCAGAGTCTCTTCAGCACAACAATCACAGTACTCAGTACATCATTTACAAAAACCAGACGTGCAAAGAAACAGAAAAATATGGCTTGTATGCAAGAAACATAATCCTAAATGTTTATACTTTAAGAAAAGGGCTTCAAAATACATGAAGCAAAACATTGATACATCTGAAAGGAGAAAGACAAATCCACAACTTTACTTGAGGTCTTCAGTGCTTGATAGAATATGTAGGTGTAATATCAGTAAGAATATAAATGAACAAACTATCAAGCAACTAGATTTCACTGGCATTTATAGGACATTCCAGCCAACAACAGCAGAATACACTCTTCTCAAGTGCACATGGAGCATTCTCTAAAATAAACAGTATTCTGGGCCATCAAAACAAACAAAGCAAAACCTTAGCTCTTTCAAAGAATAGAAAACATAGAAAATATGTTCTCAGACCATAATAGAATTAAACTACACAAATATTTGAAATATCACAAAAACACTTCTAAAGAATGTATATCTTAAAAGAGAAATTTTGAGAAAAATTAAAAACTATTCTGAACTAAATCAAAATGAAATTGTAATGTATTAGTATTTGTGAGATATAGTTAAAGTACTGCTTTGAGAGAAACTTATCATATTTAATGCTTATTTTTAGAAAAGAAAAAATATCTACAATCTACAACCCTAATTTTCACCTAGAGAAACTAGAGAAGGAAGAGCAAATTAACCCAAAACAAGCAAGACTAAGTAAATAGAAATCACAGTAGAAATCAGTAAAATCCAAAACTGAAAAACAGCAATGATTGAAACCAAAAGCTGAAAAGATTAAAAAAAAAAAGTATAACTGTAGCAAAGCTGAAAAAAGAGAGAGAGAAAGAAGAGAAATGACCAGTATCAGGAATGAAAGATGGTACATGGCTATTGATTTTAAGGATATTAAAAGGTTAATAAGGAAATATTATCAACAATGTTATGCCTGTAAATTTGATAACTTACGTGAGGGTCAATTACTTGAAAGATACAAATGACCAAAACTCACTCAAAAGTAAATAAATAAATAAATAAATAGTAAATAAATAAATAAATAAATAAATAAATAAATAAATAAATTTAGTGTATCTATAATTATTTCAAAAAAACAGCTGGGCGTATAATCCCAGCACTTTGGGAGGCTGAGGTGGGCAGATCACTTGAGGAAAGGAGTTTGTTACCAGCCTGGACAACATGGCGAAACCCTCTACTAAAAATACAAAAAATTAGCTGGGCGTGGTGTTGCACACCTGTAATCCCAGCTACTTGAAAGGCTGAGATAGGAGAATCACTTGAACTCAGGAGGCAAAGGTTGCAGCGAGCTGAGATGGCACCACTGCACTCCAGCCTGGGCAAAAGAGCAAGACTGTGTCCCCACTGCTCGCCTCCCGCCAAAAAAAAAAAAAAAAAAAAACTGGATGTCTAAATAACAGCAACAGTTACAAATGAAGTTAAAATAAAAAGCAGTATTCACAATAGCATCAAAAAACAAAATTCTTAATAATAAATTTAATGAAAGACGTGCAAGTCTTCTAGTAAAAACTATAAAATGCTGATAGACATGAAAACATCTAAAGAAATAGAAAGTGCCTTATTCATTGATTTAGAAACTTCATATTTTCAAAGATTTGCATTCTCTCCAAGTTGATATATAAATATTATGCTTTATCAATCAAAATCCACCAGTTTTTATGTGTATGTGTAGAAATCGACATGTTGATTCCAAAATCTATTTGGAAATTCAAAAGACCAACAATAGCCAAAACAATTTTGAAAGAAAGACCAAAGCTGGAGGACCTAAATATCTAATTTTAAGACAGCAATTAAGATCGTGGTAGTGGCATAATGATGGTTGTATAGATCAGTACAATGGAACAGAGAGACCAGAAATAGATTCACAAATACCTACTCAGTTAATTTTTGACAAGGCCAATGGAACTCAGTGGGGGTAAGAAATATCTTTTCAACAAATGGTGCTGGAATAATTGGTTATCCTTGTGGAAAAAATAAAATGTGACCTTTACTTTACATCACACACAAAAATTAATTTGCCATAGGCCTTGTACCAAAATTGTAACGCTTAAACTTCAAAAATTAAAACTTATGAAAATATCTTTGTGACTTTGAGATAGGCAAAAGTTTCTTAGAGTGAAAAGCATTACTATTAAAAAATGATAAACTGGAGTTTATTAAAATTAAAACCTCCTTTTTAAAAGACATCATTTAGAAAACAAAAAGGCAAGACACAGAGCACAAGAAAATATTTATAATATACAGTGTCCGCCAAGGACATGAATCCAGAATGTAAAAAGAACTGCTATAGCTTGATGATGAGACAAAAAATAGAAATTAAAAATGGGCAAAAACTTGAACAGACGTTTTACAAAAGAATCAAATGAACAATACATACATTGAATATGCAATATTATTAGTCACCAGGGAACTCTAAAATAAAACGATAATGAGATACCATTTTACCCTCTTAGAATAGCCAAAATTAAAAAGACTAACAAATGTAACTTTTGGTGATGATGTAAGCAATTAGATCTCTCATTCATTGAAATAAAAGTGAAATCAGTACAAGCATTTTAGAAAGCAATTTGGTAGTTTATTATAATGTTAAACATACACTTACGACTGAGCATTCTATTCCTACGTATTTATTCAAAAGAAATGAAAACATGACCACAAAAAGTATCTTGTACATGAATATTCATAGCAGCTTTATTTATAATAGCCAAAAATAGGAAACAATTTAAGTGTTCATCAGCAGTTGAATGAACAAACAAATTATGATAGATCTATTTTTTCTTTTTTTTTTTTTTTTGAGATAGGGTCTCACTCTGTCACTTAGGGTGGAGTGCAATGCACAATCTCAGCTCACCGCAGCCTCGACTTCCCAGGCTCCCAGGCTCAGGCAGTCTTTCCACCTCAGCCTCCTGAGTAGCTCATACCACTATACCTGGCTAATTTTTGTATTTTTTGTAGAGACAGGGTTTCACCATGTTGCCCAGGCTGGTCTCAAATTCCTGGCTTCAACCAATCCATCCCCCACAACCTCCCAAAGTGCTGGGATTACAGGTGTGAGCCACCACACCCGGAAAAATTGTGATAGATCTAGAGTTGCCAGACGAAATACTGGATTCCCAGTTAAATCTGAATTTCAGATAATGAATAATTTTTTAGCAATATTGCATAAAACATACTTATACAAAAAAAAAAATCACTGCTTTTTTGAATTCAAATGTAACAGCTTTGTGTTTTCCTGTGTGTTGTTTGTTTTTGCTAAATCTGGCAACCCAAGGTAAACTCGCATTGTGTGGAACACTACTTAGCAATACATAGGAGTGAACAACTGATATAACACGGATGAATATCAAAAACATTACTCTAGGTAAAAGAAACAAGCCAAAGAAGTACATACCGTATGATTTTATTTACATGAAGTTCTAGATTCAGCAAAATTCATGTATAGTGATAAAAATCAAATCAGGGGTATCTGGAGGCAGGGTGTGGGTTTTGACTGAAAAAAGTGACATGAGGAAACCTACTAGGGCTACAGAAACATTCTATATCTTTATTGGTGTGGTGGTAACATGGATGTACTCATCTGTCAATACTCATAGAGTTATATCCTTAAAATGGATGCATTTTATTGTGTATAAATTTCTTCAATAAGGCTGTTTTTTAAAATGTGAAGATCAATCTCTAGAAATTATGGGTTTAGAAAGAATATTTAAATTTATCTCCGTGAAGAAATGAACTTTGAATCAGGGACATAACCCAGTAGAATATTACTAGCCATGTTTCCTGGATGCTAGAAGTTACCCCTACCGCAAATATGAAAGAAAAAATATCTACTTTGTTAAAGATAAATTTATTTTAAAACAAATCAAAAGAACACCAAAAAAGTCTCTTAAGATGGAAAAAAGTTTCAGGGGAAAGTTTGTTTTTGTAGTAGTTTTTTTCATACTGTTTTTCAGAGTATCCAGGAAGGAAATTGTGGGTAACATACCAAATTGCTAATAAACACTGCAGAAAATAGTTATTTGTATTACAGTGGTTCTTTTAAAGATTTCAAAGCATTCTAAAAGTGTCTAAAAGAGATTTTCACATTAGTTTAAATTATTATTAATTTTTCTCAATACACTTGATTATAGTATGGTCTAATTTCTTTTAGTCCTAGCCAAATTTTTCTTATGTCCTCTCTCCTTTGGGCTCTTTTTTTCACAGTGGTTTGTTTTCACAAAGAACAAATCAAAAGTCATAAGCACCCAGAGGCTGAAGTACTGATTAAGCTAATATTAAAACACAACTGGGGTTGTCATTTCCTGTTCTAACCATTGATCACGCTGACTTCTGTTTCTGTGCTTCTTTCCTATTTTGCATTAGAAATTTAATACATTGGTAGGGGAAAAAGGAGCTCAAATGAGTGGAGGGCAGAAACAGAGGATCGCAATTGCTCGTGCCTTAGTTCGAAACCCCAAGATTCTGATTTTAGATGAGGCTACTTCTGCCTTGGATTCAGAAAGTGAGTCAGCTGTTCAAGCTGCACTGGAGAAGGTAAGTGAGCAGAAACATTTCTTATTTCCATACTCCTGGTTCATTATTGTTTTTAAGTACAAGAAAGTATAGATCTGTAGTAGATTACTCAAGTTCAGAGCCCTCCTTAAGGTATGAAGGCAGGATGTTCATCCACATGAGAATTTATGTGATGACTATAGGAACTGGTTTAGAGGAGAGAGGAGATTTGGTGGCTGGTTTGTGCTAGAAATATATATATGAGGCTCATACACAAGCAGTCATCCAGCCTATACCTTCATTCCAAGAGGTTTGCACTTTTCACCTCCCTAGAGTGGCCCACCACTATCATCACTGTTATAACCATGCCCATCCTTTGCTTCTTCTACATACACCTGTGGGATTCTCTTCTCCAACCACTTTTCTTCTTTAGGATACCCCCAGGTATTCATTTTGACCTAATTTCACCTCAAGTGGAGAATCGCTGACCTTGAACCAGCGCCCTTCAACAGCTCTGGCCTCTCAAACCTCACCCTGACCTCCTGCTGACTATGAGCTTCTGCACATACCTCAAGACCATATGCAGTTGTGGCCCTGCACCAAATTGCACTGCATCTAGGAGGGGAGTTGGCAGTGGCGATATGAAAAACCATTGAACACTTTTCTTGATGGCCCGACTCCCTTATAAACCAGAGCCTTCAGACCCCTTACAAGGCTTAATGGCACATTTTACTTTGCATTTGCTTGGAAATGAGTTAAGTGCTTTTTTCTCTAAGAAAATCGCAGGTTTTTTTTTTTTTTTGAGACGGAGTCTCGCTCTGTCGCCCAGGCTGGAGTGCAGTGGCCGGATCTCAGCTCACTGCAAGCTCCGCCTCCCGGGTTTATGCCATTCTCTCGCCTCAGCCTCCCGAGTAGCTGGGACTACAGGCGCCCGCCATCTCACCCGGCTAATTTTTTGTATTTTTTAGTAGAGACGGGGTTTCACCGTATTAGCCAGGATGGTCTCGATCTCCTGACCTCGTGATCCGCCCGTCTCGGCCTCCCAAAGTGCTGGGATTACAGGCTTGAGCCACCGCGCCCGGCCTGTTTTTTTTTTTTAAATGCTGCCTTTATGGAACCAGAAACAGATACTGGCAGGCTAAATGTTCACTGCTTATTGAAAAATCTCGTAGCCACTATTATTTAGTAGCAAATCAGATTGTGCAAGTTTGAACGCTTGTTTCCCTCCCATGATAACAGTGCCACATGTTGCTTGTGTGATAAATAAATAATCTTTGTTTACTGTTGACACTTCGGCAATTTGGTTCATCTTGGTACAGAAAATACAAAGACAGGACTAATGTTTTATTCATTTTTTTATATTTAGTAACTAGGACAGGGATCTGCATTTAGATTATATTCAAGTCTCACTCTGTCGCCCATGCTGGAGTGCAATGACATGATCTCGGCTCACTGCAACCTCTGCCCACTGGGTACAAGCAATTCTCCTGCCTCAGCCTCCCGAGTAGCTGGGATTACAGGTGTGTGCCACCATGCCCAGCTAATTTTTGTATTTTTAGTAGGGACAAGGTTTTGCCATGTTGACCAGGCTGGTCTCAAACTCCTGACCTCAGGTGATCTGCCCACCTCTGCCTCCCAAACTGCTGGGATTACAGGTGTGAGTCTCCACACCCGGCCAGTTATATAAGATTTTTTAAAATGCATTGTAATAGGCTTTCCAATTGTTTTGAAGGTTTGATGTTGTGCCCGTAGTCTTTTCACCCACTGGTAATCACTTTAGGTAATCAAAACTAGTTCAGACTTTTAAAATAAGTAGATGCTTGGTGACATAATAAGCTAATAAATGGGCCGGGCGCGGTGGCTCAAGCCTGTAATCCCAGCACTTTGGGAGGCCGAGACGGGCGGATCACAAGGTCAGGAGATCGAGACCATCCTGGCTAACCCGGTGAAACCCCGTCTCTACTAAAAAATATAAAAAACTAGCCGGGCGAGGTGGCGGGCGCTTGTAGTCCCAGCTACTCGGGAGGCTGAGGCAGGAGAATGGCGTAAACCCGGGAGGCGGAGCTTGCAGTGAGCTGAGATCTGGCCACTGCACTCCAGCCTGGGTGACAGAGCGAGACTCCGTCTCAAAAAAAAAAAAAAACTAATAAATGTTTTTCTTATTGGTTAATATGAAACATCTATCAAAAGTGAAAAAAGAAGAATGCAGATGTTTGTAATCTGATTCCAAAATTACACAAAATAGTAACTGTGAAAAAAATGAAGGCAACATATGAAAATAATAACAGTTGTGTGGCAGAATTATGGGGGAATATAACTTATTTCAAAAATTCATTTACTGTCACTGTTTTTCCACTGTTTAAAGGAGAAAGAGATTAAATCAATGTAGAAATAGGTGTGAAACTACTTTATGTATGGTTTGCTGGGTGAGGGTAAAGGGTAACCAATAGGATGAAAAGTAGCATAGTAAACTAGATTAATTGTATACTCTTTGGTTTACTGGAAAATGGCTTATGGAGAAGGGGAGAGTTCAAATATAGGCAGGGTGATGGAAGCTGTAGCACCATAAGAGCCCTCTCCACTCACCACCGTAGACGACAGTTACGGAAGCAAGCCCTTGGAGTGGGCTCTAGGTAAGAAAGGTAGGACATCCAGCAGGTCTTGCTCCTGATCAGCTGTGTAAGAGGCCCCAGACTCTGCTACATGACACAGCCTAACCCACACAGCAGTTTTCTGCTGCTCAAAATATCCTGCAAGCCACTAACCAACAAAAAAAGGCATAATGAAATGTGTCCCTCCTCCCTGGTGATAGAATCTATACCCATTTCACTCCACAACCTGCCCTCACATATCCCTTCCATCCCCTCCTCTCCATTACTCATTTATCTTCCACTTATACGAAGTTCTAGAACCTGTGAAACAAATCAATGGTATTTAAAAAAATCAAGTCAGCAATTTCTTAGGGCAGGGGTGAATTTTAACTAAACAGCAACATGAAGGCACTAACACCCTTCTCCTCGCTTGGACTATTGCAGTAGCTGACTCTGCATCAGCCCATGCCCTCTTCGATCTGTTCTCAACACAGCAGCCAAGTGCTGCTATTCAAATGCAAATTTGGTGACATCACACTTCTACTTCAAATCATCCAATAACTCCCCGCCTCACTCTAAGTAAAAACCAAATTCCTTACAGTAAGCACAAGGCTCTATGGAGCTGGGCTCCAAGCTCCTTCTGGAACCTTCCTTCCTACCATTCTCCCCAACAATGCCTGCTTCTTAAACATACCCTCGCACTTTTCATCAGCTAACACACAATGCATATGTTGTTTATTTTGCGATTGTCTCTCTTTCCCCACTTCGATGTAAACTCTCTGGTGGTGAAGGCTTTGATTGATTAACTGCAGCATCCCCACCTCTAGAGCAATGCTGGCCCCAATAGACAGAAAGCCAAGAGATATTGTTGGATGGACTTCAATGAGTGTGATCCAGGATACTTCTAAGACCAGAAATACTCTTTTTTTCTTTCTTTCTTTTTTTCTTTTTTTTTTTCGAGACCGAGTCTCACTCTGTCGCCCAGGCTGGAGTGCAGTGGTGCGATCTTGGCTCACTGCAACCTCCACCTCCCCTGCCTCAGCCTCCTGAGTAACTGGGATTACAGGCATGTGCCACCACACCCAGCTAATTTTTGTATTTTTAGTAGAGACAGGGTTTCACCATATTGGTCAGGCTGGTCTCAAACTCCTGACCTCGTAATCTGCCCACCTTGGCCTCCCAAACTGCTGGGATTACAGGCGTGAGCCACCGCACCCGGCAAGACCTGAAGTGTTATTTTCTGGACTCCTTGATTTAGAATAACTACAAACTAGTTTTGTTTCACTAATGATCAAGAAGAATTTCTAGCATCAGCGAATAAAGGTTCCTGCCATAGGGTGTGAGTTTCACTCTGCTACTGGTTTTGACCTGGTGTGCCAATGCAGCAGGTTTCCAAGCTGCCCCACTAGTAGGAGACAGCAGTGAGCACCTGCAGGCCCTGGGGAAGCTGAGGAAACCCACACTGATTCTGTGATACAGCCTGTGAAAGCTCTTTGAAATGTTAAAAGTGGTATGCAAATCTAAGGCATAATTATTATTAAGGGAATTTCAGCCACACCACATCAATGGAGAACCTCTAAAAAGTCCCTTTGGTAATTATGTAGGAAGAGTTATCATCACAGTATTATTCTTTGAAAATACAGGGCTGCTTTCCTGCAGCCCTCATGGGCATCTCTCAACCATCACTGTACTTTCTCCCTATGATGCGCCCTGTTGGTCTTCCTCCAAGACCTCTTACATTGTATTTATAATACTTAGAGGACTGGACAATAAGGAAATTGGTATATTACATTAAGCTGTGGGCCACTTAATTAAATTAAGTTCTAAGAAGTGATTATCCAAAGTCAAAGTTGAATCAGAGCAAATTTTACACACACACACACACACACACACACACACACTAATGCATACACATTTTGTATGTCTGTATCAATTAAATATCTCACTCTGTATTTGGAATTCCAAAAAATAATTTATAGCAACACTATAATAGTTGGGAACAGAAAGGGAATTTGTCCAAGGGAATTTCCTTGGCTGAAATTTAGACAGAAAATCAAAGGTAACACACAGAATACCTCATGGGAAAAACATGATTGGTTATTTTATAAACCTGCTAAATGAAGCTCACATTTGTAGGGCTTGATGTTAAATTCTAAGCCACTAACTTCTTTTAGGGTAATGGTTCTTCTCCTTTGATAGATCAGGGCCCCTTTGAGAATCTGATTGAGAAAGGGAAAAATAAACCACCATAACTCCTTAGAAAAGTATACAAATTCACTTACACAAAAAGACTTACGTGTACTCTTGAGGGGTTCATAGACCCCTGAAGCCATTTGTGGGTCCCTATTTTAGATGGAACAAAGGAACAAATGGATGATCAGAGCTAATTCTCACAAGACCCCTATAAGGTTAAGACATTTATTCTCCTGTTTTACAGTTGAACTGTAAAACACACTGAAGCACAGGGAGGTTAAGTAATAGCTAGGCACAGTGAAGCCAGCACCTGGACCAGTCATCCTTCTGCCTCATTCATGTAACCACCAGGCTATATTGCTTCAAGACTACACTACCAGGAGGTAGAGCTAAAACCGATTCCAGATCAGGCTTCAAACCTCTTAATAAACATAGAATTATCATTTGATCCAGAAATTTCACTTCTGAGTATATGCCCAAAATAATTGAAAGCAGAGTCTCAAAGAGATATTGGTATACCAGTGTTCATAGTAGCATCATCTACAGTAGCCAAAAGGTGAAAACAATCCAAATGTCTGTTGACAGATAAAAGGATAAAGAAAATGTGGTATATACTTACAATAGAATAGTACCAGTCTTTAAAAGGAAATTCTGATGATGCTAAAATATGAATAACCCTTGAAGAATTATCCTAAGTGAAATAAAACTGACAAGAAAGGATCCATATTGCTTAATTCTGCTAGTATGAGATACATACAATAGTCAAATTCAGAGATGGAAAGTAGAAGAGTGGTTACTAGGGACTTGGGGGAGGGAAAGTGGGGAGTTAGTGTTTAATGGGTATACAATTTCAACATGAGATGATGAAAATTTCTGGAGATGGGGAGTGGTGACAGTTGCACAATAATGTGATTAAGATTGTAAATTTTATGTTAGGCTTTTTTTTTTTTTTTTTTTTTTTGAGATGGAATCTTGCTCTATTACCCAGGCTGGAGTGCAGTGGCGTGATCTCAGCTCACTGCAACCTCCGCCTCTCAGGTTCAAGCAATTCTCCTGCCTCACCCTCCAGAGTAGCTGGGATTACAGGCACACATGACCACACCCAGCTAATTTTTATATTTTTGGTAGAAATGGGGTTTCACCATGTTGGTCAGGCTAGTCTCAAACTCCTGACCTCAAATGATCCACCTGCCTTGGCCTCCCAAAGTGCTGGGCTTACAGGTGTAAACCACTGCGTCCAGTCAGGCATGTTTTTACCAAAAAGGAGAGAGAGAGAGAGAGAGAGAGAGAGAGAGAGAGAGAGAGAGAGAGAGAGAGAGAGAGAGAGAGAGAGAGAGAGAGAATAGTAATCTGAGCCTGAGTACAAAAGAACAGTGAAAAATAATAATAAATAAAAGAATAGTGACAAAGAGGAATTTGGCCTCTCAGAGTCAGAAGGATCCTACCCTTTAAAATGGCTATAATGGTAAATTCTGTATTATGCATATTTTTCCACAATTTTAAAAACAAAACACAACTAGCCTTTTTTCGAAAACCACACTCACACTGTCTTCTTGGGAAAGAAATTCAAACCATACTCCAAATCGAAGCTCTCATGTGGGTTAAACCCACTTTTGTTCCCATAAGTTGTTTATTTTTATACTATTGTATAAATAACGAGTAGATTTCTCTTTTATAAATTTAGGTCACTGTTACTTAGGAGGACATTTCAAGGTTTTAAAGAATATAGTAAAAGGTCTTCTAAGATATAATAAAATATTTTCCCATGATATGGATAAGCATCTTGGTGATTTCTATAAATTAAAATTATTCCTAAGCCTTTCACTCCTCCCAAAATAAGGAAAATGCCTATAGAAGATATTGATTTTCCTAAGTGCTGTCAAATAATGCTCTTAATGTATTATTTATCAAGAATAAAAATAGGTAAGGTATTATGCTCTTGTGGAAAAAAATAAACTAATTATTGCAGCATTTTCTCTTCTTACCCACCATTTACTTCATCATTTATTTTTTATTGCAAATTTCTCCACAAATGCTTAAATGATTAGTTTGTTAATAAAGTTAAGTAAAGCTGGGTGTGGTGGCTCACACTGTAATCCCAGCTACTTGGGAGGCTAAGGTGGGAGAATTATGTGAGACCAGGAGTTCAGTACCAGCTGGGCAACATAGCAAGACTTTGTCTGTAAAGAAAATAATAAAACGATTTTTAAAAAGTTCAATGATTAAAGGTATTAAATGATGATAGATAATTTTACGTTATCTCCAATTCTTAATTTTCATGTTAACTTATTTAGAAGTGACAATGAAGAGATTCCAGGCCATAAAAAGAAAACATTTTACTATTATTATGTTATTATTTCACGTTCCTAATTAGGTAGTACATGTGGCTTCATTTTAGCAGAGTTTAGATTTTGAAAGTGTTTCTTTTCTAAAGGGTCTTAACCCAAGCATTCATGCATTCACATGAGTAGATTTCTGCAAGTTGGAAAGAAGGCTCAAGGAGCAGGTGAATCACTCATTAAAAGTGACTTCGAAGTTCCTGATATTTTGCTATTTGTCATCCTGCTTGACAAGAAAGAAAGCATTCTCAGACCAGTGAGGTGGTCTGACAGTAAGCTCACATTGTTGAGCCTTGGAACCCATGTCGACCCAGAAGAACACTAAGCCAGTTGGCTTTCAACATCACAGTCAGGTAGTTAAGAAACAAAAGGCTGTGTTTCCCTTTCACTACCATGGTGACCTTATTATAAAAGATGACCAACTAAAATATGATACCCTAAAAGAAAAGACACTGAAGAGTGGTGAGAAGTTCTCAGACTGTATTCTCGGAGAACTAGGGTACTAGGGTCTCCAAGGAGCCTCTCAAGTAGTGACAGAGGTGGTGAGGTGAGGTGGAAAAGCAGGTAGGGCTGTACCCTCGACTCCCCCGCCAATTCAGGCAATGCACCGATCCATTTATCTGGATGAGATATGGATGGATAGATAGATAGATAGATAGATAGATAGATAGATAGATAGATAGATAGATAGATAGATAGATATAAATATACATATAGATATAGATATATAAGCTTCCAGATGAGCTTTTGTTGAAAGGATTTTGCAGTTTAAAAAAAAAAAAAAAAAAAAAAAAAAGGTTGGGCCAGGCACAGTGGCTCATGCCTGGAATCCCAGCACTTTGAGAGCCTGAGGCAGGTAGATTGGGAGTTCGAGACCAGCCTGACCAATGTGGAGAAACCCCATCTCTACTAAAAATAAAAAATTAGCCAGGCATGGTGGCACATGCCTGTAATCCCAGCTACTCGATAGGCTGTGGCAGGAGAATCGCTTGAACCCAGGAGGTGGAGGTTGTGGTGAGCCGAGATCATGCCATTGCACTCCAGCCTGGGCAACAAGAGCAAAACTCCATCCCAAAATAAAAAAAAAGGTTGACGATAACAGCACTACATCATGGAGCACATGTGACTGATGAGCCCCAAATCCAACTGACTCAACCTTCTGGAAGGCAGTGAGTGGGAACTTGTGTTCTCCTAGGTTTTCTACACCACACTTGCCCCCAGGATACTAGAACTCTCTGTGCTGACAGGCTTCTCCAGAAAGTGTATGACGCCTGGTAAAATGCTCTCAAATGCTCGAGGCTTTGTATTGTTTTCCTTTCTTTTCCTGCTGCCCTCTATGGTTATGGCAAGTCCCATAATCATCACTGGTGAGAATCTAGCTGATCTCCTCAGGCCCGTATCTCTGCCTAGCAATTCTGGGAGGGATGTTTTAAAGCACCCTCTATTTCAAAGTCCAAGATAATGACCTGGTAATGTATGGCTGTGCATGGAATTGTAAAGTAATCTGAAAAATGTCAGCGATGTATCAAGTAGAGACCTGTCTTCCTGGTGACCTTTGTTTGGTCAAATACCTAATTGTTGGGCTTTTAGCTTTGTATAATCTGTGAAGCAGGAGAGGAGATAGTAGGAAATTCTTTCAATATTGTACTTTCTAGAAGAAATAATACAACAAAGACGTGTTGAAAATCTACCACACTATCTGCTTTGAGGTATCTGGAACCACAGCGGGATGAATTGCACTATCTACCTATCTTTACACTAATTCTGGCTACAAGACAAAGTATCAACTCAAATTTTCCTGATCAGTTTTTTAGCAGGCTTTGGCTACCAAAATCTCTTCTATGTTTTAAGTCTGAAGCAATTACTGTTGAATTTCTTGTTGTTGTTCACTATGGGGAGTATATCAGTTTTAGGTCACATTGATGATCTAGTAGAGATGTATTTTTCTAGTATACTAGTTAGTACCTTGAGTATGTACAGTACATGTAGGCCCATTTTATGGACCTTTGAGGCACAGTTTTTTTCCTTTTAAGTTATTAGATATTTCTGTGATTTTATTTGATGCACTTAGATACAAACTCATGCTATAATAAATTAAATTGTAATAAAATATCTACCTTAATCAAACGTTTATAGTTTAGGCCAGGAGCCTGGCAAAGTAAAGATGACACAGATGTAATGCTTGATAAGTAAATAAATATGAGAAGAGATATATATTAAAATACCTGTGAAGTGAACCCCCTATGAAGAAAAGAAGGTCTATGATAATATAAACCTGTATCAGGAAACCTTGTGATTCTGATTCTGTGAACAGAAGGATACATGGAATTCTCAGACCTTTTCTAGTTGCAACCTTTTAATTGTTTGACTTTATATTCTGTCCCCTCAAATTCTCCTTAGACTGTGATATGTTAATGCTGTCTTTTATATTTTCTAATTTAATTCCACACACACTAATTTGTTTGAGAAATGTTGGATAGTATTGTGAAATAATGGAGCTAATGGGTCACATCATGTGGCTTCATGAATAAGATTTGAGATCTGTTTGCTTTTGGAAAACAACATCCGTAACTTTGAGGAAACAGAATAAATAGGAGATTTATCAAATAAATATGGGCCAGTAGGCTAGGTGCCTGAGTGTTTTTGCCTTCACGGTTATCAGGTTTCTAATACATACCAACCCAAAACAGCATCCTTGGACTTTCTTTTAAAGGGCTGTAGGCAAGTCCCAGGTCTCCAAGACCCACAATAGAATTCAAACTTGAACTGTGAAAGAGAGGAGTGGTATCAGCATAGGCTGAATATCTTACCTCTAAAAAGGAAGACAAATCAGACAAACTCAAATTGAGATATTCTACAAAACATCTAACCAGTATTCTTTAAAACTATCAAGTTCATCAAAAACAAGGACAACCTGAGACACTGTAACAGCCAAGAGGAGCCTAAGGAAACATGATGATGAAATGCATTGAGATATTCAGGGGTGGGGATCTTAGAACAGAAAAAGAGCATGAGTTGAAAATTAGAGAAATCTGAATAAAATATGGAGTTTAGATATCATGATGTGTCAATAGTGGTTCAGTAGTTGTGGCAAATGCATCATAGAAATGTAAGATGTTGGAACTGGGGGATATTGTGTGCAGGGTACATGGAAGCTTCCTGCACTATCTTTGCAATTTTTTTGGTAAGTCTAAAACTATTGTTTAAAAAAAAAAAAAGAAAGAAAAAAAGAAAAAAAAAAAAGGTTGGCGATAACAGCACTACATCATGGAGCACATATCACCCCCATGAGCCCCAAATCCAATTGAGGCAACCTTCTGGAAGGCAGTGAGTGGGAACTCACTGTTTACTTAAAAAAAAAAAAAAAAAAAAAAAAAACTACTCATATTTTTAACCAATTTTGTTATACCATTCATAAGGGTGTGCTGTATAAGTGAGGCTTAGAATTACCACGCCAAAGTAAACGGGAGACTGAGAAAAACAAGAAGCAAGCTGACTGGGTGGTCAAGCGGTGGCTCTCACTTGTAATCCCAGCACTTTGGGAGGCCGAGGTGGGCAGATCACCTGAGGTCGGGAGTTTGAGACCAGCCTGACCAACATGGAGAAACCCCGTCTCTACTAAAAATACAAAATTAGCCGGGCGTGGTGGCACATGCCTATAATCCCAGCTACTAGGGAGGCTGAGGCAGGAGAATCGCTTGAACCCAGGAGGAGGAGGTTGCCATGAGCCGAGATCGCACCATTGCACTCCAGCCCAGGCAACAAGAGCGAAACTCCGTCTCAAAAAAAAAAAAAAAAAAAAAAAAAGGACCCATAGAAACTTACATATGCTTACAAGTAATTTCCAGTTAAAAATATTATTATGCGTCCATTATCAGATCTTGATGAAGTTAAGAAAAATAAATCTTCCTGTCTAGAACCCTATATCACAGTTGTCCCCAATCCACTTTGTCATTATTTTTGCAGGGCGTTCATTAAAATGTCTCAGTCTCATTCAGGATTCCTGCAGAACTTTAGAATGACCAACTGGGCTGCTGAATATATTTGCTTCTTTTGTTTGACTTTGACTTTTGTTTTTAACAGTTTTTTTGAGGTTTCATTGATATATAAGAAACTACATATTAAAACATATGATTGGAAAAATTTTGGCATATATGTACACCACAACCAAGATAGTCAGCCACATTTTTCACATGACTTTTGTAACCATTTCATCCTGACCCTCTCCAGCCCTCCTCCCCTGACCCTTGGCAACCACTGATTTGCTTACTGTCACTGGAGATTAGTTTGTATTTTCTAGAACTTTATATAAAGGGAGCAATACCACATGTATTCTGTTAGGTCTGGCTTCTTTCATTCAGCATAATTATTTTGAGACTCATCCATTTGTAGAATGCATCAATTGTTTGTTTTTATTGATAAATGGCATTCTATTTGTGACTATGCCACAATTTAAACTAATTGGTATGGATGCTCATTTGAATTATTGGGTTTGTTTTCAGTTTTGGGATATTACAGATAAAGCTGTTCTAAACATTCATATGCAAGTCTTTGTATAGACATGTGCTTTTATTTCTCTTGAGTAAATACCTGGGATTTAAATGACTGAATTTTATGGTAGGTATACTTTTTACTTTTTAGTTACGTGTCACACTGTTTTTCTTTTACATTTCTACAAGAAATATATTAAAATTCCAGCTACTCCATAACTTGTCCACACTTCATATGGTCATTTATTTTAATTTCAGCCATCTGAAGAAATGTGTAGTAGTATCCCATTGTCATTTTAATTTGCATTATCCTGATGACTGATGATGCTAAGCATTTTTATGTGCTTATTACCCGTCCATATTTTTTTCTTTGTTAAAGTGTCTGTTCAAATCTTTAGCCCATTTTATATTGAGTTGTTTGTTTTCTTATTACTGGGTTTTGAGAATTCTTTATATTCCTGGATACAAGTATTTTATCAAATATAGGATTAGAAAATATTTCTCCCCATTCTAGGGCTTGGCTTTCTATTGTCTTAAGTGTGTCTTCCAAAGGCCAGGAGTTTTTAATTTTGATGTTTAATTTATTAGGTTTTTTTTTTTTTTTTTTACAAATCAAGGTTTTTTTGTCATATTCAAGAAATCTTTGAACAACACACACCGGGGCCTGTCAGCAGGATGAGGGGAGGGAGAGCATCAGGACAAATAGCTAATGAGTGTGGGGCTTAATACCCAAGTGACAGGTTGATAGGTGCAGCAAACCACCATGGCACACATTTATCTATGTAACAACCCTGCATGTTCTGCACATGTATCCAGGAACTTAAAGTAAAATAAAATTCTAAAAGAAAGAAAGAAATATTTGCCGAATTTAAGGTCACAAAGACTTTCCTCTGTTTTCTTTTGAAGGTATTATAGTTTTAGTTTTTACATTTTGAGTTAATTATTATATGTGATGTAAGGTACAGTTTAAGTTCCTTCTGTTTTTTGTTTTTTGTTTTTTTTTTTTTGTTTTTTTTTTTTGTTTTTGCATATAGACTTCTAGTTGGTCCTGTACCATTTGTTGAAAAAATTATCTTTTCTACACTGATTTTTCTTTGCACCTTTGTAAAAAATCAGTTGTTCATATGTGTGTCTTTCTCCAGACTGTTGACTCCATTGTGTCATATTGATGTATTTGTCTGTCTTTGAGTTTATTCTTCTTTTTTGTATTTAATTGGTTTCTGCTTTGATTTTTATTTCCTTTCTTCTGTTTTTTTCTTTTTTTGAGTTTAACTTGCCCTTCTTTTTCTTGTTTCTTAACTTACATATGAAGTCATTTACTTGAAAAATTTTATTTGGTTTCAATATTGGAGTATTTTCCAGAGATTTTTTCTGTATTGATTTTTATTTAATTGCATTACAGTCAGGGAATATTCATGTATGATTTGAATACAAGGAAGTTTATTAGGACTTGTTTTATGGCACAGATTATGGTCTCTCTTCGTAAATGTTTTGTGTACACTTTAAAAGAATGTGCATTTTGCTATTGTTGGATGAAGTGTTCTATAAATATCAATTGTGTTGAGTTGGTGGATAGTATTATTCAACTCTTGTCCTTATGGTCTACTTGTTCTGTCAGTTACTGAGAGAAGGGTATTTAATTCTTCAACTATTACTGTAACTTTTAGATTTATTCTTGTAATTGTATATATTTTGGTGTCATGTATTTTAGAGCTGTGTTATTAGGCACATAAATGTTTAGGATTGTTATGTTCTCTTGATAAATTGAGCCCTTTTTCGTTAGGAAATAAACTTATTTACTCTGGTTATATCCTTTTCGCTTTAATCTGCTTTATCTAATATTAACATAGCCACTCTTATTTTTCTTTTACTCTGTGTTAGCATGGTATGCGTTTTTTATCCTTTTAGCCTTAACCTCTTTGTTTCTTTATACTTAAAATGTGTTTCTGATAGATGACACATAGTGAGGCCTTGCTTTTGTATTCAAACTGAAAATCTCTGACTCTTAATTGGAGTGTTTAGACCATTTACAGTTAATCTGATGATTGATATTAATATTATTAAATTAAATCAACCACTTTGCTACTTGTTTTCTTTTTTCCACCGATTCTTGGTTTCTGGTTTACTCATTTCTGTCTTCATTTGGATTAAGTGAGTACTTTTTATGATTTTGTTTTATCTCTTTTGTGAGCTTATTTATATAACTCTTTAATATTTCATTGATGGCTTTAGAGATTATAGTGTACACACTTTTTTTTTTTTTTTTTTTTTTTTTAATTTTTTTTTTATTATACTTTAAGTTCTAGGGTACATGTGCATAACGTGCAGGTTTGTTACATATGTATACTTATGCCATGTTGGTGCGCTGCACCCATCAACTCGTCAGCACCCATCAATTCATCATTTATATCATGTATAACTCCCCAATGCAATCCCTCCCTCCTCCCCCCTCCCCCCTCCCCATGATAGACCCCAGTGTCTGATGTTCCCCTTCCCGAGTCCAAGTGATCTCATTGTTCAGTTCCCACCTATGAGTGAGAACATGCGGTGTTTGGTTTTCTCTTCTTGTGATAGTTTGCTAAGAATGATGGTTTCCAGCTGCATCCATGTCCCTACAAAGGACGCAAACTCATCCTTTTTTATGGCTGCATAGTATTCCATGGTGTATATGTGCCACATTTTCTTAATCCAGTCTGTCACAGATGGACATTTGGGTTGATTCCAAGTCTTTGCTATTGTGAATAGTGCCGCAATAAACATACGTGTACATGTGTCTTTGTAGTAGACTAATTTATAATCCTTTGGGTATATACCCAGTAGTGGGATGGCTGGGTCATATGGTACATCTAGTTCTAGATCCTTGAGGAATTGCCATACTGTTTTCCATAATGGTTGAACTAGTTTACAATCCCACCAACAGTGTAAAAGTGTTCCTATTTCTCCACATCCTCTCCAACACCTGTTGTTTCCTGACTTCTTAATGATTGCCATTCTAACTGGTGTGAGATGGTATCTCATTGTGGTTTTGATTTGCATTTCTCTGATGGCCAGTGATGATGAGCATTTTTTCATGTGTCTGTTGGCTGTATGAATATCTTCTTTTGAGAAATGTCTGTTCATATCCTTTCCCCACTTTTTGATGGGGTTGTTTGTTTTTTTCTCGTATATTTGTTTGAGTTCTTTGTAGATTCTGGATATTAGCCCTTTGTCAGATGAGTAGGTTGCAAAAATTTTCTCCCATTCTGTAGGTTGCCTGTTCACTCTGATGGTAGTTTCTTTTGCTGTGCAAAAGCTCTTTAGTTTAATTAGATCCCATTTGTCAATTATGGCTTTTGCTGCCGTTGCTTTTGGTGTTTTAGACATGAAGTCCTTGCCCATGCCTATGTCCTGAATGGTACTACCTAGATTTTCTTCTAGGGTTTTTATGGTATTAGGTCTAACATTTAAGTCTCTAATCCATCTTGAATTAATCTTCGTATAAGGGGTAAGGAAAGGATCCAGTTTCAGCTTTCTACTTATGGCTAGCCAATTTTCCCAGCACCATTTATTAAATAGGGAATCCTTTCCCCATTTCTTGTTTCTCTCAGGTTTGTCAAAGATCAGATGGCTGTAGATGTGCGGTATTATTTCTGAGGACTCTGTTCTGTTCCATTGGTCTATATCTCTGTTTTGGTACCAGTACCATGCTGTTTTGGTTACTGTAGCCTTGTAGTATAGTTTGAAGTCAGGTAGCGTGACGCCTCCAGCTTTGTCCTTTTGACTTAGGATTGTCTTGGCAATGCGGGCTCTTTTTTGGTTCCATATGAACTTTAAAGCAGTTTTTTCCAATTCCGTGAAGAAAGTCATTGGTAGCTTGATGGGGATGGCATTGAATCTATAAATAACCTTGGGGAGTATGGCCATTTTCACGATATTGATTCTTCCTATCCATGAGCATGGTATGTTCTTCCATTTGTTTGTGTCCTCTTTGATTTCACTGAGCAGTGGTTTGTAGTTCTCCTTGAAGAGGTCCTTTACATCCCTTGTAAGCTGGATTCCTAGGTATTTTATTCTCTTTGAAGCAATTGTGAATGGAAGTTCATTCCTGATTTGGCTCTCTGCTTGTCTGTTGCTGGTGTATAAGAATGCTTGTGATTTTTGCACATTAATTTTGTATCCTGAGACTTTGCTGAAGTTGCTTATCAGCTTAAGGAGATTTTGGGCTGAGACGATGGGGTTTTCTAAATATACAATCATGTCATCTGCAAACAGGGACAATTTGACTTCTTCTTTTCCTAACTGGATACCCTTGATTTCTTTCTCTTGCCTGATTGCCCTAGCCAGAACTTCCAACACTATGTTGAATAGGAGTGGTGAGAGAGGGCATCCCTGTCTTGTGCCAGTTTTCAAAGGGAATTTTTCCAGTTTTTGCCCATTCAGTATGATATTGGCTGTGGGTTTGTCATAAATAGCTCTTATTATTTTGAGGTACGTTCCATCAATACCGAATTTATTGAGCGTTTTTAGCATGAAGGGCTGTTGAATTTTGTCAAAAGCCTTTTCTGCATCTATTGAGACAATCATGTGGTTCTTGTCTTTGGTTCTGTTTATATGCTGGATTACGTTTATTGATTTGCGAATGTTGAACCAGCCTTGCATCCCAGGGATGAAGCCCACTTGATCATGGTGGATAAGCTTTTTGATGTGCTGCTGAATCCGGTTTGCCAGTATTTTATTGAGGATTTTTGCATCAATGTTCATCAGGGATATTGGTCTAAAATTCTCTTTTTTTGTTGTGTCTCTGCCAGGCTTTGGTATCAGGATGATGTTGGCCTCATAAAATGAGTTAGGGAGGATTCCCTCTTTTTCTATTGATTGGAATAGTTTCAGAAGGAATGGTACCAGCTCCTCCTTGTACCTCTGGTAGAATTCAGCTGTGAATCCATCTGGTCCTGGACTTTTTTTGGTGGGTAGGCTATTAATTGTTGCCTCAATTTCAGAGCCTGCTATTGGTCTATTCAGGGATTCAACTTCTTCCTGGTTTAGCCTTGGGAGAGTGTAAGTGTCCAGGAAATTATCCATTTCTTCTAGATTTTCTAGTTGATTTGCGTAGAGGCGTTTATAGTATTCTCTGATGGTAGTTTGTATTTCTGTGGGGTCAGTGGTGATATCCCCTTTATCATTTTTTATTGCATCTATTTGATTCCTCTCTCTTTTTTTCTTTATTAGCCTTGCTAGCGGTCTGTCAATTTTGTTGATCTTTTCAAAAAACCAACTCCTGGATTCATTGATTTTTTGGAGGGTTTTTTGTGTCTCTATCTCCTTCAGTTCTGCTCTGATCTTAGTTATTTCTTGCCTTCTGCTAGCTTTTGAATGTGATTGCTCTTGCCTCTCTAGTTCTTTTAATTGTGATGTTAGAGTGTCAATTTTAGATCTTTCCTGCTTTCTCTTGTGGGCATTTAGTGCTATAAATTTCCCTCTACACACTGCTTTAAATGTGTCCCAGAGATTCTGGTATGTTGTATCTTTGTTCTCATTGGTTTCAAAGAACATCTTTATTTCCGCTTTCATTTCGTTATGTACCCAGTAGTCATTCAGGAGCAGGTTGTTCAGTTTCCATGTAGTTGAGCGGTTTTGATTGAGTTTCTTAGTCCTGAGTTCTAGTTTGATTGCACTGTGGTCTGAGAGACAGTTTGTTATAATTTCTGCTCTTTTACATTTGCTGAGGAGTACTTTACTTCCAATTATGTGGTCAATTTTGGAATAAGTGCGATGTGGTGCTGAGAAGAATGTATATTCTGTTGATTTGGGGTGGAGAGTTCTATAGATGTCTATTAGGTCCGCTTGGTGCAGAGATGAGTTCAATTCCTGGATATCCTTGTTAACTTTCTGTCTCGTTGATCTGTCTAATGTTGACAGCGGAGTGTTGAAGTCCCCCATTATTATTGTATGGGAGTCTAAGTCTCTTTGTAAGTCTCTAAGGACTTGCTTTATGAATCTGGGTGCTCCTGTATTGGGTGCATATATATTTAGGAGAGTTAGCTCTTCCTGTTGAATTGATCCCTTTACCATTATGTAATGGCCTTCTTTGTCTCTTTTGATCTTTGATGGTTTAAAGTCTGTTTTATCAGAGACTAGGATTGCAACCCCTGCTTTTTTTTGTTCCCCATTTGCTTGGTAGATCTTCCTCCATCCCTTTATTTTGAGCCTATGTATGTCTCTGCATGTGAGATGGGTCTCCTGAATACAGCAGACTGATGGGTCTTGACTCTTTATCCAGTTTGCCAGTCTGTGTCTTTTAATTGGAGCATTTAGTCCATTAACATTTAAGGTTAATATTGTTATGTGTGAACTTGATCCTGCCATTATGATATTAACTGGTTATTTTGCTCGTTAGTTGATGCAGTTTCTTCCTAGCCTCGATGGTCTTTACATTTTGCCAAGTTTTTGCGATGGCTGGTACCGGTTGTTCCTTTCCATGTTTAGGGCTTCCTTCAGGGTCTCTTGTAAGGCAGGCCTGGTGGTGACAAAATCTCTAAGCATTTGCTTATCTGTAAAGGATTTTATTTCTCCTTCACTTATGAAACTTAGTTTGGCTGGATATGAAATTCTGGGTTTAAAATTCTTTTCTTTAAGAACGTTGAATATTGGCCCCCACTCTCTTCTGGCTTGTAGAGTTTCTGCCGAGAGATCTGCTGTTAGTCTGATGGGCTTCCCTTTGTGGGTGACCCGACCTTTCTCTCTGGCTGCCCTTAAGATTTTTTCCTTCATTTCAACTTTGGTGAATCTGGCAATTATGTGTCTTGGAGTTGCTCTTCTGGAGGAGTATCTTTGTGGCGTTCTCTGTATTTCCTGAATTTGAATGTTGGCCTGCCCTACTAGGTTGGGGAAGTTCTCCTGGATGATATCCTGAAGAGTGTTTTCCAACTTGGTTCCATTTTCCCCCTCACTTTCAGGCACCCCAATCAGACGTAGATTTGGTCTTTTTACGTAATCCCATACTTCTTGCAGGCTTTGCTCATTTCTTTTTCTTCTTTTTTCTTTTGGTTTCTCTTCTCGCTTCATTTCATTCATTTGATCTTCAATCGCTGATACTCTTTCTTCCAGTTGATCGAGTCGGTTACTGAAGCTTGTGCATTTGTCACGTATTTCTCGTGTCATGGTTTTCATCTCTGTCATTTCGTTTATGATCTTCTCTGCATTAATGAGTCTAGCTGTCAATTCTTCCACTCTTTTTTCAAGATTTTTAGTTTCTTTGCGCTGGGTACGTAATTCCTCCTTTAGCTCTGATAAGTTTGATGGACTGAAGCCTTCTTCTCTCCTCTCGTCCAAGTCATTCTCTGACCAGCTTTGATCCGTTGCTGGTGATGGGCTGCGCTCCTTTGCAGGGGGAGATGCGCTCTTATTTTTTGAATTTCCAGCTTTTCTGCCCTGCTTCTTCCCCATCTTTGTGGTTTTATCTGTCTCTGGTCTTTGATGGTGGTGACGAACTGATGGGGTTTTGGTATAGGTGTCCTTCCTGTTTGATAGTTTTCCTTCTGACAGTCAGAAGGACTCTCTGTTGGTCTGTTGGAGATTGCTTGAGGTCCACTCCAGACCCTGTTTGCCTGGGTATCAGCAGCAGAGGTTGCCGAAGATAGAATATTGCTGAACAGCGAGTGTACCTGTCTGATTCTTCCTTTGGAAGTGTCCTCTCAGGGGTGTACTCCACCCTGTGAGGTGTGGGGTGTCAGACTGCCCCTAGTGGGGGATTTCTCCCAGCTAGGCTACTCAGGGGTCAGGGACACACCTGAGTAGGCAGTCTGTCCGTTCTCAGATCTCAACCTCCGCGTTGGGAGATCCGCGGCTCTCCCCAAAGCTGTCAGACAGAGTCGTTCGCGTCTGCACCGGCTCCCGCTACTTCCCCTGTTGGTCTTCAGCTGTGCGCTGTCCCCAGAGGTGGAGACTACAGAGACAGGCAGGCTTCCTTGAGCTGCTGTGAGCTCCACCCAGTTCGAGCTTCCCAGCGGCTTTGTTTACCTACTTAAGCCTCAGCAATGGCGGGTGCCCCTCCCCCAGCCTCGCTGCTGCCTTGCGGATAGATCGCGGCAGACTGCTGTGTTAGCAGTGAGGGAGGCTTCGTGGGCGTGGGACCCTCCCGGCCAGGTGTGGGATATATTCTCCTGGAATGCCTGTATGCTTACAGCGCAGTATTGGGGTGGGAGTTACCCGATTTTCCAGGTGTTGTGTGTCTCAGTTCCCCTGGCTAGGAAAACGGATCCCCTTTCCCCTTGCGCTTCCAGGTGAGGCGATGCCTCGCCCTGCTTCAGCTCTCGCTGGTCAGGCTGCAGCAGCTGACCAGCACCGATTGTCCGGCACTCCCTAGTGAGATGACCCCAGTACCTCAGTTGAAAATGCAGAAATCACCGGTCTTCTGTGTCGCTCGCGCTGGGAGTTGGAGACTGGAGTTGTTCCTATTCGGCCATCTTGCTCCGCCCCCTAGTGTACACACTTAACTTACGACAATCTACCTTCTAGTGATATTATATCATTTCATGTGTAGTATAAAAGCATGCATTAGCATACTTCCATTTCTCCCTTTTTGGCCTTTAAGCTATTGTGATTAAACATCTTACTTTGACATGTTATAAACTCCATCCCACATTGTAAATTTTAAAATCAATCATTAGTTTTTTAAAAAATTCAAATAGGTAATAATAAAAAGTTACATTTTTCTCCATGCCCCATGGAGTTACATTTTCTAGTGTTCTTCATTCTTTTGTGTATATCCATATTTCCACTGGCATCAATTCCTTTTACCTGAAACTTTTAATGTGGTACAGTTCCACTACTGATGAATAATTTCAGCTGTGTATGTCTTTGTTTCACCTTTAGTTTTTGAAAAATTTATTTCCTTGATATAGAGTTTTAGCCTGAAAGTTGGAGGATTTTTTTTCTTTCAATATCTTAAAGATGTTGCTCACTGTCTCCTTTCTTTCACTTTTTTCTGAGGAGAAATCTGTCATGTTTATGTTTGTTCCTGTATATGTAATGATTAAAGTTAAGTCGCTATCAGCTTAAAGTAGACTGTCATAAATATAAGGTTTTTATGTAAGCCTAATGGTATACAAACAAACAAAAGTACCTAGAGTACCTCTTACCGCTTGCATTCAACAAAGTCCTGAAGTTCTTAGCCTGCGCAATTAGGCAAGAAAAATAAAAAAGAAGTGTAAAATAAGAAAAAAAAACGTAAGCAGATTATATGATCTTAAAATTTGAAAACTCTAAAGATTACACAGGCAGTCACACATACACACACAAACTGTTAGCACTAATAAATGAATTCAGTAAGGTTGCAGGGTACAAAATCAACATACAAAAATTAGTTGCATTTCTGTTAACAACAAATCATCTGAAACTAAGAAAACATCCCATTTGCAACAGCATCAAAAGAATAAAATACTTAGAAATAAACCTCAGAAGGTAAAATACTTGTACACTGAAAACTATAATCATTGATGAAAAAATTAGAGAAGATACCAATAAAATACATCTCATGATCCTGGATTGGAAGACTTGATACTGTTAAATGTCAATACTACCCAAAGCAATCTACAGATTTAGTATAAAGATTTTGATTTAATACAATCAAAATCCCAATGGCATGTTTTACAGAAATAAAGAACTCATCCTAAAATTACTAAGAAACCACAAAAGATACCAAATATCCAAATCAATCTTGAGAAGAAAAACAAAGCTGAAGGCATCACACTTCCTAATTTCAAAATACATTACAAAGTTACAGTAATTAAAACAGTATAGCACTTGCCTAAAATTAAACATAGAGGCTAATGGGACAGAATAGAAAGCCCAGAAATAAATGGATGCAAAATGATCGACTGACTTTTGACAAGGGTGCAAAGAGTACACAATGGGGAAAGATGGCCTATTCAACAAGTGATGTTGGGAAATTTGGATGTCCACATGCAAAAGAATGGAAACTGGACTTTTATCTACACCATCCACAAAATCCAACTCAAAATAGGTTAAACATATCAATATAAGAAACTGTAAAACTTAAACTGAAACTGTAAAACTTAGAAGTAAACATGGGGGAAAGCTTCATGACACTAAGTTTGACAATTATTTCTTGGATATGAGGCCAAAAACACAAACAACAAAAGCAAAATTAGATAAGTAGGACTACATCAAACAAAAGCATCACAAAGGAAATAATCAACAGAACAAAAAGGTAGACTACAAAAGGAAAAAAAAAATTGGAAACCGTATACCTGGTAAGAAATTAATATCTAAAATATATAAGGAACTCTTATAACTCAATAGTAAAAAACAAAAATAAAGAACAAATAACCTGATTTAAAAATAGGCAAAGAAGTTGAAAAGGCATTTCTCCAAAAAACACATACAAATGGCCAACAAGTATATGAAAAGATTCTTGACATCACTAGTTATCAGGGAAATGTAACTCAATACCACAATGAGATATCTCCTCACACCTATTAGGATGACTATTGTTAAACAAAAAAAAAGATAAGTGTTGGTGAGGATGTGGAAAAATTCGAACCCTTGTGTATTACTGATGGGAAAGTAAAAAGTTGCAGTCTCTATGGAAAACAGTATGGAGGTTCCAGAAACAATTAAAGATAAAATTACCATTTGACCCAGCAATTCTACTACACACACACACACACATGTGTATATATATACACACATTAATTCCAATAATTTGGATATATTAATATATATTCAAAAGAATTAAAGTCAGTATCTCAAAGAGGTATATGCACTCCCATGCTCATTGCATCATTATTTATAACAGCCAAGATATGGAAACAATTTAAATATTTATTGACACATTAACAAATAAAGAAAAATATGATACCTACACAAGGAAATATTCATAAGACTTAAAAAAGGAGGAAGTCCATATGGAACAACGTGGATGAATCTGAATGACATTATGCTAAGTGAAATAAGCCAGTCACAGAAGGACTAATACTGTGTGATTCCTCTTAAATGAGGTATCTAAAACAGTCAAACTTGTAGATGCAGACAATACGATGGTGGCTGCTGGGGACTGAGGAGAGAGAGATACAGGGAGTTGCTGTTCAGTGGGAATAAAATTTTATTTATGTAAGATGAATGAGTTCTAGAGATTAACACTACAACATTGTGCCTATAGTTGGAAATATTGTATTGTGCACTCAAAATTTTAAGAAGATAGATCTCATGTGAAGTGTTCTTACTACAAAAAAAATTAATCTGCTCAATAACTCTAAAATAGAGGTGGTAAAATTTTCCCTATTATCAAATGAAAAATATAAGACTCAGGGGGGTAAAAAACTTAGACGTCTAAGTCCTCCAAGCCAGAAATTGGCAGAAACAAGATCCAAACCCAGGATTTGCAACTCCAGAAAACACAAATGGTGAAATTATTGAATACCAGATTTCCCATTATAAAAGTCATACACTATAATCTATATATTTGCCATTTTGTAGTTAATTACCATGTAATATATTAATTATTATTAGTTACATCCATCATGATATTTGTCAGATTAACTGTATTACGAGTTTTTATTAAGACAGTGTGGACTTCATTCCTATATCATTAGTCTTCTTAGTCTGTTGTTCATAAAGCTTTCTCAGCTATTCATGCAGTGTGATAACTTGCTTTTAAATTAAAAAAATAAAGGGAAATTTGATCCCAGTCATATTATCTCAGTACATTCTTTTAGAAAAGAGCTCTGAAACACAGGTAGGGCTGCTATAGGGGAGCGTAACTGTCCTTTCTACCTACTTTTTGTGACAAGAGATGGGGATTAAGGATACAGATTTAGAAACTGAATAATAATTATTGTCTTATTTTTAGTATCAGACTAAAAATCAGTTATCAAAGCCCTGACATCTCTCCTGACTTGGATAGATGTTTAACCATCAAAAAATACTGCCCTTTGCCAGTAATCCCAGCACTTTGGCAGGCCGAGGCAGGTGGATCACCTGAGGTCAGGAGTTCAAGAACAGCCTGGCCAGCATGGCAAGACCCTGTCTCTACTAAAAATACAAAAATTAGCTGGGTGTGGTGGTACACGCCTGTAATCCCAGCTAATCGGGAGGCTGAGGCAGGAGAATCACTTGAACCTGGGAGGCGGAGGTTGCAGTGAGCCGAGATCACGCCACTGCACTCCAGCCTGCGTGACAGAGAGAGACTCCATCTCAAAAATTAATTAATTAATTAATTAAATTTTTTAAAAGTACCCTTTCCCCCTCTTTCTACCTAGTCCCGCTCTTTAAATGACTCTCTTAATATCTACACGTGGAAAAAAACCAGCTGAAGTCGGCTCACATTGAACCCTTTCTACCTTTGTCAGTGGTCAAGGCCAGCTACGTAGTTTGTGGGGTCCAGCACAAAATGAAAATGTGGAGCCTCTTATTCAAAAACTATTAAGAACTCCAGAATGACAGCAGCAGAGCATTAAACCAAGAGTCACACCCTTCTAAAGCTTTCTTACTTGTAAACAAAAGTGCAATACATGTACACTAAATAAAATTGGGGAAATTGAGATGAGAAAAATACAATCCATAGGCCCAATAACTAAGAACAGGCACTATTAGGATATTGATAGATTTCTATATAGGTGTCTTTTTATGGGTAATTTTTTTAAAACATAGTTATAATAGGATATGTATTTTTCCTGCATTTTTACAGGTAGCATTATATCATACATCTTTTCCACATTACCATTTAATCTTAATAACCAATGTTTTGAGAGGTTCCCTTCTCTTATAGATTTGGAAAAAAGTTTGAAAGAAATTATCACCTGCTTAATCAAGTTTATCTATTGCAATGAAGAGACCTTGTGGAGAGAAGAGGGAAAACCACACCAGGTTTTAGTACCAGACCTTCCAATGACTGAGAGGCCCTGAACAAGGTTCTTAACTTTCTGAGTTCCACTTTCCTGCTCTATAACAGATGAGAATCAGAAAAGTAAATAGCAGTAACACAGTAGGAATATGAATAGTAACAATGTTAGCTGTCAATTGTTGATTCCCTGGCAAATTTGTAGTGCCAGAAGTGTCAGTTATTGTGCTAGGCATTAAAAAAAAAAAAAAAAAAAAAAAAAAAAAAAAAAAAAAAAAACACATTACCTCAAGAATAGTCCACAAAATCTTTCAGAGGAAGAATAAGCTGGAAGAGGTAAACTAATGGTTTTCAATACCTGTTTTAAGTCTATAGTAGTTAAGACAGGATAGCACTGGTGCAGTGACAGACAAGCTGAACAGCAGAATAGCAAGTAGATACAAAAAAAGACACAAAACAATTGTCACCTGATTTATGGTAAAGGCAGTTCTGAAGTATAGAGGGAAATGATGGTCTTCAAAATATGCTGTTGGGACACTTGGTTAACTGTATGGGGAAAATGTACATTGACTCCTACTTGGCATCACACACAAAAACTAATTCCAGGTGCTATACATCACATACAAATATGAAAGGCAAATGATAAAGATTGTAAGGTAAAACATAGAAAAACATCTGTGTGACCTTGGAGTAAAGATTTCTTTAAAGTACACAAAAAGCACAAATTGTAAAAGAAAAAAATTGATAAATTGGACTTCATTAAAATTTTGAAATTCTGTTTATGAAAAGACACCATTAAGAGAGTGAAAAGAAAGCCAAGTACAGTGGCTCACACCTGTAATCCCAGCACTTTGGGAGGCTGAGGTGGATGGATCACCTGAGATCAGGAGTTCAAGACCAGCCTGGCTAACATGGTGAAACCCCGTCTCTACTAAAAATACAAAACATTAGCTGGGTGTGGTGGCGGGTGCCTGTAATGCCAGCTACTCTGGAGGCTGAGGAGAGAATTGCTTGAACCTGGTAGATAGCGGTTGCAGTGAGCTGAGATCATGCCATTGTACTCCCGCCTGGGCAACAAGAGCTAAACTCTGTCTCAAAAAAAAAAAAAAAAAAAAAAAAAAAAAAAAAAAAAAAAAAAAAAAAAAACAGAGAGACAGAGAGAAAGAGAGAGAGTGAAAATCACATAAAGAGAAACTTGCATTGTAATATATGATATTCAATAAAGTTCTCACATCTAGAGTATATAAACAACTCATGAAAATTAAAAATAAAAATACAGTTCTAATAGAAAAATGAGAAAAAATGTGGACAATTCACAAGAAAGAATATCTAAATTGTCACTAATCATTTGAAAAGTTGTTCAACTTCATTAGTCATCGGGAAAATGCCAATAAAAGTCACAATATGATAATTCTCACCCATCAGACAGAAAGAACCAAGTCTTAGAAGATAGAGCAACCATGACCCTCTTGTACTACTGGGGGGTTTATAAAATAGGGCAACCACTTGGAAAATCTATTTGGCAGAATCTAATGAAGCAGAGCATATGCACACTTTATGACTCAGCAATTCCTCTCCTAGGTATAACACTAGAATTGTGTACATATGTTCATCAAATAAACATTTACGGCAACATAGTAGGGGGAAAAAAAAAACTTAAAAATGATCTAAATGCCATCCAGGAACAGAATGGATAAATAAGTTGTGGTATAGTCACACAATAGACCACTGTGTGGCAATAAGAATAAATTATCTGCAACTCTATACAACCAAATGGATGAATCTCAAAAACATACTGTTGAGTGAAAAGATCCAGACACAGAAGAGTATACAATGCATAATCTCATGTATATAAATTACCAGAAAATCAAAACAAGTTCTGCTGTTAGAAATTGGGATAGTGGTGACCCTTGGTATAGGTGAGTGTTAAGAATGACTTGAAAAGAGCATAAGATGGACTTGTAGGTGCTGGTAATGATGGGATTCTTGACCTGGATACTATGATAGGTGTGTATTCCATTTGAAATGCACTGATCTGTATGTACCCTTATGTGCACTTTTCCATATATTAATGATACTTGTAAAAAAGTTAAAAATATATATTACTTTGAATTTGTACCCAAATAGTTAAGTCATATCCCAATTTTAAAGACGAAAACAATTAACTTTCTGACTTTCTTTTCATTCTAATTTCTATTGGTCTTCTAATTCTATTAAAGTTTCCAAATTTCTGTATCCAAGGATAAGATACTTTAATATTTACAATGATACTCCAACAAAGATTCCTTCCTTCCTTCCTTCCTTCTTCCTTTCCTTTCCTTTTCTCTTCTCTTCTCTTCTCTTCTCTTCTCTTCTCTTTTCTTTTTTCTTTTCTTTTCTTTTCTTTCTTTTGATGGAGTTTCACTCTTGTTGCCCAGGTTGGAGTGAAATGGCATGATCTCGGCTCACTGCAACCTCTGCCTCCTAGGTTCAAGCGATTCTCCTGCCTCAGCCTTCCAAGTAGCTGAGATGACAGGTGCCCACCACCAAGACTGGATAATTTTTGTATTTTTAGTAGAGACGGGGTTTTACCATGTTGACCAGGCTGATTTCTAACTCCTGACCTCAGGTGATCCACCCTCCTCAGCCTCCCAAAGTGCTGGGATTAGAGGAATGAGCCACTGTGCCAAGTCAACAAAGATTTCTTAAATAGTGCAAAGGATGTTATTTCTACTAATATCATATTTATTTTCTATGCTTTTTATTCTGTAGGCAAGCAAAGGTCGGACTACAATCGTGGTAGCACACCGACTTTCTACTATTCGAAGTGCAGATTTGATTGTGACCATAAAGGATGGAATGGTGGCGGAAAAAGGAGCACATGCTGAACTAATGGCAAAACGAGGTCTATATTATTCACTTGTGATGTCACAGGTAATGCTTATGTGACATAATGCTATGTTAGCAGGGTTTATTTTTAACGTTTCAGAGATCATACCACACTAGAAAACAAAAGTTGCAAATTTTAATCTTAAATTTCAAAAAGCAACCAAGGTTTATAGTTCCTCAGTAAAGAAATTGAGAGTTTCAAATCCTCAGTGTTGTGCTAAATAATATGCTGAAAGTTGAAGAAGTAATGGGTACCTGGTACCTAATATCTGCCAGGCACACTCCAAATAGGCTTCAAAACTTATATGTGGCCAGGCAGGGTGGCCCACACCTGTAATCCCAGCAATTTGGGAGGCCAAGGAGGGCGGACCACGAGGTCAGGAGATCGAGACCACCCTGGCCAACATGGTGAAACCTCGTCTCTACAAAAAATACAAAAATTAGCTGGGTGTGGTGGCGCATGCCTGCAATCCCAGCTACTCGGGAGGCTGAGGCAAGAGAATTGCTTGAACCAGGGAGTCAGAGGTTGCAGTGAGCTGAGATTGCACCACTGCACTCCAGCCTGCCAACAGAGCAAGACTCCATCTCAAAAAAACAAACAAACAAAAACTTGTATGTGGCAGATACTGTGATCTTTGGCTAGAACACAAAGAAATATAACACACAGTCCTTATTCAAAGGCTTAAAACTTAGCTACAGAGGCAAATTGCAAAACTGTGCATATAGATATTGTTAGTTGTAAAAAGAAAAAACAAGATTGATGGGGAGAGACAGAGCTATATTACCCACAAAGGTTTCATGGAAGAGGTCTTTAAGGTTAAAAGATGGGAGTTGGGGGTGAACATGAAGGATAAATTCAGGTAGGCAGAACAACAGCATAGAAACAAGAAGGAACTTGGTGTGTGACTGAAACAAAAAGGAGGACAGCTTTCCTTAAGTACTTGTGAGTGTTGAGGGGTACAATGGAAAAGAGTTCGATAATGAACGTCAGATCATGGAAGTTCTTAGAGGCCAGGCAAAAGGGTTGAGACTTAATTTGTGTAGGGAGCACCTAAGACAATGCCTGGCACACAGTGGGCACTCAATAAACATTTGCTGAATGAAGGGATGCACACATAAAACCTTACTGTGTGTGCTACCACATCACCACAGATGGACCAGAAAGCTCATATTGGGCAATCAAGCGGGGGCATGATGATGCTAAAGGCACACAGCAAATTCCCCTTCTTTAGGATCCATACTTGTGCGTGTCATGGATCCACCCTACTGGATTTCACATAACTTTCTCATTAGGATACATTAATATAGGTCATGGGAATTAGGCTATAGCTCTCTTCTTTGTTCTAGCCTGGCTTTCTTCTCTTGACCTGGAAGGCAGCCTTTTTTGAAGGGCTCTTCTACAGATAACTGATTTCAACCCTTTTTGGTCTTCTTCAACTTTCTAATAATATCTTTGATGTCAATATTATTATTTTACAAATCAGGAAATTTAGAAAGTTATGAGCCCCCATCTCTTCATCAAGTTTATAACTTCAAATTTCAAACCCTAGCTTTCTCCAACTGTGCTAAAATGAAATATTTCTGAACATATCCTAAGAAGCAATACAGTAAAATATATTTGAAAATGTAGTTTTTGTTGAAAAACTGTCTGATGCTGATTTTATTTCATATTAGTTCATATTTTGTGTTTCAAAAATAAAAGTGAGGTGTTATTTGATAACTGAATTTTTATTCCACAATAGACTTAATAATCTATGAAGTTTAATATTTTGAAACTAATATGGGTTGCAATAAAAGGAAATAACTGGTTGAGTTAACCCTATTTTGAGATTTTTTAAAAACTATTAATACTAGTATAGCCAGTTCTTTCTTTGGAGTAGTACATCTTTATTTTTTATTGTGATTAAACTAAAACTCCATTATTATGTCTTAAGTTAAAGGCTTTCACATTGTATAAAAAGCAAAAGTGGTGTGTTTGTGGGACGAATGTGTAAAAATTTTAAATACCTTATTTAAAATGGATTAGTATTCTCTGATTACCTAAAATGATGTCCAATCAGATACAACAACACCATTTTAAATATTAATACTAAATATAATATTCTAAGCATTGTACAGTAAATGTAACATACATAATATCTGCACAAACAAGTAACTCACTTTTAAAGATCTGCACATACTTATTTGCCAATATTGACTGTGGAATCAAAATTAATCAATTTTGATAATTCACGATTGTCACAAACATCACAGTTAATGCTGCTTAACTAATCCTGAGAAGCAGTACAGCAAAGTGCTTAAGATGATGAGCTCTGTGTTCACTGCAAATTGACTCCACCACTTGATAGTTTTAGGTCCTTGAGCAAGTTATTTAAATTCTCAGTGCATCAATTTCCCAATCTCTAAGAAGAGGGAAATAGTAATAACCTATTAATAAATTATTGTGAGTATTAAACAGGCTCAGTCATATAAAGTACTTAGAATTATTGTTAATGTAATAAATTGTATTGTTATTGACATTAACATTATTTGATCAAACTTTTTAGAAAAGTTCAAACTATACAGATTAATATTATAATTATTTACCAAGACTGTCCATGATTATATACATGTATATTGCTTTAGTGGATTTCTATGTGAAAATGAAATATAAACACACATATCAAAATGTGTATTTTTGATACACATATACACAGAGATATACACATATCAAAGCTTATTGTCACCATTATTTTGTCCAGAGACCTTCTCAGGAAAAGAAATTTTCTTTGACTTACTAAAGCACCTTTTCAGAAAATGTATTATGAGGAGAGGTCAAAGTTTTATTTTAAACTTGCCACAAAGTGAGTAACTCCTGGAGGCAGGGGAGAAAAGCCAAACAAGGCAGGACATCATGGCTAGTTCCTGTAATCCCAGCTACTTGAAAGGCTGAGGCAGAAGGACTGCTTGAGCTAAGGAGTTTAACATTAGTTTGGGCAACACAGTAAGACCTACTCTTTAAATAAGTACATAAATAATAAAAACAAAAAATAAAAAATTTCAAAGCCATATAAAATATTTCTTTCATGGCAGAGACATTTACAGGAAAAAAAAGAGAAAATGATCGCAAAAAGAAATGCCTGATTAAAGATGTTTGGATAGTCTAGGGCTGGTTAAAGTTCATTATCTCTTTAAATGACTGATTAACAGTTGTTAAGCTTGTCAAAGAATCACGGTGTCCCTGGAAAGTCTTCCATGTGCACATTCTCCTTGTGCATCTAAATTGACCTACATTTTCCATCTCTTCCCCACGCTAACCGGACCTGCTAGCAACTAGGTTGGCTTCTCATTTCTCTTGTCCTCCTCCTCCCATCTCCTCCTGGGAAAGTCACAGATTTACTCATACCACATTCAAATGAACAGAGAATCTGCAGCTCCTTTAAAGTGGTCTCATGAGTAGCAAGAAAAATAAAAACTAGACCTAGAGCAATTTGACTTTGAACTTGGTTCTATCCTATAATGTACCAATAAGCAGTTTCTTTAAAGTTAAAAATGTTTATTTCGAGACACAGTCTTGCTGCCACCCAGGCTGGAGTGTAGTGGTGCAATCTCGGTTCACTGCAGCCTCCACCTCCCAAGTTCAAGCCTCAGCCTCAGCCTCCTGAGTAGCTGGGCTCACAGGCACGCACCACCACACCCAACTAATTTTTTGTATTTTTAGTAGAGACAGGGTGTTATATGTTGGCCAGGCTGGTCTGAAACTCATGGCCTGAAGTGATCCACACGTCTCGGTTTCCCAAAGTGCTGGGATTACAGGGGTGACCACTGTGCCTGGCCTTTAAGGTTAATTTGATTGCTTTGGAATTTCTTATTGTAGAGGAGCAGGCCATATTAGTTCTGTGTTTTGTTCACAGTTCAGGATGGGTAGCAGGGGCAGGCCTGGAAAGCATGATTGTCTCCCGAGGTCTCTCTCAGGCCCAGTCTCACACATAAAAGTACCCAACTAAATACTACAAATTTATAAGCCCCAGAAATGGCTAGGAAGAAAGCATCAGAAACAGTATCTTCTGTCTCAAAAAGCTCCTCTTACTAAGATCTCTCTTTGTTAGTGATATAATTGTTTCGATTAAGGCATTGTTTTCTGCAGGTGATAATACAGGTCCTTGGAAAAGAAAGGACAATGAGCTATTGTTAGTCACTAACATTTTAGTATGAGATAGACTTATCAGCTCTCTCAAGCCTGAAAGCTGTTCAGCAAGAACTACATTAGAATATGCCACTTTCAATAGCAAAGGCGATAACAGCTTTAAAGAGATGCTTAATAAGATTTCCTTGAATTGTTAAGGCATTCTTATAACGATAACCTGTATATTCTTCCTGTAAGGATATTAAAAACGCTGATGAACAGATGGAGTCAATGACATATTCTACTGAAAGGAAGACCAACTCACTTCCTCTGTGCTCTGTGAATAGCATCAAGTCAGACTTCACTGACAAGGCCGAGGAATCCATCCAATCTAAAGAGGTAATGGCTCAGCAATCAACCAGTTTTTCCTACATGTTTTCTAATTTTGATTTAATCCTTGTAAAATTTAAAATATTACTGTAGCACTAAGCTCACAAAACATGTCTTTCCCAAACTTCGCTCTAGCATCGGTGTGACACTCTAGGTAAGTCTGTCTAAAAAGGCTGCCTTTGTATCAGAGGTCCTTCTTTACCAGGGGGAAAAAAAAATCTCATGAGACTGTTAGATGATGTTTCTCCTATGAAGCAAACCATGGGTTAAAACAATGCCTTGGCAAATGTGATGGAGATACTAATGGTGATGCCCAAGATTAATTTGAGTCAGATCAGAGGCATAAATGCATGCCACTCCCAGAATGCAGATAGGCCCAGCATGTACACGACCCAGGCTTGCAGTCCCAGGGCACAATTTGAGAAGCCTTGCTCACTGGGGTGGGAGTATTTGTTCCCATGCTTACTGTGCCCACTCTTACCCCCACACCCCCAGGCTCTGCCCGAGCCCCACATCACCTGCTTTGACTCTCCTTCCGTTGATACCCCTCATACCTCCCTGCAGTTCCCATCTGCACCTGAATTCTCACTTCTCTGTCTCAATTCCACCTTCCTTCTCTTAACATGCCCGACACCTGCTTTGAGCCTCCATCCCACACCCTGAACATTCTCTGCAGCACCCTTTTACAAAACACCCTTCCATCTTAATCTCACCTTAACCCTTGCTTCTCCCAGCCTCCCAATTCACTGAGCTCCAGCCCTCTTTCCACCCTAGTTGATCTTTGCTAGCCCCTGGTGCTCTGTAACCTTGCATGCCTTGAAATCCCTCACCCTTGCCCTGTCTCAGCTTCAGTCCCCTAACCTCCAGCATCCATACCATTCCATACCTATCCTTGGCCCATTATTTCCTCCCAAACTAGAGTTTCCTTCTTCTCCTTGGGACTAACAGAGACCTGAGATTGAATCGCCTCTTAGCTGTTCTCGTCATCTTCATGCCCACTTTCCTTGGTCTCACCTGTCAATTATCTGCCTGAAGCCCCTGGATTATCTGTCCCAAAACCCCTCTTGTCCTTCTCTGGTATTGCTAATCTACTGCTTTTAATTTTAGCTAAACTCTTTCATTTTAGGTATGTAGTCCTCTATAGCATTTACACTTAGACATTTTTCCTTTTCTGCTAATTTTATTTTTAAGTCCATCTAAATAAATAAGCATGCAAAGAAAAATAATGGTATAGATGGCATGCCATATGGCAAATGTATGTTAAGAATATAGTACATGAAAGTTTGTACTGAGACATTAGGCAAGAGTGTAGGAAACACTGTGTTAAAACATCTATTGATAGCTGCTGGACCTGCCTCAGCAACTGCTGAAAACACTATGGAAATCTGCCTCTAAGTCTAAAAATACACCATATTTATGAAGTGGATTTTCAAAACCTAAGAAAGATCAAAAACAGAACAGAAGATCAAAAGCATGGGTTAAGGAATTTAAAAAGGAATTTCCAGATTTCTGGACAAAAATGATATAATTGGTTTACAATCTGATACGACTACATGCTCCACACACATGGAAATGATAAAATATAAAATGAGAAAAACCAGTAAGATGTATCTAGGCTCTAAACAGGAGGAATAGCTCTTCACACCAGAACTAGAGCAAAAGCACAAAGTGGTGAGCTGGACAATAGTCACAGACCTGTTCTGAAAAGTAGGCAGAAAAACCTGGTTAGCCAATGCCTGGAGCTAAAGCTTATAAAAATCTGTGAGCCTGGGGAGGCAGGAAACAGATACAGGGTGCTACAACCAAGAACCGAAATAAGCTAGGATTGGTTCAATGGCTGTATTTTAAAGGGACTCTTTAAGACTGTGGTAATCCAGTGAAAAATAAACAAGGAAGTGAAGAGACTGTAATAATCAATAATGAGCTGGGGACAGTGACATGTCTATAATAATAGCTACAAGAGAGGTTGAGGCAGGAGGATCACTTAAGCTTAAGAGTTCAAGGCTGCAGTGAGCTATGATCATGCCACCGTACCCCAGCCTGAGCAACAGAGCAAGAACCCATCTCTGAAATAAATACAAATAAAATAAATAGGCCGAGTGAGTGGTTCACGCCTGTAATCCCAGCACTTTGGGAGGCTGAGGCGGGCAGATTACTTGAGGTCAGGAGTTCGACACCAGCTGACCAACATGGTGAAACCTTGTCTCTACTAAAAATATAAAAAAATAGCTGGGTGTGATGGTACATGCCTGTAATCCCAGCTACTTGAGAGGCTGAGGCAGGAGAATCACTTGAATTGGGGAGGCAGTTTGCAGTGAACCAAGATCACACCACTGCACTCCAGCCTGGGCGACAGAGTGAGACCCTATCTCAAAAAACAAACTAAAAAACAAAATAAAATAAAATAAACAAAGATCAATAATGAAATGAAAAAGAAATGGAGCAGTACTTTAGAACAGAATTAATGGGAGTTCTATTAGTCTATATCCAGTCAGGAAATAGAAAGCACACAATGACAGAGAAAGTTTAGTATAATGAATCATTAAGAGGGGATTGTAGTATGGGGAGTTGGGTAATGAAAGTTAAGATACCTCTAAAGAATACAGAAGTAGCAGATAAAAGTAGCAACCACTACCCCTGGAGTGAAATACAGCACCCATAGAAGATCCCTTTCTTCTCTCCAGCAAGGCAGAGTCAGATCTCAATGGAAAGGGCACAGTTATGGCTCACTGGATGGCAGAGAAGTTGCTGTGGTAACTTGCTGGTGGGGCTTGCTGGAAATCTGCCCTCAAGGGTGCCAAGGGAGGCCTTCCACAGGATGGTGCTGAGCTTCAGAACCTGCCAGGTGCTGGGGAAACTGCTGGCCACTGGGCACTATTGGAACAAGAAGCTGGCCAAGGTTGTCATCTGCAGGAGTCTAGGGCAGTTCTGCAAGTGGGAGGGTGCAGTCATTAGTGACCTGGCTGAGACCCAGGCCTGTGCTCATACGTATGCCTCCATACCCTAAGCCAAGAGCTGGGGAAAGCAACCGGCGGCCACACAGAAGAGAAAGCTGCACTCTGCAGGCACCTGCCTCTGAAAACCTATGCAGGCAGGGCAGACGAGAAAAAACTCACCCTGCAGGAGCTTTCCCAATGAGCACTAGAAAGAACAGGAAGAAATATCTCCTCCTGCAATGTCTTTGCTGCACCCTCTACTGACAGGGCTTAACCTCTTGCCCACTGGTAAAAGAGAAATATTTATCAGACAAAAAAGTGCATTTGGATCAGAGAGGCAATAAGTCAATGACCAGGACAGGGGTGGTAATATTTCAAACAGGGGCACAGCGAGCATGAGGGCCTGGAGTTGGGGGTCAAAATGACTAAGGAGGACAGGGGTAGGCAGAAAGGTGCGTGGGACACTCAGGGACCGGATCATGCACGGCCTCTTGGGCCATCATGACAAATTTGGATTCTATTCTTCCTCTAACAAAAAACCTTCAGGAGTTTTTAACCAGTGGTTCATGACCTACAAGGAATTTCTGAATAGACTTCAGAGCCCATCAACCTGAATGAAAAAAAAAAATCACAACTTTTTTTCCCCACTAACCCTTGATAGAAATGTAACATCTACTTTTGTGAATTTAAGCAACAAGCTACAATAGTATTACCAGTATCTGTGATGTCACCAATGAATATCACAGAAATTTTCATATCACATTACACTTATGGATAACTTAAAATATCTCTACACTCATTACTATTAGTTCTTATGTTTTGTTCTAATAAATGAAGCACATTCATAACTGCATCAAAACTTTGGGTTACTTGTTAAGTATTTTGAATACAATGTTTCAATGGGATGGGCTTTCTTGGAGTCCTATGTATCATTTAGTACATTTAAACATTTCTTCAGGGAAGGAGTCCATAGACTTCACCAGTCTTCCAAAGGAGTCCATGAACTAAAACAGGTGAAGCACTGCTGCATTAGAGGGTCTTATTCAGAAGGGCACATGGTCTGATTTACTCCATGTGGCTACAATTTGGAGAACAGTGTGTGGGGGCCAGACTAAGATGAGGGAAAGCAGAATGGAGAGGAGATGATGGTGGCTGAATAATGAACTTGATTGGTCTCACTAAAGCTGTCAGCGGAGAAATAAAATATAGATGGCTAAAAGAGTAGGACACTGGAATGAGACTCAGGACCCAGCACCATTTAGAGTTGGAAAGAAAAAGTCACTAGTGAAAGGATCCTAACAAATGGCTGGCAAAATAAGAGGAAAGCCAGGAGAGTGTGGTATCATAGACACCAAGTAAGAAAAGTGGTACAGAAAAAGGAAGAGATCATTTGTGTTAATTGCCATGAAAATCACATAAAATTAGAGATTTTCACTTTCAACCAAGATAGTTTAACAGGAACTAGATTTACTTTCCTGCTTGATACAACTAAGAAACTGAACAAAATATGTGAAATAATGGTTTCTGACATTGGACATCAGGCCAAATAGGATAGTGATCTCTGTGGAAGGAGAAATAAATGAGTTGAAACTTGTCATTAACCCAGTTTAAGGTCTGAGTAGTTTTTTTTTTGGAGACAGAGTTTCGCTCTTGTTGCTCAGGCTAGAGTACAATGTCTCAATCTCGGCTCACCGCAACCTCCGCCTCCTGAAACCCAGCAGACTTTGAGTTCAGGAGACAGAGCTAAGAGTTGAAGGAGGCCAAAGTTGCCAGAGGTTTCAGAGCAAAGAACTGGAGAGGAGAGAACTTTTCAGAAAGAGAGAAGTCCAAAAATCTGCAGAGGTTCTCCCTTGAGTCTTCATCTGACTACTGATCAGTGTATTTATTAAGGAAACTACCAGAGGTAGGGTATATATCTACCAGAAAAGATTAGAAGGAGCAATTCTTAGAACTCACACAGGGCCAGGAAAAGTTCTTATTAAACTAACTAGAGTAGAAAATCTTTAAATTCAAGAGACACTCGGTTAAGTGTTAAGAAAGATATTGCCTCAGAGGGTAAACTAATTAGTTCTAGACTAAACTCTGCACTAAACCTAACTAACAAATTCTAATAGCAAGCCTCAAAAGGATTACACTGTTTCCAAGTAATTTAAATGTGTTCCAGAATAAGAGTCAATAACATATACAATAATTCAAAAATATTTAGTCCCCAAAAGTATAAAATTTACAATGTCTGGCATCCATTCAAAAATCACCAGGCAAGCAAAAAAGCAGAAAAAAATGTACCCAAAATGAAGAGAAAAATCAATCAATAGAAATAGACCCAGAAATGGCACACTTAGTAGCGTTAGTAGAGACATTAAGCATTTATTATAACTGTATTACATATGTACATATGTCCCCAAAAGAAGTCCAAACCATTGAAGAAATAATGCTTTAAAAATTTGCCAATTTGATGAAAACTTAAAATCCACAGATTCAAGAAGCTCAATAAATTCTAAGTATAAGAAACATAAGAAATCCTACACCTAGGTATATCATAATCAAACTGCTTAAAACCAGTGTTAAGGAGAAAACTACTAAAGCATCCAGAGAAATTGACACAATATAGATGAGGAAAAAGACAAGAAAGCTACAAACTTCTCATTACAAACAATGCAAACAAGAAGATAATGGAGCGATATTTTTAAAGCACTGAAAAAAAAAAAAAAAAAAAAAAAAGCATCTCCAATCAGAATGCTATTTACAGAAAAATGCCTGATAAAAATGAAGGCAAAATTGAGACATTTTCAGAAATAAAAGGTTAAAATAATTCACTACCAGCACACCCATACTACAAGAAATATTAAAGGAAGTCATTTGGGCAGAAGGAAAGTGATACTAGATGGAAATCTGAATATACACAAAGGAATGAAGAGTATCAGTAATAGTAAATATACAAGTTACTATAATAGAATGGTTTGTCGGGCCGGGCGCGGTGGCTCAAGCCTGTAATCCCAGCACTTTGGGAGGCCGAGACGGGCGGATCACGAGGTCAGGAGATCGAGACCATCCTGGCTAATACGGTGAAACCCCGTCTCTACTAAAAAATACAAAAAAACCAGCCGGGCGACGAGGCGGGCGCCTGTAGTCCCAGCTACTCGGGAGGCTGAGACAGGAGAATGGCGTAAACCCGGGAGGCGGAGCTTGCAGTGAGCTGAGAGCCGGCCACTGCACTCCAGCCTGGGCAGCAAAGCAAGACTCCGTCTCAAAAAAAAAAAAAAAAAAAAAAAAGAATGGTTTGTATATTTACATTTTTGATATGTTTAAAGGCATATTTATTTTTCAAAGAAAAAAAGAACATGATAGTATGGGTTTTTTTTTTTAACACAAATATTAGTAAAATGTTTGAAAACATTTGCCAAAACACTGGGAAAAAGAAACTAAAGTGTTATATTTTAAGGTTCCTAAGTGGTATATAACATTGTCTGAAGGTAGATTGTGATGTTAAAGGCAGTCAAAGTAATGTTCTTAGAGCAAAGAACATTACTAAGGATAAAGAAGTTTCTTTCATAATAAAAAAGGAATCAGTTTATCCAGAACTGCAAATAGACAAATCTGCAATTGTATTGAGAGATTTCAGCACCCTTCTACTAAATCTTAGTAGAACAAGTAAATAGAAATTCAACAGAAATATAGATGACTTTAACAGCACTATCAACAAATTTGACCTAATAAACATTTGTAGAAGACTTCACATATTAACAACAGAATATGTCTTCTTTTCAAACGCACTTGAAACATTTACCAAAAAGGCCCTATTCTGGCTATAACACAAGTCTCAATAAACTTTAAAAAATTCACATACTACCAGCCTGGGTAACATAGGGAGACCCTGTATCTATAATAATAATAATAATAATAATAATAATAACAACAACAACAATAATAATTAACCAGGGATAGTGGCATGTACCTGTAGTCCCAGCTACTGAGATGCTGATGTAGGAGGATTGCTTGAACCCAAGATTTTGAGGCTGCAGTGAGCTATGATTGCATCACTGTACCCCATCTTGGGTAACAGAACAAGATCCTGCCTTAAAAAAAAAAAAAAAAAAAATCAAGTAATGCAAAGTATATTACCTGACCAATATGATATGGAATTAAGTTAGAAGTCAATAACAGAAAGTGGTCTGGGAAACCTTGAAATATTTAAAAACTATGTAACTCACTTCTAAATAATGCACAGATCAAAGAAAAAATCAAAAGAGAAACTCAAAAGCGTTTTGAATTGAACAAAAATGAACACTGAACATATCAAAATGTGTAGGAAGCTTAAAGTGATACTGAGGAAGAAATCTGTACCACTAAACACCTATACTATCTAAAAATCTCAAATTAATATGCTAAGTTTCCACCTTAAGAAACCAGAAGGAAGAAAATAATAAAGAATAATCAATCAAATCCAAAGTTGGTTCTCTGGGACCAATATTGAACTCACGGAGCAAGAAAAAAGATACAAACTGCCAACATCAAGATGAAAGAGCTGACATCACTACAGATTCTACATGTATTTAAAGATGAATAAAATAATCTTATTAAAACATTTAGGCAAACAAATTCTACAACTCAGATGAAATGAGCAAATTCCCTAAAGTTTACAAACTATCAAAGCCCACTCAAGAATAAATTGATAGTTTGAATAGTCTTACATTTATTTTTAAAAAATTAAATCTGTGGTTAAATTCTTTTTTCCCTAAAAAAAAAAAAAAAAAATCAAGCCATATGGCTTTACTGATGAATTCTATTTAAAAAAAAAGTGATAACGAAGAAGTTCTTGTTCTATTAGACCAACATCATTACTCTGATATCAAAATTAGACAATGAGATTAAAAAAATAAAATTATAGACAAATATCAGCCATAAACATAGATGAAAGAATTCTTAACAAAATTTAACAAATCTAATCCAACAATATAGAAAAAGAATAATATGTCATCATCAAGCAGGATTGTTCTAAGAAGTGAAAAGTTGGTTTAACATTCAGAAATTAATGTAATTCTCCTAATTAAAAAAAATAAAAAGAAAAAACCAATTATCTCAATCAATGCAGAAAACCCATTTGATAAAATACACCATCCATTTCTGATAACTCTCAGCAAGCAAATAATTAAAAGAAATTCCTTCAACCTGATAAAAGGCAGCTACAATAAACAACAGCTAACATCATCCTAAATGGTGAAAGATTAAGATCAAGAACAAGGCAAGGGCATACACTACATCTATTGCACATTCTACTGGAAGTTCTGGCCTGTTCGATAAGGCAAGAAAATAAAAGCATCCAGGTAGGAAAGGGATATGTAGGAGTGTCTTTATTCACAGATGGCATGATCACTTATGCAAACAATCTTATGGAATCTACACACACACACACACACACACACACACACACAAGTACTAAAACTAATAAAGTTTAGCAAGATTGTAGAATACGTGACAATATACTAAAATCAACCCCAATTCTATATAATACAAATGGAAAGTGGGAAGTTAAAATTAAAAAATAATTTTATGTACAAGAGTACCAAAATTGTAAATTATTGGGAATAAATGTGATAAGAAATTATAAAATCCACACACTGAAATCTATAAAATATTATAGAGAAAAATTATCGAGAAAAATAGACTAAATAATTTAAAAGATATTTTCAACGTGAGTGAACAAGAAAATTCAATATAGTTAAGATGTTCTGCCGGGCGCGGTGGCTCAAGCCTGTAATCCCAGCACTTTGGGAGGCCGAGACGGGCGGATCACGAGGTCAGGAGATCGAGACCATCCTGGCTAACACGGTGAAACCCCGTCTCTACTAAAAAATACAAAAAACTAGCCGGGCGAGGTGGCGGGCGCCTGTAGTCCCAGCTACTCGGGAGGCTGAGGCAGGAGAATGGCGTAAACCCGGGAGGCGGAGCTTGCAGTGAGCTGAGAACCGGCCACTGCACTCCAGCCCGGGGAACAGAGCGAGACTCCGTCTCAAAAAAAAAAAAAAAAAAGATGTTCTTTCTCCCCAAATTGAATTCACATGGAAATGCAGATAGCCAAAATAGTCAAATAAATGCTTTTAAAAAAGAACAAAGTTGGAAGAGGGATACTACCTGATTTCAATTCTGTTTCAACTACTATATAAAGCTAATTACTAATTCTCATTTCAATTACCTATAGGACTCTAGTAATCAAAACATTTCATTGGCATACAAATAGACAAATAGATCAATGGAACAGAAAAGAGAGTTGAGAAGTAGTCCCACACATAAGTGGTCAGTTGCTTTTCAACACAAGTTCAAAGGCAACTCAATTAAAATTTTTTTTCAAAAAATGATTCTGGATCAATTGTATGTCTATAGACAAAATAATCAACCACAACCCATACCACCAACCACAGATGAAAATTACCTCAAAATGGATTAAAACCCTTACTGTAACACCTAAAATAATAAAACTTCTATAAGAAAATGCAATAAAAAAACTTCATGACTTTGTGTTAGGCAAAGATTTCCTAAATATAACAACAAATGCATAATTTATAAAGGAAAAAAATTGATATCAGACATTACCAAAATCAAGAACTTCATTATCTGTAAAACACTTTAAAGAAAATGAAAAGGATAGACCATAAACTAGGGGAAAATATTTGTAAATCACATATGTGATCACGACTTGTATCCAAAAAACATAAAGAATTCCCAAAGCGCAATAATAAAAATACAAACAACCCAATTAAATGTCAGCAAAAGATTTGAATAGGCATTTTGCTAAAGAAGATGAGCAGATTGGAAATAAGCACACAGAAAACGCCCAATGTGGTTAGTCATTACAGAAATGCAAAAGAAAATCACAATGAGAAATCACTATGCACCTGTTAGAATGGTTAAATCTAAAAAGGCCGACTGTGCCAAATATTGGTGATGGTGGGGCACAACTGGAGCTTATTTAACTGGTGGGAGTATAAAATGCTAAAGCTACTTTGGAAAACAATTTGTCAGTTTCTTTAAAAGTGAAACATCCAGCCATTTCTTTTCTAGATATTTGCTCAAGAGAAATGAAAGTATGTGTTCACACAAAGCCTTGTATATAAATGTTCATAGCAGTTTTATGTGTAATAGTCTAAAAGTGGGAACCACTCAAAGTTATATCAACAGGTGGATGGATAAATAATTTGTGAGATAGCCATACAATGAAATACTATGCAGCAATAAAAAGAAATGATATGCTGATTTATGCAGCAGCATGGATAAATGTCAAAATAAGTATGTTGAGCAAAAGAAGCTACCTGAAAACAGTAGATAATGTATGATTTCATTTATATAATGTTCTAAAAATGCAAACTAATCTGTAGTGACTGAAAGCATATCAGTAGTTGCAGGAGGAAGGGAGGAAGAGGACTGGTAACTAAGAAGTGTGGAGAGAGGGATGATAAAAAAGCAGGAGAAAACTTCTGGGGTTAATGAATATGTTTATTATCTTGACGTTTTTTATGTTTTCATGAGTGTGTAGTTGTGTTCAAATTTATCAAATTATATATTGCAAATATGTGCACTTTGTTATATGAAAACTGTAACTCAAGAAAGCTCTAAATTGCATCAAATGAAATTTAAAATATTTTAGGTATCACTTTTTAACTTTTTAACACTCATGTCGTATCTGTTTATATCTATAATTTTATGTTTTTGTATCAGATTACTTTAATATATGTATAACCTGTCTCATATTTAAGTAACACAGCCTATTTTATGATTTTACCGAAATTTTTGTTTTATCTTATTTAATTCTTTTCTGTCTTGACAACACCATTTAAATGATACCATTTTTAATCTTTTATTGTATATTTTCCCAGAGGCAAAAGAACGTCTTTAAACTACCTATGTAATGTAGATCATTCTATAGGAGGAAGATAGCCCTTCTAATTTCCTGGCTCTGTAATTTACTGGTGCCCTGGGACACGCTAAACCTTAATTTCCTTACAAAATAAGCTAATTTTGTAAAGCACTTAGCTCCATGCTCAGTGCCTGATAAAGAGTTAGTGTGCGACTTAATTTCTGTATATTCTTTTGAACAGTGACCTAACTGAAATGTTGTGCCCTTTTTGATGATGAGCTTTAGAAAACTTCAGCAGAAAAGATGATGGATACAATCAAATTATTAAGTAACCCAATATAAATGTGGGTTAGCCAGCCTGAAAATGGACTTTAAAGGCATCAGAATTTCAAAGTTCTGTTGTCCAAACAACAGTCTGCATTATAGTGGCCAGACTGAGAATAGAACAAGAATTATAAACTGTTTTATAGTCTTTCTTGAGGAATTCTCTGGTTATTAGGTTCATAAAGAGTGAATGCCATGAGGAAGTTTTAATGAATGAAATACCAAAGAACTCACTGTCTACTTCCCTACTCAGAATAATTACTCACCACAAAGCTGTTCACAAGAATTTTTAAGAGTCTGAAATAAATACACTACTTATTGCAGACAAGAGCAAAGAGAGATGGTTATTGTATTATTTATCCTCTGACCACTGTGACCACTACCTCCCCTTGTCACCTTCCACGTATCCTAGGAAGGGCTGACAGAGCCAGAATGACTACTTGCATTGTGCTTTCTCTGTATAAAACCTGAAATTTTGTGTAATATAATCCCTCCTCTGAAATAACATCAGAAACAGCAATGGCTGCTAGCATTTATTGGGTGTTCATTGTTTGCAAATACAGTGAGTGCAAATGTACTGAATAAAGCTTAATTGTACAAATAATCCTACAAGATAGGAACTGATACCATTCCCCTTGGAGAAATGAGGAGACAGGCTTGGTGAGTTTAAATAATGTGCTCAGATATTGCAATATTTTGCTTGTAAATAAGAACTCCAAAACAAGCAAAGGTATTAGGAAAATGTTTCTGTAAATACATCATGAAACGTTCCAACTTTCAAGTTTTAGATCGTAATGAAACCTTTACCTTCTGCATTTTCTTTTCTTAGCTTCTGCCTAGATTTTTTCTTATCCCGTAGTACAATATTCCATCCAGTTTAACAAGAGTAAAGAAAAATACACCTATCATTTCTTTTGTGACCCTTGACAATTACATGTGAGTTAATTGTGCTTTTTAAATGATAGCAACTGAGTGAAATGCCAAAGAGTGATATTGAACAAATAGTCACTTCTGGCAAAGCTTCTTTTATTTTATGCTTTGGGGTCATCATTAATAATATGGACAGTGAATTTTTTTAAGAAAAATATTTTCTACCCTGCTCTCTGTTATATTTGATGTTATACATTATAATTCTGTTTATGATGGGCTAACTTCCCTAGATTCTATTATGCACACAAACTGACATTTTTAACAAACATATTTTATTTTTAGATAAGTCTTCCTGAAGTCTCTCTATTAAAAATTTTAAAGTTAAACAAGTCTGAATGGCCTTTTGTGGTTCTGGGAACATTGGCTTCTGTTCTAAATGGAACTGTTCATCCAGTATTTTCCATCATCTTTGCAAAAATTATAACCGTAAGTAAAACAAATTTGTTAATACTTTAGCAATTTAAAGAAAGTATGACCTGAGAGAACAAGCTTATAGCAGTCTGATCCACAAGGGGAAATTTGGGACTTTTAGTGGGCTGCCCCTGGTGTGGGGTCCATAATAGGAAGGTTAATTAATGTTCCCAGGAGATAAGCCAGCATCTGTTGTAAAGTGTGTGGCTGGGCCTTGTTGACTGGGCAATCAGTGAAGACATTGCTTTGTTTTCTAATTTTGACTCCAGTGCTGGATCAGCATTCCAAAACACTGAAAAAATAAAACAGGGAAATACAACTACTTTCCTTTCAACTAGTGGGAACAGTTGCAATTTCTTTTCTTACCAGCCAGCTCACGGAGAAGAAATAACAAGAGTTTGGAATTGTGCTAAAGGACTCAGGGCAGTTGGTGGGTTTAAAGATCTTGCAAGATCCATGCTTACTTTTCAATGTTAACTAAAGTTCTAGCCTGGAATTTTAGTCTCCCTAATCTGCACAGCTATACTATCAATATAAATGCCTGTGTATGTATAATTACTAATTTTTAAGAACAATTCTAGGGGCACATGAAGAAGCCTCACCTTGCAGGTACTACTTAACTAGAAGAATACTAAGAAACTTGAGTGATCCAAAATTATTCAAAATAATAATTCAAACAAACTGGTGGTTTCTTGGGAAATACACTGTGATAATGATAGCAGATAGATGACTCATTTTTCAGATCTCATATTTACATAGTTTAAGAGAATTAAAGGCAAGTTATTTTTTTATCATAGATAATGAATGCAGATGATAGCATCATGGTGCACTTTTTTCCACAGAAATGTGTGTATGGTTTTATTTTTATGTTGAAATTTATTTTAAGCCTGGTGCAATGGCTCACGCCTGTAATCCCAATACTTTGGGACGCTGAGGCAGCCGGATCAGTTGAGGTCAAGAGTTCGAGACCAGCCTGCCCAATATGGTGAAACCCCATCTCTACTGAAAATATAAAAATTAGCTGGGTGTGGTGGTGCACGCCTGTAATCCCAGCTACCCGGGAGGCTGAGGTATGAGAATCGCTTGAACCTGGGAGGCAAAGGTTGCAGTGAGCCGAGATTGAGATCACGACACTGCATTCCAGCCTGGGCGACAGAGCAAGATTCTGTCTCAAAAAAGGAAAAAAAAAAAAAAAAGAAAGAAAGAAAGAAATGCATTTTAAAACTCCTGATACACAGAAATTTTCACTTTTTCTGTTTCTTTTATCTTTTCCTCCAAACATCTGATAAAAATCTGTTCTTTTTCAGATGTTTGGAAACAAGGATAAAACCACATTAAAGCATGATGCAGAAATGTATTCCATGATATTCGTCATTTTGGGTGTTATTTGCTTTGTCAGTTATTTCATGCAGGTAAGCTTTTAATAAATTAAACAAGCCTGAGCATGATTACTTTTTGTTGCCATTCTTTCTATTTAAGTTAAAAATATATCAACTAAATGTTACAAAGGAAAAGAATGTAGATTTTTGTTTGTTTGTTTTTCAGGGATTATTTTATGGCAGAGCAGGGGAAATTTTAACCATGAGATTAAGACACTTGGCCTTCAAAGCCATGTTATATCAGGTCAGTGTTAAGTTGAATTTTTCTTATTATATTTAAAATTTATTGTAAAACATTCTAGCTTTAATTCTGTCTCGAGTCAATTTTTGGCATAATCTTTCTTTGAAGGCACACTCTTTTTGTTCTGAGCAGCAAAAATTTGATGTCAGAAGTCTTATATTTTTCTAAAAGAAGCAAGTCCAAAAGTGTGATGTTAAAAAATACAGCTTATAGAAAAGAACATAGGATCTACTCATTGTTCCTTGCATTCGTCTTGACAAGTCTTTCTTTTAATGAATGAATGATGGAGTGTTCTGGGATCAGAATCGAAGGCCAAATTAAAAAGGAGAAGTAAGAGCTACAATATCTTGGGAATGTATCAGAAAAGGAGTTGTTAATTTCTCTGGTTCTAATCCATGCACAGAGCTTAAGTTTTTCGACTCTACACTGCTTAAAGCAGCCAATCTCTCTGCCTTTATCAGAAGAGTCCTGAACTCAGCTAACATCGGTCTAGCTGCCAGGTCTGCCTGCCTCATGCAGATGATCTGTCACCTCTGTGAAATAACTAAAAATAGGCGGATCAAGTAGTAATCTTGAGAAGTGAGTCTTGGGGGCAAATGGAAGGAATGTCTCAGACTGGCACCTCTAAACTTCTTTCACGAGGCTAAAATGGATTGGGTTACCCTGAAAGCCAGTAATCAGTAGTAGCCCTTCACCTCACTTGCTGTCATGAAAGCTCACCAGGCAGGAGCAAATAGCTTCCTGCCAAGGTGATTTCTTTTCAGAAATAGAGTTACTGTCACTCCAGCTGAGTCGTCAAAACCCATTTTAAAGTCTTGTGACTTTTAGGAGCAGTACTCTGAAGGCTGCCATGCAACAACTGTACTCTTAGGGAGCTATAAGATACAAAATGCAGAGAAGCAAGTCGGAGGTTTCCCACGGCAACACGATGCTCTAAAGCAATCGGTGACCTTACACCTTCTGTTCAAAAAGGTCCCATCTCTGCTTCTTGTTCCACATTTGAAGACGCTTCTTAATCCAGAAAAATAAAAGTCTACTTATAGGATCATAAATCAAGTTGATGCCAGCACATACCTCTCATGTTAAACTTGTACATTATTATTTTTTACTTTATGAATACTTTATGTCTTTACCACAAATCTTCCGTGAAGTAAGTTGAGACTTTAATTAACTAACACCATATTTCACATTTGTTGACAATTTCTGCTCATTTTTGTTTTGTTTTAAAAATTTATCTTTTTCCCCATTCAAATACATTTATTTTAAATTTCTAGAAACATTTGAAAATGTTTCCTGAATGCCTAGATGCTTGTTTTTATACAGAAGAATATAAATTTTAATTTTTCCAAGCATACTTTGAACTTCCTTTTTGTCCACGGAAAGCTTTTAGTGGAGGAATCTCAAGGTCATGAGCCAGTTTAATGAGAGAAACTGTGGTTAATCTAGTATTTTGATGGTTAATACTTGACATTAATCCTCCATCTAGCATTAGCCATGTGAACATTAAGACTGTAACATTTTTGGATAAAGTAGCTTCTGCTCATAAGGATGCTTCAAACTATCAGCCAGAAACTCTGGGTTTTAAAATATCATGCACATACTTAACAAAGACTTATGCAGAAAGTCTAGGCCACTTAGCATGTTATTAAATTTCCCATAAGTTGTTTGTTTTCCTTCTTCCTCCTTCAGCACACTTTTTGATTCTTAGCTTTACTTTGCAAAATTGGAGAAAAAGAAGACTAGTTATTTTGCCCTTTCTTTGTAAGCATCTTCACAATTTTGCTTTGTCTATAGTAAGGGAAGTTCCTAGTGTGCAGTCTTGTCTGACTCTTATTACCTGATTTTTGTCATAAGATAAGACTTTTTAAAATTTAACAACCATGCTGAGACTTGCAGTGCTTTTTATAACCATTGTTAAACCTCATTTGAGGTAGAGGTATGTATAGAAACAGGTGTGGTATTTTTGTAGATACAAAATCCATATTTTATGTGATTACTTTAGATTCTTCCTGTTGAAAAGAATGTTCTAAGTGTTGCTGACTTCGATCATTGAATAATTCATCGTTCATTGTGTTTCAAAGCTAAGTTTACGTTTCTTAATGATAAATAATTACCTATAGAGCTATTGAGTTTTTGAGCATATAAGAAGTTTATTTGTCCCCGTTTCCCTCTAAATTAGATTGGCTAAGGCTTCTTGGGGTTCTTTAAATTATGATAGCATTGATGGTGATCACTAGGGGCTTCAAAATTTACCTAAGCTAATTCCAAAAGGATCTGAGGTAATCAGTCCTGGAGCATGAGAAACAGGTCATGAAACTCAGCTGTAATTCTTCAGTCAGATGACAGGCAGAACAAGATAATTGATTAACAACTTAAATAATTTGTACAACAAACCCCCATGACACAAGTTTACCTGTATCACAAAGCTACACATGTACTCTTGAACTTGAAAGTTAAAAAAAAAAAAATGTTTTTTAACAAAAAATATTCATTGAGCCTAACTAAACAATTAGTATTACATTTAATGGATTTTTTTTTTTTTTTTGAGATGGAGTCTCGCTCTGTTGCCCAGGCTGGAGTGCAATGGTGTGATCTTGGCTCACTGCAAGCTCCGCCTCCTGGGCTCAAGCAATTCTGCTGCCTCAACCTCCCAAGTAGCTGGGGTTACAGGCACACACCATCACACCTGGCTAATTCTTTTGCATTTTTAGTAGAGATGGAGTTTCACCATGTTGGCCAGGCTGATCTCAAACTCCTGACCTCGAGTGATCTGCCCACCTCAGCCTGCCAAAGTGCTGAGATTATAGGCATGAGCCACTGTGCCCAGCCAGAAATTCTTTTTAAGTAATGAGTTGCATGACTTTAAATGTAACCTCATTTCTCCCCCAAACTACAGCTGTTATCTTTATGTTATGGTAGTTTCACTTTTTAATTGCTTGCTAACACTGTGTCAGGCAATATCTTAATTACCATACACTTAGAATAAAGTCCATCTTTAATAAAAGCAAATCCAAAAAAAAACGAAAATAAATACCCTGGCCTCTGGTTGCTGCGGTTCAAATCCTGGCCTCAGCACCTGCCAGCTATGTGGCCTTGGACACATAATCTCTAAGTACCTCTAAGTGCCTTAGTATTTTTACTTCTAAAATGTGGGTGATCATATTATCTATCTCATAGAGTTGTTGTGATGATTAAATGAGGGAATACATGCCAAGCACTTATGATGGTTTTATTGCTTTTTATTTCAAGTAGAACTATTGGCAGAAAAAAAAGTGGATATCTACTGGTATCAAAAGCCTGGTGGCCTTTCTTATAATTATATTCCTTTCAGGAAGAGACGATGCAAGCTAATTTTTACTCACCACCTAAGTACCAGAAACACTGCTAAATGTTTTCTTTTTTTTTTTTTTTTTTTGAGACGGAGTCTTGCTCTGTCACCCAGACTGGAGTGCGGTGGCGGGATATTGGCTCACTGCAAGCTCCGCCTCCCAGGTTCACACCATTCTCCTGCCTCAGCCTCCCGAGTAGCTGGGACTACAGGCGCCCACCACCACACCTGGCTAATTTTTTTTTTTTTTTTTTTTTTTGTATTTTTAGTGGAGATAGGGTTTCACCGTGTCAGCCAAGATGGTCTCGATCTCCTGACCTCATGATCCACCCGTCTCGGCCTCCCTAAATGTTTTCACATGTATTGTCTGTACTGGAAAACAATCCCTGGAGTACACAATTGCTATCTTGCCAAAAAGCAATTTCAGACATCTTGCCAACTGAACATCAGATAATGACTAAGATTAATCACATATGTACCTATTCATGGTCTTTTACAGCAAGTTACTATAGAATCAGGAATGTAATATTCAATAATAAATTCTTTTCATATTTTTTACCTTATACTGTATCTTAAAATTATCTGTGCATTCCCTGTCACGTTGAAATCTAGAACCAATTAGAAAATATATAAAATATCTTAATTTTGGAGAGAGAGTACACAATAAAAAGCAGGTAATGTCTTTCGGTTCAGTGGTATTGTGTTTATTATTGTTGCTGCTGTGTATTCACAGTAGGTTAGGCTCTTGCCTGGGACTGTGCTTTCAAAGTGGCTACTGTCCAGTGCAGACTGTAATCTCCACAGGATGCTCTTTGGGCATCTAGAACCCAAAGCTCATGGAGACACCTTCCCAACACAGTGGGGCTCAGGGTGGTACTATCATGCCTGACTTCTACCATATTCCTCCATAAAAGTTTTCATCTAACATATGATGTGCATGATTAAGGCACAGCCCTCAACCTGCTATGCCTTTGTTTTGCCTGTTACCTGGTTCTCAGAGCCCTGGCTGGGTTGCAATAAGCCAAGATTTTTTTGTTCTTTACTCACTAAAAATAAACCATCTCTCAGAGACAGTTTCCACCTGGTTTTAATCTACAAGCGATACAAGTGGTTCCAGTGAATGTGAGGAAACATTTAATAGCTATAAGAGGAAATCAGAATTCCTCAGGCTGAGAAGCGCTAAGATGTGCTGTCTCCATTTGCTGTTGAAAATAAAATTGGTTATTACATTATGCTTTTATTGCTTATAGTTTTGGTCTGACTCCTTCTTTAGATTGCATACCTCTTAACTTCAAGGGTTTCACAGCCTTCTGCCCTTTTAGCTTCTCACAATGCCCACTGTTGTAAGTTCTAGGAGGTAATGTGAAGCGTCAGGGAAAAATCTTTATTATGTGGCCCCCAAAGAGAAGGAGATAAACGTTTTATCATTAGTGAGTTTAGGCAGAAAGTTTTGAAAATATTTCTAAATTGTGTTGTTTATTGCCTTACTTTTGTGTGTGTGTGTGTGTTTGTGTGTATGTGTGTGAGACAGGGTCTCACTCTGGCATCCAAGCTGGAGTGCAGTGGTGCAATCTCTGCCTCCCAGGCTCAAGCAATCCTCCCACCTCAGCCTCCCAAGTAGCTGGGACTACAGGTGCACACCACCAGGCCCAGCTAATGTTTGTGTTTTTTGTAGAGACAGAGTTTCACCATGTTGGCCAGGCTGGTCTTGAACCCCTAGACTCAATCCTCCCACCTTGGCCTCCCAAATTGTTGGAATTACAGGTGTGAGCCACTGCTCTAGCTTTCATTGCCTTACTTTTGAATTGTGTCTGCTCTTCACAAATGACTTATGGAGTAAAATTATAAATCACTTGATGGTTTAAAATGACCATTTTAATTTAACATTGATTATTATACACTACAGTAATGAGTAATGAGTCCAAGTTCTTGGGCTTAAGTTCTTCAGTTTATATATAAATATAGATCTTCATGAAAAAAAAAAGCAAAAGTCATTTGATCCATAGTATTTTATAGGAATTAAGTACCTGTGAGTGAGGAGGCAGGTAAATGTTTTTTGACTTACAGCAGAAAAATCACAAGTCAGAGAAAAAAAAAAGGTTTTCGACAACCGTATGTTAATTCTCCTTTTCCTTAGGATATTGCCTGGTTTGATGAAAAGGAAAACAGCACGGGAAGCTTGACAGCAATATTAGCCATAGATACAGCACAAATTCAAGGAGTATGTATATTATTTTTATTTTAAATGATGCATGTATGTGGTGTGCACACATGCAATGCATGCATGTGTCTGTGCATATATGTGAGCTGTGCTGAGATGACCCACATCATTAAGGAGGCCAGGTAAGTCTTATGGTTAACAGGTAACTCTTGGTGAAAGATGAAAGGAAGCCTTTCTGTTCTGGATATTTTTAACCAAAAATAGAGAATATTTAGTACCTGTAATAGGATAACTAGAGTACTAAAGAAGAGACCAAGAATAAGTTAGAAAAAAGAGCTCAGAATTAAATAGATAAGAAAAAGTAACAAAATGAAAACACACACACTTTAAGAGTTTTAATATAAGAAAGAGGTTTAGTTTTTCCTTCCCCCAGAAAATAAGATTTTAGTTAAAATAATGTCTAACAATTCAGAGTCATGTGTGCATCAGAAATGATTCTGTACTAGTTGTTATACAAGTTAAAAAGAATTGCGTAATCATGACTAGCAATATGCATAAACAAGATATTTATATGTATTCATAATTAGTGATGGAATGACCAGCATAATGTATGTCAAAGTCATGCTTAAACAGGTGTGGGGAGTAGAGGAATATAGAAGAGGTAAGTAATAATTTGTTAATTTTCTTCTAATTATTTTAACAAAATTCACCTTTGTATAACAAATGGGATCTTAACAGAGAAAAGCCACAGAAAACAAGGTTTCCTACTTTAAATTGAAGTAAAATAAAGCTTTCCATCTCTGTTAAAATAAGAATTCTAGTAGAGTTTTAGGCTTTCCTTTTTCCTTATCATGCATTTGGAAGAAAAGGAAAATGTCAATAATTTGCCTCTGAATGACAGAAAAATCTTACAAGTATTTATTCTGTTTAGAAATACTGAGATGTTTCTTAAAGCTTTATTAGCAGAGCAACAAATTGTCAGCTAAAACAACCCATCAGAATAGCATGTTTCTTTTAGAGATTATTTCCACAGGACACGGCAACCATTCTAAGTTTGTTTTTTGTTTTTGTTTTTTTTTAACTTTTGCAAAACCTCTTTGTTTAATATACACCTGCAAGATAGGATTCATACTATCAGAAAATAGAATAAGTGGTTTACAGTTGTGAATATTCACAAGCATTCATTTTGGTTTAGAAAGCTAATTTTATGATGGAGAAAGAGCTCAAGAGGAAAGGGGGCATCTTCATCTCTTCCTGAAATTCTTTTTGTTAATTTTGAAGGCAAGGTTCTAGAATTTTGTTAGATAGTATTTAGATTTTAAAATAGGGCTGAGGAGTTCAATTTTACTGGCATGCATGAAAAGATGGTGGATAGAATTTCACTTAATAATCAAATAATGGATATAGCATTAACCTCCATAGCACAATATAATTATCTGATTAACTTCTGAGTTTAGGAATTCCGTGGTTTACTACTCCAGGCAGAAATATCAATCCCTATAATTCCATTTGAATTCCCACTCCACAAAATTTGCTATTTTTTCTTTACTGTGTTAATGTTTGTCTATTACAACTTATCTTTCAAATCTTTTCAGAATCTTTTGAGTGGAACAGGCATTCTTACCAGCAGTTATATTAATATGTGAGACATTTATTTTAGCAGATACTTGCTTCAACTGAAAAACCAAATTAGTACTGAAAGACCCAACATTACTGTCCTTACATTTATCAATTGTTTCTAATAAATAGTGTTGTCCCTGAGGGAAATTATTGGGAATAGTTGTCAACCTGATTTTAAGCACCTGACTAATATCATTTCATCACTTAAAACTTTATTGTTGCAGTTATTAAGTGCTAGTCTCACAATAACTTCTAGACAAGTCAAATCATTTTTTTTATTAGAACTAGTAGCTAGAGAATAAATGGTTGGAATCCTGATGAAAGATTTTAAAGTTGCCAAATTTAAAAAGTAAAACAAGGGGTAAACTGTCCCAGGTTGCAAAGGGAGTCAGTAAAACTCTCATGCTGATGAGTAGTGGAATGGTACCTGTGAAGAGTCACTGTATTCCAGCTTGGACAACATAGTGAAACTCCATCTCTAAATATTTTTAAAAACCTAATTTTAAAAACTAAATTAACGAATAAAACAATCAAAGAAAGATTTCAGGAGTGAGACTGTGTCTAGCAAAATGTAATTTATAAAAAACTCTTACTTTGCCATATAAAGATGGATTCATATTCAATTTCAGTGGACAGTTTTTCTATAAAAGGAAGAATTGTTTATCAATCTTGTTGTCCACAAATGAGTTCTTCCTCACAAGGACACTCTAGCATAAAGATGAGCTAGGAAATAATAATTTGGGGGTCATATTTCCTGTCATATTGACTTAAATAAGTCATTCTCCATCTCAATTTCTTCATCATGTAATTTCAGTTACATTTTATTCTATCACATGTATTAGAATGAATGTTCATAAAACAGCTCCTTAATAATAATAAATCTTAGTTTGAAACCTTTAACTCATGACTGTAAAGGTATTCCTCTGGCCATTTTTTAAAGCTCTGATATTTTGAAAGTCATGATAAAAACATGTTAGTGAAATAGAGTCATAGGAGACAACATGATTCCTAGAATAGTTGTCTGAATACAACCAATTTAACTGATATTGTTTTAGCCCAAGGGAATGGCCTATTGCCAGTACATCTGTCAACAGACTATTTTCTGTGTAATATCTGGTTTAATTAAAGCTAAAAGCCATTTTAGATTCTTTTGGAAACTCAATTCTATAAAATTACAAGGTATTATTTCTGTACATTTTAGCAATCTCTTTTCATTAACCAAAAGTCTTATTTCATTTTTGTCCACAAGAAAGTGTGTTGTTGACACCACAGTGTACATTTGATATACCACTGACACATCCAATGCTGGAACCTAGAACTCTTCTCATCAGAGCTGTAATATGTTGCCCAAATAAATCATAAACTTTTTTTCATTTATTAAGTCCAAGAGCCCAGCAAGTTTACTAGTTAGAACTAGGATATTATTACCTGGACAATGGCAACCTCATTTATTGATTTAACTTTTTGACATGGGAAGTGTATAAAACAACTTGACACTACTTTTGATTCAAACAATGTTGTCATGGAAATGACTTTTCCACAGCATAAGGTATGCATATAATTGCTGTTTTGTCTTGCAGTTTTAGGTTGAATTAAGAAAGATAATCAAATCTACAGCAGAAGCTAATATCCAGAGGCATTTAGTACTTGATAATAGTGGTTAAGGATGGCTCTTTTAAAAAAAGTTTCCAAGCCAGGTGCAGTGGCTCACATCAGTAATCCCAGCAATTCAGGAGGCCAAGGCAGGAGGATCGCTCGAACCTGGGAGGCCAAGGCTGCAGTGAGCCATAATTGTCCTACTGCACTGTAGCCTGGGTGACAAAGTGAGATCTTGTCTGAAAAAAGTTTCTTTTTCAATCTTGGCCCTGAATTCATAATACTGCAAAAAACTTTACCACTGCTAAGTCATCAAACTGCCGTGTGGTAAGGTAAGTCAAAAATTTCCCTTGACAAAAACTCACAAAAAATGAAGATGGTTAAGTTTACAAGAGCAAATGAACTTAACTATTTACACTACTGGTCCAAAAAGGCATGATAAATTCAATTCCTTCCCATAAAATATATGCTGACAAATAATAGTAAATAACTGTAGGCTTTAAACACTTTACATTTTCACAAGCTTTGTAAATTTGTCCAACTAAGGCTTGTTTTCTGCTCTACAAATATTTTAACCATCTGTTATAATGTATCTTAGTAGATTCTACTTCAGATTGTACTTATTTTTTTTCCTCAACTTCTTTGAAAATATTCTCAGCAGTACTTGTTCCACAGAAACTATTTATAGTGGCTAACTTTTCACTTACTTCAAATATAATGTTGGCTCCTCAAAAAGCCAGCAACTGAGCAGTGTCAGTGATATATGTCAACCCATCAAGAGTCAGGGAAAACTACTCAAAATAATCTACCTTATTTTTTAATTGACTGTGGATGTTACTCTCAATGTCTGTAACTATGAGCAACTGTTCTCACCAAATGGCAGCCTTATATAAGTTATGCAGTCTCAATACATTTCTTCCACTGCTACAATCAAACATGATATAATTAACTCAAAATCCATAAATGACTTTCTTTGCTTGGCCAATGAATGAGCCACTTAAAAACTTACTTTGGTTTCATTCTCACTTTCATATTTTAGTTTTGTGAAGAAATTCTGCTAAAACAAGATATTTTGTTTTATATTTTCTAGTTTTTCTGAATGTTGCTTTCCTATAAGTTGGGAATATTGCGATGAGTGCTCAGTCTGCTAATGTTGACATATTTTGTATTTTCCAGCATTATTTAGTGTCATGGCATTAAAAAAAATTAGATGCTGAGGCATCTAATTTGAATATAAAATAACTCACAATCCACTGTTCCTTAAAAACATCGCATTCAAAGTCCACATTTATCTTATTTTCTTGTTTTGAGATGACGGGTATGCAATGGTATTTTAAAAAACTAGGATAAAGTGAAACAGTACAGCAAAACTCAACATGCTCTCAAATTCTAACAGCATCACTGAGATTTGTAGAATGCTGAGCAGCAGCGTAAAGTGATGAGGGTGGCACATGTAGTTTCTGTAGCAGCTACCATCACTATAACCTAAGACAGCCTAAACAATAGGTAAACATGACAGTCAGACAGTTTGTTAAGATAAGGCTGGACGAGGTGGCTCACACCTGTAATCCCAGCACTCTTAGAGGCCGAGGTGGGCGGATCACCTGAGGTGTTCGACGCTAGGCTGGCCAACATGGTAAAACCCTGTCTCTACTCAAACCACAAAAATTAGCCGAGCGTGGTGGTGGGTGCCTGTAATCACAGCCACTCAGGAGGCTGAAGCAAGAGAATCGCTTGAACCCAGGAGGTGGAGGCCAAGATCATGCCACTGCACTCCAACCTGGTTGACAGAGTGAGACTCTGTCTCAAAAAAAAAAAGTAGGTAGCCGGGTGTGGTCGCTCACACCTGTAATCCCAGCACTTTGGGAGACCAAGGCGGGTGGATCACCTGAGGTTGGGAATTCAAGACCAGCCTGGCCAACATGGCAAGACCCTGTCTCTACTAAAAACACAAAAATTAGCTGGTCATGGTGGTGGGCATCTATAATCCCAGCTACTCTGGAGGCTGAGGCAGGAGAATTGCTTGAACCCGGGAGGCGGAGGTTGCGGTGAGCTGAGATGGTGCCATTGCACTCCAGCCTGGGCAACAAAAGCAAAACTCCATCTCAAAAAAAAAAAAAGGTAAACAAAAGGGCATGTCTGTATTCCAATAAAACTTTATTTACAGACACTGAAATTTGAATTGCATACCACTTTTACATGATGCAAAGTATTATTCTTCTCTTGATTTTTTCCTAACCATTAAAAAAATATACAGAACATTCTTACCTTATGGACAATATAAAAGCAGATAGAGGGTCAGATTTGGCCTATAATCTATAGTTTGTCAACCCATGCAATAAAAAATCCACAAAAGAACTTCAAGTGGCATTTTACAAAAGAAGAAATCCATATGAACCGTGCCCTAGTGCTTTTATTCCATTTGTGTGTCTGTATTTAGAGTGTGATTCTCATAGGCAGCATACAGGTCTCTTTGAATATCTGAATAGGATATTGAGACCATTTTCATTTAATGTGGTTATCAATATTATTAGGATTGAATCTCTCATTTTGCGATTTGCTCTTTATTCCGTATGTTCTCTGCACAGTTTTCCTATTTTTCTGCCTTCTTTTGGATTAAAATTTTTTAGTATTCTATTTCATCTCTTTTTGGAGGAGTAAGGAAAGTGATACTGCTAAGTATAATGTTTTGTTTTGTTATTCTAGTGGTTATTTTAGGTTTTATAGTACCCATCTTTAACTTATCACAGTCTACCTTCAAGCAATACGATGTCAACCTACAGTGTAAGAAACTTAAAATAGTGCAGTATTTCCAGTTTCCCCTCCAAATCTTTTGCTATTATTGTCATATAGTCTCCTTCTAAATATGTAATAAACCCATATTACATTGTAATTATTTTTGCTTAACAATCATCTTAGGGGGAGGGATGGCATTGGGAGTTATACCTGTTGTAAATGACGAGTTGATGGGTGCTGACGAGTTGATGGGTGCAGCACACCAATATGGCTCATGTATACATATGTAACAAACATGCACGTTGTGCACATGTACCCTAGAACCTAAAGTATAATAAAAAATTTTAAAAAGCAAAAACAAAAAACTCATCTTTTATTAAAGAATTTTAAATAAATATGTAGAGTCCTATGTATTTACTCATGTAGCTAACATTTCTGATCTCTTCATTCCTTATTCTAGGTACCTATTTCCATTGGTATCATTTTCCTTCTGCATCTAGTTCTTTTTTTCACCTTTCTTATAGCGTAAGCTTGATAATGACTAATTATTTCAAGTTTCTTATGCCTGAAAAGTCTTTATTTCACCTTAATTTTTTGAAATATATTTCCACCAGTTATGAAATTTGAGGTTGACAGTTTTTTCTTTTCATCCTTTCTTTCTTTCTTTCTTTCTTTCTTTTTTGAGACACGGTCTCACTCTGTTACCTAGGCTGGAGTTCAGTGGTGTGATCACTACTCATTGCAGCCTTGACCTCCCAGGCTCAGGTGATCCTCCCACTTTAGCCTCCTGAGTAGCTGGGACTATGGGCATATGCCACCATGTCCAGTTAATTTTTTGTAGATACAGGGTTTCACCATGTTGCTCAAGCTAGTCTTGAACTCCTGGGCTCAAGTGAGCTGCCCACCTCAGCCTCCTAAAGTGCTGGGATTATGGGTGTGAGCCACTGCACCCAACCCAGTTTTTCTCTTTCTTTCTTTCTTTTAGTAGATTAAAGATATTGGTCAGCTGGGCACGGTGGCTCACGCCTATAATCCCAGCACTTCGGGAGGCTGAGGCAGGCGGACCACTAGGTCAGGAGATCGAGACCATCCTGGCTAACACAGTGAAACCCCGTCTCTACTAAAAAATGCAAAAAAATTAGCCAGGCGTGGTGGCAGGCACCTGTAGTCCCACTCCAGCCTGGGTGACAGAGCGAGATGCCATAAAAAAAAAAAAAAAAAAAAAAAAAGATATTGTTCTACTATCTTCTCGCTTGATTTTTTTCAATGAAGAATTTGTTGTTATCCTTATCTTTTTACCTCTGAACATAATGGATATTTCTTCCTTTGCTTTTAAGATCCTCTCTTTATCACTGACTTTGAAATGTGATTGTGATGGGTTTTGATATAGCTTCCTCCTTATTTCTTATGCTTGAAGTTCACTTAAATTCTTAGATTTATGGGCTTATAGTTTTCACCAAATTTAAAAAATACATTGACCATTATTTATCCAAGTATTTTTTTCTGTCTTTCTAGTCTCACCTCTCCTTCAAGGACTCTAATTCTACATATATTAGGCTGCCTGAAGTTTTACCACAGCTCACCAATGCTTGGTTCATTTTTTTTCTGCATTTATTTTGAATAGTTTCTATTGCTATGTCTTCAAAACCAATGATCTTTTCTTCTTCAATATTTAATCTTCTATTGATCCTATCATATATTTTTCATCTCAGACATTATATTTTTATTTTTTTATTTCTAGAATTTTTATTTTTTTATTTCTAGAATTATATTTTTATTTTTTTATTTCTAGAATTTTAATATGGATCTTTTTTATATCTTCCTTATCTCTTAACTACTATAATATGTAATATATATATTGGCAGTAGCTTTTTAAATTGATAAGTAAAAGTTTTATATATTTAGGGTATAAAAATGATGTTTTACATATGTAGTCATTATGAAATGGGTAAATTACACTATTTAACATATGCATTATTTCACATACTTATTTTTTATGTGGTGAGAACACTTAAAATCTATTTTCTTGGTAATTTTCAAGTTTACAATATATTATTATTAATTATAGTTACCATGATACACAACAGATCTCTTAAACTTATTCCTCCTAATTGAAATTGTGTATCCTTTTACCAACATCTTCTCAACCCCCTGAATCCCCACCTCCTAGAAACCATGATTTTACTCTCTGTCTGTATGAGTTTGGCTTTTTTAAATTATACATATAAGTGAGATCATGTGGCATATCTAACATTTTGTCAATTCTGGGTTGATGTCCATGGATTCATTTTTATCCTTATCATAGGTCTTATTTTGCTACTTTGCATACCTGGGAATTTTTTTTTTCCCAGACAGGATCTCATTCTGTCACCCAGGCTCGAGTGCAGTGGCATAAACACAGTACACTGTAGCCTTGACTTGGGAGCAGGCTCAAGCAATCCTCCTGCCTCAGCTTTCCATGCAGCTGGAATGAGAGGTACATGGCACCACACTCAGCTAATTTTTTTATTTTTGTAGAGACAGGGTGTCACTTTGTTGTCCAGGCTAGTCTTGAACTCCTGAGTTCAAGCGATCCTCCCACCTTAGCCTCCCAAAGTGCTGGGATTACAGGTGTTAGCCACCATGCCCAGCCCCCTGCCAATTTCTGACTGTGTGCTAAACACTGTGAATTTAAAATTTTTGGTGCTGGATATTTTTATATTTCTATAAATATTCTTGGGTTTCATTGTGGGATACAGTTAAGTTACCTGAGAATAGTTTGATCTTTTTGGGTCTTGGTTTTAAGGTTTGTCAAGCAGGACTGAGCCTACTACAAAGGCAAAACCCTTCCACATACTCTACCTAATGCCCTGTGACTCAGAAGGTTTTCCAGTCTGGCTGCTGTTACCAGGCACTAATCCCAGTCCTGACAGGTATGCACTGTTCAGCTGAATACTCAAGAAGAATCCTCTGCAGATATCTAGATTTATCATTCTGTGACTCTCTCTCTTCTCTAGTATTCTATGCTGCAAACTCTAGCTGACTTAGATTCCTGAGATTCTCAGCTTTGTCTACTCAACTCAGAGTCTGTTGGGCTCTTTGCACTGCCACCTGGAAACTCTTCCAAGGGAGTAAGCCAGAGCAACCACAGGGGTCATCTTGTTCGTTTGCCATCTCTGCCCTTGGTTGCCTTATGCTCAGTGTCTTGAAAAACACTGGTTCATGTATTTTGTCTATTTTTTGTTTGGTTTTAGATGAGAGGATAAATCCTTGTTACTCCGTCTTGGCCAGAAGCAGAAATTCTACCATATGGAATTCTTATTTCTATAATTCCACACTGAGTTTCCTTCCTTTTATAATTTTCTTATCGAAGTGATGTTCCCCACATCTAGCATAGTACCTAAGACATAGTAGACACTCCATAAATAGTTATCTGAAGAATTACTTAAACAAGACATTTTGTTCTTAATTTCAAAAAAACTGTATTTTTGTGCTCTTGCTAAAGAATCTAAGAAAGTTTAATTAAATTTCTTCTGATTCCAGTTTTAAATTCTTTCCAGAGGTATACTATTTTTCTGGGTCTTTAAGACCACATTCCATTTTCCTTCAGTCATTGTAGTAGTTCTCAAGGCCAAGAGTCTCTTATTTTCTGTTTATTCTTCTTGGAACAGAAGAAATATATTCAGATCTTTCTCATTGTGCCACCACCACCAAAAAGCAGGGTTTGTGGCTTGTTCTCGGTTGCACTGACTGAACATTTCAATAGGTTTGTGGTAATTTAAACTAAAATGAACTATAGAAAGGATATAATTCTATTTTCCAGAAGCAGATTAACACAAGAATGGAAAGCCCAAGTTTATTAAGCAAGCAAAGATATGCAAGTACAAGCCACTTCGTAGAAAGTTCTTGTGTCCCAAACAAAAAACTCAAATAGAGAACGCTGTCTCATCAAAAATCTTTCAAGTTCACTCTTGGATATTTTTAGAAATTAGGTTGGTGTGTATAGTCCTTAGACAAACTTTAAGTGACAAATATTTGTATAGTGTGGCTCTGTAAAGTATGTCTACTTCTTTCCCTAATACACTACTCGAGTTTATGCATGAAAACTACAATGCTCAGCAAGCTTTTTGTCTTTACTTTTCTTATTATCTACTCCTTTTATTTATTTATTTTGAGACAGAGTCTCGTTCTGTTGCCCAAGCTGGAGTGCAGTGGCATGATTTCAGCTCACTGCAACCTCCACCTCCCGGATTCAGGCAATTCTCCTGCCTCAGCCTCTTAAGTTGCTGGATTACAGGCATCTGCCATCATGCCCAGCTAATTTTTTTTAATTTTTCGTAGAGATGGAGTTTCACCATGTTGGCCAGGCTGGTTTTGAACTCCTGACCTCAGGTGATTCACCTGCCTCAGCCTCCCAAAGTGCTAGGATTACAGGTGTGAGCTGCCATGCACGGCCTCTAATCCTTACTCTATTTCCTTTAACTTTAATGTCTAGAGCTGGAATGCGTGGTGTAAGTGTGTGTGTGTGTGTGTGTGTGTGTGTGTGTGTGTGTGTGTGTGTGTGAGAAACAGGGTCTCACTCTGTCACCCAAGCTAGAGTGCAGTGGCATGATCCTAGCTCACTGCAACCTCGAACTCTTGGGCTGAAGGGATGCTACCGCCTCAGCCTCCCAAGTAACTGGAACTACAAGTGCACACCACTGTGCCTGGCTAATTTTTTCATTTTTATGTAGAGACAGAGTCTTGCTTTGTTGCCCAGGCTGGTCTTGAACTCCTGGGCTCAAGTGAACCTCCCACCTGGGCCTCCCAAAGTGCTGGGATTAAAGGTATGAGCCACCGCACCCAGCCTAGAGCTGTAATTTTTTTTTTTTTTTTTTTTTTGAGACAGAGTCTCACTCTGCCACCCAGGCTGGAGTGCAGTGGCACTATCTCGTCTCACTGCAACCTCCACCTCCCAGGTTCAAGCGATTCTCCTGCCTCAGCCTCTCAAGTAGCTGGGACTACAGGCGCCCACCACCACGCCCAGCTAATTTTGTGTTTTTAGTAGAGACGGGGTTTCACCATGTTTGTCAGGCTGGTATCAAACTCCTGACCTCAGGTGATCCTCCCACCTCGGCCTCCCGAAGTGCTGAGATTACAGGCGTGAGGCACCACAGCCAGGTGAGCTATAATCTTTAAAGTTAATAGAACACAAACAACAGAAGGTAATGAGGAATCAGGAACTATATTATGGTTACCTAATAGGAAATATCCAAACAGAAAAGAATAATGCCCCAGTGGATATGATTTATCCTTTTGACAATATAGGTACTGTGCCAAGAATTGAAATCCAAAAAATTAAAAATCACTGGCTTCAAAATATTAAAAGAAACTACCAAGTGGAAATTAATACATGTATCAAGGCCTACAAAATATAACCCCCTATCAAGTAATTGATGACAATAATTCTTGGTAATATTTAGATAAAACAAATTTTATATTTAAAGAACAATGAATACCTTATTCTCAACAAAACATAATTATAGTTTTAAAAAATAGCTCCAATGATTGCACATCACAATATATATAAATTTTATGTAGCTATAGGAGCATTTAGTATTTTTTTAGGAGCACTTTCCAGTAATCAAGGGCAAAGCCCAATATTTCTTTATTGTACCCCTATTACTGTTATTAAACACAGTACTTTAGTGGACATTTTAAGGGATAAACACAAAAGCATTACCATATAGTTTTCACAGATACACTTATATGCATTAATAAACACTAAAGATGAATTGTGGAGACATGTATTCAATTCAAAAGACCATAGTAGGGAGAGGAATGGGCCTGGGAAAGAGCGAAAGTTATTCTTAAGGTCAGCTTTACAGTAAGGAAAAGCAACAAAATTTGAAAACAGGAGCCTTGTCATTTCCCTAGAAGAGAAACTGGACCATCTAGGGGCTCTTTCGGAAAAGCAAAGTGGGTGAAGCCTGAACCCTACAGCCTGCTACAAATACAGCTTTTCTTTGGAAATTCTAAAGAGTGGTGAATCCCAGCGCGCCTTAGGGAATCTCCTTTTGCCATCTATTCAATTCCCCAGCGATCTCCTCCAGTCCCAAGGCTTAGATGGCCACACATCTACCGACAAGGCCCAGGCTTACGAGCACATCCCTGAACTGAACGCCACACTCCAGACTGGTCCTCCTATCTGGAGCTTGAGATGACCCCGCACCAGGAGCATTTAGTATTATGGAAAGATATAGAAGGCCTCCAACAACGCCAAGAACTTAAGGTCCACAGCATCTCACCCATTGTCTAGTCCATATGACTCTGAAACTTATGGTGGGGGTGGGAGGCAGAGGAGCAAGGACAGTGTATTAGTCAGCTCGGGCTTTCATAACAAAGGACCACGGACTAGGGGACTGCAACAACATTTATTTCCTTACAGTTCTGGAAACTAGAAGCCCAAGAGCAAGATGTCGGCATGATTGGGTTTCACTCCAAGGACCTTGGCTTGTAGTTGGCTGTCTTCTGTCTCCGTCCTCACATGACCTCTCTGTGTGCGATGTCTGCTGTGTCCAGATTTCCTTTTTTTTTTTTTTTTTTTTTTGAGACAGAGTTTCGCTCTGTCTCCCAGGCTGGAGTGCAGTGGCTCGATCTTGGGTCACTGCAACCTCCACCTCAGGGTTCAAGCGATTCTCTTGCCTCAGTGTCCTGAGTAGCTGGGATTACAGGCGTGCACCACCATGCCTACAGCCTGTTACAAATACAGCTAATTTTTGTAGTTTTAGTAGAGACGGGGTTTTGATCAGGCTGGTCTCAAACTCCTGACCTCCCAATCTGCCCGCCTCGGCCTCCCAAAGTGCTGGGACTACAGGGGCAAGCCACAATGCCTAGCTCAAATTTCCTCTTCTTATAAGAGTACCAATCAGGTTAGATTAGAGCCCACCTTAAATACTTCACTTTAACTTAATTACTCCTGTATCTATAATTTATTTATTTAGAATTACCTTATCTCCAAATACAGTAATATTCTTTTTTTTTTTTTTTTTTTTTTTTTGAGATGGAGTCTGGCTGTGTTGCCCAGGCTGGAGTGCAGTAGCACGATCTTGGCTCACTGCAAGCTCCACCTCCCAGGTTCACGCCATTCTTCTGCCTCAGCCTCCCGAGTAGCTGGGACTACAGGAGTCCGCCACCACGCCTGGCTAATTTTTGTATTTTTTTTTAGTAGAAACGGGTTTCACCATGTTAGCTAGGATGGTCTTGATCTCCTGACCTCGTGACCCACCCACCTCCGCCTTCCAAAGTGCTGGGATTACAGGCCTGAGCCACCGCCCCCGGCCCAAATACAGTAACATTCTGAGGAACTGGAGGTTAGACCTAAACATATAAATGGCGGCGGGGCAGGGGGCGACATAATTTAGTCTATAACATACATCACCATTTATCTCTTTTATCCTTAAACTTCCAGGGGATGAAGTGTAAGTCAGCATTATGTGCCAAATGGAATCCCCATTTAGGTCCATGGTTCTTTTTTTTCTTTTTCTTTTTCTTTTTTGAGACAGAGTCTCGCTCTGTTGCCCAGGCTGGAGTGCAGTGGCGCCATCTCCGCTCACTGCAAGCTCCGCCCCCCGGGCTCACGCCATTCTCCTGCCTCAGCCTCGGAGTAGAGGGGACTACAGGCGCCCGCCACCACCCCCGGCTTTTTTTTTGTATTTTTAGTAGAGACGGGGTTTCACAGTGTTGGCCAGTGTGGTCTCAATCTCCTGACCTCGTGATCCGCCCGCCTCGGCCTCCCAGCCCATAGTTCTTAGAGTTAGTGCATCATACCCTTAAACACTTAACCAGGCTCTCTGTCCATCTTAGTTTTCAGTATTTCATAATTTTTTGAGTGTTTGCTGTTGTGTGTTTTTACATTTTTGAACTTTTCTTAGATATTTTAGTGAGAAATTGGAAAATGTTTCAATCATCACCAGATACAGGCCTGAAACTGAAACCACAAAGATTTTAGGAATTAGGCAGAGCCCTGGAGGGAGGGAGGATTTGTTACTATTATTTTTTAATGAAAATGCCAATTTTTTGATAGTTTGGTGAAAATTGATGTAATCTTTTATGGAAGCAATTTGGCAATACCCATCAAGAATGTAAGAGTATATACACCTTTTGAAATTTCTTCAGTGGTTTATAACTTGTACTACAATCATTTATTTTGACTCAAATTATCCCAGATGTAGCCAATGGAAGTCCCTTCAAGTTGGGAGAATTACACCTTTTAAGGTGTAATTCCAGTTAGAAATTTAACAGCAGGCCATTTTTAAAGGAGAACAAAGATTTTTTATAAAGATGTTCATTACATCTTTATTTTTAATAATGAAAAATTGAAGGCAACCCAAATATTTTTGGAGAATATTTAATGATTGCAGTATAATGTACAAGGATTAAATCGGAATATAAAACTGCATGCAGGTAATAAACCGAATCTGAATGTGTGTAAGTATTTATGTCTAGAAGCATGTAGATTTTAACTTTATCTCAACTTTTTCTAATGATCCTGTTTTCATGATCAGAACAAAAAATATAATTCAAAGTGTGGTCGATTCTTCCTATCTTTCCAGGTAAACAGGGGCCCTCATTTTTTAATCCCAGCACTAAAGAACTAATGTTTCAGTTTATTGCTTAAGTATCATACATCCCACTGAAAGATGATCCATAAGATGTGTAGTCCTTATAAGAATTATAAAGATAATTCTACATATTTGAAATTATTTTAAAAATTTATTTTACCTCATACTATGATGTTTCCAACTCCTTTTCTCTCTTGATATTGCCTCTTAGATCTTTACTGAGTGAAACCAATTTATAATGTGCAAAAATGGGATCAGAGAAATCTTACCCAAAGTATACACTTTAATGAATATCCTTAATCATTCAGCTCATCACTACTATGATAGAGTGGCTAAGAGTGCTGGCCTTCCGTCAGTTTGGGGGAAGGGGTAGGACTGGGGTTTGCAGCCCTGATATTATGACACCCAGTGTGGTGGCAGCCCAGTGCAGGGAAGCAGAGCCAGAGCAGGGTGAGGAGGGTGTCCGTGCAGGGAAGAGGCAGGAGACATGAGAGCAGATGTGTTACCCACAGAGAGATTAATCACATAAATCAATCTATTAAAGACAATGGGAGCCAGTTCTCTCCCTTGTGAAGAGAGGGATAACAAGTATGGAAAAGGAGAAAACTGGAAATAAACTTACAATGTTGACTTGGAATTGGAGGTATTGATATGACTCATGAGTTTCAAGAAATAGAGAGAAACAAATATAGATGTAAATGTGTGCATGTATCTATCAATACACACACACACACACACATTCTCTAGTTTGGCCACTGACATTCCAGTAATAATGAGTACGACTAGCACCATATCTTGACTGCTAAATAAAATTCTCCACTAAAAGAACCTAGGGATCTTTGGAGAAATGACTAATTCCAGAAGTAGGGCAGAGACAGTAGCAGATGAAACTGGAAAATCATTTTGTGTCAGAAAGTAAGGACATATTCCAAAACTGATAGGGACATGTCAAAGGACAAAGCCAACTTGAAGGGACTTCCACCGGCCACACGTGGGATAATCTGAGTCAAAATAAATGATTATAGTAACAGGTTACAAACCACTGAAGAAATTTAAAAGTCATTAGTTCATACTGCAATAAATAAATTGAAAGTTTGATGAGAAATTGGATTTTGACATAGCTTCAAACTGCCTCAAAACATTTATTAATTACAAAGGGAGAAAGAACAACTTCATAGTGGAGAAGCCTGGAAGAAACCATCTTAATTAATTATACAAGTGCACAGTGCCTGGAATAGGACCAATCAAAATTGCATGCCACTTGATAGGATGCAATGAGAAGAACACAGCATTACTTCTCTAAGATTCTTACCAAAGATGCACAATTTGAATCTAAATGTGAGGAAATATCAAATAAGCTAAAACGAGAAATATTCTGCCAGATACCTGGCTTGCGATCTTCAAAAAAGTCAATGTCATGAACATCAAGTTAAGAATGAAGAACTATTCCATACTAAAGGAGACTAAAGAGGTGTGACACCTAAATGAAATGTGTGATTCCAATGTAGATACTCTTTCACTATAAAATGCCTTATTGAGACAATTGATAAAACTTGAAGGAAGTCTAAGCATTAAATGACAGTTATGTAATTTCCTGATTTTGATCATGGTATTTTGGATAAGAGAGAGAATGTTCTTTTTCATGAAACACCATCTCTAAGTATGCAGAAATGATAGAGTATCAGGTCAGCCACTTAATCCCAAGTGATTCAGGGAACAAAGAGTTTTTTATCCTCCGGTTACAAGCATATGGCTGTTATTTTGTCTTACTACTTTTGTTTCCTCATCTATTGTACAGTACTAGTGATAGTATCCATCTCTTTGCATTGTTATGAGATTAAATAAGATGGTAAAGGTAAAGTGCTTATTTAGTGCCTAAGGTTGGGCCTTTATCCTATTTTGGCCTGCTTTTAGTGTGTATTTCCTTCTGCCCTACTGTTTCCTGTCCATGTTGGTTTCCTTTCCATGGCAACTCTTGCCTCTCCAACACAAAGCTTCATGCTCCCAAAAGCACTGAGTCAGACAGCATGAGTTATTCCTTGCATGATCATACTATCTTCACCAATAGAAAGAGATAATTTGTGTGAAAGGTAATATACAATACACAAAAAATATACAAAAACCTCATTTTTACAGTTCATAATGCAAATTTTTTCCATTCAAATAGAAGTTAATAATTCACTTTAGAACATTTTTTAAGGTGAGTTAGATTCTATTGCAGTGAATATCTGAGCTAAAGTATAGCATCCTTTCCCTTTTTACTCTCCATGAAATAGAATATGTAAAACCTTCTAAAAGAATTTATATGCATAACTCAAGCTATCTTTTTCAAATACTTAAATTTTAAGTACATGTTGGTTATGCATATATGTAAAACTGGTACTTTAATGCTATTATTTATTAAAATATTGGTTTTCTAGAAAATTCCTAGCAAATGTGATTACAACTTTATAAATAGGAAATAGTAAAAACTGCTTAACTAAAGATAGACTGTTTCTTTAGTTTTTTGTAATAGTAACTATGATTCTGTCATTTTCAAACATCAGCTTTATTACCAAGAACTTATCTGTAAGTTAGTGTTGAAGAGGTGGCAGGGTATAGGTATCTACGTGTATGCATAAGTGTGTTGTTTTATTATTGCTGGGTGTTTGGGTGTAAGGAAACAAGAAGACTGTGGGTATGCATCTATCACTGAGAAGACAAAGGAAATCCTGTAACTTCAGCTTTCAACACACTCAACTTGCACTGGGCTGTAAAATCCTGCTAAACTATTTAAGGAGAGGTCTCATAGCAACATACAAGTCTCCCTTTAAGGAGGTGGTATTTGATTTCAGATTGTCTGTTCCTATCATGCTTCTGTACAGTCTTCTATGGTGTTCCCTTAAACTAAAATCCAGTTCATTTGGACATCTCAATATTGGACATCAAGACATGAAAATAAAGTATATTTCCTTAGTTTAGGGCATTTTGAGGCAGGCGGATCACCTGAGGTCAGGAGTTTGAGACCAGCCTGGCCAACATGGTGAAACCCCTTCTCTACTAAAAATACAAAAATATTAGCCGGGCTTGGTGGTGGGTCCCAGCTGCTCCTGAGGCTGAGGCAAGAGAATCGCTTGAACCCAGGAGTCAGAGGTTGCAGTAAGCCGCAATTGCGCCCCTGCACTCAAGCCTCGGTGACAGAGTGGGACTCCATAAGTAAATAAATAAAAATATGTATCTTATTTAATCTCAAAGTATACATTCAAGGTATAAATTTAAGTATAAATTCTTTTTTGAAAAAGTCTACCTTGTTTTGCAAGGAACTATAATAGGAATCCTTGTAAATGTAAAGTTAATTGAGTTTTTTCCCCCAAAATATATCTGATTATAGGCAACAGGTTCCAGGATTGGCGTCTTGACACAAAATGCAACTAACATGGGACTTTCAGTTATCATTTCTTTTCTATATGGATGGGAGATGACACTCCTGATTCTGAGTATTGCTCCAGTACTTGCCATGACAGGAATGATTGAAACCGCAGCAATGACTGGATTTGCCAACAAAGATAAGCAAGAACTTAAGCATGCTGGAAAGGTAAAATGAAGACTGTTATCACCATCGTAACATTTAAAGAGAAAAACAGTCAGAACTTTATGATATGTTAACTATATGATATGTTAGCCATCTTTATGATCTATTAATTTCATCTCTTAGGGATCTGTAAAGTGATATGTATTCACAGAGAAATGCATACAGACCAATTTAGGATAGAAGGTAGATATGTTATAGCAATAGGGTTCATGATTTAGAGCACAGGCTCTGGAGTCTAATTAGCTGAGTTAGAATCCAGATTCTATCCTAACGAATATGTGATATGAGCAAGTTATGTCAACCCTTTGTAGACTTCAGGTTTCTCATCTGCAAAGTGGGAATAATAAGAGTATTCACTTATAATTTTTTGTGAATATTGCATAAAACACAATGTTATTATATGCAAAATACTTAGAATAGTGTCTGGAAGACAGCAAGCACTTACTAATGTCAGCCATTATTACTGGGGAAGTTTTCCAACATCATCATTCCCCATTTTCTGGTCATTGAATAATCAAATTTTCTTGAGCAATTTTTCTGAATATTTTATTTTTCAAAACAAACAGGCAATTCAGCAGTTACTGAATGCAAGGCAATGCACCAATATTGATAACATATAAAACAAGGCTTTAGAGACAGGACCAATAAATGAACAATTTATTTAATCATTTGGAAAATGCCAAGACATATAGGTATTTAAGGTTCTTAGGATCAACCATATTCATATGAATATTATATTAGAGACTGAGGGAAACATTATTGTGGTATCGTAACACCTAAGAATTGAAAGAGACATCATCTGACCCAACCATTAACCTGAAGTAGGAGTCCCTTGCACAACATCCCTGTCAAGTGTCCATCCCCATCTCCTACCACCTATTCCTCCAGTGGCAGGCAGTACATTCCTTTCCCAGGCTGCCTGTGCTTGGATAGTCTTGGGTGGTAGGCAGTTCTTTTCCTTTTCTTTCTTTATTTCTTGACTTATTTATTTATTTATTGGTGGACTTTTATCTTACTCTTTTTGGCTTTCATCTTGGTAGAGGTCCAAAATCTGTTTTTCATGACAGCGCTTTAGCAGCTGAATTGTTGTAAACAAGGAGTCTTCTGTTAACTCTACATCCAGGTCTTTAAGATGTTCCTCACATCCGTAATCCCAGAACTTTGGGAGGCCGAGACAGGCAGATCTCTTGAGGTCAGGAGTTTGAAACCAGCCTGGCCAACATAATGAAACCCCGTCTCTACTGTTAGCCTGGCATGGTGGCGCCTGCCTGTAATCCCAGCTACTTGGGAGGCTGAGGCAGCAGAATCACTTGAACCCAGGAGGAGGAGGTTGCAGTGAGCTGAGATTGCACCACTGTACTCCAACCCGGGCGACAGAGCACGGCTCTGTCTCAAAAAAAAAAGAAAGAAAGAAAAAGGTGTTCCTCTCCTGATACTGTTTCAGAGCTCTTGGCTACACTGGTGTACATCCTCTGAATAGCAAAATGATGTTAATATCCTTTACAGTCCGTATCACGGTGAATGTGTCACAATTGGCATAGCATAAATATCATATATATTCATGGATAGGAATGCCAAGCACATGACTCACTGTAATCTCATTTGCCTGAGCCTTAGACCTTTCCACCTTTCTTGCACAAGATAAGGACCCTTGGATTGTTTGCTTGTGCTGTATAGTCTGAACTACCTAGCAAATATTCGCCTCAGAGACAGTAAACAGTTGTTTAGACCTCCTTGTCTAATTTAAACATTGCAATAATGTATACAATTTCTAAATTAATGAGGCCTAATTAATTATGTTTTCATCTTATTTGTCATCTTATTTGTCATGAGCTTTCGTTGTATACGTACCCTTTGACTTTTCCTTTATGTATCATTAGAGCAACCTCAAACTACACAACAAACAACTCTAATCAAATAGGTAATTGGAGGCATTTTCCTGTGGCTTTTAATAAGTCAATTTACTAAACATCAATTTAGAACATAGACTAATAAAATGTATCAATCCTTCTTCAGTTGCATGTGTAGATTTGGACAAATTATCAAATGTTTAGTTTTTAAGACTTTGAATGGGCTCGGTGCGGTGGCTTACGCCTGTAATCCCAACACTTTGGGAGGTCGAGGTGGGTGGATCACAAGGTCAGGAGTTCAAGACCAGCCTGACCAACATGGTGAAACCTCGTCTCTACTAAAAATAAAAATATTAGCTGGGCATAGTGGCACACGCCTGCAATCCCAGCTACTCAGGAGGCTGAGGCAGGAGAATCGCTTGAACCAGGAGGCAGAGGTTGTAGTGAGCCAAGATCGGACCACTGCACTCCAGCCTGGGCAACACAGCGAGACTCCATCTCAAAAGATTAAAAAAAAAAGAAGACAACTTTGAATAGCTTAATTAGTTTTCAGTTTTTTTAATGACTATTTTCTAAGGGTCTGTAATAATATTTATCCTGTCTCCATTATGAAAAATTGTCACAAATTTGTTTTATGCTCATTCCTTTTGTTTTTCCTCAAACAAGTTTTCAGCATTCTTATCCATTTTCTTCACATACTGTGGAACGTTGCAAATGGAGGTTTCTTTGAGTCCATTTTTAAATTAACGAGAATTTTTAAAAAACCAACATCAAACTTGGGAGCAGAATCCTTGTGTCCTCACCACAGTCCAGAAATCTAGTTCCCTCCTGCAACCCAAGTTCATCCTCAGAGAAGGCCAAGTGTCTACCTGGTCTTTTCTGTCCCACAGTCCACTCTGCCAATCTGGAAACAGAATGTGAAAACAGGAAGTTTCTCTTTGAAGCCAACACATGTTCTCATGTCCGAAAAGCTATTCTAAACCAAAACTCTCTTCCATTTTGAATCCCATGTAATTATGCATTCTCTTTATAAACTACATAAATATGGAGAAGTATTCATCACATTTGAATTAAATGCCTTTTCACATTCACAGACACTAATATGAGAAATGACTTTATCTCATAAAGAATTTTATAACCACATGCCATGTTACTTTCCTGTAATGTTCCTGAGTCCTTTTAGGTTGCTGTTTTTAATTCTTTGCTAGAATAAGATAATTATGTGATTATCTCTACTATCTTTTTGAGACAGAGAAGTCTCACTCTGTTGCCCAGGCTGGAGTGCAGTGGCATGATCTCAGCTCACTGCAACCTCCGCCTCCCAGGTTCAAGTGATTCTCGTGCCTCAGCCACCTGAGTAGCTGAGATTACAGGCACGTGCCATCATGCCTGGTTAATTTTTGTATTTTTAGTAGAGACAGGGTTTCACCATGTTGGCCAGGCTGGGTCTCGAACTCCTGGCCTCAAGTAATCTGCCTACCTTGGCCTCCCAAAGTACTGGGATTACAGTCATGAGCCATTGTGCCCGGCCTCTGCTCTCTTTTACTTGAATTGTTTCATAATTTGTAGGAAGCTCCTTTGCATGTGAACATAATGCTCACTAATGTTTTATTCTTCTGTCTATGGAACAAGTTTAAATTGAAATTCAGTAAAAACTTGAATGGGGCTAAACTTAGATCAGTAGACTAAATCTCAATAAGACATTTTCCTTAAGCTTATTATCCTAAAGTGTCATTTTTCTATCTTACTTTCTGGGAGGAAAGGAAGCTAACAATACTTGTCAGGAAAACTTACTGACTTGATATAATTAATATGTCCCCAGTGTGACTGACTGGAATTCACAAATGGGAAAAGATTCACCATTACTAATTTTATTTCTATATTGTATTGTCCTATTTTATAAGATAGCAACTGAAGCTGTGGAGAATATACGTACTATAGTGTCATCAACAAGGGAAAAAGCCTTCGAGCAAATGTATGAAGAGATGCTTGAGACTCAACACAGGTGATTGTAGATTCATACTGACTTCAAAAACTTAATTTTGTTCTGTAAAGGCAGTACTCTTGAATGACTCCAGTGGTTTGCCTGCTAATTCATTTGCTCTTGAGTCTTTCCTAATAATGGTCATGTCGTAATTTCTCATATGACTTCACCAAGAGAAACTAGAGAGGAATTGAGGGCAAGCGCAATTAGAATAAGTATTTTAGGTCCTCTCACATTACCATTAACTATCTGTTACTTAGTATGCACATTTTTCTCATCTTCCTGAAAGAATATTAATGAAATAACATACGCAAGAAAGAAAATAAAATTGCGGGCCGGGTGCTGTGTCTTATGCCTGTAATCCAGCACTTTGGGAGGCTGAGGTGGGCAGATCACTTGAGGTCAACAGTTAGAAACCATCCTGGGCAACATGGTGAAAGCCCATCTCTACTAAAAATGCAAAAATTAGCCGGGTGTGGTGGTGCACACTTGTAGTCCCAGCTACTCGGAGGCTGAGGCAGGAGAATCACCTGAACCTGGGAGGCAGAGGTTGCAGTGAGCTGAGATCACACCATTACACTCCACCTCCAGCCTGGGTGACAGAGCAAGAGAAAAGAGCTCAGCCCTTTATTTTAAATCCCTAAAATAGTTTACATTTTAAATACGAATATATACATAATAAATGCACTTACTCTTTTAATTTTAAACTAGTCCTCCTTATCACATTGACTTAGTGATGCTTTTTATATTACTTTACCAGAAAGACAGCTTTGTACTGTTTTGGACTCATACTTGTAGTTGGCACCACGCTTTAATTTCCTCTATTCTGTGAATGAAAGATTATAATGGATACTTAGAAAATCCTTCTAAATACTGCTAAACCAAATCTCTAACTCTTACACTAGCCATCCTTTCACAGGCTTTGCCCATTCATTTAACAGTATGTAAAGTCAAATTTGTTACACAAAACTAGAGAGTATATGACTACAGAGAAAAGAATTATAATATTATCTGTCTTTTCTCAAAAATTTCTCAGTAGTAAAAAAAAAAAAAAAAAACTTTCTCTTTAATCATTCAAAAAATGCCTTTCTACTAAATTATAACATTTCAAAGTCCTCTCTATTTATTACTCTACATTTATTAAATTGACCTTGCTGTAATTCATGCCTTATTATTTGGTAAATTTTGTGCATTCCAGAAATACCTCGAAGAAAGCACAGATTATTGGAAGCTGTTATGCATTCAGCCATGCCTTTATATATTTTGCCTATGCAGCAGGGTTTCGATTTGGAGCCTATTTAATTCAAGCTGGACGAATGACCCCAGAGGGCATGTTCATGTAAGTCGTGGAAATAGTCCAGACCTGGTGGCTCACACCTGTAATTCCAACACTTTGGGAGGCCAAGGCAGGTGGATAACTTGAGGTCAGGAGTTCGAGACCAGCCTGACCAACATAATAAAAGCCCATCTCTACTAAAAATACAAAAATTAGCTGGGTGTGGTGGCAGGCACCTGTAATTCCAGCTGCTTGGGAGGCTGAGGCAGGAGAATTGATTGAACCCAGGAAATGGAGCCTGCAGTGAGCTGAGATCACTCCATTGCACTCCAGCCTGGGCAACAAAGTGAGACTCTGTCTCAAAATAAATAAATTAATTAATAAGTTGTACAAATATATAAACCTTGTAAGGGGGTCAAGTACTTATTTACCAGAAAGATGTCTACTTTATAGTGAATTATCATTTAAATCACATGTGTGGAAAAGGTATGCTTGAATTTTTGTTAAGATGGAATTTTTTTAAATATACATGTATTTTTAAATTTTGTATTGATATATAATAGTTATACATATTTTGGGGGTACACGTGATATATGCATATAATGTTTAATGATCAAATCAGGGTAATTGGGATGAATTTTATTTTTAATTGACAGACAATAATTGTACATATATATGGGTACAGTGGGATGTTCTAATATACGTGAACATTGTGAAATGATTAAGTTGAGCTAACTGTTTTTGTTATTTAGTCTCTATAAGAAGTACAGCATAACTGGCAAAATACTGATACTGATATAAGGCATGAAATCTGAATTAAATTCCCAGATGAATTGTTCTCTGCTTCAGTTTACTGGAACATGGGAATGTAGGGGCAAAATATGCCTTCTTGTCATTCATTCCTTAGGAAATTTGTGACACATTATGAAACTCTCAATGTGGAGATGGCTTTCTAAAGTAAAGACTGTATATCAGTGAGGCTGAATTCTTTGCTAAGCAAATAATCCAGAAGCAAAACATACAAATGAGTGTTTTCCTTCAAAAATGTCACGTTTGGAATTGAACGCAGTATCCCAGTGAGGCTACTTCTTCCCAAAGCATTAGTTTGGAGCTCCTATTTTGAAGTTCTGGTCACATAGTTATGAATTTATTTGTTTTACAGGAACATCTAATGCAACTGCTAAATTAGAAAAATTAATTTTCAGTATTAATTCTGAGCTGAGAGCCTAAAATATCAGAAATGTTGCTAATCTATCATAAATGGCATTGCTAAGCATTTAGAACTAGAGAAATCCATACAATACTTGACTCAAAAAAGTAACATTATATTATTTTTAACAAGCCCACCAAAAAATGCATATCCATGCAAGTATCAGCCTCTTCACAATAACGAATTGGGAGATTACACCTGTTCCAAGGGTGCTGCCATTTAGCAGAGCACACTGGGCACTTCTCTTTGGGTTTTGTTTCCCAAGTCTCAGGACATTCCTTTGCATATCCTTATTGTTGGCGTATTTGTATTTTCAGGATAGGTTCAACTTGAGGAAATGGCCAAAAGTCATTTAAACCTGAGTAATTTCAGAATAACTTGGAATAATTTTTCGTTTCTATTCACATGAAAATGTATTTATTTATTTATTTATTAAGCATTAAGTGAAGTCCCAGGAAGTTTCTTTGTTAGGCACTGATGAGAAAACAGTCCACAGTTCACCAACCCAGTATTCCTAAATCTTACTTGACACCAAAGCCACTTAGAAGTTTCCTAGAAGCACATTTCCTTATAAAACAGAACATGCAAATGGAATATCTGCATTTAAAATTTCAACAGAAGGGCCGGATGTGGTGGCTCATGCCTGTAATACCAGCGCTTTGGGAGGCCAAGGCAGGTGGATCACCAAAGATCAGGAGTTCAAGACCAGCCTGGGCAATGCTGTAAAACTCTGTCTGTAGTCAAAATGCAAAAATTAGCCGTGTATGGTGGTGCATGCCTGTAATCCCAGCTACTTGGAAGGCTGACGCATGAGAATCACTTGACCCCAGGAGGCAGAGGTTGCAATGAGCCGAGATCACACCACTGCAAGCTAGCCTGGATGACAGAGCTAGACTCTGCCTCAAAAAAATTAAAATAAAATTTCAACAGAAATTGCAAGTTCCCTGTCCTATGTTCTCCTAGCCTCTAAAATAGTGTGCACTATTGCCTGTGTGAACTTTTATAAACCACAATTATATTTAGTCTTGGACTTCATTCTTATTACATAAAACTAATTACTTAGGTAGATTAACAAGAAACAAAATCTAAAACACATAAATTATTCAGCTCACCACTCCCCATTAGCCAGTTTTTCCTTTGTTCTAATATAATCCAGGCACTCCCAATTTTGAAAATTGGTTGTATTCCAAAAGTTTGTTTGCAAGTAAATAGTTGAAACTCAAAATATGTTTTCTTCATGTTGCTCTAAACTTTCTGCAGCCTTCTTCAATCCCCAGGTCACCATTCCTTCTGTATAACTAGTTTTCAGTATTAGTAGAAAGCAAGCCAATTAAACATATTCATAGTAATGTAGGATGTTTGATGATTTTCTAAATTCTCACAGAAGAATTTTCATCTCTTTTCATCAATTTCTCTGTCACTACTCTTTCTTTGCTTTGTAATCACACCTATAAAAAATATAAGAAGGCCAGGCATGGTGGCTCATGCCTGTAATCCCAACACTTTGGGAGGCCGAGGAGGGTGGATCATGGGGTCAGGAGTTCAAGACCAGCCTGGCAAACATGGTGAAACCCCGTCTCTACTAAAAACTACAAAAATTAGCTGGGTGTGGTGATGGGCGCCTGTAATCCCATCTACTTGAGAGGCTGAAGGAAGAGAATTGCTTCAACTCAGGAAGCAGAGGTTGCATTGCAGTGAGCCAAGATCACACCACTGCACTGTAGCCTGGGCAACAGAGCAAGACTCCGTCTCAGGAAAAAAAAAAAAAAGGTGTATATATATATATATATGTATATATATATATGAAAAAGAAATGTCTCCCGGGACCATAAGTCCTCTTCTGCCTATTTCCAATGTCTCTGCTCTTCTTTGAAGCAAAACAAATTCCAAAGGGTTCCCTATTCTTGCTCTCTGCACTACTTCTATCTCAAATTCACTCCAGTCAAGCCTTAGTTCCCCAACACTCCACTAGAAGGACTGGTTCTCAGGGTCCCACTGACCTCCATCCCGCCCATGCATACTCAGGCCCCGCAGTTCTCAGTTCTCCTCTAACTTGGCCTCTCAGTAGCATTTGACATCTCTTTCCTGAAACGTTTTCTTCTCCAGGCTTCTCCAGGCTTTTCTCCTTTGTCCTTGGCCCCTCCTCCTCCACTTTCTTTACTGGATCCTGTTTTTCAGCCAGGCCTCTGTGTGTTGGAGGGCGTTAGAGCCCGCGGACCTTTCATTTATTACACTTTCATTAGTGATCTCATCCAATCTGTCAGTTTTAAATACCACCTGTGTCCTGATAACTTCCTTCTGTATATTTCCAACTCTGGCCCTGCCCTGAGCACAAGACCCTTATCCAACTACCTACAAGACACCTCCACTTGGATGACTAATATCTCGATGTGTTCAAAACAAAATTTAAGTTTTTTCTCCCCAAAGGTTCTCTTCCCCAAAACTTTCCCATTTAACTAATAACACCAACTACCATCCACACAGTTGCTCAGCTCAAAAATGTTGGAGTCATCCGTGTTGCTTCTCTTGTCATTGTCCACCACATAAATCACTGATTTCTCATGACCCTAATTCCAAAATTCTTCTCATCCTTTCCACCCTCATCCAAGTCCTCCCTGTCTTGACTGGACCTACTGCAACAACCTCACCAATGTCCTTGTGTTCACTCTTGCTTCCCTCTAATCCATTCTCCACACTGCAGCCAGACTGATCATTTAACGGACAAATCTAATAGCATCAGTTTATTAAAATTCTGCAAGATCTAGATCTTCCCATTGAAATTTGAATAAAGCCAAAGTCCTTACCATGACCTGAAAGACCTTCATGATGGGGCTGCTGCATTTCTTTCCAATTTCATCCACTTCTGCCTCCCATGTGAACTACTCATCAGTCCCACACTTGCCATGTCTGTCCCTGGACCTCCCCATTGCAGGGTCTTTGCACTTGCTATTCTCTGCCTGGAATACCCAGGCACCCAGGCTAAGTCCTGTCCTCAGAGGGACTTTCACTGATGGTCCAAAGTAGTTCCTCTCTCTAACCCTCCCTCCTCATCACTCTCTTTCCCATCACCATGTTTTGTTTATAACACTTATGACACTTATGATTCTATTAAATTATATTTTGTGTTTCCATATTTATGAGTGCATAGACTGAGGGCAAGTTGTAACCTATCTTGTTCACTGATGTTTCCCAAAAGCCAAAAATAAGTGGGTGGCACATAATAGATACAAAATAAATATTTACTGAATGAATGACTGAATCAAAATTAAGGGGGAGATTTGGAATGGTACATAATTAGGCAGTCCAGTCATTTCTGGAAATGTGCCTCGGAGTCACCTTCACACTTTGAAAATAGAAGTTTGTTTTTCACAAATTCTTCTAATTTTCTTCTTTTCTACACCCATATGTCTAATACCAGGTGCTTTGGCAGGAGGACTGGATCTAAATCGAGGGCAACCACTGATATAAAATACGATGTGTGGAATTGAGAATTTACCTCCACCTACTGAGATTTGTTTAGATTAAAACTAAGCAAAAGATGTCTCAGTTGAAGAATGATACAACCTCAAAATCATGCCAGTACTATCATGCCAGCAAATGACATCAGTCAGGATGTTTCCTTTAAGGGGCTTCCCAGGATTGCCAACCATTCCGTTACTTATGAAAATTGCTATAACGGCAAACCTTGATTGAATCTTTACTTAGTTTTAAGAATTTGCTGTATATTATCTGTTTAATGCTCTAAACTACCCTGCGAAATATTATGGTTCCCATTTTACAGATGAGAACAATTAAGACTCAAAGAGGTTACCTAACTTGCTGAAAGTTACGTAATCAGTAAGTAGCAGAGCACAGATTCAAGTTCATAGTTCCAGATTCCAGAGGTTTGGTTTACTCAATATATATTATTATTATTATTATTATTTTATTTATTTTTGTTTTGAGACGGAGTTTCGCTCTGCCGCCCAGGCTGGAGTGCAGTGGCCGGATCTCTGCTCACTGCAAGCTTCGCCTCCCTGGTTTACACCATTCTCCTGCCTCAGCCTCCCGAGTAGCTGGGACTACAGGCGCCCGCCACCTCGCCCGGCTAGTTTTTTTATTTTTTATTTTTTAGTAGAGACGGTGTTTCACCGTGTTAGCCAGGATGGTCTCGATCTCCTGACCTCGTGATCCGCCCGTCTCGGCCTCCCAAAGTGCTGGGATTACAGGCTTGAGCCACCGCGCCCGGCCTATTATTATTATTATTATTATTATTATTATTATTATTATTATTTATTCTGTAGCCAAATATTCATAGAATATTTCTGTGAAATTATTTTTTAAATAAGTCTGGCTTAGTTTTTTAAACATGTGAATATTCAAAGTTGGGCTGATTCCTCACATATAAATGGAACAGGTGACTTGCTTAGTGTTATGTTATAGCCCTAAAATAGAAGAATGAAAAGTCCCCAATACAAAATTTCTTCCCTGAGCTGGCCTACCATGCTTCCTGAATTTCTTTTAATTAAATTCATTAAAAGGGGGTCTCTTCTAGATACACAAGCATTTTAACTCTCAGAACATAAGAGTAATAATTAAAGAATAGTACCACCTTGGTATTTCCCAGTGCCCCAGGGGAAGGAAGAAATAGAGAGCTGTCTGAACTAAATCACTGGTATTACTTTTCTTTTCTCTTTTTTTTTTTTTTTTTTTTTTTTTTTTTTTTTTTTTTTTTTTTGAGTTGGAGTCTCGCTCTGTCACCCAGGCTGAAGTGCAGTGGCACGATCTCAGCTCACTGCAACCTCCGCTTCCTGAGTTCAGGCAATTCTCCCGCCCTCGGTCTCCTGAATAGTTGGGACTGCAGGCACATGTCACCACACCAGGCTAATTTTTGTATGTTTTGGTGGAGATCATATTTCACCATGTTGGCCAGGCTGGTCTCGAACTCCAGATCTCAAGTGATCCACCTGCCTTAGTCTCCCAAAATGCTAGGATTACAGGTGTAAGCCACCATACCCAGCCTCACTTTTTGAGTTCCATTCAGTCAGAATACAGACAGAATAAGGGTACCCATACTTTTGGAGTATGGACAAATGATTCTCCAGGAATTCTCTTCCAGTATTAAATGTGGTTATTGGCCAAAAGAGAAACATAGCACTATGTATAATGTCAATAGATGAGATTTGTCTTCAACACCAAAGAGGATTTGGTCCTAGAGATCAAATATGACCCCAACTACCATGAATGTGTCACAAGGTCCCTTTAGACACACTAAATTATATCTGGTCCAGAAGACTCTGTACCTTCCAGAATCTAGGATGACAGACAGCTTTCGATCTCATCAACTAGCTAAACCAAAGGAATTTACAAAGAAAACCCCCTCTTACTAGAATTATCCTTAGGTAGAAAGCACTTTGCGCCATTCTCTAAACTAATGGTTTTCCAGGTCATCAATCTAGGAACTAGTTAAAACTGTAGATATCTAGATTTCATCCTGCAAAATCTGATTTGTAGATCTAGTAGGGGGCAGGAATCTTCATTTTATCAAACATTCCAGATTACTCCAAGGCATAATTTATAGCTACAAAGATGGGTTATCTGTGTCTCTTTCAAAAATGACATTGTGTCTCAGAAAGGGAGATACAAAAGGGAGTTTTAACAGCAAAATTCTTTAATGTGCTCATAATATTAGTTTGTCAGCAAGACTTTTTAGAGGAAAAAAGCCTCTAAAAGAAAAAAAAAGACAACATGCATGTCTTATGGTAGAAGCTGTCTCTATCTCTATTATTGTAGAAGTTTATCTGAAATGAGCATTTAAAATAAGGTGATAACATTTTCATTCTGCTGCCTTACAGACAAGGCATAATGGCATTTAGAAAATCTCTTGTTTAGGTTCTCATGCACCCATGTATAGTAAAACACTCACCTCTCCCTTTGTTAGTCCTGGTAACACATTCTATTTGTTATTCCACTATAAATGTGCATATTTAGAAGTACAAAATAAGTTTATTTTCTCCTGTCTCTGTGTTAGTCCCTTTAGGCTAGTTTCCAGCTGACTTGCCTTTTGCAATACAGACCAAGAACCATTCCTAATCAGGAGAGGTTTCTGTAACCTTTCTTTCTCCACTGAAAAGCTTTCTCTATTTCTGTGTTTCTTCCATATTTTCTATCTATATTATCAAGAAGCTAAGCAGAGCATATAGGTAAGAAAGAATCAGGACATGGCAGCCTTCAGTACAGTAATAATAAAAGTCACAGCTTTGAAAACTGCCTGAGAAGCAGAACCAGGCAGTTTATGGGTGTGTGTCCTAGTTCTCTTAAACACCAAATGCAGTTCTTGACAAGAAACCATATTGTATTTCCAATAATAAGGTGGTTATTGGCCAAAAGAGCAACATAGATGGGTTTTCAATGAATAGCAACAGTTGGTCAATACCTTGAAATAATAAAGGATAGACAGAAGTGAGCTAGGCCTGCATCATCATTTTTGCCCTAGGAGGCTGGGCAGCTGGGGAAGAACTGTGTCATTGTTATGATTAGGAAAGTAACACTGGTTAGACAAAACAAAGAAAACAGGAAAGACTTCTTTCCATATTGGTGCCATGGCAGCCGCCCAGCTCTTGCCTGGCTCCTCCGCAGAGATTATCCGGAAGAGACAGACAAGGACAAGGTAAGAAGGCTAAATCAACCACTGAAGGGACCTAAAGGAGAGAAATCAAAAGACAGTTGATATCTAGGACCTTGTGAAGATTCTAAAATGGGAAACAAGTGGTAACAAACTCCAACATGTAGGAAAAGACCATTCCAGCCAGCTTTCCACTGCAAGTAAGACCATGTAGGGGAAAACACAGAGAGGAAGGCAGCTCACGTTCCAACCCTAGTTTCATGTGCTTCTGGGCAAATTGCATAATTTTTCTGAGCTGGAGTCTCCTCATTCATTGACTGATAAGTTTCCATTCTACTTATCTCCTAGGTGATTAGATGGTATCTTATATATGAAAACATTCTAGGATCCAAAGAACCAAATAAATGTTAGTTGCTTATTTTCTCTCTCCTATCTGTTGAGAAAAGGATTTAGGGTGGGAAGCAGTCTCTGGGTTGTATATGGATGATACATAGATGAGCATGGGAATAATTTTAATGACTACCTCTATGGGGAAAGATACTCTGCTTTCTAATCAAAGAAAGAAACTTAGTGAGTAAGGACTTGAAAAGTCGTGATTTGGGCCAGGCGCGGTGGCTCACGCCTGTAATCCCAGCACTTTGGGAGGCCGAGGTGGGCGGATCACAAGGTCAGGAGATCGAGACCATTCTGGCCAACACAGTGAAACCCCGTCTCTACTAAAAATACAAAAAAAGTAGCCGGGCGTAGTGGCGGGCGCCTGTAGTCCCAGCTACTCGGGAGGCTGAGGCAGGAGAATGGCGTGAACCCGGGAGGCGGAGCTTGCAGTGAGCCGAGATTGCGCCACTGCACTCCAGCCTGGGCGGCAGAACGAGACTCCGTCTCAAAAAAAAAGAAAAGAAAAGTTGTGATTTGACTGCCATGCTAATGTCTACAGAAGTGTGAGAGCTTTTTTGTTTTTGGTTTTTTTCTTTTTTTTTTTTTTTTTTTTTTTTTGCTGTTTTGTTGTAGTGCAGTGGCATGACCTCGGCTCTCTGCAACCTCCACCTCCCAGGTTCAAGCAGTTCTCCTGCCCCAGTCTCCTGATTAGCAAGGATTATAGGCATGTGCCAACACACCCAGCTAATTTTTGTATTTTTAGTAGAGATGGAGTTTCACCATGTCGGCCAGGCTGATCTCAAACTCCTGACCTCGTGATCCACCCACCTCAGCCTCCCAAAGTGCTGGGATTACAAGCGTGAACCACTGCACCCAGCCCCATTAGTGACTTTAAAATATTTGTCATGATACTAAATTATTCCTCTTTATATATCCCAAATGGGTGAAACTCCTCAGGACCAACAGTGGCATGAGAGGTTGCCCTGTACATTTCTCCCAGTTAGGCGTTCAGTTCAAATGCCTCCAGGAGTTTAAACCAGATTTGAAGGATCTGGTTTAACTATGTTATGGAGTTACAGCACGGGTTGTTCTACAATAAGTACTTGCTGAGTGGAACTGAATTTCAGTTTAGCTCACCCTCGCTAATTGGGTCTGATTAGGTAAGGACAAATTCTGTAGCAGACCAGTTTTTTCCATGTGTGGGCCTTGGCCTACCTTTATACAGAATCCACCTGCAGAAAAAGCCTAAAGATTACTGTCCCTGGGCAGTAATCCCTCACTTTGGGAGGCTGAGGCAGGCGGATCACGAGGTCAGAAGTTCGAGACCAGCCTGGCCAACACAAAAATTAGCTAGGCGTGGTGGTGCACGCCTGTAATCCCAGCTACAGGAGGTGGAGGCAGGAGAATTGTTTGAACCCAGGAGGCGGAGGTTGCAGTGAGCTGACATCATGCCACTGCACTCCAGCCTGAATGACAAAGCAAGACTTCTCAAAAGAAAAGAAAAAGGAAAAAAAAAAAGATGAAGATTAGTGTCCCTGACTCAACCCCAGATAGTCCATTACCTCAAAGTCCACACTTCTCTTCCAGGGTCTTCAACATAACTCTCATCAGCATCAGCCCCCATCCCACTTACCTTTCTCTCAGCACTCACTCAATAAAGACAGAATCAGGGTTTTTGCTGGTACTCTCCCTTCTCTACTGAACCCTTTCTTCCTGCTCCATTCTCCATCCTTTGGGTCATTTACCTCCCACAAACACAAGTTCTGAGTTGAAGGGCCTTCTCCCTTTCTCATGAATATTTCCATTTTCAGAGCGACCTAACAAGGACGTCCGCCTCTGGACATTTATGTCTAATGTTTACCATTACTTTTATACTGGAAATGTTAGGACAGGTAGAGATTTTGGCATATCTCAAATCATGGGAAGAAGCTATTTTCTCAGTTGTTGATTTCAGAGAAGGCTCTACTCGTGTGGGACTAGAAACCAGGTCTCCTAACTCATAATCCAATTATCTTCCCAGCTCATCTGCTGATTCTTGGATCAGACTGAGGCTTAAGTCTGACTCAGTCTGATTTTTCCTTGCATTAAAACCACATTTAAAACAAATAAACAAACAAACAAACTTCTGATTGGGTTACCTAAACTCGGTAACCATTTCTGATGTTTATAGCTGGGTATCAAATAATTTAAAATGGCATTTTGAGCTTTAAACACTTTCTGTAAATATCAGTCTAAAAATGTCTTGATATCACAGAACTAAGTAACAATTATTTTAGTGTTATTTTTGTTTTTACATTTTGTACTGTGTTTGATCTTTGTAAAGCCAACAAAATTCAGGATCTGAGGTCTAGGTCACTGAAGAGATTGCATCAGCATCAACATCTACCCTTTGGTAGGCCCCATCGAGGGAGAAATTCACAAGGAGCCCAGACGTGTTTACTTTGCTGTTATCCAGCACTGCAAACAAGCAACTGGGTTCTGTGATGTCCTTTTACTGCCTAATGTTTAAATATTGCCAGTGACACTGGTCCAGTTTTAGCCTAATTGTGCCTTTAGCTTTGTTACTAAGATACATTGTTTTGCATTCTAGTACAGTACTTTCATATCTAAAATGAAATAGAAAATGAGGGGAAAATATTTAACCACGGTCAGGTCCTGTGCCACAATCGAGTAAATATTCTGTGTGCTTCCAAACATCATTTGTATACTTACCATTTTATCATTAATTGTTTTGAAACGGAGATCATAATCAGTAACAAACCTAAAAGATCAAAGTTCTTTCAGTCTTTTTAGTCAGATTTTGCTTTGGGAACCCGAGGAAAATACGATCCCCATGATTTGCTCTCGAAATCATGTAGCATATCAGACAGATAACCAGTCATTTAGCTTCAGTTATCTGTCCTAACTGCATTATATGCAAAACAAACAAACAAACAAAAAATCATATCTACTGTGTAAATTCAGGTCTCACTACTGGAGATTCATTCTTCCTATTGTCAGTTGAATTATCTGTCAAATCTCCAAGCAAGCAAGCCTCCTATCAAGATGGCTAAGAAGTTTTATATTCACTAGTTGGGAACTTTGATCTGTGGCTCTAATTGGAAGAGGCATTTTTAAGATTACCCAAGCTCCAAAGGTCATTTTGGTGTACAGAGCAAGGAATGATTACCACATGGTAGAATTTTTTTAAAGAGATAACTGTTGTTGGGCCTTCAGCGTAAGGGATGCTGTCTACATCAAAATATTATATTCCTGTGCCTGCTTTTTTCTTTACTTTTAGAGTTCTACTGTTTTACAATGGATCGATGGACCTAAGATTCAAATGCTTTATCTTTTGATAGAGTTTGTACTGCAATTGCATATGGAGCTATGGCCATCGGAGAAACGCTTGTTTTGGCTCCCGAATATTCCAAAGCCAAATCGGGGGCTGCACATCTGTTTGCCTTGTTGGAAAAGAAACCAACTATAGACAGCCACAGCCAAGAAGGGAAAAAGCCAGTAAGCACAACTATGATCTTAAATGTCCAAATACAGATGGCAACAGTAGGAACTGGGGGCTACTAAAGATGGGAGGGAGGGAAGGAGGGGGCAGGGGCTGCAAAAGTAGCTATTGGGTACTATGCTCAGTACCTGTGTGACAAGATCATTCATACCCCAAACCTCAGCATTATGCAATATACCCAGATAACAAACCTGCACATGTACCCCCTGGATCTGAAATAACAGTTGAAAAAATAAAATGAAAATATAAATGAAAAAAATAAAAAACAAATGTCCACTTATTAAATGAAGGCATTCTTTGGAAAACTCTGCAAAAGATAATGTCATAGTAACATAAGGAGTTATAAGTTTGTAGAAAATAATTTTATGGCTGCAAATGGGGAAAAGGAGTCTTGTCTTAATCAAATTTTTACCTCTACTACTAAAATGTATATTTCATATTTTAAAATATAGGCTTTTAATTTATATGCCTGATGCTATGAGAATGTTCTTGGAAAAAAACGTTGCTTCTTATACTGAATTCTATTTAGAAACAAAAGTTTTGATCTTGGAAGAAGATTCTTATTAAGGTTTATTTGGTTTTTTTTTTCTCTGATAATACATGAAAAGTAAACAATATTCTGCTGCTTCAGACACCATTTTTCATGGGAAATATATTTATAAACATAAAGGGAGAAAAAGGAAAGCATACCTATTAAATTGACACACACAAACAAATTTAGCCTCAAACTCTAAAAGACTGTGAATATTAAAAGAGAAATAATAGGTAAGGTGTATAGTTTCAAAATAAGTCTCTCAATAATAGTCTTATACATTAAATAGATATTCAATTTTAGGACATTTCTAGACATTTTGACTTTTAAAATAAAAATAATCATTAGGTATATACTTAAATGTTTTTAATTTATAATTATTTCCCTCTAGAATTTTAATAGTAGATATATATGTATGATAGCTTAAAATAATACAGCATTACTAGAGCTACACAATTATTAAGAAGAGTGCCTGTTAGTGACAGAAATAAGAATATCTGGAAATGCTCAAAATAGAATGCTTCAAAGACATGTCACAGTCCAAATAAGATTTTGTTCTTGTCTGTTGGAAAGTCAAGGATGTAAGAAGCAATTTTTTTAATTTAAGATATATATGTATAACAGTATTGCTACTCTTATTTCTTTCTGCAGATTATAATAGAGGAATTGAGTATCTCACTGATCTATGTCCTTACAGAACCATAGGCATGGCATAGACGATGGAAGTATTTCTTATAAAGGCTATAAAATTAATGTATCTAATCTTTATTTAATTTAGTATGTAAATATTTCTGAATATCCCTCTATGCTTTTAAAAATTAAAATCTGGGCAGGGCATATTTTAATTTACAATTAAAAATAGTAAGAATAAATGTATTAAAGTTTAGAAGTTTTCTAGAATACCTCTATGAGCTGTTATACAAAATATATACTAGAGTATACACAAAACTAATTGAATTCCTCGTGTTTCCAGACGGAGTCTGGCTCTGTCGCCCAGGCTGGAGAGGCTGGAGTGCAGTGGCGCGATCTCGGCTCACTGCAAGCTCCGCCTCCCGGGTTCACGCCGTTCTTCTGCTTCAGCTTCCAGAGTAGCTGGGACTACAGGCGCCCGCCACCGCGCCCGGCTAATTTTTTGTATTTTTAGTAGAGACAGGGTTTCACCATGTTAGCCAGGATGGTCTCAATCTCCTGACCTCGTGATCCGCCCGCCTCGGCCTCTCAAAGTGCTGGGATTACAGGCGTGAGCCACCACACCCGGTCGTATTCTGGTGTTTTAAAACCTTTTTTATACAAATGCAGAGAGGGAAGTACACCAAAAATTTTTTAAAAAATAAAACAAAAAGAAACTTTTTATACAAATAATATTCATAGGTTGTAGGGGGCAAATGGAAAATACTGACTAAGATAAAAGAAACTACTACACTACTCTTAAATTTTGGCAAATATCTTTCCAGATTTTTTTTTTCTATTTCCAGATCTCTTAACCACATCTTAACATCGAATTCCTTTAATGAGAAAATAATATCAATTTTTTTTTTTTGATGCTCCTCACCCCTACCTGCCCTTGCTTCTTACCTATATATGATGGGCTCAGAATGGGTCGAACATGACTAGTAAACCTGACTGTAAGGATGTGTTTTAAAATCCAGCCATCACTACCACCATACACACACGAACACACACACACACACAAATCCACTTACTCGTTAGTTGTTTACTCTAACAACAAAAATTAATAAGACTTAAAATGCAATTGAGACGAACACAAAGATCAAAAGAACTTAAAATCTTATGAACCAAATATATAAAGGGAAAGTTAACCATTTAGTGATAGTTCTGGAAAGTCTTTTTTAAACATCCTGGGTGTAGATGAGTATTGGTTTAGAAATCATTAACCAGTAAAGAGATTGATGCATAGAGAGAAAACTAAACACTTAGGCAACTGTCACTGCCAAATAATGGTCAATTGAAAATAGAGATAGGGCCGGGCGTGGTGGCTCACGCCTATAATCCCAGCACTTCGGGAGGCTGAGGTGGGCAGATTGCTTGAGTCCAGGAGTTTGGAACCAGCCTGGGCAACATAGTGAAACCCCATCTCTACTAAAAACACAAAAATCGGCTGAGTATGGTGGCACACGCTGATGGTCCCACCTACTCAGGAGGCCCAGGCGGGAGGATGGCCTGAGCCTGGGAAGTGGAGGTTAAAGTGAGCCGAGATCGCACCACACTGCCTTCCAACCTGGGTGACAGAGCTAGACCCTGTCTCAAATAAAATAAAATTGAAATAAAATAAGAAAGATAAATCAGAATTCAAAACATACTGTACCTTCACTATAAAACATGGCCCACCTTACAAAAATTACACTTATATATATAGTTTATGAGAACCCCAGCTTTTCTGAATTAAGTAATAAAGGTTTGTAAAGCACAAACCAAATTAAAAAGAAAAAATGTATTACTCAGATAAACTGGTCAAACAACTAACTGCGGAATGGAACTGTCTGTGCAGCAAAGCTGAAGGAAGCAAGTGGTTTTTAGAAACTCAGTGAAGTCAGTAATGAAGATAACAAGAAACACAAACACAAAAAAATATAAACAAAAGTGACAGAAGGCTGGGCGCAGTGGCTCACGCCTATAATCCCAGCACTTTGGGAGGCCAATGCGGGCAGATTCACGAGCTCAGGAGATCGAGACCATCCTGACTAACATGGTGGAACCCTGTGTCTACTAAAAATACAAAAAATTGGCCAGGTGTGGTGGCGGGCACCTGTAGTCCCAGGAGAATGGCATGAATCCAGGAGGTGGAGCTTGCAGTGAGCCAAGATCGGACCACTGCACTCCAGCCTGGGCAACAGAACGAGACTCCGTCTCAAAAAAAAAAAAAAAAAAAAGTGACAGAAACCCACTTGCAGTCAACAGCTCTACAGAGATGCATACATGTTTAGAATTAAAAGGGCAATGGAAACATGCACAATTTTCAAAAAGCACTTAGCCAGTATGCAACAGTGTGTTATAACCTTCCCAAGTCACTCTTCTCAACTCTGTCAACTTCCTTTCACAGGACACATGTGAAGGGAATTTAGAGTTTCGAGAAGTCTCTTTCTTCTATCCATGTCGCCCAGATGTTTTCATCCTCCGCGGCTTATCCCTCAGTATTGAGCAAGGAAAGACAGTAGCATTTGTGGGGAGCAGCGGCTGTGGGAAAAGCACTTCTCTTCAACTTCTGCAGAGATTTTATGACCCCGTGCAAGGACAAGTGGTAAGACTGAATTGAAACACACCTAATCTGGGGGTTAGCAGTCCTATTCTTAAACATTCACTAGGGCTTAAGCATCCCCACTGGTTTGGGTGGGGCAAACAATGCAGAAGTTAAAAAGAAAAAAAATCTCTATCTCAACCCTTAACTAAGAGGACAAGCAAACCATCACAAAAATGATGGTTGGGACTTTGAAGTGAAGTACAAAGGTCCAAAGAGTCTTCAACAATTCTGGCAGCAGAAATGTTGGTCTTAGCCGTGGAATTACTTTAGAACGTGGGTGCCGGAGGTCAGGTCTAATGTTCACATCGTGGCTCCATATTCTGTTCTGGTTTAAGACAGAGAGAACACTGTCCTCCACCTCCTTAGTTCAGGCTTCTGCTTTCCCACCACTCATCCCCACCTCCCAACCGTCAAAACCTTATGCATGGTTAAGGCTTATTGGAATCAGCTCCATGAAGTCATGCTTCTAATATCTAAAATAATGTAATCTCTCCATCCTTTTCATCCTTTGAACCTAAGGATTTTTTTTTCTTACCTGGCACTTGTCTTACTATACCTTATATTGTGGTTTTTCCATTATCTTGTCCTCCCGCCACCACCCACCACCACATCAGCACACCTACACTAAGCTTCCTGTCCTGCCTCCTGCCCCTACAAAAAAGTTCCTAAAACTCAGACTGCCATGTTAGTCCTCATTCTCCTGCAATGTACAGTCTTTCACCCTTACAGATTCTCAGTGAGTGTTTGTAAAACAGAGACTCAACAGAGTCCTAAAGGGCTCCCTTGAACTAGGCGACACTCATCTATTCACACATAGCATAGCACACTCCCTCCTCTGAACTTTCCACAGTTAGAATATACCAGAGTCTATGCCATCAATCAGGTCCTTCATCCCCTGGCCCCTGCCTCCCACTCCAAGCTCCTCTCTTATCACTCCCCACCTCATCATGCACTGTGCTTTTCCTGTTTTGGGGGTTTTTGTGTGTGTGTGCGTTTCTTGTTTTGTTTTGTTTTTTCGAGACAGAGTCTCGCTCTGTGGCCCAGGATGGAGTGCAGTGGCACCATCTCAGCTCACTGCAACCCCCGCCTCTAGACTTCATGCTATTCTCATGCCTCAGCCTCCTGAGTAGTAGCTGAGATTATAGGCGTGCGCCACCATGCCCAGTTAACTTTTGTATTTTTTTGTAGAAACAGGGTTTCGTCATGTTAACCAGGCTGGTCTTCAACTCCCAGCCTCAAGTGATCTGCCCACCTCAGCCTCCCAAAGTCTCCTCATGTTTTTTAAACACACCTATGAACCTTTTTTTAGCTATTGCCCTGCCCAGAATGTCCCCTTTGCAGGCTCCTTCTCACTGTTCATGTCTTAGTCTGAACATCCTTTCCTTAAGGCCTTCTTGGACAACCCCCTTCTCATGCCTCTCCATACCCTCCCCACTGCCTCAGTCGCTCTACCCTGTTACCCTGTCTTCAGGGTACTTTCCTCTCCTGAGTTTATTGAGTCATTTGTTCATGTGTTTATTGCATCCTTCTCTGCTAAAATATAAGCTACAAAAGGGAAAGAGCTTTCTCTTATTGACTACTATTTCGCTGGTACTGGAAGAGTCCCCCTCACGTAGTGAGCATGCTCATCAAATATGAGTTGAGTGTTGTTATCTATTTATGTGAATAAACATGGCTGTGTGCAAGATGACACAGCTTTACATGTGGAGTACTCTATCATCTCCACATACTTTTCACAGGGTTTTCTGAAAGTCAGGTCCTTTTACAGTGGAGGGGGCAGTAGTGAGTTATATGCTGTTAGCTTCTATACAACATATGATTTATGAGCCTTCCTTGGGTAACCTTATACTTTGAAATAGCTTGAATTCCTATCCTTCTTGTTATGATTTGTGTGTGTTTGAATACAGTGAACTGTAACATGATACAGTTGTGTGATCTTAACACACCATTCTCCATTCTGCTTTTGGCAGCTGTTTGATGGCGTGGATGCAAAAGAATTGAATGTACAGTGGCTCCGTTCCCAAATAGCAATCGTATCTCAAGAGCCTGTGCTCTTCAACTGCAGCATCGCTGAGAACATTGCCTATGGTGACAACAGCCGTGTGGTGCCATTAGATGAGATCAAAGAAGCAGCAAATGCAGCAAATATCCATTCTTTTATTGAAGGTCTCCCTGAGGTAAGAAAATTTCTGATATCTTGAATTACAAAGCTGCCAAGTAAGCCTAAGAAGCTATTGGGCCTACACAGTTGTTTTTATGTATTCCTTGGATTATACAATTTATTTATTGCCAGAATCTAAAGTTAGATGTAAAACATGAAGTCAGATGTGAAAAACCAAGTTTGAGATTTTCGTGTGACTATTTTCCCAAGACCAAAATGTATTAATATTCACTGGATTAACTTTCACATTTTGATATTTGCCTTCTGTCCATCTACACTGTGGCTGGTCCACACTATGACCTGCCCCACTACTGCGGTAGCCTCTTCATCTGCCTTCCAGTCTTGCTCCTCTATCATTTTTCTTCCTGACAGCAATCAGAGGGATCTTTTAAAAACCAATTAGATCCTATCCCTCCCCTGCTTACGACTGCCTCATGGCTCCCCTGTGCACTCAGAATAAAGCCCAGACACCCCATGGGGAGGGGCTGCTGAAGCCTCTGTGATCTGGCCCCACTGTTTCCCCAGCAACAACCTCACCACACAGTCACTTTGCTGCAGCTGAGCTGGTCTCTCCTGTCTCATGAACATACCAACTTGCTCCCCACCTTAGGACATTTACGTTTGCTGTTGCTCCAGCCTAGACCTCCCTTAGGTTGACTTTTGGCATAGTAATGCCTTAACTTTCCTTTTTTTCTTTTCTTTTTTTTTTTTTTTTTGACGGAGTTTCACTCTTGTTGCCCAGGCTAGAGTTCCATGGCGCAATCTAGGCTCACTCGGCTCCACCTCCTGGGTTCAAGCGATTCTCCTGCCTCAGCCTTCCAAGTAGCTGGGATTACAGGCATGTGCCACCACGCCTGGCTAATTTTTTGTGTTTTTAGTAGAGATGGGGTTTCTCCATGCTGGACAGACTGGTCTCGAACTCCCGACCTCAGGTGATCCACCTGCCTCGGCCTCCCAAAGTGCTGGGATTACAGGCGTGAGCCATCGCGCCCAGGGAGAAGTGCCTTAACTCTCAAGCCCTTTCAAATGTTACCTTTGCAGAGGCTTTCCCTAAACATCCTATTTTTAAAAGTCCCCACCAGTCCTATCCCCTATCACTTTGTCTTCAGGGCATGTATCACAGTCCGAAAATTACCCTGAGTACTTAGTTATTTGTTTAGTGTCTCCCCTCCACACTAGAGTAGAAGATCCTTGCCTGCCATTTTTATCACTTTGATGTCTGTATTGACTGTGACAATTGGCACAAAGTCTCAGAAAAGTCAAAAATCTTGGCAAACTGTAGAGAAGCCTTAGGTAGTGCAAGCACTGATACAAATCCAAAAACAGTGCAGAGAGGGTAATTATAACTTTAAGTGTTTATAGTATCTGAGTGTTTGCAACACACACACACATACACGCACACACGCATAAAATAAATAAAATAAAAATAGAGATAGTTTCATGCAGAGGCAAATTTTTACATGTAATTTTTATAAACTAAGTTTCTATCTCACTTTAAAGGGAGATAGTTAAGTTTAACAACCAATAGATCAAACAACTAATAATCTAGAGCCCTGTTCTTTGGTGGAGGCCAATAGTCACCATACTCTGTTTTATACTCCTTCCCTCACCAGCTCCTCTCTATACTACATGGTGCCTCCATCTAGAAACAGGCCATTAATGCAATTTCCCTTACTCTGGTAAGAGTTTGCAGTACTAAATATATTGGAAGGATTCACTTTTTTTTTTTTATAAATATAGCGACATTGTGAATGTCTTTCAGTGGCAACTTCCTTTTTAACCATGACACTGCATTGTTAATTTGTGGTCAGATTGTTATCTGTGTAATCTCGATAATTTGTTTTATGTATTGTGAAATGCTGTCCAATTGATATTTGTACTATTTAACTTTTATTCTTTTGTTTCCTTTGAGACAAGGTCTCACTCTGTCACCCAGGCTGGAGTGCAGTGATGTGTTCTTGGTTCACTGCAGCCTCGACCTCCCAGGCTCACCTGAGTCTCCCTGGGATCACAAGCACATGCCACCACACCTGGCCAATTTTTGTATTTTTTGTAGAGATGGGGCTTCATCATGTTGCTTAGGCTGGACTCAGGCTCCTGGGTTCAAGCAGTTTCATCCACCTCGGCCTCCCAAAGTTCTGGAATTATAGGCATAAGCCACCACACCTGGCCTAACTTTTATTCTTAAATTGTTTATTATCTTCTATTCATTTTATTGTACCAGTTCTCACATTTACTCAAAACTACATGCTGCAAAGATCCATTGTGCAAACTTTTTACAACAGGCTTTGAAAACTAAGATGTTATTTCCTTCAACTTTTTTAAAAAAAGAGTAGCTTATTTTTCAGTGTTTTAAATTTTAACTTTAATTTACCTTCATGTCTTTGTTCCCCCCAAAACATGTAGAACCATAAGGAAAACTGATACCAAAATAAAATTGTTTAAAAAAATCAAATCAGATAATTCCTAGAAAAACTACATATTACTAAATGGCTTCGGTTAGTACCCTGGGTAGAATAAGGCTGCCCTCTTATGCTCAGTTGGCTGGGAAAAAGGAAGAGATGAAACCAGCCACTCATTCCCCAGCCCTTCTGGGAACCAAGAACTATGCTGATGAAAATTCATTTGGTGGCAAAACGATGTGAGGATATAATATAGTCCTTTATTTATATTTATCCCACTTCGAATAAATAATCAAATACATCTGCACAAAATTCATGTATTTGATTACCAGTTGCTTCCCCACATTCTTCTGGGGGTGTTAAATAATATATTATCTATTAAATATAGAAAATATATCATATATGTATAATATATAGAATTTTTTCTTCTAAGGTTGAAAAAAAATCAGAATTATTAAATATATATAACTCTAAGGGTTTCGGTAAGGAAGTGTAGATCTGTGTAACAGCTAAAACCAGAAGGGTGCAGAGCAAGGAGTCAACTTAGAACATGCTGAGAGTAATGAAATGCATCTACCACATATCTCATAGAAATATCCCACAGGCATTTGGAAATACAGGCCTGGGGCATAGGAGAGAAGTGGAAGTAACACCACCTTGATCTCAGGGATCCTCTGAGACACACACCAGGTATGATTCTTTCTTTTTTTTTTTTTTTTTTTTTTGAGACGGAGTCTCGCTCTGTCGCCCGGGCTGGAGTGCAGTGGCCGGATCTCAGCTCACTGCAAGCTCCGCCTCCCAGGTTTACGCCATTCTCCTGCCTCAGCCTCCCGAGTAGCTGGGACTACAGGCGCCCGCCACCTCGCCCAGCTAGCTTTTTGTATTTTTTAGTAGAGACGGGGGTTTCACTGTGTTAGCCAGGATGGTCTCGAACTCCTGACCTCGTGATCCGCCCGTCTCGGCCTCCCAAAGTGCTGGGATTACAGGCTTGAGCCACCGCGCCCGGCTGATTCTTTCTTAATCTTCACAATATCACCCAGTGGCAGCTCCCAGTCAAGCCACATCCTTAAGTAGGACTTTGACCTCTGGAATCACCCTGAAAATCCAACCCAGTGCCTGCAGGGATTCTCCAGAATGCAGTTGCTTTAGGATTCGACTCTGGTGTTCCCTCTAGGACGCAACTGACTTTTAGCTCAAGGTTCATATTAAGGAGCCATTAACCCTTGAGTTTCTCATAAAAGAGGTGATGTTAGGGCACTCACCATCCCAGTGATTGCCAGAAAATGGATTCAGATTTTTGGCTAAAGAGAAACTCTGTCGTTCTTCATTTAAAATAAATAAATAAATAAAAAATAAAAAACCTTCAGTTTAAATATATGCAAATGTTTTTAGGTAGCTATTGAGACAATGTGTATATCCACATTTGTAATCTGTTCTTAACAGTGGACAAAACATCTGAATTTAGTTTACATCCAATATGTTCTTTAAACTTACACTCTCCTACAATCCAGAGAAGGCCAAAAACTGCAAAGTGATTCCTAAAGTAGTTTTGAATCTTCTTCAGCTGCCCTAGAAGAATTCGCGTACAATTTAAGCGAGGCTGGCAGAAAGGGCTACGAGCTCATTATCATTCCCACCTCCGTTCCCAACGTTTAGATTAAGATTTAAATGACGAGTTGATGGGTGCTGACGAGTTGGTGGGTGCAGCACACCAACATGGCACATGTATACATATGTAACAAACCTGCACGTTGTGCACATGTACCCTAGAACTTAAAGTATAATAATAAAAAAAAAAAATTGAATCCCCTCATTTAAATATGAACTTTGCAGCGTTTGCAGATGAATAGCAGACGCAATTTTACCTATGGTTCCAAATTTAACAAAATGCATTTTAGAAGGAAGGGGCCCAAGGCCTGCTAGTAGTCCCAGATAAATCACAGAGAAAACAGTGAAAGTCTGTGTTCTTTGTAGAGCATTCACTTCAGAGAAGATATTTTTACTGGGCTTTAGTAATTCAGACACCTGTTGTTTGCTATAAAACATGCACCTGTGCATGTTACATTGAAAAGTAAGCTTTGAGATGATGTAGACACATTTTGTTATAAGGTTATACCACAGGTTCGCGACACCCACTGTGTCCAAAATGCACTGCCTGAAGGCAGTCAGATGTGGAGAGAAAGTCAATTCCCTCAAGCTTCTCTAGGTTACCAACACAAAATGAACAGCTAGGAATCACATGCTGCACGTGAAATGCTGCTACAGGATTACTCTTTCCCGCTCTACCCTTGGACCAGCTTTCTCAACGGAGCTAATCCATCTACACATTCCTGTCTAGGTACCAAGGGTTTATGTTTCTTACAAAAGTGCCAAGGGCCACTAGAAAGCAATGTGAAGCCTTGAAAGGAAGCCAAGTCAATGGGACAATCTAAAAAGCAGGCAAGAACCTGCTTACCCCAACTGTACTGACCAATTGTGATTCAGAGGACCATGATGGCTTCAAGATTTGTGTGAAATTTTCTTTACCCTTCCATGAAGGGAAACACTGAAGAAATTAGGTTATTAGTAAGTAGGGAACTATGAAACACTGTGAAGTGCTAAATGTCACCATTACTACGTAGTGGCCTGAAAAGGTGAATAGACTGTTTCAAGATGCCAACCTGGCTGGGCGCGGTGGCTCACGCCTGTAATCCCAACACTTTGGAAGGCCAAGGCGGGTGGATCACGAGATCAGGAGTTCAAGACCAGCCTGGCCAACATGTTGAAACCCCATCTCTACTAAAAATACAAAAATTAGCCAGGCGTGGTGGTGGGTGCCTGTAATCCCAATTACTTGGGAGGCTGAGGCAGAGAATCACTTGAACCCGGGAGGTGGAGGTTGTAGTGAGCCGAGACTGCGCCACTGCACTCTAGACTGGGTGACAGATCAAGACTCTCTCAAAAAACAAAAGAGATGCCAACCTAACTTATTTCCAGAAAGATGCATGTACCACTGAGACTCCCATCCCAGCATCTGTAAGGAGGTGCCCATAGAGGCTTAGCAAGAGCCAAAGTGAAGAAACCTCATAATTTCCTGTTGTTTTACTACTGTGAATCATTTTAACCTGAAAATAGTAGGTAATATAACTTAATGGAAAAGTATTTAATGTTTACTATGAACTTGTTTCTTGCTGATAATTTTTTTCTTATGCTTTAATTTGAAAAATTTCTTTGTGGAAGCATAATGGCAGAGGTCTGCTGTCTGTGATCAGATTGGATATGTAAATGAGATGGTAGTGTTTACTGCGGCTTTAGCATTTATTTGCAACAAAGCCCAAGAATAGATTTCAACATTTGTTGGGACACAAATTTTCAAGAGTAGCAAAATTTGAAATATTTAGATGGTTCTCGCCCACAGTTGCCATGCTAATTTAAATAACTAAGACTTGCTTTCTTAATTGCATGCTCCTATAATAGAAATACAACACACAAGTTGGACTGAAAGGAACACAGCTTTCTGGCGGCCAGAAACAAAGACTAGCTATTGCAAGGGCTCTTCTCCAGAAACCCAAAATTTTATTGTTGGATGAGGCCACTTCAGCCCTCGATAATGAGAGTGAGAAGGTAACATCATTTTCTTTTATCTCAGAATATAATACCAAATATAAGCATCCAATAACATGAAAGAAACCAAGGTAAGTTTGGAAAAACAAAGGCCTGGAAAAAATTGTAGTTCTAAGGTCACCAGTTCCCATTAAGGCTTTGGGCTTTTACAGAAAGGTCAGTAGGTGGTGGGGAGGTGGCAGAGAGTTGAGACAGAGGGAGTCTCATGTTCCAGAAAGGTTTTCTCACTCAAATTTGTCTCATTATCAAAAGTGGACCAATTTTCGAAATGTTTTTTCATTCAAGGAAAGAGCCCAAGAAAAATAACTTTTCAATTTTATTATTATTCCAGTGATGCCAAACAAACTAATAAGGTAATTTGTATGGGTAAAAGAGTAATCTGCATTGCAGTGTCAGAGCCTGAGAGTTACTCTACCTTCGACAGACTCAGCCTAGTTTGAGCAGGAAACAAGGAGTCAAAGGGACACATGAGAATGTATTTGCACAGCAAGCTTCTCCGGCTGTTTGATTTTGCTATGTCCTTTATCCCCTAGGAGTTTCTTGCACATGCAGGCACTTATTTAGTACATTGGTTAAATGAATGATAATCATTAACATTTATAGAGTATGTATTACATGCTATTATGTCAGTCTTCACAATAACATGACAAATGAACTTCTTGTATTAGCATGCCCATTTTACAGATTAGCACACTAAGGCTTAGAAAGATTAAATAACTTCTCTAAATTCTAATGGAAGGTGTCTGACCTAAGAGCCCAGGCAGTTAATCCACCCATGATTGCTACTTGTAGATGATTATTATTCTTGATTCCTAAAGTGACAGTGTGTTATGAAAAATAAACAACAACTAACTTTTGGGATCAGACATATCTGGGCTGTAATCCTCACTTCATCAGTTACTAGCAGTATGACCTTGGCCTAACCTCAGTTCAGTTATCAGAAAAATAAAAATACTCTCATTTTATGAGGTTATTGAAAGAATTTAAATGAGATATCCATATTGGGAACATTTTATGCATTCAACAAATATGGGTTTTCACCCTCCACTCCCACTTTCTCTATATAGCGTCATAACCTCACTCTTGGCTGAAATCCTATGCTAACAGGACAGTTGTACAGCTAAGTCCTACCAAAAACAAAACTAAATTATGAGAGAAAATTAGGTAAATAAATTAGACAATTCTACTTAGGTATACTGCTTAGAAATACTCCTTTCTGACTTTGACTTTAGAACTACTCAAAGAAATAATAGTAGAAATTTGAGTAGTATTAGAACTACACAAAGAAATTGTAGTAGAGGGCCAGGCGCGGTGGCTCAAGCCTGTAATCCCAGCACTTTGGGAGGCCGAGACAGGCGGATCACGAGGTCAGGAGATCGAGACCATCCTGGCTAACATGATGAAACCCCATCTCTACTAAAAAATACAAAAAACTAGCCGCGCGAGGTGGCGGGCGCCTGTAGTCCCAGCTACTCGGGAGGCTGAGGCAGGAGAATGGCGTAAACCCGGGAGGTGGAGCTAGCAGTGAGCTAAGATCTGGCCACTGCACTCCAGCCTGGGTGACAGAGCGAGGCTCCGTCTCAAAAAAAAAAAAAAAAAGAAAGAAAGAAATTATAGTAGAAATACTACTATAATTCTACTTAGAAATACTACTTCCTCACTGTAAGTTTAGAACCACTAACATATAAACAACTATTTCATTTTTATTCATTCTCACAAATGCGTTTCCAGCTGAAAGTCTTACATAATGTATCTGTAGTTAATCTTTCTTTTTTTTTTTTTTTTTTTTTTTTGATATGGAGTTTCACTCATGTCACCTAGGCTGGAGTGCAATGGCACGCTCTTGGCTCACAGCAACCTCCACCTCCCAGGCTCAAGCAAGTCTCCCACCTCAGCCTCCCGAGTAGCTGGGATTACAGGTGCCCACCACCACGCCCGGCTAATTTTGTATTTTTAGTAGAGATGGGATTTCTCCATGTTGATCAGGCTGGTCTCGAACTCCTGACCTCAGGTGATCTGCCTGCCTTGGCCTCCCAAAGTGCTGGGATTACAGGCGTGAGCCACCATGCCCAGCTGTAGTTAATCTTTCTAGATTTCTATTGAGTAAGGTGAATATTTTACAAGTAGGCCAATTCCTTTCGGGACAAGCAAATAAAGCAAAGAATGTTATTAGATTACCTTAATTGATTTGACTTACATAAGTTTACTAACATCTAACTTAAACTGGTGATCACCAGTCTTTCTCTTTTCCAGGTGGTTCAGCATGCCCTTGATAAAGCCAAGACGGGAAGGACATGCCTAGTGGTCACTCACAGACTTTCTGCAATTCAGAACGCAGATTTGATAGTGGTTCTGCACAATGGAAAGATAAAGGAACAAGGAACTCATCAAGAGCTCCTGAGAAATCGAGACATATACTTTAAACTAGTAAATGCACAGTCAGTGCAGTGATGCTGTTGAGATAGCACATATTTTGATGTTTGTGTAATGCAAAGAAGGAGTACTTAGTAATTACTTGGCAAGCTTTGATCTCTTTTATTGTATATATCAATACCTAGAATCATGCTACTCAAGTACATACATGTTCTGTTCACACACCATCTGCCCTTCAGACTTAAAAGGAAGCAAAAATTTGCTTATTTCATGTAAGTGAAATAGTGCTTATATCCTTCACTTTATAAAAATATTCTAGCACATTTGCTTGCAAAGCAATTTTCTACAAAGTGAATTTATTTCCCATCAACTTCTGCTATAAAATCAGAAATATGTTTCCAGGGGGAATATTATCCAGTTAACCATGTTGAAGGTTTTAGCAAAGGGAGTGTAAGATAAAGTGGGGCCTGTGGCATTGCAGGGAGAGTGTCTTTAACTTGGAATTTTGTTTTGCAGCATATATTACAGTACTTTTGCTAGTCCCTTTTCTCCAGACCATATGGATTTTTCTCATAATATGTCTCTCAATATTTCTCTCAATAAGTATTCACTATTTCTCAAAATTTTATTCTATTTTGTTGTTGTTGTTGTTGTTGTGCAGGGAATAGAAAGGATTATGATGTAAAATTTCTGGGAGGATTAGGTAGCTATCTCCTAATTCACCAGTAAGTGAAGTGCCTCACATGAGCCATCCCAGAGATTCATTATTCCAAACTTTGGTTTTGGCAGAATAAATCACAGGCCTGCCTGTTTATGAACACTTACTTACTTAAAATAAGAGCTACTTTTGGGCCGGGTGCAGTGGCTCACGCCTGTAATCCCAGAATTTTGGGAGGCCGAGGAGAGCGGATCACTTGAAGTCAGAAGTTCAAGACCAGCCTGGCCAACATGGTGAAACTCCATCTCTGGTAAAAATACAAAAATTAGCCAATCTTGGTGGCAGGCACCTGTAATCCCAGCTACGTGTAAGGCTAAGGCAGGAGAATTGTTTGAACCTAGGAGGCAGAGGTTGCAGTGAGCCGAGATCGTACCACTGCACTCCAGCCTGGGCAACAGAGCAAGATTCCATCTCAAAAAATAATAATAATAAAGATAAGGGTTACTTTTATTGTGGGTGAAAATGTTTAAATGTCTTTCTCTATAATAAAATAATTTGCTTAAATTTTATATGTACTTTATCATATATAACGTGTAAATGATTTTAAAGTTTTGTGTAAATAACAATATTGGTAAAACGAGTTACCTTTTCAACTTACTTAAATATGTGATGTCACCTGGTGATTTATCTTTATTCTTCAGTGTATTTTCTTCCATTTACACATTTAGCTAGCCTCTCTAAAGTATACTCTACCAATAATTGAAATCTTATTTAAAAAATTTAAACCATTTATATATTATGCCACTTTCTTTAAAATGCAAAATGAAAATAAGATTGGGGACTTAAGAATCAGATGCATTGTTTAGACGCATTGGCACTGACTGCCACGTGGTTATTTTGCTATGCATGAATATAGAGCTCTTGGTAGTGTCTTTTCTCAGGGTAGGGTAGACAAGAGGAAAAGAGAAATATAGTATGGACATGCTCAGAACCTCACAGCAGGGGAGCACCTCAGGTTCCAATTCTGTAATTCCTCCTAGAAGGGCAAAGACAGTACCTGAAATGTCTGCTTACCCCTTGAACCTATCAACATCTGTCCCATGCCTACAGATATCAGTAAAACACATTCCTTTCTAATGTATAACCCTGCTAGTTTTTATTTCCATTTTATTTCTAATGAGTTTAAAGAAAGCTTCATAGGCAGAATTCTCATCAATAAAGCTACTGCCTGCACTGGACCAAGCAATCATGCTGAGAATTGGGGTCCCAGAGAGTTTATAAGGATTTGTAAGGTTATCAGCTGGTGAAGGCAGAAAGTAGGTAGAGATCAACTACTTTTTAGGGGTTGCCACAATTTAAAGGTTTATTTTCTTTTCAGACGGAGTTTCACTCTTGTTGCCCAGGCTGGAGTGCAATAGTGCTATCTCAGCTCACCACAACCTCTGCCTCCCAGGTTCAAGTGATTCTCCTGCCTCAGCCTCCTGAGTAGCTGGGATTACAGGCATGCAACACCACGCCCAGCTAATTTTGTATTTTTAGTAGAGACGGGGTTTCTCCATGTTGGTCAGGCTGGTCTCAAACTCCCGACCTCAGGTGATCCGCCCACCTTGGCCTCCCAAAATGCTAGTATTATAAGCATGAGCCACCATGCCCAGCCAACAATTTAAAGATTTAAAATTGCTATATTGTTCTTAAAGTTGTGTTTAAACTGTATCATTTTCATTAAAACAATAGAACAATAGTTATCAGTTTTATAGGCATGACTTTTTATGGCTTTTTAATTCTTGCACTTTTCTTCCTTTCCTTTTTTTTTTTTTTTTTTTTTGAGACAGACTCCAGCTGTGTTGCCCAGGCTGAAGTGCAGAGGTGCAATCTCAGTTCACTGCATCCTTGACCTCCCGGAATCAAGAGATCCTCCTACCTCAGCCTCCCAAGTAGCTGGGACTAGAGGCCTGCACTACCACATCTGGCTAATTTTTGTTTTTGTTTTTTTAGACACAGGGTTTTACCATGTTGCTTAGGCTAGTCTCGAACTCCTGGGCTCAGGTGATCTACCCCACTAGGACCCCAACATACTAGGATTACAGGTGTGAGCCACCTCACTCTGTGTCCTACACTTTCTTTTTTTTTTTTTGAGATGGAGTCTCACGCCATTGCCCAGGCTGGAGTGCAGTGACATGATCTTGGTTCGCTGCAACCTCCACCTCCTGGGTTCAAGTGATTCTCCTGCCTCAGCCTCCCAAGTAGCTAGAACTACAGGCACGTGCCACCATGCCTGGCCAATTTTTGTATTTTTAGTAGAGATGGGGTTTCACTATGTTAGGCTGGTCTCGAACTCCTGACCTCATGATCCACCCACCTCAGCCTCCCAAAGTGCTGGAATTACAGGCGTGAGCCACCACGTCTGGCCCCTACGCTTTTCTTAAAGCAAGGTATTCTGTAGCCAAAAAAGAAGCTAAATTAGGCCAGGTGTGGTGGCTCACTCCTGTAATCCCATCACTTTGGGAATCCGAGGTGGGCAAATCACTTGAGGCCATGAGTTTGAGGCCAGACTGGCCAAAATGGTGAGACCCTGTCTCTGCTAAACATACAAAAATTAGTGGGGTGTTGTGATGCATGCCTGTAGTCCCAGCTACTCAGGAGGCTGAGGCAGGAGAATCGTTCGAACCTGGGAATCGGCGGTTGCAGTGAGCAGAGATGGTGCACTGCACTCCAGCCTGGGTGACAAAGGGAGATTCTACCACCCCTACTTCCCACCCCCATTCCCAGCCCAAAAAAAAGCTAAATTAGGAATTGATATTTTTATCTAAACAAACAAAATGGTACTTCAGCAAATGTGTTTATTTATTTTTATAATTTTAACTTTCATTTTAGATTCGTGGGTACATGTGGAGGTTCCTTTTACATGGGTATATTGCATGATGCTGAGGTTTGGCATACAATTGATCCCATCACCCAGGTAGTGAGCACAGTACCCAATAAATAGTCTTCAGCCTTGGCCCCCTCGCTCCGCACTCTAGTAGTCCTTGGTGTCTATTGTTGCCATCTTTACATCCATACTTCAGCAGATGTAAATGTAAGTTTTACATGTTAAATCACTCATTAAATCTTTTATAAATTAATTATTAAATAATACCTTAGGTGTATAGCTTACAAGTTGGTATTTACAAAAGGGCTTTAAGCAATGAATGCCAGATTATTCAGGGCATGAAATCAGTGAATATAAGATATGTAGTCTTCTTATAGTGCCTTGCATATGGTAGATATTCAATAAATACTAGGTGACTCCATTTGAAAAGTCAAAAATCATAGCAGGTATGCATTACTGATACTAAAATGAGCACACATTTACTGAAAAGATGACCTGGAAGGCTTCAGTTGTTTTGCCTCAACAATCGTGTATTAGAATCTCCTCGACATGGGTATTATCAGTCATGGGTGACACCTTCGATAGTTTACTTCTAGGCTAGCCTCTTTCAAGTCCATACAAACTTTTTCTTTCCATTCAGATGGCAATTTTAATTTTAGTTAAATACATTTTTAATTTTATTTTAATTAATTTTAGCCTTTTATCATAGTTTATGAATTGGTTTATTTAATTTTGAAATAATTTGGTATTTGAGCGTACATTGCCTGATTTCTTTTAGAACATTGTGAGTCTAATTTCCCACAAGGCTTTTGTCTAGATTGAGGCATATTCCCTAGTTCAAGGACTTCTGGTCTAAGGCAAACACTGATTTCTGCCAGTCATGACTCATAGCCTACTCCTTACTTGGATTGACCTCAATCCAAACTGTCTGAGCGTCCTTGTCCTTTGCTTCTCCTCTACCTCTGGGCTTGGATATAGTTATAAAACAAGAGACTAGAAGAAAGAATGAAACACCAGTTTAAAACAATATAACAAGGCCAGATGCAGTAGCTCACAACTGTAATCTCAGAACTTTGGGAGGCCGAGGTGGGTGGATCACCCAAAGTCAGGAGTTCAAGACCAGCCTTACCAACGTGGTGAAACCGCGTCTCTACTAAAAATACAAAAATCAGCCGGGCATGATGGTGTATGCCTATAATCCCAGCTACTCAGGAGGCTGAGGCAGGAGAATCACTTGAACCCGGGAGGTAGAGGTTGCAGTGAGCCGAGATTGCACCATTGCACTCCAGCCTGGGTGTCGCAGTAAGACTCTACCTCGAAAAAAAAAAAAAAAAAAAAAAAAAAAACCCGGCCTAGAAAATCCTAAATACAATGAAGGCAGCTGTCCAGAGAGATCAAGATCTGTCAGAGTCATCTGTAAATATTAGTGTGTTACAGCAGGGGTCCCCAACCCCCAGAGCACGGACCAGTACTAATCCGTGACCTGTTAGGAACCTGGCTGCACAGCAGGAGGTGAGCAGTGGGTAGGCAAGTGAAGCTTCAGTATTTACAGCTGCAGCCATTCTCCATGGCTGGCATTACTGCCTAAGCTCTGCCTTCTGTCAGATCAGTGATGGCATTAGATTCTCAAAAGAGTGTGAACCCAATTGTGAACTGCACATGCAGAAGATCTGGGTTGCATGCTTCTTATGAGAATCTAATGCCTGATGATCTGTCACTGTCTCCCATTATCCCCAGATGGGACCACCTAGTTGCAGGAAAACAAGCTCAGGGCTCCCACATTATGGTGATTTGTATAATCATTTTATTATATGCTACAATGTAACCATGATAGAAATAAAGTACTCAATAAATGTAAAAATGCACTTGAATCATCCCAAAACCACTGCCCCCCTTCCCCCGTCCATGGAAAGACTATCTTCCAGGAAACTGGTCCCTGGTGCCAAAAAGGTTGGGGACTGCTGTTACAGCAGCTCTCAGCCATCAAATCTTATCCTTTAAACTGCCCTTCCTTTGTAAGAGGGATGGCTGCTCAGTGAGTCTTAAAATAATTGAAACACCAATGAGGATACCAGTGGTATAAAAACAATTTAACAAGGATAAGGTATGACACAGATGTCAGTAAAAAGAAACAAAATAACATCACACCTGTTTTAAAACTAACCCAGCCAACCTATTTTATATATTACCACTCCTTAAAACAAGTTATGGTATGTTCTCATGCTAAAACAACTTAAGTCATAGCTAATAAACTGATTTGCAGCCTACTCAATGTGTCAGTTTCATAGCATGCAGAGTATATCATAGCGTTACATATGACCTACTCTATGAAAATATTTCCTAGGTTAGTGTCAACTTATGTATTCATTGCTTTGGTTCTGAGCTCTTATTCCAAGAGCGTTTGTGAAGTGGAATCATAATTGATAGGAAATAGTCCAGAGAGGAAACTGGGAAGATTGGAAATGGAAGAATGAGGGTAGAGGGTTTGGGGTATACAGTAGCTTTCAAGCCTTGATTAATTTCTCTGCCATTTGTAATAATTACCACAAATTTTAAAGCTCATTTAAAAACCATAATTATAAAAAATGCATAGATCAACCAAATGTCTATAAATAGTACAAGTCTATAAATAGTACCCCAACTTTCCCCCTTTTAGCAAAACCACACTGATGAAGCCTGATTACCTTCCTAATGCTGCTGTAACAAATTATCACAAACATAATGATGAAAGAATACAAATTTATTATCTTACAGCTCTGGAGGTCAAAAGTTTAAAATCAGTCTCTTCGGTCTAAAATCAAAGGTGTCATTCCTTCTACAGTCTCTGGAGAATAATCTGTTCCTTGTTCTTTTTCCTAGTTCCAGAAGCTTCTAGATGGTCTGCATTCCTTGGACCTCTGCTTCCTTCACCAAACCTCCAACTCTCTCTGCCTCTGCCCCTCCTCTTACTCTTATAAGGACCCTTGTGATCACACTGAGCCCTCATGGATAATCCAATATAATTTTCCCATCTCAAGATTCTTAAACTTAATCATATCTGCAAAGTCCCTTTTGCCATGTAATGTCCCATGTTCACAGGTTCCAGGAAAGAGGATGCAGACGTTTGTAGAAGACTATTAGCCTTCCACAAAGCCTATCTATTTGAATTTTTATTCCATGGAGAAGGCAAGCCAAATTTTGCACAGCTTTGCATTGAGTAAAAGTTCAATCCAATGTCATCATTATACATAGAAAGAGCAAAAACTCACATATCTGGCCTTCAAGTCCTGTGCTTTTTCCATTGCAACATGCTTCTCCTACACTGATGCTGGACTTGGAGGACTTGGAAGGTGTCTGTCTTTCTCTCTTCACTTGTGCTACCAAATTCCTCTATTGCTGCTGTTTCCTTTTGTCCTAGACTAGATTTATTTAATAAAAGCTTATAGTAAATTCTACTTTTATTTATTTATTTATTTGAGACAAACTTTTGGTCTGTCACCCAGGCTGGAGTACAGTGGCGTGATCTTGGCTCCCTGCAACCTCCACCTCCCAGGTTCAATCAATTCTCCTGCCTCAGCCTCCTGAGAAGCTAGGATTACAGGTGTGTGCCACCACATCCAGCTACTTTTTGTATTTTTAGTAGAGATGGGGTTTCGCCACATTGGCCAGGCTAGTCTCGAATCCCTGACCTCAGGTGATCTGCCTGCATTGGCCTCCCAAAGTGCAGGGATTACAGGTGGGAGCCCCTACACCTGGCACTAAATTCTACTGTCTTAACATCGTTATTCTTTCTACTAAATAATTTTATTTGCCAGCAAGTTAAAATGGCATCGTTAATACTGTAAGTATATGAGCTTTCACACACTACTGAGCCAGCACACTTTTGAATTTTCCTAAAATTATTTCAGACTACTGCTTCTAATGATGACCTATTTTTTTTTAAAATGAAATGTTACATATGGCATTCACTTTCGGTACATTATCTCATTTAGTCCTCACATTGACTCTATAATGGTAGATATTATTAATACTATCTATTTCTAAAGAAAACAAAAGCTTAAGGAAATTAAGTAACTTGTTGAGAGTTAGAATCTGATTCAGAACCTTTTCTTTCTGACACCAGAGCCTAGCGTCTTGACTGTGGCACCAAGGTCTTCTGTCCACAATTTATTCAGGCAAGATAGCTGATGCAGTCATGGCTCACAGAGTGCACTGACTGGGTCAATGTGAGGGTCAAACCAAAATTTTGGCAGCAGCTGCATGGTCTAATTAACTTAACCAGGCACACCCAGAAAATACTCTTTATATCCACGTCACTAAAACAAGATTGAACTCAGCTCAAGGTAGATCTGTTTTTCCTTTAGTGTTCACTTACACATATAATTCTTGGGGATTCCGATGGTTTTTATATGGAGAAAACTGCAGAACTATGAGAATTTCAAGCCAAGAAAAATGGAGAAAGAAGCACACTTCTTAGAAAAAAGCATAGTACTTTGACTATAATGTCTGTGGAAATATTCTGAAAAGCATCGCCAATGCAATTGAGCTTGCTAGGCATGTTTTCTCAGTCACTTATACTTAATTATCAAGGTTCAGTTTAATCCTACTAAAATGTTTTGATTTTTAAACTGTGTGAGTATCTGCTTAAAGGAGATGTTAGTTTACTGAGATTTCAGAAAAGTCAAAGTTAGACAAACAATTGGGTATTTAAAAATGTAAATTCATGCATTCACTGCTGCATCGTTAGACTGAGGGGAAGTCTAATAAGCCAGCCTGTGTTTTTTAGATTTAAATGATGGAATGCCATTATTTATGAACCAGGTAAAATTTGCTATTGAATGGGGGTATTTCATCTAATCAACTTTACTACATCACAGTAAAACAATGCGTGGCTGAAATATTTTCTACCCAGTTCAAAGTCAAGAAGAGATTTTAGGAAAATGGTTGAAATCATTACATTACCAGAACATTCTGGACAAATGAAGCAAAAAGAAGGATGGAAGGCAGGAAGACAGGTGGTCAGGAAGGAAGGAAGGGAGACAGACTGAATATTTGAATACACTCAAACAATTTTTAAAAATGTAATACATACTAGTAAGCAGCTTAGGACTGGAAGTATAAAATACTCCACCTTCAAATCCTCAGAAAACCTAAAAAAAAAAAAAAAAAGTGATACGTGTATTTATTTATTTATTTATTTATTTATTTATTTATTTATTTATCTTTTGAGACGGAGTTTCGCTCTTGTTGCCCAGGATGGAGTGCAATGGTGCAATCTCGGCTCACGGCAACCTCCGCTTCCCAGGTTCAAGCGATTCTCCTGTCTCAGCCTCCCAAGTAGCTGGATTACAGATGCATGCGCCACCACGCCCGGCTAATTTTTGCATTTTTAGTAGAGACGGGGTTTCATCATATTGGTCAGGCTGGTCTCAAACTCCTGACTTCAGGTGATCCACCTGCCTCAGCCTCCCAAAGTGCTGGGATTACAGGCATGAGCTACCGCACCTGGTCTACACATTTAAATTTAAATCCCTAGTCCTACAGCCCCAGTTCAGGCCGAATTACACCTAGTCTACATTAGTTTCATAAATTCCTTTAATCTCCAATTTCCTAGAGCTATGTCCCCCTGAGAAGAGATGGGTTAGTGAGTAACAAATTAGCCAAAATAAAAAGGGGAGGGCAGGGAGCCTAGCTCTCATAAGAGGCCAAAGGAAAAGAGAAGTGAAAGGTGGTCATCGAGAATCAGAGCATGGTCAACATGGTTCCCAAAGATGGCAAAGAAGAAACCTCCAAAGTAACAAAGAGAAGTTAAATGTGTTCAATTAATAACTCTGGGAAATCCATGTGGACATTGAGAAATGCAGAGAGAATTGTCAAATGGAATGTTTCTGTCACTTAGTAGTGGTAACAATAAGATAATGTGAAATGCCGGCCAGGCGCGGTGGCTCAAGCCTGTAATCCCAGCACTTTGGGAGGCCGAGACGGGTGGATCACGAGGTCAGGAGATCGAGACCATCCTGGCTAACATGGTGAAACCCCGTCTCTACTAAAAAATACAAAAAACTAGCCGGGCGAGGTGGCGGGCGCCTGTAGTCCCAGCTACGCGGGAGGCTGAGGCAGGAGAATGGCGCAAACCCGGGAGGCGGAGCTTGCAGTGAGCTGAGATCCAGCCACTGCACTTCAGCCTGGGTGACAGAGCGAGACTCCGTCTCAAAAAAAAAAAAAAAAAAAAAGAAAAAAAAAAAAAAAAAAAAAGATAATGTGAAATGCCAGGTGAGGTGGCTCAAACCTGTAATTCCAGCACTTTGGGAGGCCGAGGTGGGCTGATCACTTGAAGTCAGGAGTTCAAGACCAGTCTGGCCAACATAGTGAAACTCCATCTCTACTAAAAATACAAAAATTAGCTGGGCATGGTGGTGGACACCTGTAGTCCCAGGTACTCAGGAGGCTGAGGCAAGGGAATCACTTGAACCCAGGAGGCAGAGGTTGCAGTGAGCTGAGATCGCACCACTGCACTCCAGCCTGGGCCACAGAGTGAGACTCCATCTCAAAATAATAATAATAATAAGGAGAAGAAGAGGAAGAAGAAGAAGAAGAAGGAGGAGGAGGAGGAGGAGGAAGAAGAGGAGGAGGAGGAGGAGGAGGAGGAGGAGGAGGAGGAGGAGGAGGAGGAGGAGAAGAAGAAGAAGAAGAAGAAGAAGAAGAAGAAGAAGAAGAAGAAGAAGAAGAAGAAGAAGAAGAAGAAGAAGAAGAAGAAATAAGCTAAAACTATTAAAATAAATTCATATTTATTGAACACACATATATCAGGCTTAATAAGTGGTTGAGCCTTATAGGCATTAACTTACTGACAAGATACACTCTATTGTTATCAGATTTTACCAAATGGGGAAACTCTGTCTGAGGCACTGGGTAGTTAAGGAACCTTACCAAGGTCAAATAGCAAGGAAGTGACAGAAGGAGGATTCAATGCGGAAAAATCTGACTGTATAGGCCACACTCAGTTAATTCATTGTCCCTCTAAGATGGAATTGGAAACAGTAAGGTACCTTTGAGTTGTACATATAGAAGTAACTTGCTGTTTGCCTCCTCCTTACATTGCAAAAACACAAAGGTACACAGTTCTTCTTTGGTTATTTTATTTTATTTTTTTAATTTTTTTTGAGACGGAGTCTCGCTCTGTCGCCCGGGCTGGAGTGCAGTGGCCGGATCTCAGCTCACTGCAAGCTCCGCCTGCCGGGTTTATGCCATTCTCCTGCCTCAGCCTCCCAAGTAGCTGGGACTACAGGCGCCCGCCGCCTCGCCCGGCTAGCTTTTTGTATTTTTTAGTAGAGACGGGGTTTCACTGTGTTAGCCAGGATGGTCTGGATCTCCTGACCTCGTGATCCGCCCGTCTCGGCCTCCCAAAGTGCTGGGATTACAGGCTTGAGCCACCGCGCCCGGCCATTCTTTGGTTATTTTAACATGAAACTAGATTTTTTTCTGCCCACCCACACTCTGAAAAAAAAATCTTGTACATAACCCAATTGCAGTTTGGAAGCCTTAGAAATACAGCTGCTGCAGGAATAACACATTTTCCCTGTGACTCTTCATTTTTCTCTACCTTCCAAAAAGCATACTCCCAAGTGTATGGGGAGATTAGACCCTGGTTTCTACAGATTATCTATCACTGTTGAACCATCCCTGCTATCTTTATTTTCAGGGTGTTTATCGAAATTCTTTTGTTCCATTTGCAACCCACTTGCTGAATCATTCCTCTCTTTAGTTAAGATTTAAAAAAATCTTGATAGCTGTATCATGCTAAAACCAAGACAGACTTACAAATGTTGAAACTGAAAAAAAAAAAAAAAAAAAAAAGTAATAACACATGCATTGGGTGAAGTGTTGGCTAAGTTGGAGTCATCAAAAGTGGTTTGGAAATGTGCACAGCAGTGAGCACCTATAGTCCCAGCTACTCAGGAGGCTGAGGCAAGAGGATTGCTTGAGCACAGGAGTTCAAGGCCAGACTGGGCAACATAGTGAGACTCCATCTCAAAAAGAAAAAAAAAGTGGTTCCAGTTTGCTTACATATACTGAGGCTCCTAATCATATAAATGACTTTCTAAATACTGTAAAATAAATACAGCTTAGGACTGTAAGTATAAAATACTCCACCTTCAAATCCTCAGCAAACTTAAAAAAAAAGTGATGCACATTTATTTATTTTATTTATTATTTTATTTATTTATTTATTATTTATTTTTTGAGACAGAGTTTTCCTCTTGTCATTTACAAGTAATGACATTGTTTTAAAATTGGGATGTTTGGTGATGGGCTATAAAATTTTATATATTTTCATATATTACCAGAAGTTCTTATGACATTAGCCTAGACAAAATAAAACCATTTGGAGAGACCACTAATAAATTATATCACAAACCCAGCATAGACACAACCAGCAAGAGAAGTACAAACATCATGAAATTTTGATCATACACTTCTGAAATGGAAAGACAATACACCATGGTTTTTCTCTTATATCTATTGTATTTCAGGTTGCTCCTTCAGTGAAAATTGGAATCTTTGCAGAAAATCCAGTCTATCAGACAAGAGTTAACCTTTTTCCATATTATTTTTTTTTGATGTGGATTATAGAGCCAAAGATAAAAAATAGTTAGTTAGATGTAATCAAGTAAATTCTTCTAAAATGTCTAACATCTTAGTAGAAGATATAAACTAAGGACCTAACAGCTCACCTCTAGCTCCAGGTCTGGGGTCCACTGAGTGGCATCAAAGAGGTACAGTGATGGGCAAACTTTTAAGAGAATGTCCATAGGTGGTGTCAGAATCTCAAAAGAGTTTGTTAATCCAAAAAAGGATGAGAAGCACTGTTCTAGACAAAACAAAATCCTGTCTCCAAAATCAGTCACTTTATATACAGAATTCATGAGTAGGAGTTTTAAACTTGAGTATGGATGGAACAATTAATGAAGTTCAATAAATGCTAACTTATTTTCTCTCTTGTAATATACAATAGTTTTTAAAAGACATAGGAGGTGCAGTGGCTCACATCTATAATCCCAGCATTTTGGGAAGCCCAGGCAGGAGGATCACTTGAGCCTGGGAGTTGAGACCAGCCTGGGCAACATAGTGAGACCTCATCTCCACAAAACATAAACAAAATTAGCCAGGTGTGGTGGCAGGTGCTTGTAGTCCCAGCCACTTGAGAAACTGAAGTGGGAGGATCACTTGAGCCTGGCAGGTCAAGGCTGCAGTGAGCCACAATCATGCCACTGCACTTCAGCCTGGGTGAAAGAGGAAGGCCCTGTCTTGAAAAAAAAAGACATAGGCTCTTGCCTCCATTTTTAGTCTCTTTTCAGTGTGTTCTGAATTTCTTATGTATAGTTAAAAGAAAGAGCTGTGGCCGGGCGCGGTGGCTCAAGCCTGTAATCCCAGCACTTTGGGAGGCCGAGACGGGCGGATCACGAGGTCAGGAGATCGAGACCATCCTGGCTAACACGGTGAAACCCCGTCTCTACTAAAAATACAAAAAAACTAGCTGGGCGAGGTGGCGGGCGCCTGTAGTCCCAGCTACTCGGGAGGCTGAGGCAGGAGAATGGCGTAAACCCGGGAGGCAGAGCTTGCAGTGAGCTGAGATCCGGCCACTGCACTCCAGTCCGGGCGACAGAGCGAGACTCCGCCTCAAAAAAAAAAAAAAAAAAAAAAAAAAAGAAAGAGCTGTTACTTTTTAAAAAGTCTATCTAGCACGATCAGTGAACCCTTTTAGAATGCTATATAAAATGCAACATTTAAATTTACTTAAAAATCAAGTAACTCTATTTGAAGGAAAAACCAAACCTCTGCCCCCTTGTAATAGTTTTAGACAAAAATAGATAAGATTTAATTCTGGGTAAATACATGTACACATACAGACCAAGGTTTAAGTTATTTTAACACACTTTGAACATTTTAAAATTATAAAACTATAAAGCCTACATATTGTTAAATTTTTAAACAGTTAATTTTAGAGTCAGGGTAGGATGATGGGGTGATTTTTTTTTTCAGATTATGACTTTTTTCTTACAGAAATAACACAAGAAATATTTTACAATTTTTGTTTTACAATTATAAGTAAGTTCTCAGATTATGACTATGATTCATGATCATGTGCAAGGCTGATTTTTACCCCAAATACATTACTGAACAATAAGTAAGCATTCAGTATTTGTTGATTTAATTTTTATTTTTAAACAAAAGCAAAAATATTATTTAAAATATCACTATAAGATAAACTTGTGTCTACTACAAGCTGAGGCTGTATTAGGGAAATCATGTTGTTCAAGCTCATAATCCTTTTTCCCTTCTCTCCCCTCAACAACTCAAAGGTTCAAGACTTTTTGGTGTTGATATGTAAACATTTCTTCCAAGAGCTAATGAATATGTCATTTTGGTATTACAGAACTTCATACTTGCAGAAGAATAACTCTTTTAATTATATAGCATTATACAAGAAACTTGACTTAGAAATAATTAATGATTAACTAGATCTGATTTAACTGTCGTATGCTATTTCTCCAATGGCCATAAAATACCAGAATTTTCATTTTTATTTTTATTTTGTGAGACAGAGTCTCGCTTATTGCCTAGGCTGGAGTGCAGACACGATCTCGGCTCACTACAACCTCTACCTCCCCGGTTCAAGTGATTCTCCTGCCTCAGCCCCCCCACCCCTTTCTAGTAGCTGGGATTACAGGCACACACCACCACACCTGGCTAATTTTTGTAGTGGAGACAGGGTTTCATCATGTTGGCCAGGATGGTCTTGCACTCGTGACCTCAAGTGATCCTCCTGACTGGGCCTTCCAAAGTGCAGGGATTATAGGCATAAGCCACTGTGCCCAGCCCAGAATTTTTAAGTAGATCTTTTTGTCTAGCTATGATAGTTTATTCAAATCAAAGTTATTATCTATGGTGGACATAAATGAATGAATTTGATTTAAAGGTCAATTTTGTAGCTTCATGCAGCCAGAGACCAAAATATCTACCTAAATCAGTTAATAAAGTAAAATATAAAAATCTTAAGTAGTTTTTTTGGCATTCTGTAGACTCATTGATTGACTGAATTTTTCTTTCTTTGCTTTTTTAACCAGTTAAAAGCTTTTTTCTCTTTTTTTGTTTGTTTCTACAACTGGTCACAAAGTTACAGCTTTTATAGAGGCTGCCACAGAAAAAGACACTTAGTAGAATTTAAGATTCAGATATGTTCAATTGAATCTATATTTTAGTATCATATGACAATGCAAAATAATGTTCACTCTTCACCGAAACAATAGGTTTGTTCCCCCAAAATTCCTTTGTGAAATAATAACATAAAATTGCATTTTGCCTGCTTACTGTAGTCAATCTAGGACTAATAAAGGGAAAATGACTTTCCAGTCCCAGTTTAAAGGAACTATGCGTTGCAAAGGCTTGAAGTGAGTTTCTGCTTCCAGAATCAGCACTCTTTTCCCCGAGAACATACTCCTTGGCCAGATCTTCTGCCTCATTTTGTGATCAAGTGGACGATATATCTTTCTCAAAGCAGGATAGCCACAGAGAAACAATTCATGAAAGAGGATATTAAAATGGCAAATAAACATATGAAAAAGTTTAGGGATCTAAAATTTATTAGACAATAATGAGATTCATTTATTTTTAAAAAAAGGAAAAAAGATTAAGAATTCAGGGCTGATTCTCTAAACCACTGTTTGTTGGAATATAAACTGCTACATACTTCTTGGGGAGCAATCTAGATCTAGATCTAATCTCTATCTAGAGCCTTTAAAATGTTCTTATTCCTCCGGAATTCCTTCCTTTTTCGGTATCTTAAGGAAACAATCAGAAATTAAAACAAGAAGTCATGCACAAGGATGTTCGATGCAGCATTGTATGTAATATTGATCATGTGGGGAAAAAAACTAAATATTCAGTATTACAGGAGTAGGTAAAATTTTAATATATGCATATTTAATATATGCATCCCATACAGTATTTTTAGCCGTTTAAGATAAAGCTTGCAGAGAATTTTTATTTATTTATTTATTTTTAAGACAGATTTTCACTCTGTTGCCCAGACTGAAGCGCAGTGGCACAATCTTGGCTCACTGCAACCTCTGCCTCCTGGGTTCAAGAGATTCTCCTGCCTCAGTTGCCCAAGTAGCTGGGACTACAGGCGCCCACCACCAGGCCCGGCTAATTTTTTTTCTATTTTTACTAGAGACAGGGTTTCACTGTGTTAGCCAGGATGGTCTTGATCTCCTGACCATGTGATCCGCCCACCTCAGCCTCCTAAAGTGCTGGGATTACAGGCTTGAGCCATCGCGCCCGGCATGCCCAGCTAATTTTTGTATCTTTAGTAGAGATGTGTTTCACCATGTTGCCCAGGCTGGTCTCGAACTCCTGACCTCAAGTGATCTGCCCGCCTTGCCCTCCCAAAGTGCTAGGATTACAGGCGTGAGCCACTACACCTGGCTGATAATTTTTAATAGTAAGGAAAATTTATTTTAATATTATGGTGGGGAGGGGAAAGCAGGTTAGAATCTTGCACATATATGTAAGAAAAAAAATCACACAGAAAAAAGATTGTAGGTAACAACACAATTGTTGTGTCTGAGAAGTAGGATTAAGGTAATTTGTGTTCCCTGCTTCTACACAATTTCTTATATTTTTCAGTGAGCATCCAGTTGTCTCCAAAAAATCTTACTGAAATGGAAAATCTATGGATTAGGATGAATGCAATATGATTAGACAAATTTGTACTTATATGTGAATGCTTCCCTTATAATTCACAGAAGCAATTATATTCTTTGAAGAAATATTTATTAATCCAATGAGTATCTAATTGGTTTGATAAAACAAAGTAAAATGGGAAGATAAGTAGGGTAATTTGTGGGAGCCTGTACACTATTTAACTTCCCAGGGAGTGCTATTATTAAACCAGCCTCCAAAATAAGATTTCCTAAGTTTTCCACTTTCCAGTTTCTCTTGAACTCTCATGGTAATAGCTATATTACCTGATAAAAGCAAAATCTAAAGAGTAGCTGTCCTTTGAGCCTGGATCCTTGATACATCTTCTGTTTATCAGTAAAAAATTCCCTGCATTGTTCTTAAGGATTTATCTGATTGGTATACATCGGCTGTTAATATTGTTTTCACTTACTCTGTATAAGGTATATGAAGGCAAGATAGAGGAACCTTAGATGCAAGGGTCATTCTCCCTCTCATCTTTACTAGCCTGTATTGTGTATAAGCTATACAGACTTTTACTCATTATTTCTGGGCATAATCACAATAATTATCAAAAGATAGAAAACTACTATAAAAATTAAATTAATAGCATAAATGAACCAGAAAACTGTTACATAAATGTAACAGCTTGTTCCTTGAGAAAATGGCATGAATAAATGAGTATTATTACCTTTATTTCCTAAAGCAATGCTTCAACAGGAAAAAAAAAAAAAGAAACCCTCCTGCAACAGAGAACTTCTTAGTTTCTGATTATTTGGCTATAATTTATGGAATACTTAGTAAGTAAATTTGATACATAAGTACTAGTGCTACAACTTATATATGACTTCTAGAAATACAGGATTCCACATTTTGTACAAGTGAAGTGAGAGCAATTCAACAGGGGGGTGGCTGTAAAGTACCTGAGGAATAGAATTTGTAAGACCAAAACTTAATTATAGAGTCTCAACTGCAAAAATATAATAAATAGAAATGAGATTTTTTTAGATATTTCCTTTTATACAGCATTAATATTAGAAAGAAGGTGGAGATGTTGACCAGCAATCATCAGCATAATATTTTTTTCTTGGAAGCTAGGTAAATGTAGGTTTTTCATAAGGTAGAGTAGTACTAGTGTTCTAAATGTATAAGGATAGTTCAGAATGAAGCCAGATGAGCTGAAAAAAAAAAAAGAAAAGCGAAAGAATAATAGGAAAATAAAACTTATATTTTCACCCTCCAAGTAACAAGCAAATCCTAATGTCCTATATTAAAATAAGTAAACCCTCTTTACGTCCCGTATGCCCCTTTTTAAAATAGTACAGAATGCTACTATAAGCTTTCGTGAACAGTCACAGGCTACTTTTTTTTTTTTTTTTTTTTTTTTTTTTTTTTTTTTTTTTTTTTTTTTGAGACGGAGTCTCGCTCTGTCGCCCGGGCTGGAGTGCAGTGGCCAGATCTCAGCTCACTGCAAGCTCTGCCTCCCTAGGTTCACGCCATTCTCCTGCCTCAGCCTCCCGAGTAGCTGGGACTACAGGCGCCCGCCATCTCGCCCGGCTAGTTTTTTTGTATTTTTTTTAGTAGAGACGGGGTTTCACCGTGTTAGCCAGGATGGTCTCGATCTCCTGACCTCGTGATCCGCCCGTCTCGGCCTCCCAAAGTGCTGGGATTACAGGCTTGAGCCACCGCGCCCGGCCACTTTGTTTTTACATAATCCTTTTTTTTAGGTTTGTCCTTATAGATATGTAAAATTTATTTAAAAAAAATGAAAAATCAGCATATTTAGTTAAATTTGGATTTCAAAAAACCAACAAGTCATTTTTAGAATAAATATGACTCAAATATTGCATGAAGCATATTTATTTTAAAATATGATTTATTGTTTATTTGAAATTCAAATTTTACTGAATATCTTGTATTTTATCCGGCAATGCTAGGTATAGTGAGAATGTATTTTAAATAAAGAATATTTTCTTTTTTGATGAAATGCCTTACAATCTTACTTAAATAAAACAAAAATATATGCAAATGTATTACGCCATGGAGTATAAAGATGCATTTATCTAAACTTGACAACAAAACTATTGAGTTTTAAAAGAGTCTCACTCTGTCGCTTAGGCTGGAGTGGTGTGGTGTGATCTCAGCTCACTGCAACCTCCGCCTCCTGGGTTCAAGGGATTCTCCTGCCTCAGCCTCCTGAGTAGCTACGACTACAGGTGCACGTCACCATGCCCAGCTAATTGTTTTGTATTTTTAGTAGATAGAGGGTTTCACCATGTTGGCCAGGCTGGTCTTGAACTCCTGACCTCAAACCATCCACCCACCTCAGCCTCCCAGAGTGCTGGGATTACAGGTGTGAGCCACTGCACCTGGCAAGTTTTAAATGTTTCTATACTCCGATAAACTCAGTTTCTTAGCAAAAGTGATCCTAAAGTTTAAGTTTTAAAATATGAGGGGAAATTAATTTAATTAGATTATTTATATTTTTGTAGTAACTACATTAAATAATAATGATTAAATAAGTCATTTGAAATTATAGGATAAAAATAGGTATAAGTAACCAATAGAATATTACAATTTTGGATAATTTGAAGTGAAAATATTGACCATTTAAAATTTAATCTGATGCTTCCATACATAAAATAAAAATGCAAAATGGAACTAAATATGTTTTCTTAGATTTTAGTTAACCATGAAAGAAACAAAACTTTGTTATAAGAAACCATATCTTAAAGACATATCCATGAGGAATAGCTTTCTACTTAACTTAATAATTTAGCACATAGTCTGTCTTGGAAACAAATCCCAGCTGATCGTAAGAAGCTGAAAAAAAAAAGGTCGGCAGTTTTCTAAGCTACAACCTACCACTGACTGATAGGCGATGCGCTTTTTGGTTTTTGGGGGGTTTTTTTTTGCCTTTATTTCTTCATTAAAAAAACTCAACTATATCAATATTGATTTCTTACATTTGACAAGTATACCATCATAATGTAAGGTGTTAACAATAGGGAAAACCACAGGAACTGTCTATATTATTTTTACAACTTTTCTGTAAATCTAAAATTATTCCGAAATAAAAAGTTTACTTAAAAAGTGAAGGGAAAAAAAGAACATGCCATTGCTTTTGCAGCATAAAATTATAAAAGTAGTTCGAAACAACTTCATGGACATAAATATTAATACAATTTCTTTACAGTAGGGATCTATTATACCTCTATTGTGAAAGTAATATTCTCTCTACAAAACAACGAGCAGAATTTCAATAATGAAAAGTTAACCAAATCTGATTTTCCTGATTTTACTGAAACACTTAAGTGAACACATCACTAAGCAATGTATTTCAAATTTAATAATTACATATGAAATGAATTATTAATCTATCATATACTTTCTACAAAGTGTATGTAGCTGGAAACTATACAGTATTCTGTAGCCAAAGTATTTACAAGTTTGTTTTAATGCTCTCTGATCATTGCTATGACACCATTCAATTGTGATACTCACTAAAATATGTCAATACTGAGGACACAGGAAGTATGATGTATATGCACCTTAAACTTAACCACTGCAGTTTTAAGTCAAATAGTTATTTACTGGGAGAAAGAGTAAAACTTACTTTGCCTCATAGTAAAAAGCCACTGAATTGTCCTCTATAAGAACTTTCTTTTCTTAAAGTCTGGGGAGAAATATAATTTAATGTTATAAAAAATATTTTGCCCTAAATAAAAACTTCATTTATCTATAGGAAAAGTCCGTGTAAATTCTCTTAAAGAGGATATATAACTCAATAATATTTTTAAAGCTAAATAATGTGAATGTCTTTTAAAAACATTTCCACCTGACACTAGCTCCCCTCCCCACCTCCCTGCAATAAGGCCATTGTTTGTTACATTGAAAGGGGAAAGAACCTGCTTAGAAAAAAAAAAATAATAATCATAAGAGATAGGCATGTAAGAGAAAAAATGAAGCATTGATCAGTGTACAAGAATGAGCACAAAACTTCCTGAAATTATGGGAAACCTGATGATAGGGTGCCTACATAATTAGGGACATTAAATTGGGTGCAAAATTGGGCAGTACAAATCCTTTATATTCAGTTGAACTAAACAGTCACTTGAACTTTAGGGGAAAAAAGAAAAATATCTACTTTCTTTCTTCTATTTCAGCGATTAAAATGGAGTAGCTAAAAAACTTAAAGCTGGAAGGATTGGTTCCCCCAAAGATGTAAAGATAACCCAAGGTGAATGATTAAGGGTTTTTCAACATTCGCACAGATTTCAGGGTAAAATGAGCATAATGTAAATCAACTTATTGTTTGAGCCCTTTCAAATTAGTTGCCAAGAGAGGAGTGAAAACTTGATAAGCAGGCTCCAGTTTCTGTGTGTTGATTTAGAAATCTTAAAGCTTGAGGGAGCTCAATTCATTTAAAGGAAGAAATGTAAAGAGACAAAAAGTAAACAACGAAAATGCTATACAATGAAGCACTAAAGTGAATGGGGGTATAGAGGATTTTCTTTTAAAAACAAAACAATAAAGAGTTCCATTGTGCTTTAAATTACAATTTTAGAGAGTTCTTTAAGTTAAGGGTCTGATTTTCTTTTGAGTATCAAAATGTCATGACCCATTTACAATATCCAAACTGTTGATGCTGTTTATCTAGCTTGGAGGGAAATTAAATATAAATATAAATTGATATCTCCAAGAATTAAGTCCACATTTTCTAATAGGCAGGTGGCTATTTTGAGTGAAGCAGCCAAGGCATTTTTCCTTTTAACCTTCCTGCATGGAAAGTCAATTTCTGAACTGCAAACTAGATACCTTCAGAACACTAATGATCAAATCTTATGCCTGCAGCAACTTCGGGTCCAGCCTCTTCTCAGGAATCAAGCCAAAAAGCACTATTTCACTAAAAGAAGTGAAGATAGTTGGCCAGACTAAATCCAGGTATTTGGACATAAATCTCAGGTGGCTCATCTGCCTTTTTCCAGAAAATGCGTCCCCAGCTTTCATCAGTGTGTGCTTTGTCTTGATAGAAACGCATATTTAATCATCAAAGCTAAGCATTTTTTTACCTCAAAAATAAGATCCTTTAGTACTGATTTTTAAAGTATTCGTAAATTAGTTATAAACTACGAATGAAAAAATAAATGACGGCACAGATTTGTAGGGGCAAGAAAGGTGAGTTGGCAAGGACTAGATCATCTGCATCGAGATTTGAAAGACACTTGTGGCTTACTTGCAAAGCTTCATTTAGCATTGAGCGTACGAGGGAAATTCTGTTCCTGATGACAGCGCAGTGGGAATTCCCACTCCAACAACCCATGAAATGTTACTGCATAATTATTCACCTTCTGAGGCCTATTACGACTTATCAGCAGAGAAAGAAATTTAATTTAAACTCACCCCTCTGTGCTAAAGAATGACTGGGACATGAGATCAAAGCGCGAAGCTCTGTCCTCCAGTGGTTTGCAACACCTAGGCACAATAGGGTGAGAGAACGCAGCATTCCAGCGCTTCCCGGCTTTCCGGACCCCGGAGAGAGGGGGTGGGGGTGGGGGCTCACATCGCCGGCTGGCCTGAGGGAGGAGAGTGGTGGCGGCTCCGGAGGTGGACTTGTCAATTGTACCCTTAAGCTCCGGGAGGCCAGATTGCTTCTACCGGTGGCTGCACGGGCTTCACAAGCTAAGACAGGCGACCCCCCTTCATTCCCTACTATGGGGGATTGGGGTCAGTGGAGCCCGTGGATTTAGCCACGAGGGGACATGACTAGAGCTCTGTCACGTGCAGGTGTGCGGCTCTGAGAGCTCTTTCAATATAAGTGCGGGAGAAGATTTATGCTGCAGTCTCATCACACGATGCCTTAAATGCATGTACATAGTGCATGTCTAACCACCCATAAAAGCCAATTTTAATCCTTGGCGTATCTCGAGAATACAAAGTGGAACCCACAGATCCGAACCTGTGCGATGAGCTTCCAAGACCAGAAAGCCTAAGACCTAGAGGCGCCTAAAAGAGTCAGGGCGTGGGGGTGGGGAAAGGTTCACCGGGAGCCGGTTCCTTTCCTCAGGCAGCCTGGGGAGAGGCAGGTACATTCTCCAAATAAAGACCTTTAAGGGGGGCATGACACTCTTCTCGGAAGGGTTGATCTATCTTGATCTCCTTTCAGATGTCACCAGAATAGAGGCCTTCAGAATGTTGCTAGCACTCCCCAAAGACCCAGTGGCCCAGAGTCAGGAAAGAAGAGCGTTGGGAAGGAACCCCAAGAAAGGTTGTTGCGTTTTGGGTGCAATGCAGTAAAGTAGAGTTCTGTTCAACAGGTTCAGTGATTCTATTTCTGTATCCATCCACCTACATATCCATCACATTTTCTCTTAGTCACCAAAGTAGCTAAACTTTTTTGATATCCTGAAACTAAAAACAGCAAAGAGTTTTCACAGCCAGTCACACTTAATTGTGCCTTCTTTATGAAAACAGTGTGGGGAAAGGTGGTGAAATTCCTTCACTCGAATCTGGCAACCCCATGGTAAAACGACAAGAATAAATCTTGCCACCTATGGAGGACACTGCATTTCGAAGCTGCTGGGAAGAGAAGGCGAGTGCGAGTGAACACAAAGCAGTTTGGCCAAGAAAAGAGCACAGGAGGTGAAGAAAGGCAGGCAGCCGTGGGCCAGGACAGAGAGAAATCTGAACAAGTTCAGGAAGAAGAATCTGAGTCTGTCCACGCCGCAGCAGGCTCCGGTGGCACCGGCAGGAAGATCAAAGCACGGCACCCCGGGACAGGGTGGGACAGAGGCCCCGGGCTCCGAGGCGCTAGGATGGCGCAGGGCAGCGGGAGGGTGCGGGAAAACTGCAGAGCAAGCGAGGGAGGGAAGCAAAGGCAGGGGAATCCATCACTCGGTCCGGCCCGAGCGTCTTTTGAGAGCCCAGAGACCAGAGCCGGGCGCGGGGAGGCTCCCCGCGGCGATTCCCACAGTGGGTTTGCCCAAGGTCAGAGGCCCGGGACTGGCGGGCGCGGGTCTGGCCGGCCTTACACGCGCGGGGCGCGCTGCAGAACGAGAGCAGGGCACAGGGTGGCGCTCGCTGTCCGTGCAGCGGGCGGAGGCGGCCGCGGCGCCTTTGTGTGCGGTGGGCGCGGCGTGGGGCTGCTCGGGTCTGCTCGGGTCTGCAGCCCGAGGGAGCGGCGGGCCCGGTTCGGGGCCAGGGCTCGCAGGGAGACCTCAGAACACCACCCCACTCTTCGCTGCTACCCGCGGGCTGACCGTGCGGCTCGCCAGCTCGGAACCCTCCCCGGGAGGGCCCGGGGGTCTTTCTTAAAGCACCCGGCATATCGAGGAGCTGGAAAGAGGAAAGCAGAGGGTAGCGTTTAGAATGGCTGGGAAATCCTCCCGGGCTCAAAACCTCCCGCAGAATTCATTCGAAAAGAGAACGAAGGGAACTTTGGGCAGGCCGGACCTCGGCTCAGCGCCCTGCGAGAGAAGCAGAGGTCGCTGCCAACGTTTCCTCCCGCGCAGCAAGAAGTTGCTGCCTGAGAAGCAAACTTGAGGAATGGGCTTTTTAAAAGCAGCAGCCCCAGGCCGGGCGCGGTGGCTCATGCCGGTAATCCCAGCACTTTGGGAGGTCGAGGCGGGCGGATCACCTGAGGTCAGGAGTTCGAGATCAGCCTAACCAACATGGTGAAACCCCGTCTCTACTGAAAATACAACAATTAGGCGAGCGTGGTGGCGGGCGCCTGTAATCCCAGCTACAGGGGAGGCTGAGGCAGGAGAACCGCTTGAACCCGGAAGGCGGAGTTGCAGTGAGCCGAAATTGCGCCGTTGCACTCTAGCCTAGACAAGAGCGAAACTCCATCTAAAAAAAAAAAAGGCAGCAGCTCCGGTAGATGGACTTTCAAAAACGACACTAGAACACCAGGAAAAAGCAGCTGCTTGTAGCGGAGCTTTATTCCGAATTCGAGGTCACCTCAAGCCCTCCCCACTGTCCCTAGAGCTCTTGAAGCCCCGACTGTTCGTTAGGAATCAAAGCAAAATGTATAAGGCTGCTTTCCTCACCGCCGAGAGACTCCGCAGAAAATTAAATTAAATTAAACATGCGCCGAGGGACCAGGGAAAAATAGATTCCCCCCTCCCTGCCGCCGCTGTAAGCAAATCAACATTTCTGCTCACAGGGAGAGCAGCGAATCTAAAGACATGGCCACTGACACGCATCCCCTTAAATCGCAGCGGCTAGGGTCCAGGATGGCAAGGAATTAGCGGGCTTTAATCCGGAAGCAGGCAATAAATAGGGAGAAAATTTCGAATCTTATTTTTAAAATAACATCAACTATTGTATATTGAGCAGTCTTCAAAAGACGCCACCCAGAACCAAAGCCCTGACTTTAAAATGGGTACAGCATTACTCTATTTCAATTCCTTACTTTAACACCATTTTCTTGAAATACAGGCACAGAATTGATCTTCTGCACCATTTTTTAAAAAGGAGGGAGATTGGGAGGGAGGTAAATTGGGAGGGAGGGAAGAAGGGAAGGAAAGAAAGAAGAAGGGAAGGAAGGAAGGGAGGGAGGAAGGAAGAAAGGAAGGAGCTGTGGAAACCATACTTTTAAAAAGAGAGAGAAAGATAAAGACATTGGTAATATCTGGGTTTTTCTTAGGGGTGTAAAGAGAAATAATGCCTGTTTGGACAGAAGCAGCAAAAATCAGTAGTAAAATGAACAACCACAGTTTATTCAAAATACCTGCATCAAATCAATCCTTTTTTGAGGCTGTTCATACAAAACGCTGAGCAAAATTTTTAAATTCTTTGATGATAATGTTTGTCTTTACCATCTTAGGTAACCAGATAATAATCAAATCCACACTTTTTTCCCTCCTTTTTCTGCCTTAATTTACCAGCCAAAAAGATCATCTGACCTTTGAGCTAATCCTCTACAATAAAATATTTATTTTTTAAAAAATTCCTCTACAAGCCTTCTGTAGCATTCCATTCAACAATCTCACCAAAAGATCCATGAAAGAGATGAAAATGATAGCAAAATTATTGATCTGCCTACTCAGGAATCCAATCTCATCACCTGCTTGTCTTTAAATTTTAATTTCAGCATTCTCTAACCAAAGGAAGCCCAGTTGAGAAGTTATGCCAAGATTGGGGTAGGAGCAGGGTGGAAGGAAGGCAAACTCATTCAGGAGCTTTTTCCAGCATCAGTTGTTCTGAGAGGAAGTCATCACATTGGTTTAAATCAAGTTTCTCACATAAAATATTTCAGTTGATAATCCAGCCTCAACAAATCATGGTCACATTTCTCAGTGAAAGAGATCATCCAGAGAGAGGTGAAGGAGCCAAAAAAGGAGAAAGCGGAATAGGGAAGAAACATTCAAGTTTGTAGAAGAGATGAGGTAGGAAATGGAAATGGTTGGATTGGCAGCCCTTTCCAGACTCTGGAGGGTGGGCTGATATATGCTGGCCTGACCTCTGGGTCAACAACTAGTTTAACTCTATCTTGATCTGCCAGACTGGAAGCTTGTCCCTTGGTTCAAAGTGAGACCTGGCCTTTGACTTCACTTGAGTGAGCCTCCAGCTACTGCTAGGAGGTGCTTTATCAGGGACAAAGCAGGAAAAAAAAAAAAAAATCACAATTTGGTACTTCATCTGTTTTCCCAAGAGGATGCTCATCCCAAAAAAGGAGAACCCTGCCCACCCTGCAGAAAATTAAGCTAGAAATACTGTTCAATAACCACCAAAACAAACCAAGTAAAGCTGGAAGGGTGAGGAGCCAGAAGGAAGACAAAGTGAAAGTTTGCACATCTGTACAGCAGAAAAAAGTCCCCCTTCAATTACCCCAAAGAAATCTTCTTCCAGACAATATTTCTCATTGTCATAACCCACCTCTCAAATCAATGTTGATTCTGCATGTAATGCAACTGATATTATAAATGTACCAAGCAGCTTTCCTCTTACCTGCCACTACATTTAACTCCTTCAGAATCCCTCTTTCCGAATCCCTCAGCACTGCAACTTTCAATAAAAAAGAAACAACACTTAAACTGTGTTCTGCTTGTTATTCCTAGGAAGAAAGTGACAGAAAGAAACTATTTTACTTTTAAAATCCATTATTTAGAACTACAGTATACCAAAGAATCAGAGTTAACTTGTTTGTCTGAAACCATAGAGACTGGAGGCCTCAAATACCTTTATAGATAGCAGGATTAAAGGTGTCACCTACTTGGACATGAGCTACATTATTCTAAAACATCTTTTATCCCTAATTGCTTTTTCCTCTCAATTTACAATGCTCGTATCACTTTGTATTTTCACTTGTTTCTATGTATTATAATTACCATATATAGATTTCAATGGAAAATGTTCAGTTCAAGATGTATACCAAGACTATACTTAGGGTGGGGAGATTGCAAACAGAAAGAAAGAAGCTAAACTTGTAAGAATCTGAACACGCTAACTTTTTATTCAATTTGATTCAAAATAATAATATTAATCTAATAGTGAAATAGTGATATAACATCAGTCAACATTTAAAGTATTTTATGTTTCAAAGTATGGCTCAAGGAACACCCATTGCTTAAATGCACTTAGACATAACAAGACAATATTTTTTATTGGCATCATTGACACCTATGAACAATAGCCTAGTAAATAGATTAAGGTTTAACCTTCCCTTTCTTTGGTGGCTGTTTAGAGACTTTTAAAGAACAAATAACTCATTTCAACAGGAATCTACTACTGATATTTACCTCTACATAATCTTTAGCTAAGACTTGGAATGCCAAAAACAAGCTTTTATTAGCTTGACCTCCTCCACCTCCTAACAACAAAAGTTGTCCCCAAACCCATGTTTTTATTTTAGATGTACTGATCTTCCAATGTAAGGCTTGGCTTTTTAAATACTACATGCAATCAATGGCCAACAACCTGACTCCTTCTGGAGACTGAGAAGGAAAGAGAATGGTGAAATTTCTTTGAATTGTGACTTAGTACAAATTTTAAGAGGTCAGTAAATCCTGATGCTATGAGCTAAATCTACTGGTAAATAATCAATTACATTCCTTAGACACTATAATCTTTATCTTGGTAAACAGAGAAAACACAGCTTTGCCAAATAGATCTTTCCATCTAACATCTTAAAGGTAATTATTTAAATATTACCACAACAGGGTTATATTTTAAATTAGAAATTAACTGAAGATAAAATGCACATGTCCATAGTTTAAAAAGGGGAAAAAATACAGATTAACTAGCCTAGTCTTTTATCTGAGTTTATTAATACCATTTAAAATATTACAAATAAATCAATTACATTTCATGCATTTAAAATGCAAATCTAAAATGCTCCAGAGAAAGGCTTTTCATTTCAATGTGAAATATCCAAATTATTTCAACATTACAGTGAGCAATTAGTTTGCAGAATCTGCAAACATTTAAATGTAGTGTCAGAAGTATTTATTAACAGTTAACAATATTACCTTCAGGAAATACACAAAGGTCAAAGTTAGTTGAGTTTCACTTGGACAATTTATTTAATACATGGGTTTTGGCAGACCCACTTATTATGAAATATAGGAGAACTCTCACTTTAACTATGCCTGAACTGCCAGCAAATGCAAATAAGTACATGCTCCATTAAATTAAATGTCATCCAACATTTATCAAATATTGTCTTAGTTACAGCTTGATACCTATCTAAATTCATATTTGAGCAAAACTAGGCCCCGAAAGTGCGTTTGTGGCTCTGCACCTCCAGAAGTGAGTTCAAAAAACCTGCAGCTCATCAGAACTGCAACAATAACTCTTAATTTTCTTGTGACAAAAAAAAAAAGTTTACTTCAATATATTTTCAAATATTTACTGGAAGTAATGTACAAGAAAAATACTATACAAAATCATCTCCTGGACAACTGTACCTCACACCCTTACACTGGTGGAGTTATATTTAATTGGTAACTAATCTAGAACGATTCTCCAGTTGTACAAACCATTAGGTTCAGATATATTTTACAAAGGTTCTTTTTTATTTTCCTATTTCCCCTTTTTTGGCATTTAAACTACAGCCTCGTCTGAAATAAATGATAGCTTCTTCACTTGTTTGTAAGTTTAAACCACACAAAAAAAGTGTAACCCTACGATCTTCAATGTATTGCAAGAATTTACAGAAATGGGTACTATACAAATTGACGGCCGGATTAACAAAAAAAAAAAAGATTGGGAGGTTATGTTTGGGAGTGGTGAAAAAACGAGGTAGAAAAGGACAAACATGGAGATAGTTAATCTGGTCTCACCGGAAAGGAGTATTTTTGCATAAGAAAAAAACACCTACCCTCACCCCGCCCCCACCCCATAAGTTAATGCGGTCAAAATAACTTTGGGATCAATACTAGCAGTTTCGAGAGAAAGAATTGCTCTCCGTTAGAGGAAAAAACTATCATAGAAGGGAAACCAAGTGGAAGGTTGCTATTTTCCCCTCAGTTTTTTAGTTAAAAATAAAATATATGCTATAAAGATGAAAGAAAGCTGCTGCAGCGATTCGACAAGACTGCCCTTTGCTGAAACTTGCATCGGTTCCACCTCAGGAACAAAGAAAAAGAGGCAGAGCTGACATTGGGAGATCTAAACTCTGCAAACTCTGGGTCTCGGTGCTGCCAAAAGGACACCCCACCAAGCACCGACAGCCTGCGCAGGGCGTCCGGCGATGCCCAGGGGCCTGGCAGGGTGCTCCGAAGTCGAGGTGCCTAGGTCAGCGGCTAGGTCAGCCCGGTGGCGCTGTTCTGCCCAGGCCTCCAGCCTCGCCCTCCCCAATGCTCGGGCTCAGGCTTGCTCAGCCGGGCCGCTCCTGCCCGTGCCGAGGCCCGCAGTCTACCAGGCACTGGATTAGTCCAGCTCTACCTCCAGTGGCCGCTTCCCTCTAAAAGTTACGCCCATCACAACCTGGGGGTGGAGAAGGGGAGGACAAGGAGGGGAGAACGAGAAATAAAGGCCCGGCGAGGCGCGGGTTCCAGCTGCACCGGGTTCAGACAGCGTTACCCGCGGAAAGGGAAAGCCAGGGCCTGGGACAGGATGAGTTTTACTTACATGTCCATATCCCCTTTACAAAGTTAAGTCACAGAAGGAAGAGGAGGGGCAGAAACAGAAAGAGACAGAGAGCGAGTCGGATGCAATAGGGAGAGGCTGGAGTCGAAGTCGGGACAGACAGGGCCCAAGAGGACTCGGTGGGAGGAGGTCGGGGAGAGAGGCGGGCGCAGGGTGGGCGTCACTCTAGGCCATTGCGATGCCCGGGCTCGGGGGGCTGCAGCAGCTCTGGGGAGTGGCAGGGCGGGCTGCCCGCGGCGCTGTGCTCGCTGTCGGTGTCGCTGCCCTTCTTGCCGCCGCTGCCTGAGCCCGCCGAGCCGCCGCCGCCGCCGCCGCTGTGCGTCTTCACGTGCTTGCTGAGGTGGTCGCTGCGCATGAAGCGCTTGTTGCAAACTGGACAGGCGAAGCGTTTCTCACCGGTGTGGGTCCGCAGGTGCCGCTGCAGCTCGTCTGAGCGCGTGAAGCGCTTGCCGCAGAAGAGCCAGTTGCACACGAAGGGCCGCTCGCCCGTGTGCCAGCGCAAGTGCGCCTTGAGGTGCGAAGTCTTGCCATACACCTTGCCGCAGCCCGGGATGTGGCAGCTGTGCAGGCCCTTGCGCCGCAAGCTCGCCCCGGCAGGGCCCAGCCGCTCTGCCTCCTGGCAGTTGGGGCAGTCGCAGGTGGCGCGGCCGGAGTAGCGGCGAGCTGAGGAGCGCGGGGAGCCCCCCAGCGGTGCCGAAGGCCCAGCGCTCAACATGGAGCCCCCCGCGCCGGCCAGCGGCGACGGGGCCGAGTCCGGGTAGGAGCCAGGCAGCACTGGCTTGAAGCCGTCCATGAGATGCTGCCCGGCGGGGCTGAGCAGGTGCGAGGAGGCGCCGCTGCTGAAGGCCGAGTGACTCAGGCCCGAGTAATCCGAGTTGTAGCCTCCGAGCGGTGAGTGCAGCGAGGTTTGAAGCCCCCCGGCAGCAGGGTGCAGCGAGCCGGGCAGCGCAGCCGCGCCGTTCGGGTTCTGCACGTCGATCCAGCCGGCCCCCACGTCCCACCAGCTGGAGGCGCCGGCCGAGCCCACCTCTCCCGCAGCACCCAGGCCCGGGTGCGAGGGCTTGAACCACGACTCGTACGGGTGCGCCATGCCCACCCGCGGGTAGATGCCCTGCAGCCCGTCCACAGAGGTGTGCACCTTGGAGATGAACACCGGCTGGTGGGAGCCGTCCTGCGAGTGCGCTGAGGAGCCGCCGCCGCCGCCCCCGCCGCCGCCGCCGCTGCCGCCGGAGACTCCGGGGGCCTGGAAAACAGAGTAGTCGTTGGCGAAGGGCGAACTGGAGGCGGCAGCTGCGGCGGCGGCGGCGGCGGCTGCGGCGCTGCTGGAGGTGAGGGAGAAGGCGCTGGAGCCAGGCGAGCCGCCGCAGCTGAAAGAGTCGGACACCAGGGCTGCGGCAGCCGCGGCTGCTGCAGCGGCCGCCGCAGCCGCTGAGGACGAACCGCCGTTCCTGGAGGCCCCGGACACGCCGAAGCTTGAGAGACTGGAACCCACTACGTTGCAGCTGGAGGAAGAAGAGGACGAGGAGCGTTTCCAGGGGTGGAAGCCTTTCCCGAAGGAAGAAGAGCTGTCCGAGAGGGAGGAGGGAGATGGGCTGGGGCTGCCGATCTTATTACAGGTAGCAGCAAGCATGGCCAGAGGAGTCGATCCCAACCTCGGTTCTTCCTGCGAGAAGGAGGAGAGAAGGAGTGGGGGAGGGGAGGTGGGCAAAGGGCCGGTGGGGGGGGAGGAAAGGAAGAAATGTGCATCAGTCCCCCGGTAGCCTCCAAAGCGCCCCACTGCACCCCATCTCTCGCTGCGGCGCGCCGCCACCAACTCACCTGGCACCCCCAACAGCCCCGGTGCCCGGCCGCTTCCTACTCTACAGGAGGGGACAAGTTTGGCTGCCGGCGTCTGATTCGGGAGCAAAGCACCACGCTAAAGAAGAGTTTCACAAGTATTCTCACCTAAAACAACACTCTCTTGCACACAAGGCCCCAGACACTTCGTAACAAACAAGCAAAAAGTCCAGATTGGAAAGGAAGGAAGTTTTCTTTGCCGAGAAGCCTGGGGGAAAACCATTGGATTGCTTTCAGAAGCTCTTCCCCTGTAATCCTGAGAGCTTTGAAAAACCTGTTCCGGTCCCCAGAAACCCATCCTGGGTTGTTTCTCCCAGGCCAAAAGAGGTCAAACTGTAGCGCTCACTCTTTCTTTCTTTCTTTTTTTAAAAGCATATCTACAATAGTAAAAACGAGACGAGTTCAACGTACCTGCGAGACAAGGCGGGCTGCAGAATTTTTTTTAAGGGTTAGGGGAAGAATCTGCACTTTGCCCAGTAGGAAAAACTTGCTCTCTTTACCCCCGAAATCGGTGCCTGTAAAATGGTCTGGGCGCAGGTCTCCCGGGCAGGGAGCAGTCAGGCGCTGCGCGGTGGCTTGTCTAAACGCCCTTCGAACCTTTTCCTGCGCTGAAAAAAAGTGACTCTGCCCCCTTCTCCCCCTTTTTCTTTTCTCCAAACTCACTTGTATTTAAAGGAAAAAAAAAAAAAAAAAAAGCTCTCAATAGAGAGACTGATAGCCCGTGGCCTGGCCGGGGCGACTTTAACCCCCTCCAATCGGCAATAAAAGGAAACTAATTAAACCAGCAAGAGAAAATCCTGAGACTCACCCCTAGAAGTGAAGTTGCCATCACACAAAAGTGCCCTCCTCCTCTCAGAGGATCTTTTTTATATTGATAAATCAGAGGCAGTGTTTTTTTAGAGGTGTGCAATACAATGATCAGTTCCGCCCATTCCACCACAACTGTAGCTCCCTCTCCGGCTTTGAAGTGCCGCGGAGGCGCGGCCAGCCAATCTGCGGCCTCGCCGGGCCGCGCGGCGCGCGCGCCGTGAGGTCATCGGCGCCGCCGCCTGCCGCCGTGGTGGATAGGGGAGTGGGAGCTGAGGGGGCGGGGGCGGCTGCTTGTGTTACAAAGCGCAAAGCGCGCGCGCGCGCGTGTGAGTGTGTGTGTAACAATGTAACTGTGTGCGAGTGTGACCAGGCCGAGGAGAGGACACTGCGGAGGCGGGAGGGAGGGGGGATGTGGGTGTGACACTGTAACTGTGACAGTGTGGTAAAGGGGGGAGTGGAGAGAGTGCAGAAAAGGGAGGGTTGTGTGAAAGGATAACTGAGTGTGCGACAAAGCGGGGTAGACAGAGCAATTAAGTGTTGAGGGGAAGGGTGTGAGTGTACGGGAGTATAACTGTGAGTCTGACAAACCTAGGGAGGAAAGAGGGACTAAAGTGGGTGGGGGGTGAGTGTGTTTGGTGTTGGGGAAGGAGGGCTGTGAATATGTGTGTTTGTGCGACAGAGAAAAGGGAGGGTGTGTGTGGGCGCTTGTGTTGTGTGCGCGCACCAAAGCTGGTAGTTGGGAATGGGAACAATGCAATAAAGTGTGTTTGTAAGAGAGAGACTGTCGAGCTGAAGAGGGAAACCGACTAAGTTGATGGAGGCTGAGTGAATAAATATTCACAAACGCTGCCCCCGTCGCCAACTTCCTTTGGCTCCTTGTACCTAAAATATTGAGTGATTTTTTTTTTCTTCTTACCTTGGTAAACACCGTCACTACATTTTTTAAGAAGATCTTGATACCCACCTTTTCTTTCCTGGCTCTCCAACGAAACAGTAGAAAGGTTGAGAATCTAAGGAGTATTTTTAGGGATGCGTTGGGACGTGGATGCGCGCCTGCGCGCCCGCGAGTTGTTTCTTTGATGCCGTGGCTTTTTTTTTTTTTTTTTTTTTTTTTCCTGAGGTGGAATTCTGCTTTAGAAGTGCACGTCTCACTGGGGAGGAGGTGCGTTGGTCCCGTGGTGTTGAGTAAATTTCAATACAAAAGGATTAGATAGAGAAGGGAGTAAGCGAGGGTTGTTTTTTCTTTGGGTGAGAAGTTGAAGAGCGTTTTATGGAATTCAGAAATTTTCGCAGAAAATCCCACTGCCTCTTTCTGAGAAAAGAATCAGTACTTTGATTGAAATATATGGGTTATATTTATCTAAGAATAGAGAGGAGCTTTTGACAAATCTTGGACCACATTTATCCAGGCGTCAGTGTCTAATGGCGATTGGTCCAGAGATCTATCTATGAGTGTGTGTGCATGTTAATAGAGACACTTAGTTCAAATTCGGTGGGGTTTAGTCATTTGCTTGCCATTTGTGTTATTAGTTGCCTTCAGAAATGCCATTACAATTTCACTGCCACCACAAGGGAACTTAAACCACAGAAAGCACACCACCAGTGTAGCAAAAAGTCCAGTCTTTACAGCCCTACTGAATATTCATAAGTTATAAAAACAGTTCATATTTTTAACCAGTTACAAATGCTCTCAGAAGTCTAATTTTAAGATGAAATCAACTAAAATGTGACTAGCTGGGAGAACTGTTTTATTTTGACTGGGGAAACATTTTTATTTTATTGTTGTGTTTGAACCCCCCTCGAGGGTTTCACAGCTTCTAGGGATGTCAAAATATCCTCCTGTGGTTTACAGAATTCCGAAGTCAGGTTGTATCGTGTAAATTTCATTGAGCAGAGTTGAACTGATGTTTGTGGTGTGAGAGTATGCATTTCTGACCCTTTTTTAAACGCTGTGGGGATATTGACTGTACATCATATCTATTGATTAAGGGGGTAAGGTATACTCTCATACTTTGAAGTAAGTGTGAAGTAAATTAATGAACTGCTTTCTTTCTCTGAAGGCTGACGCTTACCATAAATGTCATGTTTCTCCCTGCAAGCCGCACTGAATGATTTTAGCGTGTTGAGAAGGCGTGACAGGCCAGCCCAGAAGGAGGAAGGGGTGGGGGAAGGAGGGTACTCCGTTTAACAAATAAAAGAGAATTAACTTCATTGCTTTGGTCTCCTTCCGTAATGATATTCATTTTAAGGGCCTAATATACAGTTGTTCAGATTTGGGGTTTAATTCTAATCAATACCATCATCCTCAAAGGTGGAGAAAAACAGCTTTGAGGGGAGGCTCCCATCTATGACTGATTATTTATTTTATCTTTTTATCCTCCTATCTTCTGGAAGTGAGGCAGGACTATTAAAAAGTTAAATGCTGATACTGAGAGTAAACAGAGGCGTTAACACTGTTTCCTCAAAAATGCCAGGAATTAGAAAAACCCAGCGTCATGTGACTGCAGTTTTGAGCTACCTAATTCTAAGATTTTTAATGTGTATAAATTCACTTTAGAATCATATATCATTCTTCCTATAACATAAGTCACAATGTTGGTGTGGATTTAATGAAAATACTGGATTCTTCAATTTGTGTAAGATTGGCTTGCAGCATTTGGGGATTTCCACAAAGGTTTGTATGTGCAACTTTCTTCATTATATATATGTATATATATTTTTATTAGAAATATATGTATATTCCATTTACTTTCATTTAAAAAGTGAGCGATTTCTTTCATAGTAGCATTGGTCAAAGGGCATTTTTTTTCTTGTACTATCCTTCTTTCACTCCCTCTCCAAAAGAAATAGTTAGTGTTTGTGACATGAGGCAGAAGGCAGCAGTGTTAAAAAGACAAACAGAATTATATAATTGACCAAAAATTTCAGCAGTCATAATTTTGTATCTAAACATGCTTGAAACTAGACTTAATGACAGCTCTTTCTCCACTTTGGAGAAATGACCCGATCATTCTTAAATCCTGTCCCATAGGAGAGAACATCTGTAATCCATTGTTGATATAGCCTGCCTGGTAAAGCATTTCAGGGTGCATACACTTCGGTTTAATTTTTACGATATTGATTATTACTCGAGTATTATATTGTGATAATATAGATGTTTGAAAAAGAGGGGGAAGAAAAATAGGAAGTACAGGCTTTCTCACATTAATTAAAAGTTTCCCCACCCCATATGAAGTTTAATGTGCTGGCAGGAAGAGGGGTAGATGGATATTCTGCTGTTTCTTGCAAACCTGTGGGATCCACTATCAATAAAGCTAAAATCTATTAGCATTCTGTATGCATCTGCAGCATAAATTTCATTTGAATTTCAAATTTAATAAACCAGGAGGTTTTTAATCATCCCTGGTTTTATTTGTTTGATATTAACATGCTTATTGACCGGGTCTGGTGACCAGTTTGATCATTACAGGACAGCAAAAAGTTAATTAAAACGACCACAGCCCCTTAATCATATCATCTGTCTCATCCATGTCGCTCTCTTTATTACCGGTGATGATGGATAGTCTCCCAGATTAATTTCTCTGTTTCTTCGATTTGGACAACAGCTTTTGGGACCTAATTTACATCCTGGGAACAACTTGCTCAAGTATATCTAACACCTTGCAGCTACAATATACATCAACATCTCCTTAGATGGAACAGAAAAAGGAAGCTTTTTTGCAGGCAGGTTTGAAGACTAATCAATGCTCGGATCTGGAGCTCTTAGCTTTCATAACCAAAGAAACAGAAGGTCCTAAAATCAAATTAGAGGCCTCAATTCCTGCTTTTCCTTTTGCGGGAGTAGGAAGTGAAATATGCCTCTGTTGTTTGATTAATAGATTAAAATGTGTAGCTACAGCGACAAGTAAATAAAGTCATTTGTAACCGTTAAGTACAATTAGGGATTTATAGTGAAAAACATCAAAGTTATCCAGGCTTTCAAGTGTCCGGCAGCTCATCTACGCCAAATACGGTTTTTGAACTTGTTAAGTGTGGACCACTATAGAAAGAGTGCCAAAAAATAATAATAATAATAATAATAAATAAAAGAGAGAGAGGGAAAATAAAAGGAAAGAAAAAAAAAAAAAGCCTAATGGAAAAAAAAAATGCACACGAACTATAGCGCGTACCTCTGCTGGGTACGTTTAAACCCGGCTCTCTAGCATCTCCGTTTCCAGAGCGTTGGCAGGGACCGGCAGCTATGGAAGCTGACCGGCGGGTGCCCGCGGGAGACAGAGCGAACGCGGTGCTGGCACTGTGTCCCTGGCCTGCGCCTCTCCCAGAATGGGAAGACGACCCCCAACCCCTTGGCCAGTGTGCGGGGTCCTCGCACGCGGACGTGTTGGCTACTAAATAAAGCGTGAAGAGGGATCGCTGGGGAGCTGAGCGCCGCCGGCGGCCGCCGGGAGCAGAGAGCTGAGCCAGGTTGGGGGTGTTTCCTCCTCGAGAGCTCTCTGGTCAAAGTTTCTTTCCCGCTGGAAAACAAAAACAAAAACAAAAAACAAACCAAAACCAAAACAAACAAACAAAAAAACCTGGCCAGGCGTGGACCTGTAAATTCCTGAGGGGTGCCCCTCAGCAGTCCATTTCTCTTTCGTGTGGTTTTACTAAGAAGTTACCTAACATTTCCTGGGAAGGGAGGTAATAAAAGCTCCTCGCTGGTGGCAGATTGGTGAGCCGTAGGTGGGAAGAGATCAGTCGGCCAGAGCCCAGAGAGGGCTGTATTTTCCTGATTGGAAAATTGGAACTTCCACGCTAAACAATAGCCTCTATTAGTGAGGTTATTCGGTTTCAAACTGTCCGGCCACATTTATAGCCGCGTCCTTACTTTTCTGGTATTGCTTAATTGGATGCATTTGTTGACCACAGCGAAGCAATAGTGACTCTTGATCTACTGGCACAGTAGCTTCTTGGTGATGAAAAGCGTTGCCTTGATGACTATAAATAAATGAGACCACTTGAGAGAGCATTTCATATTTTTTCTTGACTTGATATTTTTCTTCCATTTATCCTTAATATTTACTTTTCCTTCTCTGCCACTTCAAAATGTTCAAAAGTTAGGGACAGTTTAATTAAAAGAGATTTACTCATCTGACTTAGCATATTACCAGTTTTGATTTATTTTAGCTGGATATTCAAATTGTATAAGCTAGAAGATAAGGAGGACTTTCCCTATGTATCAAACAATCATCTTAGTAGTAAGTAAGTTCATAGATAGGAAAAGTATAAAGATATTTACCAAAATTGACATTTGAAATCTCCATCTCTATGTACAGCCTGTATTAAAGGAAGAAAACAAAACACCTTTCCCTATTTATTGTCAACATACATAATGTTCATATCTTCATGCTATTTTAATGTGGCCTCGCGTTACTTCTACATGCAGGCTTGTACTCTGCAGTACTTTTTATATTCATCTCTGCCAGCCCATAGATAAAATTGATAATTAATTCTACAGCACTTTGTATTTCTCCTTCATCATGTAAATGAAGGGAACACATGTAGGGAAAAGAGTTTGCTCATTTGGGGTGAATGGTGTGTGTTTGTGTGTGATTGTCGTTCAAGGCAAGAGAGCAAAAGAGACGCTTAGACATTCAGATGAGTGTGTCTCTGATTTTTGTCCTAGAATGGATTTGTTTCCGCTATTTTCTATTTTGGTATTATATATCACTTTCTTACAGCTAACATGCATAGTTAAAAACTACTAAATTCTTATCCTCAACGCTATTGATTTCTTTTCATTCTGTTCTGTTACTAGAAGAGGTAATGCTCCCAGATTACCCCGGGGTCTTCTCCAGACGGTTGACAATTGTAATCGCAGTTTTGGGAAGATAAATGTTACTCTGGGAATTGTGTTTAATTACAAATAATCTAGGAGCTGCTCCGGGTCTCTGGGTTTAACCACACATGTGTTCAAATCACTGTATAAGGTTTACAAATGGGTGATATTTGTGAAAGGCGATACAATTCACTTTCTACAACCAGGGGACAAAGTAGCATGCTCCCCCACTTGGAGTTTGTCAACTGATTCTTATAGATGACACGACCCAAAATAACACCAATGACCAAAAAGTGTGGTGTCTTAGAGCACTTGAAAGCCTAAAAAAATTATTCATTGGAGTTTACTTTCAGGTCAATTTTATTAAAATGAAAATCTGAAAATTAGCCATGCTTTCTTGAGTTCTCAAATTCTCTTGCACAAATCCATTTGTGTAGAGAATATTTTTGAGTTCACATAGGTTTTTTTTGTTTGTTTATTTTATTTTGACAGAAGTTTTGTGGCTGTCCCCTGAAATAGCTCAATGGTTATTTTTTACTGTTCCTCTTGTAACTCAGCTGCTACCTTTGTGTGTGTGTGATTCTTTGCTTATATGGCAGCTCAATTAGCGTTGTTTGTGTGTGTGTGCTCGGTTTTTTCTAATAGTCTTATTAACAAGAAAAAAGGTGGCGAACAGGTTATTCTCTTAACCTGACCTGGCTCTAAGAGTAAGATGAGCAGCACTGAACAGATGTCCCCATTTAAGCCGTTCTTTTCCCACATGCCTGCTGGATATTGCAGGCGCGCAGGAAGCTCGCTTCAAACCTGGCCCATTTCAGGCCATAATGGCCACGTTATTTCGGCCCAGTGAACACGAACAAAATCGCGTGCTTTAGAATCATTCGACTCTGAGTCCAGGAAAAGCAGGGGGTGTGGTGGCAGTGGGGGTGGCTAGGGAGGGGTGCATATGAGTGGGGGAGCCGATTTCATCTCGGATCGCAGGAAGAGAACTTGCTCAAAAGAATTTTTCCCCAGCAAAAATGGTATAATTTACAGCGCAACTTAATAATCCGAGGGGCAATGCAAAAGCCCTTTGCGTTGTAAACCGCTTCTAATTACCTGCCAGAGCAATTAGCTGACTATCACGAAGAAATTAGATCGCTCAATGTAGCATAAATAATGCGAATAATTTTGTAAGAAGAATGGAAAGCGAGACCTGGTGTTTCTTTATAAGGAAATAACACCTCGTACTGTACGAGCCCTCCATGAACACATATTAATGTCTAGGCATGCATGGCAATGAGTCCGAGCAGGAGCCCTCTGGCTGTGGTTCAGCACTTTTTCCGTTTACGTATGCGGGGTGAAAGTCGGCTTCCAGGCATTCGATCTCCAGCCTTCCAGCTCACAGTAATTAACACATAGCGACTTCAATGGGAAAACCTGTTTTCCAGATGATTTTTACAATGCAGCTTTATGTCTCATTTGGCAGTTTAAATAGCTGGAGTTGTTTTCTGGCTTCATCTCTACTATCATCTGTTGAGCATATTTTGCTTAGAATATTGAATCCCAACCAAAATTTGGGTACAGGCTATTGCTGACTTTTATTTTCTTAAGAAGTGGGGATATCAGGAGCCATTTTGAAGGATACTAGAGCAAAGAATTCTTGTGAGAACCTGTCAGTGCCAGCAGATATTTGAGTTCCTGAATGCGTTTGCAAAGTACATTGGGATATTTTTGTGTATACTTCACTTTAACTTTTTTATTTAAAATCTACCTTAATTATATTTTCTAACTAACTCAATTCTCTTGAGTGATTGTGTCCTACATGGGGGTTCAGATGGTGAGTTCACACATTGCTTAGCAAAGAAAAATACAAGTAAAGCTACAACCTAATTTGGGAGGAAAGATGAAGGTGCATTTAGGTGTCTGAAAGCACCATAAGCTCTTTGAAATTTACTTGGTTTGTAAATTACAAGTGCGAAAATAACTTCCAAAGATGTTTGGAAAAAGAATATATGCACCAACACCTACACACACACACACACTCTCTCTCTCTTTAAGTTGTCGCCTGCCCACAACTTCACCGCTTTCCTGTGCCGCCCAAGGGAAATGGGTCTCACTTGAGCCCCTTTTTCTGTAATAAACGAGGTGGGTCATACGTTTATGTCAAATTGAATCAGCCAGGACAGCTTCCGTGGTAATTAAACTGGACGTCTGTATTGGTCACAGCAAAGGGTGCCTTGTGAATTCAGATTTTACTTGGTGCATCACAACTGTCAGGTTGAATCCCGCCCCTCACAGAGGTCTGAGTCATGGGTTGCCACTCTCCCACCACCTCTGCCAGCTCATCCCTACCCATGAAAAGCTTTGGCCCTCGTCATTTCTGAAACATTTTTCACGACTGAGTTCAGTGTTTTGCAGGAATTCATAAAGATCTTGTCCCAGTGGGCCGCACATTCCCAGTTTTCTCCTGCTAAGAAAACATTGACAGTTTTGCTGGTGACTGGAGAGTTCTAGATGAAAACTGAGGGAACCTAATTATTATTATTATCATTATAATTTTTGAGACAGAGTTTTGCTCTCTTTGCCCAGGCTGGAGTGCAATGGCGTGATCTCGGCTCACTGCAACCTCGGCCTCCTGGGTTCAAGAAATTCTCCTGCTTCAGCCTCCCGAGTAGCTGGAATTACAGGTGCCCGCCATCATGCCTGGCTAATTATTTGTATTTTTAGTAGAGACGGGGTTTCACCATGTTGGCCAGACTGGTCTTGAACTCCTGACCTCAGGTGATCCACCCACGTCAACCTCCTAAAGTGCTGGGATTACAGGCATGAGCCACCACGCCCGGCCTGGGAACCCAAAATATTTATTTCATCAACCTTGGTTACATATGGGGTTACCCCTGCTTATGGTGTCAAGTTCATGCAGCCCCTCACCGCCTTTAAATAGAGAGGCATTGGCCGCCTTAGGCTACCCCTGCCCTGAGTTTAGGGCTGTTGAGTGTAGGCCTACAGGGAGGGGGAACCACTGAGCAGAAACCAGCTCCACTTTAGAAGGTGCTGGAAATAAAATATCCATAACAGCTGTCGGAAACTTGACTTGATGCGCTAATCACTCGGTTCAAGGGTGTCTACATTACTAAGTGTGAAGTCCCCACTTCCAATCCCAGACAGAAACGCCCTTCTAGACGGAACAGGAGCATGTTTTTATTTAAGACTTGACAAGTAGCAACTCTTGTTCTGAGCAGAGATGATTTTTTAAGAGGAAATAAGATCTTGACTCCTGCTTATGAATTCTGGAAAAGTCATAAAGGTTGTTCAGATAATTTTCCACAAGATCTTCATCCGAACCTTCCCACTTGCTGATTTTTTTTCCTTGCAGCTTAGTTTCCCCTAAACATTTTGCATCGCTCCCTCCCCTCAACATGGCCCTGAAGATTCTGCATCTTAAATAACAAGGACCCTGCAGGCTACTAAAGGAGGCTGCCCATTTTAATTCAAAACAAGCCACGAGTGCTGGTCTTAGAAAGAGCTGAGGAGTGAAGATCAACCTTTTTTTTCTCTTGAAGTGCTTGCACTTAACCCTCAATCGCCAATATAGTACCTCTTTCTCTCTCCTTTATTAAAATGTTTCTTTCATTCTTTTTTTGTGGGGTGGGGGAGGGGGCAAGGTTTCTTAAGGTGAAAGAAATAAGCTGAACAGATTCATTATTGTTATGTCTGTAATTGCTCTAAAAACATTTTCCAGTGGGGCCTCATAAGGCAAACATGTTGGTCTTTGATCAACACTGAAGAAAGCAAACATTAGAAAACCAAAACCCACTACTTTGGAGTCTACACTTGGCATTTACAGCCCTGAAATGGAATGCCCATTACCTTCAAAAGGGCAGCTATTAACGACAGAAAGTTCTTGAGGTTTTCTGTAGATAGTGCTTCAGTAGTTTTCTAGTAGTATTCTAACCTAGGCATAACTTCCTCTCTTCTGGTGAAGCTGGGGAAACCCATTTGCAAAGTGAAACGATTCGACTAGTAATACCCAATGTCAGTTTATTTGAAACTATAGATAAAAAGGGAAAAACTAATAAATCCACTTTGATTACTTTTCTGCTTAGGTTCAAGACGTCTTCTAAGCTTAGATAACAAAAGTGATTTCAAAAATTTTGACATACTTACCAAATGAAACTCTAAGAGGTGTGTAGCAAATTAATACGAGCCATAGTCAAACCAAAAGAAGGATTTTTTTTTTTAATAAAAGAAACCTGCACTGCTGATTTTATTGACTGACTCGATTTCAGTGTTTTAATCAATTTTAACAAAGTTAACTGAAGACAGGTTAATTGATATATAGTATTTAAAACTTCAAAAATAAGCCGCAGATGTTCACAAATATTTTTTATTAGGTGATTTGCTGTTGATTTACCATTTAAGTAAAAACATCTATTCTTTTTTTCTAACTTAAGCTACGGGGATCTGAATTTCCTTCCCTTTAGCTTTCTCAGTCAAGATTTGGGAACAGAAATTCCAAAATGCTTAGAAATGGGTGGGAAGATGGTAGGTTTAGAAGTCTGAGGAAGGAAATTACAAGCCGATGCTGATTGACTTTTAAAAGGCCTGGCACGTCCCAGTTTATATAATTACTCAGAGGAAGAACCTTTAGGACCGGGTGTCTCCAGATCACTTAAAGCATCGGCACCCACCACGCTCGGCTCATGGGCAGGGCCCCCGAGGCTGCCACCAACCCACGGAGCCTTGAGGAGCCGTGCTTTCCCGCTGTGGTCCAAGGAACTTCGGAAGTGCTCCCGCTTCCGGTTTCACGTATACCCGGGGTGCGTTGCCATACAGGTTTGTCCCGTTTTAATGCTTTGACCCATCTAAGATACGAGGACAGGAGACTGGAGAAGTAAAGGAAAGGCAATGGCCGAGGGGTAGGGCGGGGAACACAGTAGGAAGAGGACAGGCTCCCCCTTCACCTTCACCCCCAGTGTTGGCAACGGCTCAGGAATTCTCGGAGCTGAAGCTTCTTCAGAAAACAGTCAGCTTAATTAACATCCTGCCCTCGGGGAATCTAGAATAAACGGCGAGTAGTGGTTAGCTTTCCCCACCAGATGCAGGATCTAAAAGCAATGAGTGACGGTTGTCTGTGCAGCAGTCAGAGGAAAGAGTGACAGTTCCAGACGAGGGGCAGTCGGACTTCTCCGCAGTCTACCGCCAGCTTGGAGTGCAGATCTCCACCGACTGCGCCACAGACAGTCTCCGTGCCCAGCAGTCACAATATTTGCACTCCCCTTTCTTTCTGGCTTGCCAACCCCTCCCTTTCCTTCCTCCTCAACCCTCCCACCCCGCACCCGAGGGAGAGCCTGCCGTCCCGGGTCCAGCCCGCACCTCCGCGCATCTTCCGGTCCCCGGCGCAGGCCGCCCGCCGGGGCGCACACGCGTCCCCGCCTGCTCGCCCGCCCGCAAGGCCCGGGTTGCTGCGGCCGCGGGCGCAGGAGGCGGAGGCGCCGGCGCCGGGCTCCGCCGCAGCCCAGCCCAGCCCAGCCCCGCCCCGCCCCACCCTCTGGCCCTCCCCTCCGCTTAGCCGCGCTCTCCCGCCGAGCTCCGCCGCTGGCTCCGCGCTCTACCCGGCCCGCAAACCGCTGGTCACCGCGGCTCCCCGGCTGGGAAGGCTGCGCCGGCTCCCGCCAAAGGGGAGGCGCCACCCCGCCCCGGGGCGGTTGTCTTGCTGGGACTCCTGGGCTGGTCACAAAGCCCCTCTCCGTTGACCCGGCGGGCCTGGAGTCGGGTGTGCGGCGGCTCCCCACCCCTGCACTCAGCCGCCCGCCCCGCTCCTCCTCCTTCCCTCCCCGTCCCTCCTCCTCTCCCACCCCCCGAGGGCTCGCACACCCAGCGGGCGGGAAGGTGCCGCCCTCGGGGCGGACAAAGGGGCAGGCCGGGCAGGAGGGGCTGTAGCCGGCACGCGCGGCCGCGGGAGGGGCCCGCCTCGCCCCTGGCCGCCGACCTGACACCTGCTGGGCAGCCTGCGCGGCCTGGGGCGGAGGCCAGCGGGCGGCGGGATGGGAAGTGCCAGCGCTGGGGCGTGTGTTCGGGAGGGGGTCGCTGACAGGTCAGGCGGCTTGGGACCCACCCCACCAGGGCAATAGTGACCTGCTGCTTCGCTAGCGTCCCCTTTCAGGTCTTGACTGGACTTTAAAGATCCTTTAGAAAATTTATATTCTAGTTTTTATGTCAACGACTATACATCAGAATCACCCAAAGGGCTAGTTAAAACGCAGATGGCTGGACTCGTCCGCAGTTTCTGCTTCAATAGGCCAGGGGTGGGGCCCAGTCATTTGTATTTCTAACTTCTCAGGTGATGCTGCTGCTGAACCGGGTACCATACTAGGAGAATCACTGCTATGCCATTCATTCCCCACTGCCCGCTAACTGTAGAAGTGGAGAGAGGATCTCCCGCAGGGATCCCAAAGACACTGCTAGTGCTCTCGTTGCCAAAGTAGTTTTATCTCTTTTGAAGGTAAGCTCTGCGTTGAATACGGACTGGATCTTCTCGATGGAAGTTTGACCAGATGCTAGAGTGGAACCCTCACGCTGCTGGTGCTGGAGAAAGCAAATCTGTTTAGATAGATACCAGGCAGAGAAAACCACAGTCCAGTTTCCATTTCCCCTAAGGAGCGGGAACCAGGGCGATGGGTCTCACCACCCCAGCACAAATTCAAAAGAGAACCAAACAATTTCATTCCGACATAATGACAACTTCCCACCTTCTCTATATTTCGATCGAAATATTCTATCCTATGTTCTACATATTTCCGTTGTTTTATATTTTACTGAAGGACCTAAACTTTTAAAGCAGAGCAAAATAGCTAAATGATAGGCAGAGAGGAGATTTAAATAAAAGTTTAAAAAGCCACAAATTTACAATTGTTTTTAAAAAAGCATATCTATGTATTTAAAGGGAATATAAGGAATTGAATCATTGAAAATGCACTTGTCCTTTCAAATCTGTTTTTTTCAAAATTTTTTTGAAAATCTAATGTGAAATATATTTTGACATTCCAATCCAGTGAATTAGTTAAGGGAAAACTACCCAAAAAGAGGCACACTAAACTTTTCTTATCCCCAGTGGGCGGTGTTAATCATCTAGTTTGAGGCTTGTAGTCTTCATTGTTGAATACTTGGGTTCTCTCAAAGGGAAGAACGTTGGGGACTTGCATTCACTGTTTTTCAAGAGGAGATTAAACACAAAATCGATTTAATGGAGCATCTGTAATCTTAAATACGAGAAGTCAAGAGCTAAAGCTATAATAGAAAGGTTAGCTTTCCTCCATTGTTCACACAATCTAACTCATATTTTTGGAACTTAATTATCAATGAAAGCTACCACATCAATGCAATACAGTATAGGCAAATTACAAGAACCTTTTACTTCTCCCAACTGGGTTTAAATTGCAAATCTTAACACTGAACAGTGTGCTTTTGGCATTGAATATTCAATACAGGGAAATGTGTTTTAAGTGAACCACCCAAGGGCCCAGGAACATTTGCTTAATAATGATACTTTGCAATTCTATAGGGCCTTTCAGGCAAGGATCTCAAGTGGAATGCTCTTTAACTATACCCTGCATGGGAAACCTTGGGAATATTTTAAAGTGCTCACTTAAGGCCTATTGGAAGGAATCTTTTAGTATAGATTTCACAGTATGATTTTAAGAAATGAGGTACTGCAGAATTTTCAGTCTCGGGGGTATCATATTCATGGGGATTTGGTGGTTACTGAACATTTATTAGTTATTTTATGTGAAGGTTAAAATGTACATTTTCTCCAACTTTTTATTTTCAAAAAATTTAAACCTACAGAAAAGTTGAAATAATGGTACAATGTAACATTTAATTTCAAAGAACACCCATATTCCCTTCACTTAGGTTCATCAGCTTTTAACATTTTGTGACAATTGCTTAGATTTTCTCTCTAAGTAGATGGGTAGCTAGACAGACAGACATATACGGATCTACTATATCTGAATAGATAGGTAGATGTAGGATGTGATTGTTTGTTCATACACATATATAAACTTACTTATCTATTTCAAGTAAGTTATAAACATCACTGAACTTTATTCCTAAGTACTAAAGCATGCTTCTCCTGATAAAAGAGTATTCTACATAACCGTAAAGAATACATTCTTGTTGTTGAGTTTTTAAATGCATTCCAATGGTTTTATTTTATTTTTGTATTCAGAATATCCATAAATTTTATCAATGTTGTCTACAAACTTAGGAAATGAGATTTAAGCCAGAACTGGTATACAAAATTCTAAAATACTGTTGTGTTACCTAGGCATCTTGGGAATTTTAGAACCTGAGATTCTAATTAAGAAATTGCTGTATAACCGATTTCAAAAACAACTGAAGAAACAAAACCATTTGCACATGCTTACAGAACACAAACAGAATATTTACATTTCAATCCAAACAAAAAATTCTATTTTTACCTTAATATTTGATCTAAGTTATCCGAATAACGGTCTTAATTATCCACTTCATTTTGCTAGCTAGTGTAGACTTGACCAAAGTGAAAATAGCATTGGCAGTTATGTACTCTGAGAAGTGTGTGTTTACAATTTATATAATTTCGCCAAAACGGCCAATTAATTGGTATAATTATGAATGTCTAGACTTAGCTTTTATGGGTAGGTTAAAAAAGTAAAACCTCTCGTCTTTCCAATGGTGGCTTTCTGCTAGCTTTAATGATCCATATTTTTCCTTGATTGAATATTTTTGCATGCTTAATTTTAAAATATTCTCATATGTTTCAATAATATAGACATATTAATTAAAAGTAATTAGCCAAAGACTATCAAGTACATCTGCTTATCTCTTACAAGTCCTTGAATTATTACATAACTTAATGTGTGATTTGTCCCACTTTTGGAAATGTATATAATTATATATTTACCTCTGCAGTGTTAGTGTCTTATACTTAATATTCACTAATTAGCATTATTCTGTCTTCTTTAGAAAGCCAACTTCTAACCTCATGAAATTCCTGTAGCTTAAAATCATCTTACAAATAAATGTAGATGAATTTTGCAGTTTGTTAGGTGTGAAATTTATACAGCTTTATATAAAAATTAGTGGGAATATTAAATTTTATATATGTAATTACCTCCTTCGGTCAGAGTCACTGTTATTTTTATTCTTTTAAATGTAATTTAGGCCAGGCACAGTGCTTACGCCAGTAATTCCAACACTTTGGGAGGCTGAGGCGGGCGGATCATGAGGTCAAGAGATCGAGACCATTCTGGCCAACATGGTGAAACCCCGTCTCTACTAAAAATACAAAAATTAGCTGGGTGTGGTGGCATGAACCTGTAGTCCCAGCTATTCAGGAGGCTGAGGCAGGAGAATCACTTGAACTCGGAAGGTGGAGGTTGCAGTGAGCCAAGATCACGCCACTGCACTCCAGCCTAGGAGACAGAGCAAGACTCGGTCTCAAAAAAAGAAAATAAAAAATAAATAAATAAATGTAATTTAATGTTTTCTTTTATTCTTATGTAGTTCACTTTTTTTTTTTTTTTTTTGAGACAAGGTCTTGTTCTGTCACCCAGGCTGGAGTCCAGTGGTGTGAACACGGCTCACTGAAGGCTTGGACCTCCTGGCTCAAGCCACCCTCTCACCCCAGCCTCCCAAGTAGCTGAGATTACAGGTGTATGCCACCACACCTCACTAACTTTTGTGGTTTTTTGGGTAGAGACGGAATTTTGCCATGTTGCCCAGGCTGGTCTTGAACTCTTGGGCTCAAGCAATTCTCCTTCCTTGGCCTCTTAAAGTGCTGGGTGTGAGCCATTGTACTTGGCCTCATTAATCTTATTAAATAAGAACTGCAATATGAATTGATTTAATCAGAATTTAAGCATCAGAGATATATAATCTAAATTGTAATACATGGTTTTTGACAACTGCTAATGGTTATTGTCTATGTCCCTGAGAAATTTGTTATTACTGATCAACTGAAAGAAATTAAGAACGACAATATTTCTTTTTTTCTTTTTGCGATGGAGTCTCTGTCATTCAGGCTGGATTGCAGTGGCGCGACTCAGCTCACTGTAACCTCTGCCTCCCAAGTTCAAGTGATTCTCCTGCCTCAGCCTCCCGAGTAGCTGGGATTACAGGTGTGTGCCACCATGCCAAGCTCATTTTTGTGTATTTAGTAGAGACGGGGTTTCACCATGTTGGCCAGGCTGGTCTCAAACTCCTGACCTCATGATCTGCCCGCCTCAGCCTCCCAAAGTGCTGGGATTACAGGCATGAGCCACTGCGCCTGGCCGAGAACGAATTTTTTTTTTTTTTTATGAGACGGAGTCTTGCTCTGTCACCCAGGCTGGAGTGCAGTGGTATGACCTTGGCTCACTGCAAGGTCCGCCTCCCTGGTTCAGGCCATTCTCCTGCCTCAGCCTCCCGAGTAGCTGGGACTGCAGGTGCCCACCACCCCACCCAGCTAATTTTTTGTATTTTTAGTAGAGACGGGGGTTCACCATGATAGCCAGGATGGTCTCAATCTCCTGACCTCGTGATCTGCCCTCCTCACCTCCCAAAGTGCTGGGATTACAGGCGTGAGCCGCCACACCCGGCCTGAAAATATTTCTAAATAAAATTGCTGTATTTTTTCATACTTTAGGAGAAGCTATATGATATGAAATGACCACCAAATTATAAATTGGGAAAACTAGTTTCTACTTTTGATTCCTTAAATTTTCTGTATTAGGTTAGATGATATAACACTTAGTCTGGCTAAGTCTCAGTTTGCTTATTTATAAAATAGGGATATTACCACGCAGTCAACTCCAAAAGAGGACTCTGAGGACTCAATTAGATAATATATGTGACTTGTCCTATTTATGGAGCACCTCCTTTAGAGAAATGTAAGCAACAGATACCTGATTTCTAGACATTTACAGTTCCTGGGTAGGAGAACAAAAATGTAGGAAGGTATCACATATGGTAGAGAAGAGAATATGTATTACTAAACATATTTGTTACTTTGGGTCAATAGGGAGTTAAAACTAGGGGTCTTTGGTTTATTATGAAAATATACATGTAACAGATATTACATATTTTGGAGGCTAAAATTCTAACTTTTCAGATTTTTTGTTGAGTAAATCTAAGACAGACTTACAGCAGCCCTTATTATTTGAGATATGTACTAAAGCAATAGCATACAGTATATACCTAGTATGGCTAGAATAAAAAGGTAATACTAATAAGTCAGGGAAAAGCTGTTTGTTGGCATTTTGCATGGATTATCATGCAAGACGGTGTTCTGAGACCTAATCAGTTACTATGGCCTTGTATCAGTATCTTATGTACAAAAAAAGACAGCTGGCTTTTAAAAAATTTCTTTTTATTGAAGTAAATGGGACTCTGAGACTGTCACCCTCTTTTGTCTGTTGGGGATCAGGTCCTGCTCACTTTGGGGCACTGGCTCTACATCTGTCACTCCATTCACCAGTGAGTCTCAAAGTCAGGACACTACAGCTGTCCTGTTCTTTTCAACCTTTTCTGGGATGGAAGAGATGGGGTGACTTGCCAGCTGGTCAAGGCTTCATCACATATTCGGCAAGTCTGTACAAGCACTATCATGTAATTGTATTGTTCTCTCTTTTGTTTGTAAAGCAGAACTTTTCAGTTTAAAAGGTCACTGGAATGTTTATTTTACTATGTGTCCCTATTTAATTATTCTACTTTGAATTGTATTTGATAATAAAACAATAGTGACAAATTGTTAGCCATAATTTATGTTGGCCATGCACATGCGTGCATTTGCATAGCCCAAAGCAGTTAGTAAATGGAAGAGGACTGGAGGATCTAGTCAGGAGGTTCTGGTCAGATTTCCTTCCAAACAAGGAATTACTGTTAGCTTCCCAAATAGGGTGTGGACATAGGCAAAGAATCTTTTGTGTTTGAAAGTAGAACATTCTACTAATTCAGTATTAATAGCTTGAATCTTTCACAGAAACTTGAATGTACAGCAATCAAATGGTTTTTCAGTTGGTTGGTGACTGGGCTGATTCTGTCCAAACTCTGCATCTTTGAGTTGGAATTCGTGGAGATCAAAGTTCACCTGGGCTTTATCTTTTCTGGCTATTATGTTGAGAGTGTGTGTGTGTGTGTGTGTGTTTGTTTGAAAGACAAAAAAAAAAAAAAAAAAAAAAAAAAAATTGTCTTTAATCATTTCGATAGTCTTGGTGAAGAAGTACTAATTATAATTTCTAGCTCCAGAAATTGAGATCACTCCACAGGTGGATTTGGTGCAGTTTTCAATGAAACACACTTTAGAGCCACCAACCTGCAAACCAGATTCCTAGGAAGACCCCAAAACACGAATTATATTGGAGAAACATAACAATTTCAAAGATATTTTCCATTTGGAAATTCAAATTTATTTTCTACATTTAGACTATTTTTTCCAAAAGCCTGCTTAATTCAGGGTACTTCATAAAGAATGAAGAATATATGATTTCTACACACACACACACACACACAGAAAGTTAAGCAATTTAGCTGTAACTAATACCAAATAAAGCAGTGAGACTGGGCATGGTGACTCATGCCTGTAATCCCAGCACTTTGGGAGGCCAAGGCAGGCGGATCACAAGGTCAGGAGACTGACACCATCCTGGCTAACATGGTGAAACCCAGTCTCTACTAAAAATACAAAAAAAGTAGCCGGACGTGGTGGCATGTGACTCAGGAATACCTGAGACTGGGTAATTTATAAAGAAAAGAGGTTTAATTGGCTCACAGTTCTGCAGGCTGTATGGAATGTGTCACACTGTCATCTGTCTGCCTTCTGGGGAGGCTTCAAGGAGCTTTACTCATGGCAGGAGGTGAAGCAGGAACAGGCATGTCACATGGTCAGAGCAGGAGCAAGGGAGAGTTGGGGATGTGCTGCACACTTTAAACAACCAGATCTCATGAGAACTCACTCACCAAGAGTACCAGGCCGTGAGGAATTCGCCTCCATGACCCAAATGCCTCACAACAGGCCACACTTCCAATATTGGGGATTACATTTCAACATGAGATTTGGGGTGAGGACAAACCCAAACTGTATCACTACCCATATGGAGGCCACCACCTGCAAAGAGTTTGTCTTTCTGTGGACTCTAGTTCATCAAGGCTCCCTTGGACTCCTACCTTGCACTAGTGCCATAAAAAATAGGATTTTTATATTTCCATTTTTTATGTTTTTTGTTTCATTCGCTACTGGAATAAAGGTTTATTGGTTTTCTATTGTTGAGCAATAATTATCACAAATTTAAAAGATTAAAACAACCCACACTTATTATCTCAGTTTCTTTTTTTTTTTTTTTTTTTTGAGACATAGTCTTGCTCAGTTGCCCAGGCTGGAGTGCGGTGGCGTGATCTTGGCTCACTGCAAGCTCTGTCTCCTGGGTTCATGCCATTCTCCTGCCTCAGCCTCCTGAGTAGCTGGGACTACAGGCGCCCGCCACTACACCTGGCTAATATTTTTTGTATTTTTAGTAGAGACGGAGTTTCACCTTGTTAGCCAGGATGGTCTCAATCTCGGCCTCCGAAAGTGCTGGGATTACAGGTGTGAGCCACCACGCCCGGACTATTATCTCAGTTTCTATTCCAGCATGGCTTAGTTGCTGGAATGAACTCAACACATTGGCTGGGCTGGATGTGATTTCATACTGGATTGCACAGGATGAAATCAGCACATTGGCTGGGCTGCAACCTTATCTGGAGGTTTGATTGGGGAAGAATTCACTTCTAAGATCATCGCTCAGGTTGTTAGTAGAATTCATTTCCTTGCAACTGTAAGCTGAAGGCTCTGTATTTTTGCTCTCTGACAGCTAGAGGCTTCCCTCAGTTTCCAGAGGCTGCCAACAGTGCTGTGCCATGTGCTTGCTTACTTCATCAAGCCAATAAGAGAAGTATCTAGAGTGGGTTACCAAGATGGAATCTCATGTAATGCACTATAACTTCAGGAGTGAATCTCATCACCCTTGCCATATGCTCTAAGTTAGAAGCAATTGACAGATTATGCTCACACTTAAGACAAGATTATACAGGGACATACATATTAGGAGGAAGAAGTCATAGGGGCTACCCTAAATTCTGTCCACCACAGAAGGTCTTTTGTGCCCTTACACATTTTAACTGAACGTAGAAGTCCACAATAAAACTCTAAAAAGTCCAGTGTCTTTATGTGGTGGATATTACACCTTCCTATTGGATATACATATTAGGAACCTAGGAAAAAGGTAAAGACTCTTCAACAACACTAGATGACAGACCCAATTCAGCACTAAGAACTATCAGGGTTGAGCATTGCTTATAATACACCCAAAATAGGGTAGAAGAAGCATGGTCAAAACTTATGATAAGGCTGGCAAGAAGACATTCTAAGTGGTCATTCAGACAGAGAATAGATTGTGCATCTTTTATTAAGTTATGGATTTCAGTAATTTAAAACCCACAATGCTGATCTCACAATTAGATCATTCTAGTCAACAAAATAAAGGCAAAACAACTCCCAAAACTTTGTTGGTGCAGTCATTTCAAACAACAGAAAATGGACAAAAGAGACACCCTGACAAGAAAGACAATAAACACAGTCATAATCTGGTTCACTGGACAACTGTGATTATGGTTATTTGACTCAACAATTGTAATTATGGCTAGCTACAGTGATTACTGAACACACATTACTTGGTGGCAAGTTTGTGGTCTCTTCCCTTTGTATCAAAGGAAATACTCTACCACTGCAAAATTTTAGCTAAAGAAGAATTAATGATTTATCTCATACTGGATCGTAAAGAATGAAAAGAAGAAAAGAAAACCTTATTACATATCATAGAGCTAAGAAGGTTTTCCCTCCTCAGACTTCTATGCATTACATTTTTTCAAAATAGATATTATTTTTTTACCTTCTCTCCTTTTCATAACTACTAAAATCTGTATCTTTTTCATTGGTTACTTTAAAATTAAATGGTAAACTAACCTTACTAATTAAAATTACATATCAGCTGTCAAAGGGATACCATGTTATGGGATTGGATTTTTCATGTGTAATGTAATGGATAATGTAATTAAAAAAAAATGATTTTAGCCAGGCACAGTGGCTCACGCCTGTAATCCCAGCACTTTGAGAGGCCATGGCAGGTGAATCACCTGAGGTCAGAAGTTTGAGACCAGTTTGGCCAAACATGGTGAAACCCTGTCTCTACTAAAAACACAAAAAATTAGCTGGGAGTGGTGGTGGCTGCCTGTAATCCCAGCTACTCGGGAGGCTGAGGCAAAAGAATCACTTGAACCCAGGAGGTGGAGGTTGCAGTGAGTCTAGATCATGTCATTGCACTCCAGCCTGGGCGACAAGAGCAAAACTCTGTCTCAAAAAATAAAAATAACATAAAAAATAAAAACTTGGTTTTAATAAATTGTTATAAAAATTCAGAATGAGGCCAAAGTAAACAGGATTAAAAGCCCTGTAGTGTAAATGTCTTTTCTCATTTAATGACCTCAATATGCTGTCTTAGATTGTCAACTCTTAAAACAATCTACATTATTTCTTTGTATAATTCTATGTACCTATGAGAACTTGGTAGATTTATTTAGCAAGTAGTTTTTTCAGCATCCTTCCTTCATACCCTGCTCCATATACAGTAGACTCACTCTAATGTTATTTTTGGTGGTAAAATACTTAAATTGAATTTTTTCCCACTGTTCATCATAGGGAGAATAATTCTCTCCCAAACTTTTACTTCTAGAAACTAAAAGCCTTTTCTTACACTGAAGGTTCTTTCTTTTTTTTTTTTTTTTTTTTTTGAGACGGAGTCTTGCTCTGTCACCCAGGCTGGAGCGCAGTGGCCGAATCTCAGCTCACTGCAACCTCCGCCTCCAGGGTTCACGCCATTCTCCTGCCTCAGCCTCCCGAGTAGCTGGGACTACAGGCGCCCGCCACCACGCCCGGCTAGTTTTTTGTATTTTTTAGTAGAGACGGGGTTTCACCGTGTTAGCCAGGATAGTCTTGATCTCCTGACCTCGTGAGCCACCCGTCTCGGCCTCCCAAAGTGCTGGGATTACAGGCTTGAGCCACCGTGCCCGGCCTGAAGGTTCTTATATTTTGCTTTATCTTGATATGTCTAGGGTTTTTTTCTCTTTATATTCTTATTTCATATCTGAATCCCTACTTAAGTTTTTGATCAAAAATTATAACTATTTTGTAAGTATATATGGCACTATATTTTTAATGAGAAAATTGATTCTGCTATGTATCTTTAATGATGAAAACAGTCACTGATTGCAACAAAAACTTGATGCATTGAAGGAAAAAAAATCTATCAGAAAGAAAAAAATTAGCTAGAGCTTGTTTTTACCCAAACATATTTAGATTGTCTATATAGACTCTGAAAAATAGCCTGAAATGCTTTGTCTTCACTGCCAACTGGAGGCCACTGGGACAATATACCACTGTATAGCAAGTAGCCATAATGATCAAATTATATACATAATCTATCCAGTTAGATGTTAACTGCTGGTGGTAATAATTTTAAATTGCAGTTATAGTCACTATGCCTTTTTTTTTTATCAATGAAGACAAGTCTACTCCCATTAAGAAAACCTACCTCAATATAAACAGATTGAAGAAAATGTGAGTTAGGGATTTTTTGTTTCTCCCTCCACAGAAGGGAGAACTTCAAGAAAAAAGTACAAAGTAATAGATTATTTGATGTGCATAAATCTTTAGAAAAATTGAGAGGCATTTGCCAAATGTGTTATGCCATTTGGGGAAAAAGTAGCTATCAGTACATAGAAAACTAAACCAATGTAATATCAAGGAAATGAACAATTCCAGGAAAAACAAAAAGAAAAGTGAGAGAGAAAACATAATCAAAATATACCACTTGGCTCAGTAGTAAACAATTATTGTGTAGTCATAATGCAGTAAATACCAATTATTGATTTAAGTGAAAATTTTGATATACCTATATTGGATGAATGGGGAGATAAATGTGCTTTTTTTTTTGTAAGGTATAAGAAAGCTCAATCATTATCCATAACAGAAAACCAATGGGTTATACATATATATATATAGAGAGAGAGGGAGACTACCATATATAAATATATATGTACATATATAGTGCATGTATATATATACTTAATATATATTTATATATTGCATATACATATAACATTTATGTGTTAGTAATTAAGTACATATTTTTATATATAACATTTATATACTATATATATACAATAAACAAATATATATATATAAAATATTTACTTAATTACTAAAAGAAAGAACTAAAAGTGGTTGCCTTGGGCTGTGAGGTTTGGTGAGAGGTTGGGGGTTAAGAGAATTGGGAGTGGGATAGGGAGAACTTTTAATAGTACTTGATTTTTATACCATGTAGATGTATTACATAAGTAAAAATTAAAATTAAAACAATATCTTCCTTAGTAAACAAATATGTGGTTTGAGGAAACACTTTCAAATTATATTCGTTCACTCCCAGAAGCAATTAACACATACATGTATGATTTCTTTTTTGTTTTGGAATGAAATTTCGCTCTTGATGCCCAGGCTGGAGCTCAATGGCACGATCTCGGCTCACTGCAACCTCTGTCTCACAGGTTCAAGCGATTCTCCTGCCTCAGCCTCCTGAGTAGTTGGGATTACAGGTGCCTGCCATCATGCCCGGCTAATTTTTATATGTTTAGTAGAGATGGGGTTTCATCATATTCAGCAGGCTGGTCTTGAACTTCTGACCTAAGGTGATCCACCTACCTCGGCCTCCCAAAGTATTGGGATTATAGGTGTGAGCCACCATGCCTGGCGTATATGTATGATTTCTTAAAGACCATTTCTAATCAAAAATTTAAAAAACTTGTTCCTTTTCTTTTTTTTTAGACAGAGTCTCATTCTGTCACCAGGCTGGAGTGCAGTGGGGTGATCTCAGCTCACTGCAACTTCCGCCTTCCGGGTTCAAGTGATTCTCTTGCCTCAGCCTCCTGAGTAGCTGGGCCTACAGGCACTTTCCACCATGCCCAGCTAATTTTTGTATTTTTAGTAGTGACAGTGTTTCATCATGTTGGCCAGGATGGTCTCAATTTCTTGACCTCGTGATCCACCTGCCTCGGCCTCCCAAAGTGCTAGGATTACAGGCATGAGCCACCGGGCCTGGACAAAAATTGTTACTTTTGAGAATGTTAAAGTTCAGAAACCCAGTAAAATGGGCTCAGAGTTCCAATCAAACTATTTTTAAAAATCACCAAATAAACCCCAGGTTATAACAATGAAGGAAATAGTTTACATGTTTTGGTTTTTATTCCGTCTCTTTGATTTCTTAGTTGCAAAGTGCAATGCAGTCCACATTCTTAGGTTTGAATAAGTCTTATCGATCGTGTGATCTTGGGCCAGTAGCTTAACTTCTCTAAGCATCAATTTCTTCTCTAAAATTAATGATAAGGTAGTGTAGTTGTGAGAGTTAAATGAAATATATCAGCAAAATGTTAAGTACATCACAGGCTTTTCCTAAATGCTAACAACCATTACTCCTTCTTTCCTTTTTCCTTACTTTTTTTTCTTTCTAGAAAGCGAGTGTTGTCTTGCAACTTTATTAATATGCATTGTCTTCTACCACTGTGTAACTAGGTGCTCTTTAACAAGCCTCTTAGTTATCTCTAGCTACATCTATTTTTATAAACAAATAAATTATGAGCCATTATGCTGTTCAGCATAATGACAGAACTAAATTTATCAGAACAGAACTAAATTCTTAATAAGTATCCTAATTATATATTATGCAAGAATAGGTAACTAGTTTCTGATGTTCTGAGGAGGTAAATTGAATATTAATTAAATTATATAGCACTTTCATTTGTCAAGCTTAAATTGTGTGTGTGTGTGTGTGTATGTGTGTATAATTTGATAAAACCTTTGATGAAGATGGTATGTTATTATCATTTCCATTTGGCAGATTAAAAGACTGAGGTTTGAAGAAGGTGTATAATTTGTTATAGTCTATATAATTTGTCCTTAAAAAACATTTCATTCTGTTCTAGCATAGTGCATTCTTTGTCTCAATTCATTTTAACTTCATCATTTTGGCACTATCATAAATGCAGCTGAATAATCATAAAACATTGTTTCAAAACTTAAATACAGCCAGGTGTGGTGACTCATGCCTGTAATCCCAGCACTTTGGAAGGCTGAGGCAGGTGGATCACCTGAGGTCGAGAGTTCAAGACCAGCCTGGCCAACATGGAGACACCCCGTTTCTACTAAAAATTCAAAATCAGCCGGCCATGGTGGTGCATGCCTGTAATCCCAACAACTTGGGAGGATGAGGCAGGATAATTGCTTGAATCTGGGAGGTGGAGATTGTGGTGAGCCGAGATCGCACCACTGTACTCCAGTCTGGGCAACAAGAGTGAAACTCCATCTCAAAAAAAAAAAAAAAAAAAAAAAAAGGTTTTTTTTTTTTGGGACGGAGTCTTGCTCCAGACTGGAGTGCAGTGGCCGGCTCTCAGCTCACTGCAAGCTCCGCCTCTCGGGTTCACACCATTCTCCTGTCTCAGCCTCCCGAGTAGCTGGGACTACAGGCGCCCGCCTCATCGCCCGGCTAGTTTTTTGTATTTTTTAGTAGAGACGGGGTTTCACCGTATTAGCCAGGATGGTCTCGATCTCCTGACCTCATGATCCGCCCGTCTCGGCCTCCCAAAGTGCTGGGATTACAGGCTTGAGCCACCGCGCCCGGCCAAAAAAACACTTTAATATGTAGTCATTGATAACTTTTGCCCAAATGAGTCATATTTTTGAATCCTAAACAGTTGCAGTTTCGATTGCCTTGGTTGCTACAGGGTCACTATGACTTTCATTCATTGATTTGCTTTGATTGGTTTATTTGTTCATTTATTCAACAACAGACTGTTCATCATGCGATAGGCACACCGCCTGGTACTGAGTATCCAAACTTGAAAGGATACAGTCCTTGCCCTCAAGCAGTCCAGTGACGAGATCTATCCTTGTGCGTTAGTAACACCATGTGATTAAGGGCATAATATGTTAACAAGGCTCTCAGAAGAAAAGTTCCTGGGTGAGTTCAGGGAGAGTCAGGCCTGGTTTAAGCCATTACATCCTAGACTATCAAGGAGCGAAGGACCTCTCCTCTTAGGACTTGCCCTTCTCTCTCTGAGACCTGGCTGGAGGCAGATTGCATTGGCATGACTCTTTCTTTTTTGAGACTATGTTTTGCTCTGTTGCCCAGACTGTAGTGCAGTGGCGCGATCTTGGCTCACTGCAACTTCCGCCTCCCGGGTTCAAGCAATTCTCCTGCCTCAGCTTCCTGAGTAGCTGGTATTATAGGTGCTCGCCACCATGCCCGGCTAGTTTTTGTATTTTTTGTAGAGACGAGGTTTCCTCATTTTGGCCAGGCTAGTCAGGAACTCCTGACCTCAGGTGATCCACTCGCCTCAGCCTCCCAAAGTGCTAGGATCACAGGCATGAGCCACCGCATCCGGTTGGCATGACCCTTTTTTTTGAGACGGAGTCTCGCTCTGTCACCCAGGCTGGAGTGCAGTGGCCGGATCTCAGCTCACTGCAAGCTCCGCCTCCCGGGTTTACGCCATTCTCCTGCCTCAGCCTCCCCTGTAGCTGGGACTACAGGCGCCCGCCACCTCGCCCGGCTAGTTTTTTGTATTTTTTAGTAGAGACGGGGTTTCACTGTGTTAGCCAGGATGGTCTCGATCTCCTGACCTCGTGATCCGCCCATCTCGGCCTCCCAAAGTGCTGAGATTACAGGCTTGAGCCACCGCGCCTGGCCGGCATGACCCTTTTTTAAAAAACTTCTCCCGGAAAAGGGCAATATGTTTCCATGCAGTAGGCCTCTTGGAACCCGTCCTTGTTTTCAGGCTCTAGGGACAATATTCCAATCTCAATCTTAATAATTGGAGTTCCTAGTTGCTAGGGCAATTGCCTTGTTGGCTTTGGATGCCAGTTTTCAAGTGAGAAGCACCCCGGGGTTAATTTTCTGGAGTCCATTTCCTGGAGGCACTTGGCTAACATGACTGCAAATTCCATGCCCCATCTGCGACACCACACTACCTCTGGCCCCAGTTTCTTCACACTTGTATAAACAGGAGGAATATGGGATCTCCTTACTGATCCCATAATGGCTCTTCGTCAGCTTGTGTGTGCTGCCCCAGTCTGTCCACTATCCTTGTGAATTCCAGATACTAGAATGCCATGAAAAGTTATGGTGTGACCACATGGCTGATGATGTCCCTGACACGAAAAGTTTAAAGTGTAGTGTGCTGGCTGAGAGTGCAGCGGTTTGAGTGTTGGCTCTTGTTTGTAGTCATCTCTGACAAGTTATTTAACTGTAGTGTTCAGTTTCCTCATCTGTAAAAGAAAGATAAAATATAGTGGTAATCAATTTCATATAGTTGTTGTGATGATTAAGTAACAGAAACCATTATAAGTATCCAAAGCAGAATGTTTGGCATCTAAGTGCTCTGTACATGTTGGTCATTAATTTATGCAGAGAAGATAGCAGGCAGTGCACACCAGCACTTTTTCCACATCTTCTCTCTAGAGTGGTGTCCCTGAGGATTATGCTGTTTTTCCTCATGGCACGTCTCGCTTTGGTAGTCCTCTCACTTTCAGAAACTGCATCTGGAGATGGTGACTTACCTACTGTCTTTCCATTCTTGAAGCTACTGTGAGGTTTTCTAGGGAAGTCTAGAGAAGGTATTAACTGGGACATTGGGAACTTGTTAGATTTCACCCATCTGGTTTTGAACTGTCTAAAACTCCTTTCTTTTCTTTTTTTTTTTTTTTCAATTTGTACCTAGAAATTTGTTGTAGCACCAAAGGAAAATATACACAGAGAGCCGGGCATAGTGACTCATGCCTGTAATCCCAGCACTTTAGGAGGCTGAGGAGGGCAGATCACACGAGGCCAGGAGCTCTAGACCAGTCTGGCCAACACGGCAAAACCCCATCTCTACTAAAAATATACAAATTAGCCAGAGGCGGTGGTGCGCACCTGAAATCCCAGCTACTTGAGAGGTTGAGTCACAAGAATCACTTGAACCTGGCAGGCAGAGGTTGCAGTGAGCTGGGATTGCATCACTATACTCCAGCCTGGGTGACAGAAGGGGAAAAAAAAGGAAAAAAAAAGAAAATGTATACAGAGTCTCAAAAATTGTGAATAAGTTAGTAACATCATTTCCAAAAGTGTTCATTAAATGTTATTTTTAAGTAGTATGAAATACCTAATAATTAAGTGTGATAAATATTATTTTTCCACTAGGCACAGTGGATCATTCCTATAATCCCAGCACTTTGGGAGGTTGAGGCAGGCAGATCACTTGAGGCCAGCCTGGCCAACATGGTGAAACCCCGTCTCTACCAAAAATACAAAAATTAGCTGGGTCCACACCCAGGTGTCTTCCTGTAGTCCCAACTACTCGGTTAGTCTGAGGTGGGAGAATCCCTTGAGTCCAGGAGGCTGAGGTTACAGTGAGCTGAGATCACTACTGCATTCCAGCCTAGGGACAGAGCAAGACCGTGTCTCAAAAAAAAAAAAAGAAAAAAAAAATTATGTGTTTATATATATATACACACACACACACATAGTGATATATATATAAAATGATATATATGTTTTCTCTATTATGTAAACAAAGTAAGGGTTATTGAGACCCTAAAAGTACAAAAAGGAACTTATTAGTAAGAAAATACAATGTAGAATATTTTCGTTGAATAATGATGCATATCTTAGTCATAGACTCCATTAGAATCCCAATATTTTAACTCTAAAATTTCAGCTACAAATGATCATTTGATTACTTATGTTTTGACACTAGATACTTTATATTGTTCTAAGAATTTTTAAAACAAAGTTTGTCATGAGTGGTTAAAATAACTCTTGAAGAAAAAATATTTGATAGAAATTTGAAATATTTGTTTCCCGTGAAAGTACATCTGAGGTCTAAAGGATGTGTGTAAGGATGAGCCAAAGATGGTGTTTGGAGAATTACATAGAGGCTAAAACTATTCACCTTCTAGAACTCACTTGTTTGTGTTCTCCACTGGTTTGAAAGTTCTTTGAGGGTATGACAGTGTCTTATGCTTTTTTATTTTCTTCCTACCATACATTATCTTGCCTTGGACATGGAAAATACTAATTGAATATTCAAATGAATTGAATGAACATGATGAACTTGAGATCTGTAATGGCCTATAATTTAATTTTTAAATCAGAGTCTGAAAATTCTTATCCATATCACTTGTAACTTCTATCACTTCTGGTTAGGTTGTTGGATGAGGCTTTGAGCTAATTTGCAAAATTAGACGAGGTTTATCATGTTGTTTTAGAAAAATAACCTAATTAAACACTGGGATTGTCAACAAGATATGCTTGGTGAAATATTTTTATGGAGATATTTCTCTTTAAATAATAATTGTAAAATAGCAGTTTGGATGCACATATGGAATCATTTATGTAATGTAGACTGCTTCTAATTCTTTTGTTCCTTTCCAAACACTAACTATGGGACATAAAATAAAAAGACATTAATATTCCAAATACATAGTGTTTTTGGTTCTTTTTAAACCATGATTTTTTTTTTTTTTTTTTTTTAGTGGCTAGTGTAGCACTTGGAAAATCATATACACTTCAATCCCAGGAATAGTGGTATTGCCAAAGCAAAACATCTTCTATTTACATATAAATGTCCTCATTCAGCATGACTGAATACCTTTCTCATTTATAATGAAGTGGCAACAACCACAGCAATCAAATTCTAAGACATAGAGCCTAGATTAAAGTGACGGAGCATATCTCAGGATCGAAAAACAATCTTTCAAAAAATTTAGCCTGATCCCAACGTATAATCCTTCGTAAAGCTATTTTGAATTATTGCCAGATCCCTGGCCATGATTTTGCAATTCCAACCAAATACTTCATAAGACCTTTGGAGGAGAATCTTAGAAGTTCCTGCGTCAGTCAGTGACACAGAGGAAGTGTTGATCTATTTTCACTGTACCATCTATGTTTTGCTGAGAGACCAGTAGTTTTTATTTGTAAAGTGACCTGTTGAAGCCAATGAACATTGTGGTTTTGTATTAACCACAATATTGTCATTTCAAATGGAATGTACAAGTTTATCAAAATCTACTTTAAACTTTTTATGTTCTCAAAGCCACAGGAAGCCAATTTATGTGGCCAATTAAATAGCTGTTGACTTTGATTTTGATATTTTGTGCCATGCTCTTACCATTTAATTTGAAATATATATATTTTAATCAAAACATTAAAAAATGAGTAAAATTTATTCTGCAATTGCTCCTTTTAAAATTTAAAATAAGCATATTAATTTATTATTTAGTATTTGAATAAATATCATTTGAACATCAATCTCACTACCAGTTTAGAACAATCTTCTAAGTTATTTTGCTCATTTTAAATGTATTGTAAGAGATTAGAGCAAACTAGATTTCCGAGAGTTTGTAAAATAAAGGAAAACAAATTAGGCATTTCTTCAGAAATGTGACCTAAAGGACAGCTAAAGAAAAATTTTTAAAAAGGATTGTTTTGACTTCTATCCTTTCCTTGGACTTTCCTAATCAATTCTTTTGTGCATGTAATAGCTTTTTTGAACTCTAACTCATATACCATAATATTCACCAATTTAAAGTATACAATTCAGGCCAAACACTGGTGGCTCACACCTGTAATCCCAGCACTTTGGGAGGCTGAGGCGGGAGGATTGCTTAAGGCCAGGAGTTCAAGACTAGCCTGGGCAACATGGCGAAACCCTGTTTCTACGACAAATACAAAAATTAGCCAGGTGTGGTGGTACATGCCTGTAGTCCCAGCTATTTGGAAAGTTGAAGTGGGAGGAAGAATCACCTGAGCCCAGAGGTCAAGGCTGCAGTGAGCCATGATCACTCCACTGCACTCTAGCCTAGGTAACAGAGTGAGACCCTATCTCAGAATAAACAAATAAATAAATAAATAATATAAAGCATACAATTTGAAGGAAATAATGTATACAGTGGTCCATTTTCAAGACAAAGTGCCTTAAATCGGCTTAGGTCAGCAAACTACAGAAGAAACAAGATATACTAGGCCCCTGCTTAGATAACTAACTCCTGCTTGTTATCCCCATACCCCACAACCCATTAGTTGCCCTCACCCAAACCAAAGAAGTTTAGTCTAAGATGAAAGTTTACTAGCCTGCAAAATAGCTCAGTTTGTCTGTTCTTATCAGCCTGCCTAGCTACTTAGGTTGTAAGTCAAATACTTAAGAGCCCCTGAGCTGACTAGAATTGCAATGTATTGTGGGCTGCAACAAAATGCATCAGGACAACCTTAAAGAAAACACCTGGCCGGGTGCGGTGGCTCAAGCCTCTAATCCCAGCACTTTGGGAGGCCGAGACGGGCGGATCACGAGGTCAGGAGATCGAGACCATCCTGGCGAACACAGTGAAACCCTGTCTCTACTAAAAAATACAAAAAAACTAGCCGGGCGAGGTGGCGGGCGCCTGTAGTCCCAGCTACTCGGGAGGCTGAGGCAGGAGAATGGCGTGAACCCGGGAGGTGGAGCTTGCAGTGAGCTGAGATCCGGCCACTGCACTCCAGCCTGGGCAACAGAGCGAGACTCCGTCTCAAAAAAAAAGAAAAAAACACCTAAAGCCCCTACGCAACAACCAGTCGGCGACATCCGGGAAGATTGTAACCCCATATACTCAGTCTATGAGGAACTAGGGGAGGGACGTGTGTACTAGGGGATACGTTGCTTGTTGAAACTGTGCAGGGTGTGCCTGCCCATCAGACACCTGATCTGGCAAGACTGTCATTATAAGTATCACTTTCGCTGTTCTCTGGTTCTCTGAGTCTATTCTTTGGGTTTGGACAGATGAGTTTGTTCTCACACAATTCAGTGTTTGTAAATGTATCACAGGGTTGTACTACCATTATCACAATCAATTTTAGAACATTTTAAAATCTCCCTCAAAAAACCCATACTCTTTAGCTACCACCATGCAAACTCCTCATCTTCCCATCTCCACCAGCCCAAAGCAATCAATACATAAGTCTTTTTTTTTTTTTTTTTTTTTTGAGACGGAGTCTCACTCTGTCGCCCAGGCTGGAGTGCAGTGGCTGGATCTCAGCTCACTGCAAGCTCCGCCTCCCGGGTTCTCGCCATTCTCCTGCCTCAGCTTCCCGAGTAGCTGGGACTACAGGCGCCCGCCACCTCGCCCGGCTAGATTTTTGTATTTTTTAGTAGAGACGGGGTTTCACCGGGTTAGCCAGGATGGTCTCGATCTCCTGACCTCGTGATCCGCCCGTCTCGGCCTCCCAAAGTTCTGGGATTAGAGGCTTGAGCCACCGCGCCCGGCCATAAGTCTTTTTTAAAAAATGTCTTGCCGTGTCACAAAATCAAGCCTGTCATTTGTTGCAGAGCCAACAATAAATGAATGGAACTGAATACAACCTCCTAATAAGTGCATGCATGTCAGACATGAGATATAAAATATGCTTTATATCCTATGCCCTAAGCTACTAGATTTGCCTTTTCTGGACATTTCAAATAAATGGAATCATATAATATGTGGCATTTGTGACAGGCTCCTTTCACTTAGTATAACATTTCAAAGTTTATCTATGTTGTATAATGTATCAGTACTTTGTCTCCTTTAATGAATGAATAATATTGTTAATATTACTTCCATTAATAATATTAATATGGATATATGAAAGTTTGCTTATCCATGCATCAGTTGATGGGCATTTGGGTTGTTTACACCTCTTTTTTTTTTTTAATTTTATTAAAAAAATTTTTAAGGCTAGTTAAGTGATGCAGTGGGAGTGGAGAAGGAACAAAGAAATCTGTGACTGGGGCCAGGTGCAGTGGCTCAGGCCTGTAATCCCAACACTTTGGAAGGCTGAAGCAGGTGGATCACAAGGCCAGGAGTTCGAGACCAGCCTGGCCAACATGGTGAAACATTGTATCTACTAAAAATACAAAAATTAGCCGGGTGTGGTGGTGCACACCTGTAATCCCAGCTACTCAGGAGGCTGAGGCAGAATAAGCACTTGAACCCAGGAGAAGGAGGTTGCAGTGAGCAGAGATCCTGCACCACTGCACTCCAGCCTGGGCAACAGAGTGAGACTCCGTCTAAGAAAAAAAAAAAAACAGAAATCTGTGACTGGTTGTAATCAATTTGTTATAAAACCACTGCACTCAGACCAAAACTTTTGGTTATTTTAACCAAAAAGAATGACATACGAAGAGCATTGAATCGGAACCTAAGTTTTCTAACCCAAGTCCATCTTCTTTCATTTCAACAAGTTATCAGAATTTTATTTGTCCAAAATGTAATGTTTGAAAATTATTATTTTTCTTTTTGTTGTTTCTTGTGCATATAGCATAATGCCTGGCACATCGGTGAGAATCAGCTATTTTATTTCGGTGTGTCATTCGTAATTCTGCTATGAACATTTAGATACAAGGTTTTTTGAGGACAAATGTTTTCATTTCATTTGAGTATATCCCAAGGCCTCTTTTCCAGATGCTGAACAAACAGCTTCCACAAACGCAGACTAACACACTTGTGTAAGTTCTGAGAACTATCCCCTTTAGCCCATGCCTCCAAACTTAGGCAAGTTAAGTCAAAATTCTACTCAACCTTCCAGGCCCAAGTCATTCATTCATGCATTCACTCCATAAATATTTTATTTATTTATTTATTTATTTATTTATTTATTTATTTGATAGGGTCTGCCTCTTTCATCACGTCTGGAGTGCAGTGGTGCCAACAGAGCTCACTGTAGCCTTGACCTTCTGGGCTCAAGCAAACCTCTCTTCTCAGCCTGTTGCATAGATAGGACTCCAGGTGTGTGCCACCATGCCTGGCTAATTTTTTAAAAAATTTTTGTAGAGGCAGGTCTCACCATGTTGCCCAGGCTGGTCTAACACTTCTAGGCTTGCCAGGTGCGGTGGCTCATGCCTGTAATCCCAGCACTTTGGGAGGCCGAGGCAGACAGATCGCCTGAGAGGTTGGGAGTTCAAGACCAGTCTGACCAACATGGAGAAACCCTGTCTCTCTTTAAAAAATACAAAATTAGCCAGGCAAGGTGGTGCATGCCTGTAATCCCAGCTACTCAGGAGGCTGAGGCAGGAGAATCGCTTGAACCCAGGAGGCGGAGGTTGCAGTGACTCGAGATTGTGCCATTGCACTCCAGCCTGGGTAACAAGAGAGAAACTCTATTTCAAAAATAAATAAATAAATAAATAAATAAATAAACTCCTGACCGGGCGCGGTGGCTCATGCCTGTAATCCCAGCACTTTGGGAGGCCGAGGCAGGTTGATCACGATGTCAAGAGATCGAGACCATCTTGGCCAACGTGGTGAAACCCCGTCTCTACTAAAAATACAAAAAATTAGCCGGTGTGGTGGTGGGCGCCTGTCCTCCCAGCTACTCGGGAGGCTGAGGCAGGAAAATCACTTGAACCAGGCACGTGGAGGTTGCAGTGAGCCAAGACTATGCCACTGCACCCCAGCATGGTGACAGAACGAGACTCCGTCTCAAAAAAAAAAAAAAAAAAAAACTCCTGGGCTCAAGCGTCCTCCCACCTTGGCCTCTTAAAGGTGTGAGCCACCATGCCCGGCCTCAACAAATATGTATTGATTCTCACCTACGTGCCAGGAACTATGTTATGTGCACAGGGAACAACAACAAAAAGAAAAATATTAATTACCAGATGGTACATTTTGGGCAAATAAAATTCTGACAACTTGGCCGGGTGCGGTGGCTCAAGCCTGTAATCCCAGCACTTTGGGAGGCCGAGACGGGCGGATCATGAGGTCAGGAGATCAAGACCATCCTGGCTAACCCGGTGAAACCCCATCTCTACTAAAAAATACAAAAAAACTAGCCGGGCGAAGTGGCGGGCGCCTGTAGGCCCAGCTACTCAGGAGGCTGAGGCAGGAGAATGGCGTAAACCCGGGAGGTGGAGCTTGCAGTGAGCTGAGATCCGGCCACTGCACTCCAGCCTGGGCGACAGAGCGAGACTCCGTCTCAAAAAAAAAAAAAAAAAAATTCTGACAACTTGTTGAAATGAAAGAGGATGGAGTTGGATTAGAAAATTTAGGTTCCAATTCTATGCTGTCAGTGTGTCACACTTTTGTTATATAACATTGGGCAACTGACGGAATTCTTCAAATGTTTTCTAATCTGTGAAATATATATAATATTTTCTACCTAATGAAGCTGTGAGAATTCAGCTTAATATGAGATCTGAAAACATTCTGCAGTGTATAACAAGGTATAATTATTACTCTTTTAAATATTTTAATATATTTTAACAATATATTAATATTATTCTTTTAAATATTCTATTCCCTATAATACAGAATAGGGTTGTGGTTAAGAAGATCTGACTATCTGGACTGGGTCTTGGCTCTTCCACTTACTGACAAAGATGTTATGAGAATAACATGAATTAATACACGTAAAATATTTCGAATAATGCCTGGCAGTTAATAATCACCCAGTATTTAATATTAATTATATTATTGTTATTATAATTAACATAATTAAGTGTTATTATTTATGAGGTAGGTTTATACAGAATAATCTCTTTAAAAATTTTTTTGAAATTTGTTTTTGTTTTGTTTGTTTGTTTTTTTAGACGGAGTTTCACTCTTGTTGCTCAGGCTGGAGTGAAATGGTGCAATCTTGGCTCGCCACAACCTCCACCTCCCGGGTTCAAGCAATTCTCCTGCCTCAGCCTCCCAACTAGCTGGGATTATAGGCATGTGCCACCATGCCCAGCTTATTTTGTATTTTTAATAGAGACAGGGTTTCTCCATGTTGTTCAGGCTGGTCTTGAACTCCATGTTGTTCAGGCTGGTCTTGACCTCAGGTGATCCACCTGCCTCAGCCTCCCAAAGTGCTGGGATTACAGACGTGAGCCACCATGCCCTGCCCCAGCTCTCTAAATTAAGTGATAAAGTAGATACTGTGTATGAATTGTGCACTTACAGGATCTTAGAAATATTTCATACTTCCAAGGATTTTTTATTATACTTTAAGTTCTAGGGTACATGTGCACAACGTGCAGGTTTGTTATATAGGTACACATGTGCCATGTTAGTTTGCTGCACCCATTCACTCGTCATTTCCATTGAGTATTTCTCCTAATGCCATCCCTCCCCCAGGCTCCCACCCCACGACAGGCCCCAGCGTGTGACGTTCCCCTCCCTGTGTCCAAGTGTTCACATTGTTCAATTCCCACCTATGAGTGAGAACATGCAGTATTTGGTTTTCTGTCCTTGTGATAGTTTCCTCAAACTGATGGTTTCCATCTTCATCCATGTTCCTGCAAAGGACATGAACTCATCCTTTTTTATGGCTGCATAGTATTCCATGGCATATACGTGCCATATTTTCTTTCTTTTATTTTTCTTTTTTTGTTGTTTGAGGCAGAGTTTTGCTCTTGTTGCCCAGGCTGGAGTGCAATGGTGCAATCTCTGCTCACTGCAACCTCTGCCTCCCAGGGTCAAGCAATTCTCCTGCCTCAGCCTCCTCAGTAGTGGGGATTACAGGCATGCACCACCACGCCCAACTAATTTTTGTGTTTTCAGTAGAGATGGAGTTTCTCCATGTTGGTCAGGCTGGCCTTGAACTCCCGACCTCAGGTGATCTGCCTCTCTCGGCCTCCCAGAGTGCTGGGATTACAGGCGTGAGCTACTGCACCTGGTCCATGTGCCACATTTTCTTAATCCAGTCTATCATTGATGGACATTTGGGTTGGTTCCAAGTCTTTGCTGTTGTGAATAGTGCTGCAATAAACATACGTGTGCATGTGTCTTTATAGTAGAATGATTTATAATCCTTTGGGTATATACCCAGTAATGGGATCCCTGGGTCAAATGTTATTTCCAGTTCTAGATCCTTGAGGAATTGCCACACTGTCTTCCACAGTGATTGAACTAATTTACACTCCCACCAACAGTGTAAAAGTGTTCCTATTTCTCCACCTCCTCTCCAGCACCTGTTGTTTCCTAACATTTTAATGATTGCCATTCTAACTGGTGGGAGCTAGTATCTCATTGTGGTTTTGATTTGCATTTTTCTGATGACCAGTGATGATGAACATTTTTTCATGTGTCCGTTGGCTGCATAAATGTCTTCTTTTGAGAATTGTCTGTTCATATCCTTTGCCCACTTTTTGATGGGGTTGTTTGTTTTTTTTCTTGAAAATTTGTTTAAGTTCTTTATAGATTCTGGATATTAGCCCTTTGTCAGATGGGTAGATTTCTAAATTTTTCTCCCATTCTGTAGGTTGCCTGTTTACTCTGATGGTAGTTTCTTTTGCTGGCCAGTAGCGGCTTTAGTTTAACTAGATCCCATTTGTCTATTTTGGCTTTTGTTGCCATTGCTTTTGGTGTTTTAGTCATGAAGTCCTTGCCTATGCCTATGTCCTGAATGGCATTGCCTAGGTTTTCTTCTAGGGTTTTTATGGTTTTAGGTCTAACATTTAAGTCTTTAACCATCTTGAATTAATTTTTGTATAACATGTAAGGAAGGGATCCAGCTTCAGCTTTCTACATGTGGCTAGTGAGCTTTCCCAACACCATTTATTAAATAGGGAATCCTTTCCCCATTTCTTGTTTTTGTCAGGTTTGTCAAAGATCAGATGGTTATAGATGTTTGGTGTTATTTCTGAGGCCTCTCTTCTGTTCCATTGCTCTATAAATATTTTTGATACCAGTACCATGCTGTTTTGGTTACTGTAGCCTTGTAGTATAGTTTGAAGTCAGGTAGCATGATGCCTCCAGCTTTGTTCTTTTGGTTTAGGATTGTCTTGGCAATGCGGGCTCTTTTTTGGCTCCATATGAACTTCAAAGTATTTTTTTCCAATTCTGTGAAGAAAGTATTTGGTAGCTTGATGGGGGTGGCATTGAATCTATAAATTACCTTGGGCAGTATAAGTATTATTTATGAGGTAGGCTTATACAGAATAATCTCTTTTACATTTCTATTTTTTTTCACAAACCCCTCTCTGCTTAAAAAATTCATAGTATGCTTCTTCTCAGTAACTAGAAGCAGATTTCATAAGTAAATAAATTCTATACACATACAAAAATTTCTAGTTGATAAGAGGGCTCAAAGACTTGCCATGTCACAAAATCAAGGCTGTCATTTGTTGTAAAGCCAACAAGTGAGTGGGGCTGAATATAACCTATTAATCAGTGCATGCATGTCAAACATAAGATATAAAATATGCTTTACATCTTCACAAACTACTTTCTGGAAAAATGTGGAGGTCATTGTAAAAATCCTAAGATTGACTATTTAACTCTGTCAACTTACCAAATGTTAGGAATTTTCAGATGAAATTCAAATCTCTTCAATATGTGAGACATTGATAACATGTTATTCCCTTTGTTTCTTGGTTTCATTTAATAAACTGTGTATTTAATTGCTCATTTAATAAACTGTGTATTTAATTGCTCAAGATGACACAAATTCACTTATTACTATTACTGAAACTTATAAGCATTCATGGATGGCTAACTGAATTGTTTTTTATTAAGCATGGTTTGGATACCACCACGGATGTGTGAACTTTGCTCCATTTGACAAGGATGAGCTGTATCCCTTATCTTTTTATCTATATCTTCACAGATACATGACATTCATTCTCATGATAAAAATCTTTCTGTTTAAGGAATATATATTAAAGATAAGCTGATATAGCAAACAGATGTTAAATATAATTGCTTAAATAAAGCAAAAGTTTCTTTTTCTCATTGTATCCGGAGAATGGTCCAGGGCAGCTTGACTCCCTGATATCAAAGACTCAGGTACCTTCCATCAGCTTGCACAACCATCCCCTAGGGCACTGTTGCCATATGCATGGCAAAGTGAGATTGCCAACTCATTTCCTTCAAGTGAAAAAGGAAGAAAGAACAGGAGGAAACATACCCTGTGTCCTCAACTCAGGCCAAGTAGTAGAATTGATTACTTCTCATGTTCTATAGCAACAAGTAACCACAAAGGATGCTGGGAAATGTGATCTACCCTGGTAGTCATATGCCCAGGACAAGAAGGAAAATAGATTTTGGTAGAAAGCCAGCAGTTTCCATCAAATATATTATTTTGTTGATTTGGAGAATTATGTCTCCAAGATAAATAATTTGTGATTTCAATAAGGGTTTTCTTTCACTGATTCATAGCAATTTAAACCTGCTTTCATATTGTGTTCGTATTCCTATTACATTGTGCTATGAGGAAAACAAAATTCATGCTTGGGAGGGAAGTACTCACTGATTTGCACTGTTTTCTTGCACAAAGCAAGATAGCCCAAGAATCTTTTGAATGAAGAATACATTTTTCTCAGGGTCCAAAGATGAATACTCATGATTTGGGGATATCAAATAAGCTAAAATAAATGCACTTGAAAAGTGTAAAGCTTTCTATAAATGCAAGATTTTTATTTTTATGTATTTATGTTTTTTTTTGAGACGGAGTCTCACTCTGTCCCCCAGCCTGGAGTGCAGTGGCAGGATCTCGGCTCACTGCAAGCTCCACCTCCCAGGCTCACGCTATTCTCCTGCCTCAGCCTCCTGAGTAGCTGAGACTACAGGCGCCTGCCACCACGCCCGGCTAATTTTTTGTAATTTTAGTAGAGATGGGGTTTCACCGTGTTAGCCAGGATGGTCTCGATCTCCTGACCTCGTGATCCGCCCACCTCGGCTTCCCAAAGTACTGGGATTACAGGCATGAGCCACTGCACCCGGCCTAAATGCAAGATTTTAATTGTTACAGTATTATTATCACTTAAGTGTTAGCAGTCCATTCTTTATAGGATATTATGTGTATTGGCTCAACAAGGAATTGGCCTTTTACAGACTCTTTGTTCTCTACTTTCCAGTTTACGTTTTCAGCCTATCCTAGAGAGTTCAAAGTGTGATCTGCTAAGCTGACTAAAATATGATGATAATTATTACATACTTTGTCACAGAAATGAATAATATAGTAAAACTGTATGTTTTCATTATCATGATCTACACAGTTATACATTTTAAGCTTCTTGTCTGGAACTTACCAGATTTCCTGTCTTGCTAACATACTAGTTTCCCACAAGTTAAGTTAATTTCTTAGAATTTATTCTTACTCTTTTAGAAAAAGCTACATTAATCCCAGGCGTGGTGGCTCATGCCTGTAATCTCAGCACTTTGGGAGGCCGCCTTGGGTGGATTGCTTGAGGCCAGGAATTGGAGCTGGCTAACATGGCAAAACGTTGTCTCTACTAAAAATACAAAAATTAGCCAGGCATGGTGGTGCATGCTGTAATCCCAGCTACTCAGGAGGCTGAGGAAGAAGAATGGCTTGAACCCAAGTGGTGGAGGTTGCAGTGAACTGAGATCGAACCACTGCATTCCAGCCTGGGCAACAGAGTAACACTGTCTCAAAAAAAAAAAAAAAAAAAAAAAAAAAAAAAAGAAGAAGAAGAAGAAGAAAAACTACATTAAAATTTACATTTGTTTATTGTGGTACTGGCTTTTCCATCCAAGATTCTCAAAAATGTTCGAAATATTCTTTGGAGAAATTACCCTTATTTATTTAGTTTTTCAAGGATTCTATAAATAAGTGTCTTGACAAAATGAGCTTGTTTGTCCCATAGAGGTGTGCCTGCTTTGGTTGGTGAGAAGACACCTGCAAATATATTATCTCTTCTCAGGAAAAGAAAAAAAAAAAAGAACCAACTTATTTTTTTCTCATAATATGCTCTGTTATTATCGTTAAATTGGTGTGATTGTTGTCAAACAATAATTATTTCTTATAGCTGCCTATGATTTTTATTTTTGCACCATTTATGTGGAATTTTCCACCCATCTTCAGGGGGAAAAAACGAGCGGAAGAAGAGCTTTACAGTAATAATAATACTATAAGGATGTCCAAAAAAATAAGATAATATGCCGGGCGAGGTGGCTCACGCCTGTAATCCCAGCACTGTGGGAGGCCGAGGCGGGCGGATCACAAGATCAGGAGATTGAGACCATCCTGGCTAACACGGTGAAACCCCGTCTCTATAAAGATACAAAAAATTAGCCTGTAGTCCCAGCTACTCAGGAGGCTGAGGCAGGAGAATGGCGTGAACCCGGGAGGCGGAGCTTACAGTGAGCGGAGATCTCGCCACTGCATTCAAGCCTGTGAGACCAGCGAGACTCCGTCTCAAAAAAAAAAAAAAAAAAAAGATATTACGAGAGTGGACTAATTTTTTAAAATTAGATAATCCTTGTGTACCAGAAGCTATAAAGCATAAAGAAGAAATTCTTGCCTTCAAAGAGCTACAGTCTAATTTTAGAAAAATTAGACCATACTGAAGAGATGCATAGAGTTAGTCTTGTGCAGAACACATGACTTGTAGAAAGTACTTACTCTGATTCACCCAAACATTAGCCTAGATCTTACTTTGGTTAATTTTATACACCACTCCTATTGTTTTAAGAATGTTTGTCCTCTACACATGTCTCTTCTTCCAAAAACAAACCCATTTGGGGATTATGGCAATCTTTGTTCCTGATTAAAATTTCTCTGTCCTGTTGCTTTGTATTTTACCTTTCACAGTAGCTTAATCCATATTCTATGGTTTTGTGATTAACCCTGGGTATGGAATCTTAGTGTCGGTTTCATATGAGCCTCATTGGAACATAACACATGTCTCTTTGTTTCATTTACAATTTCTGCAATAGCATTGATTTACCTTGCCTTTAATTTTGTTCACTGAGCAAAGAATTTTCTTTTGAGTTTTTGCTTTCTTTCTTTCTTTAATTGGTTAGCTCTGGTAGGTGATTTTGTAGATTTTTTGAGGGGGGGTATTCAAAGCACTGATCAGTAATTCATAAAGCTGATTTCTTTTTTCTACAGTTGAAGTAAGCAGTGACATTTGGCAATCCACAAATGCTAGCCCTACTGTCCGCAGTGTTAAGATAACTGATTAGTTCCGCAGCCCTGCTCAACACCTCCCAGCATGCACCTATAATGGGCCATAAACTTGAAAGCCCCCAGGCCTCTTTCCTTGCTTCTGGGTGAGGTTTGCAGTGTGGAGGAGGGGCGCCAAGCCCAGTAAGAATGAGTGGGAAACACTGACAGAATCACAGGGCGAATGGGAAAAAAAGAACTTAAGAGGATTATAACAAGAAAGGAAGCATTTGGAGTCCTGGGAGGTGATGCCAGTCAGGATCTCTGAATTGCTAAGAAAAGAGAAATTTTCCCCTTCCTTATGTAGGCCTGGGGAAGGGAATTTCTTTTTCCCTCTCCTATCCCTTTCCATCTTTCTTCACAGGTGGTGATAGTCCTACCTTTAGGGAGGAAAGGGACCAGGCCAACCTTCCCAGAGAAGGAAGCTCTGTTGAAAGAGTGGCTTTAACTTTACATGTTCATGGAGTAGGAAGGAGCAATCCAAAGACACATGTTTCTGCTGGACAAGCTGATGACATCTGAAAACCTCAGGCCAACCTGACTCTGAGTGGAATGTAGAAAATGGCTATTCAACGGTGACTATTCAATTTAGGGAGTTCTAAGAAGGGCTTTTCCACAAAAAGCCTTAGACCTTCCGAAGGAAGGTCAGGCAATATGAACCATTTAAATGAATATTTTAATCTTGAAGTGTGTTTTAATCATATTAGAGTATATAAGTCTTTTTTTCATGAACATGTTGCAAATATTCAGTACTAGAGATTACTGTAGTTCTGAATTTTTAAAGAATATTACTAGATCCGTTACTAGCCACATAATTTTTTTCGCATGAGCCTATTTCTGGTGCTTATACTTTAACAGATTTGCAAAGATATTCAAAGTTCTGAATATACGGAATTGCTGATTGCAGAGGTGAGAACTCTGTTCTTTTTTTTTTTTTTTTTTTGAGATGGAGTCTCGCTCTGTTGCCCAGACTGGAGTGCAGTGGCATGATCTTGGCTCACTGCGATCTCTGAAGCCCGAGTTCAAGCAATTCTCCTGCCTCACCCTTCTGAGTAGCTGGGATTACAGGCGCCTGCCACTGCACCCAGCTAATTTTTGTATTTTTAGTAGAGATGGGGTTTCGCCATCTTGGCTAGGCTACTTTTGAACTTCTGACCTTGTGATCCACCTGCCTCGGCCTCCCAAAGTGCTGGGATGACGGGCGTGAGCCAGCGCGTCCAGCCTATTCTTTATCTTTTTTTTTTTAAACAGGATAAATTTGCCTATAATTTGTTTAAGAATAGTGTCAAAATCTACTTCCTTTTTCCTTCTTTTCGGGTTCAAGATGTGGAAGTGAGGATGTGGTGGGCCCTCTGGTGTGAAATTCCGGATTTCTGTGGGTCTTCCAGTAGGAGCTGTGATCAACTGGGCTGACAACACAGGAGCCAAAAACCTGTATATCATCTCCGTGAAGAGGATCAAGGGATGGCTGAACAGACTTCCCGCTGCTAGTGTGGGTGACATGGGGATGGCTACAGTCAAGAAAGGCAAACCAGAGCTCAGATAAAAGGTGCATCCAGCAGTAGTCATTTGACAATGAAAGCCCTACCGGAGAAAAGATGGTGTGTTTCTTTCTTTTGAAGATAATGCAGGGGTCATAGTGAGCAATAAAGGCCAGATGAAAGGTTCTGCCATTACAGGACCAGTAGCAAAGGAGTGTGCAGACTTGTGGTCCCTGGACTATGTCCAATGCTGGCAGCATTGTGTGATTCTCCAGTATATTTGTAAAAACAAAACAAACAAGCAAAAAAAACTTTAAACCCATTAAAAAGTATTTGTTCACAGAAAAAAAAAAAAAGAGTAGTGTCAAAACACTTTAACAGAAGCCAATTTGTAAATACTTATGGTATTTTAATGTCCTACAAAATTATTTTTGAGGGACTGAGGCAACAGTGAACAGGTAATTGTTAAAACTTCACTATTCATTCAAAAGCAGGAGATCTCTGGGGCCAGAATGGAGGGGAATCCATGAGAAGCCTATAGCTAAAATAATCCACAGGGAAAAAAACCTTATCTGGAGTCCTAACACCAACAGACATGTTTGTCTATGTGGCATGACCATTTCTCTGAGTTTTTTAGCCAAAAGAAGAGTATGTATTTAAGAAAGTGCTCTAGGTGATGATTAAATGATTGTGAGTCCGGTGACTACTTTAAGCAGTAAAAGTGGCCAAGGAAGACATATTTCTTCCTTCATATTCTGTTTCTTTTCAGTGCTCAGGAACCCTGGTCAAAGGAACACCACTAGAGAACACTGAAGGAGGTATGTCAGGTGGTTCTGCTTTTCCATAGGGACCCTACGATGAATGCCTAGAGAGGGTATTGACATGGCAACCTGATGCCAGCACATCTGTCCACAACTGGTGAGTCTCACACCCTTCAGTTACAGTGAGAGATGTACGATCTGGTAAAAACCAAGTCTTCAAGTTAAATCTCTCTCTCTCTCTGTCTCTTTCTCTCTTTTTGGAGATGGAGTCATGCTCTGTCACCCAGGCTGGAGTGCAGTGGCCCTATCTCGGCTCACTGCAAGCTCCACCTCTCAGGTTCATGCCATTCTCCTTCCTCAGCCTCCTGAGTAGCTGGGACTACAGGCACCGGCCACCATGCCCAGAGAATTTTTTGTGTTTTTAGTGGAGACGGGGTTTCACCGTGTTAGCCAGGATGGTCTTGATCTCCTGACCTCGTGATCCGCCTGCCTTGGCCTCCCAAAGTGCTGGGATTACAGGCGTGAGCCACCACACCCGGCCTCTCTCTCTCTTTTTTTTTTTTTTTTTTGAGATGAAGTCTCATTCTGTTGTCCAGGCTGGAGTGCAATGGTGCAATCTTGGCTCACTGCAACCTCCGTCTCCTGGGTTCAAGTGATTCTCCTGCCTCAGCCTCCCAAGTAGCTGGGATTTCAGGCACCTGCCACCATGCCTGGCTAATTTTTGTATTTTTAGTAGAGAAGGGGTTTCACCATGTTGGCCAGGCTGGTCTCCAACTACTGACCTCAAGTGATCCACCTGCCTTGGCCTCACAAAGTGCTGAGACTACAGGCATAAGCCACCGTGCCCGACCTGGTTAATTCTCTTAAGAGCAGCATTCAAAGTGCATTCTTATTGTGTCCTGGCTCTGAATCGACATGGTCAGGATGGAGGCAAACCTTGATGCAGAGCCCGCAGAATTATTAAACAGGACAGACTCCTATGGGTGAACATACAGGAAGCGTATCCACAGAAGGGCTAATGAAATCTTATTGAACAGTCACCTAGCAAACTGCTGGCTCATTTTTAATGGTCTGTTCTATCCCTTTATGCTGATTTGCTTGGAGGTAATAAGGCATAATAGTGTTGATTTAGAGAGGCTCTTGACTACAAATTCATCAGCTTACTGGAGGTAATTGTCAGAGGCAACATGGCATTGTTCAATGAATTACACCTGGTCAGCACCTAAGGCTGAATGTTGTAGCTAAGGTTTGAGATCAAACTAGGAGTTTCAGTTTTTCTAGGCTAAAATCTGGTGCCAGCCTCCTCCCTTTTTCTCATTTTATCTTAAATGATTTCCTCCTGGCTTATTCTGTTCTGGCCTCTTCCACCTTCTTTCTGTTACTTAAATAGGCCAAAATCCTTCGTCGCAAGTCCTTTGCTCCAGCTGTTTGCATTTCTCCTAGATTTTCCTGTGAGGGGCTTGCTCCCTCCGTCAATAAGCCTCAACTCTAATGTCACCTTCTCAGAGACATCTTAACGAAATTAGAGTACCATTTCTCCCATCTCTCACTTCAGCTATTATCAAATGCCCTTTTTTGTTTTCTTCATAGCATTTATCACTCTTTAGAGATTATTATCTTTCTTTTCTCTTTCTCTTTGAAGGCTTTTTTTTTTTTTTTTTTTTTTTTTTTTCTCAGACAGAATGCTCTGTTGCCTGGACTGGAGAGCAGTGACAAAATCTTGGCTCACTGCAACCTTTGTGTTAGGTCCAAATGCCAGAGTCTGGGTTCAGCCCATGCTGAAGTCAGATGGGAGTGGGTGGATGGGCAGAAAGAATACTTGGGGGGCCGTAGGCAGGTGAAATGTAGTTTCATTCAGCAGCTTTCTCATCAGTAGCTTACTCACATTAGCTCTCTTACACTGTCCACCTTTATCTCAGCTATTTGCTCCGGCTCTGCGGCTCCTGCCACCCCCATGCCTGCAGCTGCATGGCGGGCTTTCCCTTGCCTTTGGGATCAGCAGCTTAACTCTTTCTCTCCCTGGGTACCAGTGCAAACTGTGCTGTGGCTCCCCTCTGTCTGCAAGTTGGACATCTTTGGCTCTCTCTCTCTCTCTTTCTCTGGTTGCCAGCGCGCCTGCCATGTCAAGCCATGTTGAGCTGAGCTGAGCCCCAGGAGCCAAGCCAAGAGCCGCTGTAGAGCGTCAGCAGGACAGTTATACCTTTTACAGACAATAGTGGCTTAGAGCCAAGTATGAACTTACACAGACAGGTTACATAACAAGTGGAGGTGTGCACCTGTGCACCAGACTGACTGAGTCATGCAGGCCTGACGCCTGCCTTGGCCTATCCTTGACCAAAGCACATCCATGTACCTTACACTCCACCTCTTGGGTTCAAGCAATTCTGCTGCCTCAGCCTTCCGAGTAGCTGGTATTACAGGTACACACCACCATGCTCTGGCTAATTTTTGTGTTTTTAGTAGAGACAGAGTTTTGTCATGTTGGCCAGGCTCGTCTCAAACTACCGGGCTCACGTGATCCATCCACCTCGGCCTCCCAAAGTATTGGGATTACAGGTGTGAGATATGGTTTATGGTATAAATATTTAGAAGCAAACAGAGGAGAAAATCTTCAGAACCCCGGACTATGTGAAGAATTCTTAGACATGACACCAATATTATAATTCTATAAAAGAAAATAAATAAATTGGGCTTCTTTAATACTAAAAACTTTTGCTCAATGGAAGATCCTGTTAAGAAGATGAAAATACAAGCTACAGATTGAAGGAAAACATTTGTCAACCACTTCCAAACCATATATGTGATAAAGAACTCTCAAAACTCAGCAGTAGTCCGGGCATGGTGGCTCACGCCTGTAATCCCAGCACTTTGGGAGGCCTGATGGCATTTTCTATTTGAATTTTAAGTTCCATTTTAAGGTTAAGAGAACTGGACTTTACTTAACACTGTGTCCCATGGACTCAACACGGGACCTGGCTCTTAGAACAAACTTGATAAATATTTGTTCACTGAATGAATAAAAAACATTCCTGGGCACGGTTGCTCACGCCTGTAATCCCAGCACTTTGGGAGGCAGAGGTGGGTGGATCACCTGAGGTCAGGAGTTTGAGACCAGCCTGGCCAACATGATGAAACCCTGTCTTTACTAAAAATACAAAAATTAGATGGGAGTGGTGGCGCATGCCTGTAGTCCCAGCTACTCAGGAGGCTGAGGCAGGAGAATCACTTGAGCCCAGGAGGCAGAGGTTGCAGTGAGCTCAGATCGTGCCACTGCACTACAGCCTTGCCAACAGAGTGAGACTCCATCTCCAAAACAACAGCAACAACAACAACAACAACAACATTCCCATCCATAGTAACCTTTTAAAGCTCTGGGCCAGCAGCCCATCTTTGCTTTCGTCAGTTGCCACACGGAATCGTGTATGTTCAAGCCACCCATTTTCCTGACCAACCTAAACTTAATCAAATATGTTAACAGCTTCAGATGTCCCTTCAGATGGCGGTCACAAGCCCAGCCCTGAGTTCTGCAGGTCCCCATGCAAATCAGGAGAGACAGCCTTGCAGCCGGCCCTGAAATCTGGGATCTGGAATCTTTTGCTCCCAAATGACCTTGAGACTCTGCACAGATCTCAGGTTACCATTTTGCTCTCCCCTATTAGTCCTAGTTTTTAGGACTATGCCACTGCTTGTTTTCTAACACCCTCCTTCTCTCCAGTCTGGGAACTGAAGGCCTGCCCTTGGCAAGGATCCTGTTCCACATGGACAAAAATGTCTAAATGACAACCATCTGCCATCTACTGGCTCTCTTTCCTTTCCAGCTTTCTCTGCCTACCCCCCCACCCCCAACCAAGTTAATTACTGCTTGACAATCCAGAAAGTCCTGGAAGGCTGGGGAAGGCAATGCCATTACACCTCCCTGATCAGGATCGCTTGCCTTTGGAAGAAAGAAAAAACATAGTGGATAGTTAGTACCTTCAGCAAGGCTTGAAATTCTTGCTTTGCTGTTAGAGTAAGCATTTTTGCATTTTACGTGTTTTATTTCAAATGCAGCATTGGTATGATCAGATAAGTTGACACTGGCATTTCTGATTTTCCATTTTCCTCTTTCTCTCTCTCTCTCTCTTTTTTTTTTTTTTTTGCTTTTTATTGATATTTGTACTTTAAGAATCTAAATATAGGGATTCTGGTACCCTTCTTAAAATCCAACTTTTCTTGATACCATGTCTTGTTTCAAGTATGTAAACAAGCTATTGTGTTCTCCGGTGCCAACTGGTAAGAAGGAAGAGAGGGAAGTTTAGCTTTGTATTCTCCTGGCTCCTCCCCAGTGGGTTGCTAGGCAGGCCACAGCTCTTGCTGTGAGGACTTCCGCAGCTACAGCTCCCTGGTATCTCCTCTCCCTCTCGCCCAGTCAGGCCTAGGAGTGGTAATAGTACCCCACTGTTGCTACCCCTAGGGTGCTTCACCTTTCTTGGTTTCTCTTTTCTCTTCCTGCACCTTTGTAAATGGTCCCTTTATTAAGCTTTATCCAATTATCTGTTGGAGGGTGTCATTTGTTTCTAATGAGACCTTAAGTATATGGGATATGAATTAGGGTAAAAGCATTAGTCCATGAGATATGGTATATGGTATAAATGTTTAGAAGAAAACATAGGAGAAAATCTTCAGAACCCCGGACTATGTGAAGAATTCTTAGACATGACACCAATATTATAATTCTATAAAAGAAAATAAATAAATTGGGCTTCTTCAATACTAAAAACTTTTGCTCAATGAAAGATCCTGTTAAGAAGATGAAAATACAAGCTACAGATTGAAGGAAAACATTTGTCAACCACTTCCAAACCATATATGTGATAAAGAACTCTCAAAACTCAGTAGTAGTCCGGGCACGGTGACTCACACCTGTAATCCCAACACTTTGGGAGGCTGAGGCAGGTGGATCATGAGGTCAGGAGATTGAGACCATCCTGGCTAACACGGTGAAACTCTGTCTCTACTAAAAATACAAAAAATTAGCCGGTCGCAGTGGTGGGCACCTGTAGTCCCAGCTACTCGGGAGGCTGAGGCAGGAGAATGGCATGAACTCGGGAGGTGGAGCTTGCAGTGAGCCAAGATAGCACCACTGCACTCCAGCCTGGGTGACAGAGCGAGACTGCATCTCACAAAAAAAAAAAAAAAAAAAAAAAAAAATTCTTAAAAAGAAGTGATAACACCAAATGCTGGCAAGAATGCAGAGAAATTGGATCCCTTATACATTACTGGTGGGAATGCAAAATGGTACAACCACTTGAAAATAGTTTGGCCATCTCTTAAAAATTTAATCACATTTTACCATACAACTCAGCAATGATACTCCTGAGCATTCAACCCAAAGAAAAGAAAACTTATAGACACCAAAATGTATACGCAAATGTTTATAGCAGCTTTATTTGTAATAGCCAAAGATTAGAAACAACCCAGATCCCCTTCCATGGGTGAATGAATGATCAAACTGTGTGGCATCCATACCATGAAATACTACTCAGCAACAAAAAGGAATCAACTATTATTACACATGTAACAAGGTGGATGCATCTCAAGGCAATTATGCTGAGTGAAAAAAAGGTTATAAACAGAAGGTAACATACTGTATTATTCTATTTGTATTACATTCTCCAAATGACAAATTTATAGAGATGGAGAACAGAGTAGTGGTTGCCAGAGGATAGAGATGGTCTCTGGGAGGCAGATGGATGAGTATAACTATAAAATGGAACCATTAGGGATCTTCACAGTAATGAAACAGATCTGTACCCTTATCACATCTACATGTAATAAAAGTGTCTGAATCACACACATATGCACATACACACAAGTGCCTGTCAACATTGGTGAAATCTGAGTAAGACTGTACTTGTACCAACATCATTTTCTTGGTCTTGATAATGTATTAGTTATGTAAGATGTTATTTTTGAAGGTGAAAACGGGTGAAATATACATGGGACTTCTTTGTATTATTTTGGCAACTTCTTGTGATTCTGTAATTATTTGAAAATAAAATTGGCCCCACATTGGGACCATTAACTTGGGAAATATGTTGTTTTATTCTTTAGCATGGGAGAAGGGGGAAGATGAGGGTACTGCCACAAGAATTTTGCTGTTAGCTATATGTCATTGCTAAGCTCTGTCATTAATTGTTAAATTGACAAACGGCCTAAAATCATGATCCCATTATTCCAACAGGAATATTTTATTTTCAATTGTTGTTTAATGTAAAAACATAAACTTTCCTTAAAAATGGGTTTTCCATATACTGTTTTCTTGTGGAAGTATTTCCAGGAAAGAATATCAAATCCATAGAAAGTTTTCTCATTGTACAAATATAAAAATACAAAATGCTAGCAATTTGCTCCTTAAGAATGCTCAAACTTGTGCAGAGACTTTACACATCTTCAGGGAGCCCTGGGTACACTTACAGAGACTTTCTAAAGAGGTATCATCATTCAGTGATGACCAAAAACTGCAGTAACTCCAAACACACTCTGCACGAAGAGAACACAAGAAGAAACACTGATGGAGGCAGTGTGGCATTTCAGGAGGCTGTGGCAGCTGTGAACTTTGCCTAACCAGGGTGATGAGCTTTTCTCTTTGGTTACAGACACAGAGAACTTGGCTTTCAAGTCAGAGCACTGACTAGGGTTTGGACAACAAGGGAGAAGGTGGACAACATCAAACATCTCATTAATTCAAATAAACATGGAGACAGCCTGATTTTATTCAATCTCAAAATTATATACTTCCTGAAAGGCTGACATAATATTTCCAAATAGATCTACATCAAAAACTAGATTTAAAATATGTGATAGTGTTCCAGACATTTGTATATGTTGCTGTCATTATGTTAACAGTTCCTTGACAATTTTTATAAAGACCTCAAAAATTTTTCTAAAAATTGTTCCCAAAGCTTGAAGTGCATGCTTTGCCTGTACTACCACCTTCAGGAAGACTTCTGTAGTGCCTGGCACTAATGTACTTTCAAAAGGACACTAAATATTTCCCTTGCAATCTCTTCTTTTTCTTCTAGAGACACGTAAATTCCTCTTTTTTTATATACCCACGTTTTGACCCACTCAAGTTATAAACATTTTTTTAAAAAATAAATAAATGAAATTCGAGACTCAATAAAGACTTGCTATATTCTAATTTTACAGATTAAAGACATTTTATGGCATAATAGTGTTGTGGGACTTTTTCCTTAGTTCAGCTAAAGACAGGGTTCCTTATCACATGGCCACGAAAAATTAGGCTCACAGACAATTTGAAGCATGAGGAAGGCAGGGTTTATTGGGTGAAATGGAAGAAAAGGTGAAACAGAGACTCTTAGCAAAGCGAGAGAGTGTGTTTCCTGCCAGTGGGCTTCCCGCCTCACAGATTGAATCCTAGGTTCCACCCAGGAAGAGGAGGGGCCAAGCTCCTCCCGCTGCAAACGCGCGGGAACTTCTGTGGCTCCATCCCAGTGCGCACTCCTCCCAGTGCACTGGCCGTTTGGAGTTTTGCCAGGGAGCGCTTTCCACCTGCCTGTCTCAATACAAAGAATATGTGGATTTGGATTCAGGGACACCGTTATCACCTATGTGACTTTAGGTAAGTTACAAACACAGCGAGCCTCAGTTTTTGTACTAGTAAAACCTATTATGGCACAGGTTTGCTGGACGGATGAATGAGGTCGTGACCGTTGAAGTGATTTGTAATGTACTTACATTAGGACTGGAGTTAGTAGGCTAACTCAGAGGCCACAGTTAGTGGTACTGACAGAGATTGCATTTAGGTCTTCCCAAAGGTGGTTCCGTTCTTTATTCTTTGATGTTTTCCATATTTAATGTTGTTACTCATCTTTTAGCATGTTCTAAAGTGGGTCTGAGGACAGTGAGTAACATGACACAAAGAGTACCAGGGCGAGATTATGTCTGTCACAGATGAAAATACTCTATTTATGTATCATAGTAATCTATTCATTGGTTTATGGACCCAAAATTCTCCAGGGGGACTCACAAATCCCCATAATGTTTCTATGTGCCAGATTTTTCATTTCGAACTCTGATTTAGTTGACAGATGTGTAAAAATCACATGTAGCCAAATGACTCTTCAGTCAGCACTAAGCTCATAATGCTGAAGACTGGTTATTCCTGCTAAGATTCACTGGACCCTCTGCTCAGACTATGTTTTTCAAATCTCATATTAGAGCTTAATGTTATTTTATTTTAATGCCAATGCTCTGCTCCCCAATGCCATATCTTTAAAATATTGTGCCCCATTCTAATACAAACACTGACTTACATGGAGAGCTCTCTTTTGAGGAAGTCGAAGTAGATCAGTAACTAAATTCAGTTCCTTAAAGGTGTTATAGTAAAACTCAGAGAGTCACACAGAAGTCAGATTGGGAGAAAGTTTCTTTCTTTCTTTTTTTTTTTTTTTTGAGACGGAGTCTCGCTCTGTTGCCCAGGCTGGAGTGCAGTGGCGTGAACTCAGCTCACTGCAAACTCTGCCTCCTGGGTTCACGCCATTCTCCTGCCTCAGCCTCCTGAGTAGCTGGGACTACAGGGGCCCGCCACCATGCTGGGCTAATTTTTTGTTATTTTTAGTAGAGACGGGGTTTCACTGAGTTGGCCAGGATGGTCTTGATCTCCTGACCTTGTGATCTGCCTGCCTCGGTCTCCCAAAGTGCTGGGATTACAGGCATGAGCCACTGCGCCTGGCCTGAAAGTTTCTTAGAATAATAAATTTTAAAATCTTAAAAGATAATAATTAGTTGGATGGTAAATATTGAGTCTCAACTTCATCATGTCTCTAATAAAGAAGCTGGTATATGGAGGTAAGTTGACTTGCCCCAAATCTGCTGAGAGTAACTGGTAGAGCTAGAATTTGCATCCACGTGTCTTCTGGTTACTCCAGTTTGAGTGCTCTTTTGGCACTTTTACTATCCTTTACATAAAACTATTAATTGTGTATTGGTAGGACAGTTTCAGTAAGCACAGAAAGGATATTAATGGCAGTGCTATATCAAGAAGTGGACAAATTCCTGTGTTTTGTTTTAGATTTTGTGATGATGATAGTAGTCCTTAAGTAGGATAGCTATGTGATAGAAAAAAACTTTACAAATTTTGCTGCATCTTTTTTTTTTTTTTTTTGCTCTTTGTGTTATTTCAGAGTATTTTCCCCACCCTCTTTTTCTCTTCAACTGGGGAAAACAAACCCAAAATATGATTCTACATGAAAAATTTCATTAGTTTGATTTTTTTCTTAGAAATTCTGTTATACTTCTTAATATATGACAGCTTTTAAAAATGACTTTATTTCTTTAAAAAGAAAAAAATGGGTTTCAATTTGCAGTGCAGGCAAGGTATATCAAAATATGTGCTAGGATATGTATCAGGAAAGTCTAGCCTGAAATAGAGTAGACCTGTGATATTTATAAATATTTACAAATGAATCTTTTAGTCACTCCCTGAATTTCTAAATAGTGCTTTGGCTGCCAAAAAAAAAATAAAAATAAAAATAAAGATCTAGTACTTCCAAACGTCATGTAGAGAATGTAAATGGTGTAATTCTAGAGGAAGACAACAGAGAAGAGTGGGGACTATGGTTCACTGGAAAGTGCATGACCTATCTTAAGGGACCATTCATAATCAACTTTAGTCCTGTGATGTCATAGGAGAATGCAATTTCAGTATTAAGTGTTCCTGATTTTGTTTTTTGAGAAATTTGAAGTATTGCTTTTTTTTTCTTTAATGGTGACAACTAATTTCAATTAAAAAACATCCAGGCCAAATTAAATACATCTGTCATTGTATCTGGCCTGTGGGTCTTTAGCTTTTGACCTCTGATCTAAAGCATTTAATTCCTTCCTATAAAATTTAGTTGTGACAAGTAGAGTGCAGCAAAGCTGAATTAAAAGCAGATGCTGGACGGTCAGCCACACTCAGCCCTTAACACTGCTCTTTATAACTACATGATTCAAATTCAGGATTTAGAAAAATAATACGTTCCTTTAAGCTATGGTCTCAAGATCTCTGATGGAAACTGCATGATATCCTTACAGCCAATATTTCCTGTATTTGAAAGCTCATTGATTTGGAAAGTTCTCTGTGGTCCTTTTTGTTCTTGTTCTAAAAAACCCAAAAAACCAAAACAAACTAACCCAGGGGATTAATCATGATAGGTAGAAGGCCTTAAATGATAAGGTCTTACACTGAGAGCAGTTCCTGCCAACTTCCTCAATACACGTGGCTGGTTTGATCAAGATAAAACCATGATATTGAAAGAGTTTTGATATTTTCTTTCATTAACACTTTTTAAATCCAAATACTCTATTTACAATTTTGTATTTTGCAAAGATGAAACCAATGTCTCAAGAATGAATGATTAAAAAATGAAAAAGGCAATTACTATAATACAATTTAGCATTAAGAGAAAGAAACCACTCTTCTAGAGTATTCTGCATTGTGTGTGTATATATATATATATTTCAGTCTAGGGTTGTTGCTCTTATTAGTAACAGTTTGATGCAAAAACTCATTAAGGATACTAAAAACTGCTCTTATGTTAAATTCAACCGTCTTTATTGGATTTATCACTTTAAAATAGCTGTTCTCAAATTTTATCATCTATGTAGTACTAGTCTTCAATGATGACTACCAACAACTCTTCCTAACCCTGTACATTCATGGTGCCCCTTCCATCAAAAAGTAGAGTCTTGTTTCCCTTTCCTTGAATCTGGTCAGGTCACATGACTTGCTTTGATCAACAGAAAGCAGCAGAAGAGTCCCTGAGTCAGTTCTGGGACTAGCCGTGAAGAGACCTGGCAATTTTCATGTCTATGATCTTGGAAATTGGCTTCCATGTGAAGAAGCACAGAGTAGACTACTGAATGGGGAGGGACCAGAGGAGAGAGAGAGTTTCCCCATGGAAGAGGACTTTGGTGCCCCATTGATGGTCAGCACCAAGTGCCAGACCATGAGTGAGACCCTCTTGGATAATTCAGTCCAGTAGAGCTCCCAGCTGAATGCAGCCATTTAAGTGAAGTCAGCTGATATCACAGTGGAGCACAAGTCCAGCCAATCCACAGAATTGCAAGAAAAAAAAAACAGTCATTATTTTGAGCCATTACATTTTGGAATGGTTGTTTATGCAGTGGTAAATAACTGACATGACCTGCTTGTTACTAATGCTGAGATCTTGGCATCTCTTGCAGAGATTCTGACTCAATAGGTTTGGATGAGGCTTGGGAATCTGCTAGTTTAACAAGGTCCTGGAATAATTCAATGCCAGGTAGTATTTTCAGAACCATACTCAGGACCATTACTCTGAAGTACTCCCAGGGATTATTCAAGAAATTTATTGTCAAGTATGAAGAAAATACTAGAATTTCTGTTTCTATATTTCTTTGGTCTAAAAAAATGTAAATAAATTGTGCTTGACTGTGATTGACATCCTGTATATTAGGTGCTCATGTGATTTTTTTGGGCATGTTATCCTTGAAATAGAAGGGACCATCTAATGTAAAGAGGAGTGGACATTCTCTCCTTTCATTCCTTTCGGAACCACCTAGCTTACATGTGTCTATCCTAAGTGAATCTATGGATTATACTATAGAATATATTATATTATAGAATCTTCCCAGTGTTTAGTAATAAGATGGGGGGTTGACCATGAAAATCTCTTATGCCTTACTTACAGTTCAGTGGTCACTTTGAGACAAAACATTTGGAATTGTCAAATTTAAAGACACATAGTTCACATTGCTTTCACAAAATACAAGTTTCTAAGTAGGCTGACCTTTCTGTGATAAGTAACTGTGAGTAGAATGCTACCTAGTAGAAAATTAACATAGGCACGTACACACACATACTTGCTCATTTCCTTTGTACCCACAAAATAGCATCAGTTTTCACAGTAAGTGAGAATGTTTCTTTTCTTTTCTTTTTTTGTTGAGGAGCGTTTAAAAATAAATGATGGGAAATGTTTCCATTGTTATATGATTTTGCAGAAAATGATGTGTTACATAAGAAATTGCTTATTTTGGCACACTTCAAAAATTTGGAAACAGAACTTAAAAATCTTTTTTCATATCTTCCAAGTTAAGAATTTTTATGTGTTTGAACACATTTATGATTAGTTTTTCAACAATGATTGGACATTAGAAAAAATGGAAATTTATTGGCTGAATTTTACCAAAAATCATATTTGGTTGAGGGATTAAAATATGAGCATAATGGTCAGGCAGGTGGCCCCCACCTGTAATCTCAACACTTTGGGAGGCTGAAGTGGGAGGATCCCATGAGCCCACGAGTTTGAGACCAGCCTGAGCAATATAGGGAGATCCTGTCTCTCTGAAAAATTTTAAAAATTAGCCCCACATCAGGGCATACACCTGTGGTCTGAGCTACTTGGGAGGCTGAGGTAGCAGGATGGCTTGAGCCTGGAGGTCGAGGCTGTAGTGAGCAGTGATTGCGCCACTGCACTACAGTCTGGGCGAGACCCTGTCTCAAAAAAAAAAAAAAAAAAAAAAGTGCATCGTGAGAAAGAACAGTCAAATGATGCAGTTCTTCCGTTTGGGATTTATATATATTTATGAGAAATCGTTTTCACCTATCTTTAAAAAGTCATAGCAAAAGAAACTGAACTTAGAAGCAGACCTTCAAATCCTTCAGATTATGAGACTGATGCGCTGCCCACTGCGCTAAGAGGGCCTCTGCAGACCTTCAAATCCTGTCACACGGTGTTAAACCAAAATTTGTGAAACTATTCAAACATATTATTGTATTAATTTAATTAATATTGTATTTTTAATGAGAGTTCTTTTTATTTTTTATTTTTTGAGACAAAGTCTTCCTCTGTCACCCAGACTGGAGTGCAGTGGTGTGATCTCGGCTCACTGCAACCTCCGCCTCCTTGGATCAAGTGATTCTCCTGCCTCGGCCTCCCAAGCAGCGGGGATTACAGGTGCCTGTCACCACACCTGGCAAATTTTTGTGTTTTTAGTAGAGATGAGGTTTCATCATGTTGGCCAGGCTGGTCTTGAACTTCTAACCTCAGGCAATCTGCCCACCCCAGCCTCCCAAAGTGCTGGGATTATAGGTGTGTGGCAGCGTGCCTGGCTGAGAGTTGTGTTTTTAAAAATACTATCACCTAATAAAATTCTGTATGCTTTATTATTTTATTTGGTAAATTTTCTTTTTTATTTTAGATATACCTAATATGACAGCACATATATATAATTTTATTATTTATTTATTTATTTTTGAGACAGAGTTTTACTCTTGTTGCCCAGGCTGGAGTGCAATGGCACTATCTTGGCTCACTGCAACCTCCGCCTCCCGGGTTCAAGCAATTCTCCTGTCTCAGCCTCCCGAGTAGCTGGAATTACAGGCATGCGGCACCATGCCTGGCTAATTTTTGTATTCTTGATAGAGATGGGATTTCTCCATGTCAGTCAGGCTGGTCTCGAACTCCTGACCTCAGGTGATCCACCTGCCTTGGCCTCCCAAGTTGCTGGGATTACAGGTGTGAGCCACCATGCCCAGCCTATGATTTTAAAATGAATAAATATACAACTACTTGCAGTTCATACTTGGACATTTTTTACTGATGGAGTGTATTATCTAAAAACTTGGGAGACCAAAATTCTAGAATATCAAGAATTTTTTTTTTTTTTTTTTTTTTTTGAGACAGGGTCTCACTCTGTTGCCCAGTCCTGAGTGGAGTGGTGCAATCACAGCTCACTGCAGCCTCAACGTCCCAAGCTCAAGTGGTCTTCTTGCCTCAGCCACCTGAGTAGCTGGAACTACTACAGGCATGCACCATGACACCAGGCTGATTTTTAATTTTTTGGTAGAGACAGTTTCACCATGTTGCCCAAGCTGGTTTTGAACTCTGAAGTTCAGGCCTTCCTCCCGCCTTGGTCTCCTAAAGTGCTGAGATTACAGGCGTGAACTACTGTGCCTGTCTCAAGGACCTTTTAGAGTATCTTCCATGTTTGTCACTCTGTGGGAAATAATGTATTTCTGATTGCCCATTGGTGACCCGGCTTTAGAGCAGGAACATAGTGTTTCAGGCCTTTTTTGGATGAGAGAATGGGGTCCTGGCTTAGATCCATCTTTTGGCAGATCACTTGCAGTTGGTGTTGTTAGAGTCTACTCTAAAATAACATAATTATACATATATGGTGCCTTATGAGAATTCTATTTAGCATATACTACAAAGGACAGCACATTTCTGAATAGATTATCTTTTTCTTATATATTCTAGAATTGACATTTAGCTCTCTATCTTGAAAATAAACCATCCTGACAAAATTACTTTTTTAAAAATTCTACTTTTTAATTTTTTTTTTTTTTTTTTTTTGGCCTGATGCTGTGAGAAACATTAGCAAGGAGAAACTAAACTTCATTCAGCAGAGGTTCCTGGTCATTTTAGCCCTCAGGAGGGGAACCCACTATTTTTCTCATTCTTGCTCTCTGGGAAAGCAGACGGATCATTTTAGTGCAGGCACTTCTCAGCTGTATGGTGTGTGGTGAGTGCATCATTAAACAGGGGCACATGCTTGTAGGCAAAAGTACATTTCAGTAAGTGGATTGAAACCTCGCTGGATTGTGCTGCAGCAATTTAAACCTCTTATTCCATTTTACTATTGGAGAATTCACGATAAGCAACTTGTATAAAGAAGAATACTACAGAAAAACATGCTCTGTGGTAAGCACTTGAGGTGGCGACGTAGTCTCAAAGCGCAAACCTTCTTTCTTTTAATTTATCAGGTTCCCTTGATATTATAGATGTTATAAGATTGGACGCCACAAATGCTAAACCAACATGGATGAAATATGTGTTATCTTCATAGTAGAAGGTGTAATATAAATAAAAGGAAACACCTTTAGGAAATACTTTCCATTCACACTTTAGTCCTTTGGTGATTGTCTATAATATATTTAAATGAGTGCTGTAGTTCACCCAGTATATATCTGACAATGTAGTTGCTCACATTTTTATCATTTTATCAACTGGATGTGTTAAATTATTATTCATTACTTAAAAACACCCTCCCTCCACCTCTGGCCTTTTAAGACTCTCTAAGAATGGCATATAATCCTGGGAACATTTTTATTACATTTGTTTGTGGAGGGGCCTAGTGGGTGAAGGTAAAAATTTGGGACATTTCTTCAAAGAAGAAAGGGACAGAGACACTAAGGGGGTGATCAGAGTTTGAGGAGAAAAAAGGAAAAAGATTCATGTGACAGGATAAGGGAAGAGAACCTGAGGGATTTCAGAAAAGGAGAAAGGAGATGAGGGATAGAGGAGAAAGGGTTTTTTAAAAGATTCCCTCCCTCAGGTCCTCGCTTCCAAGACAACAAAGAAAAGAAGGAACAATGGTGGTGCGCAAAAAGGCCATGACCATATGTAGCCTATTTGCTGCACAAATTGAGCCCAATGCATGACCAGCGACAAGGCTATTAACAAGTTCGTCATTCGAAACATAGTAGAGGTTACAGCTGTCAGGGACATTTCTAAAGTGAGCATCTGCCGGGCGCGGTGGCTCACGCCTGTGATCCCAGCACTTTGGGAGGCTGAGGCGGGCAGATCACGAGGACCGGAGATTGAGACCATCCTCGCTAACACGGTGAAACCCCGTCTCTACTAAAAATACAAAAAAATTGGCCGGGCGTGGTGGTGGGCTCCTGTAGTCCCAGCTACTCGGGAGGCTGAGGTAGGAGAATGGCCTGAACCCGGGAGGCGGAGCTTGCAGTGAGCAAAGATCGCGCCACTGCACTCCAGCCTGGGCGACAGAGTGAGATTCCGTCTCAAAAATAAATAAATAAAAATAAATAAATAAACAAATAAAGTGAGCATCTTTGACAGCAAAGTGCTTCCCAAGCTGTGTGGGAAGTTACTTTGTCCTGTGAGTTGTGCCATTCACAGCAAGGTAGTCAGGAATCGATCTTGTGAAGCCTGCAAGGACCGAACACCTTCACCCCAGTTTAGACCTGCGAGTGCTGCCCCATGACCCCCACCAAAGCCCACGTAAGGAGCTGAGTCCTTAAGGACTGAAGAAAAATTATCCTCTGGAGAAAAAGAAAATGGGAATTGTACCTAAAAGAAAAAAAAATTGGTTACGTTGTCCATTATGTAACTCCTCTTTTAGCCTTCCAACAAAGCCTCATGTAGAATTCAGTTGTTCAATGCTTTTGGAGTGTTTATATTTGTTTCTGATTCTGAATGTATGTGTGAGGCTAGTTTTAAAGTGTCAAGGGGTTTGAAAGAGCAGAAATCTTTTAGAGTTTTGGTTAACATAAGCAGTGGAGTACTAAGAAGCAGAATGTGGTTGGGTTGGGTGAGTTGCTTTGGTAGAAAGGAATATCTTATGATGGATAACATTTAGAGCTTTTCATGCATGGTGGTAATAAAGAACAGACTGATTTTTACATACTTCTATTGTTTTAAAATTTGCGACTCATGTGTCTCCTTGTTGCAGGTGCCCAGGCTGAGTGCTTCCACTATCCACCTTGATCTGTCATTGGAAAACAGCCAACAGTTTTAATTTAAAATAAGCCAGGCACGGTGGCTCATGCCTATAATCCCAGCACTTTGGGAGGCTGAGATAGGAGAATCACTTGAATCTGCGAGTTCGATAGCAGCCTAGGCAACATAGTGAGACCCAGTATCTCCAAAAAAAAAAAAAAAAAAAATAATACATCTGGGTGCAGTGGTGTGCACCTGTAGTCCCAGCTATGCAGGAGGCTGAGGCAGGAAGATGCTTGAGCCCAGGATATCGAGGCTGCAGTGAGCCATGATCATGCCACTGTGCTCCAGCCTGGGTGGCAGAGTGAGACTCTGTCTCAAAAAATAATCTCAAAATAAAAATAAATAAATAAATAAATAAAAATAAAATAAGGCATATGTGTGGCAACTTCCATCAGAAGCTTGTCACTCTCTTTTTCCAGCTGTTCTCTACCAACTTAGAAGACATTGCAGGTATGTAAGTGTACGATGAACTTGAAAATTCCTGGTGACTTTGGTCTTAATTTGTAGCCATCCTTTCTGTACTCAAATCTGAGGCATCCTCTAAAACTGGGAATATAGAGAATGACATTTCTGTCTTCCTTTTTTTTTTTTTTTGCAGATGGAGTCTCACTCTGTCACCCAGACTGGAGTGCAATGGTGCAATCTCAGCTCACTACAACCTCCACCTCCCTGGTTCAAGTGATTCTCCTGCCTCAGCCTTCCGAGTACTTGGGACTACAGGCACGCGCCACCATGCCTGGCTAATTTTTTGTGTTTTTATTAGAGACAGGATTTCACCATGTTGGCCAGGCTGGTCTGACCTCAGGGGATCCTCCTGCCTCAGCCTCTCAAAGTGCTGGGATTACAGGTGTGAGCCACCACGTCCCACCTTCTGTCCTCCTTTTGGTAGCTGAAATTCCTCTGTACTATTTCTGATCCTGTGTAAATAGGTTGGAATAGGATTCTGCTTTTTCAGTTTTCATCCTTTCTTTCTCATCGTCCTCCTCTTTTTTCTTTCTCTCATTTTGTGTCTACCTGTCCTTTTTGCTGGCTCTTATTTCCATATCCATAACAGTGAATTGTTAGAGAATAGGGTGAATACAATGGGACATACAGCACCTGGTGGTAAATATCCTGCTGCCTTTCTTCTTCACAGCTAGTCAAACTCAAGTTTAATAAGTTTCTATCAGTTATGTTTTCTCAGGGCAATCAAAAGGGAGAGTTAGAGAAAAGGGAGAACACATAGGAAAATGCATAAGCAAAGACACTACTATGAAAATAACGAGGCTGAGCGTGGTGAGTCACACCTGTAATACCAGCATTTTGGGAGGCCGAGGCGGGTGGATCACAAGGTCATGAGATTGAGAACACCCTGATAAACATGGTGAAACCCTGTCTCTACTAAAAATACAAAAATTAGCCAGGCATGGTGGCATGTGCCTGTAGTCTCAGCTACAAGGGAGGCTGAGGCAGGAAAATTACTTGAACCCATGAGGCGGAGGTTGCAGTGAGCCGAGATTGCACCTATTGTACTCCAGCCTGGGCAACAAGAGCAAAACTCCGTCTCAAACAACAACAACAACAACAACAAAAAAATAAAATGAAGGCCTTAAAAGTTGTCAGTCATTTGTTTCTAGTTGGCTGTCTTCTCTTTGTGCCTATGCTTGTGGAATACTTACAATGGGATTAGAAGCCTTAGTTGTTTGCTTGTTTTGATGGAACTTAGACTTCCACCCTGTAGTAGGTAACTGTTGAATTGCTAAAGCTGGAGTTCTGCTAATACTTGTGTTGCTACATCTACAATATTTTAAGGAGGGGGAGAGAGCTAGTGACAGCACAAACACAAATTCCTTACACGGACTCTTAGGTCATTTGTGCCTTGCTTCCTTCTCCATACCTTTTTGGTCACTGCTGGAGAGTCCTTGGTCATTGGTTGTACACCTTTGCTCTTCTGATAAAATTTCAGAGTTAGTATATGGGCAGTTTCAGGGGGGTATGGATGGTGGCCTGAAGCTGGTGCCCAGGCTGCCAAGACATGGCACACCCTCTTTCCTTCTTCCTCCAAACTTTGGCTGTGCTGTTTTTGACCACATGTGAACTACTGAACCACAGCTGGAACAGAGATCATCAAACTCTTTCTGTAAAGGACCAGATAGTAAATGTATCAGGTTTTGTAGGCAAGATACTCCTTTTGCAATTATCCAGCTTTGCTGTTGAAGTGCAAAAGCAGCCATAGATGTAAACCAATGGGTGTGGCTATGTTCAAATGACATTTATTTATGAACACTGAAATCTGAATTTCATATACGTTTTATATATCACAAAATATTATTCCTCTTGATTTTTTCCTCAACTGTTTACAAATACAGAAACTGTTTATAGCTTGTAGGCTGTACAAAAGCAAGAGTGTAGACTGGATTTAGTCTGAGAGCTGTGGTTTGCTGATCAGGAATGAGAACATTGTCCTTTGTTATGTTACCGTGCACTACAAGTTTAGTGGCTTAACACGACAGCCATTTACTTATTTAGCTTGCTATTTGCTTGTTGGCAATTTGGGTGGGCTCAACTGGGTGGGTTTTGACTAGGTTCAGTCATGTAACTGTGGTCAGCTGTTGGTCAGCTAGTTGACTCTGTTTCTGTTGGTTAGGGCAACAAAGGTGACTGGGCCATGTGTCTCTCATCATTCAGCAGGCTAACCTGTGCTCGTTCACATGCTGGTTCTAGGATTAGCCAACACAGCAAACTCCCATGTATGAGCACTTTTTGAGGTTCTGCTGGTGTCATTTTGCAATTGTCTCATTGTTTGAAGCAAGTCACCTGGTCTAGTCCAGAGTGTGGGGAAGAACTAAGCTTATGGATACAGGCAGGCATGAATGATTACGGTCTCTTACTGCCATGTCTTATCTTAGAAGGCCTCTAGTGTTGATGATTTATATCCTTTCTGCATTCATAATGTATTTCCTCCCAAGACCCCCTAAATCTCACCCAATCACAGCATCATATTCAATGTCCAGGATCTCTTGTTTGATAATTATGTTTGGGAGTGACTTTTTGGATGTAGATCCTCTTGATCCAGCTGCATTAAAAAGACAAGTTATGCAGTGAGAAGACAAACACATGATAACTGCAGTAGACACTGCTATTGGAAGGAGGGAAAATGGGAAACACATAGCAATCACTATGAAATTCTGAAACCCAGCCAGGCATAGATTTTCAGATCCTTATATTTCAAGGATCTGAAAATTTTCCTTGGAGAAAATTTTTGGAGAAAATTTTGGAAAAAATTCCAAGGAGAAAGTTTTCCTTGATTGGGATAAGATTCCACTTCTGGCAACTGCTTCTCCAGTGTCTTATTTTCTACTGCTCTCTGGAAGTAGTACTGTGTAGTCCATTGGGCATCACCGTTTTTGACTCTGTCCTCTGAAATGTCATTCCTTTTTAATAAGAAATGGCCTCTGTATGCAGCTGAATACCTTCCTCAACCTTCATTCCTGTAGAATGCTGGGAGCCCAGAAGCCTCTTTTTGTTTCAAGCTGATGTGAATATTTCAGTCCAAGCTGGTGGTGCTTTTGTTGGCACAATTGACTTCAGTGTTTTCAGAACTTCCTACAAGGCAGATTCAGGTTCACACCATACCCCAGAAGCCACATCTATAATTTTTATTGAGAGAGACTTTTTGAGACTTTTTACTTTGGTGTGTCAGCCTGCTGGGGTAAACAGTCTTTAAAAATCTTAAAAGCCATTTTTGTCTGAGTGTCTACTATGTGTAATCTTAAATTTTTCAGAGTTTTTAACAAAGGGACTTACAGTCACACTATGATTTGATCTTTACCCTGAAGCCATTTCTTATTTTGACAATTTTTTACTGACAGGGAAGATTGGAGATAAGGAACAATTTATTTTTTTACCAGCATGTTCCAGCCCCTCTTTATTTCTCCTAAGTTCTGCTTATAAACAGAATTTTTTAAAGCTCATCTCTCCTTTCTAGTACTTTATCATAGGCAGCTAAAAGAAGCCAATTAACAAGTTTAACTTTCTGTGAGGCTGTCGCCATTAATTAAATCCAAAAGTTCATTAGTTACCATAGGTAACATTTTACCAATTGTTCCACAACTACCAATCTCAAATAACTATTTTTCTAGGCTGTCATAGTAGTTTCTTTGCTACTTTTGCAGCCTCTGCTAACAGTGTGCTTACCATTTTTCAAGGCTTCATAGTTGCTTTGTTGCTTTTCCAGCTTCTACCAGCCACATCATTCCAAAGCCAAAATGTAACGTTTTTGGTTTCTGTTGCAGAAATGCCCCACTTCTAGGTACCAATGTCTTTCTGAATTATCTATGTCGCAAACAAGGCATTCCCAAATTTAGTGGCTTAAAACAATCATTTGTGTACGTGGGTTGGAAAATTTGGGCTGGGCTAATTACGGAGGAACTTTTGCTGGTCTTAACGTGGAGACCAGGCCACATATCTTTCATTATTAAGCCAGCTAGTCTGGGCTTGTTTCCACAATGGGAGTGGCAGGGATTCCAAGATCAGTCAGAGAAGAGAAACTCCAAAGAACAAATACTTCTCAAGTCTCTACTTGTGTTACATTTACTTTTGTCACATTGGCCAAAGCAGGTTACATGGCTAAGTCTAGATCAGCGTGAGTGTGGGAGGGAGTTACTCCCAGGCTTACATTGAAGGAGGTAATGGGTTCAGAGAAGGGTGAACAAAGTTGGCACCATTATTGCAACAATCTACTGGGCTTATGTTAAATAGAATAGACTACTATCTGACACATAGAAAGCCTATCAAACTTGCAGAGGAATTGCATCAGCAAAAGGGCTGCCAGCTTGCAGAAAAAACAAACAAAAAACAAACAAAAAACATGAAGTTTGCTCAAATTGCAAATTTTTTTTTTTTTTTTTTTTTTTTTTTTTTTTTTTTTGAGACGGAGTCTCGCTCTGCCGCCCAGGCTGGAGTGCAGTGGCCGGATCTCAGCTCACTGCAAGCTCCGCCTCCCGGGTCTACGCCATTCTCCTGCCTCAGCCTCCCGAGTAGCTGGGACTACAGGCGCCCGCCACCTCGCCCGGCTAGTTTTTTTTTTTTTTTTTTTTTTTAGTAGAGACGGGGTTTCACCGTGTTATCCGGGATGGTCTCGATCTTCTGACCTCGTGATCCGCCCGTCTCGGCCTCCCAAAGTGCTGGGATTACAGGCTTGAGCCACCGCGCCCGGCCCAAATTGCAAATTTAAAGTGATTGATTATGCAGCTAGCTGATGCAAACATCACAAATTCAAGTAATGACTTAAAATTTGGTAAATAGGATTTACCAAGTATCAGTACTACATACGTTTGTGCATGTGATTTTTGGAGGCTGAGCTATCAAAAATGCAAGCGGATGGATGGAAAGAAAAATACTTCTGAGATTAGGCAAACACAGTGAAAAATAACAATGGATACTATCTAACATTTATGGTGTATTGATCATGTGACAGACACTATGCTAGTAGCTTTTCATGGATTACGACATTATCTCTTTTAAAAATAGAAAAATTAGTATTAACTAAGATGATTAAAAATAATATTTTTGCTTTTTACATCTAGGAAACATGACCTGCTTAGTATAATGTAAAAACTTTTTACATTGTAATGCTGCTAAGGATTAGTGAAAGCATTGCTGGTTTAAAGTTGGAGTTTAATAGAAAAATGTAGGCATCTAGTCATGCCTGTAATCCCAGCACTTTGGGAGGTTGAGGCAGGAGTATTACTTGAGGCCAGGAGTTGAAGACCAGCCTGGGCACCATAATGAGACCCCATGTCTAGAAAAATAATAATAAAAAAATTATCTGGGCATGGTGGCATTCAACTGTAGTCCTAGCTACTCAGGAGACTGAGGCAGGAGAATGGCTTAAGCCCAGGAGTTTAAGGCTATAGTGAGCTATGATCATGCTGCTGCACTCCAGCCTTGGTGAGAGAGTGAAGCCCTAAGTCTGAACAAAAAAGTATAGGGTATTTTGAGGTTTATTGGTCATTTGCCCACTTTCCCAGTTGAATAAACACTACTGTTTAGGGCAGCTTTCATCTTTGTAATGAAGCCAACTCAAACTGAAGCTTCTTCCTTTACTAAGTAAAACATTTTAGTATAATAATTGGCTCTTGTGAAGAGAGAGCGTATTATGATTCCTTTTGTATATTTCTCATCCATTCTTTATTGATTCCAAACAAAAGAAAAAAAGTGAAATTTTTCTAGGACAAAATATTTACTTCTCATAATTAAGGCAAATTATAAGGATTCACAGGAAATTAGCAAAGAAATGACAGTAGTTAGACTTGAGGAGAAGAGTGGTTAAAGGTGTTTTTCTTTGGAGTCTTAGGTTAAAGTGAAGAGTAAACATGAAAGAATGAACCAAACCTAGGGGTACATCAATATTTTCTCCAGATGGATAGAAAGTAATCATGTTAAAGCTTTCTGAAACACACACACACACACACTCACAAACAGAATTAAGAATGACAAATGGATGGATGGAGGTGAAAAAAGATTCTGTAAAGACATAAAATGTTAACCAAACTTTATTTTTATATTGAAATTCACTATTTTGGAAGAGATACCTTCCTCCATGAAAGAAACAGGATTTGAGAAAACACATTTACAAAGTACCTCAGATGTTTAAGTTTGTGACTGTAAAGTATAATTTTAAATTGGCAAAAGTAAATTAGGAACTTTGGCAGTTAAGACAGTACCTTAATTTAGACTGACAGATATACATGCCAGGCTGAACAAACGGAAAGTTCTTGAACCCTTACAGAAAAAGTAAATATATTAAAAATATTTAGTATTGACAATGTATTTTAATGTAGTGGAAAGATTAATAAATTCACTAAATTATATAATGCTTAATTTTTTAACCTTGATTTTTCTCCTTTTCTGTAAGAATATTTGTTCCTGTTACATGATTTGCAGAAATTTGTCTATTTTTTACTTTTTATCTTGAAAAATTTCAAATCTACAAAAAAGTAATAGAAGACTTTACAGTGTAGGGTAATGAACACCTGTGTACACTTCACCACGTTCCCCAATTGTTAATATTTTCTCACATTTGCTTTATCTCTCCATGAGTATGTACACATCATCTATCTAACTAATCTATTTATCGTGATGAATTATTTGAGAATAAATTGCCCCTAAATACATATATGTTTCCTTATAGTCTTTCCTGGAGCAACAGTCTCATGATCAAATTCAGGAAATTTAGCATTATTAGTACAACACAAATTACATAATATATAGTTCATATTTTTTTCAATTGTCCCAAGAATGCCCTTTAGAGAAAAACAAACAAAACAAAAGAAAACCTTTTCCAATCCCAGAATTGATTCAGTATTCCATATTGTGCTTAGTCTCTTTAGTCTTAAATCTGAACCAGCTCATCAGTCCTTTTGTTGTTCACGACATTTTGAAAATAACAAGCCAATTGTTTTGTGTTTGATCGTTTGTGTTTGATTGTGTCTTCGTGATTAGAATCAGGGTGTGCATTTTTGTTAGAGTACTATATATGTAGTGGTGCGTTCATTTCCGATTATCCTATCAAGTGCCATGCGATGCCAGTTTATCCCGTTACGGGTGATGCTAACTTCCTTAAGGAGGTGTTTGCTATTGTCTCTACTTTAAAGATATTATTCCCTTTGGTAGTTAATACATAAACCAAGAGGAGGTACTTGGATCCTGTTCCCAACTAACTTTTACTCAGAGATTATGGCATTTATTGATGATTTTAGCCTAAATCAGCGATCACTGTGTTAGCTGCCAAATGTTGATTCTTAAAAATTAGATCAAGCAGAAATTCTTACCAGTGATTATTTTTAAAAGCATATAAGAGGCTATTGTTGTAGGGAATTAATACATCTGTAGACAACCAGAAGGGCAAAATGTTATTACAGGTAATTAATCTGGAAAAGCAAAAGAAAAGAATAACCCCACTGAAGAACAAAGCTATTGCAAAGAATACTCTGAATTTTTCATCAAGCGGCAAGATGGTAATAAGTTAGGTCTATGAAGTGAAATGTGTGCATCAACCATTTTCCCCTGCATAATCGCCACCTGCTTTGCATTTATACACAATCATGCACCGTAATAATCAGGAAAATGTTTGGACTGTACAAAAAAATCCAGCTTGGTACCAAATATAATAGAAGAGAAAAATGAAAACAAGGAAACTAGGTAAGACCTTTAAGATTAGAAAATGTTTATGTAAAATTTCTAAAGCAATTGATAAAATTATACTACTTATATTAGTTTTCTCTCTCCATTTCTGGCTAATTTTATTAATATACTATAGCTTCAGATTATTCTCAGTTGCATCTAGTGAATTTAAAAAAGAACAACCTGCAATAAAGCATTTATCATGTCTTGCTGAATAAAATGTATATTTTGTGCAACTTGAGATTGAAAGCTTTCTAAACCTCTCAGAGTTTTAAATCAGACAACCCCCCACTTCTTGCAGGCACAGTTGCTTATTTGTCACTTTGAGTTTGATTTATCTCAAGTAGGAGCTAAAACCGTATTAAAATCTTCTGTTAAGCATGTAAAACTCTACATATATACAGCCAGTCAGTTAAACATCTCTAATGAAAGACAGCTGAATTCTTATTGCAAACAAAAATAGGTTAGAAAGAGATTTGTTTCTGTGAAGGATGCTATGAAAAGTATGAGAACCAGGTGTCTTCTCTTTACAAAATGGTGCTGATATATAAGGCAATGAAAATATTTTTAATGATTTTTTTTAAAAAAGCACATAAAGTAACCAGTGAATCTGTGTATTCAGCTATTGATCAATTTAGTGATGGGCTGAAAAGTCAGTGAATTAACTAGTGTCCTCTGCCTTATTCATTATATCATTATGTCATATTTTTCCTTTTTGTTTGCATTTAAATGAGAACAACTCAGAATATAAAGTTGTATAATATTGATAGTTTTATAAGAATTGTTTCTCATAGAGTATTTTTTCCTCAGATTAATTAGAATCTATTAATAGAATAATTGTTCCTAGGATAGAACAATAGAATAACTATGTATTCTGTTAATAGAATAAATTATTGATAGAATAATTGTTCCTCATAGATTAATTTTTGAGACTTTGTGGCCTCGTGACATTTTTGGTTTGTTCATCTATATTTTTAATTTAAAAACTAAATTGTATTGATAACTTTAAAATATTATGACTATGAAGTTTTAGCTCTAAAAATATGTAACCAAAGACAATGGCCCATATACACTAAAGTCAATGTAAGATATCTAGCTAGAGATCTTGTAAATTTTTGTTCATATATATACCGTAATGTACATGAAAGGAAACAAAGGTAATAATTGATGACTTTGTGTTAAGAAACTTAAGCCTAAATTAAGGCAATGTTTGATTATAGTTTCGTCTTCAGAATTCTGTCTGGTTTACCTGATTATGGTGATATACTGAAATTCATGAATTCATTAATTTATGCAGAACATTTATTTAGTGCCTGACACATAGAAAGTGTTCAATGAATGCTCATTACAGTGTTTTATTTATACACGGACATCCACACATGCATACTGCTGATATGGATTCCTCATAGAATAAGAGATTTGAACTTTGCTTTTAGAATATGTGCTGTGTGATTTCAAATTTGTCTCATTCATTTAATAAAGAATTGAGGGTCTTTCATGAGCCAGGCAGTGTCAGACTCCAGCAATATATCTGTGGAGAAGATAGGTGGATTCTCTGCCTTCAGGGAGCTTATATTTTTTGTAGAAGAGACAGAAAAAAAATGAGTGAACAGGTAAAGAAAACAGCTATATATTTCGATAAGTGCCATGAAGGATAAGTGCCCAGGCCTTAAAAATTAAGTGTGTGTGTGCATGCCTGTGTATGTCTGTGTATGAATGCATGTTTTCTATATGTGGCAAAGGAGGGCTGAGGGATGGGTATTTGTGTATATGATATTGTAAATTGGGTGGTAAAGGATGTCCTCTCCTAGAGACAATAATGTATACCTGAAGAATGAGAAGAAACTAACCATGTAAAAAGGTATGGAATGTCATGCCAAAATAATGATCAGGATTTAATATGACTCTTATGATACTTTCAGATTTGAAAGCAACCAAATAACTCATCCCCTTCTTCTGAAGCCCCAAAGCTTAAATTACTTGGCAACGTTGCACTAGCCAGGACCAGACCAAGGCATGACTGTCACTCCTTAAAACACAGTAAATTAAATATGTAGAGCATCAAAGCAGAAAATTATCATGTGGTGGCATTAAAGGAATGGAGTCGGAGGCTTAGAAATACAGATCTCTTGCGTCTTCACATTTTCTATTTCATCTAAACTCAGTGAAGAGTTTAAAATTGAATACAGGTAAGTTGGATAAAAAACTGTAATTCTGAGTCATCAACAACATATCTGAAAGGAACAACACAGCTAACTCTGGCAGCTCCTATTTTGCAGATTAGAAATTAACTGTTATGTTGTCAGGATGAAATGGTACGTTTTATTATTGAAAAGGCAGCTCTATTAGCTTCTTTGGGCCACAAGGGCCCATTTATTTAATTACTTCTTCCAGGACACTAAGTGGATCCCTAGTGACCAGGCCAAATTATTGTGACTTCAAAAGTGAGTGATGTATGCAATTTGACTGGTAGTAGGTTTCCTTTACTTTTCTTTCGTTTATTTATTAATAAATTTAAAAAAATGAAATTGGGGAATCTGGTGTCTTCACCTCTGATGAAAATGACAGAAGCTGGTTTGATTCATTTTAATAATATCATAGATACAGAAGGGAAAAGTAAGATAATGCCCGTAAATAAGAAACACAAGACTTGTTTTAGATTTTTTTTTTTTAAAGCTTAAAACCTAATAAAGATTTTCAATGAGAAGGTTTAAGATCAGAAAAGGAAAAGTAGGCTAAAATTATTGCTTTTTATAATAAAACATGAAGAATAAATGAATTCTTAAATTAACCATGTGAGAATGTAAATGTAAGTATTGTTTTATAAAAATGTTTTATTTAATATATTAACAAAGTTAAGGTAATGCTAAAATCTCAATAGAATCAATAATAAGAAAGGACAAAATAAAAGTTAGACATCTCACAATATAAATATAGGTCATGGGTAAATGTCAAAGCAGAAAAATATCTATATCTTGATGATATTTAATTGGACCATCAGATAGCCTTTCAAGCCAACATTCTTTCAGATTCTTTATGGGTGTGGTTGGTATTTAAGTTTGCTAACGTACCATCGAGCAGTTCTTACTGATGGGTTATGAATTTCATCCTTTAATTTTCCATTCTTAATTTAGCATACTATAAAGCAGTGACAATTCTAAACCTTTAAAATGAGTTTTTGTTGCTACTCACTTTTGTTGCTTGGGATAAAAATATACAGTATTATATAATTTCTTTTTTCAGAGAAATGAAATCCTTTTCAGACATTATTAATTTTCAGAACTTTCCTGTAAGGTAGTGGAAAGATATTTATCACTACTGTTACTGAATGAATGGAAAAACCTTTGTATAATCTGAGAACCAATCTCTTTAAGATGAATTAATAAGTCAGTAGGCATAAGGGAATAAGGGAGAACAGAATTTGTGTTTTTTTTTTTTTTTTTTTGAGACGTGTCTCCCTCTGTCGCCCAGGCTGGAGTGCAGTGGCCGGATCTCAGCTCACTGCAAGCTCCGCCTCCCAGGTTTACACCATTCTCCTGCCTCAGCCTCCCGAGTAGCTGGGACTACAGGCGCCTGCCACCTCGCCTAGCTAGTTTTTTGTATTTTTTTAGTAGAGACGGGGTTTCACCGTGTTAGCCAGGATGGTCTCGATCTCCTGACCTTGTGATCCGCCTGTCTTGGCCTCCCAAAGTGCTGGGATTACAGGCTTGAGCCACAGCGCCCGGCCTATGTTTTTTAACTTTTAATTTTTGAGACAGGATCTCAGTTTGTGGCCCAGGCTGGAGTGCAGTGAGTTGAGTATAATGGCTATTAACAGGTATGATCATGGTTCACTGTGGCCTCAACCTCATGGTCTCAAGTGATCCTTCTGCTTCAGCCTCCTGAGCAGTGGGACTACAGGCACATCTTGCACTTGGCTAGAAATTCCATGTATTGACTCTTGGGATCTGGTGTTTTCCTTTGAAACCTTGCCTTGTTGATTTTAGTTATGTGGCAAATTGGCATGATTTGTCCTTCATTAAATCATAATATATGATAATTTAGGTAGCCATCTGAATTCTGTTGGATTTTCTTTTTTCTAGCCCTCTTTCTCAATAATGGAAGGAAGGTAATAGGCAGTATTGCTTATGATTAAGAGCCCTTGTTTTGGAAACAGGCTCTGGCTGAAAATTTGATTCTGCAACTTATTAACAACATGATTTTAGGAAGAATACTTAATCTGCCTAATCGGTAAAAAAAGAAGAGAGATATGCATTCACATCATATCTATATCATCATTTTTATGTAGATAAAACCAAACATTGACTATAATGTACCTACAGTACAGTGCCTAACACATTGAAAATGTCCAGTAAATATCAATTTGTATTATACAGAGAAGGTAGAAAATTGTTTGTGTTATTGTTTTATAGATTATAATTTCCTCCAGCAATATAATTTAAATGTTAAATTATTTAAGTATGTGTTTTACTGTTACTTTCAGATTTAAAGAAATTTTTCTGTTTCTCTTTTTACTTAGTGCAGATCTGGAGGGTTTCATCTGTGTGAAAAAAACCTTTGGGCTCCTATTACTATATTCAAAGAATCTAAGCTTTGGTATTGGAACTAGTGTTTGTTTTTTCATTATCATAACATAATTAATATTTTAACTACTTAGTATTTGTGAAAGTATCCAAATTTTATTTTTATTTATTTATTTGTGATAAAGTCTTACTCTGTCACCCAGGCTGTAGTGCAGTGGCATGAAAATGGCTGACTGCAGCCTCGACCTCCTGAGCTCAAGCAATCCCCTGCTTCAGCCTCCCAAGTGGCTGAAACTACAGGTTCACGCCACTGCTAATTTTTAAATTTTTTGTAGAGACAGCATCTCACTCTGCTGCCCATGTTGGTCTTGAACTCCTGAGCTCAAGAGATTCTCCCACCTTGGCATCCCAAAGAGCTAGGGTTACAGGCATAAGCCACTGTGCCCAGCCAGTATCCACATTTTAGAATGATGTATTCTAACTGCTACTTGATAGGCCTCAACTAAAAAATAAAATTATGATTTAAATAAAATGTGTTGCAACTTTGATTAAGTATTTTAAATATTGAAGTCAAACAGAAAGCTCTAGTCTAAGTGACTAAAATTGATATGTCATCTCGAATACCCATATTTGAGGAGATTTTTTTTGTTTTGTTTTATGTTGTGTGCAAAATACAATCCTGTCCCCAAAATATATTAATATTCTACTTATAATAATAAATGTAACCGAAAAGCAGAACCAATTTTCACCTTCCACTGACTATTGACTACAAACTCAGTATGTATTTGTTGAGTTGATTTAATATCATGCCTTTGTAAATGAATGCCCTTATTTTATGGATACTAGTCTTTAGTGCCCTGTTCAAATCATTATATGGATTCCAGCAAGACACTTCACTGATTTGTTTCTTTAAAATACATCTTATTTATCTTGTAAATAATTTAGATTTGATTGGTGGTTGGGTGTGTGGGAGTGTGACTGTCAGGAGGCGACCTCTTTGGGGACATAACATTGAAGCTGAGCTCTGAAAATTGAGAAGGAATTAATTAGCCCAAGAAGGAGGAAAAGAGCAATTCAGGCAGAGAGAATAGCATGTGCAATGACTCCAGTGCAGGAAAAGCTTGGCATATTCAAGGATATGGATGAAGGCCAGGAGTGTTGGAGTCCTTGACCAGGCTAACTCGTGAACCTGGCTGGTCAATGACAAGCTATTTGCCTGTGCTTTGAAAAGCCATGATTTGGCTTATGTGCAGTTCTGCTTGGCTTCCAAGTATACAACCCTTCCCCTGCCAATTTGCATAGGCCCTATTTCACAACATTGGACTCAGGAATTTCTGCTCTTAAGAGATTTCTTATTAGAATCTGACTGGCGCATGAGCCACAGCAGAATAACTTTGTCTCCCTAATGAAAACTTCCACTACTGCTACATTTTCTATTTAGCAGTAGAAGAATTTGAGCACAGAATAAAAAGTAACCAGAACTATGAAGAAGCCATTGATCCTGGTCTAGGCTTCCTTTCTTTTGCATAGAGAAGGACAAAAATAATTTCTCTTCAGGACAGCAGCTCAGCTTTAGAGGCAATAGATGTTAAATTCCGTTTTTTGCTGTTTTCTAAAATATTGACAACCAACCAGCCACAGCCTTAAACAGAGGCACAAATGGTCTAGGGTCTGAGCATATGCGTGAAATAAAATGCTGAACGGTGGAAGTCACACATGTCCCCAATGGGAAGTTAGAACTATTATAGAACATTCATCTCCTTCATGATAAAGAAATGCAGCTCCAGCCGGGCGCAGTGGCTCACGCCTGTAATCCCAGCACTTTGGGAGGCCGAGGCAGGCAGATCACGAGGTCAGGAATCGAGACCATCCTGGCTAACATGGTGAAACCCCGTCTCTATTAAAAATACAAAAATTAGCCGGGCGCAGTGGCGGGCGCCTGTAGTCCCAGCTACTCGGGAGGTTGAGGCAGGAGAATGGCGTGAACCCGGGAGGTGGAGCTTGCAGTGAGCCGAGATCGCGCCACTGCACTGCAGCCTGGGCGACAGAGCGGGACTCCGTCAAAAAGAGAGAGAGAGAAAGAAAAAAGAGAGAAAGAAAGAAAAAAATGCAACTCCAAACCAAAACCCAAGGACTTTCACGGGAGTTAGTCATAGATCATAGAATAAGAATTCCAGAAAAAGCTCAAAGATAATGAAATCAAATCCTCTCATTTTATGGATAGGCAGTCCCAAACAGGTTAAATGACTCTATCTATGGATGGAGATTAAATGACTTGCCTAGTGTCACACACCTAGTCAGAGGTAAGCTGGGCTCAGAACCAAGTACCCTAACTTCCAATTCAGTGTCTTTTCCATTAAGCCTTACTGGCCCCTAAATAACCAGATTTTTATACCAATAGTAAAAAGAAAAAAAATTATTGAAAACAAAATGATTCATAAGGTTATATCTAATCTGGGATACTTCATAAAAAACTGCTCATTTTGAATACCTGAAATGCAATTTATAGACACAGGTGTCAGTTTTTAAATTGTGAAAATACTGGCACAGGCTAATATAAGTATTTTCTCATAAAATAGAGAAATATGTATATTCTGTGACCATATCTATTTCTTTCTTACTCTCTTTTGCCCTCTGCCCCCACCCTGTTCCTTCTATGCATCTTTCAACTCATTAATTTTCTCTTTCCTTATAGAGGGAATCAAATTCTGGCATAGCTTATCCTGTGGTGGATCTTAACCTCTTTCCTTTTTTTTTTTTTTTTTTTTTTTTTTTTTAAGACAGAGTCTCGCTCTGTTGCCCAGGCTCGAGTGCAGTGGCGCAATCTGGACTCACTGCAAGCTCCACCTCCCGGGTTCATGCCATTCTCCTGCCTCAGCCTCCTGAGTAACTGGGACTACAGGCGCCCACCACCACGCCCGGCTAATTTTTTGTATTTTTAGTAGAGACAGGGCTTCACCATGTTAGCCAGGATGGTCTCGATTCCTGACCTCGTGATCCGCCCGCCTCGGCCTCCCAAAGTGCTAGGATTACGTGCGTGAGCCACCACGCCCAGCCGCCATTAGGTAAGTTTAGCAAACAAACATAAATTTGAGATCAAGGAAGGAAATTGAAACTGGAGATCTTTGTTTTATTTGACAATCCATCTTTAGTCAGATTTATTTGTATGGTGTGGCCATTACGTGTGCAGTTTAAAGGAAGGGAAGGCATTATTCACTTCCCAATTGAATTTGATAGGAAGATCTACCCGTTTGTCTCCAACTACCTGGAAGATATGTCTTGGGCACAGTAGAACAGTTGAGGGAATTTGCTTCAAAGTTAACTTTGAATTTCTTCATTCTGTTGCTTCCGTCCAGGGCAGATTGTTTAAAAGAAGTGAAACAAACACACCAGGAAAATGCTCATGAATATAATATTAATTATATTTTATAATATGGCATGGAAAATTTAGACTTCAGATAAATGCAAATCTTTACACATCTCAGTGTCTTCAGCATATTTTATGCAAATAGTTGTTAAGAATAAAAATTCTAATTTCAAATGAAGAAAATTCATGACATGCATCTTGGGTTGCGGTTTAATCACTGTATACCCAGGAAGGTATCGACAGTTGTCCCGTGGAAGCTATTAAAGTTGCTGTCCAAGGTTAAATGAAATTGCAGTTTATCAGAGCAGCATTGAGAAAATAAGGGAATCTGTTCATGGCTCTTGATTAATGCCAAGCGTGATCAACACAAGGGGGTTCATTAAGCTATACATCATGTGGGTAATTTAACATGTCATTGTGCCTGCTGTCTGCTTTGACTGTGCACAGCCCGGAGTCTCAAAGTTGTATCTCTTATGCCACTAAGTTCTACATAGAAGCATCCCTCTTACTCCTTTTGCTATATATTTTCCATTATGCTGACGTACTTTTTTCAGACACATTAGGCATTTCATATAAATTATTTAATGTTTGGGGGCAAAAAATGTATCTTGACTCTTTAGTGGGTTTTCCCCCACACTATATAAAATAAAACTTATCAGGAAACTCTTCCCCTTTTGAATTATTCTTTTCCCCTAATTTTATATATATATGTGTCTTAATCTAACATGACATGGACAAAAAATATCAAAATTCTTAATCCATGTTAATTTTTAATACTCTTAGTTATTAATACTCTTATTAAACTATAACTTTCACAGTACATATTCATAAGAAATGTTTTCTCATCGTTCTCTCTTCAGTGGTTTTCTCATTACTATCTGCTTCTATAGTATCCATTTTTAAAGTTGATAGGGTTTGGGCAAATATTAATTGCAAAACTGGGACTTGAAGTAGATTATTCATCATTTTATCATGTATTGGAATGCCATTTAAACATAATTGTTATTGCAAACATTTCCATGTCATTTGGAAAAATATACCAGACATAATAAATGATGAAATGCTTGGTGTTTCTGCTTCATTTATTTATTTTTCTATTACTTTGATTTTTCTGGGCATAATCAAGCCTTTTTCTTAAAACATAAGAGCTATGATTTTGACTTCTAGTTTTATTTAATTTTTTAATTAATTTGCTTCACAAAATTAAATTTGCTAATATTATTACTATTGAATAAAATTTGACAACTTATTAAGAAAATAAAATATTTCTATGTATAAGACTAAAGAGCTATAATTTATCATTTCATGTTATTTATTTATTTGTTATCTAATACATGGAATTCAATATAATCATGCTTTATCACTCTCGCTTAAAAGTAGGCTCTCCTAGTCACAGAAGATTTATGAGATGCAATGAACTAGAGGCCAAGATCTCAGCCATAAAGTCAGTGGTTGTTGCAAGGGAGGACATGACAAGAAAAATACGACCACGTTGCATGCAACTTTAAAATAAAAATTTTGGCTACAGGAATCTAGTGAGTAGGTTCCATGTTGTGCTTCTTTTAGATTCTTGAGAGTACACGTGCCAATCAGTAATCTGGCCAGAGCTCTAAATCTTCCTTAAATGTCCCACTATGACAGCTATATATTGTTGACCATGGCTTGGAATATTCCAGTATTGGAATTTATATGTCTAATGTCTTATTACATTGGAAGCATTAAGTATTCTCTTAAAAATGAACTCCCATATGATATTGTAATGTTTTAAAGAAGAACAACAACAAAAAACTCAGGGTAATATTTTACAGAATCGGAATACACATGTGAAAGAAACGACCATCACTGATGTACAAAATACTGTGCTATGTTGTTGGGAGTGATAACCTGATTGGCATCTACCATTCTTGGGAGGAGATTAGAATGCCATTTAAGAGCTGATGATACCAGGTGCCAGCTTTTAGAGGCACACCTGAATAATGGAATGCTATTTTAATTTCAGTCTTTTTGTTTTGTGGGTTGTGAATGCACTATCTACAAGACTCTCAAAATAAATTGTTTAATGATTTAAACTGGGTGTTTAAAATGTATTTTAATTAGGTCCAAGATCAAATTAGAATGATGTCTAGTGAACAACAAACATTTTCAAAAGTGACACAACATAAAGCGTTTTCTTTGCTGGTATGTAAAGTAGGAAGGATGCATTTTACTTGTCAGCTTTCTGTTATAACTCCCAACCATTTATTCTAACTATATGATAGGTCTCCCCTGAAAAATACTGCAAAGGTTATTCACTTGGTCAAGGTCCTCTCCTTGAATACATTTTTTAAAAAAGGTACTATATTGTTTTCTGTCACCATTAATTACTAAGGGTTTATTTACAAGACAATAATTAATTATTCCTCTGGGAAACTCAAGAGTCAACATGAATCAAAGCAGGCTTGATAAGGAACATAGAAGTCTCAGATAATTAAGCAGGGCACTGGAGACCAATTGTTTATAGAATGATTTTGCTGCAGCTAATTGACACTAATTATTTAATCTGATTTTCTTCTTCCTAGTTATTCTTCTACAGTCACTGCTTTCTGCTAACGATGCACAGGAAAGGTGCTCTGTGCTTTTCATTCAGTGTGGCCAGCCTTCCCTATAGAAAATCGATATTGATATTGATAATTGACATTTTCCAACATGTTACAGAGTGTTATAGAAAACAAACCACAGAAGACATCCACAAATTATCAATAGTAAAATACATATCCAGCAATAACTTGTATCTTAAACTATTTTTTTTTTTTTGAGAAGGAATCTTGCAGTCACCCAGGCTGGAATGCAGTGGCATGATCTTAGCTCACTGCAACTTCGAACTCCTGGGCTCAGGCAGTCCAGGCAGTCCTCCCACCTCAGCCTCCCAAGTAGCTGGGATTACAGGCGCAAGGCACCATGCCTGGCAGTAAATTGTGTTGATGGTCATCGTCTCCAGTTTTCACTCTGAATTAAGTTTAATTCATTTTAAAAGTGTGTATGAATGAATGTGTACAATGTGTCAAAATGCAATGAACTCAGAGTTTCCATAGTATTTTTTATGCATGAGATGAGGTAAGGACTGTAGCATTGTTAACAGGAGAAATGCAAGTTTATGCAGCTGCCTGCATAAAAAGAAATATTCCGATGAAGCATATGGTAAAACTTAGGGGAAAAAAAAATCACATGCAATCATGCTACTCTCCATATAGGATCTATGGTGATGGTTAAATGAAAACTTGGGAAATATGCTCATTAATTAAAAAGTATGCAGTCTGATTTGTACTTTATGGTACCAAGTGTCTCTGTGGTTTCTGCTTGTGAGCTGCTCCCTCCTCTGAATATATCTGTTCTGTGACAACATTCACTGTTAAGATAATTGAAGATGGGTATTAATTTATTGGTGTGTTGTTTTGATTTATTAGCTTTTTAACCCTCCATCATATTCAAGCTAGCTATGCAAGATTCGGGCTCTAAGTAAACTTTTAACTAAAACATTAGTAAAAATAGAATCTCTGCACCCTTTGTAGTACTGTGAAGAATAATAGGTTTACCTTTTTGTCCCTGTCATCGACCTCACTCTTTCTGTGAACATACTCCTCTCCTTGGCAATGTCCTAAACTAGCCTGTGTTAGTAGTCTCTTTTCTAAATTGCTGTCTCCTCTTTCTTTTCTTTCTCTGCCATTAAAAGTTATTTTTATAATTAATTCCTCAATCTCTCATTCTCTATTTTCTGTAGGGACAGATAACTAAGGGGTCACTTGATTGATTTTTATGTATTCATTTCCCTACATTATTGCCAATTCTAGATTTTATTAACATTTTGTTCACCGTAGAGTGCCCCAAAGAACTTAGTGTAGTGAGATGATTTAGACATGAAAAGAAGTATTTCAGAATATTGTAAGAAATACAAATGGCAAATTGCAGAGTTCAGAATGGAAGGACATTCACCCAGCCTGGGAGATGGAGGGGATCAGTTAAAGCATCCTAGAAAGTCGAGGAGTAGTTAGTCTCCTCTGCTTGCATCAGAGTATTTAATGTCCATGATTAAAATCCATCCCCAAGCTAAGTAGCTAATAAGCTAAAGAGATGTAAGTGGTTCTCTTTTAGAGACACTGCGAGATATAATAATTGCCCTTATTTTATACCAGCCATTGTTCTAAATGCTTTAAGTGCTTAAATAATCTTAACAATCACATGAACACAAAATGTTGTGTATTTGCTTATTGATCCCCTTTTTACACATGAGGAAGCTGAGGCACCAAGATGAAATAACCTGTCCAAGATCACGTAACTGTTTAATACGATGAAACTGGTATTCAAGCTCAGGTGGTCTGGCCCAAAAGCTGATTTCTTAAACCTGGCATCTGAAGGAGACTTGGTGACATTTTTATTCCAATATCTTTGATATTATAGCTCTAAATTCTGGCTTCTCATTAGAATCACTTGGCGGGATTTTAAAAATAAAACGTGATCTCTGGGGAAATGCCTGTGGCCAAGGCATGGGTACTTTCAAAGGCGCTCCTGGTGACGTTAAAGTGCAGTCAAGGCTGCTAAGGCTTACTCTAACCCTTCAAACAGGAGGTCCCCTCTACCTGGCTCCTCTCCATACCCTTCACCCATAGTTTCTAAAGGTTGTAAAAGCAGGTCAAGAATACTGCCAAAAGCAGTTTCTTAGGTGCTGATTCCCCGCGTCACCCTTAGTGAGCCAAACGCTGCACATTCCAGTCTTGATATTTGTGAATAGATCAAAACTGGCATGAAGGTTGTCCTGGGACCGACTCAGGTTGGAGTCTTCCTGGATGATTAGTCCAATTTAGCATTGGTGGAATTTTATTTTATTTATTCATTTTTTTTGAGACAGAGTCTCACTCTGTCATCTTTACTGGAGTGCAGTGACGCAATATCAGCTCATTGCAACCTCTGCCTCTTGTGTTCAAGCAATTATCGTGCCTCAGCCTCCTGAGGTAGCTGGGCTTACAGACGTGTGCCACCATGCCCGGCTAATTTCTGTAATTTTAGTAGAGATGGGGTTTTGCCATGTTGGCCAGGCTGGTCTCGAACTCCCAGCCTCAAGCGATCCACCTGCTTCGGCCTCCCAAAGTGCTGGGATTACAGGCATGAGCCATCGCACCCTGCCTCATGGGTGTAATATTAACAACCTGATGTCCTGGGATCCCTGGGCCTTTCTCTTTTCATACCCCTCCATTCTCCAGTGCATCCCAACCTTTTAATGTGCAAAAGTACTTTGCGAGTCTTTGGAGAAACCTTGAAATAAGAAGACCTTTCTAGGTAGATAAATTTAAGCATAATCTTACAACTTGATTATTAATTGTAAAGGGCTTTTTAAAAAACAAAACCACAAACCATTATCACACCTAATACAATTTTTAAAATTATTAATATGATTATCAAATTGTATAAAAAATATCTTAGAGTTAGCTTATTAGAATCAGGATCCAAATAAGGTTTATGCATTGCATTTGGTCCATGTGGTTCTGATGTCTCTTTTGATACATATCAGCCCCCTCCCTCTTATCATGCTATTTATTTGTTGACGAAACTGTGGGGCTATTTCTCCTATAGAATTACCCATGTTTTATATTTGGCTGCTTATAATCTCCTGACATTTAGCATATTCTCTATTCTCTGTATTTTCTGTAACTTGCCAATGAGATCTAGGCCCTTGGTTACTATGGATTTTGATTTTTTGCAAGCATTCTTTGTAAGTGTGTGTATTTTCTACTGTATCACAGCAAGAGGTACATAATGCCTGGTTATCTTGCTTTTAGTGAATAAGATTTATCAGTGAGTTCAAGTTTTGCCAGTCTGAAACCTCCATTGTCAAGTTCCCCATCAACCTTTTACCTGATGGCTTCAGCTGCCATTGGACAGTTGCAAGATCAATTATTTCATCCAGGATTATAAAATGGTTATATTCTAATTCAGTCATTCCTTCTGCACTTATTAGCTAGATTTCTTTTATAAAGGAGAGCTTTTACTCATCAACTATTTAATTGATCTGAATCAGTTTGTTAAGAAAATGTTTAAAATGGTGGATTTTTTGCCTACCAATTTTCAGAGTAATGAATTTGATGTTCTGTTAACTTTTAAAGATAACTCAAATTCTTTTGGTAGCATTTTTACAGCTTTTGGTGCATTGCAGCCATTATTGTTTTCCATATTGACATTGGCCCATTTTCAGCTGGGGGATCATTTTCAAGTTGACTGCTATGTGTTTTTGATATAACTCTAGTAGACTTCGAGAGTATCCTTGCTTTCAGTCACAACAAGATATCATAGGCACATACTGTGTAATACCAGCCCTGGAATCAGCCCTAGTTCCTTTTTATTGGGAAGTGGTGTTTAAAGATCACAGTCTGGGCCTTAGGGGTGCTCATTGCTACTGGTTGTATATCATTGCTTCTAATCTTTTTAATAGACAGATATGATATGTTTTTAGGAAAGAGAGAAATAAATTACAAATGTTTATTATTTTCAATCCAAATATAAAATTGAAGTTTTTAAACCGATTTTTAAAAAAAATGTATGATTGTATTTTTTCTTGTAACAGAAAATGTTTCCTAATAACATTGACATAACCCAAAATCACTTATTTGCTTTATTCTTTTTTCTCTCTCCTTCCATATGTATATATGTGTGTGTGTATATATACATACCTACCTATAATATTTCTTACTGGTTTTTTTTTTTTGAGACAGAGTTTCGCTCTTTTTGCCCAGGCTGGAGTGCAATGGCGAGATCTCAGCTCACCGCAACCTCCGCCTCCCAGGTTCAAGCGATTCTCCTGCCTCAGCCTCCCTAATAGTTGGGATTACAGGCATGTGCCACTACGCCCGGCTAATTTTGTATTTTTAGTAGAAACGGGGTTTTTCCATGTTGGTCAGGCTGATCTTGAACTCCTGACCTCAGATGATCTGCCCGCCTCGGCCTCCCAAAGTGCTGGGATTACAGACATGAGCCACTGCTCCTGGCCACCTATAATATTTCTAGCAGCTCTTAGTAAGGAGCTCTTCAACTGAATGCAGTTCAATATTTTATTGTGGTTCCTTTTGTCTTTTTGATATATACTACTAGAAATGTGTCATCATTTACTTTGTTTTAAAGTCACTTGAAATAATTAATATGACTATGTTATCATAATAATGTATAGCTAGATTCATTTGTTTCAGTATGTTTTTGATTTTAAATGACTCCCTTTTCAAAAAGTTTATTTTAAATTCTGTAAAAGAATTACGTATTTCCCAAGTCAAAACCATAAAAATAATTTAGAGAGCTCTAACTTCCACTTTAGTGCTCTTCTTTTCTTTCTATTCTCATGTAGGTAACCATTTTTATTAGTTTCTTGGGTTATCCTTCCACAGTTGCAGCAAGCACAAATACACATACATATACGTGCACACACACACACAGCCACCCAAGTGCGTGAATGTCTTTTCCTTTTCTTACATAAAGGTAGTCAGTAATACATACACTCTTCTGTCCCTTGTTTATTTCACCTAATGATATACCCTGGAAGCTCCCTCCACCACAGAATTTAGAAGCCTTCCTTGTCACTTTTCATAGCCACAAAGCACCCCATAGTACGGGTGGCCACAATAGGCTGCTGTGTTTCCTTCTAGTTCTTTGCAATTCCAACATGATCGTTTAAGTTCAGTTATTTTAGTTTCAGAAGAATCCTACCTACTATTTCCTGTCCAAACTTCCCCCCACCACACACACATAAAGCTTCAGCATTTGGCAGTGCTTAGAGTAGGCATTTAATAAATTTTGAGTAAGTGGAATACATACAGCAATGAAGTTTCCTTCATTTCACTCAAAGAGAGTCCCTGAAGTTAAGACTCACATTTTTTCTTCCTTGAGCAGTCCCTGATTTTTCAGTCTTGATGATCTTACATTAATTATATCTTTACCTGCTTTTAATCTGGCTTCATTCTGAATCTAACTTCTCTCTGAGCACCCTTCCCTACTAGGATTACCCATATGATCCCACCCCACCCCACCAGATGCCTGGATGATAACAGATTTCAGGATACAGAGATATTTCTTTTTTTTTCTTTTTTCTCCCTTAGTCTAGTGATTTTCATTTATGATGATATAATTGTTAGAGATATTTCTAATCTGAACTTCCTTTTTATTTATTTATTTTTATTTATTTATTTTTTCAATTTAATTTTACAAGTTTATTACAGCTCATATCTGGAGCTGATTAAAGTGTCAACATTTTAAAATTACTCAAGATAATTAACCAGAAAAGATGATTATGGTCTCTAAAACTATTGAACAAACTGATGCTATTTAACATTGTTCACAGCCATTTAATTTGAATTACAAATTTTAGATTCTGGTAAGTAGGCCATAACTTCTTTGAACTTTCTTTTTTTTTTTTTTTTTTTTTTTTTTTTTTTTTTTTTTTTTTTTTGAGACGGAGTCTTGCTCTGTCGCCCGGGCTGGAGTGCAGTGGCCGGATGCCAGCTCACCGCAAGCTCCGCCTCCCGGGTTCACGCCATTCTCCTGCCTCAGCCTCCGGAGTAGCTGGGACTACAGGCGCCCGCCACCTCGCCCGGCTAGTTTTTTTTTTTTGTATTTTTTTAGTAGAGACGGGGTTTCACCATGTTAGCCAGGTCTCGATCTGCTGACCTCGTGATCCGCCCGTCTCGGCCTCCCAAAGTGCTGGGATTACAGGCTTGAGCCACCGCGCCCGGCTGAACTTTCTTTTACTTCTTTAGAATTGCCTCTCTCAGGAACTAATTTCTTCTCAGTTATAGCATGGGACTATCTAAAAAAACAAAACAAAACAAAACAACCCTATAGTTTGTTATTTAATTATACTCTACTTTATTCCAGAGAAGATTCTAGACACTTAACTGTGACTACATTATAATTCTTTAGTGGCCAGCCAAAATATTGGAGGAGGGTTTTAAATTATGGGCACACAAACTCATACATATACAACTGGTAAACCTATCAGAAACGTTTTTATATTGAAACAATTGCTGAAGTACTGTATGTGTGTCATTACTTAATTAAAAAATTGTATTCAGTAGTATAAACAATCACGTGTGTGACTTCTGAAATTTTATATGTCTCTAATTTAAGGCATGTAATTCCTAAGGCTAATGAGAAGCTCCTGCAGGCCGTCTTTGTCTTATCATAATGAGTCATACACTTAAATTTTGGAATTTGATTTATCTCGGAAGACTAAACTTTAAATTCTTCAGTGGACTTTTAAAAGGCACTTTTGAGAGTAATTTAAGCTTATTTATTTATTTATTTATTTATTTATTTATTTTTGTTTTAAAAAAGCTGCTTTGTGGTAGACACATCGACGTTTAAGTTGAAGATACATTTATTTTCCTGTAAGGGAATTAAGAGAACACCAATGGCTGGGCGCAGTGGCTCACGCATGTAATCCCAGCACTTTGGGAAGCTGAGGTGGGTGGATTACTTGAGGCCAGTTCAAGACCATCATAGCCAACACAGCAAAACCCATCTCTACTAAAAATATAAAAATTAGCCAGGCGTGGTGGCACACACCTGTAATCCCAGCTACTGAGGCAGGAGAATCACTTGAACCTGGAAGGGAGAGGCTGCAGTCAGTTGAGATGATGCCACTGCATTCCAGCCTGGGCGACAGAGCAAGACTCCATTTCCCAAAAAACAAAAAAAAAGAAAAAAAAGGAAGAGAAAAAAACACCAATGTGAGAATAATTACTCACACTTTCTTCCTCCTAAGATTTTTATTATAAATATAAATGTAATAAATGTTAAGATTATAAAATGTAGATCATACATGAAGTAAAAAGAAAATCTCTAAACAACTGTGATAAACACTATTAATATTTTTATGTATTTCTAGGATTTTTCTAAATATAAATTATAAATTTATATAATTCAAAATATGGTGGAAATTGTATTACATATAGTTTTTTATATCTTATTTTTCTTTACTTGTCATTATGCTTAAACATTTTTAAACCATATCATCAAAAATTCCTTAGAATGCTAATATAGCATTCTATTACACAGAAGTTGTAAAATTTCTGTAATCATTCAGTTGTCTCACAATTATAATATTTTCCACGTGTAAAGATATAAATCACTGTTCACATTTAGAAAAATTTTCTCAGATTCTATTCTAAGAAGAGAAATTACTAAGCAGCAATTGACTCAGTGTTTTGTCTGTCAACCTCATGCTTACAAAGATGGTCAAGTAAATCAGGAAATATAGGAGATATAACTTTTGCCTTAATTTCAATCATGACACATAGGCTGCCTGTCAAGAACAGTTGATGTCAGGCTGGGTGCGGTGGCTCACATCTGTAATCTCAGCACTTTGGGAGGCTGAGACGGGCAGATGACTTAAGGTCAGGAATTCCAGACCAGCTTGGCCGGCATGATGAAACCCCATCTCTGTTAAAAATACAAAAAAAAAAGTTGGATGACAACAGATTTGTCGTGGTGGTACATGCTTGTAATCCCAGCTGCTCGTGAGGCTGAGGCACGAGAATTGCTTGAACCTGGGAGGCAGAGGTTGCAGTGAGCTGAGATTGCACCATTGCACCCCAGCCTGGGTAATAGACCAAGATTCTGTCTCAAAAAAGAAACAGTTGATGTCAGGATGTCAGTTAATAAGAGCATTCCCTCAGCATAAGCAGATTTGCGTCCTGGCTGGTCTCAGATGGCTCAGCATGGAGTAGTGCTAAGACAATGGGTAGAAGACAGAATTCTAGTTCTAGTCTTGGCTTGTTAATTATCTATTTGCATGATCTCAGCAACACTAACATCTCTGCTTCTTGGTTGCCAGGCCTATAAAATGAAGGCAGTGCATTACATTTACTAAAATTACTGTTTTTTTTTTTTTTTTTTTTTTTTTTTTTTTTTTTTTTGTAAAGACAAGGTTTCACCATGTTGCCCAGGCTTGTCTCAAACTCCTAGACTCAAACGATCCACCTGCCTTGGCCTCCCAAAATGTTAGGATTACAGGCATGAGCCACCACACCCAGCCTAAGATTCCTTGTAGTCCCCAAATCCTCTGATTTTATGTTTAGAAGTTTAAGGTGACCCATGCAGTTTCAAAGGCTATTGCCTAAAGATGTGGCTGATTGGATTCTTGCCATCAACATTCCATGAAAGTCATGCTTTATTTGTAAATGAGGTGAGCACAGTTTTACTTGTTCTAGGTGAGTGCTGAGATTACAGATATGAACCACCGCACCCAGCCTGACATCAACTGTTCTTGACAGGCAGCCTATGTGTCATGATTGAAATTAAGGCACAAGTTATATCTCCTATATTTCCTGATTTACTTGACCATATTTGTAAGCATGAGGGTGACATGATAGTCCTAGCTGTTCTAGTTCACACAGTTTATATTGAGGAAGTACCATGTTACCTGGAAGACTTGTCTGGCAGCTGCCTCCCATTCTATGGCAAGCTCTTTCAATTCTGTATATTGCAGTCTTCAAGAGAAGTTCTAGAGACAATTATCTGGAAGCTTTTGCTCACTAATAACCTAACCCTTCCATCTGCTATACAAGGAGATATGCAAATCATGCAATGTTAGTTCTCCACTAATGCCCACTCATCAACCATTTGTCACCCATCCAATAGATAAAGACAAATCTATAAATCAAAATGGGCCAGGTGCTGTGGCTCATGCCTGTAATCCCAACACTTTGGGAAGTAGAAGCAGGAGGAGGATTTCTTGAGCTCAGGAGTTCGAGACCAGCCTGGTCAACATAGTGAGACTCTGTCTTTACAAAAAAAAAAAAAAAAAAAAATTTAGCTGTGCATAGTGGTGTACACCTGTCGTCCCAGCTACTTGGGAGAGTGAGGTGGGAGGATTGCTTGAGCCTGGGAGATGGAGGCTGTAGTGAGCCATGCTCATACCACTACACTCCAGCCTGAGCAACAGAGGGAGACCCTATGTTGAAAAGAGAAAAAATGAATAGTAAAAGAAGGTCAAAATGTCTTTTGGAGCACAAGATGCAGGAATGTATTATTAATTTTCCATTGATCTTCAGCCTAAAGTAAAGGTAGGTTTACAGAACAGCAGTTGTAGCCAATCTATCATGTGACTATAATATGGGGGAACTGCCAAAATCTCATGTGACATCAAGAGGAGTATTCACGGGGATATATGCACTCACCCTCAAATGGAAAGAGATGGCCACTCACAGAAAGATCTCATAGAAAAGTTTGTTATATTGCTGTGGTTCTAAAATTTTAGCATGCATCAGAACCAACTGTTAAAACACAGATTGCAAGCCGGGTCACTTGAGCCCAGGAGTTCAAGACCAGGTTGGGCCAATATGACAAAACCCCATCTTTACCAAAAAAATATAAAAATGAACTACAAGCACGTGCTTGTAGTCCCAGCTGTGGGGTGGGGAGCTGAGGCAGGAGGATCGCTTGAGCTTGGAAGGCAAAGATTGCAGTGAGTCGAGATTGCACCACTACACTCCAGCCTGGGCAACAGTGAGACTCCGTTTTACACACACACACACACACACACACACACACACACACACACACACACACAGAGAGAGAGAGAGAGAGAGCCAGAGCCAGACAGACAGAGAGAGAGAGAGAGAGAGAGAGAGAGAGAGAGAAATTGCGGAGCCCCTATCCCCAGAGTTTTTTGTGTCAGTAGATCTAAGCTTGACCAGAAGAATTTGCATTTCTATCAAGTTCCCAGATGATGCAGGGATGACAATAGATATTCTAGAGAGATTAACCCGGGGACAGTCAAAGTAGTGAAACCAAGAATGTGGATGCTAGAGCATAAGAATTGAAGGTAGTCCTCCCAGAATTTGGCTGTCAGAGATGAAGTAGCTAAGCCTAAGAAGCCACCTGGATAAGAGGCTAAACTGACAACAGCAACAAGCTCTTTACAGAACAACAATCTACAGGTCAGTGATACGTTAAACTAGTCAAACATCAGATCTTTTAATTGACACCTCTCTTAGCTAGTAATGTTATCTCTGGTTTTCTCTTACCGTATAAATAATAGTGATAGATTACTAATAAAGTAGAATATTGTTGAATATTGGCTCACAGGAACCATCTCTTTTTCTTGCATTTTTTCCAGATAAGGATTTTTTTCACATTTAAATGATCTGCATCTTGAAGTATCTGCCATTTATAAAGGGAGTTCAATATACCACAGCATCCAGGAATATGAGTGGGAGGAACTCTATTTCATAGTTACTTTCTCCTGGAGGCACTCCCTTTTGTCCAAGTTTCAGCCAGGGAATTAATGGGGAGCAAACCAAGATCGATTTTAATTGATTGTTCAGGTTTTTAAATAATTTGCATTATTCCCTAATACTTGACAGAATAACCACAGTACTTGAGTCTTATACCCTGTAATTTTAACTCTAATTCTTAAACCTTTTTACTGTACGGCAACTTTTGCATCTACAAACAGCACACCACCCTCATAGTGTGTCAGAGGAAATAGGGGAGCAGAATAAAGGGGGAAATGTGACAAAAACATACTTATATTTGTGTACTCACACACACAGACATACACACACAAACACACACACACTCTAGCTGCCATGGTTCCCATTACTGGTATTAGAATGTTGTGTAGGGAATAAAATTTTGCAAATATTAAATTGATGCACTTTAATTTCTTCTTAAATCGTGTTTGCAGACTTCTACCTCCAAAATTATGTCATAAGGTTAGTTGACCCAAAGCAGGAGAGAGCAGCATTGGCAATGGTCTTTAAAATCAGGTTTGGATGCTAGAGTACACTGGTAATCGCTTTAGCAAATGGTTAGCAAATGTGGCAGATGCCATTGGTTGTCTACCCAACAGTAATTCTCTGCTTCTAATCTTGCTAACAGAATCCAGACTGTGGGGCATTCATTGTGCCCAGCCTTTTGAGTGGCTAAGTAATTCAAATGACTAAAAATGCTTATAGAGACTGTATAAATTAGTGGTTCTCCATTTTGATGATATATTACATTCAACTGAGGAGCCTAAAAATACTGAAATCAGGGATCTGCTCCCATAAATTCTGAGTTAATTAATCTAGAGTGAGACAACGCATTGATATTTGTAAAAGCTCAAAACTAGCTATGATGCGAATCATTGGTTTTAATTCTTGAAATCATCACATTTTAAAACAAATTGGTCTATTCTCAGTTCTCTCTTCACTTCCAGTTATGAGAATATTTAAAGACAAAATAATGAACAATATGGCTACGACATTGGAAAACTGCCAACATCTCATTTAATACCAAGAGCAGTAATTACATGGCCAACTACGTTGCATTAGTGAAACTAAATTTCCTCTGTACCTCTGAGTCATAGTCTGAGAAAACATGTGGACTGCCTAAATAATATCCATTTTTGAGTCCTGTCATTGGTAAGATATTTTTCATACGCACTCATTAAATACTTATAACATTACAAAAATGTGGAATTAGTATCCATTCCCATTTTGTAGATGAGAATATTGAGGCATGACAGGAATATAGTTAGTGGGATCAACTCAGATTTCTTGGGCTCCAGAGTTCATAATCTTTCCACTTTACTGTTACTGCTTTTCAAAAGCTGCCTCTTTTCACCCCTTTCCCAGTATCAGATCCTCTGCTTATATAGGGCAAAGCCAGAGTTGGAATTTGGCATTTCTGTCTAATGCTTCAGCTCTTAAATTTAAGATTCAGTATAGTCATGAGACAGTTCTATTGGATTACTTTTTGGGACCGAGACTGTGTCTATCAGTCCAAGTCCTCAGGGCCAAACCCTTCAGCTCCTGGGAGCATTCCAGTGCCTCCAATCCTAGGGGAATGATAGCAATTCCCGTGAGCTTCTTGGTGTTCATTTTTAGAAACTGTTTTTCTTTTCTGGAAGTACTTGCCGTGAATCATCAAGAATCAAATTCATCAGTACATTGTGTCTCAGTCACTTTGGGATGTAAATGATCAGGATTGGCCATCACGTCCAGCAGGCTGACTGGATAAAAATCAGATTTTTTTTTTTTTTTTTGAGACGGGATTTCGCTCTTGTTGCCCATGCTGGAGTGCAATGGCGTGACCTTGGCTCACCGCAACCTCTGCCTCCTGGGTTCAAGCTATTCTCCTGCCTCAGCCTCCTGAGCAGCTGGGATTATGGGCATGTGCCACCACGCCCAGCTAATTTTGTATTTTTAGTAGAAACGGGGTTTCTCCATGTTGGTCAGGCTGGTGTTGAACTCCTGACCTCAGGCGATCCACCTCCCAAAGTGCTGGGATTATAGGCGTGAGCCACTGCTCCCGGCCCAGATTTCAATTTTAACAAAACATTTCTAACGGTTAATGTGCCTTAGAAGAGGGACTGTGATGTTCCAGAACAAAATTTAGTTTCATGTCTGAATTTTCTCTTTTGACCTACTAGTGACTGAAAATGCCCTAGACGATTTGTTATTGTTAGTATTTTGCTTAGCTGTCAACAAAATCTTCTTTACCTGTAATCAGTGGGTATTTCTTGGGGAAAAAAATCTCAAGCCAATATTAACTGACTTGATTTATTCTGTTTCTGATGTTTCTCTTACTTTACTCATTTTTCAGTTCATTGCATCTAAGCTGTTGAATTCTATTAAGAAGGCCTATTTTCCAAATGACCAAAGCAGTTGTAAAAAAATATTACTGTTAACTTTCTGAATAATATAGTACCTCAATTCATGTCCATTTGCACTCACTGAACATGCTGGGGTTTTTTTTTTTGGGTAAATATGACAGAGGTATATTGATCTCTTAAGTGCCTAATCAAACTCTGTTAATACTGCTAGCCATAAACTACCTAGCAGAATGGCATAGCTTGGAAATGTTTGCATGTATGAGTCAAACTTAAATAAAATAATTTATCACAAGACTACTTCTCTGGACTTACTGGGAGTGCATACTAGATTTTTTTGTACAGTGTTATTAATCTACATGTTGGCTTTGTCTAATTCTATGTAAAGTATGCTGATTTATTAGAATGCTCACTCTACAGTAAACTGATAATTGGATGCTCTTGAAAGAATGAGTTTCATTGATCTAGTCAATGACCACAGATATTACTGAAGTAAACCTCTTAACAGTGTTTGGGCGTATTTTGGCCATGATCAATGTTTCTGAATCTTCCCTTGTATTTTTTTGTTTTCTTTTGTTTTATTTGGCACTATCTGCATTGATTTAAATCTGCAGCAAATTTAATGTGCTAAATTCATCTTGACACAAAGTTTCATTACTTTTCTGGAGATGTGAACTTTTCTTTGTTTATTATAGATTAAAAATCTTCCCTGACAGTCTTTGAAAATAATCTGTTTGTACTTATGTCAATATGCATCAGCGGTTGACAGTAAGTAAAGTGAAAAATTAAAGATATTGCCTTTAAAATAATAGAATTACATTTCTTTTCCTTTTGTTTTTAAAGCCATTGCAAGGATCTACCTTGGTGCCCTCTAAAGAAATTCTGAATTTTCTGAGAACAAGAGGTCAGGTCCAATATGTGGAAGTCTTTTCTGTATGTCTGTGAGTGGAAAGTGAGAACTGATATGCCAAGGGATGAGTAATGAGCCTCATCTTGACGCAGAATCCCCAAAAACCAACTTTTACTGAAGAGCGTGCAGGCAGCTTTATAACCCATTTGACAACATTAAACCCAAAAGAAGAAAATCCACTGGTTCTAAACTATGTGCAGATTGCTTATCAGTCCTCTGACATATACATAATGAAAAGATGTAAAATATACAGGTTCATGACATTTTGTTAGAATTACAAGACAAAGAGGGAAAACCCTCACAGTATGAATATGCATGCCATACTTTCTGGTTAGAGTAGAAGCCATTTGAGAATGTTTGATTTTTTGTTCCCCATTTTAATGTTTAGGAAGTTACAATTTTCTCTAGATATAAAGCAAATAAGGGTCACCATGTTTATTTGATTGATTTTCTTTGAAAAAATAATATAAAAAGCTATATACATGCATATGGTAATAAGTTCAAAAGGTAGCAAAGGGATTTGAGGCAAAAAGTAAGCCTCCTCCCTCCTAAAAATATTAGGTAATAGGCTACCTAAGATCTTCCTGAAGACAGCCAGCTACCTGTTTCTTGCATATCCTGCCAGAGACACGTTCAATGCATTCACAAATATATATGTATGTAAATATGTGTGTGTGTGTATATATATATATTACACACCTGCATTCAACACATACACATACACAAATGATAGCATGTTGCACAGTGTCTTCTACTTTGATGTTTTCATTTAATAATGCTTTTTGAAGAGTTTTTTTATATCGTTGCACACAGAGTTTTTCCATGCCTTTTTTTTTCCTTGAGACGGAATTTCGCTCTTGTTGCCCAGGCTGGAGTGCAATGGTGCAATCTTGGCTCACCACAACCTCCGTCTCCCGGGTTCAAGCGGTTCTCCTGCCTCAGCCTCCTGAGTAGCTGGGATTACAGGCATACACCACCACACCCAGCTAATTTTGTATTTTTAGTAGAGATGGGGTTTCTCCATGTTGGTCAGGCTGGACTCGAACTCCCTGACCTCAGGTGATCCACCCACCTTGGCCTCCCAAAGTTCTGAGATTACAGGCATGAGCCACCATGCCCGGCCTGTTCCACGCTTTTAAAAAACTGCATAATATTTTATCAATGTAGCATAATCTATTTAAGCAGTCCTCCGTTGATGGACATTTAGGTCATTTCCAATTCCTTGTTATATTGAATACTGTTTTAGTGAATATCAGTTTACATAGATTATTTCTTACATATGCAAGGATATCTTTAGGATATACACATATGTGGAATTGTTGGGTTTAAGAATATGTTTAATTAAAATTTTGACAAGCTTTGCCAGTGTGATATTTGGGCATTTAACAATCAGTGTGGCACAGGCTCCAGTCCATCAGAATGGATGCTGACTGTAGACAGCTGGTAAAGGCTGCATGTCAGATGAGAATATTGTCAAACTGCCCTTCAAAGATGTAACTGATTGTTCTCCTTTAAATAAGTGATGAGGACAGGTACTATAGTTTTCCATTACTATTCCTATTTATAGAATTAGCTAACTCTCAATGGTTTTTAAATAGTCATTATTACCAATAAAATGTTACCTGAGACCACTGGTGAATTGTAGTCATAAAGGTGCTATATTTAGACTGCCTGTTAAATATATTAAATATGTTATTCATTACAAAGAAAAATTAAATATTGTCTATCAACATTAACATCACATAGAGCTCCTTCCTGATGTAGCTGAAAAAGTGACCAGAGCAGGGGGCTTATCTGCCTCTTTTTTTGGAAGGTAAACTTCATAGGGGCAGAAACTTGTTTTGTTCTTTTTCCCCGCAATAATATCTTCAACATCTAGAAAAATGGCTGGTAGTGGTTTAACCAAATATTTCCTTGCTGAATACATATATAAATATTGAACTGAAATATAAAGTCTTCTCTACAAGGACAAGGAAAATTGTAAATATTTATATAGCCACACTTACTTTTCTTGTTACATCTATTTTCTGTTTCCTAACATTTGGAGATTGGCCACTTGTTTATTATTATTATTAGAGATGGAGGTCTTGGTCTGTTAAACAGGTTGGAGTATAGCAACACAATCACGGCTCTCTGCAGTGTCAGTCACCTGGGCTCAAGGAATCCTCCTGCCTCAGCCTCTCAAATAGCTGGGGCTACAGGCATGCACCACCCTGCCTGGCTAATTTTAAATTTTTATTTGCAGAGATGGGATCTCACGATGTTGCCCAGGCTGGTCTTGAACACCTGAGCTCAAGAAATTCTCCCACCTTGGTTTTCCAAAGTGCTGGGATTACAGATGTGAGTCACTGTGCCCAGCCATGGAGACTGGCCACTTATTAAAGATGTATCCTGAAGTCAAAATTGTTAAAACAAAGCCTAGATTTCATTAGGAAGAAATCCTTGAGGAAGAGTGTCTATGTTTGAATATTCTTAAGCCATGGTTATTGCTGAAATTTGTACATTTTATAATATGGTAATTGTATTTAGCTAGCTGATGTCTTTTGTTTTGGAGGGCTGGGGTGTAGATACTTGTGAATGTAGAATTTAGCACCTGAAGTAGTAATTATGTGTACTTAGAAATTACAGGGTAGGAACTGGAAATTGGAATGGAAAAAGCAGGTTATGGAAAATAATATGCAATATATAGATTTATGTGTTAAGTACTGTGGGGACACATAGCAAAAAATGCTTGTGATACCTTAAAACAAAGTTGCTAACTTTCTTAATTCTCTCCCGCCTCCCTGCCACCTCCAATTCATGAGAAACAATGAGGCAAAGTCATGAAACAAGATGATGGTTCAAAAACACCACAATATCAACACTGAATTCAATGCAGTCTCATAAATTGAGACTGTCTGGGAAATGCTTGATGTAGGAATATGGTTTCACGTCTAATGCAAAGTCTTCACAACAAACTGCATTATTTGGACTATTTTTAAAACTTTTCTCCCATGGAAATATAATTCTATATTATAAACACGGGAACTTGAGATGACTGAAAAAACAACACAGAATTTCAGATAAACAAGGACTAGCTAAATGTACTAGGTGAGACTATATAGGAACCTTAAAAGGGTATGAATGCTACATTTTTTTTTTTTTTTGAAATGGAGTCTTGCTCTATCACCCAGGCTGTAGTGCAGTGGCACCATCTCTGGTCACTGCAAGCTCCGCCTCCCGGGTTCACGCCATTCTCCTGCCTCAGCCTCCTGAGTAGCTGTGACTATGGGCACCCGCCACCGTGCCCGGCAAATTTTTTTGTATTTTTAATAGAGACGGGGTTTCACCATGTTGGCCAGGCTGGTCTCGAACTCCTGGCCTCAAGTGATCTTCACACCTTGGCCTCCCAAAGTGCTGGGATTATGAGGCATGAGCCACCACACCTGGCCTTGCATGCTACATAATTGTTAGGAAAGGCTCTCACTGTAAGCTTCATGAGGAGTGGGTTTCTTTGGTTCACCATCATATTCTTGCACCTAGCACCCTGTGCACAGTAGGTACTAACCAAATATTTGTTGAATGAATTCGTGAATGAAAAGGAAGAATGTTCTTTGTCAGGCTATCATAGGGGAATCTCAGCAAAAGCAACAAGTGGTCAGCATTTGTTAAAATGTTGAACTTCATAAAGGAAAGGGATAAAGTGTGATTTATTAAATAATGCCCGTGATATCCAGCCCGTATTCCATTAAGCCCCAGGCTAAAGGGTGAACAGTTAATTTCATAGCTGTACTAAATAGTTATATCGCATATCAGTCAAGGTGATATATGCCTCTAAATCCCTCGGAAAGCACCCAAGGGCAAAGGCCAGAAATCATTATAAGCTTGACTAGGAAAACCACTAATAAAGTGGGTCATGGAACTTTTTTTTTTAATGCCAAGAAAATAATGTAATAATGGGATTGTGTCTTTCCTCATTTCCTTTGAAAATGCTTTTAGTATTAGGATCTATTCAATCAAAGGATTTAGGAATATTCTAACAATGAAAGGTTCTGCGTTTTACATTCAGTACTTATTAAAGTGGATACCTGCTGAGTTGTATTATCAGATTAACATCTCTATGAATCAAAAATAGAGAGAGGGAAGTTTATTGGACTTTGTAAAGATATTTACGTTAGGAAGACTGACAATTACTAAAGTTTTATTTGAGGGTAGTAAATGGGAAGATTTTCTATGTGAAAATTGAATGTAGATAATAATAATGGAAGAATGTTTAATAGATAAGGCTTTAGAATTTTACAAAGAGCTTTCAGTTATAATATGCAATTAAGCATATTGGAAAAGCTATTGAAAATAAAGCATAGTTCCACATTGTTAAAGAAATGAGGCCTGGAAGCAATATTCACAATTAACATCGGGTTAGTTCATCATCCTCTGATTTATAGTGATTTAACAATGTAGCATGGCACACATTTTTCAAAATCCAATTGCTAATCTATTTCAGGTCAAAATGAATTGGAACACGATTAGAACTTCATCTTGGTGTTCTGACCTGAAATGAAAATGCATGTACCAGTGCTGTCAAGTTTGCATTACTTCTGGGTACTACATCATGTTTCTAGGATGGTTTTTCATCATCACAGCAACTGCACGTCGCTGTCTTATCCCTTTTCATTCCTGGAAGAGGTGGAATTCCCTTTGAAATAAAAGGAAGTTCTGCATGTGAGACAAATGTGGAGGCTCATTGTGGAGGTGGTAGAATAAACAGTGGTTGGGATGAACATAGACACTATTTCAATCCTTTGTATGTTTCTTTTCTTCTATCCCAAAACTTCCTAGTGAAGTACTTTTCTGTAACTCTCCCTCACTCACCTACAAAGTGATGTGGTAAAACAAACTTTCACCTTTTAATCAAGAAAGATATCAGTTAAGAGGTGATTTAGCAATTTCCAAGGAATCTCTGATTTTTGCAAAACGTGTTGGGGAAGGGATTGAATTCTTCAATGTTTCCTTTGGGACCACGCAATAAAGATGCAGCCGTGTTAATTGGTGAACAAAGCTGATTGACTGGGATTGCCTTGGATTACTGCATTCAAATTTGGCTTAATTCTCCCCAACTTAAGGTTACTGGCTTATGCAATGTTAAATTGTGAAGACTAAACGAATAGAGACAGACTTAACAATTCATCCCCAAATGCTTTTCTACATATTTTTAATGATATCCATGTGTACTCCCTTAATAAGCAAGATAGACACTCAAATATTTCTTCTCAGAGCTTCTGGGCAAATGCAACCTGCTTTAAGAAAACTCTGTTTGTGAAAATCCAAATTTAACCTTTTTTTAAAAAAAACAAAATAATCATCCCCTTGAAAGCCTGTGAGAAACCGAAGGGTAGTTATATCCATTTGCTTAGTTCTGAAGGAGTTTCTATATATTAAATGTTTAATGGTCCTCTGAAGGGGGAGCAGTTTGTTTTAGCTAAGGGCCTGTAGCCACAAACAGATATGTGAATTTTCTACATAACTGTGGAATCTAGCACTTCTTGTAGAGCAGCATTGGTAGTTTTGGGGGAATGATGGTTATAAGAATTTGAGAATGAGCTAGAAATAGATTTGCTGGGAAAATATGGGCCAAAAGGGATTCTCCAGACCTTGATACTACATAACAACAGACTCATAGTAGTACTTCTTCGATGAAATGAGACAAATCTTAAGAGCACTGGAGGCTGAAAAGGTGACTCTCTGTGGACCATTTTACTTTTCTCTTACAGGAGTCAGTGAAGCAAGTTCATGAGACTCGGAGGCAAGGACACCAAACCAGGAGTTTTAGCTCCTACCCATGGTACTCGTAAGTGATTAAAGAGCTGCAGCTTCACAAGAGACAGCAAGGGCAAGGGTAGGGCCATAAGATTTCATAAGTCTTGAAAGCAGGGAAAAGGCAGCTTGCCCCTGCTTTTACTGGAAACAGCAAGATTCCAAGTCAGGAATTCCAAACTGTCAGAGGAAGGAGTGGGTCATAGTTTTGTGGGGCCTGAAACTTATACAACTTTCAGAATACAAAATAAGGTGTAGTGTAGGGCCCTCCAAGAAATCTGTGTTAAAGAAAGGTCCTGAATCTTATGATATGATCTATAACAGATCTTTATCCCTTGCTGTGTAAAGCAAAACATACATCACTCTTTTTTTCTATTGACACCTTGATATAACATCACTCTTGAGTAGTAGTAATAATAATAGTTTATTGAGCTCTTATTATGTGCTGAGCTCTATGTTAGAACCTTCCTGCATTAGTTTGCTAGGACTGTTGTAACCCAATGCCACAAATTGGGTGGCTTAAAACAACCAAAATTTATTTTCTGAGCTCTGGAGGCTTAAAGACCAAAACGAGCGCATCAACAGAGCCAATTTCCTTCCAAAATCTCTAGGGGAGGATGCTTCTTTGCCTCTTTGGTTTTCTGGTAGCCCCTGGCATTCCTTGGCTTGTGGCACCATCATTTCAATCTTTGCCTCCATCTTCACATGATGTTTGTCCCTGTGTGTGTTTTCTTTTATTATAAGGACACCAGTCATTTTGGATTAGGGCCTACTCTAATTCAGAATGATCTCATCTTATTTTGTTTACATCTGCAAAGATTCTATGTTCCCAAATCAGGTCACATTCACAGGGACTAGGAGTTAGGACCTCAACATACATTTTGGGAAGAGGGGACCACAATTGAACCTATTGCACTTACAGATGACTCCTTTAGTCTTCACACTAATCCTGAGAGGAAGTTGCTATTATTACTCCTTTTTACAGTTGAAGAAACTGAGAGAAATGCCTGAGGTCACTAAGTTAGATGCTTTAGTGCTGAGATTCCATAGTTCCAACCTAAGCCTGATGCCTCCTGTGCCCACATATTTAATTCTGATAGAAGTGAATTAATCAATTTCTGTCTGAAAAAAGACCGTAATTATAGCTAGAGTTTTCTTTTTTATTTTATTTTATTTTTTTATGTGTTTGTTTTTTATTTTTTATTTTATTTATTTATTTATTTATTTTTATTTATTTTTTATTATACTTTAAGTTCTAGGGTACATGTGCATAACATGCAGGTTTGTTACATATGTATACTTGTGCCATGTTGGTGTGCTGCACCCATCAACTCGTCAGCACCCATCAATTCATCATTCATATCATGTATAACTCCCAATACAATCCCTCCCCCCTCCCCCCTCCCCATGATAGGCCCCAGTGTGTGATGTTCCCCTTCCCAAGTCCAAGTGATCTCATTGTTCAGTTCCCACCTATGAGTGAGAACATGCGGTGTTTGGTTTTCTCTTCTTGTGATAGTTTGCTAAGAATGATGGTTTCTAGCTGCATCCATGTCCCTACAAAGGACGCAAACTCATCCTTTTTTATGGCTGCGTAGTATTCCATGGTGTATGTGTGCCACATTTTCTTAATCCAGTCTGTCACAGATGGACATTTGGGTTGGTTCCAAGTCTTTGCTATTGTGAATAGTGCCGCAATAAACATACGTGTGCATGTGTCTTTATAGCAGCATGTTTTATAATCCTTTGGGTATGTACCCAGTAATACCCTTTATTACTCTCTCTTGCCCAATTGCCCTGGCCAGAACTTCCAATACTATGTTGAATAGGAGTGGTGAGAGAGGGCATCCTTGTCTTGTGCCTGTTTTCAAAGGGAATTTTTCCAGTTTTTGCCCATTCAGTATGATATTAGCTGTGGGTTTGTCATAAATAGCTCTTATTATTTTGAGATACAGTCCATCAATACCGAATTTATTGAGCGTTTTTAGCATGAAGGGGTGTTGAATTTTGTCAAAAGCCTTTTCTGCATCTATTGAGATAATCATGTGATTTTTGTTGTTGGTTCTGTTTATGTGATGGATTATGTTTATTGATTTTCATATGTTGAACCTGCCTTGCATCCCAGGCATGAAGCCCACTTGATCATGGTGGATAAGCTTTTTGATGTGCTGCTAGATTCAGTTTGCTAGTACTTTCTCGAGGATTTTTGCATTGATGTTTATCAGGGATATTGGTCTAAAATTATCTTTTTTTGTTGTGTCTCTGTCAGACTTTGGTATCAGGATGATGTTGGCCTCATAAAATGAGTTAGAGAGGATTCCCTCTTTTTCTATTGATTGGAATAGTTTCAGAAGGAATGGTACCAGCTCCTCCTTGTACCTCTGGTAGAATTCAGCTGTGAATCCATCTGGTCCTGGACTTTTTTTGATTGGTAGGCTATTGATTATTGCCTCAATTTCAGAGCCTGCTATTGGTCTATTCAGGGATTCAACTTCTTCCTGGTTTAGTCTTGGAAGAGTGTAAATGTCCAGGAAATTATCCATTTCTTCTAGATTTTCTAGTTGATTTGCATAGAGGTGTTTATAGTATTCTCTGAGGGTAGTTTGTATTTCTGTGGGGTCGGTGGTGATATCCCCTTTATCATTTTTTATTGCATCTATTTGATTCCTCTCTCTTTTCTTCTTTATTAGTCTTGTTAGCGGTCTGTCAATTTTGTTGATCTTTTCAAAAAACCAATTCCTGGATTCATTGATTTTTTGGAGGGTTTTTTGTGTCTCTATCTCCTTCAGTTCTGCTCTGATCTTAGTTATTTCTTGCCTTCTGCTAGCTTTTGAATGTGTTTGCTCTTGCTTCTCCAGTTCTTTTAATTGTGATGTTAGAGTGTCAATTTTAGATCTTTCCTGCTTTCTCTTGTGGGCATTTAGTGCTATACATTTCCCTCTACACACTGCTTTAAATGTGTCCCAGAGATTCTGGTATGTTGTATCTTTGTTCTCATTGGTTTCAAAGAACATCTTTATTTCTGCCTTCATTTCGTTATGTACCCAGTAGTCATTCAGGAGCAGGTTGTTCAGTTTCCATGTAGTTGAGCGGTTTTGATTGAGTTTCTTGGTCCTGAGTTCTAGTTTGATTGCACTGTGGTCTGAGAGACAGTTTTTTTGTGATTTCTGTTCTTTTACATTTGCTAAGGAGTGCTTTACTTCCAATTATGTGGTCAATTTTGGAATAAGTGCGATGTGGTGCTGAGAGGAATGTATATTCTGTTGATTTGGGTTGGAGAGTTCTATAAATGTCTATTAGGTCCGCTTGGTGCAGAGATGAGTTCAATTCCTGGATATCCTTGTTAACTTTCTGTCTCATTGATCTGTCTAATGTTGACAGTGGAGTGTTGAAGTCTCCCATTATTATTGTATGGGAGTCTAAGTCTCTTTGTAAGTCTCTAAGGACTTGCTTTATGAATCTGGGTGCTCCTGTATTGGGTGCATATATATTTAGGATAGTTAGCTCTTCCTGTTGAATTGATCCCTTTACCATTATGTAATGTCCTTCTTTGTCTCTTTTGATCTTTGATGGTTTAAAGTCTGTTTTATCAGAGACTAGGATTGCAACCCCTGCTTTTTTTTGTTCTCCATTTGCTTGGTAGATCTTCCTCCATCCCTTTATTTTGAGCCTATGTATGTCTCTGCATGTGAAATGGATCTCCTGAATATAGCAGACTGATGGGTCTTGACTCTTTATCCAGTTTGCCAGTCTGTGTCTTTTAATTGGAGCATTTCGTCCATTTAAATTTAAGGTTATTTTGCTCGTTAGTTGATGCAGTGTCTTCCTAGCCTCGATGGTCTTTACATTTTGGCATGTTTTTGCAATGGCTGGTACCGGTTGTTCCTTTCCATGTTTAGGGCTTCCTTCAGGGTCTCTTGTAAGGCAGGCCTGGTGGTGACAAAATCTCTAAGCATTTGCTTATCTGTAAAGGATTTTATTTCTCCTTCACTTATGAAACTTAGTTTGGCTGGATATGAAATTCTGGGTTTAAAATTCTTTTCTTTAAGAATGTTGAATATTGGCCCCCACTCTCTTCTGGCTTGTAGAGTTTCTGCCGAGAGATCTGCTGTTAGTCTGATGGCTTCCCTTTGTGGTAACCCGACCTTTCTCTCTGGCTGCCCTTAAGATTTTTTCCTTCATTTCAACTTTGGTGAATCTGGCAATTATGTGTCTTGGAGTTGCCCTCTTCTGGAGGAGTATCTTTGTGGCATTCTCTGTATTTCCTGAATTTGAATGTTGGCCTGCCCTACTAGGTTGGGGAAGTTCTCCTGGATGATATCCTGAAGAGTGTTTTCCAACTTGGTTCCATTTTCCCCCTCACTTTCAGGCACCCCAATCAGATGTAGATTTGGTCTTTTTACATAATCCCATACTTCTTGCAGGCTTTGTTCATTTCTTTTTCTTCTTTTTTCTTTTGGTTTCTCTTCTCGCTTCATTTCATTCATTTGATCCTCAATCGCTGATACTCTTTCTTTCTTTCTTTTTTTTTTTTTTTTTTTTTTTTTTGAGACGGAGTCTCGCTCTGCCGCCCAGGCTGGAGTGCAGTGGCCGGATCTCAGCTCACTGCAAGTTCCGCCTCCTGGGTTTAAGCCATTCTCCTGCCTCAGCCTCCCGAGTAGCTGGGACTACAGGCGCCCGCCACGTCGCCCGGCTAGTTTTTTGTATTTTTTTAGTAGAGACGGGGTTTCACCGTGTTAGCCAGGATGGTCTCGATCTCCTGATCCGCCCGTCTCGGCCTCCCAAAGTGCTGGGATTACAGGCTTGAGCCACCGCGCCCGGCCGCTGATACTCTTTCTTCCAGTTGATCAAGTCGGTTACTGAAGCTTGTGCATTTGTCACGTATTTCTCGTGTCATGGTTTTCATCTCTGTCATTTCGTTTATGACCTTCTCTGCATTAATTAGTCTAGCTGTCAATTCTTCCACTCTTTTTTCAAGATTTTTAGTTTCTTTGCGCTGGGTCCGTAATTCCTCCTTTAGCTCTGAGAAGTTTGATGGACTGAAGCCTTCTTCTCTCATCTCGTCAAAGTCATTCTCTGACCAGCTTTGATCTGTTGGTGGCTATGAGCTGCGCTCCTTTGCAGGGGGAGACGCACTCTTATTTTTTGAATTTCCAGCTTTTCTGCCCTGCTTTTTCCCCATCTTTGTGGTTTTATCTGTCTCTGGTCTTTGATGATGGTGACGTACTGATGGGGTTTTGGTATAGGTGTCCTTCCTGTTTGATAGTTTTCCTTCTGACAGTCAGGACCCTCAGCTGTAGGTCTGTTGTAGATTGCTTGAGGTCCACTCCAGACCCTGTTTGCCTGGGTATCAGCAGCAGAGGTTGCAGAAGATAGAATATTGCTGAACAGCAAGTGTAACTGTCTGATTCTTACTTTGGAAGGTTCCTCTCAGGGGTGTACTCCACCCTGTGAGGTGTGGGGTGTCAGACTGCCCCTAGTGGGGGATGTCTCCCAGTTAGGCTACTCAGGGGTCAGGGACCCACTTGAGCAGGCAGTCTGTCCCTTCTCAGATCTCAACCTCCGTGTTGGGAGATCCACTGCTCTCTTCAAAGCTGTCAGAGTTGTTTGCGTCTGCAGAGGTTCTGCTGCTTTTTTGTTGTTGTTGTTTAGCTGTGCCCTGTCCCCAGAGGTGGAGTCTACAGAGACAGGCAGGTTTCCTTGAGCTGCTGTGAGCTCCACCCCGTTCGAGTTTCCCAGCGGCTTTGTTTACCTACTTAAGCCTCAGCAATGGCGGGCGCCCCTCCCCCAGCCTCGCTGCTGCCTTGCGGTTAGATCGCCGCAGACTGCTGTGTTAGCAATGAGGGAGGCTCCGTGGGTGTGGGACCCTCCCGGTCAGGTGTGGGATATATTCTTCTGGTGTGCCCGTTTGCTTAAAGCACAGTATTGGGGTGGGAGTTACCCGATTTTCCAGGTGTTGTGTGTCTCAGTTCCCCTGGCTAGGAAAAGGGATTCCCTTCCCCCTTGCGCTTCCCAGGTGAGGCGATGCCTCGCCCTGCTTCAGCTCTCGCTGGTCCAGCTGCAGCAGCTGACCAGCACTGATTGTCCGGCACTCCCTAGTCAGATGACCCCAGTACCTCAGTTGAAAATGCAGAAATCACCGGTCTTCTGTGTTGCTCCCGCTGGGAGTTGGAGACTGGAGCTCTTCCTATTTGGCCATCTTGCTCCGCCCCCCTAGAGTTGTCTTTAATGGGAATCTAGACAAGGAATTCACCCATTTCTTAATTCTTTGAGATGTTCATGAATGACTTTAAGGACATCATTCCTTAAAACTTGTTTGGCAGTGATATTTAAAGATGCTATTCTAGAGTGTTTGGGGACATACTCAGGTCATTCTAAGAATCTTTTTCATCTCCTATTTAAAGCTACCAAAAATTTTCCTGGCTTAGATTTCTTATATGCAAAGACTTTTAAAAAACTGTGTATAATTGGAATCAGAACAACACAGCTAGAATTTTAAAAAATGCCCAATGGTCATGAGTTGGTACCTTGCATTTTGGGAGTAGAGGAGTAATTGCTTTATTTATTATAGAAATATCTCTCATGATTTATCTATGTTATAAAAAAACAGAGATGGTTTGATGAGTTCAGAATTAAAATGTCTCACTGCCAGAAATTGTTGAGATCTTTGGAGGATTATACACCTTTATATGCTGGGCAATAAAGGAATTCCTTGCAAGAGAAATGTCAAGTATATAGTGAAAGGGAAAATTTAGTTCTTGACCAAACCACAAGTTACTTAACACCCTGTAGACCTTAGTTTCTTTCTTTCTTTCTTTCTTTCTTTCTTTCTTTCTTTCTTTCTTTCTTTCTTTCTTTCTTTCTTTCTTTCTTTCTTTCTTTCTTTCTTTCTTTCTTTCTTTCTTTCTTTCTTTCTTTTTTTTTTTTATCATACTTTAAGTTCTAGGGTACATGTGCACAATGTGCAGGTTTGTTACAGAGGTATACATATGCTATCTTGGTTTGCTGCACCCATCAACTCATCATTTACATTAGGCATTTCTTCTAATGCTATTCCTCCCCCGGCTCCCTAGCCCCCCGACAGGCCCCGGTGTGTGATGTTCCTTGCCCTGTGTCCAAGTGATCTCATTGTTCAATTCCCACCTATGAGTGAGAACATGCAGTGTTTGGTTTTCTGTCCTTGTGATAGTTTGCTGAGAATGATGGTTTCCAGCTTCATCCGTGTCCATACAAAGGACATGAACTCATCCTTTCTTATGGCTGCATAGTATTCCATGGTGCATATGTGCTACATTTTCTTAATCCATTCTATCATTGATGGACATTTGGATAGTTAGCTCTTCCTGTTGAATTGATCCCTTTACCATTATGTAATGGCCTTCTTTGTCTCTTTTGGTCTTTGTTGGTTTAAAGTCTGTTTTATCAGAGACTAGGATTGCGACCCCTGCTTTTTTTTGTTTTCCATTTGCTTGGTAGATCTTCCTCCATGCCTTTATTTTGAGCCCTATGTGCCTCTTTCACGTGAGATGGGTCTCCTGAATATAGCACATTGATGGGTCTTGACTGTATCAAATTTGCCAGTCTGTATCTTTTAATTGGGGCATTTAGCCCATTTACATTTAAGGTTAATATTGTTATGTGTGAATTTGATCCCATCATTATGATGTTAGCTGGTTATTTTGCCTATTAATTGATGCAGTTTCTTCCTAGCATTGATGGTCTTTACAATTTGGCGTGTTTTTGCAGTGGCTGGTACCAGTTGTTTCTTTTCATGTTTAGTGCTTCCTTCAGGAGCCCTTGTAAGGCAGGCCTGGTGGTGACAAAATCTCTAAGCATTTGCTTGTCTGTAAAGGATTTTATTTCTCCGTCACTTAGGAAGCTTAGTTTGGCTGGATATGAAACTCTGGGTTGAAAATTCTTTTCTTTAAGAATATTGAATGTTGGCCCCCACTCTCCTCTGGCTTGTAGGGTTTCTGCTGAGAGATGTGCTCGCTGTTAGTCTGATGGGCTTCCCTTTGTGGGTAACTCAACCTTTCTCTCTGGCTGTCTTTAACACTTTTTCCTTCATTTCTTCCTTGGTGAATCTGACAATTATGTGTCTTGGGGTTGCTCTTCTCGAGGAGTATCTTTGTGGCGTTCTCTGTGTTTCCTGAATTTGAATGTTGGCCTGCCTTGCTATGTTGGGGAAGTTCTCCTGGATAATATCCTGAAGAGTGTTTTCCAACTTGGTTACATTCTTCCCATCACTTTCAGGTACACCAATCAAACGTAGATTTGGTCTTTTCACATAGTCCCATATTTCTTGGAGGTTCTGTTCATTTCTTTTTAATTTCTTTTCTCTAACCTTGTTTTCTTGCTTTATTTCATTAATTTGGTCAGACCTTAGTTTCTTGTTTATAAAATATGGAAATGGGCAGGGTTCTTAAGGTATTTTTCTATGTCAAGTTATTACTCTAAAATTTTCCCACACAATGTTGGGATTTAAAAAATATTGACTACAATTAGCCATAAAAGCAAATAAAAAATTTAGAATAAACACCCACCATCATTCTATTTTGCAAATTGTTTTTTCGTGATAGAAATTTTTGCTTAATAATATATTTTATGTCAGTCCATGATGAATGGACGTGTCAGGTTTCTATGGCTTTGTTTCCTTTCTCTTCCAAACATGTAGTATAGATCAGGGGTCCCCAACCCCTGGCACTGGCACCAGTCTGTGGTTAGGAACCGAGACACACAACAGGAGGTGAGTGGTGGTGAGTGAGCATTACCGCTTGAGCTCCATCTCCTGTCAGATCAGCAGTGGCATTAGATTCTCATAAGGGCACAAACTCTATTGTGAACTGCACATGTGAGGGATCTAGGTTGTGCACTCCTTATGAGAATCTAATTAATGCCTGATGACTTGAGGTGGAAGAGTTTCATTCCCAATCATCCCTCCTCTACCCACATCTGTGGAAAAATTGTCCATGAAACCATTCCCTGAAGCCAGGAAAGTTGGGGGCCACTGGTATAGATTATTTGTTGCAGTATTTCAGATCTAGAAACTCTAATGGAATTGAAGTCGGTTCTCTGATCTACTGGTCCCACCCAGTACCTGGCCTGTGGGCTTTAACCATCACACTATCATGTCCTACCCTCTTAGGGAGGTACTTGCTGGTGGTATTCTGTGTAGTTAGTATAGAACTCAGCAAAATGTCAGAGAAGGGGTGCAAATCCTTTGGTTCACAATGCATGAAGATGAAGGTGGAAAACTAGGAAAGCAGGTTCTCACCCCATAGTAGTGAGAACTTCTGATGAAGACACGCCCACTGGCAGGCACTGCATGGTACTGAGAGCACTCATCAATGCCACCACAGTGACAGAACTTAGTCCTGTGTAGACCTCCCAGGTAAGCTCTCCCAGGAAGGCCCTCTCAGTAGCCTCTTATCCTCCAAAATCATATACTACCTTCTAGCTTCTCCCTATATCAGACTGTGGGAGGACAGAGGATCTGACCATTTAAAAACAGACAAACCAACAAAACAACATCTAAAACATTCCTAAGACTGCATTATGGTACCTATTCTCATCTCCCTTATGTAAGTAAATGAACAGATGTAAAACTCAATCTCTTAACCTCTGTAAACTGACATTAATAATTCAGCCTTTTATTGACTATTTTTTTCTGCTGGCCAAGAAGCTGCCTAGGGCCCTAAAAGGCAATGAATTAAAATATAAAAGATATTGTTGCCCATTCATTTAATAAAGTCTATCCATTCATTCATTTTCCCAATCAATGAATATTTATTGAATGACCATTTTATGTGAGTCATAATTCTAAGCCCTGGGTATATGATGCAGAGGAGCAAATCTAAAAGAAATATCCCTTGCCTTCAGGGGGCTTATAGTCTCATTTGTTAAAAACAAGTCTAATTTGACAATGTGTAATGGAAAGTTAAATTATAATTAATATTTTCCAGCATTTATTTTTATTTGTAGTTTTAGCATTCATTAGATTTTGAAGGTATATCACATATTTGTCTTTCTGTCTATTTTATCTTTAATTTTGTATTTGTGACTGATGGGCATTTTTTAGATTGCTGGCTCCTTGAGAACAGGAAGTTTTTTCTATCTTTTCTACAGGTCTTATTACAACAAATGCATCTTAATCAGCACTTGTTAATTATTTTGTCATTAAAATTCACACAATTTTAACCTTGGAAGAGGCTTTAGAGATCATCTAATTTAATCTTTGAATTATATAGGTGAGACAATGGAGGCTCTAAGGGGAATAAAGCTTTTTTTATAAATTACTAGAAAGACCTATAATTATTAACATTGTCGCCAGGTTCATGTAGTTAGTTTGGTCAAAACAGGCTAGAATCTAATTCTTCTGAATTATTTAATAAAATATTTCACTCAGTAACTATTTATTGAATAAAATGCAGTTTAAAGAGCTTTGATCTCAGACAAATGTCTCAAATTTAATGTTATATCCTTCCTGCACAATCTTTGCCAATTTCTTCATTTCTCTGAGCCTTAGTTATGTCACAGGTGAACTGGGGATAAAAATAATACATTCCTTTGACAATTATTTGAGGATTAAATAAGATAAGATATGTAAAATACATATGGATGGCCTGTTTGCACCATGGCTGCCAAATATGTATGGAAGTCAGGAAAAGGTGAACAGGGCCTGAGGTAAACTCAGCATATTCTCCAGCTCTCTTCGAGACACAGCTGGAAATAGTACTTCCATCTTCAAACTCAGAAGACTCATCTGGTTCTTGCACAATTCACAGGGAGGAGGCAGTCTAACTTGATACTATAGGAACTGAAGTGGCTAATTTGAACATTAAAAATAAGTATTTAACTTTTTGTTGTTGCTGTTCTCCAGGAGGGTGAGTTGAGTCCTGCTGATTACAGTATGATTATTCCTTAATCTTGTATTGGTGATTTATTCAAGTGCTTTCCGCCATATGTGAAAGATCATATTCCTATCCTCCATCTGAGCAAAAAGTAAATGTAAAGAGCATTACTTAAAACTATGATGGCTGGGTGTGGTGACTCACACCTGTAATCCCAGCACTTTGGGAGGCTGAGGCAGGCGGATCACAAGGTCGGGAGATTGAGGCCATCCTGGCCAACATAGTGAAACCTCATATCTACTAAAAATACAAAAAATTAGCTGGGCGTGGTGCCACATGCCCTGTAATCTCAGCTACTTGGAAGGCTGAGGCAGGAGAATAGCTTGAACCCAGGAGGTGGAGGTTGCAGTGAGCCGAGATGATGCCATTGCACTCCAGCCTGGGCAATAGAACGAGACTCCTTCTCAAAAAACAAAAACAAAAACAAAACCATGACAAGATAACATTATCAATTTTTTCTTTTCACTGAAAGCTGTAATTATCTTATACCTTTAATCTCTGTAATTGTTTACTGTCTTTGAAATAAACAGTATTTGGGGAAGAGAAACATAGAAGCCTTTATGTTTAACAGCACCTGATTACCTAGGCCTTTTGGTAGTGGCGTTTTGGCTGTGAGGAATAGGAGAGAGAAGTAGCTACTTGCCAAATGAAATAATGATTTTTATTTCATCATCCTTTTCTATACTGATCACCTAACCACAACAATGACTATTTGTGAGAGGGATGATATTATAAAAATATAAATAAAATCATATATGCCTAAATAAATAGGGTATATTCATGTAATGGGATACAAAATGATTTGAGACCTACCTACCTATCTGAAATACTAAACAAACTATTAACTTGCATAAATTTCTAAATCAAAATGTTGAATAAAAAATTTAAGTGAGATTATTATTAATATAAAGGTTTAAGTGCTACTATTCCTTAATGAATATACTTTAGGAAAAATATCTATTTTAAAAATATGGGTGGGAAAGATGTTCAACTTCATGACAGCAATTCCCATGGGGAATGAATGAAATTGTGTTAAACAGAGGGACAAAGGAGGCTTCAATAGACTTTTTTTTGGCATTAAAAAATGCAACAAAAGTACTTTAACATGCAATTGAAAGTAGAACTTCCTGTGATAATGAAAATATTCTGTCTCTATGTTGTCCATTCAGGTAGCACTAGGCCACAAATAGCTACTGAGCACTTCAAACATGGCTGGTGTGACTGAGAAACTGAATTTTAAATTGTATTTCATTTTAATTAATTTGCATTTTAAATTAATTTAAATTTTAATGTGACTAGTGGCTACCACATTGGGCAGTCCAGCGTTAGACTACAGAGAACATTTTAAACCTTCCATTTGACTTCACTTAGGGAAGATCCCATCACATTGTTCTTTCATTATGAATGTGACTATAAATATTTAAAGAAAACTAAACAATCTCTTGATAACATCCTTTAGTATGGCAAAGGGCAACTGAAAGTTATTGGGGTATTGGGGGAGGGTGGAAAAAGAATTACATTTGTGAAGTGGAATGAGTAGAAAGGTCACCATCCAGTTCCATTGGGTGTCTATAGAAAAGAAAGAATCAAAAGCACTTCAGGTACTCATGGGGGGTACTTCGGATTTGGTAACAGATTTGATAACTGAAGACTTAATTTCCCTAGTGACTCAGCTGATACAGGAGGTTTTATCTTTTTCAGAAAATTAAGAGTAAATTGACTGGCTCAATAGACTTACTGACTCCAGTTAGATAAGTATTTGCTGTGTTTATTAAGTTGTTTATGTAGTATAATAATACAAGTGATTTAATAAAGATAAGACTTCAGATAAATGTCAACACACTTCCCACTCTGCAGCTGGTCCATTTTAAGCAGTTAAAATAAATTAAAAGATAAAACACCACTCACAAAAAAATTGATCATTGTCCAAGGGAAACATTTAAAATTGAAAGAAATCTTTCACTTTCAGTACACAAAGGCATATGCATATGTGTGGGAAATGAACCTCTCTGTAATCCAGCGATTCTTTACCTAGAAGGAAAGGACAAGGAGTTATGTGTTGTAGGTGTTTGCTGTAATGAGATTCAATTTAAAAGTACTTACGGTTTGTAGACAAGTATTAATGACCAGTGTTATTTATAGCACAAGTAATGGAGATCGTTGAATGAGACAAAATAATTACTATTAATTTTGTTATTTATCTGTCTTTATGTACATCAAGACATAGCTAGTGAAAGCTTACTAAAAGCTGTAAAATGGAGATGCTGTTGCTGAAATTTAAATAACATAAAGTGGATCTGAATTTTGCCCGACCTTCTCTGTTTACATCATTTTGGGAAAAGAAGTTTTGTTTTTACTTGTAGTTTCTCTAGAACATCATCTAAAATTTAAAAATACAGTAAAAAGCGTGATAATAGAGAAAGAAGATATATCTTCATGGTGGTTAAATCATTGTTTCAGTGGAGTTATCTTCCAGATTAGGGGTGATGAGGCTTCTTTCCTCTGTTCTCACAAAGCACTCAGGGAAAATTTTTACCATTTCATTATGCCCCTCATATATTTTTTCCATCTAAGGAAAAAACTTCTATCACAGTTGTTGGCATATGGAACTTGCTTAAAAGAATATTTACAGCGCTGTTCAGTTTAGAAGTGATAGCCCAGAGGGCCCATGGTGAGCTCTTGGTGAATTCGGAGTAACTGCACTTCCTTACAGGACACGAAGGCTGCTTTCACATAATAGGAAATATTGTATGAGCACATAAAGCATGATGCTAATGATTCTAAGTTTTTGGTTTGATCAAAAAACATTATTTACCATACATGGTTCTGGATTAGTCTTCTGTCTTTTTGAAAATTGTGTGGAATATTGGTAAGTGTTGTACAAGCTGTTTTTCAAATGCTTGACACACACTGACATTGGACATTTGTCATTTCAAGGGCCTGGGATGAGATGTCGACCTGTTCTGTGAACTGAAAAGTTGGCCTTTGTAACTAGGTATGGTAGACTATTTAATGGGCACACATTTCTCCAATCATTGTATGCAGGCCCCTGTGCAATATGACTTTGCTGTTCCTTCCATCCAGAAGTGGAGTCTATTTCTTTAGACCTAGACGCTGGGCTAATCATGTGACTTGTTTGACAAAGAGCATGTGCCAGATGTGATGTTGTGTGAGTTCTGGAGGCTGGGACTTAACAAAATTTTCACTACGAATGCCTTTGCATTCGTAGAATGCTACCCTGAGACCTCCATGTGACGAAACTTGTGCTTACTGGAGGATGAAAAGCCATTAGGTGAACTGAGGCTTCCCAACTGACAGCCAACACCAAGTATCAGACAAGTGAGTGAGACTACCTTGGACCCTGCAGCCCATCTGATCCTCCAGCTGAGTGTAACCACATGAGTGAGCTCCAGCAAAGCCCAGAGAAGACTTTTTGTTTTAATCCACCAAATTTTGTAGTAGTTTGTTATGCAGCAAAGGGTAACTGAGACACTGAGGGTACAACTTTTGTTCTGATTCTTAAGTGAGAGTTTAGTGATGGCCTATAGAAAAATAAAGAAAAAGGATGCATTGTTAATTTCTAGATTCTTTTGGGTTTTGGAAGGATCTTAATTCCCTGATTTTAAGAGTGACATGTAACTTAGTAGGTAGGGAATGACAGATGTTTTCATTAGTACAGTGTTTAAATGTAAAAGGTAAATTACATGATTAATGTTCATACATTATTACTAACTTGTCCATTCTGTTCATGCACGTTCATTTTGTACAACATATTTTTCATGGTAGAAATTAAAATTATTTTCTTCAGGAGTTATAAGAATTAAATCAGTTGATGATTGACAAGAACAGTGGTTGAGATTTCCAGAGATTCTATATATGGGAATGACTCATCCAAATTTACAACGTATTGTTCATTGTGTATATTTGTTAACCTCAGGAAAGTAAGTGTTTATGAAATGCTTGAAATAAATATATACCCACACATACTTATTATTTTACTGTGGTTGTTTTGGTTGTGGTGGTTGTTCAGATTGCTCTGGGTCTCTAAGCAAAATTTAAAGGTTTTTCTTTTTTTTTTTTTTAAGTAAAAAAATTTAGAAAAAAAAAAAGCTGGAGGAAAGAGGAGAAGTAGTAGCAAAAATCATTCCTTAGTGCATGTTGCTACGGGACTGCAACCTAAAGAAAGGTTAAAAGTTGACTGGTGAACCTTAAGCAGTTTTAAAATATGCTCATATTAATCAATGCTTCTCCAAATATCATATCAGTACAAAATTTCAACAGCAAGAGTAAGCACCTTTTTACCAAGTTGTAGGCAACTGAAAATGCTTCTCAATAAAACATTTTCCAATCTCAGCTCAGAGAAATAATAATCTTATAAAAATATAGTGCTTAGAAGGTTGGAAGAAAGAGCAGAAGATTGCAAAACTAGGCACAAGAAGTCCACCAGCTGTTAGAAAGTTCAAAAAGTCAATAAATGAAGCTAAATACTAGTCTTCTAAAGTCATTTTTCAGGTAAGATAAATAGGGTCTTTTTCACCTTAAATTCTCATTTGACAGTATCCCAGCACATGTCTTGGCTATTAATACACTTGGGTAGCCTCAGGGAGACTTTCAAAAAGTGGTTCTTAAGACAGTGATATTGTTGTCTCCAGACTCATGAGTCATTTGGACACAAACATTGAATTTAAGAAGTAGTCACTTCCTCACCGTTGAGGAGCTGGTAGAAAACACATGATTATTGTATTGAAGATTCAATAAACATTCTTTCATTTTCAAAGTAGATTCTCACAACACTGTTCTGAAACCTTTCATGACTGGGTCTTTGGTGAGAAACGAATAACATGTCTTAAATTTGTCCCTAGACTCATGGCTCTGACCATCTCTAAATACCCCTCCCCAAATAAAGACAGTGAGTTACAATAGGGAGCGGCCACGGATGCTTGTCATGAATTTCTTCCAGCTAATAGGAAATAGACCTTGTTAACTTTTTTTTTTTCCACATAAAGTTTTCTGTGGCATTGGAGCTATTTTAATGGGAATTTGTTGCTAGGAGAATTCTAGGATCACTTTTTAAAAGATGGATGTCTGATGTTTGCATTTTTAAAAATGACTGAAATGTTCTTCAGTCTTGGTTTAGTTACAGAAGGTTAGTTTAGATTGAGGTAGACGGCATATTTTTAAAACACGGAAACCTAATCCTGTGTGTCTGTGCGTGCGTGTGTGCGTGCGTGCGTGTGTGTGTGTGTGTGTGTATGTGTATGAATACACAGAGTAAGCTTTAAAGAACTGGCTCCTCCGTATTAAACATTAAGTTTGTTACAATGATATGCACTATGTATCAACTATATGTAAGGTACTATGCCGAAGGTAGCCAAGGGAGAATAGTCTTGACTCCTAAGGATCTTTTGATGTAGTGAATTTATGTTATATGTTCTTGTCTTCTACATTAAGTTATTTGGATCCTAACAATAATGCCCCTTATTTGGAGATATATATACTTTTTGAATAGTCACTAACTATAGAAGCGACCTGGAAACATGGAAATGCTTATATCTGTAACCAGTTCACAGGCAGTTGATGCTTAGCTTCTTTTGGCACAAAAAAAGAAGTTAGTGTACAAATCAATATTTAATGAAGGAACAAAAAAAATACAATATCCTGTTAAAATAGTATGTAATTTCTGCATGTTGCTTATAAATGATTTTTCATTTATGGCAGTGTAAGTAAGAGGAGAGCCGTTTTTAAAAATCTTTTGAAACAAATAGGAGAAAACTATGTCAGATCTCTAATACTGCCATTAAGAAAAAAAAAAAAAAACATTTTGGCACAGAACTCTGGCATTTTAATCAGTTTTTTATTTCCTATTGTAATGACTCCTGTGTCAATGAGTTTTGTGGTAGCTGGTTAAGTGACTCAAGAAATAGTTTTGTGGTAATATAACAGTTTTGTTCAAACTATAATATGCAAAATGTGCTAGGCAATGTCCAATTAAATGAAATATACTTTACGGGTGAAAAGACTCGTGTAATATCCTAAGGTGCCTTAGACAGATTTATGACAGTCAATTTATAGGCAGGCACAATATTATCCAATTAGCAACCTTGGCTTTATGAATCAATTGCATTATGTATTTTTAGATTTCAACATCTCTTGTGGTCAATCATCTTTCAACATTGAGTACTCAAATGCAATTTCAAAATGAGGGAGCCAGAATCATTGAATGACATAGATGCTTGGCCAGTTGTTTTATGATGCTGGTTATTGAGAAAGCTAATAGTTCTCTGTTGATAGCAATCATGTATCTCTAACAATACTATCATCAAATTAAATGCTGCAGAAGTTAGCTGGTATGTTTAAAATATTATTAGGGAATATATATTATCAGTGAATATATATAATACATATATACAACAAATATGTATTATGTATACTAGCTATATAAAAGTAAAATAAAATAAAATTTAATTTTTTATTAATCATCTCATAGTAGGGTTTTCCAAGTATTTATTGTATTTGGTGAAGGAAAGAATGGATTTATTTAATAGAATGGTGGGGCAGGCCCACATGTCATTCAGTCCAAAATAATTGTGCACATTTCTTTTTTAAAAAATAAACTACTAAGAAGAAAGTTAATATAGAGGGAAGATGCAACAAAGACCTCTATAGAGAACAGCCCACTGTCACTTCACCAACAACTGTTAACATTCACTTACTGAATATTCAGCTTGTCTGTTGACTAGTATGTTTAGAACTCAATCCCTTGTTGAATGGCTTTGCAATTGTTTGAGTTCTCTCTCTCCCTCTCTCTCTTACTGGCTCTTTCTCTCTGCCTCACACTCCCTCTTTATAAATTCTTAGAATTAACCAGTAAAACACTTAGCTTGTTGTTTTAGGCAATACTGCTTAATGTTATGCCCTTCATAATTGATAGAACTGTTTTGTACACTTTTATTTTATATCTACATCTATATCTACATATTTATATCTGTATAGTACCTATATCTACATAGATATACATTTTCAACATTTCAAGCACTTTTTAAAATCTAAAGACTTATTCTTTTATGTTTGGTTTTAAGGGATTTAACTTAAGGTGGGCTAAAGATTTGGAGACACTTTCCTAGTAGAGAGCTTATAAGAATGCTGGATAAATTTTTTAAAATAATAATTTAAGTGCATGGCTTGATTCAGTGGAAAGTAAAAGTCCTTGGAAGCCAGGAAGAAAGATAAGTTAAGGATGCTAAAAATGGAGCCAGCATTGAAACCAGTCTGCCCTGACATATCAGTCGATCTCTGCAGGCATGGGAGCTGGGACTACATTTGTAGGAAGACAAGAGGCAACATCTGAGGACAGAACAATGAGAGTTTGGTTGCAGACTGGTGAAGGAACACCAAAAAGGTGTTCAGAGAGTAACCTGTAACTGTTTCTCCCAGGGGGAGAACATAGAGACACTTGCCTATATTGATCCTGGCCTTAGGTAAAGAGTTAAAAAGAAAGTCTCCTTTTAGAATTGATTCTCACAAGCCCATCCTCCTAAGACTTTAGGGTCAGAGTTTATACTATTACACTACTGTAGGGGGAAAAAAGATAAAAACTCAGGCTTTATTTGTAGTTTGAAGGGATCCAGGCTGAGAGGGCCTGTTTCTCCTGGAAGAGACAAATACGAATACATTTTGGAGCTGCACAATTTAAATCCAAACCATAATATTTCCCATAAATAAAGTTCCAGGAAATATGAGCTCATAATCACAAGCATGTAACAAAACAAACCACTATGCACGAGAGTCTGCATTAAAAAATAATAAATAGGCCAGGTGTGGTGGCTCACACCTGTAATCCCAGCACTTTGGGAGGCCAAGGCAGGAAGATCACCTGAGGTCAGGAGTTCCAGACCAGCCTGGCCAATATGGTGAAACCTTGTCTCTACTAAAAAAAAATACAAAAATTATCCAGGCATGGTGGCGGCCACCTGTAGTTCCAGCTACTCAGGAGGCTGAGGCAGGAGAGTCACTTGAACCCAAGTGACAGAGGTTGCAGTGAGCCGAGATCTCACTGTGGCACTCTAGCACGGGCAACAGAGTGAGACTCTGTCTAAAATAATAATAATAATAATAATAATGATGATAAATAAAAACTACAGAATGAGACCCATAGGAAGTGTAGATTTTGGAATTAGCAGAAACAAAAGATTAGTACATTAAAAATAATAAAAGACTCTCAAGGTATGATGAAGAAATAAAAGAAAAATAATCAGACACTTTTGAAAAAGAGCACAGTAGAACTTCTAAAAATAAAAACTAAAAATTGAGACTAGAAAAGTACAGTTGTGTTAAACATCAGATTAGACACAGCAGAAGATAACATTATTGAACTGAAATCTCAATCTTAATAAATTACCAAGAGTGATGGGCAAACGAGAGGTTAAGAGACATAGAGGGAGTGGAAGGCTTAATCTAGATCTAATCAGAGGTCTATGAGAGAGGAGAGGAAAATGAGGAATAAACAATATTCCAAGAGATAATGGCTATGACAATAAGACACATCAATCTTTAAATTTAGGAAGTCCAAACATATCCCAGAAAGATACATAATAAGAAATCTAACCCTAGGCACTATAAACCCTGATAAAAAACAAAGAATAATATATAAAGTACATAAAGAACACTCACAAATTGATCAGAAAAATACAAATTACAAAAGGAAAGTGGCAAAAGAAATACGTTTTTTATGGAATAGAAAGAGGATTAGCTAATAAACATATAAAAACATGCTTAATATTATCAGAAACCAGGAAAATACAAATAAAAGCAACAATGACATCATTTAACACTCACCAGATTGGAAACATACTGAACATCATTTTATTTTATTTTATTGGTTTGTTTTTTTAAGACAGTGTCTTGCTCTGTCACCCAGGCTGGAGTGCAGTGGCACTATCTGGGCTTATTGCAGCCTCTGCCTCACAGGTTCAAGTGAGTCTCCTGCCTCAGCGTCCCGAGTAGCTGGGACTACAGGCACCACCATGCCTGGCTCATTTTTGTATTTTTTAAGTAGAGTCAGGGTTTCAGCATGTTGACCAGGCTGGTCTTGAACTCCTGACCTCAAGTGATCTGCCTGCCTTGACCTCCCTAAGTGCTGGGATTACAGGTGTGAGCCACTGTGACTGGTCTTTTTTAAATTTATTTTTATTTTTTTGAGACAGGATCTTGCTCTGTCTCCCAGGCTGGAGCACAGTGGCATGATCATGCTCACTGCAGCCTCAGCTAATTATTTTTAATTATTTGTGGAGACAGGGTCTCCCGAAGTCGCCCAGGATGACCTCAAACTCCTGGGCTCAAGCAGTCCTCCTGTCTTGGCCTCAAAAAGTGTTGAGATTATAGACATGAGCCATTGTGCCTACCGCCAAATATTTTTTAATATTAAATGCTGGCAGGTATGTATATGTCTTAGACTGCTTGTGTTGCCATAACAAAATATCTCTATGGCTGCAAGGCTTAAACAGCAGAATTTTTTTTTTCCTCACAGTTCTGAAGGCTAGAAATCCAAGATCGAGGTGCCAGCATGGACAGTCACTGGTAAGGCCTCTCTTTCCGGCTTGCAGACAACCACCTTCTTGCTGTGTCCTCACATGGCTCTCTTCTCATAAGGGCACTAACCCCACAATAAGGTCCCCATCCTCATAAACTCATTTAAACCTAATTACCCCACAAAGTCTCCATCTCCAAATACCATTGCATTAGGGGCTAGGGCTTCAACACTTGAATTCGGGGTCGGGGGGCACACAATTCAGTCCATAGCAGTGTAGTAGTGGGAACTATCACACAATGCTGGTGGAAGTATAAATTGGTATAATCATTTTGGAAAGCTATTTGGCTCCTGTGCCAGTTACTCTCTATTTACACCTAATCTCTACCTGTCAGATTCATTCTCTGACCTGCTTTTTCCTGCTGTAGGCTCTGGGAGGTGGATGCTGAGGACTGCCATCAGCTGGACTGCTTTGCTTCTGGTTGGTCTTGGCTAATGGAACGCAATGGCAGGAGACCAGAGGACAGAAGAGAGTGTGAAGTATGTTTTCCTTCATCTGACCATGTCTGTCTTTCTTCACTTACATCTTTTGCTAATGGCCCCTTTCTTCAAAGGTCCAGCTCTCACTGAGTTTCAGCAACAATCTTTCTTTTCTTTGGAATTACTGCCACTAGACCTGAATTACCACCACTAGACCTGAATTACCACCTTCAGGCCTAGCGGTGATAATGCCTTCCCATATTTTCCCATTAGGTTTATCGACATCTCTCGTAGTAATTTAACCCTGCCTATGCCTCTGTTTCCTACCAAGAACCTGCCTGATTATCCTAGTAAAGGTGAGGTATTATGACCCGGCATCCTAGGCGTCTACCCTAGAGAAAGTCTTGCAGATATGTTTAGGAGTCCTACAGAAATATGTCCTTGGCAACACAATCCATGATCACAAAAAAAGGGGAACTGCCTGAATGTACATTCATAATAGGATGGGACAAGTCATTATCATAAAATAACACAATGGAACATTGGAAAGTGGTAAAAGAATGGGTGAGCTGATAAGGATATATTTAATATATCCAGAGTGACAAGGATATATTTAATAAAATGTCAAGTGAAAAAAAGCGTAAGTGAAAAAAATCATACATAGCATGATTCTAAAACTAAACATTATACTGTTAAGGATTATACACAAGGGTAAGAAGCATGTAAGAAAGAGCAAAGGCAGGATAGAGGTTGCCTCTGGTTTGAGAGGAAGAAGGCTGAGATCCAGGACATCACAGAGGTGTCTTCAAGCATCCTGGTAATGCTCTTTGTTTGGCTGGTGGTAGGAACATGGCTGCTCTATTGTTCTTAACTGAACATATACGTAATGTATGTTCTTTTTTGGTGTGTGATTTTTTTTCTTAAAATGTAAATTAAAATTTAGTAGCTGAAGAATACTCAAAAAGGGGTGGCATTTTAAGTAAAATTTTATGTGGTAGGCTAAAGAATAACCCGTCAAAGATATCCAGGCCCTAATTCTCCAAAACCTGTGACTGTGTTGCCTTACATGACAAAAGGGACTTGGCTGATGACATGGTTTGGCTGTGTCCCCATCCAAATCTCATCTTGAATTCCCATGTGTTGTGGGAGGGACCTGGCAGGAGGTAATTAAATCATGGGGACAGATCTTTCCCATGCTGTTCTCATGGTAGTGAGTAAGTCTCATGAGATATAATGGTATTATAAGGTGGAGTTTCTCTGCCCAAGCTCACTTTTTGCCTGCTGTCATCCATGTTAGATGTGACTTGCTCCTCCTTGCCTTTCACCATGATTGTGAGGCCTCCCTAGCCATATGGAACTGTAAGTTCATTAAACCTCCTTTTCTTCCTAGTCTCAGATCTGTCTTTATCAGCAGCATGAAAACAGACTAATACAGCTGGTTTGATTAAGTTAAAGATTTTGCAATGGGGAGATTATCCTGGATTATCTGGGTGGGTAATCACAAGCGTCCTTATAAATGGGAAGCAGGGGATTAAAGGCAGAAGGAGATTGGATGATGGGTGCAGAGGCTGAAGTGCTAAGTGTTCAAGAAGGTAGAAGAGGCCATGAGCCAAGGAATGTAGGCAGCCTTTAGCTGGAAAAGCTAAGGAAATAAATTCTCCCCTGGAAACTCCATAAAGAATGCAGCACTACTGATACTTTGAATTTAACCCTCATTTCAGATTTCTGACTTCCAGAACAGTAAGATAATACATTTGTATTATTGAAACCACTAAGGGTTTGGAAATTTATTACAGCAGCAATAGAAAACTAAGACATGGTGGTTTGATGAGTTGGTTTCAGGAAATTTTGTTTTTTAATGGATCTTAGGGGATAGTAAAAAAGAAATGATTTTAAGTGGAGGTCTGTCACTAGTCTGAACCATCAGAAAACAGGGAAAGAAATGTGCACTTGGATTGAAAATTGAACTCTGTTTAGAATGTTGCATTTACAAAGTATAACTGATTCCTCTAACTCATTTGCAGACCAAAGTCTTTCTATCTTGTGCATTCAGAATACATAGCTTGAATTTTAGGACTGTGCCATTGTGATATACACTTAGGTTGACAATCCCAGAGTTAGAATCTAGAACTTACTGCTTAATGACAGTGTGTGATGTTTTTTCTGAAAATCAAAATGTACTAAATTGTTGACCATAACTGCAGGCTTAGGTACTTTGGTGCTTAAAATACCTGCCCAAAGTAATTGTAGCAAGGGCTAATTGGGAAAGCTAAGCTGACAATTATGGTTTTGCACCTGATTTTTAAAAGTATATTCCTATGAGACAGAATATGACAAAAATGCAAAAATGAATAAAAGGGAAAGAGTTGAAAATACAAGGACTTGTGGTTCAGTCTCTGACCCGGGATGCTGTCACCCAACAGTTTTAGTAAGTGTTCCCTGATTTAATCCCTTATGCATCTTATGTCTTTTCTATAAGATATAAGAGGATGGACCACACTAGGACACCTGTCTGGAAAATTCTATACGTTGATGTAGAAACATATGTTACACTGTTTTTACCAGCTGCTGCTCAGGGGGAGGTCACAATATGTGAACTCGACTGCTGGCTTCACACATCCTCAATTAAGATTCTCAGTGGTGAAGGTTGGTGAGTAAAAAGAAATATCTTTCCCAATAAATGTAATTCCAGAATTTGATATTGTGAGAAAAATACCATGTAGCCTTATTTGCTCATAGTATTTTCTAAATATTTATTGTTCATATAGGTTTTGAACTGGGAATACTTTATATGAAAATCTGAGTGTTAAGAGAATTAGGTTATCTCAAGATACAAATAATTTGTACTCTCAAATGTAAGTTATTATAAGCATGAAAAATGTGGTTGAAAATAAAATGTTCTATTCTTGCTAACACGGTGAAACCCCGTCTCTACTAAAAATACAGAAAATTAGCCAGGTGTGGTGGCGGGCGCCCATAGTCCCAGCTACTCTGGAGGCTGAGGCAGGAGAATGGCATGAGCCCAGGAAGCGGAGCTTACAGTGAGTGGAGATCACGCCACTCCACTCCAGCCTTGATGACAGAGCAAGACTCCATCTAAAAAAATAAATAAATAAAAAAAAAAGCTAATTTTGATTTTTTTTTTTTAGAGATGGGGTCTTGCTCTGTCGCCCAGGCTGGAGTGCAGTGGCATGATCATGGCTCACTGCAGCCTCATGCTCCCGGGCTCAAGTTATTCTCCTGCCTCAGCCTCCAGAGTAGCTGGGACTACAGGTGGGCACAACTTGGCCCAGGTAATTTTTTTAATTAAAAAAATGTTTTTTTTTTTGAAGAGACGTTGTCTCACTGTGGTGCCCAGGCTAGTCTCAGACACCTGGGCTCAAGTAATCCTCCCACCTCATTCTTCCGAAGTGCTGGGATGACAGGTGTGAGCCACCACGCTTGGCTTAAACACTAATTTTGAAAATCAGTATTTCAAATACCAGAATTTGGATTGTTCAGGTAGAATTATTTTTGCATCTTCACAGGGTGTCAAATACAATGTCTGAACCGTCGTCGTAAGCATTCAGTACTTGCTGAGTGCAGGTAGTCACTATGACCACAGTTACTTGTTTTAATTCTGAGTTCTCTTTAATACTCAGCAGTAGCTGGCATATGGGAGTTGCCAGGATGTTTCTTTAGGAAGCCCTGGGAAAACAAGAGTGGAAATATAAATGGGAGAATAGCAGGATATTTCTTACTGCTCCACTTCTTCACATGTAACTATTCTATATCAAGCCACGATAGGTTAGAAAGGGAATGTTACTTAGACCATCAAATGAGTATGTGTGAGATTACTGCAAGAACAGACCTTATGTGCCAAAATAACAAGTGTGTGCTAAAATAGTAATGCAGATAAAATTTGAGCTAATTCCTAGCTCATTTTATCTAAGACTAGGCACAATTCTCAAATACCGAAGAACTTGTAATGTGAAGTAGTACATTCTAGTTAAAACCTGTTAGGGTTCTAGCAAGTAGCTATATGCACAGTCATTGGTACAATCCTCTGTAGCAAAATAACATTATCTATCACCTTAAAAATATGATCCAGGCTGTGGAGTCTACCATTCCTTGTATGAGTATCTTAATGTTCACATGAATATAATATTAATGTGTAAAAGTTAGGCAATTTCAAGAACAAGAGAAAAATAAAATAGAAGATGAAGGTGCTATTATTTTCTTTTTGATATTTAAAGATGTTCTTAAGATGAGAACACGTGGACACACGTGGGGGAACAAAACACACTGGGGCCTGTCAGAGGGTGGAGGGGGAGGAGGAAGAATAGCTAATGGATGCTGGGCTTAACATGTAGGCGATGGGTTGATCTGTGTAGCCAACCACCATGACACACATTTACCTATGTCACAAACCTGCACATCCTGTACATGGACCCCTGAACTTAAAATAAAAGTTGAAGAAAAGAAAAACATAATGAGAAACCACTACACACCTACCAGATTGTCTAAAATAAAGAGTACAGTAATGAATGCTAAAATAAATAATAAAAATTAAAAAAAAAGATCTCTGAGGGACTCCTGAAGAGAAAAGCTGTGGCCACATCATAGCAGACCACCTTCTTGCTGCCCTATTTAATGTGGTCTTAGCGTCTATGAAATTATAAAATTGAGCCATAAAAAAGTAATTTTCCAGAAGGTTAGTCAATTTATGAGCATGATTTTTCTATTATGCAATAACAAAAATGTGCATGCCACAAATTAACATTGATCACACATAATTTCCTTGACCAATGGCAAATTTGCCAGATGATCTAGAACATAGTTAGATCTAGTTCTTATGCTATTATTGTATGGCTGGGTGCCCGAGTCAGGAACAGAAGTGGGGAATTTGGGAATATGTAGGTGTCCACGGGAGAGGGGCATGGCCTGCTTTTGTATTAGTGATGTGTGTTTGTTGAGAAATAGCAGTAGAATATATTCCAGCTCTTCCCAGCTTGCCCTTGATCTACTGGACTCCAGGCACCTCATAATAAAGTTTCATTTAACATGCAGATGTGTGAGTCTTATAGTCTGTGCAGTTTTATAATATGGTTTAACAAAACTATAAGGGGTCACCTAACCTTCATGTGAATAATTAACTCATAAAGATTAGCATTAAAACATCTTAAATTCAAAAAATTAAGAGACTACCCAGCAATCTTTTTCTTGGAGGCAATCTCTACTTATCTTTTTCATTGTCCTGTTGTCCAGATATGAGTTTCTTTTTGTCTAGCAGCAATTTCTCTATGGTTCATTTTAGAATAATAATTTCTTTACTTATTTGAATGACTATCATCAGAATCCCTGGCCAGAATGATCCTCAAAAACTCTAGATATTCAAAAACAGCCTTCAAGTCACCCTGGAGCCACTTCTTAAAAGTGCTTAACCTCACCTTGCCCGACTCCTTTTTCATCGTTTTAGCTAGTCTGCTGTCTCTTCTTTGAATGCGGTTGGTTTCTGCAGTTTTTTCAGTGTGCTATCCAAAACAGGATACTTTCTTCCCTTTGACTAATGGGGAGGAGAGAAGAAGAATTATGTTTCAGCCTTGTCTACTTTTCTCGTATTGATTTGTGCTGGTATCATATCGACTTTTATCACAATAGCACTGAATTGCTGATTCATATTCGGTGTGGCCAACCACTAGTTCTCTCTGTTTTTTTTGTTCATACTTGCTGTTCCCCATCACGTATTCATGGTGCCTGATAATTTTTTCAGAGTATATTGCTTTGTATTTATCTCATTAAATATTTTATAGCTGTTCCTAATAAGTGTTAATGTCTTCTTACAGCAAAATATGAACATGTTGTATAAAGCACTATTATCTCTTTGAGTCTTTAGCATACTGATTTGAACACATAGCTGATTTTGCATAGCTCTTCTCCAAAGCCACATATTATCTGATTATATGTATAAGTAAGCTATCACTATTCATTTCATAGCATGTTATGTACATGTAGAGATTGCATAGTAGATGCTGAGTAAATATTTATTGATAGTTAATGACCACAGGCTGTTGTACATAGAAACCATTCCAAGTTCTTGCAGGAAACACTGATTTTTTAAAAAGCATGCTTTGGCCTGTCTTTCCTGTTTACATTTAAACAATAAGGATGAAAAACTACAAGCCAGAGGGCTTCTGTTGTTCTCAGTGAATAACTGAGATGGTGTTTTGGTGGCATGCTCACAAGGTTTGTGGAAATTAACTTCACACCAGGAACTCTGTATTGAAATAGATTGTTTAAGAATAATTCTTCTCTTTGAGAAGGGTGAGGGATTAATCTGCAGAAATGTTCATGCTAGAGCTGTGCATGTGTTGAAATTTGTCAGGGAGAAGATAAATGGGCCCTCCTTGAAAAGTAAATCGCACCATGGCTAATCCCTTGGGAAAGCTGGAGAATTGTTATGGTAGCAAAAGCAACCTCGAAAAAGGAGGCACCATCACTGTTTACTTAGAAAGGAGAAAGATGGGGAGAAAACTTGATGGTTAAAGGAAATGAAGGTGTGCATAACTTTGAAAATATGTTTATTCAAATATATATATGAGATGTAAGTATGACTGCACTGGGATTTTTATTTTTGGGAAATCATTTATGTGCTTTAAATTAAGTGCTGCACTTAGTATGGATAGGAACAATATGTAACAGTAGTGTGTCTGGGCACTGACCAATCAGAAGAGACATCAGGAGAGGTGCCTGAGCCGGGTCTTGAAGATGCCCTGCCCAGTGCCAGGTGTTAACCTTTTAGTGCTGACACAAAAGAAGCAGTTGAAAGGCCGCTTACAAAACTCAAAGTAGTGTCTATCCCTAAAATGTATGGGAGATATTAATATTTTAACAAATAGTATGGCTATTCTGGAGTATAACATCTAAATATCAGCTATCTTCCTAATATAAAAATATTTACTAATTTCACTGAAAAAATAACATAAAATTTTTCAAAGAGATGATATATACTAAAGAAGAAGTCATATCTTTAGTGTTGCCAGATTTAGCATAACAAAACAAATAAAACAAAAAAGCTAAAAAGACCAAAAAAGCAAAATGCCCAGTTAAATTTGGATATCAGAGAAACAATGAACAGCTGTGATGTTTAAAAAGTATTAATATGTCCCAAGAAATATTTGGGACATACTTATACTAAAATATTATTCATTATTTATATGATATTCAGGTTTAATTGGGAATTTTGTACTTTATCTGGCAACCCTAAATAGAATGCATTTAGCAGGAAGTGTATCAATAGTCTCCTGAAAGTGCTAAACGAAAGGGAAGAGAAAGCTATGTTCAGGGAACCCAGCACACTGAGATCACCTGAGCATACTTGACAGGCAGCTGCTCTGGAATTCCAATGTTGTGGCAAGAAATGTTAACTGCAGAATTATAGAACCCTGGCATAGAAAGGTTGCATATAATGAGATGTTTTTGAAATTACACTAAGAGGATCTAAGGTGCCACTGGCATTTAAAAGAGTTGCATTTTCCAACTAGGAAATGCCAATCCAGTAATTATCGAATAGCATCCATCAAGTGCCTGTCTACATGGGCCACTGTGTAAGGTGTTTTACAAAGTGAGAAAAGAGACATGGCAGATAGCCCTTGTCAGCCTGTAGTCTAGGCATCTGCACTGAAATGGAATCATGAAGGGGATAACCAAAAAAAATGTTGATTAAAGATTCATAATCTCTTTCATTTCCCTAAACAGAGAAAACTTAGCTTGATTTATAGGATAGGGTTTTGTAAATCGTTTTAAAACGCAGTTTTAGTACATCCAAGTGTTGATACAATTATTTAGTAGGCTCAGAAATATATGCCATAAAACAGAATTTCTCAACCCAAGCACTGTTGACGTGTTGTACTGGATAATTCTCCCTTGTGCAGAAGGCTATCCTGTGTGTTGCAGTATTGCAGCAGCATTCCTGGTCTCTTCCTGGTGTGTGCCAGTTGCACACTCTCTGCCAGTCATCCTAATCAAAACTGCCTTTGGATATTGCCAAATGTATCCTGGGGATGGGGGGCAAAATTGCCCAGAGTTGAGAACTACTCATTTAAGCAACTGCTGGAGAGAGATTCCTAGTAACGCAGGTGGGGGAAAGGTTTCTTCAGACTCACAAATGTGCCCATAATTCAGCTAGTTTCAAATATCTGCTATTTCCAGAAAACCTTCATATTTAATCACCACCTGGTCCCATCCCAGAGATTCTGATTTAATTCATCTGGAATAGGGCATAGGCAACTGGATGTTTTAAAAGGCTCCAAGTAATTCACTCTTTAGAGTGGTGGTTCTCAAACCTTAGGAAGCATCAGAATCACCTGGATGGCTTGTAAACACAGACCTCTGGTTCTTGATTCCTGGAGTGGGGCCTGAGAATTTGCATTTCTCATAAGTGCACAGCTACTGCTTACGTTGCTGGTCTTTGGATCACACTTTGAGAACCACTAGTTTAGAGACACACTCCTGACCTCTCTCTGCCCCTTCATTTCCATTTTTTCCAAGAAAGGAGATATGGCTGACAGGGACACATGGAATTGATGAACTATAGATGCATACCTATATGGTTTCCTCCCTGCCAAGCACCCATTTTTGAATATTCCCTTCTACAGGCTGAGCACATTCACCTGTTATCTGCAGTGCAGTAAAGTCGTCTGCCCCTGTGCTAGTACCTGGTAACGGGCCTGGCCAAATTCTAGACTGCAATATAGGAATCCAGCTGTGCTCATACATCTTAGCACTGTTCCTCAGTGATGGATCAGTAATGAAGCTGACAGTTTGAAAAGAGATTCTCCATCTGCCTGTCTCCTTTTTTGTCTTTTAATTTGTTCTGACCTTGGATGGGAAATGGGAATAACTGATTGGAGCCCTTGTCCTACTAGTCATATTTTAATTCAGTGACTTGGGCTGCTATTTTCTCCAGAATTGGAGAGGAAAGGTGAGGACGAGGGGGCACACATATAACCCTTTCTCTGATGTCTACACATAACTCTTGATAAATACATATAATTGTTGGAAACAAAATTAAAGTGCCTAAAATGTGGGGAAGCAAAAATCTTGGGCTTTCATCTCGTGGCAATATTAAGTTTTTAAATGTTCATTAAGATAGAAAGTAAAAACAAAGAATACCTTTAAGAATTTCCTAGAATAATCCACCAGTATTAAGGCTGACTTTTCTTTATCTTACCCTCCGCTGAACCACATCCGTGAAACTCACTTTCTTAGTTAAGGCAGCTGGAATTCTGAGGCTCACACTTGTGTCCATAACTCACTGTCTTGGTACTGTGCCTCATATTTTTGTTTCTCCACTATACTTTGCCTTGTGATAGTATAATTCCAATTAATCAGGTTAAAAGTTGGCCTAGAAGAGGGTCATAGGAGCCCACTGATATTTGTTCATAGAACACTGCAGCAGTCTTTAAGGGAATTGCCTGCTAAAGTGCTATAGATATTAGACCGACACATAAATATTCATATATTCATTGATGATGGATTGCATGAATAGAATAATGGACAAAGGTGGTTAGGAGAGCTAGTCTATTAGAAAAATTTAAAATACAACCCTTCTGTCCTACAAGTAGAACATGAAAATTGCTGTGCTAAGGCTGTTTCTCATTCTCTACCTTGTCATTCTATGCAAATTCTAGAAGACCCAAGGGGATACCAACTCTTCCTCTCCACAAGGGCCACCAATTCTGTTTAAATTCTCTTCCTCCAGGAGAGATCCCTTACAGTGACTCCTAAGGTACGAACAGCAGAGTTTGAAAAATGTTTGAGTATATGTAAAGCATTCTGTGATTGAATTGTAGCTCCCATAAAATGAACTCTCTGAGCTGTGCTTTCCCCTAGTCTGAGTGATGTATACATTTATTTATAAATACAGAATAATCATGGCCAGTGATAGCAAATTGTCTAACTCCTGGATTTTTATTTATATGAGTATTTCCTTCTTTTGCCTGTATTTAATCATACCACTTAAGTCTTTCTAGAAGTTTCCCTGGACTTCCAAATGGCTAAATAAACCTATCTTACTATCAGAAGGAAACTCAAGAAGTGATTCAACCCAAATTCTACTTCTAGGCAAGATCCTCCTTCAATTTTCAACAAAAAATGGTCTGTTCTCCAAGTTCTGCCAGATCCCGTATCCCCTGACAAGCTAACTTTTATTAGTTGAATGTAGCACTGAATCACCCTTGTTGTCAGGTCTCTTTCTTCTGGCTAGTTTGTGGTGTTTAAACCCATTTCCTCCGACTCATGGTGCTCAACTGCTTGGCTGCTCCAGTACAGATGCCTTCCACTTTTTGTGCCTCACTGGCAAAGCCACCTGTTGCTTGTTTCCTGGAATATGTAATCTGCCATTTTTCACAGTTGACTGTACTAGTCTGGGTTCTCTAGAGAAACAGAAGCAATAGGAGATACACACGCACACACACACGCACACCCCAGTTGAGAGAGAGAGATTGATTTATTGTAAAGAATTGGCTTGATGGGAGGCCGAGACGGGCGGATCACGAGGTCAGGAGATCGAGACCATCCTGGCTAACACAGTGAAACCCCGTCTCTACTAAGAAATGCAAAAAAACTAGCCGGGCGAGGTGGCGGGCGCCTGTAGTCCCAGCTACTCGGGAGGCTGAGGCAGGAGAATGGCGTAAACCCGGGAGGCGGAGCTTGCAGTGAGCTGAGATCCGGCCACTGCACTCCAGCCTGGGCGACAGAGCGAGACTCCGTCTCAAAAAAAAAAAAAAAAAAAAAAAAAAGAATTGGCTTGGCAGGGCACAATGACTCAGCACTTTTGGAGGCCGAGGTGGGCGGATCGCTTGAGCTCAGGTGCTTGAGACCAGCCTGGGCAACATGGCAAAACCCCATCTTAACAAAAAATACGAAAATCAGCCAGGCATGATGGAGTGCACCTGTAGTCTTAGCTACTCAGGAGGCTGAAGTGGGAGGATCACTTGAGTGTGGGAGGTCGAAGGTTCAATGAGCCTTGATCACACCTCTGCACTCCAGCCTGGGCAACAGAGTGAGACACTGTCTCCATAACCAAACAAACAAAAAAGAATTGGCTTGTGTGAGGAGGCTGAGAAGTCCCTAGATCTGCAGTCAGCAAGCTGGAGACCCAGGAGAGCCCATAGTATAATTCCAGTTCAAGTCCAAAGGCCTAAGAAGCAGGAGATACAATAATAGAAGTTTCAGTCAAGTCTGAGTCTGAAGGCTGGAAGACAGGTGGAGAGAAAGAATTCTTTAGTACTCAGGCTCTTATTCTATTCAGTCCCCTAAGGGACTGAATGAGGCCCACCCACACTGGGGAGGGCAATCTGCTTTACTTAGTCTACCAATTCACATGTAAATGGCATCCTGAAACACCTTCACAGACTCACCCAGAAATAATGTTTCACCAAATATGTGGGCATCCCATAGTCTAGTCAAGTTGACACATTAAAATTAACTATCACCATGACACATTTTAATCCTTAAATCAGCATGCTCTTCTCTAAAACCTTTCTAATAATCTCCATGATCCTTGTAAGATATTAAAACTAACACTGGCCACAGCATGTAATGACAGCTGGACCTGGCTCAGAAGTAGGAAAGATTGCTTTCCAGCCTTGAAAAGGTAGCAAGATCCCTATTAACACAACCTGCCAGCAGAGTGTGATGAAGTTGTGAACATGGAGAGAAAAACAGTCCTTGCTCCCTGTCCCAGCCTACCATAGAAATTGTCCATTAGTCTTCTTTCAAATCTCTACAAACATGAGTATTTCCCTTTAAATCTAGAGGGCCCCAAGAGACCTCTATGTTTCAGAACTGGACCTAGGATTTGATTTGGGTGTTATTGATGATAACAGCAGTGATACCACAGCTGGTCTTTATTAAATGCCTCCTGAATGCTAGGCATTCTACAGAACTATCTCAGGGCCTCTGTCATGCTGCATAGTTGATATTTAATATGCCACTCTCATAGATGAGAAAAGGGACTCAGACAGGTAAGTAACTTACCTTGGGCAAATGATGGTTCTAGGGTTCACATCCAGTTCACCTTCGAAGTCTGTTCTATTTTTCCTGCTTGCACAGTCCCAGACTTGGCCAAGTAGGGGCAAATTCATTAAGTGATCTAGGTTTAGCTGGTACTGTCAAAACAATCTGGATTACATGGGTTATGATGACGGGTCATATTAGATTTTGGGGAGCTACTCCAAACTCCAGCCTAGCATCCTAACTGAAGATTTAGTTTCCAGGGCTAAAAATGTCAAATTGATCTTGGCATCATCTGTACCATCTGACAAAGTGTCTTACACATAATAGGCAATCAAAAGATATTACCTGATTGGTTGACAGATTCATTGAGAGGCTGGTGCAAGCCTGATGTAATGATACTAACTTAACTCCTCTGATTCTGCTGAGAATCAGAAACATCTCCTGATGTTTCATCATCTCTGGGAATTTGCATGATATTGGGGATATTTAGATTTTGGTTCTGACACTGCTAACCTTAGGCTAGTTATTTAACTCTAAACCTTGATTCCCTCCATTTTAAAGAAACAGCTGGAACTGTATGTGTCTCTTTCACCACAAACACTCTCCTGTTAGATGACATAGTGAGGCTCTAACAATTGATTTAGAGTTTGTAAGTTACATGGTGACCATGGTGAAGAAGACAAAGCCAGCATCTCCAGCCACCCACTCCTGGCAGGAGCTTATGTCATTTTAAAATTGGGTTAAGACAGGCTGGGCACAGTGGCTCACACCTGTAATCCCAGCACTTTGGGAGGCCAAGGCAGGAGGATCATTTGAGATCAGGAGTTTGAGACTAGCATGGCCAACATGAGATCCATCTGTACCAAAAATACAAAAAATTAACTGGTCATGGTGGCACATGCCTGTGGTCCCAGCTACTCAGGAGGCTAAGGTGGGAGGATCACTTGAGCTCGGGAGGTGGAGGTTGCAGTGAGCCAGGATTGTGCTGCTGCACTCCAGCCTGGGTGACAGAGCCAGACCTTGTCTCAAAAAATAAAATAAAATAAATAAAATCTGGTTAAGACTGGTCATAGACCATCAACATGCTGGCAGATGAGGATTTAAAGAGGATGTTGTTAGGCCAGAGCTGGAAGTAAAGGTGACAGCAGATCAACTCGGGACTGTGCTCCATCGGGCAGACGAGAAGGGCATTGTTTCTGCTTCAAAGAATCCAGTTGCTATCTCCACAGATTCCTGCCTTGCGGATTCCACGAGGCCTCTGTTAACTGCTATGGCAGCTTCTTCAAGAAGGGTCTTGACATAGCTCTTCAAGTCCCATCTGGGTCCATTTTCATGCAGTAGGCGGCGTGCCCACTGGGCGGGAGCACAGGCAAACAGACCTGTGTTTACCCTCTGCCTCCAGTGCTCTCTAGCACTGAGATCCAGTTCTTTATTGGAATAATGAGAACAATAATAATAATAGTTTCTTCCACCTAGAGTTATTTTGAGGATAAAATGAGATGATAAATTGTATGTAGATGATAAATCATATGCTTGGCTTAACAGCAAGCCTATAATAATGGGTAGCTATTATTATTCAGTGCTGTGGGATATTCACTACTGGTGCTGCTACCAGAAACAGAGGTTGCACTGAGTGAGGACTCATGACATGGATTCTTCCTTGTCCCTCCAGCCCTTCGGTGCATTGACCTATTTGAAAACTGATGCTGAATTCATGAAGTGGGAGGCATCCTATGAGATTAGAGTTTAGGATCTCAACATCAGAGTTATTTTTTTTCCCATTTTCAATGCAGTCAGTAAAGTTTTATATACCTACTTTATGCAAACTACTATATTGGGCATAAAAAATCAAAGAGGAAGATACAGACTGTGCCATTAAAGAGGTTATGGATTATTTAGTTAGTGAATTACTTCTTAAATGAGCACTTGAGTCTAGATGCGGTGGGTTAAATTGTGTCCCTCCCTAAAAAAATGCATTCTAGCCTCAGGATGTGACTTTATTTGGCAATAACATCTTTGCAAATTTAACCAGATTATGATGACATTATTAAGATGGTACCTAATCCAATAAGACTGGTGTCCTGATTAAAGGGGGGAAATTTGAACAGACACTCACATAGGAAGAATGCCATGTAAAGATGAAGGATTGGAGTGATGCATGTTAGAAGCCACGGAAAACCAAAGCTTACCAGCAAACCACCTGAAACCAGGAAGAGGCAAGTGGCAGGGTTTAGATGGAGAATGGCCCTGCCAACACCTTGATTTCAGACTTCCAGTCTCTAAACTGGGAGGCAATAACATTCTGTTTTTTAGGCCACCTGGTATGTGGTACTTTGTTATGGCAGCCCTAGGAATTTAATACTCTAGGCTGAGGGATAGATATGACTAGTGAAAATAAAATTATATGTGTGCATTGATTATGATATACACAAAGGGAGAGAGAGAGATACCCGCAATGGAGCATTACTGAGATCTGGTGAATGAGGAGAGAAAAGAACTTATACGTGATGTGACATATAAGCTTGGTCTTCTAGTGGCCTTTGCATTAAACCTAAAATGAATGTTGATTTACCATTTCACCTCTGTTTTAGGGTCCCCAAAATGCTCTGGCCAAGAATAGTGTGGTAAGGTGCACAATGAAAATCAGAAGTGACACTTGAGCCACTTAAAAACATTCAAAGCATGAATACATTTTCTATTGTTTTATACACATTTAAGATTTTCAAGTTGTCTGATATTCTCCATTTAGTAAGCTCTGAAGTTGGTCTAAGTTTGGTCGGAACACTTGCATATTTATATTTTCTGGATTTACGTGTCAGGTGACAAAAGGAAGACCACATGAAATCCCTGGACTCCTGCGCCCACCCAGAGATTAACCTGGAGAGGTCAGGAGCTATTTTCTCTCCATAGACTTCAGTGGCCTTGATGTCTGAGTTTTCAGAGACAGGATAAGCCCACATATTATTTTTAAACAAATTTCTTACAACTCAGAAGCTTTCATATCTTACTTTCTTGGTAAGAGTCAAGTTTATTATCCACGTCCATGCAGACACAGCTGACTACACAAACTGATCTAGGACAAAAAGTAAGAAACATGGGGCCATAGGATTCTGGGTAAATGTGCTTTCTAACAAAAACTATCATATTTACAGAAAAGTATACAACGTGATGAGAGTCTTCTGCCTTTAGGATTAGTTGACTTTAAAAATTAATTTAACTATGACATGTGACAAGAATTTTATACATCATTGCAAAATTCAAAAAGGCACTTTGGAGTGGAAATATTGATTACAGCATATTTTTGATAGAGATAATGGACTTTATTTAAAACACATTCTACCATTTTCTCCTGTGTTTTTCTTTGAGTCCACAGAGGAAAGTTACTACACAAATTCAGGTTATTTTTATTGACGGTTATGTTATAGTGAAGCTAGATGAATAGAGTTTAAAGTTAAGTATTGTTGGGTATTTCCAGGCCACTTGGCACCTCAAACAGGTAAGCACTTTTTCTCAAAGAAAAGCATGTTGTATTGATCTTGCTTTGCTCCAGCATTTGACAATTATATGCAATTTTAAGCGTCTCTTTAGAATTCTCAGTTTTTTGAGGCCAATTTCTATTCAGGTTTTTATGGCTAATCTCTTAGTCATTCCAAGTATTTCAACTCTCATATGTTTCTTTGGTGTGCATTTTTTCATTTGTTTCTTTAAGCTCATTTCTTAGATCACTGAGGGTGTGTGTTATTTCTTTTATATCACAAGGCTTTGTCCACAGGGTAGACTCAACTCATGTTACTATGATGGAAATAAAACCTGGAAACTTCATAGTGTGGCTCTCTCTGCCAAGGGGAAAGGGTCTTTCCTTCCTTTCTTTGTCTGACACTGCTACAAAAATCCTTGATCTTCATTCTCATGAGATCTATAAATGGCTTACTTTCTATTTTACCCTCTCTTCTCTCCTAAGAAATATGTTTTTCACCATTTTTATTTCTTGCCTTATCATAGAAGTAGAGAAGTGCTTGACTCTTTGTGGAGCCCCATCCAGCCTGCCATGCTAATGAGGTCATTTTCCCTTATTAGCATGTGGGCAGGGAACTAAGGAGGAGAGGATAGAAAGGAGGACTAAAAGAAGAAGTTGTATATGTAGTCTGCTCAGTATTTTGAATGTTCAAATAATATTTTCCAAGGAAACAGACAATGAGACTGACAGAACGGGATCCTAGTCTCGGCTATGCCATTTCCTCACTGGTAACCGTAAGTTAGTTGCTTAACATTTTGGAGCTTTAGCGTCCTCATGTGTAAAATGGGAATAATAGAACACCCTGCTTACCTTGTTGGGTATGCTAATACAAATGCAAGGTAGAATTAATTTTAGGCCAGTAAAGCTATCACGAACCAGGCTTCAAGAAGGTCAACATATATATATATTTGTAAGTTCATTTCATTTTGCTTTGTTTATTCCTTCAAACTTCTGCCCGAGGTCAGCATCACTCACCCTTCATTGAGGCTTCCTGAACTATGGAAGGGTCTGTTCCTCCCGGGAGAAGAAAGACAATGCAGGATTAAACAGATACCTACTTTAACAGCAAGTCTATACTCATGAAATGATTTGGTAGAATATACTGAAACTATTTAAATTAATTGTATTATGAAGTTTCACCAAATGTAGAAAATATTTCCTGGCGGGGAGGGGTGGTACCTCTGTAGTTTCCTGAGGAAGTCTATGCTGTGGAGTGTCCTCTGAGGAGAGGGCACATATGTAGCAACTATTAGGTTGAGCCATATGAAATCATACCATTTGCCACTTTTGACTCCTGAAATGACAATTTTACATAGCTCAATCTCATACATCTTCTAATGCTACCACAGTCTTCTGTGGGTTATAGAGTCATAGCATGGCCCCAGAGCTCTGCAGTCATAATGAGAGTAAAATTCTGCTGAAAACTTGTAGCTGTTAACAAAAAATTTTTTCTTCTTTCTCATTTGCAAAGCTGCCATATGTCTTTCTTTAATTTAAAAACAAAGAACATGAAGCGTAGCTGCCACATGTCTGGCAGAAATCTGTTTATGCCTGGAATCTGCAAATATCAAGATGCCTCTTTACACTGACTGGCAAAAACTGCAAAAGTAAAATATGTAAACAAAAAAGAACTCCATGCCTAGGCGAGTGCACACTCCAAAGAGTATTAATTTGCATAATAAATAGTTCAATATTCAGGAGATTATAAAATAGCAATTACTACGGAGTTGCTATATTAAGGCTTCTAACAAATAAAGACATTCAAAATGCAATAGTTTGCCTTTACAAAGAACTTCTCCTAACATCTGTATTTTGAAGCAAAATCTTATTTATTTTTTAAAGGGGTTTTAAATACTTTGCACATTTCTTTAGAAAAGAAGCAGAAATATCATAGCCAAAAAAATAATAGTGATAAATAATCTATGGTTAAAAAAAGAAAATAAGCCATTAATGGATTTTTTTTTTCCAGTTAAAAAATGTTATTGCAGGGGAGAGTGTGTTTCACCATCTGACAAGAGATTAGGAGACCAGTGGAGAGGTGTAGAATCAGGCTGTGTCAGTAGCGGGTGGTACACTGGCAGGGGTAGGCACAGAAGTCATTGCATGTGAATAAACCATCGTCTACTTATGCTAATGGTAAAGCAGATTTTCAAAAACACCATCTGTGGCTTTTAAAATGAATCAGGTGTTTCAGGTATTGTATATGCAAGCGCAGTTTCTACTTTCTTGACATGCTGTAAGCATTTAACATTGGAAAAGAAATAGAGCTTTTGACGGTAGTGTATTTTTGCAATGAATATCATAATTTAAATGCTCTTACATGGAACTTCTTGATTTCTCAGTAACATTGGACTTAGAAATTTTTATGTATATGTTGCATTAACCACTTAACTAAATGTGCATCGATACTCTAAGCCTTTTAAAAAAACCTTTGTTTCCTGCCAGAAAGAAAATGCTGTGATATGCAGAGAAGTTTCTATGTATACCTGTTTATCTCAGAAAACCTATTAAAATTAAGCCTTTGGAAATGGAATAATTGTTAGGCTAGTGGTTTCCCCAACAAGGATGGGAACTGGAAGGATGAGAAACAAGAAGACCGAGAAAGCTAACAGTGGAAGACCCAGAAAACCAACATTCAATGAGCACCTTTAGGGCACTGGAAACTGTGCTGGAAAGTGGGACATTCAGTAACACAGTGCTGGGCTTACATTACACCAAAGAATTGTAGACATCACAATAGCTCCAGGATTTAAAACGCCCAGGGTACCTACCATCCAAAGGGACAATTTATCTATTGGTGTGTGGAAGAAGCCTGCTCTGATTAAGACTCCATAATTATCAACTCCTTCTTATAAGGAGAGGCAATTCCAATAAAATTTTATTTTTTATATTTAATAATCTCTAACAATATTTTTGAAGTATTTAAATTGTTTTGTTAAATTGAATATTGCTAATACTTTCAATAAAAACTATCCAGATGGCTCTAATGCTTAGAGCCTCATAATGGCAGGCCATTTTTTAAGTTAAAAATGTCAGTGTATATTTTCATTGTTGCAGAGACATATAATATAATCAATGAATGAAAGACTTTCAAATATTAAACACTTATTACGGTAAGATAAAATTGTATGCAAAAAGAGGAGTGGAAACACAATTTCAACAGGAAGAAAGAATCATGTAAAATTGGGAACTGTTTAAAATAATTAGTTGAATCTGGTTTTCAGTGATCCATTGGTAGATGTGAAATCACTATGGCATTTATGTTCCACTGAATTCATTGAAAAGAGTGATAATGTTGTATTTTAAAATGCCAATATTACATTCTTTACAACTATTCTCACTTATGATTAATTTAATATGTCAGCTTGAAATGTATGAGAGGGTACCTAGTTTTTCAAATTCATAGTCATTTTTGTCCCTCCTCCTTTTATGAGTAGCCTCAGAAAAGATGCCTCTTGAAGGCTAAGATTTCAAAGAAGTTTAAACTTCAGGTTATCTTCTTTTGACTACTCAAAAAGATTTTTTTTAATTTTTAGTACATTGCAAGGTGGATAAAGATATACATGATGTCTTTACCCATTTCCATCACCGACCTCTATGCTTGTTCTGCATTTGCTTATTGTACTTCAAGTCAAAGAGAGTGTCTAGCTCTATAATGGCATTTTCCAAGGATTTGATAATGATTTTTCAAAATTAGGCTGAACTATTCATCTGTTTATAGCCTGAAAAACCTTTTTGTTCCTTATGAAAACTTGCCTGCTTGGAAGCTCAGCTCATGGCATTAAATCTTTCTTTTAGATGTTTATGAATGAAATTCCAGGCTTGTGGTACATTGTGTCCTTCTGCTGTCATGTGTCCTGGCTTCCTCTTGGTGACTGGGTGTCTCCTATTCTTTTTTTAAACTAGACTAGGCTTTTCCTCCATTGTCACATGGGAAAAAACTCAGAGATGTCACTGCTGTTGTTATAGTTTCCTTATCCTTCCAGGCATCTCTTAAGGTCTTAGCCACTGTCAGTAGAATCATCTTGAAGTGATCACGTTTACTCCATATTACAAGATAACCAACACTTGGCCTTTATGTCCCTTGCAACTCTTTTTTTTTATCTTAAAAAAAAATAGAGACAGTGTCTCACTATGTTGGGCAGGCTGGTCTCAAACTCCTGACCTCAAATGATCCTCTTGTCTCAGCTTCCCAAAGAGCTATGAAGGGCATGTTAGGTCGGGCATGAGCCACCACGGCTGACCCCTCACAAGTCTTGATATTTCCAAATCTTCATGCTATATCCCATTTGCCAACATTTCCCACTTTGTCCCTTAAAATTACCATAGTTACTAGATCGATAAAAATGAAATAAAAATGTAAAGCTGTCAACTCCATAAATGTTGTTAGATCTGATCTAACCTAGTCAGAATTATAATTCTGCTTTATTGCTAAGAGAAGTATAAGATGCCCTCACAAAAAAGTCTTTTGATCTCCTTGAATCATCATATAATCAGATTCTTACTCTGTGAAATAAACTTCATTAATTATGTTAGCAAGTTTAGCACATCTCCTGCCTTGTTTAGAAACTCCTGGGTTATGAATATGAGGATGATGTGATAGCATAATGCCAAAGAACGTGAAACATGAAGAAGGCAATGATATATCAAACACAAGTTTTCAATTAGCCCTGCTAAGAAGCTATGCTTCCCTTGCTTTCCACCACAAAGTAATGTCTGAGTAGATGTGGTGTAGACAGAACCGGAAGTGAGAATAGTGGCTGATGTTCCACTGGAATGCACTGGTATCCTGTACTAGGAATTAAAATAATGAAATAATTTTGCAGCCATTGGTGAGCAACCACTAGCTCAGCACCAAGTGCACTCACCACCACCTCTTTGCCTGAGCTGCCTCAGCATCTCCCGGAACCCCTAAAACAAGCCTAGATCTGGGAATTAACAAAGTGATCCCAGGCAAGGCTGTAGGTCTCATGGATCCTGCTCTAGCATCTCAACCAGCACGTGTTCTGATCCGTCAGTACCTAGACCATCTAGTTGCCCAATATTTTAAATATATCCCTGGTTAAGAGTATCGTTTTAGACTCTCAAACTTAATTTTTGGCCCTTTGCCTTGTCCTTTCTTTGCAGAACTGTTGGGCCCAATTTTTCACAGTTTGAGAATAGAAATAAACCCAGGGTTGATAGCATCTATTTGATTTATGCACATTTTAGTGCATTTGTTACTTGTTTCTTGGTTCTGTGTTTTATGATGGTGGTGTCACTGTTTCCCTACACCATAATTTCCTGGTGCACTTCACTGCTCCTTCATCACACAAGAAACTGTAAGGGTCAGTGATCTTCGGCGCCACCACTTCCATTTCCTCATTACAAAAATTGACCTCCTTTCTGTTGTTTGAAAGGGCTCAGGCCACTGTCATTCAGATTTCAGGACTGTTGAACAGTAATAACAGTATAGGAGGAACAGGCAACCAGCGCAGCAGCTGGGCATTGTGCTCTCTTCCTGGAATCCATTTTGGATCTCTTAGTGTAGCCAGCAGGCACTGCTTGCAGCCTTTCCCCAGCGTTATGTTTTGTAGTAATTCCCTACTTGTCATTAAATCATTTAGCTGCATTAAAGCATTGTACTCTACTCTGAATATTCGCCAAGGTTCTTGTGCTTTCTAGGCAATTTTGTGTTTATAACTCACGTCACTCAACTCAGTATGTACAACTAGCATCACAGAAAAATAAACTGGTCAGTAATTCCTGTTAAACTACCCACAGCCTTCTCATCATCTATGAATTTGGTGAGTGTGTGTGTGTGTGTGTGTGGAAGGAGGACAAGTGTGAAAACAGTTCAAACATGAAAAATAAAAGTACTATGAAAAAGAAAAATCAGACCTCTCATCTTTTCCTATACGGTGATTCCCCTATTCGTTCTTTTATTTCACATCTACGGTAATCCCACAAAATACTGTACTGTTTTCTGAGTGCCTGGTTGTTCTTTGAATAGGAATTTTATACGTTGAAGTAGGATGTTGGAATACAAAATTATCACTATTAACTTAATAACAATAAGCTCCACGTGTTAAGCAAAAATTTCTTTTTTAAATAAGTTAATTTAAAGTTCTGGATACATGTGCAGGATGTGCAGGTTTGTTCCACAGGTAAACATGTGCCATGGTGGTTTGCTGCACCTATCAACCCATCACCTAGGTATTAAGCCACACATGCCTTAGCTATTTATACTGATGCTCTTCCTCCCCCTGCCCCTTTTTCAGGCCCCAGTGTGTGTTGTTCTCCTCCCGTTCTCATTGTTCAGCTCCCACTTATAAGTGAGAACATGCAGTGTTTAGTTTTCTGTTCCTGTGTTAGTGTGCTGAGGATGATGGTTTTCAGTTCCATCCATGTCCCTGCAAAGGACGTGATCTCATTCCTTTTAATGGATGCATAGTATTCCACAGTGTATATGTATGATATTTTCTTTATCCAGTGTATCATTGATAGGCATTTGGGTTGATTCCATGTCTTTGCTGTTGTGAATAGTGCTGCAATAAACATGTGCATGCACGTATCTTTATAGTAGAATGATTTGTATTCCTTTGGGCATATACCCAGTAATGGGATTGCTGGGTCAAATGGTATTTCTGGTTCTAGGTCTTTGAGGAATCACCACATTGTCTTCCTCAATGGTTGAACTAATTTACATTCTCACCAACAGTGTGAAAGTGTTCCTATTTCTCCACAGCTTTGCCAGCATCTGTTGTTTCTTGACTTTTTAAAAATTTCCGTTGTGACTGGCATGAGATGGTATCTCATTGTGGCTTTGATTTGCATTTCTGTAATGATCAGTGGAATTGAGCTTTTTTTCTTGTTTGTTGGCTGCATAAATACCTTCTTTTGAGAACTATCTGTTCATATTCCTTGCCCATTTTTTGATGGGGTTGTTTGTTTTCTTGTAAATTTGTTTAAACTTCTTGTAGATTCTGGATATTAGCCCTTTGTGAGATGGATAGATTGCAAAAATTTTCTCCCATTCTGTAGGTTGCCTGTTCACTCTGATGATAGTTTCTTTTGCTGTGCAGAAGCTCTTTAGTATAATTAGATCCCATTTGTCAATTTTGGCTTTTGTTGCCATTGCTTTTGGTGTTTTAGTCATGAAGTCTTTACTCATACCTATGTCCTGAATGGTATTGCCTGGGTTTTCTTCTAGGGTTTTTATGGGTTTAGGTCTTAGGTTTAAGTCTTTAATCCATCTTGAGTTAATTTTTGTATAAGGTGTAAGGAAGTGGTCCAGTTTCAGTTTTCTGCATATGGCTAGCCAGTTTTCCCAACACCATTTATTAAATAAGGAATCCTTTCCCCATTTCTTGTTTTTGTCAGGTTTGTCAAAGATCAGATGGTTGTCAATGTATGGTGTTATTTCTGAGGCATCTGTTCTGTTCCATTGGTCTATATACCTGTTTTGGTACCAGTACCATGCTGTTTTGGTTACTGTAGCCTTATAGTATAGTTTGAAGTCAGGTAGCATGATGCCTACAGCTTTGTTCTTTTGCTTAGGATTGTCTTGGCTATACGGGCTCTTTTTTTGGTTCTATATGAAATTTAAAGTTGTTTTTTCTAATTCTGTGAAGAAAGTCAGTGGTAGCTTGATGGGGACAGTATTAATTCTATAATTACTTTGGGCAGTATGGCCATACTCATGATATTGATTCTTTCTATCCATGATCATGGAATGTTTTTCTATTTGTTTGTGTCCTCTCTTATTTTCTTGAGCAGTAGTTTATAGTTGTCCTTGAAGAGGTCCTTCACATCCTTGTAAGTTGTATTTCTAGGTATTTTATTTTCGTTGTAGCAATTGTGAATGGGAGTTTACTCATGATTTGGCTCTCTGTTTCTCTATTATTGGTGTATAGGAATGCTTGTCATTTTTGCACTTGATTTTGTATCCTGAGATTTTGCTGAAGTTGCTTATCAGCTTAAGGAGATTTTGGGCTGAGACGATGGGGTTTTCTAAATATACAATCATGTCTTCTGCAAACAGAGACAATTTGATTTCCTCTCTTGCTATTTGAATACCCTTTCTTTCTTTCTCTTGACTGATTCCCCTGGCCAGAACTTCTAATACTGTGTTGAATAGGAGTGGTGAGAGAGGGCATCCTTGTCTTGTGCCGGTTTTCAAAGGGAATCCTTCCAGATTTGCCCATGCAGTATGATAATGACTGTGTTTATCAAAAATAGCTCTTATTACTTTGAGATACGTTCCATCAATACCTAGTTTATTGAGAGTTTTTAGCATGAAGGGGTGTTGAATTTTATCGAAGGCCTTTTCTGCATCTGTTGAGATAATCATGTGGTTTTTGTTGTTGGTTCTGTTTATGTGATGCATTACGTTTATTGATTTGCGTATGTTGAACCACCCTTGCATCCCGGGGATGAAGCTGACTTGATCGTAGCGGATAAGCTTTTTGGTGTGCTGCTGGATTTGGTTTGCCAGTATTTTATTAAGGATTTTCACATTGATGTCCATCAGGGATATTGGCCTGAAATTCTCTTTTTTGATGTGTCTCTGCCTGGTTTTGATATCAGGAAGATGCTGGCCTCATAAAATGAGTTAGGGACAAGTCCCCCTTTTTCTATTGTTTGGAATAGTTTTAGAAGGAATGGCGCCAGCTCCTCTTTGTACCTTTGCTAGAATTCAGCTGTGAATCTGTCTGGTCCTGGGCTTTTTTTGGTTGGTAGGCTATTAATTACTGCCTCAGTTTCAGAACTTGTTATCAGTTTATTAAGGTACTCAACTTCTTCCAGGTTAATCTTGGGAGGGTGTATGAGTCCAGGAATTCATCCATTTCTTCTAGATTTTCTAGTTTACTTGCATAGCGGTGTTTATAGTATTCTCTGATGGTAGTTTGTGTTTCTGTGGGATCAGCGGTGATAGCCAATTTATCATTTTTTACTGTGTCTATTTGATTCTTCTCTCTTTTCTTCTTTATTAGTCTGGCTAGTGGTCTATTTTGTTAATCTTTTCAAAGAAAAAAAAAAACCAGCTCCTGGATTCATTGTTTTTTTGAAGGGTTTTTCATGTCTCTATCTCCAGTTCTGCCCTGATCTTAGTTACTTCTTGTCTTCTGTTAGCTTTTGAATTTGTTTGCTTTTGTTTCTCTAGTTCTTTTAATTATGATGTTAGGGTATTGATTTTAGATCTTTCCTGCTTTCTCTCATGGGCATTTAGTGCTATAAATTTCCCTCTAAGCACTGCTGTAGCTGTGTCCCAGAGATTCTGGTACATTGTCTCTTTGTTCTCATTGGTTTCAAATAACTTCTTAATTTCTGTCTTAATTTCGTTATTTACCCAAGAGTCATTCAGCAGCAAGTTGTTCAGTTTCCACATAGTCGTGTGGTTTTGAGTGAGTTTCTTAATCCTGAGTTCTAATTTGATTGCACTGTGGCCTGAGAGACAGTTTATGATTCCAGTTATTTTGCATATGCTGAGGAGTGTTTTATTTCCAATCATGTAACCAGTTTTAGAGTGAGTGCCATGTGGCACCAAGAAGAATGTATATTTTGTTGATTTGGGGTAGAGAGTTCTTGTAGATATCTATCAGGTCCACTTGGTCCAGAGCTGAGTTCAAGTCCTGAATATCCTTGTTAATTTTCTGTCTCTTTGATCTGTCTAATATTGACAGTGTGGTGTTAAATTCTCCCACTATTATTGTGTGGGCATCTAAGTCTCTTTTTAGGTCTCCAAGAGCTTGCTTTATGAATCTGGGTGCTCCTGTATTGGGTGTATGTATATTTAGGATAGTTAGTTCTTCTTGTTGAATTGATCCCTTTACCATCATGCAATGGCCCTCTTTGTCTTTTTTTTTTTTTTTTTTTTTAATCTTTGTTGGTTTAAAGTCTGATTTATCAGAAACTAGGATTGCAACCCCTGCTTTTTTTGACTTTCCATTTGCTTGGTAAATATTCCTCCATCCGTTTATTTTGAGCCCATGTGTGTCTTTGCATATAAGATGGGTCTTAATGATTTTATTTCTCCTTTGCTTATGAAACTTAGTTTGGCTGGATATGAAATTCTGGGTTGAAAATTCTTTTCTTTAAGAATGTTGAATATTGGCCCCCACTCTCTTGTGGCTTGTAGGGTTTCTGCCAAGAGATATGCTGTTAGTCTAATGGGCTTCCCTTTGTGGGTAACCCAACCTTTCTCTCTGGCTGCCCTTAACATTTTTTCCTTCATTTCAACCTTGGTGAATCTGATGATTATGTGCTTTGGGCCGCTCTTCTTGAGGAGTATCTTTGTGATGTTCACTGTATTTGCTGAATTTGAATGTTGGCCTGTCTTGCTAGTTTCTCAAAAGAAGACATTTATGGGGCCAACACACGTATGAAAAAAAGCTCATCATCACTGGTCATTAGAGAAATGCAAATCAAAACCACAATGAGATACCATCTCATGCCAGTTAGAATGGCAATCATTAAAAAGTTAGGAAACAACAAATGCTGGAGAGGAGAAATAGGAACACTTTTGTGCTGTTGATGGGAGTGTACATTAGTTCAACCGTTGTGGAAGACAGTGTGGTGATACGTCAAGGATCTAGAACCAGAAATACCATTTGACTCAGCAACCTCATTACTGGATATATACCCAAAGGTTTATAAATCATTATACTGTAAAGACACATGCACACGTATGTTTATTGCAACACTGTTCACAATAGCAAAGACTTGAAACCAAAACAAATGCCCACCAATGATAAACTGGATAAAGGAAATGTGGCACATATATACCTTGGAATACTATGCAGTCATAAAAAAGGATGGGTTCATGTCCTTTGCAGGGACATGGATGACACTGGAAACCATCGTTCTCAGCAAGCTAACACAGGAACAGCAAACCAAACACTGCATGTTCTCACTCATAAGTGGGAGCTGAACAATAAGAACACATGGACACAGGGAGGGGAATATCACACACTGGGGCCTGTTGTGGGTGGGGGCCTAGGGGAGGGATAGCATTAGGAGAAATACATAATGTAGATGACAGGTTGATGGGTGCAGCAAACCACCATGGCATGTGTATACCTATGTAACAAACCTGCACATACTGTATATGTATCCCAGAACTTAAAGTATTAAAAAAAAAAAAAAAAACTGCTTGTGTTAAAGTGCATGAGAGCTCAGCTTAGGCAATTCTGAGCACCATTAGCATCTCTTATTTGAAATGGGACTTTAGAATAACAAAAATATAATAATTTTGCTAAATAAAAAAGTTAATTATGCAACCTGAGGAGAGAAATAAGGAGCAAGCAGGTATAACGCAGGCCCAGGAGGAGACAGGCACATGTGCAAATTCAACACAAGCCTCTAGGTGATTAAGGAAGAAAAATAGTGGTCACACATTTCATATTTCTAGGAGGGCAATTTCTTTTATTAAGAGAATTCAGTACTTCTTTATATCCAGATTTTGTACTTGGCCTAACTCTAGCCAAGGATTTAGAAATAGCTTATTCTGTCGTCAGAATCATGTAAGTTTTCACCACCTGATGTGTGCAGTTGGTGGAATTTCCTGAGGAAGGCTTTTTAACTGAAGGTAAGTGAGGCAGGTCAACCTCCACATTTTAGTCATAGATGTTATCATTACCAGTGGCAGCAAACAAAGCTACATTGAGCTCCGGCCATGCCAGTCAGAAGCTGATGGAAGCAGAAAAAGGAACTCCCCGTAGATCTTGCTCCTGTAATGCCATTCCTTAAAAGATAAGAGAATTCTCTGAGAGAAGGGAGTCTTACTGATTTTTAGGGGAGGTGTTGTTCCGACTCAATCTGAACATTTTGATTGCTTGGTCTTTTGGATTAGACATATCCACCATAATTTATTTATAATAAAAACTTGTACATTAATGTGAATTCATTTTAGATAAAATTTTCTGCCATGGTTTTGGCCCTAAAACTTGTTACTGGGTGTTAACCAATTACACGACTTTGTAAAAAAATTACGAAGATCAAAGTTGTTGTAAATTTATATTTTTCATTGTGTCCTAAATGACTTGTAGGAGGAGCAGTGGAAGGGAATTGCCTGAACAAAGATGGAAATATTGAGGTTCCAAAAATGAAGAAAAGAACTGCATTAAACTAAAGGTATTTTACAAGCGGAAAAACAGATTTATTTATTTTGTTCCTGCTGGGCATTCCCAAAAATCTGAAGCAATACAAAGAAATACCTTGGGTTATGTTATCAATTATCTTGACATAGCAACTTTCATCTAGAGCTTAAAATGCAATACAGAGAATATACTTTTACTTTCTAATTCCATCAGATGGAAAGAGTACCCCACCCCAAAGCCACAGAAAAGAGAAAACTGTCTTGTTTTTGATGTGCCACTATAAAAAGAATAATCCATCCCCCTACCTTGTTTTATGACTGCTAACATCTTCCTTGCCCAAGGAGGATGCTGTTCACAGGAGAGAAGTTAGTCAGTTTGCTTTCCTACTTACATAATGACAGAAGTTCTTCATTTTTGCTAGTTCTGTCCGAAGTGTAATTATTGTTGTAAAACAATGATTCCCAAGGCTTTGTTAATCTGTAAATTAATTTGACAGGACAAAAGGCCTTATGCCACCCCATTCTTAGTTACCAACATTAAAATAGAATGAGGGGAACAATAATACCATCTCTGATGACTCTTACTCATAAATGAGATGATTTCTATTTTTTGCCCATCATTATGCCAAAATTAATAGTACAATGACTATTATAAAAGACTGCCTAGAGCCAAATCAGACTATAAGCACCATTGTTCCAAAATAAATATTTCCCATTTGTAGGTTCAACCTCCACGTCTCTGGCACTCTATAACTTTTGTAAGAAAGCAATGCTACTTTTTTTTTTTTTTTTTTTTTAATTTGAAACGGAGTCTCACTCTGTCGCCAGGTTGAAGTGCAGTGACTTGATCTCGGCTCACTACATCCTCCGCCTCCCGGGTTCAAGCAATTCTCCTGCCTCAGCCTTGAAAGTAGGACTAGGACTACAGGCGCCTGCCACCATGCCCAGCTAGTTTTTGTATTTTTAGTAGAGACAGGATTTCACCATGTTGACCAGGATGATCTTGATCTCTTGACCTTGTGATCCACCTGCATTGGCCTCCAAAAGTGCTGGGATTACAGGTGCAAGCCACCGCGCCTGGTGGTAATGCCACTTTAAATAAATGAAAGCATTCCCTCCTCCTTCCCCCCACAGACAAACAAGCAAAAACCAAATGGATTGATCCAAGCATAAATACAATTAGAGGGTCTTTGGGGAAAAAAATGAAACAGTGATATTTACATAGAGAAGGGAAAATGAGCAAATGAAGGGACTATTCATAAGTGATTTTTTGGGTGTGCCTGCCTTGTATTATCTCATTTAATTATCCCACCAAACTTAAGTTTCAAACAAGAAACCAAAGGTTAGCACTATTAAGAACATTGCCTAACAAAGTGGCACTTAAGCCCAGTTTTATCTAAACATAATTGCTGTCTTCCTTTCACTCTTGTGTAGTATCTCTGGGATAAGGAGGCTGGAAATAGGCAGAAAATACAAGATTATCACAAAAAAGATATTTTTAAAATGATGATGGGAAACGAAAACAAAACAAACAAACAAAAAAATCCTTCTTTTCCCACCTTTCTGGAGAAAAATGGGCAAGAATCCCAAGAGTTTATCCTTATGGAGACGATGAGCAGTTTATCCAATAATTTTCAAATTTGTTAATTTGCTTCCTTCATCATGCAAAAACAGACAAAACCAAACTTAGCCTGTCTAATGGTGAGCTGGAGAAAATAAGTAAAATCGGTTCTTTTCTTAGCCTAATTGAGGTCATGATGCACAGGCAGGAGTCATGATAAGAAGGACTTCGAGGAATGTTGAAATCAGATAGCCACACACTTTGGGAACACCCACACGGCCCAGCCACAGTGGATGGAGGCTCCGTGACCTGGCAGGTACCCTATCTTGATATAGCTTCATCTGGTAACTTGGTCAACATCCGCTGTCCCTATACCTCATTTTTTTTCAACTTTATTCTTCCTCACTGATTTGTTAGTCACAGAAATGTTGCACAAATTTATGAGATGTCTGTAAGTGCTTTGAGCTTCTTAGAAGAAGTAAATTTAAAAAGTGGCATCTTATGATAGAACTCTACTTTGGGAAAATGTGAGCAAGAAAAATGAATGTGTAAAGATGATAACTATGAGGTCTTGGGAAGTCCCTACCTTGCTTTTATATTTGAATAATAATTAGAGCAATTTCACTATTCAAGAGAATACAGCAAAACATATCTGGGGTTTGGATTCAAAGTGTCATGAAAAATGCAAATAAGAAATCTATTACACAAACAGGTCAAAAACAACCAACGGTTTTTCTCTTGTGAAACCACCATTTAGAATATGTCTGTTTTAATGTTTTGTCCTGAAGGAACGAAGTATTTTGGGGACACGTTGGAAGATTCAAAAAGTGGGAAAGGTCTTCTAGGAATTACTTCTATTAGAGGAGAAATGATTTCAAGGTTAATGGCTTCTCAACATATTACTGGGAGCTAAGAACGATCACAGCTGACATTTACTGCAGGCCTACACGTTGTTCCAGGTATTTTGTTAAACATTTTAAATACAATATGTAATTCAATCTTCATAACAGCTCTACAAGTTAGATTCTGTTATTATCTCCATTTTGGAAAGGAAGAATTGAGGCGTGGGTAGCTCACTAATTTGTCGAAGCCATACAGTAGGTAGTGAAGGTGGTGGTCGTATTTAACCTGAGATCTGCCTACGTCTGGCCGCTCTTAAACACTATGCTACAATTTTCATTCTTCGGGTAGCTTAATGGTAAATGGGAAAGGCTGGGCTTTGCGTGTCTTTTGCTTCACGTGCCTCCCTTTGTTTCTTCTTTCCCCAGAAATATTTCTCTAGGGTGAAGGGGAATAATAATACTGCCTCTGATGGGTCATTTTCATGAATGAGGTGGTTTTAATATTTTGTCAATCATTAATCTATGGTACATCATTTATCAATAGCACAATGACTGTTACACAAAACTGCCAAGAGCTGAGCCAGACTTAAAGCACCACTGTTCCAAAATAAAATTTTTCCATTAATAGATTCAACTTCCACTCCATCAACTCACTCTCATAGGCCACTGGGAAAATGTCCAGTTGATATCTGGGCAAGTCTGAGCTACTGGGCAATTCAGTGATACTGCTTTCCACTCTAAGATTTGAGAGGAGAAATATGGACATCACGTAGTTTTACTGCTGATAAAACTGGATTGGGGAATTTGGCTTGGACTAAGTCAAAATAGGCTTCCTAATACTCTCCTTTTATCACCACCCAAAACAAACTGACCAGCAAATCAATAAACAAACAAAGGCACTGGGAAATGTAGGGCTTTGGTGCACAAAATTCAAATGTCCATTCTTTCAGAATATACTGTCTTTATTTTTATACGCTGTCCTCCTTTTCATCCTATCCCAAAGGAGAGACTGGTTACTCGATTGGGACAGTTGAAAAGAGGCTCAGTTGCATGCAGGTGGTCTACACTCTTTTTGCCTCCTTTATTTAGGGCTTGCCAGCTTGTAGACTGGCCCCATTCTCTTGTCTTTTGCTTGGTAAACCTACTGAGGCAGGTGAGTCCAACCCTTGTTCTCCAATCTCACTTTAATGCTAATATAGCTGATATTTTTACCCCTGACTGTTTTGTTTATTTTCCAAATGACTCACAACTTGAAGAGAAGAAACCAACAGAGTGAGTACTTGGCTCTGTCTTCAAAAACTTCAGTAACCTCTAGAATACACCAAGTCTGTGTTCCATTGGATAGAAGAGAAGCCAGAGTTATCAGTAATGGGAATGTTTCATGTTTCACAGAGTTGGCCTTATATCAGACTGTATAACCCAAGACCAGTCAAAACTAATATTTACTCCACATGTTGGTTCCCTCTTGAAAATACTCTCTCCTGATATCCCAGGAGAATTATAGATAAGGCCCATCACCTCAATCCGATGGCTTTCAATCTCCAAAGAAAAACAGATTGATTTTGTTAAGCGCTAATTTCCAAGCACCTCACAAAATCTGTTTTACTATATCTTTTACTTCTCTAACCCTTTATCTTTTCTTTCATCATTACTTGCATGTGTATTTTGAGTGTGGTAACCAGATAGATTTAGAAAAAAAAATCTTGGTCTGGAAGCTGTGACAGGCCACACTGTAATACAGCTGGCAGCATGGTGTTCCCAATTCACCACAAAGAATATATGAACTCTTTGTACCTGACACTTTACACAATATGCTCCCTGGCTTTAAGAAAACATTATTTCATGTTCTTACTCTAATCAGTCTTGTCTGCCAGCCTCGAGAACTGAGAGGTTCATTGTTATATGCAGCTGTCATTTGTTCCATCTCCAGGCTCTCTCTGCCTTCAATATCTTTGTGGTATTTAGTGAAAGTAATTTTCAGTTGGAAATCTTCTGCCCTTTCAGTAAGTGCAAGTATAGTACTTCATCAATGGCCAAAGAATCCCGAGCTATCTGGGATGTATCAGGACAGCTGATAAAACCTCACGGAGCAACCTATGATAGTACATCCCATCATAAATTTTTTAAAAAAGGCAGAAAGGGCCTTTGTCAGTGTTTATCTGAAGCGCTTTTATTCTTTGCCCTTGATTTCCTCTTCAGAAAATTGATGCGCCCTTAAATTGAAGCAAGAGGCTTGACAGGTGATGGTTAGTGTGATAACTGCTCAGATTTCATCAGCCAGTGTTTTTCTGGTGGTGCAATTGTCGGAACTTTCAGCTAGATTACCTGTCATCCACTACATCAGATAAAAGAGGTAGGGTTGAAAGATGCAGTTTTGCCACTGCACCTTATAGCAAATGAAAAGTGCAGGTGTGGTAACAGTAGTGAGGAAGAAGCACAATTATTTTCTAATCAGGCTATTTCTTTAAGAAAGTTGGTGCCCAAATTGGGAACTACTGGGCAAAACTATTGCTAAATTTGCATTGTTTAATTTATGAGGAATACATGAAAAGAATAGTCACACAGTAGTGCTATGAGCTCCCCTTCCAAATCCATTTTATTTGTTCCACATATTGAAACAGTAGCAGTTTATTTTTAGACACAAAAAAAGTGTTCCTATTTTGGATACATCTCAATATGCTGATGTTGAGCCTGTATTTTGATCTGCTATTAAACTGTTTGAAACCATGAAGGGAGGCGTTATTCTAGAGAAAGTTTTACAGACAAACTTTTTAGTTAAAAAATTGAAAATAGCACATTTTGGAAGAATTGTACTTTGTAAGAGTAATTGTGTAACTTTTTTTCTTTTAAACGCAACATGGGGTGATAAATCAGGTCAGAAAAACTCTAACAATAAAAATGTGGGGTTTTTTTATTTTGGTTTGGTTTGGTTTTTGTAGAGACAGGGTCTTGCTATGTTGCCCAGGTTAGTCTCAAACTCCTGGGCCCAAGTCATCCTCTTGCCTTGGCCTTCCAAAGTTTTGGGGTTATAGGCATAAGCCGCCACACTCAGCCTAAAAATGTGTTTTTATTTGTGAGGTTATACTGTGCACTATTCCCTAAACTTCAGATTTAAAAATGATCAAATTTCATCATCTTCAATCTGTCACTTGCTCAGAATAGAAAAAGGTATTTGAATGTAGCTGTCACATGACAATTGGAAATTGGTTTCCTCTGAAAAAGAAAGAGTACTTTTCTTCTTGATAGGATAGAAGAGAGTTATATACTTTGTTACCACATTAGATAAAGCCCTTTAGAATTTTCACTAGAAAATACTTATTTTCAGAGTTTTCTACAATTACCCAGGATCATTTATTTTCCAGGGTGAAATATAGCATTCAAATCTGGCTGTCATATAAGGAACAATTGTTCCTTATTGAGGCAAAAAAATGATTTTTCATAGCACAGTCACACACACGTTTAGATCTTCTCATTTTAATTAAATATACATACTCAGGGTAAATCTCAATAACAAATTGTCAACTTAATATGAGCAGTTGATGCTTAGTTACTAAGCCATTTCTAAAACTTTTCCCTTTCCTTTGTCTTTTTCATTTGGAGATAGTTTGCTATAGCAGAAAGAAGGCTAAGCTAGGGAGGCAGCATAAGCATAATGGTCAAGGATTTGGGTGTTACTGAGAGAAGAATCTAAGATCATGTGCATCAAATTGGACATATTGTTTACCCCAAGGAGAGTGCTTTGGGGAAGGAGAGAGGGAGATTATTAACTTTTTCATTATACACTTCTGTACTGTTAGACTTGAATTACTTTTGTAACTAAACGCAGTATAATCAAATTTAAAAGTTTAAAAATATATATAGTCTTAGGAATTGATATCCTAGGGTTTAAATCTTGGCTCCTCTACTCATTCATTGTGCCATTTGGGTCTCGTAATTTTTCTTCTTTGAGCCTCGGTTTTCTCATCTGCAAAATGGGAGTAATAATACCCAGGTTATGAAATTGTTAGGAGGATTAAGTTGCATAATCCATTTTAAATACTCTGAACATAGAAAGTACCCAATAAATACTAGCTTTTTGGAATAAGGAGACCTGTGTATCTGTCACAAACTAGATACAAGATGCATTCCTTGGGTAAAAAATTTTGAACTTTTATGAGCCGACTTTCTTCTCCCCATAAAATGGATAAATTAGAAGTGATGGCATCTGAGGCGCATTCTATTTCAAACATTTTGTATTCCACATAAAATTTAATTGGAGAGGTGCATGTGTGTTGATTTCATAGAAAGAGACTTATGTTGTGATCTTGGTCTACCATGTATCTATTTCTTCACTTAGCAAAGATCCCTACCTTCATGTTTTCAAAGTGTGAAGCCTTTAACTATTTAAAAAACTTAAAGTGCACCCTCCACACTGTGAAATCTTGCCTGACTTCTCCAGCATATAAGAAAACCCTCCTCTTTCAAACTGAAGCATTTCTAATTCTGCCTTTGGCCTTGTGAGGTCATCTGGGTCAACCTATCATTACAGCTCATACAATTATATTGATGGAGAGTGGACTATATTTTGAGCTAGAGCATTCCATGATCTATTAGCAAAACATATTAGAGAGATTTTTCTTACATTGAGTTGAAATCCAGCTTTCTGTAACTTTTACTGACTTGTCCTAGATTGTATAACAGCATTCAAATCTAGCTGTCATACAGATTGGTGTCCCCAAAGCTGTACAGAATCCATCCTTTCTTTCTTCCATGAGATAGCCTGCCAAATATTTTAAATTTGCTTCATGTCCTCTTTATGCTTATTGTTTCCCAGGTTCCACTGAGACTGAAATAAGTAATACGTGGCTCTTCAACATTCCTCCAAAGTCACAACTGCAGACATTTGGTCTTTCTTCTTTACACACCTTGAGGTAGTCTTAAAATATATCATCCACAATCACAGTTCTGCTCCAGAGAGTCTGTGACAAGTGTCGAATACATTGAGACTATTATATCTCACTCCCTGAGCACCATATTTCCATCTAAGAGTATTGTGTGTTAAGTTTGTTTGATTTTGCTAGCATTCTCTGGATCTCCCAGCATATAAATCTTATTTTTAAAAAAAGAAGAAAAGAAGATGCTTTGGCCTAACTTGGTTTTAGTAAGCTTATTCTGGCTCTTGTTAATCATCATTTTGTGTGTCTGTGGTTGGGGGATGGGGGACAACCATCTCTTTAACAATTCCTTTTAAAATATTTCCATGCTGGAGAATTTGGACATTAATAGGCAAAAATAAATAAACCTTGACCTAATAGATCATGGACTTAAATGTAAGATGCAAAACAATAAAGCTCTAAAAAAAAAAAAAAGGACAAAATCTTTGAGACCTAGGTCTAGACTAAGAGTACTTAGATTTGACCCCAGAAGTGTAGTCCATAAGAGGAAAAAATGCCAAATTGGACCTTATCCAAATTAAAGACTTTTGCTCTGTGGCAGTCCCTATGAGGAGAATGAAAAGACAAGCCACAGACTGAGAGAAAACATTTGCCACACATTTGACAAAGGGCTTCTGTCTAAAATATATAAAGAACTCTCTAAATTCAACAGCAGAAAAAGACACAAGGCAATTAGAAAATGGACAAAAGACATGAAGAGGCATTTCACTGAAGTGGATATAGAGATGAAAAATAAGCAAATTGAAAGGTTTTCAAAATATTTAGTTATTAAGGAAATGCAAAGTAAAATGATCACAATGAAATGTTCCCATACCACTATGAGAATAACTAATATAAAATACAGTGACAACCCCAAAAGCTGGCAGTGATGTGGGGAACCAGATCACTCATACATTGCTAGTGGAAATGTAAAATGATAGTTACTTTAGAAAAAGAGTATGGCAGTTTTGTTAAAAAAAAAAAAAAAAAAAAAAAAAAAAACTAAAAAACACGAAAGAAGTGCTTATCATATGATCCAGCAATTGCACTTTGGTGTATTTATCCCAGAAAAAGGAAAGCTTATGTTCACATTAAAACCTATATGTGAATATTTATAGCAGTTTTATTTGTTATTTAGCTAAAATCTAGAGGCAACCTAAATATCCTTCAAAGGATGAATAGTTAAACAATGTGTGGTATATAAATACCATGAAATACTACTCGGTAATGAAAAGGAATGAACTATTGATGCAGCTTCCCTTGAAGTGTGATATAGCTATGTCACTGTGTTTGGACCAATGGGATAAAAACATATATGTTTTCAAAGGCCTTTTGGTCATCCTGCTGGCTGGAATGTGAATGTTATGGATGGAGCGCCAGCCAACTTCTTGGACCACATAGTATAGGCCATGTGTAGAGAATGGTGGAGCTACAAATAGGAGAAGCCTGGTACCCTGATGATTGTGGAAATATCATACCAGCCCTAGACTAGTTACCCCTGGATCTCTTTTAATTAAAAGTGAAATAAGCAATAAGTGAAAGTCATCTTTATTTGGAGTTTTCTGTCACATGTAGGTGAATCCAAACCTAGAAAATGCAAGATGCACATCCAAGCAGTGGAAGGAAAGACAGTGTGACTGGGGAATAGTGGCAATGAGAGAGAGAGAGAGTTGTATAGAATGAAGTCAAAGAGACGGCTGAACCAGGGTAGAGAGTAGGGTTGTATTCAACATGTAAGGGAAAGCTGTCTTAGTCTGTTCAGTCTGCTATAACAAAACTCCATAAACTGGGTAGCTTGTAAACAACAGAAATTTGCTTCTCACAGTTTTGCAGGCTGAATTGTACGAGATCAAGTACTCACGGATTGAGCAAGAGCCTATTTCTTGGTTCACAGAAGACATCTTCTGGTTGAGTCCTCACATGGCAGAAGGGGCAAATAAGCTCCTGAGATCTATTTTAAAAGGTCAATAATCCCATTCACTTAACCTCCCAGGAGGCCCTACCTCCTAATACCATCACCTTGAAAGCTAGGATTTTAACATATGAATTTTGTGGGAATACAAACATTCAGACTATAACAAAAGCTACTGGGACATTTTGAGTGGGAGAGTACACAGTCTGATTTACATTTTAAACGTTTGCTTTGTTTGCTGCAATGTGGCAAGAGTGAACCATGGACCCTAGTTCTAAGGCTGTTGAAGTATTCTAGGGAAGATACAGTGAAGTGCATAGAGTTCATAATTTTTACAGGCAGTGTTGGCAGGACTGTTTCAGGGTTAGATTAGAGTGATATAGTACTAAAGAAGAAGAAGAACTAAAATAACTCTTGGACGTGGGATTTGGCAAGTGAATGGATAATGATGGGCAAAAATTCTGTTTTGTCTGGGTTAAGTTTGAATGAAGTCTTTTGGCCTCCTTTTAGAGAGGTTAAGTTGGCAGTCACATATATAAAGCTGGAGCTCAGGGAGAGGTCAGCCTGAACCTAGAGATTAGGAGCCATGGGACATAACACTGGACGAACCCGCTATGGGATCACAGGCAAGGAGAAGGAAAAAGGACCCAGAGCACAACCTGGAGGCACAGAAGCAAAATGGTGAGTCCCTTAGAGGTAGGGGTATAAGAGGATCAGGGAAACCTTCCTGCAGAAAGGTCTATCAGAGACGTGAAGAGTGGGTGTGACTGTGTCAGGCAAATGGGGATGGGGTGTTAATAAAATGTTCCAGGCAGAAAGAACAGCACAGACAAGAGCTCAAAAGCATTCAAGGAACTGAAAGAAGTTCATTCATGATGAGGAAGACGGTTAAGAAGTGTGGGAGTTTTGGTCAGAGTGGCGGCTGTTGAAGTCAAAGAAAAAGATGAAGGGATGAGCAGGAGTCAGATTTTGGAGAGGATAGTAAAGAAGTTGAATATCATCCTGAGGGTAAAGGGGAGCCATTAAATGTTTAGGCAGTGGTGTGACTTAATCCTAAGAAGCTAAGGTAATAGACATGGGCTCTGGAGGCAGACTGCATGGGTTGAAATTTGAGATCCATCACTTTCTGTGCTGGAAACTCGAGAAGTTGCAAAGATACTTGGTGCCTTAGTTTCCTTATTTGTGAAATGGGAGTCATAACAGGATCTATTTTATAGGATTGTTGTGGAGTTTAAGTGGATGTAAAGTGCTTGGAACAGGCCCAGTAAAGTTATTTACTATTTTCAGATTTGAGTAGCTAGAGGGAAAAGTGAGGCAGCTGTCATATGAAAAATTTAAGATCTCAATACAAGTAAATAAACACATGGGCAATTATAAAGATTAGTATTCTTGTGACAACAGTTTGAACCTCTGATTTTTGCTTTCTTCATTATTTAAGAAATGAATACATTAAAAAAATTATCAATCTAAAGCTAGTATTGTTACAAACTGCTTTGTAGCTCTTTGTTTTGTTTTCTACGTAATTTAGGAGACTAATGCATTTAAAAGAATTATTAGTTTGTGTTTTGAGGTATGCAATGTTTAAAGACATAATTTTATGACAGTAACCCAAAGGGGTGGTGACAGAGCTGTCAATAAAACAGAGTTTTTATATGTTATTGAAGTTAAGCTGCACAAATTCAAATTGGAGTGTTATAACATTAGGATGTTAAATGTAATCCCCATGGCAACCATAAAGAAAAAATAGTTTATCGTATACATGAAGGGAAATGAGAAAAGGAATCTAAACATTTCACTATAAAAAGCCAACTAAACACAAAAGACAGTAATGCAGCAAATGAGGGACCAAGAAAAACTGAAGGCCATATGGCATATAGAAAACAGATATCAAAATGACAGAAATAAGTCCTTCCTTACCAGTAATTACTTTAAATGTGAACAGATGAAACTCTCCAACCAAAAGATAAAGATTGGCAGAACGTAAAAACACACAATCTAACTATAAGCTCTCTATAAGAAACACACTTTAGGTCCAAAGATACAAATCGATTGAAAGTGAATGTACGGAAAAAGATACCCCATCAAATAATAGCCAAAAGACAACAGATATGGCTATATTAATATAAGACAAAATAAATTTTAAGTCAAATAAAGGTTGCAAAAGACAAAGAAAAATGTTGTATATTAATGAGAGGAGATACAGCAAGAAGATATAACAATTATAAACATTTGCTCCTAATGTCATGCTCCTAATGACAGACTATCAAAATATATGAAGTAAAAACTAACATAATTGAAGTAAAAAATGGGCAACTGTACAATAATAATTGGAGACTTCAATATGTCCTTTCAATAATAGATAGAACAACCAGATAGAAGATAAGTAAGAAAATAGAGGACTTAATGAAATAAACCAACTAGATTTAACAGACATGAACAGAACACTGTCTCCAACAACAGCATACACATTCACCTCAAATGAACATGGGACATTTTTCAGGATAGACCATATGCTAGGTAACAAATAAAGTCTTAATGGATTTTAAAAGATAGAGATCATGCAAAATATCTTCTCCAACCCCAATGAGATGAAATTAGAAATCAGTAAGAGAAATAAAACTAGAAAATTCACAAATTTGTGGAAATTAAACAACACACTCAAACAACCGTTGGGTCAAAGAAGAACACAGAAGGAAATTAGCCTGTAATCCCAGCACTTTGGGAGGTTGAGACGGGCGGATCACGAGGTCAGGAGATCGAGACCATCCTGGCTAACCCGGTGAAACCCCGTCTCTACTAAAAAATACAAAAAATTAGCCGGGCGAGGTGGCGGGTGCCTGTAGTCCCAGCTACTCGGGAGGCTGAGGCAGGAGAATGGCGTGAAACCATGAGGCGGAGCTTGCAGTGAGCCGAGATCCGGCCACTGCACTCCAGCCTGGGCAACAGAGCGAGACTCCACCTCAAAAAAAAAAAAAAAAAAAAAAAGAAAAGAATTAGAGATAAATGAAAAGGAAATCACAACATATCAATATTTATGGGACTCAACAAAAGCAATGCTAAGGGGGAACCTTCTGACTATAAGCACTTACATTAAATGCACACACACACACACACACACACACACACAATATTTCAAATCAGCAACCTAACTTTATAACTTAAGGAACTAGGAAAAGAACAACAAACTAAACACAAAGCTAGCAGAAAGCAGGATATAATAAAGATTAGAACAGAAATAAATGAAACAGTCAATAGAAACACAATAGAGAAAATCGGTGAAACCAAAAGTTGTTTTTCTGAAAAAGTTAACACAATTTACAAACCTTTTGCTAGATGGATGAAAAAAAGTTAGAAGACACAAGCTATTAAAATCAGAAGTGAAAATGCAGACTTTGCTAACAATTCTAGAGAAGTAAAAAGGATTATAAGAGAGTATTATAAATAATTGCACACCGACAAATTGGATAACCTACATGAGATGGTACATTTCTAGAAACACAAAGTCTACCAACTTTAAATAGGAAGAGTTAGAAAATCTGAATAGACCTATAACTGGTAAGATGATTGAATCAGTAATCAAAAATCTCCCAAAAAAGAAAAGCCTTGTACCCGATGGTTTAATGAGGAAATTCTACCAAACATTTGAATAACTAGTATTAATCCTTCTCAAACTTTTCCAAAAAAATGGAAGGGGGACACTTTCTAACTAATTCTATGAGGTCTGCATTACTCTGATACCAAAGACAGACAAGAACACTATAAGAAAAAAGAACCACGGACGAATATCCCTTAGGAACATTGATCTAAAAAGCCTCAACAATATACTGGCAAGCCAAATTTAGCAGCATATTAAAATGATTATGCACCATGACCAAGTAGAATTTATTCCAGAAATGCGAGGATGGTTCACGAAAACCAAGCAGTGTAGTACACCACATTGATTAAATGAAGAAACAAAATCACATGATCTTTTTAAAGGCAAAAATCAACACCCTTTTATGATAAAAATGCTCAACAAACTGGGAATAGAAATAAACTACCTCAACATGATAAAAGCTATGTGTAAAAAACCCACAGCAAACATTACTCTCAATGGTGAAAGACCGAAAGCTTTTCCTCTAAAATTAGGACCAAGACAACGATGCCCATGTTGATCACTCTATGCCGCATAGTGCTGGATGTTCTAGCCAGAACCGTCAGGCAAGAAAAAGAATAAAAGACATCAAAAATGGAAAGGAAATGCAAATCATAACTGCAATGAGATACCATCTCACACCCATTAAGATGGCTACTAGAAAAAAAACCATAATGTGTTGGAAAGGATGTGGAGAAACTGAAATCTGTGTGCACCATAGGTCAGAATGTAAAATGGTACAGCTGTTGAGGAAAACAGGATGGCAATTTTTCAAAAAATAAAAATAGAATTACCATATGATAAAGCAATTCTACTTCTGTGTATATATTCAAAAGAAATGAAAGCAATATCTTAAAGATATTTGTGCAGCCATGTTCATTGAAAGCAATATCTTAAAGATGTTTGTGCAGCCATGTTCATAACAGCATTATTAACATAGCTAAAACATGGAAGCAACCAAAATGTCCATCAATGGATGAATGAATAAGAAAAATGTGATATATACAAACAATGGAATATTATTTAGCCTTAAAAAGGAAGGAAATTCTGCAATATGCTACCACATGGATAAACTTTTAGGACATTATGCTAATGAAATAAGCCAGTCACAAGAAGACAAATACTGTATGATTTCACTTATATGAGATAAGGTTATACTCAAGTTCATAGAGACAGAGAGTACAAAGGTGGTTTCCAGGGGCTTGGGGGAGGAAGGAATGGGGAGTTATTATTTAATGGGTATAGAGCTTAAATTTTACAAGAAAAAATGGTTATGGAGATGGATGGTGTTGATGGTTGCACAACATTATGAATGTGTTTAGTATCACTGAACTGGACACACATGAAAATGATTAACTTTGTTCAGTTTTCTGTTATGTTAATTTTATCACAATTTTTTAAAATGGGGGTAAAAGTGAGGCAGCTGTTATAAGATCCAAATGAGCCAGAATAATGGTCTAATTGGAGATGGTAACAGTAGGTACTAGTAAAAGTGAATGGTTCAGGGTGCAGTGGCTCATGCCTGTAAACCCAACACCTAGGGAGGCACAGGCAAGAGGATAGCTTGAGCCCAGGAGTTCAAGGCCAGCCTAGGCAACAAAGCAAGACCCTGTTTTCCACAAAAAGGAAAAAAGTGAATGGTTTCCAGAGATGTTTAGAAATGAATATTGGTAGCCCTTTGTGATTGGATAAGCATGGATTAGAAAGAGAAGTTGAAGATTGGGCGCAGTGGCTCATGCCTGTAATCCCACCACTTTAGGAGGCCGAGCGGGTGAATCACATGAAGTCAGGAGTTTGAGACCAGCCTGACCAACATGGAGAAACCCCGTCTCTACTAAAAAAAAAAAATACAAAATTAGCCGGGCGTGGTGGCGCATGCCTGTAATCTGAGCTACTCAGGAGGCTGAGGCAGGAGAATTGCTTGAACCTGGGAGGTGGAGGTTGCGGTGAGCTGAGATTGTGCCATTGCACTCCAGCCTGGGCAACGAGAGCGAAACTCCGTCTCAAAAAAAAAAAAAAAAGAAAAGAAAAAGAAAGAGAAGTTGAGGGTGACACCCAGATTTATGGCTGGGGCAACTGGCAAGAGTAACTTATCAGTTTCTGAGAAAGGAAACTAGAGGAGGAGGTTTAGAGGATAAGTTCAGATTTGGAGTTGAAGTGCCTTTAAATCATCAGAGTGGAAATATCTGAAGGTAGATATACAGGTCTGGAGTCCAGGAGACAGCTCTGGGGTAGAGTTTTACTTGTGAACCATTTGGATAGGGGCTTCGTATTATGGGTGGAAAATGAATTCACAACAGTGGACAAGGCTGTCCAAGAAGAATGAGAGAAGAAAAGTGGCCCAAACCCACTTGATCTCAGGCCAAGTTCTTTCATGCTAGATGTTGGTGTGCTGGCAGTTTGCAGAACACAGGGTAAATCTAGTGTTGCTCCTTGCAAGATCAGCTTTACTTGATGGAAGAACTTAAAATATTTTTGGTTCTATCATTCAACAAGTATTTACTGGGTACCTAATTTGTACCAGGCAACTCTTTCCTTCGTAAGTTTACATTCTAGTAGGGATAAACAAAATAATTTGGTATACTATACAGTATATTACAAGGTGAAATGTGCCTTGAGAAAAGATAAAGCAAAGAAAATGGATGAAGGATGCCAGATCAAGGCGTGAGGGCAGCCTGTGATTTTAAATGAGAGCAGGAAAGTGCTCTTTGTAGCTTGAAGGGGTAAGGCAGTCACAGAGCTATTGGCAGAAAGGACGTTCTAGGCAGAAGGAACAACAAATGCAAATGTTCTACAACAGCAGTCTGTCCAGAGTGTTGGAGGAACAGCCAGAAAGCCAGTGTGGGTGGGAAAAACAGTATTTAGGAGGAAGAATAGTAAAAGAGGTCAGAAAAGTGATAAGAAGCCAGTCCATGCAGAGCCACGTTGACTATTACAAGAATACTTACAGTCTGTAAAAATTGGGTGCCATTGTAAGGCAGAGAGTGGTGGAGGGATGGGGATTAACCAGAGAAGAAACGTGAGCTGACATCCTTTATAACAAGATTAATCTAGCTGTATATGTACACCATTGCCTACACCACTCTGGCTAACTGGGTAGTCCTGAGTCAGTCAACATGACCAGTTCATTACTACTACAAACAGCATTTGAGAAATCCAACACACTAAGGCTTTTATAACCAAGGAATCTCACAGAATGTATGTCACTCCCCTGTCATCCCCATCAGAACTGGTGCTGGCACCCACTACTGGGGAGACTTGAGGACAGAACACATCACTAGATCCCTTGCAGACTTTCCCCAGCACCAGCATGGAGTATGGCAGCCCCACTGGGTGGCTAGACTTAGAGGAGCAGCAGCATTTACAGTAATCAGCTCTCAGAGACTCCTAATCCTAGGAGAAGGGGGAGTGTACCACATCAATGGAACACCCCATGGGACAAAAAGATCTGGATGGCAGACCTTGAGTCCCAGATATTTCTGCTGGTGGGAAGTTTCTTTTAGCAGAGGCACAGTTGCAGTGTTGGACTCAGTGGGAAAACTCTGCAGCTTTACCCCAATAGTCAGGCAGCCCTTGTGCTCACGAAGGGTCTTGGAGAAGAGGACTTCTTTTCCCCATTGTTCACCACTGCAGACACAGCTGGGGCTTCTTCCATGGGAGCTCAGCATAGGTGCACATACACACAGCCTTTCTGGAACACTGCAGGATTTCAGATTGCATCCCCACAGGAGGAACACCCTCCAGGTTCAGACTTGCACAAGAGATAGAGTCACGATTCCTCTCTATTTGGAACATCAACATTCCTGCAGTTGAAAAGAGGTGCTCGTCTGATCTGAATAACCGGAACACTGGGTCAGGAGTGTGTCTGGAAGGTGGATCACTTTCCTGCTGGACTGATGGGAGAGCTGATGTGGCTACCACCCTTCCCTTCTGATAAGACCTCAATGTGTTTCACTGAGAGCCCCCCAGCCATCTCTGTCAAAGCTGAGACCTCAGCTCACCATTGTGTACTGCATTTACCCACTTGCTTTAGACACAACGGATTTCTATCCAGGGACACCTCTCCTACTGGCCTGAAGCCTGAACTACTCAACCCAGCAAACAAAATACTGGGGAAAAAAATCTAAAAAGTACACATCATAGGGGAACAAGGTAAGCTTCTAGAGACTTCTGCTATTCCAACCCCACAGAAGTCAGTGAACTTTCTCACAAACTGAGGACATTGCTACTACAACCAGCATCTGAGAAAGCCGTCATACAATGACTTGCTATAGTCAAGGAACTTATACAGAGTCTTCACCCCTGAAAGCACCAAGAATTAAATTAGATTACAATAACCTATGAGTATTAGTAAAGTCATATTGTTAAGGGGGGAAAAGGCAATTAAATAAACACAGTCAAATAAAAAATAAATTCAAGAATAATTAGAAGAAATAGTCTACCCAAATGAGAAGGAACCAGAAAACATGAATAATTCTGGTAATATGACAAAAAGGGTTATATAACATTCCTAAAAGATCACCCTTGCTCTCCAGCAATGAATCCTGGCACAAGACAAGGATGCCCCTTCTCACCACTTCTATTCAACATAGTATCAGAAATTCTGTCCAGGGCAATCAGGCAAGGAGGAGAGGAAGTCAAATTGTCTCTGTTTGCAGATGACTTGATTCTATATTTATAAAACCCCATCATCTCAGCCCCAAACCCCTTAAGCTGATAAGTAACTTCAGCAAAGTCTCTGGATACAAAATCAACATGCAAAAATCACAAGCATTCCTATACACCAACAACAGAGGAGCAGAGAGCTAAATCATGAATGAATTCCCATTCACAATTGCTGCAAAGAGAATAAAATACCTAGGAATACAGCTACAAGGGATGTGAAGGACCTCTTCAAGGAGAACTACAAACCACTACTCAAGGAAATAAGAGAAGACACAAACAAATGGAAAAACACCCCATGCTCATGGATAGGAAGAATCAATAATGTGTAAATAGCCATTCTGCCTAAAGTAGTTAGTAGATTCAACGCTATTCCCATCAAATTTCCATTGGCATTCTTCACAGAATTAAAAAAATATACTTAAAATTTCATGTGGAGCCAGAAAAGAGGCCGAAGGGCCAAGACGATCTAAGCAAAAAGAACAAAGCTGGAGGCATCAAGCTACCTGACTTCATACTATACTATAAGGCTATGGCAACCAAAACAACATGGCACTGGTACCAAAACAGACATATAGACCAATGGAACAGAACAGAGATCTCAGAAATAACACCACACATCTACAACCATCTGATCTTTGACAAACCCTACAAAAACAAGCAATGGGGAAAGGATTCCCTATTTAATAAATGGTGCTGGGAAAACTGGCTAGCCATATGCAGAAAACTGAAACTGAACCCCTTCCTTACACTTTATGCAAAAATTAACTCAAGATGGATTAAAGACTTAAATGTAAAACCGAAAACCATAAAAAGCCTAGAAGGAAACCTAGGCAATACCATTAAGGACATAGGCATGGGTAAAGACTTCATGACAAAAATGCCAAAAGCAATTGCAACAAAAGCCAAAATTGACACATGGGATTCAATTAAACCAAAGAGTTTCTGCTCAGCAAAAGAAACAATCATCAGAGTGAACAGGCAACCTACGGAATGGGAGAAGATTTTTCAATCTACCCATCTGACAAAGGGCTAATATCCAGAATCTACAAGGAACTTAAACAAATTTGCAAGAAAAAAACAACCCCATCAAAAGGTGGGCAAAGGATATGAACAGATACTTCTCAAAAGAAGACACTTATGTGCCCAATAAACATATGAAAAAGAGCTTAACATCACTGGTCATTAGAGAAATGCAAATCAAAATCACAATGAGATAGCATCTCACACCAGTCAGAGAGACAATTATTAAAAAACCAAGAAACAATAGATGCTGGCGTGGCTGTGGAGAAATAGAAATGCTTTTACACTGTTGGTAGGAATGTAAATTATTTCAACCATTGTGAAAGGCAGTGTGGTGATTCCTCAAGGATCTAGAATCAGAAATACCATTTGACCCAGCAATCCCATTACTGGGCATATACCCAAAGGAATATAAATCATTCTACTATAAAGACACATGTACAAGTATGTTTATTGCAGCACTATTTACAATACCAAAGACATGGAACCAACCCAAATCCATGAATGATAGGCTGGATAAAGAAAATATACATATACACCATGGAATACTATGCAGCCATAAAAAGGAATGAGATCATGTCCTTTGCAAGGACATGGATAAAGCTGGAAGCCATCATCCTCAGCAAACTAACACAGGGACAGAAAACCAAACACCGCATGTTGTCACTCATAAATGGGAGTTGAACAATGAGAACACATGGGCACAAGGAGGGGAACAACACACACCTGGGCCAGTCGGGGGGTGGGGGGCAAGGGGAGGGAGAGCATTAGGGCAAATACCTAATGTATGCAGGGCTTAAAACCTAGATGACGGGTTGATAGATGCAGCAAACCACCATGGCACACATATACCTATGTAACAAACCTACATGTTCTGCACTTGTATCCTGGAACTTAAAGTAAAATAAATAAATAAATAAATAAATAAATAAATAAATCAGTAAAGAAATAAAATTTAAAATACATGAAAAATGCTCATCATCACTAATCATGTGAGAAATGCAAATTAAAACTGATGAAATACCAAAAAAAAAAAAAAAAAAAAATTACTCCTAGACCTAAGAAATGAGATAGACAGGAACAACACAATAATAGTGGGGGACTTCAACACCCCACTGACAGCACTAGACTGATCATCTAGAAAGAAAGTCAACAACAACAACAAAAATGGACTTGAACTACATTCTAGAACAAATGGACCTAACAGATATTTACAGAACATTTCACCTGAGAACTGCAAATATACATTCTTCTCATCAACACATGGAATGTGCTCCAAGACAGACCATATGATAGGCCATAAAACCAGTCTCAGTAAATTTTTAAAAAATCAAAATTATATCAAGTATTTTCTCAGACCACAATGAAATAAAACTAAAAATCAACTTCAAAAGGAATCCCTAAAACTATACAAATACATGGAAATTAACTAATCTGCTCCTGAATGATTTTGGGGTTAACAATTAAATCAAGATGGAAATTTAAAAATTATTTGGAATGCATAATAGTGAAAGAAATTATCAAAATCTCTGTGATAAAGCAAAAGCACTGCTAAGAGGAAACTTTATAGCACTTATGCCTCTATCAAAAAGTCTGAAAGATCATAAACTGACAACCTTATGTCACACCTCAAAGTACGAGGGAAACAAAAAGAAACTACACCTAAAGCTAGCAGAAGAAAGTAACAGATCAGAGCAGAACTGGATGAATTTGAAACAAAAATTACAAAAGATTAATAAAACAAAAAGTTGGTTCTTTGAAAAGATAAGCAAAAATTTTAGCCCATTAGCTAGATTAACCAAGAAAAAAAAGAGAGGAGGCCGGGTGTGGTGGCTCACACCTGTAATGCCAGCACTTTGGGAGGCGAGGTGGGCGGATCACAAGGTCAGGAGATGGAGACCATCCTGGCTAACATAGTGAAGCCCTGTCTCTACTAAAAATACAAAAAATTACCCAGGCGTGGTAGTGGGCATCTGTAGTCACAGTTACTCAGGAGGCTGAGACAGGAAAATGGTATGAACTCAGGAGGTAGAGCTTGCAGTGAGCCAAGATCGTGCCACTGCACTCTAGCCTGGGTGACAGAGCGAGACTCCATCTCAAAAAAAAAAAAAAAAAAAAAGAAAGAAAAGAAAAAAAGAGAGGTGATTTCAGCAAGCTCAATTAGAAATGAAACTCAAGACATTACAACTGACACCACAGAAATACAAAAGATCACTGGAAATTACTATGATTATCTCTATGTACACAGACTAGAGAATCTAGAGGAAACGGATAAATTCCTGGAAAATACAACCTTCCTAGATTAAATCAGGAAGAAATAGAAACCCTGAACAGACCAATAACAAGCAGTAAGATTGAATTTGTAATTTAAAAAATTGCCATCAAGGAAAAAAAATCCCAAGGCCAGAGGGACTCACAGCTGCATTCTACCAGACATTCAAAGAAGAATTGATACTAATCCTACTGAAACTATTCCAAAAGATTGAGACAGAGGGAATCCTCCCTAACTCACTCTGTGAAGCCAGTATCACCCTAATACCAAAACCAGGAAAGGACATAATAAAAAAAGAACACTACAGATCAATATACCTGATGAACATAGATGTAAAAATCCTCAACAAAATACTAGCTAACCAAATCCAACAGTATATCAAAAAGTTAATACACTATGATCAAGTTGATTTCATTCAGGAATGCAGGGATGGTTTAACATACGCAAGACAATAAATGTGATATATGACGTAAACAGAATTAAAAACAAAAACCATATGATCACCTCAAAAGATGAAGAAAATGCATTTAATAAGCATCTAACATCCCTTTATGATAAAAGCCCTCAACAAATTAGGCATTAAAGGGACTTATGTCAAAATAATAAAAGCCATATATGACAAACCCACAGCCAACATAGTACTGAATGGGGAAAATTAAAAGCTGTCCCCTTGAGAACTAGAACAAGACAAGAATGCCAACTTTCACCACTTCTATTCAACATAGCGTTGGAAGTCCTAGCCAGAGCAATCAGGCAAGAGGAGAAAATAAAGGGCATCCAGATTGAAGATGGGGAAGTCAAACTGTCACTGTTCATTGATGACATGATTGTATACCTAGAAAATCCTAAAGGCTCCCCCAAAAACTCCTAGTTTTGAAAAACAAATTCAGTAAAGTCTTTGGTTACAAAATCAGTGTACACAAATTAGTAGTACTGCTAGACACTAACAACGACCAAACTGAGAAACAAATCAAGCATTCAATCCCTTTTACAACAGCTGCAAAAAAAACAAAACCAAACAAAACAAAAAACCTGGGAATATACCTAACCAAGGAGGTGAAAGATCTCTACAAGTTTAACTACAAAACACTGATGAAAGAAATCATAGATGACACAAGCAAATCAAAAATCAAAATACATCCCACGTTCATGGATTAGAAGAATCAATATCATGAAAATGATCAGAGTGCTCCAAAACAATCTACAGAGTCAATGCAATTCCTATCAAAATACCAACATAAATTTTCACAGAATTAAAAAAAATCCTAAAATTCTTATGGAACCAAAAAAGAGCCTGAAGAGACAAAGCAATCTTAAGCAAAAAGAACAAATCTGAAGACATCACATTTCCAGACTTCAAATTATATTACAAGGCTATAGTTACTGAAACAGTATGATACTGGTATAAAAGTAGACATAGACCAATGGAACAGAATATAGAAACCAGAAATAAAGTCAAATACTTACAACCAAAGACTTACAATCTTTCTGACAAAGCATACGAAAACATATATTGGGGACACCTATCTAATAAATGGTGCTGGGAAAACTGGATAGCCACATGTAGCAGAATAAAACTGGATCCCTATCTTTCACCTTATACAAAAATCAACTCAAGAGGGATCAAAGACTTAAATCTGAGGCCTGAAATCATAAAAATTCTAAAAGATAACCTAGGAAAAAACCTTCTAGACATTGGCTTGGCCAAAGAATCCATGATTAAAACCCCAAAAGCAAATATAACTAAAACAAACAAATAAATGGAACCTGATTAAATTTAAAAGTTTCTATACTGCAAAAGAAATAATCATCAGAATAAGCAGACAACCCACAGAATGGGAGAAAATATTTGTAAACTATGCATCCAAGAAAGGACTAATATTCAGAATCTACAAGAAACTCACATAAATCAGCAAGAAAAAAATTCAATAATCACATCAAAAAGCGGGCAAGTGACGTTAATAGACAGTTTTCCAAAGAAAATATACAAATCGGCCAACAAACATAGGAAAAAATGCTCAACATCACTAATCATCCTTATCTTTCACCTTATACAAAATTCAAGAACATGCGAATTAAAACCACTTTACTCCTGCAAGAATGGCCATTACTAAAAAGTCAAAAAACAATAGATGTTGGCATGGGTGGGATGACAAGGGAAAACTTATACATTGCTGGTGGGAATGTAAGTTGTTAGTACAAACCATATGGAAAACAGCATGGAGATTTTTTAAAGAACTAAAAGTAGATTTATCATTTGATTCAGCAATCCCACTACTGGTTATCTATCCAAAGAAAAAGAAGTCATTATATGAAAAGGACACCTGCATGCCTTTGTTTATTGCAGAACAGTTCACATTTGCAAAGATATGGAACCAACCTAACTGCTTGTCAACCAATGAGTGGATAAAGACAATGTGGTATGCATACACTATGGAATACTACTCAGTCATAAAAAAGAAGAAAAGAATCTCTTTTGCAGCAACTTGGATGGAGCTGGAGGCTATTGTTCCTTTTCTTTTTCTTTTTTCTTTCTTTTTTTTTTTTTTTTTTTCTTTTTTGAGATGGGATTTCACTCTCTTTGCCCAGGCTAAAGTACATAACCTCACTGCAACTGAGTTCAAGTGATTCTCCTGCCTCAGCCTTTCAAGTAGCTGGGATTACAGGCGCATGCCACCATACCTGGCTAATTTTGTATTTTTTAGTAGAGACAGGGTTTCATCATGTTGGCCAGGCTGGTCTCGAACTCCTGACCTCAGGTGATCCACTGGCCTTGGTCTCCCAAAGTGCTGGGATAACAGGCATGAGCCATTACACTCGGCCTGGAGGCTACTGTTCTGTGGTCTATGCAAAGTAACACAGGAATGAAAAACCAAATACTATATGTTCTCATATAAGTGGGAGCTAAGCTACGGGTGCACAAAGGCATACAGAACGATATAATGGACTTTGGAGACTCAGAAGGTGGAGGGTGAGAGGGAAGTAAGGGATAAAAACTACGTATTGGGTACAATGTACACTACTCGGCTGAAAGGTGCACCAAAATCTCAGACTTCACTACTATATAATTCATCCATATAACCAAAAGCCAAAAGCCACGTGTACCCCTAAAGCTATTGAAAATAAATAATAACAATCCTTCCAAATACTATTACATTGACTTGAGAATAGCTCCATAAAAAGTGCATACTTTAGGAAAAAAATACTATGTATTTTAAAAAGTAATACATTCATGTAGTAAAGATTTTGATAATACAAAAGGAACACAGCAAAAGCATATCTCCTTTCCATTCCCATCTTCCAGTTCCTCTTCCCAGAGATAACACTCTCATCACTTTCGCATTTCCATCTACATATAATATCCTCTCCCCAACCTTTAAATTATAATTAGCACATTATTCTGTACCTCATTTCTTTGGAAGCGTTACAGTTTATGCGGGTCTTAACAGACAAATCAAGATTTGCTGGATGAGATAGGCAGGCAGAGCAAGGAGCATGTGCAAAGGTGTGGAGGGAACAGCAATGCTCCCGTATTAAAGACGGGGTAGTTCTGAGTGGCTGGAGCATGGGGTGATTAAAGAAAAGGCAGGAAAGTTCTGTCTAGTTACCTCCAAAGTGAATGTATAAACCAATGAAGCAGAAAGTCTGCAGACCCACACCATGTAAGAAATTGCTCATTTGTTAAAGGTGAGGCTTCAAATTCGTGTCAGGGAAAAGATGGATTATTCAGTAAGTAATGTTAGGGCAATGTTAAGGCTCTCTGAAAAGAAGTTTAATCCTTTCTCCACATCACACATCAAAAAGTTCAAAGATTTCAAAATGAAGCCATAACAATAGAGAGTACAACATGGGAGAATCCCTTTATAACTTTCGAGTAAAAAGGCTTTTTAAATTATGACTGAAGTCCAAACATTATAATAGGAAATTAAGGTAAATGTATGGAAAAATAACTTTTAAAACTTCTGAGTTGAAACAAAATCAACACACAAATTCAGAGAAAAACAAAAAACTAGGAAAATTATTTCATGTCAACCAAATAGCTAATTGCTCTAATGTGTAAAGAAATTCTACAACATAGTTTAAAACTAAAATAAAAAAGAATTTGAATAGAGTTTATAGAAATAAACTCTTAAACATATGAAAAAGTACATAACCTCACTCAATATAAAAGTAAATTAAAACCACATCAAGATACCATCATTTTAAAAAGTTTGTAATCAAAATTCCAGATTTTCCCAAACAGAAATTTATTAGCATTTTGTTTCCAAGATGGTGGGAGGCCAGGTGCCCTGGCTCATGCCTGCGATCTCTGCTCTTTGGGAGGCTGAGGTGGAAGGATTACTTGAGCCCAGACTCATCTCTACAAAAAAAATAGAAATAAATTAGCCAGGCGTAGTGGTGCACACCTGTATTCCCAGCTACTCTGGAGGTTGAGGTGGGAGGATTGCTTAAGCTCAGGAGGTGGAGGCTTCAGTGAGGTCGTGTTCATGCCGCTTCAGTCCAGCCTGGGCAACAAAGCTGGACCTTGTCTCAAAAAAAAAAAAAAAAAAAAAAAAAAAGGCCAGGCACGGTGGCTCACGCCTGTAATCCCAGCACTTTGGGAGGCCGAGGTTGGTGAATCACGAGGTCAGGAGATGGAGACCATCCTGGTTAACACAGTGAAACTGCGTCTCTACCAAAAATACAAAAAATCAGCCAGGCGTGGTGGCGGGCGCCTGTAAGTCCCAGCTACTCAGGAGGCTGAGGCAGGAGAATGGCGTGAATCTGGGAGGCGGAGCTTGCAGTGAGCCGCAGAGATAGCGCCACTGCACTCCAGCCCGGGCGACAGAGCGAGACTCCGACTCAAAAAAAAAAAAAAAAAAAAAAAAAAGAAAAGAAAAGAAAAAGAAAAGACTGGAAAACAGGTAATTTAATATATTGCTGATAGTAGTGTAAATTAATGCATCTATGGAAGAAAGTTTAACATTATCTTTCAAAATGACTAATGCCTATGTTCTTTGACCGAGCAATCCCACTTACGGAGATTTTTTCTACAGATAAATTTGCACATATGTAAAGTAACATATGTTCATGGTTATCGACTGTAGCATTATTTTTTGTAGGAAAAGATTGGCATCAACCCAAATGTCCACCAACAGTGGTGTATCTATGTGATGGAATAACATGTAATAGAATTTTAAAAAATGAAATGAACTCTCCGTGTATCAACATGGCTAAAGTTCTAAGGTACATGCCATGAAAAAAAGCAATGTACTGAACAGTGTGCATAATGCACTGTCGCTTCAAGGGAGAAAATAGAAGTGCATATTCTGTCTTGCACAAGGAAACTGGAATTATACAAAGAAACTAATAAAAATTGTACTGTGAAAGGCTGTGGGAACTGACAAATGGGAACAGTAGTAGAAGCAAGTGCTCTCACCATACCTGTTTTAATGTTTGATGTTTGAATTATGAAGATGTATTAACTATCTAATAATTTTTTTAAAAGTATTTGCCTGTATCTTTGCACTACTTCAGTGATTAGCCATTCATTAATTGCAAGCAGTGGGGTTTGCACTGGCTTATTTTTCCTCTTGCCTGTGGCTTTTGTTTGTAAGATTTGATCCATGAGTAAAATCACTACGCAAGCCTTGCCCGTAGCATTCACCATGTGTTGAAATACGGGGGAGAACTGACAATCACAGGGGAATGGTATTTTTTATGTATTCTCTACCCTGTGGTCAAAGAGGTGGCCTGATACCTGCTAGGAGTGGAGGGAAAGTCCAGAACATAGAAATACTTCAGTTCTCATTCAAGGTCAGAATGCATTTGCTTTAAAGATGGAGCTAAGTATTCCTGGAACAAACACAGGGAAATAACATGGGAAGAGGATTAAAACGGAAAAAGAAGTGACTTGAAGGAAATGAGATGGGAGAATGAGATGCCAAAATTAGCACCTACGTGCAAAGGGGCAGGTAGACAGGATCCAGTGTTGTACAAGGAAACTCCTCTACTGAAGGATAACCAGGAAGGGAAGGGAGGAGACTCATTATCAGGGAAATGTGAATAACAAGAGACTGTTCAAACTGATTTAACTAAGGGTCATAACTAAGAAATATCCCAAAGATCCTCAAGAGTAAAACTAAAACATTAGAGTTGCATATTGAGATCTCTTTGATAGTCAAGGAAGCCAAACCTGAAGTTGTGAAGAGAACAATCTAGGGTCACACAGAAACCGTGTCTGACACTTCTAGCCTGGCATTTTTTTTTTTCTTGCTTGTTTATTTTCATGCAGCATCTCTTGTTAATGCTCAATTTGATTTAGTTTCAAGACTCTCATTTTAACATGAATAATCACTGTTGACTCTTGCCAGAAAACAGGAGAGTGGGAAAGAAAGCGAGTGACAGAAAAAGATATATAGAGAGATGTTAAATCTTATAAATGAAAGTACATTGATAACAGCAACTAGCAGACATACATATGAACCAAACAAGCAAAAAATGTCATTCCTGCTGTAAGTGGGCCCAACCAAGCTGTTCTGAGCAGTGAAGGTCAAAAGTTCCATGACCACAGCTCTGCATCTCTCTCAGTACAAGGCTTTTTGTTAAATGGTGGCAAAGCATTTTTAAAAATCATCCTTTCTTAACCATCTATAAACCATAAAAAAAGAAATTTTTCCCCTTAGGGCCTTTAGCCATATTATGTTTTCTTGCAGATATCTCATAAAAAACTCCCCCAGAATAGCCCTCAGTATGTTCTTTTTAAGGCACAGTTCTTCCCCTAAATTGTTATTTAATCAGTAAACATTCTTATTCTTCACATAAGTTTTTCTCTGTGGTGGGCTAGGAAGTGCTTGAATTTTTACTCTAGAAAATTGTTTTCTCAGTTAGTATAAAAATATGTTCTTTATTTCAGTTCCTGGACCCACATCACATAAATGTTCACATAAAAAAATTCACAGCTTTTAAATGTGACTTAGTAATAAAGTTGAGTCTCTGTTAACACTGACCAATTCCAAAGAGTTGTAACACAGATCATTCTGCTCATTTTTGCCTTAGTCTCAAGGAGGGAGAAAAAAAAGCAAAAAAGGAGGCTACTCTCCATAGGAAGAAAGGGAATCCTAATTTTCTATTCAATAAAATATGTAACATTCCATATTTTTTAACTTCCAAGTACCTCCAGTAATCAAGGGTGTTTACAGGTGATGATCAGGGCGTTAAGGCAGAATTTTGCTCTTCCTGGCCTGGAAGAAGATGAAGCTCTAAGGTAACACAGAAATTCAAAAGAAAAAACAGAAAACAACTCTCTACTCTTTTGGAAATGTAGATGATCAGATAAATACATTAATAACTAAAGCTCTAATTTTTTACTCATATTCTGATTTAAAATTTAGTCCTTTCCAAGTTTGTGCTGTCTCTCGATTTTGTTTTGTTTTCACAGGCTTACCAAAAAAATTGGTTGTGATCACTGTAGACCGACCCTCCATAAACCATTTTTCTATGGGAAACTGTAATAAGGGTTGTGGACTTTCACTGTCTCTGATGACACAAAATTACCTTTTAAAAAATTACCAGAAGAAAACATACAACTAAGACTTTCTCCCTGTTGATCTGTTAGGATTTATCTTTTCTGCTTCCTAAGCTTGATGGTAGCTGCCTAGTTCTCTAAATTAAGTGATAACGTAGATACCATGTGTGAATCGTGCACTTACGGAATCTTAGAAATGTTTCATACTTCCAAGGATTTTGGTTTTTAAAAAATTTAAAACATGAGACAGTCTGTGCCAGGAGCTATTGGGTAAATAGCTCTTTCTGTGTTTGGCTTGATCCTCTCTGCCCACGACATTCCTCCACACCCTTCGCCCTTTACATCCTCACATTCCCATGGTGTGTGTCTATGACAAGCCTCTGAGAGTCTGGGAATCACGGTGTTTACGGGTAGAGCAAGAAGGCCAGGGAAGGAGTAATAATTTGAAATAGATCAGGATTTCAGAGATCTACTTACCAGAGCCAGGTGTGGTAGTGCACAGCTATGTTATCCCAGTTACGTGGGAGGCCAAAGTAGGAGGGTCCCTTTAGTCCAGGAATTTGAGGCAGCAGTGTGCTGTGTTCATGCCTGTGAATAGCCACTGCACTCCAGCCTGGGCAACATAGCAAGACCTCACCTCTTAAAAGAGTCTATTTGCTAACATGCCACTAATTCTGCAAGATTTATAATAATAGCTACCATTTATTATGAGTCTATGACAAGTCAAATATTCACAAGACATTTAATCCTCAGAATAACCCTGTGAAGTTGGTACTCCTTTTCTATTTTACACATGTGGGAAATGGGGTTCATATTGCCTAGGAAAACTCTCCAAACAAAAACAAACAAACAAAAAGCAAGCTAGTTGGAATCAGAGTTAGGATTTCAGCCTGTGTTTACCAGAGTCGAAACTCCTGCTCTTTCTGCTGTTAGCCTACTTATGATCTAAAGCCTAACTAAGGTTTCTTGAATTCTAAAGAGATTCTCATGGTCCCATGCTTCTATTTCAGGTTAACATGGAAATCTCTTCCTTGAGTGCTTTCAAAAAAGGTTAAATTTTACAAGATACACTTTAGTGCTGTATATGCTTTACCTTATCCTATTAAAATAATTAATATTAGGAATAGGAGGTTGAATAGAAACCAGAGTATTCCATTAGCTGGAATATCATACTTCTCAATAACTATGTATAAATGAAAGTTCATTCTTCCATTCATTATCACTCGTCCACCATCCATCTATGTGTCCATCCATCTATGTGTCCATCCATGTATCCATCCATCCATCCATCTATCCATCCATCCATCCATTCATCCATCCATCCATCCATCCATCCATCCATCCATCCATCCATTTAACAAATTGAGAACTACTGTGGACCAGTTGCTATTCTAGGCCCATAGAAATGGAGGTAAAAAGAGGCTGGGTGTGGTGGCTCATGCCTGTAATCCCAGCACTTTGGGAGGCTGAGGCAGGTGGATCACTTGAGGTCAGGAGTTTGAGACCAGCCTGGTCAACATGGTGAAACCCCGTCTCTATTAAAAATACAAAAATTAGCTAGGCGTGGTGGCACATGCCTTTAATCACAGCTACTTGAGAAGCTGAGGCAGGAGAATTGCTTAAAACTGAGAGACGGAGGTTGCAGTGAGTCGACACTACTCTACTGCACTCTAGCCTGGGTGACAAAGTGAGACTCCATCTAAAAAAAATAAAAAATAATAATAAAAAAGAAATGGAGGTAAAAAGTCAGAGCTTTCTTTTGCTCTCAAAGATTATATTCTGGATCAGCACTGTTCAGCAGAACTTTCTGTGAGACAAAAGTGTTTTATATCTGTGCTATTGAGAAAAACTGGGTAATGGAATTTGTAATTGTAGTTAATTTTTGTTTTAATTAATTTAAACTTAAGTAACAACATGTCATTACTGTACTGGACATCACAGTTCTAGAAGATTTAAGGAGCCGAGAAGATAGATAATAAACAAATTAAATGTTTAGTTTTAATTTTATGGACATATATTATTTTACATATTTATGGGGTACATGTGAGGATTTTCTTCATGCATAGACTGTGTAATGATCAAATCAGGCTATTTGCAGTATCTATCACCTCAAGTATCTATCATTTCTATGGACTGATAACATTTTAAGTCCTTGAAATACACAATATATTGTTGCTAACTGTGGTCACTCTATTCTTCTGTGGAACATTAGAACTTATTTCTTCTCTAACTGTAAGTTTGTATGCTAACTCTTGAGTGAAAATAAGGAGTTAGACATGCCAAGAGCAAAGGAAGAACATTCTAGGCCTAGAGAAGTATGTCAAAAGCTCTAAGAAGAGAAAGACTTTGGTGTGTTCACGTTTCAGAGAGTGAATCAATGTTGGTTAGATTGCAGTGAGCAGGGAGGTAATGGTCATACAATGCTGTTGGAAGGTAGGAGAGGCCAGATAATGCGGAGTTCTTTCGGTTGTAGTAAAGGGTCTGGATTTAATTATAATTGAAATCTCAATCTATAGATAACCTTTTAAGAATTGCATTGTCCTATAAAATACTGGTATCCAAAGTTGAATTAGTTAATGATGAAGTGGGTGATAATATGGAGCTTTACTCTTTTTAAAAGCTTTATCTACAATTTAGTTCAGAACATGCCCTATATTAAAGAACTAGTGGTGGTTGTGATATTGTCTTGAAGATTCAAAGATATGTATTTTCGAGATATTAGCATTGAAGATGGCAAACAACCTACTAACATAGAATATCCAAAGAGAGAGTGAGCAAATCAGGGCATTTCATTTTAAGCCTTCTGTGAAAATAATTTTTACTATCTCTCAGGGCTGATTTGCTTTGGAATACAGATGGGAAAACTCTTTTCTAGATGTGGCATGGTTTGTTATCCTCTGAAAATATGACTATACAATTGGTCTACAGCCAGTTTTTAGTGGAAAAGTCATGACATCAGAATGCTCATGAGTCACAGCCGAGAGTCCTAGACTTCCTTATTAATTCTGAAATGGTTCTTTAATGAGACTGGGTTTAAAATATATTACTGTTTTTGAATTTACCAGAGGATCTGAGCTACTGGTGCAAATCAATTCAACATAGTACCTCTTGGGGTCACAAATCACTTGGGCCAGCTCATGAAAAGGAGGGTCATGGTAACCTAGTCTCCAGAGAAACTACATTACCTACCATCACTCTTGCCGGAAAAAGCATAATTTATACTTTTAACATAATTGGTTGAAAAATAATGCAAACAAATTATGTAGCATAAAATGGTGGGAAAAAAATTGATAGTTACCAGAATAAGCAAATTGCTAAATTATGTAGACAATCTAGATTACTAAAGCCCCACAACCTGCTTTATTGTAGAATTTGAAGTCATCAGCTTATAATATTGAACATCTACTTCAAACACAGAGTTTTAAGACTTACAAATTTCTATTTTTAAATGATGTAAACTTTTCAATATTCATAAGGTAGTAATTATTGTTTTGTGTTACTATTTTAAAAATACAAGTAACAAAAATGCAAGACTAAACTATCAAAAAATACTTAAAGTTTCAAGTTTGTATTTAGCAAAATTCTTTTCTTATAATAGAGGGTCATTTTGTACATGAAGTGCAAGGGAGAATGAAAAGATACAGAAAGAGAGAAAGGCAGAAAGAGAGAGAGAGAGAGAGAGAGAGAGAGAGAAATCCTTTTTCACCCTTACCAAATTAGCTTGTGTTTATAAAGATGTCAAACTTCCATTTTACCCAATAAAACATTTTTGATGTGGTAATGATGTTTCCCTGGTGAATTTGCATAAAACTAAAATGATTTTTAAAATCCAGCTTTGTAAACTAATGTGGAACTAGGATTGTTTTAAACCTTTAAACCAAAAGCAGGGCATGGTTTTTGTCTTAAATTTAGAATAAATTGAAAGCATACATTGATGTTCTTTGTTTCAAATACATTTTGGAACCCAGCAGACCACATTCAACCTAGTTAAATTATCTGAATGGATTTGGGGAAAAGAGAAAGGAGCCTGTTCATTTTAATATACCTTCAGAAATATTTTACTTCTTGATGATGACAGCAGCTCTTGCTGACAACTATTAATACATTATAAACACCCCATCAGAGTTATATAAAAACATGTCAGTTTTAAAGAGAACATCTTTGACAGCAAATTTTCTGATTGTGAAACAGCTGTGCCTTCAGTACAATGCATTAAGTAGTTTATTCCTTTTAGATAGTTAAATTGTGCATGAAATGTTGCTGGCGCAAGGGCTCCAAATCTGGCCTGATTAGCGAACATCTGTTACATTGGAAAAATTCATGTCTACCCTAATTAGCTGTCAGGCTGATGTACATCAGGCCTGATGGTGAGGGATCCTGTGCTGTTTAAGTCAAACAGGTTCCTCTCCTCTCCTGTCACCTGCCCTTTCAAATCTCTTCCTTTCATGGGTTGCTGTAATTAGAGATGGTTGGACACACAATGGAGCAGGCTACGGTCAGTTATAGTCCCATCTGTGCAATATTTTTATTCCCACCAAACTTGGGAACCGATATATGAAGTAGCTCAACAGCAGCAAGGCTGTTAGACCTGTTAGGACTATGACATTTCTTAATCTTGGCTCAAGATCTTTCTCTGAGTCTTAGGATCCTGGAGTCGTCATCTTGTGGTGACTGAAGGGTAATCTATAGCTTCTGAGGAATTGATCTTTATTTCATTTGTTTTAAATAGGGATAGCACTCAGCTGATTTCGAAATGTTGCAGTGTTCTCTAGAATGACATGTTACTGTAAGATCAGGTATTCAAAAGAAAAAGAAGTTCAGTGTTCTGCAGTGTCCAGGCAACTGACTATAGACAGCTATAGGAGGCAGTTGACACCAAAAGATCTGATTTTATTGGGTTTATTAGTCCTGTGCACACAAGGTTTTCCAATGTAGATAAAAACTTTCTTTGACTTGTGGATGGGTACCTATCATAACTTTTTACCTTTTCAGCAAACTGGAATGTGCAGTTTGATGCTTGAGGTGGTTAAATCTTCATTTGTTCAGTAACAGCCTTTCATGAAAGAGCTAGAGGGCCTGGGGCCAAATTCAGACTCAACCTGAAAGATTAAGAATATGTAAGATTACAACATTAGGTTTTATTAGAGTGTGATTTGACCAAGGAAGAATGAAAAATCAGCCTTTTTCTGACTTTGTATCATCATTTCAAGATAATTCAAGTACAGGATTATTATTCCCAAGCATACATGAGGTATAATTACAATGTACGCAAAATTTAGTAATTGAGGACATGCTTTATGAAATGCTTGATGCATGAAGTTATAAACAAGGAAACTCATTTACCCAGAGCATTCAGGATTTTTAGGTGAACTCAAGCAGGATCGCGTTTGGAATTTTGAATGCTCTTGTTACAGCACTCCAGTGAAACTGGACTTGAGCTTTCTAACCTAAGCGAGGTTCTTTCCTCCCTCCTGTTTCTTCCTTCCTTCTTATGCTTTTCCTTTCACCTCGAAGTACTTTCTCTATCTATCCAAAGCTTACCTAATGAAACATTTAAGTAGGATCTCAAACATCAAATATTCCATACCACTATCAACTTGATTTAAAGGAAAGGGCAAAGTTTATCAAAACCATTGCATTCTGTACTATGGTTTCGCATGAATTATCTACCCCTTCTACCAACCATGGTGTTTTCATTTCTTTTAAGGTACTTGCCTTTTATACACTTTTATTTAAATATTTGTTTGCTATAGTATACCTCTTATCTTTTATACTAGACTGTAAGCTCTTTGAAGAGAGAGATAATGATTATATATATATACACACATACATATATCTCTATGGATATATCTATATCTATATCTATATATCTCCCACATAAAGCATAGTCCATAACAGGGGCTCAATAAATGTTTGTTGAGTAAATATAATTTGACTCAGATCAGAGCTATTGAAACATAGTGATATGCCTCCAGGGGAATGTGACCATTTTGACTAAGCTCTAGTTAATTACAGGGCCCCATGGCCATCACCAGCTGCCCAAAGACAGCCACCATAGGCTAGTTGCGGGCCACTAGAGTCTGGTTTAGAGATGTAAGGTATCTTGCAGGTATGAGGTGCTCTTGGGAATGTTCACTAGCATTCCACTAAAGGAAAGAATGGCCTAACTCCTCTCCACAGAGCCAGCAAGCGTTCCTGAAGCATTTGGAATTGTCTGATTTCCCCAGATGAATGATCCCTGAGGGACACCACGGATCCTGCTGGTCTAGGACTGGCTCCAGCCTTTTCTGGATCTGCATTTGCTGTGCAACCCTGCTTGGTGGCTGAGAGATGCTCTGGAGCTGTCTAGGCTGTGAGTCTGACTTTCTCCCCACTTACCTCTCTGCTTTCCTACGACATTCTCTATGGTCTTCCACACTGGTTTCTAGGTTTATCGAGAATGAAGAATATAGAAAATTCTTCATTCTTAATTTTCTCCTTAATTTTGTGGATGTAACAGAAACTAAGCAATTTACATTTTTTAAAACACATGCAAAACCTTCAAATTTTGTTCATTCTAGCTTGAAAACTACTTTGTAATAATTGACCAAGAGACAATGAATTGCAATGTGATTTCATCCCAGCTTGAAAAATACCTTTTGAGGGATTTTTTTTCTTTTTGATGATAATAGTAAAAGTTTCCTGAATTTTATGGCACATTTTCTTTTCTTTCTTTTTCTTTTTTTTTTTTTTTTTTTTTTTTGAGACGGAGTCACCCTCTGTCGCCCGGGCTGGAGTGCGGTGGCCGGATCTCAGCTCACTGTAAGCTCCGCCTCCCAGGTTTACGCCATTCTCCTGCCTCAGCCTCCCCAGTAGCTGGGACTACAGGCGCCCGCCACCTCGCCCGGCTAGTTTTTTGTACTTTTTTTTAGTAGAGACGGGGTTTCACCATGTTAGCCAGGATGGTCTCGATCTCCTGACCTCGTGATCCGCCCGCCTCGGCCTCCCAAAGTGCTGGGATTACAGGCTTGAGCCACTGCGCCCGGCTATGGCACATTTTCAAATGTTTTAATACAGATCCCCTCATCTGAATGTAGCAGCTATTTTTCATTTTTATCCATAGAAAACAACACAAACATAGAAACTCTTGGATGCTTACAAGGTTAGATTATCTGATCATCATCATCATCATTCACAATAAAAACAACTACAATCATAATAACCAATGATTTTTATTTAAACATCCAGTATATGCTATTTCTAATGCAATATTTTTACTACTCACAAACATTTCTGTAAGATTTTATTATCTCCATTTTACAGATGACAAAACTTGGACTCAGATTACGTGATTTGCCTTTGGCTACACAGCTAATAAATATCAGAGCCAAAATTCAACCCATATTTTACCCCAAAGTGGTTGCACAACTGCCATTCGAGAAACTTTTTTTTATATTTTTAAGTGCTTATGATTTTTAAATAAATATCATTATTTCATTGTCTTCTTAAAATACTTTGAGGACTAAAAGACTTCTATTTGGCTAAATGGCGTTGCTCCCGAAGGGGTGCTACAATTTTTATGCATTTTGCCTGCTTGATGGTAGCAAGTGCAATTGAGTAGTTTTACAAGAATTTGCATCATCTTTTACTCATGTTATTATATTTGATGGGGCGAGTCTAATTAATGTAAATATGTAGTTCAACCCAAACTAGTAAAGACTCTGAATCCTCCTCTCTGGGAAACTTTATCTTTAAAATCCAAGTCTCTGAGGTGTGAATTCCATTAAATTCTAATTTCTCTATGAGGAATTAGGACTATAATAGTGACTTTGAAATACTTTTGATGATTCTAACACTATATGCTTTATGGTTAATACAGTTGCTATGTGTGATTTTGACTAACTTAATAAATACATTTGAAAGGCTTTTTCTGCAGTTAATAAAGAGTGATACAACAAAAATATTTACTATGCACTATGCCAGCAACTAAATTAACCAGTAATAATTGTTTTCGGTGGTACCAATCAAAGGCTGAGAAAAAAAAATCCCTCAGGTCATTATATTTATCAAAATTAACTATGGTTTCTGCCCATCCTCTTGTGTAGCACTCCTTTAAACATCCTGAGTCACACACACACACACACACACACACACACAAACACTCTTAAACACAGACACATACACACACGGGGGTATGAGGAGCTAATTCTTCTCAGTGTTTGTTTCTCTGGAAGCGATTTTGCAAACTTTTGAGTGTTTTGTACTGGTGAGATAGCAAATCTCTTATTGCTATTCCTAGCCTATAATTTACTCTCAAGACCGCTGATGCCATCCTTCCATGGAATCGTCCCCGTCATGTTGTGGATGGCAACAGAAGGTCACTCCCTTCTTGTAGTGACTTGTTCTTGAGTCTGTCAGAGAACAGTTAGAAAATGCATACATTTCTTTAGAACACAGTTGCACACAGGCCACCTAAAACCAGAGAGAGAATTATTACATCCTTCTGCAAGCTTCACGTTACAGAAAATGTAAACCCTTCTAAAAGGACTCTGCCTCTCCCACAGAGGCTAACCCCTCTACTTTCAGTCAAGTAATGGACTTGTTTCTGAAGAGCCAACATGGCCAACCTTGGGCCATAGTCCCCTGGACAATGCCCTCATTGCTCAGGGATGACACACATCGAGTAATTTAGATGACACTCTCTGCGACACCAACAGTAGGGAACTGCTTGCTGATGTTCCTTAAGATGGTCATGAGAAGAGGCAGCCGGTAAAACTCTTCCCCGGAATTGCTACTGTTGTTTGATACAAAGTAGCAGTAAGTAAAGTATGTGAGGGAAGTACCTCTTGACAGAATGAAGCACCGTGTTAGCAATGATTTGAGAGGGCATCTCAAGAAGAATCCTAGAGTCATGTGTCACCACAATACATTAGGTCCCATTGTTACAGACAAATCTGAATGCTACACGTCAACTCTGAATTCCCTTGTAAGAAATTATTTTCTGTAGACTGGAAGGAGTCAAAGATGAGCCCTGTGATACAGTAAAAGCTGTTACAAAATGGAGTTGCTATTTTCACAGTAGGCCTTTTCACTAATAAAAATCTTCATAATAAAACTGTTTCCTCTTTACTATGAGTATCTCCCATACATGCATGTCTGATGCTCTTTCTTTGCTGGTATGGAAAGCATGGTGTCTGAACTCAAGCAAGACAAGGACATTCACGAGGATAAATATCCAGCCTTGTTCTTAAGCCAAAATAATGTCCGTTCACTCAAAACAGGAAGACCGGCTCTTGTAGATATAGGCCTAAAATAACTCTCTCAGTCAGCCAATATAGAGATGAAAATTAAACTTAGATTTTCTGACACTCTATTCTTGTTCTCTCACCACAAGATCCTCCCAGTTCACTGAGAAATCATTAGGTTTACACTATTAGCCAATTCTCCTCAAGGCCTGACAAATTTATAGCTTCTTCAAACATGGGAACCAAAGCAGAAGTTATCAATTATTTTCAGGGTGTCTAACTTTTAGCTGGGAATACATTGATATAGACATGTGATGGCATCTGTAATTCTAACCAGTCCTCAGGAGAATATCCACAGATGCCTTTTTGGAGCCTCTCTAAGATAATAAAATAGGCTCTGGTCAGACACACTGTACCTCACACTGTATAACAGCTTTCAACATAAATCTGGAGCATGATTTACATTTGAAAGCACCAGATCAATATTTGAGGAGGGATTATTTTTTATCAACTTGGCTCTAATTCTCTGAAATATAAAGTTGTTTTTTAAATGTCAAGACCAACTACACCCACACTGGCATGAAATGGCTTTGTCAAAAAAGTTGAAAAAAATTAAACGTAAATTTTGTGTTGACATAATCCAGGTTAAGTCTAAAAAAGAAAAATACTTACTTTTGTAAAATGAGAGGCTATTTTATCACTCAGAGAATGTCACATCAATTGTAAAGCCATCAGCCCCAAGGTTTGGTGGTGATTGCTTCATATTTACTGTTAGTCCAGCAATGGGGATGGTACTTTTACAGTCTTTGGACAGACTAGTGAGTGTGACATTTAAAGTGTTGATTTTTGCAGCACTTATGTTAATTGTTGTAATTTTCCTGATGAACCACCATTCTGGTTTCCTGATGCAGCCAAGATAGTTTTACATTTTCTATGCAGGGCCTCTTTGCCATTTGGTCTGTGTAGTGTCAGCTTCGAGTGCTACTGAAAGCAGACAAAATTGCAAGCAAATTGCATCAGATTGCCAACATTGTGAAAAGGTAAATTGCTTGCAAATCTATTTAAACCACTGCCCTATTTTCATCAGCTTCAGTACTTGGTATTCATGATTGCTTAATTGGCGACCTTTCCTATTGTGTAGTGCTTTATGGTGTAATGGAAAGCGATCTTTACCAAACCAATTACCCTTTTTTTCTCAGCACTACATTATTGCTGTGATTGCAACTGCCAGTCCTTTGTAAATGAACTTTCTGATTTCAATGATGTTTTTAAAATGTAAGATAGAAAAAAGTGGCATTCATATTGTGCGATGTTCTATTTTGAAGCCTCTTTGTAGTCACCATTGTCTGGGAAAATGGACTGAAGGGTTACACAGTACCTACAAATATCCATGTAACTATTATTAATATTATTATAATGTCCTCCTTTGTACTGCAGCTCAATTAGGAAAGGATAGGAGAAATATTTTGTCACCCTGTCAAGTGCACAGGAAGTGCATTTGAGGCTTCTTTTTTGACACATACATTATCTCTAGTAATAAGATTCGTTTTAAGGAGTGGTGATGAAGATACAAAATCAATTTAAATAAAATTCACATTGCTAGTTTTATGGTCACTCAACATTTAAAAGGGAGCTTTAAATGACTCAAATATTCAGCTTCGGAATAAAAGCTTAATTTTAAAAGAGAGAGTTGTGAGCATACTAAGAAATAGTGAATTTTTAAGATCTTAGGTTCTGAATATAGATGCCAAAACACAGCAAAACATGACTATTCTATAGTTCAAAGCTAAAAATATGTAAATACATATATGTAGCCTGAATTGGAACAGAACTAAGACAGCTTTTAAAAAAAAATTCCCCTAATAAGATTCTATAAAATCAGCATCCACATGAATTCTCATAAAAATGGGGCATAGTACGACATTGAATCCTGTTTACCTATTTTTGTGTGATTTAGCAAATTATATCATTACTCATAAGTGTATGTACAGAAAGGGAACGACAAGTAATTTAGTCATTCTCTAATACTGTAAGTGGAGATGGATGCATCTTTCTACCCCCTACAGTTAGAAACTCTATTGTATGTGGGATATTTTGCAAAGATTTCTTTTACTCTCTTCTCTTATTTAATTAGGAAAAAAATGGAGTTCAGAAAAGGCTTACCAATGATGATCAGGTGATTGTTGATTTTAGTACCTTTGATGTAACGTAATGATTTATTTACAGCACAGCAACTTATTCTTTGAAAGCAAAGAAATGTGTTTATTATCTGCTGCTTATAAAAGTGTTCACAACAACCAATTTCATGGTGATATTGAGGTCTAATACAGTTATGACTTTGTATTGGCAATGTATATTCTTTTGGAACAATTAGACACCTAATTCAATTGTTTAACTTTTAGTATAGTCATGTATTTACAGGTGGAAGGATGACGTTTGTTCAGGTGTTTGCTAAAACATGGGATTTTAAAAACAAGTGTCCTGTCAATTTGGAGCAGGACCCAGAAGAGCTCTCACCTTGTAGAGGGACTTTATACTAAATAATTTTTGTAGTAAGACTTTTAAGAGAATTTTACTTTTCTGGAGGGCAGGGGAGATCTGTGATGGGAGAAACCTCAAGGGTTGGCAGGAACTGCAGTTATTACTGTCAGCGTTACTGACAGAGGCTGGTCGTGAACTCTCACTCTCATCATTCATCTTTTCATCTTTGTAGGTCACTACTGAGCCCTGTGATGGTGACACAGACAATAATAACTACAGCATACATAGTCAGGGCTTACAACATGCCAGGCACTATGCTAAGCCCTCTAACTAGTGTTTCTCATGTAAAATCCTTCCAACATTCCTATTAGGACAATAATATTATTCCCATTTTATAGATGAGGCAACTGAGGCTGAGGAGGTTTTGAGGCTAACACAGGGTCATGCAGCTGATATGAAACTGGAATATGACCCTGGGCAGCCAGGCTCTAGAGCCCTGTGTTCTGCCACCTAAAGAACTCTGTTTCCCAGTTCCAAATTTCTCATTCTTAGGCTAAGAAAGAAAGCCGATTGGCTAACAAACACATAGAATCTAAATATATGATTTTCAAGACTATTTTAAGTAGTTATTAAGAAAATAGAGAAAGTGTGGCCAGGAGTCATTTGATCTTTTATTTTATTTTATTTATTTATTTATTTATTTATTTATTTATTTATTTATTTATTTTTGAGATGGAGTATCCCTCTGTCGCCCAGGCTGGAGTGCAGTGGCACGATCTCTGCTCACTGCAAGCTCCCCCTCCCTGGTTCATGCCATTCTCCTGCCTCAGTCTCTCGACTAGCTTGGACTACAGGCGCCCACCACTAGGCCCAGCTAATTTTTTTGTATTTTTAGTAGAGACGGGGGCTCATCATGTTAGCCAGGATGGTCTCGATCTCCTGACCTTGTGATCTGCCCACCTCGGCCTCCCAAAGTGCTGGGATTACAGGCGTGAGCCACCGCACCCAGAGAGTCATTTGATCTTTTATGCTTTTCATCTCTTTAGATTTGGTGTAGTTTTGGCATTGATATTTATGTTTTATATGTAAAACTCTTGGAAACTCAGATGTTCAAATCAGCTTCTGCATGCATGAGGATGAATTCCTGTATATGCCAACTATCACAAAGAGTCCTATAGCTGAACTCTTTCTCCTTCCTTTGGGAAGAGACACTCGTGAATGCTGTCAGCATGGTAAATATCCAGTCCATCTTATCACCTCTGCTAAATAATGTACTCTGGTGTTTGTTATTTGAGTTTGTTGATGGGTGGAACCATTTCGTTTTAGTTCAAAGCTCTTTCAAAGTAGTGGCAATAAGAATAGTTGTCAGATTTCTTCCTGTGAAAGAGGTAAAGAGGGTGGGGACTGGAATGAGAGTGAGAGAGTAGGGGTTTGTTCCATTTCAAGGGATCTACAAGTAAATGACAGCACAAATGAAATATTTTTTTGAGATTGCACATGAGGCATTTGTTGCACTGACTTAAGTGAAAGCCAAGGTGTTTTGCTTGGTATCCCAATGCTCATACTGCCATGAGCAACCAGTGCAGCCTTGAGCACACTCCTTCATGTTTTCAATGGGAGTTAGCTCCATGCTCTCATCTCAGCAGGTCATACATAAGGTCCAATAACCAAAATGTTAGGAAAACTTAGAAAAAAGCAAGAAGCTGGAGAGCCCCTTTTATTCCCCTTTACTCAGACTCATATACCAATTTCTGGATTTACCCCAAAGATTAATTCAGGGGTGGGGGATGGTAGGGGGGAATTCTAGGCAAAGAATCACTTATGTAAAAATTCATTACATAATTTATGGCCAGACGCTGTGGCTCATGCCTGTATCCCCAGCACTTTGGGAGGCCGAGATGGGAGGATTGCTTGAGTCCAGGAGTTAGAGACCAGCTTGAGCAACATGGTGAAATCCCATCTCTGCAAAAAAAAAAAAAAAATTAGCCAGTCATGGTGGTGTGCACGTGTAGTCCCAGCTTCTCCAGAGGCTGAGGTAAGAGAATTAACTAAGCCTAGGGAGGTCAAGGCTGCAGTGAGCTGTGATCACGACACTGCACTCCAGGCTGAGCGATGGAGTAAGACCCTGTCTCAAGAAAAAAAATTATCACCACATTTTTATTTAGCAAACTCCCTGCACAGATTTAATATACTATTTCATTTATGGACAAAAAAACTGTACTTAAAGTTTTCAGACTTCCCACTATTTCAGGAAATTACCTCTGTGTTGTTTCTTCTTTGTTGTAATACTGCTACTGCAATTCCTTGCTCTCCTGCAGGGTGCGGACCTGTCAGGATCATTTATTCTCTCAAATAATGTCTTCTTCATAATCAGCAGCATCCATTTACCCCAAACAGATGGAAGTTAAAGAACAACAAACAAGATTGACCATACAGGTATTACTGACCCCTCATGGATATTAAATTATTAAATTAAAAACTTTTATGATCCAACACATTTTTACCATTGATAATAATGATGGATGCTTACAAAGCAGAAGTTCTCTGAGCTTTCTTGGCCTTAATTCCTTCTCTACATGAAAGTAAACTGTGAAACCCTTCCACATACACAAAAATAGCTAATCTCTTATTTCCAATTTATGATTTTTATTTTTTTACTGTGGTATAGCCCTAGAAAGATCATATAATTTAAGAGCAAATGGAAGTGGTATGCTATAAAGGAGACATAAAATTTGTGGAATAGGATTTAAAATTTTGAGATAGTTAGTTCATTAGCTCTGTGTATTTTAGGGAGACTGTAACTACCTGATATACTAGCAATAGTAATAAACAACATCTAACATATGTTTAGGGTTTACTATGAGCCAGGCACAGCAACAACTCTGAGATAGATACTATTAACACTTCTGTTTAATAAATGAGGAATATGGGATCTTGAGATTAAGCAAAATTTTCATGATCAGAAAGTTTGTGTGTGGCAGATCTGGGATTCTGATTCAGATATCCTGGAAGTCATTGCTGACTTCCAATTTACAAAGAAGGAAGAGGAGAAGGAGGAAAAGAAATGAAAGGAAGCAGAGAAGAAAGAAAGGGAGGGAGGGAGGAAAGGGCGAGAGAAAAAGAAAGAGAGAAGACATTTCAGAAATTAAGAAAGCCAACAAAGGGCTGTATTATCTTATTAAGAAGCTCCCAAATCCCTAAATATGCACAATAGAATTTAGAGTTCTCCCTAGGTTTCTGGGTAGTCACTTCTTAATGTACATACCTGGCCTTGGAATTAGTATCATTCCCATCTTTACAATTTTTTTTTCAGTTGGTTTTTCATAGCCAATGCAGAATTGCATTAACCTTATATTGCTGGCAAATATTCTTGTCGATTGTATAACAGTGTAGGAGATGATATCACAGTGTAGGGAAACTTCCACCTTCATGATACCAACAAGAGGCTATTGATAGAGAGCCCTACATAGAAATGCCTTCCTTCTCCCTCCCATGGTAGAATTTTCAAGGGCTCATCTTAGGTTAGCTGAACAGCAGACAAAGAAATGGTAAGACTGAGAAGAGAGAAGTGTTCAAATCCAGAGAGATGAATCCTGCTATGGACTCACTGTGTTTCCCCAAAATTCATATGTTGAAGCTTAATGGCCAGTGTGATAGTACCAAGAAGTGGTACCTTAGGAGGTGATTAAGTCTCTGCCCTCATGAGAGGGATTAGTGACCTTATAAAAGGGCTGGAGGGAAATACCTTCCTCCCTACTGCCCTTCCACCTTCCTTCACGTGATGACATAGCATTTGTCACCTCCTGAGGACACAGCAACAAGGCACCACCTCTTAGAAGCAGAGAGATTGGTCCTTGCCAGACACTAAATCTGCCAGTTCCTTGGTCTTGGGCCTCCCAGCCTTCAGAACCATGAGGAAATTTCTGTTCTATATAAGTTACCCAGTCTCAGGTGTGTTGTTACACAGCAGCACAAACAATCTAAGACCTCAAGATGAATATAACCCACTACTTCTGCCTAGACCTGCCTGAGTGACCTGGTACCCATTCTATTTAGTGTGTTAGTATGTAAAAGGATCTTAAGGGAGCGAAATTTCTGAGAGCCCCACCACTCAGGTTTAGCTATTTGGGAAGGCATTCCTAAACCAGAATGGATAATTACTTTTCTTGCTCCCAGGAAATGAATGATAGTTTCTCGGCAAGGAGAACCTTCATTCCTGGAGGCCCAGGTGAAGTGATCCGTTCTGTTACTGAATAAACATTTGCCCAGCACTTTCTGTGTGTCAAAATACTGTGGCAACACAGAACTAGCGGTCCTAGCTTCTCCCAGCGAGCCTCAAAGTGTGATGGTACACATTGACATAAGCCACAAGAGAGACTTATTTTAGAATGCAGTACTATTTAGAAGAAGACATTTTCTTTTAATTAAGTAAGTCAATTTGAGAAAAATCAACGTTTAAATGGCAATGAGGAAAGAAGAACAAATAAGGAAAACAAGAATAGAGTTTTACATTAGATGGAGACTTGCTTAACTTAAAATAGTCCATTTAAGAAGTGTGCCAATACATTTATAACATTACATTTCATGTGCTGATATTTATTTCTACTTATTATTTTAATAGATGTAAGGGAGATTTCCTAATAATGGTGTCTTTTAAAGAATAGAGTTGTCATTGGTCCCTAAACTGCATTTTGACGTTCAGTGAATATTTAATCTAAATTTTAACTGGCCTCTGTTTTAAATAATTGACAGTTTAGATTGTTTTTGTTTTTTTCAAAAGGATTGAGAATTTCTGACTTATGATGTCCTCCTAAGATAAAGAGCTGAATGGTTTCATTATTTTAGAACGAAATAATCTTAGTATATGTAAATGTGAGTTAGACTTCCACAGCACTTTTTCTAAGTTATATTGTATGTAGTCTTCGTGAAGTATTGGGTTTTTGAATGCTTACTGACATTTTTTAAAATATCTATTTTAGGAATATCTTACCAACTTTCAGCATTTTAATGAGCAACTCATTATTTGAACAAAGCATTTCTGTAATGAACCCAGTAGCCAGGAGTAATGAACCCTGCAGTCTCTGGAACCCTGAGCACCGCATAACTCATGGGTCTGGCTACCATGAGATTGAGCATGAAATTTCACATCAAAGACCTCCACGCTTGAGGAGTAGAGATGCACGGGGGTGGTATGACCAGGGTGAAAGAGCATGCACAAAGCAGGCTGAGTTCTTCCCAGTGTGTTGGGAGACCAGATGGAGTTTCTGCAGGGGAGGAACCTTTGCAGTCACTGCTTGCTCTGGAAATAACAAGCTCCTGCAGTCAGAGCTGCAATAATAGAGGAGTGATCACTGAAACACCAGCCTCAAAAGTCCTAGAGCACCTTGTAGTAGTCGGCCTGTACCTTGAGGCTGGGCCAGATTCATAGGCATACAACCTGTACTGTTGCACAGAGTCCTTTGCCTAAAGGGATTCCATGCTTGGTTTAATGTTCTACAGTCATTGTTCTGCAATTTTAATAAATGTTGTAGAAGAGGCCCCTCGTTTTCATTATGTAACTGGTCCTAGCAAGAGATTTATTTTTAATTATGGCCATTTCATTCTAAGAAAGTCACTGACAAGACCCAGGATGCAGAAATGTCTGGAAATTGTCAAAGAGGAGACTCTTGAGGAAACCAGGAATAGTTATTAAGCAAAAATATAACTTGCAATCAACATATAATGCTTTATGGCTATCTTGATCTGGTAAAACTAGAAAGTATAGTCCAGGCTGGGCGCGGTGGCTCAAGCCTGTAATCCCAGCACTTTGGGAGGCCGAGGCGGTTGGATCACGAGGTCAGGAGATCAAGACCATCCTGGCGAGCACTGTGAAACCCCATCTCTACTGAAAATACAAAAAGTTTAGCCAGGCGTGGTGGCGGGCGCCTGTAGTCCCAGCTACTTGGGAGGCTGAGGCAGGAGAATGGCATGAACCTGGGGTGTGGAGCTTGCAGTGAGCGGAGATTGTGCACTCCAGCCTGGGCAATAGAGTGAGACTCCATCTCAGAAAAAAAAAAAAAAGAAAGTATCGTCCAGAGAAGGAAGAAGAATTCTATACCTCTGTTATTAGAGTCTTCAACTTGTAAGAATGGCAAAGGACTCCTACATATCAATGGCATTTAATCATGACCCATGCAAAGAAATACATTTTATTCATGACCATGTATACACAAATATACACAGACATATGTATTTATACATATATGTGTATATGTGTGTGTATATATATGTGTGTACATTCACACAGTTTCATGAGCTTACCTTTACCATATGGTATGCATTCTGAGGTTTTCTCTTCTTTTCTCTTTTATTAAAAAGAAGTGTGTGTGTGTGTGTGTGTGTGTGTGTCCTATTTGCCTAAAACTCTGTTATGTAGTGTGGGATTGCATTAGATAACCCAACTTTTTTTAGCTCTATGATTACAATTTTCAAGGGCGAAAAATTGCAAGTGATGCCACAGGTGGCTTGAGAATGTGCCCGAGCAATTGGATGGGGGGTTCCTATACTCTTATCATCAGCCTCCACTCCTCATTCAGTTCCCCGCTGAAGAGCTGTGGGCCTGCAGTGAACAGACTTTGAAAGTGACTCAACTCAGCAACTGAATCTTAAACTTTGATCCATGGACTACCGGTGAGCAATGAGAGTTAGGAATGAAACGAAAGAGTCTATGTCTTTCTTAAATTATGCTCACCCTTATCCTCACAGAATGAACTCCACGAGGAGAGGGGCTATGTCTGTCCAATTCCCTGCTTTCTCTATCGTGTGCACAGTACCTAGCACACAAGAGGTGCTCAGGTAATACTGAGTGAATGAATGAATGACTTTTTAAGATATGTCTAAGTAAAATGTGGGGAAAGTGGGGAGAGATTTATAAAAAGTCTCAAATTGTTAACAGGTACGAATTTTAAGATTCATCCCTCACCAGGTTGATAGTAGTACCACATATATTTATAGTAAAATTGGACATTGTCATCTCCATTTTATAGATAAGAACACCGGGTCCCTGTGAAATTTAATGCTGTTGGAGTTACCTAACAATTTATAGGCAGGAATGTTGATTGAAAGCTATTGAATTTCTGACTTGCTTATTGGTAAATTCTAGAAGGAAGCTCCATGAGGACATCCCAATGTTCAACGAATGAATGGGGTGCATCAAATGACTTTGTCGAGCCCTTTAAAACATTGGCATTTTGTTGAGTGGTGTAATTGTTAAAAAGAAACTTGTGCTGTTGTGCCAATCACTGGCCTCTATGGGCTCACCAATTTCACTCCTGAATATGACAGCCTCACTTTTAGTAGCAATTTGTTTCATAATATTGTGGTGTGATGGAAAGCAAATAAGAAAGAAACAGGCCATAGGAATTTTTTTCCCTTAATGGAATTACTACTCAGAAAAAAATGGTAGTTTGGTTGGGCAAGTCCTTATCATACCAAGTGAGCTCTTCAAAATGTTATGTTCCATTTGTATCACTAACTGTATTTTTAAGATGACAAGAGATGAATGAAATATAAAGCTTATGGTTACACAGGATACTCATCTTCATGCACAACTTCAGCATTAATGTAACCTTTAAAATGTAACCTTTAAAAAGCGCGGTAGTTATCAGCAGCATGACCCATATCAAAATGGAACTGCCTGTCAAGCCTTGCTCATTTGATGCATGAAAGTTCTGTATTTTCCCTCATAGGTGTACGTTACAGTACCTTTATGTTAGCCCGCACAGCATGCCAATGTGGAATTTCCATAATTGTGAATTCTGCACTGAGGGTGTAACCACCAGCATCTATCTATTTAGGTGGCCCAGAATACCCAGATGTTTTGAAATAGTCATTCCCTTAAAATGAAATAGAACACCCTCGCAACTAGTATGCACATCTTTAAACTAAGTTTGAGCACGTGTATTCTCTTTTAATATGATTCAGGATTGTTAAAAACATACTCAGAACCTACTTTTAAATTTCTCAGGTACAGTTTACTTGACTTAATGCACATGCTGTACAAAAGCTAGTTAACTCCTTTTGAAATGGCAAGCAATATTTTGTATCATAAACCCCAAAATAAAAATTGATTCAGGGCACTGAAAACACATCATAATAGCAAAACACTCTAAGCACGGAGGGTAAGAGGAAAAGCTGCTTTGCACTACTGGATAAAGTCATTTAATTACATGAAATTGCCAATTCTCAGCCATTTTTGGCCTACAAAAATGGCAGTTTTGTAGAGCTCAATCTTTATTTCTCGACACCTGTTGCTCATTCTGTCTTTATGATCTCCCAAGAAAGTCGGGGCTCCCCTGAGTATAAAGAAAGCAGGAATAAAAAAATTCCAAATGGTTTTCACTTGGCCTTCACAGGAAGGCAAAATGCTTCAATAGATATTTAGTGGGCCAGTTTCAGTCCTTTAGTTATTCTTGAAAAAGGTGAAAAAGCCCCCTGAAAAAAATTACCAACAATTTATTCCACCAAATATTTTTACCTTCTAGAAAAGTGCCCCAAAATAATAAAGATTATGTGCAAATTTATCTATGAAAATGTTAGTAGATTATAATATTAAAGATTTAAGTACAACATAAAAAACTAATTATAGAAGCTTGGCTAAATAGAGTATAGCCCTTCCATAATAAAAAACAAAATAGGGAAAGTATTTATCAAGTAAGAAAGGTATTCATGAAAGAGTATTTTTTAAAAAAGGATGCAAAATAGCTTCACATTATTGTATCTCATAAAAAATCAGTATAGATACATGCAAACTTAGATACATTTAAATATATATAAACAGAATTCATAACAAGACCTGAATTGTATTCACTGTTGTCAGTGATTATTTCGGAGTATGAGCTTAAGGTTATGAATGCCTTTGGGCTTTTATTTAGCTGTACTTTCTATAATAAACATGTATTATTTATGAGATAAGAAAAAATAAAATAAAATATTACCAAGAATATTTAGTTAGAATTTATCAATCCACTCATTTTTTTTTTTTTTTTAAGATCTGACTCCTAAATTAAGATGATTTCTGAGTATTTGCATCAGGAAGCATGATTAGCACAGACAAAATCCCATGGAACGTTATGCATGTGAGATATCGGTAACTTTTCTTGAAGTTCCAAGAGAATCTGAATCAGTGAGAGAATAAAAGACAAGGGGTGTAGAGAACTGGTAAGCAAACCTCTGGGAGGGGACTTACAGCAAATTAATGAATTTAAATAATTTTCTACATACCCCGTGCCTCTTCAGGTTACCCATTTGGGTTGTTTACCTTATACCAGTGAGTAGCAATTAGGCTGCTAAAGAAGGCAAACAAACTTGATTAGTAAACAGGAAACATTTTACATGAGAGGAAATTAAGTGGGGTTGGTTATTTGACCTTAATTTAGGAAATACTTCAGACAAACTTGTTTTCTATCTCTTGTCACAGAGAGAATGCTTTAAATGGCCAAGGGCAGAGTAAAATATTAGAGCTTCATTCTGAAGAGATGATATATATATACATATGTAAAATTGATAAAATAATGATTTCATAGGACAAATGGACATGACAGAACAAGTGAATGGAAATAGGATTTTATGCGAAAGTTAGTAAACATACTGAAATATCTCTTCAGACGAAAATAAAAATAGGCTCCAATAAAATTACATATCATGTGTAGTGCAGTGGCTGACACAAATTGAGAACACATGTAGTTCTCAGTATACATTTGTGGGTTGGATTTTTTTAAAAAGAATGAATGAATTGATATAACTTCACGTCATCAACTTAGACCATGGACCAGATCTCTGCAATTTATACACAGTAGCACTGAGTTAAATTAAACTGATATGGTTACATGCTACATAGCAAAACGATTAAATTCTGTGATTGGGTAGCCAGTTATATTCACTGTCATATGCCAATTTAGCTCTTCAATAGTTATTTCTTCTACGAAGCTTTATATATTTAATTCAGAAGTTTAAAAATGAAACTTATGTATACTCTGTAGCATACATAAATATATAATGTAAAAGCAAAAAGTCACAAAGTCACAGTAAAGGAGAAAGCATTATTCTAGAATGTTAACCACAAAATACGTAGTTTTCTTTAATATAACATAAATTGGTTCTAATATTTTTCATGAAGCTAGATTAAAAAAAAGGGGAGAGTAACTCATTACAATTTGGCTGGGCAAGTAAAAACACCTATGTATTCTTTTTACCAAAGTGAAAAGTTTGGAAGTTAAAGAAGTATTATATTTACTTTTATTTCCTATATATGCACAGATTTTCTGATACCAGTATTTCATGATGAGTATACAACTCATTTGATATCTACACAACCTAAAGCATTGTTGAGGTGGCAATGTCATCTGCAAAAATCAATCCTCATGTATCAAAGGAAACTGAAGCAAGTCCAATGATTAACATGCCTGAGAGTTATATCAGAACAAAAGTACTGGTTGCCTAGCCATCACTTTGGAATGATAACGTAAAATGCCGATGTTCAATTATTTGAAATTGAGCACTTGCAAAACAAAGACTGATTCTCCAGGCCTCACAAATCTAAAGGTAATAGATACCCATATTGTTGTGCCATCCATTTTATGATGATTAGTTTTTTTCCAAATGATGGTAGATATTGAAATGTTAAGTGACATGTTTGACATATGCCCAAGCGTATTATTGGCAAACTTGTGCTAATAAAAAAAGAAAAATAGCTAAGAATTCATAATATAATTAATTGCTATTTTATAAATCAGATGCATTCATTCAATAAATGTTTACTGAATTCATGCCATGTGCCAGGCACTGTTTTAAGTGCTAGACAATTATTACAATAGTCCACTTTTATCCACAGTTTTGCTCTCCACAGTTTCAGTTACCCATGGTACACTGTAAGATATTTTGAGAGAGAGAAAGAGACAACATTCACATAAGTTTTCTTATAGTACGCTGTTGTAATTGTTCTATTTTAAGTTGCTGTTGTTAATCTCTTTCTGTGCCTAACTTAAGCTTTATCAAAGGTATGTATGTATAGGAAAAAATAGTATATATGGTGTTCAGTACTATCTGAGGTTTCAGGTGTCTCTTAAACCAAACTTCAAAATATGAAATTTACTAGTTCAGCTGGTTTTCAAAACAAGAATAAATTTGGAAAGCAAGCCTCTTGATTTTATCTTAATTTTCTTCAGAAGTATCAAGTGGCTTACATCAGCTTATAGATCACTGGTATTGTATGATAGTAAGATATATGTGATAGAATTTGATATCCTCAACATATCTTAGTTATTGCCTGGAAACTAAATTCAAGTTCACTCACAGGTAGAATAGTTTGTAATATTCTAGAGAACAAGAGAAGTAAATAACTCTGCAAAGGTAAAAAAAAAAAAAAAAAAGTGAAAAATGAATTTCTCTTCCAGATTTTGCTTTCAGGGATCCTTGCTGCCACTAGGAGATTTCTACTGTCTCTCTCTCTTTTTTTTTTTTTTTTTTTTTTTGTCTGGAGAAGGGAGTGGGGACAGGAATAGATAATAAAATAAAAGTCTACATGCAGTGTGGGAAACACAGACCTTAGCCTGGGGTGTGAGAGTGGACACTAACAAAGTCTGACACATCTTTCAGAACTCTCCATCAGATGAAAAGTGTAAAATAACAGCGCTGGCTAAGCCCAATTCTAAATCCGTAAAAGGAAAAGATAAAAACTTAAAAGGACACAAAGACCATAGCCCCACTTGTTCGCACTAGTGTGTTTAGGGTTTCTCCTGCATGTTCCTTGATACCTGTAAAGAAGTCAAAGTTCAGTGATCAAATACCACATTCACATTATTTTCTTACTTGCTTTTCAGAAGCAATCCATGTTGGCTCTGTTTGTCTTTGTCTTGTCTTCCAGAATATTTCTTCCCTGGAGAGTCTTTGCTCCTGCGAGGCAATATCCAGCTGGTTTTTCTCTGGCTTGGATAGTGGGGAAGGCATACAACTGTGTCGTGCTCATCTTGGAGGTTTCTTGTCATCCTATTTGTTTTATTTAGGTCTTAACATGACTCAGCAACCTCACTTTTTAGCTCCAGGATATTTTATAACATCTTCATTGTGTATTAAAATGGATCCAAATCAATATGTAGAGCAGTATATAGATCAAGATATTTATATCTACCTGGAAGGACACCAGCTAAGTATCAGGATTTCCATCTTAAGAAAGAAAATTATTTGGAGCAGTCAGAGAGACCTCCCTGAAATCACTGATTAACATATTTGATCATATTATAATATTTACATCTAGATAATTTTTTCATTGCGCTCGTTTTGAAATCCTTCCAATTTGACACAAGAGATCTGGCAAATTAGACACTATTTTAAACACATAATATGTGAATTAGTTAATTCTTACAAGCCTAAAGGATAGGTGCTGTTATTATCACCATTTTACATTGGACAACACCCTGGCACAGCAAAGCTAAGTAACTTGTCCAAAGTCAAACCACTGCTATGAGGGGGAACTAAGAGTTGAATGGAATCATCATGGCTCCACAGCGTGAGTACTCAATCACTTCATTCACTCTTCCAAAAATCAAGGGTCTGTTATCTTTATCTAGAACAAACACAACAAAATTATTGTAGAGAAAAAAAGGAGAGTTACAAAATTTTTGAGTGAGAAAAGTTAATCTGTCCAGATAGAATGAAAACATGTGGGGAACGTATAAATATAGCAAACCTGCAGGAAGATGATGGCACAATGATTCTTGCCTGGGCTAGCACAGCCATGTCCTCACTGCCTCTTTGCACCCAGTTGCTTAATGGACCCATCTAGCATCCACACTTTTGCCAGAGTTAACATGCCAGAAGCAGTCATACTAAACTCCTGCTAGGCAGGCACATGTGGGCAGGTGCATGTGCACGCGTGTGCACACACACACAGGCTCCCTGTTGCTTATGTCCTGTGAGATATATGGGTTGACCTTGGCTTCAATTCTAGTTACTCCTCTACCATCCTTTTTTTCACTGGTCTCCCTAATTGTTTAGTATCTCAGGACTTTGGCACGTGCTCTCACAACTCTATATCCTTCTTTGCTCATGGTCTTCCCAACGACAAGAATGCCTTTCCTCCCCACTCTGCCTGGGACCCCTTGGAAAATTTCTGATCATCCCTCAAGGTCTAAGGCAGGGGTGTTCTAAGTCAGGGGTTTCCAATCTTTTGGCTTCTCTGGGCCACATTGGAAGAGGAAGAATTGTCTTGGGCCACACATAAAATACATGAATACTAATGATAGTTGATGAGCTAAAAAAAAAAATCGCAAAAAGTTTACAAATTTTTGTTGGGCCACATTCAAAGTTGTCCTGGGCTGCATGCAAGTCTATGGGCTGCAGGTTGGACAAGCTTGGTCTAAGTAAAATGTTATGCTCTCTTTGGTACTTTTCTTGAACAACTCCTTTTTCTCCGTGGCGGTTTTGATCCCGCTCAATTATGTTTCCACAGCATCACACACTTTTATTGAAACATTTATCCGAATGTATAATTCTTGACATGTCTCTTACTCCCACGAGATTCAGCCTTAACTGCTTCGTCTGTATCCCCAGGGTCTATCAGAGCCTGGCACCGATGAGTATTTCAGTAAATAGTTTCAAATTATATTTGCTGCTATTCCATATGATTTTATGGATATTTATTATCTCCTGGCAAAATAAAGCATCAGGGTCCATGTGTGGGTGTTTCATAGGGGAAGAAAAAAGCCTCTTTTAAACATCTTGACCCTTAATGAAATAGTGTTTTCTTTTACAAGAAGTTAGAGAAGGTCTTTGTCACCTACTTCTTAACAACGTGAATCTTTCTAAGATTGATATGTTCTAGTTTTTTACAAACAAGGTAACTTCGGAAATCAAATCTAGGAGTTGCGACTTTCTCCCCAATAGGAGAGAATAACTATATTGTTCTCCACAGACTCCTTTAAGTTAGTTTTAATTCATGTGTAATATGGCCACATGAGTGGGTCAGTGATTCCACAGAGTTCTTCTCCCCAACTGTTCCAAATCACTTTCTTTATTAAGATGGTATCTGATACCTAGCTAGTTTTACTTCCCTCCAAGTAGCCACATAGCACAAAATTATCTTATTATATGCCATTGGTCAACTAAGAGTAAGGAAAATGTGTTCCTGGAGCCGTTTCATTATTTTTATCCAGTGTCTGTATCTGCTAGAGCTTTAGACATCAAGTGCCATGGATAGAAGTGGGTCTTTTATCAACCCAGGGGATGCTTTCTCTGTATCTGAGCTGTTGGCAGATACAGCCCCATTCTAGCGGGATCCACACACAACATACATTTCCCCCAAGCAACTGTTTTCATGTTTTTCCTCTGTTCCTGTTGAGCAAATGCCACACCAAATAACCCTCTCCACTGGCATACGGTGAGCCCAGAACCTCTTGTGGGCTTGGAAGGGTAAGCTCCATAGACTTTCTCTCCAATGTGTCAAGTCAGGGCACACGCAGCCCCAGTTACAAGATAAATGGTGGTGTGGGAACAAGTCAGCTGAGCCAACAACTGCCCGAGCGCCACAGTCAGTGTCTTTTCTGTAATTATTGCATTTAATACAGCTAGTTACTTGCACAAAAGAGCTTCCGGATACAGCAATTTCCACTGGGGGCTGTTTAGGAATGTACAGGCCCATCATTTAGCCCTGATATTGTTGGGTTGTCAGAATTGATCATAGCTCTTGACGGAACACCTCTAGCTTTTTTTAATGGAGTGCCTCAGAGTGACATTTCACATTGTTTAAGTAGGAGTGATCTGTTAGTTTATATTTTATCTAAAACTGCAGATCAGATGACCTCCCTCAGGGTCTAAATACATGAATCCTTTTCGCATGTTATAATTAATAGTGGAGCCGGGAGAGAAATTCATAAGAAGAGGCCGAAGAAACTGGGCAGAGCAACTTGTCAAAAAGAAGGAAATTCCACTACAGATTAGCTTATTTTTAAGCATGTCAAGCTCTACATACAAACATGATCTATTGCTTCCTTGTAATGTCTGTTTGGGCCCACATGCTCCGGGCAGTGTCAGAGACTGCTGTAAATTTTGTCTGAGTCAGGGCAATTCTGATTGATCTCTGAGTGTAAAATCGATAAGAAGACACTGTCATTTTCTTAAAGGATGAGCTAGAAAAGGAAAATAAATTAAGACTCCACTGAATGTCTATCTCCAGCGCTCATTAATTCAGTGTGGTCTGTACTTTGTTAATGTTATGGCCACAGCTTTAATCTTCCAGGTGCTCTTCCTGTGGCTCCTTGCCAGGGGCCCTTTCTTATGTTATGTATATTTCATCTGAAAGTGGGCAGGGGGATAAAAGGGCTGCCCTCCTTTCTCCCTTAGCTCCTGATTAATCCATTTTATTATTTTAGAGAAATACATCACCATGGATACTGATTAACTTTAAAATGTACAGAGCCATCCTCTCTCTCTCTCTCGTTCCCTCTGTCTGTCTCCTTCTCTCCACTGTCCCCCCTTCATCAGGAGATGTATTCATTTGTCTTGAATAGTTTGAACAAATAATAAGTCCAAGCATTTTGCCTTGTATAATAAACTCTATGAAGATCAATTCTCTCTCTGCCTTTCTCCCCACTCCCGCCTCTCTCTTTTCTACACCCCCTGCCCCATCTCTCTCCTTTTTCATCAGGAGATATACTCATTTGTCTTCAATAGTTTGGGCAAATAATAACTACCACACCTTTTGCCTTATGCAATCCACTTCATGAAGGTTAACTTTCTTCTGTCTCTGTCACTCTTCCTTTGTGGCTCCCTTACCTCTTCTCCTTCCTTCCCCTCCTTCCCTTCTTCACCTCCCCATTTCCATCTCCCTCTCAGTCATCTCCCTCTATCCTTCTGTTTCTCATCTAAGGCTTTTTTACCAGACATTTAAAGAATTGTGTTTGTAGACTTCAACAGCTTTAAAATTTCTTGTACATCAAGAGTTTTCCCAGAATGCTTCCATTTTGTGGTTGTGTGTTGTGTTTTCTCCCATAGGCTCCCAAACGTGTCCTCCAGTTTCAGGTTTTGCATTTTGCCCCTCAGGAGAAGAAGACAAAGAAGGTGGAATGTTCCCTGCCTTATTTGTATTCTATGTTAAATATCAACATTATAACAATCTATGTTTCTGTCTGCTGCAGAAACTAAGCATCTAGTTTTGTCTAAAACTCTGTCTGGCTTCTGTGAGTGGAGGTGGGGAATCAAGTGTTCTTTAGATATTGCTCATTTCAAACACATTCTAAACATCCTGCTCAAAAGTCATAGCTCCAATAACTGTACATGGAAATCCATCAGTCGAAGGTTGGTTCCAGAAGCTTTTTGTTTGTGAAAACTTACAGAGATAATGCAAAATTTTGTTATGTTTTTCAAAACTGCAAAGTCTAAAAAGAAGGGACTGTTAAAAAAATCTGGATCTATGTGCTTCAAAGGCATTAAATTCATATTCATGAAGGGTGTTTGCTTTCTTTAACAAAGCCTAGCACATGCCAATTAATTATTTCTCAGGGAAAGGTCACTTAAGGGACTAAGTCTGTATCTCCATCTTCCCAACTGAGCATACTAAATGAATAGATTTGCAAATTTAATCTAGAAGCGACATACATTTGGCCTTGAAATTATTTGTCGTATTTATCTTCTTTAGAACATTAGTCTTTACTTGTTATGGAGATCATGAAATAATGAAATAACATTTTGAAATTCATAAATAATATGCAATTATTTTAAGATGAAATTTGAGAGGAAAATGTGTACTAAGGTAATATACTTACTATTTATTCCCCCCATTGCCACCATCCATATAGTGCCACCATAATTCTTTACCAAGGAGACTGCTCTTAGAGAGCTTAGAGGCATCAACTGGAAGTGATCACTTGTATTTTTTTAAATTTTTGTTTCTTAGACCTAAAAATGTAAGATATTTTTCTTGAAGATTGTTTATGAAGTTGGACCAAAATAAGAAGTTTGATGAGACAGTTAAATGATTATTTTGTGTCTGTGTGGAAGTCCAGAGTTTGCTGAGGGGCACCCTCACTCAAGTATGCATTCACTCCTGCTTGCTGTGTGCCTGACACTCTGTCTTATGTACTAGAAAACTAAGGGAATGAATGGGAAACCCTTCTAGCCTATTTCTTCATGTAAACATTAGAGATGACACCTACCTCACAGGGTTACTATGAGGATTACATGAAAAAAAGAGGTATATGAAACAACTAACATATAGTAGGGTTTTAATAGTAATAGTTTCTCTTCCCTTCATTTATTGACTGGGTGGCCTTAGGCAAATCATTTATTGAAGAACTTCAGTTTTCTTATCTATAAAAATGAGATAATTTTTACCGTGCGGAATTGTGAAAATGAGTAATAATGCGTTTTTGTGGCAATCCATGATACATATAATCCACTTAAATATTATTATTATTATTATTATTATTATTAAGACAGAGTCTCACTCTGTTGCCCAGGCTATAATGCACTAGTGCAATCTCAGCTCACTGCAACCTCTGCCTCCTGGGTTCAAGCGATTCTCCTGCCTCTGCATCCTGAGTAGCTAGGACTATAGGTGTGTGCCATCCTGCCTGGCTTATTTTTTGTAGAGATGGGGTTTTGCCATGTTGGCCAGGCTGGTCTTGAACTCTTGACTTCAGATGATCTGCTGGGATTACAGTGCTGGGATTACAGGTGTGAGCCACTATACCTATAGGACATCCAGGTGGAGATTTATGTTAGGGTGTTGAAAACACAAAATTGTGGTAACTCAAAAATTTTAGAACTTTAAATACATAAAACAAATATTTGGAATATATTATATTCACAAATAACTATGAGTAGAAATGAGATGAATTTAGAAATGGCTAAGACATCTTTTGCAAGGCTGTTTTCAGATCATTACTGATATTTCTGCATTCACAGCTTATGTATTAGCTGGACTTGCATAATTGAATAAGGCTTTGGTAGAAAGTAGGCCCCTTGGAATTTTGGCATAGACATTGTAGAGAAAAAGTTACTTGCAATGTAAATGGTGGCCAATGTAAATGATATGTCTTTCATACCACAGACATCAGAGACTTCCTTTTGGCCAGAAAACTCAAAGAGATGAGGAGTGTGAAAAGTCTATTAGTTCAAACACAGTACCTGAACTACACTAAAATTTCTCAATGCCATTGACAGACTTAGGAAAGGATTACTTTTCTAAATATCTATCTAAAATTTAAATATACATTTACTTTGACTCAGCAATAATTCTTTTAGAAATTTAGCCAGAGAAGATAATTCCACAAGTGTACATAGATGTACAAACAGGGTTATTTACTGCAGTCTTGCTTAAGGAAAAAATCTAATTGCTTTTCCGTAAGTGATTAAAAATAAGTTATGATTTGTCAATGCAATTGAATCTTATGCATATGTTTGAAATGTTTATTGTGCTTTATAATTCTTGATATCTGGGACATATTCTTGAGATTATATGGAAGAATGATCACTAAAATATAAACCACAGTTATCTCCTATGGATGGAGTTTCAGTTGATAACCTCTGTGATTCTTTGCATTGTTTGAATTTTCACAATGATTATTCTTACTTTTCATAATCAGAAAAAAATGTTTATTATTTTTGGAGAAAAAGGTGTACCTCTGTATTTGTTGGTTGGGTGGTTTTAATCCAGGTCAGTGGAAATGTGAAATGATTTTTCTTTGGGATTCTGGGATATATCTTCTAATTGCCTTTTCAGATTCTAGCCCAGCATGTTAGCTTATTTTTCTCTCTACCTTTTCTACTGACAGACAAATCTGAGAAACGTGAGCTTTCTTCAGTTCCTTTGCCTCTTGATCTGGAGATTTCATTTCATACTTATCCTATTAATTACATGGGTTTAGCATGATTATTTGTTAGCCAGGCTTGAATTGTCACTCTGATTGACCCTACCTGGGCTCTGATCAAGAAAGGGGAAAGAGACTGGGTGTGGTGGCTCACGCCTATAATTCCAGCCCTTTCGGAGGCCGAGGGAAGTGGATCACAAGGTCAAGAGATTGAGACCATCCTGGCCAACACGGTGAAACCCATCTCTACTAAAATTACAAAAGTTAGCTGGGAGTGGTGGCATGCACCTGTAGTCCCAGCTACTCAGGAGGCTGAGGCAGGAGAATCACTTGAACCTGGGAGATGGAGGTTGCAGTGAGCCAAGATTGTGCCACTGCACACCAGCCTGGCAACAGAGCAAGACTCCATTTCCAAAAGAAAAAAAAGAAAGAAAGAAGGGGAGAAGACAGGGAATTCACACATTTTTAGTGAAATAGCAATCATACGTATCATACATTTGTAGATTTGGAACTTCTTACTTGGTTGCTTATGTGGGGATCCTGTTCTGCCTTAGTCTGCTCAGGCTGCCATAACAATATACTGTAGACTGGGTGGTTTACCCAACAGGAATTTATGTTTCTGGAGACTGAAAGTCCAAGATAGAGGTGCTAGTGGAGCCAGTGTCTGCTAAGGCATGTCTCCCTGGGTTACAGGTGGCTGCCTTCCTCACTATGTCCTCATACCAGCTTTATTTTCTGGGGTGTGGGTAGAGAGAGAGAAAAAAAAGTAATCAGACTCTCTGTGGTGTCTTATTATAAGGGCACTAATCCCATCCCATCATGTGGGTTCTACCCTCAAGAACTCATTTAAGCTTAATTACCTCCCAAATGCCCCATCTTTAAATACCATCACATCGTGTGTTTGGGCTTCAACATATGAATTTGGTGTGGGTGGAGGGGCATAATTCAATCCATAGCAGCTTGTCAAACCCGAAAAGGTAAGACTGAGCCTGCTAGACTGTCAAAGGACCTGAAGGCTTTGAGGAACACTCAAAATGATTACTTTTGTGAACTGCGTACGGCCATAGGGAGACTGTATGTGGAAATACAGTCCATTCATGTTATTCACAATAATTATGTTCTATAAAAGTCACTACAAACACTGAATTAGCAAATACTGAACCATTGCTCCTAGGAGAAATATTAGATTAAATTCCTTTGAGTCTCTGGCCACAGGATTTTCATCAATCTATCAATATATAACTTTGTTTTATGTGTGTTTCTGTTTAAAGGCACCTTATTTAATATATACATATTAATTGACATTGAACCCACAGCCAACAGCACTATAACTCATGCCTTAATGAAGTGTATGTCACACACATGTTTTCTCTGTAAGACCTATGACAGCCTTCATGAGCTTAGAACAGTAGAAGTGACTTCAGCATTACACCAGAGTGGTCATTTTAAACAATGAAATAACTAACAAAGATGTAAAACATGTGGTGTAACTTTTGAAGTCAGGACTTGTTCTTCTTTTTCACGATTTGTTCTTAAGAATTATTAATTTAGAAAAACTAAACAACTTGTCTTGGTTCCATGTTCTTCAGGCCATTGCTATATTCCCTACCCACTAAAGGGAGAAGCACATCCCATTTGGGCAATGAACTTCAGTGCCTTGGCACCTCTTGTGTGCAGTTTCATTAAACATGGCAGCAACAGTCCCTAGCGGAGCAGTGTTTTTGCTTCTTTGGACCCAATAATGTGTAAATTCTGCCACAGAGAACCATGCACTGAGTCTAAACACTCATATTTTGAAAATCTATTTTATTCCCCAAGTTCCCTATCATTTCTAAATGTTTATAGTATTATTATCTTCTCATATTTGTCTTCTATCTTCTAGGTTACTATTTATCATTTACCCCTACCCTGGATTTTAGACAGTAAAATAAACATTTGAGGCATGTGCTGAAAGTAAGATTTTACCAGACAAACAAGGAGAAGAGTTTTTATTTTCAATTGCTTTTTGAAGTTTGTTTTGATCTGAATCAAAGAAGCAAGAAAGAGCTTGGTGTGTCCAGGGATCATAAGGGGATTGAAGTGACTAGGGCAGTGATTCTCAAGTGCTTTCCTTCATAGCACCCCAGAACTGTGGGTGGCACTCTTTAAGGGATAAAAAGATATATGGTGACATTAAACAAATCAGCAATAATCATAATCCAACTGGTACTCCTGTATAGAATATTTCCCAGCATATATAAAAGTGCCCACAGTTATCTCACCACACAAGGGGTTCCTCTTCAGCAATGTGGTTATGTTGGAGTAGTGTAGTTTACTTCCCTGATGAGGTGTACTCACGAGGCTTGTAAACCTCACTTTAGGGTACACTTGCTTTAGCCTCTTACTGGACACCCCACATCCTCCCAGCTGAGCATTCCATCTGACAGGCCATGGCAAAACACAGTGCACATTCTATTGTAACAAAAATTAAGTTTGCACATTTGTCAAAATGGGGTGGCATACCTTGCAGACGCTTGGCAGGATGCCTGTGGGGAATCACTAGGCTCCAGGAGAGGGATTGTATGAGGAAATAGAGTAGATGTGGGGGAAAGGGCAACAGCAGCAATAAAGATGACATCCAGGATGTACTGAAGGCTAATATTGATAAATCTTTATTTACAGTATTTCTAATCCTCACAACTACAACAAGCAAACTTGTTGTTATTAGTTTCTTTTTCAGAGGAGGAAAACAAGGCTACAAAGGTTAAGTAACTTGTATGCAGCTATTCAACTAATAAGAAACAGAACAGGAATCAAACTCAAATTTATCTAATTCTAGAATCCAGGCTTTTCCCCATGAGGTCTCTAAAATTAGGTGATACCAGATCAAAAGTATCCTCATATGTTATCACACTGGGATGTTTAAATACTAAAATCATATTTCCTAAAGTGTGTCCTGTGGGATAGTAATTCTTCAGGATGGGAAATGTTGTCACTCTAAATTAAGGGCTCTGGATCCCACGTAGGTTTATAAAATGCTGGATTTCACTAGCCATGCACACGCTCAGGGTGCCCATCTCTTGAGCAATAGTTTGCATTTATGAAACCACTGTTTGGTGTTGGGGTGTATTCTGGTGCCACGAAATAGAACTTCTCTAAGTGTGATGCTAAACTCACCCATTCAGAGATTGAACTCGTGACCTTAATCTCATTATCAACGCCATTCTAGACCCATGCTATAGCTTCTTAACCAATCACAGTGATACAGCTATACTTCAAGGATACATAGCAAATTCCTTCAGAAGCATGTTTTGTTCTGCTTTGCTTTTTTAAAAATCTCTTGTTAAGCCAATTTATTCTAGGATGTTTAAAATTGCTTAAATAATTTTACCTATGCATTTGAATGTATAATTAAATATATGTGTATGTGTACCTATATATATAGAATAAGTTCCCAATTTTATTTTTAAATATGTGTATTTATACATGTATATAATCATGTAGGAAAAAAAGGTTGGAAGAACTATAACAGAAGATGAGCATTGAATATATCTCTAGTGGTAAGATTACTGGTGATTTTAATTTTCTTTTTTATACTTCGCTACATTTTCTAAATTTTCAATAAGACTATATATTATTTTTATAAGGAGAAAAAATGTAAATTTCCAATATGTGTTCCCATTACTTGATTTTAATAATTGTTATATCATTTTTTTGTGTTTCAGTATACCTGGCTTATGTCCCTTTTGTATATTTTATTAATGGACTAAAATCCTTGTCTGACTTTCATAACTAAATCTGCTTCTCAATGCTGAGAAGAAAAACTAAGATTTGCCTTGAGACCAAGTGAGTGAGTAATCATCATTATGAGTAGGAACTCTTTGGAGTTGTATTTGTTTGTGTGTTTTGTGTGTGTGTGTATGTGTTTTGACTTCATGATGGGGTTTGAATGAGCAGAAATACAAAACACAGGTTAGCTCAAGCAAGAGATGGAAGGGAAAATATAGAAAGAAGAGGATGGGGAATGAAGCCAGAAATGGGTAAAACACAGACAAAAGCTAGGAAAGAGGTGAAGAGTAACAGCCAGTTAATGTAAGGGTTATACATTTCAGAGCATGCTATGGAAATCTCAAATTCCTAGAGGCTAACTGCAGCATATTTCTAATAGAAACTGAGACTATCCTTTCTCTTCCATGTTATTTATATTTTTCTTTGTTGTTAGTCTCCATGATCCTTTTTACATTAAGTTTCAGCCTCTGTGGCTGTTAGCAAGAACAGCAGGCTACTGCTTTAGACAATTACAGTCCTGTAACATAAGTAAATAAGTTTGAATCATGTTACTTTCAAAGAATTATACTTTCAGGATACATTGGTTGGCTTTATCTATTTGATTCCCACAAATATTAAAAGGAAACAAAATAAGTAGTCATATTTCTAGAATTGTGGAAATTTACTAGTTTTGGTTTATGCAGATTTGTGTAACCTACATTTTTTTGGTGGTGGTGGTTCTTTTCTCCTTTTGGGGAGACTTGTACACCTGGAATGTGGAGTTTATGTGAACCTGAAACTTGGCCCAAAACCCCTAAAATTACCTAGGCTTTCATTGCTTTCACTAAAAACTGTGAAACTACTTTGCTTCTGCACATGATCAGCCTGCTCATCATGTGCAGAATTATTTCCCATTATTTTTGTTTACATGCATAAGTGCTTCCCCAATTTTGGGGTATGAAAAGATAAGTCCTTTAGACTGAGAAATGTTGATTTCTGTCTTTGTTAGTTATTAAATACAGGAAAAGTTAAATAGTCATATTTGCAGCGTATTTTCCTCAGGGAATTTTGAAAAAAAAAACAAAAAAGAAGTACCTCTATCTTTTGAGAAACAAGTTGCACTTTGTCCTGGCCAAGAGACAAGTCTTCCAAACAAAGGGGAAAAACAGCTACAGTGTTTAATGTTGTTTGGATTCTACATGAAGGCAGAAGTATGATCACCCAGACTTGTTTCATGACAAAATTCAGTTCAACAAACACACACTGAGGGCTTGGTAATGTGTATGTCGCTGTGGTCGTGCTAGAAATTCAAAAACAAAGCCAACATGACCAAGTCCTGCAGGAGCCAAGTATTGTGGAGAAGACAGATGCATACACATGTAAGTTAAGAAAATTAAGTTATCTGAGCTGATTTGGAATATAACACAGATGAAAGAGCAACCGAGTCTTCCATTAGGGACTTCTCCAGTTATTACCAACCAACCAGACATGTAAAACTGCGTGGCTTAATTTTTTTCCATCTCTCTGAACTTTTTGTGGTATGTTCTAAAACTTCAAACAAATTAAGGATCTTTATAAGTGTCTTTGAGGGTTAATTGTTGAAGTATATTCTCCACACTGGAGACACCCTAGAATATCAGTTTGCAAGTGTTTTAAACTGAGTCCCTTTTCCAAAAAAATTTTTTTACATGAAAAGTCAAAATACAAAATACAAAACAGATAAAGGCAGTGCTAATCCAGCTTGTACCTCCCTCCTCTCCTCATGCTTCCATGGCATAGCTCTAGGATCAGGCTCAGCAGGAGGCATTTTGAACCCCATTGCCCTAGAAATCACAAAATATTTATGCACTTCATTTTTCTATTCTATGCCAATTTCATAGCAATTCTAATTTTTAACATTTTATATTTTGTATATGTGTTTCTATACTTATATGCATATTTGCTACTTTAAGCTTATTTTATGTTAGAATATAACATCTTGAGCACAAGAGTCCAGAGGTTCAGCCAGGCATGGGGGGTCATGCCTGTAATCCCAGCACTTTGGGAGGAGGCTGAGGTGGGCAGATCACCTGAGGTCAGGAGTTCGAGATCAGCCTGACCAACATGGAGAAACACCATCTCTACTAAAAATACAAAATTAGCTGGGCATGGTGGCACATGCCTGTAATCCCAGCTACTCGGGAGGCTGAGGCAGAAGAATCGTTTGAACCTGGGAGGCGGAGGTTGCGGTGAGCTGAGATCATGGCATTGCACTCCAGCCTGGGTGACAAGAGCGAAACTCCGTCTTAAAAAAAAAAAAAAGAAAGAAAGAGTCCAGAGGTTTAGTGTCACTTGTTTTGAACAACAGACCACTTAACATAACTAAAGGGGCCTCTCAATGCTTTGATTTGGATAGAAATCTTAAAAAGTAAATCGCATTCCCTAATTACATATTTTAAAGAATTTATGAGAAAAAGTATGTAGTTGCTATTTTCATCAAAATGGTGATATTACTATTATTAAGAAATCAGTTATTCTGAGGCTGTTTATGGTTTACAGATGACTCTGGTCTTTAATAGATGTCCCTTCCATTGGTTGCTATTTGGAAATATTATGCCCAATATCACTTTTAAAGTTATCAAGGGATAACTTCATATTCATTGGAGAAAAGGGTCACTCGTATGGGGGAGGCACCAGCCCTACCCCCTGTAAACTCTCCCCTCAAACCCAAACCTTCCACACTGAGTCTGCTCAGACTTAGATTCCATGATTAGAGTTTCATTCTTTGTGACTCTTAAATGTTTTATCCCCTATGAAAATATATGGATATCTAGGAGAGAATGTTCGTGAGATGGTAATCCACTTTTTATTGGGACTGATTTTTTTTAGAAACGTTCATAAGATTTTGACCAAATGGTGAATAGAGACATCACAAAGCACACTATACCTACGAAGTGGATTTAATATGTCAGAGAAGAGGAAAACAGCAGAGACGACAATACATGGTACAGGTTCTACTTATACTCTGCAAGCTGTGTTCACATGAAGCTCTTTGTTTGAACTGTATCATTGAAATACCAGCCAGATGGCTTCAGAGTGTTCTTCTCTACACTGGGATTTCTCAATTTGGGCACCAATGCTGGACTTTGAATAATTCTTTGTTGTGGGGTTGTCCTGTGAATTGCAGGATGTTTATCAGCATTTCTGGCCTTTACCCACTAGATGCCAGTAGCATATGCCCCATGCTCCCAGTTGTGACAACCAAAAATATCTCCAGGCTTTGCCAAATGTCTCCTGGGGGGTAACTATCACCCCTGATTGAGAAGCACTGGTCTAAGTTAATCTGTTTTTCTCTTCCTCCCTAGGGGTTGAGGTCTCATCAGCATTTCTCCAAGATCATATTGAGCAGCTGCGTATTTACTTTAAACCATTGTCTCCTCATCTCTAGCCTACTCTTCAGTTCTCAATCAGTATGATGACTCTTTTAGTCCCCAAATTTTATAGCTACCCATCACACCTAACCATTGTTACTAAGCTTAATCTTTGCAACATAACTGAAGTCAAGAAGAGAGGATTTCTCAGCCAGGTAGGAAATTGAGCACAGACACTATGCTCAGTCCTTTGACCATAGTAATTCATCAGTTTTCAACTGGTCTCCCAGATGATATAGTGGCCATCAAAATCCAGTTTTCCACTTCATCCAACAACTCATAATTTTGTGTTTGTGAGTATTTGTTAACAAAATAACCTAATATGGTAAAAATAATTAGTTCTCCTTTGAAGATTAAGTGTTAGTATCTGATTTTAAATAAGTTGTTTCATTTATGGTGTTGAGTTCAGGATAACTATGATACAATGACATCACAACAATTATATTTAGCACATCTAGATTCTGCTCAGAGGACAGCACAAACCCACAGGTAGCACTATGCTGATAAAAGTACCAAATCATAGTGCTCTGGGGTCTAAACAGGGCCATACAGGATCTTAATGCAAACAGACTCAGGCTTCACTTGTCAGGGGAAACCCTAAATTATGGTAGAGAAGGCAACAGAAGGTTAAAGCAGAAGCAATGCTGTAGAGAAAGCATGGGAGCCAAGGTGAAGGCACAGGCAGATCTGGGTCATGAAGTCAGAGCCAGGAAGAACAGAAAGAGGCAAAGGAGTATAATAAAAACAGTTTAAGGCAAATTATTCTGCCTTAATATAGAGAACAATGCAAGAATCATGCAATCCCTTTTCCATGTACGCTGGCTACACAGTATACAGTAAAACCTGAAGGCTTACCAGTGCACAGTGCACAGTAGGACAAGATTATACTTTAAATCCTGGACTATTAACTCATTTCCTCTAGATAAAATTCCCAGCCTATCCACAAGATTATAATTGTATGCTAATATTTGTTTCTAGGTCCCTTATTATATACTAAATCATGGCTCTACAAAAAGCACAAGATGAACTCAAAGTAGATTTAATTATGTATTTTTGCTACATTTTTGGCACTTTAAGAATACACTTGATAGGATGCCTTTAGCTGTAATTCACTTGGTCATATGAATGTTAGAAAGTTTCCAGAATACCCTATTTTTGAAAAGATATACAAATACTTGCAAATTACACATTCAACAAAGGTCTAATATCTAGAATCTACAAGGAACTTAAACAATTAAATTAGCAAAAAACCAAATAATCTATTAAAAAAATGGCCAAAATCTGATCGTGAGGTCAGGAGATCAAGACCATCCTGGCTAACACAGTGAAACCCCATCTCTACTAAAAATACAAAAAATTAGCTGGGTGTGTTGTGGTCCCAGCTACTCAGGAGGCTGAGGCAGGAAAATCCCTTGAACCGAAGAGGCGGAGGTTGCAGTGAGCTGAGCTCACACCACTGCACTTGAGCCTGGGAGACGGAGTGAGACTTGGTCTCAAAAAAAAAAAAAAAAAAAAAAAAGGGCAAAAGACATGAACAGACACTTCTCAAAAGAAGATATACAAGCAGCCAGCAAACATATGGAAAAATGCTCAAGATCACTAATCATCAGAGAAATGCAAATCAAAACCACAATGAAATACCATTGAACACCAGTCAGAATAGCTATTATTAAACAGTCAAAAAAACAACATATGTTGGCAAAGCTGTGGAAAAGGCAATACTTATGCATTGTTGGTATGTAGAAACAGAAACAGATATGAATGAGGGATCATTCGTATCCCAAAACTCAGCACACACAATAGATGTATTTAACAATCCTGCACATGTACCCCCTGAATCTAAAACAAAAGTTGAAAGAAAAGATATACAAACATTAGTCAAAGTTATTGGCAAATACAATATAAGATAATGTGATTCTCATTATCTATTGCATAATAATTTAAAAATTTGTCAATTTTGAAATAATGAATTTAAACTTTTTAAAGATTGGTGAATACATTTAATATTTTAAAAATTCAAGGAATATTATTGGTTAATAATATATCATAGTAGTATGTAATGCTATCAGTCAACAATGGCACATCATCATTCACATAGGACAGTATTATACTTTTCATGTCTTCTAACTATGCACAAGGAAAACAAAAATTGGTTGAATCAATTAGAAGAGATAACTCATGTAAAAATGGTTAGCATGGTACTTGAAATAAGCAGGTACTCAATGGTAACTCTGGGTGAAAAACTGGAGCAGGGAAGTTGTCTCAAGATATCCGGTGTAATTGAGCCAGGGAAAGAATACAGGATTCCTGTCTTTTTTTGATATGTTGGGCCTAGGAAAGGAGGCTTTACGTGACATAATTTTTCTCTTTATAGTATTTATTAACATGATGATTATCTATTAGATGATATTAGTTATGTCTTAATCATAGTGAAGCCTTAACTACTATGAACTCTGATCAATTTACTTCATATCTCTGAATTTTCTCATCAGTGTAGTGGATTTACTACCACTTACCTCATAAGACTGTTCTTGGAGTTAAAGGAAAAAATGTATGCATAATGTCTAAGTATTTTACATTAAGAGAATCTAAGTATTTTGAGCAATATTTCAGGCCATGATTAAAGAAGTTTCTTTCAGAAAGGTGTCTCTATGATATATTCTAACTTGAGAATTTGGTTCATATATTTAACTTTTCTGATTAGACATTTTTAATGGCTACATCCTTAAAACTATATTAAAAGGATTTTTACTCTATTTTCTATAAGCTTTCTCATTGTTTGGCAGAGAGCATTATTTTACACTATCTCTTAAAAGATCCAAATGAGAATAGATATGGCTTCTGAAAGTCTTGGGTATTTTTAATCTTCTAAGTCTTCAACCAATTGTCATTTCATTAAAGTGCCCTGCCGGGATGTTCTTTCACATACCATCATTAAGATGAATTGTAGCTCTGCACTATAATACACATATTACAAGCTCAGTTCACATGTGCTGAAATTATAACTACAGACAAGGTTCCATTTCCCGGAGAGGAGTGCAGCATCACAGCTGCTGTTTCAGGCAGCTTTGCTGTCAGTTTCAAGTTAGAAAACACCTTTCTTAGTGATAAGATTGCAGCCCAAAATAGGAATTAAAAAATCGTTTCTGTGACAGAAGACAAGTGCTAAAGTGAATATCAAAGATTACTTTATAATTTATTTAATGCGGTAAAATATACATAACATAAATATCTAGCACTTTCACCATTTGTAACCATGTGGACAATTCAGTGGCATCAAATACATTCACCATGTTGTATAACCATCGCCACTATTTTTATTCAAAACTTTTTCATTATTCCCAACATAAACTCTGTCCCTATTAACTGGTAAGGTCCCATTTTCACTTACCCCCAGTCCCTGGTAACTTATATTTTACTTTCTTTGCCTATTCTAGGTACTCCATATAAGTGGAATCATTCAATATTTGTTCTTCTACATCTGTCTTATTTCCTTAAACCTAGTATCTTCAAGGTTCATCCATGTTGTAGCATATATCAAAATTTCATTACTATTTATAACTTAATCTAGTGTATTAGCCTGTTCTCATGCTGCTAATAAAGACATAGCTGAGGTTGGGTAATTTAAAAAGGAAAAGGGTTTAATGGACTCTCAGTTCCACATGGCTGTAGAGGCTTCACAATCATGGTAGAAGGAAAAGGAGAAGCAAAGGCATGTCGTACATAGTGGCAAGCAAGAGAGCTTGTGCAGGTGAACTCCCATTTATAAAACCATCAGATCTCTTGCAACTTACTATCACAAGAACAGCACTGGAAAGACCCACCCCTGTGATTCAATTACCTAGCACTGGGTCCCTCCCACAACACGTGGGGATTATTACAATTCAAGGCGAGATTTGGCTGGGAGCATAAGGCCAAACCGTATCATCTAGTGAATGTATATCCCACATGTTGCCGATTCACTCATCTGTTGATGAATACTTGGGTTGTTTCTACCTCCTAGATATTGTAAATAATGCTACTATAAACATTGGCATATAGATATCTGTTGGTGTCTCTGCTTTCAATTCTTTTGCATATATGCCTAGGAGTAGAATTGTTGGGTCATATGGTAGTTCTCTATCTTGGATGTCTAAGACACCATCTACTTGTTTTTCACGGTAGCTGTACCATTTTACATTCTCACCAGCAATGCACAAGGGTTCCAGTTACTGCACATCCTTACCAGTACTTGTTATTTTCTGTTTGTTTGTTTGTTTTCTAAAATTATTATTATAGTCATCATAGTAGATATGGAGTGGTATTTCATCATGGTTTTGATTTACATTTTCCTAGTGACTAATGATATTGAATATATTTTCATGTGCTTATTAGACATTTGTATACCTTCTTTAGAAAATGTCCATTGAAGTTCTTTGCTCACTTTTGAATTGGTTTGCTATTTTTGTTGCTGTTGAGTTGTAGAGGTTCTTTATATATCAGATATTAATGCCAATATGTGATTTGCAAATACATTCTCCCATTCTTTAGGTGATCTTTTTGCTTTTTTGATAGTGTCCTTTGATGTTCAAAAATTCTTAATTTTAAGTCCAATATATCCATTTTTTCTTTTATTTCCTATGCCTTTGGTGTCATATGAAAGCTTACTGTTTAAAATTTCAAATAGAACTTTATCATTTATTTCCAGTAATTATTTTTACAACTTTCCTGTCTTCTGTTATCTGTTGCCATCTGCCGAGACCAGCTCTGTCAGGGAGACCCTAACCCAGTGGTGCTAGAGGAATTAAAGATACACACACAGAAATATAGAGGTGTGAAGTGGGAAATCAGGGGTCTCACAGCCTTCAGAGCTAAGAGGCCTGAACAGAGATTTACCCTTGTATGTATTAACAGCAAACCAATCATTCATTATTTCTATAGATACACGATTAACTAAAAGTATCCCTTATGGGAAATGAAGGGATGGGTCGAATTAGGAATAGGTTGGGGTAGTTAATTGCAGCAGGAGCATGTCCCTAAGGCACAGATCGCTCATACTATTGTTTTTGGCTTAAGAATGCCTTTAAGCGGTTTTCTGCCCTGCATGGGCCAGGTGTTCCTTGCCCTCATTCCTGTAAACCCACAACCTTCCAGTTTGGATGTTAAGACCATTATGAACCTGTTACAGTGCTGCAAAGATTTTGTTTATGGCCAGTTTTGGGGCTAGTTTATGGTCAGATTTTGGGGGGCCTGCTCCCAACACCATCAAATATGTTATCTGAGTTTACAGGGTGCCATAAGTGAAGCTTAATCCCTTTTTACAGCCAACATGATTCTCAAAATCACATACAATTGGTTCAGTCTGTTGACTACTCCTTCAGCAGCTGCATATAACCTCATCCTTTCTACTCTGTAACACAGGAGGGGACAAGACAAAGTATTCCATGGTATTCACTATCCAGGCACATAAGTCAGACTGACTTTGCTGTTGCATCATACTCACATTCTAAGCACAACTGTGCTGGAGGTACTTGTGTTCAACCTTGCCTTTTATTTCTTTATTTCCAGAGATCAGCTTTATTTAATTAGGGTGCAGCCAACAGAACACAAAACCCTAAAATCAGGCCTAAAAATCACTCTCCCACTGTTGCCTGTAAAGTCATTGTTAAAATAAGGCTGATCTCAAAATATAAAAGTATTCAATATTAGCTGGTCCTCAAATTCTTCTTTTATTTGGTCATATTTTGGGTCTAACAGTGTGAATAGTGAGAAAGAATGTACATGATGGGGAAAAAGGCAATGAAAACGCCAACCTTAGAGGTATATGGGGACCTAAGAGACCAGAGAGGTCAGTGCCAGGCTGAGTCACAGAAAAAATGGCCCAATAGGCTTTTATGACCATGGAAGACCAGGTCCATCAACCAGCTGGTCCTCTTTTTGGGGATCCTTATCAACCTCTGTCTCTAAACAGCTTCTGAATAGTAAATGCCTTGGAGTTTAGGCAGTGACTTAATCCAAAACAGAGATTATAAAAAGCAAGGCACCATGTGAACATTAGTAAGTCAACACTTCCACACCCATTGCTTATTTACTGACTGTAAACACTAGTAAACATCTCCAGGATGTGTCTTGGCTACGCTTTTAATTATTTTTTTCTAGTAAAAGCAGTCAGACACAAGCAAGACATACAGTTAAAAACACAGTAAGTGTGACTATCTCAGCAATTGTGTGGCAGTAAAATGGTTTAAAGACCTCTTAAGACCTTCAGGAGGAAACAAAGAAATATCACTCAGCACAGTCATATTAGAGATATGCAGAATAAGCTTTCTGGAAAAATTTATAATTAAGACCAAAGAAAAAAAATTTTGGCTGGGTGCAGTGGCTCACGCCTATAATCCCGGCACTTTGGGAGGCCGAGACGGGTGGATCATGAGGTCAGGAGATCGAGACCATCCTGGCTAACACGGTGAAACCCCATCTCTACTAAAAATACAAAAAAGTACCCAGGCGTGGTGGTGGGCGCCTGTAGTCCCAGCTACTTGGGAGGCTGAGGCAGGAGAATGGCATGAACCCAGGAGGCGGAGCTTGCAGTGAGCTGAGATCTGGCCACTGCACTTCAGCCCAGGCGACAGAGTGAGACTCTGTCTCAAAAAAAAAAAAAATTTACTGAAATTGAATGGGCATATAGAGCATAAACAAATCATGTATCCTTTTCCACCAGGTTAACAACTGCGGTGTAAATCAGCTTCACAGACTCTCTCGACTGCTTCTGGGAGGCCTCATGCATGACCCATCTGCTCACCTCCGACAGTACAGGCTTCTGTACGTCTGTCCTATCCTCTAGAGTAGGAGTTAGCAAAATTTTTAAGTCAATAATCACATGGTAAACACTATAGACTTTAAGAACCAAGAGGCAAAATCTAGGATACTATGTAATGACATATAACCTCTCTATGTGTAACCATCTAAAACAATAAAAACCATTCTTAGCCAGATTTGGTCTGTGAGCCACACTTTGCTCACCTCGGTGTTGGAGGACTGATCAATACTAGGCTCCACATTGTGAAATGGTAGCAATAGCAGGTGATTAGCAATTAGGGTGAATTTTTCCCCTTGGGGGTTCTCCATTGACACAGAATGCAAGTCATTGGGCTGGGCGAGGTGGCTCACTCCTGTAATCCCAGCATTTTGGGAGGCCGAGATGGGCATATCATGAGGTCAGGAGATCGAGAACATCCTGGCCAACATGGTGAAACCCTGTCTCTACTAAAAATACAAAAATTAGCTGGGTGTGGTAGTGCATGCCTGTAATCCCAGCTACTCAGGAGACTGAGGCAGGAGAATTGCTTGAACCCGGGAGGTGGAGGTTACAGTGAGCCGAGATTGCACCACTGCAATCCAGCCTGGCGACAGAGAAAGACTCTGTCTCAATAAAAAAAAGGATTACAAATCACTGTGTCCTCAGAGGTGCTGGATCATAAGTACATGCCAAAACCATTAAAAGTTTCCTTTCCATCAAGGTCCAGGTGGCGAGTCATGGTTTGTATCTCATTATTGATGTCTAAAGTTGCATAATAAAGACTTTTCAGAAATGACGAATAGTTTCCTCCAGATTTTGGGAAGTCTGAAGGTTCCCCTTGCCATCCTGGCCTTATAAGAGTATTAAGAAGTAGAATATGACCCTCTTGTTACTGTGATGTTGCTAGTGACCAAAAAGCAGCCCAGGCAGGTTATGAGAATGAATGAGATAATGTCTGTGAAGTGCTTTGAGCTTTTGAGAAGAAATTTTCTTTTTAATTAGAAAGTAATGCTGTATTATTACAGTTATTATGATTATCACCATTATTAAAGGTAGTTCTAGGAGACAGAGCCTCTACAATAAGAAAATTTGTAAAGAAAGTCAAGTAACTCATAAAAGAAGTGGTCCATGCACGAATTATGAGCTTCCATTTTATAATTACAGTGTACTGGGTGGTTTTGCAGGTACTAGTTCGTTATTCATCCAGAAGAAGTATTCTTTGCATGTATAACAGCTCCCAAAAGATGCCCAATATATGTCAAACGCAAAAGGAACAGAAGAAAGCTCTGTGTGACCACTGACTTGTAAACTTGAAATTTAATTGCTTATTAAGAATTGTCTTTAAATTTGCACAAAACATAGTAAAATTTTGGCAATGAAGAACTTTTGTTAAGAAAAGAAAAAAATGGAAATGTGAGTTTTACATGTATGAACAAAGGAATAACCAGATAAACCATATATTCATTTACTCTCCCATTATATTGAACATTGATAATGCTTTTACTTAAGTGCTATTCATTTCAAAATGTAAGAGTTCATTATTATCCACTCTGGCTCCCAAATGCTCATTTTATTTTGCTACATCTCTGGTCCCATAGAGGCTAGAATGGTAAGGAATGAAAACGAAGGATAAAGAAGAATCAAAAAGCCAAGAGAAGGGTTTAAGGAATTATTGTTTGGGACCAAATGGCCAATGGGAGCCTAGGAGGGAATGCCCAGCAGCCGGTCTCCTCCCTTCACCATTGGACTCTTCAAACTCTGCTATTAGCCCTTTCTGAATATGGAACTTAAACTGTGGCTTAATCCAGAGATCTGAAACTGGAAGACAAAATACATCATTGAGAACATCAGAATCTACTGTCTGCCTGCTCCCTGGGCCACGTAATATGTCTCCAGACCTTCTTTGTGTAGGAAAGGTTAGTTATTTGCCATTTTCACACTCTGTGGACAGCCAGTCCTAATTTCTGTAACTTGCCCTCTAACCCATCCCAACATGCAGCCTTTCAAATTCTGTTTTTAAGCTGTTCTTTCTGAATCTGCAATTGGGTAACCATGTTCACTTGCACAGAGTCATTAACAGAAGAATAGACATTTTTTAAGCCTGTGGTTGGCAAACATTTTTACAAAGACAAATTCAGAGAATAAAAATAAATGGACCCCATTTTTCCCATCCAAAATAAACACAGACTCATTAAGTCCTAGAAGAAAAAATTTATATACATTCTACAAATTATATTGGTGACCTTATTAAATAAATGAAAGTCAATGAGAAAATTGGCAGAGCCTTTTAGACAATAAAACGTTAAAAAGCCAAGCATGTTTGAAGAGAAATCAGAAATTACATTTTAATCTTTCAACCCTTATATTTGTCAAGTGCCTTAGAGTTCAAAAATGATGTTCACATGTCCCCTTTCATTTGATATTTGCAACACATCATGTGCATATTATTATCCTTTCTGTTTTCCAGCTAAAGGAACTAAGGTTCAGAGAGGCAAACTGATCTTTGTGAGATCATATAGCCAATTTGTGGCAAAGCTTTGGATAAAATTTGTTTGTTCCATTATTAACTTCATACATAAAGTGCTATTTTAGGATAAGAGTTTAGTTGCTATAACAAAGGTCCAAACAAGAGAAAAGTTTATTGCTCTCTAATTCAATTGTCTGTAAAGAGTCTGAGCATAAACAGTCCAAGGCTGTTTTACTATGTGGAGGATCCAGGTTCTGTCTACCTAATTGATCTGCAGCTCATGGCTTCTATCTCATGGGCTAACCCAATGGCCAGAGTTTCCATTTTCATATTTTCATCCTAGCTAGTGAGAAGGGGAGGAGAAAGGGAAGAAGGGCTCTCTGCTTCACTCTAAGAGTATAATCTAGAAGTGGTACACATCTCTTCTGTTTCCATTAGCCAGAACTTGAAAACACCTACTGGTAAGTAGCCTTGTCCTCAGGTAAAACGGGATTCTATTGACAAAGGACAAGGTATGAAACACATACTGGGGGACAATAGCAATCTTTGTCATTTTGAGCACCTATTGCATGTCAAGAATTAGCTAAGGTGTTGGAATAGAGAAAGGAAGAAAATGTGATTACCTTCCCCTCAATTTAAGCCAGTCTGAGCTTTCCTCCTCTGGTTGGAAAAGTCCCTCATTCTCAGGTAGGCAGGATGGTTGGAACCAGGCATCCCAAGTGTGCTAGGCTGAACCATAACCACCAAATATGTCCACATCCAAATACCAAGGTTCTATGAAAGTTGCCTTATATGGCAAAAAAGGATTTTGTAGTTTCGATTTAACTAAAGATCTTGAGATAGAAAAATTATACTGAATTATCCGAGTGGGTCCAATATAATCACAATGGTCCTTTTAAGAGAGAGGCAGGATATCAAAGTGAGTAGTAGAAGGCGGTGTGACCATGGAAATAGAGATTGTCATGATGTGCCACAATCCAAGAAATGCCAGCAGCCTCTAGAAACTGAACTGACCAAGGAATCAATTCTCCCCTGGATCTTCTGTAAGGAATCAGGCCTGCCAGCATCTTGATTTTAGCCCTATAAGACTCATTTTTGACATCTGACTTTCAGAACTGTAAGAGAATAAATTTATGTTGTTTTAAGTCACTAAGTATGTGGTAATGTGTGACAGCAGCAATAAGCAGAAACAAATCCATCAGGTGAATAATGAGACCAAATGCCACAACTTCTCAGAAAAGCCAGATGCCAGGACTCAACTTTATGTATGGTGACATGACCTCTGGCACCACCCAGCTAGAAGACAAACATCTAGTTTCTTTATATATCATGTTGAACCCCTGGGAGCCTTTTTCCTCTTGAACCCTTTGCTTTGAAATTAGATCCTCAGAGGAAGCTTCAAAATGAGTGACTAGAGGGACCTGGCACTCACCTCCTCCACAAAGAAGAACCAAACAGTAAGTATGTAACCATACCTAGAATAGAGCTTCTGAAAGAGAAATGAATTCAGCAAGGAAGTGAGAGGAAACCTCTGAGACAAAGGAGGAGAAGGAAGCAAAGCAGTCTGCCTGGCTAGGAGGAACTCCCTATTGCAGGGAAAATTTGAGAAATGTCCAGTGATCCACATTCCTACTGCACACTCCTGCAACCTCAGCCATGGGAGAGCCCCTTGACCCTCACAGGCCTTGTGACTACTACAGGGAGCTTGCTAGAGACTATGCAGAGGCATTGTTCCAGAGAGAGAAAGTTTGTGCTGGGTTCCACATAACCACTGAGACCCAAGCAGCTGCAGCATGGTGCAATTTTGAGAGCCCAGCCCACAACAGATTATATCCCGCCCTTGGGCCCAATAACTCCACATCCCTGGAGCCCGGCTGACATCCCCCAACATTCACCCAGAAAGCTACAGTATCACGATGCCAGCCAGACCCAGCAGTGTAATTGAGTCTCCAGCATTCTAGCCCATGCAGTGTCCTACATCCAAGGGAGTAGGTGGTGCAACACACCAGGGAGAATACCACCAAGACAAAGGGAGTCAAAGCATGTGCTCACCAGAACCTGAGAGCCACCTGCCTAGGCCACTGACAGTGACAGGAGCCTGTGCACTTCAATGGCAGGACTGTTGAAAACATGCATACACCTTTAGAGGGTCTGGGGACTGGCCCACCTGGGCACTGTCCCAAGGCCTAAGGAAAGGTCCACTCTGCCTCCTGCAGCCAGTGCCTGCTTGCACCACCCAGGAGTCTGAAGACAGCTCTATTCTGCTCACTTCCACCACTGACAGTGCTTGAGTGTGCTGGCCAAAGGCTTCAGGATTGATCCATTCCATCTGACACTGCTGGCACCCACACACATTGTAGAGGATCTGGGGATTGATCTGCCCAGCATGCTGTTATTGGCACCCACTTACACCATTCAGGGGCCTGAGGACAGGTCTGTCCTACCCACTGCTGCCACTGCTGGTTCCTCATCCAGGGGCCTGGGGATCAACCCCTGTCTATCTACCATGACTATGCCCATGCACATCTTCTGGGAGTTTTGAGTATGGGTCCAACTGCCCACCACCACTGCCCAAACATGCTGAAAGTGGTCTGGGGATAAGCCCACACAGCCTATCACAGTTGCCACTAATACCTGTCAGTTTGTCCCACCTAGAGAACTGGAGACTGGCCCACTCAGTCCACTATCACCAAGATGGCACCCAAATGTGCCACTCAGGAACCCAAAGATTGGCTTGTTATGGCTATTGCCACTGCCAACACCAAACATGTCTTCTGAGGGTGCAAGAAGCCCCCTGCTTACCTCACCCTCTGCTACGGCCAGCACCCAAACAAGTTACCTAGAGGCCAAAGGACTGGCCCACCAGTACCTGCTTCTTCTGGTGCCTGCATATGTCACTCTGGGGCCTGAGAACTGGCATACCTGGCCCACCACAGGTGCCTGAGGATCAGCCTGCCTGGTGTTTCCATCCTGAGCAAAGCCTCATCACAGCCTCCAATAACAAGAGCAGCCTAAGTCACTAAGGAACACACAGACACCACTGATGCTGATTAATAGCCAAAGAAATCATACAGAGATCATACTATTGTACCCACCCAGAATCAAAGCCAAGCACCCTACCCAACCAACATGATAGTACATCTACTTTAGTAGGAGAAAATCTTTTCTTACTAAAGCCAAATCATTAAATTGGAAGAAGTCACTGTTACATCAGATGCGGAGATATCAATGTAATATCAGCAAAATATAAGAAACATGAAAAAGCAGACATGACACCTCCAAGGAAGCACAACGATTATCTAGTAACATATCTCAATTTAAATAAAATCTTTGAAATATCTGAAAAAGAATTCAAAGTGATGATATTGAAGAAATTCAGTGAAATACAAGAGAACACAGATAAACAATACAAATAAATCAGGAAAACAATTCAGTATATTAATGAGAAGTTTAACAAAAAGAGAGATAAAGAAGCAAACAAAAAATACAGAACTAAAGACTTCAATGAATGAAACAAAAAATACAATGGAGAGCTACAACAATAGACTAGATCAATCAGATGAAAGCATTTCTGAACTTGAAGACAGGTCTTTTGAAATAATTCAGTCATACAAGGAAGAGAGAAGGAAAGAAGGAAGGAAGGAAGGAAGGAAGGAAGAAGGAAGGAAGGAAGGAAGGAAGGAAGGAAGGAAGGAAGGAAGGAAGGAAGGAAGGAAGGAAGGAAGGAAGGAAAGAGAGAGAGAGAAAGAAAGAAAGAAAGAAAGAAAGAAAGAAAGAAAGAAAGAAAGAAAGAAAGAAAGAAAGAAAGAAAGAAAGAAAGAAAGAAAGAAAGAAAGAAAGAAAGAAAGGAAAAGAAAAGAAAAGGAAAGAAAAGAAAAGAAAAAAGAAAAGAAAAGAAAAGGAAGGAAGGAGAAAAAGAAAGAAAGAAGAAAGAAAGAAAAAGAAAGAAAGAAAAAAAGAAAGAAAGAAAGGAAATGAGGAAGAAGAAAACCTACATGACAAAAGAGAAACCAAAAAAGCAACCAAATATTTGAAATCTGAGAATTCCAGAAGGAGAAAAGATAGGCAAGGACATAGGAAATCTATTTAATGAAACAATAACTGAAAACTTCCAAAGTCTTGGAAGGAGATAGACATTCAGATACAGGAAGCCAAAAGATCCCCAAATAGATTCAACTCAAAAAGTCTTCTCCAAGGCACATTATAGTCAAACTGTCAAAAGTCAAAGACAACGAATTCTAAAAGCAGCAAGGGAAAAACATCAAGTTATATATAAGGGAATTCCCATCAGACTAACAGTGGATTTCTCAGTGGAAATTTTACCGGCCAGGAGAGAATGAGAGAATATATTCAAAGTCCTAAAATAAGAAAAAAATCTGCCCACCAAGAATACTCTTCCTAGAAAAGCTGTCCTTTAAAAATGAAGGAGAAATGAAGTATTTACCAGACAAGCAAAAACTGAAGTAATTCATCACCATTAGACTAGCCATACTTGAAATGCTTAAGGGAATCCTACATCTGGAAGTGAAAGAACAATATCTACTATCACAAAAACACTAAGTATAAAACTCACTGGTACGGTAGTTACACAAAAGAGAAAAAGGCAAAAGTTGCCACTATAAAAACACCCACCAAATTGCAAAGGTAAACAATAAAAGAGAAAGAAACAAACAAAGGTTATACAAAACAATCAGAGAACAATTAACCAAATGACAGCAGTAAGTCCTTACCTATCAATAACAACCTTGAATGTAAATGGTTTAAATTCCCAAATTGCAAGATACAGACTGGCTGAATGGAGCAAAAGAAAGACTCAACTATTTACTGCCTACAAGAAACTCACTTCACCTATAAAGACACATATAGACTAAAAGTGAAGGGCTGAAAAATATATTTTATGCAGATGGAAACCAAAAACAGGCAGCAGTATATAAGTTATACTTTTATCAAAAAACATAAATAGGGACAAAGAAGGTCATTATATAATAAGAAAGGGATCAATTCAGCAAGAGGATATAACAATTCTAAGTGTATATGCATACAATACCAGAGCACCCAGATACATAAAGCAAATATTATTACAGCTAAGGAGATAGATTTCAATGCAATAATAGCTGGCTTCTTCAACACTCCACTTTTAGCACTGGAAAATCATCTAGACAGAAAATCAGCAATGAAACAATGATTTAATATGCACTACAGACCAAATGGACCTAACAGACATTTACAGAACATTTCATCTAACAGTTAGTTGCAGACTATACATTCTTCTTATCAGCCCATGGAACATTCTCCATAATGGATCATATATTAGGTCAAAAGACAAATAACAAAATTTATTTAAAATTTGAATTTGTTAAGTATCTCCTCAGACCACATTGGAATAAAACTAAAAATCAGTAATGACAAGCTTTAGAAACTGAACAAGTACATGGAAATTAAACAACAGGCTCCTGAATGACCATTGGGTCAATGAAGAAATTAAGAAGGAAATTTAAAAACATCTTAAAACAAATAAAAATGGAAACACAATATACAAAACCCATAAGATACAGCAAAAGTAGGGCTGAAAAGGAAGTTTATAACAATAAGCACCTACCTGGAAAAGTTTCAAATAAACAACCTAACAATGCTTCCCAAGGAACTAGAAAAACAAGAAAAAAACAAACCCAGAATTAATAGTAGGAAAATAATAATAAAAATTGGAGTAGAAATTAACAAAATAGAGACTAAAAAAATTACAAAGGGTCAGTGAAACAAAAAGTTGTTTTTTTTAAAAGATGATATTACTAGACTAACCAAGAAAAAGAGAAGACACAAATTAATAAAATCAGAAATGAAAAAGAGATATTACAACTGATATCACAGAAATACAAATGATCGGCCGGGCGCGGTGGCTCAAGCCTGTAATCCCAGCACTTTGGGAGGCCGAGACGGGCGGATCACGAGGTCAGGAGATCGAGACCATCCTAGCTAACACTGTGAAACCCCGTCTCTACTAAAAAATACAAAAAACTAGCCGGGCGAGGTGGCGGGCGCCTGTAGTCGCAGCTACTCGAGAGGCTGAGGCAGGAGAATGGCGTGAACCCGGGAGGCGGAACTTGCAGTGAGCTGAGATCTGGCCACTGCACTCCAGCCCGGGCGACAGAGCGAGACTCTGTCTCAAAAAAAAAAAAAGAAATACAAATGATCGTTAGAGACAATTATGAAGAACTATACACTAACAAATTGGAAAATTTAGAGAAAATGGATAAATTATTGAACACATACAACCTACCAAGATTGAACCAGGAAGAAACATGAACAGAACAATAATGAGTAGTAAGATTGAATCAGTTATAAAAAGTCTCCCAAGAAAGAAAAGTCCAAGACTGGATGGCTTTATTGCTGAATTTTACCAAACTTATAAAGAAGAACTGATACAAATTATTCTCAAGCAATTTCCAAAAACGTGAAAAAAAGGGAGTGTTGGAGTGTTGAAGAACCCAGCTATTAATGTATTGAAATCTATCTCTCTCCTTAGCTGTAATATTTGCTTTATGTATCTGGGTGCTCTGGTATTGTATGCATATACACTTAGAAGTGTTATATCCTCTTGCTGAATTAATCCCTTTCTTATTATATAATGACCTTCTTTGTCCCTATTTATGTTTTTTGCCTTATATAACTTATATACTGCTGCCTCCTTTTGGTTTCCATTCTATGAGGACAGCATTATGCTGATACCAAAATTAGAGGACACACACACAAAAAAAGAAAACTAAAAGCCAATATACCTAATGAACATAGATGCAAAAATTCTCAACAAAATACTAATAAACCAAATGCAACAGCATATCAGAAAGATATTGCATCATGATCCAGTGGGATTCATTCCAGAGATGCAAGGATGATTCAACATACACAAATCAATAAATGTGATAAATAACATCAAAGGAATGAATAGCAAAAACATATGTTATGGTTTGGATATTTGTCCCCTTCAAATCTCATGTTGAAATGTGATTCTCTCCAACACTGGGAATCACATGGTGGAAGGTAATTGGATCATGGGGGTAGATCTTTCATGAGTGGGTTAGCACCACCCTTTAGCACCACCCCTGTGGTGATAAGTGAATTCTCACTTAGTTCACTCAAGGTCTGGTTGTTTAAGAGTCTGAGACCTCTTCCTTCTCTCTCTCTTGCTCACGTTCTTGTCATGTGACACGCTACTTCTGCTCCACCTTTTGCCGTGAGTGAAAGCTCCCTCAGGCCACACCAGAAGGTGGGCAGATGCTGGTGCCATGGTTCCTGTATAGCCTGCAGAATCATAAGCCAATTAAAACTCTTTTCTTTATAAATTACCCTGCCTCAGATATTTCTTTAGAGCAATGCAGAAACAGAATAATACACCACATGATCATCTCCATAGATGCAGAAAAAGCATTTGATAAATTCAACTTCTTTTCATGATAAAAACTCTTAACAAATTAGACATACAAGAAACATAACTCAATATAATAAAAGCCATATATGACAAGCCCACCACTAACGTTATACTTAATGAGGAGAAGCTGAAAGCCTTTCCTCCAAGAACTGAAACAAAACAAGGATGACTACTTTTACCACTCTTATTCAACATAGTACTAGAAGTCCAAGCCAGAATAATCAGACAATAGTAAAAACATTAAAGGCATCCCAATTGGAAAAGAGAAAGTCAAATTGTCCTTCTTTGTAGATAACATAATCTTATATATAGAAAAACCTAAAGACTCCACCCAAAAACTCTAAAGCAAATTCAGTAATGTTGATAAGCAAATTCAGTAATTTTGCAGGATATGAAATCAGCATATAAAAATCAGTAGTGTTTTCACATACTAATAGTAAAGCAGCTGAAAAAGAAATCAAGAACATAATCCAATTTACAATAGCTGCCAAAAAAAAAAAAAATTAGGAATAAATTTAACCAATGGAGATGTACAGGGTGAAAGCCCTAAACAGGAAAAACATTGATAAAAGACACTGAAGACTAGCCAGGTGCAATGGCTGATGCCTGTAATCCCAGAACTTTTGGAGGCTAAGGTAGGAGGACTGTTGGAGGCCAGGAGTTTGGGACCAACCTGGGCAATATAGCAAGATCCCATCTTTATAAAACAAAAACAAAAACAAGGAACCAAGTGTGGTGGTGCATGCCTGTAGTTCCAGCTACTCAGAAGGCTGGCCCACCTTGGGCCCAATAGGTTGAGCCTATAGTAAACTGTGTTTGTGCCACTGCAACTCCAGCCTAGGCAGCAGAGCAAGACTCTGTCTCAAAGAAATTGAAGAGGACACAAACAAATGGAAAAACATCCCATACTCATAGAACAGAAGAATTATTATGATCAAAATGACCATACTACCCAAAGCAATGTACACATTCAATTTCTGTCAAAATTCCAATGACATTCTTCACATAAATAGAAAAAAAAATTCTAAAATTTGCATGAAAACACAAAATACTCCGAATAACCAAAGCAATACTGAGCAAAGAGATCAAAGCTGGAGGCATCACACTACCTAACTTCACAATATATTACAAAGATATAGTAACCAAGACAGCATGGTGTTGGTATAAAAACAGACACACAGACCAGTGGAACGGCATAGAAAACCTAGAAATAAATCCATGTATTTACAGCTGACTGATTTTGACAAAGTTGCCAAGAACATACATTGGGAAAGAGCCGGTGTCTTCAATAAATGGTGCTGGGAAAATGGTACTGGATATCCATATGCAGAAGAATGAAACTAGACCCTTATCTGTCATCATATAAAATAATCAATTCAAAATGGATTAAAGACTGAAACATAAGAGCTGAAACTATAAAACTGTATTTTATTAGAATAAAACATAGGGGAGATATTTCAGGACATTAGTCTAGGCAAAGATTTCATGGCTAAGACTTCAAAAGCACAGGCAACACAAACGAAAATTGACAAGTGATACTACATTACACTGAAAGCCTTCCGCGTGGCAAAGGAAACAATCAACAGAGCGAAGTGACAACCTGTAGAATGGGAGAAAATATTTGCAAACTATTCTTCTGACAAAGGACTAATACCCAAAATATAAGAGGAACTCAAACAACTCAATAGCAATAATAATGATAATAATAATGATCTGATTTTAAAATAGGCAAAATCCCTGAATAGACACCTCTCAAAAGAAGACATACAAATGACCAACAGGTATATGAAAAAATACTCAACATCATTAATCATCAAGAAAATGCAAATCAAATCTACAATGAGATATCATCTCACCTGAGGATGGCTACAATCAAAAGACAAAAAAGAACAAATGTTGGTGAGGATATGAAGAAAAGAGAACTCTTACACACTGTTTGTGGGAATGTCAGTACAGACATTATGGAAAACAGTATGGAGATTCTCAAAATAACTATGAATAGAACTACAATATGATTGAGCAATCTCACTACTGCATATTTATCCAAAGGAAAAACAAATCAGTATAGGAAATACCTGCACCCCATGTTTATTGCAATAGTATTCACAATATCTAAGATATGGAATCAACCAAAGTTTCTGTCAATGCATAAAGAAAATGTGGTATATATATACACTTTGGAATACTACTGAGCTATGAAAAATATTGAAATCCTGTCATTTGCAGTGACATGGATGGAAATGGAGGTCATTATGTTGAGTGAAGTAAGCCAGCCACAGAAAGACAAATACTGCAAGTTTTCACTCATGTGTGGGAGCTGAAAAGCTTGATCTCATAGAGACAGAAAATAGAATGACAGATACCAGAAGGTGGGAAGGGTTGAGGGGGAGGATGAAGAGAGATTGGTTCATGGGTAACTCACAGAGTTAGATGGCAGAAATAACTTGTAGTGTTTAATAGCACAGTAGAGTGACTATAGTTGAAAATAATTTATTGCATATTTCAAAATGTCTAGAAGATTTAAAATGTGCCCATCAAGAAGAAATGCTTAATATTTAAGGTGATGGATATCCTAAATATCCTGATTTGATCATTGCACATTGTATGCATGTATCAAAATATCATATGTACTCCATAAATATGTACAATTATGTATCCATTTAAAAGTATTTTAAAAATTTAATAAATATATCTAATTAAAAATCCTTTCAAGTTAAAATAAAAGTAAATCATGAGCCTTATTGAAAAGCCAGGCGAGCCACATGTGGCCTAGAAATCACAGCTTCCTCTCATACTTGGGTTAAGTCTTCTGTGGATGTTCCTTTTTTTTGCATTTCAATTGCTTCATACTAAAAAGGGAAGCGTTCATTACAAGACTGCACTGTCTAGTTGCGCCTTGCTTTCAGAGGTGGGTAGCCCTGTGATTTATTTTTTTGGAAAGGTTTAACTCAAATATTTTTAAAAAAAGAAAAAAGAAACCATAGAGGAAGATCAGCAAAGTATTCTATTATCTGTTACTATTTATTACTGCACTATTACTGTTACTATTTATCAGTGAGTAGATCTGAATTGTTGTGGTCCTTGGCCACTGTCACAAGTAACATTCCACTGTAGTCCTCCTCCCTCTCATTTGAAGATGTTGAAGTATGAGTCAGGAATGGCCACAGGCTCTGTCGGAAGCTAAGGTGAATGAACAGAGGTGTGGCTCAAATATTTCTAACGTGAATTGCTTTAGGCTGAATGGATTCATGCCCTGAACTTGCACATGACGCACTGAATAAACCCAGGGAGAAGCTGAGAGTTCACTTGTCCTTTTGGAGAGAGGCTAGAGTCAGATGCTTCATCTGGAGATACCAGTCAGCTCTTCTTGGTTGTCAATTCCTAAGGAAAGAGAGATATAAAGGATATATCTGTTGTGTAGCAGATATTTAAGAGGATAGTCAATTCACTTTGCGATTGGATTTGGCTCAGGTTAAATACATTCTGAAGGCAATATTAGCATTATGTTTTGGAATGAACAACAATTTTTTATAGATATTGATCTCATATCATCACTGTGATAACTCCATGATCTTAGTATCATCATTCTGACTTACAGATGAAGTACCTGAGACCAGAAAGATTATGTAGCTTGTCTAAGTTTACTCAGTTTCATCAGGTAGAATCCAGACCTGAACTCAAGTCTTCAAACTTCAAAATTTCACGTCTTTTCACTAAAACATAAAGCCTCTGTAGTAACATTAAATGTGAGGGCATTGGTAAAGGAATATTAATATACTGTTGGCGCTGCAGAGACTCAGTGATTAATTTAGCTCTGCATGTACCTGTGGAGGTAAAGCTCAGGAGACCTGTGGAGGTCTTTGGATAGGCTGTCTTCAGATATGCCATCAGTGCAAGAGCAATGCCGACTCTGCGTAATTTCTCTAATTGTCTTTCTCCTGCCATTTCAGTGCATCCATTAGCATACATCAGAGACTATAGGACTTCCCCAGGAACCTTTATGACAGTTGTCTATAAACTCAAGGAGTCAAGTAAATTCCCCCAAGTAAATGCTACTGTAACCAACACGTCCAAGGCTTCTTGAAGCTGTGTTGTTCTTTCTTCCCTTATCTTGATACTGCTGCCTGCTTCTCACCATTTAGATCCACAGAGTGGTCTGGCCAGCAGCCCTGACTAAAGGACTCACCCTAACCCAGGTACTCCCCATGTCATTACCGTTTAACTTTTCTTCAGAAGTATTAATATTTTCTGTAACCTTTGTATTTGTTTTCAAGTTTATATATTCCCTCTCTCTTCACTAGAACATAATCTCTCTGAAAGCAGGCTCCTTATCTATATTATTCACTGTTATATCCCCAAAGACCAGAATCCTGCCAGGTATGGGAACAGATTCTCAATAAATTATTTGTTGAGTGAATGTATATAGTGACACTTAGATGAATGCTTCCAAGCCCTGCACTGAAAAAGAATCTAGATTTTTCTCATGATGAATCTTCCCAAACATTTCTGGAACCCTCCAGTGGCCCTTACAAATGCTTGTGAATCCTTATAATCTTTGCTACTACCAAGGGAATGAAAACCCAGGTGCCCATCTCAAAGCTGGACTTCATGTCTGGCTGTTGCTGTGTTGGTTTTGAGCTGGAAATTCAGTACTTCTGGCACTATCTTGATTTTCATGGCTTGTGCTAACTCAGTGGTCCCTTTTAAAGTGAGAAAGTGGACACAATTTCTTTCTGTGTTACAATCAGTGAAGGATTCCCCATAGCAAAGTTGCCAGGGATCCTAAGTGTTACTGACCTTCCATTTCATATAAAAGCTGAATTTTTATATGAAATTCATCTTGGTCAAGATGAATTCCAAAATCTAGAATTATCCAGAGGTTTTCTTGCTCAAGGTCATCAAGCTCGTATCCCACTTAGGTATGTTGGAAAATAATGATTAGTCCCACACCTAAGTAAAACCTTACATTTAATACCACAGGTGGTCTAAATATTACTGTAGCATAAAGATGTATGCAGTTCCAGTGATGTTGTTACAAAATTATCACAGATGCTTCCTGGTGCTGCACCTCATGGGCTCTTATCTCAGCTGAGATCCTCTGCTGGACACTTGAGTACTAGCCCTTAACACAAGGTATAGACACTGAAATGTAATTTTTACACCCACTCACTGGTTTCATATGTGGTAACTTTATCTCTTGTTGTATGTTTTCAGCTCTTTTGAGTAAAGGAACCAAGTCTTATGGGTTTTTTGTTTGTTTTTGTTTGTTTTTGTTTTTTTGAGACAGTCTCACTCTATCGCCAGGCTGGAGTGCAGTGACGCGATCTTGGCTCACTGCAACCTCTGCCTCCTGGGTTCAAGTGATTATCCTGCCTCAGCCTCCTGAGTAACTGGGACTACAGACATGCACCACCATGCCCAGCTAATTTTTGTATTTTTAGTAGAGATGGAGTTTCGCCATATTGGCCAGGATGGTCTTGATCTCTTGACTTCGTGATCTGCCTGTCTCGGCCTCCCAAAGTGCTGGGATCACAGATGTGAGCCACTGTGCCCGGCCCAAATCTTATGTTTTATTCTGTGTTTCTAGTGCCCGCATATATAGAAGCTGGATCATCAAATATTGAATGGCATTTGATGATTCATGCACTTGCATATTATGGTTAAGAAGCTCTAACTAGATAAATCTGCAGTTGTATAACCTGCTTCAGTTATATTCATACTTATCATTGAAGGACATTACATTCATGAAATGTTTAGGAGATGTATTAAGTTAATCAATTTAATCGTAGGCCAGATTAGAAGAGACAAGAAGGTAGCTGAAGATTTATTGCTCATCAACCTTGGCAAGGCTAAAACCATGCCTGGACATGCTGATTCTCCTTTGCCTTCCTCTCTCTACAAACTTAAGTCTCTTTTATTCTTATTAAAATGTAACTCTCTTTCTTCCAACCATTTCAACCACTACTAACCCCCACTCCCAGCCTTTCACATCATCCCTGACCAAAGTCTTTCTGGATTTTTGGAGTCACTCAGGATTCTAAGGAACTTGTTCAGAAAGAAACTTTTTCTTTCACATACATGGCTTCTGTTTTCCACACAAGCAGGACTGACACTGAGTCAACCTTATGTGTGCTGAGCTGTTCCTCACAACAACATGTCATGCTCATTCTTATGTGGGATAGTATTTCATTGAACAAATAAACTACAATTCATTTATTTAGTCTAGTCTATTCATTCTGTACCACATGCATTTATTCAAGTTTTGCTGTGAACAGTCTTCTACATGTCTGTTAAACTTATGCTTGCAGTGTTGGTTGTAGAACTAGGAACTGATTAGTGTGTTTTAAGATTGTAAAAAGAAGACTTGCAGACTTGAAGAAGAAAAGTTTATTTGCAAAGTAGTGCAAAGGACTCAGATTCCAGAAGGCTCAAAAAAAAAAAAAAAAATGTAAAACTAAGCAAACTGAAAAAATCAGCATAATTTCCAAGTTTACATTAGTTGATTTGTCAATTCATGGTGGGAAAAGATAAACATTTCTATATGATTATTTTGTCTGCGAAGATCATGGCCTATCTTCAGATATCAGCATCACAAAATCAGCAATATAGCTATTTTTACAGGGCAGGCAAGGGCTCCAGGAAATGTTCAAGGTTTCATTTATTTTGAAGCCCAGAACTACACAGGTGTTCCTATTATTCCTGCTGTATCTCTGGGTGAAAAGTATTTTGTTTTCTCTGTGTCATGTGATACATATTGTTTATTCATTACATTAGCAGGACGAAATGTTAGTTATGCTTTTACAGGAATATACAGGCATACCTTGGAGATACTGAGAGTGGTTCCAGACCATCACAATAAAGTGAAGCTCACAATAAAGTGAGTCACACAGATTTTTTAGTTTCCCAGTACATGTTGTTTACACTATACTGTTGTCTATTAAGTATGCTATAGCATTGTCTAAAAAAAAAATACCTTAATTTAAAAATATTTTATTACTAAAAAATGCTAATGATCATCTGAGCCTTCAGAAGGTCATAAGCTTTTTGCTGATGAAGGATCTTGCATAAATGTTGATGGCTGCTGACAGATTAAGTGGTAGTTGCTGAAGGTTGGGGTGGCTGGGGCAATTTTTTAAAATAAGACAACATTAAAGTCTGCCACATCGATGGATTTTTCCTTTTCATGAAATGTTTACCTGTAGCATGTAATGGTGTTTAATAGCATTTGACTTAGAGTAGGACTTCTTTCAAAATTGAAGTCAATCCTCTCCAACCCTGCTACTACTTAATCAACCAAGTTTACGTAATAATCTAAATATTTCGTTGTTGTTTCAACAACATTCACAGCATCTTACAGGAGTAGATTCCAGCTCAAGAAACCTCTTTCTTTCTGCATTTATAAGAAGCAACTGCTCATTCTTTCAAGTTTTATCATGAAATTAAAGCAATTCAGTCACATCTTCAGCCTCCACTTCTCATTCCAGTTCTCTTGCTATTTCCACCACATGTGCAGAGACTTCCTCTGCTGAAGTCTTAAACTCCTCAAATTCATCCATGATGGAATCAACTTCTTCCAAACTCCTGTGAATGTTGATATTCTGACCTCCTTCCATAACTCATGTTCTTAAAGGCATCTAGAATGGTGACTCCTTTTCAAGTTTTCAATTTACTTTGCCCAGATCCATCAGAGGAATCACTATGTTACGGCAGCTTACAAAACGGAGTTTTCACATAATAAGCCCAAGTTACTCCTTGGCTCCTGAAATGCAGGACATACTCTGTATTCACAGGCATGAAAGCAATATGAATCTCCTTGTACATCTTCATCAGAGCTCTTGGGTGAGAAGGAGCATTGTCAATGAGCAGTAATGTTTTCAAAGGAATCTTTTTTTCTGAGCAGTAGGTCTCAACAGTGGGCTTAAAATATTATGTAAACCATGCTGCAAACTGATGTGCTGTCGTCCAGGCTTTGTTGTTCCATTTATAGAGGTCAGACAAAGTAGATTTAGCATAGTTCTTAAGGGCCCCAGGATTCTTGGAATGATAAATGAGCATTGGCTTCAATTTAAAGTCACCAGTTACATTAGCCCCTCACTAAAGAGTCAGCCTGTCCTTTGAAGCTTTGAAGCCACATTCTGACTTCTCTCTAGCTATGAAATCCTCCCAGATGGCATCTTCTTCCAAGAGGGGTATTTTGTCTACATTAAAAATCTGTTGTTTAGTGTAGCTACCTTCTTCAAATATCTTAGCTTTATCTTCTGGATAACTTGCTGCAGCTTCCACATCAGCACTTGCTACTTCACCTTGCACTTTTTTGTTATGGAGATGACTCTTTTCTTTAATCCTCATAAACCAACTCATGCTAGTTTCAAACTTATTTTCTGCAACTCTCTCACCTCTCTCAGCCTTTGTAGAATTGAAGAGAGTTAGGATCTTGCTCTGGGTTAGCCTTTAGCTTAAAATAATGCTGTGGCTGGTTTGACTCAAACTTTCTCCATATCAGAATAAGGCTGTATTGCTTTCTATCATTTGTGCTTTCACCGGAGTGGCACTTTTAATTTTCTTCAAGAACTTTTTACACATTACATATATGTATCAAAATATCACATGTGCCTTAAAAATACATAAAACTATGATATATCAATTTTTAAAACAATTTTTTAAAGAAAGGAAAAAAGTAACCTTTCATCTGCATTCACAATTTGGCTACTTGGCGCCAGAGGCCTAGCCTTCAGTTTGTCTTGACTTTTGACATACCTCCCTTGCTAAGCTTAATAATTTTTAGCTTTTGATTTAAAGTGAGAGACGTACAATTCTTTCTTTCACTTGGACACTTAGAGGCCACTGTAGGGTTATTACTGGCTTAATTTCATTATTGTTGTGTCTCAGGAAATAGGGAGGCCCAAGTAGAGGCAGAAAGATGGGAGAATGACTCCTCAGTGGAGCAGTCAGAATACATATAATATTCATCAATTAAGTTTACAGACTCATAAGAGAATGGTTTGCGGTACCCCAAAAGTATTATAATACTAACATTGAAGATCACTGATCACAGATCACTGTAACAAACATAACAATAACAAAAAAGTTTGAAATGTGAGAATTAACAAGATGTGACCCGGAGACATGAAATGAGCTCATGTTGTGAAAAAGGCACCATGTATCTACTCAATACAGGATTGTCACAAGGTTTCAATTTGTAGAAAATGCAGTAACTGAGAATTGAAATAAAACAAAGCACAATAAAATAAGATATGCCTGTATACTTTCAGTTTAGTTGATACTGCCAAATAGTTGATCAGCATGGTTGTATTGATCTACAGTGCCATTAGACGTGTGTAAGTTACTTTCAGTTGCTTCGCATCCTTACTACACTTTTTGTTGCCTGTATTTCAAGTTTAGCCATTCTAGTAAACATGTAGAGGTGTCTTCTTGCAGTTTGTATTTGCATTTCTCTGTTTTCCTGTGGGTACTTGGTTATCTTTTGTTTCATACCACTCGGTTGTATCCATTTTCATGTTGGCTTATTTACTTTTGATTGTCATTTCACAGCAGTACTTTATATTCTGGGTAAAAATCCTTTGTCTGATATACGTGGTACAAATAATTTCTCCCACTCTGTTGCTTGCTTTTTTTCTCCCATAATGGTGTCTTCAGATGAACAGAAGTTTTTAATTTTAATGTAATCCAACTTACTCTTTTTTTCTTTTATGGCTGGTGTTTATGAAATCTTTGCCTATTTCAAGGTCATGACATATGATCCTAAGTATTCTCCTAAAAGCTTTATTTTTTTACCTTTCACATTTAGATCTACAATCCAAATAGAATTGAATTTCATGGATTGTGTGAGATAAAAAGTTCAACACTTATTTGTTTTCAAATGGATATCCAATTGACCTAGCACCATTTATTGAAAAAAAATAATTGTTATCCTTTCCCCAATGCACTGCAGTGTCAGCTTTGTCAGACATCAGGTGTCATGTGTTTGGGTCTGTTTCTGAATTCTAATTTGTTCCCCATTGGTTTATTGTCTATTCTTACACTCATACCAGTCTGTTAGTCATTATTAAATATGGTAGTTCAGGTTCTAAAGTTATGTTATTCTTCAAAATTGCTATTCTTACCCCTTTACATGTTGCATACATTTTAGAATCAGCTTTATCAAATTACAAACACACAAACACATACACATACTGCTGGGATAGTGATTAGGACTACAGTGAAACTATAGATCCATCAGAGGAGAATTGACATCTTTATATGATTCAGTCTTCATGCCAATTCATCAGTGTGGCATATGCCTCCATTTATGTAGATATTCTTTAATTTATCACAATAATATTTTGCGGTATTTAGTGTGGAATATCCTTAGTATGTTTTGCTACCAAGTGCTCTATATATTTTATTCTTTTGTAGATGATATTTTTAGTATTTTATCTTTTATTTTTTTGGTTGATTTATAGGAATACAATTGATTTTTATATAGTGCCCTTTTACTAGTGGCCTTGCCAAATTTCTTGTTTGATTCCGATAGGTTGTAGCTCTTTTGGACTTTATACAGATGATAATGTCATATTCAGCTAATAACAGATTTATTTCTTCCTTTCTGTGGGCAGGACAATGAAAGATAACCACCAATTAAAAATTGAATCTAATTCTCTTCTTCCTGCCTTTCTTCCATTGATCTTTCTTCCTTTGATCTACTAGTGGCCTTTATACTTGATTGACCAATAGAATATGGCAAAGGTGAAGTCGGGCCAATTTGGGGGATAGGCATTACTAGAACTGGCAGCTTTTACGTTGCCCTATTGGATCCCTGAACTGCCACATAAAACATAAAGTATTCATACCCTTTCTCCTACTAATTCCACTTTTGTATGACTCAAACATAAAAAAAATAAAAATAGAAAACACAGACAAAACGTCATGCACAAAATTGTTGTTGACTATAGTGCAAAACTATATGTAGCCTAATTGACTAATAAATGGTTACATAATTTAAAATAAAATAAAATAAAATAAAATGAAACTATTCTGAGACCTTCATTCTGTAAGGAATCCCAAGCCATGGTGAGGCCAGCTTAAGACATGCTGGTCAACAGTCCCAGCAGAGCCCAACATTTCAGCTATCCTTGCCAAGGTACCAGGCATGTGAGTGGGGCCATCTCGTATCCTGCAAATCTGCCCATCTTCTAGCTAAATACTATTGAGTGGCTTTGGTTGATGCCGTGTGGAATAGAAGAATAAACCAGCCAAGGACTGTCTAAATTTCTGACCCACAAAAATTATGATATATAGTAAAAATGCTGTTGTTTTAAGTCATTAGGTTTGGGCATAATTTTCTGTAAAGCAATATATTTAATTTCATGAAATGTTGACCAGAAGTGGTGGCAGTAGCCAGACTTATACTTTTCCTGAACACAGAGGGAAAGAATTCAATATTTTCCCATAATTATGATGGCACTATTGGCCTTTCTTCCTTTTTCGTAAATAGTGATGCATTCCAGATCAAGAGGTTTTCTTTATATTCTCAGAAAATAGTGATGCATTCCAGATCAAGAGGTTTTCTTTATATTCTCAGAAAATAGTGATGCATTCCAGATCAAGAGGTTTTCTTTATATTCTCAGAAAATAGTGATGCATTCCAGATCAAGAGGTTTTCTTTATATTCTCAGAAAATAGTGATGCATTCCAGATCAAGAGGTTTTCTTTATATTCTCAGAAAATAGTGATGCATTCCAGATCAAGAGGTTTTCTTTATATTCTCAGAAAATAGTGATGCATTCCAGATCAAGAGGTTTTCTTTATATTCTCAGAAAATAGTGATGCATTCCAGATCAAGAGGTTTTCTTTATATTCTCAGAAAATAGTGATGCATTCCAGATCAAGAGGTTTTCTTTATATTCTCAGAAAATAGTGATGCATTCCAGATCAAGAGGTTTTCTTTATATTCTCAGAAAATAGTGATGCATTCCAGATCAAGAGGTTTTCTTTATATTCTCAGAAAATAGTGATGCATTCCAGATCAAGAGGTTTTCTTTATATTCTCAGAAAATAGTGATGCATTCCAGATCAAGAGGTTTTCTTTATATTCTCAGAAAATAGTGATGCATTCCAGATCAAGAGGTTTTCTTTATATTCTCAGATATTGCTAAGAATTGTCATGAGTAGGTTTTTAAATTTTTTAATAAGAAAATGATTTTCATTTATTATGTTAATATGAATTACATTGATCTGTGAGTGTTATATCAACCTTGCATTCCTGAAATAAACCCGATTTGTTGTGTTTTTATCCTTTTATAATACTGTAAGAGTCCTTTTGATCATATTAGTTTAGAATTTTTGTATACATTTTTTTACTGAGATTGGCCTTCAATTTTTATTTTCCAAAATGCCTTTATGGATTTGATATACAACTAATTTTAGCCTTATAGAGTTCAATAGAGTTATTAATTTTTTAATATTTAGAAAATTTTGTGTAATAATTTTTGTTATTGAGCATTGCTTGTTTAAAAAATTTGTTGCAAAAACCATCTAGACCTCAGCTTACAAGAGTGAAACTCCATCTCAAAAAAAAAGACGAATTTACATTTTTCTCCTATACAACTCTAAAACTCACCTCTTTCATGAGTCATTCATAGCAAGCATTTATTTAACTCTGATTACAGTAACAAACTCACAAATTTCTTGGGACTTATATGCAATTTTGATTAATTTATATTTAATAAAACTGATTTGTCATTCTTAGTAATAATAAACTGAAGTACTTATATGTGCCAGGCATCAAAAAAAGGTTAAATCATTTTCCCAATATCATATAATACATAATTGTTGACCAAGAATCAAATGTGGTTTGATTTTAATCCAAAGCCTGTGCTCTTGACCGTGATGCTGTGATTCTTCACAGAGCAAGTCTGCCTTCTTGTTTAATTCTTGCAAGAAGCAAAGATTAATCTGCTCAAAACCACATGAAAGATGGTCATTTAATTTATAATCTAAAGTTTAATTGTAAACTTCTTGTCAGATTTTTTTTGCTACTTCTCAAACCGCAGCTATAGAACAAACCCAATTAATGCTGACTCCCTAAGCCACAGGCTAATATATCTGACCACACTGACTCTGCAAGACCATGACGGGAGACTGCTTAAATGTTGTCCCCGAGTGAATATCTTAACATTTATTGCATCTTTCATTTTTTTAACAAAAATGAAGGAGTTTGTGACTGTGTTGGTAAGTTATTTAGAGTGAAAATATACCATATACTACTATAAATAAATCTACTTATTAAATAGAAACGCATGTCACAGAACTGCACTGATAGCTGCTGTTTCCTTACATAATTGAGGGTGTGCCTTCCCCTAATCATGACCAAGGCTCCCTTTATAGTCCTTCACGTTCACCTTGGCTGATAGGTTGAAATAAAGCTGGGACCCTTGCATCAAGAGTCTGATCACAGTTTTTCTTTATGGGTTTCTTCATTTTACATCCAGGTTATCATCTCCTGTGGGATGTATTGGTCTTCAATAATCTGCTTAGTCAGAAGTCTGAAGTAACTTAATTTATAACAGCAACAAAAATCTTCCACTATCTTTCTCCCTGAATCAACAGGGTTTCCCCATTATGACATAAACCTACCCACCATCACCAAATGCTATGTAACATTTTGAGCTATAGCATTTGCCTCTAAATAGTCGTTTTTAAATCAGATCAGATGGCATTATGCATCTCACATGGTGCTGAAAAATAACATTCTCTGGCTTTACATAGTGTTGGCTATTGCATTATAAATTCCCACAATATAGGAGGATGGTGACAGAAGTATCAAGTTCCACCCATTCTTTACTATCTAGAGAATACTTTATGTTTCCTCTTCATTTATAATGGAATTTTTAATCATTGTATCACTCAAATGTGGCAAGTATTGATTTGGTATCTAAAATACTTCATTATTCTGGAATGCTTTTTCTGCTTCAAGAGAATCCACAAAGTTGCTACATTTTCTCTTAAGACGGAATGGAATAGAAATTTAATAGAAGTGTTGATTGACACAGATGTGTTTCTTTTTCTTTACAGTTTTCCATCAAAAATTGGGAATCATGCCCTTTCATACAACATAGTTGTGGTAAGTAGAAGTAAAAGTGTTTGCTCATGATTAAGAATTGATCCCTCACTTTTTAAGAGAAAATGAGTAGTTACATTTACATTAAAGAGCCAAGCTTTTCATTTTTGAATAATGGTTCAATTCAAACTCCTTTGATTTGGATATTTGAGACACAATTTGTTGAAGTGAAAGAACACTGGGACAGAAGCAAAAAATACCTGAGATGGAGACTCACCTCTTACCATCAACCTAGTGTTGACTTTGGGTAAACTACTTAATCTCTTTAGCCTCTGCATCCTTACTTGTGAAATGAGAGGTTTAAATTACAGTTTCCTTCCAGCTATAAGAGTCCATATCATTATTTATTATACAGAAGTAATTTTCATTAAACATCTTAGAATTTAGATTTCTATCTTTTAAACATTTTATTTTATAACACCAGAAATTAAGAAATGTTATGCCTAATATCCCACTAACAATGTCCTTTGCTGGATTGGCAAGTACAACATGGCTATATGTTATACTAAATACGCTATATGCTGTTGCTAAAGCTATAGCAATTCTGCTATGGTGCCTCTTAAAATTCTGCCCTAGACTAATATGTTATATCTTCTAATTAAACCTTAACAATGAGCATACAATCAAGAATCATTAAACATGTACTCAACAAATACAAGTTTAGCTATTTATTGAATAAAGTATACCTGTGAAGTCAATATGACCTAGATTGTAGTCAAATATGAATCTACCTATCTATCATCTCTCTCTCTCTCTCTCTCTCTCTCTCTCTCTCTCTCTCTCTCTCTCTCTCTCTCTCTCTCTCTCTCTCTCTCTATCATGTCTGGGTATATATTTAGTCAAGTTATTTTTAAATTTTATTTTTAGTTATTATGGGTACATAATAGTTGTACATATTTCTGGGGTGTGTGTGATGTTTGGATACAGGCATACAAAGTGTAATGATCAAATCAGGGGGATTGTGGTATCCATCACCTCAAACATGTATCATTTATTTGTGTTAGCATTCCAATTCTGCTATTTCATTTCTCTAAGACGTATGATAAGTTACTGTTAGCTATAGTCACCCTATTGTGCTATCAAATGCTAGATTTTATTCATTCTATCTAACTGTATTTTTGTAGTCATTAACCATCTCTACCTTATGCCCCATATTTTTGTATCCATTAATTATTCAAGTTTGTTGTATTGTTTTTCAGTAAAAATTATAGAGGATATTGGTATTCGATTTACCTATAACCTGGGACAAAATTGACCCCACTGATTTTTTTTGCTTCCTAAGTCCATCTTTTCTCTGGGGATAGTGGAAAGATCAGGATCATTAGAGAACCTAGGGTGCGATATCAGCTCTCCAGTACCAAACACAGTTCATTAACCCCTCAGAACCTCAGGTGTCTTGGGGCATAATTCATGTCTCCTGGCCCATCTCACAGGATTATCAGGAGGATGAATGAGATAAGTGAGTGCATTCTGTAAACTGTGAAGTGCTAAATAAATGCAAGGTAATGCAATACTAATAGTGAAGTCTTCACTCAAGCTATTAGTTCATTAGCACACACTCAGCAAATGGTTTTGAGTACCTGGTATGTGGCACAGGCACTGTTTTACACATTGGTAATCAGCAGTCAAAAAGGCAGATAAAACTGTCTTAGGGCAGTAGGAAAAAGGCAGTAAAAAGGTAAATAAAAGGTTTCAAATAATCGTCATTCATGAGAAAATTAAAATAAGATGCTTTCAGAATTGAGGAACAATTATAAATGGTCCTCTCTGTGAGGAGTGATTTTCAAGCTAAGACCTGGACTAAAAGATGGTGTGAGTCAAATCCCTCAGGGAAGAGCATTCCCTTGGAAGGGAAGAATAAGTACAAGGACCCTAAGGCAGGAAGCAGTTTCATGTTTGAAGAACACAAATAATCTCTGTGGCTGATGTATTGAGTGAGGGTAAAGGTGAGGTGAGATAATTTAAATGAAGTAGAATTTGCATTCCCCAGAAAACGACAGAATGTTCTAGAATTTTGGTATAGTGTAGACTAAAGATGTTTTTCACATGAAATGGTGCAGCTGCTCTGTCTTAAAAGGATTCAGAGTAAATCCTGGGGGCCAACTGCTCTATACAGGTTAATAAAAACTTCATGACACCTACATGCTATTTCCTGAAGACTTGTTTTGGGGAAGTTGGACTTCAAAGGAGAAATCATAACCAACATGTTTTCATCATTAGGTGAAAGCCAGTTTCTTTTGTGAGAGTACCATAGAAGAAGCTTCAAATTTTCTGCCCATCAAGTTTGTCAGACAGTATTTCTGTTCAGGAGCAGGTAAACTACCCAGTGTCTAAAGCTACTCCCATTATGCCTACATGCCCATAGCAATTTTTTTTCTTCAACAATAGGTGTCACTAAGAGGTAGTTGGGGAACACTAAGACCGACTTGCTTCAAAAGGATCTCAAATCATTCAGTCTATCAACCACAAGGGCACCCTATTCCCTCCTTCCCCACCTCCTGCCCAGCCCTGACTTCAGCCTGTTTTCAAGAAAGGCAATATAGCAGCAGCCGTTTTTCTGTTTTGTTTTGCTGTCTTTGCCTCAGACTCCCTGCCCTAGCCTAGGAGAAGCAGTGTCCCAAACCCTGCCATGACCAATATGCAGGCGCTTTTCACTTAACTTTAAGTCAAATTCCAATGATTCAGCAATGTGAAAACAAGCATCAAAGGGAGAAACAGTGTGGGAGAGCAGCAAAAGCACTGGATTGGCAGGCAAGGAGACAGAGTTCAGCTTTAGATGTGCCTACTTCCGGAGCCTCAGTTCCCTTGTGTGTACAATCAGGACGAAAATATTTCCCTGTTATTCTGGCAAGGTTCTAAAGGGAATTAAGTAGCTGTTATCTGCAGAAAGCGCTTTGTGAACCTAGGCTGCTATATAAAAATGGAGGGGGGAGAAATGGAGTAGTTCCGAATTGGCAAGTTTGTTTTCGTTGACTACCAGGTATGGGAAGGGCACTGAAGAAGCAAGACAGGGGCTGAGAATTTGAAAAATATGCCCTTTTCCATGAAGACACTAGAATTTATGCTAGGGAGCAGAGATCATGTATTAAGGGGCTACTGTATGGCACAGCTCTGGGAGGCACTGTTTGCACTGTAGTCTACGCATACATTTGAAAGGGTTAAGTAAGAACATAAGTCCACTCAATTAAAGGATAGGCAGTAAGTGATGGAGGAGCTCAGTGGCTGGAGACGTTGAAGAAAGGTGAAAATAAGGGATGAGACTTCAGCTACTAGGTAGAAAAGAAAACCTGATGGAAACAAGAATAGACACAAAAGATCTCCAGTAAATTTAAGAACATGAGACTAATTGGGTGTCCTTTCAGTAAGGGTATGAGAAAGTGGTGTGACTTTTTTGTTCTTTTCCAAAGTGGTTTTTTTTTTTTAAATATGGGAATAGTTTGGGGACTTTAAAAAATAATATTATGGCACCTGTCTATTCTTTCTCAATTCAAATGAAACTCAGTATCTGTTCTAAAGCACTAGGAAAAGCCAAGAGGAGAATGAAGTGCCCGACAGCTAAAACCTTTGTGTTCTTATCTTTTTACAGTATAATTTTTATTGACCCATGATCTGTTAACTTCTGTTCCTCATTCAACATAAAAAGATGATGACACAAATGTCTTTCAAAGCCTTTATATATGTTCAAATGCAGAAAAGGCCCTGTGGTTGCTGTCAAGCTAAGGGATTCAATATCCCTGAGAACATCCATTCCAGTAACACTGGCCACTCAGAATGTGTTTGTGTCTGTGAGAGCACACACATGTGCATGCATGTAAATTCTGTGTCTAAAATACTACAGTCCATGAAAACTGTCTTACTCTTCAATAAAATTCACACATTTAGGGCTTCACAAGGTCCAGTATTTCTTAACATTGTAAGACAAAGGAAGTTGAATTAAAGAATTTAGTTCATGGATTAATTAAATTTGTAATTTCAAAATTACAATTTGCATCTGAGTGTTAACTGTATTTGAGTAAATAAATGAGCAAAAAAGACTTAAGCATTTCTGTGAAATTGGGTCAATCAAGACAAATTTTTACTGTGATTCACTTTTTTGTCCCTCTTTTACTGTATAGCCTTTGATTTTTTAAAATGGTCCCATGTTTTATTGTTGACATTTTATTTCAATATCTGATTTGAAAACAGCAGACAGAGCCCCTGTGAATTTTAAAGAGATATCTGCTTTCTTTCATCACAGCTGCTCAGCCTTGGTGGATTGGCTGGGATTTTTTTTTTTTTTTTTTTTTTTTTTTTATTGTATTACTTGTGAGAAGAGAAGGAGACAATGCGAACCAATATTCTGATGATAAAGATTTGGCAATCGAGTCATGTCATCATGTCTCTTTTCTCTTCCTCATCGGAGTTTTTTGCAAAAGCAGAAACAGTGACTTTTTTCAACACCTGCATCTTTAACAACCAGAGCAGTGTAATTACCTTTCTTGAATATTCTATAGAATTGTCAAACAGCAATTTTCTTTTACAAGGGTGGCTTTTAAATAATGTCGTTTACATACAGAGTTTAACATCTCTTAAAGTGAAAATCTAATTATAAGAAACTAAAATTTACTGCATGTTTATAATTTGATCCTTATGAAATTGCTAATCACGGCACCTTTAACATATATTATGAAGCAGAAAAAGTACATATAGTCAGATTAAACTAAATATTTTAGAGTTTCTTGAATATATGTTAATTTCTATCACTATTACTGTTATTAACACTATTTGGTATTTTATTGCATTGCTCTTGAATTCAACAATTTGTGGAGAGAGGTGGCTCACAATGACATGTTTTCTCAAGATCATCTGATGTCATCGTTTCCTCTTTGTTAATGAAAAGTATCAATATTTAAAAAGAACTGTCATTGTAGTTTATGTATAGACAATAAATGGCAAGTCAAGCAAGCTGAGATAATTCTTCCAATGGACACATTAGATAATAATGCCAATACTAAATAATATTAGAATTTAGGTAATGTACTGCCATTTGATAAAGTGGTTCGTGTCCAGATTGTATACACACTTATCAACTTTGGCATCTGACTTTATAATTTTTGAAGTACAGATGGGATTGTCAACAACTGGAAGGAGTGATACTTCAGTATTTTACTACAAGGTGAATGTTAAAGTGAAAATTTTAACGTATCCCCACATTATTTCATTCTGGAACAAGCTCTAAATTAATGTTATGAAATGTTATGAGCACACCTATAAACCTATCGCTTACAAAAAGATTAAAGAGTGTCTTTTATAATCTTCAAATTGTCACTCTAGCAATTCCTCTGTTGCCCCACACTATTCTCAGAATGTCGACTCGGCTACATTTTCCTTCTGTGCTTCTGGTCAGAATTTCTGTTCTCTATGCCAATTTATGCCCAAGGAGTCTAAATCTTTTGTATCTTTTTTCTAAGCATGTTCCCCACGGAAAAGATAATCAGCCTGAAGTCTAATGTACAACCTTCTCAGGCGCTTTCTCAAAAGCACACTCTATCATTCTTTAAAAAAAATTACAAATTAAAAAAAGAATTTTAATAGAGTCTTATACGGCATTGTTTTGAATTTCCATCAACTGTCTAGATAACCAGTATTTGTTTATATAGCTCTATTCTATAGACATATAACTGTCATATAAAATAATTTTTAGACTGTTTATATCTTGGTCATATACAATATGATTTTTGTGCCTGAAATCTTAAGTATGTCAGGTGGAAGAATCACCAAGTCCAAAATGCTAGAAATGTATTCTTTATGATATGATACTCAGTTTAAACCTTGCCATTTCCTGTTTGGAAAATAACACTTGAAAAAGAAAGTGGTACTCCAAATATTCCACCTATTCATAAGTGATCTCAACAGCCATATTTTATTGTGTAAAACATGTTACAATTCTTATTTCCCTCCTGTATTTCTAGGCCCTCCATAAAATATACATGTATGATGGTAGATATGTGTGTATCTGGGTTGCGTGTATTTCACATGCAAATACCAGAAAGCAAAAAAAGTAGCACGTTCATTCAACTTCTATGTGGACATAATGTTACCAAAGTGAAAAGGCAATTCTCTCTCTCTCTCTCTTTTTTTAACTTTGCTTTCTCTAGCAACCACTTTAGATTTTATAGGGTTTCTCTCATACTATCTTAACTGGATTAAAGAGTAAGAACAAGTTTTCTCCATTACAAAATTCTCATTTAATCCTTATCCACACTTAATTTATCAAATTAAATCAGACAAGATTGATGCCAGGGCTTTTCAAGCCGGACATCGTGTGTAAAATCGGCAGACAAGGGTTTGTAAAGGGTGCCCATCGTGACTTGTCATAGCCTCTTGCCTCAGCTGCCCTCGCCTCGATCCAGGCGGGGTCAGGATGCTTCTTGGTGTTCCACTGTGGGCTCGGCGGGGAAACAGAGCAGCTACACAGCCTCCAGCAGAGTTACTTATTACACCCTCGCCTCCTTCACCTGCCCCAGCCATTCAAAATAACACCACACCATAAAATATTCATGAACCGCGCCATGCTGCAGCCAGGGCTCGCTACTGCAGGTGGCTGTTACATCAGTAATTGCTCAATACTTCCCTCCACAGCGTAAAATTGTTTTCATTATGTGTCATGAACACAGAGCCAAGCAAAGCCCTCTTGAGTGGTTTCCCAAGGGCTGGAGGGAGGTGGTACTTAACTTAAACAGGCGCTTTTTGGCTTAGATTTAAAAAAATAAATAAATAAAAAATAAAGGGAGAAGCCAGTGAAAGCTCATCATTAACTCTCCTTCTAAGTGCAACAAAAAGCAGAAGCTCATGCAAAACTCTCATAAAGATTATCCTAAATGTCTCAGTTACTAGGAAGAGCTTTAGGGGTTTTAGCGGGTCTTACGATACTTCAAGCTGCAGAGAAGAGAATAACTTTCCACCTGACTGAAGTTCCCATGGAGTGCAGAGCTCTGGGATAAGCAGGTTTCAGCAATAAACTCCTGCATTGTGAAGCAATAATGCCCAGCCAGGTCCCCACATTTTGATTCAAGGGTGTCTTTTTCTTTCCCCCCTGTGGAGGACTAATCACAGCTCCACTTTGTTTAATTGCAGCAAAGAGAGAAATGTGTTTAAGAAGTCATTCTGGACCCCTTTAAATGAATGCTGGGGTTCTTCAAGGACAACAAACAGGATGCATAATAAATAAGCTTTAATTTTCAGATCAAAATAGGCAAAGTTAAAGATTTTTAGTGACTGATCTGGGAGAGATGCTGCTGTAAAGAGACCAGAAACTGGGGGGAAAAGGGCGGGGAAAGCAACAAGTGGGATTACAGTCTTGGTTTTTATATAGCACAAGCTGTTTTTGCATGGTGGGAGGATCCTTACAGGAATAAAATCTTTACGGAATTGGGAGCTAGTTGATTTCCCCTAGCATTTTGATTCTGATTCAGAAAGAAGAAAAAAGGAAGGACGGGAAAGAGAAAGAAAAAAATGTCCTTCTTGTAAACTATGTTAAACCTCAGTAATTGACAGATTCGCCTCCCCTCATTTTCAAGCTCAGGCCCAGTTGGGTGCAATATGTGCGGGAGATGGCCTCAGGGTCATGAACTCCCAGGGTTGGGAGGAAAACCATTTATCCATCACATGCTTTCTTTCTGAGTTTGACAAAACTAAGCCCCAGACCAAATGATTGGGAAGCACCCCTTTTCATCTATTTAAAATCTGTTTATTTCTTACCACTCTGGCCTAAGCATCTTCTTAAAGGAAAGTTAACTATTTCCCTCTTGTAAGATGAGTATTTGCTGATCCTTATCACTTTGTTTAGAAAATGTTTACCATAGATGTTACGGCAAAATTTTCCAGTACTGTAGCTATCTGAAACGGTATTATCAAACTTGAAAATGTGTAATACAAATCGCCTATTTCAAAACCATGATCTACAAATGTCTATAGTTTGTCTTTTTCTTTCCTGAAAGGAGTCTTTTTTTTTTTTTTTAATCAACCCCTCTAGAGAGAAAGTATTAAAATTTTTTTAAAAAAATGTATGGCACAGTTCTGATACTATTTTTTTTAGTAACATACTATCCATTGATAACAAATTGACCCTAGATAACTGTCAGTCCCATAAATTGAGGAAGGCAATGGGCATAAAACCACTCACGAGCATCTGCTGCAGGGGGGTTTTCCTCTGGGTTAAATGGAAGATGTGAGGTTATTTAACATCCTGCAAAAACAATGTAGAATGATTGTGTGTGTTTGCGTGTGTGTGTGTGTGTGTGTGTGTGTGTGTGTGTGTGTGTGTGTCTGCCATATACATATGTATCCTGAATGATGGATTTCCTTTGCATCTGGTAACTATAGACTTTTCTTCCCCTGAATACACCAAATGACTGTTTCAAAATGAAAATCACTATGTGTTTGAATGTTGTATTATGCCTAGTCCCTTTTTGAGTGAAAGGCGGCTTTAAAAAGTAAGGTATATCATTGCCAAAAAGGGGCTAAATAGTATTGTCAGCATTTTGAGAAGGAATAGGTCCTTTTTCGCCTTCCTTCTCAAACTCTTTTCTGGACAGCTGTTAGTGACTTAGCGAACTTTTCATATGGATATGTATGTTAATGGCAGGCAATGAACTGGAGATGGAGAGGCCCAAACACAGGCCCAACTCTTCAGTGCACATCAAAAGCCTTTACAAAAGGAGCAGTAAAAGAGGCAGCGATGGCGGAGCCTTCACTTTTGTACCCTGAATTAGTTCTGCAAGCAATGAAACTGATCTTTTCTCCTTGCCAGAAAAGTCTGCTGATTTTTGTGAGTGCTCATTAGCACAAGAGGCATTTGTGAAGATAATTGACTGACGCTGATACTGCTGGCTGTCACAACAGTGCCAGCCAGCAGTGTATGTGCATTTTAATAGTTGTATTTTTTTTCTTTCTTAGACTTCATGGTTTCTAAAAGATACTAGTTTTCCAAAGGTTTACACTCTTCTTTGAAGCAGAAGGTTTTAAAATCTTTGCTTTGAAAACTGACAACCAACCTTACTTTTTAAAATATCATATTTCTATGTAGTACCTGGTATGGATGTATAATGTAAAAGGTATCTATTCAATGCATGCAACTGGACAGAAATTACGCAGTTGTAGATCCAAATTATTTTGATATCAGAAGGACATTCAGGAAATAGTGTGTACCATCCAGTTCCTGGAATACAAGCTATCATCCTGTAGAAATAGCAAATAAGGCAATATTCCACTTTGTCATAAGCAACTACAAATAAATTTCATACATTTTCAAACTTTTTTTTAGTTTTCTTTTTTGTAGACATGTTCATAAAATTAGAAAATTAGGGGGGAAAGGGAAGTATTTTTGGAAATTCTAACTTAATAATGCTTTGACATGAGGTGGATCTTTTACATGATGGTGCCACCCAGAATGGGACTCCGAAGTATCAAAGCGTAGATGTCAGAGGACAATTGAGTCTCTGTGCTCACAGTGTCAAGGAATTCTGCAGGGAACACGATGTCAACGTTCTTTTTCACTTGAGTTTTTGCTGCCAATTCACAACATATCATAGAAACCTGTGTTACTTGGTTGACATATGCCTTCTTTCTTTTCTAAAGGAACTTCTAAAACATTTACTTTAATTAATTATGCATTTATCAGTTCTTTGTGTTGAAGAGAATATCTGGGAATTTATGTGTCATTGCAGCAAAATACAGACTTCATAAGTGTCTTGTCCCAAATGAATGGTATATAATAGCAATATGTTAAATCTTCTGTAATCTATATGTGTATTAAGCTGTTTAAGGACTCTGTACATTGAATATGCTCAGAATAGTATTTTTCTAAAGCACTTCAGAAACCTGCCTAGTTATAACATGTGACAGAGAGAGTATTTTCTTTGAGGGAAAAATAAGTTATTTTCTCAAGTTAAGGATGACAGAATAAGTTGAGTGAGGGTGAGAGTTACTTCTGTGCTATCACCACTTTTGAATGAAAATGAGTTGTCTACTTTGCCCTCTGATATATCTATTCCTGGCAGCTCAGCTCACTGATAAACTAGTTTGCTCTGAAGGGGCTCCAGGGGAGGGTAAAAAGGTTGGTGATTTCACTGAACATGCTTTTGAATCTGCTGCTAGATGTGCTTTTTAGAAATAGGCACTTGATTTCTCAGAATGTAGCTATTGTGTCAACATTTTCTGAAAAACTAGCCATTGAATCCTCGATGTTTTACCTTTGTGGGGTTGTATATGTTCACAGCACAGACAAGTACAAGTTAAAGTATTTTAGAAAAAGAATTGAAATTCTCTTGCCATTCTTTTTCACCACTTGGCTTTCCTTGCATGATACTCTGATAAGAGGGAAGCCAGCTAGCCATCCTTCAAAGGATGAAGGGTGGGATGTATGTATGAATGGGTGTGTCTGGGGGGCGGCACTTTTCCCCTTCTGTGTTAACCACTGCAAAGAGGATGTTAGAATGATGCATCAACATTTTCTTTACCCAACTATCATATAAAATCACATTTGTGAAAAAGTAGCTCAGTGAATAGTAATCCACATGTGATGAAGAGGATGACATGTGAAAAGGACTGAGTTTGAAAACAGTTAGGAAATAGGAAAAACAGATAACAAATAGAAAAATAGGAGAAAATACCCACATCCCACGTTATTAGGCTTCTCCCTGCAGCCATAACTGAACTCATGTGGGGAAATGTAGTGGTCTCTGTCTTTTAACGAACAAGGAAGGTCATCAATTCTCTCTTGAAGGTCCAATGTTGGAACAAGAGGTAATAGAATTGCAATAACTTAGAGGCTTATCAAGCAATTCATCCCTCAAATATTTTATACAATGTTCTGGGCATTATTTGAAGCACTGGGATAAAATAAGTCTCTTTCTTCACAAAATTACATTCAAAAGGGGACATGGAAGTAGAAACAGATATTCCTATGTGTCAGGTAGCAATGAATGGTATTGAGAATAGTAACAAAGCCTAAGTAGGTTGATAGTATTGGGGCTGCTATTTGACGGTGGTGCAGGAGGGTCTCTCTAAAGAAAAGACACTTGAGTAGAGACTGAAAGAAGGGGGGAAGTAAACCATGTGAATATCTGAAGAGAGAACATTCTAGGACAAGTGGAGAAGCACAAGGACAAGTGGAGAAGTGCAAGGACAAGTGGAGAAGTGCAAGAACGAATGTCCAGAGGAGTATGCTTGAAGGACGCCAGAAGTAGTAGGGTGGGCATAAGACTTTCCAAGTCATGCTAAACTGAGCTGTCTCCAACATAATTCAATGCATGCTGGGGTGGCATTATCGTCTTACTTTTTTTAAACCCACACAACGTAAGTGGCCCAGTCATTGGTGGAAACCATCATCATACAAATGTATTTTAGACCAACGAGATCCAGGGTCTATAATCAAATCACATATGCTGGAGGAATATGATGAAGCCTTGTAATCTTTTAATATTGAACATACAACTTGTAATCTTTTAATATTGAATATACAACTTTCACTGCTGATTGTCTACATGAGTTTGTGTTTATCATCTATTTCAATTGGTTTTTATTCATTTAATAGATAAAATGTGTTTGTACTAGAGTATCTTCATATATTTTTGAAGAAAGAAGAGGCTGACCAATTAAGAGGAGTGAAATTTGGAGGAAATTACTAACCTGATAATTAGAACACTGATAAAATAAAAATTGGAGTCTCTAAGAACACATGAGTAAACAATGTAATTGGAAATGATTTTAAGCAGTGAATATATTCTAGGGAAGATATTAGCTTGACAAATTCATATAATTCAAATCCTAAGAAAAATACACAAAGAGACCTTACTATGTAATGCAGGATTTGGAAACCCACAGCCTAGGGCAGTAGGGCAAAAACAGTGATGGAAAAATCCACAGCTTGTCTTAAAGCTGCAGCCTGTCATAATTCAGTGAGGGCCAGAGGACCCAGTGATGCAGGGTCTTCAGATTTTTCAAGAGGAGCCAGAAATCTGCGTTAATTTTTATGTGAACTCATTCTATTTTTAACTGTTGGCAATTAATTTAGAAACACACATATAAGCCAGGCACAGGGGCTCACGCCTATAATCCCAGCACTTTGGGAGGCTGAGGTGGGTGTCTCACTTGAGGTTAGGAGTTTGAAACCAGCGTGGCCAACCTGGTGAAACTCTGCCTCTACTAAAAATACAAGAAAAAATTAGCTGGCACGGTGGCAGGCACCTGCAATCCCAGCTCCTCTGGAGACTGAAGCAGGAGAATCACTTGAACCCATGAGGCCGAGGTCGCAGTAAGCCCAGATTGCACTACTGCACTGCAGCCTTGGTGACAGAGTGAGATCCTGTCTCAAAAACAAACAAACAAAAAACATATAAAGCATACCTACGGGCTGAATTCTGCCTGCTGCCATACAGTTTGCAACTTATGATTTAAAGAAGACTTAAAGATTAAATTCTTTTCAATAAAATTCTATAATGAAAAGTCCTCAATTTTTCATTTTTTATAGACAAATATTTTTATATGGAATATTATTGTATTAGTTCATTTTAATGTAGTGTTTCCATGTTTCACGGTGTGCTACTTGCCTGTTTAAACACTTTTGTGATTTCAAGCACAAATTTGGGTGCACCCATTTTGGTGCACAATTTTGGGGCTCCCATCTCCCAAGAAGTATACACTGTACCCTATTTGTAGTCTTTTATCCCTTGCCTGCCTCCCACCCCTCCCCCAAAATCCCCAAAGTCTGTTATATCATTCTTACGCCTTTGTGTCCTCATAACTTAGCTCGCACATATCAGTGAGAACATATGATGTTTGGTTTTCCATTTCTGAGTTACTTCACTTAGAGTAATAGTCTCCAATCTCATCCAGGTAGCTGTGAATGTTGTTAATTCATTTCTTTTTATGGTTGAGTAGTATTCCACACACCACAGTTTCTTTATCCACTAGTTGATTGATGGGCATATGGATTGGTTCCACTTTTTTTTTTTTTTTTTTTTTTTTTTTTTGAGATGGAGTCTTGCTCTGTCACCCAGGCTGGAGTGAAGTGACACGATCTCAGCTCACTGCAACCTCCACCTCCTGGGTTCAAGCAATTCTCCCACCTCGGCCTCCCGAGTAGCTGGGATTATAGGCACCCACCGTCATGCCCAGCTAATTTTTGTAGAGACAGAGTTTCACCATATTGGCCAGCCTGGGCTCGAACTCCTGACGTCAGGTGATTAGCATGCCTTGGCCTCACAAAGTGCTGGGATTACAGATGTGAGCCACTGTGCCTGGCTGGTTCCACGATTTTGCAATTGCAAATCGTGCTGCTATAAACATGCATGTGCAAGTATCGTTTTTGTATAATGACTTCTTTTCCTCTGGGTAGATACCCAGTAGTGGGATTGCTGGATCAAAGGGTAGTTCCACTTTTAGCTCTTTAAGACATCTCCACACTGTTTTCCATAGTGGCTGTACTAGTTTACATTGCCATCGGCAGTGTAGAAGTGTTCCCTGATTACCACATCCATGCCAACATCTACTGTTTTCTGCTTCTTTGATTACGGCCATTCTTATAGGAGTAAGGTGGTATTGCATTATGGTTTTGATTCGCATTTCTGTGATCATTAGTGATACTGAGCATTTTTCCATGTTTCTTGTCCATTTGTGTATCTTCTTTTGAGAATTATCTATTCATATCCTTAGCCCACTTTTTGATGGGATTGTTTACGTTTTTCTTGTTGATTTGTTTGAGTTCATTGTGGATTCTGGATATTAGTCTTTTGTCAGATGTACAGATTTTGAAGACTTTTTCCTACTCTGTGGGTTGTCTGTTTACTCTGCTGACTGTTCATTTTGCTGTGCAAAAAGCTTTTTAGTTTAATTAAGTCCCAGCTACTTATCCTTGTTTTTATTGCATTTGCCTTTGGGTTCTTGGTCATGAAATCCTTGCCTAAGTCAATGTCTAGAAGGGTTTTTCCAGTGTTATCTTCTAGAATGTGTATAGCTTGAGGTCTTAGATTTAAGTCTTCAATCCATCTTGAGTTGATTTTTGTGTAAGGTGAGAGATGAGGATCCAGTTTCATTCCCCTACATGTGGCTAACCAGTTATCCCAGCACCATTTGTTGAAAAGGGTGTCTTTTCCCCACTTTATGTTTCTGCTGCCTTGTCGAAGATTAGCTGGCTGTAAGTATTTGAGTTTACTTCTGGGTTCTCTATTCTGTCCCATTGGTCTATGTGCCTATTTTTATACCAGTACCATGCAGTTTTGGTGACTATGGACTTAGAGCAAAGCTTGAAATCAGGTAGTGTGATGCCTCCAGATTTGTTCTTTTTGCTTAGTCTTGCTTTGCGGGCTCTTTTTTGGTTCCATATGAATTTTAGAATTTTTTTTTCAAATTCTGTGAAGAATAATGGTATTTTGATGGCGATTTAGTTGAATCTGTAGATTGCTTTTGGCAGTATGGTCATTTTCACAATATTGATTCTACCCATCCATGAGCATGGGATATGTTTCCATTTGTTTGTGTCATCTATGATTTCTTTCAGCAGTGTTTTGTAGTTTTCCTTGTAGAAGTCTTTCTCCTCCTTGGTTAGGTATATTCTTAAGTTACGTTTTGTTTTGTTTTTTTGCAGCTATTGTAAAAGTTGAGTTCTTGATTTGATTCTCTGTTTGGTCACTGTTGGTGCATAGGAGAGCTACTGATTTGTGTACATTAATCTTGTATCTGGAAACTTTGCTGAGTTCTTTATGCAGTTCTAGGAGCTTTCTAGAGGAGTCTTTGGGGTTTTTGAGGTAAAGGATCATATCATCAGCAGTGACAGTTTGACTTCCTCTTTACCAATTTGGATGCCCTTTATTTCTTTCTCTTGTCTGATTGCTCTGACTAGGACTTCCAGTACTATGCTGAAGAGGAGTGGTGAGAGTGGGCATCCTTGTCTTTTTCCCATTCTCAGAGGGAATGCTTTCAACTTTTCCCCATTCAGTATTATGTTGGCTGTGCTCTTGTCGTAGATAGCTTTTATTACATTGATGAATGTCCCTCATACACCGATTTTGCTGAGAGTTTTAATCATAAAGGGATGCTGGATTTTGTCAAATGCTTTTTCTGCATTTACTGAGATGATCATATGATTTTTGTTTTTAATTCTGTTTAAGTGGGACATCACATTTATTGACTTGTGTGTATTAAGCCATCCCTGCATCCCTGGTATGAAACCCACTTGATCATGGTGAATTATCTTTTTGATATGTTGTTGGATTTGGTTAGCTAGCATTTAGTTAAGGATTTTAGCATCTATGCTCACCAGGGATATCAGTCTATAGTTTTCTTCTTTGGTTATGTCCTTTCCTGGTTTTGGTATTAGGGTGATGCTGGCTTCATAGAATGAGTTAGGGAGGCTTCCCTCTTTCTTTATCTTGTGAAATAATGTCAATAGGATTGGTACCAATTCTTCTTTGAATGTCTGGTAGAATTCTGCTGTGAATCCATCTGGTCCTGGGCTTTTTTTGTTGTTGGTAATTTTTAAATTACCATTTCAATCTTGCTGCTTGTTATCTAATTCTTCTGGGTATCTAATTCTTCCTGATTTAAGCTAGGAGGGTTGTATTTTTCAGATATTTGTCCATCTTTACTTGGTTTTCAAGTTTATTTGTATAAAAGTATTTATAGTAGCCTTGCATGATCTTTTGTGTTTCTGTGGTGTCAGTTGTAATATCTCCCGTTTTGTTTCTTATTGAGTTTAATAAGATTTTCTCTCTTCTTTTCTTGATGAATCTTGCTAATGGTCTATCAATTTTATGTCTCTTTTCAAAGAACCAGATTTTTGTTTCATTTACCTTTGTTTTTTTGTTGTCATTGTTTCAATTTCATTTAGCTCTGTTATAATCTTGGTTATTTCCTTTCTTCTGCTGGGTTTGGGTTTGGTTTGTTTTTGTTTCTCTAGTTCCTTGAGGTGTGACCTTAGAACATGTTTGTGCTCTTTCAGTCTTTTTGATGTAGGCATTTAGGGCTATGAACTTTCCTCTTAGCACTGCCTTTGCTGTACCCCAGAGGATTTGATAGATTGTGTCATTATTGTCACTCAGTTTGAAGAATTTTTTAATTTCCATTTTGATTTCGTTTTTGACCCAATGATCATTCAGGAGCAGGTTATTTAATTTCCATGTATTTGCATGGTTTTGAAGGTTCCTTTTGAAATTGATTTCCAGTTTTACTCCACTGAAGGAGTGCTTGATATAATTTCAATTTTCTTAAATTTATTGAGGCTTGTTTTGTGGCTTATCATATGGTCTATCTTGGAGGAAGTTCCATGCACTGTTGAATAGAATGTGTATTTTGTGGTTGCTGGATGGAATGTTCTGTATATATCTGTTAAGTCAATTTATTCCAAGGTGTAGTTTAAACCCATTGGTTCTTTGTTGACTTTCTGTTTTGATGACCTGTCTACTGTGGTCAGTGGAGCATTGAAGTCCCCCACTACCATTGTGTTGCTGTCTATGTCATTTCTTAGGTCTATAAGTAATCATTTTATAAATTTGGAAGCTCCAGTGTTGGCTGCATATATGTTTAGGATTGTAATATTTTCCTGTTGGACAAGGCATTTTACCATTATGTAATGTCCCTCTTTGTCTTTTTTAACTGCTGCTGCTTTACAGTTTGTTTTGTCTGACATAAGAATAGCTACTCCTGCTTGTTTTTGGCGTCCATTTGCATGAAATTCCTTTTCCCACTCCTTAAGTTTATGTGAGTCCTTATGTGTTAGGTGAGTCTCTTGAAGGCAGCAGTTAGTTGCTTGGTGAATTCTTATCCATTCTGCAGTTCTGCATCTTTTAAATGGAGCATTTAGGCCATTTACGTTCAATGTTAGTATTCAGAGGTGAGGTACCATTCCCTTCATCATGCTATTTGTTTTTTGTTTTTGCTTTTTAAATTGTGTTTTTGTTTTATAGGTCCTGTGAGATTTATGCTTTAAAGGATTTCTGTTTTGATGTGTTTCCAGGATTTGTTTCAAGATTTAGAACTCCTTTTAGTAGTCCTTGTAGTGGTGGCTCGGTAGTGGTAAATTCTCTCAGCATTTGTTTGTCTGAAAAAGACTGTATCTTTCCTTCATATATGATGTTTAGTTTTGCTAGATACAAAATTCTTAGCTGATAATTGTTTTATTTGACGAGGCTGAAGATAGGGTCCCAATCCCTTCTAGCTTGTAGGGTTTCTGCTGAGAAATCTGCTGTTAATTGGATAGGTTTTCCCTTATAGGTTACCTGGTACTTTTGTCTCACAGCTCATAAGATTCTTTCCTCCATCTTAACTTTAGATAACCTGATGACAATGTGCCTAGGCAATTATCTTTTTGCAATGAATTTCCCAGGTGTTCTTTGTGTTTCTTGTATTTGGATGTCTAGGTCTCTAGCAAGGCTAGGAAAATTTTCCTGGATTATTCCCCCAAATATGTTTTCCAAACATTTAGATTTATCTTCTTCCTCAGAACACTGATTATTCTTAGGTTTGGTCGTTTAACATAATCCCAGACTTCTTGAAGGCTTTGTTCATATTTTCTTCTTCTTTTTTTTTTTTGGTTTTTGTTGGATTGGGTTAATTTGAAGACCTTGTCTTTGGTGATTGATTGATTGATTGATCCAGGCAAAGAAAATCTCTGAAGCAATGCCTTATTATTTCTACAATATTTAGGATTAAAAGAGTGTAGTTTTATATAGAGGAGAGATATGGATTGGAGCAAATCCCTTATATGTAGAAATCATTGCTTGTTCCTGCAGCTCTTAGATAAGGGAGAAAGGAGGTTTGTACCTAGAGGTACATCACCACTATGCGAGGACTTTGCCATTTACTAAGCAATAGACACATTCAGACCCTTCAGTGATTTCTCTGCTCTAAAGTCTTCCAAGCACCCAATAGTCTTTCTACAAAAGATAAGAGAGTCCGGGGACATAGTTCATATTCAAAGAGCTGGGATAATATGGAGAAATCCTAAGGATAATTTTTTAAGGTATGCTTGGCTTGACTTATATTCTTTTGCCTGTGAGAACCTCTACTGATACAAACAGGGCTGAGGTAGAGTAGGAAAACTCTTGCTACAGTTTTATGACTAAATATTTTAGGACTGAAATGGGAAGCAGTTTAATTTTACCAACCTCTTTTAATGAATTAAAAGACAGTCACTATTTCAAAAAACAAATTTTACCTTCAATCGACTTCACACTTCAATAAAGGAAAGTGATTGTTTCTTTACTTTTAAAGAATACATATGGGGAGGAGAGAATTAAACTTTTTTGCAATGACTTAACTGGAACACCCACCTTCAGACAGCATTATGACATTTCTACTTAATGGTATAGTACTTCTGTAACACAGCAATTCTCACATTTTAGGAAACTTCTTGAGTGCAGGCTGTGTGGGATTCATCTTTGTGTGTCCCAAACAACCTGGCACTGTGTCTTCTTGCTTACTGGAGAAATTCAATAAATAATTGTTGAATGGGTGACTGAATGAATAAGCCAATGAATGGAATTAACACTACATTGTTATTCTCATCTATTCCATCAATCTATATGCCATCACATTCATTTTTCTCTAAGACGATTTCCTTCTTGAGAAATGCAAGCATCTAAGAAGTGTCTAAGAAACAGGTAGAGTACTTGAAGATATGAGCTTATCTGTTGTTGTTGTTGTTGTTATTGTTGTTGTTTTGGCTTAACAAGCACACTGCACCTTAATGAGAGGAGTGCCAGAATATTTACCTCTAATGTTTTGGAAAGCAAATGTACCTGATACTGCACTCACCATTTGTGCAAATGTATGCATGCAAATTTAGAAAAGTATAACTTCGTTAAATTAAATCTATTTTGTCCCAATCAAATGATTGAGGTAATAAAGGGGCAAAGAAAGATAATCCTGAATTTTAATGGCTAAAACCTGTGAGTAGAGCATTATCTTGCTGCTGCTGTTATAAGGACCAGTAATTGCCATAGTCTAGACACAGGAACAGATGCAAAGTAGAGCTTTATTATATCAGACATTTGCCCTACTACGATACAGTCTAATTACCCAGAAAATACATTTCTCCATGAGTTATTAATTTGATTCCAAATAGGCCAACTGTTGTATTTTACGGAACTTTATCAAATGACAACATGGAGCACTCAATTTAAGCATAGTTTCTCTTCAATGCCAGTGCTGTTGAAAAAGCAAATGAAATCCTCAAAGATTGAAATTAGATAAACTTTTCAAATAAGTTGGATATTTGCTTGGCAATATCATTAGAATTATGGTCATGATTATTACCTGCCTGCCTTTCTAAGTTGTCAAATTTACCACTTCAAGTCTGCTCTGTCTGCACAGGTCTTCTTTAAAAGTAAAGAAACAGTCACTTTCCTTTACTGAAGTGTGAAGCTTATTGAAGACAAAATTTGTTTTTTGAAATAGTGGCTGTCTATTGTGGTTGATAAAGTTAAACCCCTTCCCATTTCAGTCCTAAAGATTTTTTTAAACTTTCCTAAGCATTAAATGTGAATGGTTTTCTGAAGGAAATGTGACCTGTATAACCAGTTCTCTTTCCCTGATTTTTTAAGGTCCATTAGAAGTGAGTAATTCTGTGTGTCTGTAACTTTATGCCAGTATTTTTAAGAATTTCAATTCAATTTTTTCCCCTGCCGGCAGTGAATTTTAAAAGTCTTAAACATGCCCAAACATCTCAGGGGATTTAAAGAAAATTATAATAGTAACTAGTTTCTCCCCCCGCCAAAAAAAAAAAAAATAGAGCACACTACTGAAATTATTTAAATTGACTGAGACTTTTAAGCAAGTAAACACATTTTAACTAGGTTTTTTCGCAATCTCTCCATTCATGCCAACTATAGAAATTAGCCTTCACTCTTCCTTCACTTACACATGGATACACACACTTGCATGGACACAAGAAAAATTTCTTTTCTCCTGTCAGCATTCCTCCCCAACAATGGTTAGATTAGTGGCATGAAGGCAGCCGCAGAGAAAGGACATTCAGGCCAGAAGGCTCCCCACAGGCACAGCTGGTAGGGGTTAATGGTGGCTGAACCTCCCAGCCAGGGCCTTTTCTCTATTGTGTGTTCGACTCCTGGGAAGGAGGGACACTTGTGACAGCCTCTGGGGTGCAGCGGATCAGAGGTAGAGCAACTGGGTCACAGAGGAGTGTTCCAGGGGAAGGCGAGTTTAGGAAAAACGCACTCTGAAATCCAAATTGTGGTGTTTCTAACTGTACACAACTGCTGTGGGAAAATGCAAAGCGTTTAGCAACATGGCTTATAAGCTTCTAATTCACATCTTCATATAGGAGCCTTACAGGAACAATTGGGCAGGGACTTTGAATCATTCCTATTGGAAAGTGATTGAAATCTGAGTGAAAACTACACATGTATGGCTAATGTATGTTATTAAAGTTTGTGTGCTAATGTCTAGGAGGTATATTTTCCACATGGCATAAAGACTAGAGTGCAGACACAATGGTCAGAGGGGGAAAAGCTAGGGGCGTCCTGATGAATAGGAGGTTGAAATTTAAGTAGAAATTGATTATTATGTGTACATGTCCAGATAAAGTAGGTGGGCTTTAACACGCACCATCGAATGAAGAGAGACATGGAAGTGGACCCGGATTTCTGAATTACCTTTCAATGCAAAAACAAGACAAAGCAACAACAACGGTAACGCTGAAACTGTTCTAGACATCTGATCTCTTAAATGGATTTTTATAGTTAACTGAATAAATAAGGTTTCATAGGGAGGACATGTCTTTTACAAAGAGACCAGGTTTCTTGAAGAAAGAGAGCTTTATAACTTCAAGGGGTACTTATCTGTTAGTATCACAGAGGTGGGTTTTGTTACAAGACATGATCCTATGGCTCAGGGCGGCTGAACTGAGGGTCCTCCATAAATATTTGTTAAATAAATAAAGATCCCACAGCCACAAAAATTGGCTCTGCTTTTCATTTTTAGCTTAAAATGTCTACTTGTTTAGAAATGAGAATAAGGCCCAAGGAGGTTGCTTTTTATACCGGTGAAGTGAATTTGTTTCTTTTCAAAATAGCTACACATCTCTACCAAAGGGTGCTAAAACAATTCACTTCCAAATTAACATTGGCCTAATTTCTTTTCAATAAACCCAACCTTAAGAGCTGTCTAATGGGAGACCCGGTTTTGGCCACATCGAGGCACTGAATCCTGGAAGCATCTTTATTCTAAAGCTTTTGGCTTTGTTTATCTAATTTGAAATTTTAATGTCAGTTGACTAAAATTTGCCCTCTGCTTGAGTTTGTTTTGACTTACTACTCTGGGAAAAGGAAATAGGGGGAGTGAGAACAAATTAGGGCCCTTGGATTTTACCTGCAGCATAAACATTTAATACTTCCTCCCTTAAGTCACAATGGTTTTTTTGGGAAACAACACAGCCCAATGAGCTCATTAAAGTTGTTCTCTTTAGGTTGTAGCAGGGGAGGGAAAGCAAATGAGTCAAAGCCCGGGGTGTTACAACAGCACTTTGAGGCCAATTGAAGAGGGCTGGGCTTTGCTGCACCTTGGTGTGTCTTCTTGGAAGGGACTGATATTCTGAGTACACAGACCTTCTAGGGACTCCTAGCCGTGAGCAATCGAGGATGACCATCTTATTATCAAGTACCATGATGAATGCCTGGAACCTGCTAGGGGATTTATACTCACGAGCTCATTTGGCATAGTTGGAGTTCAATTGGCAGACTAGACTGACATAACAATTGTAATATGCCAAAATAGGCTTCTGTGGGCTGTGCTAGTACAGGTCAGTGCTAGTTACAAAATTCACAGGTGTAGAACACCAGGCATTATTTTATTCACAAATATTCATTTTATTCCTGCCATTTCATTATCAGCTTTGAAGATTATTCCAACATGTGATTTTTTAAATATACAGAAGGCAAAACACAGAAGTTTTCCTAGTTCCACAGTAAGTCAGAGGGAAGACCAGAGTGCATTCCTGAACACACCCATGCTCCACCAGAAAAAACTCCTTCTCTAGAAGACACTTCATTTTCTTTTCTTTCATCTTTCTTTATTTGGAGGTAAGAGATGTGGCCAACAAAAATGATCAGAGAATGGGACGTTTTTATTGTCACTCTAATGACTACCACATGAGGAACCTGAAGGGTTAAAGTCCATTTTCTTTCTTTAAAAGTTCTGTATTTGTGTGCGTGTGTCTATACTGTTACATTTCTTTTTCATTTGCAAGAGGAAAAACAAGTCACACCTGGATAAAGACTTTTCATTCCTGCCAAGTTTCAGCTCACATTGCATTTTTATGGCTGTGTTATTATAAATCCCTCCAAATAAAGCTAATACAACCTCCTCCTCATGGAGCTTGCAGGTGCTGGCGTAATAAGATACATTTGCATTCCCTGCTTGTTTGAATAAAAGAGAAGGTGAGATAGGGGAGTTTGTTGACCTCATAGCCCTGGTATGTGTATTTGGTGTACAAAGATACAAAGAAATATTAAATTAAGAACTCAGAAAGAATTGACTCAAATGACAGCCTCACACATTATGGAGTTTTTACATTTAATAAACTCCTGATCTCCCTGGGAGCAATTGATTTTAAGCAATTGATTCAAATAGTTTGTTGTCACATTTTAAAAAATGTAGGTAATTCCATTTTCAAAAACAAATTTAACAGAAGATGCTGTTTACACAATCACTGTGCTGTTCTTAAACCGCTCACTCCAAGATCGTGTGATACAACTACACAGGACATGCTAGGGAAAGGGTTAAGCTTTTCTGACTTTCAGATACAATGAAATTATGACAGGAAGAAAATTGTGCCATTTTAGCATGAAAATGCTTGTACAAATACTGTCGTTCCTTCCTTCTTACTTTCTTTATAATGCCTCAGCGATAGCTAAGATGACAGACATTTGACAGGTATCTGTAAGCATACGGCCCAGGCAGCTCATTAAAGTTTTTCTTTCTATGCATCAGCTTTCACAAAGGCAAAAACCCATTAGCATTGACTATTTTGCAGATTAGAAGAATTAAGGGCTTCAAACGTTGGCTTATACCAAGCAATGTCATTTGTGAAGTGATGTTTGCTTTATTATTTCCCTTTCTCTCCCTCTGAAACCAGACTGACATGACTTTAGCTCAACGTAGGGCGTAATGTTCAAACCAAAGGACTGGCTCATCGATGAAAAGAAACACATTCCCTTTTAGACATGACTGGAATGGCAAAAAGGGGAGACTTTACATGTACTATTTAGGCTCATTAGAGGACTGATTATGATAGTTCTCTGGTGTAATCTTTAATCGACTTTGACACTAGATTTGCCCCGTTACAAATCCTGTCATGCAAATTAAGTCATTTGTGTTGTTTGATATGGAAAGATCTGCTATGAAATGAAAGATTAGCTCACAGATGAGGCACGAGAGACCGCTGCCCTTGTGCTCTGTGCAACTGATTACAGGGATGACAGCGTCCATTTCCACACTGCTGTTAACATTTAGGAAAGGAGATTAAATTAACGTAGCTTTAGGTCTTCTTGCCTGAAGATATTCAAAATAGATGTTCATGTTTTCAGAGATATTATTCTTGGACCATACCAAACAGGTGCTTCGAAGGCAAGGCCCTCATGTCCAGTTATTTTAACCTGTTTTCCATCAAGTGGGCTTCTATTGTGTCGATTCATGGGTGAAATTCTTTTTCTATACAGGTGATTGGTGTTGACTGACTAATGGACAGCTTGACAAACCAGGTGAGAGCTCCGGTTGTCCCAGCAAACTATAATTTCATTTGAGCCCTCTACCCCCATTTGACCTTCTGTTTTAAATATTAGATGACCATACTCTCAGGTTTTTGGCCTGATAGTTTTAAAAATATGTAGTCATTTGCAAGCCTCAAGGAGAGCTTTCTTAAAAAAAAAAAAAAAAAAAGAAAGATTCACATGAAATCTGATAAATAAAAGGATACTACAAATATTCATGCTATGTGACTTTGGAAACTGGAATCTTGTCATTTCTATAAAGTGGTTTACCTTTGCCAGACATTTCTGGTCCTGAAAATGCAAGTAATTATTAGCAGAAGATAAGCAGAAAAGACTAGATTTAATTAAAACTGCTTTATCCACAAGTACATCTATCTTAGAATAGACTAGTTTGGGGTATTTTTCTCTTCACAGAGCTCTTCTGACTTGTAACAAGGAGTTCACCCTCTGTTGCTTTACTGCTTTAAAAAAATTGTATTATTTTATTATTGTATTGTTATTTGTTGTCGTTTTTTTACCCCAAATATTTTCATTCTGTAGTTGTCTGATTACAAGGATGGAGAACCTATAGATCCCGAGGGCCAACTGTACTTTAGGTTAAACCAAATCTTTGGGAATAGGAAAGTAGCTATATAAATGAAAAGTTCTTAAAAATAATTTCTTAAAACATTGTAATATTTAGTATGTTGCTTCACTGGTTTTTAAAAAGAAGTCATACCGCTTCTCGGTCTTTTGGCTAAGATCAAGTGTTAAAGTAAGTCATATGTTTACAATAGAAATTAAAAGTTACTAGGCATAATTTTGCTTCACTACCATAATCAGTCCTCTGATGACCCCAAATAGTGTATGTAGAGTCTTCCCTTTTTGCCATTCCAGTCATGTCTAAAACAATGGTGACACAATCAAGAAGCTCACACCAAATATAACCCAGTTGTCCTTCCCTTTGATTATTTCTTATTTATAATCTATGGCTTGCATCCATACAAAATATGATTATAGACTTGCCATTTAATGAAAGGTCAAATGCAATCCAACAGTCAACTGGCTGGAAAGCCTGTAGGTACTCTGCATCTCGGCACCAGATAAATATTCTGTGTAATGCGGGGGCTGTCATAGAGGGTGCCTTTGATTGAATACTAACGTAAATAGTCATTTAAAATCCCTTTTAAATGATCATAACACAAGTTAGAGTGGCCTCCAGCAGCTTCATCTGTGTGTCTTCTTTTGGAACATTTTTAATAGGCATGCTTTGTCTTTTGAATGAGTCACACACCTCTGTTTTGATTAACTTTGATCAAATTTGGGGATTTCATTTCCCTTGTAGCTAGGTAGAGAATTAGCCATTTAGATATCAGTAAAAGGAATTTTAATGAGTGAAATAACATGTCGATTTTCCTTGGCAATCCCCAGGAGAAAATTAATCCATAATAGAGTTTAACTAAAGAATTGAGAAAGTTTTCACAATTTCCCATGCTGACCTCACCAAGGTATAGCAAAATGTCCATAAAACTTTCATTCCATCTGTTATTCATAAGATACATAGGCATATTTTTAATAATGTGATTTTGAATAAAATTATGAAAGAATGGAAGGGCTAAAATAGATAAAGGACAAAAAATAAAAATATGAGTCTTGCATAATAAAAGAGGCTGAAAAATCTGTAAGGTAAGAATGGATTAAACACTGTTGCTTTATTACTATTACACTGACATTTATGTGACTGAGAGTTCCTGCAGTTTGTGCAGTGTTTCATAAGACATAATCCTTGCTATTAAGGTAGTACTTTAAATTTAATTTTATAGCACAGCAAGCTAAATTGTTGCCATTTCTCAGCCATTCCCTTCCCTTTGGGACCTAGACAAGCACGTGTATTGTTCCAGGCCACCGATGGACCAGTTAATGTATCAAAAGGCACACTGGTATTAATATTTCCAGACCATTTTCAGGGATTCTCAAACTTAAGCCCCAATCAGAAGCACCTGAAGGACTTGTTAAACCACAGAGTGCAGGGGTCCGACTGCAGACTTTCTTACTCAGCTGTAGTAGGAGAAAGTTTGCATTTCTAACTAGTTGGTTGATGTTGCTGATACTGGTCCAGAAACCACACTTTGAGGACTACCGAGATAGGGCGCAGAGTTTCCTGAGGGGTGTGAGGTTTTCACATGGGAAAATTCTTAAGTACTAGGAAGAAAAGGGAATTGAGTTACCAATTAACTTCCTTTAATGTTGCCTTTCTCTTTTCTCTTTTAATGTAGACAACAACCAACTTTAGTTTTCAGAATATATTTTTAAATGTTAAATTGAAATGCAAATTATTTTTCCATGAAGAAGAATATAATATCTAGGACATAATAAATCCTTACTATTTGTTAACTGTGTTTAGTTCTCAGGCTAAAGAAAATATTTATCGCCTAATGTTTCTGATATATAGAATTGTGTGCTGCAAATGGTTGAAAAGATTTTAGTTTTAACACCTAATTCCCATCATTCTGCGGCAAAATATATCTTGAGTTCTAATGGGCACCAGAACAACATCTGAAGATTGAATGAACCTTTGTAATAACACAGATCTACAAATCGCCTGTACAAAGTTGATCATTGTCAGGCCGTGTGAGTTCTCCAAAGGAAAAATGTAGAAGAGGAAGACAGACTTAGCTAAGAATTTTTATTCCAAGAATAGGAAGAAGAATAGGCGGGCGTTGGATGTGAATGGTGAATTCCCACCTCTGAAGATGAGGAGGGCATCGTGAGCAAGTCATAATCCTTATGAGAAGCCAATGTTTATCATCTTTGATCTTAGGATCTTGTTCATGGATTTCTCTCCCCAAACATTTATGCGCTTTGATCTAGGAGTACTGGAAATATTCCCAAGGGAATTAAGCAACTCAAAAGTTATATATGCCAATAATTTCCTTACAGAATGACCTACAGCAAAAGTCACATTCTCCAGAGAAGTAAAGAAAGAGAGAAGGAAAGTGAATATGCAGCACAGGAAGATAAAAAAATCAAAACGTTTTAACTGGTATTTTTATCACAAACATTTAGTGTGAAACGTATTTCTTACTATGTTTTATTGAAAACATTGCTAAATGTCATTTTGTTAATACAGAAGTTTAACTGTGCAAAACCATGTCTTTGATTTCACCCATCACTTCATGTCCAATTTACCCAGATTTCAATATTTCAAGATAAAAAATTCCAGTTCGGTGAGTAGGAATCCTCAAACCCTTGTTTCTGCTTTCCCACATGACCTGGGGTGGGTCACTTAGTTTTGATGGGCCTTAAGTCTCCTATTTGTAAAATGATGAGAGATATTAGGAATTTCTTAAGTCCTTTCCAGCTCTAAAATTCTTTAATTTTATGGTTTTGAAGTCAACAGTTTGGAGCCTCTTGTCTTATATTTATGTAGTCAAGAAAAGAGAAGTTGCCCTGCTAGTCAGTCACGTGAACCGGATTCAGGTTATTTCCTTTGTGGTAGTTGCAAATGAAGGATTGTTAGTAACAAATACAGTTTTTGTTTGTTTGTTTGTTTGTTTTAGCACCAGTTGATTAAAGCCACTTTTTTGGTTGTTCGAGTTACTTCCCCTTGAGATACTGACCACACTTAAGCAGCTCAAGACATTCTTCTGGCTCTGAGTCTTACCATACAGTAACCAAAGTGTTGTGCTCAAAAAGGACTTTAACACCAATGATTCATCATTTCAAACCTCCAGGAAAGATGATATTACAATGTTAAAAACAATGTATGAAGGCACTAGCAAATACATACAGCAATGAATAAATTCCAAAATAACAGAGTATGAAATATTATCAACGATTTATTTCTCAGCCATGTAAAACTTCCTAGAACATGTTGGAGTATCTGACCATTGAAGTACTATCAGAATGTTATAAAAGTTATCCCACAAAAAACAGATCAGGATCTTCAAAACTAACTGTTTACTACCCAAGTAACCTTAGAAGTCTTAGAAGGATATGGCTTTGAGCCACGTTGGAAACAAATATACTCAGATATTTATCTACAAAGGCAAAATGCATATGTTTGGAAAGTGAACATATCCCAGGGTACTAGAATAGAATAGACAAACAAAAGTGGCATGACTTAAATTTGCCCTGGACTTTAATATAAAATCTAAGGGGAAAAATTTGATATATTGTTTTTATTTCATTTTAGAATAATTCTATAATAATGATGATGATGGTTTGACAAGCACATGTTACAAAACATTTATGAGGCCTAGCAAATTGTTTCTGGAACATAGCAGTAAATATTTGTGTTATATTGGCAAAGTTTAAACTGTGAAGGTAATTTAGTCTACATGGCATTCAATGAACTGCACATTGGCACAGTTAGGGCTAGCTCGACCTTAGAATATATTGATTTTTTTGGGAAACATTTGGAAAAGATGTATGCAATTTATAAAGTTTAATTGAATTAAAATAGCATAATTTAGTCAAAATTCAGCTTAATAAATAAAAATAACCTAAATATTATTGATAGAAAGTTTTTAAACCTACAAAGAATTGATTAGTGAATACTGCAAATATTAAATACGAATAAGTTACAAATGTAAAATATTGTCAGCTAAACATTAAATAGCTCTCATTATGTGCAGTGTGTATGCCAAATTCTCTATTAACTAACATTATCTCAATCAATTCCGTTAACAATCCTTTGAAGTAGGAGCTATTACCCCATATTCAGATGAGAAAACTGAGTCTTATAGACTTGCCTCTCACCATACAACCAAAGTCATCCATCATTTGAACTCCATATCTGTCTGGTTTCAAGGCTCATAATCTTAACCACTTGTGCCCCTCAGTGAGCATGAAATAAACACTAATAAATGGAAATCATGGAAACAGGGATTCATAATAGCCATTTTTATTTGCTCAAGGGAATAGTATTATAAGATGTAATTGAATCATCTTTCATAAAGAAATGAGTAAATCTAAATAAAATCATGCACATAGTATGCCTCATTTGCTACACAAAATTAGCTTTCATGGTTACTGAATAAAGATGAATCCTTGTGGTAAAAAGTTGTACCTGATAGCAATTTCCAAATGCAACAGATCATACAAACTCTAGTTTATAGAAATGCAGGGCTTTACGAGTCCATATTTCCCATGTTTTGTTACTTAGTACTGGTAGTGATAAGTAGGTAAAGTTAAAAGTTACATTTAGTGAAAAATGCAGCTAGCAAATCCAGTAGCTGCTGTGCCTTTCAGACAAATGCATTTTTCTAAATGCATTTTTCTAAATGAGGTTTTGGAAGTGGCTTCATCTTCTCATATTAGCACATTCTGTTTTCATCTTATTTTATTATTTATTTTGTTGTTGTTGCAATGCATCAGAAATTGGTACAGTCTTATATGCAGTTACTTTATGCTCATAAATTATATTCCTTCTTGCTCCCTTTAATTCCTGGGAATCTGGCCTCCTCCTCCAAGCAAGAGGCAGTGGGGGGTTAGACATGAGCATCTTGCGTTAAAGTCTGCTTCAAATCTCTCCTGTAAACGTATGCCTCTTGGCCGGGTGACGTGGTTCACTCCTGCAATCACTTTGGGAGGCCGAGTGGGTGGATCACGGAGTCAAGAGATCGAGACCATCCTGGCCAACATGGTGAAACCCCATCTCTACTAAAAATACAAAAATTAGCGGGGCGTGGTGGTGCATGCCTGTAGTCCCAGCTACTCAGGAGGCTGAGGCAGGAGAATCTCTTGAACCCACAAGGCAGAGGTTGCAGCGAGCCAAGATCGCACCACTGCACTCCAGCCTGGTGACAGAGCGATATTCTGTCTCAAAAAAAAAAAAAAAAAAGCCTCTCCTACAAGAGATACTAAAAAGAGTATAGGGAAAAGGGGGTGGGTGAAGTGCCATCCCATTAGAATCGTCCAAGAAGGTAATGCAGAATTCTGAAATTATCGAAAGGGCACCAACATTTTGGTTCACAAAGAAAATAATGTGAAAAGAAGAATAAAGAATCAGAATCATTATATGCCCCCTTAAAAAAATATGACTCGCACTGTCTTTGTCACTTCTTTCCAGGGTAGCCTTCTGCCTTGTGACTTAGAGATTATTTGTTGAGAAATACAGGAGGCTTTTCATATGGGGTGACTCATTAATAATGAGAGCCAGTCCTGCTTCTGTTAGCCTCCTCGGCATTGCAAACCAGGTTGCTGTGGCTCTGACTGCTGCCACCTAATTCACAGGCCCACACATTGACCACCTCCACCCTACTGGAAGCATATCACCTATTGTCACCCCCTCACCAGCAATTCTTTATAGATTCCTCCCTAGGACTGAGCTGAAACTTTCTCAATTAAGCCTGATTAATTTCTGGAGACTCCCCTCTAATTTGGAAACTCCAGTTCTGTAGGTACAGTGCATTAAGTCTCCAAGGAAACCATGACAATTTGTGACTCTGTTTGGAGCTCAAGAACTAATTCTTACCTGCTTTAGTAATACTGACAGTGTCATGACAGCTTCAGGAGGCTGCCGTTTCCACAATGAGAGATTCTATAAATCGATTATTAATGAAGCACTGCCATATTTTATGTGACTGTACTTTTGAGGGAGCATGTTTATATTTAATTATTGAAATTTGAGCTGTGCAATGGCACAGCAGCACAAAAGTCAGCTATTATCTCCCCAAAATGGTTCAAAAATCAATCTTCATTCCAAAACCCATAATAAAAAAATAAAAAATAGCAATTTATTAAAAAATGAAAGACGTCCTGTGTCAGAAAAGCTATCATTAGTTGTGCTAAAACTAATATGTACATATTTTTTAAAGAGAGATGTGCATAATTATGCAAAAGAATTTTAAGCACTTAGTGAATGGAGGACCCACTGAATTGTCACTATCATTGGTAGTTTGACATTTGCCCTGCTTCTGCCTGTCACACTAACCAAGGAGGCAGCTGTTATTAGAGATGTGTATGAATAGTATTTAATAAAAATAAATAAATAAGTGAATAGCTACTTGTGTTACCATGTTCCCACCCTCTCTGGAGTGTTATCAACTTGTCCTATTGAAGTTTTGACCTCTTCTAGAGTCAAGAATTTTGCCTGTACAGCTGCTTCTGAAATTCTATGATCATGGAGGGGCAATACATAGAAAGTAAGAGTGGGATGACAAGAAAACCTTCCCAGTTGACAAGTAGTGGCCTTAGAATTCTTATATAAAAGAGACTGGGGTAGTAATCTGAATATGAAGTGGAATTCATGTAGCATTTTACATAGAGGTGCAAAATGGATGGGCCCTGCTCAAGTTCATGGAAGTCTAAATCTTCCCAACCTACTCACCCTGCTGTCACTGACTCTTCAGTGCTTGGTTCCTATGCTTTAGGAGAATGGCGGGGCCACTGAAGTCTTGTGAGTGGTGTGTGATGTGATCAGATCTGCATTTTGTAAAGATACTTCTGAGACAAAGCAGGAGGAGATGTACCACTGTTGCCCAAAAAAGAAAGGATAATGACTCGAACTCAGTTACTGCGGGAGGAAGAGTGGGCAAAGGCCACAACCCACAACTGTCATTTACTATAAGAGGCATTTTAAATGCTTTATTTTATTTACTCTTCAGAATAACACTGCATGATTGCATAATTGTGCCCATTCTGTAGAGTCTTAGAGATGTAAAGTTGGTGACACATAGTGACACAGTAACATAGTTCATGAGTGAGGGGTGACAGGGCTGCAATTTAACTGAGATATGCTTGAGTGTAAAGCCATAATGTTTCAGTTATAAGCCAGCACTAGGTAAGTAAGCAGTTGCTAGCATGTAATGGAGACGTAATCAAGGTTGAGTAAGGTTTTCTGCTTAGTTTATGGGTAGTTGATAATACTATTCAGAGACAGAGAGAAAAGAAGAAGAACAACAACAGATTTGGAAGGAAAGATAATAAATTTGTTCAGGAAAGAATCATGTTTAAGTCAGTGCAGAATATACAGAGGGATGTACCCAACAGAAGGTTGGAAGCTCAGGTCTGGAGATTCAGAAATTTAGAAATAATTAGAGGTTCTAAGAAAAACTGATGCCATGTAAGTTGATAAAACTGCCCGTAGATGTTAAAGAAAATAAGAAGAAAAGAGAACTGGGGCTAGAATCTTGAAAAAACCTAGAAAACATTAGGACCGACTGGGTGGTTTATAAGAAGTGTGACCCTGGATTTTCCCCTAGATCAATCAGAATTTCTAAGGTGGGGCCCAGGTATAGGCAAGTTATAAAAACTCCCCAATGATTCTATTGTGAAATACAGCCTGAAACCATGATCTGAGGAGTGGGCAAAGTGAAGGGAGAGTGATGCGAGGTCTGAGGACCACCAAGGAAGAACAGCAGCTTGTCATAAGCTGAAAGAGCTCTGGTAAAATGGGACCGCCAGAGAGGCTGCTTTCAGGAATTATCTTGGTGGAATCATAAAGATGGAAGGTAACCACCTGGGTAAATAACCAGAATAGAATTAGGGTGTGTGGCTTCTCCTCTCAAGGAGTTATGTGGTAAATCAAAGTAGAAATCTAAGAATATTCTTGATCTGTGGGAGTGGGATGGCTGGGAGAGACTTCATCCTGTTTACTGGCTGTGCAGAGCCATCCAGCTGTACACAGCTGGAAAGAAAAAGAACATAGAAGGGAGAAAAGACTATTGAGATCCTGGAAAAGGTGAGTGTGTGGAAACTGAATCAGGAGCATAAGTTGGTCTTGAAAAGAAAGAGGCATATTATATTCTTCCTTAGTTAGATCAAAATAAGTGAGGACAGATGGAGACCAATAAGAAAATGAAAGGAAGGTGAGTTCACAGTTTACACCTGATCATCATTGTTTTTCTGACATAGAAGCTTATTGGGTTCCTCTTCCCTAAAAAGGTACACCCAGAGATATCTCAGCACACCTCAGGTTGGTCTGGGTCCTGTCGTGGAGATTTGAGGCACCTCTTACTTAATGACTGTAGAATGTACAACTGAGGGCAAATCCCAGAAGTTAAGTTTTAAGGAAGTGAGGAACTTAAAACCAAGAAACCTAGGTAGAAATAGGAAACCAAGACATGGCACTGAAACAAACTGAGTAGCCAGGAGACCCAATTAAATAAGTTGTCAAAGCAGGCAGCAGGCAAAGGGCAGCCTAGCTGGAGAAATCCCGGGCAGGTGCCCGTAGCGGCTGCTTGTGTCATCCCTGCAGCTGCCTGCACACATTACAGGTACATTTCAACAGAATACAGAGGTTAAATCATTTCTGGAGTGTGACCAGAATGATGGCAAAGCTGTGGACTACTATCTCTCTCTCTCTCTTTTTTTTTTTTTTTTTTTTTTTTTTTGAGACAGAGTCTCGCTCTGTCACCCAGGCTTGAGTGCAGTGGCATGATCTCAGCTCATTGCAACCTCCACTTCCTGGGTTCAAGTGATTCTCCTGCCTCAGCCTCCTGAGTAACTGGGACTAGACAGACACACGCCACCATGCCTGGCTAATTTTTGTATTTTTAGTAAAGGCGAGGTTTCACCAGGTTGGTCAGGATGGTCTCAATCTCCTGACCTCGTGATCCACCCGCCTCAGCCTCCCAAAGTGCTGGGATTACAGGCATGAGCCACCGTGCCTGGCCATTACCATCTCTTTCATCAGTCACCAGGGCCCATTCCCTCCTATTTCATATTTTGCAATGTGACTTTACCATTCCTCCCTTTAAGACATGGAGTCTATTTCTCCTTCTGGATCTGGGCTAAACCTGTGACCTACTTTAACCAACAGAATGAGATAGAAGTTATGTATGACTTCTGAGCCGGGGCTTTGAAGCTTCTGTTTTTCATCCGTTGGGAATCTAGCTGCCATAGAAATAAACTCTGAATAGGGAGAGACCACAGAGGATGGGGGGAATTGTAGAAGAGAACTGAGGTGCCCCAGCCAACAACCAGCACCAAGACCCCTGATACGTGCACAAGGCCATCTTAGACACTCAAGTATCATTGAGCTGATCCAGACTTCCTCAGCCACAGCTTCTATAGGATAGGACATTCTTTTGTGTTTCTCTACATGGGTCTCATCATTTTTAGTGAATGTTGGACATTTTAAATACTATAATGTGGCAACTCTGAAAATGAAATTCTCCTTCCTCTCCTGAGTTTGTTGTTGTTGCTGTTTGTTATTGCTTTTGCTATTGCTGAAAGTTTGTTGTGTGACTTTCTTGAAGTAACTCTGCAAAGTCTGTATATTCTTTGTTAGGTGCGGCCGCTGAAGTCTCTGCTCAGTCAGCTTAGTGGTCAGCTGATGATTGGGCAGTGATTTCCCTCAGTGCTTGGAACCAGGAAGTCTCCCTTATCTCCTATATTTTATGTGAGTTTTGGGGCATCCCTTAAACATTTAGGCAGGCAGTTGACAACTCTACCTTCACCTTCACTTACTCATACTTTGCTGCTGGGGACATAAACTTCTACAGCCAGTCTGGAAAAGAGTTTGGCAGTTTTGGAAAAATCTGAACATATACTTACCATTCAACCAAACAGTAACACTCCTGGGCATTTATCCCAGAGAAATGTAAACTTCTGTCCACACAAAAATATGTACATGAATGTTCATAGCAGCTTTATCTACAATTGCCAAAAACTGAAAACAATCCACTGTTCTTCAGTGGGTGAATAGTTAGGCACTCTGATACATCCATATCATGGAACATTAGTTCACAACAAAAACAAACAAACAATTGACACATGCAACTACTTAGAAGGATCTCAAGGGAATTATACTGGGTGAAAGAAACCAACCTTGAAAGCTTACCTACCTTATTATTCCATTTATACAACAATTTCAAAATGACGTTAAAGAGATATAGAACAGATTCGTGGTTGCCAGTGGTTGGGGATGAGATGGGGGACTTAGGAAGAAGGGTGAGGAGAGGAATGGGTATGATTCTAAAGGGGTAACAAGAAGGATCTTTGTGATTATAGAACAGTTCCTTGATTGTGATGATGGCTACCTGATCCTATGCAGATGCTGAAATTGCATGAAATTGCACACATACTCACACACACTCAAATGAGTGCATGTAAACCTGGTAAAATTTGAATTCTGTCTGTTGATTTTACCAACACCAATTTGCTCGTTTTGATATTATACCAGAGTTATGCAAGATGTTATATAAGATGATACCTTGAGGGTAAACTGCATGGAAAATAGATGGGATCTCTCTGCAATGGTTTTTGCAACTTTTTGTTAATCTATAATTATTTCAAAATATAAAGTTAAAAATAATAACTGTATTTTAAAAACAACTTTGTTGTTAAAGACAATAACTTCGTAAATGTGCTTTCTTTTTGACTTAAGGTTTGCTGTTAGCGAGGAGATGAAGGTTTAAGAAAGGTTTGATGCCAACATCGCTTTGCTTTTGCTATAGGGTATCTCATTGTTTAAACTTTGTCGTGAATTATTCAATTGGCAAAAAGGCTAAAATTAAGATCTCAGTCTGGTTGTTTGAGACTTATGAGTTTTTCAACTTCTGATGAACTTTAAATATTTACATTTTTAAAAAGGTTTTCCATGTATTCTACTTGCAAAAGTGTTTATTTCAAAATAAGGTGTTAAATATATGGAAGTAAATATTTTTTAGAGTTATTATTTGATGATTTGGGGTGGCAAGTATGTGGGTGTTTGCTATAGCATCCTTTACACATCTCGATATTAATGTTTCAAAACCCAACAGCCATTGCAACAAAAAGGCCCTGGACCAGAAGCTTGACTCCCAAACCAGCAGGTTTGAGAGTCCATCCAAAGAGATTCTGGTATGAGGTCCTCTAAATCTGGAATTTAAAAAGTGTCCTGCATGGATTTGGATAAGCAGCTCAGTTTGGAAACTCCTAGACTAGAGGATGCTGAAGTCCCTCTTCTACATATAAAATAACAAGAGACCCTAGAATCAATTTGTAAGACTTGATTTTGACTCTTACAGATTTTCTCAGGAAGAAATTTTCTATTCTTCTGGGGTGGAGTATGAGCAACCCATCCACCCTTAATTTGTTGATTTCTCCTGGTCATGTGCGTGACTTGCCATGACTTATTTTCCCTTGGTGCACTTACTACTTCCTAGGAACCGATGTACTGTAATCCTTATCTGTGTTTCTTTGCTTATTTTCATCGTTAAGGAGTGGACTCCTGGGTGAGTCTTTGGAATTCATTAGTTCATGTTTCGATGATTAAACACTTGCATTTCATGACCCAATTCACATCTCTTACTAGGAAGAAAATATATTCTAATTCAAGAGTCTTCACTAATTCTTCAGCTTACTCTAGCAGGCAATGATATTGAATTCTTTCAGATATTGATTGTGTAATTCTAAAGGACTCTTGAGTTGGAGCTACTGGTTGTTTGATTTGGAACATGGTTGTTTGGATAATGACTTCAGAGGCAGTGGAGAGAGGCCATGACCTGGTCTACTCTTTATTGGAAGATGACTCAGAGGCTTGTCTTCAGCAATTACAGAAGCCCATAGTGCTCACCTTTTATACTTCACAACCAAGTCTTCCTTCCTCTTTTATTTTATAAGCCCAATATTTGTGCCATTTTGGCTTTCAACTGCCTACCAGTTAATCTTGGTAAGGTCTCAACCTTATCAAGGTGATATCTGCCTATGTTGAATGCATGACTCCATCCAGGGATGTCTGCATGATAACGGGAGGCTGTTGTGGACTGCTTCCAGGATACGGAGGGAGAGAGAGTAACTGCCTTGATTACCACTGCCTCCTTTCTCATTTTTTGCTCTCTTCCTGGGAGGTCAGGGATGTTTGAGCCATGGTAACCCCTAGGAAGTGGCCTCTAACATTCTTATATTTATTACTTTGAGAAAAGTGAATACATTTACAGGAGGTATTCTTTCAGAAATATTGAGAATAACTGAACCCATAGCATAGAACAAGAATTATATTCATGTTCTATACTGTTAATAAAACTGCAATTTTATTCAACAAGCTACAAAAGCAATTCATTAGAATATCCTATAATAGGTTGAAGAATGTAATAGAAATTCCTTAACAGTGTGGGTTAGAGAAAAGACTTCATTCAAATTCATTCCAGAATCCTCTTTTATCCCATTTTGCAAATCATGCTCGTTATCTTCCGTGCATCCAGTGCCATTCTTGTTCCATTACAGTCAATTGGAATGCCATTTTCTGGTCTCTGCTCCCTAACTTGAACCTTAAAAATAACTCACAAGTGTGTACCAAGTACTTCTCATGGATGGTCTCATGTAACCCTTACACAACACAAATGCAGTTTTTTATACATTTAATTTATACTTGCATACATTTTATAGATGTTGAGGTACAGAACAGTAAGTAATTTACTCAAAGTAACAGAGCTAGAAGAGAAGGCAAGCACTTCATCAGAGTTTTCAATACAAGGGGTGAAAGCTATATAGAGGTACAAATGCTTTGTAATATTGTCATAAGAATGTTCTAACCCTCCACTCTGTAAACTGAGATGTTCAATCATTTTATTAATCAGTATTATCTGTAGTGATAAACATCTGGAAGCAGCAGTGGTAGCTATATTCATTCCGATTGCTGCTATAACAAATCACTATAAACTTAGTGACTTATCTCAACACAAATTTATTATCTTACAGTTCTGGTGGTCAGAAGTCCAAGCTGAGTTTCACTGGGCCAAAATCAAGGTATCAGCAGGGCCCATTCCCTTCGGAGGCTCTGGGATAGAATCAATTTCCTTGCCTTTTCAGCTCCTAGAAGTCTCCTGCATTTCTCGGCTTGTGCTCCTGCCTCCATCTTCAAAACCAATAGCACGGCATCAAATTTGTGTCTCTGTTCTCTTTCCTTGTCACATCTCCTTCTCTGACTCTCCTGTTGCTCTCTTTTCCTTAGAAGGGTCCTTGTTATTATATTGGACCCACCCAGATAATCCAGGATAGTCTCCCTGTCTCAATATCATTAAATCGAATCTACAAAGTCTCTTTTGTCATATAAACTAACATATTCACAGATTATAGGAATTAGAAAGTGTGATCCTGTGGGGGCAGGGGGCATTATTTTCCCTACCACAGTATCATTAAAAAACAAAAAAACTAGTTTTTGTTTGTTTGTTTGTTTTGTTTTGTTTTGTTTGACTTTGTCTCACTCTGTCGCCTGGGCTAGAGTGCAGTGGCACAATCTGGGCTCACTGCAACCTCTGCCTCCTGGGTTTAAGGCATTCTCCTGCCTCAGCCTCCTGAGTACCTGGGATTACAGGCATGCACCACCACGCTCGGCTAATTTTTGTATTTTTAGTAGAGACGGGGTTTCACCATGTTGGCCAGGATGGTCTTGATCTCCTGACCTCGTGATCCACCTGCCTCAGCCTCCCAAAGTGCTGGGATTACAGGCGTGAGCCACCACACCTGATCAGAAAACCTAGCTTTAATGTTACAAGATCTGGTTTCAAAACCTTCCTCTAACACTTATTTTGGTATTACCTTGGGTGAGCTATTTAACATCACATCTCCATTTTATCCATCTAGGTGTGTCCTTGTGGTCAAAGTGAGACTACTTTGGTGCACCAGGAACTGCTCCCTTACTGGTCAATGTCATAGCCCTCCGGGTGCCACCTCATCAACCATTCTCGTGTAAACAGACAGAATTTACCTTTTGCACTCATAATCTCATGATTGTTTATTTCACTTTCCTCCATTTCCTTGGATATTTGCTTGTTTTGACTTGTTTGACATGTGCAGCCGTGGTAGTGCTTAGATAATCAATGTTCCTACCTGCTATTCTTTCCTTATGATGTTTCATTCAGTTCCGACCATCAGGATCCAAAGTTGCAAGCTTGTTAAGTGATTACACTCATTTTCTTCATTTCCCATGGCAACATATTTCTAGCTTCTTTATAAAAACTAACTCAGTCATGTGGCAGGTTCAACTAGAGATTCCAGATGCAGTCATTTTCTCCACCATAAATTATCTCAGCCTTACTCAGAGTTTGACCCATAAAGTCGGCAGAAATTTTTTTTTTTTTTTTGTAACCTGTCCCATTATTGTGGCTTGGATAATAAAAAGATTGGAAAAGAAGCCCAGTGATTTTTATTCTTAATAGATAGACAGATAATATAGTTTTCTTCCTAGATTGAATATTTGCATAGCACGAAATAAATTTTTCCGTCCACTTTTTCTATATCTATTCCACTTCAGAGTACCACGTTAGATTTCCAAATGGTACAATAGGTGGAACTCTCATTTTCCTCATGTTCAGGTACTAATTTTAACATCCAATTCTCTTTGTAATTATTGAATTTTTATATATGAAGAAAAAACTGGCACTAAGTGTATGCGTTTAAAGGAAAATGGCTGACTCATAAATAGAATGATAATTTGACATTTATGAGGTGCCAGCTTTATCTATTAATGAGAATTCTGCAATTATCATTAAACTGTTTGTGAAATTTTAGAAAATGACAAAAAAAGGGTCACTAAATTTTACAATTAAAATTCAAGAACGGAAAAATCATTTTGTGTAAATAATTATTTAGATACATATTCCTTTGTATTGACAGAAGTACTGGCATTATTGTCTTTCACTCTCAAACCAAACACCCGGTTCAAATATCAAACTACCAAGCAATGAATATTTATGATGAAGACTACTGCATATAGTAGACACTCAATTATTTATGGAATGAGTGAAGTTTTGTAATCAGTTGAAAGATACTTTGAAAGGGAAGCAAAGAGATTGGATAACATTCACTTTTTTTTTTTTTTTTTTTTTTTTTTTTTTTTTTTGAGACGGAGTCTCGCTCTGTCGCCCAGGCTGGAGGGCAGTGGCGGCGATCTCCGCTCACTGCAAGTTCCGCTCCCGGGTTCACGCCATTCTCCTGCCTCAGCCTCCCCAGCAGCTGGGACTACAGGCACTCACCACCTTGCCCGGCTAATTTTTTGTATTTTTAGTAGAGACAGGGTTTCACCGTGTTAGCCAGGATGGTCTGGATCTCCTGACCTTGTGATCCGCCCACCTCGTCCTCCCAAAGTGCTGGGATTACAGGCGTGAGCCACCGTGCCTGGCCCAACATTAACTGGTTTTACATTATCTATGTTAGGGAAATACGGGACTTTGTAAAGGAAATGACATTAATGCCTTCCCATTTGTTCTGGTTCTTACTGCTGCCTAATAAAATGTCTGAAAACATAGTGGCTAAAAACAACAGTAAGTATTTATTTTGCTCAGAAATCTGCAGTTTGGGTAAGAAGAGCTCCTTCTTGCTCAACATGGTGTAAAGTGGATGGCTCTGCTAGTGGCCGAAAGACCTACGTTCCAGCGAGCTGCCTCACAAGGCTGGCAAGTTTGTGCTGGCTCTTGGCCCCGAGGTGGGCCTCACCCTGCAGACTGCCCATGGACCCTTGGGTCCTCCTCACAGCGTGGGAGCTGGGTTTGAACACACACAAAGTAGAAGCTCTAATTTCTTAAAGCCTGAGCCCGGAGACTCATGGAGTGTTGCTTCTTTTGTATTCTACTATTAAGAAGTCACAGAGCTCAGATTCCAAGGGAAAAGACATTCACCTTTAAAAGGAAGGAATTTCAGAGAATTTGCAGACATGTTTGAAAACAGCCACACCCTTGCATTAAAACAAAACCCCAAGCTTCTTTCCTCAGCCTCAAGGTCCTAGGGGTTGGTAAACCTCTTCTGTAAAAGCCATACTGTAAATGCTTTAGGCTTGATGGGTGAAAGGACAATCTCTGTTGTAACTACTCAACTCTGCTTTATTAGTGAGGAAACAACAATAGATGATACATGAAAAAATGAGCCTGTCTATGTTCCAGTAAAATTGTATTTGCCAAAGCATATGTCAGGCTAGATTTACCTCACAGTGCCAGCCTCTGCTGTACATGACGTGCTTCCTCTTACTTCTCTATTCTCTCCTCTGCTTACTACACTTCAATCACACAGCTTCATTTGAGCCCCTAAAACAAAAAAGTTTGTTTTCCCTTGGAGCCTGTGCACACCCTATTCCCAGTAGCACTTGCTTTAGCCTAAATGTTACTCTCTGAGTGAATTCTTAACTAACTGTCTTATAGACCTCCCCTTGCTGTTCTCTGTGACAATATTCTATTGCCTCACTAGCACCTTACATCTTATAATTAACATATTTATTCGGTTTCTTTAGCATTCCACCAATATTTGAGTGTCTACTGTGATCTAGAAGCAGTCTAGACACTAGGATGAAGTTGGCGATCATGGCTTACGAGACTCCTGTGCACATGAGACAAGCATTCTTTTGGGAAAACAGACAATAAACAAGGAGGCAAATAAACAAGAAAATATCTGCCTTTTTTTTCCCCCCTCTGTCACCCAGGCGGGAGTGCAGTGACACGATCACGGCTCACTGCAGCCTTGACCTCCTGGGCTCAAGCTATCCTCCCATGTCAGCCTTCTGATTATCTGGGACTATAGGCATGCACCATAACACTCAGCTAAGTTTTAAATTTTTTATTATTGCCGGGCACGGTGGCTCAAGCCTGTAATTCCAGCACTTTGGGAGGCCGAGACGGGCGGATCACGAGATCAGGAGATCGAGACCATCCTGGCTAACACGGTGAAAACCCGTCTCTACTAAAAAATACAAAAAAAAAAAAAAAAAAAACTAGCGGGACTAGGTGGCGGGCGCCTGTAGTCCCAGCTACTCGGGAGGCTGAGGCAGGAGAATGGCGCAAACCCGGGAGGCGGAGCTTGCAGTGAGCTGAGATCCGGCCACTGCACTCCAGCCTGGGCGACAGAGCGAGACTCCGTCTCAAAAAAAAAAAGATTTTTTTATTATTTGTAGAGACAGGGTCTCCCTGTGTTGCCCAGGCTGGCCTTGAACTCCTGAGCTGAAGTGATCCTCCTGCCTCAGCTTCCCAAAATGCTGAGATTACATGCATAAGCTATTGTGCCCTGTTGGAAATATTTGATACTGCTTAGTGCTAACAAGAAAATTACACAGTACTGTGTGAGATAGGTCAGGGAAGGCCTCTGCGGAGAAATGCCATTTGCTAAACACTAAACTATAGGGAACTAGCCAAGCAAAGATTTGGAAGAAGAGATTTTCACGCAAGGAGAAAAGCCCATGGGGCATGTGGGCTCAGGAGAGAACTTGGCAAGACTGAGGAAGCAGAGACAAGCTGGTAGAGCTGAAGCAAAGCATGTGAAGCGAAGGATGCTAAGGGGTGAGATCAGAAAGACAGGAGTTGCAGGGTTCTACAACTACAAGATAAGTTTAGGTTTTACTCTATTATGTGTCCGCATGCATTAATCTTCAACCACCATAAGGTGTGTGTGCATTGTGCTGGGCCTGTGTTAAGTCCTAAGATAGAGCAGTGAATGTGTGTGTCCCACTACACTACATGCTCCACAAGGGGCATGAATACATGGGAATATTATAATCTACATCATATCTATTTTAGGTTGGGCTGCAAATCAGTAGATCCGGAGATACCAGTTTTTGTGGAAGTAATTTCTTAGGAATGTCTCAAGGACCAGGAAGTTGTAGAAGGGAAGGAAGCCGTACAAAGGTGCAATATCAAGTAAAATCCTAGAAAGTCTAACTTAGGTTCAGCTCTACAGTGGTGATCTGGAGTCAGTTAGATTACACCTCAGAGTTGTTCCTATCCGGGACTGGGGAGCTGGGCGTTTATACTTCCACATTGGTCAGCCTCAAGGGATCGTCAGTTTTCAGGAAACTCTGCTTCTCTGCCACACAGGACATGATAGTAGTCTTCCTCTGACAAGGAGAGAAGATGCTGGCTGTGAAGAGTTGATGGGCACCCAATGGTGAGGACCCAGAAGCATATGGGTAGAGCCTGAGAACATCTCCTACAGTTTCATAAGGTTTTCCATGTAAGAAACATGTTAATATAAGAAGCAAGCTATATAAGCAAGTTCCATATAGGTAGCACGTTAATATAAGAAGCAAGTTAATGTAAGAAGCACGTCAAGAAAATGTCCTGTGCTCCAAACTGTGGGCTAGGTGGAATTGTTGCAAAGGGCCTCCAGCCAATAAGCTTTATCCTATGTAAATAATACTCGTGCTGATGTTCTATTTATTTTAAAAATTTATGTAGAGGCTACTGTGGTTGATAAAATACAAGTTCATTTACAAAGTGTTATTGAATTGATAACAGCGTATTGTTTTACTTTAGTAATTAGGGACACAAAGACACCACTATTATTATTATTTGGAAGACTCTGACATACTTTTGGCATTGCAAAGGTATTTTCAAGCTCACAAATATGGGAACCCTAAAGTAAATGTTCATAAATTCTTTATCACTAAAATATAACTTTTTTTTTCAGAACTGAGATGGGAAAAAGTGATATGAAAGAAGCAAGTAATTTTTTTAGAGTAAATGGTTATTCAAATTGGATGAAGCATGGTGGGAAATTTTCTTAGGTCTTGAGACAAGAGCCCTGGCTCTGAACAAGTCACACCCCCAATTTCTATGTATTTTTTGAATAACATATTATTTTCCTGCTTTGAGCCATGGATACTGGAAAAAGGCAGCTGTAAGATGTTTTAGCGAACATAATACACTGTCACTATAAAAAGTGTTTGCTGTTATAAAACATTGTTTCTCACTTCATTTCACATAATCATAACCCATTGGGCATCTCTGTCTTTGACCTTCAATAAATATCTGAGGACACAAAGAAAGCTACACATGATATAATGGATTTCTCTACTTCCAATTTGTTGAAGAAAAAAAACTTCTCTTAGGTTCTTTGATCCTCATTTCCATTTCTTTCTTTCTAGTGTGTTTACCCTTTTCAAGTACACACTATTTTTATGTTTGTATCCTAATTCTGTCAGGTTCAATGTAAATGATTATACAAGAGTGATATTTAACACATGATTTCTTAGCAACTGGCCAAATCACCAGCATTTTATGGGACTTTTCCTTTTCTTTGGGCATGACACTAGGAAGATCATTCCACAAATGTTTCAACTCACTCAAAATAAAAGCCAACTTACTCTCATTCCAAAACTCAGGCCCTTTTACTTTTGAACTGACTATGTTTTCCTTTTTCTGCAAATAATTTTGTTCTTTTAATGTCACAGATTTTGCTAACATATTTCTTACAGGCTTGATCAGTAGTTTTCAACCAGGGAAAATGTTGCCCTGCAGAAGACATCTGGTTATCACAGCTGGGGAGTTGGAGAGGATACTGGTATTTGCAAGGCAGAGGCCAGAGATGCTGCTAAGCATCCTGTAAAGCTTAGGACAGTCCCCCACAACAAACCATTATCCAGCCCCAAATGTCAATAGTGCCAAGATTGAGAAACCAGAGCTAGATTAAGGTCTTGCCTCCATGTTTTTGACTACATGGATGCTGGCAATAGTTTATAAGTTTTAGAAGCTCAGTATTTAAAATCAGTCCTTAGATTTCCACACAGTGAGGAGCAAATAAGATCAAAGCAAACCAGCAGAGCTTGGCTCCCTCACCCTTCTACCACATGGAGGTCAGATACCTGTCCTTGAGCTTATGAGAAGAAGCCTAAATACCAGGGTTCGGATGCTTAACGCCCTGTGTCACTAGCGGGGTCACAGTAAGGTGACTGAGCCTCTCATCACTTCTTCCAGTAGATGATTAATTATGAAGAAAGGTCTCTGCATGAACACAAAATTTCAGCTGTCTGCCAAAGTGAGTTGTCTGTGTTCAGGAAACATCTCTTTCAATTCAAGCTACCAGAAACTGATTATGCTTAACCTACATATGCTCTTTGCAGAGCCGGCCTTCCCAGGCAGATAAAAGCCATGAAATTTCATAAGCATTGTAGAGTGCTAAAAATTTGGATGGCAAATGCACAAATACTGCCATCAATATCCCCAGGCTTAGAGCTGCTATTAACATCAGGCGTACATACTATGACTTTATTTCCTAAACTACATAGATAGTGCTTAAATGTATGGATTTATTATCACATTTGGCATATTTTATTTATAGCATAAGAAAGGTGAAACATTCTGCAGCATTGCATGTTAAGATTAGGATTTATTGTCTAGGAATCCTTGAACAATTTTATCAAAAGCCCATTTCTAGGTGGTGTTTTTCTGCAATAAATCATACAGCAAGAATCTATCAGTGGACACTAGGAAGAGATAAATGAGTGTAGAGGAAAGAGGGTCATCACAGATTTTTTTCTGTATCATGACCTGTCATTGGCAGAAATCCATTTATTATGGTTCACAGATGATTTTTTTACCTACTCACTGTGTTTTCTGTTTGAGGTGTTAGCTAAGATAAAATGAAAACCGGGCAAAATGTAAGCTATCAAAATCCATGAAAACAGACATAACTTTAAGATCATGAGATACTAAAAGTATCCATTTTTTTCTCCTTTCATGTAACTGCAAATTTTTTTGAAATGTCTTTTTAAAATGTAAATATTTTAATTTTTAAAGTAACTGCTTCACTCAAGTAGGTTAGAATACAAGTAATAGAAAATTCTGTTGCAGACTAGAACTTTGGCCCAGAATGTTGTTTCACCAGAAAAGCAGAAAGGACATCTAATAGTTGTTGAGTAGGTGTCAAGCACCCCTCAGTGAGTTTTCTGTCCTCTTTTACATCCTTTCTCATTTAATCTGTAATCAGGACCCTATAATTTGGAACAAGACCGGGTACATGAAGAAATAAATGCTAAATGCCAGGCTAAATACAAGAATAATTTTTGTGAAGTTGTTACTACTATTATAATTGAATTTACAAGTTATATTTGATTGAAAGAATTCATTAAAATGTAGCATTTAAAGTTTCTTCTTTATAATATTTATTTTTGTACTACCTTTCCCTCTACAAGTAGTCTAGGCAAAGAAAAAACTTGTAAAATGAGTTTCTGTCTTCTTAAAATGACACACTAACAAATACACATTGAGTGAATGCTGTATTTCCACAAGAATTTTCAAAACAGGTTTTTTTTGGAAGAGGAGGCTTGCAGAGGAATGGGGTGGTACCCATCTCTGCACACGCTGGGATAGGGATCCATCAGCTTGAGATAATACATCCTGACACCCTAGAGAGTCACTCTCCCTCCACAGCCCTTCACAATAGAGCCCCAAATGGACACTTGCTTTAAACATAGTATGGATGAGCAATAGAGGAAATACAGATGGACAATTACTTTTCCAGTGTGTGACCCACAGCAGGTCCCAGCCCCTTTATTTCAAGAAATCCAGAGCAATTGATGTTCCCAACTTACCTCCTCCTTCCCAGGCAGGCGAGGACACCCCTCCATCTAGGAGCATGTAAGCCTGCACAACAACCCTTAATCCACAGAAAGGAGCCAATAGCAAAACTGAAGTGAATGCTCCCTTTCTCTAATTTGTCAAATACAGTCAGCCTGTCTACAGTACTTGATTGGGAGAAATTGCCATCAGTTTTTTTGGTCATGGTTAAAGCATAGGGGACTAGATGAGACAAGTAAGGTAATTGCCTCGGGTGCAAAATTTAAGGGGAAATGAGGAAGGTGCCCCAAAACTCAGTGATCAGAATAAATGATATTTTAATGATAGTTTTAAAACTTAAAATGACTGCAAAAACTTCATGATGAGGAAAATATCAAAATTTTAAATAAAAACAAGATTGATAGTACTGATTTTGTTGTTGTTGTTCTAGAGTGGCTCAGCATGGAACTAACTGCCCAGTACACACTGAAATAAGTGCAAGAGAAAGTTAAAGGGAGCCCATCGCTGTCTTTGTAACTCCAGTGGTTCTACTTGTTTATGCTGAACATCTTCTGGAAGCAGAAATTTATCATGTGTTGTCAATGCTGTGGAAATTGTGCTTGGGAGCAACACATTGGAGCTGATGGTGGTAGCTGACTCTCAGGATGTTGTCCTGGTCTGCCACTCACAGTTGTGTGACCTTGGCAAGTCATTTGACTTTTCTCATGTCATTTTCCTGATCCTTAAAAGGATGTTGGAGAAAAACAAACATTTTAAGATATTTCTGGAACGTGTCCGTATCAACAAGAGATTTGGATGGATTAAAATGGATGATTTGGCCATTGAATTGAGTATTTATTCAAGGTTAACCTGAATTATTAATTATTTTGTTTATTCTCCAGATAACATTTCATTAGGTCGCCTTTTACCTCTGTAATCTGAGTACCAGAGAGGCCCTGAAATCAACTCCAAGGGCTGGTGGTAAGTTCTATTTCACTCCCTGCCAAGTTTATATCTGTTTTGAGGATTCATAAAAGACTTAAGAGTTTATTAATCCTCTGCTTTTAATTAACATTTTGTTTGTTTTAGTTTTTTATTTGTTTGTTTTTGAGACAGGGTCTTACTCTGTTACCCGGGCTGGAGTGCGATGGCTTGATCACAGCTCACTGTTACCTCAAATTCCTGAGCTCAAGGGATCCTCCTGCCTCACCCTCCTAAGTAGCTGGGACTACAGGTGCATACCATTATCCCAGCTTATTTGGGTTCTTAAAATGTGTGATGTTACATGACTCACTCCTTTCCAGCTAAATAGTCCATTCCTGTGGGGATCCAGATAGAACTAAAACTGGATAATGGGGTCAGAGATGCTAGTTAATTTTGGAGTGAAGTCCATTAAAAAGAAGATTTATGAAGAAAGTGGTTTTGCATCACACAGTCATCTCAGAGTTTTCTAACTGGCTGTGTTAATCAGATTTTACCCTGATATTAGTAACTTGAAATTTCATTTAAATCCTTTGCCCAATAATTATTCCGTCTTTTCCTTTATAGAATCTTGAACACTCATTTTTGTTTAAATGTTAGCCAATATCTTGAAAGTACTGTGCCCAGTTTTTTTTGGTAATAATGGAGTATTTCATAAAGGAGTAATTATAAATCATAAATGACAGAAAGTAGAAATATTTTATTCTTTTTTATTTGAGCTAGGAAAATTTAAACCATCAGACCAAATAATCCCACTTAAGGCCTCTGTTGTTCTGAAATCATAAAGAAATTCTGATTGCGTGGTATGTGTAAGAGAGAAGGAGAGAGATCACACATGGGCGTGTAGAAATCTGAACTTAACTTTTCTCTTGCTTCTCCAGTGTCAACTGGTCCCCATCTACCTGCTCTGTAAACCTTATTATCAGCAAAGATGTATACAAAGTCTTCACTCTCCTCTGAAAAGCAAGTTAAGGATACTCTGGGGCTGATAGTACATGTGGTGTTTGACTGTAAGCCCAATGGGGAGAATTTAAATACTTAACCATTTAAAATAACTTAGATCAATTGTTATAAGGGGAGTGACTGATGGAAACAGAGGAGAGGACTGACTGGACTCTTAACCCATTGAAGGGTATAAATTAAATGCTGTCTTTGGTCATTTTAACTTAGTCCAGACATTGTACACAATTATTGTCTCAACAGGATAGAAGAATAAAAGGAGCTTGCTTCCTTTGCCACAGGTTTTTTTCTTACCTTCTCTGACATCTCTGAGGGTGGGGAGGGGGAAGGGAGAGAAAAACAGAGAGAGAGAGAGAGAGAGAGAGAGAGAGAGGAAGAGAGAGATGCATGTTACTTTATTAGTTTGGAGAATTAACCTGAAAAGGAATGTCAGTCACATGTTTGTTTAAAGCATCCCTGTGTTAATTGATCCAGAAATCTTCAGTGGGCAATACAACATTATGAACTTAGAGGCAGAAAAAAAAGTTCCCTTTGTTACCAGAGAAATGAAGTTGTATCTGGGGAGGTGACAATAACAAAAAAAAAAAAAGAAAAAAAAAAAAAAGCTTTTCAGAAATGATGGTTTGATCATTCTCACCTAAGAGTTGTTGTTAAGATAAACAAAATTACAAGCCAGAGAGATATTGACATTATCTTGTTGTATTTTCAGCTTTATGGGCTGCCTTCTTGGGCTGATGTTTAAAGGATTAGAATGAAGCTTAGCTTCTGCGTGTTTTCGAAACTTCCCACAGATCAGCCTCTGAGAAAAAATGCACTGGTGTATCATGTTTCTAACACTTAAAGATCTAATTGGGATATTGTTCTGTACATGCTGTTAGACACTGTAGTGACAAGAAGAATCCTAGCCCACATTGGCCAGAAGCCAATACATACCTTCTCCGAACAAAGTGCAGGATAATTAAAGAGCAACTACCGACAGAGCACCGCAGAGCCTGCACAAAAATAGCCATCAATAAAGTGCTGGAGAGCTAGCTCCTTGGGAATGCTGGGCGCTCCTTCCTACATTTATTTTGCTTTTCAAATACAGTTCATCAGGGCTATTTTTTTCCTCACTTATTGAGTATTTTATAAGAAGTTCTAAGTTTTTTTAAAAATTAAATATCTCCATCCATTATCTACGCAAAATTACCTGAAGAGCACCGTTAGGAGATTCAATGTATATTTCATGAAATTTAAGGGAACCAAGGCATTTAGAAGCTTCATTTCAATTACAAATGGAGAACTAAGAACTAAATAAAATGCACAGGGTATTTTTACATCAGTCACAATTCCTATTCAAACAACCTATTTAAATGTGCACAGGCCTTTCAGGCAGAGCCACTCAAATGCCCTTGCATAGCAGGTTCTGCAAGTAAATCAGAAAGGCGTTAGAATTGTATAAAACTGCAACATGACCCCGGTAGGCTCCATTACCTTTCCAGCATAACCATTTAAAAAATTGTTTTTCCATTCTTTTTTAAAAAAACAAAACAAAACAAAACAATTTTGTACAAATCATGAAGCACTGAGAACCTCTGAGTAGCTGGTTCTTACAGTGACCCTAAAGGATTTACACCAGAACTTTCCAACACCACTAAAGGGAACAATGCATATAAATCCCTTCCGCAGTGATGGGGAAATGGGATCCTTAGAAAGCTCCTTCTCTATTCAATGAAACCTGCCAATTTTTTACTCTTAAAATATGATTCCATCCACAGGGCAACTTCAAAATGGTTTCTCCACATTTCTTTAGATCCTGTGTAAATCAAGTGCTGTTCGGCAGATACCCTGTATAAATCATCCATATTTTAGCCCCTCTCTTTTTATAGAATGCATTTGCAAGATCAATTTTTGATTCTGCAGAGCTCCCTTTACCAGCTTAAACTAAAGATGGCTTGCTTTTTTATGTTGGTTTGCCTTTTTCTAAGTGACCCTCAGAAAACACAGTGATAGTCAAAGCTCCACACACAATTGTCTGGCAAGGTCAAATGGAGAGTTATAACAGACAGGCGTCTATTTATTTATACATGTTGCTGTGTGCTGAGGAGTTAGCCTCAACCCATTCAAGTTTTTAAATCATAGAACTTGCTTTCAAATCAACTTCTTCAGGACAGCTGAAGGATTCAAGTCAATAGATAGTTTGATGTTTTTTTTTTTTAATTAAATATCTATAGGGTCACTTAATGATATTGTTAGGACGCTTGATGCAGCCCCCAGGTAGAAGACTGTCTGAAAAGCATAAAGAATGAGCTGCTCTCCTTCTGCCACAGCCTCTGCTGATTTACAACCACTTTGTGTTTGATGTTGGACAGGATAATTTCATCAGTCTCCAACCCTTGTGATCACGTCCCAAAATGACTCGTCAGGTGAAGCCCCGGCAGAAGATTGCTTGTCACCTGTAGGAAGTAGCTGTCTGCTCTGAGTACTCTTTCCTCATAAATATAATCATCTGTTAGTTATTCATTGAGCTATACTTCATGGGCTCGATGGAGTGGTGAGGGCAAGAGACCAACTCTTCACTGGGAAAATGCTTAGAAACAATGTTGATGCTTGTTTTGTTTTGCTTTCTTCTCTTTCTCATCTCTTTCTCACACAGGAGGAAGAAATATGCATCTGTGTTCATTTTTGAAGGTTACTATGGAAAACATCCATTTAACTACATTTAAGAATTTTTTTTAATTTAAAAAAATTTTACAGTTGAGGAAATGAACTTAAAGATGGTGGGTAATTTGCCAAAGGTCATATAGCTCATCAGGTTTGCCTTCTTCTTTCATGAGAACTGTTGATGTTTTATTGAAACCCAATCAGTCTTTATAGTGTTCCTATGTGTTAAGGCTAAGCTCCAGGAATTCTCACTAATTTGTGAGGAAATGTTTACACCAATGGCTGGCTGAACTTTGTTGTTATGACTCATTTCCCACTGGTGAAGACACAATTTATTTATCCTGTTGGAATGGATGTGTCTATCTTATGCGTATCCCAGATTTGTTTTTGAGAGGCACACAACACATTTGATTTCAGTTTCACAGCTGGAGAGGAATTTGCCTCAAAATAAACTGTATCTTGAATCGCACCAAAATCTGATTTAGATAATATTTAGATAAGACTTTGAACTTTCAATTTTTGAGTTGATGCTGGAACAGGCGAAGACTTTGGGGGCTGTTCGGATAGAAGGAATGTATTTTGCATGTGAGAAGTACATAAATTTGGGGATATCGGGGTGGAATGTTATAGGCGGAATGTTTGTGTCCTCCCCAAATTCGTATGTTGAAATCCTAGCCCCCAGTCTGAGGATACTAGGAGGGTAGGGCCTCTGGGAGGTATGTCATGAGAATAGAGCCCTCATGAATGGTATTAATATTCTTATAAAAGAGACTCCGGAAAACTTCATGATCCCTTCTGCCATGTGAGGATGAGGACTCAATGAGGTGACTTCTGTCTATGAACTTGGAAGCAGGCACTCACCAGACACTAAATCTGCTGGCACCTTGACCGTGGACTTCCCAGCCTCCAGAACTTTGGGAAATAAATATCTGTTATTTATAAGCCACCCAGTCTTTGCTATTCATTTGCAGCAGCCTAACTAGTCTAAGAGGGTTAAGAAAGCAAAACCTATTATAGGTTTTGTTTGCTTTTTAAAGAATTTTTAATTGCATAAATAAATATATGTAAATAATAATGGCTACAAAGTATTTAAGGTATGCTGCATTTGTATCTTAAGCATTTTATGTATATTATCCACTTACCCTTCATTTATTTTCATGAGGTAAGTTCTAGCATCTTCATTTTCCAGGCAAAGAAATAACTTAGAGATGGTAACTTGACAAACGTCAAATGGTACATCATATCTGCATGATTTTCTTTATTTCTAACTAATTAGCAACAAACCATTATTTCAGTCAGGTGACACAGTTGCCTCTCTTACACTTTTAAGCTTAATCTAGAATGAAATAATTTACACTATGTATTTAGTCATCATGGTTAATCTAATACAATTCTCAGCTAGCTACTTCATTCATTCATTCATTAATCTAACATCTATTAAGCACTTTCTGTGTATCAGGCACTAGGGATACAGAGGTGAACAAAGTAAGTACAGCCCTTCCCCTTGGTGGGGTGGAGGGCTCACCTGAGTGTGCAAGTCATAATATAAATTATGCAAATGATTGTATGATCACTACCTATAAGGGCCCCAAAGAAGAAATCAAGGGGCAATGAGCATGTTTAGTCAGCGTGGCTGAAGCACATCTCCAGAGGATGGGCCTCTTACGTCGGGCCATTGAGGATGTCTATCTCCCCAAATGACACAGGGCCTCCCAGGGACCCAGCACACAGCAGATCCATTCACCCAATGGATTCATTGTCCCAAATCACTGCACGATTTCTCTTCTCCCTATCTTAGAATGATTTGGCAGAGAGGCTTCTGGGACCTCCACAGTGTACCTGCCTTGGTATCTTAGTAAGGGAGAAGAGCAGAGCTTGAGAGGGACAGTGAGCTTAGAGTTGTGCTCAGCAATCCCAACCTGGATGTTGAGGGTGGGTGGACATGAACTCAAGCTTTACTTGGATCAGTCAGTCTTTTCATCTTAGGGGCAGTAAATGGGACACAGGTACAGGAGATTCAGAGCAGTGGCCATGCTTGAAGTTAGGATTCTTAGTAGGTTTGAAGCAAGATATTAAACAGTCTGGTAGATCCCCATAAGTTCTCATACAGTTGATTCAGGGTTCTGAGAAGCATTCCAGGTCAAGGCACAGTCCCAGGAGTAGATCTGCAGAGTATTCAAGATATAGTCAGAATCTTATTAGTTGTCTTAAGATGGATTAGATCAGAGCCTGGGAAGGGACTAAGCATGCAGTTTAGAAGCTGCAGTGAGAAGACCTAAGCATGTCAGGTTCCAGAGCTATTATCTATTCCTGTGCTTAAAATAAACTGCCAATGCATGTAGGTTGATACTTCCACCCTGATGAGCTTGACCAGAACATTCTTTCCATCCCTGGTTTTGTATTAATAATCAAATTCCCAGAGTACAAATTTGCTTTCCAGATATCACCAAATACATCTTCATCAGGGACCCTAGTACTGCAGGCCCTTTGTTGGCACTTTGCCCAAACTCATCTACAAAAAAGTAAAAGGTGTCCGCTCCTCATCAGTGAGGCATCTTGATATTCTCTGGAGGAAGAAAGCCTTTTCTGCATAAAGCAATATAAGGCAAGGTATTAGTAGGTTTTCTGCTGCCATAATAGAATACCAGTTTTATTTGGCTCATGGTTCTGGAGGCTTGGGAAGTCCAAAAGCATAGCATCAGCAACTGACAGGGCCATCCCATGGAACAAGGGAAAGCAGGCACACGAGACAGGGAAAACGGGGCTGAACTCCCAAGATATCTAACCCATTCCCTCCACAGTGGCATTAACCCACCTATGAGGGCAGAGCCCTCAATACCTAATCACCTCTTGAAAATCCCACCTCTTCATTGTCACAATGGCAATTAAATTTCAACATGAATTCTGGAGGGAACATTCAAACCATAGCAGGTAATAAATGCAGTTAATAACTGTAATGAAGTAAAAGTGACATGTAACTTTATTAGCCAGGGTTCTCCAGAATCAACAGGGTGTGTGTATGTGCATGCCTGTGTGTGCGTATGTGTGTGTGAGAGAGAGGTTTATATTAAGAAATTTGCTCATTTGCTCACAGAATTGTAGGGCTTGCAAGTCCTATAGGTAACCTATAGTTTACTCCTGTTCATGTAACTCATACTTTCCAAATTCCCATTTTCATTTTTTTTTTCTTCTTAAAGCATGTTCTTGTTTTTCTTTTTCTTTTCTTTTCTTTTTTTTTTTGGCAAGAAGGGATCTTTCTCTTGGGCAGAAGACTTAACAAATAGCAAAGCAATGACATTTAGACATAGTAAGTTTTCAATAATTTTTTGTTAATATATAACAAATGCACATACTTTTGGAGTACATGTGATAATTTGATACGTTCATATAAAGCATAAAGATCAAATCAGGGTAATAGGGATATCCATTATCTTAAATATTTATCTCAATAATATTTAATTTAAAAATGAATGAATGGATGAATGAAACAAAAGATCCACCTTCTCTTAAATATAATATAAAGAGCAGGAATTGGAAGGCTGATGTTCTCTTCTGTAATATGCAGACTGAATAAATAGAAAGTCCCTCTGTTATGGAAGTCTCATGAATGTGAGAATAAATTTATCTTTCTGCCAGCTAGGATAGGGCTATTATCCAGATTATGCCTTCCTGGCAGAGACTATTCAACATCTACATAGAGTCATTGGTGTTCAAAAGAAAAGGAATTGACCCTTTAAAAACTACACCATAAAAAATAGACTGGTTGGCTTATGAAGCTGCCTGTAAAAGGCTACAATTATAGTGCTGGATAAATAATACCTTATACTATAGGGGTGGGGGTAAGGGGAAGGGCAGACAATGGGGAGAGGACAAACAATGGACGAAGCAAGAAAAAGGTCTTGTTTTATAAACCAGGATGGCAAAATGGAAGGTGAAGACAGGAAGGGACATAGTGACATGGCACTCCTTCCCTAAAGGTCAATTTACTAAAAAAAAAAAAAAAGAATTGGTAGAGCTATAGGAAAATCTTTTTATATTAAAACAATTATAACTATATTATCATAGAATATAATATTTACATAAATTATTGAGGAAAATGTTAATTTTCTAGAAAATCATGACTGTGATGAGTGTTGTTTCAAGGTACTAAACAGCTACTGGATGAATGCTGCATGAAGTGGTATCTCATCCAAGCTCCATAAGGAGTTTATGAGGTTGAAACTCCTTATTGTCTTTTTGAGAACGAGGCAGCCAAGGCACAGGACAGTTCATTGACTTGCCCCTGCTTAGATAGCTGGTAAGTGGAGGGCCCAGCCCAGACTTTCTAATCCAAAGCCCAGGCTCTTAGCGACCACCTTATCCTAGTCCTCATTCCCAGACTGCTGTCGCCCCATTCTCGTCTTCCATTGTCAAGGGTGCTCTACTAGAAGAGATGGAATAGAATCTAAATTTGATCACCTCACCAGAATCTTAATGACTCCACTAATTGGAGCTGATTAGTCAGGAAATGTTATGAGTCAGACACAAGCCACTGGGGAAAGAGATGGCTTTGTTTGATTTTCCTTTCTAAGCTTGTAGAAGAAAACCTAAAAACATGTAAAAAGGAACTGACAATTTCAAGATTGATGTGCTTTCTCCTGTTAAGGCTAAATATCAAAAACTTTAACCTTTTAAGTGCTGTGATTCTGGAATATGAGTAGAAAACTAGGGTTTTTTTTTTTTTTTTCTAAGTAAGGGAGTTATGATATAATTGCAAAATATAATGTAAGACTAATGAGAAAAAGAACCTTTTTGACTTGCCCACTCCTGCACCTCCAAGACCTAGAGCAATGATAGGTACATAGTAGTTGTTCAATAAGTATTTGTTAAATGAATGAATGGTGATAAAATTAGGAATTAAATCATTGAAATGGTGCCCTGTCCTGTACATGATGTTTTGTTTCTTCTGAATATTATTTGTGCAGTATTTGTTGTTCAAGAAATGGACAGTTATTTAAGTCATTTATTTAAAAGTTGTTGTTTTATTTTTAAGAGACGGGGTCTTGTTTTGTTGCCAGGCTCTGCAGTGCAGTGGCATGATCATAGCTCATTGCAGCCTTGAACTCCTGGGCTCGAGCAATCCTTCCACTTAGCTGAGACTATGGCACATGCGACTGTGCCTACCTTAAAAGTATTCTTTTAAATACTCGGCCTTAGTTGATGGCTGTTACCTGATAATGAACTTACAAACCTATGGGCAAGAAAGAGCCTTAGGTGATTGACTTTAGCAAATTTAACCTATTTCAGTGAAAGAACCACACTATAAAGAACGAAAGTCCCAAATTTAGCACATCTTCTCCAGCGTGGCATATTATTCAAAAGGTAAAAATTATATCCTCTTAATTTGCATTTATTCAAATATTAATAAGGTTGAACATGTTACCATATGTGCACTAGCCTTGTTTTTTCTTTTGTTCATCTGAAATTTTCCTAGATTACCTGTCAGGGGCTTGGTGTTCTTCCTATCAATGTGTATGAGCTCTTTAATATTTTTTGTGCAATGTTTTTTGTATATATACTTCCCCAATCTACTGCTTGCCTTTAGAGCAATGTCTTTTAAAATAGAAAATTCTCAAAATGGCAATACCAAATCTACAAGAGGCAAAGAGTACCATAAGAAAAATGTAGAATATTAGCAATTCCAAGATAAAATTTTCTTAACAATTGTTTTTACTTACCTAAATTCCCAAAGTCGTTTGCTCTAGTAATTTATCAGTCACAATTGGAGAATAAATCACAAACGCAATATATTCTGCTGTAATGAAAACAGTAGTGACTGCTTATTACAAAAGAAGGTGTGTTTTAGAACAAATTTAGCCCATTGGCATACATCTAAATATTTTGGAATTTCTCTAATATTCATGTCATTAAAACAAAGGAAGCTCAGTTTACTTGTATAAAATGGTAACCTCCTCTTAAATCATGATGGAATTGGGTTGCTAATATGCTTAAGGGATCTGTAAAGTGATTTGGGGAGGAAGGCAGCCCATTAGCATGCCATCCCCCATAGACCAAACGCCTTTCATTTAAACTGAGGCAGTGACTCCCTCCCAAGAGAGCAATGGCACTTTCTCTGATTCATTAATCTCACAGGATTTGGTGGGCAGCTTCCAATTTACAACCATGTCCTTCCCAAACAATGAGTGCAAACTTTATAGAAACTTAACCGTGTGGATTTTATTTCCCTGGTCTTAACTGCAGCAGCACTGAGGTGAAGAACAGCAGGGTAAAAGAAAATCCTGTGTCCAGCTCAGTGTATCAATGTTAGGAAGGAGGACAGCAAAGGTACAATTGGGAAAGGCAACATGCCTGTACATCAGACCAAGGGCTTCATTTGCCCACTTCATGTGGTGAGATCTTTTTGTTGCAGCAGGCAGGTGACTTTTCAGTCTCTGACTGATGAGACTATGGAATGAGTCTCTGAATGATTATGGAAAGAGTGATGTATGTTTCACATTTAAGGCCAACTCCTAGATTACACCTCCACATCAACAGCTGGTTGTTAAGCACCTTGTATGTACAAGGTGCTACATCATCAAAGTGTAAAGAAAGACTAACTGGAGTCATGGCATGGAATTACCTCAGGATGTTGCAGACTATAAAACTTACTAGAATTCTTTTTCCATATGGACCCAAATATGCCTTTGTGTGATTTGATGTTTTTCACTTTCTAGTATGAGAACACAAAGTAAATTACTTTCAGTTATTGAGTTCTGAAGCATTAAAAATTGGTACTTCTGTCACCAAAGACAACAATAAAACTGGGGGAGAATGGCACGGGGATAAAGAATTTCCACTTATTTATGTTCATTAGAAATTGCCAAATAGATTCATTTACTCAAAAAGACAAGTATCCCCAAGTTGGGAGGTGTCATGTTCCACTAAGAGGAAATGTTTCTTATGACCAAATTAAAACACACAACTCTGGGAAAAAAGGTTTATTTTAGATGTTGTGATAACTGACCCCCAGCCATATGCTCCAAGTGGGCATTAGTAATGAGGGTTTCATTTAATAAGGTTGTTTTTCTTTAACAAAACCATATTAAATGAAATAGAAAGAAAAAGTAATGTTTGTGTCAATGAAACAGGCTTTTGTGGCATCACAGCCAATGACCATGGGCACAGACAAAGTAGAGGGGCTGGCATCAGGGAGCATCTAAGTGCAGCCATAGAAGGCAGAGCTTTGGCACAAGCCAAATTGTGTACTCCAGAATTGCTGCGCGGCAAAGATAATCTACCTGTTCCCACTCCTTTTGGAAAGCTTGTGGCTCCTTTGAAGCATGGCAAGTGTCCCAGCCTTCCCTGGATGAAGACAGGTTGGTCCACTGGAAAATGGCTGCTGCTGATAATGCAGGTATGAACTCTGCAAGACAGAGGAAAGCCAGTCTTTGCAAAATAGACCAAATGTTAAGAGTTCATGGGAAAACATTTAAAATAAAACCATGATCCCTTTCTAAACAAGTATAACTTACATGCAAAGAAGAAAGTAACTTGGACACTCCTTCCATCTACCACAAAAGGAGATGTAGGGCCTTCTTCACTCTTTAATAAAGCTCCATTGTTTTTTCATGATTTTGCTTTATAGGGCTTAAATTAAAGGGAAATTACCCTATGGAGAGGCGACTCTTTTCTTTTAAAGCTTTTACAGCACCTATATTGGCAAACTCCCTTGTGGGTCAGTGCTTGTTCTGAGACGACTTTTTTTTTAAACTAAAAATATTTCAAATCATTATCACGAAAAAACAACTACAGGGCAAGAAGTAAACTACCGACTGGGCTTGATGGCTCACACTTGCAATCCCAGCACTTTGGGAGGCAAAGGCAGGTGGATTACCTGAGGTCAGGAGTTTGAGACCAGCCTGGCCAACACGGTAAAACCTCGTCTTTACTAAAAATACAAAAAGTTAGCTGGGCATGGTGGAGGTTGTCTGTAATCTCATCTACTCAGGAGGCTGAGGCAGGAGAATTGCCTGACCCGCAGAAGCGGAGGGTGCAGTGAGCTGAGATCGCGCCATTGCACTCCAGCCTGGGCAACAAGAGCAAAACTCTGTCTCAAAAAAAAAAAAAAAAAAAAAAGGAAGTAAACTACCATAATGCCATATAGTTTTACATAAAGAATGTCCCAAAAATCTTAGTGCAATCCCCTAAGACAATAAATACATGTCTTGAATTAACTTCTCTTGTAAGCACCCAGAACATGCTAGATATGTACCATCCTTGGACAAAGAGAGAACATGATCACTCAAATTCTCTTGCATCATGCTGGAAGTAGTTGGCCTATCCCCAAAGCTTGGGGGTCTGGTAGGCCCAAATGTTCTACTGACTCTGAAATAGAGAAACTTTTACGTCAAAAGTTGCCTTCTTTGGTAAGGATCGTAACCTGGTATTTTCAGTTATTTCATTAAGTTTGCCACATAATTATAATTGAAGAAAACATAGGGTTCATTTTTAACCTACTATTACAAAATTCTTCACTTCAAAAGTTGTTATTAGAAAAGAAAAATTAGCCTTTTAACAAAAACGAAGTTTGAAAAGCATTATCAACATATAGAACAGACACATGACTTTAAAACTTACTTTGTTATATAGGAAAGACAAATGAGACCTTAATCCTTTAAGAAATGCCTCTGAGTATCTCCATCTTCATTTCCATGAAATTTCGTAAGGACATCAGTAATAATATAATGGTGGCTCTGAGCCACTGTTTCAGCAATGTGTGGGCTGTTTATTTTTTTCCTCTTTGCTTTTTTTTGGTGACAAAAAGTGTATTAAATGCAAAAAATAATCTTATTAATCAATTTTTTAGCTGTGTAAAAATATGAGTTCATTAGAATGAGGGTTTTTTTTTTTTTAAGGCATACAAGCTATTTATTAACAGACAAAGCTTACAGGCTTATTTCTTCTTAGACACACCCACGGTGCGGCCAGGGCAGCCAGTGGTCTTGGTGTGCTGGTCTCGGACACAAAGGCCCCAGAAGTGGCGCAGCCCTCTATGAACCCGAATCTTCTTCAGTCGCTCCAGGTCTTCATGGAGCTTGTTGTCCAGACCATTGGCTAGGACCTGGCTGTGTTTTCCATCCTTTACATCTTTCTGTCTGTGTAAAGACCAGTCTGGGATCTTGAACTGGCATGGGTTCTGCATAATGGTGATCACACGTTCCACCTTATCCTCGGTGAGTTCTCCTGCCCTCTTAGTGAGGTCAGTGTCTGCTTCCTCAACACCACATGAGCGTATCTTCTACCCACATCCTCAATGGCAGTGATGGCAAAAGTTATTTTCCACTGCCCATTGATGTTGGTTTCAGGTACTCACAAAATATGCTGGAACTTTTCAGGGATCACTAGAGACATGGCGGCCGCACAAGCAGAGGCAGGCAGGCCTCCTGTGGAAGAGAGAATTCGTTTATCCAAAACCATGTGTACTAATCAGAGTAAGATTTAGTCCAAATGTGGGTGACAAGTACTAAGTTTCTGTAAACACAAGCTGTAGGAGCATCAACCAGAAACTCAGCAAAAGCCTCCTTTAGATGGTGAAGATTATACTAAGATTTAAATGATGAAAAAGAGTTAACCAAAAGAACTAGGAAACAAAACATTCTAGGCAAAGGGAATAGCCTGTTCCAGAGTCCAGAAGTGAGAGTTAGCACAGCTTATTAGGAGTTTTGAAACTACAGCATCACGGGAGAATGGTAAAGAAAAGGCTGTAGGAATAAACAGCTCAAAATGTAAACTTCATCCCAAGGACAACCACTAAAGGGCTTTAAGGATGGGATTGGCAAGATTAGGTTTGCATTTATTAAGATCTTTTTATAACTGTCCAGAGCATGGAATGTTGTGAAACATTTGGAAAAACCAGTCAGGGAAAAATATACAAGGTATTTGATTTAAAGTGTAGGTTAATTTGAAAGATAAAAATTACAAAATGTGGACAAAGTCGAGATTCTTCCTGGGTTCACTGTCATACTCAGGAGTTGAACTCTATTTACCAGAAAATAAAGATATGAAAGATTACAAACATAGAGAAACATGATTGCTGTTACTTTACTGTTGTTGTTGTATGTTGTTGTTTAGACCAGTCTTACAGTGACTACATATTTTGCCAATTATCTATGACAACATGAGAAATCAGTTAGTATAGTTTAAAATTACTATTCATTTTATTAACCTCACAATCTATAAGTCAGGAATTAGAGCAAGGTTCAGTTGGAAGATTCTGCTGCCTCATGTGGCAACAACTGGGGTCACTTGATGATACTGACTTGGTAACTAGTCTGTCTGGATGGCCCAGAAAGGCTTCGGTCACCAGTTTGGTGTCTTGGCTGGAAGGCGGCATTCAGCTGGGCCACTGTATCTCTCCACAGTTTCAGGAACTGCCCGTGTGGCCTTACCAGCAGGGTGTACAGATTTCTTACATGATGGCTCAGGGCTCTAGTAGCAAGTATACTCTTCATTTTGAACATGTCAGTCCAAGCTGATATAATGCCTTTAACAACTTTATGGGATACTTGCACATCAAATTATATTCCATTCCACAAAGCCCTTCAAAGTAAGTCTTTCTCTATCTAGGGCTTCTGAGAGGCTGCTGTGAGACAATGGCTCTCAGACAGGGGTCCCCAACCCCCGGGCCATGGACCAGTACCAGTCCATGGTCTGTTAGGAACCCGACCACACAGCAGGTGGTGAGCAAGCAAGCCAGCATTACCGCCTGAGCTCCGCCTCCTGTCAGATCTGCAGCAGCATTAGATTCTGATAGGAGTGCCAACCCAATTGTGAACTGCACATGTGAGGGATCTAGGTTACACATTCCTATGAGAATCTAACTAATGCCTGGTAATCTGAGGTGGAGCAGTTTCATCCTCTTATCCCAAAACCATCTCCCTCTGGTGTCCCCCGTCCATGGAAAAATTGTCTTCCATGAAAACTGTCTGGTGCCAAAAAGGTTGGGGACCACTGCTCTAAAATTTTTAGAAGCCTGTTTAATCAAAAAAGGCTTAAAGGCACATCCTTAAGATCTTTAGAAGGCCTTTTGTCTGGAGAAAAGTGTCTAGAAATCTTATCTTTCTAAGGTCTTAACAAAGTTTCATAATCTCATGCTTGACTTCAACTTTACCCTGAATCACATTTTACTGCCCTAGATTCAATCCTTGCCTTAGGCCATTTCTTACTTTGAGAATCTTTTGCTGCCTCAAGAAACTATCTTGTTCTTACTACATTTCCTGTAACTTCTACTAGTTCCTTTAATAATTCATTTTTATCTTCTCATGTTTTATTATAGGGGGTGAAAAGAAGCCAGTTGGAACTTTCTATATCTTGCTTGGAAATCTCCCCAACCAGGTGCATAAACACATTAGGCATTAGGCATTCTTTCTATTTTTCATGTGACCACAGGTGACAGGGTAGCCAAACCTTCCACCAATGCATAACAGAAATTCAGCCTCTAACACTATTTTCCTCACTGTCTTTCCAGCCTTCACTAATGGTTTTCTTGAGGCCTCTACAGCTTTTAGTAACAGCTTCCTCAACTCCCTCCAGGTTCTGCCTGCCATCCAGTTCTAAAACCAATGCTCCACATCTCAGAATTTTGTTACAGGAACACCTAACTTCTAGGTAATAATTGTAAAAATAGATTAGATAGAGATGAGAATGGAGATCAAGACCTGTTATATTTTATATAACAACAAGAGTGTTGAAATAAACCCAGGGTACACATCATATGCCATGGAATACTATATATTTTATAACTAATAGTTATGTAGTATTTCTAAGTGTAGGGTGCTATTCTAAGTACTTTTCATATAGAAACTAAATTAGTTCTTATTACAATAGTTGGTGCTATTGGTCTTTCCAATTTACAACTAAAGAGCTGCGAGAGATATAGTTTACGTAACCTGTGTAAAGTCACAGTGGTGGTAAATAGCAGAGCTGGATTCAGACCCATGCTGTCTGGTTCCAGACTTCATGCTCTTAACCACTACCCTATAGTGATTCATGAAATGACTGTATTGATTGATCATTTCACAACATGAAAAGACATTAACAGTATGTTAAGTGAATAGTGGAAATTATAAGATAGTACTTTTGTAGTTTGGCATGATATGCACTAAAGTGTTAAAAGTGCTTTGCATTAGTCCATTCTCACACTGCTATGAAGAACTGCCCAAGACTGGGTAATTTATACTGAAAAAGGTTTAATTGATTCACAGTTCCACATTGCTGGGAAGGCCTCAGGAAACTTACCATCATGATGGAAGGGAAAGCAAACACATCTTTTCTTCACAAGACAGCAGAAGAGAGAAGTGAAGAGCAAACGGGGAAGAGCCTCTTATAAAACTATCGGATCTCATGAGGACTCACCCACTATCATGAGAACAGCATGGGGGACCGCCCCCATTATCCAAACACCTCCCACGAGGTCCCTCCCCCAACACATGGGATTGCAATTCAAAATGAGATTTAGGTAAGAACACAGAGCCAGACCATATCATACTTATTTCCAACTGTTGGGGTAATGGGTGATTTCTACTTTTTCTATTTTGTTTTGTTGACTACTTTTTAGAGAATGAGCATGTGATACTTTTACAATCAGATTAAACAATAAGGCTATTTTCATTTTGGAAAAAAAATAAAAAATTGGATTTTTTAGTAACCTGGGGTAAAAGGATGAGGGTCTGTGCTGAGACAGTGGCTGTGGAGAGACAGAGAGACAGAGACAGAGAGAGAGAGAGAGAGAGAGAGAGAGAGAGAGAGAGAGAGAGAGAGAGAGTAGGTGACACATACAAAAAATATTAAGGAGATAAATTATCTAGGAGTTGATTTCCTGGATTAGCAGAGGAAGGGTTGGAGGGGCAGAACATATCTGGGTAAGCAAATAAGTAGAGAGGACATCATACTTGGGAGCTTGAACAATAAAGCAATGCTGATATTATTTGTAACCTGGATTCTGTTTCATCTCATCTTGTCTTCTTAGAGATATTTGTTTGGTATCTATGATTCCATTATAATTGCCCTTGTTAAAGACACCAGTGGCCTCCCAATCACTGGTTCCAATGCAGTTTTAGTCCATAGTTTGACATCTCAATAGCAGTTGACACTGTTCGTCATTCTCTGTTTCTGCAAAGCTGCTCTTCCTTGGATCTCTTCCTACCACTCCAACAACTTCTACTCCTTGTTTTCTCACCTTATCCCTTAATTGTGCTGTCATAGGAGCTAATCCATCAGAGACACACATCCTGGTCAAGCAATCCATTCACATGTCTTCTTCCCTCAGTGATCCTCAAATGTTTATTTCTTGCTCCAATGTTTGTGTACAACAGCCCACTAGAAGGTCCCACTGGAAGTTCTACTGCCTTCTAAAAATTCTTAAATTTCAGTGTGCAGATGGGAAATTATTTTTTTAATTAAAAAATTATTTCCTATTCCTTAAGTCAGCAAAATGGCATGATCATTCATTTAGTCATTAGGTATAGAAACCTGGGAATTACCCTAGACTGTTTCTTCTTCATCACTTAGCCCATCATCCCATTTGATTATTAAATCCTATGGATTTCATCTCCTGGCTACATCATTTTCATAGATTCTTGCCCCTCTGTCTCAACTGCCACCACATTTCTTCATTCTTTACCTGGATTATTGCAATACTCTCACTCAGCCCTGCTCTCTTTTAATCCTCTTTGTGAGAGTATCCTGATGCACAAATTCGAACACAGGTCTCCACCACCTCTCAAGGTAAAAAACAATGCTTTTTTCCTCTCTGCATTACTAGCACTTAGCACAGTGCCCAGAATGTGGTTGGGACCTCATGGAAGTTACTGAATAAATGAATAGGAGTCGAGATCATTTTTGCAATAAGAATTGGAAGTCAGATGTTCCAGTGTTTGAATTTTAGTTACAGCCAATGTTTTGTAAGTGACACTGCACATTTCATGCCTCTGCTGCCACCAACTAGCAAACCAGCTAAATAAGTAAATGATTAACAGCAAAATCTTTATTTCATAATTGTGTAATTATTAAAGCAATGGTACTACTACTATAAGGATCAAATCTACCATATCTGTAGGATACTGTAAATAGGTATTCAGTATGATCATTCTAATTTATATGTGATAAGTATATTTTTAAACTATTTTTTTTTTGCTTTATAAAAACAGTAGTTTTTATGATTAAAAAAGACTACAAATTTCAGTATGGGAAAACTTTTTTTTTTTTAATTGAAAGCAAGGAAAAACAATGAGTGCATGGGAATCAACCTGCCATTTAAGAAGCTGTGGTAAATGGGCATTCTGCTGAAACAGGCAAGGTCACAGCTGCCGACCTCTAAGGCAGGATTGCTACTCTGATTGAACCTGCAGAACTATGCCTGAAAAAGACAGGCTTCCATCTTAACCTCCTTTTTCTTTGCCTTGGCTGTTGTAGTTACAATATATTTTCAGTGCATCTATCTTTTAAATGTGTACCCTTGGATCTTGTTATCCCCTGTTTTTCTCTTTGTTATGATTGCATTATCTATTTAATCTTACTGTGTTGTGTGGATTTCTATATCTCACCTCAGAGTCTTTTAGAATTGAATCTGGATACAAATAAATAAATCAAGAAAATAAAAATAATTTCAGACATATATTTATTATGACATTTAGAAACAAAAGATGAGATAGAGAATTGTATTCTTATTTTCTTTCTTTTGGAATTACTGCAGTTAGAAACAATCATCTCCAAATCAAAATAGGGAGCATAACCCAGTGCATGCCACCCTAGGAAATGTAGTATTTAGCTTTTAGTTATTAGGCATGCACTGTGCCTGTCCAGTTTGGGCTAAGATGGATTTGGAGTTTGATTCCCAAGTGTTTAACTGGTGGTCAGAGGGGAAACATGTCCAAAAGCAAAGGAAAAAAATGGGGAAAAAATCATGCTATTGATTTATGTACCTGACATCAAAGAAAGAGTAGAGAAGTGCCAGGCACTCAGAAAAGAGGGTTGAAGGCCTGGATTCCAGCTGTGCTTCTGCCATCAGAGGCTGGGTGTCCTCAGTGGTCATATAGCCCACAATAAAGCAGCTCTTTCACCTTCCATAGGCCCCACCCTCCAAAGGTTCAAAGACCCTTCTGGCATTCTCTGTGCATCCAGCATGCATTTCTTTCTTTGCATTTACCATGTGGGTTACAATGATATGTTTATGAGCCTCCTCCTTACAAGTAAGCTTCTCCTGAGTATGGGTGTTTTTAACTCAGCCCTTGATTGCCAAAGCCCAAGGTAGTATGAACTCCAAATTTCTTTCCTAACTGTATATTCTTTGATTATTGCACACAAGACACCTAAAATAATCAACCCTTATATAATTTTGTTAACCTTAGAAGCCATGTGACCTCTTGAGTGCTGAGATATCTAATAGGTTATTAAGTTGATCTGAGAGGGAGCACCTGGGAGAAAAAAAAAAAGGTGGGCACAGGGTTTTAGTCTCCCAAGATAGACCAGTACTGCCCATATGCCTCTGTATTATGCCCTTGAAAAAATAATAATGGTACGAAAAAAATCGCCAAGGAGGCTAGCATTTTGAAGGGAACATGGGAAAGCCTGGAGAAAAAGGATCAGAAGCCACTGGAGAGAAGAGTGGGTGTAAGAGAAGAGAATTGTGGTCAAGGACACAGCTCTGAAAATGGACAGAGGCTTTAAGAGGCTTTTGATCTACACTTTTACTCAGAGAGCAAATTCTGAAAACATCTGAGGCTTTTTGCCTTTTTGTCACTAATACTTTATCGGGGCTGCTTCAAACTGAGAGTTTTAACAGAAGCACTTAAAAAAGATTGAGACAAAATGTAATAATTGCACACTCAGGCTTGTAATTTCAGAAATTCACAATGTTAAGGGCTCCAAACACACTACTTCAAATTTGGATTCCCTTTCACTCTTCACGAAAGACCAGTCTAGTCAGATTGAAACTGATCGCTATTTTCAAGTCATACCAGCAAATGTCTGGAGTCCATTGTCAGAGTGGAAAAACTGTATTTTTTCCATAATTCAAAAATAATTGAAAGAATGTAGCTCACAAATTTTGAGATAATGATTTTTTTTTTTTAGATAATGGTTAAGTTCAGTCCAATCTTAGAAAATTCCAGCCCCAAAGGATTTTTTTTTTTTTTTTTTTTTGGAGAAAATAAAGAGAAAGGAATTGATGAGCAACAATGGCATGTTAGAGCAAAAACCATCGTTTTTAGTTGTTATCTGTCACAGCCCCTAAAGGAACATAGAATGCATTTTTTAAGGATGTCTTTGTTGACAAAAATCAAGAGAAAAAATGTACTCTCCTGAGTCAAAAGGAACTCACCAACAAATTGTGATACATTTAATTGCTCAGGGTTGATGAGAGGTGGATGAGGAAGAAGGAAGGAAAGACAAGGAGATGTATTCCTCTTGAGGCACTGAGAGTGGTTTATCTTCATATACTTTACAGGTGTTTTATACCAGCCTAAAGCATAGTGCAGGCCCTTACCTTGTCTTCTCCAGATGAAAAGAAGAAAAAGAGAATGCAAAAAAAAAAAAAAAAAAAAAAAAAAAAAAATCATCATCTTGATGGTAAATAGAGGAGGCACTTGTGCAGCCCTGGCCCCTGTCATTGTCTTCATTGTAAGCCGTGTCAGAGCCATCACATTAGGTTGCCACTACAAGATGCATGCAAATGGAGAGAGAGCAAAGCAGACAGTGTGCGCAGCCACCACCTGCACATTTCAGATTGTTGGCAGGTACATTGCAGCGGACTAAAACAGAATAATTACTGGAGATAGAGTTGGCAAGTATAGTGTATGGGAGAGGCATTTAATTGCACACGAGTATGATAGGTGAACTATAAAAAAAATGGTGGGGAGGGAGGGGTAAAATTCCCCATTAAACACCAGACAGCTGGCAATTCTGATCTTCCATTTTGTTTTCTGTGAAATAAGAAAGGCTGACCTATGAAGTCAGATGATAGCAGATTTGGGACCATTGATTTAAGCAGGAGACAAAGAGAGTAAAATCTAGGTCTTGAGAGGAAGAGGACCACCTTGAACGCTGAATGGAAAAAGCCCTCACGGGTCAGGGACATACTGGGAAATATGTGAGAACAACACAGCACATGAATACATTCAGGGTAGACTACTTCTTTGTAAACACTGGGATGTTTATGTTACCTATCATACAACTGGGCCAGTCACTGTTCTAAGCACTTCACATTGATTAACTCATTTAAGTCTCTGAGTGACCTTATCATTGCTCTTCTTAACATCCCCATTTTACATATAGATGAGAAAGCTAAGTCATGGAGAGTTCAGTGACTTGCCCAAGATCATTTAGCTGTTGTGGCAGGATAGGGAATTCAGCCCAGGCCACCTACGCCCCAAGTATACACTCTTAACCGTAACATTAGGCTGTTTCCTAATGAGAATGTAGAGTCATGTTAAATGGGATGTTGTCAGAAATTTACATAGAACAGCAACCAAAAAAAGATCATTTTATGAAAGTTATCTAAACTATTCAAAGTGAATAGCATTATGTTCCTGAATGTTAGTTATTTGCATAAAAGCTATTTTTTCTATGTAAATCTCTGATAACATCCTATTTATCAAAGTTTTATCAATTGAATGCATAAAACATATTATGGCTCATTTTCTTAAAAGCTGAAATATGTACATATGTATGTTACACACTCTCCCCAAATTGCAGTTGCATGTTGGGCTGGGATGATCAGCCTCAAGGTCACAGACCGTGGGGCCATCAGCATCTACCTAGTTTTTATCATTTGAGCCAATCCTAACAGTAGCACTTTAATTTCACCCAGTCAGAGCCCATGCTCCCTTATCTTCCTAGCAATACCACCCTTCCCCCATTTCCTCAGATATCTACTCTAAATTGGTGCATGATTTTCCTCTGGCAATCCTTAATAAGCTAGGAGTAGACATGTGACTTGTTACCCTCATTAGATTAAAGAAAATGAGTTACATCCTGTTATATCCCACAGTTCCTTTCCCATTTCTCTCTCTTTCTCTCTCTCTTTCACTTTCCTTCTCTCTCTCACTGCATGAGGTCAAAGAAACATCCAGCCCTGGCAGTCCTCTTGCATCACCTACAAGGTAAATCAGCTTAGTACAAAGCCTGGCAACTGCAAAAGGGGAGATGAAAAGTACCAGATCCTTGATAGTATCATTGGGCAGCTGATTGTACTGTGTCTGGAACCTACTCGACCTTTGAATTTCCTATCTTTTGAGACAAATTTCCATATTGTTTTCCTGTCACTTGAGGCCAAAAGCATCCTAACTATTACAAGCCTAAGACCTGTACTCCTACATAGAACACTTCCCTGCATGCTCCATCTAGGCCCTGAACAGCTTTAACACCAATATCCAAATACTTCTGCATCTAGAGTTTTTAGCTGTGAGACCCTTTGAATTTAGAAGACTCTTGGAGGTTGTCCAAAGTTATGAGCAAATAAGCTCTGAGGCTCTCTTAATGTACTCTGTACTCTGACAGTAGCAATATCTTGGAAAGGAGTAGGGTGAGGGTAGACCCATGAGTATCGATGGGCAGCAGAAATTCATTGGAGGAAAGAGTCTTCATTTTCTTACTGGAGTTGCTATTTCCCCCCCTACAGCATTAGTGTAGTGGGTAGGAAAAAAGGGCACATTTTTCAATAAGAAAGCTAATATCAAACATTGACTTCACCACTCATTAGCTGGGTGACCTTAAGCAAATTACTTAGCCTCAATAAACCTGTTTCCCCACTTGCAAAAACAGGAGTAATAAACTTGTTGCCTCTATTCTTGTGAGGATTATAGATAATAGACTCTCAATGACATGTACTAAGTCCCCAAATGGTAACAATTATTATGATATTTGATTCTGCATCACTAGTTTCCCACACTCTCATTTATTCAACAAATAACTATTGAGCGCCTACTGCATTGCCAGGTATTGTCATAGGCACCAGTGCTTAATGACACTTTTATTGCACATCAGTATATATTATAAGGAAAATATTTATGCATTAGGTCTAGAAATTAGGTAGATACTAATTAGATAGATGTGAACAAGTGTGTACATACCTCTATTTTTGAAATTTTCTTTTAGGATGAATTTTCTTCCTTTTTCACTCCTATTATAACTTACTCAAACAAGAAGGTACAGAGGCTAGGACTTCCTTTTAGGAAGATCACATTCTTGTCTCCTTCTAATCCAAACTTTGTAGTCTACTTTGTTAGGGAAAAGATATCCTAAAGTTTGAAGATGAATATGAAGAACTCTATGTGGGAAGAATGAGGACAAGTCTAGCCCCTTCTCCCTTGTAAGACTATGAGTTGAGATGGTCATCCTGATGCATCATCTTAAAGTTAATTCTTATTCCAGAGGTGAGGAGCCAACCTCCCCACATGCCAGGAGGAGCAACCCCAGCTGTCCTTCATGATGTTTTTATCTCTGGGCACTTCTCAGCAATTCTGGACAGCTAGCATGAGGAAGTTGGTATATTCCTTTTCACATGCAGTAGGACCAGAAATGGACACCTAAGAAGAGAAGAACTTCTGAAGAATTCATGAATTCATAGGAGTGGATTAGGTTTTCTGCTCACATGGAGATTTATCCTTCAACTTTCCAGAAAATATTGTGATTAATTGAGGGGAGAGTGGCTTATCTATGCTTGAGTTGAGGCTTTAAAGGCAGAGCTATTTTCCTGAGGCCATACTGTTGCTGGAGGCAATAATCATTAAAGAAATTTCCCAAGGGAATGGAGAATCTTTGAGTTTCAGGAACTCAGAATATAGTGGCTCCTCCCTACTTGGTGATTTTTTTTCCCCCTCCATTGTCAGCTCTGGAATTCTCAATGTTTGCAGTTTCCATTCATACTAACCCACATGGATTAGCTCACTGAGTTTTTCTCATTACCCTCCAACTGAACGACTCTCCTTTGGAGACTCTGCTGGAAATTGGTATTATCAAGAAAAGTGGTAACACAAGCAAAATCACTTTCACTTCGCGGTGTCCCCAACAAGGACAAATAACATGTAAACTTTGCCAACGCAGGCTTGATGGGTTAAATAACTGGCCAAGTATCCTCAGTCAATTACTAGCATTGTGAAAAACAGTTCACTTTGACCTTCTCGGGACTATAACTATTACTCCTCTATTTGACTTCTATATTTGTATGTTTTGTTTTTCATAACAATGGACCAACTGGTTTCTTTAAAAAAATTTATCAAGATAAAAAAAATTAAACACCACAATCTTGACAAAGCCTCTTTTTTGCTCTATGCTTTGGAGATTAGAAAAGGGTATAACTTATGATCTCTGAAACCCAATTGTGTCAGAAGCAAGACATAAGTCAGATAAGACTGAATAGAAATGAGAAGGCAGGAGAGGATGGCTTGTTACATGACTGTGGTGGAATGCATGCCTAAGACATCTGCTGGCTAGAGTGATCAAGACAGGAGTTGTAAGAAGACCTTGAAGAATGGGTAGGATATAAAGAATGACAAATGAGAGGAGGAGAAGTCTAGGCAGGAAAGAAGAGTGTCAAGGAAGGCACCATAGTGAGTGTCCAGCTTTTCTGGACCACAGGAAGGCTGAGCTTCTATACCAGAGCCAGTCAGTTTAGCTTTGAGTATGAAATTCAGGTATTTCAATTGTGTCTTGCAAGCACTGGAGAGACATTGAAGATTGCACAGGTAAATGTTATGAAGGATGTGGAATTTTATGACTATTAATTTGGCAGGTGTGGGAGGGAGGGATTAGAAAAGGGAAGAGAGGGGTCGAGTGCAGTGGCTCACACCTGTAATCTCAGCACTTGCGGAGGCTGAGGCAGGCAGATCACTTGAGCTCAGGAGTTCGAGACCCACCTGGTCAACATGGTGAAATCCTGTCTCTACTAAAAATACAAAAATTAGCTGGGGATGGTGAAGCACCCCTGTAATTCCAGCTACTCAGGAGGCTGAGGAAGGTGAATTGCTTGAACCTGGGAGGAGGTGAAGGCTGCAATGAGCTGAGATTGCACCACTGCACTCTATCCTGGGTGACAGAGCAAGACTATGTCTGAAAAAAGAATGAAGGAAGGAAAGAAGGAAGGAAGGAGGGAAGAAAAGTGAAAGAAAGAAAGAGAAAGAAAGAGAGAGAAAGAAATAAAGAAAGAAAGAAGAAAGAAGAAGAAAGAAAGAAAGAAAGAAAGAAAGAAGAAAGAAGAAGAAAGAAAGAAAGAAAGAAGAAAGAAAGAAGAAAGAAAGAAAAAAGAAAAAAAGAGAGAGAAAGAAGAAGAGACAAGGAAGAGGAGAGGGATGGGGAGGAAAGAAGAAAGAAAGCAAAAGAAGAAGAGAGAGGACAAGAAGAAGGAGGAAAAGAAAGAGAAAGAAAAAACAATAAAGAAGATAGACAAGAAGGGAAGGAAGAGAAAAGAAGAAAGAGATAAGAAAGAAAGCAAGAAAGAAGAAGATAAGACGGAAGGAATGAACGAAGAAGGGGAAGAGAAAGAAAGAAAGAAAGAAAGAAAGAAAGAAAGAAAGAAAGAAAGAAAAGGAAAGAAAGAAAGACAGACAGGAAGTAATTGCAGAGGCCATAGCATCCTAAATCAGGATGCAGCTAGTGGGGATAGCAGGAAAGGAGTAGCAAGATGATGATGAACAAGGATTTTCCCTGTGAAAACTCATTGAAGGTTTCATATTTCTTCACTGCATTTCATGGGGGAAAAATTACAATATTGTCTTCAGGAAGTTCAAAATGCAGATCATGATACAGTTCTGATTTTTTCAGACCTGAAGAGTAATATTAAAAGCTTAGCAGTTATATATTCAGTATAGTCCAGAATCCATTCTCTTCATTGCATGTAATATGGATAAGTAAAATATGCTTTCTGTGAATGATTTGTTAGTGAGTATATCAATAATAATGTATAAAGAAAACATATCTAAAATTTAATCAGGGTTTCTGATTATAAACTATATGAATCAGTAAGATAACATACTTGGAGTGGAATCTTCAACTCAATGTTCAGATACCAGCCTTTAAATTAAATTTTAGTCATCAAATCAGGTCATAAAATGTCATAGCCTAATTCTCACCTCATGACTGAGAGGGTAACTAAGGACAGGGAAATGATTTCTCACCTCTCATCCTTGCCTCTCCCTTCATCCGAATCTTGATTATGGCAAAAGCCATGTTGCGAGCTACTTGGTGACTGAGCAAGTCTTTCTTAACCTTTTATTTATGCTCATACATATAAATCAGAATCAGGCAAAAGGCAACATTTACTAACCGCCAACTTTGTCTAACACATATAGTCCCTTCCCTGCTCCGTGCTCTGGTTAGGATCGCAAAACCCAGAGAAATATGAGAGGAACCAACAATCCTGACAGATACAGGGATAGAGAATGAGGGCCAGCTGCTTTTCTTCCGTCACACCCCCTCAACATCCCTCCCAATGAGCTGGGCTTTCCCATCTACTGGAAAAATTATTTCAATCCTTTAAAAAAAATGTTTAGCTAGGCTCTCATTTTCAACTCTTAGGGCTCAAAACTACTAAAAATTGCTAAGGCAATTTTTAAACTCTTAGCTTCTTTAAGGCAGATACCATGTTTTATTTATTTGAAATGCCATTTTCTTTGCTCCCTCCTTTTAATACCTGTCTTAGACACTGGAAAACAGCAGACACTTGGTTGATATTTATTGAGTAGAGTTTTTGAATCATACTTTTTAAAAGATATAGATTGAAAACACATAAACCAAAAGAATCAGGAGCCAAGAAATTTTAATAAATTTTACATTTAACTTTCAGGTATAGTACATAGCCACTGTACTATCCCTTTGAAGAGAGCACTGGGCCATGTGGTTTTTAGACACTGACTGATGCTGAAATATCCTATCCATTGCAACCTGACAAAATGCAACAGAGGGCGATTCCTTATTGAATGGCCCTCAGATGGTTAATTTTGTTTCCTGATGGCAGATACCGAAGCTACAGAAAAGCTGTTCTTGTTGTTCAAAGGGCCTTTTCAATTTTTAATTTGACAAGGAGAGTTACATGGTCGACGATACATGCTGACCAGCAGTTATCTCTCATCATCAACTTCTTTGGTACTTTTCAACCCATCTTGGCTGAAAGAAGTTCTATTGTAGGTACTTTTTCTGGCTCTAGCCTACATGTTGTGTGGTTCAATGACAAGATCCCTGATAAACTGGAACAGAGAATGAGGAAATGGACTTTTAAATGATCAACTGATCGTTCACTTCTCTAGGTTTAGTTTCTGCCTGACAGACTTATTAAAGAAAGGAGTCACACAAAGAAAACTCAGAATATGTCCCTGAGGTCCCGGTCAAATGAGAATCACAGAGCCAGAGGGCACCTTAGAGGTCATCTCATCTGATTTTGCCACTTTAGGGCAAAAAGAAACTGACACTCAGAGAATAAGATGACTCACCCAAGGTCATGCAGCTCATGTTAGAGCCAGGACTAGAATTCAGCTTGTACAGGCTGCTTTCTTGCTGACATTTTTTGCTGACTGATGTTAGGGAAATCAAGAAGATGCCCTAGTTTTTCAAAAACTTTCCCAAGAATAACATTGTGTGAGGGATTATTGTGAGGGTTCTTGGCTTCCACAGCTAAATCGTCATTTTAAATGGGTGAGGTGGCCAGGCACGCGCGGCTCACGCCTGTAATCCCAGCACTTTGGGAGGCCGAGGCAGGCAGATCACGAGGTCAGGAGATTGAGACCATCCTGGCTAACACGGTGAAATCCCATCTCTACTAAAAATACAAAAAAGTAGCCGGGTGTGGTGGTGGGCGCCTGTAATTCCAGCTACTGGGGAGGCTGAGAAAGGAGAATGGCGTGAACCCGGGAGGCGGAGCTTGCAGTGAGCCGAGATCACACCACTACACTCCAGCCTGGGAGACAAAGCAAGACTCCGTCTCAAAAAAAATAATAATAATAAAAGTAAAAATAAATGGGTGAGGTACTGGGAGGAACGCTGGATGTGAATTTGGACTTGGTGGGTTTTGTATAAAACCATTGCTGTAATTTATTGAGTACCTATCATTTGCTAGACATTGTGCATACATTATTTTTATCTTCCCAATGAAACTGGAAGAAGCCCTATTTTGTAGAAAAAAGGCTGAGGCTTAGGGACTTTAAGTATTTTTCCTGGTGTCATGCAGGTTTTCAAATCTAGTGTTTGATTGATTCCCACAACCCTATTCTCTCACCTGGACCACACTACACATATTAATAATGTGCCCTTGGACAAATTACTTAATGTCTCAAAACCACAGTACAGTTTCCTCAACTGTAAAATGAATACACTAATATTCTTCCTAGCATTGGTGTATGATGAAATGAGAACTAATGTATGCATATGGAGTACCTGGTTTTGGATTTGACACACAGAAGATACTCAACAAAAGCTAGTTCCGTTCTACAGCTACATCCCTCTCCTATTTGAATTTTTCAGCAGGATTTACATTTGGAACTATATTGACCTGTGTTGAAGAGAGAAAGTTGAAACACTTGTGAGGTGTCAGAGAAGGACAGAAATGGATTAAATATTTTAGATGATAATCCAAAATTGTCAGAATAACCTGACGGCAAAATTTAGATGGTAGAGAACATGCTGCAAGCCTGTTTCTTCAGAGTGAAATAATTGAATCAACCACCGTCAAAGAAAGGACTAACTCTAATTCAGCATCCTAAGTTTGAAATGCAGGTAGGGTTTCCAGAAAAATGTGTTCGATATTGAAGTAAAATACTACCTTCATTGGACAGTGGATTTTTTTTTCGAAGTCTGCCTTACTGATCCTACCCTGTATGTTCTATACAAAGTGAAAAGATGCAGACATATCCATTTAATAATTGCAAGTAGGCATCAGAAATTATTTGACCATTTCTTGAAGCAATGTACATTCTTTTGTACTATACTTCTGAAATTACAGTCTAAGTATAAATGTGATTTAATCTACAAAAATCCAATTTGCGTGCAATGTTTCAGAAATACTTCTATTGTATTTAGCCAAGAACACTTTTTATAGTTGATAGCAATCAAAGAGGTATATATTAAGAGGATAAGAATGTAATGAAAACACAAATAAAAAGAATATCATGCTTGACTCAGCTCCCCAAAGAGAGAGTGGAGGACTGATAAGGGACAAAACAAGATCAGTAAGTGTTCAGATTCAGTAATTGACCATAGGAAAAATCATTACACAAATTCTTGAATGAAAAACTGTGTGTTTATGACTGAAATATGAGCAGACAACTTCTTTTAAACATTTTATCACATAAGACTTGAAAGAAAGATGACTTCTAAGCAAAAAGCTGTGTTGTCTAGAATGTAAGTTGCAAGATGGTGCAGCTGGTCTGTGTTTATCATTTATTGCTTTTTCTGTTACATTAGCATAGTGTTTTGCCCAGAGGGAGTACTTAAATAATTATCAAATTAGTGAAAATAAGGAATAAGGTCTAATCTGTGGTAGAAGAAAAGTTCACCAGAGAGCTGCTGAGTAAAGATTTGGCCCCAAATATGCATGGTATAAGGTATAGAATTCTCAAGGCTTTGGGAATTTACCCCTTGCCCCAGTGTGCCCTGTACATGAGACATGGAGTTGAAGAAGATTATTTTGGAACTTTAAGATTTAATGGCTGCTCTGCTGGGTTTCAAACTGGCATGGGACCTGTAGCTCCTTTCTTTTGACTGATGTCTCCCTTTTAGAATAGGAGTGTTTACCCAACGCGTGTACCCCCATTGTATCTAGAAAGTAACTAACTTGTTTTTTATTTTACAGGCTTATAGGTGGAAGGGATGATTAGCCTTGTCTCAGATGAGACTTGGGACTTGGGACTTTTGAGTATGCTGAAATGAGTTTAGACTTTGGGGAACTATTGGGAAGAGATTATTTTATTTTGCAATGTGAGAGGGACATGAGATTTGGAGGAGCCAGGAGTGGAATGATATGGTTTGGATCTGTGTCCCCACCAAATCTCACGTCAAATTGTAATCTCTCGTGTTGGAGCAGGTCTGATGGGAGGTGACTGGATCATGGGAGTGCAGTTCTCATGAATGGTTTAGTACCATCCCCCCTTGGTACTGTATGGTGATAGAGTTCTCATGAGATCTGGACATTTAAAAGTGTGTGGCACCTCCCCCTTCTCTCTCTTCCTCCTACTCTGGCCATGTGAAGTGTCTCACTCCCCTTTTGCCTTCCACCATGATTGGAAGCTTCCTGAGGCCTCCCCAGAAGCAGAAGGAGCTACGTTTCCTGTACAGCCTCCAGAACCGTGAGCGAATTAAACCTCTTTTCTTTATAAATTACCCAGTCTCAGATATTTATTTATAGCAGTGTGAGTACCAACTAATACACAGAGGGTTCTATGTTAGTGTCGCTGTGCTGGTTTTTCTGTGGGTAACACCAGACAGAAAAATCTGTCTAAACACATTTTATGCCACAGTATCGCCTTCCTAATGCCTAGCATCCTTTTCCACTGGGCATTAGTTCAGAGTTTGCTTACCACTCTTTTCCGTGGAAGGAGGTAAATTACAGCTACAGCATGTATTTTAAAATAAATTTTCTATAAAATATCCCAAGTCACTGTCTACAAGTTACCAATTATGGAGTGAATCTTGGACGAGTCACTTTAATAGCAGAAATAGAAGGTGCTCTGGAAAAGTAAGTGATATTCTGATTTTTGTATAAACAGTACTTCTCTGGTTTAAAGGAGTTTCAGAATCCTCTATGGAATTAATCAGCATACATTCTGCAATTTAAAAAACATTGTTATTATTGTAGTGCAGTAATTGGGTTGAGTGGCTTTTATACAACAGGATTTGCCTTTATAAAAGTCATTTCAATTCAGGATGTGGAGCTGTTCCACCTCCTAAGAACGTAGACACTCCTGGGATTCAGTCTAGTCTTCACAGGGCCCAAGATTAGATTGTGATGCAAAATTTGAGACTTTTAAGATGAATTTTTTGTTCCTTATGTGTCCCCATCCCATTCTTCCATGTTGCAGCTGACTCCCATCTTTACTATGTAGAAACTTTCTCCATTTTCTGGGCATTTTGTATTACATCTCCATAATGCTATAATCTTACCTGGCCTGACAGTAGAATTCTGATCCTATTCCAAACCTGCATCCACCAAATGCTGGATGAACTCTCTCTAATGACAACTGGCTCCCAGTCCCACTTGGTGATCAGTGGGGAAGGTGGAGCCTTTCTTCCTATTTGCAGGCTAAATAATGGCCATAGAGAAGAGAAGCTGTAGACCCAGACTCAGAGAAGATCATATGCTCAGCATCCTCTTAGACAATTGTGTGGGACTGGGCAAAAGAAAGAGGAAGGAAGACATTTCTTTTTTTTAAGTTATAAAAACGGGATAAACTAGTACACCAGAGGAGGTAATTTACCCAAAGTCATTCTGGTGGCACAAACGAGTAAGTTATTGACACACACATGACTGCAGAATTGGCCTAGTGCTTTACAATCACTCCTTGTTTATCCTTCTCAGAACTGTTAAAAGCAGGCAGGCAGGAGGTTGCCTTCCTGGAAGCCATGGAAATGTTTGGCTCCATGTCTCAAGACTTGTTTCTGACTAGTAGAATATGGTAAAGGTAATTAAATCAAAGGAGGAAATTATTCTTCTAGCCTTAAGCAAGGAGATAGCCATGTTGGAAACTGCCCATGAGGAAGGTCACACGGCAGGGAACTGCATTTATTTGCGGAGAGCAGTCCCCAGCCAACAGCCAGAAAGAACTGTGAAGACTCAGTCCTCCAATCACAAGGAGGTGAATTCTCCCAACCATTAGAGGAATCTTTGAAATAGATCTTCCCCTAGGCAAACCTTCAAATCAGAGCACACCTTTGCCAATGCCTTGATTGCAGCCTGGTGAGACCTTGTACAGAGAACACATTTAAGCTGTGTCCAGACTCCTGACCCACAAAAACTGTGAGATAACTAATATGTGTTGTGTTCAGGCATGGAATTGTGGTAATTCATTTTGCAGCAATAGAGATGGGGAAGTCAATCTCTCCTTCCAAAGGGTTTGCTACTCCAACCCATGGTGAACAGAACAATTGAGGGGTTGCAACCTCCATGTCAAGATGGGTTAGGTACCAGGATGGGAACTAGGCGAGAGTATAATTGCCCGTGAGAGTATAATTGCCCAATGGGTTCTTCCTGCTCACTGCACAGACAAAACCAGTTTACTGAGACTGTGGTATTGCAGTAAAGAAAGAGTTTAATTTATGTGAGACCAGCCATATGAGAGATGGAGTTATTACTCAACTCAGTCTCCTAGAAAGCTTGGAGGTTAAGGTTTTCAAGGATAGTTTTGTGGCAGGGGACTTGGGAATGGCTGCTGCTAATTGGTTGGGGAGTGCAATCATTAGGGTGTGGACACTGGTCCTTGTGTGCTGAATCTGCCTCTGGGGGGCCATAGGACCAGTTGAGTCATGAGTCACAAGTCTGGGTGGGGTCAGTCTAAAAACATCTCAAAAGACTAATCTTAGGTTCTACAATAGTGATGTTATCTATAGGAACAATTGGGGAAGTCACAAATCTTGTGACTTCTAGCCATATGACACCTGAGTAGTAAGGGATTACAGAAACTATGCCACACATTTTAGCAGAATTCGGGCCACTTACCTAATTCTAGTCTCATGGCCTTTCATTAGTTTTACAAAGGCAGTTTCAACACCCAAATAAAGAGTTGGGCAGTTTTAGGGAGGGACTATTATTATCTTTGCTTTAAGCTTAAACTATAAACTACATTCCTCCCATGGTTAGCTTGGCTGACGCCCAGGAATAAGCAAGGACAGTCACCCTGGGAAACTAGAAGAAAGACTGAGTCAGCCATGCTAGATTTCTCTTACTGTCATAATCTTTGCAAAGGTGGTTTCAAGAGGCTTGCCCATTCAAAGTGCCTGTGAAACACACGTGGTGATGCCAGCTTCAAGTTGGTACAGCCACCACCATGCCCCACCTGGCGACCCCCTGAGGCACACACACGCTCAGACCCTCCCCACGTTCACAACCAGGTCCTTGGGGTGGGCCATAGAGAGTAGTAGAGGCTTCTGGGAAATTAGAAGGTGGTTGGGAGAAGCCAGGGCACCAGAGTGTGTCCAAGAACCATCCCTGGAAAGTTGGGAGTGACAGGAAGTGGGACCATGCAGAGTCTAGGCTCCATTGTACTATCAGACTTCACTGCCAAAACACAAAATTAAAGATAAAGAGAATTTTAAGATAATAGGCCCAGAGTATTAAATCTTAAATGTGGGCCTTTCTAAGCACAGGACCCTGTGTGACTGCACTGATCACAAGCTCTTGGAGCCACCTGGCTTGAGGGGAGTGCCAATTAGGAGGGTGTGGAGGGGGTAAGTTCTATATACTGATACTCTCCTCTCTATTCAGTCCCTCCAAGTCCAATACTCTCATTTATTTTCTCTGTACTCCTCTATCCCATGAATTTGTATATGCACTTGGGATTGGGTATAGAATTGTGGGGGAGCGTCTTCCAACTTGTGCTTTGAGTCTTCTTTCTGGTGCATCAGACACTTTCTATCTACTTTGCTGTGGTAAGAACCCCCTCGCCTGAAAAAGTGGATTCTTCCTGGTCTAGCTAAAACGGGAGAAAAGTCCTAGGGTAAGAAGAAAACACTTGCAATGAAAAGTATAATTGCTTGGTATATAAAAATTATTTCTGCCTGCAGTATTCCTATTACTTTACCATAAAAATCAGTGTGTGTGTGTGCACACGTGCGTGTGTATGTACATGCACCCATATAGGAATGTATAATATACCTGTTCATGTATGGAAATGAGTTTTGCTGAAGAGTTCAAGAAATATATGAGAAGCACACATGTAAATGCATACTTCACTGTCACACAAAATAGCCTGTATTGAAAGCTACTACTATTGCGGAAGTTTTTGGATGAGCTCAGTGAGCCATATTTTGCTCTTTCTAATTGGCCATTATATTAGTCCATTCTCACACTGCTAATACAGACAGACCCAAGACTGGGTAATTTACATAAAGAAAAGAGGTTTAATTGACTCACAGTTCTGCTGGGCTTGGGAGGCCTCAGGAAACTTACAATCATGGTGGGAGGGGAAGAAAATACATCCTTCTTCACATGGCAGCAGGAAGAAGTGCTGAGCAAAGAGGGGAAATCCCCTTATAAAACCATCAGATCTTGTAAGAACTCACTCACTATCACAAGAACAGCATGGGGATAACCACCCCCATGATTCACTTTCCTCCCACTGGGTCCCTTCCATGACACATGGGGATTATGAGAACTACAATTCAAGATAAGATTTAGGTGGGGACACAGCTAAACCATACCAGCCATAATAATGTATTTTTTTAAAAAAACAAATACCTCCTCTTAACAGGACTGAATCTTGGTTCTCTACCCACTACTTCACTTCAAGCAAAGATGTTTGATACATAATCCAGTAATATGATTTTCAAAAGGCCATTAGAGAAGACAGTCCACAGAGTCATCTTGTTAATATTTCTGCTATTAAGACATCTGTTTCCTATATTTAGAATACCCAGAAAGAATGGAATCTAAATATTTAAATGTCTCACAGAAAGAAACAAATCTGACAACTGGAAAATGTCTTAAAAGCCTGTAAAGTCTGGTGCTAGATAATCAGAATCAGCTAACAGGATTCATTTTTATTAAAGCATTTCAAATGATCAAGTCACTGATGCGTTTTAACACTATAATGACATAATACCCTTTTCCCAACTCTTGGAAGAGGCAAAATGTTCACAGATTAAGCGAGTTCAACTGCACACAATGTTTTCACAAGCACAGGAATGTTACTCCATAAGAAATACTTCTGCTATGAATGATGAGATTTTGAGAAAGCATCATTTTGGTATAAAATGATCTAGTTGCCTGTGGTTATAAATGACTTCAGGCCCAGTCATCTTTCCCTTCCTCCCCCAGGTTCTCTTTCTGCTTGATGACAAAGGGAGTTCTGAGCATGGAGGAAATGAACCAAATGATGAGGTGAACAAGAACCTGACCGTACCTAATTTTTTTTCTCCCTCTGCAAACCCCCCCCACCCCGCCCCACCCTTTTGTTGCGTGTGATAACTGAGAGTGTGGCAGGAGGTAACCAACAGAGAGGCACAGACACTTGAAGCAAAGATAGAACAACATTTGCTGCCAGGAAGTAATCTCAACTTTCAGCTTTAATTCCAGCCCTAACACTCATCCTTATAAGAATGAAAAATGAAGTGAACAGTGATGTTTTACTCTCTGTGCAAGAACTAAGTTGTCTAAGGACCCAATGCAGTGACCCTATAGATAAAGGATGCTGGGGCAATGTAATCATTATTATTGAGAGGAGGTATCTGACTTCTGTGCCCTATACAGGGCTATAGAATACAGTAACCTCATGTGGAACCGGGTGGCTTGAAGAGACTCATTTGCATGGAAAATGCCAGAACTACTGTCTACTGTCTATGCTTTGCTGGTCTAGCATCCCCTTATTATAAATTCAGAATAGGCTCTGTAGCCCAGGCTGGAGAGCAGTGGAGCAATCATAGCTCTCAGCAGCCTCAACCTCCTGGGCAATCCTCCCATCTCAGCCTCGTGAGTAGCTGACTTAGAGGTGCACCACCACACCTGGCCAATTTTTTTGTATTTTTTATAGAGACAGGGTCTCGCTATATTGCCCAGGCTGGTCTGGAACTCCTGAGATCAAGTGATCCTCCTGCCCTGGAGTCCCAAAGTGCTGGAATTACAGGCTTGAGTCCCAGGGCCCACTGAAACTTTTTTTAGTTCGTGGAGGAATAACTCAGCACACTCCCATGGAGAGGCAGTATGGCAGAAGTTCAGAGCATTCATTCTGAAATAAGACACAACCTGGTTTCAGATCCTGCCACTACCTCATACAAGCTGTAAGATATTGAGCAAGCCACTTAACTCCTCGAAAATCAGCTTACTTGTTTGTAAAATGAGTCTATTGAGAACACCTTCTTTATGGGGTGTTGTAAGGGTTAAAATTGAGAGCTTATGTAAAGTCTTCACTCAGTGCCTGGCACATGGGAAGGACACAAGATAAGTTGCCTCAGTGTCATGACTACCAGTGATTTCTTAGGTAATTCATATGTTGTCCACCTTTTAAAAACTTTTTAATTTATATATTGTTTTTATTTTATTTTATTTTATTTTATTTTATTTTATTTTATTTTATTTTATTTTATTTTATTTTATTTTATTTTGAGACAGAGTATCCCTCTGTAGCTCAGGCTGGAGTGCAGTGAGGCGATCTCAGCTCACTGCAAGCTCTGCCTCCTGGTTTCACGCGATTGTCCTGCCTCAGCCTCCCGAGAAGCTGGGACTACAGGCGCCCGCCACCACGCTTGGTTAATTTTTTGTATTTTTGTGGAGACGAGGTTCCACTGTGTTAGCCAGGATGGTCTCGATCTCCTCGATCTCGTGATCCGCCCGCCTCAGCCTCCCAAAATGCTGGGATTACAGGCGTGAGCCACTGTGCCCGGCCTGTCCACCTTTTATTTTTTTGTTTTTTCATGCCCATAAACCCAATGAGACAGCGTCCTGGTCTTTTGTAATGTTTTGTAAATTGTCCTATGTGTCTCTGGTGATTTATAAATAACAAAAACAATACCAATGCATGTCTAATCACTTGCAAGTGGACTTCTTAAAGTTTTCATGGCATTGGAATCATTACAAGCTAATTGGGATCTTGATGTTATCTAAATGCTGTCTAGTAGATCCTTCCAACTGCTGCACTTGCTCTTCTGATTTTTCCCCTTTTCATCTTTTCCACATTATCCTACATCTAGGAGCAGGAGTCAGCAGCTGGAGTCACCACAGGACCTGACTGTTGGTTGTAGGACCCAGATGGCAGAAGCCTGAAAATGTTTCTGGCAAATACCTCCACAAGCTGGAGAGTGTGTGTGTGTGTGTGTGTGTGTGTGTGTGTGTGTGTGTGTGCGCGCGCGCACGCGCGCGCATGCTCCTCCTTTTTATTGGCACTTGAATTAAATGCCTAGCAGTCGCTTCTTGGCTGGATTCCATTCAAACTACAGTTGGCGCCTGTAAAAATGGCTTTGGCTCCAGTATCTTGTATGTGACTGTCTATCATGAAGAATTTTCCCACTGCTGATGATTTCTATTTTTATGAATACTTGAAAATACATGTCTCACATAAGAGTTTTGACCTCCTTTTATCTTTCCAGTGGAAATTCTTTCATAAAGAAGTGTAATCTCTTTTATACAATTATGCTTTGTGAGGGGCTATTTATAGCTCTGTGAAAATTAGGGAACGTAGTACTCCTTTTGACTTTCAGAAAAATTGTTAAGCATCAAATTGCATGTCAAGGGAAAAATGATCTCATGAAAAAATCAACAGGCCTCACTATTTTCCACAGTCCCTCATAGCTCCCACTCCCCAAATACATGGAGGATGAGTAGTCATTACCCTTCAATAAAATAAAACTATCATAAAAAATAAAACTATGCTTTATCTTGCTTGATGCGATAGCTATGCTGCTGGAAGGGGGACATTTTAAATGCACTACAAGGATGAAAGAGTTGTTTTCCAAATAGAAACCGTTGGAGAATGCTTTCTGAAAGAAATGATTCTGGATCTGACTATCCAGAACCTGATATGCATGGCTTATTAACTAGGATTTTCTCATACTGCCATTCCTTAAAGTTGGGATCACCTATTAAAAGGCTAAATGTATTACATGACTTCAAAGCTCTCAGGTCATGCATGAGCACTCTTTCTAGACATTTCTCTCTCTTTCAGCCATGATTTCTGTGATTTTCAGAAACAGTAAGATTTTCATTCTACTGGGAAACTTAAAATATACTAAACCAAATAAATAACTAAATGTCTCCATTTAAATGTCAAGAGCATACTCCACAATATACCAGATGTGAAAAGAAAGAAAGACTAGTTCAAGGTGTTGGAATCCTCAACAAGTAAGAAATGTTTCCTTTAAACTGTAGTCAAAGCGATAAATACAGGTTGTAGGACTTATACAGTCAGTCCTCTGTATCCATGGACTCTGCATCCATGGATTCAACCAACCAAGGATCGAAAATATTCAGAGAAAACCATTGCATCTATACTGAACATGCAGAGACTTTTTTTCCTTGTCATTATTTCCTAAACAATATATTATAATAATTATTTACATAGTATTTACATTGTATTAGGTATTATAAGTAACCTAGAGATGATTTAAAGTATATGGGAGGATGTGCATAGGTTATATGCAAATACTATCTCATTTTATATCAGAGACTTAAGCATCTGTGAATTTTAATATCCAAGAGAGGTCCTGGAACCAATCCTCCTCAGATACCGAGGTACGACTGTGTATTTCTTGATTAATTAGTGTGTAGAAAATTTATTTCTGGGAAAACAAAAGATATCAAGATTTCTCTAGTGTGAATTTTAAGAAGTTTTGCACAAGAAGTTAAATAAGTCTCCCTAGGAGACCTGGAGGATCCAGTGTCCAAGGAAGGTCGAGATCAGGTGCTGGAATGATTCATTCTGTGAATCATCATCCTGTGAATTTGTTTAGCACTAATCCTAGATTCTGGAAGCTGGATCTGTCTGATAAATTCCAACTCAAATACATGAATGCTTATAGTGACTGTATTTGTAATCTCCAAAAACTTCAAACAATCCAAATGTCTTTTGGTGTATAAATAGGTAAACTGCAGTTCATCCATATAAGGGATAATACTCATCAGTTGAAAGGAATGAAGTACTGATACCCAAAAAAACATGGATGTATCTCAAATGCATGTCAAAGCAAAAATGCTAAATTCTGTACAATTTCATTTAGATGGCATTCTGGAAAAAGTAAAACTCTGAAAAAAAGAGACCAGTTGTTGTCAGGGGTTTGGGGGCCAGGGGTCTGACTATAAGTGGCATGGAAGAGCATTTTGGGCTGACAGAACTGTTCTTGATGGTAGTGTGGGTTACGTAATTGTATGTATTTGTATAATCCTGTAGAACTATGCACTTTTTAGAAAGGTGAATTTTACTTATGTAAGTTATACCTGAATTTAAAAAATTAACCCATTCTATTCAAAAAACAAAAATGATAAATAAGTTAATGGTAAGTTTGACAGATACATTTAAGCTAATGAAGATTTAACAAATTTATTTATAAATATCCTTTATAAATACTTTCAGTATATTTTTTTAAAAAAAGAAGAGAATGAGTGGCTTAAAAAAAAATCTTATTCAAACCTGAGTGCCTGGCTCTGTTTGTGGCAGAGTTTATCATTCTGATGTCACTGGTGGTAACAACTCCAGGCCCACCACACATCATTGGAGATTTAACCCTCAAGACATTTCTTATATTCTAAGTAGTCACAGTGGCAGAGTTCTTCAGAAGCCCAAGAACATCTAGGCACAATCTCAAAGACTAGGAAGGGGTCCAGACCACTGCTGGGATGCCCAATATTTTACATTCAAGAGGGTAAATCTGATCACTCAGGTTTGGGAACCACTGGTTCAAATCAATTACTTTAATACCAATCCGAAAATGTGAGATGCCCAGGCATATGCAAAACAAATCTTTTTCTAGGTAAGATCCACTTAAAATAAACCTTAAGGGAAACCTTGTGTAGGAAAAACACAAAATAACATATTGCCTTTGGAGTATGTTGAAAATAGCAGACCAAGTGTCACCCAATCATTGACAGTGTCTGTTCAGGCCATGGTTGGATATAGGCATATATATGTGTGTGGGTATGATGTGTGTGCATGAAGAGTGAAGCTGTCTCTTCATTCCTGAGAGCTGCCTCCTTCAGCCACGGCCCTACCTTTTTATACACAGTTATGTAAAATCCACCCTCATCATGTGATGGGCTAAATCAATTTTCCTGACTTTCCTAAGTGTTTTGGGAACCACGCTGTGATCTGAACTCCCAGTGTAGGCCCTTATCTCTGGAAGACCATGTGCACATGTCCTGTCACCTTATTTGGCACATCTGGGCATCCTCTTGCCAAGTACACATGCACACATTCAAGTATGAGAGATCAGTTGGTTACAAAGTTTCTGCAAATAGATGAAGTCAGGACTTCTCCTCATTGTGCATATAACTCAGCTTCAGAAATCCAGTCTGAAGAGGTCACTGGGATTCACCTTTCATGAAATCTATATTTCTAATATACCTGGCTATACAGGCCCCAAGATTTTTATAAACCTCCCAAGTCAATATAAGAACAACAACAAAAAAATACGTATCCTTTGGAAGATCTTGAAAGTGCTTCAATAAGCAGACGAGAATAATTTGTAATTAGCTTGGTAATTTGGGGGCATGCATGTAAAGTGGATGCTACTAAAGTGATTTTTAATGTACTTGAAAAACAGTTTGCCTTTTCCCTGGAGAAGGCTGAATAGTTTTCTCTTTAGTCCTGTTGACACTATTAATTTGCTTTGCAACCTCTTCTGCCCCCTCCCCTTTCTCTTCCATCTCTACTGCAAACAGAAGCGAGGAAAGCAAGGCTTGGAGAGCTCTTGTAGAGAGAGTCATTTGCTCTGGCTCAAGCAAATAGCAAGTCCAATCAGCCTGAAATCTGAATTTTTCAGACACATAATAGGCCCTTGGCTTATCAAAGTCTCTTATCGGATTGGAAAAAATCAAAGGTAAACTTCAGGGCCCATGGAATTAAAAGACAAATGAGATGTCATAATTATCAAAGTGGCTAATTTAGAAAATTAAGCTGTTCACATAGGTGACATAATTGCTTGTCACAATCATTCTTTTTCTCATTAGCTTCTTCCATTCAGCACCTACATGCTGTGGAACAATCTCTGGCCTTGCTTAACAGTATGGGTGTTCTTTTGTGGTTTAGCATCAGGTAATTCTGTCAACTCCTTTAAGAAATGCATAGATTTATTCTGGGGTTTATTCAGAGAAGACTTCCAGAAAATCCCAGTCTTTCCCAACTTGATATTTATTTTAAATTTGAGACCAAACTTTCTTTCAAAATAATTAGTTAATTCTCAAGAGGATTTATAGAGTTGATATAGCATACTAACATTTCTTGGAAAACATTAAGTGTTTCGGTATATGTAATATTTAAAAACCTCAGAGGTTATATAGAATTTGCTTTTAGTTGTCTTCCCAAATTCTGCATAGAAGGAAAAGAAATATATTTTCAAGACTGTTTTATTTTCCTAATGTTTTATTATTTGATTTCTATAATCCAGCCAAATATAAATAAATTCACTCTAACAGTTATTTGTAAGAGTGACCATAATACTGTTTATATGTTAGCAAGTTCAGAAATTATAAAAGATAAGGTCTAAGAAAGGAAATGACTATTGTATGCTTCTAAAGCATACCATTGTAAATGAGCAAGATTAAATATTTTGGATGAAAATCATGAATATGAGATTGACTAAAGTCTATAGTCTTATAGAGTTGTAGAATATGGCTGACCTGACTTATAGAGGGACTCCCTTGATGTTACTCATCTGAAGAGATAGTTCATCCTGATTGCATACAATGCAGCTGTCATCTGTGTTCTGAAATATTATATAACCATAGTGTTTTGATTTCATTAACATTGATTTAGCAAAGTAATTGCATTACAAGAGCTATTATGGTCACATACTAAAAGACAAAAGCTCAGAAAGAAAGAAAAAGAAAATCCAATCAAATCCCTAAATATATCAGGTTACTATAAACTCTGCCTCTATTCATTACTGAACCTGAAGTGGTGAAGTCTAAGGACCTACAGACATAGAATTATATAGACAATTTATCCCCCACAGCAATAGATACAAGCTCAATTACATCAATGTTATGCTTAATTCCCTTGATACTCAACAGTTGCAATCTTTGGAGCGGGGGTGGGGGGGGGGGGGGGGACGGGAAGCACACTGAATGCTCTAACCAGGCAAGAGTGAAGACTACGAAAAAAAGAGCGTGGACAACTTGTCTAAGCTTTCTTTGTCCATTATTCCTGCAGTCTCTGATAGTACAGCTGAGCCCTTGAGTGTATAATGGTTTTATAATAAGAAAGACAATGTGCTGCTTTATAGCAGAGGAGATAGTAGAGTAGAATTTTTAGAAACAAAGAAAGGGACCAAAAAGCCTGAGAGAAGATAGTCTTTTGCAGGTAAGTTGGGCTTATGATAAACGTGTGGCAACATCTTCGAGCTATCTCGATGGAGAACCGAGAACTAAGGGAACACCTGCCAATTATAGATGGAAACTACGCTTGGCTATTTTCAGTAATTTGGCCATTCATTTGACTCATCATTTGAACTATCCATGGAGTTCAGTGGTGTTTTAGTGCAATGGTTTCAAATTGTGCTCTATTGAGTCTTAGGCATTTGAATCAGGAAGGCAAAATAGACAAAGGCCTGTCTTTCAACTCCTCCTCCTTCAACCAGCACAACTGTGCTCTCATCTTTTTATACAATTGGATTCCATTTAAGGGTGCATTTGAAGATAAAGCTTCACAGCTAAAAAATCTGCTGCTTCAGTGAGTAGGCTAGTGTGTGGCTAGAAGACCATATGCTTGCACTAGTAAAATAACAATGATATTGAACAGGAAGTAACATATTATCTATGTTTTCACCCAAGGCAAATCTGTTGTCAACTCAGAAAGTTACTCCCAACATTCATCTGACAAATATTTATTGAGTTCTCCACTGCTCATTACCCTCCCCTCGGGTAAGCCGTAGGTCACCCTAAGACAAGACATCATCTGGTCACTAGAACTGCTCATTTGAGCTATCTGCTGTAGCTGTGGTTAGGCTGTCTTTCCAATCTCCCAACCAGAAACCAACTTGTGACCTTATTTGGGCTGAATTGTTAGCAAGTCCCTGCCTTATTAGTATCTGTGATGAACTAAATGATATCTTAACAGTAATGGAAGAAACCTAGAGAAGATCTGTTTTCTGCTGATAATTTCAGGTGGCAGCAATGAAGAAAAGAATACAGGATGTCTCAATATTTTCATATTTACAAAATGGATCTTGTACATGATACTAGTAAGATTAGGAAATGTGTGCTGATTCTGTGCCTCTTATGCATCATTAAACAAGTGACTTTCTCAAGTTAAACCAAGAAGTGACAAACGGGATCTAAACATAAGCCTGTCTGAAACCAAAGTCTACCTACCACACCAGTAACACCTCAAGTGTGGTCTACAGACCCTTTGCCATTCTACAAGGAGATGAGTCCAGGAATTAGGAGGTAGCATTGTAGATACTTTTGGATGCCTTGACAAGGTAATTTTATACCTGTTAAATGTAATAGTAAAAACCTGAGGCTTATAAATTGAAGGTCTTTGCTTTTTATTTCATATTTTAGCAATGCATTTGTAGTATATTTCATAAAAGTATTGATCCATGACAAATTGGGGGAAAAATGCTAAGGCAAAAGCTGGTCTACTCCACAGATCATTTGAGGAGCATCACACTGCACCAAATGGTTCCCTAAATTTTGAGCTCTCAAGATAAAATGGATGCAGTACAGAAAGGGTAGCACCACTGTTAGCGGCACCTTCTTATCTTTCAATATAAAGGATGATATGAATTCCCAATGACATGACTCAGTTCCGCCATCGAATACATTTCATGTCCAAGCATAAGAACTTTCCCACAGCCTTTTGCCCACTGGCTGGCTGAAACAGCATACGGGGTTTCTGTTCTTGTCTCCAAGCTGCAAGCTCTTCTTCCAGCTTCATCAACTTTACCTGGATGCAGTTTTAATTAGTTTCCTTCTTAGACTGAGCTGAATTAAAGGGAGACTTTCTAATGGCCAGTTCAGGGGCACTCGCTGAAGAAAGATCAAATTTATGTAGGATGCCCTTTGGCTAAGTGCTTGCTTTCCTTGACAAAACATCACTTGAGTCTTTAAAGGTTTATCTTTAGGTGTTCTATAGCTGGCCTGAAGCCATGTTCTCTTAAACGGTGATCAAAGGCACAGACAATACAAAATCAATCAATAGAAAGTGTGTTCTATTTAAACATACTGCCTGTTTAGCTTTTTCATTTTTAAAGGGCCAGAGCCATGTATTGGAGACAGTTATACACAATTCTACTGTACTGTAATTATGTGTATCTTAAATTGTCCTTATTTTCCCTTTTGACACTCAGAAAGAACTGTCACAATTCAAATACATTTTCTTATTTATTTAAATAACATGCATTAGGAATTTAAGTAGCATATATATGGTAAGATATATTGTTAAGAAGGTAGCTACATCATAATTGTAGCCAAAAATTAGAAACTATAATTTATAAGGCTTTTGTTTAGTAGGAGTGCTCACATTAAAGACAGGTCTCTTAGTAACTAGAAATATCCCTGTTTTATTATGAAACTCTTATAATAAATTGAGACAAAACTGTTAAATTGTGTTTTGAATCTCATTTTAAGGGGGTGCCACTATAAAGTTTAAAACAACAAGTCACTGTTTTCCAAGCTGTACTGCTAAAATACATTTAGTCACTATCAGAAGTCAGACTGTTGTGACCAGAAATAAACTTACATTTTAAAAGGATCAATTACTCCTGCAGAATTAAATCTATCCTAAGTAGCATTTTCTCAGCTGTTGCTTGTTCTAGGTGTACATTTGATTCTGCCAAGTTGGCAGCCCCTGTGTTACTTTCAAACTAAAGTGCTTAAGCCCCTGACAGAGACTGTCTTGTTATCTCTTTACTGTAAATATGGGTCTTTTGCCAATAGTGAATACACAAAGCAAGGAGAGTTGCTTGTGTTATAACTTTAACCTACTGGTCGATATTGGGCCTTCCTTATCAGAAGCTTTTGAAAAAATCAGGGATGTTTTCTCATATTCTTTGAGGCAAAATTGCACATCACTAGATCAAAGGGCCAAAGTATAGACTACTGGTTATCCAATAGATAATTTATTATTAGATCAATTTTTGAGATTTAAAAAGTTGGAGAAAATATTTCTTTTTTATTATTATTTTGCTTTAAGTTCTGGATACGTGTGCAGAGCGTGCAGGTTTGTAGCACAGTTATATGTGTGCCATAGTGGTTTGCTGCACCTATTGACTCTAGAGGAAACATTTCTGAAGTGCCAGTAAGAACAAGATTATAAACAGAGAATTCACTCAAAAAATAAATGAAATCTTTAGCAAATATTTGGCAGTCTATTTAAAATTTGCTTTCAAACTGAGATAATAAAATTGTATTTGATGAGTCTATGTGGAAATAATGCCTTGGTCCAAAGCTATTTTATAAAGTGGAAGCTTAAGAATAAATTACCTGGAAATATCCAAGCTAGGGAAACTTACCTGTTTAAGCATCTGATATGGAACTGGTGTTGGTGAGAAATAAAACCTAGCAAACTCAACAAAATGTGACCAGGTTTTCAGTTGGATTTACTCATAGCCTTCATAGATAAAGAGGTATTTTATTTATTTTTCTTTTCCTTTTAGAGACAGGGTCTTGCTCTGTCTCCCAGGCTAGTGTGCAGTGGCTCTATCACAGCTCACTGCAGGCTCGACCTCTTGGGCTCAAGCCACACTTCTGCCTCATCCTTCTGAGTAGCTAGGACTACAAGCACATATCACCATGCCCAGATAACTTTCTGATATTTTTTGTAGAGATAGGATTTCGCTATGTTGCCCAAGCTGGTCTCTAACTCCTGGTCTTAAGTGATCTTCCCACTTTGGCCCCCGAAACTGCCGGGATTACAGATCTGAACTACCGCACCCAGCCAAGAAGTCTTTAATTCAGGACTAGTGTTAGTTAAGTAAATGCAAGTTGGCAGGGCAATTGATAAAGTTCACATTTATGTAATAATATAGACCTAACACCTCTCTTAAGCCCTCTTAAATTGTCCTTCTCCCCTAAAGACAAAAAGGACTGTGGTCAAAATCTCTAGTCTCTTTTGCATAGGTAGTTCTTTGAATTCTATACTCAAGTCATGGGGATAAGTAATTCCTTCTAGGGTAATAATGCCTCTTGAAGTATAGGGTCAGTGCTAGACACTTTGATGTAAGAATAGCTACCCCTGCTTGCTTTTGTTGTCCATTTGCATGAAATGCCTTTTCCCATCCCTTTAAGTTTATGTAAGTCCTTACGTGTCAGGTGAGTCTCCTACAGGCAGCAGATGGTTGGTGAATTCTTATCCATTCTGCAGTTCTGTACCTTTTAAGTGGAGAATTTAGGTCATTTCCATTCAATGTTAGTATTGAAATGTGAGGTACATTCATTGTGCTCTTTGTGGCCTGTGTACTTTGGTTCTTTTGTTTTTTGTTTTTGCTTTTTAACTCGAATTTTTGTTTTATAGATCCTGTGTGATTTATGCTTTAAAGAGATTCTGTTTTCATGTGTTTCCAGGATTTGTTTCAAGATTTAGAGCTCCTATTAGCAGTTCTTGTAGTGAGGGCTTGGAAATGACAAATTCTCTCAGCATTTGTTTGTCTGAAGAAGACTGTATCTTCCCTTCTTATATGATGCTTACTTTCGCTGGATACAAAATTCTTGGCTGATAATTGTTTTGTTTGATGAGGCTGAAGATAGAGCCCCAATCCCTTCTAGCTTAGAGGGTTTCTGCTGAGAATCTGCTGTCAATCTGATAGTTTTTCCTTTATAGGTTACCTGGTGCTTCTCATAGCTCTTAAGATTCTTTCTTGCCTCTTAACTTTGGATAACCTGATGATAATGTGCCTAAGTGACGATCTTTTTGTGATGAATTTCCCAGGTGTTCTTTGTGCTTCTTGTATTTGGATGTCTAGATCTCTAGCAAGGCTGGGAAAGTTTTCCTCGATTATTCCCCCAAATATGTTTTCCAAACTTTTAGAATTATCTTTTTCCTCAGGAACACCGATTATTCTTAGGTTTGGTCATTTAACATAATCCGAGACTTCTCAGAGGCTCTGTTCATTTTTTCTAATTCTTTTTTCCTTGTGTTTGTTGGATTGGGTTAATTCAAAGACCTTGTCTTTGAGCTCTGAATTTCTTTCTTCTACTTGTTCAATTCTATTGCTTAGACTTTCCAGAGCATTTCACATTTCCAAAAGTGTGTGCAAAGTTTGCTGAATTTTTTATTGTTTTTTCTTTAAGTTCTTTATTTCCTTGAATATTTCTCCCTTCACTTCACCTAACCAAGGTGATGCCTCAACCCAGGGGTCCTTGCAATTCACTAGTCTACTTTTCACTAGATCTACTTGGCCTTTGGACTTCAGTTGGGAAATAACAACTTCCCAGAAAGATTCTATGTCTCTGAATGAAATCGACCCATTTTTGGTTATTTTCTCCCATTAAAAATGTACCTCTTCTCTCCTTTATGGCAATGGACAAATGCTTGCGTTTGATCTGTAAAAGCCAAGACACATATTTAAATTGTTGTGGCCTAGCAAAAAATCTCTGTCAAGAGTTCAAAATCATTTATTTCCTTCTCACTCCCTGAAGCACATATTATATAAGCCAAATCACTTACTGAAAAATCTTAAAAGATGCAGTGTGTGCATTGCTGTTATTAAAAATGGAATTTAAAGAATTCATTACCTGGCCAAAAATATGTATTAAGCACAAACGATGTCATGAAAAAATGAGAACATATTCACATCTCTTTAATAATTTTTTGATTTCAGAGGAATATGCAGTCTGTACTATTTATTATTATATCATATACTGAGGTAGATATGTACATTTATGAAGTACTTAGCAAGTATTTATTAAGTACTTGCTGTGCACGGAACTTGCTCTAAGTGTGGAAATACAAAGGCATGCAAGATGGTCTCTGTCATTCCCTGATGAGGCCTTGAACCCTGGACTCCCTCTCAAAATCTCATAAATAGCCAGGGTTTTTAAACTTTCCTGTGCCATGTCCCTTTTGACAGTTTGGTGCTGCCTACAGACTCCTTCTCAGAATGTTTTGAAATCTGTAAAGTCAAATACATAGGATGATAAATACAAATAAAGTCAAATACATAGAAAATCAATATTAAAAATATGTAATTGTAATACAGAAAATAAATGTCTTTTTCCCAATCCATTTTATCAACACAAGATCTAATGAGATTCTTATCCATGATATCACAAGTGCTACAAATTCTCCTGGGATTTGTTGCCTATATTTATAACTGAAGAAAAGGCTAAGTTTCATTAGAGGGTAGTAGAAATAAAGTATAAAGGTGTAACTCTTTCTCCATCCATGTTTAAGAACTCCCAAGATTCCAGTTTATTTCAGTACGCCTGGTCTAAGTTAACGCTAAAGAACAGTTTCAAAAAAAGAGAATCTTAAAATGTTAGCCTTAAATGATGATATAATTCTATTTTTCCTAATTATTAATTGTAATTTTGATGAATTACCCGCAAGTATACCGTATTCTCCTCTGAAAGAAAAACAAAAGGAATCTTTAAAGGAAAGAGATCTTATCAGTAAAAGGGACAATGTGCTGTTGCCTGTTTATTTATTTGTATTCTGCCTTGTTCCAGGAAGGATTTAAGGCGGCTTGTTCCTATGTAAGTTCCTAGAACTTGGTTAATTAAATCTTCTGAAAATGTAAATTAAAATGCAGTAATGTTATTTGACAAATGGGACCAAATTATTATCATCTTTTAAATAATTATGTGATTGGGAATGTCTACATCATATTTATCTAATCTGCAATTAAATCATTTATATATGCAATTAAATCATTTATATCTGCAATACATAAATTCGCATCATCAATAACGGGAAATGTGGCCAATGGCCAAGTGTGTTGCAAGAACAAAATGGCCTGTGTCAGAAGGAAGGGTCACCAATGATGTTCTAATTGAAACACTGACAAATTAAACAAGGGCATAACTCATCCTTACAGCTAGCAAGTGACACAAAGATCCTCACACTTAACTGGCACTATTTTGTTTACCCTTTTCTACATATTCTGTTTGTAGAATATTTGCCTCATGGCAACATCATTGTTAATCTCTGAAGTAATGGCTTTCTAGATAATTTCTAATCTCTTTTGGGGGTGGGGCGTGTACTTTATTGTATAAACCTCAATTAGCATTGCTACCATAAATTTCCAGGTTCAATTTCACACCAATTCAAAAAACATTTATTAAGCACCTAATATGTGCAAAGCACCAGGCTTAGGCATGCATAACAGTAAGACTATTAGTCTACAGATTGTAAGGTCTGCAAGGCAAGTCTCTATTATTATCTAAATAAACTCAAAAGTGACTCTGAACTCTCTACCTTAAAAAGCAGCATTAAGCTCCATCCATCTCCATCCCTCTTTAGGTCCTACAAAAACTCAGAAGACCTACCTGAAACAACAGAAACCTCCGGACCATTAAGTGACCACCCATATCCAAGTCAGTGCAGACTTTAAATTCTGGCAGCAATCTGTTTCCATGTGTTTTTGCGAGATACAGAAATCTTTGCAGAGGATGGAAGCACCAGTTGGATGCCTACGTGCGTCTGGTCTTCTTCTGAAGTGTGCGCACATGATCATTTCCCCTGAGAACTTGCCACCTCCCTGGAGTGATGATGCCAAGGAGTGTATGTGTGAGGGCTGAGGGCTGTCTCTACTGTTCCTGCAGTCTATGGGCCTTCTCCCCATTCTTAGCCTGAAAAAATCTTTCTCTTTTCTCCTTTTGCAATTGAAGAGATACCTTCCTCTCTCTTCTTGCCCTCTAAGACAAATAAGTAGTGTTACTGATGAATTTAAACTCATGCAGAAGAACAGAATTGCTGTTGACTCTCAGCAGCTTTAGTTTTCTCTGTCCACAAAAATAACCCCTGCCCCAGATAGGTCTCTTTTCTACCCACCAGAAAAAAAGGAAACAAAACATGCTTGAAGGTTGGGGTGGGAGGGTATAAAAAACATAGTCTGAACAAATACAGATCAGTATCTTAACAAATCAGTTTGCCCTCATAGAAGATGTGACTTCTGGCGCTGCTGCTCCGCTCTCCCAGCTCCAAGCACCGACCTGGGCACCCGCCACCAGCATGGACGCTCGCCGCGTGCCGCAGAAAGATCTCAGAATAAAGAAGAACTTAAAGAAATTCAGATATGTGAAGTTGATTTCCATGGAAACCTCGTCATCCTCTGATGACAGTTGTGACAGCTTTGCTTCTGATAATTTTGCAAACACAAGGCTGCAGTCAGTTCGGGAAGGTTGTAGGACCCGCAGCCAGTGCAGGCACTCTGGACCTCTCAGGGTGGCAATGAAGTTTCCAGCGCGAAGTACTAGGGGAGCAACCAACAAAAAAGCAGAGTCCCCCCAGCCCTCAGAGAATTCTGTGACTGATTCCAACTCCGATTCGGAAGATGAAAGTGGCATGAATTTTTTGGAGAAAAGGGCTTTAAATATAAAGCAAAACAAAGCAATGCTTGCAAAACTCATGTCTGAATTAGAAAGCTTCCCTGGCTCGTTCCCTGGAAGACATCCCCTCCCAGGCTCCGACTCACAATCAAGGAGACCACGAAGGCGTACATTCCCGGGTGTTGCTTCCAGGAGAAACCCTGAACGGAGAGCTCGTCCTCTTACCAGGTCAAGGTCCCGGATCCTCGGGTCCCTTGACGCTCTACCCATGGAGGAGGAGGAAGAGGATAAGTACATGTTGGCGAGAAAGAGGAAGACCATGGACGGCTACATGAACGAAGATGACCTGCCCAGAAGTCGTCGCTCCAGATCGTCCATGACCCTTCCGCATATAATTCGCCCAGTGGAAGAAATTACAGAGGAAGAGTTGGAGAACATCTGCAGCAACTCTCGAGAGAAGATATATAACCGTTCACTGGGCTCTACTTGTCATCAATGCCCTCAGAAGACTATTGATACCAAAACAAACTACAGAAACCCAGACTGCTGGGGCGTTCGAGGCCAGTTCTGCGGCCCCTGCCTTCGAAACAGTTATGGTGAAGAGGTCAGGGATGCTCTGCTGGATCCGAACTGGCGTTGCCCGCCTTGTCGAGGAATCTGCAACTGCAGTTTCTGCCGGCAGCGAGATGGACGGTGTGCGACTGGGGTCCTTGTGTATTTAGCCAGATATCATGGCTTTGGGAATGTGCATGCCTACTTGAAAAGCCTGAAACAGGAATTTGAAATGCAAGCATAATATCTGGAAAATTTGCTGCCTGCCTTCTACTTCTCAAATCTTTCTTATAAAAGTTTCCAATTTTTTCACTGAAACCTGAGTTAAGAATCTTGATGATCAGCCTGTTTCATAAGAAACTCCAGTCAAGTTAATCTTAGTAGACATGTGTTTCTGGAGCATCACGGAAGGTATACTGCTAGTTACACTTTGCCCTCCTGCAGTTTCTTCTCTGCTCCCAACCCCCATCTCATAGCATCCCCCTCTATTTCCAATGCCCCTCTCCAACCGCTTAGTTTTTGAATTTCTTTTAAATTACAGTTTTATGAAAGCATATTTTATTTACTTGGTGTTGAAATAGCCTTCATAAAACCTAAGCACTTGGAAACACAATAAAAGTATTAACTAACTAGATCTATTGAATTTCAGAGAAGAACCTTCTAACTTGTTTACACAAAAACAAGTATGATTTAGCATTCATACTAGTTGAAATTTTTAATATAAGCAAGGCACAAAAGTCTTACAACCATGTGGAAAAATTAGGTAATTATTGCAGATTGATGCCTCTCAATCCCATGTATTGCGCTTATGTTACAAGTTGTTGTCACAGTTGAGACTTAATTTCTCCTAATTTCTTCTGCCTGAAGGGTAAGTGGTGCGTCCAGCTTACACAATCATGATTCAAAGGTTGGTGGGCAATGTAATACTTTAAAAGTATGATGGAAGAGCTATCTGGAAATTATGAGTAGGCTGAATTTTTGGTATAAAACTTTAGTGTAATTGTAGTTTGCAAAGTTTATTTCAGTTCACATGTAAGGTATTGGAAATAAATTCTTGGACAATTTTGCATGGAAACTTGATATTAAAAACTAGTCAGTGGTTCTTTGCAGTTTCTTGAAAATTTATAAACCAGGCACAAGGTTCAATTTAGATTTTAAGCACTTTTATAACAATGAGAAGTGCCTTTTTGGAGATGTAACTTTCCGCAGTTTGTTAACCTGACATCTCTGCCAGTCGAGTTTCTGGGCAGATTTCCTGTGTCAGTGTTCCCACTCCTCGTTGCATTAATCAAGTTACTTGCTAAAGGCGGAATCTAAGTGTTTGTATGTCCCAGTTTACTTGCATGTGTAAACCATTGCTGTGCCATTCAATGTTTGATGTACAATTGGACCTTGAATCGATAAGTGTACATACAGCTTTTGATTTGTAATGCTTTTATACAAAAGTTTATTTTAATAATAAAATGTTTGTTCTAAAAAAAAAAAAAAAAAGAAGATGTGACTTCTACCCTTAAGGAAACAGCAAACTAGACTTTAAAATACAGACATTTTTGCATGGCCCCTGGTGCTTATTAAATTCTTAATAAAATAAGTAGGTGTTTAATAAATACTTTTTGAGTCTAATAATAACAAGTTAATAAACAGAAGTCTATAGAACCATAATTTTATTACTACAGTTAATAACATTGGACATTTAAGCCTGTGTAAGTAAATGAAAACGCTTAATTTATATATATATCACACTGTAATTTAAAGTAATTGTTTTTCTACTTTTTAAATTAGGGGCACATACAAAAAGTCACCATATTTAATACCAGCAAAAGCAAAGAAACTTGATGTTTAGCCTATGCAGCCTTCCTGAAAATAAATCTCTCATTTCCAGGGCCTTGTTTGAAATATTAATGAGCATTTGTGGATCCTGATTCTTCCCTTTATAGTCCCCTATAAACGGGAAGCCAGATTGAATAGTTTCCTAAGCATTTACTATGGTTAGCTACTATCCTAAGCGATTTATATAATGGTTTTATTTCATCCTTGCTGCAATTCCCACTTCACAGATGTAGAAACTGAGGGTAAGAGAGGTCAGACAACTTGCCCAGCATCAGTGGTAAATGGGGTTGCAGAATATTGACATGGGAAGGGCTTGGCCAAGGCAATTTTGTTGAAAGAGGTGCTGGGGATTAGTGCTAGTCAGGAGAGTCATCCTAAAGCTACATTTGCAGGCAGGGGTATGTTTCTACTGAAAGATAGAGACTTATTACAGTGGCAAAGATTGATGGAGATTTTAGAGCTGTAGCCACCACCCCTATCCAAGTTGGTATCACTATGGTCCACAGTCAGAATTCAAGTCCAAGGCTTCTGGAACACATGCTCTTAAGCATTGAGTTGTGCTGAGAGTCACAACCCATCATGGATCACAGGTCTGGTCTCTCATTTCACAACCTCAGTTCTGTACCACAGAGTTTTAATGATCCTCTTCACTGCTCCAGGACTTGTTCTAAACTAGGGACACAGAAGTGGAGAAGTTGGCCTGTGAGATGGACCTAAACTGAGGCCCTCTGGGAAACCCAAACTTCCTGGATGGGATTCAACCAAATCTTGCCTTGTCCTGAATTCTGGGCCATCCTGAACAATATTATAACATAAGTCATTTTAAAGAGTTTATCTTTCCTTGTTGAGATAGCACTGTATGGTGGTTAATAGAATTACTGGAGCCAGATTGCCTGGTTCCAATTGCAACGCATTACTGACTAGTTGCATAACCGTGGGCAATGGACTCCTCATCTGCAAACCAAAAACCACAGTAATACCCACCTCACAGGGCTCTATATAGATTGAGTAACAACAGAAACAAAACCTAACTTAATGTTATGTGTTTACTAAATAACATAGGGGATAAAAAACAAACAAACCCAAGTGCTAGATTTACCCACGAAAAATGAGAGTAGAGTCCAGCATAAGGAATATACATCTCAAAGTTTTGCTTATTTACCAATCACCACATTGCAAACTCTGAGTCAGATACAGCCATGTGAAACTTTTCCTTGCTTTAGTGTAGCAGCAGCAGCAAGTTTCTTCATATAACATCTGCTTTTATTCATTTGAATAATAGCTTTCATAGTTAATATAACTGCTAAGAGTTACATTAACACTTTGCTATGAAAAACATATTATTCAAATGACCTAAGTGACTTGAATAGTTATATATGTAAACTTATTTTTACAAATAGAAAATAGCATCCTCCTCATCGACCAATGCTGAAAAGGTTGGCACAAACTTAGGAGGCCACCTGAGCCAAACCACAGATCAGAGACTATGTCTGGGAAAGAAAGACATTACATAGATTTCTGCAAGTCTAGCCCAATGTGAAACAGCAATTTGCCAACAGTCACAGGAAACCAAAAGTGAAACCGGAACTGGAGCTAAGGCAATGTAATAGTTGCTACATCCATTCATTTATTTATTCATGCTATGTTGAGCGCCTACAGCTAACTTCCACAGCCATCTTCACTTTTGGTTCAACATCCCAAATTTATTTTTAAAGTGCAGGTCAACTTCCTCACTGTAGTGCTAATTACATCCAATCCCAAGAGCTTTCCCATTTTTTTAAAGCAGAAATTAGAGTATTGCAATAAAAAAACTTATCAGTGTTGCTATATTTATGTATATTTGGATGTTTTAAATTTTAGAAGTAACTCCTAAGAGAATGGAGCACATTTAAAGTAGCGATTTTGGCAGCTTATGGTAAATACCTTATCTATTCTAACACACAATGAAGTGGAGGAGCAGGTCAGAATTGGGGAGGAGGAGTACAACCTCTTGGGGAAACCAAGGGGCTCACAGAATAATAACTCAAAGCCACTGGAAGAACTTACAGAATATGAGTGACAAACCATTACCAATGTAGAACAGTAAAGGTCAACATAAATATATTGTCAGTTTCAAGTATTAGACAATGATTAGTCAGAGATGAAGAGTTGAGTAATGGAAAAACCAACCAGGAAGTGTGAAGCATGGTGAGGACAAGGAGAGAGGCTATGGAACATTTTCTATAAAAGCTCAGAATTGAACTATGGTCAGAAAGACGGCAGGAAGAGAAAAATCATCCTTATATAGTTTTGATCAAAGAAGTGTCATATGATTTGCAATACTCAAAACCAGTCAACATTAGTTCTGATCCTAAGAAGAGACTGTCTGGGGAACAAAAATGAACACTAAATACCAAGCTTCCTTTGTATTATAACGACATGACAATGGACAGGATCAGAATTCATGGGCACATATGGTTTCAGGTAGTTGGTATAGTAAGAATGTCCCAAAAGAGGTATTGGCCCAGAATCTAGGACAGAATCAAAAAAACTAAGGAAGGAGGGCAGAGGGGAGAGTTGTATAAATATGGTCATCTAAGTATGTATATTTGAGAATGTTTGAGGTGTTTCCCTCTATGATGCTGTTTAGGCAAATAGAAGGTAACTAATCCATAGTTGTAGGTCCTAAAAATTGAGACCGTCATAATTCCTTGCCCCTAGATTAAGCAACGCTAGGACCAGATATAAAATACTAAGCTTATCTTGAAAGATAAGATTGTGATCTAACCAAAACAACAAGTTAATCAAAACTTGCTTCAAGACCCTCTCCTAGCTATGTCCATCAATACAAAGCTCTTGTGTCATAAACTGTTCCCAAATCCAGTCAGTTCCCACATTTTGCAAGATCCACCTGGAAATCTTTCAGCTCAGATGCTAAAATCTTGTAAATAGCCCTCCTTTATCTTTGCTTGAATTTAAAAAATCAGAGTTGGGTTGCAGCAAGCTTTGTGTTACTGGGTGTTTTTCTAGCATTGGAGTGTCAGTGTGGGTCAGAGGGTCAGACTGAACCATGGGGCTGATGCTACTGTCAGCATTGTCATCAATGGGACGGAAACAGGATAGATGAAAGCAAAGACAAAGTGGTTTTGCACTTACTCTTAAACTTAAAGACAATAACTCAATTTTCTGACTAGTATTCAGACTTGTTGGATATTAGTCACTATTAATATCTGAGAATAGAACACTTGATCATGAACATTATGGCTTTGTATCAAAATGGCTGCATCAGGACATCATGTGTCCTGCTGTAACAGACTGAGGTTTCTCAATGTCTACTTGTCGTTCAACTATTTTTCTTGCAAAGGGCTTGTAGAGCTTTCAAAATATAATCATATTCTGATAGTGGAGCTCATGATGCAGCACATAATAAGATTTAAACCTATGAGGAACCCTATGAGCTTCCTACCAAGGGAACTGTGAGTCAAGCTCCAATTAAGAAACAAGGGTCTCTATTGACCCTCAAAAATAGGTCTCTAAGAAATTAGATGTTTTGGTCAAATCCTTATTTTGATTTGTCAGAGTCATTTTTCTTTGAGTTTCTCAATATTTACTTTAATTCCCTTGATGCAACATGCGGCATTCTATGCCTTAGAAAAAACAACCTTTTTTCCAGCACCATTTATTAAGTAGGGAATCCTTTCCCCATTTCTTGTTTCTCTCAGGTTTGTCAAAGATCAGATGGCTGTAGATGTGTGGTATTATTTCTGAGGACTCTGTTCTGTTCCATTGGTCTATATCTCTGTTTTGGTACCAGTACCATGCTGTTTTGGTTACTGTAGCCTTGTAGTATAGTTTGAAGTCAGGTAGCGTGACGCCTCCAGCTTTGTCCTTTTGACTTAGGATTGTCTTGGCAATGCGGGCTCTTTTTTGGTTCCATATGAACTTTAAAGCAGTTTTTTCCAATTCTGTGAAGAAACTCATTGGTAGCTTGATGGGGATGGCATTGAATCTATAAATAACCTTGGGCAGTATGGCCATTTTCACGATATTGATTCTTCCTATCCATGAGCATGGTATGTTCTTCCATTTGTTTGTGTCCTCTTTCATTTCACTGAGCAGTGGTTTGTAGTTCTCCTTGAAGAGGTCCTTTACATCCCTTGTAAGCTGGATTCCTAGGTATTTGATTCTCTTTGAAGCAATTGTGAATGGAATTTCATTCCTGATTTGGCTCTCTGCTTGTCTGTTACTGGTGTATAAGAATGCTTGTGATTTTTGCACATTAATTTTCTATCCTGAGACTTTGCTGAAGTTGCTTATCAGCTTAAGGAGATTTTGGGCTGAGACAATGGGGTTTTCTAAATATACAATCATGTCATCTGCAAACAGGGACAATTTGACTTCTTCTTTTCCTAACTGGATACCCTTGATTTCTTTCTCTTGCCTGATTGCCCTAGCCAGAACTTCCAACACTATGTTGAATAGGAGTGGTGAGAGAGGGCATCCCTGTCTTGTGCCAGTTTTCAAAGGGAATTTTTCCAGTTTTTGCCCATTCAGAATGATATTAGCTGTGGGTTTGTCATAAATAGCTCTTATCATTTTGAGGTACGTTCCATCAATACCGAATTTATTGAGCGTTTTTAGCATGAAGGGCTGTTGAATTTTGTCAAAAGCCTTTTCTGCATCTATTGAGATAATCATGTGGTTCTTGTCTTTGGTTCTGTTTATATGCTGGATTACGTTTATTGATTTGCGAATGTTGAACCAGCCTTGCATCCCGGGGATGAAGCCCACTTGATCATGGTGGATAAGCTTTTTGATGTGCTGCTGAATCCGGTTTGCCAGTATTTTATTGAGAATTTTTGCATCGATGTTCATCAGGGATATTGTAAGCTGAAACTGGATCCTTTCCTTACCCCTTATACGAAGATTAATTCAAGATGGATTAGAGACTTAAATGTTAGACCTAATACCATAAAAACCCTAGAAGAAAATCTAGGTAGTACCATTCAGGACATAGGCATGGGCAAGGACTTCATGTCTAAAACACCAAAAGCAACGGCAGCAAAAGCCAAAATTGACAAATGGGATCTAATTAAACTAAAGAGCTTTTGCACAGCAAAAGAAACTACCATCAGAGTGAACAGGCAACCTACAGAATGGGAGAAAATTTTTGCAACCTACTCATCTGACAAAGGGCTGATATCCAGAATCTACAAAGAACTCAAACAAATATACAAGAAAAAAGCAAACAACCCCATCAAAAAGTGGGCAAAGGATATGAACAGACATTTCTCAAAAGAAGACATTCATACAGCCAACAGACACATGAAAAAATGCTCATCATCACTCGCCATCAGAGAAATGCAAATCAAAACCACGATGAGATACTATCTCACACCAGTTAGAATGGCAATCATTAAGAAGTCAGGAAACAACAGGTGTTGGAGAGGATGTGGAGAAATAGGAACGCTTTTACACTGTTGGTGGGATTGTAAACTAGTTCAACCATTATGGAAAACAGTATGGCAATTCCTCAAGGATCTAGAACTAGATGTACCATATGACCCAGCCATCCCACTACTGGGTATATACCCAAAGGATTATAAATTATTCTACTACAAAGACACATGCACACGTATGTTTATTGCGGCACTATTCACAATAGCAAAGACTTGGAATCAACCCAAATGTCCATCTGTGACAGACTGGATTAAGAAAATGTGGCACATATACACCATGGAATACTATGCAGCCATAAAAAAGGATGAGTTTGCGTCCTTTGTAGGGACATGGATGCAGCTGGAAACCATCATTCTTAGCAAACTATCACAAGAACAGAAAACCAAACACCGCATGTTCTCACTCATAGGTGGGAACTGAACAATGAGATCACTTGGACTCGGGAAGGGGATCATCACACACTGGGGCCTATCATGGGGAGGGGGGAGGAGGGAGGGATTGCATTGGGGAGTTATACATGATATAAATGATGAATTGATGGGTGCTGACGAGTTGGTGGGTGCAGCACACCAACATGGCATAAGTATACATATGTAACAAACCTGCACGTTATGCACATGTACCCTAGAACTTAAAGTATAATAAAAAACAAAACAAAACAAAACAAAAAAAACCTTATAGGATTGCTTTCCTCTTAAGAGATTAAAAAGAAAAGTTAACTTCCCAAGTTAAAAAGAAGAAATGGTTCCGATAGAGAAGAAGGAAGGCGCTTTTTCAGAGTGAAATTGGGAAACCATGCAGAGGCCAGCAGGAGGTAAAGAGTCAGGCAGTCAAGCAGGTGGCCCAGCTGCAGGTAAGCTGCACGCCTTGCCATGCTAATTGATGGCAATTACTCCTGTTGTTTCCATAGTTTTAGGAACAGTTGATCTTAAAGTGGTGGGAACCTGCATTTATATTAAGAAATTCAATGAGAAACCTGGAATTGAAACTTCTGCCAAGTGATAACCATACTCTGCTGCCTTCTGGGGCTCTCTCTGGAGAGCCAAGAACATGTCAAAGGCACAGACTTTAAGGCATAGGTGCTCCATTGTTCATGAAGAAAAGGCTTACATACTATTTTCATAGAAATGCATCAAAATTCAGGGTAGTAAGAGGCTTTTATTATAAACAAAAAGTTACCTATTGAGCCAGCAACTTACATATTCCTTGAGGCAAAAGATAACCTCTGTTCTAATGCCTAGCATAATACATGGCCATGGCAGCTATTCAATAAAATTCCTGTTGAATAAGACAGTTTGTTTTTACAACTTGGACTCCTTCCTGATAGACTGATAAAACCTTAGGGGGAAAAATTACTGTAAAAGAATTTCTTGGACTCAGTGGAGGTGTATCTATCAGGCATTGATTACCTGAAATGTTTTCAACCCAGCTTGTTAAGATATAATCAACAGTAACAAAAACATTCCAATTAAGGAGTATTAAAACCCGGGGCACATGAACTGGTAATGTCTAGCATGACACAGGGGTGTGTAAAGGGTTTATGGAACCATCAGTTAATCAGGGTGAGACTTCACCTGTCATTTAACTTTAGGCAAGAGTTCTGTGACAGGTAGGCCATAGTTACAGACAAGATTGTGAATAGTAGACAAGTAAAAACACAGGAAATGCCACTTGGCTGGAGGCCACTGAACAAGAAGATTCTCCTGCGATGGGCTCAGGATGGTGAAGGGAAGAAGGATCCGTGTTCTGTCCAAACAGGTACATGGGAATATTTGAGTGATCAATTCAATAAATTGAATATGGCATTCCCATAATTGTTACCACAGTCATCCTTTTAAGGTTCGAACTATGTGGGACAACATTAGGCTTAATTAGAAAAAAATTTTAAAATCCTGGACAGAGGAACCAGAAAAGAAAGAGAAGAGAGTGAGATTATAAATGCAAACATTAAAGGAGAGCAAAATGCTAAGAATTGCAGGTGTTTAAAGCTGGAAGAGGTTCTAAAGATCACCTAGGATGGAGTCCTCTTATTGAAGACTGGCCAGCAAGCAAGAACAGAGAGAACTGACTTGTCCAAAGTCATTCTGCTTTGTGACTTGCTATTGAGAGCTGAGCCAAGGGCGACACAGACCAAAGGATGCTAGAAGAAGTAGCCAATTCCAATGGGGTATTTGGATGGAAAACAGCCATGTGTGTTGAGCTCAGTGAGATTTTTAATTTGGGAAACAATTTTTTAGAATAACTCTTTATCCCCCTGCTTGTTTAAAATGTGAGTGCTTTTCCTGTTGTGTAGCATTGATTTTGGCATGGCTAACAATGGCCTATTTTACGTGATAAACTCCTAGAGATTAGAAATCTGTCTAGCCTTGTTTGTCATAGCCTAGTAGCACATGACTCCTACACAGATCCACACTAAAAAAAGCCTGTGTTTGGACAACAAAGGCACTCAATGAAGAAGCTAAAACGAGTATGGTTACAGATATTTGGGAACATGTTGGTTGGTGTTTTTACTTTAAGGCATTTCTATGGATGAGTTATGAAGAGATATTAATATCTCCTGAGCACACAGGACACAATGCCCAGCACCAGAGCTCCACTTTACAAATCATTTTACCATTAGCCTGAGCAGCTCTAACACTTCAACAACCAGTGCGAGTGCATTTGCTTTATTTTAAGGTAGAATATTTATTTTGGATAATGGATTATTAAATAGATATGTATCATTTATCTCTGCAAGTCATTTTATTGAGAATGATTTATAGCACATCAACAGCCATTGCAAATGCATTTGCTCTCTTTTGAGGGCTGCTCATTTTATTATGAATGGCTTACTGAGCAGGGAGAAGCCAATTGCAGAGAGCCTGCTTTCTTGGGGCCATTATATTTTACAAGGGTTGCCTTATAATATTTTGTGAATTACTTATAAACCTCTTTTTGGCAAAATAGTCTGAAGTCCAATTAATGTTTCAATTCTAGATGGTCATTCTGGGAAAGAGGGTACCTCTGAAAGGGATGCTGAAATTTGGACTTCTTTATATTATATGGTAGCAGGGTACCAGGATAGAATTATGTCAGGAAACATTGATTTCTCTTCTGAAATTCCAGTGTAAATTAGACTATTTATTTATTAGAATCTCAGTGACATTAGAGAAGTTTCCCAGTTGAGAATGTGAAGAAAAAAAACACCTCTAGCTAATCTCTACCTTCTGTTGTTGCTGCCGGGAGAAGTCAAAGTGTTATGCATTCAAGTAGATGAGGGTTCACTGTGCATGAAAAATACTGAAATGGTGGTGAAATAAAAAACTGGTGATAATTATTCGGATTGGCTTAAAAAAAAAAACTTGACTCTTAAGTTTATCTTGAATACTCTAATGTACAGCTAGATGAAAAAATACAGATACTTGGCTACAGTATAATGCTGTCAGGTTTTTAATTCCAGAAAGGGTAAACATTGCCAAGTTTTGAAGGTCTGCATCAAGGATACTGACATAATTTTCAAAGTCATGGGTAATACTGCAGCACCTCCCCTTAACATAAAACCCAGGGGGTTGACATCAGTACATCTCTCCCTAATCTATCCTGTGCAGAACAATGTTGCCTCAGAGCCTTCCTGAATATTTGCAGCTGCACAGGCAGAAGTGGGTTTTGCAAATGAGGCAGGGGTGATGTATTTTATTGCTGATACTGTTTCACCTGTATTTAGTTCCACTGACATTGCAAACCCCACGACCAATTGTCCTTATTATAGCCCCTGTGTATTTCTCCCCAGTACACTTGCACAGGGGGAAGATGTGAGCATGGAGCGTACTTAACTGCCAAGCTGAATGGCTCTGTAATGTAGCTTCAGTGTGGCATAAATTAAGCTGTCATTTTTTTGGCAGCAAGTGCAGAGAGGCGATTTTCCTGTACTGTAACATTTGAAACAACAATTTTCTGGCTCCAGTACTGACTGACAGTTCTGTGTGATACATTCTCAACATGTGTGCTTCAGGGCTGCAGCTGGAAACTGCCTTCAGGGCAAGGTATTGTCTCTATTAGCAAATCCTGGCTGTGGTTACCCTAATGCAAACGTTTTCTGACTCCTGCTGCTGCCAGTCAGCCCAGGGAGGCTGCCACTGGGCCAGCAAAAATGGCACTGGGGATCTATCAGCTTGAGCAATGGTTTTAAGCATGTTTCAAATATGCAAAATCGTCTTTTATCATGAAAATCAGATTGTATATTCTTGTGCGCTGGCTCTGTGCAAAACCTTTTGTAAACAGGAAGATTTTCCCAAGCTGGGTTGAGGTTTCATGGCTAGGAAACACTGAGGGATGCTCTGAGGGGCCTCCAAGTGTGGACTGGGAGTGCTACTACCACTTTGTGTCCCATGCTGCCGGTAAGCTATGGTGGAGAAGTAGAATATTGGTAAAAGTAATGAGAGGTGTTGGCGGGAGGGTCTCCAGAGGGAGCACAGCATACTGCTCTTTCTTTAAATGTCCTCCATCCCTGCCTTCCTCTTCCCTACCCTCACAGGTGTCTACAAAGCAATAGGGGCACCACTTGCCAACTATCTTGAATACACATAAAACACAGAAAAGGTTACCTTGAAAGCCATCAAAATAATACAACTATAATCACATCAGTCAGGATGCAGCAGGGAGAAATAAGTTATGCTAAGCTTGTACTTGCATCTGAAGTTGAAGTACAAGCTTGCACCTGGAAGGGTGTTGCTCTTCAGATCAGAGCCAAGGCTTTCACCAGTATACAGTTAGGGAAAACTGCACCTAAACTGACTCCAGAGTGGGTTGTGATCATGTTTCAAGAGCTCTTCAAGGAAGAACCAATGTCTTCCCTGAGTTGGAATAATCAAGCTATTTGCTGAGTAACTTATTCACAGCCAGTAGGGTCTTTCTGGCATAGAACCTAAGTCTTTGTCTGTATTAGTTTCCCTTTATTCTGTTTAGTGTTGTCATTGGGTCACATAGACAAAATGTCATAAACCATCCTCATAAAATGGCATTTAAAGGCAGCCCATCCTCAGGTTCAAGTATCTTGTTTCTACAGTTTTTCACATTGATTTTGTGAAGCATTCACTTATTTGTCCAACCAGCAAACATACAATGCTTGCCAGTGGGTCAAGGACAGCCCTAGGGAAACCAAGGTAAGTTACAGATTAAAATTCAAGCCCTCCATTCATGACCATAGGCATACCTTCCTCACCAGCCTCATTTCCCACCACTTTCCAGGCTCATACCTGTGATGTCAACCACACCTACTTTTTACCAGTGTATTAGTTCATTCTCACGCTGCTATAAAGAAATATCCTAGACTGGGTAATTTATAAAGGAAAGAAGTTTAATTGGCTCACAGTTTCACAGGACTGGGTAGGCCTCAGGAAACTTACAATCATGGTGTAAGGGGAAACAGGCACGTCTTACATGGTGGCAGGTGAGAAGTGCAAGCAGGGGAAATGACAGACACTTACAAAACCATCAGCTCTCATGAGAACTCACTCATTATCACAAGACCAGCAGGGGGGAAACGGCCCCCAAGATCCAATCACCTACCACCTGGTCCCTCCCTCGACATGCAGGGATTACAGGGATTACAATTAGAGATATGATTCAGGTAGGGACACAAAGCAAAACCTTACCAACCAGCAAGAGCCAGCCACATTTTCTCTTACTTTCCTGTCATGGCTCCAGTGGCTTTATTTATCGGAAAGAACCACTCATCCCCTTTTCTTCCTAATTAACTCCCAACTCAGACAGGTAGCCTTGTCTACCCAACTCCTGAAGCTTAATTGGGGTTAGGCATTTCTGTTGTCTGTTTTTTGAGGATTTTATAATATGTATCTCTTTCCAATTTTAATATTTTTAAAATCTGCCTATTTCTAAAGCTACACATTAAATTTTTTAAGACGGGGACTGGATTTTCCTCTGTAATCCTGCCACAATGCCCATTATTTAATAGGTATTTAATACACTTAAGTAAATAGATGAATAAATTTATGGTTTTTATCCTCAAGATATATCCACAAATCATAAATCCTTAATAAGAGAAAAAAATTCTATGATAATGGTTCATTTTTTTCTTGGGGGGTAGGGGGTGAGAATTACTATATAGGTCATTCATCTTATATTTCTTTCATGATGTCCTAACAAAATCTATTTTTTACCATTGCTTCAAGTTCCCACATTGCTAGTTCATGTTCAGCCCATGGTCAACCAGCTTCTAAATGTTTTCATGCTGTGTATAATATCCGGCCATTCCCTAGAGTGTATTTCCACAATTTGCTGAGCTATGATCATCCATATTGACTTTTCATTCAGCTTATTCTAAGCCACATTATGAGCTTGTCAAAACTCTTTAAATGTTTTCTCTGCCCATGAGAGCACAAGACAAGGAGAATATATGTAAAAGGAGCAGGAAAAAAAATTGGTAAAATACTCCTCAGGCCCTGGAGTCAGGTTCTGGCAGTCCCAGAGTTCTCAGACCTGGGTGCTGGTGGATGGAGGAAACAGGCATGCAGAGACCTGGTTTCTGGTCTTGAGTTCACTATTTACTAGCTGTGTGACTTTTAGTAAGTCACATAACCATTTCTGAGCCCAGTGATACTTACACTACATATAGGATTTTTGTGTGATGATGTATATTATAAAAGATCTGAAAGTTAGGACTGATTAAATGAGAGTGTTTTTGTTATTCTTGACATTTCAACAACCATACTGATTTACAATCAATAGGAAAATAATCTTTGCTCACTTCCCACCTTTTTCTCTGTCTCCTCCTTCTCCTCACAATTATCTCCATAAAACATTTGAATTACATACTTACTCCACTAAAATCACTAAACCAAGTCCTACAGTAACCTGTTAACCAACCAACCAAACAGTGTGGGAAAACCCATATATTTAGCCTCAAAGGCTTACAAAACACTCCTATAATAAAAGATAAACAACACAAGTATCTATATGATAAGTGCCAAGTGGTTCTTTCCAGTACTTGCTCTCAGATGTGTAATGATCTAGGACAGCTTCAGGCAAAGATTATTCCCACCTGGAACTTGAAGTTTTAGTAGAATTCTGATCAGTGGAGATAAGGAAAAAGGATATTCCACAGGGGAAGAGATGGCAGGTGCAAAGTTCAGAGATAAAATTTGTAGACCCATGTTCATAGCAGTGTAATTCATGATAGCCAAAATACACAACCAACCACTATTCATTGAAAGATTAATGGATAAACAAAATGTGGTATATACGTAGAATGGAATATTTTTCAGCCTGAAAAATGAGGGACATTCTGACAAATGCTACAATATAGATGAACCTTAAGGACATTATGCTAAGGAAAATAATTTGTCATGAAAGGATTTCATGTACGATTTTACTTAGGTAAAATAAATCTAGAGTAGTCAAATTCATAAAAACAGAAAGTAGAATGGTGGTTGCCAGGGCAACCAATCTACTGGGGAAGTGGGGAGTTTTCTGTTTAATGGGCACAGAGTTTCAGTTTTGCAAGAATGAAAAGGTAGCTGTGATGGTTGCATAAGAAATGGTGGTGCTGGTTGCACAACAATGTGAATATAATTAATGCCACTGAACTGTACATTTAAAAATAGGAAGGTAAATTTTATATTATATGTATTTCACCATAGTTCTTTTTTAAAGGTTGGAAGTAGAAAAGGGAAATTTAGAGAAAAATAAATAGATGTATTTGGCTAAAGCCTAAGTTTCTGAATCCTAGAAAGATTCAGACTGGATCACAGACAGTCTTCAGAGAACACTGAGAATTGCTGATGAAGAATTACTGAAGGCTTGTAAGTGGGAGAAGGACATTGTTGGAACTGCGCTTTGGGAAGCTGAGACTGGTGGTGGCATGCAGACTGGCTTGGGAAGCCCAAAAATGAAGACAGGATCCTGATGTGATGACCTGTCATTACTTGAGGAGTGAGATTGTGAAGGCCTGAAAGAGGATGGTGGAAGAGGGCATGAAAAGGATGGGGCTTGGTGGAAAACTAAGATTACCTTGGGACTGACTGATTGAAGGTAGGGAATGGAGTAAGGGGTATTAGAGGTTGTATTAGTTTGTTCTTATGCTGCATTAATAAAGGCATATCCAGGACTGGGTAATTTATAAAGGAAAGAGGTTTAATTCACTTGCAGCTCCACATGGCTGGGGAGGCCTCACCATCGTGGCAGAAAGTGAAGGTCTTACATGGCAGCAGGCAAGAGAGAGCTTGTGCAGGGGGAATGCCCATTTTTATAAAACCATCAGATCTTGTGAGACTTACTATCACAAGAACAGTATGAGGGAAACCGCCCCCATGATTCAGTTACCTTCACCTGGCACCTGGCTCTGCCCATGACATGTGAGGATTATTACAATTCAAGGTGAGATTTGGGTAAGGACACAAACAAACTATATCAGAGGTGGTTCCAAAATTGTGTCTGAGAGACTTGAAAACTAACTGTATTATCAAAAATGGCAACATTAATAGCTTGTTTTATTTGGTTTGAAGGTGCTGAATTGAGTCCAAGACATGTTGAATTTGAGAAGATCATGAACTACATAAAAGAAAATACCCATCAGGTGATTGGTGTCCAACAAAAGATCAGAACTTGAGATAAATGCCCAAGAGTCATCTCCTAAGGAGTAGAAAGTAGGCTACTTTCATAAATATAAGAGGAGAAGGGAAGGAACAGTATGGAATGCCCCCACTAGGCCAGGCACCCAGTGAGAAATTTCTGAGGACTTCAGAGCACAACCCTGTGGCATAAGTGGGAATATTGATGCCAATCATAATCCCCAGAAAAACCACAATCTTGAATGCCATAATACCCAATATTAAAATCCTAAAAGATCAAAACCTCTAAAGTCTAAAATCCCTAACATTTGAAATCCCAAAAGATTGAAATCCTAAAAGCCAAATTCTGGGGAAGGGATTAGTGCATTTCCAGGTATAGCAGGACAGCTGCATCACATTAGGAGAAACTACCACCTTTTATTGTTTTTATTTGCATTTGGCAGAAAATTCAGATGAATGGATTGGCCACTCCATTGGGCAACAATGAAAACTTCAGTGTATTTATTTTTTATTTTTATATAGATACCGGGTTTCACCATGTTGCCCAGGCTGGAGTGCAGTGTCTAGTCACAGGTGCAATCATAGCTCACACTCCTGGGCTCAAGCAATCCTCCCACCTCAGCCTCCCAAGTAGCTGGGACTATAGGCACGCACCACCAAGCCAGGCTAAAATTTCAGTTTAAAAATGTGTCATTTTTCTGCATTGGCACTCTTTCCAGCTGATAATGAATAAAAGCCACGTTTGCCTAAAGAAGCCAGCAAAGTTACCGACTGTTTCACAAATAATCATGTGCATTGTAGGATGAAAAGACACTTAAGCAACAGTGTTGCTGTTTGATTACCAGTATTGTTTCCACCAAATTTGTGGTCTGCATACTAGTGCACATGGAATACATTTCTGAGTATTCAAAGCAATGTAGAAGCATGGCACAGAAGATGAGAAACTTTAACAGGGAATGCTCAAATTGGTGTTTTAAATCATGGAAGAATTTCAAAGAGTAGTGCCACATAGAAAATGAATGTGAACGTATTCTCCAAGGAGAGCCATGCCCCACTCCCCACCCCCGACAAAAAACAAAACAAAACAAAACAAAAGAAAAACAGCTATTCATCACAATGCAATACTTTAGAATACAGTTGATCCTTGAACAACATGGATTTGAACTACATAGGTCCACTTATGCATGGATTTATTTCAATAAATATATTGGAAAAGATTTTGGAGATTTGCAACAACTTGAAATATTTCACAGACAAACTGCATAGCCTAGGAATATCAAAAAATTAAGAAAAAACTATGTCATGAATGTATAAAAAATACATGTAGATACTAGTCTATTATATTATTTTCTGCCATAAAATATACTTAAATCTATTACAAAAAGTTAAAATTTATCTAAACTTATATACACAAACACTTATGGACTATAAATGTGCCATTCAGTCAAGTAAACAAATGTAAAGTTTCAGGATTAAATCATAACTGCACAAAATCAACTGTAGTACACACTGTACTACTGTAACAAGTTTGTAGCCATCTCCTGTTGCTATTACAGTGAGGTCGAGTGTTGCAAGTATCCACTTAAAATGCCATGTGACACTAATCATCTCTGCATGAGCAGTTGTCTCTCCAGTAAATTGCGTGTCACAGTGAAAACTGATTTCTCGAGATCCTCCTATATTTTTCTGATGTTTAGTGCATTACCATAAACCTTGACTAACACCATGGGACCCATATGAAATGTTACTGGTGATGTTGGAAGTGCTCTCAAGAAGCAGAGAAAAGTCATGACATTACAAGAAAAAGTTGGATTTTCTTGATATGTACTGTAGATTGAGATCTACGCTGTGGTTGTCCACCATTTCAAGATAAATGAATCCAGTGAAAAACCATTATAAAAAAAGGAAAAAAGAAGGTGAAACCATTGCTGAGGCTATGCCAGCAGTCATGAGAACTTTGCAGTTTTTTTGAAATACCTTTTTATCTCGTATCAAAAATGCAGCTTTTATGTTGGTGCAGGATTGCTACAAGAAAGGCATACTGATAGATTCTAATATGACTCAAGGAAAAACAAGTCATTATATGGTAACTTAAAACAAAAGGAAGGTGAAGGATCCGAAGGTAAAGAAGTTAATGCCAGCAAAGGATGGTTTGATAATTTTAGAAGGAGATTTGACTTTAAAAGTGTCAAGACAACAGGAGAAGCAGCTTCTACCAAGTGAGAGCCAGCCGATGAGTTCCCAGACACCTTTTAAGAAAATCATTGAGGGGAAAGAATATCTGCCTGAACAGGTTTTTGTTGCAGACAAAAGTGCTCTATTCTGGGGGAAAAAATGTCACAAAGGACATGTATTAGTAAGGAAGAGAAGTGAGCACTAGGAATGAAGGTGGGCAGGAAGAGGCAAACCCTACTGTTTTGTGCAAATGCAGTCAGGTTTATGATTAGGACTGCCCTTATCTATAAAGCTGCTAACCTCTGAGCTTTGAAGAACAAAGATAAATACCAGCTGCCAGTCTTTTGGTTGTACAACAAGAAGACCTGGACAATGAGAACCTTTTTCTAGATTGATTACATCGATACTTTGTCCCTGATGTCAGGAAGGACTTTGCCAGTAATGAACTTTTAAAGTTATTTTGATATTGGACAATTTCCCTGGTTACCCACAACCCCATGGATTCAACACTAAAGGTGTCAAAGCACTCTACTATTCCCCAAAGTCAATGTCTCTAATTCAGCCTCAGATCAGGGGGTCATAAAGACCTTTATGCCTCATTACACACAGTACTCTATGGAAAGGATTGCCAACACTGTGAAAGAGAACCCCAACAGAGGGACCATCATGAAAGCCTGGAAGGAGTACACCATTGAAGATGCCATCATTGTTAGAGAAAAGGTTGTGAAAGCCATCAGCTCAAAACAACAAATTCCTGCTGGAGAAAACTGTGTCCAGATGTTGTGCATGACTTCACAGGATTTAAAACAGAGCCAATCAAAGAAATCATGAATGAGATTGTGAATATGGCAAATACAAAAAAGGTGCAGGGTGAAGGGTTTCAAGATATGGATCTTAGAGAAATTCTGAACCATTCCCAGGCAATGAAGAAGAGGATATAGGAAAAGCAGTGCCAGAAAACAAATTGATATTAGACAATCTGGAAGAAGGGCTCTAATTATCCAAGACTCCTTTTGACTTCTTTTATGACATAGGCCTTTCTATGATATGGGTACTGAAACAAAAGTAAATGGTAGTGTACTAAGTCCATTTTCAAACTGCTATAAAGAATACTACCTGAGGCCGGGCGTGGTGGCTCACAACTGTAATCCCAGCACTTTGGGAGGCCGAGGTGGGCAGATCATGAGGTCAGGAGATCAAGACCATCCTGGCTAATACAGTGAAACCCCGACTCTACTAAAAATACAAAAAAATTAGTCTGGCGTGGTGACACGTGCCTATAGTCCCAACTACTTGGGAGGCTGAGGCAGGAGAATCACTTGAACCCAGAGGCGGAGGTTGTAGTGAGCCAAGATCGGGCCACTGCACTCCAGCCTGGGGGACAGAGCAAGACTCTGCCTCAAAAAAAAAAAAAAAAAAAAAAAAAAAAAAAAAATACTACCTGAGAATGGGAACTTATAAAGGAAAGAGGTTTAATTGACTCACAGTTCCACAGGCTTAACAGGAAGCATGGCCAGGAGGCCTCAGGAAACTTACAATCATGGTGGAAGGAGAAGCAGGCATCTTCTTCCCAAGGCAGCAGGAAAGAGAATGAATGCAAGAGCAGGAAAAACTGCCACTTTTAAACCCATCAGGTCTCATGGGACTCACTCACTATAATGAGAACAGCATGGGGCAAACTGCCTCCGTGATCCAGTCATTTTCCACCAGGTCTCCCTCTCAGTATCCCAGGATTACAATTCAAGATGAGATCTGGGTGGGGACACAAAGTCTAACTATATCAGGTGGAAAAAAAATTGGTAAGATATAAAAATATTTTTAGAGAAACAAAAAAACAAAAAGTCAGACAAAAATTATGGTGTATTTTCATAAAATTACACCAAGTGTGTCTGCCTCTCCTGACTCTCCTTCCACTTCCTCCGCTCTTTCACCTCTGCCACCGCTGAGAAAGCAAGACCAGCCCTTCCTCTTTCTCCTCCTCCTCAGCCTACTCAACACGAAGACAAGGCAGATGAAGAATTTATGATGATTCACTTCTTAGAATAAATGTATTTTCTCTTCCTTATGATTTTCTTAACAACACTTTCTTTTCTCTAGCTTATATTTATTGTAGAATACAATATATATAACACATATAACATACAAAATATGTGTTGACTATTTACAGTAACCACTGAGGCCTCTGGTCAACAGCGGACTATTTGTTAAGTTTTAGGAGAGTCAGAAGTTAGATGCAGATTTTCAACTGTGCAGGGAATTGGCATCTATAACCCTTGTGTTGTTCAAGGGCCAACTGTATTGCTAAGAATTGTAAAAGTTGGCATCATCCCTTATGGACCTGCCCCTAATCTATCCCTGTAATATATTTTCACATGTCAAATTTTCTTTTTAGTTGCTGGAAGGTTTTGTTTCCTTTTTGTTGTTGTCTCTTACAATTTTACAATTTTAAATCGTCAGCATTATTTTTTACAATTTGCTATGCTATGTTGCTATGTATTTCATCTTTGCTTTATTTCCAATACTGGAGATATACATTGTGTAAAGACTTTTAGAAAGTTATAACTTGTTTTATACATTTTTGCAAATTTCACTCCAGGAAAGCACACTATCACAATGTTGACTTTGTGTGTAAGCATTGTTCATGTATGTAAAAACATTACGACTTCCTCAATAAATGAAGGAATATGTAGTGTTGACCCATTATAGTTTTAGATGGCTCTCATCAAAAGACTTAGATTGTCTGTCACACTATTTCAGATGATCACAGTCATGAAGCTGAGGACACACAATTACCAACCATAGTGATAAGCATCGATACATTTTGCTTTTTCATTTATTTATTATGAATAGGGTTTGTCTGCTAGTAACTGTTATACTTTGCAACTGTCATTACTATACCTGTTTATACTTGCAAAGTTATGTATGTTATTATTGCCTTTTTTATTATGTAAAGTGACCTATGAAGGGTCCTTTCATGTTTTTATGTTTCTCAAATAAATCCCTTTTTAAAAGAGTAAATAAATGTCTTTAAAATGTTTTTAAATTATTTTTTCCAGAGTTATATTTTTGGGATTTTGATTCTTCAGGATTTCAACATTCAAGATTATGGCATTCAGGATTGTATCTTTCAGGATTGTGGCCCAAACCCAGTGATTTTCTCATTTACAGGAGTGGAAACTGAGGCATAGAAAGGCTAACTTGCTTGCCCAGTTCCACAGGCAAATAAAAAGAGGCAGGGCCAGAAAAAGCATGCATGATGACCTGACCCCAGAGTCAATGCTCCTCCCAGACTATTCCATGCCGACTGTCTGGGAAGACACATATCCTAGTTCTGGCTCTGCAGTCATGTGCTGTGCGGCCCTCAGGAAACATTTTGTCTGAAACTAAATTTATTCAGCAAAAATACACATTATAGGTTATTAAATGCAATTATTAAGTTCTTTCCTAATGCTAAGATTCAAAGTCTGTAAATGTGGATTGACGACGCTGGAATGAATAATATCTCTGAGAGACTATCAAGAAAGAGAAACGGAGATAAGGAAAGGTTGTAAATAACAAAAAGTTGAGGTAAAGAAGGTTTACCATTAGAACCATTAGAACACGTGAAGAGAGAGAGCCAGGAATGCAGAGAGAGTGAGCAATGAGAGATGAAGAAAGAGGATCAAGGTAGTGCTCTTTTATAAAGGTCATGAAAGAAACACTTTTATAAGAGGCAGACAATAGGGTCAAGAAGGATGAAGTTTGGTATTAGACCATCAGGTTCGGCCGTGGTGGGTGGACCCCGCATGACATAGGGACGCAGATCAAATTGCAAGAATTTAGGAAGAAGGTGAATAATGAGAAAATTAAAACGAATATAGCATTGCTTGCTTGAAGTTTGAGTCTGATTGATATTTCATCTATTTTTATGGTTATTGGAAAACTTTTAAAAGTATTTTTAGAATTAAGAGGTAAGAAAAGCTTTTCATCTGGGGGTTGAAACCTGGACTTCAGATCTGCTTTTGTAAGCTGTATGCATGGTCAAGAAACAGCTCAATTAAGTTTCCATTCCTCATTCGGAAAAGTTCCCAACTTCTTTTTTTTTTTTTTTTTTTTTTTTTTTTTTTTTTTTTTTTTTTGAGACGGAGTCTTGCTCTGCCACCCAGGCTGGAGTGCAGTGGCCGGATCTCAGCTCACTGCAAGCTCCGCCTCCCGGGTTCACGCCATTCTCCTGTCTCAGCCTCCCGAGTAGCTGGGACTACAGGCGCCCGCCTCATCGCCCGGCTAGTTTTTTGTATTTTTTAGTAGAGACGGGGTTTCACCGTATTAGCCAGGATGGTCTCGATCTCCTGACCTCATGATCCGCCCGTCTCGGCCTCCCAAAGTGCTGGGATTACAGGCTTGAGCCACCGCGCCCGGCCCCCAACTTCTTAACATGAAAGTTGTACCCAGGTTTGAAGATCTGGTTTACCATCCTAAATGCACTTAAAAAATAATTATCTTATTTTTAGTAAAATCAAAGGTATAGCACTACCACATCTGGTAATAATACTAGCTATTGCTGACTGAGGACCTGCAGTGAGCCCAGCACCACTGTCAGCACATTGCATGTATTAACTCATTTAATCCTCCAACAATCCTGCAAGGTAGATTTTATTGTCAGTCCCTTTTTATAGATGATGGGACAAAGAGAGGATTACCTAAACTTACCTGAGGACACATAGTTAGAAGGTGTTAAAGATGGGCAGTTTAAGCCAGGATCCCAGTGAGTAGCAAGCAGATGCAAAGTCACTCAATATTTTAATTTACTTGTGCCATCTTGTTCTAGGTAAAATAAATTCTCACTACTTCTTAAACTTTGTGAAATACAGAAACCAGTTTGACTTTTATCTTCAGAAATGCCCAAGGTGCCGTGAATCCCATACTGGGAGTTCTTGAAATCCTTATTCTGAAAAGTGTAGTCTACGGACTGGCAACATCAGCATTACCTGGGAGCTTGTCAGAAGTACAGGGGTTCAGGTCCCATCCCAGACCTACTGAATCAGAGTTTGCATTTTTTAACAAGATTCTCTGAGTAGCACACATTTGAACACTCTCTCTCTCTCTCTCTCTCTCTCTCTCTCTCTCTCTCTCTCCCTCTTTTGCTCTCCCTCTTTCTCTTCCAGTTCTGGTGTTCTATCCTGATTCTATCAATTTGCTCTCCTCCTTTCCTCAGCATATTGACTTGCCCAGCAGAGCTGGTTTTGCAGAATTCCTCCAGGATTATTTATTTGGCACCCAATGTTCTATGTTCTCTTATCAAATGAAGAAGTTACTTTCCTTAAATAAATATAAACTTTATTGATTTTCACAGTTCTCTAGTTCCAAACTTGACTAAATGCTGTCTGTTATGCCCATAATGTGACACACAGGTCTTTAATGGCATAAGACTAGGCTTTCCTATTTCTTGAGTCCTGAAAGATATGTATGGAGATCATTTCTCTACCACTTATCTTCAGATATTTTGATACTTTTGCACACCTTTATTGCCTGCTAACTGAATTACTACAATTCCTTTCTAATGGGTCCACTGCCAACTTCTATTAGCAAATTTTCCTGTATTGAATTCGTTGCTGCCAATCAGGCAGCACCACCTATTCCAATGTTCATTCAAATCACCCTCTTCTAAAGGTATTGGCTTTCATTTCCGACTAGTATTGATTTTGGACCAATGGGAGACACCCCATACTGCTGAGAGTTCCTGTCTTCCCACTTTCCCACTTCCCACAAATGTAGGACTCCACATCGTGAAACTCCAAGTCAAAGAATCACATCCACAGGAATCTGGGAGGCCTTCTTTCTTCCTACTTGCTCAAAAGACATGGCTGTTTGGTGACTGTTCTGTTACTCACAGGTTTCCTGGCTGCATTGGGGTGGTTTATGAACTAGCCCCACACATTTATTATATCCACACTGAGTAGTGTCATTATAATTAAGTGGCTGTTACAATTTCCATTACCCTCTCCTGCTTTAAGGAACCTAACATACAGCCATAAAATTTACTTTTGACTGAAACTTGGCATGTCTCAATCCAGTGCCTACTCACTACTTTTCATAAACAGCATAAAATTATATTATGCTCCCCAAATGCTAGTTCACTCACAATACTTTTATGTACAGAAGAACAAAGATGCTACTTCTCTATCTCAGAATGTTCGTTCAATGAATATGATAAACTTGAATGAAACTGTGCTATAGGGCATAAGAAATTTCATAACATCTGATTGATTTATAAACCTCATGCTACATCTTCAAGAATTAGCAGTGATGGTTACATTAAATGCTATGAAATATATGCTTGTGTAATTTTATGTAAATAGCCTAAAGAAGAATTATAATACAACACATTTTGAGGCAGTTATATCCAGCAACCCACCGTATTTATGGCTTTTTCTTAGTTTTGCTTTGAGTAGGTAGGAGTAAAAAGAGAGGTAGAGAAAGAACATGAACATGCCACTTTTATGGCTGAAGTTCCAGATGGGTAAATATATTATAAGAAAACCTGAATGTAGAAACAAAAGCCACCAAGAACCCTATTTATAGCGAGAAATACTCCTCCGAATAAACGACTGTGGTAGATTGAATAATGACCTCCATTGATGTTCATGTCTTAATCCCTGGAACCTGTAATGTTACCTGCTTACATAGCTAAAGAGACTTTGCAGGGGTGATTCAATTAAAGATTTTGCAATGGGAGATTATCTTGGATTATCTGATGGACACAGTGTAATCACAGGAGTCCTTATCAGGGTGAGGTAGGAGAGCCAGAGCCAGAGTAGGGGATGAGACAATGGAAGCCACAGGTCAGAATGATGTACAATCACGAGTCAAGAAATCATCAGCTTCTAGAAGGTGGAAAAATCAAGGACACAGATTCTCCCTAGAACCTCCAAAAGGTAGGCATCCTGCTGACACTTTGATTTTAGGGTTTCTGACCTCCAAAACTTAAGAGAATAAATTTGTGTTGCTTTACACCACTAAGTTGGTGGCAATTTGTTATAGCAGCAATACGAAAAGTATATAAATACTTTTGGAAATTAAAAATATCAGGAAGAAGAACACAGATGAGTCCATTATTTTTGAATGTTAAGATCTGTTAACGTATTTCAGAGATATAAAAGGAAATGCTTTGGGAAATCTATTTCTTAAAAACCTTTGAACTGCTTTTATTTATCAGTGATTAATCTTTTACTTATTACTTTTTCTTTACTAGTAAGCTGATTTTAATTGCTCTGGTTCAAGAATTGGGTTACACAGTTCTATTACGTACCTGAGATCATTACCCAAAAGCAGTGGCTTCTTGTTTGTACTTCACGACACATGGTTGATCAGGATGACTTATGGCTAAGTGCAGCCTCCTTTATTGGTAGGAAGAATGCTGAAAACATTTAGTTCTCATAGACTTTTTAAGTAAGTTGCTTCTGGAAATGCATGTATGGCCGATTGATTTATAAACCTCATGCTACATCTTCAAGAATTAGCAGTGATGGTTACACTAAATGCTATGAAATACATGTTCGTGTAATCTTATGTAAAGAAGAATTATAATACAACACATTTTGAGGCAGTTATATCCAGCAACCCACCGTATTTATGACTTTTTCTTAGTTTTGCTTTGAGTATTCTGTATGCTTCTACCAGATGTATATTAGACATAGAAGCACAACCTCTTTTGGCTAAGAGAAAATCCCCAGTCCTCTGCTCACCTGTGTAAGGGTAAGAGTGAAATAAAGGGATGCACCAGCTCCTGACAAAACTCCGGAGCATAGATTGTCCTGGATATAGGAACTTGTCATGTTCACTTTCTTTATCAAATAATTTTAACAAATAATGAAGTAAGTGTTCAGCTATATTGTGACCAGATGATAAAATTGATGAGTCTCCAAATTACCTTAACTCCACAGTGAGGAGTAGGGGAGGGGATTCTCCAAACCAGTACAGGAACTACCAACACCACTTCCTCAACTTTGCATTTTGCACTGGAAATGATACCAGTAAATTATATTCCCAAGCAGCCTAAACCCTTGCATCCAGATGCATCTGAGAGGCATATGTGCCAGGACCAATTCTCTTTTAAAGGGTGCCAGAGCCTCTGGAGGAATGAAACGATTATCCTGCAGCTTGCATCCTGAGCCATGTACAGTGATAGAGATCCAGATAGCAGACTGTGTGAGGGTAAATAAATAACCACACAAGAATCCCACCCTGTCTCACAAATAAAAAACACCATGCACTCTAAAAGTAGGAGATTTACGACTTTTATGGCTTTAAATTCTGTAAGTGTTTTAAAATTCTATAAGAGATCAAATGGGACTGAACAATTCCTTCATACCATAATGGAGCCATTAGATGATTTTTACCTGGTTTTATACTAAATGGATACCTAGGTTGCTGAAAAAGAGCTGAAAATTGACCTGAATGCATATGGAGGTCCTGTATTTGAAAACCTTTGGCACAATTTGGAAACGATGTATGGCTCTTATCCCTTTTGGCCTTGTAATAGCGTTACTTCTGCATGTGTCTAATCTCTACTCCTGGACTGTAGGAACCTAGAATCTAGGTGTGACTAGGTACCTAGTCACTACACAATAAGCTTTTCTTGGAAAAGAGAGAAAGGGAGGAGAGGAAGGATCGAAGTAAGCCAGCCCTTTTCATTTGCCTTATGTATTTTCACAGACAAAAGAGGAAATATACTTCACATTTGGCTACAGGGGCTAGTACTCCTGGCTTTTCTAGTGCTGGCTTCATAAGTCACCAGGATGTTGGCACAAGAAGCACCAGATAAGGATAAAGAAAGAGAAGAAGGAAGCCTGGGTGGTGGTGGTGAATTTGTAGTTTCATGATCATCCTGATGGATGTGTCATAGCACCCCCACCCCCAAACACACGCATATACGTGGTCTCAGAAGAATCTCCCCATGGAGGACTGCCCTGGATGGAGGAAGCTGCTTGGAAACATGAGGCTAGTTAGTCTGTTTGAATACTGCGATCGCCCTCTGTGTAGCTTCTCCGGTGAGCAGCTGTTACTTAGTGTAATTAACCTGAAAGCCCAAATTTCAAGCTTGTTACCTCCAGTGGGTAACTGTAGGACTTCAGCCCTTGGTCTTTCCGGGTGACTGTCCCCCACTCAAAAATCTTGAGGGTTGACTTACATGTGTTTGTGAATCAGACTGAGCCAATGCTCCTCTGATCCAAGGTTCCCTGTCCTAGCGAATTTGATCCCCTCTGGAGGGCAGTCCACTTGGGTTGACTCCACCTTCAGCTCCTCCATGGTCACAGTTCAATGCTCCGAAGTGGCCACTGTCCTGAGCAAAGTAGTTTCTGCTGATTCCAGGGAAGTTTCTTCATCACTCTGAGTAACCTGAGGCTGGCATGTGGATTTGCCAAGGCAGAAGGTCAGAGATTGAGGTTTGGCAAGAGGGGCAAGTTGGTTTCACAACCTTTATTGCCAGTTACATCTTCATCATCTTTCATTGAATTTCATCACTGGGGCTCTGGATTCCACGTGGTCAAAGGTGGTGGCTCCTGTACTCGTTTGGAGCATCCCCTCCCCTACTTCTCACTGTGGAGCTGGGATGTTGAGGGGAAAATTCAAATCAGGCTTCACTTGAGGTGGTAAGTCATGGCGGTGCCTGTGGAGTTGCTCCCACGCTCTCCCCTCTTCCTTTTGCTGGATCACGATCCTGGATTGTTCAGTGTCTCCTTCAGGAATTTTTTCCAGAGTTAGCTGAGCCATTTAGGAGGGAGGGTAGCACTTGTTTCAGTTCCATTTGCTTCCCTTGCCCATCCCAGAGAGCCCTAAGGCTGATTCTTAGCAATACTACCTTCGACTCAGACACTACTCTCTGAGGTAACAAAAATGAAATCACAGCAGGTCTGCTTTGCTGAGTCTAAGCATTTTCCTTTTGAGGGCTGGGACATTCTTCTTCTAAATACAGTGGACTCCAGTCACGCTGGACCATGTTCTGAGGGGCAGTGACTGGTCCCTTTAACAACTGAAAGACTGGTAGGGATTTTGAGCCTCTTTCAGATGTCTTGAAGTACTTTTTGAAGACACTGAAGGTGGCCTCCTTCTCCTCTAGGAAGCTGGAAACCGGACTCAAAGCAGGATACTGAAGCTAGACCAAGTAGGGCTTACTCAAGGCTGACATAACCCTCATTGAAACAGGCCCTTTTTGAAACAGGGTTTCTAATCATGACACAAGGGGAGACTTGCTTCCCTGTCCACTGCTAAGTCCTAGGACACCACTGCAAGTCTGGCCATACTTCTGAACACCTGCCTAATATCTGTCCCTTCTCATACCGGCCTTCCTGCTGCACCTACTCAGCCACCAGCTGTCCACCACCTTCTCCTTGACTCTGTGTGGCCTGTGACAGCCAATGTTACAATTCTTCTCTCTTTTTCAGTTTGCTGAATATTCTTCCTTACTGCCTTACCCCTTGGGGGTCATACTCGGGGTCAGAGGCTAAAAACAACTGTAATTGTGGCAAAGATTCTGGCCACACCTGCCTCCTGCCACCTAGTCTTTCTCCAGCAAAAAGTCACTCTTAAAAATCTCTAAGCAATGCGAGGTAATTAAACATCACTTTCTAGGGACCATATTCTTTCCTTGTTTCTTCCTAGGGACAGAAGGAAAATTGACATTTTCTGCAAACTCTAGAAGACTAACTTTGTTTTCTTCTCTCCTGAACATCTGATGAGCATTCTCTATGCCTGAGGAGGATTTTTAACAAAAACATCAATTGGCTCCAATCCCTGGGGCAGTAGTTAATTTCTGGTGCAGAAGTGCACAATCCAGGATTCAAATAACCCCAGAGGAACCCCACAGAATGCAGCTTAAACAACCTGCAGGCCTCACAGAGGCTAGTTTCAGTGTGGTCTATTGTCACTGAATCACAGATTTAACTAGATCTTTAGCCCACATCTGGGTTATTTTAAAAATCTTGATCCAACCCACCCTCTGAGTTTCCTCCTCCCTCCAGCAATGTTTTTTGGCCATTCCAAGGAGAACCTTGCATCTTGCTCTATGACCCACCTGTGGCCCAGCTGTGGCCCCAGTAGTCACTAGTCTGAGTTGTGGCCATTGGGGCTACAGCTGGGCCAAAGGTGGGTCATAGAGCACTATTGCCACTACCACTGCTATCAGAAGCCCAGCTTGGACGCCCTCCTACTTCATGAGTTTTTGACAGTGTGCTGCCATCTTGCCCACTGCTGTTACTGTTTCAATCCCAAATGTTGAGTGCTGAAGGCAACCTGGCCTCAATGGCACTATAAGAAGGGGACTCACTCTTTCCCTTTGTATGACATGCTCTGCTAGGTAGGGCCCACAGCAGGAAGGCTCAGTCCCCTGAAGTGTTAGGGAGTGTGAGTAGGCTTCTTTCCATTTACTATAACCTGTAATAGTAATAACTCCAGGGAGATTGCTGGCAAGATGGCCGAATAGGAAGAGCTCCGGTCTGCAGCTCGAGATCGATGATGAGGGGTGATTTCTGCATTTCCAACTGAGGTACCCAGTTCATTTCACTGGGACTGGTTGGACAGTGGGTGCAGCCCATGGAGGGTGAGCCGAAGCAGGGTGGGGTGTCGTCTCATCAGGGAAGCACAAGGGGTGGGGGAATTTTCTCCCCTACCCAAGGGATGCCCTGAGTGTCTGAGCCTGAGGAACTCTGGCACAGATAATACACTTGTCCCACGGTCTTCATAACCCACAGACCAGGAGATTCCCTCCAGTGCCTACCCCACCAGGACCCTGGGTTTCAAGCACAAAACTGGGTGGCCAATTGGGCAGACACTGAACTAGCCACAGGAGTTCTTTGTTTGCATTCCACAGGAGTTCTTTGTTGGCGTTCCAGTGGCACCTGGAACGCCAACGAGAAAGGACCATCCACTCCCTTGGTGCTGAAGCCAGGGAGCCAAGTGGTCTGTCTCGGCGAGTCCCACCCCCGCGGAGGAGTCCAGCAAACTAAGATCCACTGGCTTGAAATTCTTGCTTCCAGCACAGCAGCAGTCTGAGATTGACCTGGGAGGGTTTGAGCTTGGTGGCAGGAGGGGCATCCGCCATTGCTGAGGCTTGAGTAGGCAGTTTTATCCTCACAGTGTAAACAAAGCCGCTGAGAAGTTCGAACTGGGTGGAGCCCACTGCAGCTCAGCAAGGCCGCTGTGGCCAGACTACCAGATTTCTCTTCTCTGGGCAGGGTATCTCTGAAAAAAAGGCAGCAGCCCCAGTCAGGGACTTATAGATAAAACCCCCATCTCCCCTGGGAGCACCTGGGGAAAGGGGTGGCTGTGGGCACAGCTTCAGTAGACTTAAACATCCCTGCCTGACAGCTCTGAAGAGAGCAGCAGACCTCCCAGCACAGCATTGGAGCTCTGCTGAGGGTCAGACTGCCTCCTCCTGTGTATCCTGACTGGAAGACACCTCCCAGTAGGGGCCAACAGACACCTCATGCAGGAGAGCTCTGGCTGGCATCTAGTGGGGGGCCCTCTGGGATGAAGCTTCCAGAGGAAAGCTCAGGAAGCAAATTTTGCTGTTCTGCAGCCTCCACTGGTGATACCCAGGCAAACAGGGTCAGGAGTGGACCCCCAGCAAACTCCAGCAGACCTGCAGCAGAGGGGCCTGATTATCAGAGGGAAAACTAACAAACAGAAAGGAATAGCACGTCCACTCAAAGACCCCATCTGAAGGTCACCAATGTCAAAGACCAATGGTAGATAAATCCACAAAGATGGGGAGAAACCAGTGCAAAAAGGCTGAAAATTCCAAAAACCAGAATTCCTCTTCTCCAAAGGATCAAAACTCCTCGCCAGCAAGGGAACAAAACTGGACTGAGAATGAGTTTGACAAACTAACAGAAGTAGGCTTCAGAAGGTGGGTAATAACAAACTCCTCCGAGCTAAAGGAGCGTGTTCTAACCCAATGCAAGGAAGCTAAGAACCTTGAAAAAAGGTTAGACAAATTGCTAACTAGAATAACCAACCAGTTTAGAGAAGAACATAAATGACCTGATGGAGCTGAAAAACAAGGCACAAGAACTTAGTGAAGCATACACAAGTTTCAATAGCTGAATCGATCAAGCAGAAGAAAGGATATCAGTGGTTGAAGATCAACTTAATGATATAAAAAGAGAAGACAAGATTAGAGAAAAAAGAATAAAAAGGAATGAACAAAGCCTCCAAGAAATATGGGACTATGTGAAAAGACCAAATCTACATTTGATAGGTGTACTTGAAAGTGACGGGGAGAATGGAACCAAGTTGGAAAACACTCTTCAGGATATTATCCGGGAGAACTTCCCCAACCTAGCAAGGCAGGCCAACATTCAAATTCAGGAAATACAGAGAATATCACAAAGATACTCCTTGAGAAGAGCAACCCCAAGACACATAATTGTCAGATTCACCAAGGTTGATGTGAAGGAAAAAAATGTTAAGAGCAGCCAGAGAGAAAGGTGGGGTTACCCACAAAGGGAAGCCTATCAGGCTAACAGTGGATCTCTCTGCAGAAACCCTGTAAGCCAGAAGACAGTAGGGGCCAATATTCAACATTTTTACAGTAATAACTCTAAAGTAATAATAATAATAATTACATTTGTTGAGTGCTGACCACACACAGTTCTAAGTATGTTACCTGTGTTTACTCATTTCATCTTCACAAACATACTCTGCAATAGCTTCTTTTTCTTTTTATTTATTTATTATTATTATTATTTGTTTTTTTTGAGATAGAGTCACACTCTGTCACCCGGGCTGGAGTGTAGTGGCACAACCTCAGCTCATTGCAACCTCCACCTCCCCGGTTCAAGTGATTCTTCTACGTCAGCCTCCTGAGTAGCTGGGATTACAGGCACCCACTACCAGGCCCAGCTAAGTTTTGTATTTTTAGTAGAGACAGGGTTTGACCATGTTGGCCAGACTGGTCTCAAACTCCTGACCTCAGGTTATCCACCCACCTCGGCTTCTCAAAGAGCTGGGATTACGGGCATGAGCCACCGCATCCAGTCTGAAGTAGCTTCAGGCTACTAACACTCCCATTTCAGAGGTGAGGAAACTGAGGCATAGACCAGTGAAGAATAAAGCTTACAGAACTAGTAAGGAGCAAAGCTGGGCTTGGAACCCAGGCAGTCTAGCTGTAAAATGTGTGTCTCTAATGCCACACTATTCTGCCTTACATGTGTATGTGCCGAATGGTTGGATCATGGAAAGTTTCAGTGAGAACCATCGTGCTGTTTTCCAGAACCGTGTTCTCTTCTGAGGAGTACGAATGAAGATTGGGTTTCAGTCATCGTGCCTGCCCCTTTTTTTCTTTGTATTGCATCTTAAGCATCTCAGAGTCCTCTCTTGGAATTTAGTTTCTATTTCCCCTCCCAACCTCCACCTCACTCCATGTCATAAGACATGTCTGCATTCTGGAATATTAAACAAGGACATGGCTCAAAGACTTTTCAGAGAAGTCCCTTGTTCTCTGGATAAATTAATGGACACGTATAGGTAGGGGGGAGTAAACTATTGTCTGCCTCCCCCAGCCAGGTGTATCTGAACTTCCACTCCAGCCAACCATGACCTCTCTTGTAAAAATATGGAATATTTCATTATTCTTCCCCAAGAGCAGAAGGCAAGCCTTAAAGCCAAATTTCTGATGAGGCTTTGTCAGAGTGATTATTTTTCATCTCCTATGAGCAGGTTTTATTGAGGAAGGAAGTGAAAGATGTTAAGAGATATCCGGAACATTTAGAAGTTGGCCAGAGCAACCCATTTTTCCCACTTTTGCACTGTTCTCATCAAACAGAGTAGAAAGATCAAGTAACTATAAAGGACTTGGCATCACCATGATCCAATGCAGCTGTTCACACAGAACTGGTCTAAAAATGAAATGGCTCTTCCATTGTTTGCTTATTACTCACTTCGGATAGAGAATACAAGAGCAAATGACATTCTCCTTGGCTGTAAGTGATTTTACTTCCATACAGCTTCCCTGCAGAGCCTCTTCCTGCCTCCACAGCCTTCTCCACTGCTGTCTCAACTTGCTTTTACCCTTATACCATTTTGCATTCAAGCACATTAAATGCAGCCCATGTTATAAAGCCATTATTTATTCCCACACTGAAACACTGCAGGTCACCCAACACATGTTAAAGAGAGAAACCCATAAACAAATAGGCCCTGTCCATTCAGCTCAATTGACATTTCCATTGTCTTTCGCTGAGGTCTCCACATAACAGTGTACACAGGGAGGATGTGGCAAGAACATCCATTGGCTGCTGCCTGGCTTCTCTTCTGTAACTGAGCACCACTGGGCCAATGCTGAGGGGTTTTCTGGGCGTGTTTCCCTCCTTTGTCAATGTTAATGCAATGCCAAATGATAAAGATGCCCTTTGGCATTCAACACTCTTAGCCTTTAATAATAAACACTTTCTGCATCTCAAATTGCTGCTATACATGAACAGGTTTTAGTCAACCCCTGAAGCAAACATGTACCTTCTCATTACAGGGCAGCAGTAGTGAGAAAGCAATTCACTAAGCCATAGGGCTGGCAATCACCCATATTTTCTGCTATGAGTAAATAACTTCAATTGATTTAATCATAAAAGAATAACAGGAAAACTACATTGATTTCCAAATCCCTAATGTGAACATCAGACTCTATTGACTCGGCTGCGTCCAAGAAGGTTGTAGCCATTTGTATGAACTCAAGAAACATCAATACTTGATTATTACTCGAACAAAAAAAAATGACAATTTGGACCTATTTCAAAATGGATTGAAGTAATATTATGCAGGGTGATTGGGCAATCTAGAGTGATATAGGTGATAATATGCTGCAGTCCTCATTAGGTTAAAAAGAACAAAATCCATAAATTCTGGTGAACAGTTTTCTTGTTAATTGTAATAAGTCATTCACTTTCTGTAGTAACAGTAATAACACACTAGACCTCTGTTTCTATTAAAGTAACCAAATGGGCTTGTCGAAAATTCATCTATTGCTCATGTAAATTTAGCCACTAAAATCTTTGCACATAGAAAATCTCTCCATAAGTGGAAAAACTGCAGATTTCGTCTCAAACCACCCTTAAAGGAGAATTGGCTTCCCTGACAGTAACTGGTCAATTTGAGGTGTAAAAACAATGTCAAAAATATTTAACAGGAATATTTAATACAAAAAATGCAAAAGAATATAAATGTACTTTTTATTTTAATACAGGAAAAAGAATGTTGGATGGAAGAGTTAAGTAGATGAACATTTGTATTAAGTAGTGATCACCTAAACCAGGACACTTTTGAGAGTGAGGAGAAGCACTATTAATAAGAGGCCAGGACAACAGGCATAAGCCAGGACTATTCCAGGCAAATTGAGACACACGATGACTGTGGAGTTGGGGAGACTGACTATAAACTCCGTCTCTAAGTGACTTTGAAACTCCTAGCAACTCATCCACTAGTTTTGGGTTTCTTATTTACCTGCAAAGTAAGATAATCTATAATCTCAAAGATCTCTTCCAGCTTTAAAGATCTAACTCTCACAGCAAATAGAATGGTGGTAGCAAGGGACGGGGAAGAAGGTAATGGGGAATTATTGTTTAGTAGGTACAGAATTTCAGTTTTGCAAGATGAAAGGAGGTCCAGAGATGGATGGTGGTGATTGTTGTGCAGAAATGTGAATGTATTTGATGTTACTGAACTTTAAATATACTTAATACTACCATACTTAAAAATGGTTAAGATGATATATTTTATGTCACGTCTTTTACCACACTAAAAAAAAAAAATCTGACTCTAAACCAAATGATTTGAGAGTGATTTTAATGTCATCCTTCTTTTACTAGTTACATTTTACTGCAAATGTTTCTTACCTATTATTTCAGTAGCAATAGTTTCTTTTACTCTTTTTACTAAAGAGTAAAATAAATTACTAAGCTTTACTGAAGCAAACAATGATCATTTTAATATACATTCTTGTCTATTACAGAAAAGATAACATGTAGGCTCTCTCCCATTCAAAAGACCCAAAATCCCTGATAATATTTAAATATGTAAAATGTTGGTGAGTCCCATATTAAACACTTACCACACACTGAGAATTCTAAGCAACTCAGTGGTCATAAGTAAACTGGTATTGCACTTTGTGTGTGCCTAGCACACAACGAGGTCTACTGGGACGTGGAAGTCATATAAAAAAGAATTGTCTGTCCTCGAGTAGCTTACACTGTTGTTAGAGAAATGAAATTAACACGCAAAATAATTACTGAGTCGTACTCCAGAGTGGATAATTGACTCCAAAGTTGAAAGAATATGTTGGGAATTTAGAAAAGGCTGAAATCAAAAAGGATTGGATTATTCAGAAGTGATTACGAAGTTTGTAATTAGAATGTGGACTAGGCTTTGAAAACTATGTGAAGTTTGGCCAGATGGGAAGGGATCAGTAAGATCTTCTAAGCACAAGAATTAATATGAAGATGAACATGCAGAAAGGGGAATTGTGTCACCGGCCCAGAGACATGTGCTAGCATCTCATGGGAATACACTTTCGTTAGGTGAAATCAGATAGAAGAGCATTACAAAATAAAATAGTTTATGTATTAGGTGGAGGGAAATATAATGAATTGCTGTGTTTCTCTAAGTATCAGAAGCTTATAAGATGTGGCAGGAAAGATTATTTTAGGTGCATGTAGACACAGTATTAAGGAACATTGAATCATTTTATGAGAAAGTTAATTTTAATTGTACTAGTAAGACTTTGCCACATGTACATCACTTGTTAATTTCCCTTTGTAGGAAAAGAGAAAACAAACCTCAGGAACAACACTTTTGGCTGGCAAAACTATCCACATAATAAATTAATAACATAGTGTTTCCATTGCATTGACTTTAAATTATCTTCTAATTCCATTAAGTGATGATGGTTTTCTCTTCATGACTGTGATTTAGCATTTACTTCAAAAATATATTTTTTTAAAATAGCTGAACAATGACCAGTTCATGAAATGATATAAACAGTACGAAGATCTGAGAAAAGTCTTGAAGGCGGCCTGTGATAGAAAGAGCACAGGTCCTCAAAATGAAAGCCTGGCTCAGATTCCGACTTCTGCAGCTTGTTAACACTGACCTGGAGTAAAACACTTACTCTCACTGAGACTCAGTTTCCTTGTCTGTCAAATGAGCGTTGGGTGAGATGATCTCCAGGGTCTCCTTCTACTCACAGTTGCGTGATTAAATGGCTATTGGGCGGACAGTGGCAAGATGAAAGTGGCGTTTAAAGAAGATTAGTTTGGCACTGTCAGGAAGGTGAGATTGGAGAGGAGAAAGTTGGGGTCGCGGAGGCCAGATAGGTGGCCGTTTCTGTAATCCAGGAATGAGCCAATAAGGGCCTTGGCTAGGATGATGGTCCTGAAAATTTGAGAGATGAAGAGACATGGAAGACATTTCAAAGGAAGAGCTGACAACATTTCATAACTAAATAGTAAAAAGACATAAATATGATTTGGTGATAACGAACTTGGTGAAGTGAAAAGGGAAATTGTTTAACAAAATCCTATGTTGGAAAGAAGAGCTTGTCTGGTTTTAAAAATCATGAGTTTGGGCTGATTGCAAGATACTGATATTGAAATGCTCTTGGGACAGTTGAAATATAGGACTGCTACCCAGATAAAAAGAATGATGTGGAAATAGAGATTAAAGGTCTTCTGCATTGAAATAATGAATAAGTTGCTTGAACAAGCTCAAAAGAAGAATAGCAGAAAGTCCAAAAATTGAATTTTGGAATATGATGCCTATTGTTAAAAAAGCCAGGAGAAGCAAGAAAGACCAAACAAAGAAACAAAAATGGAATTTTCAGAGTATGAAAAACACCAGAAAGCAGAATGCTCAGAGTGTGAGAAAAGCCAGAATGGTGTGGGATTCTGCAAACCAAGAAATAAACCAGTTTTCAAAAGATGAGTTGCATTGAAGTACAGAAAGTCATGCAAGGAGTAGGGGCTCTGGAGCCACAGCAAAAGCTTGACTGATGTCATTAACGCCCTTTGTTTGAGCAGAAAGCTTCAGAGTGGTAGCAGTTGATTAAGACTAAGAAGAGACTAAGAAGCCTGTTAGAAGGGAAAACTCAAGTTGCAAAAATCATAATGCATTTTGCACTCCCTAAATACATACAACTATAATTTGTCAATATAAAATCTTAAAACTTTATTTAAAAATTTTAAGTCGAGGTAAAAACACAGAAATTTGGTAGGAAGAAGGAAGAGAAAAAGAAGATACTGGCAAGAGAAAAGTTGCAGATTCATGGAAAGTTTATTTTTAAAATCTATGGAAGGTGGGCACGGTGGCTCCCAGCTTCAGGTGGCTTAAGCGGGAAGATCCCTTGAGTTCAGGAGTTTGAGAGTACAGATGTCGATGACCATGCTTGTGAATAGCCACTGCACTCCAGCCTGGACAACATAGCAAAGCTCCATATGTGTGTGTATATATGGGAGACTATAATTTTGATAACAGAGGAGGATCTAAGGCTCTTGGGAAGAGATTCATGGAAGGTTCTAGAAAATAAAGTGAGATAAATTGTGGGCTCCACATTGTGAGGTCCAAATTATGAATATGGCCCAACCCTTGAATCACCCAAGGGGTCCCATAATTAACGTCAAAGAAAGAGGCCTCATGTTTATTTCCTTTTCCCCAGCACATCTTCAACCCAGTTTAGGTGAAAAAAAATACTGAAAAAGAAATTAGTGTTGAAGGTCTGAATTTTGGGGGGCAGGCTTTTATTGTAGATTCAGTCCTTCAGGACCTTCCAATTGGTCTGTGGGGTTGAGATGGACATGCCCTTTTCGTACAGAAAATCTGGAACATCTTGACCTCCTTGTTCTAGCAACTTAAGTGTGAAGCTGGGGCACTCACATTATCAAGCCATGATACACTTCCCACCCTGGAGAGGATGAGCAAATGCTGTTTGAGTATTTCACACATGCTCAGTGGTTACAGCAATTGCCTTTTATTGTAGGTGTGGTCGTTTCCAGAAGGCTACAAAACACTGTGAACCAGGATCTCAACTTACGTCAGAAAATAAATCAGGCTGCTGTGGGACAGGAGTTGTCACCAGCTATAGAAGAATCTAAAAATACAGGGGCCAGATTGTCAACTCATGCAACTCTAGGGGAATTCCCTGTACCAAAGCTGTATAACTCATTTACCTGAACAAGAAATCCCAGTAGACACTGTGCCTAGATGCTCTGATGCATATAGGAAGTTTTCTAGATTTGACATGTATTATCCCTGAAAACAATGAAAGAATGGGAGAATGAATTGAGTTTCCTAAAAATTAATTAAAGTTGTAATTCTGAACATATTGTCTAAATTCAGTGTTAAGCAACATATCATATTAAGAACACAGACACTTTGCATCATGAAATTCTGACTCCTCCACTTATTCGTGGCAGGTTATTTAACTCTCTTGTGCCCTAGTTCTTTCATCTGGAAGGTGGAAAACCTCATTGGTTTGCTGGGAGGAGTCAGTGAGTTGATATATTTAAAGGCTTACAACAGTGTTGACATATAGCAAGCTCTATGTAACCTTGTTAGCTACTTTTGATCTGATAGGTGGATCTGTACCTACAGTGAATTTGGAATTGGGTCATAAACAAAAATTAATTTTTCCTGGAGATTGGTCTTAATGTTACCTCAGAATCCACTTTACTGACTTTTCCTTCTTTTATTCATGTTATTCACTCCCTCCTCCAGTTCTCTCCATCAAGTATGAGAATAATTGAAGCTACATAGAATGTTTTAAAACTTATGCATTTTTGTGCATGTGTGAAATCAAAGAGAAGAATGAAATAGTGTTTCCAAATTTCTGACAGATACTAATCTTTGGAATATAAAAACAAGAAATCAGAACTCCCAGTAATTCTTGAGAATTCTCTAACGCGTGTTATTCTAAAATAGTACAACATTGATCATATTCTTTATTCATTATCACACATATCTTTAAAGGGTTATTTACTAAATAAGAAATGTTAAGTTGGTAAGTAATATTGTTTGTAACTATCGAAGTACAAAAACTTTGATAGTTTGTGTGCTTTGGTACAAAGAACTGTAGTGGATAGAGAATATTCGAACACTGGCATAAACTGTGATCATTATTAGGTAGGATGTGCAAAACATAACATTCAGATCTCCTGGCAAGGTTAACAGCACTACACAGAACCACATATCAAAACTGTCAATGTAAGATCTTAGTTCGCTTTCAAACTTGTTATTTCTTGGATTTTTTATTTCGTAAGATTTGAATAAAGTATACTTTTCCTATAAATTTATTAATACTTAGCAGCAGACAGGGCCACCATCACAGGCATGTAACAGCTAGAAGCAAGACTGATGGTTAGATCATGTTGATTCTTTTCATAGATATCATGTCCCAGTTTCTGGAAGTATCCACCTTAACCTTCTACTTTCTCTGTCAGTATTTTCTGTTCTAGTTTCTGACTCAAAGCCAGATTCCTTCAACCCAGTTACACATGTTGATTGTTATGCTATAATTCTTAAAGGAAGAGTTATGATACTTTTATTCATTTTCCCAATTTCTCAACTGATTCTTCTCAAGATTCAACATTTAGAAAAACAAATTTCCCAAAAAAATCCAGAAAGGAATTCCCACATGGAAATTCAAGAATGGACTTGACTAGAAGGACAAAACAACAAACAGCTCATAGAGGAATGGTGTCCACAGAGGGTGACTTACCAGAAAGCTAATGAAAGCTGAAGCTGTAGGCCCCTGACTTGCTCCAACCCATTCTGAGGATCTGGGAAGGGACCCTACAATATGTGTACATGGTCAAAATGTTCTGTACCAAAAATATGTATAACTACTATATATCAATAAAAAATTTTAAAAAATTACACTACTTCAAAAGTAAAAATTAAAGATGGCTCTCTAATTATACAACTTTCAACTCCACAATATCTGACTCCATTCCTGGATGCCATGGGAAGGCAGCTATAACACCAACAACAAAAAGATTAGCTTTGTTAGATGGAGCCTGGTGAAATAGGATAATATAATTCATGCTCCATAAACTCAGCTGCATACAAAAATGAGGAAGTGTAGCGTGTAAGGCAATAGGGACAGGTGGGGCCCGTGGTGACTGTCACAGGACATGCCCTTCTGAGGGAACCTGCCACCTACTCCACTCAAGCCAATTGATACCATATGACAATGAGGTCTCAGCTAAGTCAGATCATCCAATTATTCAAGAGAATCTAGAAATCTTAATTTGTATATGAATCTCCCAATTTCTGAATCTTAGCAACTAATTAAACATGTTTTAGATATTGTACTGGCCAAACAAAATGTGTCAGTGAAACATGGTATTCTACAAATTGGCTGCTGGCTCACAATCATTAAATACCTGATCTCTTTGAGATCTCATGACCCCAAGAGTAAGCCCATTTACTCCAAATAGCTAGTCTGAGGCCCATCCTTCTCCACTCCAGAGCCCATCCTGAGGCTTTGCCCTTCCATAGGGGCATCTTCCATTTCCTGTCTATAACCCATCAAAGCCTGATTCCATCAGTGGTCCCTGACTTCCCCAAAATGATAGAAGAGATGCTACCTAACTAAAAACCTGGGTTCAAACAGGAGTACTTTTTAGAAGGATTTACATCTTAAAAGAGAACACTCGTAGGCTGGGCACAGTGGCTCATGTCTGTAATCCCAGCACTTTGGGAGGCCAAGGCAGGTGGATCACTTGAAGCCAGGAATTCGAGAGAGACCAGCCTAGCCAACATGGTGAAACCCCATCTCTACTAAAAATATAAAAAGTAGCCAGGCATGGTGGTGTGCGCCTGTAGTTCCAGCTACTTGATTGGCTGAGGCAGAAGAATCGCTTGAACCCAGGAGGCGGAGGTAGTAGTGAACCGAGATCACACCACTGTACTCCAGCCTGGGCAACAGACTGAGACTTCTCAAATAATAATAATAACAACAACATTTTTTTTTAAAAAAGAGAAAGCTTGTGAACCCAAAGCCACTTTTAAGTTGCCTGAGGGAATAAAATAAAATGTATTGCACAACTTCCTGGGAGACATTTAGGAAAAGTCAAGAATCTTCTTGGATCTCCTAAATTCCATCAGCATCTAATAGACACTAAGGAGCAGGGATAGCTCTGCCTCATTCGTTCATTATTTTATTCATCAAGAAAATGGGGTTTAGTTTATGCCATGTGCTAGGCATAAAGATGGGTCACAGGGGCAAAGGACAGATAGGCCTGGTAAGAGCCTTGTCTTCAAGGTTAGCACAAACCTGTTAAAGAAGACAGATAAGTAAATGGGCTGTTACATTGCACTGCCTCAGAGTCCAAGACTGAGACTCTTCAGAGGGGGCTGTAGACCCATGTCCTGTCCTTTCTAGTTCCCTCTTCTTCCTTTCTGCCACCCTATAGGTCTTCCCTCACTCCAGGCCCTGCCTCTACCTTTTTTTTGTTTGTTTGTTTGTTTGTTTGTTTTTTTGAGACGGAGTCTCGCTCTGTCGCCCAGGCTGGAGTGCAGTGGCCGGATCTCAGCTCACTGCAAGCTCCGCCTCCCGGGTTTACGCCATTCTCCTGCCTCAGCCTCCCGAGTAGCTGGGACTACAGGCACCCGCCACCTCGCCCGGCTAATTTTTATTTTTATTTTTTTAGTAGAGACGGGGTTTCACCGGGTTAGCCAGGATGGTCTCCATCTCCTGACCTCGTGATCCGCCTGTCTCGGCCTCCCAAAGTGCTGGGATTACAGGTTTGAGCCACCGCGCCCGGCCGCCTCCACCTATTCTTAACTCTCAGGTGTGATAGAGCTTCCTAACCCGTGACTGGCCTCTCTGTACAACCTGGTTTCTACCAAGACAGTGAATTTAGCAACTGGGTACCACTGGCCCACTCTTGTCTCCAAATGCCTTTGGTTTTTTCACCTGCAAACTGTGACCCATGCTGCTCCACCAACCAGTAACGTATTTGGCTTGTTCCTTTGCCATTGCTCTTGTGCTGTTCTGCTTTACTGTTAAGTTAGTTGATTCTATTTCTCTTTTGTTATCAATCCGCAAGGTGCAGAGTCATGTCTTTTTAATCCGTGCGTTCCCCAGAGTGTGTTTGTGGGTTTGTGGTTTTGGTGCTCAATAAATGTTGATGTAAGTGTAATATCCCACCTTTCAATCTGTTTGTAGAAATTCTAACTACCTTTGAGGACTAAGTAAAGTGCTGTCTTTGTCAGGCAGCCTTCTCTGATCACCTCAGCCTCAAAGAATGGTCTCTTCTTGCTTGGAATATCTGGTTTTGGGTTTTAACTGCTGTCACTGCCTTCCTCACACAGGGCTTAGTACTGTAAGCACTGTGTATGTGTGTCTCAGCTCTACTAGACTAATTTTTCTGAGGGTGGGTGGAGTTTCTTCAGATCTTGCCATGTTCCATAGTAAATAGCATGTGGCATTGCCCATAGTTGGATTTCAATGTGTATGTACTGAATTAGTGTGACCGAACAAATGCATGAACTGAGTAAATGAATAGGGCAAGCTTTGAGGAGGTAGTCAGTCCAGAACTGATTTCGCCCAACTACCCCCTTCCTTTATGCTTAGATGTCAGAGTTTGATACATAGTTTATATGGGTGTTTTTATGTCTCATAAGTGCCTATAAAAATAATGATTGTCATTCATTTAATTTCCCAAGTAACCAAGAACCACAAGTCCTTTTGTGTTAAATCCTTATTGAAGAATGTCTTTATGGTAACAGGTAGAAGAAGTTCATTATGATGTCCAGATCATTATACAGTCTATACAATATTAACTCTTCAACAGCTATGAAGGTGCTTAAGACTCTTTACTTTTGCTGAGTTGAAAACAGGTAGCTGTATTTTTTACATTATGTCTGTAACGTTTTTTTCTCTGTTCTCTTACATGTTGCTATTACTACTTTCAGTAGCCTTCTCCCATCCTCTCTCATCAATTTAGCTTACTTAATCAACAATTGTTTATTGACCATCTATTATGTGTCTTTAAATCTGCTATGGACCTGAAAAGCAGACATCTCAGTTTGTTCCAGTGGCATTGAAAAAATAAATTGGAGTGTGGAATCATGTATTAGTAAAACAACCACACTTCGGTGCACGGATTTTGGAAATTCTATTTTGGATTCAGAGTGAGGAAGTAGATATGTCACTCTCAGCTGTATTCCAGAGAACAGAGTCAGTTGAATTATTAACTAGGGGATGAGTACCATATGACTGGACTGATGGTCTCTAAAACGGATTTGATAGCCAAAGAGATGAAAGGATTGACTCCATTCCTCAGTGAAACCAAGTTGCAATTCGGCATCCTGACTTCTCTCCTCTTGATTTTGCCAATAAGCATGTTATCTCCTCATAATAAATCACTGGAGAGGTTGTTAAAATAATGGAGGAAAACAAGGGAGAATGGTATTGAGGAAAGAATAAGAAAACCATAAAACCATACTCTGCAAAAACTAATAGCATGATATAGTCGAGAAATTAACAGGGTTGTTTTTTGTTGTTCTTCCTTTCCGGCAAGAAACAAAAAAAAAAAGAGTGGCCAGTTACACAACATTTCTCATGAATATTTTCATAGCCACAGAATAGACAATGTAATACTTTCAATAGTAATGGATTACAGATCTATCTAAAATATAACAATAGCTCACAAATCAGTGTTTAGGGCAATAAACAGCTGCATCATTAATTTCTACCTCAGATTCATGAGTGATTACACTTCGTATCTCTAAAAGTCCATAGACTAACTATTGGAAATGAAAATAATGTGCCATTGATTTGAGCAGCCTTTTAGAATACAGGAATAATGATCTGAGGGATTTTTAATTATCTAAACTCCACCAAGAGCCCTTGAGAGCTTTTCAAAAAAAAAAAAAAAAAAAAAAGAACATGACCCAATATATAACAGGTGCCTGAGAAAATGTGATGTGCTTTGGACGAATTTAGATTCTATAGCAAAGAGGCTATCATAACACAGAGAATTGAGTCCGTTGTGCCTCAGAGGAGACTGGGCAGAGAAACTTTCAAGAAAGGCAGATGAACTCCCCGTACAGGAATTTTTATACTGGAGTAAATAGTATGCAGCCATCTTGGTGGTTACAGTTTTATTATCTGCATATGCCTGAGGACTGTTGCAAGTCATAAACACATGCCAAATGACACCAGAGACAAGTGTGGTATTGGCTGCCTTTTCACCTTGAATCCATTTGTGTGTTAAATAGCTGATGTGATGGGCTTTTTTTTTCCCTTGCACCTATAAGCCAAAGTCATTGTCCTGTCAATGTATAATGCTTTTATATTTTGGAGTGCTAGCCACGGGATTTTTCCACTGCATAATGGATTGGCAGCTGCATCAATAGTCGGACTTAATGTGTATAGGAGGGGAGAAAGAAAGGAAATTGGGTCCAAGACAAAAGAAAATGAAGAGGACATTTTCTATTTGGAATGCTGGGCCTGAACCCCTCTCAGTAAAGAGCTTCTTAGGCTGTCCTGGGCAAGCTATTTGGTTTCTCCTCCAATGATTTCAGAGTCCCAAGGCTCATCGAAATGGCAAATGTTTTTCAATGAACCTGTTACCCCTCAAATTTCTGAAGAGTTGAGCCCTGGAGGAAATTGATATGATGCACACCTACCCTTAGGCTCCACTTGCAGTGTTTCCTAAGCCCACTTTTGTCTGGTTTCTAATCCATCAGGTATTAATTTGATATTTCTGAAGTGCTTAGTGGTGTTTGTCTATGAAAGGGGCTGTGGAAAAGCAGGCTGATGGATTGGCTGTGCATTTGACAGGAATTCAAATCTGAAAAACAAGCCTACTTATCTGAAGGTGCCAAATAACCATCATATGTTTCCCTAAAATGAAAGCGATACATAAAAATCTTGTAAGATGGGGACACTAATTTCCATGTTTGCTACACCATTTTAGCACTCCCATAAACCTGTAGTAGCTTTAACAGAAATATGGCTGGATGTGGCATATTTTATTCTTCAGTATGCAAGCCTAATGAATAGAAACTTTAACACAGTCTTAAATAGTCCCTGCATCCAAACTTGGTTAAATATTTTTAAAACACATACAGTTTATGCTCTACTTTTAATATTTGGAAGGGATAATCTAGTATTTGGTTATGTTTTATAGGATCAGGACTAGTGTGAGAAGACAAACTGAAAATCTTAGAATGAAGGTTTCTGCCTAAATTATGGCCCAACCTCATGGATTTAAAAGAAAGTCACCCAAATCAGCATTGCTCTTTATTTTGCCAAACATGATAATTTTACCAAAGCAGCCTCTTATTCTCCCTCTCCCATCCATGAACCTCCGATGATGGTCCCCACCCTGACTCTTTGGTAAATCCATTGTATGAGTACTCCATGAGGACTAAGTTAAAGGTGAGAATTTTAAGTTCTTATTCATCTCAGAAATGAAACTGGTGAATTGAGCTAAAAAATGTCCTATATTAAGCTAAATTCTGTGTAAGCAAAGCTTAAGCATATATGCTTATGTATATAGAAGAAAAGTATGTTTTATCCTACTGAATTTTTAAAATAAGCTATTCCTAATATGAAACTAATATACCACATACCAAAATAAATAAATAAATAAAAGAACATTCAAATAAACGAAAGGATGAAATGGAAAGATAATCACATTTAACCTTTGGTGTCCATCTTTTGAGGTTTATACTTACATAACACAGCCGATCCTCAGTATCCTCTGGGGCTGGTTCCAGGGCGCCCACAGATTTTGTGGGTTCTGTATTCTGTTGCGTTTTTCAAATATTTTTTATCTGTAGTTAGTTATATCTGTGGACACAGAACCTGCAAATATAGAGACTGTATATAATCATAGATAGCTGATTTTTACATAACAGGCTTGAGTATAATGAAATATACTTAAATATAATTAAAATACATATTTTTAGATAATGGTGGTTGCACAACAATATGAGTATACTCAATGCCACTGAACTGTACATTTAAAAATGGCTAAAATAATAAGTTGCATGTCTGCTTTATCACAATTTTTAAAATACAAATTTTTAAAATAAAATGAGATGCTAAAGAACATGTTTCTTTGTTATTCTCATTTTAACCTGATATATTACAAGTACTGTATCTCTCCATATCAGCCAATACAATTCAAGAACATCATCTTTAATTGCTATAAAATATTCTGCTTTGTGGATATGTACTTTAGATTATTTAAATCAGGGATTCTCACTCTGGCTGCATATTATAGTCACTTGGACAGTTTATAAAATACAGATGATCAGGTCTTAACTCATGAAAGTCTTATTCAATTGGTCAAGGGAGGGACTTTTGGGCATCAGCATTTTTTTAAAACTTCCCAAGTGATTCTAATAGTTAATCAATGATGGCCAACACTGACTTTTTATCTTTTCTTATTAAGATACCTGTCTAAGAAAAGATAATTAAAGAAAAGATTATTTTAATTGTCTTTTCTTAAACAGGTAAGCCATTTCCTGTTTTTTACAATTATATGTAACTCTGAAAAGATTAAGTTTAAAAGGATTTCGTAGCATATACCCATAGTTACTTATCTTTTACTGAGTATGATGACCATATACTCTATCTTACAAACTAGGACACTTCTGAAAGCGAAAGGAGATATGATTGTTCATTATTCCAAGACAAGATCTATGCAAACCAGGCTTATCTGTGGCAAACTGGGTCACAGATGATTGCACTAGTCAAAACATATAAACTTTTAATACGTTTGGTAGTTTTTACCTAAAGGCCATCCAAAATCAGCATACCAATTACATCCATAGTTTTTGAAAGAACCTGTACTCTGAAATCCACAAAATTTAAAAGTATATTTCTTTTAAAAAATATTTATTGGAAAACTACTATATGCCAGCTTGTGCTAGATATGGGGAATAATTGTGAGGAGCAAGCAACACATAGTTTCCATTTCATAAATTTACCAGGAATTACAGACATTATAAAAGTGCATGATGCCATAGATATTATCATTTTACTCAACCTTGATAAATTTATTAGGCAAAAATTGTACTTTCTTATTTTCCTTTGTATTCATTTGGTCACACATAAAATTGAACATATTGTTTATTATCTGTATTTCTTCCTTCATGCATTATCCATTCATTTCTCTTCCCATTTTGCTATCATATGTTTATAGCTTTTTTCCAGTTTTTTATTTGATTTTGAAATTTGTTTATGATAGGTTGTGATAGAAGATTAAAACTATTTCTGACTTTGATACTATAATTCATCTTTAGCTCATAATTAATAACTTGGTATAAAAAGAGGTAAGGATCTTATATTAATGATTTCAAGTAATTAAACAATTGCTCATTAGCATTTATTGAAAAAAACAAATTATTTTTTGTTTTCCCCGGCTAATTTGAAATGCCCTCTTTAGCATGCAATAGAATCTCATATATATACAGATCTGTTTCAGGGATTTCTATGCATTCCTCTGTGCTTTCTCTCTGTTCTTATAATATTATCTCACTAATTTAATTATTTTGTGTCATACTATGGGTTGATCATCTGTGCAAGTCTTCCTACCAGATTCTTCTTTTTTAAATGCGTTATTGGTTACTTTTGCCTTTTCAATTTTTTTTTTTTCAGGTAAATTTTAGAGGCAGGTTGTTGAGTTCCCACAAAATTCCTATTGGAATTTAATTGTTATTTTATAAGATAGATAGATAGATAGATAGATAGATAGATAGATAGATAGATAGATTAGTTTAAGGAGAATTAACTTTACAAGATTGATGTTCATCCAGGAACTGGATATGTCTCTCCACTTATTCAAATATTCTTCTATATGCTTTATTTTTCAGATTTTTCAGGTCTTTTCCCACAGGTCCCGCGTATGTCTTGTTAGGTTTATTTCTAAATATTTCTTTGTTTGCTTTGTTTTGCATTTATGGGTGTGTGTGTATATGTCTGTGTAAAGGAAATTTTTTAAGCCCATTTATATTGTCTAAATGATAGCTTCATCCTACTGATTTTTTCCAGCTCTATCTGATAGCATACTACTATGCTATATAAGACAACAACATATACCAACAACTTGCATAAATATATCCCTCTAATTTGAGTTATTTTGCTCTATTTTAATTAAAAATATTAGATAGTAATGATCTGGCTTACTTTAGGCTCAATCCATAATAATTTGCACCGTCCATTCTTTAATTCACCATATATCATTGAGACCCATCTATGGCTTCACACTGAGATAGGTATGGAGGTATGACAGTAACGAGTGGGACGAGAGTTATGAACAAGATACGCGCAGGGGATCTAATTTAGCTGCAGTACCAGTTAGGCAAAGTTCCCCTGAGAAAAATGATATGTAAGCTGAGGCTTGAAGCGTGCACAGGATTTAACCAGGCAAAGAGGAAGAGAAAGAATATTTAGAACACGGACAACAGTAGGGAAGGACTCTGAGCCTGGGCAGAGTAGGCAGAAGAGTGACTCTGAATGCAGCTTGTGTGTTGGAGGGACCAATGCCACAGGGCATTTGGGACATGCTAAGGCTTATGTATCTTATCTCGGGAGCAGTGAAAAGCAATGAAGTGTTGTGTGAGTCCATTTTCATGCTGATAAAGACATACCTGAGACTGGGCAATTTACAAAAGAAAGAGGTTTAATGGACTTACAGTTCCACATGCCTGGGGAAGCCTCACAATCATGGGGAAAGGCAAGGAGGAGCAAGTCATGTTTTACGTGGATGGCAGTGGGCAAAGAGAGAACTTGTACAGGAAAACTCCATTTCATTCACTATGATGAGAATAGCGTAGGAGTGATCCACCCACATAATTCAATCACCTCCTACCAGGTTCCTCCCATGACACGTGGAAATTGTGGGAGTTACATTCAAGATGAGATTGGGGTGGGGACACAGCCAAGCCATATCGAGGGTCTAAATAAGGAAGTGACATAAACATGTCTCTAGTTTTGAAAGATAATCTGGATACCAGTGTGGTGAATGAACTCTAGAAAAGCAAGAGAATTTGTGGGGTGAATAATAACCAGGTTTTTAGAGCAGTCTACCTAAACTAACCAGGTCTATCTGAAAGATGACATTATTAGACCAAGGAGGCTATAAGTGAAAACCAAGTTATGGAATAAGGAGGCATCTAGAAGACAAGAACAACAGGATTTGCACATCAATTTGATGTGGAACATGAGGGTAAGAGAGAAGTCAAGAATGACTTGCAGGGTTCTAGGCTTGAGCCTCAAGTTGCTCAGAAGTGCCATCCATGAACTAGGAAATACTAGAGGGCAGATTTGTGGAATAAGGGGAAATTCTAAGTTCCCATTTTGGAAGTTTGGAGGTTAAGGTGACTATGAGACATGTAAGTAAACACATAAAGTAAACCATTGGTATATTGAGATGGGACTCATGAGAGAGGATTGAGTGGAAAATATAAATTTAGGAATCACTAGCACATAGATGGTGGTTGGGACTGTACAGCTGAATAAAATTGTCTAAGAGTAAAAATTAGCATTAAAAGGCCCAGATCCTAAGAAAGTCTGAAACGGTCAGGCTCAAGTTGGGTTAAACAAGAAAGAAATAGATGAAATAATGATTTTAAAATATTTAATGGTGTTTGAGAACATGAAAAGGGAAGAAGGTGAAGGCTTATATAATTTAATTTGGTGCTCTGTACCCACTAAAAAATCTTAACTATTTTATTACATTTCTGATGTGTTTTACTGAAGAGAGCAATTTCTTTGCAATTTCTCAACATCCTGCTTTAATTTCCCTTGGTGGCAGACAATTTCCCAGCCTAAAATGATGATAGACCTCCTTGCTGAATTAGATGTATAAGTTCCCCTGTAGAGCTGAGTTGATGCTTAGAGGCCCTTGAAACCAAATAGCCCTTCTTCCTTTGAAACAGGCTTTGATCTCTCAGACTCTTGTCCTCCCAGGGGAAGGTGGGGATGGATATGCTTCTACAGAGTCACCACTGGTGGCAGAATTTAGGAACACACCTGTATCAGTCACCTGGTGCCAGACAGGCATTTCATTTTAAAGAGACAAATCATTGAAGTTTAGGGATTAATGTCATTAGCTGGAAATTCTTGTTTCGTGCAATTTGTTAGATTGATACATGATAATGATGCTTTGGGATAGTTTGCAAAAGGATTGGTGGGAAGTAAAATGAGGTTAAACTCAAATTAACAGAGGAAAATAAAATCAAGTGATGGGATTGTGAATAACTAGGAGACACTTCAGTTTGGAGCCAGCAAGTTTCATAAACATGCCATTAGGTAATTTACTTGATACACAGATTTGCCAAGAGAAGATAGTGTTTTGTGGTAAAATCCCACCCATCACAGAGTGGGTTTGAATTCTGGCCTGACCGTTTACTGGACATATGATCTTGGACAAATTGCTTTAAAAATCTGAATTCGGTCAAGTTTTAACTTCTTCAAGTGGTAAGGAGAGCTAGATCACCTCACTGGTAGGGAGTCTGTGATGATCAGTTAAATCTCAAGTGCCTACTAAATCCCCTCCATTTCCTTCCCCACGTGAAGGCTTAGCTGACCCTGCAATTTTGGGTTTAGATCTAGCTGATGCTCTATGATCTCTCTTTCTCATAGAGCACACCTTCACAATTTCCAAAATCACAATCCTAGACATATCTATGAGTGAAAAAAATATGTGGCATTGCAGATATAATTTTAAATCCCAGAGAAAAGCTAGATAGTTCAGCTTGAATAAAAGGTTAATAGCAATCTCTGAGAGTCCCCCGGCTGACAGGAGATGCACAGGCAGTTCCAGTAGTTTGCTCTCTTACAAAGATGCCACCACTCCACCTTCATTAAAATAGATCATTTTCATTTCATTTCTGGTAGTGGTAATATTTGTCTGAGCATTCAACATTCTTGTTCAGCCTACCACTGTTTATTAGTTAAGACAGAGAATCAAGTTGCTATAACAGAGACCCAAAATGCAGGGACATAAACAATACAGAAGTTGATTTCTGCCTTATAAAACTGTTTTAAAAATTAGTATTCCAGAACTGGTATGGAAGTTCCAGAGTTTTGGACACAGACTTTCTCTGTGTCACTCTCACATCCTTGGAGTGTTGCCCTTATCTGCACAGTACCAGATGGTATTAAGCAGTCATAATGTGTATGTTGAACTTGACCTCACTTGCAATACGCTGCAACTGCCAAATACCAGGGGATCTTTGTCCCTAGGCTCATTCTTGTGACTTCCTCCAACATATGCATTTTTATCTTGTTTTCCAAACAGTTTGAATTCTTTTGTTTTTAATCTTTTTTATTATTTTGAAAACGTTTATGGGTACATAGCAGGTGTACATATTTCTGTGGTGCATGAGATGTTTTGATACAAGCATGCAATGTGAAATAAGCACATCATGGAGAATAGGGTATCTATCTCCTCTAGCAAACAGTTTTGAGTTCTTTCATGTCTTTGGGTCTTTGCTTCAAATAAATATGATTTCTTTTCCAGCCAGGTAAATTCCTACTTATCATTAAACCTTTTGTTCAAAATCATCTCCTCTGTGAAATCATCACAAACTCCCTCCTAGTAGATTACTCATGCTTCTATGTTCCTGTAGCACTCTCTGTATTAAAAAACTTTTAGTGTTTAATGTGCCATGTGCTAATTATTCATTTACCTATAATATCCACATGTGCTGTGTTTTGGTTGCACACATCCATGTGCACATGTGTGTAGGCGTACACATGCATACAACATGTGTGTGGGTCCTACATGTGCATGTGTGTGGGGGTGCACACACCCACACACATTCCTATCAAAGAGGGGGCTTCTGGACCTCATTCTGATCACCTTTTCACGCTTACATGCCCCCCAGTGCTTTCCACGTAGTGGCACTCAGCAATGGTGGGGGAATTTATCCTACAAACAAATGAAAACCATTCCATAGAAAAAAACTCATTTTATACCGCTGGCCCTCAATTTTCCCTTCTTATTTATAGTTCTTCTATAAAACCTGGTGAGTAACTTAAGTGTTTTCTAAAATCTTATGATTTGTGCAACATTGGGCCAAGATTATTATTTCAATGGAAGAGAGACTGCAAGTCCTAGGAACAAAGTCTTCTCAAGAAGCAGGAGTAAAGGTCATGGCTTCTAAAGATAGCACCTTTGTTAGGAGTTCACCTTTTCTGCAGATAGAACCAGATCCTCTGTTCCATTTTGTAAATGCTGTCTCCAAACACTAGCACATCTGTTTCATTACAGAGAAGCAAAGTAAAGAAAACGAAATTATTAGTTTACAATCTAATTTGAAAACAAGAATATTATCACAAACACATACATAAAATAAGAAAATAAAAGAAAAAACTCTCACCAAATAATATGTGATGCAACTTTTACATTTCCTCAACTTGCGATGTCCCCAAAGGGGTGTCCTGGAATACTTTTGTTTTCAGGAAATGATTTGTGCACTCAAGTTGTAAGAATTAAAAAAAATCTGCATGACACATTTTTCTAGAAACTCAAGACCAACTGAACAAGGGCTTGCCCATCAACGAAGTTTTCACATTGGAAAAAGTGCTTAAAATAACCTAGGAAACTTTCTTGACTGTATTCACTATCTTTAGGATGTAACATTTACCAAAGTTTTCTCAATGAAGAAGCTGTGTTATTACCTAAGCACAATTTATAACAATCTGTCATCTGGGAAGGAAAAATGGCCACTAGGTAAGAACCGGAGAGGGTTGGAGGTAAGCCTTAGGGGAAATCTCGTGCGCGCCTTTCTTTATTTTCCATTTCTCCTTTCGTTGTTGGCGAATATCAATGAAGTGTGAGCAGCCTCAGCCGCAGGAGTACCAACTGGGAATCACCCTGACCCAGCCTGCTCCCTTTGAGCACCGCGAGATCAAGGAATTCATTTGTTGTTTACTCATTTGAGATTCACCCCCTACACACCACTTTCACAAGTTGTAAAAAAAAAAAGAGAGAGAGAGAGAGAGAGAGACAGCGAGCAGCAGCAGCAGCAGCAGCAGCGCCCACTCACAGTGGGGAACTCCGAGGTTTTACCTGTCTTTAATTTATGCAGCATTTTCCAATTGTGCCATTCCGGCAGGTGTGACCTCTCTTTAGCGGAGCCTCAGTGCTATTTTACCTGCTTGACTCTGTCAAAAACCCATTTGTATGCGCCCGGTTAATGTGCTAGAAATAAAAGCCCCAACCTGTCAAGTAAACTCTCTGCACCTGTACGAAGCAGTTAAATTGTTCCATCTGCCATTAGCCCGGGAGATCAAAGGCCCTCCCCGGGAGGGGTGCCCGAGGTCCAAAGCAAAGGATGGAGCTCCCTGTCTTGGAGTTTCAGAAGACGGGGACGACGAGGAGAGAGTAGAGAGAGGGGTTAACAACCCGGAGAAAAGAATCCCGGAGCCCCGGCCTGGCTCGGCTACCTGAAGGCGCTTTTGTTTGACTCAGGCGCGCCAGGAGCACATTCTTTCACATTAGGAACCGCAGGGGAAGACATTCATTCACTCCTTTTTTTTGGTGACGTAGCTGGGGCATTCATGTGTTTTTAACCTTGAATAATTTTTGCCTCTAAGCTCCAAACAAGTTTTATCCTGTCCACAGGTCAGTTTTGTTACAGAGGCCAATTAGCAGTGCTACCTTCGCCTGCGGCAAAAAGCCAAGTAATGGCCGGGCAAGCCCTACGGAGGGGTGATGAATAACTCCGGAGAGCTGTAATTTGAAAGGGGGGCCTTTGAAGCATTTACCTTACATGGGACGCCATTGTCCCTGCAGGGTGTTTGATCTTAAAATAATTTACTTAATGATCTCACCATGGGAGCAATTGGCAGAGCAAGATTAGGCTGTAAGGCCTAATGGACATGGGAAAAGTTAAAATTGCTCAGAGAAAGGTATGTACAGAGCAGAGATTCGTCGGTGTTGTGTGTTCATTACTAACGGGGTGAAAAGCCCGGCTGACTGCCATCGCTCTGCAAAGCTCATCAGAGAAAACCAGCAGATGCGGGCCTCTCCTGGGATGTGGGCTCAGCGCGTTCCCTCTTTCTTGCATATCTGCATTTGTGGGAATTAGTGATCTTATTTTGTTTTTTTCAATTCGTGTTTCCCCCCGCCCCCCTCCATTTTTTGCAACTGTGGAGCCGCTGTCCTGGGAGTACACACAGGAGCAGAGGGGCATCCCCAGGGCAGGTTTCTGAGCAGGAGTTAGAGGTGAATGAAAATGTGAAAGTAAGCCATGTTTTGTCCCCTTTGAGTTGGCAAACATGACGTCAAGTAGACACAGCAATTATTTGACATTGTTATCCTGGGACTAAATATGGTTTTCTCCTTTAGAAAACAAAAATTTAAATGTAAGCCCCAATTTAACATATTTATAACTCATATCTACTTGTGTTTTCTTACCTACACATCAATTATGCTTATATGATAATTGCAAGAACTATCTCAGCGTTGCATCTAGAAGCATAACATTTCAGGCTTAAATAGCTTTGTAATTTTGCTCTTTCAGCTGTTCGGCATTTGCTTTACTGCCACAGCCTCTTGTTGCAAAAATTACTTTTCCCAATTTATAGAATTGGAATAGACAGCTTAAGTGAGTATCCAACAGGAAAAAACGCAACCTAAGAGTCTGTATTGCTGTTTATGTATTTGATGCTACAACTAAGAAAGTGTGAAGTGATAGAACATGAATAATGAATAAGTGAGCAAGTTTCTTCTCTAATGCAAATTCCACCTAAGTGAATCTCAGCAGCCTACCCATGTTGCCCAATGTCTTGATATGTGTTCGTCCCTGAAAGAAAAAATACAACCCAGGAAATGTATCTAAATATGTCATCAGGAAAGTCTGAATACATGTTACTTGTGTAAAATAGAAATACTTTGAGCTCAGAGTACAGAAGTCTGATTTCCCAGATCTATAACTTTTGCCTGTGTCTGCTAGGACAGTGGAATGAATTTTTTTCATTCACTGCAAATCAAGTAGTTGTGAGCATCAGTACCAATATGCATGTGTGAATGGAGGTAGCACAAGTGTTCCCCGCAAGTTTGAGGCTTTTTTGAAATTTAGCCTGTGGAATCTATTGCTGGTTTATCTATTGAGATTTACCTGAAAATCTCTACCTACCAAAATACAGTAGACCTCTCTTAAACTTGACTTTTTATCTCTTATCTATAGTGGGAAATTAGCAATTTATTATGCTTTAAAAATTTCTGCTCTGACACATGGAATTAACTGAGGCTATATATGCTTTGTTTATATATTCTACTTGTTAACATACTTGCTATGTGTCTTTACCTTTTTCAACTGGCTAAAAGATGCCCTTTGTAAAATGACATAGCAAGGACACATGGTTAATGTGGGGATTAAGGTGACATCATGTATGTGGAACACATAGGACTGACACAGAACAGATACTCAAAGTTCTCTCCCACTCTGTGCTCTGGACACAACTTTCAATCTCCATAGCCCTCCATTAGCTTTTTTTCTCCTCCATTTACACGTGTGATCCAGTAGTTGTTACAAGGGAAGCTGTTTTCAGTGGGTAAAATGGAAGAAGATTGTTACCAACATCTAAACTTTCTGGGAGAAGTGAGGTAAGTCGGGGCCATCCCAAGGCTGTGAGCACTAATGTAAGGGCCCCAGCTTCCTGGTTACAGGGTGGCTGGGAGAATTCCTTTCCTCCATCTTCCCTTTTTTTCTCTCTTCATTTTTCCCAATGCTACCGTTTTTAAAAAATAATCTTCATGTAATTTCAGTTGTTTGTTGTCATAAGTGATATGATTTGATATCAAGATAATTTAGAAGCCAAGAAGGGAATTATCCTCATCAAAAGACAAATTAATGCTGATGAGAAAAGAATAAAAAAGGATAACTGGCAGGAAAAGAAATTATGAGTTTTAATGTGAAAGTCAGCGTTGCATAGTAAGAAGAATTATGCCTTAGGGAAACCTCTTTTTCTCTCTGCCTCTTCTTTCTGCTTTGCTCAGTTCTCCCTCTTTCTGATATCTCTCCCTGTCTTCCCCGTGTCTTTCCGGCTCTCTCTCCTCCTTTATCTGTGTATCTCTCCATTTCCCTCTCCTCCTTCCTGTCACCCTGCCATATTTCCATGTGCTTCCCTCCCTCCCCTGTCTCTTGCTCCTCTTCTGAGTGTGTCTCCATCTCAGTCTCTGTCTCTCCCATGGTGTGTGTTTTTCCATGTCTGCTGGCTCTTTGTCTCTCTCTCTCTGAAAATCCAGGATGTAAATTACAAGATCAAAGCAGAGTATGTGAATAATTGCCTTTTTGGGGGGATCATCAATCTGTAATAATTTGCTTTTCCAAGTAAAAGCTGTGAATTGGCAGGTTCACCCGCAGTATCTCCCAATCTGCTAGGGACCTTAGATGTCAAGGAGCACTTGACCATCACACCCAGCAAATGCTGAGCCATCTCCTGCGCTTGCACATAGCAAGAAGGCCATTGCTCTGCAGAGTTTTAGCATTCATGCTGAAGGATGAGTCAGAAGGAGAGGGGTGAAAAAGAACAAGGTCGAGGTCAAGCCACTCGCTCTCCTTCTCCCGCCCAGCTCTCCTCCCGCCTTGCACTGATTGCTGTACTGTGTGTCAGAGGTATTCCCACTGGCCTAGAACCATCATCTCATCCAGAAGACACATAAATTCCACCCAGGTAGTTCTAAAATCACCCAGCTGATCATTCAATTTATATACAGTATCAAGTGTTCATTTCATAGCTGCTATTTCAGTCCTACTGACCTATGGGTCCTTGACATGTGCTTTGCCGGAGCCCTCCAGAGATGTAAGAGTAACTTTTTAGCACTTGCAGAAAAAGCAATTGAAGTTCATTTCTCGCAGATTACCAGGCCCCATCAGAAATGAAGGTGTTGTAAAGCAGGCATCGGACAATTTTCAAATGTCCATTGCTGTCAGTGGAAAGAGCCTGCCATGGCGACCAGTGGATCAGACCAGGTGCATTAGATTTGTTCCTCTTCCTCATTACGCTGTGCTCCCTTGCATGAGGGTCCGTAGAAGCACATGGATGTCACCAGAAGATTAAGACATCTAGCTGTATCTCTACTATATTTTCATTTATTTTTTCATTTTTCATCTTAGATTTCTCCCTTGATTTTTGCATAATCCAGGCGTGGCTGTGCTGACTTCAGAGAGGAATTGTTAGTGATTTAGCAACAGCTGCACACACAGTTGCCAGAGGGAATGAAGGTGAGCAGCACCTGTGCTATCTGTGCTAAGAGCTTCACTTTCTTGGTCTACATTGTAGTCTGGGAGAGGAGACCTGCTAGGTAAAATGGAACAACTGCATTTCTTAGGGCCCTGCTTTCAGATCACCTCAGACCGTGGTCCCTTCCGAGCTGTGCCCATTTCTCTTTTCCTATCCCTCAAAGGATATCCCCTAGAACCTGTTTTCTAATTCCCCACCTCTGCTCTGTGCTTTATCCCTCCCATTTAATTCTCCTCCTCACACCTACTCTGAGTCAAGTTCATATGAGATGAATTTCTGCTTCAGAACTGGAAAGATGCCCAAGTTCAGTTCTAAGATGGGTAGCGTGATAATTGTTGAAGTGCTATGACCAATCTTTAGAAATGCTTTACCCAAGATAGTAGGAACTTCTGGGGCAGTCATTTTGCCCAGAAGTCTAGGACAAGGAGCTCCACAGACTCAAAGATTGCTATAGATCTGAGGAAACAAAAATGAGCTTTCTCGTGATGTGTTTTTATTTCTAGTGCTTTTTAAATGTTAGAAATCAAAATCCCAATTCTTAAAGATCACTGGAAAATTTGGGTTTTTAAAATATATTTTCTTTTACTATTTTTGGGACAAGATCTTGCTCTGTCACCCAGTCTGGAGTCCAGTAGCACGATTATAGCTCACTACAGCCTCAAACTGCTGGACTCAAGTGATTTTCCCACCTCCAGCCTCCCAAATAGCTGAGACTATTGGCACACGCCACTACACTGGCTAACTTTTTTTATTTTTTGTAAAGTCAGAGTCTTGCTATGTTGTCCAAGATGGTCTCAAATGCCTGACCTCAAGGGATCCTCTTGCCTCAGCCTCCCCAAGTCCTGGGATTTCAGGTATAAACCATCATGCCCGGCCTAATTTTTTTTTTTTTTTCTTAAACAAAATGACTGCCAAGGGCAACGTTAAAATTTCCATATTCCAAAATTCTTACCTGAACCCTTCCAATCACATTCACATTACCTTTGAGTAGTCTTAACATTTTTCGTTCAGCTGTTATTTCTCTCACACTTCTCAAGGACAAACATCAGTAGCAATTTAACCTTAAAATGGTGACGGGAGTGGCCTCTTATTTGTCCAAAGTAGATGTTTTTCAGTAGATATTTTTTGTAAATGTTGTGTGGAAAGTGGACTACTTATAAGACTTTTAGAAAAGTATATACCAATGAGATTCCTGCTGTTAGCACAATAATTCCTAACAAATCAGATTTTGGTGTTACAGGAAGAAGGGAACTAATATTAAAATTTGATTGCCTCCAGAGCAATGAGTATGTGGAAGATCGGGGATTTGAAAGCCTGTTCCTTCTGATGGGCACCAGGTGGTTGTTGTAATGCTTTCACTCTCCCCAGTGTAAAACATTCATTAGCAGCGGTAATGATAATAATTCTTACTGTAGTGCACTGCTCAGAGTACCCACCTCTCTCAAGACCCACACTCAATCCTCTGGCTGCTGATGCTTCTCGGCCAAAATCCTCTCTAGGAATTTTTGTCCCCTGCTTAAGGGATGACTTCTCTCAACACTAGCCCCCTCCTTGGGAGCAGCCTACCTCCAGAATTTGGTTGATTTCGGAGTATGAAAACTGCTGTACACTCAACTTGGAGATGGTTCTTTTTATAACGACAGGGAAGTGTGGATTCTGTTTCTTTCTCTCTCATTCGTCCACCAAGGGGCATAAGGGAGGGTGAGGGAGGGACAAGTATCTAGAGAGATGAGGGCAGGATGAGGAGGGGAAATGGTGCGGTGGAAGGCAGGATTCCGGTTCTGATTTGAATTTTGGATGGAGGTGACATTGATTATTTGGGAAGCTGAAGGGGAAGGGGTTAGCTTGGCCCTATCCATGAAGGGTAGGGGCTTAGGGTTAGCTTCCTCAACATCATGTCCCCTTTCTGTCCCCAGACACATGTGCCCTCCTTCACCTCCCAACAAGAGGTTCGAGCCCCTTGCCTCAGTGTGGGGCTCCTGAAGGGAAGGGTACTCAGCTTTAGAGCTCCCTGTGGGGCTGGCTGAGGTCTGTCTTGTTACTTATGTTGCAGTTCAACTCCTCCCTCTCAGCAATCCTGTCTTTGTTATGTCTCTAGAGGTATTGATCCCCAGAGACTTCCCAGTAAACTTCCTGCGTGTAAACTTCCATCTCAAAGTCTTTCCCACAACCTGCCCGGAGACGCTTATATTCGTAAAATATGTCAGTTTCAAAATGTCACTATGTGTTACTGCTTATAGCGCATACAACAAACTGAGGTTCAGGAAAGTGTAGTGGCCTTTTCAGGGTCACACATCAAAGAAGTGCCAGACCTAAGACAGAATCTAAGCTCTCCGCCTCCTGGTCCAAGGCTCTTATAAGTGCAATAAATGGAAAATATAAAGGTGTCTCTATAGAACTATTCCTAAAAATGTTTCTTGGAGACGATTCCTCTTTATGGTTTCACTGTGACCGTTTATTTCTGTTTCCTCAGTGGTTTACCTTTTCCCCTCCTCAAAACTTTCTTTCTCCAGTACCAGCCCCTCCCCTTTTGCAAAGCCTTCATTATGACAGTGAGGGAAGAAACAAATACACAGGCTCGCAGAGACATCAGTACTTCGGCACTGGAGACCTCCTTGCCCTCAGTTTTGTTTCTCTGTAGAACAGCCCACAAGGAAGTGATGACAGAGAGATGCTTCCCTGATTGCCTATCTTAGACACCTACTTCTTATGCTCACACATCTGTTTTTAAAGCAGAATTTCATCAGAGCTGGTGTTCCAATCTTCTTCTTTGCAGAAGGCAAGTTTTTCCTCAATCAAATAACCCTATAAGCATACAGGCCATTGGAACACTCAACAGTTTCAATGAACTGTTGGAAACATCTTGGACCCACCTACCTAATTCACAATACCCTCTAGTATCCTCTGGGACCCTGAGTTCCTGGGTTTAGGAAGCTGAAAATGTTCTTCACTCTCCTCATCGAAAATCTTCTGGGGATCTATTCATTGCCTTGATGTTCTGGAGCTTCCAAGGCCCTGGGGGATTTCCACCTCACCCTGTAAATCCTCTCTGACTGACTGGCAAGCAGCTCTTACCAATTAGCTTTCTTTTATAGCCCCAGGACAGGTGTGTGGGGGAACCCAAGGTTCTTAGGTACTGTGTTTTGGTTTTGATCCTTGATTTTGCTTTTTTCTGGTGCCTTTAAAAAAACAAAACAATATTTTGGGACACAGTTAAGTCTGTTCTGACTCATTCATTTTGGGATGATTTCGCCCAATGTATCACCTTCTGCAAATGTTGTGTCCCCAGAATGTGCACTCAGATGAAAAAAGTGAGAAGAGCAGGTCAACTTAGTGGCCCTATGGCCCCTGTATCCCTCACTTTCATCACTAAATACTGGCACTCACATGCTAGTCCTTTGTTTACTCCTGGGTCCCTGTATAGCATTATGATCTTATAAAAAGTTCTACTCTGACTGAGTGGACAGTATATATGTGTGTTTTAGTTAAATCTCATGTATCCTGAGCATGACTTTTTGTTTTCATTCAACATATGTTTATTTATCCAGGTAAAACCTATGTTAGGAACAAAGTTAAGTAACTGGCACAGACTGTTATTGTACAATACATGGAAACTACAGTATCCTGTACACTAATGAAAGAGAGGCAGAACAAACTTTGGAGAACTTATGACAACTGCAATATTTGGTAGTAGAGGGACATATGTCTACCAGAGAAGAGTCTATTACCTCTCCATCTGTCTAGAAATAGAGAAGTTAACAAGGTCAAGTTGACTTTATTTTATTTTTGACACGGGGTCTCACTCTGTTGCCTAGGGTGGAATGCAGTGGTACAGTCATGGCTCACTGCAGCTTCAGCCTCCCCAGATTCAGGTGATCCTCCCACCTCAGACTCCCAAGTAGCTGGAACTACAGGCACATGCGACCATGCCTGGCTGATTTTTATTGTTGTTATTATTATTTGTAGAGATGGGGTTTCACCATGTTGCCTAGGCTGGTCTCAAACTCCTGATTGCTCCTCCTCAAGCAATCTGCCTGCCTCAGCCTTCCAAAGTGCTGGTATTATAGGTGTGAGCCACAGTGGCCAGCTAAACTTGATTTTAAATTAACTTTAATTTAAAGTTAATTAAATTTAAGAAGGGGCTTAGGGGCCGGGCACGGTAGCTCATGCCTGAAATCCTAGCACTTTGGGAGGCCAAGGTGGGCAGATCATGAGGTCAAGAGTTCAAGACCAGCCTGGCCAACATGGTAAACTCCCGTCTCTACTAAGAATACAAAAATTAGCTGAGCATGGTGGCAGGTGCCTGTAATCCCAGCTACTTGGGAGGCTGAGGCAAGAGAATTGCTTAAATCCAGGAGGCAGAGGTTGCAGTGATCTGAGATTGCACCACTGCACTCCAGCCTGCACAACAGAGCAAGACTCCATCTCCAAAACAAAAAAGAAAAAGAAATTTTTTTTATGCATCACAACAACCCCAAAGAATCTAGGTATCTTCCTCTCAGATTATCTCCCACCCTGAGAGGTAGGGGTTAAAAGTGTAAACTGAGGAGCCAAGTTTTCTGGGTTCTGATCTCCCCTCTGCCAATCACTGGCTGTGTAACCTTGGGCAAGTTACTTAAACACTCTGCTCCTCAGTCTCTTCATCTGCAAAATGGAGGTCCTAGTAATAGACTTATTGTTAAAATTAAACAAGGGAGTTAATACTGAAGTCCTTACAACAAAACTTGTAAGACCTATTCAATGTGCTTATGTATTGGCTATTATTTTCTTAATATTTTTATTATCTCTCCTCAGGCAATTACAGGAGATTTTTAAACAACTGTCCTTTGTGTTGCCTGACTACGTTTGTGGCAGCAAGTGAAAAGAGATCTTTTTTTTTTTTAACATTTAAATATCATCTATGTCACAAGCAAACCTTTCTGTATATTAAGGACAGAAATCGGAAGGTAAGTGTTTTTAAACTTGGAATGAGGTTTTTGTTTTTGTTTTAACAATTTCCAATGTACTTAAGAGTTTTAACACGGCTAATATTAGTTGGAACTGAGTGTCTGAGAAGGAGGTTAGTGTTCTGCATAAACCCTGCTTTTAAAAAGCTCACACGAAGGGTCAAAGACCAGGAAATGCTCTCACTATAATTCTCATTTTCAGCTGAATTGGACATGGCAACAAGAATGCAGGCCTGAATCACATTATGTTCCAGGAACCTTTAACTTTGCATCATAATGACCTGCGGCCTAACAGAAGCAAATTGCAAGTGGTTTCAAAAGGATAAACTCTAATTTATATTAAGCTAGTATTATAACTTAAGCAGCTCGTTTTGAAAGCAAAACTAAAAACCTCATCATTCATGCGATGGCTCCTAAATGCATCCTTTTACATTTTACCTGTAAAATGCTCTGTGTTTGCTGACAGGTTAAATGTATACTATACACAGAGAGCCAACATTTCTCTTTGTAACACCACAGCAATCTTACTTTTAGCAGCATTCTTATTATTTTAAGCTGTCTCCATTGTCTTCTAAACACCGTAATTAGAAGCTGAAAAGCTTACAGCAACCAAACCCAATAAGGTCTCATTATGAACAAAATATTCTACCGTGGCTCAACAAGTGACCCAATGTATTCCAACAAGATGAAGCCTTCAGCCTTCCTGCCCAATTACGGCTTCAGGTATGTACATTTCCCTTTCAGTATTATTTAGCAACCCATTCAAGTTTGAGTTTCTTGGTCATAATTCTTTTCTCACTGGTCTCTTTCATTCTGTGCTGCTTTCATTTTCCTAGAGAGAAGAGTGGAAAAGAAAACCCGTCTGCTGGAAAGGGTTCAGAGTCTCTCTGATGGGTGGAGTGGTGTTTTGTAAATGAGTTGAATGAGAGAATCAGTGAGAAGGAAGCTAGAATAATTACACAGATTGACTAAAGAAAAAAAGGGAGGGGATGATTTTAGGACCAAAGAAATTCTTTTCCCCATCAGATCACTGACTTTTCCATTTGGATGCTTAGTGTCTTTTTCCCTTTGACTCATCTTCCTGGAGTCTGTGCAAATGTAAAGTCCTAAGAGAGGCAGAATATTAGGCTGGTGCAAAAGTAATTGTGGTATTTGCAATTACTTTTAATGCCAAAACCGCAATTACTTTTGCACCAACCTAATACATTAAGGATTATCAATCATTTACACCTGAGTATAAATGAACACTTTTACCCTCTTATAGCAAAAGAAAGCAGATGGCTAGAGGAGAAAACTAAAAATAAATACATAATAATAATAATAATAATAATTAGAAAATCTCTCCTGTTTTCATGTTTTACCTGGGATTGTTGTGAATGTTGGCACCTTGCTTCACCACATTGTCATGTCTTTTCATGTTGACTTTAAACTTGGAAGTACTAGGTAAGGGAGAAATGAAGTGTGTTTTGATATCCTATAGCTATTTCAGAAAATACTTTCCCAAAACCAAGCAGACACAAAGCTGCTTGGTTATGAGGTATTCTCATTTAAATCAGGCATATGAAATGTGGAAATAAATCTTGGATTTTTTTCTTTATTTTATATTCTGCTAGTGAAACACTGAACTCTGAAAAATGAGCATGTCACGATTGCTTTTAATAAATCTACTTACCTGTCATATGTTTTCAAAGTTTCCTTACTGTTTGCTAATTATCAAGCTGTATTTCTCTTATTTCTCCAAGCTTTAGGACACAATGAAGCGTATCAATCAGCATAAATTTCAGGGAAGCTGCTTATCTCTTAAATACCATCTCAACTGTTGTTAGACGCTGAGTCTCCCAAGCCATGACAGTCCCACTTTGCAACATTCCCTTTCCTTTCCTCACTTTTCGACTGAGTCTAGATTCAGATTGTCTTTTTCTTTTTCTCGTCTTTGCCACCCAGTCTCCCAAAACACACGCACACACACCGAGTGAAGGCTGAACTTGCTTATGAAACTTGGGGATTGGTACTTATCAAATCAAAGAGAAAGTGACTTTCAGAGCTGCTTTCCCCCCTGTGGCCAAGTGGTTCAAAATTCCAACTGAGAAGTGTCCCCCGTGTCAATTAAGTCAGGAAATGGGAAAAATAACCCATTGATTTTAAAACCTCTGAACAGAGCCTGGAATCTACCTCCATAGCAGACTGCCCCAGAGCTCTGTAAGTGCTTTAAACCAAAGAGTCTCTGACCTGGGGATCATATTCTCTAAAGAAAGGAGCGCTTATCCTGAAATAATCTAATTATTTAATCCTACATTCTCTCGCCAAAGACAGGCATGATATCCCTGTAACCCGGCACAGGGTCAGGGAAAGAATGCCTCTGCCATCCTGTCTTTCCATGCCCACTTCTACTGCACAGAGTTCCTGAGGCAGAGATCAGCATAAGGACCTCGAGGGCTGCAGGGCACCAGCCAGTCTAGCTGACCCCGAGGGCACTGTCTTCCACTGGCTCACCGGGACAGATGGAAGGAGAGCCTTCATCCTTGTCCATAGACAGTAATGCTTAAGCTAGTGCTATGTCCAAGGCTGTGCCCAGGACCTAACAGAGCAGTGAAGGTGTAACTTGAAGAACACAGTTTTGTCTGACCATAGGAAGGGACTGACTAGTGGCTGAATAGACAGCATGTGGCCCCTCAAAATAATGTATGTTAAAACCTAATCCCCAGTAGGATAGTATTTAGGAGAGGGGCCTTCAGGAGAGGGTTGGCTCTTGAAAGATATTAGTACCCTTATAAAAGAAAAACCAGAGCTCCCTTGCCCCTTCTACCATGCAGGGCTACAGCAAGAAGACGGCTGTGAATCAGGAAGCAGGCCCTCACCTCATACCAAATCCGCCAGCGTCTTGATCTTGGACTTCCCTCCTTCAGAACTGGAGAATTCTTGTTGTTTATAAGACACTTAGTTTACAGTGCTCTCTTATAGCAGCACAATTTGATGAAGACAGTGGCCAAAAGGACATAAGACTTGGCAATCCCCTGGCTGGGGTGACCCAGGGAGCTGGACTGAGCTTGAGACCTAGGAACAACTGCAGAAACTACAGTTGTGTCAAAGGTCAAAGTCTAAGAGGATCTCTGATAGTTTATGATTGCCAACTCCCTCTCCCTTCCTTTTTCCATCTCTCTCACAAACCACATCTAGTCGTTCACCAAGCCCAGTCGATTTTCCTCCAAGATTTCTCAAATCTATCCTGTTTCCACCCAGCCATCACTGCTATTGTTTTAAGATCATCATTTATTGCTTCTAACTTGGCCTTTCTGTCACAAGTCCTAACACAAATCAGATCATGATACCCCTCTGCATTTGTGTCTCCATGATAAAATCCACCTTTTCAACATCATTTGAATTTCAGTACAGCCTACCTTTTTAGTCTCAGGCTCATCAATCTCACATCTGCAGGCCTTACTCAACTAGTTTCTAGAGCATGTTCTCTTAGGCACCTGCTGATCCTTTCTCTGGAAGACATTTCCCTCTCTGCCTCCAGCCCCCCAGTCACTTCTCTTTCCTGGATTGTGAGGGAGTGAGTGAGTGAATGATCAAGTGAGAGACAGTAAAGAGCTGTGTCAAGAAAAACTAGTTGATTTTATCCCTGGAGCAAGATTGCATAAATAATAGATTTGCCTAGAAATAGAGAAACACTGATAATATTTACCTGTGAATATGTACCCCAGATTTACCTCATTGCTGTTTAACTAAAAAGGTGAAAGGATAAGAATGAAGAAAACAAGGAGAGTAAAGCAGTAGCTAAAAACAGGCTCAGACTCTAAGAAAATATTCTCCTTAATTTTTGTGCATTCTCTGCAGTGTTAAAGAAAAAAAGTATTGGCCGGGCGCGGTGGCTCAAGCCTGTAATCCCAGCACTTTGGGAGGCTGAGACGGGCGGATCACGAGGTCAGGAGATCGAGACCATCCTGGCTAACACGGTTAAACCCCGTCTCTACTAAAAAAAATACAAAAAACTAGCCGGGCGAGGTGGCGGGCGCCTGTAGTCCCAGCTACTCGGGAGGCTGAGTCAGGAGAATGGCGTAAACCCGGGAGGCAGAGCTTGCAGTGAGCTGAGATCCGGCCACTGCACTCCAGCCTGGGCCACAGAGCAAGACTCCGTCTCAAAAAAAATAAAAAAGAAAAAAAAAGAAAAAAGTATTAATCAGTGAATTCAGATGAAAGGCCCGGATTTTTATTCCTAGAGCCACTTGAACCAATAGGCAATGACAGGACGCAAGGTGTATACAGATTTTAAATATCTTTTCAAACTATTGAGCATACACTGGTCCCCTCCTTTCTCTTCTTCCTAGGGCTTCGAGCCAAGAGATCTGGACTTTTTTCCAGTCCTAACATCGTGTGATTTTGAAATCTACTCTAATTCAAAAGCCATCATGTGATTCTGAAATCTACCCTAATTCAAAAGCCATCATGTGATTCTGAAATTACTCTAATTCAAAAGCTATCATGTGATTCTGAAATCTACCCTAATTCAAAAGCCATCATGTGATTCTGAAATCTACTCTAATTCAAAAGCTCAAAGTCCCTTTAAAAAATCTTAATACTGGGTTCAGCTGCCAAGTCCACCTGCCTCCAGGTGTTGCTATTTTGAGAAGATTTGGGTGATTCTAAAACATCTCAGGCTTTTGTTCCTTCCCTTCCACTGATGCTGCTCTTATCTGGCCCACCACTAGCTTTTGACAGACGACAATTCCCTCCTTCTTGAAACCATTTCTTAGCCTCCTTCTTGGTCCCCTGTTCTTGGTTCCTCCTCATCTTCCCAACTCTTAACATTGGAGTGCCCTGGGCTCTTATAATTTATTCTCTTGATACTTCCTAAGTGCATCCTCTACTTTCTGGTATAAAGCATCTTTTTATTCTGATGACTTCCAAATTTATGTCCTAATTCCTAGTAAACATGCATGAGTCAGTTCATCTGGACTCACAAGAACAGATTGTAATCATTTCTTCTCAACCCGATTCAGTGACAGTGACTTCACAATTCAGATATGAGAAAGTAATCACACCAAAGAAATTGGCAAGTGCTATATACTGGGCTTCTTTCCCTCGTACTCCCAGAGAGCCAGTTGTTAAACACTTACCAGCACCACTTTTCCTGATCTCTCCCACTGAACTCCAGATTTGTATATCCAAGTGCCTACTTGACAGCATCCTTTGGAGACATAACTTGACATGTCCAAAACTGAACTCCTCCTGACCCCACCCTACTCACACTCCCCAGCATTTTCCTCTCAGAAAATGGCAATTCCATCTTTCTGGCTGCTCAGGTCAAAAATATAGGAAGTATCTTTGACTACTCTCTTCCACTCATAGCACACATTCAACCCATTAGCAAGTTCTATTAGTTTTGCCTTCAATATATATTCAAGACCCTCACAGTATTTGCAAAAAGGACTCCTCAGGACGCATGGATTTAGATGCATGTTACATGGCCTCTGCAGAAATCTGGGGAGGGAAAGAGAAGCTGTGTTTCCCCAGAGACGTCACTAATCTAGAGAATTGCTTGCTCCTCTCTTCCCCTATGTTGCCTCCCTCCCAGGAGACTGACTTAACACTGAGGGCAGTCAACCAGTCTTCTCTGCTTCACTTTATATCAGCTTCTACTCATATCCCTCATATGTGCTTATTTCAAAAAGAAATTGACAGCATGGGTCATCTTTGTCCATCCCTTTCCCTTCCACATACTTCAGGAGCCACATGGGAGGGTATATTTGAATTCTGTAATTTTATCACTACTCGAAGCTCATGCATCATAAGGGAACAAGTCAATATGGACTTCTTGTGAAGCTAATGAGCCTTCACTTGCCCAGGCTCACATGAGCACTGTGGATAGCTGGGAGCCCTACAGTGTTGTACGTGGAAAGGAAAAGCCATCTTGCCCTCTCAGGTCAAGACCTCGCTTATTAAAGTTGAATTTGCTGTTTATATAATCTGTGAAAAAGAAAGTTTCCACATGCTCTATCTAAATATATTTTTTGAAATATTTAGGAGAGATGTTTTAAAGACACTCAAGCCATCTTCCTGATATCTGATGAAATAAGTTTAATCCTGAGTTTATCTGGTCCTTCCAAGTAGTTTCCACCATATTATTACATGTCTTACATATATACCTGCTACTTTGATAACTCCCAAAGTACATTTAAAGCAACAATAAAGCAACCATTATCTCAGAATATATTAATGGCATCAAATAGAATTCCAGAAACATCAATAACATCTGTTATGTCATCTCTTAAAAAAGTTACCACTCCCCCTGCCACCCCCTACTAATATTTTGGAAGGTTTGTTCTGTCTCCATCTACCCAGGAAAGGACAGAGCAGGGTCCTTCAAACAGAGTACAGAGAAACCACACTAATAGCCAAGAGAAGAATGTCCAAAAAAAGACATTCCAGCTTTCCATTTGTTGCAATTCTAGTTGGCTAGCCTTTGAATGGTTGAAGTACAGATGGGTTAACTCCCTTAAATGTCACCCACTATCCTGTCAATTACCAAGGACAAAACAAACAGATGGTTAAAGAATGGAGTGGGGTGGAGGGCAGATGGGGAGGGAAGCAGGACACGCTAGAAATAATTCTTGGTTAGCAAGTTGTGTGTACAGAACTCCGCTGGAAAAGTTCACAGAAGTTATACTTTCAGAAAGACTGTAAGGTTGAACTACATCTTTAAAATAATTGTTCAAATAAATGGACTAGCACAGAGGACAGGCCTATATTGACTCTCCGTTTACCCAGAAGGGGGAGAAAAGTACAAAACAAGCTTTTCTTTAACTACAAAAGCAATCTTCTAATAGCAGCAGTAACTGGCTCCAAAATACAGGACTCAGAGGTTGATAATCATCTTTCGGTTCAGGTTATTGCATGCAATTTTTCACATTCATTCAACTTTCCTCATATAGCTCTTAGTAAAGTAACTGCCCTAACAATAAAAGCTTTTATGGGGCCCATTATACTGGAGAGCTAACCACTCCTGTTTTCTTCTTCTTCATCTTCTTCTTTTTATTGGCTCCTTGGAATATTTACAGCTGCCTTTGTTCTCACTGCAAACTCGTACATCTGACTGTGTATGGCCATTTTTGTTTTTGTTGTTGTTATTGGACATGAGATGGATAAGTGTGTATATATATTTGGGTGCTTCATGTTTGCACGTGATTCTATTTTCATCATCTTGTCACTGCAGCTTCATTTTTTAGCCCTGAAACGTTCACTCCTGGACTCTCTCCGTTGTGAACTCCACAACATAAAACTTTCTGTGCTACCATGCTACTTTCTGATAAACAGGTTCTCTGGTGGAGGGAGTCCTTGAGAGTGACTGTACATCACGAACAAAAGCGTGACTCCCCAGGCACAGAATGAACAGATTAGATTCCCTGGAAAAGAGTTTCACAGGAGCAGAATTACATAAGCAGAGTGAGTACAGTTGGGCCTGGATCAACAAGAAATCTTGTTTTACATCTCAGCCTACAAACACAGACATACAATGCATGAGAAGCCTGTTTTTACTGTGGCATTAAAGAACTGCAGCTAAGCATTACAGCATTGGCATCAAAATGCCCAGACTCACAACAAGTAACTTGGCTTTGCCATCACAATCCCTCTTGGTAATAAGTCCATCCTCTTCTCTGAAAGATGAAAGAATGGTTGACATTTCTGGCTCTGAAGCTAAGCTGCCTGAGCAAGTTGTTTAACTTGCTGAGCCTCAGTTTCTGCACTTGTAAAATTAGAATAATAGGCCAGGCGTGATGGCTCAGGCCTGTAATCCCAGCACTTTGGGAGGCCAAGGGAGGTGGATCACCTGAAGTCAGGAGTTCAAGACCAGCCTGCCCAACATGGTGAAACTCCATCTCTACTAAAAGTACAAAAAATTAGCCAGGCGTGGTACCACAGGCTTGTAGTCCCAGCTACTCGGGAGGCTGAGGCAGGAGAATCACTTGAACCCGGGAGGTGGAGGTTGCAGTGAGCCGAGATCGCGCCACTGCACTCCAGCCTGGGAGACGAGTGAAACTGCATCTCAAAAAAAAAAAAAAAAAAAAAAAAAAAGAATATGAATATACAGGGTTGTGGCAGGGATTGAAATAATACATGTAAAGCGCTTAAAACAATGCGTGGCCCATAGCTCAAATAATAAGAGCTCAAAATGTTGGCTGTTATTATTCCTCTACTAGAATGTAAGCTCCATAAGAGTAAAGATTTGGTTTTGTTCATGGCTGTATTTCCAACACCTGGAATTTAGCAGGTGCCAATAAATACTTGCTGAAGGAATTCCTCACCAGGTTAACCAAAGAACTTGTTTCTTAAAGGAACCAGAAAGAAGAATGTTTCCATATCAAGCACAAGGAAGCCACGCGTCTCCATGGGTGTCTGGTTCCTGTGAAGCACCCCATCTATGGAGGATTTAGTTGAAAGAATGTTGGAGGTGTTTCACCTCCCAATGTTGCTCCTAGATCAACTCACAAGCCCATCTGAGAAACAACACAGGTGATTCCCAAACTTACAAAAGTCCACTTCTCCTTTCTGCCAGCCTCCACCTCAACACATCTTCTACTTGTTAAATTCTAATTCACTCAGGGGTCATTTCTCATGGCTGCTTGTCTGCTATGAGGCTCAACGGAGGCTTTTGGCATAGAAGCCTATAGGTAATTAAGATTCCCTTGTTTCCAAGGCACTGTAGCCAATCTGAACATAAAACCGTTGTGGGTTTTTTTTGTTGTTGTTGTTTTCTGAAAGAAATTTATGTATCACAGACGTTGGCTTTGAATGCTGGAGTTTGCAAAGACCTTTTTATACCCAGTAGCTCCTTGTTGTAGAAATGTAGCAACATATTAATATGGGTCTGTTTCAGAATCAGGTTCAGCTGAAGCCCTGAAGGGACACAGCAGTAGGTAACAGGGTGTGTGTGATTTTATTAACCTGTAGTTTCATTCCCTTACTGGTCCGTCCTTAGCTTCATGGTTACTTTAGATAACTTGATGAGCTAACCAAAAACTTGCCTTCTTGGGTTCTTCTGTGTAGTGAGCCCACCATATGGAGCCCATTGGGGAACCCTAAGTGGCTTTGCTGATGATCAAGTGGGACAGAGTGCTTCCGTGTTGACTTAGCCTACCTCAAAACTTGCTTTAATGTTGACTTAGCCTACCTCAGGGCTTGCTCTGTTACCTGGTGCCCTCAGGAACTCCCTCAGATATATGTTGAGCAGGATCAGACACAATGGGTTATTTGGGCTCAGCATTATAGAAAAGGCCACTCACCACAAAGGCCAGCTCTGAAGAAAGTAGGCATTATTGCAGAGATCAAGGCCTTACTGGAATGTTTAACCACCCTGGGGAATCTAGAAGGTCATGGACTGCTTCAGCCCAGGCCAGGATAGGTACAGGAAAACTTCCTGCTTCCATAAGTGCTGCAAAGGAAGAGGTTAGGTCACTCAAGTGTGTTCCTGGTGGTCAGTGGGGAAAGGGCATGCTTTTCGAGCACAAGCAAAGGGAGTATCAGTTACCTCTGGCTGATGCTGTCCTCACGTTCTCAGGGACTGTGCTGTCGGGTAGTAACTATGGAATGTGTGTGCTGCTGAGTCCCAACTAAGCTTTTGGGAGACTGAAAAAAATACAGGTTTTCTTTTTAATACTCATATGACATATAGTTGAGAATGAATTTAAAAAACTAAAGTACATTCTCCAAATAACACAGAAGCACATGTTTTAAAAGCAAGATACAAAGATTAATTATGTGGGATCTTTGTGTCAGGAAATCTAAAGTATAAAGGATTGGGACTGGGCAGAAGATGGAAGATGGCAAGCTAGGTTTGTGTGACCGGAGCATCCAAGAACACCCTCATGAAGTCAGGAGAAAAGAAAAGTGGAGTTTCCCCAAATGCCATTAGGGATAGTGTCATAAGTGCCAATAGAAAACACTCCTGGGACAGCCCCATCCCTTTTCAGGGTCCATCAAATGACCTGGCACAATGGACATTTGTTCAAGCTGTAATGATAGAGCTAGAGAAGCAAAGGCAATAAAAATGCAGCTTACCTCTCTCTTCTATTATAAGAGAGAGAAATAAGATCAAGCTTCCTGCAAGCCTTATAGTGGTTTCTTTCTCCACCATGTAAGCCTGAAAGACAAACTTACACTCAATCCACTGAAATAGCTCCATTTTAACTGAGTCAAAATGAAGAAAATTTAATAAAACTTTGGTGAAATAGTGAAATGTAAATTCCAAATATTGGGATCTATATAGTTATGTAGTAATCTAATGCAGACTAACAAGGGTTGGGGTAGCATCTGCCATCTCAGATTTGTCCTTAATTAAAAAAAAAAAAAAAAAAGATACCCGTCGCCTAATATGAAGAATAATAGAGTGAACTAACCTTTCCAGGAACAACTCACCAGCCCATAGATACCGTGACATTTTTTAAGTGCAGATAGCGTGTATGAAGTGCTACTGATTCTCCTGTGGGCAGTAGATCACATGACTTATCATTGCAGTGTCTACATTACAGATGCCAAATTATCCAATTTTACAGCATTCTTTTCTTTCCGTTTATTGAAAGATGTTTGAGAGGCACCATATGCATGACAAGCATGCCACATGTGTGGAGACAGATTTCAGAGTGATGAAATCCATTCTAACGACAACTTTCTCTCATCAAACTTGATCCCATCTATGCAAAGGCCATCTTTCCCTTCTTTCTGACAGTTGATTGTATTTGTTATGATCACATCAAATGACTTCTCTCACTTAGGTATTATCTGCCTTTCATCTCACTACAAGTACAATGAGTAACAGAATATTATAAAAATCCTCTTTGCCTTTAGTCTTTTAAAATGAAGTATGTTATTCAGAAAATAATATTACTTTTGTATAGAATTAATTTGTTCTGACTAAGCTACAATTTCAAGAATAGGTATCCAATAAAAATAATTTCTAGAAGGTCAAATCTTTAAACAAAGAGATAATATTTAAGTCATTGGTTTCTATAACATAGGAAAGTAAATATTACCTTCAAGTCCAATGGCTTAGTGTCCCAGAGAAACATAAACATTGGTTATGCAGGTGTATTTGAGGTATAGTGTTGACACTCTGACAGCAGTGTCTTCATCCGTCCATCCATTGACCTATCCAACTATTCAATAAATACTTACTGAGTGCCTTCCACTTACTTGCAAGTATTGTACTTGCACTATATAAGATACAGTTTCTATAATTAGCTGGAAATGTTTTGCTTGTGACAAATTACATCAATTTATGATTGTGTCAGAACAAATGAATAAATTATAATTGTGTTTCATCCATTCAACATATATGTGAAACACCTGTATGTGGTAAAAATTACACAAAGTACTAAGGACACTAAGACTTGATTTAATTAAATATTCCTTATCTGAGTAAGATAGGCATAAAAGCTTTTTCTGGACTAGATAAGAGTTGTGAGGAAAAATGAGGGATGACACTCAGCCTTCTGCTGAGTTTTCTTGTATTATGGGCAGCTGAGAAGCTAAAACAAACAAACAAAAAAACCCCTTGTTTCCCAGAATCCCTTGTGGCTAGATTTCTGAATGTGTCAGTTGCATTCACAGGAAGTAAAGTGGAAGCCATCTTCCTGTTGCTTCACCAGTTTTCTGCTAGCAAGAGTCATCATGAACACACTGGTTTCCTGTAGCAGCTTCTCAGTGGGAGAGACAGATGTAGTATTGGTGGCAAGCAACAGCTTCCTGACCCCAGGGATCAAAGTTCCAGTGAAATTCAGTGGATTTCACACCTTCCTGATTGTGGCAGAGCAAGCCTGTGACCACAATGGGCTAATAGAGAGGTGTCATTCCTAGAGGCCCACTTAAAAGCCTGTGTCTCTAACCTTTCCAGTGATTTCATAAATGGCTAGTTCTCTGTATCCCATTCCTTCTCATATTTTTATCTTTTATTTTTGAAATGGGGTCTCACTATGTGGCCCAGGCTGGTCTCTAACTCTGAGCTTAAGTGAGTGGCTGCCTCCACCTCCCCAGTAGTAGCTGGGATTACAGGCGTGAGCCACTGCACCCGGTCCATTTTATTTTATTTATTTTAATTTTTATTATTTTTTTGAGACGGAGTCTTGCTCTGCACACCAGGCTGGAATGCAGTGGTGTGATCTTGGCTCATTGCAAGCTCTGCCTCCTGGGTTCACGCCATTCTCCTGCCTCAGCCTCCTGAGTAGCTGAGACTACAGGCACCTGCCACCACATCCAGCTAATTTCTAAATTATGTTTTTATTTTGTTTTTTTTTTTTTTTTTTTTTTTTTAATTTTTAGTAGAGACGGGGGCGGGGGGGGGGGTCTCACCGTGTTAGCCAGGATAGTCTCGATCTCCTGACCTTGTGGTGCTCCCACCTATGCTTCCCAAAGTGCTGGGATTACAGGCGTGAGCCACCGCAGCTGGCCTCATTCTATTTTAAATAGCCAGTTTTTGCTCTCGACAACAAAACATTAGCTGACAAATGAAGGCACAAGAAATATAGACATAAACCCTCCACGATGAAGGTTATGAAGAGACCAGCGAGGCTCATGTGTTAAGCACTTATGAATGTAAATAGCATGAGAGACTGAAAATAGTGGTGCCTGCTTTGCTGGACTGAATAGTTTTCCATGCCCTTCAAGCAATGGAGGAGACTTTGAAAGTTTTTACTGGGGTGACAGAGTGATGAGACTCTAAAAAACAAACTATATTTATTTTTGTATCCTTGGTATCTAACAGAGTCCTTGGGATATATTAGCCCTCATTAAGAATTAGATGCAAAATTATGAGAGTATTGCTCTAGGAGCATGAATCTGGTTTTGATGGCAGAGTAAGGAGCAAAAGGAGGCAGAGAGCTATGGGTGTTATCTAGGCATAAAGTGAAAGAAGGCAGGAGGAGTATGTGAAATATTTGAAGCAAGACTCAACACTCATTAATGACCAGGTCAGTCAGGGTTCAAGAGAAGCAGGACCAATGGGAAATGTATATTAAAAGACTGATTGCAAGGAACTGGCTTACATAATTGTGGGGGATGGCTAGGCAATTCTGAAATCCACAGTGCGGGTGGTCAGGAAGAACAGGCGGGACCTCTTGGGCACAGGTGGATGCTGCTGTCCACAGGTGGAACTTTTTCTTCTTCAGGGAAGGCTCTGCTCTTAAGGCCTTCCAGCTGACTGAGTCTGGCCCACCCAAGTTACCTAGGATCATCATCTCAATTTAAAGTCAACTGATTTTTACTTTTAATCACATCTACAAAAATAATAATACCTTGACCGCAACACTTAGATGAGAGTTTGATTTAAAAACTAGGGGGTGTAGCCTAGCCAAGTTTACACATCACAAAGACCATCTCAGTGACCAAATGAAAAGAAACCAGCCTGGATGTAGTGGCTCATGCCTGTAATCCCACTACTCTGGGAGGCAGGTGGATCGCCTGAGGTCAGGAGTTTGCGACCAGGCTGGCCAACATGGCGAAACCCTGTCTCTAATTAAAAAAAAAAAAAAAAAAAAAAAAAAAAAAAAAAAAAAAATGAGCTGGGCGTGGTGGCGGGCGCCAGTAATCCTAGCTACTCAGCAGGCTGAGGCAGGAGAATCACTCGAACCCGGAAGGCAGAGTTGCAGTGAGCCAAGATCATGCCACTGCACTCCAGCCTGGACAACAAGAGCGAAAATCCGTCTCAGAAAACAAACAAACAGAAATGAATAGAAAAGGATAAGCAAGGTGTCAGGCATTGCAGGTCCATCTGCCTTTGAAATATTTACAGCTCTCTCAAGTATTCGAGTTGTTCAACTCTGTGAGATTCGCAGAGGTGATTTCCAGCTGAGATTACTACTCAGCAGACTAACCTCTCCCTTAAGGTTAAGGCAACCCTACAATGTATTATCCAAACTGGGACAATCTTGAGAATAAAAGCATGTTCTTTAATTATGCCAGGACAGTTCCAGACACATCAGAACATGAGATCCCCTGATTCAGCCCCAGATGCTGTTGGACCATCTTTTAAGTCATTTATCAATTTTTTTTTTAAATATGTATGGATACACAATGTACCTCCTGACCACTTTTAATGTCTTAAGGTCGGGGGGCTGTGGTGAGGGGAATGTGGTTAAATCCAGAGCTATATTTGTTTGTTAAAATTTACATGGAGCAATTTTATTGATACTGAAGAATATTTTTTTTAAAACAAGTGATGTTTTTCTTTAAATGGGCCAATTTGTTCCAAGTGGAAGGATGTTTTGTAAAGAAGGATTTAACGTTTTCATAAACATAAAGAGAATAAAAATGCTGAACAATAACCCTCATACCATCCATTAAAGAGACAGCAGGGTATCATAGTTAGGAGTTTGACACTGGAGTGAGACTGCCTGGGTTCATATCCCAACTCCTTTGTTATTATGTGAATTTGGACAAGTTGCTTAGTCTCTCTAGGCCTCAGTTTTCCAACCTGTAAGATGCGAATAAACATCAAGCCCAACTATAATAGGAGCGTTTTGAGGATTCACTGAAACAATGCGTGATGAAAATGCTTGGCACCGTTCCTGGCACATGATACAGTTTCAGTAACCATGAGGCATTATATTGTAATATAGCTATGTGACCTTTGGGCCAAAATTTCAAATAAGGTTTTTTCAGGCAACACAATAAAATGCTATCCATGTGTATTTACTTTATGACCATTACTATTTGGTAGTGTTTTACTTCTGTTTAATGGCATGTCCCTTCAAATTATAGTATCCTGATGGCAACGCCATACTGTACGTGGAAGTACCTTTCCATACAGCAGACTAACCTCTCCCAGAGCAATGTTAAGCGTTATCCACATATTCAAATCCTTTTTCATAAATGTGGCTTTTATCCATGAAGTGTAATTATTGAATATAGCTACACCATTTGCAAGCATGATTGTAAAGCAATAAAAATAACGGTGTTGGAATAATTATGTTTTTGAGATTTCTGCTGAGAGCAAAACCGGCAAAGTGATAGCCCCGCTCAACCTTACTAGAAATGATGGGGAATAAAATAGCTTTCCCACTATGCTAGGTAGTTTATGAGACCATCTCTAGACAATTCATTAGTTCTAAAGTGACATAAAAATCAATTAATTTTAATGGTGGATAACAGATTATGGTATTTAATAGTTCCTCTAATTTCATGAGGCAAAGTGAATTAGACAATGCAATGTAAATCTAATAAGAATTGTAAGGGCTCATTTGACTATTTGTCAAATGCAAAAATGAATGGGCACATCAGGAATTAGATATAAACTAAAGCATTCTATATAAATTGTGTTTAGTTTTTATACAGAATTAAGTTATAAGCCTTAAGGAACATAAAACATATGGACTCTATTCCCGTTTAGCTTGCTCTGAAAACTTACTCATTAAGTGCTTACTATCTAAACTGTGGTATGTCTATTAAGGAAGATAATACTGAATGATATAGGCATTGCCCTCTCACTGCTCTTTTCTTTCTAAAAATAAGTAGAATGACTTGGAAATATTTGTGTTAAAAAGTTATTCACGAAGGATTATTTATGAACAATTGAATACATGGAGAACAAGGTTCTCACGTTCCATTCATCTGTGTGATAAAAATAACCTATTTTCCCTAATAAGTAATTTTTATCATTCTTAAGCCCATTTTAACTCAGACAAGAGGCCACTTCATAGGATTTCGCACCCTTGAGACTTTGGGCAAATAGTCTGCTCCCTTCCCCAAATAACACAATTTACAGCCCAATTTCTATTCCCCAGTAGAACAGAATGTACAGCGGCAACTTCACTAGAAAGTTTGTTTTTAAAATGCTGTTAAACGGTTTCTTTGCAATAGTTTCAGCACTGCAGTAAAGGAATCACCAGGTCACAGATGCCTGGTTTCTATTGATTCTCCTAGTTAATAAAGAGTTAAACAGTGAAGTGTGGTCTTTTATTTTTATTTTATTTTATTTTTTAAAAAGGCATTTTGAAGGTGCTGGAGAGGGAAGGCCTGGTCCTAAGTGGTCATGTGGCTCCCGCCATTCATCTTGGTAGTGACTATCTGTCAAAAGTGGCAAGAGTCCCTGTTAACAGCCCTGACCTGAGCGGTAATGAAGGGAGAGTGCACGGCAAAGTGTCCATTATCAGCAGGTCGGGAGCAGTAAATTGGAGCAGTTTGCTTCAATCTTGCTGCAAGTTGAAATGTAAGATAGGTGGGGATCAGCAAGAGGCAATTTTATCCTATGATCATTTTTGTCAGATCGCATCAGAGTGGCAACTTAGTTCGATGCATGATTTCAATTAACCAAGTCTGACCGTAATGCTTCCACTGCTGGGGGAAGCTCTTTTCTGAGCCTGGGTTCTTCATTATTTATTATTTAAAACCACCGAAGCACATGCAGGTGAGAAAACCTTCGATGTAAGGAAAAGGGAGAACACATGTAAATGGCAACAGATGCAAACAGACCTCACGTCTGCACAGCAAGGATCACAGAGTCCGGGGTGGGCCGGCAGCGGGTAGGGGGGCGGTTAAAGGCCATCTGGCTTATCTGCAAATTTCTACACTCATAAATCTGTTTTTAATGACCTTCAACTTTGAATTTTTAATGGATTGACTTTCTTGCTGTCTACTCTTTGACAAAAATATTAGCCTTTAGGGTGGCAGTTTTAGGGAGGATCAGGTCACAAAATTCTGTACTTGTGCTTAGTCAGGTGAAGTTACTCACAAGAACAAGAAAAATCAGAGTGAAGCTGAAGCCTGAAGCTTTCACTTTTTTTTTTTTTAATTTCTTTTTTGTGAGGCAGAGTCTCACTCTCTCACCCAGGCTGGAGTGCAGTGGCACAATCTCGGATCACTGCAACCTCTGTCCCCAGGTTCAAGCGATTCTCATGAGTCAGACTCCTGTGTAGCTGGGACTGCAGGTGCACACCACCACACCTGGCTAATTTTTGTATTTTTAGTAGAGATTTGGTTTCACCATGTTGTCCAGGCTGGTCTCAAACTCCTGGGCTTAAGTGGTCCACCTGCCTTGGCCTCCCAAAGTGCTGAGATTACATGCATGAGCCACTGTGCCTGGTCTGAAGCTTTAACTCTTTAATGCTTGAGAAACGTTCACTTGCTGAATACTTGGTTCAATGTGAATTATGAAAACACCATGAATACTTGGTTCAATGATTCTATAAAAGTGAATGCTTGGTTGAATGGTTCTATAAAATGTATGCATATGTAATATGCAATGCCATCTCTGCTTCCGAGGAACTTACAATTCAGGAGGAGAAAGAAGACAAACATGATAACTACAATAAAAGTAGGGAATGCCATCAGAAAGAAACAAAGTTCTGTAGACATTTAGAAAAAGATCACTTTTGGTTGGAGACATCAGGGCAAACATGAATGGGATAAACATATAAGTTGGGTCTTGATAGATGGTTAGGATATTTCCAGGTGAAATTAGAAAGTGACCGTATTCATTTTCTTTGCAGCCTAACAAATTACTACAAAGTTAGCTGTTTACAACACCACCAATGTATTATCTCACAGCTTCTGTGGATCGGAAATTAGGTTTCCATATCCTCTGCTCAGGATCTCACTAGGCTGAAATGAAGGAGTCAGCTGGGGTTGTAGTCTCATCTGAGGCTTGAGCTCCTCATCTAAACTCATAGGCTGGCTGCAGAATTCAGTTCTTACAGTTTTAAGACTCCATCCACACTCATTGATGCCAACTGGGAATTGTTCTCAGCTCCTAGAGGGCACTTGCTGTTCCCTGCCATGTAGTTCACTCCACAACATGGCAGCTTGCTCCTTCAAGACCAGCAGGAGTAATATCTGACTTTAGGAGGGGCCCCGTTCCTTTTTAGCATTTACCTAATTAGGTCAGTCTCACTCAGATGGTCTCCCTTTTGATTAACTCAGTTGACTGTTAGTAATGGAACCACAGGAGTGACATCTCACCATCTTCACAGGTTCTGCTCACACTCAGGAGTCTATACCAGTAGGTGGGAACTCTGGGGCCCATCTGAGAATTCTGCCTACTGTGATGGCATTGCACTGTAGAAAGAACAGTTTTGAGAATAAGGGGTTGGAGGAAGTACAGGTAAAGTTTGGGAATTGGAAATGTGTCAGAGTTTTCTCAACCAAATGAAAAAAAATGGAGGTGGTTGGAAAATATTGGCCTAGAAATGGATTTTAGATCAAGTCCACAGAGCATCTAGAATTTCAGGGAGAAAAGTCATCAGAGGTTTTTAAATGGTGATAAAAATCACCATCATAATTTTTAGGAAAATGATTCTGGTGTACAGGATAGATTGAAAGAGAAGAAATGTGTTTAGTCTGTCTCTCCATTCAAAGATGGATTCTTTGAGGACAGCGTCTTTGCTGTTGCTACTTATGTGGTCCCAAGTGGAACATAGTAAGCACTCATTACATGTTTATTGAGTAAGCGAATAAAGGTGGGCAGAGCAGATAGGAAAATATTATCGTAGTCTGGGTGAGCAATATCAGGGAGGAACTGGAGAGGCAGCTATGCAAATGGAAAGAGGAAACGTATTGAAAAGGTATTACAGAACTGTAAGCAGTAGGCTTTACAGATGTGGAATAGGAAGAAAAGAGAAATCAAAGGTAATGTCAAAATTTATAATGTGGGTTCCTGGGAAACTGAAAAACAATAAAAACAATTATTTAGCCATGCGCAGACAAAACCACCAATTATAGTGCTAAACTTTATTTTTGAGGCAGATTTTTTGGTGTTTTGTGGACAGACACAAATTATATTCACTAATAGTATGTATTTTGCAACTGGCCTGTAGTCATTTTATTTTAAAATTAAGCAAAATAATGTCCACGATCTTAATGGCAGATTAACCACATGCATATACAGCTCCTCTTTTCCCGTAAACCCTGCCAATATAAGAGAAAATACATTTTTAAAGATATTGACTCATATATATAAAAGAATAGGAGCAAAGACAACAGCAGACAAGAGTTTTCAATGTACCTCAAAATAAGTGAAGTCAATGAATGTGTAGCAACCCATTCAGCAATGATTACCTATGATAAAGTAGCCAATTCCCTGCAGGCCCTGAAAGGGTTAGGCTAAGAAATCCAAGGATCCAGAGAAGATGGGAGTTGGGGGCTAGGTGGGAACCGATGGGTTTAACTGAAAGTCTGTGACATCAATTTGTGCCCAGGGCACCTCTCCCACCCTACCCAAGTCCTCCCAACTGCTGCCTCTCAAGCCTCACACCTGTCAGGAGAAAGGAGCTGCATGCTTTTAGAAGATAATTTCATCTCTCTGCATTATCTTTTTAAAATCCTGGTCACCTCATTCATTCTCTCTCTCTCTCTCACTCTCTCTCTCTCTCCACACACACACATACACACACACACACAGAGTCCTCAATTCACATCACTTTATTCAACATTGTTTTGTTATAACGTTGATAGATTCCTAGCCTGGGCCACAGTGTGTGTGGAGTTTGCACCTGCTCCCCATGTGTGCGTGAGATTTTTCTGGTTCCTCTGGTTTTCTCTCATATCCCAAAGATGTGCGTGTTGGGTGAACTGGCATGTCTACATGGTTCCCATGTGAGTGCATGTGGGTGTGTGTGTGAATGCACCCTGCCATGGGATGGCATCCTGTCCAGGGTTGGTTCCTGCCTTGCGCCCTGAACTGGAATAACTGGGTAAAAATTTATCTTGTGTTTACTAATCTTTCTTACATGTATATCTCACATTTATTTTATTGTTTAATATTAGAAGCATTTTGGTCTTTATTGAGAAGTTTGGTGATGTTTTTTGTGACAACAAATATGCCACAGGAACTTAACTCCTGTTTCTATAAATTAGCCTATAGTAAAATTTGTTTCATTATACATCATTTCACTTAAAGTTGTGGTTTCTAAGAATCTATTGATGACATTAAATGAGGACTATTGTACACACATATATATAAATATATATACACACACAATTACATATTCACATGCTTGTATAGGTGTGTCTGTGTCTGTCTGTGAAGAATCATCAGAGAGTTAAAAGAAGTATTTGTTCCCACAAAGCAAGAAGAGAATACTATGAAAAAGTAAAAAATAAAAAGAAAATTTATAATTTAAATCTTGATAATTTAAAATATAAAACTTTTAATTTCAACTGGGAGATAACATGAAAACAAACCTTCCTGAAATTAGACCAAATAGAAAAAGAAATGGAAGTTTTATAGGAAACTAGAGAAACAATCCAGGAAATCCACATTTAAGTAAATTTTGGTTCAGAAAAATAGAACAGAGAATTGGAGGAGAGGAAGTTATCAAAAAAAATACAAGAAAAGTTCTCAGAACTGGCAGACAGGTATCTCCAGATTAAAAGGGAACCCTGAGTGTCCAAGAAAAAAAAAATTAAGATCTTTATCTTTACAAAATTTCAGAACATCAGAAACAAGGAAAAGGTTCTAAAAGTTTTCTGGAGAGAAAAACAGGTCACGTTTGAAAGATTTAAGTTCAGAATAATAGGAGACCTCTAAAGCACAACAAAATCCTGGAAAACAATGGAACAACAACTTCAAGCTTCCGAATAAAATAATTTTTAACCTAGCATTTTCTATTCAACCATGGTATCAACCAAGTGCAAAAATAAAGTCTCTACAGAAAGGGAAGAAACCAGAGTACATACTTCTCAATCTTTCTTTCTTAAGAAGCTCCTTGAGGTTGTGCTTTTATGAAATAAGAAGTTAATCAAATGAGAGAGACGTCGTATCAGAAAAGGTAGGATAGGATAATGGAGAAAGATGAAGTGAAGTTTCATTGTGAACTCTGTGCAGTGACCCAGATGGCAGGTGCTCCAGATTGAGCAGAGGCCCCAGGGCTCCTACAGGGTCTCAGGCAGAAGGTAGAAGGGAATTGAATTGCTGGGTTTTAATAATGCAAAACATCAATAAACATGCAACAACAGTTCTGCAACATTTGAAGAAAATACAACAGATAACTGAAAAACAAGGCAAAAAATAAAAATAAAAAGTCCAACCCAAGGCTATAATTGTTTTTGTGAAAAAAGAATAACCATACAAGAAATATTCCATAGAGTGGAATGTTAGATAATTCTTACCTAGCTCGACAGTCTGAGATATTCCATGGTCTTGAAAAATAGAAACAAAAAATTGCTTGTTAACTATGTGTCAGGCACTGTTTTAATCATTTTACATGTATTAATTTACAATTTATGGTTACCCTACAATATAGATATGTAGTTTTTGTTATTAAATTTTACAGATTGGAGAAATGATGCACTATGAGTGAAGCATAGTAAATGAGGGAGTCAAGGGTTATATCCCAGCAGTTTGGCTCCAGAGCCTACCTTTTTAATATTCTGTACGTCTTCTGTATTTCTATAATCACGGTATGGAAGGGATGATGGATTAAAAGTTGGTAAGTAAATCTGTATTTATTTCTGATCTTAGCATTCAATTATTGTGTGACATGGGGCAAATCACGTCACCCCCTCTGACCACAATTTCTGTATTCTCAACCTGAAAAGATCTTGAGCCATTTCTTCTGCTTCTCAGGGATTAAAATCTGTGGGACATGCTTATTGCTCTCTTCATTAAGCTATAGTCTGGGATTTGCAAGTTTCCCTAGCTGAAGACATTTGCCACTAACATATCATTCTGGAAAAATGTTTTGATGTCAGAAAAGACTGTGATTTTGGACCAACTTAGGACGGAACACGGTATTGGGAGTGCTCAATACTTTGTGAAAAGCAGTTAGCAGTTCACTTTTCTTCTCTGGTGGAGAATGCATACACAATGAAAAAGCAAGGCCAGCATAATTGTGTCGTATTTGATTCTGTCATTCAAAATCCCAGAGTTTGATTTAGAACATGCTGTTCCTGGGAGTATGTACAATTGCCCCTATTCTGAGCACAAACCCTGCATGATACTTCTTAAAAAAAACTAATAGGGCCGGGCGCGGTGGCTCACGCCTGTAATCTCAGCACTTTGGGAGGCCGAGGCGGGCGGATCACGAGGTCAGGATATCGAGACCATCCTGGCTAACACGGTGAAATCCCGTCTCTAGTAAAAATACAAAGAATTAGCCGGGCGCGGTGGCGGGCGCTTGTAGTCCCAGCTACTGCAGAGGCTGAGACAGGAGAATGTCGTGAAGCCAGGAGGCAGAGCTTGCAGTGAGCCGAGTTCGCGCTGCTGCACTCCAGCCTGGGCCACAGAGCGAGAGTCTGTCTCAAACAACAACAACAACAACAACAAAACAAAACAAACAAAAAAACTAATATTTGTCCTACATTTGAGCTTTCTCAGGCTTCTGCTTAAATATTAGGAGTAATTTAAACATCTGATTTAAAATATGTATTGTTCAGAGATAAATAGCTAAATGTTATATGTACATGTATATATTAAAAATAGATATTGTGTAAATATTTGCAAAACATTAATAAATGACAACCAAGATTATTTTTTAGATAGAAGATTGATAGCTCTCAGGAGGAAAGATTAATATAATTAAGCCATTTGATCATAAAACCTTAGAGTGGGAAACACCTTAACGTGCTATCCCACCCAGCTTTTTTCTTTTTACCAGTGAGTACCCTTACAAAAGCCTTGTGGATGATCATTTTGTCCTTGCTTGAATAATTACACAGATTGAGAATTCGCTGGATTTTTAGACAGCCTATTTTATTTTCGGACAGCTTTAATTATTAGTAAGTCTTTCGTCTTATATCAAAATATCCCTTCTCATGATGTATCTCCACTACTCTTTGCCTGGCCTCTGGAGCAATGCCCAAGAAATCTAATCTTCCTCCACCTGACAGCACTTTGGACAGAGGGAAGTCTCATTTTATGTGACAAAAGCATTCCTGAGACCCCCACATATTCAAAACTCATGGAAAATGAGACTAATTCTGATAAAAATGGTAGTCGGTCTTGTTTACTGGCTAATGTGGTGCTTCCATGTATCAATAAGGTGAGTACAATTCACTGGCCTGCTAGATTTTAACCTATATAATTCTTGATTAATTTTTAATTGTGAAGATTTGCCTTTAGAGAATGAGAAGAATCATTTCAAACTCACTTAGACAGGAAAGCCCTGAATATGAAGAGAAATGTTAAATCATCGCAGCTTCTCTTCCCAAAAAACAAACCCACTCAGCATATAAGAACAGTAACAGGTATCATATTAGTCTACCAAAAAGTCCATGGTACCTCCATTTCTAGAGATCTGCAAGAACAAGAAAAATAGCTCTTTGGAGAGATGATTTGATTTGCATATCCAGAAGCTAAGAAATAGACCAGGTGACCCACTGAGATTCTTTAGCACTGAAGGCATTCTGACTCTTGCTCTCCACGCCCAGATTTCTTAGATGTGACCACAGTTAACTGTTTCCAGTGGTAGATATAAGACACACCTAACAACATACAGATTTAAAATATGTATGGTGGGCCGAACATGGTGGCTCACGCCTGTAATCCCAGCACTTTGGGAGGCCGAGGCGGGCAGATCACCTGAGGTCAGGAGTTCAAGACCAGCCTGGTCAACATGGCGAAACCCGTCTCTGCTAAAAATACAAAAATTAGTCGGGCATGGTGACACACACCTGTAATCCCAGCTACTCAGGAGGCTGAGGCAGGAGAATTGCTTGAACATGGAAGGCAGAGGTTGCAGTGAGCTGAGATCATGCCACTGCATTTCAGTCTGGGAGACAGAGCTAGACTCTGTCTCAAAAAAAAAAAAAAAAAAAAAAAAAAAAAAAAAAAAAAAAAAAAAGTATGGTGCAGTGGGAGTACCATAGCATATTTTGATATATGTATCTGTGTTCATAATATATAACATCAAATATCCCGAAACTGTCCTAACCTTTCAGCTTTGCATTGGAGCCAATCATTACTTCTGTTGAAAATACATATTTTAATCTACATATTGTTGTAAAATATATCATCAAAAACCTCATGATATGAGTTTTTTGATGTTCTCTCACTCATTATCATGAGAACAGCATGGAGGAAACTGCCCCCATGATCCAATTACTTCCACCTAGTCCTGCCCTATACACATGAGGATTATTACAATTCAAGGTGAGATTTGGGTGGGGAAACAGAGCGAAATCATATCAGTCAACAATTGTTAAACCTGGGTGATGGATACTTTTGTGTTGGTTATGTTATACTATGTTTATATATATTTGAAATATCTTACAATAAGTTATTTAAAAGAAAAAAATAAATTTTTTTAACGTAGGAAATATTTCAAATATATTATTAAGACTCCACTCAAGAAGCAAGTTATAAAACATTATGTGTGCATATAATACCATTTTTAAATTTTTAATGTTTGCAGTTGCACATAACTAAAGTTTATAACCACAGTTTTCAATGTTAAACATAGATAATCATAGTTATTGTGAATAGTCCAAAGATTGTTTTAACTTTTTTTCTTATCAGCATTTCTGATTTTTTTATACAACGAACTTGTAGTAGAAATAATCTTTTTCTTTTTTTTTTTTTTTTGAGAGGAGTTTTGCTCTTGTTGCCCAGGCTGGAGTACAATGGCGCCATCTCAGCTCACTGCAACCTCCTCCCCCAACCCCGAGTTCAAGTGATTCTCCCGCCTCAGGCTCCCGAGCAGCTGGGACTACAGGCATGCGCCACCACGCCTGGTTAATTTTGCATTTTTAGTAAAGACGGGGTTTCTCCATGTTGGTCAGGCTGGTCTCGAACTCCCAACCTCAGGTGATCCACCTGCCTCAGCCTCCCAAAGTGCTGAGATTACAGGCGTGAGCCACTGCACCCAGCCCGAAATAATCATTTTTTAATTGACAGGTTTTGGCATCAATATGTATTTTATATCAGTAGTAATGTTTATTTATTTTTTAACCCAAAATGAAATTTACATTCCAAAGTTTCCTTAGAAACTTTCAGAAAACCCCCACCTTATCCTTAAAATGGTTACAAAATGAATGGTCGTCTACCAAGGAGAAAACTTTAAGTTTGTGAACTCCTTGTTGCTTCTGCCACTTTGACATATGCTACTCTAGTTCGGCAGAGCCCAAATTAAGTAGTGCCTTATAAATCAAGATTTCTAAGAGTAGTCTTAGGTAGAATAGAAGTTTTCAAACTCAAGAGACCTTTGCCACTGACCCTTTCAGTGATCATGGGGACAGTCTGCGTGGGATGAGCCACCATTTTCTCACCTGGAATAAAACCACGAGATTGGCTCCTTATCTTCTTCAGGTTGATGTTTAGAAGATGTGTCAAGTGTATGTGTGTCGTGAAGTTCAAAATTCTTCAAAAATCAATGGTAAATATTTAATAAATCTTATATATAATCATCCAAAATGAAAATATAGTTTTGAAGGTGGTTTGGGATGATGAAAATGTATGAGAAGGAAGATTATAAAATGTACGACACTCTTTTCAAGATGGACTTGGGTTATCTTATTTCTTCATTAATTCATTTTTGTATGCATTCATTTATCCACGTATCCATTCTTTCGCCAATGAATTCCTCATCTATTTAGCAGATATTTATTGAGATATTACTATGTACCAGGCTTCAGCATGGGGATCAAGAGGGGGCATTAAGGCCAGGAAAATTGGCAGAGCCTGAATTAAGTAGTGCCTTTTAAACCATGTTAGAGATTTTATTCTTATCCTAAGAGCAATGGGCAGTCATTTAAGAGTTTTAAACAAGGATATTTTATTATCAGAATTAAATTGCTATATAGAGGATTGGAATCAGATAAGAGTGGATGCAGGAAAAAACAGAGGCATTGTAGTAGCCCAATTGAGAAATGATGATTGTTTGGACTAAAATAGTGACTATTGAGATGGAGAGAAGTAGATAGACTTGAATGCTACTTAGAACTCAGACATTTATTAAGCAAGTTGGATAAGTAAGAAAGAATATAGAGAGATGGATCGTTGAGTTCTCAGCAGAGCAACTGGGAAGCTGTATGCTTTTTACTAGGATGAGGAGAGATAAGAAGAGTTTGAAGAGAAAACCCTGAGCTGTGTTTTAGACACGATGTGCTTGAGATGCTTGTGAGACATCCAGAAAAGAATGTCAGGTACAAAGTTTGCCCTATGGGTCTGCAGCTCAGAAAAAGACTGGACTAGAGGTAAAACTTAGGACATCACGGACATACAGGTCCCATGTGAAAACACAAAATTAGATAAACTCACCTAATGTGTGAGAGTGAAGGATAAGAAGCTACATGATGTGAATCCAGGACAGGGTCCTGAGTATCTCTAATATTTCCAGTTCAGGGAGTGGAGGAAGAGTTCCAAAGAGAAACCCATCAGGAATCATCAGACATTTAGTTGGAAACTAGGAAAGGGTTCGGTTTGATGGCTTATGCCTATAATCCTAGTGCCTTGGGAGACTGAGGCAGGAAGATCATTTGAGCCCATGAGTTTGAGTCTACAGTGAGCTATGATTGTGCCACTGCCCTCCAGCCTGGGCAACAGAGCAAGACCCCAACTCTCAGTGGCTCATGCCTGTAATCCCAGAACTTTGGGAGACCGAGATGGGTGGATCATGAGGTAGGAGTTCGAGACCAGCCTGACCAACATGGTAAAATCTCCTCTCTACTATAAATACAAATATTAGCCAGCATAGTGGTACTTCCATGTAATCCCAGCTACTTGGAAGGCTGAGGCAGGAGAATCGCTTGAACCTAGGAGGTAGAAGTTGCAGTGAGCCGGGATCACGCCATTGCACTGCAGCCTGGGTGACAGAATGAGACTCTGTCTCAAAAAAAGAAAAAAGAAAAAAAAAGAGCTTTTTTTTTTTCTTTTAAAGAAAGAAAACTAGGGAAATATGGGATTACGAAGGCAGAGAAAGAGAGAATCACTCACTATTTAAAAAGCTGACAAGATGTCACAAGAGAGGAGGATTGAAAATGGTCTGTGAGCTGGGCGCACATCTGTAATCCCAGCACTTTGGGAGGCTGAGGCAGATGGTTCACTTGAGGTCAGGAGTTCAAGACCAGCCTGGCCAATATGGCGAAACCCCGTCTCTCCTAAAAATACAAAAATTAGCCGGGCGTGGTGATTCACACCTGTAGTCCCAGCTACTAGGGAGGGAGAGGCACCAGAGTTGCTTGAACCCGGGAGGCAGAGGTTTCAGTGAGCCGAGATGGCGCCACTGCACAGCACTCCAGCCTGGGTGAAAGAGCAAGACCCTGTTCCCCACAACCCCCAAACCCCCACCCCCCAAAAAAAGGAGAAAAAGAAAATTACAAGGTGAGACCTGGAGAAAGCTTTTAAGGTCTGGGTGGCCTTTTATAATTTGGATGAGATGCGAGCATGTGCTGAGGGCAGGAGTCCTTTAGAGAGAGGAAGGTTGAAAAGTCCTTGCAGGGCAGAGGGCAAGTGAGACCAGGAGAGTAACCAGTGATGTGACGTCTGTAAGACAAGGGAAGGACGGTGCACCGGAGCACATCTGGACTCACTGACCTTTGAAAGGAGGAGGAAGAAAGGAGGGCTTAGGGTTACACATGGTGGTGAAAGGTAAGGAAGTTCCCTTTTGGCAACTTCTCTTTTTAAAAAGGAAACTTAACAGTGACAAGTTTTTTCTTTTTTTTTACTTTTTTTTGAAACAATTTCACTCTGTCACCCAGGCTGGAGTGCAATGGTGCAATCTTGGCGCATTGCATCCTCCACCTCCCTGGTTCAAGCGATTCTCCAGCCTCAGCCTCCCAAGTAGCTGGAATTGCCCCTCCCACCACACCTGGCTAATTTTTTTTGTATTTTTAGTAGAGATGGAGTTTCACCATGTTGATGAGGCTGGTCTCGAACTCCTGACCTCAGGTGTTCTGCCCTCCTCTGCCTCCTGAAGTGCTGGGATTACAGGCATGAGCCACTGCACCCAGCCTGACAGGCTTTTATATACAGGCAGGGGACATATTGCCTCCTCCAACACACACAAAATCACACATACTCAAGGTCATAAAAAAGAAGAAGGGGAGAAGAATTAGTTTATTTCATGAGGAACCGAAATAACAATAGCAATAGGAATAACTATGACTGTTTTGGTACTAAATTCCATTCCTTAAAGTTCATGCTAGAAACTCAGTTAAAATAAAGGGTTTGCCTAAAATTAGTTGCAAACAAGCCTTTAAAAGTTAGACAAAGAAATGAAGTTGATTACTTATTTCCTGTCCTGAGATATGGCTAGAAGAGGATGAGCTGTATAGCTAATGTGGAAAGTAAAACTTTTCAATTGTGTTTCCTTTGCATTCTTTGAAATGATGTGTAAATCAGAACCAACTGAATTAAACAGGTGACGCTTAGCATTTGAATACAATGATTAATGGTACCTACACAGCAATTTATGAGAAATTGCTATTGAGCTCAGATATTATCGTGACCAGTTTTACCAAGCACTATAGTTTAATACATGTGTTAAGATATACCTTTTTTAAAAAATAAAAAACAAATTTACATTACTTATTTTTCTCTACATTATCAACGTTAGTAGACAGACTCTTCTGGCCAAATCTGGTAAGAGACATTATCTCAGTTGCGCCTATATGATACAGTGTCTTACAGTGTCACAGCGTTTTATAGCATCACAGTGGAAGGGAAAAAGGATTAAAAGTGTTTAAAATTAAGAAATTCACGCACTATTTATACAGATTCATGATTATTATTTTTGGTTTGCCCAATTCAAAATTCAAAGACGGTGTATGTGTGTATTTGTTTTGAATTACAAAAAAAAAAAAAAAAATAGAAACCTCAATGGAAGTATAGAATTTAAAATAACTAAATATAGCTTTGGCATTGCTGTGTTTCTATACTGATTTTTAAAAATCTGGTACTAGTTTTTCTTTTTGCTTTATGCCCTTTAAAGAACTCAGATTCATAATATACAAAGAAGTTTATTTGATATATAGAACAGAGCCATAAACCATATTTTATGCATAACAGTGATTAAATGCACAGTTGATATATTTCACTAAGGTGGAAACCATGTCGAAAGGCTTACATTTTGATAACTTTCCTTTTGGGGGGTATTTCTAAATTATTTAAGTTGAAGAATAAAATGACTTGTTTGTGAATTTGCATGCTCTTTTTAATCACCTTTAGGTAATGCTGATATGGCAAAGACGCTAAATTACAGGAGCAGTGGGAAGCTACTGAGTAAAAAGCGCAGAATCGTTTCATATATGAGCCCATGAGGAATATTCTGTTCAAGGAATGGAGACATAAGAAAATTACCTAACTCATGAACAACACATTAAGAACGTAGTCAGCTGTTGTAAATTCATATCCAACAACAAACCATTATGTATCCTTGGTTTAATTATATGTGTTTATTACACACCTGTACCAGAGAGTAAAGGCTGCTATTTGCATTACTTGTGGTTTTCTCTATCAAAACAGCATTAGCATTATGAAGCTTATCAAGGTTATGTATAATTTATCTGGCTTGAGTAAGTCCCTTTATTTTGTGCACAATCGCAACATGATTAGGGAGAAAAATTAGGAAATGTTTCAAACATTTTAGAAAGAATTTCTAAATTTAGAAATATAGTGAATTTCACATTTCTAGACAAATATCAAATTGCTAAGCCTTTGTAAATCAGCCTATGTTTAGAAAGAGAGTAAAAAAGTTAGATGAAATTCAACACTTAATTTTTTTCCCCAGAGTTTCATCTTAAAGAGCATTAATTATAATGATGCTGATGGTGTTATTAACAGAGTACTTACGAATATGGAAAAATGTCAGACTTCCAAATAATTTGTGATATACTATTTTTACAAGTCACACTAAATAAACAATCTAGACAAAATCGTTTTGTATGTTTGAGAGCATTTACTGATTACATGGAAGTATTAAAACATTATGGGGAAGAGTACATTTTAAAAGCAAAAATATCTGTGTATCAAACGCAGCCTCAGAAGATGGCTAAGTGGCTCAATAGAAAACTTTTATGAAGCAATTCATTTATATACATCATCAAAACTTGTTACTTTTACAGATTAGAGTTCCCTAATGATTTTGATATATACTTATTTTTAAAGCATCCAACAGTCATTAGTTACCATCCTTTAATTTCATGCTTGTCTATGCTTAACAAGTTTTCTCTTTACTCCAGTCTTCCTTCCTTTAAAGGGGAAAAAGTGAGGTTATATAATAAGGAAGACAACACATGTCCTGATGAACATACTCCTATTATTATAATGAAAATAATACCATTTCAGAAGAACAAACAACAAATGGTACCCAATGTCCAGAGAAAATTAAAATTCTATTTGGGATTCCCACGGTATCTAATACCAATCCCACAGATGAAGTTTGATAGTTTATCATGAAGACAAAAGCTTAGGAAAATAAGGGGCTTGAATCCGTGAAAAGTGTAATAATAGCAAAAGGAAAAGGACTAAATAATATTACTAATTTATAGTAGACACCAGCAAGGAGCAACTGGTCGCATGGTAAAAGGTAGTAATTTCAGTAGATGTCTCATAATATGAAACAAGAATTATATTTTTTACAACCACACAAAAACTACAAGTAAAACTCTAGAAATACAAACAAGTTTTTAGAACTGTAAGTGTCTAGTAATTTTTTTCTTAGAACAAAGCATAGGACCAAATATAAATATATAAAGATAAAACAAAATTTTTTCAGCTCATGCTTAAAATATCATATTTTAAAGCTTCTATAACACATTCATTCACAAAATGAAAGACATTAAAATAAACTGGTCACCTTTTTATATCACATTATAAGTTCCCAAACTAATTTTGCCTCATTTTATTACTATTTAGATAGAGATTATTATTCTATAATAACATATTTTAAAAATATTTTCCAACTCATTTTATTTAAAAAGAATTATTTTTGATCAACAATTGCAGCAATTTTTTTTCTAAAGAATTGCCTTTACAATGAAACCATCCAAGATGACTAAAACAATGAGGTAATTTTTTAGAATGTAGATTATCTCCACAATGTCTATTATACATTTTTGCAAGTCAGCAAATTATTTCATTTTCCTCTCCCTAGTATGGAAATTTAATCTAGGTATTTATTTCATTTTCGGTAACCTATTTGAAGAAAGACTAACTACCCTTCAGTATACAGTATTACATTATGCATTCAAAATTGATGCTATAAATTATACAATCTAACAAAAAATTATTAATGGTTTATGGGGTGGGGGGAGGACAACCGGGAAACCTCAACTGCCAGCAATAGAATGTAATAGTTCTCCATTTCCCCTTAGTGAAAGGAAAGGAACCCAGAGTGTTTGTGTTTAAACATTGCATCCACTCTTTCACACAGCACTGTTTAAGACAAGGCGCAGTAAGGCCCCCAGATAGACTTCAGGTGTACACCACAGACCACCCTTAAACATCAGTCAACATATACTCTTAAGCTACAGCTGGGTACTTTTATTCATTTTAATATGCAATTCATGACAGTAGAACATGGAGAAACTTGTTATTCTACTGTATTATAATGGTGGTCGAATCTGCCAGCTATTTTCTTTTGCTACTGTTAGTAGTGCTTCCCTCCAACTGGAGTATTTTTTTCTTTCTTTCCTTTTTTTTTAAATTATTTTCCTTTCCTTTCCTTTTCTTTTCTTTTCTAAGAGATGGGGCCTCAGTAGGCTGCCCAGGCTGGAGTGCAGTGGTTATTCACACATGCCACCCCTCTACTGATCAGCATGGGAGCTTTGACCTGCTTCATTTCTAGACTGGACCAGTTCACCCCTCTTTAGGCAACCTCGTGGCCCCCTGCTCTGGGGAGGTCACCATAATGGTGAACTTAGTGCCGACCCCTGACTGGCATAGTGCACTACAGCCTCTAATTCCTAGGCCCAAGTGATCCTCCCATCTCAGCCTCCCTAGTAGCCAGGACTGCAGGTGTGACACTGCTCCCAGTAAATGGAGTATTTTATGATTGCTAAAATCACTGGATGTAGATTCTAAGCCTTTTTTTGACCATTTTTAAATCAATTAGAGAAGGGATCTTGTAAGCTGCAGTGAATCCTTCTGAAAGTCTGTGTTGCAGAGAATGAATGCCTCCACAAGATGCAGTACACTGGGGAGGACCCTGGCTAAGGCCACTCGCAGCCATCCCAGGTCGACAGGGAAGTCCCAGGTGGACACCAGGAACTTCTTGGATCATCCATTCATATATGTGATTTTTCCTCCCACTTTTCTACACCAGGAGTCTAGATTCAAACTGCTGATTAGGTGTTTTGTAGAAATAGTACAACAAAGAGAATTAAGTCTACTACAACAGGCTTCCGGTTTAGGCTGGGTATCAGGATTTCAGATGGAGGCAGGAGAAGCAAAGCTATTCAGGAGCAGATCCACTCAGAGAACACAGACCCTCCCTCCCTTTACTTACATCATATCCCTTCGTAATGACAGTTATCATAATGCAGCAGTTCATCTCAAAAAATGTAAATCTGTGGGCAAATGTAATTCAATGCACAGAATTTTATTTTATAGAAAAATTTAATTTTATAAAAAATTCTATATGGAAAATTACATACAGATTAATACAAATTTTACTGTAATTTATTGGATTTGTGTTCACCATTATACTATATCCCAAAGTCTCAAAAAACCAAACTTTCTCTTAAAGCATCCTACCTAAGGGAAAACTGAAGCTTATCATATCCTACTCTGTAAATAAGCTCCATTCCAAGTCTATTAAAATTACAGAATAACTCATATTTGTTTTGCTTTGTTGTTTTGTGCACAGCAGTATTTCCTATGATAAAAATGAAAAGCTCATCCACTACAGGATACTCTTATCTGTGTTTTTCATCCTTAAATTAATACATTAATACATCCTTAATACATGAAGACAACATTCTTAGGGCTCATGAATCTGTTATCTGTCCCTTCTATTGGCTAGATTTGAGTTGATGTTGGTCTAGGACCTTTCCACAGTGTGCTAAAAGAAAGGATTTGTCTTGTTTTGTTTGTTTCATTATGGATATTATTCAACATTTCCGGTGTGGATTGGGGAATTGAAGCTAGGATCCATGTAATATAAATGAAAATAAAACTGCTTTGCAATTTTGTTTTTCTATGATGATGCTAGTTATGAATGATATAAATTATTATATATGGGATCATAAGATATGCAGTGTAGCAGGTTGAATTGTGTTTCCACAAAAGATACATTCAAGTCCGAATTCACAGTACCTGTGAATGTGGCCTTATTTATAAATAGGGTCTTTACAGATGTAAACAAGTGAAGACGAGGTCATAGTGGATTAGGGCAGGCCCTAAACCTGATGACTAGTGTCTTTATAAGAAAAAGGGAAGGAGATTGTACACAGAGACGTAGTGGACACCACACACAGGAAAGATGGCCATGTGACAATGGAGGCAATGATGGGAGTGAGGTGATGCAGCTATAAACCAAGAGACTATAAACCAAGGATTGCTACCAACCACCAGAAACTCAGAGAAAGGCATGGGACCAGTTCTCGCTTCACAGTGTCCAGAAGGAATCCATCCTGAAGACATCTGGCTTTTGGACCTCTGGCCTCCTGAACCATGAAAGAACGAATTTTCTGTTGAAACCCACCCAGTTTGGGGTCATTTATTATGACAGCCCTAAGAAACTAATACATGCAGTATACATAGATTTGTAAAATAACCACACCTCAAATTGCTTTCTGCATGAGGGCCAATGTTAGCCAGGACTTTCTAAGCCTCCAGAGACATAGGTGAGAAACTTCCACTTGGGAGAATTCTTTTTGATTACCAAAAGTCTAAGGACATTGACTTACTTTTCCTCATGATATGCGTTTTATTTATCCTCATTGTCATTTAAAATTACAGCTTGAAAGAAAATGATTATGAAGGCTGGGCGCGGTGGCTCAAGCCTGTAATCCCAGCACTTTGGGAGGCCAAGACGGGTGGATCACGAGGTCAGGAGATCGAGACCATCCTGGCTAACACTGTGAAACCCCGTCTCTACTAAAAAATACAAAAAAAACTAGCTACTCGGGAGGCTGAGGCAGGAGAATGGCGTAAACCCGGGAGGCGGAGCTTGCAGTGAGCTGAGATCCGGCCACTGCACTCCAGCCTGGGCGATAGAGCGAGACTCCGTCTCAAAAAAAAAAAAGAAAGAAAATGATTATGTTGAAAACTGGAAGAAAGAATTGCTCATTGTGGAACTTGGGTTTTGCAGAAAAACACTCATCTCATGATGGAGGCTGTGACTTTTCCATCTCCAGTTGCCTCCAGATTAATTTCCATTGTAAATGAGAATTTTTGTATTAAAAAGGAGCATGCCAATCATTCAATAACATAAGTGAATTAGAAATCTTAAAGGTACACACATGGAGGAAGAAAAAAAAAATACTTGACAGTATATATACCAAAATGTTAATAGAATTAAGAGTTTCCAATTTTCTTCTTTTTGGTAGTACAAATTCCCTAATTTTATTACACTGAGTATAAATTGCTTGTGTAATACTTTAAAAAAAGAAAAACTAGTAGGGAGTTGCCTAGTACATGGCATGAAATTTTCATTTTTCCTAGGTCAGATGTTTCCCTTACCTTATCACGGTACCAGGAAAAATAAGGCAACAGACATCCACGGGCTCCTTGCCTTGGAATTTTTTTCCCCTAGGTATGTGCACACACACAAACACACACACACATCCAACAAATAGAGGAATGTTAGCTTTATCAGCAATGAGATGTAAAGGAGACATAAATCATGGATGTATCTGACATTTAACCAATTTAGATTCCTTTCACACAACTTTCCATTTCAAGCGTGTCCTTTGATTCTCCATTTAGAGAAAACAACCCCGTCTGCTGATCAGAGGATGTCTAACCGGGACTGCCCCACCCCACAGCTCCTGAAAACACATTTGGTCACAATGGAGTGTGATGTGAAAATGCAGTGAACAGCGCAAGGAGCCACATGTGGCAGTGCTGAATTTAACCCTACTTTCTAGAAACACTCAGGGTGGTATGGAGTCTGGAGCATTAAAAAAATAGAAAAAAATATCTTGTATTATGGCATTACCAGTTTTAAAAGCCATTAGTATTTCTAGGCTTCCCATTAATGTTGGGGCAAATAATATAGTTGAAAGGACCTACAAGGTCCTGAATGCCCAGACCTCCTTTGCCAGCCACATCCCCACCATGCTCACTCACTCTCCACACACCAGGCCTCACTCAGGCCCCTGAATGTGTTGTGATCCTTCCTGCCATTAGGCATTTGCATATACTGTCTCCTTTTCCTGCATCCTCTTCCTCTCCATCTCTTTAACTAAATAATTCCAACGTATACTTTAGATTTCAGCTGAGTCTTTGTTTCCTCGAAGTAACCATCCTTTACACTTCAGGCTATATCAACCACTCACTTCTTATGCTCTCACGATACTCCTCTCCTCCCTAGCACCAAGCCAGGAGGGAATTTTACATTTATTAGTATGATTGGGTTTTTTTGTTAATGCCTATTGTCATATCCAGAATATAAGTTTTATGAGGGCAGAGATAAAGCTGATTTATTTGGATTGCTTTTCCCCACCACTGAATCCCCTTTACTTGGAGAGTGCCTGGCACATAGTAGGCTCTAAATAAATATTTATTGGATAAACATATGGATGAATGAATTAGAAATACAAACTTTAAAAATTCTGCAAATTTGTCAGTTCTGGAGAAACGTCTTCAAGTCCAGTACACATGCAACTGTGCACTCACTTAGATCAAGCTGGAAGAACTTGGAAAGCAATAGAGTTCAGTGACCACACCCAAACCAATGCTTAACCATAGTAACACACTAGCTGTTTTTTTAGGTACTACTGGCTGTTATTGCTCATACTCCTAAGGAATTTTTCCACCACTTTTTTCTTTATATGTGCATGGTAACTTACATTGGTATTATTCAATAGAGTTACAAGCGGGGTATATTCATGGCTAGAAGGTGAGTGCCCGATTCCTAAGTTTATATGCAATTTTTTTCTTTTAATTGTCATTTTATAGCTCCCCACCGCAGCTGCCCCCCAACCCTTCCCTTTGATGACTAGGTTTGCCAGCTTCATCCATGTTGCTGCAAAGGGGAACAAAGCTGGGGCCTGGCAGCCCCACTACACTGCCTGCGGTGGAGAACAAGTCACAATTACAAATTATCACAACAATTAGCACCTGTACTTGGGGGCTCTGCAAACTGAGGAGGCCCCAGCTCCTCACTGTACAGGGGTCTATTTGGCAGTGACCTTGCTCTGGCGGTGATGATATTCCTTCAGCCTGAGGGAATTGATGTTGATGAAACCGGTGGCATCAATTAGTTCATAATCACCATGCACGTTCATGCTCACCAGGTCCTCGTTGTAGAGAGACAGTGGGGACTCCCAGCCGAGCATGAACACCTGGCCCTTGAAGAGGGACACCTGTACTTTCCCTTCCACTCGCTCTTGGGACTTGGAGATGGAGTGGCGGACAAATTCACACTCAGGGCTGCGCCAGAAACCAGTATACACCAGCTCAGCATATTTCAAGCCCAGGCCTTGTTTGATTTGGCGCACTTCCAAGTCCATGGTGAGGGCCTCGATTTCTAAATGAGAGTGGTAAAGGATGGTGCCTGCTGGGGTCCCGTAGATACCTCGGGACTTCATTCCAATAAAGCGGTTCTCCACGATGTCAATACGGCCCACGCCATGCTTTCCCGCGACTTCATTCTAAAATGAGTGGTACAGGATGGTGCCTGCTGGGGTCCCATAGATACCTCGGGACTTCATTCCAATAAAGCGGTTCTCCACGATGTCAATACGGCCCACGCCATGCTTTCCCGCGACTTCATTCAGGTACATGAAGAGCGCCAAGGAGATCTGGTGGGTGGTGGCATCCTTGACGTTGGTAACCTTCAAGAGGACCCCTTTTTTGAACTCGATCTCGAGAATGTCAGGGGTGTTGGGGGCTTTGGCTTGTCCGGGGTCTTCGTGTAGAGACCTGGAGGCGCTTGGTTCTTGGGGGTCCTCTAGGATTCCAGCTTCGTAGCTGATGGGCATGAGGTTCTCGTCCACGCTCCACGGGTTCTTGGGAGTGACCGGAATGGGAATCCCGTGGTGCTTTGTGTATTCCATCAGGTCACTGCAGCCCTTGAACTGGTTGTAGAATTCGGGCGTCCTCCAGGGAGCAATGACCTTTATCTGGGGCGCCAGCGAGTAACAGGTGAGCTCATACCAGACCTGATCGTTCCCCTTTCTCGGGGCGCCGTGAGACACATACTTGGCCCCCTCCCGCTGGGCGATTTCCACTTGTTTGCAGGCAATGCAGGGCCTGGTGAGAGAGGTGCCCAGGAGATAACGGTTCTCATACAGTGCGCTGGACTGGATGGCCGGCCAGATGAACTCCTCCACAAACTCCCTGCTGACATCCTCAATGAACACCTTTTTGGTCCCAAGCTTCGGTGCCTTCTTCCTGGCTTCCTCGAAGTCTTCCTTCTGGCCAGTGTTGGCCAGGTAGGCAATGACGTCATAGCCTTGTTCCTTCAGCTGCAGGAGGATGCACGAGGTGTCCAGGCCGCCACTGTAGGCCAGAACCACTGAGCCTTTACTGGACATAGCCTCTGGGATTGGAGGCGCGAGTTCCCGGCGTCTGGAATCTGTCTTCACGGTGCAGTGAACCATTCGGGCCCGGGCAGTGGTGGCAGGCGACAGAGCAGGGCTATATGCAATTATTTTTACCTGCCAACTATTCTCTGATACCATGGCCAAGCCTCCGAAGATGGTGGCTTTCCAGGCTCACCTAGTAAATAGGGTTTCGAGGCTCAATTAGCCATGCCACTTAGTAAAACTTTACAGAAAACATTTCCTTCTAACAGGTATAATGAGGCAAAGAAGCTGAAACCAGTTCGAGAATTTTATTCTGTCTTCATCCCTTATCAGTTGCAAAGCAGTGTTCCTGTAACCTTTCCCTATTCTCTGCCAGGAAGTGGGATTTTTCAGCTGTATGGGAGAGTCACAGGCATCAATGCTCATGTAGGACACTGGACCATGTTGCTGAGTCCCAAAGGATTTTGCTCAAGACCTATAGCCAAGTCCCTGCTGTCACACTAGATAATCTAGGAAACAATTCTCTCGTCTCTCTTTATGTTCACCTCAAGGTAGAAATAAAGGCCGTGGTGACAGCCATATACAATGTTCTTATGCCTCACTTGAAACATGGTTGAGTAAGTGTCTGTCTATTCTTTTATATAAATATAAAAGGCAAAATTGTGTGATTTCAGGAAGAAGGGGGATTTTTATTAGGGTGTTTAGTGATGTTACACGTTCTCTTTTATTGCAACCAGATAAATCCTTTCATAGAGGAGCCCTTGAGATGCTCTCCTTGAGATACTCACAATCTGTTTATTGTATACACTTCCTCCAAGAAGGAAAATTATTATATGGTAGTGTCAGGGAGTGAGGTTGCATGTGGGATGTTTCTTCAAAATTCTCCCATAACATAGAGCCAATCAACTTTACCTTCAGTTGCATTTCTCTTTTTCAATTTAATGCTCATTGTAATTGCACCCACTCAGTGGCCTTCCACTTTCATTCTCTGAAGATTGCTCACTGTTAATACCACTGCAGGCCAGCTCTATGCAGAATTGTGATAAGGAAGACTTTTTCTTTTTGCTTCACGTACTTTATTTTATTTTAGATTCAGGGAGTACATGTGCAGGTTCATTATATGGAAATACTGTGTAATGATGAGGTTTAGGCTTGTTGTGAACCCATCACCCAAATAGTGAACACTGTATTCAGTAGATAATTTTCACCCATTATCCCCTTCCCACCTTTCCCTCTTTTGGAGTCGTTACTATCTATTATTTCCGAGATCAGACGAGATCGGGCGCGTTCAGGGTGGTATGGCCGTAGACGCTATCTATTATTTCCATCTTCATGTTTACCCATTATTTTGCTCCCACTTTTAAGTGAGAACATGTGGTATTTGATTTTCTGCTTCTGAGTCATTTTATTTAGGATAATTACTTCCAGTTCCATCCATGTTTCTGCAAAGGACAGGATTTCATTATTTTTATGGCTGCATAGTATTCCGTATGTATATGTGCCACATTTTCCTTATCCAATCAACTGTTGATGGACACTTAGGTTTTGATTCTATGTCTTTGTGAATAGTACTGCAATAAACATATGAGTGTAGGTGTCTTTTAAGCATTCCCTTCTCTCTGTGTCTTCATCAGCATCTGTTATTTTCTGACTTTTTAATAGTAAGCATTTTGAGATGGTATGTGACTGTGGTTTTGATTTGCATCTCTCTGATGATCAGTTGTGTGGAGCACAGATTTTTTAAATCTGTCTTTTGGCTACTTCTATGCCTGAGGAAGATATTTGTGTGCACTGTTCCCTGCCCAGCCACTCTTCACCTTGGAGACTGGACTTCCTTCCTTCCAAACTTGTGACTTCCAAGAAAATGACTCTAAATGTAGATTCTGTGGTGGCATTTTAGGTATCAAGTAGTGTTTATGGGATCCAAACTTGTGACTTCCAAGAAAATGACTCTAAATGTAGATTCTGTGGTGGCATTTTAGGTATCAAGTAGTGTTTACGGGATCTAGGCAATAAGAGGCCCTTCTAATGCCTCTGAAATCTCCCTGTAAAGGAAGTGTCTGACCTTGCCTGCCAATAAAGCTTGGCCCTTTTCACACCTCTTCCTGGTGTCAAGCTTGACAAGAAAATTATGAAAATAGAGAACCTCCCACATACATTTTAGAAGTGAATTGGGAAATCCTTAAATCACTGGTCCTCTAAGATACAGGGATTTCTCTTTCCCTGTTTTAAGGTGATAGTCTGTGTTTGGAAGTCTGATCAGGTTGCAATCTGCAAAATCGCAGCCCTTCACATAGCTCCCTCTTCAATATGCTTCCAAAGAGACATGAGTATATTATTTCTTCCAAAGTCAGCTACAATTGAAGCTCACTAAATTGACTCCACATCTTGCTATCTCAGGCAGTGACAGAGGAATAGCAAGTTTTTTTTTTTTCTTTTTTTCTAAAATGCTCATTTTTAACCAACATCTCCTTTGAAGATTTCTCTGTCACTGATGCTGAGGACACGGTCTTTTCTTTATAGAGGATGGCAGAACACCTGCAAATCAATGTTTGAGTCCAAGGGCTGCTGTCATTGCCTCAAACACTTATGTAGTAACTGTGTCCTTTTGCCAGCCATGTCATACAGGATTGAAGGCAGAATCTTTTGCAAATGAAAGGACACTAAGAAGGATGTTTTGCATGTGTGCATGTGCAAGTGTGTGGACAGGCATACAAATACATATGTGTGTGTGCCTGGCGGATTAGGTACAAGCACACCCATGCCTGTGTGAAAAGATGCCCGGAAGATTAACTTCACCCCTTGATGGTCCATGTTTATTATGGCCAAGAAAATCATGATAGTATCTCACATCATGTAAAAATATATTTCAATGGTCTGCTTCCACCAACCTCCCTACTAACCATTCTACAGTGAACCAGATGATGGGTTTCCTTTTATTTGTTCACTCTGCTAATCTTCATGGGGAGCCCATCTCAGTGTTTGCCTTTTCTCTAGCAGAATTATCCTGCACTACGTTGTGTTGAGAATTATGCAATGATATGGATAGAAATGAATGGATAGAAAATTAAAGGAAAGGCAAGCAAAAGGAAATGTGCAAACCGGGTAATCAGGCCTGTGATCAAGTTGGTTTTATTCAGTTCACACGGACATAGCATCTCCTCAGCAGGCCCTGTTTCCCAAAGATTATTTGTGTCACATCCTAAAAGAGTGGTTATTGTTTATTGAGTGAGCACTATGTGGCAGGCACTGTGCTAGGACCTATGCAGTCATCAGTCCAATTAATCCTCACACCACTCCTCTGAGACATACCTGTTATTATCCCCTTTTTACTGCTGCAAACACTGAGCTTCAGAGAGGTTAAGTAACTTTGTCCAAGGTCTAAATCATTAATAGATGATGGGTGGATACAGGATATGAACCTGACAGCATGAACATGAGTCTGTGCACTTAATTAGTACTTCTCTGAGCCTTTTATTTTTAGCCTTGAAATCCCAAACCATTTAATGGGGTTTACTAACTTATCACAAAGAGGTAATATAGAGTCAACAATGTGAGATCTATATATAAAGGAAGCTCTGAAGACACATGAATTTTCTACAATTATATAGGCAAAACTTGGTGCTCTGACATGTGAACCCTTGTTCTCACCCCTTATGTAAACTGCATCCATGGAATCACAAAATCGGGCTTCCAGACTTTGGTGTTAATCCCTTGTCCCTCCAAGCACCCAAGATCTAATCATTCTATACATATGAATATTGTCCTGCTGTAAATGATCTCCAGAGGTGGGGTATGTCTTGGAACTAAGGTAGTACCTTTTAAATTAAATAAAAACTCCTGACCAGACACAGTGGCTCACGCCTGTAATCCCAGCACTTTGGAAGGCTGAGGCAGGTGGATCAACTGAGGCAAGAGTTTGAGACCAGCTTGACCAACATGGTGAAACCCCGTCACTACCAAAAATACAAAGATTAGCAGGATGTGGTAGTGTGCACGTGTTATCACAGCCACTCAGGAGGCTAAGGCAGGAGAATCGCTTGAACCTGGGAGCGGGAGGTTGCAGTGAGCTGAGATAGTGCCACTGCACTCCGACCTGGGTAACAAAGAGAGACTCCTTCTCAGGAAAAAAAGCAAAACAAAACAAAACAAAAACAACTCCTTAATCATGCCCGTGTTTTATCAGATTACAATTTCACCACCCTGTCCCCCAGAATTTGTTCTGTAAACATTCCATTTTATCCCCTGTTCTTGTAAGAACAGGGAACATCAAAGAATCACTCACTTAGCTGATGTTGCCACCACATGGTTCATTAAATTCCTCTGACACTTGTTGAACTTAACCCAGAGTAGGAGAAAATAGCCATTCAGGATGATACCTGATTGATCAGGGTGTGAAAAACTATTCAGTCAGGCCTGCATGACTGACTGACAGCAGACCTGCTGTGTGAGCCTGAATCCACAAGTGGAGCCGGTTTACAGAATGATTATAGATCATATAGACATAAGTTTTTTATCTAGTTTCAACCCAAAGAAACAATCAAAAAATCTGTTTGTAAGTGATACCCAGGCAGGGTTGGAGCTGAAAACACGATGTTTGGAGGCCTATGTTTGTTAGAGAATTCCTTTACTTTTTCATATTTTGAGAGATTCTGCTTTGACTGTTGGAAATCGTTTTCACCTGTTCACCTATTTCAATGTGGATGTTAAAAAGGGCAATGAGAAAAGCCTCCTTTAGGAATTCAGATTTAGGATATTTCATCAAAGTTCATCTTGTGTTTCCCAGGCTGGCTTCTCACTAAATCCTTATTTTACCTCACCCTCCTTCTTTGTTAAAATTCTGCTCTCTGAACCCATCTCTCCAGGTTGAAACCATCTTGGCAAAGTAATATCAGCCGGTGTCTTCGGCTAGATGAACCTTTCAAGCCCTCCTAAGGTGAGAAAATGTTATTTTTCCCTTTTATGTGTTGTGGTTCATTGGATAGTATTTGTCATCTTGTCACATAATAGGAATGACGTTCACAATGTTGAAACAGGCCTTTAAGGAGTGATGACAACAGATATGGGAGCAGTCCCCGGGCTGTAGCCTTCATCACCCCTTCAAACACTCGCAGGCTTGCTTATATGTTCCCAGCCAAGAACGTTCCCTTTAAAGTGTGCCATTTCATTCTGATTTGTCACAAGGGTCAGGTTCACACCAGAAAAATCTTTCCTTTGGAAAGGCAAAGGGAGAATTGGAATGCATTTGGATGCCTTTTACCATATTTTGCACTGACACTTGAAAAGGCATGAAAAATTTGCTGAGTATAGTATTCTTTAACACAAACACACACACATAAACACCATTTTGGTTGGGGAGGGTGGTGGGACAAATGTTTTTCTTGTTTATTATGAGGACAGCTGTAGTGAGATTGTTGTGATAATATACAGCCAAGGATTTCCTGAAGGTACAAACTGAGGGCACTGTTGAGGGAAATAGCTTAGGTTCTTCTCTGAGGGAACCACCTCTCTACCATTAGCTCTGTGGTAACTCAGGGAAGGTACCAGTAGGAGAATCTTGTATTCATTCCATTTTCCCAAGCAGAATCCCATTGCCACTTCCCCCTGGGGCTGCATAGTGTCTTTTAGGATTTGTACCTTCAAGCTTTACAATGACACTCACTTTATCCTTTCTCCATAATTATCTATCTATCGATCGATCGATCGATCTACCTACCTACCTACTTACCTACCTACCTATTACCTATCTATCAATTTTTTGGCTGTGGGGGAAAGAACACAGGGTGATTTTCCTGCTGACTTGTTCCAAGTGGGATTATCCTGACCTCAAATCCCTGGGAGAGACAGTTCTCTCTATTGAAAAATAGACATTTCCAGGCAGTTTTGGAAAAAGCTTCTTTACACAAATGATTTTGGAAGCTTTCTGGTGAAAATGTACCCAAGAACACAAAACCAGAAGGTTTATAAACACTTAGAGGCTAATGATCCAAGTAGAGCTATTTTATTTTTTTAATTTTTCTAATTTTTTACTTACTGTCATTACACTATCCCTATCCCATAGGAGGACCCGAAGTTGAAAGAAAGGGAAAATAAATCAAAGCACTTACAAAAGTTGAAGTGAGGGCATTTTGGCTGTCGTCTAATATGCTTTGGAAAGAATCCCCAACAGACAAAAAATAAGAATTTTCACATACACAAAAGATAGGATCTGGATCTCATTGTCATGATCAAAGTGTATCTGTAATGAACACCTGGCTCTCCCATCTGATCATTTCTCCAGAGGGCTATCAATTAATTTAAAGCCAAAAAAACTTCTATAATATTCCCCAAGTTTTAACTTACATGTATTTAATAATCAACTCATTTATTTGTTTCATATTTAGTTAGCAACAGTTTTTTTGGTGTACATACCATGAAGCAGCATGACTCAAAACAATGCATTCTGCATACTCTACTGAGATGGTATTTTGACTACTGTAGAGTATTTGCGTACACCTGCCTTAATGATTTTCCTGCTAAAATTGTTGTGCCCAAGGTCTAGAAATAGACTTTGAACTTTTCCATTTGTCTGTGCATTAAAGTAGATGTAAGCCTGGGCAACATGGCAAAACCATTCTCTTCAAAAACTGCAAAAATTAGCTGGACATGGTGGTGCACTCCTGTAGTCTCAGCTACTCAGGAGGCTGGGTTGAGAGAATGGCTTGAGCCCATGATGCAGAGGTTGCAGTGAGCTGAGATCATGCCACTGCACCCTAGCCTGGGCAACAGAGTGAGACCCTGCTTCAAAAAAATTAAATTAAATTAAAAAGTCGATGTAAATTATTTTCTAAGAAGCTTCATTCTGCTCATGAGTAATGCCTTGCCTCCCAGGTAATTCTCTGCATAAAGGTAGAATCAATGTATGTGCCTTTTTCTCAGTCATGTAGGCTTTCCTAGGCTTCAGTAATTTCACAACAGAGTGTCAACCTTGCCTTTGGCTTGACTTTCTACTAATGTGTAGTTCCAAATTTAATTGGGAATAGAGAACAATCACACTCCAGATAATTGCCAAAGAGAACAATTTCAAAATAACAGCTGCCTAATATTCAGTGAAACTTGAGGAAAGTAAAGTTTTGGGGGAATCACTCAAAGAAGTAAATGAAATCCATGTAACCCTCCATCCATTCTAAGTATTTCCAGACTTGAATTGCCTTTGAGGTAAGGCTATTAACCCATCGTTAGCCACATGACATTGTACTTCTCCCACATATTGTTAAGGACACTAATCATTATGGTGCAGAGAATTCCATTTATCATGGGCCCCAGGGTCAATTTCTTTCTCAGTTTAGCACATCTTAGCACACATCTTGGATGCTCACTAATGTGTGTCCACTAACATGAAAGGGTGAGTCTTCAGGGTAGGCATTTTTGACTTTTCTCTTTGTTTTTCCTCTTTCTGTCTCTAGTTGAATATTTATTTATTTATTTATTTATTTATTTATTTATTTATTTTGCTGCATTTCAAGTAATCTGGAAAACCACTTTGGTGGAAAAGAAGGCTAATAAATAAATCTGCCACTTAAGGGAAAGTTGGGATATTTCCCCAAAGCCTCAGAGGAAGAGCATGACTTACCCTATAATAAACTGGTAAAAATAAGAGAGTATTTATGCTTGGCTTCCCAAAATGATTAAAAAAGAAAGTTTCTTTGAAAAAAAGAGCAGGCAATTATAGAAAAAAATTTAGCTGTGATAAATACAGATGCAAATATAGCTAATGTAAGAAAATAATGCAAAAGAAAATGTGATGAAAAACGTACATTTGTTAGTATAAACTATCGAAATAATTTGTGAATTCATATGTGTACTGTGGAGGATGCATGTCAGATACTCTCCCAGAAGCAGAGTTAAAAATGCAGAGGTAAAAGAGATGAGGGAAAATTATGAAAGACAGATTTGAGAGCAGACATAAATAATAATTTTCCAGGCTGGGCGCGGTGGCTCAAGCCTGTAATCCCAGCACTTTGGGAGGCCGAGACGGGCGGATCATGAGGTCAGGAGATCGAGACCATCCTGGCTAATATGGTGAAACTCCGTCTCTACTAAAAAATACAAAAAACTAGCCGGGCGAGGTGGCGGGTGCCTGTAGTCCCAGCTACTCGGGAGGCTGAGGCAGGAGAATGGTGTAAACCCGGGAGGCGGAGCTTGCAGTGAGCTGAGATCCGACCACTGCACTCCAGCCTGGGCGACAGAGCGAGACTCCGTCTCAAAAATAATAATAATAATAATAATAATTTTCCAAAAGCAGAAACCAGAGTAATAATGAGTGAAGCAATAGTCAAGAATATAATAGAAGAAGGAGTTTCTGGAAGAAAAATCATGACTTGAAACGACTCACCTGGATTCAGGCAAAATTAATTAAAAGGACCTACATTTAAATAAACAGTCATATTTTTCAAAACTTAAATTCAAGAACAAAGGGGGAAAATGTAATTACAAATCAGAAAGAAACAACATTCAGAGTGCTCCAATTTCACTTTTTCAACTCTAATTGAAAAAAAAACAAAAGCGAAAGCTATACAATTCACAATTGCAAAAATGTGAAACCAACCCAAATGCTCATCAATCAACAAGTGGATAAAGAAAATGTGGCATAGATATACAACGGAATACTACTCAGCCATAAAAAGGAATGAATTAACTGCATTTGCAGCAACCTAGATGAGATTGGAGACTATTATCCTAAGTGAAGTTACTCAGGAGTGGAAAACTAAACATCATACGTTCTCACTCATAAGTGAGAGCTAAGCTATGAGGATGCAAAGGCATACAAATGACACAATGGACTTTGGGGACTCAGGGGGAAAGGGTGGGAATGGGGTGAGGAAAAAAAAGACGACAAATTGGGTGCAGCATATACTGCTCGGGTGATGGGTGCACCGAAATCTCACAAATCACCACTAAAGAACTTACTCATGTAACCAAACACCACCTGTTCTCCAATAACCTATGGAAATACTTTTTTAAGTGTGAAAGTTATAGAATGTTTTTAAAAGCTTGAGAAACAACAATTCCACATAAAATCTGGATGATGTGCCTGTCCCAAGACTTTCAGTCAGGCAAGGATTTAAAGCGCATATCACTGTGTGTCCTTTCTAAGAAGAGTGAATCTCGGTCATTGTTTTTTGTTTTTTTGAGACCCAGCTCACTCTGTTGCCCAGGATGGAGTACAGTGGCGCAATCTCTTTTCACTGCAGCCTCCGCCTCCCAGTGTTTGTAACTGCTTCAAGAATTAAATAATTTTTTTATAAATTCAATAAATATTTATTGAGTTAAAAGCAAGAAATATAAGTCTCAGGATAAGATAAATTTAATATACCCATACTGCTATACAGTTTATTCAAGATTTTTCCACTCCCAATACTTATAAAAGCCACTAAGAGAGGAATAATTGTATAAGTATCAGAAAATAGAAAACAGAGACAGCGCTTTTATCAAGAAGCTTAAACAAGTTACCACCTTTCCATATCCCACCACCCTCAGTCTCATGGAAAGACAATTTGGTTAAAGAAATCAAAAACAGCATGTGGTCCTTACAGACAACCATAATATAGAAAGGAATTTTTTGTTTATTTTATTTCATTTTGTTTTTAGGTACATACATTCAAATTTTTAAATATAAATACTGTGGTAGATTGAAGATGGCCACAAATTCTTTGCCATTCCTCTGCCACCAATAGGTGGAGTCTATTTCCCTAGTCCTTCTCCAATTAGACTCAAGTTATGACTTGCTCTTTTTTTATTTTTGAGATAGGGTCTCATTTTATCCCCCAGGCTTGAGTGCAGTGGTGTCATCTTGGCTCACTGCAACCTTGACCTCCTGGGTTCAAGCAATCCACATGCCTCAGCCCCCCAAGTAGCTGGGACTACAGGCATACACCACTATACCTGGCTAAATTTTTTGTATTTTTTGTAGAGACAGGGTTTCACCATGTTGTCCAGGCTGGTCTCAAACTCCTGGCCTCAAGTGATCCACCTGCTTCAGCCTCCCAAAGTGCTGGGATTACAGGCATGAGTCACCACACCTGGCCAATTTATGACTTGCTTTGACCAAAAAAAGACAGCAGATGTTGGCTAAAGGATACAAAATTTCAGTTAGATAGCAGGAATAAGTTCAAGAGCTCTATTGTACAATATTGTGACTATGGTTAATAACAATATATCCTATTCTTGAACATTGCTAAGAGTAGATATTAGATGTTCTCACCACATACAAAAAAAGAAACGTTTGTAAGGTAATGCATATCTTAATCAGCTTGATTTAGCTATTCCACAATGTACAGATGGCCCTCTGTATCCACTGGTTCCACATCTGCAGATTCAACCAAGCACTGATCAAAAATATTTGGAAATAATAATAATAAATAATAATACAATAATACAAATAAAAGACAATACAGTAAGTATAACTATTTACATAACGTTTACATTGTATCAGGTATTATAAGTAATTTAGAAATGATTTAAAGTATATGGGAGGATGTGCATAAGTTACAAGCAGATGCGTTGCCTTTTTTTTTTGTTTTTACTTTTGAGACAAGAGTCTCCCTCTGTTGCCCAAGCTGGAGTGCAGTGGCATCATCATAGCTCACTGCAACCTCAACCTCCTAGGGTCAAGCAATCCTCCTACTTCAGCCTCCCAAGTAGCTGGGACTAGAGGCACTCGCCACCACACCCAGTTAATATTTATATTGTTTGTAGAGATGGAGTTTTGCCATGTTGCCCAGGCTGGTCTTGAATGCCTGGGCTCAAGCAATCCACCCACCTTAGCCTCCCAAAGTGCTGGGATTACAGGCCTGAGCCACCGCCACTGTGCCTGGCCTACTATGTCATTTTATATCATGGACTTAAGCATCCATGGATTTTGATATCCAAGGGAGGGAGATTCTAGAAGCAATCCCCCTTAAATACCCAGGAATAACTGTATACATATTTCAAAACAACATGTCATATATATATATATATATATATATATATATATATATATATATATATACAATTGATATTTATCAATTAAAAAGTAAATTTAAAAGCAGCAGTAGCAGGTCTGTTCTGGGTCTTGGACTGAAGAAGCACCATGCTCTAAGGAAGGCCAGGTTACGCTGCTGGAGACAGAGGTCACATGTAGAGGCTTCAGAAGAGGACATACCACATGGGGAGAGAGGCCATAAGGAAGAGAATTGAGGTGCTCTAGCCAACAGCACATAAGAGAAAAGCTGCCTTGGAACTTACAGCGCAGCCCAGCTGCCAGCTGTGTGCACCTCTAGGAGTGACCCCAGACAACACATGTGAATCAAAGAACTGCCCAGCTGAGTTCAGCCAACCCACAGAACCATGAGAAAGAATAAGTCATGTTGTTTTAAACCACTAAGTTTTGGAGTGCTATATTTTAAAGCAATAGATAATAAAGACACATGCCTTTAATTTTTTAATTTTTTTCAAGAGCGAGTCTTGCTCTGTCACCCAGGCTGGAGTGCAGTGGTGTGATCTCGCCTCATTGCAACCTCAGCCTCTCAGGTTCAAGCAATTCTCATGCCTCAGCCTCCTGAGTAGCTGGGACTACAGACGTGTGCCACCATGCCCAGTATTTTTAGTAGAGATGGGGTTTTACCATGTTGACCAGGCTGGTCTCAAACTGCTGACCTCAGGTGATCCCCCTGCTTCAGCCTCCCAAAGTGCTGGGATTACAGGCGTGAGCCACCATGCTGGCCTCTTTCCTTTACATTAAATGTCATGCTGTGTTTGAAAATCTCGATTTTTCAAGTTTTGCAGTAGAGACAATGTTAAAAGTTTTCCATCGACTTGCCCAGAATCATGCATAGTGGACGGGAGACAGAGGGGATGCTCCAATCCAGGTCTGACAGATGCCTCCCACTCTGAACCCTCAGGTAAATAGCCCCTTCCTACTCAATGCCCAACAATATGAGGAATAGAAAAAATAGATTTATTACTGTATAGCCATATGATAAAATATTATTGTAGTTATTTTTTAAAAGTTATAAAACAATAATAAATAACAGAAAAATCTGATAAATTTTATTGCAAAGAACAGGATAAGATATAGATTTTTGAATACATATTATATGTGCATAAGGAAATGCAACAAAACTGATAGTCATTATTCCTGGTGGTAGCATTTTATGGTTGATTTTTAAATAATTTTATTTAGAACATCCACATTTTAAATAATTTGCATGCATTATTTTTCAACCACAAAAAAATTAAAAAGGCATTACTTCACTGGTTGCAGAGGCTAAAAGTGAATTAGGTTAACAGTAATAATTATTTTAGAATCCATTTCTGTTTTACTGAATGTGATTGATAATACAAGCAGATAAGCAACTCTTGCATTCTAAAAAATCTAACCAGAAAGATTGAAACTATAAGCAATCAATGGACTAAAACATCCCATTCCCCTATTATTTGAGCATACTTTGTTCTTCAGAACAACAATGTAACATAAATGTACTAAACATTATTATTTAGTTGGAGGCTGGAAAGATTTCCATTTGCTCTTTAAGGATTCTCAATATATTTTAAAGCAACAGCTCTGAAGTTATTCACATATGTAGTATCAATTATAATGAACAGTTCACTTCCACAGAGATCTGTAAAGTAAGAACGGACATATTAATATTTCCAAATGGTTGCCAATTTATCCCTGTTGGAGAAAAAGATACAGTGGGAAGCAATGAGCTGCCTCACCATCTGAAGTCGAATCTGGGAGCTCAAGAAGCCAGCAAGAAAGGGCCTTCCCACATTAACAGTTTCGCTAGCTTTATCAGCCACATAAAGAGATAACTTGTGTGCATTAGTAGCTAGGAGTGTGAAGTTCATCAACTGCTTCCATACTTCTCTGTGGGCCAAGCCCAAAAAATGATCAAGCCTGTAGGTCACATCTCCTGAAGCCAAACCTATTTATGAATACATTTCTAGACTCTCAGTGGAGCAGATAAATGAAGTTTAGCAAAGTTACACTCAAGCTAATGAGACCACATATTAGGAAGTGCCTAGAAGAGCCATATTCATAGATGGAAAATAGAATGGTAGTTACCAGAGTGGGGAGAGGGAATAATGGAGAGTTCTTGTTTAATGCGTACAGAGTTTCCATTTGGGAAGATGAGAGAGCTCTGGAAATAAATGGTGGTGATGGTTGCACTACATTGTGAATGTACTTAATGCCACTGCACTGTCCACTCAAAAGTGCTTAAAATGGTAAGTTTTATGCTATGTATCATGTATTTTGCCACAATAAAAAAAATATATATTGACAGAACTTCACATTGCTTTATCTTATCCTACCACAACTACTTTTACTTTTCCACAGTTACCTTTTTAGTGTTCTTGATAAATTTTTATTCTAATAACTTACTCAGTATTTTTAATTTTTTAAATTCCAGATTTTTAGGAGTGTTTCCAAATAAAAAGCACCACCTAGCAGCAACACCCTCAGACTTTACACATAAGCTCCCAGAGGCCTCGTGACGTTTCTATGAATTGTGCTTGTCAGATGCAACCTGTGGCATGACAGTCAATGCCATACAAACAATATTTTCTACAGTGCAGATAATCTTTTTAACATTTCTAGATAATCAGAAAACAACCTAATTATTACCATGGTCTCAATTTATGATAACGGCTGTCCCTCTCTAAATTAAATTACATAGTTAGCATCTAAAGTTGTAGTTACATTTCTGAAGTAAGCACATTTCAAGGGTGACTGAAAATTATGATTCTTTTTGCATTTTTCTCATAGTCCATTCTTATTCAAATAGTTTGCTAGGACTCTCCTCTGTGGATCCTGCTTCTCCCGTAGGTTTCAGCAACACCGTGGCTTAAAGCTAACCTCCTCCTCCGCCCCTCACCTTGATATTTCTCACCTCCTTATCTTTTTAATGTTGTGAACTCTGCCTGGAGTTTTGCCTATGCCTCTCCCTGACCCTGCAACCGCCAGTAAACACAGTGAACTTGAACTTCCACATAGCACTGAAACTCCCTTCAAACATCACACCGTCTTGGAAATCTTTCTTGATCCTCCCCACTCCACCTCCCCAAGACACATAGATAGACATGCCCTTCAAGCCGAATGAGAGGACTTCCCTCTGGACTCCTAAGAGTTTTCTCTCTTACTTGTTACATGGCATTACATTTATGTGTGTCTTGTGTTCATCTCCCCCTAACCTCCCTCTCACTAACCTGTAAGCTCTTGAAGAACAGAAACTGCCTCATTTACTTTTGTGTCCTCTACAATAAAATCAGGGGTTGGGGACTGATGGACCAAATAAGAAAAATGAGTGAGTGAGTGAGTGACTAGCATGAACCCCATGATATTAGTCTGTGCAGATAGTAGTGCAAAAAATGACATGGTCCTTCCCTTAGTATATTAATAACCCACTTGTCAATCAACTAATACAGATCCTTTATATTCTTGTTGTTCCTTCCACCAATAGCTAAAAGTCTTGGACTGTTCAGCCACAGTTATATAGTTTGTATTTATTGCTATGACATTTGTTTAATTTCAGAATCTACTTTGTTAACTCTAAACTGAGTTAGTTTTAATACACAATTTCCAGCTAAATGTTGTTCCAATACACAATTTCCAGCCAAATGTTGTTCTAATAACAAAGTTCATCAGAGACATCCTTCAAAGGTACAAAGAGTTAACTATGTAATTTTCTTAATAAGACTGAAAAGGCAGTGCATCATTTTTTCTAACTATGGCATGCTCTGTGACACCATGTAATTTTGAGGTATCTATACTTTGCTTGGAAAAGAAAAAACAATACCTAGTTTCTTTTTAAAACTATTTTTGCTGCCAGGAAAAAAAAATCATTTGCTCTGTCACAATTATGGTAATAAATCTTACAGTGAAGACATTTAATGATGGCAACAAAGCTTCCTTTATTTTACCTTACAGAGACAAGCTTTAAACTTCCTAAGCGAGTAAAGAATGGGTGCATTTTAGTTTTACAAATGCCTGCTTAAGAAATATGTCATTAAAAAGAAATACTTCTCTAGCCCTGAGTTTGCGTGGCTTAGGATAAGACTTTTCTACATAAGTTTGGTTACATTCAGAATTAAATAATTTAGACTTTCAGTTCTTGGGCTACTGAAGTCATTGAAATAAGTTAAATTAACCCAGTTTGTTTCAGGTTTATTTGTGACTTGAGATTCCACACTTTTAAAATTTAATTTATGTTGAATAAGAATTCAAATAGATGCTCAAAGTATAAAAAATCAAAAGGTTTCAAGGAGAATGTGGTAAAAATTTCCCTTCCACCTTGGGCTCCTGCCCTGCATAACAACTTCCCTGATGTGGCTACCTTTACTAGTCTCTTTTACATTTCAGGGGAATTATATGTAAAACAAATACAGACACGATATTTTCTTAATAACTCTTTGAGATCATTCCATACCAATCTATACTGAATTTGTTTTAAAATAGCTGCATAGTATACCATTAGATGGATAAAACTAAATTTATAATCATTTGTATATTGATAAACAAATGTTATTACAAATGACATTTCAATGAGTATTATTGGAACATACGTGTTTCCACATATGAGAAATTATATATGTAGCTTAAATCCATAGAACAGGAATTGCTAGGTCAAAGGGTATGTGCTTTTTTATCTTAGATATTACAAACCACTCTCTACAGAGGTTGTACCAATTTATACGACCACCAACGTAAGTGTGCTTGAAACTTCATATTCTCACCACAGAGTACACTATCAAAATTGATCTTTGCCAAAATGAAAGGTTTAGAAATGTTCTCAGGTATTACAAAGCATGGAGGAGTTCTTTTTTTTTTTTTTAAGACAGCCGTTTGAAAAGTTTTATTAAATGTGAAAATGTTCTTATTTAGAACATTTGAGCTAAATTTGATGAGTAAGATCACTGAAATGGTTTACTACTCATCAAAAAAAGAATTTTCAACTTTTATATATAGAAAATTCATCTATAAGGAATCTGAAGTATAAGCCAGAGAAGAGGAAAGGACATTTTGAAGACTTTCTCCCTTGCCTCTCTTTTTCAACCAAATCTGCTTTCCCCTGGGTTGTCTTTACTTATTGCACTCTCACCTTTTCCCAGTTTAATAAGAGACTATTCTGTTTAAGTTTTCATTTTTTTTAGGATGGTTCTCCAAAGTGTAGTAAATGGACAAAACCTAAAGTCTTTGGAATTTACAGCAAGTTCAGCTAATAAGAAATAAGACATTTCTGTTTTTCTTTTAACCAGTTTGCCAGATCATCCTCTATATTACTTCTGCTTTGCAGTTGAGTTTTAATTTATGTCTTTCTCTTCTTCCTTAGGAAAGAAACCTATTCCCTGAATTTGAGGAGCTGACTTAAATGCTCACTTTTCTGAAGCACATCACCAACTAATGTCTTTTATTATATGTTAGTCACTGTCATTGTGGTTAAGTACAATGTAGCACAGATGCAGTATTTTTTAAAGACACACAAAAACACACACAAACACACATGTCAATGGTTTTTCTTTGATGGATATGGCAAGCTGTTCATTTTTTCACAGCTGTAAAGAAGGCAGCCAATTGTGATAAGTAAAATGCAAGTATCCATTTCAGCTTCTCGCTTGAAAAGAGAGAGCAAAACTAAGTTAAAGCTAAAACTTCACTGAATTCTTATACCTGGCCATATATTTATATTTGAGCAACAATTTAAAAATAATTTATGTTTCACCATTCTGAAAAGTAAAGTCGAATATTGGGCACAGTGAGGGATCCAACTGAGAGGGTATTGCAAAGTGATACTTAAATATTATATTTGGCCATAAACAAACTCTAAATTAAGGTTTACATTTAAACCAAAACAGGAAATTAATTAAAAAGAAAAAAAAAAAAAGCTTCAGTAGGTTTCTAGCATAAGTACTCCTAATTAAAACAAACAGAGTAACAAAATCTTTAGGAAAAACGATAAGGAAGTCAATTAATTCCACATAGCCTGAAGTATCAATCACAATGCTAGAACTTTAGTTTTAGTTTTGATTTTGGTCAAAAAAATAATGTGTGCTAAGTGCTAAGCATATTCTGATGAAGGTTTCTATTAGGTTAGCTCTATTAGATACATTTATGTTCTGAATACAAGAAAAGAGGCAAGGACTTTCGGGGAAACTGTTAGGCCAGAGGTGAGAGCCACAGGAAAATTCCAGTTGTAAAGTAAACAAAACTTACAAGACAGATAAACAGCAGGAAAGGGCAATGCAAAGCACACCAAAGCACTATCCGAAAATGCATTGGCCAGGTTTCTGTAAGGAAAAGTTGAAGAAACTGAAGTGCTAAAAAGGAAAAAGGGCAAAAGGACACATTGACAATGTGGGTTGAAACATCAGAATCCATAAATAGGGACTGTTCCAAAAAGAAAATAACTTTATTTTTTTTTAGCAATGCTAACAGTGCATGAAGAAGAGCCTATACTTTGAAACTCTTTTTAATTGGGGAATAACCTTGCGGTGGGGAAACATTGCTCTAAAGCAATGGTTCTTAAAGTATGGTTCCAGTCCAGCATGACTGACATCACTTTAACTTCTTAGAAATGCAAAATATTGGTCCCAGCCAGACCTAGAAATCAGACAGGTAGATGAGGCCCATAAATCTGCATTACGAGCCTGAGAAATTCTGATGCAGGCTCTGGGACCTGCTGTTCCATAGAGGAGAGCTGTCGTATCAGAGCTTCAGAAACCACCCAGCAGAACGAGAATGCCTCTGATAAGCACTCTTAGCTTCTCGCAAACTCTATCACCATGACCCAGTGGCTTAACACTGGCTTTCTATCTGGAGCTAGAGGAGACAGACAGAGGAACCCTTCTCATTCTATAGCATACCTCGAAATAAATCAGCTCACAAATCAGTTTTGTTTTCTCACTGTCCCAGAAATCTGTTCTGCTCTTTATTGATTATTCTAATAGGGATGAAAAGGCTTTCTTTCTCAGCATTTGAAAGTGATATTAACTATGTCTATTTTCTCCTGATTATAACAATGTGAAGCAAAGACCGCAATGAACACAAATTCCACATGGAAATCTTGCAAGATAAGTATCTTTCAGACAGCAAAGCATTTTGTAAGTTTATGTACCCTGCTTATATGCCACAGACACCATCATGGTTTTTCTATTGCTAAGCCAGGTAATTATTGCAATAATAGTTAATATTTATTGAGCATTTGCTGGGCTAAGCATTGTGTTGAGAAAATTCTTATGTAACCATCACAATAGGTCTTTGAGGTAGACACTCTTACAATTCTCATTTTGCATAAGGTGAAACTGTAACTTAAGGAGGGTAAGTAACCTGCCTGAATTACCCATTTAATAAGGAAGTGGCAGACAGGGTTCCTAGCTACTTCTGATGGCAGATCTCATGTCATTAACCACCACAGTCAATACCTGCTTGTGCCTTTTACCTTTATCAGTTTTCCGAGGTCCTGTCTTTACTCTTGTTAGCTTTCACCACCCATCCTGTTCTGGGGTTTTGTTTCCAACCAACAACAACAAAGAAGTGAAGCACAATGTAATAACCTTTTCTCCCCATCCATTCCTCTTCTTACCCAGAAAAAAAGTATGTAGAGTGTATAGTTTTAAGGGTTTCATTGCCATCACAATGGGAGGATTAAATACCTACAACTAACAAATATGGGAAAGGTAGTATCCTTTTTTATTTTAACAAAAAAAAAAAAAAAAGGTCTTATAATTGTGTTTTTTCATCCCTGAATTTATTACCAGATTTCAAAATGAGTCTCAGAGAATTTCTCTGGACTTTGTACATTTTGAGAAAAGATAGAGCGAAGTGAGGAAAACAGGGCTGGAGAAATACACAGGTATTTTCATAACATGGCTTATTATGGCATCATCCTCACCAGCCTTATCCTTAACATCATCATCAGCGCCTTCCTCCCTCTCACCCCACTCATCCAATTGCACCCTCTAAATAACTCTGTATTTAGTCACTTCTTCCCATTTCCATGGCTATTGTGTTAAGTATCACCTGATGAGGTTTCTGGATTATAACTTGAAGGCAATAGAGGTATAAGAAGGTGTTTTTGGTAGTGAGGTAGCATAATCAGATATGCATTTTATATGCAGAGAACAGACTGGAAGGAAGTAAGACCAGAGACAAGGAGATGAATTAGGTAGAAATGCATCAAATAAAAAGCACAAGAGCACCAAACGAGGCAAACGAAGGACACTTACATATTGGGTTCCGTTCCTTAAAGAAAAGAAAAGGTTTATTGCTACCAAACTAGACATTCTTTTAACACTCATTCAATAAATACTTCCTGAGTACTTACCATGTGGGAGATAAGATACTGGGCTATGGCGACATAACAGTGAAGAAAATAGAACGCAAAAACACTTCTAAGTTGTGAATGCTTTTTTGCTAGCTGCCATGACACCCTTACATGAATGAATGCTCTGAGAGACTGTTTTACCCAAGGAATGAAGAAAAAAGAGTATTCCTGTGTAGGTCACTGATTTGAGGATGAAGACACAGCACCAAGGAGGTAGAAGTTAATGAAGATAAACTTCCCTTATCTCACAGTCTTAACTAGGTCTTCCCCCAGATAGAAAGGAAATAATTGGTCATTGGTTACCATTAAATAGAGACATGCATTCAAATTTTTTAGGTGTGCTGTCATGCAGCATAGAGTGAGATCAAGAGTGAATAGGATCTAGGTCAGTTCAATCTGAATTTGGAAAAAAAAAAAGAGTAAAAGACCTGTAGCTCCAATGAACTGCAAGTAGAAGCCCCGGTGAGAGCTGGTTACCTCCAGGAGGGTCATAAGGTTGTGATGCTTGGGAATAGACAGGCACCAAAAGGATAGCCAAGAATGACAGTGGATGAAGAATTGGGAAGGAAAACAACCACAGCCAAAGGGGCTATGAGTGCAGCACTGGGCTGGCAGGAAACAAACCTAAATTGGATGCTCTACTCTCCTCTCCACAAGCTGTAGGGTCCTGGACATATGAGGCAACTCCTCTGATCCTCTTTTCTCATCTTTAAGATGGACATAATAATACTTGTCCTACTTACCTCACAGTTAAGATAAAATGAGATAGTAATAAAATGCTATACAACATAAAACTCTTACTAGTTTTATATTCATGGCATACTGTAAAATAAGATATACTTCAAATTCATTTTTGAAGGGGAAAAATACAGATGTATGGATAGAAAGTAAATGAAGAGATAGAAACAAAGAAATTATTATGATCTAGTACCATGTGAGCTCCTAAAAACAAGGACCACATTTCAATCGGTTTTGTATCCCAAGAATCTGGCATATCATGTATTATTAAATGTTGGTTGAATTGACATACCAAAAAATGAAATGTTACTAATTTTCCTAGGGATGACAATGGAAAAAGTGTCAGTGGCCTTCCATACCTTTCTATGGATGTAAATATGGAGTCATAGAGTCATTGACATATTACATAGTAGTTTAAACCTGATCTAGAGGAATGAAATACTACCTGTTTGACTGATGGGTACACTAAAAGCCCAGACTTCACTGCTATGCAATATATCCATGTAACACAATTGCACTGCACTTGTGCCCCTAAATCCCTAAAAATAAAAAATTAAAAAAAAATCCAGCCGAACATGGTGACACATCCCTACAGTCCCAGCTACTTGGGAGGCTGAAGTAGGATTGCATGAGGCCAGGAGTTCAAGGCCAGCTTGTACCATATAGCTTGTACTAGCTTGTACCCCCATCTCTCTTTTTTTTTTTTAAATTAAAAAGTAAACTTAAATGTTGAAAATCCAAACTTGGGGAAGACAGAAAGATCACACACAAGGCTGTCACTTCACACTTGGAAGGTTGCATGGCAGCCAGGCAGAGGCGCTCCTCACTTCCCAGACAGTGGGGGGAGGGGGTGGGGGGCGCGTGTTTTGTTTTGTTTTTGTTTTTGTTTTTTTGAGACAGAGTCTCACTCTGTCACCCAGGCTGGAGCAAAGTGGTGTGATCTCAGCTTACTGCATCCTCTGCCTCCCGGAATCAAGAGATTCTCGTGCCTTACCCTCCCAAGTAGCTGGGACTGCAGGTGTGCACCACCATCCCCGGCTAATTTTGTATTTTTAGTAGAGATGGGATTTTGCCATGTTGGCCAAGCCAGCCAGCAAGAACTCATCTCTAAAAAGAGATTGAAAAAAAATGTAAAAATTGGCCCAGACTATGCCTCAGTCTTAATTAGTGGATTGCCTTATTTCTTGCTACTCAAAGTGTACTTTTTGCAACAATATCAGTCTATAACCATGACTGGCCTGTGACAATATAAGTACAGAATTTGAGAATAAGCTTTTAGATATTTTTATAGTAATTTGACAGTATAATTTTGCATCTATTACATTTTTTAAAAATGGCTTGATTTTTCTGTCTTCTTAATTGTACTATTAATTAATTTTATTGTCTTTTTCAAAAGAATTGATGTATGACAGATTGGGTTGGAGGGCTGAATAATCCTTCATCACAGGCCATTTGAGAAGCACCGGCCTGGTTTATTACCCTAGTGCTGTCATTAGTTTCTTCTCTCAAAAATTACCGATGTGATACTTGAGATGTCATATCCGTGGAAGCCCTTAGACTTTTTATGAGTCCTGCAAGTTAAAATTGATTTAAGAGCAGATAAGCAGATCCTGGGTTAGGTTAATTACCAGAGTGCTTAATCCAGTGAGAATAAGTACCTGGTGTCTCATGATATCATGGAACAAGGTCCAAAATAGCCGAGATTTTACCCCAACTCCTCTACCTACTAAGGCATAACCTTGGGTGAGCAACTTTTTGTGATAATTTTTGTGTTACTAAAATGAGGATAATTATTTCTATATTAAAGGAATTTAAAGTATTCTATATTACAGGAATAAATGGCTCTGCAGAGGTTGCTCAGCATAGAACCTGGCACTTGGAGGGAATTCACTAATTCTGGGTATTACTACAGTTGTTCGTTTTGGCAGATCCTCTGGGGCAGGAGCAAGCCTCAGGAGAAATTTGAGAAAGGGCTAGGATCAATGGACTCTGACGGCAGTAAGTGGCACAGATCCTGGTAGACTATTTAGTCTCAGATGGTTCTGATCATATCCTGCATCAGTGCTTCCTGGCCTTAACTGCATGCACATCACTTCGGCATCTTATTAAACTGCAGACTTTAGTAGATCCTGAGACCTGGGCTTCTACATTCTAATAATCTTCCAAGTGAGGTGAATACTGCAGGTACACAGACCGTTCTTTCAGCAACAAGGCTATAGAGAAAGGTTCTGACTTTAGCAGATAAGAACCATCTAGAGGGAATGCTACGTAGATTGCTGGACCCCATCCCCAGAGTTTTCAGTTTAATAGGTCTTGGGTGTGGTCTGAAAATTTGGATTTCCAACAAGTTCTATCAGCATCAGGTGATGCTGTTTGTACTAGCATGGAAACCACAATCGAAGAACCATTCCCTTAGACTATGAAACAGAAATCTTGGCTTTTTCATTGATCTTGAGCAAATAACACAACTTGCCTTAGTTTCCTTATCTATAAAATGAGGACAAACTGAATGATCTGTAAGATCCTTTTTAGTTCTAAAATCTATCAATTCCCATTGGCAGTTATTTCAAAATAAACTCGTTTGCATTGGTAATTATGAAATCCATGTAAATACGTTTTTAAACAAATCGTGTTCCCTTTATTCAAAAACGACGAATAATGACACAGCTATACCTAGGAAAGAACACTCATCTGCAACCTTCTTTGCCCTACTGGGGTGTGGTAAGTTTAGCTTGATAGACCTATTTCTCTTTTAATAGAACTATTGTTTTTAGGGCCTGGAAATCTTCAGACTTCTGCCTGTTTTCTTTATGAGAAGCCCGAGAGAGAGCTTTCCATTTTTGACTTGTTATATTCCAGGCTGGTCTTAATGCTGTCATTTAGGAACCAGATACTATACTGTGCACTTGATGTTGATTATCTTAGCTCTCACGACAAATTCATGAAGTAATTGTTAGTCTCATTTTTCTACCTAGAAAACTAATGCTTGAAGATGTTAAGCAAGGTACCCAAGTTTCCACAGGTAGTAGTGATGGAGCTAAAATTAGCGCCCAGCCCAAGGACAACAGAGCCAACACTCTTAACCACTGTGCTGTAATCGTGTAGAGTCGGAAAAAAAAATGGGCAGAAGGGGAGGCTGTTTGATACTTTGAGGGTCAACATTTAAACTGCAGATAATCCTGCTTTCCCAGCTCTCTCAATCCCTAATAATGGAAGATAGTGACAGTAAAAAATTATGTTGAGTCCGAAAGGTGCCAAACACAAAAGAGAACGTACTCTGTGATTACATATCAATGTGAAGTTCAAGAATATTAAAAACTGATCTAATGTGACAGAAGTTAGAAGAGTGACTCGCTCTGGAGGAGTGAACAGAGGCAGGAGAGACCTTTCCCAGGCAATGAAAATATTGATATGGGTAGTAGTCAAAAGGGTGTATCCATATGTAAAAACTCATCAAGCTATACATGTAAAATATGGTCATTTACTCTATATTAATTCTACTGTAATAAAGGCATCTGGGAGCAAATATACATATATACATACATATGCCTATCTTCTCCAACATATATCCAACCATGTATTCCTAATTCCTCACTTAGTTTCTAAAGGTTAGTCAGAATTTACCACCCCATTTCACAGAGAGATTAAGTAAGGCAGAGAGAGAAATCTACAGCACGTTACTGGTTTTCTAGTTCTCCGTGTTCTTCAGTACTATATATTAATCACAGAAACAATAAAAGCTTTTTTGCCTTAGGTCAGACACATTTGTAAAAAGGCAAAACTCTGTATAAAATGTGTCTCCCTAAACCATAAATTATACTCTTTTCAATGGCATGTGATTTTATATACCACATTCAGGACAACTCTAAAGGATCATTGTTTTTTCAGTGAAACTGCTTTATTTGCTAATATTCAGCTCACCCATACTTTCCTCATCTTGCTCTGTGATAATGTGTCCCCTCATTTCTTTGTAAGATAATGGAAGATAATTCCCTAAGAATCCCATTTGCTATCTCTGTCCATTGGTAAGGTCACTTAATTTAGTGTCTTCATTAAGTACCACTCAAAGTTTAATAATTGTGCTGGCACCAGTGTCCCCTCACTCCTCTCCCAATGTATTTTGTGTCATCTATTCTTGTTACAACTCATCCCCCTTCATCTGCCCATAAACTGCAGTCATGATATTTCATGATATTATGAACACCATATAATTTACAAACGGCCTCACATACCTAAAGGAGTGTTTAAACAGAAAGAATAAATTGTTGCAGAGAAAGCTAGTGAAACAAGTGGAATCGGGAAGTTTCATTAGAGACAGCTCAAAGAAAGAGATTTTTACAGTGGTAGTTTCTTATTCTTAGACAAGGAGCAGACCCTTGCAGGGGGGAAATAAAGCAGGCAGCTATTTTGCGTTCTTAATTAAATTGTTTGCCACCAGTGGCAAAACGGAATCTGCCGCCATTAAACAGACCACATCAAGGTAATCAACACTGGCTTACTAAATCTATTTCAGTGCAAGAGAGAACTGCAAACCTAAACAAACAAGCAAAAAATACATTGCGTACCTTTGAAGTACTTTTTGAATATGAGAGGTCTGCCTTGAATGTTGAAAAAAGCAAAAGCCTCGAATTCACAGGAAGCAACATTTTTAACCTGCCCCACTGTATCCAGGTGTCAGGGAGATTCTGAATAGTCCGTAATTCTCAAAGCTACAGAACAGGAATCTGCTTTTTCTCCCACACCTTGATGCACAGTTCCTATTAAATGTAGCAGGAGTTACAAACCATAAGAGAAAAAGAAATGCATCTGTCTCCTCTACAACATTAGAATTGTGAACTGAATATTCTCACTGCCCGGGGTTTCGTAGAAAACATCTGAATTATCTTTCAATGTACTGGAAAAATAAACATTAACTGCACACTTGTCCTTTTCATTTTCTGCTTTGGGATCATGCAATGCTAGTGTTAGTTTAAAATATTTTTAAAATTATAATTCTCAAAATGTTAGGACTCTTGCAATTGTACCACAGCGTTGAAAGTTTCCCTGGTAAAGACGTTGTTCTTTAACCTGTGGTTTTCTGTTCATATCACAAATGAGAAATAATGAAGAGATAATGCGAGGTTTAACTGGTAATTAAACATTTCTACTTTAAGACACATTTAGATGCTTTAAGAGTTAAACAGTTCCCCACCCCACCCACATGCACCCCCCACCCCTGCCCCGCCTCCCAGCACCCCCATGAAAATTGCAGAATCAAGTAGTGGGGGGAAATGTAGTTCCCTACAAGGGTTTACTTTCTAATGCTGCTGCCTGATTTCAGTTCCCAGACAAGTGACAAGCCAAAACAAAAAAATAAATAAAAATCAAACAAATATACAACAACAAAAACAACCCTTCACATTAACATAGGGGCCTCCTGGTGCTTGAAGCTGAAACTCCTCACAGGATCTTCCATACACAAAAATCTGGTCTTATTTTTCTTTAACATAAGGAGAGAGTAAGATAGGGCTGAGAAATGTGATCTCTGCTGGCAGAAAAGAGAATAGAATCAGCTACTTTTATGAGCACATTTAAAGCCTGTGTCATAACTTCAGAAACCTTGATGTGATTGAAGCTTAGTACATTACAGGAGTTCTGCTTTTAAACTGGTTTTGTCCTATTCTTTGAGAAGCCACTTTGTTTTGCCAGCTCAGGATGCTAATAGGGGCTGGTATTTTTTCCTGGCTGTGTCAATGACATCACATAAGTTGCACTCCACGATGACAAATACAGAGGAACAAAGTCCACAGAGGCATGGGCACCAGCGGTCAGGGAAAATGCCATCATGCAAAGCTCTCTCTGGTTAGATAGCTTGCATTTTCTGAGTGTTGATTGCTTACTTGTTCTTAAAGAAAGATGTATATCTTTCTTTGAGAATCTGGAAATTAACATAGAGTCTTTTCGTCATTGTATGAGAAACATCATTGTAAATATCACTTCTCTCTGCATTCATGAAATGCTGATTAAGAATATATATCATAATGCACAAAAATCTAGACACTGATCTTTGTTAGCTGTTTCATATATAAGATAATATGTTCATAAAGATGTATACAGATAATTGGCCCAGTTTATGAGCCGCTGAAAGACATAGTACTTAGGAAATACAGTGTATTTCTGTTTTTCTAAGAAAATTAGGGAGTATGTTTAATTAATGCTAAAATGCAATAGAATTCCTATGGAAGTACTTATGACATCCCCATGAATACCAAATGAGTTCATTATGATCTGTGTTATTACAATGAATACCACATGAATTAATAATGCTGGAACACTCAAAATGAAGTGTTACCAAGTGTTGTGGTATAACAAATATGGTTAAATATTATGTGATTAAAGTTATTATAAGCTGAGTTTCAATCAAAAGAAAGCAAAATTCCATCTCTATTTCAGGGAGTTAAGAGTGGAATCAAACTGTTGTTTCTACACGTTGTGATTCTTAACTTTGAACAGTCCCTTAAAGCCTTTCTCCAAATACTATAATCATTTAAATTATCTTGGTTCGAAGTGGCAGAGGAGGTGGGTAGGAGTAGATGGAGTGATGAGGGGAGGTTGGGAGGCAGGGAAGTTGTGGAAGGAGCAACTAATATACTTCAGGAATTCAGCCAACTTGGAAGTATATATATGATTTTTCCATAGTTTGTGTTTTAAGACGTGGAATTTTTAGTTCAATTATTCTTGTCTACTGATAAGTTTATTAAAATGATTATTTAGTATGTATTTCAGGATTGTGAAGCCATAATGAACAAGAACATTTTCTTCAGCTTTCGAGTTGAAGTCCTACTTTTATGTGTTAGAGATTCCATAACAATTTCTAAAATTAATTGTTTTTGATAATATACCCTAACTGTATTTGTGTAAATTATTGCTGCACATTCTGCTGCAGGAAAGCTGGACTCTACATCTGCATTGTATTATTTATGCACTTAGATGTAATACATTGTAACAATTCATATCTATTACAGATTTAGTAAGACATGAAGGCATAAGTGGATTTAATCAGACATGTAATTATTTTTATGCCTTCAACTCAAAAATATGCATAAATGAATTTATGGTTATTTGGCAATCAGTGGAAATGGTCTTTATAAATGTTGAAACAGCTGCTGGCAAATATATTTGCAAAAGAAGGAAAACGGCACTTATCTTCTAGTCGGGTAAATGATAAAGGAATTACTGTTAGCCGTAATGCAGTATCCTAGCTGTTAAATATTTGCTTCATCATCCTTAACATTACACAAACATACATTCGACATAAGAAAAACTTGCATTTCTTTCCTTCTGTGATAATGGAGCACATTTTCTCATAAGAGGATTTTCAGAACACATCTGTATCTGAAAATGCTCTTTTCTTCTGAGTCTGAGCAGTTGCTGTCATGCTGTTTCACTTGTACATTCCCATTTATTCTATTATTTGTGGTATCATTCCAGTTCTTGAGATAGAACACTCTCATTTAAAATAATGGGCCATGATCGTGCACACACTTTTGTCAAATACGTTGATTCTGATGTCTATTAGGATTTCTCACTGTTGCTTTTACAACGGCTTTAAGACATTCGGAAAACTTTCCTTCCACAGAGCGTAAATGCAGTCCTCATACTACCTGGTTATGATTACTTCATTGTGTTGAAGCATCTAATAAATTACATATCAGCAAATGTAGATCTTGGACAAATACCCCAAGAAAATCTAATATTCTTGAAGTGCATCTTTTTTCATTCTTTCAAGTTTTCAGTTTAAATTTAGTGCCTTTGACTGGTGAAAAATTAATAGCACTGATACCTGAAAACTTCTCTATAACTTGTGATGGAGAAAAGCTTCCTAGAAGCTTTCTAACATGTCAATTATGACCCAGATAGATTCCTATATGAGGAATTATTTCATTTTTCTTAGATCAAATATAAAACAGCTATAATATATTTAAGTTGTACTGAAGCAAGCACGGTAAAGACACTCCTGCACTCAGGGCTAGGACAGGCCACATAAATAAAGCTGTCACTCTCTCTACAAGGTGAGCTTGTATTTGAGCATGCATTTGGATTGTATGCATATGATGATTTCCAACACTAACCGTTTGGGTGATACTCAAATTATAACACACCACTGACTTAAAAGTCACTTGCATCCGACTTTTGTAAATCATGGGGTTCTCTTTCGTTCAGGTATGTTGTCTCAGTGATCAGTAGCATTTCCAATAAATTATACATTGACCAGTTGGAAGAGCTTCTGCCTGTTATTGGAGCAAAGCCTGCAAACCTGGTCTGTCAGATGCTGCACTCCCAGCCCTCGGCCCCCTTACGTAGCAGAGTTCCTTGGCAAACAACAGAGTGCCCTCTGTTGATGGAAAAAGTAATTCGCAGCGGAGGATACAGAGAGAAGCTTTCCTACCAGAAGTCGCAAAGCTGCTCATTAGCCGGTACACATTTGTGATGTAAAAATCACATTTTAAGTTATAAAAATATTGATTTAATGATTATTGAGAGAGTACAGATGATTGCAAATTCAGACACAATTGTTGGAATATATATATTTAGATAGATACACACATAAACATGCTAGTTATTCAGTTTCTACATACCTGGAAATGCTAGGTAAGACGACTCCTTTTTTACTCTGTGCAGATATAGATTCAACCTACATACGCATATATTTCGTTTCAAATATTTCTGCAACCGAAGAGAGCACTTAGCATGAACAATGACGCTACATGCTCAGGCTCTATACACCTAACTAATGTTAAAAATGAAAAAACGGTAAGAATTTAACTGAACAGGGAGATTTCTAATTCCTTCAGGTTTAAGGAGGGAAATCAACAGAAAGCAAAACCGCTGAGAAAAGCCTTTCGCTTCAGCGTTGTCTCTGCAGGGTGAGGAAAAATTGATGGCCTGCTTTGCTGTTACCGCTTTCAAACTAAGTTCCAGTGAGCCTTCATAAAACAGTAAAGTGTATGACAATTTTAAAGCAGTAATTCACTAAGCACTCACTTCTTCACTTCCATATTTCTACTTACTTTCTTTTGAAATTGAAAAAAATCAAATTTCACAGAAGTGATATCTTTACATTTTAAGGCTATTTCGTATGTTAATTAGCTTAAAAGCAACATGAAAAAATGTTAACTTGCACAAATACTTGCAGTTAACATTTTTTAAAGTGTGACTTTCTTGACTATTTTGGAGAAATAAACTCTGGTTGCTGTTGCATGTTGAAAATGTTTCTGCCTGAGAGGTTGCATTTTGGGATCTGAACGGATTTAAATACTCCTCTACCTGCTTCTTTACTTAAATTTGAGTATTTGCAGCCACAGAATTAACCTATTGTAATGACTTGATTGCAATCTTCAATTTTATTGTTATGAAGGGAGAGTTTTTTCTTTCTTTTTAAGGTTTATCTGCAAGTGTTAAATGGAATTAAGATTAAAAACTTAATCTTTATGCCATTGCCAAGAAACTGCTACCTAGAAGAAAAGGAGGGAGGATGTTAAATAGAGTTTTCAGATTTGTTGCTGGTATTGATGAAATTAACCAGATAAATAGTTTGGTACTCATTCTCTTTTTCCTTACAGAGGCTCTAAGTTTTTTTTTAATAGTTTGGCAATTCTTGACTTCTTCATACCGAATCTTTATTTATATGAAGTCACTTTTTTAAGTGTGAATTCAAATACTATTCACAAGGTTTGTTAGCATAAAAATGAGATATAGGCTAAGGAAATCATTTAAAACGTGAGCTGGAATTTTTGATTAGTGGTAACAGTCTGACAAAATGGAGCCAGTGATGCCTCAAGTCTGTTAATATACACAGTCCAAATAGCAACATGAAAACTAAGAACATCAGTTCGTTGGCATGCTTGAGATTTCAGCTCACTGGAACCTCTGTGTTAGAGAGGAACTGCAAACAGAAGAGAATGAGATCCTGTTGTATGGCAGGATTGATAGTATACTGGGGTTTTTTAGGATTTCAAAGTATTTTACCAATACTCCCTAAAGATGCTTTTCTACTTATACTCAACTTAGCCCTTGTACTTTGATATTTTTCAAGCTTTTTCTTTTCTTAATATAATGTTTTGTTTTTCTTTCTGGTCAGGAATATAATGATCTCACTTCTATTGCTTTTTTCAAACAGTAAGATTACATCTAAACAGTGACAGGGAACAAAACTTAAGTATGATAAACACTTTACTTTTCCCATTGCTATCAACAACTGAAAAATAACAAAATCATCAAAATATTCACATTTCAAAATTTTTCATTTTGTTTTGTTTCAAAAATGAAATGAAGTTTCAAACATTTTCTTGTTTTCTACCATTTTAATTGAAATTGGACATTCAAATCTGTTTAAAGGGAAAACTAATTTTTAGTTAGAAATTAAACTCCAAGTATAATTTGCTTATATATTAATAAAGTGTATATAACATAAAGTATATTTAACCTTTTAAAATTTCCCCTTCCCCAGATAATTTTGTTATTTACATGAATGGAATTGTAAAATAATCTCATGGCACTGTGTAATATTTTACGAGACAATCCAGTTAAAGAGGTGCTAAATATTTTAGAAACAGCCCACCAGAGGGCAGTCAGCTTTTAGTCTAACATGTTGGAAATAGATAAATTTATTATGATGGCTAAATTTTAAATAAAATATCTATTTAAATCACATAACTTTTTGCATCTAGGAGGTGAACAAAGTAAAGTTATGACTTGAGATCGAGAAGCCTGAGGCGTCAAACCATTTTGATTAAAAATCACCAAAGGACTAACAATTCTAATGTTACCCTTCTATACTCCCTCACACTCAATCTTTTCATTGTGATATTTATGTTTGTTTATAAAGTAAGATTTATTTTGATTTGAGATGTTTTGGTGCATTATTTTTTTTTCTAATCAGTGGAGACTTTGGGATAAGCCTCTGCTAAGAGAGAAAGAGAGAAGAGAGATTTTGTTTTCTTGCTCACCTGTCTACTAATTCCAAAATGAGTCTAGTGTGGGTTTTAATGGAGCTTAATAATATTATTATACAAATGACACAGAAGAAATTCTGGAATACATGAATGGTGATTGGAGAATACATGGTTTGCTTCCTTGTGTAAACTCTATGGGTGTTGGTCACTAAGTGGCCTTCAGTCACCTTAATAGTCAGAGATAATAACATCCACTTAGAAGAGGATTAAAAGAACACTGAAATCATTGCATGTATTATTTTATTTAAAATAAAGAAGAGTCATTGAGATTTGGACAAGGTTTTGTCATTGTTGTTATTAGTATTATTATTGGCAAAATTCTGGTTGTCATATTTCTGAGCACTGAAAACAAAAATCCTTCTTCTAAAGTCTGCAAAAGAGGCCATGAGTGAACAAAAATCCTTATGAGAGCTAAGGTGCTTTCAGATACTCACTTGCTAGATTTCTTATAATATTCTTGTGAGGTATAAGACCCATGTTAAATGACTTGGTCAAGGTAACAGAAATGAGACTTACACCTTGTCATTTTCCTCTTCACTAATTTACCTTGGAATTAAGAAACCAAGAAAGAAGCTAAAGACATTTTTTCCTTGTGTCATTTATTTTTGTTTTATTGGTTTTGGAACCCAGTTTTCCCTATTTATAAAAATTATTTATGCTTATAAGAAAATAATGATCTTAGCAAAGACATAGAATAAACCTAGATGCCCACCAACGACAGATTGGATAAAGAAAATGTGGTATATATACACCATGAAATACTATGCAGCCCTAAAAAAGAACAAGATCATGTCTTTTGTGGGAACATGGATGGAGCTGGAGGCTACTATTCTTAGCAAACTAATGCAGGAACAGAAAATCAAATACCAGATGTTCTCACATATAAGTGGGAGCTAAATGATGAGAACTCATGAACACAAAGAAGGAAACAACAGACACTGTTGTTGAGTCTATTCAAGACCGTTGTTGGGTCTATTTGAGAGTGGAAAGGGGGAGGAAGGAGAGGAGCAGAAAAGATAACTATTGGGTATTGCACTTAATACCTGGGTGATGAAATAACTGTATAGCAAATCCCCATGACACAAGTTTACCTATGTAAAAAACCTTCACATGTATCCCCAAACCTAAAATAAAAGTTAAAAAAGAGAAGAATGATGTTATAAACACAGAGATTAACACTGCTAACATTAAGATATGTATGCTCCCAGATATTTCCTATACACACATACATATTTAGAAAAGTGGAATCACACTCTTTCTGCTGTTTCACAGCCTCCTCTATTCACATGATATAAAAGACATGGACATCTTTTCATGTCATTATGTGTAGATAATAACAGCTCACGTCTACTGAATGCTTACCATGTGCTAGGCACCTTTCTATGCATTTTGCATGAGTTGTTCCATTAATTTCCACAACATCCCTATGAAGTAGGTACTATTATTTCCCCCATTTTTTAGAAGGGAAAAGAGATTAACTAGTGGCCAACACACAGACCCCACATGTTAACTTCTTGGTTTTTTAAGGGCTATGTTAGATTCTGCTGTACGGATCTACCATTCTTCTTCATTGGTGGGTAATTAGTTCCATGTTTCTGGAAAGAGCAATTTCCAGAAAGGACAATTCTAGTATCCAAACTAGTTGCTTGCATCCTCTCATATGTAAATATACCTCAAATTATTCTCAACTTTCCTGATCCCATTAACTTTCTAGAACTCCCTTCTCCCTCTCCATGCTTTCCTAAAAAATTGCTTAGATCTGGCCAGGCGTGGTGGCTCACGCCTGTAATCCCAGCACTTTCTAAGGCCGAGGCAGGCGGATCATGAGGTCAGGAGATCAAGACTATCCTGGCAAACACTGTGAAACCCTGTCTTTACTAAAAATGCAAAAAAATTAGCCGGGCATGGTGGCGGGCACTTGTAGTCCCAGCTACTTGGGAGGCTGAGGCAGGAGAATGGCATGAACCGGGGGGGGCAGAGCTTACAGTGAGTGGAGATTGTGCCACTGCACTCCAGCCTGTGCGACAGAACGAGACTCCGTTTCAAAAAAAAAAAAAAAAAAATTACCCAGATCCACTTTTCAGGACTCCTGAACCTATCTTATCACTGCCACTGAGACATAGCAACTAACCCATGAGTGACATGCCCAGAATCCAAACCTAAACTGTGCTATGTATCAACCAAGTGACCTTAGGCTTGTCACTTACTTAGTACACCCAAGCCACATTTTTCTTATCAGTAAAATGAGGATAAAATATCTACTTCAAAGAGCTGTTTGGGAGTCTCAAATAGCATAGATATGCAAGTACCTGGCAAATAGAAAATTCTCAATAAATGTCAGAGAGAAATGCCCCCTTGCTTGACTGAGGACCTCAAGGTCAAAGGGAGAGAAAATAGCAGGTCCTACATTGCTATGAAGGACAAACTCCTTTGGGAGGCCAAGGTGGGTGGATCACTTGAGGTCAGGAGTTTAAGACAGCCTAGCCAACATGGTGAAACCCTGTCTCTACCAGAAATACAACAGTTAGCTGGGTGTGGTGGTGGGAGCCTGTAATCCTAGCTACTCAGGAGGCTGAGGCAGAAGTATCGCCTGAACCAGGGAAGCAGAGGTTGCAGTGAGCCAAGATTGTGCCACTGCACTCCAGCCTGGGCAACAGAACAAGAATCTGTCTCACAAAAAAAAAAAAAGAGAGAAACTCAAATTTTAATGCTAGACTTCTGCAACTAAGAACTTTGAGGATTCTAGGTTGTATTATCTTTATCTTGATACACACATATGAAGAAAACCCTAAAGAATATTTTTCTTGGCTATATTTGAATGGAAATTTTTGGAAGGCAAATTTAAAAGATCAAACAAATATTTATTGGGACAGATTTTTTGCAACCCAATAAAATAAAGCCCTAAGATAAGGAAGTCTAACAGAGGGCAAAGCAAACTATAATCCCTTGCTGGTCAGTCTTCTTTTTCCTAGAAAATCTCTATGAATACCTATAAACACTAAATTATGAAGATTTGAAAAACATACTCTAGACTCATGCTCCATCACTTGTGGTCAGGGACTGTTTAATTGGAGCCTGTACCAAGATGCTAATTCCAAATTTACTCCTCAAGGTGATTTCTGCTCCAAATTTAAGCACCCCTGTTAGTTGGCCCAACTTAGTAAATGTCAGAATTTGAGATAAGACTTGACTGATGAGACTCCAAGCATGGAATGGTCAGGTAGAGCCAGAGGATTTGGCTAAAACATTAGCACCATGCTTCCAGGCATTCACACTGCGGAAATGCTTCTGTGGTGGGCAGGGCTCCTCATTATCTGCAGGTTCCCAAACCAGGAAGACTGTGAGCCATTCCCCCTCGAAGACCAAAGGTATGGATGCAAATTTGCCCTTACTGCCCAGAGTGGCAAGAGTCCCTAGGGCACCTGGGCTGGGGCATGGCCACAATATATTGATGTGTAAGCCACTTATGTCATGGGCAGTTTCCTTTTATTTTACTTTATTTTGATCCAAGGTCTTACTCTGTCCCCCAGGCTGGAGTGCAGTAGCAAGATCATGGCTCACTGCAGCCTCAACCTCCCTGGGCTCAGGTGATGCTCCTAGCTCAGCCTCCCAGATAGCTGAGACTACAGGTATATGCCACCACGCCTACCTCATTTTTTTTTTTTTTTTTTTTGAAATAGAGATGAGGTTTCTCTGTGTTGCCCAAGCTGGTCTCAAACTCCTAGGCTAAAGCGATCCTCCCACCTTGGCCTCCCAAAATGCTGACATTACAGGCATCAGCCATTATGTCTGGCTGCCATTTATTTTTGAGAGAGATCCCTGAACCATGAAAAATGGCCCCTGTTTGATACTCACCCTTTGGGATTTTTTAGTCATGATTTAGCCAAGAGATCTATCTGGAGGCATCTACATCTGCTATCATTCCTGGTCAGGTACATGATCCGTGGACCCTACCTTAGGAGTGAAGTTAACTCCTTTGAGCCTAGGTAGCTCTGAGTTTTCACATCATCACATGCACTTTTCGTAAAAACACTTTTTGCCTGGTATTTAACAGACGAGACAGCTGAGGTGTACGTAAAGAGATTTCCCCAAGCTCTCAAAGTTGCTCATACAGTAGCGTAACACACAGAATGAAATGGCTGATCCTCAGACCCAGATCTTCTGATTTTAAGCCCAGGAGTTTTTCAGTGATCTGGGAGCTGCTTTCCTCATAGATTTTCCAAGTGTTACCAATTACTGCCAGTCCTGGTAGGTTTCTGTGTAATGCAAGGAACTTCCGTATTAACAGCCTGCTTGTTTCCGCCACTGGGAATGTTTGAACGCACTAAAACACACATCAAAACTGACATTTATAACTCCTAGTTTTATGGCCTGTACTTCAGAAAGTGATATGTATCAATCTAGCTACTGACATTTAGGGCTAAAAAAAAAAAAAAAAAACCCTGAAGTAATGTGAATGGCCACATTCTGTCTTTTTTTTTTTTTTTTTTTTTTTGATATTGCAGCCACTGGACTTGAAAATGTTCCTAAGACCCCAAATGTCACAGTCAAGAATTGTATCTAATTCTAACCAATTAGGTAAGATTGTTGGTCTAACTGGGTCTGAAGGAAAGAAAAATGAGAGCCTCAGGACATAAGCCTACAAGGCATTCCAACTTGGTACTGGGGTTGCAAAGCAGAAGTACTTCCTTTTCTAATCTTTTAGCATTTAAATTGTATTCCATCTTTAGAGAAAGAATTTGTTTTTCTGTGCTTAGTTTACTAGTTTGTAGAACTCAGTGACTATCTCTGAATAAGGCATAAGGAAGAAGTTTGCCACAGAGAGTATCAACTGGGAAAACCTAACTTATCATTCGGCATCAGGCACTCCCCAGATCTCAGTGACTTTACATTACAAAGGTTAACTGCTCGCTCACATAACATCCACCTCCATTTGGCAGGGAACTATGCTTCATAGGGTTCTCACGCTGAGACCTGGCTGACAGCAATATCTGAAATATTCTGGTCACTGTGGCTAAGGGGAAGTAAGCTCTGGAGGGGCTCACACCAGCAGTACTTTGACCTGGAAGTGACATGTGCTATTACCTCCTACATCTCTCTTGTAAGAACAAGTAACATGCCCTTATCCTACCCCACCACAAGAGGGCCAGGCAGTGAGGTCCCAGCAAAGCAGAAAGCAGGAAATAATATACCTCCATCATGGCTGGTGGTATTGGAATAAAAATTGCATCTCAGAAAGAAAAAAACAAGTCTCTTTTCAAGATAGTCTGCTATTCTGATGCTTGCCTTTGCACATTCTCGTTCACATGAAAACCAAACATTATAAAATGTGTATGTTAAAGGGAATTTGGAAAATAGAAACACAGATTTTGAGCTATTAATGTTTTGTGAATATCCATAGCATAACAGTCAAACATCCATGCATTCATTCATTCATGGATCTATTCCCCATGCAGATGTTAACTGAGCAGTAGACAGATGATAAGGACATGCCCAAAGCAGTCCCTTCACTCCTAGAACTGACAGTACCTGGGGGAGATGACCTGCCATGCACCACTACCACAGTGTGACAGAGGAAGAAGGGGCCAGAAGCACATAGGAGGGGCGCCCAATCCAGTTAGAGTGTCAACAGAGACTGCCAGGAGGATAGTACCCCTAGGCTGAGACATGAGGGAGAGGAAACACATTGTGATACATTTCCTTTCAGTCTGTTTCTCTCTAAGCCTCGTTTGTTATTTTTACATAATTGTAAGAAAACTGTTTAGCCAAATTTGTATACTGCTCTGCAGAAAACTAGGTCTTTAGAGTGTCACTTTTTAACTCAGAGAAATTCATGTGACAACAATTTGTTACTTCCAATAAAACTTCAGCATATGAACAAAATTTGCAAATGTGGAATTTTATGATGCTGATACAGAAAACATATGTTAACTAAGAATGAGCTTGTATTTTTACTTCTCAGTATTTTATTGCCTTAGCCAGCCTGTCAACCAACTATATAAATTTCAAACATTAAGAGGTACAAATCAACTCACTGAAATATCTGTCAGAGCTTTCTGCATTAATCAACTGTGATGTATTACAATATACAGGGAAAAAATTGTGACAGAAATTCAAAAATAATTGAATAAGCATAATATTAAAAAGCGTGAATTTGAGTTATTATTTAAGCTTAAATGAAAGAGTAGGAGTGAAAACTTCATGTTGTACTTGCACATTGCAGTTTATTATAAATTTTCTACATGTTATAGAAAATTAAACTGTATACTACTTATAAAAGAGTTTTAATCTAATTGGATACATTCAAGTTATATTAAAATATATTTCAAAGCTATTTTGGTTGCTTTAAAGAATAATTTAAAATTCTATACTCAACGTTGACTAATATTTTAAAATTCTTTAAAATTTTGGCCAAAAAGGGATCATTTCTTAATTTAATAAATATATCTCTCTTTAGCCAAGAGTCAACATCATGTTTGATGGTGAAACACCAAAGGCATTTCCATTAAAATTCAAAAAGATAAAAGGTTGTCCCATCATAAATATTAAATAACATTTTTCAGAATATTCTGGCTGGTTCTTAAAATAAGAAATAGAAATAAGAGGAATAAATATTGGAAGGAGGGGAATTGTCATTATTTTTCATTAACAAAATTATATACTTAGAAAGCCCATAAAAATCTCTCATAATCATTAAAAATTTCACTAAAAGTGATAGATAAATCTGCAAAATAAACCACTATTTTAAATAAATATAAAAATGTTAAAAATATAAAAGCTAAGATTAATTATGCTCATAATCATAGCAATGTGTAAAAACACACCTGAAATAAATGCTAAAGAAAATGTACAGAAATCATAAGAAATAAATTACAAATATTTCTCTGAAGATTTAAAAATATTTGTCTACATAAAAGCCCAAATAATATGAAGATAATTCATCCTAAATTGATTGATGAGTTTAAAGTTAATCCAGTTGAAGTATTTTCCATCTCTAACTGGATTAATTGAATTATCTGACATTTTTCCCATTCTGGTGGCTAAGAAGTTAAGGAAGTTATATCTATTAATCTGCTACTCTGGTATTTTTCCTTAGATTTTAAACAAAACAATGTAAATGTGTTTTTCTATCAATATCAAGACTTATGTCATAACCTACTCTCCCACCCCACTTTACAATTACCAGTAATTCCTATATTTAGCTGAGATCATCTGGAATTTAGGTGGTTTGTTTGTTTTTTTCTGAGACAGAGTCTCACTCTGTTACCCAACCTGGAGTACAGTGGCACAATCTTGGCAAACTGCAGCCTCAACCTCCTGGGCACAAGCTATCCTCCCTCCTCAGCCTCCCAAACAGCTGGGACTATAGGCACACACCACCATGCCTGGCTAATCTGTATTTTGTAGAGATGGAGCTTCACCATGTGTTTCCCAAGCTGGTCTCAAACTCCTGGCCTCAAGTGATCTGCCTGCCTCAGCCTCCCAAAGTGCTGGGATGACAAGTATGAGCCACCACACCTGGCCTTAGTTCTATATTATTATTTTTTCAGAAAGTTTTAAAACCAATTTGCCATAACCATCTCAGTCACTTTGTTTAAACTGAAGCATATTTGTACTGGTGTCTTTATTTATTTATGTGACTCTTCACAGACTTCCTCATAGCTCATGGTTCCTCCCCCCACTTCCCCACACACTTCTGAAACTATTATTCTATCTTTCCAACCGTATTTCTGATGCCAATTGATACTCAGTTTCAGGGAAATGGGCAAGTTGAAAAGTACAGGGGTGTACTTGCCTGCTTGCTAATTTATATTGGAAAAGGCAGGGAGTTACTCTAGAAAGAAGAGGGAAAATGAATAAATTCAAACAGTTATGGGCATGGGCATAGGGTGAAAAAAATTTTTGGAGATCTTAGAATAAAGAAGAGAGATGTCAGTGCAGGTGGCAAATATGGGAGATATTAAGAGACAAAAACAGGCTAGAGGATTTGAAAAAGTTTTATAGTGCACATTAATATAATTCTCCTTTGACATTTTCTCCATAAATTTCATAAAATATTTTAGTTGCTTTTAGTTTTATCTATTTATTTGTTTGCTTGTTTGTTTGCTTTACCATTATATCTTTGAATGTGACTCCTTATTTAAATTGCACTATAGGGTGCTTCAGCATTGTATGGATTTTATTTACATATCATTCTATAATATACAAATCATACCATGCTATTAATTAAGAAATTCAGACCCAGACAGAAAAATCCAGTTCCTTTGGCACCTGAGTAGGTGTCAAATACTTCAATGAATAAATCAGTTACTTTTTGTTTTATAACAAGTCATCTCAAAACTTAGTGACTTAAAACTACAAACAGGGCCAGGTGCAATGAGTCATGCCTGTAATCCTAGTGTTTTGGGAGGCCGAGGCAGGAGGATCACTTGAGCCCAGGAGTTCAAGGCTGCAGTGAACCATGATTATATCACTGCACTTCAGCCTGGGTGACAGAGTGAGACTCTGTCTCAAACAAACAAAAACTTCAAACAGTTGTTATTTGTCATGATTCTGTCGGTTGGCATGGCTGACCATAATTCACATAATAGCAGACAGATGCCCAAAAGCCTCTTCTTGAGTTCCCTTTGCTATTGTCCCATTGGCCAAAGCAAATTCTCTGGCAAAGCCCAGAATTAGTATGGGAAGTAGAATCAATTTCTTGATAGAAAGTGCTGCAAATCACATTTCAAGAGGGTGTGGATAGAGAGAGGGGAAAGATTTGTGACCACTGGTGCAATCTGCTATTCTCAGGGAGACAACACGTTAGTAGTGTAGTTTATCTAGTTCACAGGCCTCAACACCTAAAGTGAACTGCTATAAACTAAAAAGCAGTTAACTGAGGAGCTAGAACTACCAGCACTGGGTCTGCATAGAAAAACTTGAGTGGCTTATCTACAAATAGTGGGGTATCCTGGGGCATGGCCTTTTTTGTGCGCTAAAACTGGGACAGTCTCAGGAAAACCAGTATGGTTGATCATCCTACAATGAGCAGCAATAATTGAAAATAGCAACAATGGAAATTACTTTGGGTCATCTTTGAATGCTTAGGAAATCCCTCCATTTTTATTTGGTTTTTTATTTGTTTTTTGTTTCCAAAGATCCAGCTTGCTAAAGATGGGTACCCACCCTTACATGTACACAGATGTGTTATCAAATATAAACTTGCTCTAAAGGTATCAGTTGTAGAATATACCAAGAAAATAGTAGTTAGAAAGAAGATGCCAGCATTCCAACCTCCTTCAGATTTTTAGGCAGGTTATTTGGAAGAACTTGTCCACGTATGTAGCTAATTCCAGACCCTTATTGCCTCCCTCCCTCCGAAACCTGGACCTAAAATTTCCAAGTGCCCTTCCCCTAGTGCACAGCATGTGTCAGAATCATCAAGAGAGCCTCAACATCAATTCCTGAAACCTTAAACCAGACCTACTGAATCAGATTGCTAGGAAAGAGCTCCAAAAATATGTATGTCTTAGTCCATTTTCTGCTGCTATAAGAGAATTCCATAGACCAGGTAATTTATAAAGAAAATAAATTTATTTGGGTCACAATTCTGGAAACTGGATGTCCAAGATCGAGAAGATGCATCTCGTGAAGGTATTCTTGTGTCAAAACAGAAGGCATTACTTGGTGAAGAAGCATAGAAAAAGAGAAAGAGGAAAAGAGGAAAAATGGGTTATAACTTATCCACTCTCCATATAACAGCCTTAATCCATTCATGAGGGTGGTGCTCCTATAACCTAATCACCCCTTAAAGTTCTCACCTAGAAGCACTGTTGCACTGAGGATTATTAAGTTTCTTAGAAATGAATTTGGGAGGACACATTCAAACTATAGCAATGTTTTTTGTTTGTTTGTTTGTTTGTTTTTGAGATGGAGTCTCGCTCTGTCACTCAGGCCAGAGTACAGTGGCAGGATCTCAGCTCACTGCAACCTCCGCCTCCCACATTCAAGCAATTCTCTTGCCTCAGCCTCCCAAGTAATTGGGACGACAGGCATGCACCACCATGCCTGGCTAATTTTATTGTATTTTTAGTAGAGATGGGATTTCATCATACAGGTCAGGCTGGTCTTGAACTCCTGACCTCGTGATCCACCCTCCTCGGCCTCCCAAAGTGTTGGGATTACAGGCGTGAGCCACCGCACTCGGCCACAATATATTTTTTAACACCTAGAAATTAATAACAATAAACAATGCCATATGAAAAAGATCACAAGATGTGAATAAAGATTTAACAGAAGAGGAAATCCTTATGGTCAACTGACATAGGAAAAGATCATCTCTTGAGTAGTCAGGAACATTCAAATTAGCTAAGATTAATTAACTGGAACAAAAGAACATTTTATATCCATGAGACTGAGCAAAGAGTTTAAAAAGTAAAGCAGCCATATATGGCCAGGACTCTGGAAAGCTGTGCTTTCAGAGATTCTCAGGGGAAATGTTCGTCACTACTGTCACTGCTATAGAAAGAAATATGGTGGCATCTGCTAAAACACACACTTTCCTCTGGACCCAGAAATCCCTTTTTTTTTCACATGGCTCCTATAGAAATTAATCACCAGTGGTTCATTTATAGAGACTAGGATGTTGACAAAAGCACTGTTTGCAGTAATGAAAAGCTGGAAACAACCTGAAATCCATTAATAGTGAAATGGTTGGAGAAAACTGCAAAATATACTTTCTATTGAGTATTAAGCAGCTACTAAAAGGAATAAATTGGGTCTATATAAATTGGTCTGGAATGCCTATGACGTATTACATAAGAAGAAAAATGTGTAGCCATTAGACTATTTTGTAAAAAAAACACAACAAAAGGATTCTGCAAAACCCTTCTATAAGTCTTTGCATATCGGTATGTATATAGCCGTTCAGACATAAGAAAATGATGTGAAAGGATAAACACCAGGTTGTTAATATTGTTTTTTCTTGGAGATGGAGTTTGGGGAGTTACCAAATGGAGAAGGTGAGGAATTTTTTTTTTTTTTTTTATGTGAGGGATTTTTAAAAACATGTATTTTTGCTTTATCTCATTGTAGCAATAAACACTCATTACTTTCATGATTTGTGAAATGAAATATAATAAAAATGTTAGGCCGAGCGTGGTGGCTTATGCCTGTAACCTCAGCACTTTGAGAGGACATGGTGGGAGGATTACTTAAGCCCAGGAGTTTGAGAGCAGCCTGAGCAATATAGTGGGACCCCTGTCGCTACAGAAAAATACAAAAATTAGCTGGGCATGGTGGCATGTGCGTGTAATCCCAGCTACTTGGGAGGCTGAAGTGGGACAATCGCTTGAGCCTGGGAGATTGAGGCTGCAGTGAGCTGTGATTGCGCCACTGCACTCCAACTTAGGTGACAGAGCCAATACAGTCTCAAAAATAAAAATAAAAATGTTGTATTAGTTTCCTAGTGCTACTGTAATAAATCAACATAAACTTAGTGGCTTAAAGCAACACAATTTAATTTTTTACAATAAAATGAGTAAGCATGTTAAATAAGTAGATTTTAGGTACTCTTGTATAAAAGTCACTATGTAAAAAGATAGATAAGTTAATTTGCTTCACTATAGTAACCATTTTACTATCTATATGTATCCTATAATATCATGTAAGCCTCAAATATACACAATAACTTTTTTTTTTTTTTGAGACAGAGTTTCACCCATGTCGCCCAGGCTAAAGTGCAAAGGCGCGATCTCGGCTCACTGCAAACTCTGCCTCCTGGGTTCAAGCGATTCTCCTGCCTCAGCCTCCCAAGCAGCTGGGATTACAGATGCCCGCCACCACGCCTGGCTAATTTTTGTATTTTTAGTAGAGATGGGGTTCACCACGTTGGCCAGGATGGTCTCCAACTTCTGACCTCAAGTAATGTGCCCTTCTCGGCCTCCCAAAGTGCTGGGATTACAGTAGGGAGTCACTGCACCCGGCAAATTTATTTTTAAAAAATGAATAGTCAGGATTGTGTTCCTTCTTGAGGCTCTGGGGAGAATCTGTTTCGTCGCCATTTCCAGCTTCTAGAAGCTGTCCATTCTTCATCTCCTGATCCCACGTCCCTGGGACCTCTGCTTCCATCTTCTTGTCCTCTGCTCTGACTCTCACACTCCTGCCTGGCTCTTATAAGGACCCTTGTGATTAGATTACACTGGATCTGTCAGATAATATGGGATAATCTCCCATCTCAAAATCCTTAACTTAATCAGCTCTGCAAATACCCTAAGGTACGATACTCACAGGGATTAGTGCTGCTTATCTTTGGGGGTCTACAATTCGGCCCACCATAGTGTATTTTTTAAAGTACTTTATTTATTTTAAAGCTTCTCAGGAAACCTGATATTCGAAATGGCTTAGGAGCCCCTGTCCTAAGGTATTTCTCTGACTGTGGCTGTAGTTTTCCCGGATCAGAAATTGACAGATGGCAGCCATTTTTCTAGTGGATCCACTAAGGTAAGCCTAGGATTATACCATTTCTTTGTATTCTTATTAATGATGTCACATAGACATAGCCATTGTCATTGTTTGTCTCTGGAAGAGTTTGTGTCTTCCCTCTTCCTACATGACTCTAATTATCTTATCAGAGGTGTCCATCACATTAAGACATGTCCCCTTAGAAAATCTTGTCATGACCCTTTGTCATCAGGCCTAACTGTCACAGAACCTCTTATGGCACAGACAAAATAAAGTTTCAATTGATACTTATTGGGTTTTGGTTTCTCCATTAAGAGGCTCATCTTCTGTTGTGAGGTGGGGGGAGGGGAAGGGATAGCATTAGGAGATACACCTAACGTAAATGACGAGTTAATGGGTGCAGCACACCAACATGGCACATGTATACATATGTAACAAACCTGCACGTTGTGCACATGTACCCTAGAACTTAAAGTATAAAAAAAAAAAAAAAAGGCTCATCTTGCTGTTTCTCTAGAGTGACTGGGCCTATTTTTAGGCTTGACCTCATGACAGAGACCTTATAGAGACCAGACTATATCTGTGGATGGCCCATCTCCAGACAGACAGGAGCTGTTAAAGAGAAATAAACTTCACATTTGGTGCACTATCGCTATATAAGAACTACTTTGGTTTTCCTTCTGACTGATTAGTAATGCACCAGAGAAATGTTCCCACAAATAGGCAGTAGCACTCTTGTCTACTTAACTAAGTGCATGACTGCTTTGCGTGGAGAAATCTGAAGATAATATATTCTGGTAAAGCCGACGTAAGGTTTTAAGGAGAACAAATACAAGAAATATTGACTCTAGAATTAAATCAATTGCCTTATAATTCCATTCTCTTGCTTTTTTCATTATCCTTAGCAGGGGTACAGATTCATAAACAACTATAAGAGTGCTAGCCTCCCAAGTGTCAGCCAAGAATATAAATGTCTATTTTTTGGAAAATACAAAATTTAAAATTGAGATGATGAAGTTTCCTTGGTTTGTAATTCAAAACATTTGAATTTAAAAAGAAATGTAAATCTCTACAAATTAAGAATGCATATCATCAATTGTTGTGAAATCAACTTATTATGAGCACATATATCCAGAGACTTTAAACCTAACTTCATATTCATACCTCTAGGAAATTTTTCTTTTTTTTTTTTCTTTTATTCGAGACAGAGTCTCACTCTGTTGCCCAGGCTGGAGTGCAGTGGTGTGATCTTGGCTCATTGCAACCTCCGCCTCCTGGGTTCAAGCAATTCTCCTGTCTCAGCCTCCTGAGTAGCTGGCATTACAGGCGGGCACTACCATGCCCAGCTAATTTTTGTATTTTTTAGTGGAGAAAGGGTTTCACCATGTTGGCCAGGCTGGTCTTGAACTCCTGACCTCAGGTGATCCACCCTTCTCGGCCTCCCAAAATGCTGGGATTACAAGCGTGAGCCACTGCACCCAGCCAGAAATATTTCTTTATTGTATTTCTTAGGTTTTTACTGTTGCCAATTTAATAATCAATGAACATACAATTAAAACAACAATCAGACACATTAGCAAAAAAATTTTAAATAAGACAATATCAAATTATGTCAAAGATGTGGGGAAACTGGAATTATTTTAAATGAATAGGAGGACTACGAATTTACAACCCATTGGAGACCAACTTTGCAACATCTAGTGAAGCAGAAGACATAGTAGGATCTATGACGTCCCTTCCCATTGTATTCACTAGGGACAACCTCACGTATGTGCACGAGAAACTGTATACAAAGTTATTCATTGCAACATAGCAAGTGATTGTGAAAAAAAAAATTTATAGACAATCTAAACGTCCGACACTTGAAAAACCAATAAATGTATATATTAATACTATGTAATACTACTATGGAGTAGTTAAAATGAAGAAGTAAATCGGCCCTTTGGAAAAATCTTAGCTTGACACAGTGGCGTGTGCCTGTAGCCCCAGCTTCTGGGGAGGCTGAGGCAAAAGTATCTCTTGAACTCAGGAGTTCAAGGCAGTAGTACACCATGATCACACATGTGAATAGCAACTGTACTCCAGCCTGAGAAATATCATGAGATCTCATCTCTAAAAAGAGAAAAAGAAAAAAAGGTGAATATATCTTGTGAACATAGTATAGTGGGAAAATAAAAGCAAATTTCAGACTACTAAGGTAGGATATTATTGTGTTAAATTTATTTTGTTTTATTTTATTTTTTATTTTTAATTTTTTGGAGACAGAGTATCCCTCTGTTGCCCAGGCTGGAATGCAGTGGTGCGATCTCCGCTCACTGCAGCCTCCACCTCTGGGTTTAAGCAATTCTCCTGCCTCAGCCTCTCGAGTAGCTGGGATTACAAGCCTGCACCACCACACCAAGGTAATTTTTGTATTTTTAGTAGAGACGGGGTTTCACCATGTTGGCCAGGTGGGTCTTGAACTCCTGACCTCAGGTGATCCACCAGCCTCGGCCTCCCAAAGTGCTGGGATTATAAGCATGAGCCACTGCGCCCAGCCTAAATTTTTATTTTAAAACATAATTCTATGAATCCACACAATTGTACTAACATCATTAAAACATGATCAAGAGGGACAGATATCCACTTGAGCTTAGTGTTTTGTTATATTTGGGGATGGAGGGACAGGTAGAACAACAGAGAATGGTACAAAGTGACTTTCAATTGTATCTTTCCTGTTCTATTTCTTAGCATTTCTTCACATCTGTTATAGACTTCCCTATATTTTACATGAAATTAATAAAGAATATATATATTAAAGAATTAATATATTAAAGAATAGAGTTTGCATAGCATATACAAAGTGAATATACTGACATTACAGGAAATCAAATATACGACTAGTTTCTGTGTTCTTGGAGAAACAGACCTCTTTGTTGATAGAAAGCTGTGCTGTCAAAAACAAGGTTAAGATGTGAATGACGTACCCATTTTGGTTGGCAAAGTGATACATCTGTCTTCAAAGAGCTGTCAAGATGGCAAGTTAGTGTGGCCCTTGGAGATGGAAAAATACCCAAGCAAACTAAACTTTTAATATTTTTTGCTTTCATCACAAAAAATCAAAATGTTATGGGCAACATTTTTTCCTATTTCTAGAAATAACAAAAAGTAAATGCTGACCTTGATTTTCATAGGTAAATATTAAAATTCACATAAGGCTCTATCTGTGTTACTTAGGCCCATGTTCTTTATATACTGTGTTTCTCTTTTCATTAAGCGTTTATGAAAATGGAGAAAAAGTTAGTCAGTCCATCTATTGACCAATAAACATTAGTTGAGCTCTGTGAGGCAGGCCCTGGAAAGGCCTCTAGGATACTAAAATCAATAATGCATCATACTGTTAAAAGCTCAGGAAAAATTCCTTTTTTGGGACTGGGTTCCCAAGTAAATATGATTTTGTAACTAGACTTTTTCTCTCTAGTTTCCACATTCGTTCTCCATGTTGGCAGAAGCCAGTAAGTGATATATTATAAACCATACAGTACATGCTTTTAATAGTTCTACAACTTGATTTATGTTTAAAGGCACAAATGGCCTATTTAAATCTTAACAGTGTATTGGCTTTTAGAAATATGATATGAAAAGATTGGAGTTACTTACCTATAAGCAGTCTAGCCTGATTCCCTGCCCCCAGAATGAAACACATCAGACCTGGGGTGCAGAGATGGCAACAAAGAAGAAAGGACTGAAAACAGAACAACTTTTGAGCTTATAGGCATTTACACGCTTCCTCCTCTCTATTCCGTGGCACATTACCATTGTAACACTTTCCTGTTTGTGCCTCTTCCCTGCTGGAATGTGAACACAGGGTTTTGGCTAATTTGTCTGTATGTCCCCAAACACCAGCCCAGAGACTGAAGCAGGGTAAGCAGGTAATAGGTTTAGTTTAATTAAACTGATAATCATTGGGTTGGGTTGAACTTAGTTGAATTGTTAAGAGTGATTGTTATGTGAATAAAGACTAAAACATATTTGACATATTTGTAAAACTAGGCTGCTCCATGTTAATAGAGAATTTCCCATGAAAAACGGGCAGGTATCTTTTTTTCTTTTTCTTTTGGCAGTATCTCTATCACCCAGGCTGGAGTGCAGGTGCACAATCACAGCTCACTGCATCCTCAAATTCCTGGGCTTAAGTAATCCTCCTGCCTCAGTCTCACAAGTAGCTAAAACTATAGGCACATGCCACCCCTACTGGCTCTTTTTTTTTCTTTTTCTTCTTCTTTTTTTTTTTTTTTTGGTAGAGATGGGGTCTCACTATGTGGCCCCAGCCTAGGTATACAAATCGAGAGAGGTAAAACGAAATCTGTGTTTCACCAAATCTAGTTATAAAAATGCAATTCAAGATAAAGCCATTTTCAATTCAACATCTATGTCTGAGGATCAGGGTGGGCTTTGGCATCCTACCACTTACCTCTCCTCCCCACATTCTACATCCAGGGGCCCCGAGCACATAAGAAACAATACATAGATGGGGGAAAATGCTGTTGTAAAATTAGTATTCAACGAATGCTTGCTTACCTTCAATGCAGAGCTCTGGAAAAAACTGTAGCAGATCATGGGTTTTAAACTGGAAGTCCTAAGTATTGCTTTGTGTCTTTCCCTGAAAGAAAGGTGACCAAATCGAAGAGTAATTCAGCCTGACCAGATGCAGAGAAGAACAATGAGAAATTACACATAGATATTCAACACTGTTTATAAAATGAGCCTGCCCACTAAGGAAAACAGGCCCAGAGAAGATCAGTAGCTCTTTCTCCCTTAAGGAGTCGTTAATAAGGAGGGATGAACAATAAAGGGAGATGCTCCCTCCTCAACAGTGTTGACTGTGGTCTGCATAATAATATATACTAGGTGTTTTAGTGGGTATACAAAAGTCTATGCTGTGGTCCCCATGCTTACAAAGCCTACAGCATCACTAGATCACAAGTTAACCATGCATATATATGTTAGAAAGTCATGTGTGTATATTGGGAATGGAGCTGAATTGTCCATTTCACTACTCTCTCTTCTATATACCCAAGTGAACAATGAGCCATTTTTAACCTTAATTGGAACCCTATAATGAGATCAAAAATTAATCCCATATGACCAGCTCTCAGCCTGGATATGGCACACTCTTACGTATTTGTTTACTATTCCTAATATCTAGTCTCTCTTTCCAAAGTTTTTGCTTGACAAGTAGTCACCCAGCTAAAGCCTACACTTACTACCCTCCCTTACGTCTATGTGTGCCCACGTGATCAATTTGATGTGAATGACCAAGGGAATGTGACCAGAAGTGATGTGTGTTCTATCCACGTAATACCTGTAAAGTCTGGATGTATACTCCTCCTGTCCTTGTTCCTCTTCCCACCACTGGGTGATGGTGAGTGTTAGAGCAGCCAGTTTGGACCCAGAGATAGAAGCCATGTGTTGAGGATGGCAAAACCGCCTTACGAGGCTTGGAGTGCCCACCTCTAAACTTCACAGAGAAAAAAATCCTGTCTTGTTTCAAGTGCTGTATTTTTAACTTATTTTGTCACTACATCTTAAATATTTTAAATAGCACTAAAGTAGAGAAGAATTCCAATGAGCCAGATTGGTTGTAGGAAGATTAATGGAAAATATGGGATGATATCTGGGGACTTGAAATGAGAAATATTTGGAAAGACATTGTGGAGAGTGATCGGCCCTCAGCAAGAGGAGTAACAAGAGCGAGAACAGGGAGCCAGAAGTGAACTTTGATTGTCTGCAGAATGTAAAACTTGTAACTTGTCTTTAAAAAGAATATTTTATTTGTATTTTAAGCAAGGGACATCTGAATCCTAGATAGAAGCTCTCAGCTATTTTTAAATTCCCCAGAGACTTCATTAATCTTTTTCTAGATGTCAGTGCTTTAGGAAAACATGAAATGAAATCTGGAAATGTTCTTCAATTTTTGTCTTTTTGATTATTACATCATTTTAAAATGCATTAAGTATTGTGTTATGTGCCTCTCATTATGTTCAGAAATGTACAGGTATAATTTCATTGAACACCTACAGCTCTATAGAGAGATATTATTATTAATTTCCCATTTTACAGATGAGGACATTGAAACTTGAAGAGTTGGGGCAAACAACATTGTTTGCCCCTCACAGCTACATTCATCCTTGCTAGTAGAAACCTAATTTATCTCAGAAATGGGACAGCAGCGCACCCAGACTGAGGGGGGAATCATGGGCCTAAGTGAATCCTAACTATGCCATTCCCATTTCCAGTGGTTGTCACAAAGGTAGTACTATTACTCCAGTGATTTGTTTCTACCCAAGAACATTTCTGACACAAAATATGGGAGGTTTTCCTCATCACAACCACCATTATCAATTCTCCAGATACCAGCTGGGTGTTCAACAATTTATTTCAATTTTAACACTAAATACCTGGAGTTAGTGCAAATGGAACTGCTTAAGAACTCAATGCCCCAAGACTGCCCCACTTCAGATGCCAATCACTGGTAACGGGTCTCCATGTTCCCTACTTCAGTCTGACTTAGACACAAATTAGGCATTCTCAGGACCACCTCTCAGGTTTATAATTTACTATAATGGCTCACAGAGCTCAGGGAAACACTTTACTTACTATTAGCAGTTCATTATAAAAGACACAATGAACAGCCAGATGAGGAGGTTTTAGTGCAAAGTCTGGAAAGGTCCCAAGCGCAGGAGCTTTTTTGCCCTGTGAGGTTGGAGTGAGCCACCCTCCCAGCACGTGGATGCATTCGCCAACTCGGAAACTCTCCAAACCCCTTTGTTTAGGATTTTCATGGAGGTTCCATTAAATAGGCATGATTGATTAAATCATTGGCCATTAGTGATTGGCTTAATCCCCAGCCTCCTCCCCTCTCCAGAGGTTAATCACATGGTTGTTTCCTCTAGCAACCAGTCCCCATCCCAAAGTGACCTAGGGGCTTCCAGCTCCCAGTCGCCTCGTGAACATGAACTCGGGTATGGTTGAAAGGGGCTTACTGTGAATAACAGAAACAGTCCTCTCACCCCGATCACTAGGGAAATTCTAAGAGTTTTAGGAGCTCTATGCCAGGAACTGGGGACAAAGACCAAATACATATTTCTCATTATATCACAATATCACAGGTTGGTATGTGACTTAAAAGTGGAAGATTTCAGAAAGATTTTCCTTCTTGAAAGAAAAGAACAATCCTCAGGAGATCCCACTACCCCTTTCCTGTTTTGGGGCCTTGAAGTGTGAAGCTGAGACATTAGGATCACAGCAGTGCACTTGCAGCCCTGAGAAAAAGGCCTCAAGAATGTAGGGAGGCTGTCTGAGCCCCTTGCCACCACTGAGCCCACTTAACCTGGGGGCTTCCTGTTGCATGAGGAAGATAAACTCTCTTTGTTGCTTTCGGTTGGTTAGTCTGTTATTTCAGCTGCTTTGGGTTGGTTAGTCTGTCCTTTGCAGCCAAACACATCCCAACTGATGAAAGAAATTAGAGACTTGCCCAAGATCCTGAGGCTAGTGCTGTGGTTTGAATGTTTGAGTCCCTCCAATATTCGAGTTGAAACTTAATCCCCAGTGCAATTGCTTTAAAAGGTGAGGACTTTGGGAAGTGATAAGGTCATGAGGGCCGCAGTCGCATGAATGGGATTAGTGTCCTTGTAAAAGGGCTTGAGGAAGTCTGTCAGTCCCTTCCAGCCCTTCTGCCCTACTGCCATGTGAGGACACAATGGGCCATTTCGTAGCCAAAAGCAGGCCCTCTTCAGACATGGAATCTTCCGGCACCTTGATCTTAGACTTCCCAGCTTTCAGAACTGTAAGCAATAAATTCCTATTGTTTATAAATTACTCAATTCTGGGCATTTTGTTATAGCAGCCTGAATGGACTGATACAACTAGTAAGTGCCTGAGTCAAGTCTTGAACACAGGTCTGTCTGACTTCAGAGCCCACTCATTTATTCAACAAAGTCTACGTTTGTAAGGCAGCTTGCTTTACAGGCAAGAGCTTGTTTGTACAGTTAGGTACACCTAAGTATTAGTCCAGCAATTAACACCTGTTGATTAAGCAATAATTGTGCATCTCCAAGTCTCAGTTCTCTCATCTGTAAAGTGGATATAATATTTACCTTGCTGTTGTGAGGGTTAGAGGTAAAGGTCTCCTGTGCTGCCAATAATGTATCTACTCATCACTTGTGGCTATATAAAATGTGAATTTTAATTAATTACAATTAAATTACATTACAAATTTACTTTCCAGACTTCACTAGCTATATTTCGGGGCTTATTAACTACATGTGGCTAGTGGCTACCATATTGAACAGCATAAATGTAGAACATTTTCATCTCACAGAAAGTTCTATTAGGTAGCACTGGGAAACACAATGCGTTTAGATTAGTGGCTAGGTATATAGAACTGGAGGCAGAAAGCCCAGGTTTGAATGTTGCACTCACCATTTGCCAGCAGTGTGACTTTGGACAAATTGTTTTATCGCTTTGTGCCTCCATTTCTTTATGAATAAATAAAAATCCTAATAATAGTACCTACCTCAAAGGATAATGAGCAGCATTAAAGGATAAAGTGCTTAGAAAAAATACATAGTATGATCTCAATAAATGTTTGTTAGTAACTAGGATTACTATTTGACTGCTATTTTTAAAACAATTTATCAACCCCTGGCATGAGAGTTATGGTGCTAAGTCTCACGTGCGGTTCTAAAGCAGGACAATTTCTGATCCCTGACCTTCAGAAGTTTTCATCCTAATTGGGGGCACCAGAGCACACCTGTTGAAAATATTTACATGCAGCTAGGTTTTTTTGTATATAGATTTGACATGTTATTTAATGCTAGCATTTATTCTTGGAAGAAAGTATGCCTTATATCCGTTTGTGTCAAGGGAGATTTCCTGAAAAAATAGGTGGCTGGCAGCCTTAAGATGTGAGAAGAAGGCACAATCCACTACATTTGAGAACTCAAAATGTTAGCATTAGGAAGAGGAATGAAATATTTGTCAAAGCCTTTAGTATGGTCTCAGGAACCAGAAGAAGAGACTTCCTAAACTCAAAAATTCATGATCCAGAAGTAAACAACTTGGAAGTGAAACACCACAGTACAATATGAAATCACTCATGCCTGTAATCCCAGCACTTTGGGAGGCTGATGCAGGTGGATCGTGAGGTCAGGAGACCAAGACCATCCTGACCAACATGGTGAAATCCCATCTCTACTAAAAATACAAAAATTAGCTGGGCTTGGTGGCGGGCACCTATAGTCCAGCAGAAGAATTGCTTGAACCTGGGAGGTGGAGGTTGCAATGAGCCAAGATCACACAACTGTACTCCAGCCTGGGCGACAGAGCAAGACTCCACCTTAGAAAAAAAAAAATCAATTAGTCTACATAATGCTCATTTTGTTTATCCAAGGACAGGTAGGAAGTCTACCTATTTCCAATAGCCTAATGCCTTGTCTCTCTCCTGAACTAGGACTAGAATTTCTCTACAAAGTAAACTGAGAAAATCCTCACGGTTTTTAGAGCCTTTGCTCGAAATGATCACTGTGCTCAAAATGCTCTCTGATCCATGGTTGGCGGACTGTTTCTCCATATCCAGATCGCTGCTTAAATTCGCCTCCTGAGATAAGCCTTCACTGATATCACCCAATCACAGCAACTCTAAAGACACTCACTAACATTCCCTGATTTAACAATCTTCATATTACTTAATACCTTCTGATATTTTTCTTTTATTAGACTTATTCGCTTATGTGCTTTGCCTTTCATACCCAGTTATAATATACAGTCATGTGCTTCATAATGACATTTTAGTCAATGACGGACCACATATCTGATGGTGGTCCAATATGATTACGATGGAGCTGAAAAATTTCTATAGCCTAGTGACATCATAGCTGTCCTAATGTCACAGCGCAATGCATTACTCACATGTTTGTGGTGATGCTGGTGTAAACAAACCTATTATGTTGCCAATCACATGAAAGTCTAACGCATACAATTATGTACAGTACATAATACCTGATAATGATAGTAAATGACTATATTACTGGTTTATATATTTACTATACTATAGTTTTAATCATTATTTTAGAGGATACTTCTACTTATAAAAAAAAGTTTACTGTAAAACAGCATGCCATGTTACAAGGTCAGCAGCCTCATACATTTCATGTTTACCAAGTCTCTTGATGTTATAATTTTCTCTCTGTACTTCATTTAATCTCACATTGTTTTGCTTATCCTAGCTTCTAAGGGTACACAATCCACTGCTAATATTGCTGGTAAGAAACCACATTGGGTGGCTGGCCTGGACACAAAATTAAAAGTGATTTTAATGGGTAAATTGCATGTTGATGGGTTATGGTATGTCACCCGGTAGTGAGCATAGTACCCAATAGTAAGTTTTTCAACTCTTGACCCTCTCCCACTCTCTCTCCTTGTAGTTCCTAATGTATATTTTTCTCATCTTTGTGTCATTATGTACTCAATGTTTAGCTCGCACTTATAAGTGAGAACATGCAGTATTTGGTTTTCTGTCCTTGAGTTAATTCGTTTAGGACAAGGATAATGCATCCATGTTGCTGCAAAAGATACAATTTTATTCTTTTTTTTCTGGCCGCATAATATTTCATGGCATATATGTACCGTCTTTTCTTTGTTTAGTCTGCTGTTGATGGGCATCTAAGCTGATTCCATGTTTTTGCTATTGTGAATAGTATCGCTCCAATCTTAAGCAACAAAAACAAAGACAAAAGCTGTTGAAGGATCTGCTTGCTTGGAAGCATCTGTTGAAGGAACTGTTTGCTTGGAGGCAATGTTTCAGGCTCCAAATTGAAGGCAATGAGACCAACAAAAAGTTAAGGAAGGCTGTATCAGATATGAAGAAACTTCTAATGACCTGGATTGGAGACCTGACACAGAAGCATATCCTTCTCAGCACCATGAAAATTATGGCCAAAGCAAAAAGTTTGATGCTGAAAGAAAAGGCTGGACCCGACCACGATGTTGAATTTGCTGCCAGCTCTGGGTGGTTTAAACAATTCAAGAATCGTTATTCATTGCATCATGTGAAAATGAGTGGTGAGTCTGCGAGTGCTAATGTGAAGGCAGTTGAAGAATTTTTGGAAACTCTGGATGTGCTGATTGTGGAGGAAAATTCCTTGCCAGAGTAAATCAATATGGATGAAACCTTCCTATTCTGCAAATGGATTCCTGAGAGGAATTTCATCCATAAGGAAGCCAAGTTAATGCCAATTTTCAAGTCTTTGAAGGACAGGATAACAGTTTTGCTTGGAGGCAATATTGCAGGTTTCAAATTGAAATCTTTTGTGATATGACACAGTGAGAACCCTGGGGCCTTCAAACACATCAACAAATGCACAATTCCAGTGCACTACAGGAGCAATAAGAAGTCATGAATGACCCAGCTCCTCTTCCAAGATGTCCCCCTAAATGGCTATGACAGCCAAATGGAGAACTCTTTGGGGAATAACATATCTTTCAAGATATTGTTTATTATTGATAATCCTCCTGCACATCCTTCTTCCATTGGCAATCTTCATTCCAGTATTAAAGTGGTGTTGCTGCCTAAAAACACCACCTCTTTGATCCAATGAATGCATCAAGAAGTAATCCCAGCACTTTGGGAGGCCGAGACGGGCGGATCACGAGGTCAGGAGATCGAGACCATCCTGGCTAACACGGTGAAACCCCGTCTCTACTAAAAATACAAAAACTAGCCGGGCGAGGTGGCGGGCGCCTGTAGTCCCAGCTACTCGGGAGGCTGAGGCAGGAGAATGGCGTGAACCCGGGAGGCGGAGCTTGCAGTGGGCTGAGATCTGGCCACTGCACTCCAGTCCGGGCGACAGAGCGAGACTCCGCCTCAAAAAAAAAAAAAAAAAAAAAAAAAAGAAGTTATAGCTGCTTTTAAGGCCTACTCCTTAAGTTGGATCTTTGCCCAGCCTATGGCTGAAACTGAGGAAGACACTGAGAAGACACTGATGCAATTCTGGAAGGATTACAGCATCTATAGCTACGTCAAGAGCCTTGCTTGGAATAGGGGTAATGTCACCAATTAGTGTATAAATGGCATCTGGAAGGAGACACTCAAGATTCATCAGTGGCTTCAAAGGATTTGCCAAAGATGAGGCTATTGCAAAATCAGTGAGGCTGTGGTTGGAGATGGGTGTGGATGAGGATGATATTGGGGCGTTGCTGCGGGTGGCTTCTGAGGAATTAGCTAATGAGGAGTTGTTGGAACTGGAAGAGAAACCCATAGCTGAAGAAGAGGCAAGAGACAAGGAAACTGCAAGAGAAGAAGAAAGAAGATCCCCCAAGAAGATTCACAGTGAAGGATTTAGCAGAAGCTTTTGCAGGCCTCACCAAGCTTCTTAACAGCTTCTTAAAAAGTTTAAAAACATGGACCCCAACTCCAAAGTGTTTTCATTAATAGAGGAATGCTCAAGGTGCATTATCTGCTTGCAAGCAAATCTATAATGAAAAAATGCAACAAACCAAGCAAATCATCATGGCAATTTTTCTGAAAAGACAGAAACTTCCCCAAGAAGAGCCTCACATGGGTCCTTCATGAGGTAGTCCAGAAGAAGGCACTGTTATCTTAAGATATGACAGCTCCATGCCTGTTATTGCCCCTGAAGACCTTCCAGTGGGACAATGTGAAGGTGGAAGACAGTGATATTGATGATCCTGACCTTGTGTAGGCCTAGACTAATGTGTTCCATCTTGTTTTTAGCAAAAAAGTTTAGAAAGTAAAATAAATACATTTTAAAAATAGAAAAAAGCATATAGAACAAGGATGTAAAGAAAAAATATTTTTGTACAGCTGTACAATGTGCTTGTGTTCTCATCTAAGTGTTATTACAAAAGAATCAAAAAAATTTAAAAAATTGAAAAGCTTATAAAGTTAAAATGTTATAGTAAGCTAAAGGTAATTTCCTGTGAAAGGGAGAAAAATATTTTATACATTTAGAGTAGCCTAAATGTATAGTGTTCATAAAGTGTACAGTCCTTCACATTTACTCACTACTCACCCACTGACTTACCCCGAGCAACTCATGATCCTGCAAGCTTCGTTCATGCTAAGTGCCCTATTATATAGGTGTACTATTTTTATCTTTTATATCACGTTTTGACTGTATCTTTTCTATGTTTAGATACATAAATGTTTACCATTGTGTTACAATGCCTACAATATTCTGTTCAGTAACATGCTGTACAGGTTTTTAACCTAGGAGCAATAGGCTGTACCATATAGCATAATTGTGTGGTAGACCATACCCTCCAGGCTTGTGTAACTACACTCTATGATATTCATACACTGATGAAATCACCTAACAACTGACACATTTCTCAGACCATATCCCTGTTGTTAAGCAACACATGACTGCAAATCCAACAGAGCAAAGGGGAAGCTTGTATGTTTAGTTTGCTACTATATCTGCACTTCCTGGAAAAATGCTCAGAGCACCATGCATACTCTGGAAATCTTTTTCAAATAATATATGAAAAAAAGCCAGAATTTTGTCCAAATATCTAAGGTAGTCAGGAATTGCTTCTTCTTTTCAGTTTTAGAATCTCTATAGGCATAAGATATCTGAAACCCTAAGGGTTTATTTTGATAATCCATGAAAATCTGAGGTGGCATATGATGTCTTTTCTTTCACCCTACATTCACTCTGGTACTAGAATTCTCAACATTATAAAATTCAACTCTCTTCAAGCATCTGGATCACAGCCTGAATTTGAGTCCCTCACTTTATCTTTGCCCACCTAGCATCTACTGTTCCCAAAAACAAATGGCTTGATTGGCTCAATCAACTATGAAGCAGAGTTTCCTTACTAAGGTCTATGCTCTCCAGCCAAAGTCTACCAGGAACAAACCTAGAGCTGGGCAAGTTGAGTTACTTATTCTTGCAAAGCGAGAATGCATGCCCATAAGGAACTGTGGAGCATCTGAGAGAGTGTTAGAAAGGACGTTTGTGGGATTTAAATGGGTGTTAGGGAATTTGAGGGAGGGCTCAAGGAAGCAGGGCTTTGCTCTGAATTGGATGCTCTCAGGAAGTGGAGGGTAACTCTATGGTTGAGTATCTTAAATCATATGTAGAATAAGGGAAGACTAGAAATTAGGCCAAGTCTGTAATTGACAAAGAAGCACCCCTCACTCATATTAGCTGGGAGAGGGGAGGTTTGGTATCTTATGGTTTACACAGTGAACCAGTCATGATGAATACAGTGTTTTCATCTGTGCTTAGATAAGATTATAAAGTTTGGTTTTTGTTTTGTTACTTGTTTGGTGTCACTTCTTCTCACTCAAAGAGTGACCCTATCTGATGTTAGAATTCCAAGAGACCTGAGAACAACACGCCTATCTGCGAATGCCAGGTCACAGAGACATAGCTGTGAGGGTCAAGCCGGTTCCCCATGTCAGAGACTGCTTTTCTTTTTCTCACCAGCTGCCTCAGAGATGATTGCCACCCCCAGGCCCTTTCCAGCCCACATGTGGTTATGTTTAACTTCTCTCTGTTCATAGATCCAGCATGTAGCAAGGCTTCATGCATGCAGCAAGCTCCCACTCTATGAATGCTGCAAAAACCACCATATCTTATCCCAGAAGTATCTCAGCCTCCTTCCTCCCAGTGTGGCTATAGGTGTGGTAAGTCCCTGAGGCTTCCCAGGCATCTAGTACAGAGGTCCTGAAACGAGTAGAGAGAAGGCTGCAATGATCTGGGACAAGATGGTAAGGGACTGGACACTGTGGACATGGAGAAGCTGGAGTCAAGAGATATTTGAGAGGTAGAATTCATAAGATTATCAGGGAGAGAACCTGAGGATTCTGACATTGCCATCTTAGGAGGCTGGGTATTAGTAGTTATTAACCAAGGTGAAGTTTATAAGTTCACAACAGATTTTACAGGGAGGTGATCATTTCTGTTTGGGCCATATTCCATTTAAGGTGTTCAATGCAGAAATGACCTATAGGCAGTAGTGTATAGGGGAGGGTTTAGCACTGGGACTCATCAACATGATGAAGGTGGGAGGGTCGCTTAGATAACAAGGGAGAACACGTAGAATGAGAAAAGAAGCAGCTGCAGAACAAACTCAAATAAGCAACTAGAAAAAAAAGAAAAACAAATATGGGGAAATTATCTAAAATGAAAAGAGACTAATAAGTGTATGCTTTTAAAAATGTCAAAGGCATTAGGGAAGCCAAAAACTGGGAAAACCAATAAGTAGTGGCCATTTCCATGCATTCATTTATCCAATAGATATTTATTTGGCACCAACTGTGTACCAGGGGCTGTTCAGGCCCTAGAAATAACATAGTGTGTTGGGGAGGAGGGGAGGGAAGGAGAGAGAAAACAAACAGACATCCCTACCCTCATAGATCTTACATAATAATGTGACTTATTTATTATAAGTACATTATCTAAGAGATTGGAAGATAATAACTATTTTGAAGACAAGACAAATAAGGAGATGGTCTGAGGTGGGGTTATGGGAGAAAGCTGAATTTTAGACAGGGTGCTCCCCCAACTGCGAAGTACCATTTAAACACACATGTGAAGTAGGTGAATTGAATGATGTGGCTATCTGGGGAAGGTCAATCCAGATAGCAAGGAAATTCTCAGGGCTGTCAATAGCTAGACCAAGGGAAGATTAGCCTTGCCTGGGGCCTTGCGCATAGTAAATGGTCAATATATATTCAATGAGTTAACTAATGCAATGAGTATTCATGGAAGTAAGTATACAAATAATTGATTAGTTTGAGAAGCACAATCAATATATAGACACAACAGTAGGTTGACCTGGAAAAATTAAAAGTATTTAGGAATATCTTCTTGATAAAATATACATTTACGTGTTGTTACTTAACAATGTGAACGGTCTCCTTTTGTTTTCTTTTTTTCTGAGAGTGGTCATTAGAAAGATAAATTATGCAATAGACATTTGCAAGACTGGAATTTGGTTTTTGTGGGGGAGGCGTGGTATTTCATTGTCCTTTTGCTTCTGCCCACTGCTTTATCATAAAAGAACCCTCATCTAAACATTACAGTCTTATTCTGATTGACAAACAGCAGTAAGCAATGATTTCTTATGGCTGAGGTATCTAATATAAAACAGATCTGTATACACATGCACATGCAAAATTTATATCAAGGCCCTGATAAAAGTTAAACTGTGTCTTGATTTTTGATAACTGAAATATCTGCTTTTCTGCCAGCACCACGGAGAGCTCATGAATGATGGAAGTGCTTTGGCTTTTAGAGAGGTGCCATTTCTTTGCACTGCTACCTCTTTGGGGAACAAATATGAAAAATAAAACGTGTCACTTTACATGATACAGAGTCTTTTTATTGTCACCTTCCTGGCTTTAAAAGCGAATGGACAAATCATAAAAAGACATATTGTAGATGCAAGTTCTGCTTTAGATTTAGATATTCTAATGGAGTATATAATTCAGTGAGTCTTTTCTGTGTCTCTTATTTCTCCCATTCCTTATCTATGGGCAGAGTGACCTGGTAATAAAATACCAAACTGTGAATAAGGTGATTTACTTTTGACTGGCAGTGTCTCTCAGCTTATACCTCTTGGAGATGATGATTTTCCTATCAACTTACTCCACAGGAGTGTTGTTAAAATCCATCAGATTGAGCCCTGGGGATTTAATAGAAGTGGGTGTGTACACATATGGCTGTAATGACAATTTGCCGAATTTTCAGAGATCACAACCACAAGGATCAATTATAAACAGTTTGCAGACTTAGAAACCAATACTTTAAAAACTAATGGAACCACAATAAGACGACTTCACACTCCCTAGGATAGGAATAATAAAAAAGACAAACAATAACAAGTGCAGGTGAGGATGTAAAGAAATTGGAATCTTCATATATTGCTGTTGAGAACGTAAAATGAGGCAGCCACTATGAAAACAGTAGGGCAGTTTCTCAAAAAGTTAAACATAGAGTTATCATATGACCCAGCAATTCCACTCCTACGTATATACCCAAGAGAATTGAGAACATATGTCCACACAAAACTTGTACATAAATGTTCATGGCAGAATTATTCATAACAGCAAAAAAGTAGAAACAACCCAAATGTCTATCAACTGATGAACATATAAATGTAATGTAGTATATCCATACAATGGAATAATAGTCAGCCACCAAAAAGAATGAATTAATTATATATTGTACAACATTGATGAACCATGAAAACATGCTAGTAAAAGAAGCTAGACACAAAAGGTCAGATATTTCATGACTCCATTTATATGAAATGTCTGGAATGGACATTAATGGTTGCCTAGGACTGGGAAGTTTGTGGGTGAATAGGGTGTGACTGCTAATTGGTATGAGATGTTCATTTTAGAAGTGATAAAAATGTTCTGGCATTGGTGATGGTTGCACAAATATATTTTAAAAATCATCAGATTGTATACTTTAAAAGTATGAATTTTATGGAATGTAAGTTACATCTCAAAGTTATTTTAAAATTTTTAAATCAAAGATTTAAAATTTGACTGAATATCATATGACATAAAAGAATTATTGTTAATTCTTGATATGATAATAATATTGTGGTTATGTTTTTTAAACATGTCTTATGGAGATAATCACTAAATAATTATAAATTTTTGTGGTTTTGATTTGCATTTCTCTGATGGCGAGTGATGATGAGCATTTTTTCATGTGTCTGTTGGCTGTATGAATGTCTTCTTTTGAGAAATGTCTGTTCATATCCTTTGCCCACTTTTTGATGGGGTTGTTTGTTTTTTTCTTGTATATTTGTTTGAGTTCTTTCTAGATTCTGGATATTAGCACTTTGTCAGATGAGTAGGTTGCAAAAATTTTCTCCCATTCTGTAGGTTGCCTGTTCACTCTGATGGTAGTTTCTTTTGCTGTGCAAAAGCTCTTTAGTTTAATTAGATCCCATTTGTCAATTTTTGCTTTTGCTGCCGTTGCTTTTGGTGTTTTAGACATGAAGTCCTTGCCCATGCCTATGTCCTGAATGGTACTACCTAGAGATACCATCTCACACCAGTTAGAATGGCAATCATTAAGAAGTCAGGAAACAACAGGTGTTGGAGAGGATGTGGAGAAATAGGAACACTTTTACACTGTTGGTGGGATTGTAAACTAGTTCAACCATTATGGAAAACAGTATGGCAATTCCTCAAGGATCTAGAACTAGATGTACCATATGACCCAGCCATCCCACTACTGGGTATATACCCAAAGGATTATGAATTATTCTACTACAAAGACACATGCACACGTATGTTTATTGCGGCACTATTCACAATAGCAAAGACTTGGAATCAACCCAAATGTCCATCTGTGACAGACTGGATTAAGAAAATGTGGCACATATACACCATGGAATACTATGCAGCCATAAAAAAGGATGAGTTTGCGTCCTTTGTAGGGACATGGATGCAGCTGGAAACCATCATTCTTAGCAAACTATCACAAGAACAGAAAACCAAACACCGCATGTTCTCACTCATAGGTGGGAACTGAACAATGAGATCACTTGGACTCGGGAAGGGGAACATCACACACTGGGGCCTATCATGGGGAGGGGGGAGGAGGGAGGGATTGCATTGGGGAGTTATACATGATATAAATGATGAATTGATAGGTGCTGACGAGTTGATGGGTGCAGCACACCAACATGGCATAAGTATACATATGTAACAAACCTGCACGTTATGCACATGTACCCTAGAACTTAAAGTATAATAAAAAAAAAATTTTTAATTAATGGCAAGTTTATATTGCTGAGGGGGTACCCTATTGCTGGATTCCAATCACATGGACATGGTGGCCATGGACTCTAAATCCCAGATTCAGGCTTTGATCTTGAGAAAATTTCTTTGATACTGCAAAACTCAGTGTTCCCTTCCAGAAAGCAGAAATTGTTATAAGGATTGAAAACTCTTAGGGCAGTTATGAAAGCCAGTAGCTAATCAACAAATTGTCGTTGTTGGGGGTGGGAGGTGAAGGTAGTTCTTAACTTTATTACATTGATTCCAAGACACATTTTTTTTTTTCATTTTAACAACTCTGAAGCTAAGGTGCATCTAATAATCAGTGGCATTTTGTAGTTTAATTAAAATGATCTTGCTTTTAAAAATATGTAGATTTAGAGAACACAAGTGCAGATTTCTTACGTGCATACATTGCATAGTGGTAGAAATTTTGCTTTCTTAATGGTACATAAAATAAGGGAGCATCTTATATTAAATGAAGATAAGAATAGTTGTTTCACTCTTATGTTCCAAGCCATGGTTTAGGCACTGAGAATATAGCAGCAAACTGTAAAGACTAAGTACTTGCCCGTGGAGAGTTGACACTTTAGTGGAGTGAGAAGAGAAGGGACGTAAATTAATAAATACTGTGTTAAGTAGCTATATGTGTTATAAAAATTAAAAGGTAGAAGATCTGCATGCAAAATGATGAAATTAGACCCTTGTCTGACACCATACACAAAAATAGACTCAAAAGCTGGATGTGGTGGAACACATCTATAGCTCCAGCTACTTAAGAGGCTGAGGCAGGAGGATTGCTTAAACCAAGGAGTTTGGGGCTATAGTGCACTATGATTGCACCAGTGAATAGACACTGCACTCCAGCCTGCACAATATAACAAGACTTTGTGTCTAAAAAGAAAGAAAGAACTCAAAATGGATTAAATAACTAAACATAAGATCTGAAATTATAATACTCCCAAAAGAGAACGTAGAAGAAAAGTTCCTTTACATTGGCCTTGGCAATAGTTTTTTGGCTATTACACTAAAAGCTCAGGTTACAAAAGCAAAAGTAAATAAATGAGATTTCATCGAACTAAATTTTCTGCACAGCAAAGGAAACAATCAACAAAATGAAACAGCAATCTATGGACTGAAAAAAAGTGTTTGCAAACCATACATTCGATAAAGGGATAGTATCCAAAACTCATGCAACTTAGTAGTAGACAAACAAATAACTTGATTTAAAAATGGGCAAAGGATATAAATACACATTTCTCCTCAGAAAACATAAAAATGGTCAACAGGTATATGAAAAGGTGTTCCACATCATCAATTATCAGGGAAGTGCAAACCAAAGCTACTGTGAGTCATCACCTCACGTTCGTTGACGTGGCTATTACCAGTCAAGAGATAACAAATGTTGGAGAAGGTGTGAAGGAAAGGGAACCCTTGTACATGGTCACTAGAAATATAGATTAGTGCGACCTTTATAGAAAACAGTATGGAGGTTCCTAAAGAAATTAAAACTGTAACTACCATATGACCCAGCAATTCCTCTTCTTAGTACATAACCAAAGGAAGTGAAATCACCACCTCCTAAAGACATCTGCACTCCTATATTTATGGCAGCATTATTCCTAATAGCCCAGAACTGGACACAAGCTGACTCCATCAACGAATGTATAAATTGTTATATATATGTATACATACATAATGAAATATTACTCAGCCTTAAAAAAGAAGATCATGCCATTTGCCAGACATTAATAAACCTGGAGAATGTTATGCTAGGTGAAATAATCCAGACACAGAAAGAAAAATGTTGAAGGCTTTCACTTTTATGTGGAATCTAAAAAAAAAATTCAAATATACAGATATACAGAGATAGAGAATAAAACAGTGGCTGCTAGGGGCAGGGGAGGAGTGGGATAGAAATGAGGAGATCTAGGTTACAGGATAAAAAGTAGCAGACATGGGGCGTGGTGGCTCACGCCTGTAATTCCAGCACTTTGGGAGGCTGAGGCGGGCGGATCACTTGAGGTCAGGAGTTCGAGACCAGCCTAGCCAACGTGGTGAAACCTCATCTCTACTAAAAATACAAACATTAGCCAGGCATGGTGGCATGCACCTATAACCCCAGCTACTCAGGAGGCTGAGGCAGGAGAATCGCTTTAACCCAGGAGACAGGAGTTGCAGTAAGCCAAGATTGTGCCACCGCACTCCAGCCTGGCTACAGAGCCAGACTCCATCTCAGGAGAAAAAAAAAAAAAAAGGTAGCAGATATATAGGATGAACAAGTCCGGAAACCTAATATATAACATGAGGATTATAGTTTTTAAAAATTGTAATGTATTAGGGATTTCTGCTAAATGAGTAGATTTTAGCTGTTCTTGTCACAATGAAAAGGTAACTGTGAGATGATGGATATGTTAATTTGCTTCAGTAGAGTAACCAATTTACTATTTATGTATCCAACAACCTCATGTTTTATACCCTAAATAAATGCAATAAAATTGATTTTAAAAGATAAAAAATGAAATAAAGGGATTAGAGTGTAATTGGCTATTCTTTTATATAGGGTGTTCAGAGAAGTGTTCTCTGATTAGGTAATATTTGAGCAAAAACTGGAAGATAATTAAACAATCATTACTAAAATACTTTGTAAAACTTTGTGAAAAGGCAAAGAAGCATTTTCTCTCATTATGCTGTAAAACCATCGTATTCTTTATTAGCCCCTAGAAAAAAAATAATTGGCTCAGTCTCTGTCATTATGAAGTTTCATGGGCTTGTCTAAGAGACAGACATGGAAACATTAATTGCCATGCAATATAATAGCTACTAATATAGACAACTCTAATACCTCTCTGGAAATATATAGGAGGCAGACCATGATAGAAGTCTTCACAGAAATATAATTTGAGCTGTAGACTTTGAAATATTTTAATTAAAAATATTTTTAGAGAAAATGTATATACAGAAAAGCACGCATACACACACATACAAATCATCCCATTGCATATTTTTTGTTTTGACATATAAAATGAGAAATAAAAGTCTCTCTCTTATTACCACCAGAGTTGGCAAATTTTTTCAGTAAAGGGTGAGATAGCAAATATTTTAGGCTTTGCAGACCGGACAGTGTCTGTCACAACTATTCAACTCTGCCAATAAAGTGCAAAAGTGCCATAGACAATATGTAAACAAATGAGCTCATTGTGGTCCAGCAAATTTATAATGACAAAAACAAGGCAGGGCATAGTGGCTCATGCCTGTAATCCCAGCACTTTGGGAGGTAGAGGAGGGCAGAACATGAGGTCAGGAGATCGAGACTGTCCTGGTCAACATGGTGAAACCCCGTCTCTACCAAAACACAAAAAATTAGCCAGGCATGAAAAATTAGCCAGGCGTGGTGGTGCACGCCTATAGTCCCAGCTGCTTGGGAGGCTGAGGCAGGGGAATTGCTTGAACCCAGGAGGCGGAGGTTGCAGTGAGCTGAGACTGCACCACTATACTCCAGCCTGGGCGACACAGCAAGACTCCGTCTCAAAAAAAAAAAAAAAAAAAAAAAAAAAAAAAAAAAAAAAGGAAAGAAAAGAAAGAAAAAAAGAAAACAGGCAGGCAGCTACATTTGAACACAGTTTGTCAATCCCTGCCATACCTAGAAACTGGGTATAAGGAGTGCAGTGTATAACTCATTTGTTCTGTTTTAACTAAAACCTAAAGGATGAGTAAAAGAAGATAGTAGGTCACAGGAGGAACCATAGAATCAAGACACATTGAAAGTCACATGTACTTACACTCATGAAAAAATTAAAAATAAAAAAATTCATGGAATATTCAGAGAATTGTACATAGTTAATATGGTTAGACCTGATTATTATTATTTTTTTTAATTTTTTTTTTGAGGCAAAGGTGGGAGGATAGCTTGAGCCCAGGAGTTTGAGACCTGCCTGGGCAATACAGCGAGACCCCATTCTCCCCCACCAGAAAAAAAAAAAAAAAGACGGAGTCTCACTCTGTCATCCAGGCTAAAGTGCAGTGGCACGATCTCGGCTCACTATAGCCTCCGCCTCCGCCTCCTGGGTTCCAGCGATTCTCCTGCCTCAGCCTCCCTGGTAGCTGGGATTACAGGTGTGGACCACCACACTCGGCTAATTTTTGTATTTTTAGTGGAGATGGGGTTTCACCATGTTGGCCAGGCTGGTCTTGAACTCCTGACCTCAGGCGATCTGCCGGCCTCCACTTCCCAAAGTGCTAGGATTACAGGCATGAGCCACTATGCCCGAACAGACCTGATGTTTTATAAGCTAAATCCCACTATTCCTGTGTAGTAATAAACTAATGCCAGTCTTCTTGTATCTTACTGGGGGAATGAGGAAGAAATGACTAGAGACATTTCAATTTCAACTTTTTCCTCCATTGTGGCTTTTGAGTCTAAGTTACCTGTGAGTGAAAGAAGTGTTCATACTTCCAATTAGAATCATTTCCTAGTGTTCAGATATGAACAAAACAAGCATTACAGCTTTAACATCCTCATTTCCCCCTTGGCTTCAACTATATTTCTAAAGATCTCTGATCCTGACATGGGTTTTCAGCTCTGCCATATTTACTCCCAAATCTTAACACTCATTAGCTTATCTGAAATCTGTTTTATTGCTGTTCTTTTTTTCACACTCAAGCGAGACGATCTGGAACCTTCTGAGTGATTCCTGTAGCCCTGCATATCTATACCAACAGTTTATTCCCAGCAACCCCTACATTTCTCTTCTGTTACCAGTATGGCAAATTATGTAAACACAGTCAAGTAATGATGTGTATCACTTACCAAGAAGATCTCTCAATAGGAAAATAAATTCAAGTAGCTGAGCTTTTCAAGGATCTTTTAGAACTGTTCTGATGTCTTTGGGCAAATATGTATATTATCTCTTGAAATAGCTGTGCCTGAGATGATGGTGGCAGTTCAGGCATCAGAGGCAGACATGGATTTGAGTTCCAGCTACCCATAACTATAGTAGTTTACTCTTCTGTGCCTCATCTGTAAAATGGAATATTTAATTACTTCATAAAGTTGTGATATCAAAAAACAACTTAGTGAAAGTTCGGACTGGTATCCAGCAGGTCACGGGGCATAATAAGTATTAAGCTCCTTCATCATCATTAATTAATATGTCCACCTATTCACAAAGCTTAAATATAGCTATATGTATCAAAATATGAAAAAAAAAGTCTGGGCTGGTTGTGGTGGCTTATGCCTATAATCCCAGCACTTTGGGAGGCTGAGGAGTTCGAGACCAGCCTGGACAACATAGGGAGATCCACTCTCTCTATATATATACATTTTAAAAAAATCTGTCTTCATCCACAGGTGTAGAATGATTTGATGCTTGAAGTAACTAAAGTGCTTTGGGATTTAAAAAAATTAGAGTAGCATTTAAATCATCTTGAAAAAGAAAGATAAGATGAAAGGGGGGCAGGTAGAGGAGAAATTAAAATAACATTCCTATCCCAGCTTCCTTTGATTCAGTATTTCATCATAAGCCTTAACATACTCATAATTTTAGCAAAATATTATTTATTTCTAGCCCTACTGACTCTTCTCTTGCTTGTTTCTCTTCTTTCATTCTGCGTTTAACTCATGTTACTTTGCTGTATTTTACATTCATCTGTAAGCTCCCTCAAACCCGTTTTGGAACACAGAGGGGTATAAATAAAATAAAATAGTGTGTGCTGGACATGGTAACTTAAGAAGGAGAGCCCAAGAAATCATAATTCTTAACAGTGCCTAACCCATAGTTCCAGCCCATAATCTGTGGCCTGTTGGGCAACAAAACCAACATTTGCCTTTTCCTAAACTTCTCTAATTTTAAAAATCATAATAGCTACCATCTATTAAGTACTTAATATGTGCTTTGTGATGGCTGTTAGTCTAAGAGCTCTGTTATCTCATTTAATTTCCCCAATAATTCTAGGAAGCAGGTAATAATTATTATTCCCAATGAACAACCAAGGAAATTGAGTGACAAAGAAACCGAGTCCGTTTCTCAAGGTCACGCACCTGCTGAATGGTGAGCTAGGGTCCCTCTGAAGGCAGCCTGACTCCAAATCTGTTTCTCTCTCTCTTAGCCACTATGTATTACAATTCATAGGGGAATTAAAAAGTCCTCATAAAGGTCTTAATTTTTTTTTTTTTTTAATGAGACACTGTCTCGCTCTGGTGAAATCCATCACCCAGGATGAATTTCAGTGGCATGATCTTGGCTCACTACAACCTCCGCCTCCTGGGTTCAAGCAATTCTCCTGCCTCAGCCTCCTGAGTAGCTGGGATTACAGGCACATGCTACCATGCTCTGCTACTTTTTGTATTTTTAGTAGGGACGGGGTTTTGCCATGTTGTTCAGGGTGATCTCAAACTCCTGGCCTCAAATGATCTACCCACCTCAGCCTCCCAAATTGCTGGGATTACAGGCCTGAGCTGCTGCACTCAGCTGGTCTTAGCAACACTTTTACAATTCTTCCTTTATTTGGTGTTAACCACATAGATATTGATAAATCATATAAAAGATCATTCTTTTATACTCTATTATAAGTTAATTTTCTGCAATAAAGTTGTTCTTTTTCTTTAAAAATAGTAAAAAATAAGAAAGTTGTTATTCATCCTTTCTTCAATATATTCTTCAAAAATTTCAATACAGATTTTACATGGCTAGGAAAGAAAAAGAATGAGTGAAAATAACCTGCTCTTTCAAACATTCAAATCAATTCAACAAAATACTCACAGAGACATCACCATAGCAGACCAAATGACAGACCCTGGGGCTATGCAGAGTTGGGTTCTTTGGTTTCATGGTGCCTATGTCCGATGGGGGGTCCAGATATTAAACATGAAGTGATATCTTCATTCATTAGTGCTGCTATAACAAAATATCACAACCTGGGTAATTTATAAAGAAAAGAAATGTATTTTATCACAGTTCTGGAGGCTGGTAAGTCCAAGATCAAAGTACTGGCTGGTGACGGAGGGAACAGTCTCTTCTGCCTCCAAGATGGTACTTTGGTGCTGCAACCTCCAGAGGGGAGCAAAGCTGTATCATCACATGTCAGTTGGCAGAAGGACAAGTTAACCAAACGCTTTGCAAAGCTTCTTTTATAAGGGCCTTAATCTCATTCAGGAAGGAGGAGCCCTCATGGCCTAATCTGTTAAAGGTCACACCTCTTAATCCTATTACATTGTCCATTAATTCTGAACATCTGAATGTTGGAGGGGACATATTCAAATCCTGGCAAGCGATAATGTTGTGAGAGAGAGTGGTAATGACTCAGGGTTCTCTGAGAGTCAGGGGATGGGTACTATACCTAGATGAGTAATTTAGGATTGTACTCATTTCCTCAGACTTCCTACTGAAAAGGTTGCCTTGGCTGAGATCTTTTGAAAGATGTCATGAGAGAGGAAGTGGAGGCTTTCAGGGTATTGCGTTTTCGTCAGCTCAGGATGTCATAACAAAGTGGCTTATCAACAGAAATTTCTTTCTTAAAGTTCTAGAGGCTGTGAAGTTCAAGATGAAGGTAGCAGCATGGTTAGTTTCTGGAGAGGGCTCTCTTCCTGGCATGTAGATGGCTGCCTTCTCACTTGTGTTCTCACCTGCCAGGGAGAAAGACAGAGAAACAGTGAGTTCTCTAGTTTCTCTTCTTATATGTACACTAGTACTATAAAATCAGGGTCCTACTTTTATAACCTCATTTAGCCTTAATTACATCCATAAAGGCCTTATCTTCAAATATGGTCACATTGGGTGTTGAGACCTCAACATATGAATTTTGAGGGACGCAAATATTCAGTCCATAACATATGAGTAGGGGGAGGGAAGAGTGACAGAGTTTGAGCATGGAGAGGTTTCAGGAAGAAAATATAGAACTGAGACCCTGTTGATTTCAAGAATCTGAACATAATTCCATAATTAAAGTGTTTGAATACTAGAAGGTTAATAAGTTCAGCAAAAGTTTAGGCTTTATCCAAAAAGCAACAGTGATGAGAAATCATAGAAATGCTTTAACACAGAAGGGAGACAACATCATATAATTCTTGAGGAGCCTTGTTATAGTGAGGAGGATAGGAGAGGGGCAGCGGAAGGCAGACAGTTGAAGAGATTGTAGTTTCAGGCTAGAGGCACTGAGGACAGAAAGGAGTGGGAAGATTAGGGAGAGCTGTTTAGGGGGTCAAAACAGCAGGGTTTTGAGATAAATTCAACTCTGTGAAAGAGGGGAAGGGAGAGATGTCCAAGATGGCGTCCAGGCTGCTGGCTGGGTCCTCCCCAGCAGTTGGTGCTCCAGGAGAGAGGAAACAGCATTAGATATAGAACACAAAAAGAGAATTGTCTGTGTCCCAGGCAGCACAGTGAGAAAACTCTCCCCTACTTGCTAAGAGCCCCAAGCATAGCTGGAGTCTCTAGTGGCCAGAGCTTTCGGTCACTTAGCTTGCCTTTTATAGCCACCTTTAAGCCTTAAAGTCTAATGACGCCTCGCTGGTGTCTATTTATTAGCTTTCACCAATTTCCCCATAGGCTTGTGTTCTGAGCATTGGTTTTATCTTCTTTTGTATATTCCTCTAAGTACATGGAGAGCCAGGCTATGAGAAACAGACCTCTGTGATCTTGTCAGTGGACACTGATTAGCTGAGAAATCGGGAAGCCAGGAGATCTTAAATTTATTTTCCGAAATATGTCTAGATTAAAAAGTAGTTAAATATAATAAAAAGTAATGTTTATTCAGTGTTAGCAGATATCAAGTACTAGGCCAAGACGTGTGTGTGTGTGATATATATATGTATATATAAAATTTAATCCTGATAGCCACCCTCTAAGTCATATTATCCCATCTTACAGATGAAAACATTTGAGATTTTGGATTTAAATGACTTGCAAGTTAATCACACAGCTGAGAAGTCAAATTCAGGCAGACTGACTCATAATGCTCAAATCGTAATTTTTATGCCATTTTCTTTGTCCAATTTTTTTTGACAGTTTAACAACTGAGAATTTTAAACATTTTGCCCATTAAATTGTAGCATATGTGTTGTGATTTAAAATAACTTCCTTATTATATTAATAGAGACTCATTGTGAGAAACTTGAAAAATATAAGGAAAATAAAAATCATCCATAATCTTATCAACTGAAGATAACTATTATTACAATTTTGATGTATTTCATGCCAGTATTTTTGGTACTTTTTTATAGTTGAGATCAGTGTTGATAAATTATAATCATGCTTTTTCATTTAAATTATAAATATAATCATTTCTCTGTGCTATTAAGCATGATTTACAAATGTTATTTTCAATGACTGTAAAATATTTCATTACATGGATATATTATAATTGATGTAACCATTGAAGCATTTTTGAACATTTAGTTTTTTTTCCTGTTTTATTACTATAAATAATGCACTCGATATTTCAAATTATTTCCTTAAAAAATAATCACTAGAAGTATAATTATTGCTTCAAAAAGTGTAGGCACACAAAAAAAGCAGGGGTAGGCACATTTTGAAGGCTCTTACTATTTTCCAAAAACAGTGAAACAGTAGACACTCAGCCAGGAGTAAAAATTCCTGTCTCACTATAGCCTTACCAGCACCAAGTACTATCACTTTTTATTTATTTTTTATTTATTTATTTTTTTGAGATGGAATCTCACTCTGTCGCCCAGGCTGCAGTGCAGTGGTGCGATCTCGGCTCACTGCAAGCTCCGCCTCCCGGGTTCACGCCATTCTCCTGTCTCAACCTCCCGAGTAGCTGGGACCACAGGTGCCCGCCATCAGGCCCAGCTAATTTTTTGTATTTTTAGTAGAGGTGGGGTTTCACCGTGTTAGCCAGGATGGTCTCGATCTCCTGACCTCGTGATCCACCTGCCTCGGCCTCCCAAAGTGCTGGAATTACAGGCGTGAGCCACTGCGCCCAGCCTGATATCTTTATTAAAAATTTCATTTAAAGTCCTATTTCCTTGAATACAGACAACATTTAACATTGTTATATGCCCTTGCGGTTGTTTTTATTTTTTCTTGATTTTTTTTTTTTCTTTTCCTGTTCCTTATCCATTGTCTTTTCATTCATTTAACAAATATTTGTTGAGCAACTATTATGCGCTAGGCTTTATCTAAAACTCTGAAAATACAGTAGTAAAGAAGATAGGCATGATCTCTGCTCTTGTGGTATTGATAGTCCTAGGAGAAGGCATATAATAAATGAATTAAAAAGTTAAGAAAAACATCTGACAGTAAAAGAGTTTTGCATGCTGTTTACTTAAAAAAGGCGAAGAATGACTTGGTATCATTGTAAAATCAGTTTTGATCTAACAGACCTCCTGCAAAGATCTTGGGGATCCCTGGCATTCCCAGGCCATATTTTGAGAACCACTGTGGTAGAGAATGACTTGCTACTTTGGATTGGGTGTCTAGAGGAAGTCTCTCTGAGAATATGACATTTAACCCAGGATTCAAGCAATGTTAAAGAACTGTAGTGTGTGTTGGCACAGTGGCTCATGCCTGTAATCCTAACATTTTGGGAGACCAAGGCGGGTGGGTCACCTGAGGTCAGCAGTTCAAGACCAGTCTCACCAACATGGAGAAACCCTGTCTCTACTACAAATAGAAAATTAGCTGGGCGTGGTGGAGCATGCCTGTAATCCCAGCTACTCAGGAGACTGAGGCAGGAGAACCACTTCAACCCGGGAGGGAAAGGTTGCAGTGAGATGAGATTGCACTCCATTCTGGGCAATAAGGGCGAAACTCCATCTCAAAAAAAAAAAAAAAAAAAAAAAAAAAAGGAACTCTGGTGTGAATGTGTGAATGTCAAAGGGAAGAACATGCTGGTGAAAAGGTATAGCATGGGTGAAAGCCCAAAGGAGGAAATGGGCAGAGTTTGTTGGAGAAACACAAGTAAGACCAGTGTGTCAATCTTAATATTATGCCTTTCTATAGGATTTTTAAGAGAAATTTTACTATATGCAATCTTAGTTTAATAGACTGAACTTAGACCCCAAACCTTCAGAACGATGTACCTCTTATTCACTAATTAGAGAAAGGAAAGCAATGGAATCACTTGTGTCACAATGGGTAAGCAAGTGGCACATGGTGATGAATGTGAAGTTAAATATCCCACGTTAAGGAACTCAGTACCCAACACAAAGGTTTATAGCAACATTTAGCATTCATTTCACATAGTTGCCTTTGTTAGCTTTTAAGTCAAGAACAGTTGGCTAGAAAATTCCCACTTTTTTGTCTTAGCAACTTAGTAAAACTTAGATCTCAATCAACTTTCTTTTTTATCAGATAAAACAAGATGTGGACAAACCAGGCTGCTGCTGCACCCTTCCGTTCATGAAGCCAGACTTACCTATATGAGTCTCAGCATCACTCCAGAAATTAAAACAATAGAATGCCATTAGCCCAATGACCTGCCAGCATTTCAGTTCAGGATCTAATGCAAGATTCCCAGTAGAAAACTAAATATTAGGATATAAATGGGACACCAAAATTAAGCACTAGTCTGCTTTGGTGTTTGAGGTCTACTAGGCAGATATAGACCAAAAACACAGTAAACTAGGACACCTGTGGAGCCATGGAATGTCAAAAAGCACCCCAAATTCCAGCCATTGCTCTTATGACCAAAGAAGCCAAGGCACCAGTCTTACAGTTTTTGCATACACGTGTCTTAACTAATTAGCAAAATGTTTCCAGGGCTCTTGTTAAATACAGATTCCTGGAACTAGCCTCAGCTCTACAGAGTTGGAATCTCCAGGGAAGAGCCCTGGGAATCCCTTTTAAGTAACTGTTCTACTTGATTCTTATCAAGCAAGTTTGATTACACCGACTTAGTTCTTTTGAACTGTTCGCCAACAACCCCAACCTGCTATTATAAAGCTGGCCAGCCACCAGGGGTACCACTGCAGCAGGATTTCCCGGGATTCTTGATAAGAATCACCTATTTGATTAAATACAGTTTCCTGGGCCCAATCCTACTAGCTGGATTAGGATTTTCAGGAAAGAAACCTGGGACTCTACCTTTTAGTGACAGCTCTGCCATTCCCACCACCAGGCAAGTGGTATTAACCCTGAAACTAATTATACTTGAATCAGATAGTAAATGAAATCAATGTAGCTGAATATAAATAATTTTGTAATTCTGAGCTTTCCAAGTGTGGTTCCACTTAAATCACATCATCAGATGGAGGCATTCTATGCTTCCGTTTATATAAAGCACAAAGCAACCAAAGCTAACGTGTGCTGTTAAAAATTCAGAAAGTGATTAGCCTTGGGGGCTTGGTGATTGGAAAGAGACAGTAGGGGGCTTTCTGTGGAACTGTAAATGTTCCCTTTCTTTATCTGGCATTGGTTTAACAGGTATGGTCTGTTTGCAAAACTTCATCAAATTATATGTATGTATGTGTACATATTTAATGTATAGTGTGTGTATATAATACACATCTGTGTATGTACATATATGTACTTATACATCAATAAAAATATTTCTCAAAAAGATTTAAAGGTGGAGGCATTATAAAGTTTAGTTGAAAAATAAAGAAAAACATATATGCCAAGAATGGCTCCTAAATCAGCATTTTTATCAATATTAAAGATATTCAACCCAAATATATGTGGATTTAAGATTATGTGTTTTACCCCTGGAAAAATAAAATGCCTGCTTTAAACCCTGAGGGTTCCTGTTTCTGGGAGATAAGGTTTTCCTAAAGTTCAAGTTTGATATCAACCTTTGTATTGTTTTAAGTATAGAAAAAAAAATTCACAAATTTGGACCCAGAAGCTAAATCTCTACCTCTGAATTTGGGGCACCAGATGGCCAAACACCACTTACTTATTTTTAGCCTCTTGTGAAAAAATTAGTTGCAACAATTGAATGAACTACTTTTTTTTTAATTTTCCACAAAAATTTAAATTTATTTTTAAATTGCCTAATTAAAACAATGCCAATAAAATTTCGGAATACAAAAATATATAAAATCTTAAAACTATACAATTATTAACATTTTTGCCTATTTCACTTTTAAAAGAGGTATGATTTTTACCTGGCATATTAACTATAATTAATAATTTGTGTCCTGCTTTTTAAACTTAATATATAATTTGCTTATTTAATTATGCTTACAGTTTATTTTCTGCACCCCTCCTTCAACTAGAATATAAGTGTTACAAAGATAGGACAAAGGTTCATGCTTATTTTGTTCAGTGATATCTTTCAAGTGTTTAGAACAACACCTGGTACATTTAGGTGCCCAGCAAATTTATTTTTGTTGATTAAATGTTGAGCATATTATATATGTGTGCATATATTAAATGTTGAGCATATTATATATAAAAAGATATATGTGTGTATATAAAAAGACATATGTGTATATATATACACATATATACATCTTTTTATATTGCTATAGTTTTCCAACTTTTCTTTCAAATAAATTTTATTCTTTACTCTTGAGAAGAGTAATCCTGGAAAAAATTATTCCCACTCAATGTTCTACATTTAACATTTCACAAGACCATCTCATCTTTAATACACTTTAAGTCAGAAACTGGTTGCAAATTCGAATGCTTCTAAGCTTAGCCAGTTAAATAAATGATCATCTGGGGTGTGAAAGAGGGTTGCAATAAGGAGTGGTGGGATCTGTGGAAAACTTAAGAGTGTACCTCCTACCACATCCAGAAGGGGCAGCAGTCATTCATCTCTAGTCAATAATTTCCATGCAAGAATTAGAGTCCAGTGCCTGCTGGGTCATCTGATTTTTCATGAGAAGACAGAAATGTGAAATTTTACCTGTGTGCTTCTGATCTTCAGTACTGCCAACTAAATCTAATTTTTATAAAACATTGTGCAAATTTACACATTTGGCCTTACAAAATGAATCCTAGGGTACAATCTGATACCACTTCACATCCATTAGGATGGCTATTATTAAAAAACAAACAAAAAGCCTCCAGAAAATAACAAGTATTAGTGAGGATGTAAAGGATTTGGAACCTTGTGCTTAGCTGGTGGGAATGTAAAATGACACAGCCTGTGGGAAATTGTATAATAGTTCCTCAAAAAATTACACACAGAATTACCATATGATCCAGCAATTTCACTACTTGGTATATAACCAAGAGTGGAAAGTCTCTCAGAGATATTTGTACACATGTGTTCATTGCAGCATATTCATTTATTTATTGAGACAGGGTCTCATTCTGTCACACAAGCTGGAGTACAGTGGCACAAGCATAGCTCACTGCAGCCTCAACCTCTAGGCTCAAGCGATCCTCCCATCTCAGCCTCCTGAGTGGCTAGGACTACAGGCACACACCAGCATGCCTGGCTAATTTGTTGTTGCTGTTGTTGTTATAGCAAAGGGGTTTCGCTGTGTTGCACAGGCTGGTTTCCAACTCCTAGGCTATAAAGCAATCTGCCTGCCTTGGCGTCCCAAAGTGTTGTTTTACAGTTGTGAGCCACCGCACCCAGTCAGCTTTATTCACAACAGCTAAAACATGGAAGCAACTTAACTGTTCATCAACAAATGAATGGGTAAACAAAATGTGGTGTATACATACAATGGAATATTATTCAGTCTGAAAAAGGAATAAAATTCTGACATATGCTGCAATATAAATGAAACTTGAAGACATTATGCTACGCAAAATAAGCCAATCACAAAAAGATAAATATTGTATGATCCCACTTATATGAAGTACCTAGAGTAGTCAAATTCAGAGACAGAAAATGAAATGGTGTTGCCAGGGTCTAGGGGTGGGAGAATGGAGAGTAACTCTTTAATGGGTACTGAGTTTCAGTTTGGAATAATGACAAGTTCTGGAGTTGGATGGTGGCAAGGGTTGTACAACAATGTGAATGTACTTAATACCACTGAACTATACACTTAAAAATGGTTAAAATGTCAATTTTATGTTCTGTGTACTTTACCAAAAATAATCATCATCATCATTCACCAATGAACCTACCTCCAGTTTGAAACTCCTCCTCCAGCTCTCTATGTAGATTATGTATCAGCAAACAGGTTTCCCATCACTTGTGCAGTTATTTGCGTATGTGATTGCAATGCTTTTGTCTTTTGTGTTTTGGTTCACTATATAGAATAGCCTTCCCCAAAAGCAAATGTATCAGTAACAGTAAGACAAACACTAGACCAGGATATTGCAGGAGAAATTGAAATGCTGACTCTATCTGGACTTTTATCATTCAACATTTAAAAGTCTTTGAATCCTATTATTTTCTGAGTATATTTGGCAGTATACAGCCTTTTAGAATCATTTGCCTTTCAAATTGCATTTCTGTAACAATCAATGATTGTACTTGAAACCCTAGGGAAGATGTCTAACTTCTCCATCGGTTTCTGTCATCATTAAAATAGACACTAGTACTTGTAAACAAAACTAGCTAGAGTGTGCTTTAAAATCATTGAATTAATATCATTGTGTAAGTAGAAAAATCCAATTACTACTATAGCTAATATCTACTGTTCTTCACATGGCTAAATCATACTTACAACCATTTCATGCTGTAAAATACTCTCAACAGGTACCAACTGAAAAGAAAAGCCCATAAAGAAGGTCAAAATAAAAAATGAACACTTTCTTTGGAAATTATAGGGAAGACAAAGGCATCAACCCAGTTAAACTTTTAGGTTTTTTTTCCTAATACTCCAATTGAAAATTCCAAAGTTAATATTCCCATAAATACATTCTCTATTTTGTCACAAAGAGACACATGGAAATTAGTTTGCTTTAAAACAATAATACTGAAAAAACTGCAAATTCTGATTCCAGTTGACTTAAGAAGAAAGACAAAGGAAAAGGAAAAAAGTCTGATACACTACAACAAATTTGAACAAGTTCCCAAAGGGCATCTGAAATTTCATCTCCTTTTTTTTTTTTTTTTTTTTTTTTCTTTCCTCCTGCTGGCTTCCCCTCACTCTGCCCAGAAAGTCCTAATTTTAGCTGTCAGCAAGAAAATGCTATACAGCTTTAGCAAATCCAATGCTTTTTTATTGGAGACAGTCTCTGGGGGGAATGGAGCTAACTAAAAGATTAGATGGAATTTAATTTTAATCCAGAAATGTATCCTTAACAGGAGTCCTTTAAATAGCAGATGCCATCTTTTATTATTAATGTGGGTGTTAAAGAACCCCAAAGCGTGTCACCTCCCAGAAGATTTCTGCAATTCCTTTAGGAAAATGACACTAAGGAAAGCCTGCCTCCTTTTTCGAGGCTGACCCGTTGGGCATTTGCTGAGTTCAAAGAGATGAGAAAGGTACACATTCCTACATTCTGCAGTGGCAGAAGGACCACAGAGAGAAAAGCACAAATTATCTGGCTTTTCTTCCCCTTTAATCTGTGATCAATTTAAATAGGTTACTTCAATATGTAGATGTAAGCAGAATATTTCTTTTCAAACATATTGGTTCACCTTCCTTCAGTGTATTCAGAGCCTCTAAAACCAAACAGAAAGATGACCTAAGATTAAAACGGTGGACCGGACATGGTGGCTCATGCCTGTAATCCCAGCACTTCCAGAGGCCGAGGTGGGCAGATCGCTTGACCTCAGCAGCTGGAGACCAGCCTGGGCACCATGAGGAAACCCCATCTCTACAAAAACTTTGAAATGTTAGCCAGGCATGGAGGTGCACGCCTGTAGTCCCAGCTACTCAGGAGGCTGAAATGGGAAGGTGGCTTGAGCCTGGGAGGCAGAGGTTGCAGTGAGCCGTGATCATGCCACAGCAAGTAGTATAAATTAGGTTTCTGGTTTGTTTAGGTAGGAATTAGAAATACATCTAAAACAGAATAAAGGTTATTAAATAGTTTTAATTGAGGTAGGGAGATTAAACACCTTCATGTTGAGAATCAAAAATGTGTTCCTGAACCAAACTGAACATTTCATTCACTTTGCTTGTATGTTCTCAGAATGAAAAAGAAAAAACAGTCAGCAAATGAACCTCTCTCTCCACTCCCAACTTTGGAACAATATTCATTTGAACCATATGTATTACCATTTTTTAGGTCAAATACAATCGATGTTAGCAATTTCATGATGTTCAAGCTTCACATTGCTTTTCCAAATCATGAAATTATTTTTAAATATCTGAGTGAATATGGCTATGCAAACACCTATAGTATGATATAATGGACATCAGAGACCCAAAATGGGGAAGGGTGGGAGGAGGGTGAGGGAAGAAAAACTACTTATTGGGTACAAGGTATACTATTCAAGTGATGGGTGCACTAAAATCCCAGACTTCACCACTACATAGTTCATCCATGTAATCAAAAATCACTTGTACTCCTGAAGCTATTGAATTAAAAAATTAAAAATTTTAATAAATATTTGAGTAAAGATGCCTCCCACACTGTATACAGATAACCAGATGTCGCCTTTGTGTAAAGACCATAATGTCAATTGGAACGTATGTAGACTCTGGGTTTTAAGAATGACATGTGCTATTGGAAATATGCATGTGAATGTGAACTTCTAGTTTAAAGAATGTACCATTGTCTTGCTCTGCTAGTACAACGACTAATCACCACAATGTAGGGATAAGTGAAAAGTCAAGTAGTGCATCAAACTACAAAATGATCCTCGAAGTTTTGAAAAGAAATGTTTAGAAAATGCTTTTCTAAACATTCTGCCTTATTGTTTGGCAGGCTAGAAGCGGCAGCCCTACCAGGGGTTAGTCTTGCCCTCTCCCACTTGTGTCTCAGTGAATCTTAGAGAATGTCCTTTGGCTCAAAGGATATCAAAGGAAAGGATCAAGCCCTTGGTATTACTGTGAAATGTCATTTGCACACCACTTTATATGTTAGTAGAATGCAAGAATGTGAAGTTCAACAGATGGAGCCTTCTATGAGGAATGCGATCAATGAGATTCCAGGCCCTAACTTAAGCACACATGTTTTCAGTTGCTAGTGATTTATTTTGCTGATCCTTTCGATTTGTCAACCATGTGAGAACAGACTCTCAGTCTTCAGGATTCTAATACCAATCACATGGCTAAAATTAGAACTCCTGAGTTTGTGCTAAGTGCCTTTAATCTCTATGACTCTGGAAAATAAAAGGGATCTGAGAGCATTAGGAGAGAGGTACAGAGACTTCCTCACTGATTAGATTGTCTCCATCTAATCATTTATGGTTCCTGCCTCCAGAAATTAGAGTAGCCTGATCACTTATTTATCCTTCTTCTAATTCTGCCACTTGGGTGGAGATTCAAGTCACTCTTAATTTGTCTTATTTTAGCAACATATAATCTAGCTAATTGCTCCTTAAGAATTAAGTTCCAAGTCAAACGTTTCCCTATAAGCCTAGATCTTGTTATGTCCAAACAGCCAGGAAAGTTTGGGGAGGAAAAGGAAATCTATCAAATAACTGGATGATTCATCTCAGAGAGCACAATATCTAAGCAGGTGGAAACACTGCATGAATCAGAAGCACTAATCTGTGTGCTAATGGACCATTTATTTGCATTTCATTTTCCTTGGGGAAAAAAAAGTCCCATGTCAATCTTTCTAATTCTGAGTGCAATATGCATATCTATTGATATTTAAAGAAAAGAACTGCACACATACCGGTATTCATATCACTAAGCTGCATAATTGGCTTCTGTTTTGAAATAGGTATCAACTAAACGACTCACAAAAGGTATTTCCAAACTCGTTTGATAAAATGATTAATACACTGAAAATATCTATTCAAGGCTTTTAATATACTGGTGGATTTTTGCTAAACATTAAATGACAAGAGGAGTCCAAAAGTTCAAATTGTATAAAATCCAGAGGTACCTTATTCCAAGAGAATAATCAGGCAGGCCTGCCCACATAGCAAATCCCTAGTTGTTGGGGTCTAGCTGTATGAATCAACACTGTACTGGCCCCAGCTGTGATTTGGTGCCACTTATACTGGTGCCATTAACCTAGTGGTCTGATCTGGCCTAAATATCAACGGGAAAATTTCCGGCTCTCATGGCTCCTTGGGACTTCCAGGACTCAAGCAACAGTTCCAAGAATCTCCTCACTGGCTGAGTCTCAATTCACATGTGTGATTGGGGAGATAGAGGAAGAAAAATATTGCAGCTACAAGTCTTTCCTTTTTCTGCCATTTCCTAAAATTGAGTTTCCTGCTTTATCCATCCCGATTTGAGAATGCGAACTGGACAGAAAATGAAAGTCAATAACTAATTACAAAATATCCTGATTCACATAATCACAAGATGTTACTCTATTATTATCAATGTTGTTTTGACAGTGACACCACCTTTGGAAACATTATGACAGCAAGAGAAGTCTAGCATGGCTGACTCCATGTTGCTCTAGCCTCACAAGTGGGCTGTCTTCACTCATTCTTGGGCATAGGCCAAACTAACCATGGGAGGAATTTAGTTTAATTTTTAAAGCAAGGATAACAGTCCCTCCCTAAAACTGCTCCTCTCTTTGTTTAGAGACCACCTCTGTACAACTAATGAAAGGACAGAGATTAGGATTACAAGAGGAACCCGAATTCTGCAAAGATGTAGGCATTGTTTCTATAATCCCTTACTGCTCAGGAGTCATGTGTCTACAGATCCCAACTTTTGTGACTTCCCCAATTGCTCCAATAGATAGCATCACTATTGCAGAACCTAAGATTGAGCTTTTCAGATTTTTTTTCGGACTGTTGCACTCTAGAAACTGACCCTACCTAGACCTGTGACTTATGGTTCAAATGGCCCTGTGGTCCCCCACCCAGATGCTGACTCAACACTCAAGGATCATTTTCCACACCCCCATAATTTCACCCCAGTCAATCAGTAGCACCTGTTCCCTAACTCCCATCCTCCAAAATTATCCAGGAAACTCCTAACACCTGAGTTCAAAGGAGACTGATTTGAGTAATAACTCCAATCATTCCACTTGGACAGTACTGCATTATTTAAACTCTTTCTTTACTGCAATAGTAGTCTCAGTGAATTGATTTTGTCTGTGCAGCAAGCAAGAAGAATCCCTCAGGTGATAACAAATGCTTCTAAGAGCTGTGGGTACTAGACTGATACTCAGAAATATAGTCTGACCTTCATGTCAGTGTTTTTGTAAGCCAGCAATCATTAAACATCCAGTTTTGGAAAAATAACAAATATATTAACTGCTTACATTGGTTACTTCACATAATCATTCAACCTTATGATGTAGGCAGAATTATTATTCCCATTTTGAACATGAGAAAACTGAGGCACAGTGAACTAATTGATCAAGGTCACTGTATTCATTTCCTAGTATTAGTTTTCCTATTAAGCACCCAGTGCCACAAACTTGGTGCTTAAGACAACAGAAATTTATTGTCTCAAAATTTTGGGTGCTGAAAATCCAAAATCAAGGTGTCAGTAGTGCCATACTTCTCTGAAACTTGTAGGGGAGTGGTCCCCAACCTTCTTGACACCAGCAACCGGTTTTGTGGAAGCCAATTTTTCCATGGACCAGACAGTGGAGGGATGGTTTCAGGGTGATTCAAGTTCATTACATTTATTGTGTACTTTATTTCTATTATTATTACAGTGTAATATATAATAAAATAATTATACAACTCACCATAATGTAGAATCAATGGGATTTCTTAGCTTGCTTTCCTGCAACTAGATGGTCCCATCTGCAGTTGATGGGAAACAGTAACAGATCATAAGGCATTAGATTTTCATAAGGAGTGTGCAACCTAGATCCCTCGCATGCATTGTTCACAATGGGGTTTGTGCTCTGGTCTGTGGCCTGGGGGTTGGGGACCTCTGCTGTAGGGGAGTCCTTCTTTGCCTCTTCCTAGTTCCTGGTAACCCCAGATGTTCCCTGGCTGTATATGCATCACTCCACTCCTCCTCCTTGTTCCAACCTAGTGTCTTCTCATGGTTTTCTGCCTATGTGTCTCTGTGTCTTTTCATGATCATCTTCTTATAAGGATACTAATCATATTGGATTGAAACCCCAACCTACTCTAGTATGACATCATCTTAACTAATTATATCTATAACTACCAAATCCCCAAATAAGGTCACATTCTAAGAAAATGGGGGTTATAACTTGAATGTATCTTTTTGAGGGGACACAATTTAACCCATAAATGTCACATAGCTAGAAAGTAGCACAGTAAGGATTGGGATTCATGTAATCTGCTATCTCAAATTTCAGGATATGAAGAAGTAGGTAGGATGTTACATCACAGTACATGCAATATCTAAATTGAAAGACATCTTGAACATCTGACCCCTGCCATAACGTTCTCTGGAAAACACACATTCTATTGTTGGGTTAGTACTTTAGTTTACTCCCTTAAGATTCTGATATATTCCTTTTTATACTTTTCAGAATTCAGAGCTATGGTTAATATGAAATTTTCAAAACACAAATGAAAGAGCACTTTTTTTTTTTTTGGTAGAGATGAGTTTTGCTATGTTGTCCAGACTAGTCTCGAACTCCTGGCCTTAAGCCATCCTCCCGCCTCAGCCTCCCAAAGTGCTGCTGGGGCTGGCATTAGCTAGGATTATAGGCATGAGCATCACGCCTGGCCTATTTTCTTTACTAATAACAAGTAAACTTCAGTGAGTGTTCACTATTTACAGACATTTTACTAAATACTTTGAGAGCCTTGGTCCATTAGATCATCATAACAATCTCATGAAGCAGGGATCATTATTGCTTTCATTTTACAGATCTAGACACTGAAGTGTAGAAAAATCAGTTGACTTGCCCAACGACATCAAACTGGCTTTATGCAATCTATCTCCAGAGCACAGGTTGTTAACTCTCCTGATCCTTACCTCTCTCTTCCCAAAGTTAAAAACATGGTGACAGTGTTCCAAGGCTGCACTGTCTTTTTGGTCACTGCCATTGAAAAAAAACCTCTAATTTGGCCACATAACCACCTTGGCTAAATCCTACTCTTCTAAATGTCTTAGTTTCACTAGTTATATATGTGATCAAATATAAAATTTCTATGTAAAAAAATTGTATAAAATTACTTTCACTTGATCATTGGTCAATGTTTCATTAACTCAAATTGAATAGAGCAAAATCCCACGACATAATCAACCCACTTATAAACTTTGTTAATTAAATTAGCTAAAGATTTTTAACTATATATAGTTTGAACATTTTCTCTTTTCTTATTTTTTATTTATTTTATTTTATTATTTTTGAGACAGGGTCTGGCTCTGTTGCCCAGGCTGGAGTACAATGGCACAATCTCAGCTCACTGCAACCTATGCTTCCCAGGCTCAAGCACTTCTCCTGCCTTAGCCTCCGGAGTAGCTGGGACTACAGGTGCATGCCACTGTGCCCAACTAATTTTTGCATTTTTAGTAGAGATGGGGTTTCACCAGAACACTTTCTTTTTAAGTACTGCAAATATATGATAAGGCAAAGTTACAAACTTAAGCAAATCTTCCTCTTATAAATAAGCTAAATTTACAAAAAAAAAAAAATTTAAGTTGTCTCAAACATTTGGGTACTAGTTGTATGCTTAATAAAATTTTCTTACACCTTTCTGCTGAAAATGTATGACTTTTAAAACATTTTCAAATTATAACAACCTTGATCCTTTTGACTTTAATACCTAAATGTCACACTCTATTCTATTATCTCCATATTAATTTCTTAATCTTCTCTGTTTGGAAAATCACTTCATTAATGAAACAGATTTGTCATGAAATGTGGAAAACATTTCTGGAACTGGAGATGAGGGACCAAGATATGGCTACTCATTATTGACAGTTTTAAGACTGAGACAAGAGTTATGTTAGTCTAAGATATGCTTATCTGAGTTACATGAATATCATGAACTATCTTTTGTTTTTGGTTTTGGTTTTTTGTTTGTTTGTTTGTTTTTGAGATGGCATCTCACTCTGTCACCCAGGTTGGAGTACAGTGGTGCAACTCAACTCACTGCAATCTCCGCCTCCCAGGTTCAAGTGATTCTCCTGCCTCATCCTCCTGAGTAGCTGGAACTACAGGTGTCCACCTCCATGCTCGGCCAATTTTTGTATTTTTAGTAGAGACAGGGTTTCACCATGCTGGCCATGCTGGTCTCAGACTCCTGACCTTAAGTGATCTGACCACCTCAGCCTCAGCAAGTGCTAGGATTACAGGCATGGGGCACTGCACCTGTCCTAATGAACTGTTTTTAAAGGTCTAGTGTCAACAAGAAACCCCAAGTCCATACCATATAGCTGGAGTATAGTTTGGTAACCTATGCCTCCTGAATTTTTATACCTTAAATAATTAATTCATCTTTCATTCATTCATATCTTCTCATTTTAGCACCTGATATTTGTTAGTAAACAATTTCCTTCTGCCTTTATTTGGATTCTGCAAATATCTTCACTGCCTGATTAGACTATATTCTGTTCATGTTTTTTTTTGTGTGTTTCTGTTTGTTTGTTTGTTTGTTTTGCCTTGAATAGCTCTTGGCCACAACTCTATGTTCCTTTTTTAAAAAAATTGTCATTGACATATAATTAATTTACATACCAAAAAACTCACACATTTCACGTGGACAATTAAATAGTTTTTAATGTTCATGGATATGTGCAATCATCACCACAGTCAATTTCGAAATATTTTTCTCATTTCAAAGAGAAATGCTGTACCCTTTAACTATCACTCCCACACCCACCTGTCATATCCCAACCTTCCCTCAACCTTAAACAACCTCTAGCCTACTTTCTGTGTCTATAGATTTCTCTATTCTGTACTTTTATATGATTGGAGTCATATACTATGTGTTCTTTTGTGACTGGCTTGGTTAATATGAATGAAACACGACCAGCTGGGGCAGGCCATGAAAACCAGGAGGTTTGATGCCAGAGAGAATTCAGTGTGATTCAGATTAGGGGACAAAAAGAGCATAGTTTTTCTAGCTATAAGTGGTGATTTGGGATAGGGATGGACAGGGGAAAACCCACAGTGTTACTAGACCGAGGTTGCAATCCTAATTGGGGTGAGTGATTGACTAACCAGAACTTACCAGGGAGATCCTGGAAATAAGAGAAACATTGATGAACTGAGAAAAACTCCTCACAGATTCCTAGACCAGTAGGATATTATTCATGTATGGAGAGACTTGAGAAGGGCTGGCAAAAAGCACAAGCAAAGGGGTAGTTGAGAACTGGACGCAAATTTAAGTGTTCCCCCATTCACACAATGTCACTTCAATATAAGATGGAAGCCTTATGGGCCTTGAGGTGTTTAAGTACAACTCTACCAAATTGGTGGCTGACCACTAAACTAAATTATATAGACCAGGGATGTCCAACCTTTTGGTTTCCCTGGGCCACACTGGAAAAGAATTGTCTCCGGCCACACATAAAATACACTAATACTAATAAGAGCTGATGAGATTTTTTTAAAAAATCACAAAATTCCTGTAACTTTTTAAGAAAGTTTACAGATTTTTCTTGGGCTGCATTCAAAGTCATCCTGAGCCTCATGGGGCCCATGGACCACAAGTTGGACAAGCATGATGTAGACACAGTGCTAACTTCTAGAAATTCAGGCAAAAAAAAAAAAAAACAAAAACAGGAATAGAAACACCTAAAAGACACGAGCAAATGAATAATATGGGAGAGGCACATTCTGCTTTTAAGCCTAGGAACCTTATTAAAAATAATTAACACTGCCAGGGTCATGACTGTAATCCCAATATTTTGGGAGACTGAAGCAGAAAGATCGCTTCAGGCCAGGAGTGTGAAACCAGTCTAGTCAACATAGCAAGACTCTGTCGGTAGAAACAACAACAACAACAACCTCCCCTCAAAACTCAGTCTAGGTGTGTTGGCTCATGTTTATAATCCCAACACTTAGTGGGGTGGAGGCAGGAGCATTGCCTGAGCCCAGGAGTTTGAGATCAGCCTGGGCAACATGGTGAGATCCTGTCACTAAAAAAAAAAAAAAAAAAAAAAAAATTAATATTTATGAGGTGTGCTAATGCCTATAGTCCCAGCTGCTGGGGAAGCTGAGGTAGGGGGATTGCTTGAACCCAGGAGGCTGTAGTAAGCTTGTGATTGCACCACTGCACTTCAGCCTGGGTGACAGAGTGAGACCCTGACTCAAAACAAATCAAACAAACTCAGAATAGATTTGATAATATAATATCTAAAATATCAACTTTTCAACCAAAAATTGCTAGTCATAAAAAGAAACAGGAGGATGTGACCTATACATAAGGGGGGAAAATAACAATCAATAGAAATTAACTGTGAATGAACCCAGACTCCAAAATTATCAGAAAAATACTTCAGTGGAGCTATTATAAATATGTTCACATAATTAAAGAAAAATATGTTGACAGTAAACCAATGAATGAGAAACTTCATTAAATGGAAACTTTTAAAAATGGAAATTTGAGAGTTGAAAAATACAATAATAAAAATAGAAAATTTACTAGAATGAGTTCAACAGCAGATTTAAGATGGCAGAAGAAAGAATAAATGAATTTGAAGGTAAATCAATAGGAATTATCCAATCTGAAGAAGTAAGAAAAAGAAAGTGTCACAAATCTTTAGGATAATATCAAGCATTACAATATATATATATAATGAAAGTTTAAGAAACAGAAAACAGAAAAAAAATCTAAAAATATATTTGAAGAAATAATGTCTGAGAATTCCCCAACTTTTTGAAACATATTAACCAACAAATTATACAAATTCTAAGAGTCCCAAGAAGGATAAACACAAAGTGATGTGAACACAGACATATCATAGTCAGACTGCTGAAGGACAAAGAGAAAATCCTGAAGGCAACAATAGAAAAACAATGCATCAAATATAGGAAACAATACAATTAACAGTTGACATCAGAAATGATGGAAATCTGGAGATAGTTGAATAGGATATTCAAAATACCGAACTACACAGCGTCAACCAAGAATTCTATATCAAGGAAAACTATCTTTCAGAAATGAAGATGAAATAAAGACACCCCCAGGTAAACAAAATTTGACAGAATTCATTGATCTTCCCTAAAAGAAATACCAAATGAAGCCTTCAGTCTAAAACAAAATGATACCAAATGGTAACTTGGAAGGGCATCAAAATGGTGAATAAGTAGATGGATTTTTAAAACTGTATATATGCATATCCTCTTTTCTCTTAATATTTTAAAATCCATCAGATTGCATAAAGGAATAACTCTAAGACTATATTGTCCAATTTATGACATGTATACATGTAATATATATGATAATAATAGCACAAAGGTAAGAAAAGTTAATGGAACTACAGTTATCTCTGACCCTACTTGGGGGATTGGTTCCAGGATCTCATGTATATACCAAAATCCACACATACTCAAGTCCCACAGTCAACCCTCTGGAACCTGTAAAAACAAAATGTCAGTTCTCCATTTATGTGAGTTTCACATCCCATGAATACTGTATTTTCTATCTGTGTTGGTTGAAAAAAAAATTATATATATGTGGACCCATGCAGTTCAAACCCATGTTGTTCAAATATCAAATGTATATTGAAATAAATTTACTATATTTACTGAAAATAAGTCAATATTAAGCTAAAATAAATCATGACAAGATTAAGTCACATATGTCAATACCTAGAACAACCATATATACACATAAATATATACACACAGACCCACAAATAACAAAAAATATAGCTAAAAATTTCATGAAGAAAGTAAAATGGCCTGATAATTTTATTTTTATTTTAAAAAAATAAGTAAGGGTGAACACAGGAACAAAAAGGCATGAGACACACAAAAAACAGTGGCAAAATTACAGGTATAAATCCAACCATATTGAATAATTACATTAAATTTGAATTAGCTAAATGTTTCAATCAAAAGTCAGAGACTGTCAAGCTGGATTTAAAAGACAGCTTCAATTATATGCTCTTTACACTTTATTTTTTACAATATTTTTTCTTTTAATTTTTTAAAAATAATTTTACAGAAAAATTGGAATGGATTGAGGCACACTTCAGATGGAAAGACACAAGTAGATTGAAATTAAAAGACAAGCCGGGCGCAGTGGCTCACACCTGTAATCCCAGCACTTTGGGAGGCCAAGGCAGGCAGATCATGAGGTCAGGAGATTGAGACCATCCTGGCTAACATGGTGAAACCCTGTCTCTACTAAAAATACAAAAAAATTAGCCAGGCGTGGTGGCGGGCACCTGTAATCCTAGCTACTCGGGAGGCTGAGGCAGGAGAATGGCATGAACCCTGGAGGTGGAGCTTGCAGTGAGCCAAGATCGCACCACTGCACTCCAGCCCGGGTGACAGAGTGAGACTCCATCTCAAAAAAAAAAAGAAAAGAAAAGAAATTAAAGGACCATGCAAACAGTAATGGTATAGAAGTGGCTATAATGTCATAAAAAGACAGACTTTAAGACAAGGAATATATCTAAACACAAAGGGAGACATTTCATAATTATAAAAGGTTATTGCCTCAGAAAGATATAAGAAATTATAAATGTATATGTGCCTAACAACAGAGCCCTAAAATACATAAAGCAAAAACTTACAGAATTGAAAGGAGAAATAGATAATTCAACAATTTCAGTTGGAGATTTCAATATTCATCTCTCGTATTTGAGAGAACAATAGAAAGAAAATCAGTAAGGGTAAAAAGACTTATTTAAACAACACTATCAAACAAATTGACCTTACTGGTAAGTATAGAACATGCCATTCGGCAATACAATGCACACTTTCCAAGCATACACGAAACATATGCTAAGCTGTAAAACACATCTCAATTCATTTTAAACACTTGATATCATGCCAAGTGCATTCTCTAAACACAATGGAATTCTGAGAAATCACCAGATAATTAAAAAATAAACATTATGTTTCTAAATAACTCATAGGTCAAAGAAGAAATCACAAGGAAAATGAGAAAACATCTTCAATTGGATGAAAATAAAAACATAACTGAGTAGGGTGGCTCATGCCTATAACCCCAATACTTTGGGAGACGGAGGCAGGCAGATTGTTTGAGTCCAGGAGTTCAAGACCAACCTGGGTGATATGACAGAACCCTGTCTCTACAAAACAAACAAACAAACAAAGAAAAAAAATAAAACATCAAAATTTATGAGATACAGCATTGGCATTGGCCATGGCTAATGGTTGAGATGAATAGTCAGAGACCTGGAGAAAACACAACTGGAGAACTGACAGTAGGCATGATGGACACAATGTAAGAATATTCATGTCACATGTGATTACAGCGACAAGAAGAGTACCCATTAATTGATTAATCAGGTAGATAAAATAACTCACCTTGTAGATGTCAAGTTCTTTTCCCAGCCAACATCTTCTTATAAAATGGAATTCATGAACAAAGTGACCAGATTGCCACAATAGAGGTCATGCATGGGCTTAAAATCATTAATTTTGACTCACCAAGGTCAAGCTGGCTACTGTCACTCTTAGGCATGTAAACTTCATCCTGAATAATCAACTCTGAGGCTTTGGTAATGTATTGCATTTAGGAGAACAAATTAGTCACTAGGGGCAGGTTTGATTACATGAACTCCCTTTTATTATTTAAAAAAAAAAAAATGTATCTGAACAGAATTAGATTTTCCTTCAGGATTGGAGTTACCTTCTCTATTCAAAATGTTTCAGCCAAATGCTATATACTTCCCGAATGCCTCATTGCCTATCACAGAATCCTGCATGATAATGTGGCTGTTGATGTAGGACAAAGCAGGAATACAAAGAACATCATTGCACACAAATCTCAATGTATATCTCGATTTGTATCTATAATCATTTCCTTCATCTGAATTAATAGAAGTGGAATTTTCTTGCCCAATAACTTGATATAATATATATTTAATATACATAACCAAATTGTTCTCCAGAGACATTTTTATCACTTAACATTGCTACCATGAAATAAAAAACAGCCTCTTTCTCCTCATCTTCACCAACACTAAAAATCATTTCATTAAAAAAACACAAAGTTTGCTGATGTAGTAGGAGAAAAATATAACTTAGAGATGTATTAATTTGTATTTTGGTAATTATTATGGCATTAAATAGATTTCTATGTTTATTAGTCATTTACATTTCTTTTTTTGTAAACTATCTATTGCCCACTCTAGTTGAGGGTGTTTATTTTACTGATTTGGTAGCATGATTCTATGTTCTTTATTTCCCTCAATTAGTTGTTTGTTTTAAAGTTTTGACATGTAAAAGAGCAAATATTCTATGTTGTCACATCTATTTGTGTTTTCTTTTAGCATTTCTTCCTTTGTGTGTAAATACACAGCCTTCTCCACCCTCAAAGTTATAAAAATACTCAAATACTTTATTTCCCTTCAAGTTTTTTATGGGTTCATCAAAATATTACTTTACGTTTCACCTGAAGTTTAAATATTGTGTTATGCATTACTATTGAGTAAAATAGCTTATTATTATGCAGACTCAAATAAGAATCTATCTTATTACTCTGAAACAGTTAATACATATTTTACAAGCTTAAAATGGAACAATTTGTGATGCTTTCTAATGTTCAAATCCTAAATACCTTGTATTTGCCACAATATATTGGGTTATAATATTTTCACTTTGTTCTTTCTTCATCTTTCTTTAGGATTTGTCATATGCCAAATTAACCCCCAAATAGTGTTCCTTCTGTATTTAATCTACTATTTTTCATTGCAGATTTAGATAAATACAAATAATCCACCAGACTGAGGATTTAATCTACAACTTACTTATGCTTGAAAAGCTTATTCCTAAATTAATTTTGTGGTCGTATTTCCACACTCACTGAAAACAACCAAAATGAAAATGGTTAGTAAAATGTTCAAATTTCTTCTGCCTACAGCTCTATTCCTACAATTTTTTAAAAAAATTATCATTTCAGACAATAGTTTGAGAGTTATATTCTTCTCTGCAAACAATACTGTCCCAATATTTTATTTTTTCTGGAAGCTTCCAAAAACTCTGCCAAGAAACTTTGATATCTTCTGGAATTTCTAACAGCTTGGAATTCATATTGATTTGGTTCTACATCAGGTATTCTTAAGTATCTTTCCTCCTTAAATCAAAGATTGTAAAAAATTGAATTTAAATAAGAATGTATTTTGTCACTTGAAATTATCTCTAAAGTAGCCCCCCATGCCACTTAATTGTCATGCAAATGACTTCCTTTAGAAAGAAACTATATTTATATTACTTACAGTATATGGCTATATATACCATATATTCAATCATATATTATTGTGATCATTATGAAACTGCAAGGCTTGTCTTTGCCAGATTTAAGAGAAAAATATATCTAATTAATACACTGCTATATTTTTTAACTCAGCTTTATAGATTATGAAAAAAAAGCGTAAATACTGCCAAGATACATATTTTCTTTTGCAAAAGCTTCCCTTTTACTCTGTTTTCAGAGAAGAAAAATATGTACTTCTTGTTTTGGAAATGGAGATTGTCATGTCCTTGTCCTCCTTACTGATCACAGACTTTTCTTTCATGTAATACATCTATCATTAGAAAATCATCTTTAAGATCATTTAAGCCAACAAGAAAGTGTCATAGTATCAGTATCACCACAGACATAGTGAAAGAATAGAAAATTATCTTAATTTGGTTTCTCTTAATTTAGCCACATTAGTTCAAGCTAAAATCACCTAATTTATGAGAGAAGAGAGCTCACTGTTTATACAAACCTCTTATTTTTTTTCTTTTTTATACACTTTCCAAAACCAATCTTTGAGAGAATACTAATTTTCTAAGTTTTATTAACTGAAAAATTTTCATTCTAAATTTACGATATACATATGATTAATCAAGAACATTACAAGACCACTGCTAAAAAAGTATTGGTTATTCCCAAATTTATGACTAAGTTTGTACAATTTTCAGATATGTTTTGCTTTTTTCAAGAGTTAAAATCATGCTTTTTGATTTAATCATGATTTTTCAGTTAACTGTACACATTGAAATTTCGAGGGCTTTTTTTTTTTATATATTTTTCAAATTCAAGTCACAGAAATTGGGAGTTTTCCATTAATGACAACTTCATGATTTGTGCTATAGGGAATGCTTTCTGAGAAATCAGATTAGTTAGTGGCATTTTTCTATGATCTTTAATTGCATGTCTGACAATGTTTGCAAATAAGACTTTATTGCAGTCTTGGCTTGATAATGTGTTTTCCTAGCCTACCTATTTCAGGGCACATTGAAAGGGTACATTTGGAAATAGTGAATTTTGAATCAAAGTAATTACACTTTAAAGATTGGGGATCTTCATTACAATTATAAAAAGCCAATAATATAGTTTATTATTCTCCTATTTTAAGTCTTTGACTTGTAATCCTATAGTTTGCTATACTGATTTATTCCACAGAGTGCTTTGAAAAGGGTAGCATCAGTAATTTTCATTTACAAATTACTGTGTCTTATTGTCAGTATCTTCTAAAATATTATTCTCAGCATATGTGATTCATGAAGACAGGCAGATGGTAAATTTCCCTTTGGCAAAATACATTAAAACTCTCATTCTGCCGTCCTTTTGCAAGTTCTTACTGTTATGAGCTTTTACTGTTAACAAATTGAGTGAGATAATGTCTTTAGGATTATGATACTTTGAAGAGAGAAGATAAATTCTTTTCTCTTGGTTATAGTTCAGTTACATTCACAGCAGCCATATATCACTGAAATGTTAAAGGTCGCGTGAATACCAGCTTGTAGCTTATGCTCTCTTCATTTGTTCTACACAGCTACAGTTATGCATTTAGCTGGCAAGTTAAATCACGCCCTTCTCTGTTAGGTCACTAATAGCATTCAGGGAAAGCAAGCTCCTCTGACTATCACCATTAGGAACCATTTCACAGACAATAGAGCCAGACATTCAAAAAATCTGGGAGTCAAAACTAAATTATGGGAAGGCACGGCTGTCACCACATGAGAAATTTGAAGAAATAAGCAGTTATAAACCTTAACAATCTAAAGAAGCCTGAAAGCCTCCTGCTTCTTTTTAGAAATGTATTTGGGAATCAATGTTTTCCCATCACTTATCTGATTTTGTGTTGGTTAATGACATAAAAGGTTAAGAATGTACATACATATAAATTGCAATAACTCACTCTGTCTCAGGGCTGAGAAGCTTCCTGGTGACCTCTTAGAGTATTCAAGCTGCAACAAAACCAAAATGAAGGCTTTGTGACTTTCCAACAAAGGAAAACACCAACCCCCAATAATCTTTATGAATATTTGTTTGGTTCTAATTAATTTTCCCAAAGCCATTAACAAATGACTGATTTGCCAATAGAAGGTTTAATCTCTACAAATAAATGTATTACTGAAAAATAGTTTATAAGGATGCTTGATTTTAATGTAAGCCTCCCCCTACAACCCTCCACCCCATTTCGCCTTTCTCTGCCTGTGTCCCTTCCTGTTTTCCCTCAGATTTCAGCTGCAACAAGAAGCTGGGGCAGGACAAATTGAACATCACTCAAAATTCTATTATGAGCTTTGTACAGAAACAACTACAGTTGATATGACAATGAAAAGCAGTCAGCTGAAACTAAATAATTAATGGAAACAAGTAAATTAGCTAAATTAGCTTTCAGAGAATCAGATGGACTGCTCCCTTTGTGTGCTTATCAATCCTCATAGGATGCAATAAGTGTTCAGGGGCAGAACTGTGTGAAAGCTGTGCCAGATAGCAACTTTCAGTTGCAACTATGAGACGGACGCTGTCTCAAGACAACACAGTCAGCCAACACCTAGCACTACTAGACACTGGCGAGACTTTGGGGTGTGGATAAAATGCGGTGAATCAGACATGCTGAGAATTAGAATCCTATGACCAGGGCACCTGGGGGATAGGTATGCTACCAAATGTGTAGCTCCAGCCCCTGCTGAGATATTGCTTGTGGTTCTAATCCTTCATTTTGTTTCTCTCCTCTTCTTATGTTTGGCATCACTAGGGCCACCACATGTAACTGCACGGGATGCGTACGCCCTGCTCTAGAGAGCACCATACATGCTGGCATCATAGTCCATGCGAAGTATACTCCTGCACAACTGTACATGGCCATGCTAACTACTGTATTTTGAAAGTTTGTGTCCCCTCCAAAATGCATGTTAAAACTTAATTCACAATGTAACGGTATTAAGAAGTGGGCCTTTAGGAGGTGATTAGGATGAGATTTGTACCTTATGAAATGGCCAGAAAGAACCAACTAGGCTTCTTTGCATTTCTGTCCCTTTCATCTCCTCTGCCATGTGAGGACACAGCATTAATCCCTTTTGCACTTCCACCATGTGAGGATTTAGCAAGAAGGTGCCATCCATGAAGCAGAGCAAGGCTTCACCAGACACCAAATCTGCTGGTACCTTGATCTTGAACTTCCCAGCCTCCAGAACTGTGAGAAATAAATTTCTATTATTTCTAAACCCAGTTTAATGTCTTTTGTTATAACAATTAACTAAGACAGAAATTGGTACTGAGGAGTGGGGTGTTGCTGTAACAAATACGTAAGAATGTGGACACAGCTTTGGAACTGGTAAATGAGTAGAGGCTGGGTCATGAAGAACTATTCCAGTGAGGACTAACAAGAAGAGGAGAGCTTTAGGGAAAGTCTGGATCTTCTTTGAGATTACTTAACTGGCTGTGATCAGAACACTGATAGAAAGATTGACATTGAAGGCCATTCTGGGGCCAGGCATGCTGGCTCACACCTATAATTCTAACACTTCGGGAGACCAAGACAGGCAGAATCACTCGAGCTCACGAGTTAAAGACCACCTAGGGCAACATGGCGAAACCTCATCCCTACTAAAAATACAAAAACTAGCCAGGTGTGGTGGCGTGACCCTGTAGCCCCAGCTACTCAGGAGACTGAGATGGAAGAATCACCTGAGCTGGGAAGTAGAAGCTGCAGTGAGCTGAGATCACACCACTGCATTCCAGCCTGGACAATGGGAGTGAGACCCTGTCTCAAAAAAATTAACAAAATAAAAATGAAGGCCATCCTGATGAAGTCTTAGAAATAAGGAACAGAGTATTGGAAACTGGAGGAAAGGCCATCCTTCTTACGAAGTGGCAAAGAACTTGGCTGAATTGTGCCCACATCCTAGTGCTTTGTGGAAGACAGAGCTTAAGAGCAATGATCTAAGATATTTGACAGATGAAATCTCTAAACAAAGTGTTCAGGGTGCTGCATGGCTTCTGTTGGCTGCTTATAGTAAAATGCAAGGAGAGAGAAGCACATTAAAGATGAAATTTATAATCAAAAGGGAAGCAGAACTTAGAAAGTTTTCTGCCATGGATAGAATAAAAAACATTTTCAGGAGAGAACACAAAGGTGTGGCCAAGTGAATGTTTGATAAAGGAAATTAGTATGGATCTAAGGAAACCAGATGTTATTCATCAAGACAATGGAAGAGTAACCCCAAAAGAATTTAGAAGATCTTCGAGGTTGCCATTTCCATCACGGGCCCAGCATGCCAGGTCCTTGAGGGAAGAATGGTTTCAAAGGAGGGGCCCAGGGTGCCTGTAGAACCTCAAGACTCGCTGTCCAGGGTCACTTCAAGTCTCTGTTCCACACATTCCTGCCCAGCATACCTCAGCTGCACCAGCTGTGGCTCAAATGGACCCAGGTACAGCTCAGGCCACCGCTCTAAAGGCACAGATAGTAAACCATGGCAGCGTCCATTTGGTGCTAACTCTACACTTGACTAAAAGATATAGTTGGCACTTTGTGTTTCAAATTTCACACTCTTTCTACTACTCTATGTTTCTACGTCGAGATGAAGCACCCAAAAATATGAATTAGTTCAACTAACTCTTTTATGACACCATAAGAATACCAATCAGCTGCCTTTTGACATAGGCTTTTGTCCCTCGCATCTTTATTTCTTTGGTCTCTGCTGCTGCTCTGACTTCTGTTTTAATCAGCACATGTAACACTGGCTGTGACATGGACTCTGGGACCTGCCTCTCCCTCAACTACCTATAAGCTTGTCTAAAGCCACATGTTGAAATGTCATCTTTATGAAATTTGTTTGTAAAAAAAAAAAGTAAAAGACCACCAATACCTCAATAGATAAATGTACAAACAGCATAACTTTCAAAAGAGAAGCTTCAACTAATTAACAAAAATGTGGAAAACTGTTCAATGTCACTAGTAATTACAAATTTCAAATTAAAGATACCATTGCCCATCCACCAGCCATATTTCACTTCCTGGGGTTTGGTTTATTCACTTCATGTGAAGTGTAATTTAGAATATTAATTTTAGAAAGTTTTTAGCTAATTTTCATCTGGAGATTCTACTAATAATTAATCTGGAATCTCTCCTAAGAAAAGAATCCTGTATATAAAAATTAACTGCATGCACAAAGATGTTTGTCAAGCAGTTATTTATATTATCATGAAACTGAAAACAACTCAAAGTTTTGGTAATAGCTAATAGGGGAATAACTTAAACCACTGTGTTAACTGGAAATAGTTTACACTCATAAAATTATATGAATTGTATAAAAATTTTTAAAATGCTTATAAAACTGAGTGGAAAAAAATACTCGTAGAATTCTTAGTTGTATCTATATAAAAGTAAACAATAAAAATCATCTATAGGATAAATATTATAATTAAACACATCACAGATTAATCATAGCTACCTGTACTTTTTGTAGTATCAAAATTAATCACACTTAAAAAAAAAACTAAAATAAGGTTTACATCTGATTTATCCTATATAGAAAGGATTTATCCTGCATGGAAGGACATATAGGGTAAATATTTGATTTAGAAAGGATATAAAGGATAAAATTTGATTTGATTTATCCTATATAGATTTTTATTTATCTGTTCCTTTTTAATACTAATATTTATACACAATCTTTACCAGCTTTATCAATGAGTTATTAAATGTTCCTGTTTTTATATATTTGCTTTTCAAATTCATTCAGAAATTAGAAATCTAGACAGCTTTAATCTTCTAATGAGCTACTGATACTAGTATATTTGGGGTTTTGTATCTTCAGACTATTTTTGCCATTAAAAGTAATGGCAAAAACTGCAATTACTTTTACATCAATATTGACCCCATAATATACATCCCAACTTATGTAAAACTTGCCTTGTGGGTAGTGCCATAGAAGTTTGTAACGAACAATATAAAGGCTGGATGCAATGATTCACATTTGTAATCCTAGCACTTTGGGAGGCCAGGGCCAGTGGATTGCTTGAGTCCAGGAGTTCAAGACCAGCCTGGGCAACATGGCAATACTCGGTCTCTACAAAAAAATACAAAAATTATCTGGGCATGGTAGCACATGCCTGTAGTCACAGTTACTTGGGAGGCTGAGGCAGAAGGATTGCTTGAGCCCAGGAGGTAGAGGTTGCAGTGAGCCATGATCACGCCACTGTACTCCAGCCTGCGTGACAGGGTGAGACCCTATCTCAAAACAAAAAACAAAAAAACAAAAAAACAAAAAAACCCACACACAATATTAAAAAAAACTATTCAAAAGAGAATATATTTTGTAAGAAAAGTTTTTTTAATCATGTAGAAAAATTTGCAACCTGGAGAATATGTTTGGATGTTTCAAATTTTTCTGTTCATTACAGTGCTTCCTTACCTTTTAGAGTTGGAAAATTTCAGTGTACATATCTTATTATTCTATATTGAATTTGTATTATAGTGATTTCTGCTGTTCTAGACATCTTTAACCATCAGTTTTCTGAACCACACCCCTAATAATCTATTTCAAAGTTAAGTGCCAAAATACCATCAAAAACTATGCACTTTATTCTTAAATAGAGAAACACTGCCAGTTCATGAAACTTCTCTAAACTGAGATGTGTGTTAAGCTTATTGCCTTGACAAACTTGGTCATATGATTTCCAATAATATTTGTCAAGGTAATAAACAAATAACAGATTAGATCCAGCTGATATACTAAGAAATGACAGGTATAAAGAGCTGAATTCTCTATTGTAAACAACAGAATCCTTTCCCTTTCGTTTAAATAAAGGGATTTATAATGCCATATAGTTGTCCTGTAAGATCACTGGAAGAGCTACAGAAAAAGACTATAGACCTAGGAATGGTACACAGGGCCGCATCCCACAGCAAGCCCACCTAAGGCACTGCTGTGCCTACTGCACTCAGGAAACTGCTGTATCAGAATTATTATTAGTTAGTTTTTTTTTTTTTTTTGAGGCGGAGTTTCACTCTGTTGCCCAGGCTGGAGTGCAGTGGTGCAATCTCGGCTCACTGCAGCCTCCGCCTACTGGGGTCAAGTGATTCTCCTGCCTCAGCCTCATGAGTAGCTGGGATTACAGGCATGTGCCACCATGCCTGGCTAATTTTTGTATTTTTAGTAGAAACGAGGTTTTACCATGTTGGTCAGGCTGGTCTCGAACTCGTGATCTCGTGGTCTGCCTGCCTCGGCCTCCCAAAGTTCTGGGATTGCAGGCATGAGCCACTGCGCCTGGCCTACCTTACTATTTTTAAGTCTCTTCTCTCCCCAGAAGTGTGAAGCAGAGTCCTTGGGCTCCTTGAGTGTTTGTTAAGATAGGTTGTATCTAGACAAAGAGCTATTCCTCTGCCTACCATAATATTACTCTTTTTCTTAGCAATCATCCCATTAAGTGGGTATCTTTTATTTACTACCATTTCTCTATATTTTTGTGAATGAGAAAAGAACCTAAGTATCTCAGGTGACACAGCTTGGGAGCAAAACTGTGGTGTTGGTTTTCTCCCTAAGATAGTCAAAGCTTTGTGCAGACTATCCTACGGCTGTTTGAATCATTGTTAAAGCGTCTCTGGTACAGCCATATTCTAAGACTGGTACAATGAGTTGTGTCTCTGTGCCCCTCCCAGGATCCTCCTAAACATTTGGGGAGACATCTATACTTCTCGATAGCCTACAAAATTGGACCTCTAACTATTGTTATGTAAGTCTTAAAAGGAAGGGGTGACCTCTAAAGTCTGGAGAACTTGAGGATACTTGGGGTTTCATTTTTTTAACATTTATTTTAGGTTCAGGGGTACATGTGTAGGTTTGTCATATAGGAAAACTCATGTCATGGGGATTTGTTGTACAGATTTCTTTGTCACCCAAGTACTAAGCCTAGTGCCCAATAGTAATTTTTTCTGATCCTCTCTCTCCTCACATCCTCCACCCTCAATTAGGCCCCATTGTCTGTTCTCAGCATTTAGCTCCCACTTAATAAGTGAGAATATGCGGTATTTGGTTTTCTGTTCCTGCAGTAGTTTGCTAAAGATAATAGCCTCCAGTTCCATGCATGTTCCCACAAATGACATGGTCTTATTCTTTTTTATGGCTGCATAGTATTCCATGCTGTATATGTACCACATTTCCTTTATCCAATATGTCAATGACAGGCATTTTATTCCATGTCTTCACTATTGTGAATAGTACTGCAACAAACATTCACATGCATGTGTTTTTATGGTAGAATATATTCCTTTGGGCATATACTCAGTAATGGGATTGCTGGGTCAAATGGTAGCTCTGTTTTTAGCTCTCTAAGGAATTACCACACTGCTTTCCACAATGGTTGAACTAATTTACACTCCCACCAACATTGTGTAAGTGTTCCCTTTTCTCCAAATGTTATTATTTAACTATTTAACAATAGCCATTCTGACTGGTGTGAGATGGTATCTCCTTGTGATTTTGATTTGCATTTTCTAATGATTGTTATATTCAGCCTTTTTTCATATACTTTTTACCACATAGACAGCCCTGAAATAAGGTCACACACCTACAACCATCTGATCTTCGACAAAGCTGACAAAGAAAAAAAAACAACAAGCAATAGGGAAAAGACTCTCTATTTGATAAATGGTGCTGGGATAACTGGCTAGCCATATGCGGAAAATTGAAGCTGGCCCTCTTCCTTACACCATACACAAAAATCAACTAAAGATGGATTAAAGATTTAAATGTAAAACCCAAAACTATGAAAACCCTGGAAGACAACCTAGGCAATACAATTGTGGAGATAGGAATGGGCAAACGTCATGATGAACACACCAAAAGCAATTGCAACAAAAGCAAACATCGGCAAGTGGGATCTAATTAAACTTAAGAGCTTCTGCACAGCAAAAGAAATTATTAACAGAGTAAACAGACAAACTAAAGAATGGGAGAAAATATTTGGAAACTCTGCATCTGACAAAGGTCTACTATCTAGCATCTATAAAGGACTTAAAAAAAGTTACAAGAAAAAAACAACCCCAGTGAGCAAAGGACATTAACAGATACTTTTCAAAAGAAGACATACATAGGATTTCAATTTTAAAAACAATTCAGGAGATATACACTACAATGAACAGCAGCTGCTTGTTCAATATTAATGTCAACCTAACTAACCTGAGTTTAGATGGGTCTTGTACTATATTCAGTAACAGTAACTTCCAAAACCGACTTTGTTATCTCAGGGTGGAATGAGGCAGAGTTAGTATTTTTTCAGTAGTTTCAAAAGTACTTCAAATAGATGATACCCAGATGTTTAGAACAGTAAATTGAAAATGAAATAGTTCCATACAATGCTAGCTTTACAATCTGAAAATTAAAAACTCTAAAGCAATAGCAATGTTGGAATTTTGTGGATTAATATGGTTATAGACTGGCATGTTGGGAAATAATAGTTGAATAATGCAGAAGAATTTTTCCATTATAGAAGCACTAACCCTTGACTGTTATAACCTGCCTTCCTGGCCAGAGCATTCAGCCATGAATAACTAGTCCTATTAGTCCATTCAAGGCTTTTGCTAATAAAGCTCAGGCAATTTCTATACAAATAGAAAACACGATATCAAGAAATCAAGGGATTTCAAAAAGAATAGTATACCTTCTACTCTTGCTGTAATAATCAAAAACCCAACTCCTAAAAGAAAAAAGTATTCCCTATGAAGTAATAATAATTTTATATCTAAAGCCTATTGATACAAAAACTAATAATCTTAGTAGGAATCATATAGAACATAGCAAGCAGTAAATTTTCCTGATAAAATCTACATTAAAATTATTACATTAAAATAGGCACTCTTATAAGACCTATAATGTTAGGTTGTAATGTATACACGAGGGTTAGTGTTAATTCTGAGATATCTCTAAATAACCTTTTTAAAATGTTTCATCCTATGCATTCTCTTGTGCAATGCCAGAATTTGGTTTGTTTGTTAATAAAAAGCAAAAGGTAAACTGTTTTCCCATCGTGTGTTTTCCCATACTATGCAGGCATAAAAAAGAATAAGACCATATCATTTGTGGGAACATGGATGGAACTGGAGGCTATTATCTTTAGCAAACGAATGCAGGAACAGAAAACCAAATACCTCATGTTCTCACTTACTAAGTGGGAGCTAAATGCTGAGAACGCATGGACACAAAGAGGGGAACAACAGATAATGGGGCCTACTTGAGGGTGGAGGATGGGAGGAGAGAGAGGATCAGAAAAAATTACTATTGGGCACTAGGCTTAGTACTCGGGTGATAAAGTAATGTGTACAACAAATCCCCATGACATGAGTTTTCCTATATGACAAACCTACACATGTACCCCTGAACCTAAAATAAATGTTAAAAAAATGAAACCCCAATATCTAAAGGAATTTAGAGCACTCGGATAGACAGATTTTTAAAAATTAACCACCTACTAGACTTCCAGTAATGGTGACTGTAGAATCTATCCGTCATTAAAAATTTTTAACAGGATTTAAAAAAAATGTAAGATGCTGGAAATATCCAAAAGCAGATGGAAGCCATTGAATAGTTAATTCTTAAAAATCTGCAATTGGAAGGATAATAATTTTCAGTGTGTGGCTTTCTGTCCTGTGGGCACTTGCCAACCCCCAAAGCCATGGTTGTGGAACACAGGAGTAGTGGAAATTATAGTCTTACAAGCTGAAGGTGTCAGAGATCAAAGTTCACGGTTGGAAAAACAAGCAGAATTTTAAAGGAAAGATTCTAGCTGCAGGAGAACTACAAATGAATGAAGACTCAAATTCTAAGTACAGTACGGCCTCTGTATCTGTGATCTGTGCATCTGTGGAGTAACCAACAGCAAATCAAAAATATTCAAACAAATTGCATCTGTACTGAACATGTACAGATGTTTTTCTTGTCCTTCTTTCCTAAACAATGCAACTATTTACATAGCATTTACATTATATTATTATAAGTAATCTAAAAATTTAAATAATTATTTATAAATATAAATTTATACTAACTTAATATAAATCATCTACAATAATTAAAATAATTAGACAGTAATTATAGAATAATTTAAATAATAAAGTATTGTGTAAATACTAGATTAAATATTATAAGTAATCTATAAATAATTTAAATATTGAAAAAGTAGGACCAGGCAGAGTGGCTCATGCCTATAATCCCAGCACTTTGGAAGGCTAAAGTGGCTAACTGCTTCAGCCCAGATCAGCGTGGGCAATATGGCAAAACCAGTCTACACAATGTACAAAAATTAGTTGGGCATGGGGGTGTTACTAGTGGAGGATGTCCAGCTTCTTGGTGTTTTGAACAAAGAATTGGACAAAACACACAAACACAGCAAAGAAAGAATGAAGCAACAAAAGCAGAGATTTATTGAAAACAAAGGTCACTCCACAGGGTGGTAGCAGGCTCAAGCAGGCAGCTCAAGAGCACTGGTTACAGAATTTTCTGGGGTTTAAATACCCCCTAGAGTTTTCCCATTGTTTACTTGATGTAAACTCTATGTAAATGAAGTAGTGGTCTGCGATCAATCTGATTGGTTGCAGAAAGTGACCAATCAGAGGCTGAAGTGAAGTTATAAAGTTACACCCTATGCAAACATCTGATTGGTTGCAGAAAACAATCAATCAATTGGAGGCTGAAGTGAAGTTACAAGGTTATTCTCCTATACAAATGAAGACTTGGCCCATGACCAGCCTGATTGGTTGTGGGAGTAGACCAATCAGATGTACTTTCAATTTCTCATCTGCCACACAGAAAAAGGAGGGAGTTGCAAAGGGAGTAGCCTCTGGTTCCTTTGTTACTTGGGCATGGAAGGTTGGGGTTTTCCTTTTGATTTATTTCTAGGAAGTCAGCATGAATCAGCCTTAGGTTCCCTACCTCCATACCTTATTCTCCTCCTCAGTGGTGCACACCTATAGTCCCTCCTACATAGGAGGCCGGAGCACAAGGATCACTTGAGCCCAGGTCATGGCAGCAGTGAGCCCTGATTGCGCCAGTGCCCTCCAGCCTGGGAGACAGAGTGAGAGCCTGTCTCAAAAAATTAATTCATTAATTAAAAAACACAAAAAGTTCTGTGGAGGCTATCTGCAAATTCTGTGTCATTCTATATCAGAGACATGAGCACCTATAGATAATATTGGTCCAAGGGAAGTCCTGGAACCAACTCCCTGCAAGGGAGTAGATGACTACATAAAGTCTGCCAAAATCCCTGGCTGTTAGATTAAATATTCCCCCAAATGGCCCAGAGGAGGGGAAAAAGCAGGGACCAGAGAGGAATCGGCTCCTGCAAAATGGACACACACAGGGCTTGCTCTGTGGGTTTGCTATTTGTTTTTGTTTTGTTTTTAACTGATGGTATAGCTCATGCACAGAAAGCCAACAGCTTACATATTTGAAGTACGTACAGACTTGAAATATCAGAGGATAAAGCATAAGACTAGTGGAAGAACTTAAAATTCCTTGCCTAAAATCAAGAAAGCCCAGGCAAAAGTGCCTCCATCTCTGCCCAACCCCTAGCCAACTACTGTTAAGGGTTCTTGGGGTGTCACTTTGCCAGCCAGAAACCTCTGTGGCCAGTGATGCCTTTGCCTGAGTTTTGCTCTACCCACTGAGCCTGGCAGACTGGCACCACTGACCTGGATCCCAGACCTGCCAAGGATGAGCCAGGCACAGAACAGTGTGTGTGGGGTCCAGCCACTGTGCATAGCTGGGCACACTGGCTGCTGCAGTGGGGCAGGCACTCCAGGTGCCAGCATGGCTCCCCGAGAGGCTGCAGCTGGACCATAGCTGGCACTGGGGAACGTGGTGGTGCCCAGAAGCTTGGAGCCTTCCAGGAACCACAGAGCCCCAAAAACAGAGTCACAGCCCTGGCTCTGGGAGCCCCCAGGTCTGGGCTCCCCAAAGGACCATAGCTCTTTTCTCCTTTGCTTTGCCCACAACATGGCAAGCAAGGGGCATATTTCAGTCCTGTTTTTGTTGCTGCTGTTTTTGCCCTGCCATTTGGCAGGTCCCAAGTTCTTGTCCTCCATCCAGGAAGAATGAGGTACACAGACAAGTGGAGGGTGAGCAAGACAAAGAGGAACTTTATTGAGCAATAGAACAGCTCAAAATAGACCCTCAATGGGTAGCTCCTCTCTGAAGCCAGGGTGTACCAAGGGGTGTTCAACTCTTAGCAGAGAGGGTAGCTTCTCTCCGTTAGGCAGGTCCTTCTAACGAGTTTTCAGCTCTTAGCAGAGAGGGTAGCTCCTCTCTGCAGCTGGTCATCCCATCATCTCTCCCTCCTCTTCTCAAGTCTGACTGAGACTGGGGCTTTTATGGGCCTCAGAGGGGAGAAAGTGCTTGCAGATTGGTCCATGGGTGGCCATGGGTGGGCTGAAAAAGGCACCACAAGTTCCCTCACTGTTCTACAGGACTGGCAGCCCAGCCCCCAGGCTTCAGGCTCTCCTTTGTTTGAAGGTGGCGCTTCACCAGGAACTCCAACCCCTTCTGTCCAGGAGCCTGAGTCTGCCTCCTGCCACCCTTCCTGGTGCCCAAGCTGTTTGTGCCAAGGGACTCCTGCAGGCCAGCACCGAGCTGCCCTCAGCACTCCCCTCAGCCTCCCTCCCATGTTCATTGGTGCCCGAAGTCTGGAGGGTACGAAGGTAGCAGGAGGCTGATGTGTCAGCGCTGCCCTGAGTGTGCACGCACAAAATCAGTCAGGGTGGGAAAGCGCAGGGGTTCAGCTTCCACTTTGCTCCCTTATCGGAGCAGGAGCTGACAGGCGGGAGAGGCCAGTCAGCGGGATTAGACACCTCTGAGCCCGCAGGGGGTAGGGGGGCCTTTCCAGGCCCCCAAGAGTGCAGATATGCCTGGGTCTGCAGTCACAACTTGGGCAGCTGCAGCTGCAGGGCTCCTGCTTGCTCCTGGCCCCCACTGGCTCTATGAAGCAGAGCACTGCCCCAGGCCCAGCTCCACCTTGGAGGGCCCCTCTGCCTGCCCCTCTGTGCCCAACTGCACTGTTCCCCCACGGGCGGACAACTCCCCCAGCCCATGGCGGAGACCACCAGGGCGGCAGGCAAGGTGCAAGTGGCCGGGCAGCCCTAGCGAACCCCACACAAACGAACCCAATGTTTCCATGGCCAGCCTTGCGAGTCCTGGCTATGCCTTTGGCCAGGTGCTCATGGGACCCCGGGACACAGCCAGGAGTGAGGTTGAGGCTGTGGTGGAGGCTCCAGACCTGGGAGGGCTTCCTGCCTGGCCGTGCAAGGGCAGAGGTAGAGCAGTACCTCCCTCAGAGATGCGGGGTACAGAGGACCCACCGCCACCTCTGCTGCACCCACAGTTGCTCCTGCCACCACTACTCGAGCCTCCCTGCTGCGGTCAGCGTAGAGATAAGCAGCAGCCACTCCAGATGGCCTCCTGCTGCCATCACTACCAAATTACACAAACATCAGGGAAACCTTACATGAAGCCATGCATAAAAAAAGAAGTGATAGGAAACCAAAAGAACAAGACACAGCAATCACTTGCTGTATTCACAGGGAAGATAGTTTGCAGTTTGTTTCCGGGCAAGTTAACTTTTTACTAGAACAAAAAAATTAACAATTTTCAGAAGAATAAGAAAGAATTTAGAGTTGCTACATTTCATAATCTACAATATCCAGTTTTCAATCATGTAAACAAACAGCCCTATGAGACCTATAATCAAAAAGAAAGAGAGGAAATAAAAAAGGCAAAATCAATAAAAAGTGACTTTGAGTTGACCTAGATGTTGAATTTAGCAGTTGGAGACTTCTAAGCTATATATACACATTATTCTTCCAAGAATTAAAGATAAATATGATACCAATGAATAAATAGGAGTCTCAACAAACAAGACTGAAGTTTTATAACTGAAAATTATAACAAATTTTTGAAATGTATTAGATGGCCTCAGTGATAGATGAAAAATGAAAGAAGGATGCATATAAAAGCTAATCGAAATTACAAAATTTGGAGAAGACAGAAAAAAGACATTAAAGAAAAAATAAACAGAGCCTTAGGATCTATGAAACAATGCAAATGATATGAATCACTAGAATTCCATAGAAAAAGAAGAAAAAAAATTGAAGAAATAATTTAATAGAAAATGCTAATAGGTCAAAGAAGCCTAACAAATCCAAAGTGAATAAATACAAAATCTTCCTAAAATCATAATCAAACTGCTGAATGCCAAAAATAAAGAGAAAATCTTGGAATCGGAGTAAAACAACCCATCCAATTAGAAAAACAATGATAGATTAATGGCCCTAAATACAACCATATTACTAATTACATGGACTGTGAGTGAACTAAACACTCTTACCCCAAAAGGAAAAGATTAGCAGGCTGAATTTAAAAAAGAAAAATCAACTCTATACTGTCTAAAAGAGATGCATTCCAGTAGGGAGATTATAGTTAACCATAATTTATTGTATATTTCAAAGTGGCTAGAAGAAAAGAATTATGTTCCCAAAACAAAGAAAGATAAATGTTTGAGGTAATGAATATTTCCAATTATCCTGATTTGATCATTATACATTGCATACATGTAGCAAAATATTACATGTACTCCCAAAATATGTACAACTATTATATATCAATAAAGACACAAAAAAGAGATGTACTCTAAATTACAAGAAATAGGTTAAAATGATTTTTAAAAGATATAGCATGTAAGAATAAGCATAAGAAAAGCAGAATAGCCCTATTATTATCAGACCCAAAAGACTTCAATAGTATATATCATTTCTATACTTACATACACATATATCAGGAAGATATATCAATGAAAAACATGTACATATGTAATAACTGAGCTTCAAAACATAAGAAACAAAGCTTACATAAATAAAGGTAGAAATAGACAAATCCACAATCATAGCTGATTTTAACACCCAATTCCCAGTAACTGACAGAACAAGTTAACCAAAAAATCAAGGAAAATATAGAAAATCTGAATGACATTATCAACTATCTTAATCTAATTGATGTTTAGAGAACATTATATTTAACAACTGCAGAAAATCTCTTCTTTACATGTGCACATGGAATGTTCACCCAAAAAGACCATATACAGAGCTAATAAAGAAGTTCCAATGTATTTGAAAACATTGAAATTTTACACTGTGTCCTCTAGTTATGGTGTAATTAAACTAGAAATTAACAATAAAACATCAACAAACCTCAAATATATGAAAATTAAACAATTTACTTTGATACAAACCACAGATCAAAGAAATAATTACATTGAAAATTAGAAAATATTTTTCAACTGAATGGTCATGAACATTTGTCAGATGCTGCTAAAGCAATGCTTAGAGGAAAATGTATAGCACTAAATGCTTCTATTAGAAAAGGGGAAAGATCTCAAATCAATTATCTAAGCTCCCACCTTAGGAAACTAGGCTAAAAAGAGGGGTTAAGCAAATTAAACCCGAAGTAAATAGAAGGAAGAAAAGAATAAGATTAGGGAAGAAATCAATACAATTAAAAAAACAGATGAACAATGAGGAAAAGTAACATAATCAAAAGCTGATTCTATGAAAAGATTAATAAAATTGATAAACCTCTAGTTAGAAGTTAGACTGATCAAGAAAAGGGGCATAAGTTTTCAATATCAATAATAAAAGACATCCAGGCATGGTGGCATGTGCCTGTAATTCCAGTTACTCCAGAGGCTGAGGCAGAAGTATCTCTTGAGCCCAGGAATTCAAGACTAGCCTGTGCAACATAGTGAGACCTCCATCCTTAAAAAATAAAAAATAAATAAAAATAAAAAACAAGACAAAATAGACAAAAGACCAAAGAAGATATATAGATGGCAAATAAACACATGAAAAGATGCCAACCATCGTTAGTTGTGAGGGAATTACAAATTTAAACCACTGTGAGATAACCCTACACACATTAGAATGGCTAAAATATGTTTACTTCATTAATTTCGGCTCTTTATTATTATTTCTGCCTTTGGGGGTTTACTCTGCTGTTCTTTTCCATCTTTTGAGATGGGTGCTTGGATCATTGAATTTCAGCTTTAATGTATCCCTATGTAAGCTAATATATAACCTAGAAAAGTAGAAAATTGATGACCTTTTGCATCCTACTTTTAATTATGGGATAACAAGTAATAGACCAAAAAAAAAAAAAGAAAAAACAAAAGTCAGGTCTCTTGATTCTTATTTAAGTACTTCTTCTATTTTATAAACTTGATAACAATGGCCTCATCTTATAAACTTGGCAACAAAGGCTTCTCATGATTTTGTGATGATGACGATGATGATGATAGCTTTTATTGACTGCCTTCTATGTGCTATTGATAGCATGTGTCTATAGCTATTGATAACATGGTTGGCATTCAAATCTAAATAAAACCTTAGTCTCTACATTTTTCTGCATATAGCCTAGGTGTATGGTAAACTATACCATCTAGGTTTGTATAAGTACACTCTGTGATGTTTGCATAAGGACAGAATTGCCTAATGCCACATTTCTTTCTTCTTCTTCTTCCTTTTTTTTTTTTTTTTTTTTTTTTTTGAGACAGTCTCACTCTGTCACCCAGGCTGGAGTTCAGTGGCATAATCTCAGCTCACTACAACCTCTGCCTCCAGGTTCAAGTGAATCTCCTGCCTCAGCCTCCCGAGTAGCTGGGATTACAGGCACCCGCCACCACCCTCCGCTAATTTTTGTAGTTTTAGTAGAGATGGGGTTTCATACCTATTGCTTCATATGTGCTAGCACAGAGGAATCAGAGAAAAAGTAATCAACTTCTTAGTTATCGAATTGCAAAAGCCAGAGTTAAGGTCTGAAATAATAATTTAAAAACTGGTTTGAACATCTCCACCGCTCCCGGCCAAATGCCACATTTCTAAGAAGGTATCCCCACTGTTAAGGCATGCATGAGTTTTCAGAGGTAAAGGCACAGAGCTCATTGAAAGGGTTAAGCAAGTGAAAGGGGTCAAGGAGGAGGCTTCAGATAAAAGGGCCAATGAAGTTAGAGATAACAGGGGAAATGATAAATTTAGAGAGAATCTAAGGGGAGAGGAAAATAATTAAGGTAATTGAGGGAATTCCAAGATGGCCAGTGGGTAATACATGTTTATAGGTCATGAAAGAAGTTAAGGCCAGAGATACAATATATCTGTAGTCCCTAAAGTCACTCCTTAAGGGAGAGTGTGAAGATAATGGGTTGATAGCAGGAGTTACCACTGCTTAGGATTCTACTTAGAAGAGCAGAAGCCAGTTTGTTCGGTCTCTCTCTCTCTCTCTCTCTCTCTCTCTCTCTCTCTCTCTCGCCCTCTCCCAGCATGAGCTCAGGAGGCAGGAGGCACGACACTTTTTTGTCCAGCAGCATCCATACCTCGGGTACCAAAAACTATACCCTACACCATGTTTAAGAGCATCTTAGGCCATTGAGAGGAGTGATCTCATAGAGTGGCCAAATAGGGACTAAACCAGGTGAGGCCCACATGGCATCTCTCCCAATGAGAAGTTAATAGGAGATGTGCTATTCCTGTCAATGGGAGGCATTCTTTCTGCTAACCGCCAGGGAGTTCACCCAAGAAAACTCTTCAGGCCTGCCATTTGAATGGATGCCAGATGGCCTGGGTCACTAATTCACTCCCTTTATCTTCCTGGCACTGGCTCCCACTGGGGCTGCAAGAGCAGGGGATGAATGGTCCCTGGGTGTTGACTGCACCCCATCAGGTGATCTTTACAAATCCTGGTTCCTCCCCAAGGTATGTTGACTCTGTCATTCTCTCCTCTCCATCCCTACCATCTACAAACATATATGTCTTCATGTAGGAAGGACCAGAAAGTAAGCACTCTGCCTGTTATGCAGATGTTCAAACCAATTTTTAAATTATTATTTCAGACCTTAACTCTGGTTTTTGCAATTCAATAGCCAATAATTTGATTACTTTTTTCTCTGACTCCTCTGTGCTAACACATATGAAGCAACAGGTATCTCAAGTATAATTCTCAACAGCATTAGTCACTCATCAAATACCAGAAAAACCAAATCTGTTCATTTACTAAAATAGTATCTTACCAAAGTAAGAGAACAAGGCCAAGGATGGATCCTCGGGAAACATAAACGTATAAAGGTCTGCTGGAGGCCAGGCACGGTAACTCTCACGCCTGTAATTCCAGAACTTCGGGAGGCTGAAGCAGGCGGATCACTTGAGGTCAAGAGTTCATGACCAGCCTAGCTAACATGGTGAAACCCCATCTCTACTAAAAATACAAAAAAATGGCCAGGCATGATGGCGCATGCCTTTAATTCCAGCTACTTGGGAGGCTGAGGCAGGAGAATGGCTTGAACCTGGGAGACAGAGGTTGCAGTGAGCCAAGATTGTGCCACCATACTTCTGGGCGATAGAGCGAGACTACATCTCAAAAAAAAAAAAAAAAAAAAAAAAAAAAAAAAGACTGCTGGAGAACGAGTAAAGAATGAAGAGAATGAACTCACAGGACACCAAAGAGGTAATATTTTCAGGAACAAGGTCAGCAGTGTCCATGCCATAAAGGAATAAAGTAAGACATAGATTTTAAAATGCCTGTTGACTTTGCCTCTCAGGTTCACATTAACTATTCTCTCTGGAAGGAAGTGTGGAATATGGAAACAGAGAGAGATGAGTTTCAGGCTTAGCTCTACTCCCTACTCAGTATACATGTGGCCTTGGAGTTAGCTTCTCATCCCCCAATTCAACCTAAAATGCTTTCTGTAGGCCACACTCTCAGAGCACAGTCTTGAGAACAGCAGCACCAGCGGCACCTGGAAACCTATTAGAAATGCAAATTCTTGAGCGGTATCCCAGATGTACAAAATCAGGCACTGTGTTTACCAAGCCCCCTAGGGTGCTATGATACAAACTAAAGTTTGAAAACCACTGAGCTGTAGAATTGGTGCAATGTGGAGAAGAGATACAAATGTACAGAACCAAGGATAGTACTGCTAACACATGGTGGATCTTAAATAGACTTTTGTCTGTCACCTCTATCCCTTCATTCCTACCTTCACTCTGTTCTTCCTCAGCTAACCTTCTTCTAGCCTTTCTTCTTGTTTCTCAGCAATTCTCTTCCTTCTTTCTTCCCCATTCCGTCACAAAGAAACACTCCAACATACTTAACTCTCCTAGGCCAATTATTGATAATGTGGTCCACATGGTGATAAAAGAACCAATTAGTCCAAATGCATTTTCCTTTCACAGAACAAAAAAAGAGCTAACTGGCTATTTAAAGTCATGTAGAAACCTCCACACACAAAGCCCAATTATTTGGCTGAATTTTTCACTTTCCAATTGCTTCTGTTGGTGCTGTGTAGACAAAATCTAAACTAATTACTCTGTAGGTTTCTGGCTCTAACAGTATCAACAGAATGTGGAAGTCATAGATTGAAGATGCAGCCAAATGGGGTTCCTGGGAAAGGAAATGAGCAATGGTTTTTCCCTAAATGTGGGTCCATATTTATTTCTAGTAAAAGCACATAATGAAAATTGCTATGTATACTTGCTGACAAACACATTGAAATGAACAGAGCATCATTACTTGGCACAATACAGTTTTTACTCCATAGCTCTTGTTTGTATAACATTTTCATCATTTACCAGAACTTTGTTTTTCTAATCACTAGATTGATAGAAGTAAATATGGAGTATCAGGAAGAAAGAAAAAGCTTGAAAACAACCAAGTGCCATGCTTTTATCAATCCCATTGCTTAATTGATAATCATTGCATTTCCATTCAGTTTTAAACCAATTATTGTGATTTAGCTGTACAAAAGAAAACTCTCCTTGTAAGCTATTTGAAGTACTAGAAATAACTTTTAAAATGCCATAATTGACATAGATTTGTATTAGGCAGATTATGCACAATCAAGTATCAATTCTATTTGGGCAATTGTCAAGAAGCCTCAAAAATATTGTCAGGAGAGTTTGTACCGTGATATATGGAATCGTTTTAACCCTTTTAACATCTTCCTGGTTTAAAATGTTTTTAGCACTGAGGGACTTATCAATCTTTATCTCATTTCTTCTAGGTCTATTTTTCAATGGCCCCCTGGTGTGCTGGCTTCCCTTCATGAAGGGTCAGCCTGTATTTCTTGTACTATTCACCACATCAGAGAAAGAGGATATAAACCGTCTCAGAATCCCAGCACTGATTGCTGGGCTCCTGTGGCTCTCCTGAATTAAAATCCTCATGGCTTTGAGGAAATAGGTGAGGGCTTCTTTCTAAATTGGGAACCATATTTAGGAACTCAGTCGTGGTCCTCTGATTAATTTTCTTTTTTTCTCTTTCTTTCTTCTTTTATTGTTATTATTATTACTATTGTACATTTTATAAAGATGTGCAATGTATCAAGTATCGTTGAGTAAATCTCCACCCAAAAATTCAACCATGTAAAATGTGAGGTTATTGCCAGGTTGGTGAAATGATCTGAGCTGGCCAAATTGTAGCCAGGCAGCTGGGAGTTCCAGAGCCAGGGAGACAATTGCCAATTACACTGTATCTGAAATTTACATTACTATGGCATTTTTGAATATTTTTACATATATTACATCAGTTAATTTTGACAAAACCTATGAGGGAGATATGTCTGTTACTCCCATTTGACAGATGAGAATGTTGCCATTCAATGAGATCAGATACTTTGTACAAGGAAACAGATCCTTGTCATTCTCATCTCTAGCCCAGATGTGACTCACTCAAGAGCCCTAGCTTTCATCCACCATTCTGTAATTTCCTGTCTTTGTCACTCTCCTTAAAGCTAAAAACCTTACCCAGAACCCCAGCTTAGTGTAAAGACAGACTTTCCCAATAACCACCAGAAGTTCCCAAAACTCCAGAACTCTGCCTCCCCTTTGTCCACCCCACCCCCCACCCCTGCTCAGTGTCAAGGTCTTTCTGCCTGGTAAGACCTTATAACCTCTTTCAGGAACCACCACTTTCATGTTGAGTGCTGCTTGAATCACACCAAGTGGTGCTAGTACTTATGATGTGGTCTTAACCAAGTAGCTTGGCCTCTCTTACCTCAGCTTCCTCTTCAGCAAAATAAATATAATAATAATAATGTACTTTCATCATGTGAATCACAGATAGCATAGATGTAAAGCCCCTGCCCTAGTACCCTAGGGACCTAGGTGCTCAATCAATGAATGGTACCATCCTTGCTTTTGCCAGTACAGCTACCAGTTTCTCTATAGTTCTTTTTTCTTAAATTTTTTTAATTATTATACTTTAAGTTCTAGGGTACATTTGTCAAATGTGCAGGTTTGTTACATAGGCATACATGTGCCATAGTGGTTTGCTGCACCCATCAACCCATCATGTACATTAGGTATTTCTCCTAATGCTGTCCCTCCCATTGCCCCCCACCCCCTGACAGGCCCTGGTGTGTAATGTTCCCCTCCCTGTGTGCATGTGTTCTCATTGTTCAACTCACACTTATGAGTGAGAACATGCAGTGTGTGGTTTTCTGTTCCTGTGTTAGTTTGCTGAGAATGATGGTTTCCAGCTTCATTCATGTCCCTGCAAAAGACATGAATTCATTCTTTTTTATGGCTGCATAGTATTCCATGGTGTATATGTGCCACATTTTCTTTAACCAGTCTATCATTGATGGGCATTTGGGTTGTTTCGAAGTCTTTGTCATTGTGAACAGTGCTGCAATAAACATACATGTGCATGTGTCTTTACTGTAGAATGATTTATAATTCTTTGGGTATATACCCGTAATGGGATTGCTGGGTCAAATGGTATTTCTGGTTCTAGATCCTTGAGGAATCACCACACCGTCTTCCATAATGGTTGAACTAATTTACACTCCCACCAACAGTGTAAAAGTGTTCCTATTTCTCCACATCCTTGCCAACATCTGTTGTTTCCTGACTTTTTAATAATCGCCATTCTAACTGGAGTGAGATGGTATGTCATTGTGATTTTGGTTTGCATTTCTCCAATGACCAGCGATGATGAGCTTTTTTTCGTGTTTGTTGGCTGTATAAATGTCTTCTTTTGAGAAGTGTCTGTTCATATCCTTCACCCACTTTTTGATGGGGTTGTTTTATTCTTGTAAATTTGTTTAAGTTCCTTGTAGATTCTGGATATTAGCACTTTGTCAGATGGCTAGATTGCAAAAATTTTCTCCCATTCTGTAGGTTGCCTGTTCACTCCACTGACAGTTTCTTTTGCTGTGCAGAAGTTCTTTAGTTTAATTAGATCCTATTTGTCTATTTTGGCTTTTGTTGACGTAGCTTTTGGTGTTTTAGTCATGAAGTCTGCCCATGCCTATGTCCTAAATGGTATTGCCTACGTTTTCATCTAGAGTTTTTATAGTTTTAGGTCTTACATTTAAATCTTTAATCCATCTTGAGTTAAATTTTGTACAAGGTGTAAGGAAGGGGTCCAGTTTCAGTTTTCTGCATATGGCTAGCCATTTTTCCCAGCGCCATTTATTAAATAGAGAATCCTATCCCCATTGCTTGTTTTTGTCAGGTTTGTCAAAGATCAGATGGTTGTAGATGTGTGGTGTTATTTCTTAGGCCTCTGTTCTGTTCTACTGGTCTATATATCTGTTTTGGTACCAGTACCATGCTGTTTTGGTTACTGTAGCCTTGTAGTATAGTTTGAAGGCAGGTAGTGTAATGCCTCCAGCTTTGTTCTTTTTACTTAGGATTGTCTTGGCTATGCAGACTATTTTTAGGTTCCATATGAAATTTAAAGTAGTTTTTTCTAATACTGTGAAGAAAGTCAATGGTAGCTTGATGGGAATAGCATTGAATCTATAAATTACTTTGGGCAGTATGGCCATTTTCACGATATTGATTCTTCCTATCTATGGGCATGGAATGTTTTTCCATTTGTTTGTTTCCTCTCTTCCTTCCTTGAGCAGCGGTTTGTAGTTCACATTGAAGAGGTCCTTCACATCCCTTGTAAGTTGTATTCCTAGGTATTTTACTCTCTTTGTAGCAATTGTGAATGGGAGTTCACTCATGATTTGGCTCTCTATTATTGGTGTTATAGGAATTCTTGTGATTTTTGCACATTGAGTTTGTTTGCTGAGACTTTGCTGAAGTTGCTTATCAGCTTAAGAAGATTTGGCTGAGACAATGAGATTTTCTAAATATACAATTTTGTCATCTGCAAACAGAGATAATTTGACTTCCTCTCTTTCTATTTGAATACCTTCATTTCTTTCTCTTGCCTGATTGCCCTGGTCAGAATTTCCAATACTATGTTGAATAGGAGTGGTGAGAGAGGGCGTCTTTGTCTTGTGCCGGTTTTCAAAGGGAATGCTTCCAGCTTTTGCCCATTCAGTATGATATTGGCATGAGTTTGTCATAAATAGCTCTTATTATTTTGAGATATGTTTCATTAATACCTAGTTTATTAAGAGGTTTTAGCATGAAGGGGTGTTGAATTTTGTCAAAGGCCTTTTCTGCATCTATTGAGATAATCATGTAGTTTTTGTCATTGGTTCTGTTTATGTGATGAATTACGTTTTTGGATTTGCATATGTTGAACCAGGTTTGCATTCCAGGGATGAAGCCTACGTGATTGTGGTGGATAACTTTTTAATGTGCTGCTGCTGGATTCGATTTGCCAGTATTTTATTGAGGATTTTCGCATTGGTGTTCATCAGGGATAATGGCCTGAAATTATCTTTTTTTGTTGTGTCTCTGCCAGGTTTTGGTATCAGGATGATGCTGGCCTCATAAAATGAGTTAGGGAGGAGTCCCTTTTTTTGTGTTGTTTGATATAGTTTTAGTAGGAATGGTACGAGCTCTGCTTTGTGCCTCTGGTAGAATTCGGCTGTGAATCCGTCTGGTCCTGAGCTTTTTTTAGTTGGGAGGCCATTAATTATTGCCTCAATTTTAGAACTTATTATTGGTCTATTCAGGGATTTGACTTCTTCCTGGTTTAGACTTGGGAGGGTGTATGTGTCCAGGAATTTATCCATTTCTTCCGGATTTTCTAGTTTATTTGCATAGCAGTATTTATAGTATTCTCTGATATTATGATAGTTTGTATTTCTGGGATCAGTGGTGATATTCACTTTATCATTTTTCGTTGTGTCTATTTGATTATTCTTTCTTTTCTTCTTTATTAGTCTGGCTAGTGGTCTATCTATTTTGTTAATCTTTTCAAAAAACCAGCTCCTGGATTCATTGAGTTTTTGAAGGGTTTTTCGTGTCTCTATCTCCTTCAGTGCTGCCCTGGTCTTAGTTATTTCTTGTCTTATGCTAGCTTTTGAATTTATTTGCTCTTGCTTCTCTAGTTCTTTTAATTTTGATGTTAGGGTGTTGATTTTAGATCTTTCCCACTTTCTGCTGTGGGCATTTAGTGCTATAAATTTCCCTCTAAACACTGCTTTAGCTGTGTCCCAGAGATTCTGGTATGTTGTGTGTTTGTTCTCATTGGTTTCAAATAACTTCTTTATTTCTGCCTTCATTTCGTTATTTACCCCATAGTCATTCAGGAGCAGGTTGTTCAGTTTCCATGTAGTTGTGCAGTTTTGAGTGAGTTTCTTAATCCTGAGTTCTAATATGATTGCACTGTGGTCTGAGAAACTGTTTGTTATGATTTCTGTTATTTTGCATTTGCTGAGGAGTGTTTTACTTCCAATTAGGTGGTCAGTTTTAGAATAAGTGCAATGTGGTGCTGAGAAGAATGTATATTCTGTTGATTTGGGGTGGAGAATACTATAGATGTCTATTAGGTCTGCTTGGTCCAGAGCTGAGTTCAAGTCCTAAATATCTTTGTTAATTTTCTGTTTCATTGATCTAATATTGACAGTGGGGTGTTAAAGTCTCCCACTTTTATTGTTTGGGAGTCTAAGTCTCTTTGTAGGTCTCTAAAAACTTGCTTTATGAATCTGGGTGCTCCTGTATTGGGTGCATATATATTTAGGATAGTTAGCTCTTCTTGTTGCATTGATCACTTTACCATTATGTAATGCCCTTCTTTGCCTTTTTTGATCTTTGTTGGTTTAAAGTCTGTTTTATCAGAGACTAGGATTGCAACCCCTGGTTTTTTGGCTGTCCATTTGCTCGGTAAATCTTTCTCCATCCTTTTATTTTGAGCCTATGTGTGTCTTTGCACGTGAGATGGGTCTCCTAAATACAGCACACTAATGGGCCTTGACTCTTTATTTAATTTGCCAGTCTGTGTCTTTTAATTGGGGCATTTAGCCCATTTACATTTAAGGTTAATATTGTTATGTGTGAATTTGATCCTGTCATTATGATGCTAGCTAGTTATTTTGCCCATTAGTTTATGCAGTTTCTTCATAGTGTCAATGGTCTTTACATTTTGGCATGTTTTTGTAGTGGCTGGTACTGGTTTTTCCTTTCCATATTTAGTGCTTCCTTCAGGCGCTCTTGTAAGGCAGCGCTGGTGGTGACTGGATATGAAGTTCTCTATTGAAAATTCTTTTCTTCAAGAATGTTAAATATTGGCCCCCACTCTCTTCTGGCTTGTAGGGTTTCTGCAGAGAGATCCACTGTTAGTCTGATAGGCTTCTCTTTGTGAGTAACTTGACCTTTCTCTCTGGCTGCTCTTAACATTTTTTCCTTCATTTCAACCTTGGTAAATCAGACTATTATGTGTCTTGGGGTTGCTTTTCTCAAGGAGTCTCTTTGTGGTGTTCTCTATATTTTCCTGAATTAGAATGTTGGCCTGTCTTGCTAGGTTGGGGAAGTTCTCCTGGATAATATCCTGAAGAGTGTTTTCCAACTTGGTTCCATTCTCCCTGTCACTTTTAGGTACACCAATCAAACGTAGGTTTGGTCTTTTCACGTAGTCCCATATTTCTTGGAGGCTTTGTTCATTCCCTTTCATTCTTTTTTCCCTAAATCTTGTCTCCATGATTTATTTCATGAAGTTCATCTTCAATCTCTGATATCCTTTCTTCCACTTGTTTGATTCTGCTATTGATACTTGTGTATGCTTCACGAAGTTCTCGTGCTGTGTTTTTCAGCTCCATCAGGTCATTTATGTTTTTCTCTAAACTGGTTATTCTAGTTAGCAGTTCCTGTAACGTTATATGAAGGTTCTTAGTTTCCTTGCATTGGGTTGGAACATGCTGCTTTAGCTTGGAGGAGTTTGTTATTACCCACCTTCTGAAGCCTACTTCTGTCAATTCATCAAACTCATTCTCTGTCCAGTTTTGTTCCCTTGCTGGCAAGGAGTTGTGATCCTTTGGAGGAGAAGAGGCATTCTGGGTTTTGGAATTTTCAACCTTTTTGCGCTGGTTTTTCCTCATCTTTTTGGATTTATCTACCTTTGGTCTTTGATGTTGGTGACCTTCGGATGGGGTTTTTGTGTGGCCGTCCTTTTTCTTGATGTTGATGCTATTGCTTTCTATTTGTTAGTTTTCCTTCTAACAGTCAGGCCCCTCTTCTGCAGGTCTGCTGGAGTTTGCTGGAGGTCCATCCCAGATGCTGTTTGCCTGGGTATCACCAGCAGAGGCTGCAGAACAGCAAAGATTGTTGCCTGCTCCTTCCTCTGGAAGCATCCTCCCAGAGGGCCACCCGCCAGATGCAAGCTGGAGCTCTCCTGTATGAGGTGTCTGTCGACCCCTGCTGGGAGGTATCTCCCCATCAGGAGGCACAGGGGTCAGTGACTCACTTGAGGAGGCAGTCTGTTCCTTAGCAGAGCTCCAGCGCTATGCTGGGAGATCTGCCGCTCTCTTCAGAACCAGCAGGCAGGAACATTTAAGTCTGCTGAAGCTGTGCCCCCAGTTGCTCCTTCCCCCAGGTGCTCTGTTGCAGGGAAATGGGAGTTTTATCTATTAGCCCCTGACTGGGGTTGCTGCATTTCTTTCAGAGATGCCCTGCCTGGAGAGGAGCAATCTAGAGAGGCAATCTGGCTCTGGCGGCTTTGGGGAGCTGCAGTGGGCTCTGCCCAGTTCGAACTTCCCTCCACCCAGTTCAAACTTCCCATCTGCTTTATTTACACTGTGAAGGGAAAACTGCCTCCTCAAGCCTCAGTAATGGTGGATGCCCCTCCCCCCACCAAGCTCGAGTGTCCCAGGTTGACTTCAGACTGCTCTGCTGGCAGTAAGAATTTCAGGCCAATGGATCTTAGCTTGCTGGACTCTGTGGGGTGGGATCTGCTGAGCTAGACCACTTGGTTCCCTGGCTTCAGCCCCCTTTCCAGGGGAGTGGATGGTTCTCTCACTGGTGTTCCAGGCACCACTGAGGTATGGAAAAAAAAAAAAAAAAAAAAAAAAAAAAAAAAAAAAAAAAAAAAAACCTCCTGCAGCTAGCTCAGTGGCTGCCCAAATATCAGCCCAGTTTTGTGCTTGAAACCCAAGGCCCTGGTGGCATAGGCACCTGAGGGAATCTCCTGGTCTGAGGGTTGTGAAGACCATGGGAAAAGTGTAGTATCTGGTTGTGAAGACCATGGGAAAAGTATAGTAACACCTGGGAAAAGTGTAGTATCAGCATTGGCCTGAAATTCTCGCTTGAAGTCAACCGAGGACACTCGAGCTTGATGTGGGGAGGGGCATCCACCATTACCGAGGCTTGAGTAGGCGGTTTTCCCCTCACAGTGTAAATAAAAAGTGCACCATCCCTCACGGCATGGTCCCTCATGGCTTCCCTTGGCTAGGGGAGGGAGTTCCTCAACCCCTTTAGCTCCCCAGGTGAGGCAAAGACCCACCCTGCTTCTGCTCACAATCCATGGGCTGCACCCACTGTCTAACCAGTCCCTATGAGATGAACTGGGTACCTCAGTTGGAAATGTAGAAATCACTCGCCTTCTCCTTTGGTCTCACCGGGAGCTGCACACGGGAGCTGTTCCTGTTCATCCATCTTGCCCAGGAATCCCTCTCTACAGTTCTGATGTGCTCAGAAAATCTTCAGATTCCAAGATGCTTTTCTCCAAGCTCAGAGAAAGAAGATAGACTCTATCTGCACAGAGCTTCACTCTGATAATTCGACGGAGAGAATATTGGATTATAAGTCAGGGGTCCTGGGATCCAATCAAAGTTCAATACCTAGCTATATCCCCAGGTTGAGCCACGTTTTCCTTGCTTGTGTTGTAAGAGATTTGGAATAGAATTTCTCTAAAATCTCCTAGAGCTCTCATAGTTTGTGATTCTAAGACTCCAGTCCCTCTAGGGAAGACAGAAAAGAGGCTTGGGAAAAGAGAGAGTGGGAGGGAAGGGATAGAGAGGGTACACATACTAAGCATTCACTTACTAGGCTAATTCCCCAAAGAAAGGCCTGAGTCGGTAAAGCAAAGCAGTCTGGTGTATGAGAAAGAGGCTCCAAAGTCAGACAAGCCCAGGTCTAAATCCTATTTATACCCAAATTTGCTTTGTGGTCTTGGTCAGGCTGTCTGAGATCTATAATCCATGTTGACTAGAGATATCGGTGCATACGTCATAGGGCTGTGGTGAGAATTGCATGAGAAACTCACACACAGTGCTTCTCAGATGGCCCACTACTGCGTGAAAAACACGTAATTCCCTTCCAGTCCTTCACTCCTAGTCATAAGAGGTGAAACAGTACAACGAGAAAGAGCATCTGTGATATTGTGATATAATAAGATTTTTTTGGTCTTAATCCTTGGCTCCTGGCCAAAGACCCTAGAACTCTCGTAATTTCCTAAGTGATAGGAGCCATAGGAGCATCTTTTGTTGTAATATTTGATCTTTGCTCCCAGTTCCTAAAATAGCTCAGACCAATAAAGGTGAAAGGAACATCTTTTGTTATTGTTAACAGGCCCCTTTCAACCACACAGAGTTTATGTTTTACTAAGGTGGCTTTGGAGTAACCCCTGAGGATGGGGAGCTGGTTGCCAGGAAGACCAGCCAAGTAATTAAAAGGTTGAAACTTTCATCCCCAAGCCCTGACCTTTTGGGAGGAAGAGGGACTGCTGGTTGAGTTAATCACCAATGGCCAGTAATTTAATCAGTCATGCGTATATAAGGAAGCCTCTATAAAAACCCTAACTGAAGAGGTTAGAGAGCTTCCAGGTTCCTGAACATATCCAGGTGCTGGTATGCATATGGGATATAGAGTTTAAAAACCCCATCTACCCCTGTAACTTGCCTTATGCATCTGTTCCATTTGGTTGTTCCTAAGTTGTACCTTTTATAATAAACCAGTAAAGAGTATGCACTTCCCTGAGTTCTGTGAGATAATGAGCAAATTGAGGAGAGGGTTGTGCAAAGCCCTGATTTGTAGCCAAGTTGGAGAGAAGTGCACATAACTTAGGAATCACTACTTGTGAATGACATCTAAAGTGGGGGACAGTCTTGTGGCAGCCAAACATTAGCAGCCGAAGGTATCTGAGTCACACAGCACCAAAGTACGTTAGCGATGGTGAATCTATACAGATCTGCAGCAACCTCAATTCTTACCTCCTCAGAAGAATTCAACCAAGGAGGCATAAGACGGAAGGAGATACTGAGGCAAGTTTTAGAACAGGAATGAAAGTGTATTAAAAAGCTTTAGAGCCAGAACAAAAGGAAAGTAGGGCCAAGCGGGTGACTTGAAAGACCACTGCACAGTTTTTACCTTTAACTTACAGTTTTATATATGGGTGTACTTCCGGGGTCTTGTGTTCCTTCTTTCCTGATTCTTCCCTTGGGGTGGGCTGTCATCACACACAGTGGCCTGCTAGCACTTGGAAGGGGAGCATGCACAGTGTGTTTACTGGAGGTGTATGCTAGCTCACTTGAGACGTTCGTCCCTTACCAGTCAAATGTCCCTAGGAGGTCATATACCAGTTAATCTCCACTGTTTTGACTCTTAGTATGTATGCTTGAGCCTACTCATCCAACTCCTGAGATCTTCTCAGGAAACTGCTGATCACCAGCTTCAGGTTTTTACTGTCTTTGGGAGATGACCATTCCCTGGAGCCCGCTGTGACCAATTATTCTTTTAGAGTGACAGTTAACCACCTGACCATCACCTGATGGATACCTGACATTTCTGGTGGTGGGAGGGGCCTTTCCTATCCTGCTGATATCTGACCACCCACCTACCATGACAGGATGGAGCCTTTAATCCATGGAGTCTGTGGTAGCTCAAGGTAGTATCATAACTGAACTGTAGGATACCAAGTTGTTGTCTAGAGAGTCAGAGAATTATTGTGAGTGAAAAGACTGCATGTTTGGTGTCAGAAGTGTTGTGAATGTAGAAAAAATAAGGTTTTTCCTTTTTGTAGCAGCCAGTAACCAAAGTTGGAACAGTTTCAGCAACAAAATACATGATAAGAATTTTGGGCTAAGCATGGTAGCTCATGCCTATAATGCTAACACTTTGGGAGTTTGAGACAGGAGGATCACTTGAGGCCAGAAATTCAGTAGCAGCCTGGGCAACATAGTGAGATACAGTCTATAAATATTAAAAAAAAAAAAAAAAAAAAAAAAAAACTTAGCTGGCGGAAGGCTGAGGCAGGAAAATCACTTGAACCAGGGAAGCGGAGGTTGCGGTGAGCCAAGATTGCGCCACTGTATTCCAGCCTGGGTGACAGAGTGAGACTCCATCTCAAAAATAAAAAAATTAAAATTAAAAAAAAAAAACTTAGCTGGATGCCTGTAGTCCTAGTGACTTGGGAGGCTAACTTGGGAGGGTTGTTTGAGCCTAGAAGTTTGAGACTGCAATGAACTACCATCAAACCACTGCACTCCAGCCTGAGCAGCAGAGCAAGCCCCTGTCTTTAAAATTAATTTAAAAATAAAAAAGTTGGATCATAACTCACAGAATAGAATAAATACCTGTATCTCTGTACCAATAAAAATAAATAATTTAACATATAAACAAATTAAGAAGGGGTTATTCTTTACAGAGCGCTCCAGTTAATAATTTGTGATCTCTCTCCCTGAGTCTCTTTAAACAATAAAATAAAATAATGTGTAATCACTATCATGGACATGATCTATCAATTTTAGCAACATTTGAAGAGATGCCCAAATTAGCAAAATTCATAAAGGGAAAAAATGGTTACTTTATAGTGGATGATATGGTTGGCTGTGTCCCCACCCGAATCTCATCTTGAATTGTAATCCCAATCACCCCCACGTGTCGTAGGAGTGACCCAGTAGGTCACTGAATCATGGGAGCATGAGATCTGATGGTTTTAGAAGCATCTGGCAGTTCCCCTGCCGAGACTCACTCTGTCCTGCTGCCTTGTGAAGAAGGTACTTGCTTTTCCTTTGCTTTCTGCCATGATTGTAAGTTTCCTGAGGCCTCCCCAGCAATGTGGAACTGTGAGTCAATTAAACTTTTCTTTATAAATTACCCAGTCTCCAGTCAGTATTTCTTCATAGCAGTGTGAGAATAGACTAATGAAGTGAAGAAACCCAGCAGACACCAACTTAACCAAACAATCAAGGATAAAATCATCAGAATTAAGAATTAAGACATCATGCCTTTTTTCTTTTGCGACGGAGTTTCGCTCTCATTGCCCAGGTTAGAGTGCAGTGGCCCAGCCTCAGCTCACTGCAAACTTCGGCTCACTGCAACCTCCACCTCGTGGGTTTAAGCGATTGTCCTGTCTCCTTCTGAGTAGCTGGGATTACAGGTGCCCATCACCACACCAAGCTAATTTTTGTATTTTTAGTAGAGACAGGTTTCACCATGTTGACCAGGCTGGTCTTGAATTCCTGATCTCAGGTGATCCACCCTCCTCGGCCTCCCAACATGCTGGAATTACAGGCATGAGCCACCATGCCTGGCCAAGACATCATGTCTTAATCAATGCCAAATCAAGAGACGTTCTACAAAATCACTGACCAGTACTCTTCAAAAGTGTCCAGGTTACAAAAACCAAGGAAAGACTGAGACACTATAACCCGCTGGAAAAAATCAAGGAGACGTGACTACAAAATGTGGGGTCCTGGATTGGATCCTGGGACAGAAAAAAAGGATATTAGATGAAAAACTGGGGAAATCTAAATGAAATCTGTAGTTTACTTAATAGTATTGTACTATACCAATGTTAATGTCCTAGTTTGATCGTTGTACTCTGGTTATATAAGACATTAATATTAGGGCAAGCTGGGTGAAAGGTGTCTGGGAAATCTGTACTATTTTTGTAACTTTGAAAAGCTTGAAATTCTTTCAAAATTATCATATATTTAAAAGTGAGACAGTGTATGGCAGATGCACCTGACACCAATAACCTAACTTATGCATACCCTGAAGAGTGACCCTATGGTCTAAGAAGAATGTGTGTTCAAAGTTCTGTGCTAAGGAATCCAGGAGTGGCCGACCCAGAGATTCACTCCTTATCTATGAAGGATGTTTAAATTCCCTGCCCTTAGAACACAGGTCATACAGGGGATTGAGGCCCTTTGTTTTGGGTTAAATGGAGCTGTCTAGGTAGAGGGTGCTAAGTAAAAAATGCCATGTCAACTGCATGCATTTTACAAATAGTAGAGAGAGGTTCTCCTGTTCAGCCCACCTCCACTGGACCACCCCTGTATGTAAGTACCCCCAGTAAGCCCTATGTCTCATTCACTATCTCTGGGTCTCTTCTTCAGCCTCTCAGACACAGTATCATCCCTATTGTAGTCAATGTAAGGGTCTGGCATGACAGACAGCAATGATCTTTGTCAGTACTACCCAAAGTATGTGAGATCAAACATTTAGAAATTGTTTTAGCAGTAGTTTTATGTCTATTAGACTTTAAAATTTTTTTTTATTGGGGCCGGGGCTTCTGTTTTTTTTTTTTTTCATTTTTTGTTTTTAGTTTTCTGAAACAGGACCTCACTCATGCCCAGGCTGGAGTGCAGTGGCACGATCACTGCTCACTGTAGCCTTGACCTCCCCAGGGTCAAGTGATCCTCCCACCTCAGCCTCCTCCTAAGTAGCTACAGGTGTGTGCCATCATACCCAGCTAATTTTTTTATTTTTTGTAGAGATGGAGTTTTGCCATGTTTCCTAGGCTGCTCTTGAACTCCTGAGCTCAAGCGATCTGCTTGCTTCAGCCTCCCAAAGTGCCGGGATTACAGGTGTGAGCCACCGTGCCTGGCAACCGGGGCTTCCTGAAAAAGTAAAAACTAATAACAAGTAAGAAAGTAGTTGGAAGGGCTCTACTGTGTCATTGTCCCTGAGAAGACTGTCCTTTATTTCACTGACTTTGTGGGAATGGTCATGCCCTCTCTCTACTTACCTATTTGTAACCAACACCAAAAGTGTACCAAATATATTACTCAGCAAGTCCTCAAGAAATGCATCCAAGTGACAAAAGATGACTAGAATCCACATTTCTTCGGCATTAGAAACTTTATAATGCTAAACTTGTATGTGTAGAGGTCTTTGGCCACCATTAGTGTCATGAAAGGTCACTAATACTTACATGTATATACACACACATATATATACACATATATATACACATATATATACACATATATATACACATATATATACACATATATATACACATAAATATACATATATATATATATTTTCTCATTTTTTTTTTTTTTTGAGGCGGAGTCTCGCTCTGTTGCCCGGACTGGAGTGCAGTGGCCAGATCTCCGCTCACTGCAAGCTCCGCCTCCCGGGTTTACGCCATTCTCCTGCCTCAGCCTCCTGAGTAGCTGGGACTACAGGCGCCTGCCACCTCGCCCGGCTAGTTTTTGTATTTTTAGTAGAGATGGGGTTTCACCGTGTTAGCCAGGATGGTCTTGATCTCCTGACCTCGTGATCCGCCCGTCTCGGCCTCCCAAAGCGCTGGGATTACAGGCTTGAGCCACCGCGCTCATATGAAGCCAGGCACAGTGGCTCATACCTGTAATCCCAGCACTTTGAGAGGTTAAGGCTGGCAGATCGCTTGAGGTCAGGAGTTTGAGACCAGCCTAGGAAACATGGCAAAACCCCATCTCTACAAAAAACAAAAATTAGCTGGGTATGGTGGCTAAAAATTAGCCATGCGTGATGGTGCGAACTGTAATCCCAGCTACTCAGGAGCCTGAGGCAGGAGAATTCCTTGAACCCCCAGGCAGAGGTTGTAGTGAGCTAAGATTGCACCACGGCACTCCAGCCTGAGCAGCAGAGTGAGACTCTGTCTCAAAAATAAATAAATTAAATAAAGAAATAAATAATGATTAAGCAACAAAGATATCTTAAAGAGTTGGAGTCAAACCAAGCCTGGAACTTTTCGTTTTGTTTTACAAATTTTATTCCAGCACTCAATCCTTAACCAAGTGTAACTACCTTTTAACTCTGATAATGCAGCAGTTAAATTGGAATTTGGATCTCTGACTTATAAAAAATAGCACATTTCTAGTTTTGAAAAGGGCTTTTTCTTTAAAAAATAATAATTTGAAGGACAATGATACACTTGTTGTATTCTTTGAATAGACAATAAATAAAATTATAACATTGCTTTCTTCCCCTCCACTTCTTTCTCCTCTTCTACCTCTGCTATACAAATTTTCAAAAAATATAACATCAATGTGAAATAGAAATGTTGCCATCCACTGTGAAGCAATGAAGTACAGTGTTCATTAAACCCACCAATCCAGATAGAACCCTGAAATAGATTGTGGAAGTCGTGGATTCATCTGCATAAAGCCTTTTCCTTTCCCCTATTCTGGTAAGAGAAGCCCTCACCTCTATGGGAAACAGGGAACATATCTCCCTATTCAGAAAGACTGCAGGGATGGGAAAGTCACCCAACTTTGGCCAATCAGGCTCATTCTCAGGACTTGTGCTGTACCCTTTCTCTAACAAACTGTAGGCTGTCGCACAAACAGTATATCCCTGGAGCACTGTAGGGTATCATGTATTTTACCAGAGGAAAGACATTTCTAGAGAATAAAGGCAACATAGGGAAAAGCAGAGTCAAGACATGTAGAGAGAGGAGATTGGACAGTTGGGGAGGAGAAAGAGAGCCAGAGTAAAAGACAGACAGGAAACAAGACTGAGAAAAAGACAAGACAGAGAAAAAGAGAGGAAACAAGAAAGCAGAACAGAGAGGCTGAGGTTTTCAATAATGACATGTGGCACAAGAACCCCCATCTCTATTGGAAGTCAGCAACTCTTCTGGACCCTTCAGTTACACGCCCAAGGATATCCCAATTTTTCTTCAGCTTGTTGAGGTTGTCATTCTGTCATTTAAAAAAAAAAAATCATGTTGATGAACATGACCCCTTTATGTGTCTAATCAAATGAAAGAAGGGGCTAAGCTCTATAGCAACTGTTCTTGCCTTGACATTTGAATATACCTTTGAGCATGCAGCAGATCAGTCCAGTGAAATAGAAACTGGGACTCAGTTATAAGCTTTCCAGACAGGGCTTGTGCTACACAGGATTTCTAAGAAAGTAAATTTGACTTTGATGTTAGTTCCTCTTTAGTGTTCCCCCATATGACCAGATTCTCACTGCTCATGTGCAAGGGAGAGAAAAATCATCCGATATGTTTCATTAATGTTTAAAATTTAATTAACTTACAGCTTACTCCTTCTGGTAACATAGCTGCATTTCACAAGGGTCAAGATCAATGTTTAATCTAAAGAAATGAATCTCTAACGCCGAAATCATGAGGACAGTGGTGCATGGATGAGGAAGCTATTTTCTGTCAAGGAAATTATCCTGCTATTCACATGAGGATACAAGTGACATTTTAGGTATCAGAAGCTTGTGCATCTCTTTAAAATCCAGATACGTGATCATGCAAAGGATCGACTCATTTTTCTTTTCTTAGAGTAGAATGAGGCATACAAGTTCAAAAAATAATTTAGAATTACTTCCATCAAATTCCTTCAAAATCCAAAGATATTAATGGCCCAATCACACTTGACAAACTGCCCTCAGGGACTTTTACCAGCAGGCTATTCTTGACTATACGGGTGCATAAGATATCAGGAGATAAATGTTCAGGCCTTAACTGTTCTTAATCAAAATAAAACCACATCCATGATTTCTGTTCATTCAAGTTACAATTTGTGCTGACAGGACACTAAACAGATACCTACTTTACACAGTGAAATAATTAGAATATCTAGTAAAATTTTAAAAAGCATTAACCATCTGAACTTCTGAAGAAGGTGAAGAATACTCTAGATTTCTTTGGAAAAATTTCCTTCATTCACTTTCAGCTCTTTTGAATGGCCTCCCCTCCGTCTGGTCTCTACCTTTTTCCCTTTCACTTCCTCCATATTCCATTGTTTTGTTTTGTTTTGTTTTGTTCTTTAAAGACAAGGTCTTGCTCTGTTACCCAGGCTGGTGTGCAGTGGTGCAATCACAGCTCACTGCAACCTGGAACTTCTGGGCTCAAGCGATCCTCCCACCTCAGCCTCCCTAGTAGCTGCAACTGCAGGCACATGACACCACACCTGGCTAATTTTTTTTTTTTTTTTTTTTTTCATTTTTGTAGAGACAGGATCTCCCTAGCTCTAGGGCTAGGCTGGTCTCGAACTCCTGGCCTCAAACCATCCTGCCGCCTCATCCATTCTTTCTTCATTTGTTCTTCCTTTTCTTTTCCATCCATCATCCCTTCTTCCTGCCTCCTTCAATCAATTACTTAGTTAATGTTTGTTGGGAAGCTAGTCAGTTCCAGGCACTGGGCTAAACACAAACATGAAAAGATGGGGTCCTCACTGTTGTCCTTTTCTGTTGTTGAGTAACCAATCACCCACAAATCTAGCAGCTTAAACCAACACACATTTATTACCTCCCCACTCAGTATATCAGAGAACAGCCTGGTGTGACAGGAATCTCTGCTCAGGGTCACCGATGGCCGGTATCCAGGTGTCAGCTGGGCTGGGAACTCAGGTGCAGGCTCTAAGGAGAAATCCACGTCCAAATCCATTCAGGTTATGACAGAGGTTAGTACCCTGCAGTTACAGGACTGAAGTGCTTTCCATCCGAGATCCGGGACCTCCCTCAGCTCTTTGAAGCCACCCACATTCCTTTTCCCATGGCTCCTCAATCTTTAAGCAGTAATAGTGCCAAATGACTATTGTGCTTCAAACCTGACTGCCTCTATTACCACCAGCCAGAGAAAGTTCTATTTTTAAAGATGTATGTTATTACATTAGGCCCACCGGGCTAATCCAGGCTAGTCTCCCTCTATAACAAAACATAATCTCAAGCATGATAGCACATTCTGAAGTCCCAGGGACTCGGGAGGCACTTCATTGGGGGCCACTTTAGAACTTCTGCCTACACGTCTCCCATCAGGTGCTCACACACTGGTGAGCACGGGCAAACGATAGCACTGCAATAAGATAATTGTACAAAAGAGAGTGTGGTTAACAAAATGTCACACATACATACAATAGAATACTATTCAGCCATAAAGGAAGAAAATTCTGACATGCTGCAACATGGGTGAACCTTGAGGACATTATGCTAAGTGAAATAAACCTATGATCCCACTTATATGCAGTACCTAGAATAGGTAAATTCATGGAGACAGAAAACAGAATAGAGGTTCCCAGGCATTGGCAGGAAGAGGAATGAAGTTATTGTTTGATGGTTATAGAGTTCTGTTTGGGATAATGAAAGTGTTCTGGAAATGGATAGTGGTGACAGTCACACAGCATTGTGAATGTACTTAAAAGTACTGAATTGTATACTTTAAAATGGTTTACATGGTAAACTTCATGTTCTGTATATTTTACCATAGTAACATAAAATTAAAATGTTGAAAAAATAGACTGGAGGCATAAGAAAAGAACAGCATAACTTGCTTCCTGAAAGAGTAAAGTGTCAGATTGGGCAGGAGATAAGATCAGATGGGTGTGGGTGAGAAGGGTGTGGACTGTGTGGTGGGAGGAACAATGTCATAATTTCAGTTCCCATTTTGGTCACCACACAGCTAAAGTAACTGGTTAATTTTGTCCAAACATGCCTTCCTTTCTTGCACTAACTGCCTGGAAAGCAAACCTTATTTAGCAATCACTAATAGTCCTGGAACTTTGAGTGTTAATGATAGAGGTGTGAATCAAGTAGCTGCTATTTATTCAGTGTCACATCGGTGACCCCAAGTTCACCTTGCTTCTAGGAAATAGCAAGAAGGAAACACAGAGACTGAACACTGCTGAGCGCTGCGCTTCCTTAGACAGCTTCAATGCCTCACAAAGACAATGCAAGTTAAGGAGCCATGAAACTGTTTTCCCCAGTTTTACCAATAAAACATTTGGGTCGTGAAAGTTTGAATAATTGTCCACATGTCAGGTAACAAGGAAAGTAAAGTACCTTCCCATGTTAGGGTCTTGTAATATGCTGTTCCCTCTACTTGGAATGCCTGTCTACTTTCTCATCCTGTCACCACCACCACCACCATCCACACACACACATCTGCTTAACATTCTGTATCTGATTCCTACCCATTAGTAAGCAAGGCTACCATGTTCAGCTTTATAGATTGTGTGCTGCAAAAGTCCCAGGATCACCATTCACATAGATTGCAATGTATGCCCTTGGAGTTGTGCAGTGCCCAACCTGCACAAACATACATGGCAAACCTTCCTCTCTCTCTCTCTTTTTTTTTTTATTTTATTTTTTTTATGGAGACGGAGTCTCGCTCTGTCACCCAGGCTGGAGTGCAGTGATGCAGTGATGCAATTTCGGCTCACTGCAACCTCCGCCTCCTAGGTTCAAGTGATTCTCCTGCCTTGGCCTCCTGAGTAGCTGGAATTACAGGTGCCTGCCATCATGCCCAGCTAACTTTTGTATTTTTAGTAGAGATGGGGTTTCACTACGTTGACCAGGCTGGTCTTGAACTCCTGACCTCAAATGATCTGCCAGCCTCAGCCTCCCAAAGTGCTGGGATTACAGGTGTGAGCCACTCTGCCCTGCCCATACATGACAAACCTCTCTCAAAGTTTTGGCTTAGGTGTACTTCCAGAGGTGGGCCAGGTTAGGTCTTCTCTCATATGCATCTGTATTCTCCTTTAAAGTGTCTAGTAAAAGCCCGCTTAAATAGTTATTTGCATAATTAATATTTTATATATGACTTCCCTGCTAAACTGTAAGTTCAACAAAGGGAGAAATCACACATCTGCTTAACTCTTTTTGAACAAAGAAATAAGATAGAGCTGGGTTTATGTGAGTTCAAAGCAAGGATCTTTCAACTGTCACTTACTGGTGCCTGTGACTGATGCATAAAAAGATATGGAACCCAAAGAATAATGTACTAACTCTTTAAAACTTAACTCTTGCTATTATTTCTTCTTTCTGTAACATGTTAGTTTTTTTTTTTTTTTTTTTTTTGCAATTTTACTAAAGGTGTCCATAATGATGTTTAGCATGCCTATATTATCTGCTAAGGGGGCATTCTACAGAGCCACATTTTATACTAGGTAACTTTACTGAATTGAATGGTGTCCCCCCAAAATTCATGTCTGCTTGGAACCTCAGAAATGGGACCTTATTTGGAAATAGGGTTTTTGCACTTATAATTAGTTAAGACAAGGTCACAATGGATTAGGTGGCCCTAAATCCAATGATTGGTGTCTTAGAAGAGGAGACAGAGATTCAGGCACAACAACACTGGGGAAGGAAGACAGGAGGGAAGGAAGGGAAAGAAGGAGGGAAGAAGGCCATGTGATGACAGAGGCAAAGACAGGAGTGACTCAACTGCAAACTAAGGAACAATACTTGCCAGCAACCACCAGAAGCTAAAAAGAGACAGGGAAGGACTTCTCTAGAGCCTTTGGACAGAGAATGGTCCTGCCTACAACTGAATTTTGGAGTTCTAGCCTCTGGAACCATAACAGAATAACTTTCTGTTGCTTTAAGCCACTCAGTTTCCAGTTATTTGCTAAAGCAACCCTACTTAGGATCAAAATAATGCTAGGTGCTATAACAAATAAACCTCCAATTTTTAGTAGCTTAATGATAGAAATGTGAGACTCAGCGGTTATAGCCTACAGCAGGTGTTCCAGGTATATTGGTGGCTGTCCTCCACATGGTGATTCAGTGATCCAGGCTTTTTAAATCTTGTGTTTCCACCACTTTCTAGGGCCCCTTTGTCTACAGAAAGGGGAAAAGAGAGTTTAAAACACATACCAGCTTTTTAAGTTGCCTTGACTTAGACGTGACAAAAATTTCTGCTCACATTCCTTTGGCAAGAACTGGTTAAATGGCCCCACTAGATAAAAGAGTAAATACAAGTGCTTTTGAGTGATAATTCTATATTGTGGAAGGGGAACACCACATTTTGCTGGGCAATTTGCCATCTCTACTACACTGCCCTCCCAACCTCAGTTGATGTGGTCAGTCTGAGGAGTAACTTCATGCTTGGCATCAAACAATGAGCTTGATTAATCATATTCTCATTTTTTGGAATTTTGTTTTTGAACTTTAGAGAGAAGATCAGGTGTGGTGGCTCACGCCTGTAATCCCAGCACTTTGGGAGGCCGAGGCAGGCAGATCACTTGAGGTCTGGAGTTCGAGACCAGCCTGTCCAACATGGTGAAATCCTGTCTCTACAAAAATACAAAAATTAGCTGGGCATGGTAGTGTGCACCTGTAGTCTCAGCTACTCGGGAGGCTGAGGCAGGAGAATCGCTTGAACCCAGGAGGCAGAGGTTGCAGTGAGCTGAGATTGCACCACTGCACTCCAGCCTGGGTGACAGAGTGAGCTCTGTCTCAAAAATTAAAAAAAAGAACCTCAGAAAGAATTTAGCACTTAATCGTTCTCTTACATTATAGCTTTTGGTTTGAATTTTTTAACCTCTTGCCTCAACTTCTTCCCAATCCCTGGGATCAGAGACTGTACCTGATTCATCTTTATATCTAACAAAATGTCTCGCCCAATGATTTACAGATGGCAGGATTTCACACATATTAGTATATGCATGCCTATATGAATGTATGAATTAGGAAGCATTAAGAGTAAAGAGTTATGGTACCTATAATTTTAATGTAGGTGATCTAAGTGACCATACTCAACTGTACTTAAAACATTATTTTATGGGGCTTGTACAGTGACATTTCTCCATTTGTAAAGAAATCAATCGCCAGATTCTAATTCTCAGTGTTTGACATGCTCTGTATTCAACAGTGCAGAACTATGTGTCAGAGGAAGTGATCACTCTCTATTTACATGCAACTTACTCAGGATTTTGCACAACAGTTTCACACTTGTCAATGCTAACGTGTCCTCAGCAAACAGCCACATCAGATGAATTATGGTTTTCTTCTCACGCTCAGAGCAGCGATAACCCATGGCCACGTCTAGTTAGAGCCTACAATCGTTAACTATCATTACAAGAGACTCAGCCTTAACACGAAAACATTTCATCAGCTCTTTGGCAAAAGGCTAAAATATCTGGGTTACTCGGTGTCATATCCAATTTTGTGTACTTCTGTGGGATTGCTAGAAGCAAAGTGAAGTTATTGGGGACTGTGAAGTATAATAAATGGACTCCCAGACAAGCTCCTTCAATGTCAGGGAACTGGGTATGTGTGTTATGAAATTAAAAGTATATAGATATATATACAGATATTTATACTGTTGTAAATCAAGGTATATTCTTTCTTAGCTAAATTGAGATTTGCTTATAGATCTGCTCTTTTCTGCACGGAAGAGGTTGAGCTTTGCTTGTTTTCTTCCCCTCAAGAGCAGCACTGTATGATGCCACATAATTCCTAGAGATATCAGAAAGTAATCTTCTCTGTTCCCTTATGAGTGTCAAGAGCTAATCCCTGGGGGAAAGGGAAGAATTTTGAGATTTATCTGCTGTCTTTTTTAAACACTTTGCAAGTGAATTATTGCAATCTGCATGCGGCGCTCAAAATGACAACTCTCACTAAACACTAACCATCATTCAATTGCTGAAGAAGAGGGCAAAGAAATATGACCGGTATAAAATGGGAGTCTTTTTCTTGAAGCCAAGAGAAGAAGAAGTTCATATAATTGTTCAATTCTGCCACAAGTCATTACATCGGAAGTGAAAAATTTAATCAAAGAAGGGACAGAGTGAAATGGGGGTATCTGACATGTTTTATTTTCACCAGTAGGACTGACACATTTTAATAGGATTAAATGGCTGAGATTTCTTATGGTCAGGAAGTCTCCTTGAACAACAAAGAGAAAATTTAGGTTGTCAGTCTTAGATACTTTTTGTCACTACCTCTATACTTTAAAATCTATAACCAAGGGGAATCTAAAGGATAATTTTAAATGATCCTTAGTGGAACAATACTGGTGATCTCTTTTTTTATACCACGTAAAGGGAGGGAACTTTGCTCTTACCTGCCCAGTAGAAATAGCCCAACCATTCCTGCAATTAAAACTGAGAAAATTTAGTCTGATTCAGTGACACTATAGGAAGGAAAAGGAGAAAAAAAAAAAAAAAAAAAAAGCAATTACTCTAAAAACAGTAAAATTTACTCATGATAAATTGTCCTAGTGATATCACCTGTACTCAGGAAAGAAATATGACAAATGATAGATTCTTTTTCTTGTTTCCTAGGAGAAGGAAGAATAGCATATTTAAACATCACGACAATAACAAATTTTATAGTAATAGAATTTTTTAGAGATATCTAAAGATAGTACCCCATTTGAGTAGCACATATCAGGCACTGCTCCAGGCACTTTCTGTCCGTTATCACTGATATGCACCATCAACTAATAATAAGAATGGCTATATTACTATTCCCAGCTTACAGAAGAGGAAACTGTTGGTCAGTGAAGATCAGAAATGTGTCCAGAACATCACAGCTAGTAATTTGTGGTGCTAGCATTTTGTGATACTCAAAGCTGTGCTCTCTCCATCATATTATAGTAATTCCCAACACACTGGCCCCAGCATCATAGAAACAATCTAGGGTGAATCTTAGCTACACTACACAGAGCTAGATGGATAGAGGGAAACTTCTAGACATGATCTTCCCCTTTGTATGGGGTTCAGAGTTTCAGAACCATGCTCATATGAGCAAAATGAAAAACCATATTTGGGTAACTGACTTATATACAAATTAAACTGATAGTCAGGTGTCCCCACACAAAATACCTCCTGTCATTACGCTACTACCATGGAAATACAAGCTTTTCCTTTTTTAGGCTGCCTGTTATTTCCATGTGAGCCTTTATGTGTGGGTTCTCAACATGGCTCATATTCTCTCATTGCTGGTGTCCTGCTGCAGAGGGGCATAAACTATAGGAACCCAAATCATGTATAAAAGTGCTATATTGGCTGGGCACAGTGGCTCACGGCTGTAATCCTAGCACCTTGGGAGGCCAAGGCGGATGAATCACAAGAGATCGAAGCCATCCTGGCCAACATGGTGAAACCCCGTCTTTACTAAAAATACAAAAATTAGCAGGACATGGTAGTGCTCACCTGTAGTCCCAGCTACCTGGGAGGCTGAGGCAGGAGAATCGCTGGAACCCAGGAGGTGGAGGTTGTAGTGAGCTGAGATTGCACCACTGCACTCCAGCCTGGTGACAAAGGAAGACTCTGTCTTAAACAAACAAACAAACAAATAAATAAAGTGCGATTTTATTTCTCTGTTCTTTGGAAATTTCATTTTCCTGATCTTTTTGTTGCAGCTTCCCTCACCTCTCCCTCTCCCTCTTTTACAGTGCACTCCTTTTTGTCTACTGGTGTCTCTACCAGCCCTGAAAATTGAGAACCCTTGGGAATTTGTCACGGGGCTCTGGACTCATTCCATCATCCAAACAAAAATGGTTTTCTTCTAAAATATAGTGGCTCTGCATTTGAAGTCTTCCTGTCTGCCTGGATTAATCATTTTCTTGAGTTTGTGTGATAATTTTACATCTTTTCTAGCTGAGTTGACCTGTGTTGACAGATGAAAGCATTTTTGGTCACATCCTGTCTCCTTTAACCTTCATTCATATAACTATGCTTTCTGGTGCCTATGATCTCAATGCTTCTTCTACATACCTCTCTCCACTATCTTGGCTTTCTCTCTTATCTAGATTGTCTATCAAACCACCCTGTTATCTGCTTGACCATATGTATTCCTACCTCTACCAAACAGAAATCTTCTTACAGCTGTGTCTAATTTCAAAAGAGAAATATTTGCCATTAATACCACCATGAAGAAGTTCCTAAGCAACCCAATAAAAAATCCACAAACTATCTTTTTAAAAAAAATCCACAGACTTTGGTGTTGCTGAGAGCCTTTACTGGAAGAATTCCCGACGTTGAATCTGAACACTGGCCACTACTTTGGCTTCCTGAGCAGTATTCTGCATGTACATGTCAGCTGAGACATCCTCTTCCAACCACTCTAATCAGATTGACTTGTTCCAAAAAAAAAGGCCCTCGTAAGAAAAAAATTCAAATGGTCTTCTTCTCTCTTTCCTCCTCCTTCCTTTTCTTACTTTTGTGTGTAATCTGTACTCTCTGCAAAATACCTAACATCTACTTTGCTGTTGTGTTATGTGTCTCTTTTTATGTATAAGTTTTATATCCCAACTAGACTAATGACTTCTTTAGGGAAGCAACATTGTCCTATAATCTTTATGCTCCCAATACTGGTCTAGCATGAGAAAAAAGAGATACTCAAAAACTGTTCTTTAATTTTACTTAAATTTTCTCTGCAGGTAGATTTTGACTTTTTATAGCATCATTAGTTACTTTTGGTACTCTGAGGAGGAGCAAATTCTGCAAAATCCAAAAGCTTTTATTCATCATGTGGAATTTAAGAAAAAGAAAAACAAAGGTGTGTCTGGGGACTGGCTGAGAAGAAGTGGCATTTAAATTTTTTCCACTAATCCCAGTATTGGCACCAAGTTAATATTTAGTTTCTGGAACTCTCATTTCACTTGAGTTCCATTACTCTTGCTTTCTCATCAAAAATGTGAATTCCCTATAGGATCATGCAGAACAGACACTTAAAATTTACTCATGAACTTCCTAATTCCAAGCAGTAGTCACAACAGTTAAAAATTTTCATTGTGAAATCTTAGAAAACAAAGATAATATCTAATCAAAACTATATAAATACTAAAGAAATCATAAAATGTACATTTTATCTATCTGCAATAAATTTAACAAACATTAAGTAAAAATATAGTCACTTTTCTTGTCATTTTAATCTCTAACAAGTAGATTTTAATATATTCACTAAATGATTCAGGCAACTATACTACATAAATTCAAGATAGCTAAACTATAAACTTACATAGCTAAATTTTTGTTTTCTTTAAGATGGGTTCTTGTTCTGTCATTTAGGCTGGAGTGCACTGGTGCAGTCACGGCTCACTGTAGCCTCAACTTACTGAGCTTAGGTGATTATCCCACCTCAACCTCTTGAGTAGCTGGAACTACAGCTGCATGCCCAGCCAATTTTTTGTATTTTTAGTAGAGATGGTATTTTGCCATGTTGCCCAGGCTGGTCTTGAACTCCTAAGCTCAAGTTGTTTGTCCACCTTGGCCTCTGAAAGTGTTGGGATTATAGATGTAAGCCACTGCGCCTGGCCAATAGGTAGATCTTGTTGTATATTAACTTTAAATTTTTTTTTTAATGTGCTATCCTAATAAATGTTATTTGCACTAGCTGTCCCATTCTCTAATAAGAGTTAGTATTAAAGTTTCCATACTTTATGCCATGTAATATATACCCCTACCCACCTAATCAAAAGTAATATGTATACAGCTCAAAAATCATTATTTCAATAACCAAAAATAAAACCCTCCTTCTCCTCTTTTCTGTCATTCCTTGTTACTTAACCAAGGATAAAGATTATAATATAGAAATTATCTTTGCAGTTTTTCTATCCTCAGAAGTTTTAGATATTTAGTATCTCAAGGCCCTTTTAAAATAAGTATCTTATGGGTTTATTTCCTGGATGTAGATAATCTACATCAAGGGTTCTCTTTGTCAACAATTTTTTTCTGACTTTTTCTACACAGAGAGACCTTGCAGTCAATATTTAAAGCATATTATATCTAGCCACACTCAATGCACGTTTTATCCCAGCATTATACCTTGAGTGCAGTATGGTAACGAATGAATGAATCCACCATATACGTCATTGATTAACATTCATCCATTTATTGATTGATTGATTGATTGATTGATTGATTTTGAGATGGAGTCTTGCTCTGTTGCCCAGGCTGGAGTGCAGTGGTGCAATTTCGGCTCATTGCAAGCTCTGCCTACTGGGTTCACGCCATTCTCCTGCCTCAGTCTCCCGAGTAGCTGGGACTACAAGCGCCCGCCACCACACCTGGCTAATTTTTTGTATTGTTAGTAGAAACGGGGTTTCACCGTGTTAGTCAGGATGGTCTCAATCTCCTGACCTCGTGATGCGCCCGCCTCAGTCTCCCAAAGTGCTGGGTTTACAGGTGTGAGCCACTGCACCTGGCCCCATTTATTTATTTAACTAATAATAATTGAGAGTACTATAGGCCAGGTAGTCTGCTAGATAGTGAGCAAACAAAGGTGCAAAAAGACAAGAGACAGAAAGCAATCTAAGTGACTCAGTAAGTAAATAGGAGGGACAATTAACTTAACCTTGTAGGGGGCGGGGTGTGGAGGTTAGGAGGTTTGACAAAGGAAGCTTCCTAAGGGAAGAGATCAAAGCAGCAATCTGGAGATTGAGCAGGAATTATCCTGGGAAGTAGAAGGAGGGAGTAATAATAGCTAACACTTACACTGTCTCCTCTGAGCCAGGTATTGTTCTTTACGTACAGTAACTCATACAGTCTTCAGAACAACCAGGCAATATAGGTACTGCTAAAACACATTATAGACAAGGCTACTGCCCCACGCAGAAATTAAATAACTTGCTTGAGGTCATGCAACTGGCAAATGAAGAATCAGATTTCAAGCCCAAGCATCTGACCCCAGAGTCCTGTCTTTTCCAGGAGAGATAACAGAGGCCCAGCCGCAAGGGTAAAAAGAATAATAATAGACCTTACATTTACTGAGCACTAGCCCAAGCCCCCAACATGCATGATTGCATTTATTCCTCATACAATTGTATGAATTAAGTGCTATTTGTGTCATCATTGCAAATGTAGATTCAAAGGCTTAAAAAGATTGAGTAACCATAATGAGCTACCCCTTTACATCCACTCGGATGGTTATAATTTAAAAAAATAGAATACAGCAAGTGTTGGCAAAGATGTGGAGAAATTAGAACACTTGTACATTTTTGCTGGGAGTGTTAAATGCTGCAGCCACTGTGAAAAATAGTTTGGCAGTTACTCAATAAGTTAAACATAGAATTACCATATGACTCAGTCATTCTCATCTTGAGTATATACCCAAAAGAACTGAAAACAAGTGTTCAAACAAAAACGTTCATGGAATGTTAATAGCAACACTATTCATAACAGCCAAAAGGTGGAAACAACTCAAATGTCTATCAACTGATGAATGGATGATCAAAATGTGGTATGTCCATACAATGGAACTTTATTCAGTCATGAAAAAGAACTAAGTACTGATACATGCTATAACATGGATGAATCTTAAAAACATTATGCTCTGTGGCTGCTGTTTTGCACTGAAAAAGAAATTATACTAAGTGAAAGAAACCAGATACAGAAGACCACATATGGTATGATGCCATATATATGAAATATCCAAAGCTGTGAAATCTATAAAGACAGAAAACTTATTGGACCAGACATAATGGCTTATGCTTATAATTCCAGCACTTTGGGAGGCTTGAGGTCGGGAGTTCAAAACCAGTCTGGTCAACATAGCAGGACTCCATCTCTACAAAAGAAATTTTTTGAAGAAAATTAGCCAGGTGTGCTGACATGCACCTGTAATCCCAGCTACTTGGGAGGCTGAGGCAGGAAGATTCCTTGGGTCTAGGAGTTCAAGGCTGCAGTCAGCCATGATTGCACCACTGCACTCCAGCCTGGGCAACAGAGCAAGACCCTGTACCCAGAAAACAAACAAACAGATTATTGGTTGCCAGGAACTGGAGGGATGGGGAATAGAAAGTAATTGCTTAATAGGTACAGGGTTTCCTTTTGTGGTGGTGAAAATATTCTGGAACTAGATACTGGTGATGGATGTACATTCTTGTTTTTTGTTATGTGTATTTTATCACAGTTTTTAAAAGTAAAAAAAAAAAAAAGTTGAGTAATTTGTTCAAGGTTGCCCAGCATAGCTTGGAAAAGGTGGATTTGAATTCATGCAGGAAGGACACATTTCAGGAATTTGAAGTTGTTTAATATGATTGCATTGAAGTATATGCATGTAGGTGGAAGAGAAGAAAAAATGGCAAAAGTTGAGGCAAAAGTAGGAATCAGAGTCTTTGTCATGAAGACACCTTTTAAAGTGAACGGAGACAACTGTCGAGGCACTGACACAGGAATAGGGAGGCTGAGGATGAGAGAAGGGCACCAACCCCTCACTGAAGTCAGAGTGCTCCTCCCTAGATGAACTGTGTCTTCTGGGTGTCTGAATAGAGAAAGTGACCACTGACACAGAATAAGTGCCACAGTTGGCCAACATCCATCCCCCCACTCCCAACCTAACAGTGAAAATAGAGATATTCATTTCTATACCTCAAATACCTCTTTTGTAAAAGAGAGATAATAAAAGTTCCTGTTTCATAAACTTACCAAAAGGATCAAATGAGTCAATATATGCAAAATTCTTGGAACAGTGCCTTGCACAAAGTCAACACCATAGAAATGTTTGCTATTATACTTTTGTTATTGTTACCTCGATGGTTTCCATAAAGTGTCCCTCAGACCTTTTCATTTTTATCATGTATGATAAAACCAGGTGCTGTCTTATCTGGAATGTTTGCCCAAGCACTTTACGTTTGGTTAACGCAGGATGAATCATTGAAACCTGACCTCATGGGAAATAGCATTATCTACCATTTCATCTGTATTTTGCAACTGTAACATACATTTCCTTCCCAGTTGCTTTGAATACAGAGAGAAAAAAAATTCTTCTCAGACTTCTTTGTACTTGTCCACAAATAATTTAGTGGTGCTAATTAGGATCGTCCTAAAAAAATTTTAATACAATGCAATAAAATAAGAAACTAAATGATATTTTAGACTTTAAGCAAAAATGCACACTTTTTATCATTACAAATATTGCATACACATTATGCTGTTTCATACAAATTCAAAATCACAGAGGACAAAGGCAAAGAAAAAGAGACGTTTTTAGATTCTGTAACTGTCCATCATGCTTTAGAACTTCCTGCACCAAGATTCACTAATCACCTCTCACTGATCAGTCCTCATTATGTAAAATGTGTATCAGTGAAATGTGAAAATGAGCCCTCTTTCACTGTAACCAGGCCTGCGGAAAGAATTTTACATCTTGACATTTGAGGCTCTTTACTAATGACAACAGTGTGATAAACAGTTCATTAATCCTATTTATCAGGCTGAGAAATAAGCCAAAATTGCTATAGGCAAGTAATACTATACAGGAGTTTTTAAAAAACAAGGAGGTACTTTAGGCTTCTTTAATCTAAACCAAGGACTTAGTTTTTTTTCTGTAAAGGGTCAGTGAGTAAATATCTCTGGTCTTGTCAGTCATCACAACTCTATCATAACTACTCAACCCTGCCACCATAATGTGAAAGTTGCCATGGACATTGTGTATACAAATGGGCCTGGCTGTGTTCCAATAAAACTTTATTTACACAGGCTACAACATGTATGAATCTGAAACCATTATTGGTTTAACCATTAGCTAAGTGAAATAAGCTAAACACAAAAGGACAAATATCGTATTCATTCCATTTATTTGAGGCATCTAGATTTAGCAAATTCATAGAGATGGAAAGTAGAATGGTGGTTGCCAGAAGCTGGAAAGAGAGGGAAATGGGGAGTGAGTGTTTAATGGACCCAGAGTTTCTGATTGGGATGGTGAAAAAGTTCTGAGGCCAGGCACGGTGGTTCACGCCTGTAATCCCAACACTTTGGGAGGCCAAGGTGGGTGGATCACCTGAAGGTAGGGAGTTTGAGACCAGCCTGGCCAAGATGGTGAAACCTCGTCTCTACTAAAAATACAAAAATTATCCAGGCATGGTGGCAGATGCCTCTAATCCCAGCTGCTCAGGAAGTTGAAATTGGAGAATCGTTTGAACCCGGGAGGCAGAGGCTGCAGTGAGCCAAGATTGCACCACTGCACTCCAGCCTGGGCGACAGAGTGAGACTCTGTGTAAACAACAACAACAAAAAGTTCTGGAGGTGAGTAGTGGTAATGGTTGCATACCCCTATGAATGTACTTAATGCCACTGAACTATACACTTAAAAATGGTTAAAATGATAAATTTTAAGTTATGTATATTTGACTACAGTTTTTAAAAAAGATATATTTACAAAAATAGGCAGTAGGCCTAAATGCAATAGCTTGCAGATCCTTGATGTAAACTTTCTTGTCCTGCTCACTATACTTCTTCCTTTGCCTCATACCTCTTCGTAGTTGCTGTTGTTGTTGCTATTGCTGCTCTTCATTTCATTTCTTGATTAGCATGTGCAGCCAAAATGTTGCCTTGTGTGCAGTGGAAAAGAAAACCATTTGCACTCTTTGAGGGCTACAGTTCTGTCTAAAGGTTGTTCATTCTGGAGCTCATAGCTTTAGCAGATGCAGATGTAGAACTATAAATATAAAGTATGCTGTTCTGTACTTTCAAAATGGCCATAGTGATACAAAAACATTTCAGGACAGACGGGCTGATTTCCACTTTTTCTGGTGGGAGTCTAAAAAGTCTTCACTTTTGTTTCTCAATGGCCAGTAGCACAGATTAGAGTGCTGGTGTTAAGAGCGCACCTGTCAACCATGGATGTCAAGAGCTTTTCTCTATGTGAAGGTTTTGGCTCTTGTACAAGTTGAACCCTCAGCCTTGACTGATCTCTCTGTTTTAATTGAGTAGGTCAATTGATCATAAATCAATTGGGAGGCCAAGATGGGAGGATCACTGGAGCCCAGGAGTACAAAACCAGACTAGGCAACATGGCGAAACCTCATCTCTACCAAAAAAAAAAAAAAAAAAAAAAAAAAAAAAAAAATTAGCCAAGTGTGGTGGCACACACTTGTAGTCCCAACTCCTTGGCGGGCTTAGGTGGGAGGTTTGTTTGAGCCCAGGAGGTCGAGGCTGCAGTGAGCCAGGATTGCGCCACTGCACTCCAGCCTGGGTGACAGAGCCAGACTTTGTCTCAAAAAAAAAAAAAAAAAAAAAAAAAAAAAAAAAAAAATAGCTGACTGCAGTGGTGCATGCCTATAGTCCTAGCTACTTGCGAGACTGAGGCCAGAGGCTTCCTTAAACTCAACCTTATAAGTTAAAGTTACAGTGAGCTATTATTGCACCACTGTGTAGCACCCTGGGTGAGAGTGAAACTCTGTCTCTTAAATTAAAAAATAAAATTAAAAAAAAGGATTCCTTCTTTACTATTAACTTGAATCTAGTGCACCAAAATTCATGACCAGAGAGTTGGCCAAGGTAAGCTACCTTTGATGGAGCTGAAACCACAATGGTAATAACTTCTATATCTTTAATGAAATGAAAATTATGTATTGATCTCAGAAAATAAAGCTCTAACAAAGCTATTAATTTCAAAAGGATTTTTTTTTTTTTTAGATGGAGTTTTGCTCTTGTTACACAGGCTGGAGTACAATGGCACAATCTCGGCTCACTGCAACCTCCACCTTCCAGGTTCAAGCGATTCTCCTGCCTTAGCCTCCCAAGTAGCTGGGATTACAAGCACCAGCCACTATGGCCAGCTAATTTTTGTATTTTTAATAGAGACAAGGTTTCACCATGTTGGACAGGCTAGTCTCGAACTCCTGACCTCAGGTGATCCACCCGCCTCAGCCTCCCAAAGTGCTAGGATTACAGACATGAGTCACTGTACCTGGCATTCCAAAAGGATTTTTACCTAAAGGGGAAAAAAAATCTATTTTTAGTATTATTTACTAATCATCCAACATTTTTAAAGCACCTTCAATATCTGCTTGAAAGACTAAAATCGTATGACTTGCACACTTCAATAATTCTTCGTGTTCTTATTTTTTCCCTAATTTTTCTGAGTCTTTGCATGTCAATGTGCAAAAGACATCGATTTTAGAAATTTCAAAGGTGCAGACGTCAAAGAGCCTCAACAATTTTATTTGATATAACAAAATAGTTTGTTTTAAATTTTTACTGCCCTTCTCACTGTTTTTCTTTTAACAATTGACCCTTCTATCAATAAAGCACGGATGGGTTGAAAACAACTTATTGGACTTTGTAAGGGCAAATATTGATTTCAAATAAAAAGATAGATTTGTATTTGAAACTGCATTTTCTTTAAATAATTTTCATTTGCATATATGAAAAATTGGGTTAAAATGTTTACTAATATGAAAATGCAAAAGTAGCACATTGTCTACTTTAGCCATATATCTGTTGTAGTCTCTACATTGCGCAGGTCGTCAGGTGGAAGGGGGAAGACAGCAGGTGTCTGAGAATTTATAGTCACCAAAATGATTAGGTTACAACACTCATTTCTAAACACGTGAAGTATTTACAGATCACTTGAAGAATCACTCTAGTTTTCGGGATGTTACCGGTTGACCTTTGAAAGTGGAAGCAAGTGAATTTGCCATCAGGTTCCTTCTTTCATTTTGAAGTTTAATATAGTGCCACTGGCTCTCCAATATCCATGGTGCCAATTTCCCACTGATGTCTTATATCTTGGGTTTCCATTCCCTTGTTAGAAAAGTATAGTGATGAAATAGTTGAGGTAACTTTGAGACCAGAAAGCCCATGTAATTACATAGTGTTTCTAGCACAATCTACAATGCTCTGACACTGGATATCAGCACAACAATAAGTAAGAGCAAAAAGCTTGTCAGGGAAGTTTGGCAATGAGTATAGCCTCAGGTAAAGCACAAAGGTGGTGGCTGTGAACTCTTAGAAATCAGAATGTTTATGTGGAGAATAAGTTGGTGTCTCCTGATCATTTCTAGGGAGTCTTTTTATGAGGCTCATTAAAAAAAAAAAAAAAGACAAGATGTCATATACACAAAGTGAATGCCTCTCTTCTGAGAAGAATCATTCACGAAAAGGGTTGCTGTTGTTTCCAGCCACAAGGGGATATGCATAGTTGTTAGAATTACATAAAACATTTCTTTCCTAAAACTGTCTTGTAATTCTGCAATTTGAAAAATTTGACTAGCTGCACTAATTGGACTCACACAAATAAAGCGTCCAATTTTCTTATTGAAAATTGAAGGCCACCCTGTTAGTATTTTCCCTCATAACGGTGACTCCCTAGGGCCCCGAATGCCTGCTGAGCTTTCCAAAAAAAAACATTTTCGTCATTTTAAATGATTTGTCTCTGACTATACATAAAAGCAATTAGAACAAATACTTTTACATAAATTTATGTGCTGAGCATTTTTTTCTTTGGCTGGTTTCTCGATTTTGAATTTCTTACCATGATTTGTCTGTACACTTCCAGTGCAGCTATTATAGCAGACTCTTAACTCTGCTTGCCAATCACATTGAACAGCTCTAACTAGTCATGTGTGGAATTGAGAGAACAAAGAATCCTTCCATGGGTCTGAGATTCCTTCACCTCAAAAGCACTTCAGATCACAGACTGAACCAGAAGTTTCTACTGAAACCGAGCTCTACAATTCTTAGCATAAAAATAACTATTAATTAAAGATACTGCCCTATCTACTTGAGATAGAGATACCTCATTTCCCCCAACAAACAAATTAGGTAGTAATTATCATTACCACTTCACAGGTATGGAAATTGAGGCTAGAGTATGTTAAGAAGCTTGTCTGAGGTCCTCCCTGCTAGTAAACATTGAAACCAAATTTAACCTCTTTTCTGTCTAATACCAAATCCAACGCTTCCTTCATTACACTGTGGCAAAAGTCACTCAAGCTCCCCGGTTCTCTCTTCTTGCAATGTAAAATCTGTACACATTGCCATGGTAAAAAAGTTAAAATGTAAAACCCAACATATAAAAAAACTGTGTACAAAGAATATAGGGTAGGTCACTAATTTAATTTGTGCTTAAAATATATATAAAAAACTGAGAGCTAATATACTAAAATATTAGTAGTGGCCATCTTTTGGCAGATTACTGACAATGTTTCTTTCTTACACATTTTTTACTTACAAATTTTCTATATTAAATATGATACTTTTATTAAATATTTATTTAAAATGCAAGGAATGTCACTAAGTCAAATGCAAATGGAATATTGAAATGGATTTTCAGAGTGACTTATGAATTTGTCATGTTGTCATATTCAGTTGATAATTAACATTGGGCTTAACATGTCAGTGAATTTTTAATGTCCAAGCCAGGGCTTTCAAATGCAAAATGAACCACTTAGAGCTGTCTAAATGTGAAATTTGTTATTGTGGTTAATTAAAAGACTAAATTTTTCTTAAACCCCTAAATTTGACATATAACTCTTACTAGCAGATTTAGAAATTAAATAATTTTTATTAAGAATAAGCACAATCGCTTTTAATTACTCTTTACTTTTTAACTAATAGTTTAATAAGTTTAATATATTAGATTTTAACCTACATATATAAGTTTAATATTTTTCATTTTTTTAAACATCACATTCCTGACAAGGCCAACTTACAAACTAAAACAGTCTATAAATTCTTAAGCAGCTTTTAAAATTAAACAAATTGAATGTACAACTTCAGTAAGCATTCAAGCACTGTTTTTAAACTTAATTAATTACATTCCATAATGCATGTCAAATTTAAATCACAAGTATAATCAGGCATTTCTAATTAAAAATACAAAACAATTAAATTCTCTAACATATCAGAGATTCTCTAATATGTCATCTCTTGAACATTTCATATGCTACATATAAGAAACATAAATTATCATTATGACTTAAAATATATATCACATAAACTATCACAGTATTAATACTTCCTATATATTATGTTACTATCTCTATATTACTTCTACAACTTGATGGATTTGCAAAGTCATTTATCCAACTAAAGAGTGAAAATTACCATTTCCAGTAGTGCCAGGATCTCCAGATGAAGATTCAAAACCAAGATCCTGCTACAGATCTAAGTAAACTGTCTGATTTGGGGGACTATAATGTGGGATCAGATCTGTGATTCTTTTCCAAGCCGGTAACACTTACCATATCAACAGGGAAACTCAAAGGCATGCTTTTAACTGCCATGCAGCTTTACAGTCCTTAAAATATATTCCTGCAGTAAATTTCCTTGGGTAAATTGCACCTTTATGGAAATTTTATTTTCAACTTTTTATTGTCTGATTTAGATAGATGGAATTCTGCACCCGACACATGGAATCCAGCTAATTACCTTCAATTACAGTTAATTGAATTATGTACCCCTTTCATGGAGATAGCACCCTTTTATATTTTATTCGTTATCTGTCTTCTTGACCACTACTTGATAATCCTTACAATAGTCCCCTCCTTATTCATGGTTTTGCTTTCCACAGTTCCTTCGGTCAACCAGTCTGAAAATATTACATACAATAAGATATTTTGAGAGAAAAGGAAAAAAATAAGACCACATTTGCAGAACTTTTTTACAGTATATTCTTATAATAGTCTATTTTATTATTAGTTATTGTTAATCTCTTACTGTGCCTGATTTATAAATTAAACTTCATTGTAGGCACGTATGTATAAGAAAAAACACAGTATATATTTAGGGTTCAGTATTATCCTCAGTTTCAGGGACCCACTGGGAGTCTTGGGGCATATCTCCCATGAATAAGGGGGAACAACTCTATATTAACAATATAATTGATTACATGTAGATTATGCAAATATATGCAAAATGTTTATAAATTCTTTTCCACCAGCAGAGGAAAACATTGTTTTCACGTTCATTTATCACACCTATACATAGGTCACAGTTTGAGGACAGCTAGTTCATCTGGCTATCAACCTCCAAGGCCTGCCGCAGCTCACTCAAATTAATCATCCAGTAGCAATCTTTTTCACATAAACATAAAGTATTACACTTACTAAGTGTAGGATTTTGTAAACCCACTGCAGCACACCTAATTAAGCTATTGTTTTTTATTTTTTCAGAAAATCTAAGCTGTCTAGGTTAGATGGACAATAAAAGTAATAATCCAAGAAATTAGCATAACAGTATTTAATTTGCCATTGTCTATTACAATTGACATTGTTTCCAATTTTTAATACTATAAATAAAATTACAGTGAACGTGTATTTGTTCATAAACATAGTTTTATTGTTCTGTTGAATTTTTTTTTACAAAAATTCCTAGTAGTAATATTACTTAGTGAGCAGATGCACTTAGTTTGGCTATTGCTAGGCAGTGCTTTGAATGCTTTCCAAAAAGCTTGTTTGATCACAACTGTGTCAACATTGTACTTATTTGTTTTGTTTGAATGTTCTATAGTATGAGAAAATTTATAGAAGTTAAATAGACGGTAATGAAATGTTGCTTTGATTACTAGGAACAATAGATTTTTTTTAATAATGTCTTTTGCTATTTACATTTTTACTATGTGGGTGTTTTTGTTTATACCCTTTGCTCATTTACTACTGGGACTTGATGTTTGTCTTGTGAATTCAAATTAATTCTTTATGTATTATGTTAAGCTTTTCATACTTATATTTTATGCAAGCTGTTCTTTGATTAAGTTTTATCATATTCTATTTCATACATATACTTAAATGTTTTGTTTTCACTTCTATGGCAATGAATCTAGAAATCTTTTGCATAATGATTATTTAGCTTTCTTTAAAAAAAAATCTATTTTAAAATATGTGTTTGTTCCATGAGGGCAAAGAGCATGCCTATTTCACTCAGAAGAATCTGCAGGATCTAATATGTAGCCTGGCACTTAGGGGCCTCCTTTAATTTTTTTGCATTTGAAAATATACAGAATTTCTCAAAGTGTTTGGCAATTAAATAAATTTTGATAACTATAACTATAACTAAAAATTATAGTCTTGTGGAATAAAATTCTAATTAGAAAAAAAATTTCAGAAAATTAGTCTATTCAATGAGATTTACAATGTATATTACCATATTCAAGTCTGAGTTGCCTGGTTATTAAAAAACAAAAACAAAACAAATAAAAACCTATTTAAGTTTATTTAACCCAAAAGTATACAAATTTATTTGACCATAGAACCTTCATTAACTTCTGTTACACACAGATCAAATGTCCAGTGGAATAGGCTTCAGGAATTATGTACTAATGTCATTGAACATTCATTTCATTCATTTACCTAGTGTATTCATCAATGAAAATATACTTAAGATCAGTGTTCACATAGAGAGTATTACAATGGCTTCTACTGAAAAAAAAAAAAATCTAATAAAGTAGCTATGAACTCCATAACCATTGCTTGGCATATACAAGAAAAAAAACAACCAAAGGTAAAGTAGTTATAAGCAATGCTAAAAAAATTCTTTTCTCATTGTTATATTTTAAAAATATTTTCTCCATAATATATATGGAGGGACATTATTTGTATTTCATTTACAGATACTTCTTTAAAAACTTCACAGTAGTGTGTGTGTGTATGTGTGTGTGTGTGTGTGTGAGTATATATATATATTCTGTGATCAGATCTATTAAATTATGGACATTAGAAATTAGATATTTGCTTCAAACCTTATTAAATAGTAATGTTTTTTGCAGAGCTCTTAAAATAAAAATAATTATAATTTAAAAGCATATAGAGTTTTAAATAAATACATTAAAATTAAATGTACAGAAATTTTATAAAATCAACACTTTTAAAGTAGAACATATTTATTTGTACTCTTCAATGAATAAAATTTTAGCCAAGTCATTAAATTACTTTCTGTGCGAAATGCACAATTTCTCTGTCCAAAATATCTTGCTAATTTGACTTTAGGGTTCTGCTTTGAATGTAGAAAAATAGAGAGAATATCACTTTTGTCCATAAATCAACTAGAAGCTGAAAAAATTTTTAAATTATAACTTTTCTTGAACCCATCAGTAAACTGAGATCTCAAGGCAACCAATTAGCCTGAATCATAAAGAAAGACTGGAAACTCCAAGAAGAGACTAGATGCAAGCACTGAATCACCTGGGGCAGAGCACAAAAAGAATATGTGACTGCTATATAAGTGAGTAGAAATAATTCTACTAATAATATTCTACTAATAATAGCATAATAATATGCTATTAGCAGCAAATTGTTAAATCTGAGCCTTGACTATCATGAGAGTAAAAAACCCGTAATAGCAACAGACACAGGGGTATCTACACCCATTCACAGGCTCTTCATGGACCTTCATTTTATGGTCATGAGAAAGATTACAGACACAGTAGGAAACCAATGAAAGCCTCGCTTATGATGCAGATGTAGAGTAATGGAGTTGTCACCACTATAGAAAGGACAGGAAACTTTACTATGACCCTATTCCCCTGGGCAACAAAAACCTAAAGCCAAAGAGGTCAGAAAACCCTATGCCAGATAAATACAAAATACATACATAAATAAAACAGCATGACTTGAAATATTCAAACAACTGAAAGCCAAAGGTAAAGAGAGTACAGATGCCTCTTGACTTACAATGGGGTTATATCCCAATAAACTCATCCTAAATTGAAAATATTGTCAGTCAGAAATGCAGAGTAATTGGGAGCTGTGGCTCACTGGAGCCACCCAGGATCAGGAGAGAAGGAAGGTTTCTACTGAACATGTGTTGCTTTCACACCATCATAAAGTAAAAAAATTTAAAGTTGAAGGCCAGGGGCAGTAGCTTACACCTGTAATCTCAGCATTTTGGGAGGTTGAGGTAGGTGGATTGCTTGAGCCCAGGAGTTCAAGACCATCCTGGGCAATGTAGCAAAACCCGATCTCTACAAAAAAACAAAAAAATTAGTCAGGCATGTTGGCATGGGCCTGTGGTCCCAGCTACTCAGAAGGCTGTAATCATGCCACTGTACTCCAGCCTAGGGACAGAGTGAGACCCTGTCAGAAATGAGAAAAGAAAAGAAAGAGGAAGGAAGGAAGGAAGGAAGGAGGGAGGGAGGGAGGGAGGGAGGGGGAGGGAGGAAAAAAAAAAGAGAAGAAAAAAAAGAAAGAAAGAAAAGAAAGAAAGAAAGAAGAAGAAAGAAAGAAGAAAGAAAGAAAGGAAGGAAGGAAGAAGGAGGAAGGAAGGAAGGAAGGAAGGAAGGAAGGAAAGGAAGGAAGAAAGGAAAGAGAAGAAAGAGAAAGAAAGAAAGAGAGAGAAGAAGAGAAGAAAAAGAAGAAAGAAAGAAAGAAAGAAGAAGAGAGAAAGAAAAAGAAAGAAAGAAAGAAAGAAAGAAAGAAGAAAGACCCACCACATCAACCCAGAAGCCCTCACCCACGCCCCTATTCCTGCCTGTGCACGTGATCCAGAGGAATCCTCCGTCCGGCATGCCACTGAACCTCATGAAGGCGTGCCGTTCCCGCCGAACTTCGCTTCCGTGCATTAATGTAAGTTGAACATCATAAGTTGGGGACCATCTGTATCTTACAAGCAGCCTAAGGAAAAAGACACATTACAGAGGGGGAAAAAAAGGTAAGAACTACAACAGACTTCTCATCAAAACTATGCAAGCTAAAGGACAGTGGAATGACATCTTTAAGGCACTGAAAGAAAAAAAAATATTTGTACCTATATGCTATACTCAGAAAATCTTTCAAAATGAAGACAGGAAAACACAACACTATTTCTCTGCACTATTCTCTCACAACATACTTCTGACACCAAATGTATGTGGTTTCTCCCCACACACCAAACAATTCTGCAGCAGACACCAGCTGAGTATCTTATAATTCAATTCCATTCTGATACTAAAAACCAGGGTTTCCTCAAACCCCTCCTGGAGTCTGATAATTTGCTAAAATGGTTCACAAAACTCAGGATTATACTTTATTTATGTGTATCAGTTTATTATAAAGGATATAACTAAGGAACAGCCATGTGGAAGAGACACATAGGGCAAGGTATGGGAGAAGGGATTGTACACATCTTCCATGCCCTCTCTGGGTGAGCCTTTCTCCCAGCACTCCACAAGCTCAGCAACCCAGAAGCTCATCACATCTCCTAGTTCAAGAGTTTCCACAGAGCTTAACCTCCAACCCCTTTCAGCCATCCCCTGACATCCCCCCTAAGTTTATTAGCATAAACTCAGGTGTATAGCAAGGAGCTCATTATGAGTAACAAAAGATACCACTATCTCAGGAAATGCTAAGCTTTTTAGGTGCTCTGTGACAGACACTAGGGATAAAGACCAAATACATTTCTTATTCTACCACAGAAGAATATAGATATGTTTTTGGAGTATTCATTACCCACAGACATACACTGCCATGAACACTTTTAAAAAGTACTTAAGGCAGAAAAAATATGACACCAGACAGAAACTTGTATCTACATAAAGAAATAAAGACCTCCTGAAACACTTTAAATGAAACTAACATAAAAGTCGCATTTTGCTTATTTTTAATCAATCTAAAAGGTAATTGCCTAAAGCAAAAATAGTAGCATCAGTGTATTGGGGTTTTATAGATTACATAAAAGTAAAATGTCTGACAGTATCACAGATGATGGAGAAATTTGGAGTTTACTGTCACAAAGTTTATATACTACACATGAGGCAGTATTATATTATTAATATTTGAAGGTAGACTATACTTAATTAAAGATGTGCATTATAAACTCTAGGGCAAACATTAAAACACATATTAAAGAGGTATAAATAATAAGCCAGGCCAGGTGCGGTTGCTCACATCTATAATCCCAGCACTCTGGGATGCCAATGGAGGAGGATTACTTAAGGCCAGTAGTTTGAGACCAGACTGGGCAACATAGTGAGATCTGGTCACTACAAAAAAATTCAAAAATAAAATAAAATTAGCCAGACATAGTGGCATGCACCTGTAGTCCTAGCTACTCATGAGGCTGAAGCAGGAGGACTGCTTGAGTCCAGTTGACCCAGGCTACAGTGAGCTATGATCATGCCATTACACTCCAGTCTGGGTGACAGAGTGTGACTTTGTCTCTACAAAAAATAAAAAATAAAAAAATAAAAAGCCAATAGTGGAGATAAAATGGAATCATAAAATGTATTATATTAATCTAAATATAAACAAGAAAAAAGAAGAAAAAAATCCAAGAGTGGGTGGGCCAAATAAAAAGCAATTACCAAGGTGGTAGGTTTTAATTTAATTACATCAAAACTATTTTAATGTAAAGGGTCTAAATACTCTAAGTACTGATTGTCAGACTGGATAAAAAAGCAAGACTCAGGTATTAACTGTCTATAAGAAACTAATTTTAAATGTAAAGACTTCTAGTTTAAAAATATAACATGCAAATGCTAATAAAAATATTTTGCATATTTAAATGTTGACACCCTAGTTGTAAACAGTATTTGATATTATATGTAACAATGAAATGTTATTTAAATCAAGAAATAAACATTCTCCCTAAACCTGTGGCTTTTTTCCAAAGTTATTTCCAAAGCATTCTCTTATCCTTTGTGTTCTTGACACAGCTAGAACTTCAAAAGAGAATCAAGGCTAATACCTCAGCAGTCTTCTAGTAACAATTGGATCCACATTTATCTCTGGACTGGATTGTTTGAGGTGTCATAAGTACTTTCATCAAAATAGAAATAAATGACTTTGTGACTTTCCTGTACTAATGTAAATGTATGCATTTATTAAACAAGACTCCACAAAACAGAGTGTGTTCACTATTTATTGTTAAATTTCTATGTTCTTCTTTCTACTTGTGCAATTTTATTGCTTCCAGATTATACTGGTGTTAAGTTCTTAAATCTTTCCCCCTGTTAATCCTTCTTGTGGAATAGAAACTTCCTAATGAATGGTCAACTTGTCAGTCCACAGCTTTCTTCTGTTTATATATCTATAAATTGTGTTCTACTGATTCGGTAATCAATAACATAATTTTTTTTCTTTTTTTTTTTTTTTTTTTGAGATGGAGTTTTGCTCTTGTTGCCCAGGCTGGAGTGCAATGGTGTGATCTCGGCTCACCACAACCTCCACTTCCCAGGTTCAAGCGATTCTCCTGCCTCAGCTTCCCAAGTAGCTGGGATGACAGGCATGTGCCAGTATGACCCTATTTTTTTTGTATTTTTAGTAGAGACGGGGTTTTGCCATGTTGATCAGGCTGGTCTTGAACTCCTGCCCTCAGGTGATCCACCTGCCTCGGCCTCCCAAAGTGCTGGGATTACAGGCATGAGTCACCATGCCCAGCCATAAAAATAATTTTCAAAATACTTTGATTCTCTAATATCAAGGTAGTGCATATAATATAGGTTTGTAAGATAATCCTTTCTAACATATAAAAACTAAGCCACCTCTCTTCTTGGGAAATCTCAACCCACAATAAACAGCAATTTATTTTTCAATTATCTTCTGCCCTAAAACTATATATCGACATGTTTAAAATTTAGATTTGAAACCTGGTTACATTTTAGGATAAGTAATTTAACATAACAAAGAATAATTTGGCATGTACAATTTCTGTTTAACAACTTTACATAAGGTAAGGTGGCTCACACCTGTAATCCCAACACTTTGGGAGGCCAAGGTGGAAAGATCACTTAAGCTGGGCTAGGTGATGCACACCTGTAGTCCCAGCTCCTTGGGAGGCTGAGGTGGAAGGATCACTTGAACCCAGGAGGTCAAGGCTGCAGTGAGCCATGACCTTGTCACCGTACTCCAGCCTGGACAGCAAAGCAAAACCTTTTCCTAAAAAAAATTTAAAAACTTTACATTAAAGGACATAAAATTCTTATAAATATTTTAACAAAGGCCCCAGTGTGAGAGTCTTAGGTTTAGGCAAAAACATTACAAGTTTATTTAGTTCTCTTATTTAATTACTTTAAAAAAAAAGATTACATGCTAAAATATGTTAGTGAAAAATATAAATATAACAAGTTGATTTATCTTTCCATAATCTTAAAACATAACTAGAGTAACAAAATCAAGAAGTACAAAAAGATAAGATTGAGAAATGTTCACATACTAAAACAACCACTTCAAGTGTTATAAAAGAGTTATGTAGAGAATTATTGAGTGTAGAGGAGAGCATTTACTTCAAAAATGTTGGAGCATACTTGTCTAGCAGGGAAGATAACATGATCATGAAGGTGGCTGTCCCAGGGTGAGGTTTATTTATTGCCCTCTGGGTGTGCAGATCCCTGCAATTTCCCCAAAAGTGGGAAACTTGGCTACATAATTTGTGACTACATTGTATTTGTGTTCTTCCCTGGTTAAAAAGAAAAATAGTAGGCTAATAAGGGAAGGCTATTCAGATGTTGTATTAGTTTTGAACTGTATCTTATAGAATGTGATCAACCAAGGCAAAGCTGGCTTGGGAGGAACATAGTACGCCTTGTCAGGAATACTATGTGCAAAACACAGCAACAAATACCAAGATAAATTTACATAAATGTAAAAAGTTATGTATGGTGCTATTGAGGAAGTGACAGATAAGTGAGCCAAGATCAGATTATGAAGAAACTTACTTGTGATACTAAAGGTTTCCATTTTATCCTGAAAAAAGTATGGATAACTTTTGGGCTAATACTTAAAATTTGTATTTTTTTTAAAGGATTACCTTGGAATCATGGAATATAAATTAGAGAAGAACAGGAGAGCTTGACCAATATGGCATAAATGGCTGCAAAACAGGCAGGAAATTACACAATTCTGAAGAAAAGCAGTATTAGCAGAATTGAAATAAAAGGTAAGGTTCAATACATTTAGAAGATACAATTGAATAGGTTTGGTGGCTCATTGTAAGTGAGGCATGAAGTAAATGGAAGAATTTCTAATTATTCAAAATTATCTAAATAGTTGCCAAAAATAAATTGGGTGAGCATCTTTAGGACATATTGAGATTAATGGACATATCAATGTTCAAAAGGAGACATACAAAAAGATACATTGTCTGTCATCAAAGGCAGGATTGAGATGGATATTTGAGAATTGTGGCCCACGGGCAGAATTGAAAATTATGGATGAGATTTTCTCTAGAAGAGTGAGTTTTTATTTTTTATTTTTTTGTTATTATTCTTTTGAGACAGTCTCACTCTGTCGCCCAGGCTGGAGTGCAGTGGTGGGATCTCAGCTCACTGCAACCTCTGCCTCCTGGGTTCAAGCGATTTTCATGCCTCAGTCTCCCAAGTAACTGGGAGTAGTGCGTGCCACTATGCCCAGATAATTTTGTTGTTGCTGTTGTTTTGTATTTTTAGTAGAGACAGGGTTTCACTGCGTTAGCCAGGCTAGTCTTCTGGACTCAAGTGATCCACCCACCTCAGCCTCCCAAAGTGCAAAGTGAGCCACTGTACCCCGCCAAACAGTGCATCTTTAAATGTAATCCTGAGACCTCCAGTTGACCCACAATGGTTTGCAGAGAGTGTCTGTATGAAAAGAAAAAATAGAAGAAAACTCTATTCACACACATCTCATAAAAGTGAAGTGTAAGATTACTCGTCATTAAAAACTTTTTTAAAGAACTCATCATTATTCTCACAGAAATCCAATTACGTGTTTAAAGAGTGTTGGTTTGCATGCTCTGTAAAAACTGCATTGGTAAGTTTATCTTGGAAAATATTTTTATGTTATTTTTTACTTCTATGATTATGCATTTTAATTAACACTATTGTACTTTATCCCCAAGTCACAAAAATGGACCAACAGTGACCCACTGAAGCATAAAAGATGGCAACAAACACTATAATACCAAATAATTTAATTTTAAAAAGATAAATAGTATAGCCCTCCAGTGAAATGTAGAGTGGGGTGGTTTTACACAAGGACCTGAGAAAGAAAAATGCAAATGGGAACTGCCATTATGATTATCTGAATATTGCATTATACGGTGGGGTCCATTTACACCCTCCTTGTCAAACAGTGAAGTTTTGTCAAATGATAATATGAAGTATATATGCCTTTGTTCCATTTTCAAAGAAAGCCCAGTTTCAATCAAGTAAACCAATTTAATTTTTCTAGAACAAGCAAATATACTATTTTCTTGTATGAAGCTGATTAATTGTATCACTTAAATCAAAACTATAGAGGCATCCTTCAGCATTGTACATTTCACAGCCAAACAGGCAAAAGTCACACTGTTGCTAACAAGTCCATAAAACCAGCCACAAAAGTGAATACTATGAATTTTGCTCAGCTGATAAAACCAGCCACAAGAGTGAATACTATTTATTTTGCTCAGCAACAAAACAGATTAAGTTTTGGCAAAAATCTTTTAGCAAATGACTCTAGTGAATGTTGCCCAATATAAATAGCCTACAATGTTAAAGAGGAATCACTGTCTTTGGGGAAATGACCAGGTGGGATATTCAAAATATTTAACAACTGATAAAGCATAGAGAGCAACCAATCATAACAGATGCCAACTGCAAGCAAATGGTATAGGACTACTGATATGTGTTAGCTTGCATATCAGCAGATATTTTGCTTCACAACTGTGTAGAGTATGAAAAATTTCTTGGCAATTGTCTAATACATACATGAAGGGCTTGACAATGTTTTTTGTTTATCATTAAAAGTCTTAGTGTTCGATTTAGGGGAATTTTTGACCGAAAGTTAGTCCAGATGCTCTTCTCCTTGACAGCTCTAATTAATCAATAGCTAAGTGAAAGCTTCAGAACTTTAAGAGACAGACATTTGCCAAAGCGTTTTTCAAAGTACTCTTTAGTTTCTATTTCAATAATTGTAAGATTTCTTTATTTTTGCTTTTGCTTGTTTTTGTTTTGTTTTGGAGACAGGATCTCACTCTCACCCAGACTGGAGTGCAATGGCATCATCACAGCTTATTGCAGCCTTAAACTCCTGTACTTAGGCTGTCCTTCCACCTCAGCCTCTCAAGTATCTGTAACTCCAAGTGCACACCACCAGGACTGGCTAATTTTTTTTTTTTTTTTTTTTTTCCAGTAGAGAGAGGGTCTCACTATGTTGCTCAGGCTGTTCTCAAACTCTTGAGCTCAAGTGATCCTCCTGCCCTCCTGCCTCGGCCTCCCAAAGTGCTGGGATTACAGATGCGAGCCACCATGCTGAAAAAATTTTAAGTTATTCATCAGCTATTATCCACCCTAGTTTCTCAGCTGCCTGCCTAGTTTCTGCTGGTGTCCCCGGTAGAAAACTGTTTCTATACTCACACAACCCTTCTAACACCAAATGTGTGGGCATTTTGCACACCAAGAAACTATCTGATTCTGTTCAGATATCAACTAGGTGTCCAACAATCCAGTTCAATTCTGAAACTAACTCAGGGTGTGAGACTCCGTTGGTTTTAGGGCTCAGACCCACAAGAGTGCCCTCACTTCAGAGGCCAGTTCCGAGTATGAGGTTTCTTATAGCATACTTCTGACTGATACAATGTATAAATTGAGGGTCCCAGGACCCCCTCCTCAGGTTCAATAATTTGTTAGAATGGCTCACACACACAGAACTCAAGAAGCCATGTTATTTATTTATATTTACTGGTTTATTATAAAGGATACAAATGAACAACCAGATGAAGAGGTACACAAGGCCATGTCAGGAAGGGTCGCTAGTGCAGAAGCTTCTGTTCCTGCGGAGTTAGGGTGTGCCAACTTCCAGCAGGTGGATGCATTTACCAATCCAGAAGTTCATCAAATCTCATTGTTCAGGAGTTTTTATGGGGCTTAATCTCGAGTCCCCATTCCCAACTTCACAGGGTTGGGGGAGGGTGGAAGCTGAAAGTTCCAAGTCTCGAGTCACTTGGATTCTGGTGACTAGACCTATCTTGAGACTGCTGAGGGTCTTCATCCTAAGTCACCTCATTAGCACGAACTCAGGTGAGATCAAAAGGGGTTTATTATGAATAACAAAAGACTCCTACCACAAAGGAAATTCCAAGGGTTTTAGTGCCTGGATCCAGGGACAAAAACCAAATATATTTCTTATCATTGCTCTTTGTTTGAATTGCTAGTGTTCCCAGCAGTAGAGTTGTCCTGTCTTGAGAGGAGAAAGCGGAAAAAATAACTGTCTAAGCCAAGCCTCATGGTCTCAGTTAGGTATTTTCCCCTGGGTTTGGTCACTTGCCCCCCTCTACTATACCTGTAATGCTTGACAGAGATGACAACCAATCACAGTGTTTTCTTTCTCATTTTGGGCACTGAGAAACAGGATTCCTAAGTTCTTTTTTCTGTTCTGTTTGTTTGTTTTAAGTGACACAGTCTCACTATGTTCCCTAGGCTGGCGTGCAATGGCTATTCACAGGTGTGACTATAGCACACTGCAGCTTTAATCTCCTGAGCTCAAGTGATCCTCCCTCCTCAGCCTCCTGAGTATCTGGGACTACAGGTGCATGCCACAGCACCCAGCCTCCCTAAGTTATTGAATAGAAATATTACAAAGCAGTTAATACGCAAAATTTCTTGTGATATAGAAAAAGATATAAAGCCTGAATAACACATACATTTGTTCCATCTTCTTATTTTAATTTACATAAATTCTATCTTAGTATGGAAATGACTCAAGTCTTATGGTTCTACCATCTCCTGGTGTGTTTGTCAAGTTCATCTTTTTGCAATAAAGGAAAGCAAGTGGTCATTGCAAAGTAGAATTGTTTAAAGATCTCCTGACTCACCATGCTATTGGAGAAGAGTTTTTGTTGTTTAGTTAATTTCTTTCTGGGCTGGAAAGCGTCGATGGGATCAGTATTGATGGGGTACCTGCAACATGTGCAGCAAGAAAAGATGTTGTTATTAATACATTAATAAATGGGAGGCTGGGCATAGTGGCTCACGCCTGTAATCCTAGTACTTTGGGAGGCTGAGGTGGGCAGATTATGAGGTCAAGAGATTGAGACCATCCTGGCCAACATGGTGAAACCCCATCTCTACCAAAAATACACAAATTAACTGGGCGTGTTGGTGCACGCCTGTAGTCCCAGCTACTTTGGAGGCTGAGGCAGGAGAATCACTTGAACCCAGGAGACAGAGGTTGCAGTGAGCCAAGATTGCGCCACTGCACTCCAGCCTGGCAACAGAGCGAGACTCTGTCTCAAAAATAAATATATATATATATATAAAGAAAGAAAGAAAGAAAGAAAGAAAGAAAGAAAGAAAGAAAGAAAGAAAGAAAGAAAGAAAGAAAGAAAAATAGATAGGAGTTTTGTCCAAGTGCCCATTCCCAGGATGCTTTCTCCATAATGAATAGCAGGAAGGTAAAAATATGTCTCCAGATCTTAATTCAGAACTTAAGAAGTAGATTATGAAAAATTGTGAATGAGGTCAAAGTTTAGCATCTTCTCAGTGTGCTGTGCAAAGAAATGGGCAGTAGGTTCCAGGTCATGCTTTTTACATTTAAAAACAATACCTCTAGAAAGGAAATGAGAGAGAAGATAATAACATCTCTTTATGACATGGCATAGCCAGTAAAGCACATTTGTGTGATTGTAAAATCTTGTTGAAGTGGTAAATCTTTGAAATGCATTCAATATTTTAACTTCAGGCCTGAAACACCTTAGTTTTAATATTTAAGATTTCATTTTCTCAGGGAAAACCAAACTACAGTTCTGTGGTTTCAGCAAGAGTTTATTCTTTTCTAACACTTGGGGATTTTTTTCCCCATGTAAAAGGGATAAACAGGGCCAGGCGTGGTGGCTCACGTCTGTAATTCCGGTACTTTGGGAGGCCAAGGCAAGAGGATTGCTTGAGTCCAGGAGTTCAAGAACAGACTGGGCAACATAGTGAAACCTCATGTCTACAAATAATACAAAAATTAGCTAGGCATGGTGGCACACACCTGTGCTCCCAGGTACTTCAGAGGCTGAGGCAGGAAGATCACCTGAGCCTGAGCAGTCAGTGGAGACTTCAGTGAGCTGAGATCACACCACTGCACTCCGGCCTGGGTGACAGAGCGAGACTCTGTCTCAAAAAAAAAAAGAGGGGATAGACAACATATTTAGGCATATATTTTAAAACCATGTTCACATCCTACAACTAAAACATAAAGAAGATATGTTTCAGCGCCAAAAACATCCCTAAGAGGTACATTAAGAATTATTTTGCAATTGTCTCCCAAAGTATAATATTTGACTTTTGAGTAACTGAAAAATGTGGAAAGTAATTACAATGAGAAAAGTTGCATAATTTCTGAATCCGTGTTTGATTCAAATATCCAGAACTACTTGAGAGAATTAACAATTCTTAATGCCATTCTCAACAACCTATACTTATAAGTTTTTATAAAATAGAAATAAAAAGTAATGAAAGAAACTGCCTGGAGTGGGGAGATAAAGAGGGGTAGGTTAATGGGTACAAAAATACAGTTAGAAAGAGTAAGATGTAGTTTTTGGTAGCACAATAGGGTGAGTATAATCAACAATAATTTACTCTGCATTTCAAAATAACTAAAAGAGTGGAATTGGAATGTTGCTAACACAAAGAAATGATAAATGCTTAAGGTGATGGATACCACAATCACCCTGATTTGATCATTACACATTGTATGCTCATATCAAAATATCACATATACCCAAGAAATATTATATAGATAATAAATTATCTGTCCACAATAATTAAAAATTAAAAATTTAAATTAAAAAAAAGAAACTGCCTGGATGTGGTGTCTGATTTTAAACTCGAATAGAGATACCTTGATGGAAGAATGGAAACCATACTATTCTTCTCATAAATATGAAACAATCTTAATAAATAATAAAAATATTAATAGTCACAAAAGTTTATAGTTTTATTTTTACTAATTCAAAACTATGATTAATTTTAAAAGCTATGCTTAAGTAAAACCATGGTTACCTTGTATTTAAAACTATGATTAACTTTTTAATAATGATAATTTTTTAGGTTGCTTTCGAATTGACAACAAAATTGAGCAGACAGTATAGAGAGTTCCCATATACCTCCTGCCCCTAAAAACATGTACAGCTTTCCCCACTGTCATTATCCCACCAGAGTGGTATTAATACATTTGTTACAACTGATAGGCCTAAGTTCACACATCATTGTCACTCAAAGTTCATAGTTTACATTAGGGTTCATTTATCACTAAGGGAATTAGTGATAAATGTGTAATGACAGATATTCACCATTACAGTGTTATACAGATCGAAGTACGTCAAACAGAACAGTTTCTTCATCACTCTCAAAATCTTCCATGCTCCACCTATTCATTCCTTCCTCCCCACAATCTCTGGCAACCAGTGATCTTTTTATTGTTTCCATGGTTTTGCCCTTTCTGGAATGTGATGTGGTTGGAATCATACTTTAGGTAGCCTTTTCAGATTGGCTTATTTCACACAGTAATGTGCATTTCAGATTCCTCCACGTCTACTCATGGCTTGATAGCTTGTTTCTTTTTAGTGCTGAATAATATTCCATTGTCTAAATATACCACAGTTTATCCATTCACTTACCATAGGATATCTTGGTTGCTTCCAAGTTTAAAGCATTATGAATAACACTGCTGTAACTATTAATGTGCAGGCTTTTGTGCAGACACATTTCAATTCATTTAGGTAAATGCCAAGGAGCACGATTGCTGGAGCATGTGATAAGGGTAGGTTTAATTGTGTAAGGAACTGCCAAACTGTCTTCCAAAGTGGCTGTAACCATTTTGCATTTCCACCAGCAATGAATGAGAATTTGTATTACTCCACATCCTCTTCAGCATTTGGGATTGTCAGTGTTTTGGATTGTAGCCATTCCACTAGATGTGTAACAGCAACTCATTGCTGTTTTAATTTGCAATTCCTTAATGATATGTGATGCTTAACGTCTTATATGCTTATTTGTTATCTATATATCTTCTTCAGTGACAAGTCTGTTCAGTCTTTGGCCCATTTTTTAACTACGTTGTTTATTTTCTTACTGCTGTGTTTTAAGAGTTCTTTGAATATTTTGAATTAGCAGTTGTTTTGCTAGAGTAGGTAGCTAGTCAGACATAAACACAGCAGGAGAGGGTCTCCACCCCCATCAGGAATGTCAGGAGATCATCAGGTGATAGTCAGGGAATTGTCACACTGCTACTCTAAAATAATAATTGGTCACAGCCGGCACCAGGAAAGGCAGTCTTCCAACAGATATAAAACACCTGAGGCCAGGCATGGTGGCTCACGCCTGTAATCCCAGCACTTTGGGAGGCCGAGGCGGGTGGATCACAAGGTCAGGAATGCAAGACCAGCCTGGCCGAGATGGTGAAATCCCGTCTCTACTAAAAATACAAAAATTAGCCCGGCGTGGTGGCAGGCACCTATAATCCCAGCTACTACGGAGGCTGAGGCACAGAATTGCTTGAACCCGGGAGGCGGAGCCTGCAGTGAGCCGAGATCGCACCACCGCACTCCAGCCTGGGCGACAGAGCGAGACTCCATCTCAAAAACAAATAAACAAAAAACAAAACAAAACAAAAAAACCCGGAAACTGGTGGTCATCAGCTTTCCAATAAGATCTCAGGAGTCGAGCAAGTGGGCTCAAGCATGTGCGTTAAGAGGCAAAATGGCAGAGTTTAATTGGTATGTGACCTACGGGGGCATTCCACACAGCTCAGATGAGCATGCATACAACTGCGGTAAACACGCTGTGCAAGCTCAACTTCCAAGTGCTAGCTGGCCACCACGCATACCAGCAGCTCACCCCAAGGGAAGAATCAAGGGAAAAGAGACACAAAATACTAGATGTATGCCAGCATAGAAAACCCTAAGTACAAGGTCAAACGGCGCATTTGTCCTCTAAGATGCCTGTTTGGTTCTCTTCCAAGTCTGCTTTACTTTCTTTTTGTTCCTGCTCTAAAGCTTTTTCATAAATTTTCACTCCTGCTCTAAAACTTGCCTCTGTCTCTTCTTCTGCCTTATGCTCCTCAGTCAAATTCTGTCTTCTGAGGAGGCAAAAATGGAGGTTGCTGCAGACCTGTGTGGATTCACTACTGGTAACAGTGTAATGGAAAAAACAGTGTAATTTGTCTTTTACAAATACTTTCTTCAATCTGTGACTTGTCTTCTCATTCTCTTGACAGCGTCTGTCAGAGCAGTATTTAATTTCTCTCTCTCTCTCTCTCTTTTTTTTTTTTTTTTTATTCTGAGACGGAGTTTCGCTCTTGTTGCCCAGGCTGGAGTGCAATGGCGCGATTTCGGCTCACCGCAACCTCCACCTCCTGGGTTCAAGGGATTCTCCTGCCTCAGCCTCCGGAGTAGCTGGGATTACAGGCATGCGCCACCATGCCTGGCTAATTTTTTGTATTTTTAGTAGAGACGGGGTTTCTCCATGTTGGTCAGGCTGGTCTTGAACCCCCGACCTCAGGTGATCCACCCGCCTCAGCCTCCCAAAGTGCTGGGATTACAGGCGTGAGTCACCGCGCCCCGCTTTTTTTTTTTTTTTTTTTTTTTTTTTTTGAGACAAGGTCTCATTCTGTTGCCTAGACTGGAATGCAGTGGGCAGATCATGGCTCACTATAGCCTCCACCTCCTGGGCTCTGGTGATTCTCCCACCTCAGCCTCCTGAGTAGCTGGGACTACAAAAGCATGCCGCCACACCCAGCTCATTTTTGTGTTTTTTATGGAGATGTGGTTTTACCATGTTGCCCACACTGCTCTCGAAACCCTGAGTTCAAGCAATTCACCCGCTTCAGCCTCCCAAAGTGCTGTGATTACAGATATGAGCCACAGCACCCACCCTATTTAATTTCCACAAAGTCCAGCTTATCAATTATTTCTTTCATAGGTCATTCCTTTGTGTTGTATCTAAATTGTCATCACCATACCCAAGGATATCTAGGTTTTCTTGTATGTTATCTTTTAGTTACAGTTTTTGTATTTTACATTTAGGTATATGATTCATTTTGAGTTAATTTTTGTGAAAGGTCTGTGTCTAGATTAATTTTTTTGTATGTAGATATCTTTGATTAATTTTTTTAAAGTATCTTGAATTGGGCTTCCTCTCCTGAACAATGTAGTCCTTAGCACAAAAAATTTTAGGAAAACACTAATCTGGAGTCAGAAAAGAAGAAAACTGAGGCAGAGATCCTGGAAAAACACCAGCATTTAAGGAGTAGGTCAGGGGAGCTCTGGAGTGACTGTTGCCTATCTGAGTCATCCCAAGTCAGTTGAAATAACTGTTTATTTTTGCCATCACCTGCTTTAGTTACGTGATGAAAGCTGCTTTGGGAAGAGGGTGACGTTATACTGAAGAGGCAGTTCCTTGCAGCTGAGGTGGGTTGACCTAAAGGAGCTTGGTACTTACTGCATCTGGGCAGCAGACTTTTCCTTGAAGAGGGATCTGTTTACCTGAGAGAATAACTTTGCTCTTAGAGAGTAGTTACTGATTTAGGGATGGATAAAGGATCAGGATGTCTGCAACTTACTCTCAAATGGCTCAACAACAATAATAATATGTACTTGCTATTATTACCAGTATTATTATTTTATTTAGAAAGAGAAAGCAAACATAAGACATTAACAATTGCTAAGTGTAGGTGAAAGATAAATGGGCATTCATCGTATTACACTTGCAACTTTCTCATACATTTGACATTTTCCAAAAGTAAAAGTTGGGAGGAAAAAAATTCAGGAGCCCCAAACAATTGGTATTTGTGAAACATCCCCAGTAAAATATCTATGACGCTTTATTCCTTGATTTAATCATATTTCCATTAAGAGCAAATTATAACACCGGAAGAGCTGGACACGGTGGCTCAGGCCTGTAATCCCAGCACTTTGGGAGGCCAAGGTGGGTGAATCACCTGAGGTCAGGAGTTCGAGACCAGCCTGGCCAACATGGTGAAACCCTGTCTCTACCAAAAATACAAAAAGTTAGCCAGGCATGGTGGTGCACGTCTGTAATCCCAGCAACTCGGGAGGCTGAGGCAGGAGAATTGCCTGAACCTGGGAGGCAGAGGTTGCAGTGAGCCCAGATCGCACAATTGCATTACAGCCTCAGTGACAAGAGAGAGACTCCATCTCAAAAAACAACAACAGCAACAAAACACACAGCAGAACAGGCTGTTTTGGGGAACTTTGAGATGTTCTGGATTGAGATGTGCTATAGGACGGGGTAGGAGCCTCTTGTACTGCAGTCCATGTGCTGTGTAACTGTAGATCACCACTGAGGCAGAGGCCCACAAAATCAAAGAAAATGTAAGCAACTTTAATGGGGCTTGAAGCTTTTATTATTTGGGGTGAGAGGAGGGCTTTTTAAGAAAAAGTACATGACTTTAGGTATAAATGTTAACATTTAGAATGAAAAGAGAAATAAAACACTATAAATTTTGTGATGCTAAGAGATAACACAAATATTTCTTTTTTTTTTTTTTTTTTTTTTTTTTTTTTGAGGCGGAGTCTCGCTCTGTCGCCCGGACTGGAGTGCAGTGGCCAGATCTCAGCTCACTGCAAGCTCCGCCTCCCGGGTTCACGCCATTCTCCTGCCTCAGCCTCCCGAGTAGCTGGGACTACAGGCGCCCGCCACCTCGCCCGGCTAGTTTTTGTATTTTTAGTAGAGACGGGGTTTCACTGTGTTAGCCAGGATGGAACACAAATATTTCTAAATCTAGAAATATTAAAACATTTTCAGTAAGTACTCAATACATCTCTAACTTATTTTTACATCACTTTGCCTATGTCCATATGTCCATAGCCTCTTCATATAATAATGATTTTAATATTTTATTTTTATAGAAAGAATAGGAATGTGATTCAGTATTCTCTTTAACAATAGGCTTCAACAATTTTTAAAAATTATTGATTGAATGCAAAAACATGTGACTTTACTTACAGACATAAATGCTGTTTTTCGTATTGCTATAGAGTTGTGACTGGCAAAGAAATTCTATTTTCTGTAATGATTTTTTTTTGTTAGTTTGTTTGTTTTTTGAGACGGAGTCTCGCTCTGTCACCTAGGCTGGAGTGCAGTGGCGCGATCTCAGCTCACTGCAAGCTCTGCCTCCTGGGTTCACACCATTCTCCTGCCTCAGTCTCCTGAGTAGCTGGGACTACAGGTGCCTGCCACCACGCCCAGCTAATTTTTGTATTTTTAGTAGAGACAAGGTTTCACTATGTTAGCCAGGATGGTCTTGATCTCCTGACCTTGTGATCTGCCCGCCTCAGCCTCCCAAAGTGCTGGAATTACAGGTGTGAGCCACAGCACCTGGACTTATTTTCTGTGATTTCTAACAAAAAGGAGGAAACTGTATGGTACATTTGTAATTGCACATGTTGCATTACCAAGTACATTCCTAGTAAGTGAGTACTTCTATTGTGACCAGGTGTTTATGGTAACCAAGTCTTTTGCTGACAGTTTTTCACAGACTAGCATCTGTGTCCATTGATTTCAGCTTTGTTTCTTCTCCACCACCTATATGCTTGTGGTGCAAGTCTCTGCATGCATATCATCGTTCAATCTCTAGCCCTGAACCTATGTGTGAAGACTCCAAGTGAGTTGACAAAATAGTATAGGTTTTACTCCTTCTCTAATAGCTGCTGCGTAATTACAGATGGAAGTGAATGTCAACCTCATGTATACATAACCCATTAAATACACACTAAACATGTTCCCATCTCAACTTCCTTTTACCTGATTCCCTAAAAGATCCCCACAGCCACTCCCACACTGTCTAATCCAAAGGGGAATATGAAGAGCAGAAATCTGAATGGAAAGAAACAGCAATACTAACCAATTATACTTAACATAATTTCTATAAATGTATACAATTACATTGTTTTGAGCAATAGAATGCCAATAATAATTCCTCTCCAAAGACAATTCTATAGAAGAAGCAGAATGAAAATCTGCATTCAAAGATAATAAGGAACAATGTAAAATTCCTGACTACTAAATGTTGTTCTTGTATTTTAGACTGATAATGGTGCTATCAAGTCTATATGATATTTAAATGATCTTTTATGCTTTTAAATGTACTGTAAAAGTTTCCATTTAAAAATACCATAGTTAAAATGTTAAAAATTACATCGTTTTTAGCTTTTTTAACTTCTTGTGAAATTTTTTAGATATTAATTTTAAAACATTTAAAGGGGAATTTTTTAAAATGATTTTAGGATGTATAGAAATAAAAATGTTTGAAGACCAGTGCCCTAGATCCTCTAAGCTTTCTGCCTTTATCAAATTAATTCATCAGTAACCTATAAACCGGGATAACCCTCCAGTTCCCTCATAGAAATGACTTCACAGACTATGAGCTAACATATTACCCCTCCCCCACCTTTAAAAATTATTTTGAATGCATTTCATTATACCAATCAAGATCCCTAGAGGATATATACCTCTTAAAGTATATGGTAAGGAAAAGTATGTTCATTTTGATTCACAGGTATGGTCTGTAACATATCACAATTCCATTTTATCGTCTGTGTCCTCAAAGTTCAGAGTTAAGCTTGGCACTCAGTTTACTTTCTCTTAGATGAAGTTTCCTAGCACAGCAGTATTCCTTGGCCACCCAAGTTGTTACGTGCATTAGACCTACTTTACTTATCCTAATGATTTTAGGGTTTTATTGCTTGGTTCATTTGACCTTTAACTCACCCACTAAGCAAATAATACACAAACTAGTTTGGAAAATTCAGTTGAATTAAACCAATCATCAACCTGAAACAAAAAGAAATAGGTTAGATGATGGTATTATTGACAGTTAGATATAATGTTTAGAATACCAAATTAGCAGTGTATTTATTAGACGGCCAGAAATTTAAATTGTTAAAATTGTTATGTTTTCCTCTTCTCATTGATAATCATACAATTATTCCTGCTTTGTGACCAAAACCTTAGGTATTCGAAATAGGACACATGGGAAAATCACAGCTGTTTTTAAGAAAACAATAGCCACCTGAACACATATTATGGATTTAAAATAATTGTAATAATTATACAATGTATACAGGCATTGCAATGTCATGTTGTACCTTATACATATGTACAATTATTATGTCTAATATAAATAAAAAATTAATTAATGAAAAAAATTATGAAGCCAAAATTATAGTTAGCAGCCCAGTCTTAGTAAATAGAACAAGAAATCATGTAGGAAGTAACCATATGATAAAACAGAAAATAATATTAAGTTCTAAAATATTTTGCAAGGCTACTTAAAATAATTAAATACCATCAATATTATATTTGTAAAATACTACAAAATCCAGTTTAGGGAATGAATGCATTTGTGATAAGCCCTCTGGTAGCAGTTCATATAATGAATTGTTTCCCATTATTTAAAATATTGATTTAAATATATTATTTGTTGCTGGGCACGGGCTTGTCCCTGTTATCCCAGTACTTTGGGAGGCTGAGGTGAAGGATCACTTGAGGCCAGGAGTTGGAGACCATCCTAGGCAGCGTATTGAGACCCTGTCTCTACAAAAAATTTAAAAAATTAGCTGGGTATGTTGGTGCATACTTGTAGTTCCAGCTACTCTGGAAGCTGAGGTGGGAGGATGTACTTGAGTCCAGGAGTTCAAGGTTATGGTGAGCTATGGTCACACACGCCACTGTATGTATTCCAGCGTGGACAACAGAGTGAGCTGAGAATATGTCTCAAAATTATAAATAAACAAATACATACAGAGATATTTGTAAGAAAGAATAATCCACTCAGTGGACTCTATCAAAAAAATTAATAAAAGAAGGAATTCAGTTGAGGGACTATATCTGTGACATATCCATGAAGATTCCATGTAGAAATTACAATCCCCACTTTTTGTTTACTGGAGAACTTCACTAACATCTTACTAATTCTTTAAAATGACACAATAACAAAAACAATAGCAAAACACCACATTTTGCTACTCTTGTGTAATATCCTTATGGCAAAATGCAGCTTGAAAATCTCAAATTATGATGTAGAAGTATTCAATTTTTCCTCTATGCTGGGTAATGCACAGTCCAGTATACACGCTGTTTTAGATAGGTCCCGGGACTGTCACGAGTGTCCCTTTTCAAGAATCACCCAATGCTTGTAAAGAGGTTGCTTTTCAGTTTAAATACTCTCTTTGCTCTTTTTACCTTGACAAAAAAATCCACCATGAAATTTTCCTTTGCAAAAAAAATAATTTAAAATACATATTGCAAGGAGAGTTGGCTGGGTGTAGTGGCTCATATGCCTGTAATCTCGGCACTTGGGAAGATCAAGGCAAGGCAGATCGCTTGAACCCAGGAGTTCAAGACCAGCCTGGGGAACATGGTAAGACTCCATCTCTACAAAAAATATAAAAAATTAGCCAGGTGTGGTCGTGCACACCTGTAGTCCCAGCTACTTGGGTGACTGAGGTGGGAGGATCATTTGAGCCTGGCAAGTCAAGGCTACAGTGAGCCATGATCATGCAACTATACTACTCCAGCTGGGCTTTAGAGTGAGACATTGTCAAAAAGGAAGAAAAAGAGAAAGAGAAAAGAGAGAGAGAGAAAGAGAAAAATGGAGAGTTCCCCATATCTTATTTTAAATGAGTTCTATCTCTTTTAAGTCTTTCTCCTATAATTCAAACAACATGTGGACTATGCTACAAAAATGAAGTACCTTGTGTTACTTGTCTATTTCTGGAAAGGTATGTTCAAAGTCAGAATTTCATGGTAAAACATCCTCTGTCTACTCATTGTCCTGGGTAGTTCAATGACAGCTTATTTCAAAATATTCTGACACCCCAATTAACTGGAACCAGGACATAATTATCCATATTAGGACTAGGGAATGAACAAAACTTATTTGTTGTTTTGCCATTTTTGCCCTCCCTAGTATAAATTATTGTTGCTTGAGTTTAGTGAGACTTTTTTTTCTTTTTGAGACAGAGTCCGACTCTGTCACCCAGGCTAGAGTGCAGTGGTGAGATCATGGCTCACTGCAACCTCAGCTTCCTGGGTTCAAGTGATCCTCCTGCCTCAGCCTCCTGAGTAGTTGGTACTACAGGGGCATGCTACCATACCTGGCTCACTTATGTATCTTTGTAGAGACAGGGTTGCTCAGACTGGTCTTAAACTCCTAGGCTCAAGCAATCCTCCCACCTTAGCCTCCCAAAGTGCCGGGATAGCAGGTGTGAGCCACCACATCCAGCCTACTGAGGCTTTTCTGCCCCTGCCCTGTAAAGAAAGGAAAAAAGAAAACTCTCCTCCACAGTAGTTGAAGCAGAGCCCTTCACTGCCACTCCAGACAGCACAATGTCTTTACAAATGAAACATTTTTTGAGAGTAGGAGGAAGGATAAAATGCTCAATATTCCAAGCTTGAAGCATTATTTTATTTAGCTCCTTTCTGGGGAATCTGCAAGTATAGTTCTTAAAATGACATATTCTCCTTGGCTTTAAAATCAGAGGTAGTTATCTGTTGAGGCATAGACCATGGATCAGAGATAATAGGCTCAACCACTTTACTAATGAAGAAAGAGACATGCAGATGAGTTATCATTTACCTTTTTTTTTTTTTTCTTTTTTTCTTTTTTTTAAAGAGATGAAGTACTGCTTTGTTGCCCAGGCTAGAGTGCAGTAGCTCTAGTGGCTATTCACAGGCATGGTCATAACACACTGCAGCTTCAAATTTCTGGCCTCAACCTATTATACCACCTCAGCCTCCTGAGTAGCTGGGACTACAGACGTACCCTATCACACTCAGCTCAGAAACCCAACTTAAACTAGCTAACTTAAAATAGAAATGTATTGGCTCAAATAATTCAGAATGACAAGGTTATTGCTGTTAATCCAGGTTCAAACAATGTCATCAAGTTCTCTTTTCTTGGCTCTATTCTCTTTGTATGTTGGTGTAGGGGCCAAGAGAAAGTTTCCCTCTGCCCTCTAAAGTTTTGCTGAAAATGAACTGATAACAGGTAGATTCATAGAAAAATAGATGCAAATTTATGTAACATGCTTATACATGGGGGTATTGCAAGAGCATGATTACCCAACAGCTCAATGAGATTCAGATGCTTATATACCCTTCTTCATAGGAGAAAAGAAGATATGGAAAATGTGGCCATTTTGAGGCATAATTATTTTTAGGGGGAATGAATGGGTCCATTGCACAGACAATGGTTAGTAAACAACTCTCTTTGAGAATTGAATGGGACCAGAGAACAGTATGTGGGCTCTGGGTGTGATACAGCCCAATGTGGGCTCTTCCTCTGTAATATAATAATCTTCTCTGGTTAATGAAATTTGGAGGAAAGGATCAATGGTAATTATATTCCTCTTTGGTGAGTCCAGTTTCTAGGTAGAAAAGAAATCCGGAGAACAGCCTCACCCTGTGCTTTGGGAGAGACAGAGGATTAAGAAGTGGGGAAAGTCAGAGAGACCTGAGACTGCTTCTTTGGTTCAGTGTGTCAAATCTCCATATTTTGGGGTATCATTTCCTAAGCCCAAACTTTGGTATCATGCTAAAGAGAGTCTTTCTCTGTGTTGCAGAGTTCATGGTTAATGGTGGCCCCAGAATTATATCTTTCCAGCATTGTGAGTTCACATTAAAGACAAACTTATCCCATTAATTTTTTGTCTGGGATGGGTTATACTCCAATTCCAAAGCAAGACCAAGGACATTACTCAAGTCATAGGCCTACTGCTGTTGGCAGAAAAAACAATACCAGAAGGAAAAAGGAAGAAAAGCTTGTTAGTAAAACAAAAGTGTTAGGTCTGAGAGAGACTAGAAAGCAAATTATAATCATCATAAAACTCACTGAAATGGCTATAAATTTAGGAGTGTATAAAATGAAACTATTTTTACAGAGGAATCACTGAGCAGGAGTTGGGTGCTAGAAGCCAGTTTGTTACAGGGCCTGCTCTGCTGGGGAACATAAATCAAAACAGAATCACTAGACCAAGCACATAGTTAGGCTACATGATAACTCTATCATTCTGCACTCAAGAGCCAGTGGAATCTCCAGGGACCTAAATTTTTCCCAGAAATTTGAAGAGTACCATCCCCCCAATTTTTCAAATATTCCAATGTTTATCTAGAAGGCTATAAGATTTGTGAGATGTTTGGAGTTCCACAGATCCTCTAGGGAGATCCAGTATATCTGATGGAATCTTGAAGAACCGTGGAATTTCCTGGATGTTGGCCAACTTAAAACTGTAGACTAGATATCCTCAATGTTTGTTAACTGCACTACAGCAGTGGTTCTTAAAATGTGGGCCGCAACCACCAGTGTCAATAACACATGGGAAGTCTTTTGGAAATCGAAATTCTCAGGCCTGTATCCCAATTCTACTGAAACTCTAGGCTCACAGCCGGCACGGTGGCTCACGCCTATAATCCTAGCACTATAATCCTAGACCAAGAAGGGCAGATCATTTGAGTCCAGGAGTTTGTGACTAGCCTGGGCAGCCTGAAGAGACCTCATCTCTATCAAAAATACAAAAACTAGCAGGGTGTGATGTGCCTGTAGTCCCAGCTACTCAGGAGGCTGAGGTAGGAGGATCACCTGTGCCTGGGAGGCAAAGGCTGCAGTGAGACATGATCACACCACTGCATTCCAGCCTGGGTGACGAGTGAGACCCTGTTTCAAAAACAAACAAAAAACTGTAGGCATGGGGCTTATTAACAAACCCTCCAGGTGATTCTAATGCAACTAAAATTTGAGAACCACTGACCCAGAAGTAGACTGGAAATGAAGCTTACCAGACAGATTCTTAAAACTCCTTAGTAGTTGTTGATCCACTAGAAGAAAGTGGACTAACTAGACCGGAATAACTCTCAAAGGAGCTTTAGATAACTCCCAACCAACTTCATGAAGAATGATTATGATTTTAATGTAGATTATACTGTTAGCTGGTCATTTATTCCATAAATAAATGAACTATATAATTATATAGAAACAAAGTGTTTTGGTGGGTTTTTCCCTTTTTCATCTATTTTATATAAAGAGACTATTGTTACTATCTAAATCGATAGTTGTAATACATTCTGATTTATATAATGCAAAGTAAAATTGCCATAATTCCATTTCATTAAAAACACAGTTTTTATGGTAATGCTAAAATGAGAAATATCATGTAATATCCTGCATAACACAAATATAGGAAGGCATCCCAAAGTTAGAACTTGGAAAGTAACCATCACAGTTTTAGATAATAGAATGTACATTAAACAATGTAATTGTGCTTATGTATTATTTGTAATAAATCTAAAAAGTCAATTACACCCTTGCTCTGATATAGAAGTAAAGTTAAAATTGAGATGTTGAAGTTGGTAAAGAAGTATCGGGGCTGGGCGCCCTGCGTCACGCCTGTAATCCCAGCACTTTGGGAGGCCGAGGTGGGCGAATCACGAGGTCAGGAGATTGAGACCATCCTAACACGGTGAAACCCCATCTCTACTAAAAACACAAAAAATTAGCCAGGCACGGTGGTGGGTGCCTGTAGTCCCAGCTACTCAGGAAGCCAAGGCAGGAGAATGGCGTGAACCCAGGAGGCACCATTAAGAAGTGGGGAAAGTCAGAGAGACCTGAGACTGCTTCTTTGGTTCAGTGTGTCAAATCTCCATATTTTGGGGTATCATTTCCTAAGCCCAAACTCGGCTTGCAGTGAGCCGAGATGGCGCACCACTGCACTACAGTCTGGGCAACAGAGTGACTCCGTCTCACACACAAAAAAGAAGTATTGGAAAGCTACACTTGGTGGTCTCTGAGAACTAACATTTATAGAGCACTTACATGTGCCAGATGTGTCATGAGCTTAGGCAAACATTAACTCAGTGGAGCATTAAAACATTACTATAAGGTAAGCATTTTTATTAACTTGCTCCACTTTGAAGAAGAGGAAACAGACTTAAAACAACTCTGAGAATAAAATATAGTGGGTAATCATGATCATGTACTAAGCAATGATTTTTTAAATATGCCAGAAGCACAGGCAATTAAAGAAATAATAGCTAAATTGGACAAAATTTAAAACTCTTGTGCTACAAAGGACATCATTTTGTAATCCGTCCTGAGTAGCTGGGATTACAGCTATGTAATGGGAGAAAACATTTATCTGATAAGAGTCTTGTGTTTAGAATATATAAAGAAGGCCAGGCGCGGTGGCTCAAGCCTGTAATCTCAGCACTTTGGGAGGCCGAGACGGGCGGATCACGAGGTCAGGAGATCGAGATCATCCTGGCTAACACGGTGAAACCCCGTCTCTACTAAAAAATACAAAAAACTAGCCGGGCGATGTGGCGGCGCCTGTAGTCCCAGCTACTCGGGAGGCTGAGACAGGAGAATGGCATGAACCCGGGTGGCGGAGCTTGCAGTGAGCTAAGATCCGGCCACAGCACTCCAGCCTGGGTGACAGAGCGAGACTCCGTCTCAAAAAAAAAAAAAAAAAAAAAGAATATATAAAGAACTCTTACAACTCAATAATAAAAAGATTAATAACCCACTTAAGAACTGGGCAGTAGCTGGGTACGGTGGCATATGCCTGCAGTCCCAGCTACTCAAGAGGCTGAGGCAGGAGGATTGCTTGAGTCCAGAAGTTCAGGACTGTAGTATGCTATGATTATGCCTGTGAATAGCCACTGCATGCCAGCCTGAGCAAACACAGTAAGATATCATCTCTTAAAAAAAGAGATTGTGTGTGTGTGTGTGTGCGTGTGTGTGCCATTTTATAACTTGATTTGACAACCAGTGGTTAGTTCTCATTCGCAGTGGCACTTTTTTTGAAAGTGGTAACTAGTACATAGGTAACCAAAGTATAGAGCTTGCTTGGTGATTCTTCATCCTCATTACGTTTTCTGGACAACTGCATATGGATACAGTATGGAACATTCCTTATTCCTTTGGCCCAAAAAGCTTTGTTTAGCCTGGTTTCAATCCCCTCATCTGGAATCCCCATCTCCTTCATGGCAAATTTCTTTTTCTTTTTCTTTTTTCTTTTTTTTTTTTTTGAGACAGAGTCTCCCTCTGTCACCCAGGCTGGAGTGCAGTGGCACAGTCTTGGCTCACTGCAACCTCCGCCTCCTGTGTTCAAGTGATCCTCCCTCCTCAGCCTCCCAAGTAGCTGGGATTATAGGCACACACCACCACACCCAGCCAATTTTTGTATTTTTAGTAGAGACAAGGTTTCGCCACATTGGCCAGGCTGGTTTCAATTTCTTGACCTTAAGTGATCCACATGCTTTAACCTCCCAAAGTGCTGGGATTACAGGTGTACCATGCTCCTGGCATGGTAAATTTCTATATCTCTTTGAGTGTATGAGAGACAGGCTTCTTGAAATCCACTCCATGGATGCCCTTGTGAATGTTGATGGTGTATTCTCAGGTTCCCACGTCACTGATGGAAGAATGGTCTTTCTTGTTGCCACCTTTCTTTGTGGGAGCCATTCTGCTGGGCCCACAGTGGAAAGGAGAGGGCAAAGATTCTGAATAGACATTTATCCATAAAAAGTATACAAATGGTCAACAAGCACATGCAAAGATGTTCAATATCATTAGTCATCAAAGAAAAGCAAATCAAAACCACAATGAGATATCACTTCATACCTACTAGAATGGCTAAAATCAAAGACAGAAAACAAGTATTGGTAAGGATGTGGAGACATTGGAACCCTCATATACTGCTGATGGGAATTTAAAATGGGGCAGCCATTTTGGAAAATAGTGTGGCAATTAGTTCTTCAAACAATTTAACATAGAGTTACCATATGATGTGGTTTTGCTCTGTGTCCTCACACAAATCTCATCCTGAATTGTACTCCTACAATGCCTATGTGTTTGGGGAGGGAATCATGGGGGCAGTTTCCCCCATACTGTTCTCATGGTAGTGAGTATGTCTCATGAGATCTGATGGTTTTATCAGGGGTTTTTGCTTTTGCATCTTCCTCATTTTCTCTTGCCACCTCCGTGTAAGTAGTGCTTTTCACCTCCCACCATGATTCTGAGGCCTCCCCAGTTACGTGGAACTGTAAGTCCAATTAAACCCCTTTTTCTTGCCAGTCTTGGGTATGTCTTTATCAGCAGCATGAAAATGGACTAATATACCATCCAACCTGGCAATCCCACTCCTAGGTATAAACTCAAGGAAAGAAAATATATGTCCACTAAAATTATGGTACACAAATACCATAGCAGCATTATTCATAATGTAACCACCCAATGGATTCACTTTGCCCACTGCCTAGACAGAGTCAATTTATCAAGACAGGGAATTGCAATAGAGAAAGAGTAATACACACAGAGCCAGCTATGCAGGAGACCAGAGTTGTATTATTACACAAATCAGTCTCCTGAAGCATTTGGGGATGAAAGTTTTTAAGGATAATTTGGTGGGTGGGGAAAGGACAGTGATTCGAGAGCACTGATTGGTTGGGTCAGAGATGAAATCATGGGAAGTTGAAGCTGTCCTCTTGTACTGAGTCAATTCTTAGGTGAGGGCCACAAGATCAGATGAACCAGTTTATCAATCTGGGTGGTGCCAGCTGATCCATCAAATGCGGGGTCTGCAAAATATCGCAAGCACTGATTGTAGGAGCAGTTTAGGGAAGGTCAGAATCTTGTAACCTCCAGCTGCATGTCTCCTAAGTCATAATTTCTAATCTTGTGGCAAATTTGTTAGTCCTATAAAGGCAGTCTAGTCCCCAGGCAAGAAGGAGGTTTGTTTTAGGAAAGGGCTATTATCATCTTTGTTTTAAACTATAAACTAAGTTCCTCCCAAAGTTAGTTCAACCTACACCCAGGAAGGAACAAGGGCAGCTTAAAGGTTCAAAGCAAGATGGAGTCAATTAGGTTAGATCTCTTTCACTGTCTCAGTCATAATTTTGCAAAGGCAGTTTCAATAATAGCCAAAAGGTGGAAATATCCCAAATGTTACCAACTGATGAATGGAAAAACAAAATGTGTTATATCTGTACTATGAACTATAATTCAGATATATTTCTTCACAAAGAAAGAGTGAAGCTCTGACACATGCTTGTAAAGAAAAAAAAATTGTTTTTTCTCTCTACTCACACACTTAACACAGAACACTCCTGTGACCAGATGTATGGGTACCCTATATCTCAATTCAATTCTGATTACCTGGAGGTAGTGTCAGATCCCACAGATTGAGAGCTCAGTCCCACATGACTACCCCCATTTCAGATGCCAATCACATGTAACAGATGTAATCTACACTTCTGACTAATAGTCTATAAATCAGGGTTCTTACAACACTTTATTGGGTTTAATTAATTTTCTGGCTGATATGGTTTAGATATTTGTCCTCCCCAAATCTCATGTTGAAAACGTGATCCACAATGTTGGAGGTGGGGCATAATAGGAGGTGTTTGGCTCATGGGGGTAGATTCCTCATGAAGAGCTTGGTGCCCTCCCCGTGGTAATGAGTTACTATGAGATCTGATTGTTAGAAAGAATCTGGGACATTCCCCTCTCTCTCTTGCTCCTTCTCACACCATGTGACACACCTGCTCCTCCTCCCCCTTCTGCCATGAGTAAAGACTTCCTGAGGTCTCACCAGAAGCCAAACATTTAGTGGTGCCATGCTTATATAGCCTACAAACCATGAGCCAAATAAACCTCTTTTCTTTATAAATTACCCAGTCTCAGGAATTCCTTCATAGCAATGCAAAATGGACTAATACCCTAGGGCAGCTCACAGAACTCAGGGAAACACACTTACCAGTTTATTATAAAGGATATTATGAAGGATGCAGATGAACAGCCAGATGAAGAGATGGATAGGGTAAGATTGAGAGTCGGAATGCAGAGCTTCCATACCCTCTTTGGGCATGACACTCTCTCAGCACCTCCCTGTGTTCAGCAACTCAGAAGCTCATCAAATCTTATTGTTCAAGAGTTTTTATAGAGTTTATCTATAAGCACTCTCCCTCCCAAATACACTTCCCAGAGGTCAGTGGGTGGGGCTGAAAGTTCTAACCCTCTAATCACTGGGTCTTTATGTCGACAATTCCCATTCTGAGCTTATCTAGGGATGGCCACTCTAAGTTTAGCATAAACTCAGGAGTGGTCAAAAGGGGCAAATAATGGAATAACAGAAAGACATGCTCTTGTGCCAGGAATTAAGGACAAAGACCAAATGTATTTCATATTTTACAGTAATGCTGTACCATGGATAAACCTTAAAACATCATCTTAAGAAAAAGGAGTCAGTCACAAAAGACCACATATTTTACAATTCTATTTATAAGAAACACTCAGAGTACACAAATCTATATAGATGAAAAGTAAATTAGTGATTGACTAGGACTGGGTGATGGCTAAAGGGTATAGAATATCTTTTCTGGGTTGATGAAATGTTCTCTGTTCTGTTTATTTGTTTGTTTCTTTGTTTTTGTTTTGAGATAGAGTCTCGCTCTGTCACCCAGGCTGGAGTGCCATGGTGCAATCTCAGCTCACTGTAACCTCCACCTCCCAGGTTCAAGTGATTCTCATGCCTCAGTCTCCCAAGTAGCTGGGATTACAGGTGTGCACCACCATGCCTGGCTAATTTTTGTATTTTTTAAGTAGAGACAAGGTTTTGCATGTTGGCCAGGCTGGTCTCCAACTTCTGACCTCAGGTGATCTTCCTGTCTCAGCCTCCCAAAGCACTGGGATTACAGGCATAAGCCACCGCACTCGGCCTGGGGTGATAAAATGTTCTAAAATTTATTGTAGTAGTGTTATACAAATCTGTCAATATGCTAAGAATCATTACATTTTTAAATTATCAAATTATTTTATTTTTTAAATTTTAAAACTTTAAATGTGTAAATTGTATATGAGTTATATCTTAATAAAGCTATTATTTTTAAAAATGGAGAGAGAGAGAATGATTACAATTCTTGCGAGAGTGGAGATTTTGAATAGCTATTGGGGTTAATGTGATAGGAACTGGTCAAAGACAAACTACTTCTATCCAATGGTGAGAAACTGATTAAATTACATTGCCTGCATGTGTGGAGTGTCAAGGCGGCAGCAGCAGAGTTCTGTAGCCTTCATCTCAGGGTCTGGAGGGCGGGGAGAATGAACAGGCTAAGATCAGGGTTTAGTCCTAGGCCGCCATATACCTTTCCTGAGTTCTTTCCCTCTTCTCTGACCAGTCCTTTATGCTTTACTTTCTGCAGCCAATCTTCTTCCTGGGTTCACTTCCAAACGCTGTGTCCTTAAGGGCTCCACATGTCAGCCCTCTACTTTTCTCTCTCCATGCTCTCCCTTGGTGAGCACACACCCATTCTCATTTTCTGATGAGTCCAAATTACATGTTCCTAGCTCAGACCTCTCCTAAGCATCAGATGCAGTTACTCAGCTACCCACTGGACATTTCCACCTGATTGTCCCACACACATTTCCAATGTAAATACCCAACATTGCTCCTTCTCTGTCCAACTTATCTTCCTCTACTTCCTATTTTGGAAAATGGAAATCCTTTGAGGGTGAGCATAATTTTGCACACAGTAGAATAGGAATTTCATAGAGTCCTGTCAAATAAAAATTCTAGGAAGCCATTGTTTTGGACTAAGATTCTGCATTTCAGAGCAGACTAAAAATCAAAATGAAGTCACCCATGCTAAAAGTTCCACATCACCAAACCCAAACTAAGTTATTATCTGACTTTCTAAGAAATTAGGAGAAAGAAATAACAGCCAATTTCCCAAACAGATCAGTTTAAATCTTTAATTGGCATGATAATGAAATTTCCTTTGCACTAAAAAGGTACCCTGGGCAGAGGTAGAAGGATCCTTGAGCCCAGAAGTTCAAGACCAGCCCTGGCAATGCAGCAAGACCCCACCTCTAAATATTAATTAATTATTTATAAAAGAGGCTGAAATAACCTAATGTTAACAGTATTTTCCTATTATTCTAAGACTAATTCACATACTCTTTGTTCTTTGCTTCTGCTTTCTTCAGCCCTTCTCTATGAAGCCAAACTCTTCTGCTCAGCTCATTGGAATACATTGTATTTTATAGAATGAAGTGTTGCTCTATTTTAGAACCACAAATAAAGCCAACTGAGATTTTTACACTAAATTTGTTGGAATTTTGTCCTTTGAAAGCTCCATGAAATGAGATGGTTGAGAGAGGCAAAGAGAACCAGGGAGTAAAAGAGATTATTAGAAAATTAGACTTTTGATCAAGCCACTCCTTTGGTTGAACACTTTCAATTACTTTTTAATATCAGAGATAAAATGCAAATTCTATATACCGTTACTCATAATTCACCTTTAGCTGTATACTTAATTTAAAGTAGCATGTATCAAACAGAAATAACCCAGGCATATACAAGGAATTGTCATATAGACTGACCTTGACCCTGATAGCTTATGGTCTATCAAGGGAGGTTCATGAGTAAAGTGTCCATATGATGTGATAAATGTAAATAAGGATTAGGCATGTTAACAAAAGACCATGGGATCCTTGGAGAAGAAAGGGAGAACTTTATTTTCTTTCTTCTTCTTCTTTTTTTTTTTTTTAGAACTCTATTTTCTAAAAGCCATCTGCAGTTGGAAAGATGCAAGCCTTCAGTGCAAACCAAAAATGTGGTCCAAAGTGGGGTGGGGGAGGATGCAGAGTTAGGGATTATTATATAAAGGCAGAGCAAGGAGTGAAAGAGAGGGAAAGGGAAGGGAGAGAGAGAAAGGGAGGGAAGAATAGGATCTTGACTGGATGACTTTTAAGCCCCAAATAATAAGTCTTTCTTAAGTGGCTGGTTCCAGGTGGTAGGTTGCACCAGGTGGTAGGTTGCCACCAGGTGGTCTGTTGGTGGTTAGTTGGGGAATTTTCAGCTGTAGTCTATATTGACACTGACAATAAGAACTGATTTGGTTTGATTGTAGCCAAGAACACAGAGTAGGTGACTGCTCCCTCACCCAGTCATGGCTGCCTCGTTCTCATGTTTTAACTTTGTGCTGCTCCTTTAGCCACAGGGGGCCCATTTTGTCTGTTGGCCATGGGCATATGTTAGCAAGTACAAGATGCCATGACAGCACCTAGGGCATCTCACCCAGCAATTTGGAGGGTACAGTGTGTTAGAAATGGCTTCCCTGAAGCCATGAGAGTTCCTGAAACAAGAACTATGAACAGAAGTTAGTCAACTGCCGTGGAGGAAAGAGTATACTAGGCATGAGCTTGGCCTGTCTTTGGGCTGCTTCAGGAATGGTGAGTGCAGAGTGTTGAAGCCTGGAGAGGGAAATTGGTGAATATCAAGGGCAATCTTAGGGAATAAAGTGGGAGCAAAACTGAATGAGAAGGAAGGCTGAGGACACAAAAGGGAATAGAACACTTTTCTAATAAGTTTGGCTGTGAAGAGGAGCAAACGATAAGGCAAGAAGAAAAAGGGGTGTGGTTTGGTAGAGTGCTTGGGGTTATTTATGTGTGTGTTTCCAAAGTAAGAAAGATGTGAGCATGACTAAGTGCTGAAGGGAAAAAGCAGGGACAGCAGTGGAGCAAGTACCTAAGGTGGGAGAGGCTGAGAAGCTGAGCAAGATGAAGGTATTAGCCTCATTCTGTGGGATCCGGAGAAAGAAGGAAGGATGAGCGTGGTAAACAGGGTGACAGGAGTTTGACACATTTCATTTTCAAAGTCACTGAGGGGGCAAGTAGAATGAAGGGTTTGCAAAGTGTGAAGAATGTTTGAAATAGCCATAATGACTATAGAAGGATTGAGTAGGAAGGATTGAGTTAGAGTGAACAGGAAATGAGCTGGTGTTTTCCATGAAGTTGGGGAATACCTGAATTAGGAGTAAATAAGCAAGAAAACTGCAAAGGCAGGCAATTGGAATTTGAAAATGGAATGTTTACTTAATGATTTCAAAAGTAGATCAAATTCCAGGTGAAGGTAGAGTTTTGACCTAGCAATGAGACTGAGTGACTAATTGGGAAAAAGATGTGAAGATATTTGGAATGAAGTCAGTGAGCTAAGAAGACAATTAGTTGAATGGAGGACCCAAGTATGAACAAAATTCTGTTTGATGGCAAGTTTTGAGAAGAGGAAACTAGGGCCAAGGCTTTCAGTGACTGACAATGAGGAAGTAGAGGTATGAAGGTGATGGTCACGTGGAGAGTGTACTACAACTGAATGGCATGACCTTACTTACAGATGCAGAATGTCTACAAAATAATGGAAGAAGAATCACTCCGAACCTATTTCTCTGCATCTATCATCTAGCAGTTGGGTGAAACTTTCTTTTTTGTATGTATTTCTGACCATGTTACTCCTTATAAAGGAAAAAAAATGTTTCTCTCCTTTGCTCTCTCACACTCAACACAAAACACTTCCATGACCAGATATTTGGGTTTCTTGTTTTTGTTTTCCATTCACCAAGCATTTCTCCAAAAGACACTAATTGTGTGTCCTATAATCCAGTTTAATTCTGACACTATTTATCTGGAGACAGTGTCAGGTCCCACAGGTTGAGGGCTCAGTCCCACAAGACTTGCACCCTACTTTAGACACCAGTCACAAGTAGAAGGCTATCACCTCTACCTCTGACAGACTTGGCTACAAACTGGGGTTCCCATGGCCTCCTCCTTGAATTCAATTAATTTGCTACGAGGGTTCACAGATCTCAGGGAAACACTTACTTACATTTGCTGGTTGATTATTAAGGACATTATCAAGGATATAGATGAAAAGTCAGATGAAGAGATGGATAGGGCAAGGTATGTGTGGAGGGCAGAGTGGAGCTTCCATGCTCTCATTGGGCATGCCACCCTCTCATCATCTCCACATACTGAGCAGCCAGAAGCTTATCAATGGAGTTTTCAGAGAGCTTGATCTCCAGCACTCCACTCCCTTTATCCTGGATGTTAGTAGGTGGGGCTGAAAGTTCTAATCCTCTAATCTTCTAACTATTTGGTCTTTCTGGTGACTGGCCCCATTCTGAGGTTATCTAAGAGAAGCTTTGCCTTCAGCCACTTCATGAGCATAAGCTCAGGTGTTATAGAAATCGGTTCATTTGGAAAAAAGATATTCCTATCACTCAGAAAATTCCAAGGGCTCTAGGAGCTCTGTGACAGGAACTGGGGACAAAGACCAAATAGATGTCATATGATACCGCACTCCTCTACTCAAACCCTCCCATGGCTTCCCACCTCCCACTGAGTACCCCCAGTGTCTTCACCACGGGCTTCCCTGACTAGTCTGCCCCGTTTTCTGACTTTATCTCTTGCCACTTTACTACTTGCCTATCCTGCTCCAGCCAGACTGGCTCCCTTGCCATTCCCATACCTGACAAAACTTGTGACCATCTCAAGCCCTTTGCACTTGCTCTCTCTCATGTCTGGAAATCTCTTCCCCTAGCGGCTCCCTCATCTCCTTCAGATCTCTGCTCAGCTGTCCCCTTCCTAGTTTCCTCCTGTGCCACCACCAGAAGTACTCGCTACTCTATATCCCTGCTTAAATTTTCTCCATTGGATTCATCACCACTGAACTTTACATATTTTTTTCCCCTAGTTAACCACTCCCAAAGGATGTAAGCTACCAGATGGCAGGATTTTGATCATTCTGCTCACTGCTATATCCATAGCAGGCATAAAGAATAATTTTTTGAATAAAGGCAGTGGCAATAGCTGTGAGCAGGACTCTGACCCTACGTGCTGTATGTGAGATAACTCAGAGAAATGTTTCCATAGAGGGAAGTTGTAGGGAGGGAAGAATGTGAACATGTCAGGGTGTTGTCATCATGCAGGGGCCTTCCAGTGGGCACCCTGGGAGGTGCAGGTGGACCTGTGGTCATAGGTTGCTGATGGGAAGCCTGAAGCAGTATGCGATACACAGACAGGGTGGATGTTAGCAGCGGCTAATCCACACAGGTCTGTAGCCTCCTCAGAAGAAAGAAGAATTCAATCCAGGGGCATAAGGCAAAGTGAGAGACCCAGGCAAGTTTTAGAGCAAAAGCCAAATTTATTAAAAGGTTTGGAGCAAGAACAAAGGGAAGTAAAGTACACTCGGAAGAAGGCCAAGCAGGTGACTTGAGAGATCAAGTGCATGGTTTGACCTTCGACTTGGGGTTTATACAGCGGCATCCTCCTCCCCTGATCGTTCCCTTGGGGTGGGCTGTCCACATGCATAGTGGTCGGCCAGCACCTGGGAGGGGGTGCATGCACAGTATGTTTACTGAGGTTGCACACATGCTCCCTTGAGGCGTTCTTTCCTTACCAGTGCAGTGCTCCTAGAGGAAGGTCATATAACTGTTAAACTCTGCCATTTTGCCTCTTCGTGGGCATGCTTGAGTCCACTCACCCAACTCCTGAGATCTTATCGGGAAGCTGCTGATCACCAGTTTCAGGTGTTTCTAGATAATGGGAGACTGCCGTTACCTGGTGCCAGCTGTGACCAATTATTATTTTAGAGAAATAGCTTAACAACTGCTTGACCATCACCTGATGGCTGTCCAACCAGCCATCTTTGTGGAGGCTGCCTCTTGGTGGAGGCAGGCGGATGTGCTCTGTCCTGCCCTGCTCATGTCTGACTAGCTACCTACTGTAACAGGAGGAACTTGCTTTTCAGAAAGTCTCCAAGAATAAAGACAGGGATGGGAAGTATGATAAAATTTTCTGGCTTTCCAAAAGATATATTCCTAACAGGCTGCCTGGATTGATTGTACTTCTCAAGGAACTCACATGAGAAACAGTAACAGACACGGGTGTGGGAAGATCACAAGATTTTTGGAAGGATTTGCCCATCTTGTGGCTGCATGTGTTACCAAGGGCTCCCTGACCTGGAAGTAGGAAGGCAGGCAGAGAGCAGGTAGACGGTTCAAGACTGGATAGTACCAGGGTGCCTTATGAAGTGTTTTCCACAGCAGCAGCTCCAAGGGTTAAGGGGTTGGCCCTGGAGTTATGTCCGGTCTGGTCAGGCCTCCTGTTTGTTTTTCCCACCTCAAATGTGCATTCCCGGTATTTTCCTGCCTCTACACCTCCACTCACCTACACTGTTCTGTCTGGAATTCCCTTCCCCTCCCATCCTACAGCTATTCACATTTTGGGCATCCTTCAGGATCCAATTCAAGCTCAAGCTCCCTGACAAAGTTTTCCCTCACAGCCCCAGCCTGGAGGAATTGCTCCTTGCCTTAAACTCCCATTACAGTTATTGACTGGAGAATTCATTTTGCAATTAATCACCTACTGCCTTGTGACATCTCTTCAATTATGGCTTCAATTGAACTTTTATTTATGGTTTCTGGGTTGTATAACTTCTCTTGTGATGATGGTTTGTCATCTCTCCAGCTTCCCTGTGGGCTTCTTGAAGCCAGGAGCACCTTTTGCTTGTCTTTGGAGCCCCCATCACTTCACATAGCTCCTTAGACAGGAAGATATTCAGATTATATAAGTTGATACAGTTTATTAATCATTGATATTCCATGCTGACACCTGATAATCCTGTTTACTTTCAAATGATTATTTAACATGCGAGTACTGTAATAATATTTCTTCCCACCACAAACATGTTGTGTACTCTCCCTTTTCCATCACAGATGTTTCTGAGGACTAATGCTGTTGAGTTCTCTGTCAAACAATTTGATCTTAATTTTTCAGCAGAGATGGGAGAGCTTGGTAATAAGCGAACAGCTCTGGAAACAGGTGTCCTGGTTGGCGTCTTAGCTCTGCCATTTGCTAGAAGGATGAGCCTGGGCAAGTCATTTAACTTTTCCATACCTCAGTTTCTTCATCTGCAAAATGGGGATTATAACAGGCTTTTCACTGATCTATTTTGGGGGTTAAACAAATTACACCATGTGAAATTCTTAGGTTAGCATCTGGTGAATGGTAAAGCCCTTGATAACTTGCTAGCTGTTATTTCTGTGTGACTGGAAATTTCCAAGTTTAAAGTATGAGATTCACACATCTTTCCACTCTTCTTTTATCACTAAAGAACAGAGAGCAGGCAGTGAAGCTGCCTCTCTGCCTCAGAACGCCAGGCTGCAGTCTAAACTTTGCCACTTAGTTTGTGTCATTTTAGGCAAGATACTAAACCTCTTTGGGGTGTTGTGAAGATCAGAGAGTAAACATCTGTGAAAGTTCTTTGTAAACAGCATACTTGCTTACCCAAAGCAAGGAGCTATGGGTGAGAACAGGAAATACATTTAATTGGTTCCGTTTTGAAAATCTTACCCTTAGAAAATTCATTTTAGGAAAAGAGTAACTCTTTGTCTCACTTTGGCTGGATTACCGTAATTATCTTATGCGGCCTTCATATTTCTTTTCTGTTTTATGTCTTTTTGTTGTTGAGAGTTTTCTTGTTGTTGTTTAAAAAAAGAAAAAAGCTACTGCTGCTGTGGGAACTCTTTCTGAGCCTATGATATGCTTCCTTTTCTCATCTGTAAATCTGGTTGGTCTACTAAACAAACAGCCGCATTCACCAAAGTCATATAGATCCTTCATAATTTAAAATCTGTGGCTGTGCTTTAACAAAGGAGCTCTGTAGGGAATGGTAATGCGATTAGGATGGTAACTGGCTGGAGGAGGAAGAACACACCAACCAAACAACTCTCTTTGCAGGGTTCCTGGGAGACAAGTGTCAGAGGCAGGTTAAGAGCAAGGTTTCCAGCACCAGGCACTTGGGTTCAAATCCCCGCTCCCTACCATTTATTTTCTGGGTAATCTTGCAAATTATTAAAACTCTGAGTGCCTCTATTTTCACATCTATAAAATGAGAACAACTATAACACCTAACTTATAGAGCTGATGGGGAATTAAATTAGTTAATATATGTAAAGTGCTTATATATAACACAGTAAGTGCTAAGTAGTTGTAATTAACATACACATAGTTACTGGCAGCAAAGGCATGTCTTTTTGTACTAAATGAGCTTTCCCAAATGTCAATGCATCCTGAGAAACTGTGCTAGGACAAATAGAGGATTCATTTTGTTTAGTCTAGAGGTTTAAAAATAATACACGCCTAATAGGTTTATCTTCCTCTTTCCTCTTTTCCTCAAGGCCACAGCCAAGGTTAGGAAAGATGGATCTGGAACATACTGATTAGCTTGAAAAAGATAAGAGAGTGAGTGAGCTCCAATACTGGTTGAGCCTTCACCTAGGTCTTCCTAGGACAGGAGTCATTCTCAATGAATTTACTCCCTGGCTTATTTTGCCCAGCTGACAGAGGAAAAGAAAAAGGATGATGATGAAGAGGAGGGAAGAGAGAGAGAAAGAAAGATGATTGGTTTAGAGAATCTGGGCCTCTCTCTGGAGTAGGAGCCAACCCTTGGCCCCATCGTTCCTCTTCCACCTCTTAAAAGGGAATGTGGTAGCCAGAGAGAGATGCCTGGACCTTCTGCATAGTATAACTTGCCCTCAAGTTTGAACTACCTTGTCTCATGAGTTGCATGAAAGGAAGAGAACCCACAGAATGAAAAGTCAGTAAGAATCAGGCAGATTGGGCCTTTCTTAGGAAGAGAAGGCCAGCCCCTCACTCCTTCTTACTTTTCTGACCTTATAAAAGAAAATGCATTCAGGCTGGGTGCAGTGGCTCACGCCTGTAATCCCAGCACTTGGGGAGGGTGAGGCGGGCAGATCATGAGGTCAGGAGATAGAGACCATCCTGGCAAACATGGTGAAACCCCATCTCTACGAAAATACAAAAAATTAGCTGGGTGTGGTGGCGCGTGCCTGTAGTCCCAGCTACTTAGGAAGCTGAAGCAAGGGAATCACTTGAACCCGGGAGACAGAGGTTGCAGTGAGCTGAGATGGTGCCACTGCACTCCAGTCTGGCGACAGAGTCTCAAAAAAAAAAAAAAAAAAGAAAGAAAGAAAGAAAGAAAAGGAAAATACATTCCAAGAACCCAAGGGAGGGATCCTCAGAACTGCGGAGCACTGCAGAAGTATGTGGGCGGTGGGGAGCTGTGGACTTTGTTGTCTAGTTTAGCACTTCTCAAACTTTGCTGTACATCAAATCACCTGGAAATTTTGTTAAAACACATGGATGGGGCTGAGACTTTGCATTTCTAACAAGCTCCAAAGTGATACCATCTCTGCTGGACTGAGGACTTCAATTTGAGTAGAGTCTTCTAGATGAATGGTGTCCTAGAGCTGCATGATATACAGAGTTTCCTGCCAACCTACTACGTCCTTGATAATGTGGCCCATCTGTGTATACTTAAACCTGGCCACTTGCTTCTTGGATACAGGGTGACAAGAAATGCCCCAGTCCTTGATTCTGATCCCAAACTTTGAAAGAAAGAAGAGGGAAAAAAGAGTACAAAGGTTCTTATCTTGGCCAACCAGTTCTGTGAGTGATTTTTTCCAGTCTGTTCACAAGCTAGAATTGGCTGAAGGAAGTCTAATATGATTATCACAGCTTGGTGACATTTCATGAACTCTTGTCTTACGCCTTAAATTCGAGGATGTGAAATAAGATTATTTATCTTCCTGATGACATGATAACTCCAAATGACATCTTTAAAATTCTAATCCTTATGACTACTCAAATCTTGTTAGTCCTTCAGTTTAGCTATCATTAATTGCACAACTTCTATATATCAGCACTTTACATACACAATTTTATTTAATTTTTCTCCTCAAATGTTTCAAGATAGACATCATCACTTCAATTTTACAGTTAAAGGAATTGAGACTCAAAGAGATCAAGTCGTTTGCCCAAGGTTACCTGGCTGAGGCAGGATAGGAAGCTAGAGGTGTGTTTTACTTCATTTCCTTTCTCTTTCCACTACCTCCATGCTGTCTCAGAGATAACAGGATAATTATTTTAAAATTAAGAAGAATTATTCATTATTTAGAAACAATTTAAATCTCACAGTTGTTTGATATCCGCTGACTTCCTTGATATGAATTTACTGGAAAGCTATTGAAGCTTAAGTTTCAAGGACCATTCACTGGTAGAAGTGCCGTCCAAGCCTCTGTATCAATTTTTATTCATAATTTTGCATACTTTGTTTGGAAAAAGTGCTCCCCAACCTTAAAATCTTCGGTCTCCACAGAATTTGGGTCTGCTCCTGCTGCTGTCAGATGCATAAATCCTCTTTTACAACATTCCCAGTAAGTCATAGTTGAGGCTGTGCTTGAACGCCTCTGATTCAGACAGCTCACCGCCCCAAGGGAGTTTATTTCATTCCAGATCGTTCTAATTCTTTAGGACTTATTCATTTAAATTATTTATCCTTTTACCAACATCTCTCCAACCCAGAAGGTCTTTTTATATTGTGCCAAAATCTACCTCTTGCCAGCATCCATTTATTGATCTTAGTTCAGTCCTCTGAAACTACAGTAAGTCCTTACTTAACATCATCAATAGGTTCTTGGAAACTGTGACTTTAAGAGAAACAACAAACCAATTTTACCCTAGGCTAATTCATATAAACAAGTGTTAAGTTTCTTTGGCATATTTCTGGTCACGAAAACATTGCCAAACTTAAATAAAGACCCCAAACAGGCGAGGCATGGTGGCTCACACTTATCATCCCAGCACTTTGGGAGGCTGGGGCTGGAGGATCACCTGAACCCTAGAGTTCCAGCCTACAGTGCCATGATCATGCCACTGCACTCCAGCCTGGGGTCAGAGCAAGACCAGACACTTCTAATATTGAACACTGAGATAAATGTGAGCTATATATACATTTAAGAAAGATTAATAAAACAATATAATGTTTACCTGCTTATTTCAGTGCAGGGTCAAAGGTGGTTGGAGCTTCTCCCCAAAGCTCAGAGCCAAGGTGGGAACTAACCCTGGACAGGATGCCTTCCTATGGGAGAGTGCACTCATACACATACCCACATTCACTCACACCGAGACCATGTAGATATGCCGATTCACCTAACAGGCACAATTTTGGGATGTGGGAGGAAAACCAGAGGACTGCAGAAAACCCATACGGTCATGGGGAGCACGTGCAAACTCCACACAGCGTTGCCTTGCTGAGAATTCATTTCTTTCTCTCATCAGTGTTATAATAAAACAATGCTGAACGAAACAGCATTATTTGAGGATCTGCTGTACCTAAAGTAAACCTAATCCCTCTTCATGAATAGGCCTGAAATATTTGAAGACTGTTATAGTACCTTTTCTAAAACCATCCACCATCCTTACAACCATTCTCGTCTCTTGCCATCCTGGCCCATCTTTTCTTCCAGTTGTTGATGTCCTTCTTAAAAAACATTCTGGATTTGGCTTGACTGACAGAGAACAAAACAACCCAACTGCTATACTAATTTGTTGAAGACTTTGCATTCATCACTATGGAAATGTATTACTGATATTATATTTGACTAACTGTTGCAACTTGCCCAATTACATGGTACCCTGATTTTATTTTCACCCCAGCCTTCAAAGTCCTGAGAAATGCTTCCTCCTTTTCTTTTGGTTATGTTATTCACATCCACGTGATCTGTCAGGAGTTGGCCAAAGATTTGGCAAGACTTAACAAGAAGGCTTCTTGGCATATTCCAGACACATTATCTGGGAAGACAGCACACCTACAACTGTCCTCAAACAAAACACCACTGTGTCTATAATGTGTGACAGGCATTACCCCTTTCATAATCATACTTTAACCCAAATGTTCTCAAACCACTTACCATCTTCGGAAAAAAATCTCTGCGGGCAGAGCTCATTGAACAGGGTAATTATACATATTTTTTTTCTTTTTTGGTCACATTTGCCATTTATATCCTTTTCTACATGGATTTATCTCAACCTTTTGCCTTCTGTTTTTGTTTTTTTCTCAATATTCCATCTGTTTTTGTCTAGAAACTCATTACCTTCCCTGGTGTGTAGAGATGGATAAGCACCCCAACTTCTGTGTCATATTCCTTGAGTGCACAAGCCACACTCAGGTGATAATGCCCCTTTGGAGGGAAGCCAAACCATGTACGCCTTCAGTTTTCAGCCTTGCTGCTTTCCTTGCCACAGTCCCTCCCCTGCATCCCAGCCCTTCTTCTCCCACTTTTCTTCTACATCACCTTAAAGAGCCCTTCTCATCTCCCTAATGCCTTTTCCTTTTGTTAGACAAACTCAAGTCTTTTAGGTCTAGAAGTTAGTAAACTTCAGAGTTCAGATTGTTTTGGAGATAAGAGGAGACTTCCCCACCCTCCTATCTTAAATTTTAAGTGAACTGCTTTCTGCAAGCTTTATAGTAAATTGCTTTCAAAAAACTAAAATGCATATAGACCCTGAAGCCCAAAAAGGCTGATGACCCCCGAAGCTATTATTTGCTCCCTACATATGTGTAGTATGTAGGGGAACAGCAAATCAAGATTTAATTTTCATGAAAGATGATATAAACACTGTAAACCAGAAGTAAAGAAATCCAAATTAATTATTAAGTACCTGCCATCAAGATTACCTTATTTAACCTTCTTAATAACTCTATATGGTAAAAATTATTGTGAAGATTTTTACATACTAATGAGGAAACTCTGAGAGGTTAAGTAAGTCACTTGAGAACTGAGATGGTAGCCCTTGCTTGCCTGATTTCGAAGCCAGCTAAGTTTCACTCTACTTGACCTCACTCACTTTGGAACGGCTGTTAGCCAAGCTGCATGAACTCTATTAATGATACTCTAAAAAAACTTGTATTTTCATGGCCCCACAAAAATATGAGTAGGCTTAAAGGGTAGTGGCTTGACAAACCAGAAAACAATCCTGAGTAGTTTAAAATGAATACTTCCCATCTTCTTTATACTTCATTTTTAAACTTTGAATTCACTCATAGATGAACTTGATATTTGTTCCCCTGAGCCTTGTTTGACTACTGTATTTAAACTAAGAATCTGTGTTATTAAAAAACAGAGTAGCCTTAGTACACAACTGTTTTTGTTATTAGAAGAATTAAACTAAAATCTAAAGAGTAAAATCTCTGGCAATGGCAGAAATTCTTTTTTTTTTTTTTTTTTTTTTTTTTTTTTTTTTTTTTTTTTTTTTGAGGCGGAGTCTCGCTCTGTCGCCTGGACTGGAGTGCAGTGGCCGGATCTCAGCTCACTGCAACCTCCACCTCCTGGGTTTGCGCCATTCTCCTGCCTCAGCCTCCCGAGTAGCTGGGACTACAGGCGCCCGCCACCTCGCCCGGCTAGTTTTTTTTTTTGTATTTTTAGTAGAGACGGGGTTTCACTGTGTTAGCCAGGATGGTCTCGATCTCCTGACCTTGTGATCCGCCCATCTCGGCCTCCCAAAGTGCTGGGATTACAGGCTTGAGCCACCGCGCCCGGCCCAGAAATTCTTAAATACCTAGTTTCCAGTGGATTCATTTAGTTATTTTAGGGGTGTTGGTATAAATTCTATAAATGTCCAAGGGCAACTTTTGTCTTCTTTTTTGTTTTTAAATAATTTCAACTTTGATTTTAGATTCAGGGTTTTACATGTGCAGGTTGGTTACATGGGTATATTGCATGGTGCTGAGATTGGGGTATGACTGATCCAAGGGAGACTTTTGAACAGTTTGGAATAACACACTTACAGACCCTTGGGTTTTAAATTAACATTCGATTTATTAAAGTCACAGTTTTGTTCCTCAGGTCTTCAAGTCCAATTTTCAAACCTTACTGGTCAATTTTTAAGTCTATAAGTATTTGAATAAAATAATTTTTCACCCAACATTTGATTAATGCTCTATTAATCTCAAAATAAACACAAAAATTTTAAAAATAATTTCATGTAGGTAATTTATTAATTAGTTCAAACTACTTTCCTAAATTTAATACAATTATATTCTTCCAAGCCTTTTATTTTTAAAAACAATTTTTTTTTTTTTTTTACCTGTGACACAGCCCTCAGGAGAACATGTGCCCCCTTCCAAGCATTTTAAATGCCTGAAATGGCAAATTCATAGCCCTAACATTCAAGTGACTTTTATGAAATAGCTATCAGTCTTTGGAGCAAGGAAATACTTTGCTATCTCTGAGAAACTGGCAATTTTTTTCTTTCTGATATGAAATTACAAAACCAATCTTGTTTCTCTATTTGCTGTGGCTGCTAGGAAGCTCAGGGTCAAAATTAAAGCTCAGATAAAACATATACATTGACACTATTGGTCATGTTTGTTTTTTCTTTTTCATTGGAACTGATTTTCTATTTCAATTTGTATTTTACTATTTTATTACCTATGACTCAAGTTCTTTTGAAAAGAAAAATGTTATCAGTGCAAAGAAATCAGGAAATAGAACCTGAATGGTATTATTACTGGCTGCCCTTGGATAGTTAAGAGAATCCATAACTACCATTAAAAATTAATGCTTGCAGCTGCTAGGGAGAATATCTGTTAATAATATTGGGAATGCTTCCTATGGGATTCATTCCTCTAGCTCCCTTCTTACTGAATTTCATAGTTTATGATTTAATTCAGGCCATTCCATTTTTTTTCCAAATCTGATAAAAAGAAAAATTGCTGTAATTTTGCTGTGATGGGGTAACTCCATTTCATTTGTGTAGTTCTAATAAAACTTTAAAATTCATTGACTCAATAAGCATGTATCAAATGCCTACCATGGGCCAGGCATTCTGCTAGGCATTTAGGATTTATGTGCATATGCCAGGGGCATGGGCGGGGTTATGGTGGAGGGGTAGGAGGTAGAGGAAGCAGAAAATAATTATCCACTCCTATTATAGTGGATTCTGCCTAAATAGTACAAAAGGTAACATATCCCTGTATATACACTATATAAACTTCTTTTGTTTTTTTTTTGTTTTGTTTTGTTTTTGAGACGGAGCCTCACTCTGTCACCCAGGCTGGAGTGCAGTGGTATGATCTTGGCTCACTGCAACCTCCACCCCCTGGTTTCAAGTGATTCTCCTGCCTCAGCCTCCTGAGTAGCTGGGGTTATAGGCGTGCGCCACCATACCCAGCTAATTTTTGTAGTTTTAGTAGAGAAGGGGTTTCACCATGTTGGTCAGGCTGGTCTCAAACACCTGACCTTGTCATCCACCCACCTTGGCCTCCCAAAGTGCTGGGATATAAACACATTTTAATAAACTGTGAAAAGCATTCATTTACGTTAAGAATAACCTGTCTAAAATAGGGCTTAAAGTACATTATACCAAATATGTGGCAAAAGACGAAAGTTAATAAATCGGGGCTGGGTGCGGTGGCTCACGCCTGTAATCCCAGCACTTTGGAAGGCTGAGTTTGAGACCAGCCTGGCCAACATGGCGAAACCCCATCTCTACTAAAAGTATAAAAATTAGCTGGGCATGGTGGTGGGTGCCTGTAATCCCAGCTACTCAGGAGGCTGAGGCAGGAGGATCACTTGAAACCGGGAGGCAGAGACTGCAGTGAGCCAAGATTGCGCCACTGCACTCCAACCTGGGCAATGGAGCCAGACACCATCTCTAAATAAATAAATAAATAAATAAATAAATATTGGAAAAATATATTAGCAATACAAATGACAAGCAAAGGCTTAATCTTACAAAATATATTTAGCTCCTAAAAATGGGTAAGAGAAATACAAATAATACTAAAAAAAATAAAAGAGGCAAGAATATGAACAGGCAGTTTGCTGCAGTGGGAATTGTACCTGGCCAGTAAGCAAATGCCAAGATGCTCAACCCCTCAAGCAGTCAGGTCATTCTTCACCCATCAGAGCTGCAGTAATTTGAGGGGTTGGGAATAATCTATGCTGGTAAAACTACAGGAAAATGAGTACTTTCACACTTACTGGGTGACTACATGAAATAAAAAACTTTTTCATGCAGTAACCTTACAGTATATATTAAAATTTTACATATCCACTTTGTGACAGCAATTCCACTGTTGGAAACCTCTCTAGTAAAATAAAAGTGCCAACATAAAAGAATATTTTGCAAGTACTGGTATAACTAAGTTTATTACAATTTATGGTTTATTACAATTTATGGTTTATTACAATTTATGGTAGGTGAAAATAGTGGCTATTAATCCAGGTATTTTTATTGAATAAAACATGTTCATATCATGGAGCAGTATGTTGTATTAAAATAGTAATTTCAATTTATATATTTTTTAACCTGGTGAGATGGCCATAATATATTGAGGTAAAAAATCCAAGTTTGCATATATATGTTGTATGTGTGTGTGCAATTTTATGTTAAAAATCTCATAAACACATATGATTTGTGTAAACTAGAGAAAAGTGAGAAAGGATATACTATCAGTTAACATTGATGAATTCAGTGTTTGGAATAGAGGTAGATAGAATAGAGAGGCTTTTCACTCATACACCTCTGTGTATGGCTTGTGGAAACTAGCATAATTTAGTAATAACTTTAATAATAATGATAAAAATGACAGCCAACATTTAATGAGAGTTTACCAGAGACTATTCTAGAATCTTTTAATCTCATTCAATTCCTGAAACAACCTCATGAGATGGGAATACTATCATCTTCACTGTTTTATAGATGAAGGAATGAGGCTCAGAGGGGTTGAAGTCACTTGCCCAAAGGCTGCACTTTTAATAAGCAGCAGACTAGAATATAAATCTGAGTAGTTATATCTGATGAAAGATTATTAACAAAAAAATAATAAGTTGAGTATTTGGAATTGGCATGTTTTGGAAAGTTACAATTGCAAAGACACTAGGCATTTTTGTTCTATATTTTCATGATTTTTAATCATCAACTTTATTTTTTATTTATTTTTGAGACAGGGTCTTGCTCTGTTACCCAGACTGGAGTGCAGTGGTATCATCATGGCTCACTGCAGCCTCAACCTCCCAGGCCCCAGCGATCCTCCCACCTCAGTCTCCTTAGTAGTTGTGACAACAGGTACATGCCACCACACCCAGTTACTTTTTTTTTTTCTTTTTTAGTTTTTCTAGAGACATAGTGTTACCATATTACCCAGGCTGGTCTTGAACTCCTGAGCTCAAGTGATCCTCCCACCTCAGACTGCCAAACTGTTGGGATTACAGAAATGAGCCACTGCACTTGGCAATCACCAAGTTCATATATAACCTTAGGAAAATTAATTCATCTATGTCTTAACTTCCACATTGACCAAATATCTTTTATTTTATGGCAACAATAATAAGCCACATTATACTCCTTTGCACATATAGATTGATATAAAATATTGAACAGTTGTATATGCTATGTTCCAATAACTGCCAATAGCTATTAATTGTGTTCTAATGTGAATTAACTATACATGTAACTGGGCTGAAATAATAAACTTTATACATTTAAAAATTCTGAATTAAATCTTCTCTGAAGTTGTACATGGGCAGACTATGAGAGAGCTAAATGCATGCATGTGAGGAATAGCAAGGCCATCTACTTATCTGCTAAACACAGCACTCTGCAGGTTTATCTTGATTCACTTGCCGGTGTTATATATGTGTATGTATATGAATATCCAAATTATATTACACTTAAACTTTGTAAAACTTTCTCTGCTTCCTGAAAACAATTATTGTTGGCTAAGGAATTTATTTTTAATGCGATTTTATATTCTACCAGGGTTTTATTATGGAAACAACTATGCATGGTCCAGATGTACTAATGAGGCTATTTGTTCTAAGTGAAATATGTTCACTAAGTCCTATGTCTAATTTCTGGTTGGCTCCACTCTCAGTTAATACATTTCTGAGCAAAGGTGGATGTTAAGCTTTGACTATTCTCTGGCTTATGGTCTCTCCAAATCTTTGCTATCTGCTTCCCAAATACAAAATGATTTGTATAACTTTCAGAGGGTGCTAGGAGAAAGAAAGAAAGAAAAAAATGAAGCAGCTTAACAGTTATTTAAAAAGTAGCTTCCTGGCTGGGGGCAGTGGCTCACATCTGTAATCCCAGCACTTCAGGAGGCCAAGGCTGGTGGATCACCTGAGGTCAGGAGATCGAGACCAGCCTGGCCAACATGGTGAAACCCCCTCTCTACTAAAAATACAAAAAGTAGCCAGGCGTGGTGGCAGGCGCCTATAATCCCAGCTACTTGGGAGACTGAGGCAGGAGAATCGCTTGAACCCGGGAGGCGGAGGTTGCAGTAAGCCAAAAAAAAAAAAAAAAAGAACTTCCTAAAAGAGACACTCAAATACTCATATACAGTCCCCTTTTCTCATTTATGCCATATTTGGGCCTAAGTTTCTTCTTCTGAAGTACTAAGTAACCTCTGGAGCTCCTTCTGTTACATTCATTCAGTTGTCAACTAGTGACACCTCCTTGCCAAGTCCCCTCATTGTTCCCCCACCCTCTGGGTCTCTCAACTCCATAACTACAAGGATAATTCGTGGCAGAGGACTTCTACCTCTAGGACACTATTTCAGCTTTATGGAAGTGTTGGAGCTGAATGGTCAGTGCTCAGTGTTGTTAAATATTTCACATACAAATGCTGATTTCCTCTGTGTGTGTACATACTGGGCCATAAAGTAAAATATACTTATTCCTTTTGTTTTTCTTTGAGACAGAGTCTTGTTCTGTCACCCAGGCTGGAGTGCAGTGGCATGATCTCAGCTCATTATAGCCCCCAGCTCACTGCAGCCCCTGACTCCCAGGTTCAAGTGATTCTCCTGTCTCAGCCTCCCAAGGCACTCGCCACCACAGCTGGCTAATTTTTGTATTTTTAGTAGAGATGGGATTTCACCATGTTGTCCAGGCTGGTCTTGAACTCCTGACCTTAAATGATTCACCCAGGCTGGTCTTGAACTCCTGACTCAAGCGATTCAGCCCACCTTGGGCTCCCAAAGTGCTGGGCTTATAGACATGAGCCACCGCGTCTGGCCTAGGGTCATATATTTTTAAAAAGTACACACTGGGCCAGCCATGATGTAAAATATATGTATTTCTGTGGGTCATAATTTTTTAAAAGTTTGAAAGTCACTGTTTTCTAGGCAATAATGAGCGTAGGAAGGAATGTTTTTAGACCATTGCTTCCTCAGGGAAGAGACGACCCTCGCAGACCTGAGGCTGAGTATTTTGTTGAATTTATATTTACACTGTTGAAGAAAAAAATAATTCAGGATACTTGTTAAAGACAGCAATAAAGACTTTAGTCAAGGAGAGACTATCCAATGGGGTCTTGCAGTGGGAGAGAGAGATTGGACTCAACTATGAATACAAGACAACTAGAGATCTGAAGTCAAGGAGCAGGATCGAGTCAGTGGATGGAAAATTACTAAGGGGAAATTTCCAGAATAAAGGAGGATTCTGGCTAAACCAATTTAATGGGATTATTGCTGAAGGCAGGCCAGGGTGCTAAGATATTGAGAACAGGGGATAAGGAATTTTACTGGATATCAAGTATGGTTAAATACTAAGGGTGAGGCGTTTTTACCCAACCGATGCAGCAGGATTCTTGCTAAAACTGGACTAAATGGACAAAGCCACTAAACTAAGGACAGTTCCAGGTCAGGACCTAGTCAGAAAGAGGACTCAGACAAACCTGATTAAAGTTTGGTCAAAGGAGAGAGTCTTTGTCAATATTACCTTCCTAGCAAAACTAGCTTTCCACCGGGTATCACACTGAGGACTTTTGGTTGTTATCTTCAAATGGAAGAGAGCAGAGGGAGGAGAAGCAAGCTCTTTCCTGATTCTTCTAGGGTCACTAATCTCATTCATGAGGGCTCCATATTTAATCCTAATTATCTCCCAAAGACCCTACCTTCTAATTTCTAATACCATCACACTAAGGGGTAGAATTTTTCCTTCCTTTCCTTCCTTCATCCCTCCCTCCCTCCCTTCTTCTTCTTTTTAAGACAGGGTCTCACTCTGTTGCCCAGGCTGGAGTGCAGTGGCGCCATCTTGGCCCATTGCAACCTCAGCCTCCTGGGCTCAAGCGATCCTCCCGCCTCAGCCTCACAGGAAGCTGGGATTACGGGATGGCACCACCACGCCAGCTAATTTTTGTAGAGCCTGGGTTTCACCATGTTGCCTAAACTGGTCTGGAACTGCTGGGTTCAAGTGATCCGCCCGCCTCGGCCTCCCAAAGAGCTGGGATTACAGGCGTGAGCCGCGTCCCGCGTAAAATTTCAACACATAGATGGGGAAAGGGGCAGAGAACATAAACATTCAGTCCATAACAGCCGGGAACTAGAAGACTTTGGTCCACCATAAAAAGCAGGACTTACGTTTCATGGATACTAGTATTGCCACTTACCTATAGGGTGGAGAATATTTAGGACTTTGTGGATTCATACTGATGGTAAGCATTATTATTATTATTATTATTATCATCATCATCATCATCATATATATTTTTTGAGACGGAGTCTCACACTGTCACCCGGGGTTGGAGTGCGATGGCTAGATCTCAGCTTACTGCAACCTCCACCTCCCAGGTTCACGCGATTCTCCTGCCTCAGCCTCCTGAGTAGCTGGGCTTACAGACACACACCACCACACCTGGCTAATTTTTTGTATTTTTAGTAGAGACGGGGTTTCACTATTTTGGCCAGACTGGTCTCGAACTCCTGACCTCCTGATCCGCCTGCCTCACCCTTCCAAAGCATTATTTTTAATCTATGGTTCAGAGTCAGTGACATTGCTTCTCTGAAGCAGGTTTTCTAAACGAAAACGACAATGAAAGCCCCAATTCATAAGACTGCAAAATGTCTTCATTTATCATGGTGAACTGGGGGGAGGAGGGGACCTGAGGATAGAGACAGTATATACGTAACCGCAAGAAGCACTTTTGAGCTTTCTATATTGTACACGATGTGGAAAAAACATGTTGTTCAGGGATCTCTGGCTCATTTTATAAGACGGGGTAGACAATACCATGTAATTCTTTATTCGAATTGCTTTGTCTTGCTGCATGGCTTTGTCACTAGCTGATTTTGCAATTACTTTAACAAGCAAAGGAAATGCCAGTCAAGTTCAGCATCTGGGACCTCCTCACCCTTGCAACATGTCAGGCCTCAGGCAGGAGACAAAAATGCCCAAGGCTGAGTGTGGAGCTCAGGTAAAAAGAGAGAGAATGGCTTTGAGCCTGGTGTGTAAGCATGCCTTGTTCCCAAGGCCAGTATTTACATGTGGGGTCACTTCCACCTTTGGTACAGTTAATCAGGCGCTGATTACGTTCCATGGCATCATCCTGACTTCAGGACTTTGCAGGAAAGCTGAGGCAGGACACTGCTCAAGTGCATTTGACAATAAAATGCTTTGTGCAGCCAGATGTAAATTCCACTTGCCCTTATGCTCATGCTAAACCGTAAGCGGGGCTGACCCTTATGGAGCTGGGCTTTTCTTTGCCGGGAGACTCTTGTCAGCTAAGGCTCAGAACTCCGCCAACCACTTAGGCTTTTAGGCAAAACGCGATGCAACCCTAGAAGGCTGGTCACTGCTCTGCACCAGCTGCCAGCCAGAGAGACAACCAATAAAAATGGAAGATCCTTCTCTGTGAGAAAACAGGCCTCGGACTCAAAGCGGGGGGCCTGAGGGGAAGGTGAGCAAAGAAAGGCAAGGCGAGGGCGCTGCTTCAAGAAGCCGGGTTCATTCAAACCCCGAGGACAGCAAACCCCGCCTCCCCACGCCGCCGCCTGCTCAATCGCCGAGCGCTCCGGGTGTGAGCTCGCCCCGCGGGGAGCGGCTTGGAGCCGAGGAGGCGGCGGCAGAGGTGCTTTGGGCAGCCCCGCGCGGCGGATAGGCCCAGGCAAACAACACCCATTCCCCCTCCTCCTTGCTCAGTTCAACTCCCACTCGGCCCCGGCCACGCCCTGTCGCCACCGCCCCCTCGGGCAGCTTTCCGCTCGGCAGCCAGGCCTCGGTCGGGGGCGGGAGAGAGGCGGTGCCTCGAAGAAGGCACCGCGGCCGCTGGAAACTACGAGTACCGAGAGCCTTCGCGGCAGTACCCCACCCCCTTTCTCCCACCACTCAGCGCGCGTCACCTTGGGCTCAGCCAATGGAGACCGAGCCAGGGAAAAAGGGCGCCCGGGTCCGGATGCGCCTCAGGAAAGCCATGCTCCCTACGCGGGGGCAGCGGGCGGTTCACCCGGCGCGCCGATCAGTCGGTGGTCTGCACGCGCTCACGTCCGCCCCTCTCGCTTGCCCGGGGCAAGGGCCCTACTTTTTTCTTTAGTGGCAACTGGAGGGATTGCTGGAGCGGGTTTTTGAGTGGAGGGCACTGGGAAATGAGTAGGGGGCGGGATATCCTGAGACAACAAGTTTGGCTGTATGGAGGGCCTACCGACAGCGCTCCTGAGCTAGAACGCCGAGAGAAAGAGCCCCGGAGGAGCCGGGGAGGAAGAGAAGAGCTGCTAAAAGAATAACCCCGAGAAAGGGGGTGGAGAGGAGGCGGCCCCAGCGCCCCGGCCCCCGGCAGGTCGGCGGCCAATCCGCTGGGGGAAGGGGTGGAGAGTCGGAGGCTCCGGCGGAGAGAGGCCGAGGGGGGTGGGGAGTCGGCCGGGCTCGCACCGCCCTGGCCCCGCCCCCGACCCGCGCCGCCGCCCGCGCCGTGCGCCGCCGCTGTCAATCAAGGGCGAGTCAGCCGGGCTCGGGCGGAGAGAGGAGCTGCTACGCCACAGCCCAGCGGCGGCCATTCGCGGAAAAAGAGGCAGAGCCTGTGCCAGCTACAGCCTCCTCCGAGCCACCGCGGGCGGGCGGGACCGGCCTCTCCTCCCGCCTCGCCCCCACCCCCACCCACCTCTATCCCAGTGTCTCCGTCTGAGGGTTTGTCCTGTTAATGCGGGATGAGCGGTACGTATTCTCCACCCCCCTCAGTCTCCTTCGCCGCCTCCCTCTCTCCCTCCCTCCCCAGACCCTGCTGGGTTCTTCCCCCTCCCCCGGGGCCGCTGAGATGCTTTAAGGGGAGGAGGAGAGGGCGGGAGGGAATCAGGGGGAGGGAAGGAGGGTTGTGTTTTGTCTTAATGTCTGAGAGAGAACAACCTCCTTCTGGGTGTTGCTCTGGAGCCGATGGGTCGGGTTTCAAACCACGTTTTGTGATATCCCCCTCCTCCCTTCCCTCCTTTTCCCCCACCCCCTGCCGGTGTGCGTGGATCGCGGGTTTATGGAGATTAATGTTCGGGGGGAGGGGGGAGAAGAGAAGAGGGAGAAGACGAATAATAATAATCCTAATAACCTGTTGTCGTGTGTGTGTGTGGTGGGGGGGTTTGTTGCAGATCAGAAGAAGGAGGAGGAGGAGGAGGCGGCAGCGGCAGCGGCGATGGCTACAGAAGGAGGGAAAACCTCTGAGCCAGAGAATAACAATAAAAAACCCAAAACCTCAGGCTCCCAGGTAAAAGCAAGCAAATAAAAAAAATTCATCACGACACATTAGGAGAGAGAGGGAGTTATGCCCTTTAAATGCCCAGAAGTAACAATAAAAATGTTTATCCACTCAAAGCATCTTTCTGAGAGTGTGGAACTTAAATTGTAAATTCATCAAGATTTCACCTCTTTGAGGGTATAACGCTGTTTAAAATTACATCAGGAATTCAGACTATAAGAAAAGGGTGTGTGTGTTCCCAAGGGCATTTTGAGTTTAGGAACATAACACTTCACAAAGTTATAAAGACATTTCCTTTTATTTAAACTTGATATTATAGGACTTGCTTCCTTATTCATATAGTTCTTATCTACTTTTGTTTGTATTTCTTTTTGATTTCTGCTGCTTCCTAAATTCTGTTATGTCGAGCTAAATTCTGTTATGTAGAGCTGTCAAAATAAGTAACCCCCTGGCAACTACTGGCCTCCACTAAATCCGCCCACTTTTTTTTCCCCCCCTCTCCTTTACCATCCCATTTTGGGTAGGACTCTCAGCCCTCTCCTCTGGCTTTACTGGCAGCTACTTGCAGCAAAATAGGGACTCCTGGTGAAAATCAAGCAACTGGACAACAACAAATTATTATAGATCCAAGTCAAGGATTGGTGCAACTTCAGAATCAACCACAACAGCTAGAACTGGTAACAACGCAACTTGCTGGAAACGCTTGGCAACTTGTTGCCTCCACTCCTCCTGCTTCAAAAGAGAATAACGTTTCTCAACCAGCTTCTAGTTCGTCTAGTTCTTCCAGCAGTAATAACGGGAGTGCATCTCCTACAAAAACTAAATCAGGTAATTCTTCCACCCCTGGTCAATTTCAAGTCATACAAGTACAAAATCCAAGTGGTAGTGTACAGTACCAAGTAATTCCACAACTTCAGACAGTGGAAGGTCAACAAATTCAAATCAATCCAACTAGTAGTTCATCTCTACAGGATTTGCAGGGTCAAATTCAGCTCATTTCTGCAGGTAATAATCAAGCTATACTTACAGCTGCTAACAGGACAGCTTCTGGGAATATTCTTGCTCAAAACCTGGCAAATCAGACAGTTCCAGTCCAAATTAGACCTGGTGTTTCAATACCACTGCAGTTACAGACTCTTCCTGGTACTCAGGCTCAAGTTGTAACAACCCTACCAATTAACATTGGAGGAGTGACTCTAGCTTTGCCAGTGATAAACAACGTGGCTGCCGGAGGAGGGACTGGGCAGGTTGGCCAGCCTGCTACTACTGCTGATAGTGGGACTTCCAATGGGAATCAATTAGTTTCCACACCCACCAACACCACTACTTCTGCCAGTACTATGCCGGAATCTCCCTCCTCCTCCACTACCTGCACAACCACTGCTTCAACATCTTTGACAAGCAGTGACACATTAGTGAGCTCAGCAGATACCGGCCAGTATGCAAGCACATCAGCCAGTAGTTCTGAACGCACCATTGAAGAATCTCAAACACCTGCTGCTACTGAGTCTGAAGCCCAGAGCTCCAGTCAGCTTCAGCCTAATGGAATGCAGAATGCACAGGATCAATCAAATTCTCTTCAGCAGGTGCAAATTGTAGGCCAACCTATCTTACAACAGATCCAGATCCAACAGCCTCAGCAACAGATCATTCAGGCTATTCCACCACAGTCATTTCAACTCCAGTCAGGGCAGACAATTCAGACCATCCAGCAGCAGCCTTTACAGAATGTTCAACTTCAAGCAGTAAATCCGACTCAGGTGCTTATCAGGGCTCCAACTTTAACACCTTCAGGGCAAATCAGTTGGCAAACTGTACAGGTTCAGAATATTCAGAGTCTTTCAAATTTGCAAGTTCAGAATGCTGGGTTATCCCAACAATTAACCATCACCCCAGTGTCTTCAAGTGGTGGCACAACTCTTGCTCAGATTGCTCCGGTGGCTGTTGCTGGTGCCCCAATAACTTTGAATACTGCCCAGCTTGCATCAGTGCCTAACCTTCAGACAGTGAGCGTTGCCAACCTGGGTGCTGCAGGTGTTCAAGTGCAGGGAGTTCCCGTTACAATCACTAGTGTTGCAGGTAAGTTATGACATCTTTTTAAGTACCTTTTAAATAGTTTTTCATAACAATTAACTGCTTTTCTTTGCTAATTCTTAGGTTTGACTTAGACCTCTGAAGTAAACCCAGAATCATAAGGAACCAGAAACAGGAATATTATACTAACAAACATAGCTCTATAGTAATCAGTGTGACAAGTTCACTTTTGTAGATTTTATAATGTGTTAAATTTGTTAGTTTTTTTAGAAGTATTATTTTATGGGACAAAGCTTTCTGATTAGAAACATAATTGTCTTCTGTAATTTAGAGGTCTTATTTGAATACATTCGAACTCTTCAGAAAGAAGCCTAGTCAAAATGATATTTATCTCTTTGAGGGAAAGTAATTTTAAACTGAGTTGGCATATATAATTGTGAGTCTGTTGAACTTTTAATTCTGTGGTGTGATAAGGCTTTTTTTTCGTGGAAGTTATTTCTCAAGCTTCAGCATCTTGTCACCCATGCTTTTGTGTTTTATAACACTGGACTGTTTTAAACTAGATTCTGATACAGTTGAGAGATAATTTTAAGTTGTAAATTGGTTAACTTTTATGTCTACTTTTATGCTAATATCAGGATTTGAATGAATAATCCTTCATTTATAGAATTATATTTAATTACATCTTATGGTCATTGTGTGATTTGTAGATGTTTAATATAAGGTTGGTGGAAAGCAATGAAAAATGTTGACAGTAAAATGTGACTAATTTGAATTGTGGTAAAGTTATTTTTAAGCCAATTGTAAAAGCAGTTGTTATTTGTTATGCATATAAATAGATACTTCTAAAGTACTTGGAAGTAGTTTTAATCTTTTTTGGACCAGTCTTATTGTACCTAATAACTTTTGTTTTCTAGTAATTAAACCCTTTTCATTGATTCTGATTTGATGAAAACCTCATTATGTTTTAGTGCCTTTGATACTTCCAGAACTTGTTAGTTAAATATTTCTATTTTGATGATCTGAGATAAATAAGTTTATCACTTTTGAATGATCTTTCTTGACACAAGTTGCAGAAAAATTACACTAGGGTGTTCTTTTATGGTTAATACCTAAAGTGGACATATATATGTAAAATTGTAAATTGCCAGATAAAGCCATCTGATTCAGGAGAACCGAGATTATATTTTTTATCCAGATACCACTGCTTCTAGGCCAGCGCTATCCAGCAGAACTTTCTGTGATATTGGAAATGTTTATGTGCCCTATCTAAAATGTTAGCCACAGGCTACATGTGGCTGTTAAGCAGTTAAATGTGTCTGGGGCAACTGAGGAACTGAATTTTAAATTTTATTTAATTTTAATTTAAGTAGCCATATGTGGCTAGTGGCCCCTATATTGGCAAGCACAGTCATCTAGTTAGTGTTTTGATTGTAGTACTTTTTCTCCTAAAACTATTACAGCATAATTACATAAGTGTTTCTCTGGATTACAATCCTTAACTTGCTTTGTTTCTATTTCTTTGCTAAAAACTTTGACAATAATTACAGTATTTCAGAAAACTGTTTTTGGTGGGTTGAATGACAGTTTGCATTGTCAAAGCAGAAGTTACTTCACTTCCATTTCATCTTGCTTATTAAACATTAGTTAGTGAGTTGTGATTAAGAGAATTGAGTAACTTATAATTTAGGTTAGAAGTAATCAATTTTTCTGCTTTCTGGTTGTTATCTTTTGCAATCCAGAGGTTTTCCCTTAGCCATTGTGAGGGTAAACAAATGTTTTGGCCACCCAAACTTAGATTAACTTGAATGGTGCATTATAATAAACACAGGATCCAGTTTTTGGTAGTATAAGTTTTGAATTGTGGGGGTCAAGGGATTTGCCTTTCAAACAAACTTTCCAGGTGATTCTAAAACTCATTGAAGTGGCTGGCTGTGGTGGCTCATCCCTGTAATCCCAGCACTTTGGGAGGCCAGAGTGGGAGGATTGCTTGAGCCCACTAGTGCAAGACCAGCCTGGGCAACATAGGGAGACCCCGTCTCTACAAAAAATTAAACAAAAATTAGCTGGGTGTGGTGGCACACCTGTGGTCTCAGCTTCTTGGGAGGCTGAAATAGGAGGATCGCTTGTGCCCAGGGCATCCAGGCTGCAGTGAGACCCTGTCTCAAACAAACAAACTCACTGAAGTTTGAGAATCAAGTGTCTGGTCATCAGCAGTGAACCAGAAGACAGAATATGGAAGCAGGTGGGGGTGTTGAGCTAGTTCATTTGTGCCTCAGAGAATGGATTTCGGTGGCAACTACAACTTTTTAGTTTTTATTTTACAAGTGTATATTGAGACGGCTACTGTATGCTGAACACTGCCAATAGGTATGGTTATTCCTTCATTTTCAGGGATAATTTTTTCACTTAAAGGATTTACGTGATTTGGGTGGTTCTGTTTAAGTATGGGAGGAAATTTGAACTCTATATAGTTGGATTTTTTCCCCCCTGAAACCAAAGATTTAAAATTTTGTCGATGTTGTTTATGTTCTAATAAATATGCTCAATCATTTAAAAAAGACAGCAGTCTGACAAAGACCAGAAATGTACCTTGCTTGATGTCTACAAGTCAATACAGTTAATCTAGGCCTAGTTGTTTGCAGATTTTACCCCATCGCCTAACATAGTAGGTGCTGGACAATGCTCTTTGAACGAAGGTATAAAAGATGATGAAGAAAATAGCAGTTTGTAATTAGGAGCAATGCCTTGGAATGGTTTTAATGAAGCGAATGAAACAACTTTGTTTTCATTGATTTCTTTTGACTTTGCATTTTTAAGACACTAAGAGTGGGCCAGGTGTGATGGCTCACACCTTTAATCCTGGCACTTTGGGACGCCAAGGCAGGCGGATCACCTGAGGTCGGGAGTTCGAGACCAGTCTGACCAACATGGAGAAACCCTGTCTCTACTAAAAATACAAAATTAGCCGGGCGTGGTGGCACATGCCTGTAGTCCCAGCTACTCGGGAGGCTGAGACAGGAGAATCAGTTGAACCCAGGAGGCGGAGGTTGCAGTGAGCCTAGATCACGCCATTGCACTCCAGCCTGGGCAACAAGAACGAAACTCCGTCTCAAAAAAAAAAAAAAAGAAAAGAAAAAAGACACTAAGAGTGGAACACCAGGAACTTTACTGTCTTGACAAAGGGGAGAAGGAGTAATGCGTACCCATATCGCCCTTTTATAAATGAGCCCTGAAAATTCAGATCTTTTACTTCATGTCCCCATTCATCTGTAAGTACTTTCTTGGTCGGTTCATTGTGTTCCCCAGGAGAATGGTATTGTTTAATCTGTGGGGAAAATTTTGCTCTAAATTTTTATGACAAGTCTTGAAAAAATTAGTGGCTTTGACAGATGTTATTGCTAGCTCAAGGACAATGAGCTAAAACTCTCCACCATCTACCATTCTCATTTTACTCTTCAAGAGGTTAGGGGAAGTCTGGATGATATGGACAGAAAAAAAGTGAAATCATACAAAGTATATCTAATGAAATCAGTACTTGAAGCTGGGGAGCTTCATACTTAGTTTTATGAAATGAGAATGTTAGTGACAACCTAGGGGGATCCTTTTCCCATTAATAATGTGTTCAGTATAATGTGTTTCTGTGCTTTGGTCTCAGCTGTAAATCCTGACCTTCATGCTGAGCATTAGTTAGAATTGTAGTAGGAACTAAATATGTGTATGCTCTGCATTCTTTTTGTTTCGTTATTGGGATTCTGAATTTGACTTAAAAATTTTTTTACTTTTACTTTAAAAAAAATAGATTTGGAGGTACAAGTGCAGTTGTGTTATATGGATATATTGCATAGTGGTGAACTCTGGGATTTTAGTGTACCCATCACTGAAATAGTGAACCTTGTACCCAATAAGTATTTTTTCCACCTTCACCCCACCCCCCACCTTTTGTAGTCCCCAGTGTCTGTTATTCCACCTGTATGTCCTTGTGTAATCATTTTTTTTTTTTAGCTCCCACTTTAAGTGAGAACATGCTGAGTTTGACTTCAAAGGAAAAGCAGAAACCTTACTTTAAACTCAAAGACAGCTAATTGTACCTCTGGCTTAAGTTCCTTTATTTTAACTAAGTGAGGAGAGTGAACTACCTGTTTTCACAGTGTTTTCTAGTAGTCAAAGAGCCCTAAATAAAGTGAATTTCATGTGTTACATTTCCTTAGTTAAAGAATTTAGAGCTTGTAGGAACAATTGATATCTAAATCTGTAATTAACTTGGAGTGGCCCACAGTGTGACTTATTTTTGGCAGTAATCATCATATGTAGTAACAGCTCATACTGTAAGCCTTTTGATTGATGAACTATTATTTCTTTGTCAATTTTAGTGGAACTTAACAGTTTTATGCTGGTTCTCCCACAGAGGAAGTTCAGACTTAATGATAAGATACTGCTGACCCTTCAATAACTTGATTCTCTTACCTAATTTCTTTACTTCTCCAGGGAATTAAAATATGAAACCTGGGGATATAGTATGAAACCAGAAATGGGAGGACTAATGCTTCATTATTGGTAAAAAATAGGTAACAAAGAAAATAATTAAAATTTATATTTAATTTTAAAACTGAATTTAATCTAGTAGAATTAACTTCTTACACTGATCTTTTTTTCTAGAGCTTTTACTAAAGGTGGAAAATTGGTTTGACGTTTAATACAAATATGGTTTTCCTTTGCCATGTATGTTTTATTAATTTGGATTTCCCTAATGGGCATCTGTATATATACATACTCATGTACTCCTGTGTTTGGCTCCTCTTTTTCCAGAGGAGTCAGATTTACTCAAGTAATCTTATTTCTTTAAAATTTTGTAATACTGTTTGTTATGGATTGGAATTCATTATTAGAAACTTAAATCTTATACTCAATACAAATGACTTAGGTTCTGAACTACCAAGCTGGCTTTACCTATTAAATGATTTTTTTCATAGAAGATGAAAAGTACTCAATGTAGAGCCACGTTAATTTTTTAAAAGGGCTTTTTTTTTTTTTTTTTTTTTAAGAAGTATTTCAGGTTAGAGTAGCAAAGGAAAATAGAGTTGTTTGTTTGTTTGTTTGTATTTGAGATGGAGTCTCATTCTGTTGCCCAGGCTGGAGTGCAGTGGCACGATATCTATTCACTGCAACCTCCACCTTCTGGGTTCAAGCAATTCTCCGGCCTCAGCTGTCCAAGTAGCAGGGACTACAGGCACATGTTACCACACCTGGCTAATTTTAGTAGAGATGGGGTTTTGCCATGTTGGCCAGGCTGGTCTCGAACTCCTGACCTCAGGTGATCTCCCCACTTCAGCCTCTCAGAGTGCTGGGATTACAGGCGTGAGGCACCGTGTCTGACTGAAAATAGAGTTTTAATCACCTGCTTTTCAAATTCTGAATCAGGGAATATATAATGAGTAATACGGAATATTGGGGCAGGCATGAAAGCAGGTTGAGAATATTGGGGCAGGCATGAAAGCACTCACAGCTCTAAATTTGCTTAATCAAGAGAGAAGATAGGGAATGGTGCTACACATAGATCTTGTTGAAATAACAAGACTTACAAAATGATAGAATTGTAGGTGGAAAGAATCTTGGAGATTATGGCTTAGCAGTTGTAACCTTTTGATACTGCTGGTAGAGTCTATTTATAAAGGCATTTTGTGTTTTTACTGTTTGAAGTGAAAGCAGAAATATGGGTCGAAGGTTCTGCATTGCTACATTAAGTACTTGGGGGTGACACAGTAAGGATTGATAGTAATGGGGGAACCTGGCCTAATATCAGACTATATACATATATGTGCTCTTCTGTACTTTTCTGATGTGGGTTTGAGTTAAGATTGGATGTTGAGTTAACATTGGATGTTCATAATGCTTGTCATTTTGCTACCTAGTGAATAAGGAAATTGTGGCAAAGGAAACCTGTTGAACCACAAATTGCTTATTTAAGTATGTGGTAAGATGAGGGCTTAATGAAATTGTAGTTACTAAGGTAACTTAAAAATAAATGAGCCTCTTTCTCCCACCCCCTTTCCTTAGCCCTATTTTAGAAATGAAGAAATTGAAGCCCAGAAAGGTTAAAATGACCCTCTTATATTTGATGGCAAAGTGAGGGCTAGAATCTTGACTTCTCCTCCAGTTGTCTTTCTACTGCATTTCTGGGTTTGCTTTTTGGAAGTCAAGACAATAAAAATGGATGTTATCCTAGGGTCAGAAGGAACTTTCAAATTCAGTTTCAGGCTAGTATCAATAACTTAAAATTTATGCTGCGTGGTTAAAAAGTACCAGAAAATTTCACATGAATAACACCTCAATTTTTAAAAATATTCTTAACTTCAGACAAATGAGCTTGATAACCATCCTTAGCAAAGTCCTTGAATGAATTATTGAGTAGTTGGCTCTTGAGCATTTTAAAAAAGAACTGAAGAATCACTGGGAGCCAGTATGGGTTCACTAAGAAACTAGGTTCATATCTTCTTTCTTTAGGGTTTCCAGATGAGTATCCAAAGGAAATAATGTTAACATAATTTATCTTGATTTTAGTATTGATAGTTGTGGCCTCTTTGAAGGCTCACAGCTGGTTGCACAATTGTATGAAAAGTGGTAATTGATTATTCACCTCCGTAAGAGGTCTCACACTATGGCATGGGGTTCTAATTTTGATGTAGTGTGGCATTTTTTTTTCAGATACCAGGTTGAAGGATGGCTGAATTTACTGAATTCAAATATGAGACAGAGCTGGTAGATGGTGCTAATATGATAGAACTGAGATTCAGAGTGATCTTAACAGGCTGAAATGGTGGGCCAGAATTAGTAAGATATAATTAACAGGTAAGATCCTCTACTTAAGATGGAGTGAATTACATACCTACAAGGTAAAAAACCTGGCTTGGCAGGAGGACTTGTGAAAATGATTTGGAATTTATTGGCTTAAAATGAACTGAGAGTAGAATAAAGTTTCTTCTGTACCTTGTGCTTGTCAGACACTTCTGCAATATTGTGTGCAGTACCAGGTGGCACATTTTAAATGGGACATTGAGAGACTCACAAATGTATGAAGAAGGATTCCCAGAATGAAGAATGTGGAAAACATTTCATACTAGCAATAATCAAAGAACAGAGTTTTATCTTTAAAAGAAAACAAGAAATTGTGACAGCTGTCTTTAGATGTATGAAGGGCTTTGTTTTTTTTTTTCTGACATAGTTCTGTAATTTTGTTTGGCCCTGGAAAAACATATGTATATGCGCACACAAAGACAGACTAGAGTTACACAACAGTGGAATGGTTTGTTTAATTAAGTAGTGATCATTCATTGAAGATTGGATGTTCATCTGTCAAAGATTCTGTAGACTGCAAAAGAATTTCTTGTACCATATAGAAAACTTGATTGAACTATAAACTCTGAGTCTTATTCTAATTCTAAAATTTAAGATCCGTGAAATTAGAGTGTATATTTTATTTTGTTCTGGGTACTCCCGTCCAGTACATGGTCAGAGGTCTCTGTAAGTCTTAAACTTACATGATTAAGTATTTAGGGATTTTTGTGAGGGAGGTTTAGGGTGATATTTACCATTTTTCTTATAGAGGCTGTATAATTAGGGTGAATTCTATTAAGCAATAAATGTAGCACTTTCATAAATTAATATATTTCTGTTCATTCTTAAATTTACTATGTGCTTAGGTGCTATTTTTCTATGTCATTTGTTCCTTTATTTGGTGAATACCAACACATTAGTATTTTAAACACATGCTTTAGTTCTGACACTGAATTTGTAGTTAGGATATTTTATCTCGGTATAGTAGCCTCCTCTTATCCGTGGTTTCTGTTACCTGTGGTCAACCATGGTCCAAAAATATTAAATGGAATATTCTAGAAGAAAACAATTTGCAGGTTTTAAATTGCATGCCTTTCTGAGTAGTGTGGTGAAATCTCAGTCTGTCCAGGGCGAATGGGAATCTTCTCTTTGTCCAGTTATACCCTCTGTATCTGCTAACGAGTCACTTAGTAGCCTTCTCAACTGCTGTGATATCACAGTGTGTTGAAGTATTTTTACTTTGCATATTTATGACCTCAAAGCGCAAAAGTAGTAATGCTGGAAATTTGGATATATCTAAGATAAGCCAAATATATGCCAAAGAGAAGTTGTTATCTCATTCTTTGTATAATGTATAAATTAAACTTTATCACAGGTGTGTATATATGTATGTATGTATGAAACAACAATATGTATAGGGTTCATTCCATGGTTTCAGGGATCCAGTGGGGGTCTTGGAACATATTCCCCACTCTGATTAGGGGGGACTGCTCCAGCTCTTTAACCATAGTTGTGTTTCTGATACTATCACTTTAGTGTGAACAATGTGATTACTTTTTCTTGAGTGGAATTAGAAAACAGTTGGAAAATCTAGGATCCTAAAAGAGCCCAAATTCTGGGAAGCACTCACAGCTTTAAATTTGTCAATTTTCCCTATGGAGTAAGTAAAATCCAGCATGCCTTTTTATTTATTTATTTTTTAGGTATTTATGCTGATCTTTTATTTGTATAAATTTGTGAGGTACAAGTACAAGTTTGTTACACTGATATGTTGTATAGTGGTGAATGCAGGGCTTTTAGTGTGTACATTACTGCAGTAATGTACATTGTACCCATTAAGTAATTTCACATTCTCTACTCCCCTCACACCCTCCTTTCTTTTCTTTCTTTCTTTCTTTTTTTTTTCCATGAACAGTCCTGCTGCAGTAGTCCCCCCTTTTTTTTTTGGCTCAGAATATCTGGTACAAAGGTGTTTTTTGAAAATGTTTGAGGCTAAGTGCAGTGGCTCATCCTGTAATCTCAGCACTTTGGAAGGCTGAGGGAGGAGGATCACATGAGCCCAGGAGCTTGAGACCAGCCTGGGCAACATAGTAAGAGTGTACCTCTACGGAAAAAGGAAAAAGGAAAAAATCAGCTAGGTGTGGTGGCCCATGTTTGTAGTCCCAGCCACTCAAGTGACTGAGGCGGGAGGATTGCTTGAACTCAAGAGTTCTGTTCAAGGTTGTAGTAACCTGTGATCGTCACTGCACTCCAGTCTGGGTGACAGAGTGAGACCTTGTGTCTTAAAAATATGTCTATATGCATGTAAAATGTTTAAGACTCAAGAATCTTTCGAATAGAAAAAGTGATAATTCAAATATATGAAGCTTCTCTTTTCCTGAGGGATGATAATAAAGTTAAGGAGGTAAGAAATATCTGTGCTTGATCAGAGGTATGGTTCTTATAGTAGATTTATTATTAGTGCAGAGGCTTCATAGAGCACAACACTAAGAATTAAAACTCAACATTTTCGCTTGGGTGCTCCCCGCCCCCACCAATTAGTTGTACCACTCCGGGCAAACATCATAATTGTAGTTCCATTCCTTTTTTTTTTTTCATTTGCAAAATAGTGATATTAGTTCCTACCTTCTTTACCTCATAGAGTCTCAAAGATTAGATATGTAAGAAAAGTCTTTGAATAATGTAAAGAAAACTGTATGCAGGAGGTGGTAACCCAGTGACATCTCTACATAGTGACACCCACTGGAAGAATGTGAAGTAGTAAAGTGGGAGAATGAGATATTTTAGGTATGGATGTTAGCTTGAGTTATATGTCAGAGGTAAACGAGAAATTTGTGTAAGAGGAATGTCAGAAAGCTTTCGTAAAGTGCAAGCAAGGGTGAGGTGAGGTGTATGGAGAGAGGTGTATTTACAGGTGGAAAAGAAGTGGTGTGGCCTGGCATGGTGATTCACACCTGTAATCCCAGCACTTTGGGAGTTTGAGGCAGGCAGATCACTTGAGCTCAGGAGTTTGAAACCAGCCTGGGAAACGTGGTGAAACCTATCTCTCCTAAAAATACAAAAATTAGCTGGGCATAGTGTTGCATGCCTGTAGTCCCAGCTACTCTGGGAGACCGAGGTGGGAGAATTGCTTGAGCCTGGAAGTCGAAGGTTTTAGTGAACTATCGTGCCACTGCACTTCAGCCTGGGCAACAGAACGAGACCCTGTCTCAAAATAACAACAACAACAACAAAACAGGTGGTATATTTTAGTATAGTAAGAACTAAATGTCTGCTGTCTGATTAACCCTTGTTAGGTTCTGAAGATACTAACTAAACCTGTCTTAAAATGATGCTTATGTTCAGGAGAAAGACTTAAATACATGAAACCCTTATATGGCAGCTGCAGCTACATATGAGAGTTTATACTTAAGTACTGGGTTTTGAGGCATGGAAAACAAGTGTGAGAGCTCAGAAGTCAGTGAGGTTAGTGGGAAGTAAACAAGAAAGGCTTTTTCTGGTGGAGATAGAATTTGAAATAGGCCTTAAAGATTGGTTTGGAAAGTAGACATTTGAGACTTTGGGGGTGACAGGTGAAGAGTGAAGATGGCTTGAATCAAGCTGCTAAACTCGGAATGAACTTGATGGGGACCAAATATTGGAAAAGCGTAAAGCTATCACGTGGAAGCTTATAACTAACACAGAGAACGATGGGTTCTCTTCTGTGTGCTTCCTAGAGGCTTAGTGGTCTTGTAGAGTAGCTCAGGGTTTGCCAACCAAACAGCCTGCCACTCCTGCATCAGCTGCAGAAGCGTGTTTGTTGAACCATTTCCTAACATTTTGTTTGAAGAAGAGATTCTGCCAAAATAATAATAATAAATAAATTTTAAAAAACTTGAATCTAGTGGATTGGAGGTATTGAGTAAAAATATTTGCAATGCAGATGATACTAGAGTGTTTCTTTGTAGATAAAAGTGTAGAAAGTTAGAAATCAGGAGCTCAGATAAAAGGATGTTGTTGGAGTAATTTATGAATTCACAGTGGTCCCTAGAAAGGCTGTGGCAGCAAAGTAAATGGTTACTAGATATAAAAAACAGCTTATGGAACTTCTCTAGGACCCACACTGGTGACGTGAAATAAATGGTAAGGGATTGGGTAAAAACATAAGGTTGGTTTGTTGTTTTCCCCTACTCTGTATCAAGCATGGTAATGGGCATTGAGAAACTAAAGATGAAGTGAGACATGTTTTCTGCTCTCATACGATATATTATCTGTTGTGGGAGACACAGTGTATTTCTCTGCTTCTAGGACATGCTTTTTACATTTTATTTTTATTTTATTTTACATATATGTTTATATACATATATATATATATATTTTTTTAAGATGGAGTCTTGTTCTATCACCCAGGCTGGAGTGCAGTGCCATGATCTCGGCTCACTGCAGCCTCTGCCACCCAGGTTCAAGTAATTCTCCTCCCTCCCAGCCTCACGAGTAGCTGGGATTATGGGCATCTGCCACCACGCCCAGCCAATTTTCGTATTTTTAGTAGAGAGGGCGTTTCGCCATGTTGGCCAGGCTGGTCTTGAACTCCTGACCTCAGGTGATCCACCCACCTCGGCCTTCCTAAGTGCTGCGATTACAGGCGTAAGCCACCACGCCCGGGCCCATTTTAAATCTTTGAAATTAAAACACACCTTGTAATCAAAGGCATGTCGTAGTTTAATTAGCAGAACATTTTTCTTTCTTATGAGCACTTGCATCTTAGACTCAATGGTATATGATAGATATTATCTGTATATCTGTATATCATATATATATGTATATATAGCTAATTAAATTACTTTGTGGTGTTTGGTTTATAAAAGCTATGAATGAAATGTTACAGAAGCCCAGAGGAAGGAAGAACTAGTTTTGCTTGTAGGGTTCTGGGAATGTTTTCGTGGAAAGGGTGGTAACTGAGCTGAGACTTAAAGTATGACTAAAAAGTTTATCATGTCAGAAGGAAGAGAAGGGCCACTTCAGGTTATGTTGGATTTGACATGCAATTTGAAATTCAGTTAATTTTTTGTTTTGTTTTGTTTTTGAGACGCAGAGTCTTACTCTGTCGCCAAGGGTAGAGTGCAATGGCAGGATCTTGGCTCACTGCAGCCTCTGTCTCCCAGATTCAAGTGATTCTCCTGCCTCAGCCTCCTGAGGCCATCATGCCCAGCTAATTTTTCTATTTTTAGTAGAGATGGGGTTTCACCAGGTTGGCCAGGCTGTTCTCTAACTCCTGACCTCAGGTGATCCACCCACCTCAGCCTCCCAAAGTGCTGGGATTACAGGTATGAGCCACCACGCCCAACTCAATTAGTATTTTGTCAATATTACAAAATTCAGACTTAGCTCAAGGAGTACTCATATAAAAGTTGAATTGTAAGCCTCATGTAAGTAGAGTCTGTGTCATATGTGTAAATATGTGTTTGAATTTATAATTTTATTTTTTTCTCACACCTTGATGAGCATTGCTCAATATCTGACATTCTGATACTGAACCAGAAGAAAGGACACAGGTGGAGAACTTTGATTTCATAGGAGAATGGGATGGACAGATCCTTGGAGTAGACTCAAGATATATATTAAAGGAGTGAGAGAGTTTGTGATCATAAAAGGAAAAGTGATGAGTAAAGTGAAATAAAGGGAATTTAAATCTGATTGCTTCATATGTTTTTGTAGACAGTTGAAGGTGAGAATCTTACCAGTTAGGGGAACTTTGAGAAGAAATTGAAGGTGTGTAAAATTTCCAGGTTGATTCTGTCCCTCTGATATTATTATGTAGATGCCTCATAATGTGGCCAGTCAGAAGGGGTTTAGTACAGTTCTGTAAATAATGAGTCAAGTCACCATAGCTTTTTGTTCACAGAAGCGGAGCTGCTTTTGCACAGGAGTATAGGAACGAGATAGTGATCTGTGCTGTGGTAAGTGGGTATCTGTGCCTGGTGTGGGGCTGGGGAAGGGGTGGAAAATCCTTTTTCCAGTCTAGTTGAGGATATCTATACCAGGGAGTTGAAGGAGAAGAGGGAAGAGGAAGAGAGACTAGGTGAATATGATGACAAATACTAACTGAATTTATATAAGAGAAAGAAAGGCTTAAAGGGGTTTGTGAATTCTGCAGGTTTTTCCAAATATTTAAATCTACATATGAGCCAGGTTGAGACAAACATTTGACGATATTTGTCATAAATGCTACAAACTATGATAACATGCTTGTTGAAGCAAACTTTGATTATTTCTGATTTTGTTAGTGTAGGTTTTTAAAGTTAAAGCATATTATATTTTTATTTTCAGAATTTCTCTCACCTGTTGTTCTTATTTGTAGGATGTCACTGCCTTTACTGATTTTAAGTATAGGTCAGGTAAATGGTTTTAATATCCCCTTGATAGACTTTCATCTATTACCTGTACTCCCTACTGGCAGATCGCATCCATGAATTCAGTCAGCAAGTAAATACTTAGCGTCTGTATTGTGCGACTTGATGTGTTCCTTAGGTGATTGAATAATATGGGACTGTACTCCTGCGTCCATAATATTCCAGCGGGGAGAGAAATTACGCAGTTTTCTTTAATGAGTGAAGCAAGAAGTAAAAGGGTACTTCTTTGAACCTTATGTTTGTTTTATATTTTGGCTGACATTTACTGCATGTTTATAGTATACCAGATAATGTATGCAGCACTTGATCTATTAACTCATTTAATCTTCAGAATACACTGTAAGGTAAGTATTGCTGACATCTCTCCTTTCACGTATAAAAACTGAGGCCTATAGAGGTTAAATAATTTGCTCATGGCCACATAGTGAGTGATGGAACCAGAGACTAAACATACTTGTACTATTACCACTTACTGCCCTAAACTGTGTACTCTGTATACTGTAGTGTTTGTTTTCTGTGATCATTTGTGGACTCAGTTTATTGTTTGTCTCTTATATGCCACTGTTTAAGCACTTTGTATGTATTAACTTGTTTATTTTTCGTAATCCTATGAAGAAGGTGGTGGTGGTGGTGACCTCAAATTATAGAACAGGAAACGAAGGCTGTCAGAGGTTAATTTACTTGGCCAAGATAACATAGCCAGTAAGTTAGGGTGCTAGTAAGTACAAATTCTTTATAAAACAAGTCCAGGTGAATAGGACTATAATCTCCCTTTACAGCTAACCACCACTACTTTAAGTATCTTATTGTAATTACTGTGATATACTCAATAAGGAACGGATTCCTAGATCTTTAGCTGACTGCTTCACTCTTTGTGTTCTTTTGGGGGTTTGGGGTACATATGCGACAAAGGGAATTAGAAAAAGAAAGTTTTTATTACTTTGATGGACTGTGTTGATTGGGAATTTGAGGCTAGTAATAACATCTTCCTGACTAAATATTTGTGTATCACAAACTAATTTTGAATCAATTAAAAACAAAACACAGATTCTAAGAATATAAGCCAAATAAGAGTCTCCATTCTTTTTTTCCTTTCTTTTATTTTTTGAAGAAAAGGGCCAAAAGAGGGAGTCTTATATCTCATTTTGATTAATTGTTGTAAAACCCCAGTAAGAATATACTTTGTAAGGCTTACATTTCATTACTTGCTTCTTGATGAGGATGTGACATGTCATTAAATAGGAATTTATGCCCATTTTCTGAAGGAAGTAACATTAAGAAAACCCAGAGACCCTAAGAATTAGTATATGTGTAGAATTTATGTTCTTTAGCTAATCCTGCATGTAATTTTTATGTAGCATTAGCTTAGTTGACAGGGTTGGTCCTGCAAGTTTATTGTTCTTTGCTGGATAAATAATATTTAGTATCTGCCATTGTATCCATCACATATTGTTCTGGGTGCTGGGGAAACAAAACAGACATATTCTTTATTCATGGAGACTATACTTCATTCTGGGTGAGTTGTGTTTTATCTTGATCTTAGATTATTGCTGTTTTTAGTAGATGAGAAAATCAAGGCTTAGAAAGTTTAAATAATTTGCCTAAGGTTACAGGATTGATACATGAGGAGTATTGAGAAAAGAACCCAGAGTTTGTGTGGCTTCAAAACTGTTTCTGCTGGTTCATCACAAATCCTTGAGGCCAAGGAAATCATGGTTTCCCTGAAAAGTTTTAAAAGGATTTTCTCTTTTTTTAGTAACAAGCTACCAAAGATAAATGAAGACCAATTTACATTTTGCAAGAGTTTGATACATCAGAGTACATTCACAGTACACAAAAATAGTTAATTTAGTCCATATTTCCAAAACATATGATTGAGTTCATTTTGTGTATCTTTATGTGTGTGTGTGTGTGTGTGTATGTGCACATACGTATGTACATATATATGTGTGTGTTTGTGCACACTTAGTGTATATGTTTACTCATGATAAACACATTCAGGAAAAACTTAATATTCTATACCTATTCATCACCTTCCTTGTTCTCCCACACCTTCCCTATAATGAAGAATACCAGCCCATTTGGAGATATTTCTAAAAATTAGCCTACTTCTTCATACTCCTGTCCTTACCCTAAGCCACAAAGAAAACTTGATTGTTGAAATCAAAGTACTTACACAGTCTTCAGCACTTTAAAAATGATTATTTGGCAGCTGTCTGAACTGGTAGGGTAGCTATGTATAATTTTTAAACTGGAAGGCAAACATGTTTTATTCGATAAGTGGTTTGTGATGAGCAGAGTGTAACTATGACATACTTAAAAAAAGAGCTCTGTGGTAGGTAGCAGTTTGCCTCTGCCATTAAACAATTTTGTAACCTTTGGGAATGGAGGTCTTGATTTTTTTCTTTTGTACAGTGAATGTATGTGTGTGTAGTGTGTTTGGTAAAATTAAATAGTTGAGGTACTTTCATTTATTGTTAGAATTCTATACGTACTTTCATTTAGTGTTAGAATTCTATACGTACTTTCATTTAGTGTTAGAAATCTGTAAAGCACAAATACGTAGATACTAAATTTAGCTTAATTTTATTTCAGTGAGCCAATGGGAAAATACTATTTACTAATATTGCTAGTTTTAAAATCAAATTGATTTATTTTTAAACTGTGAATGGAGCATGTTCGTATAAGGGTTTGTGTGTTTCAACAAATTCTTTTTTTTTCCCCCAAGCCTGGGTTCCAAAAAATGTTTTGACAGATTCTTGAAGCCAAGTCTAATATTGAGTCTAATGCTATTCTCCATTAAAGAAGTTTAGTCTCTAGGTTTAAGTCATTTTTAGGATTCACAGAATGTTTTAGAATATGATTCATTCACTAGCACCCTTGTGACGAGCCACGTGTCCAGCCTTCAGCAACAGCAAAGATGGGGGCCAGGCCCCTAAACCCTTGGGCATGTAGATTGCCATCTGGGACCTCATGTGACTATTCAAAATGCCCTTGCCAGCGGATACAGACCTTGAAGATGCCTAGTTAGAAACCAGCTGCCCTTTAAAGCCACAGAGTGTGATTGCTTAGGCCTGAGCATCTCTAGCTTACAAGCAGTATAACCCTGTAATATAGAGCTCTCCTGTTTAATATTACCTCCTAACCTTTCCAAAACCCAGTACTTTATACCAAAGATTTTACCATAGTCCTTACTGCCTTCTTGAGATCTCACTTTTGGTAACCATCCTAACCTACCTAACCATTTTATCACCTTAGCACCTTATGACTTGGACTTCTGGTCAGTGTGCCCCAGGAACAGTAGTGTAAAATCTAGGAATTTAGAAGTAGAAGAGATAGATGGATCTTTGTATTTCGGTTTCAAAGGAGACAACTTTCTAATATTCTAGAAGTTGAAGAATATAGCTGATTTATAGTCTAAGAGGTCTCAATAGAACAGTGGAAACTATTTGCTGGACCTATTGAATTTTCTACTGGAGTGTTATGGCAGGGAGAATACCATTTTCAGCCTCACAACTACTGGCACACATAGAGTTTAATGTTGGATTCTAGCTGCTATCTTAGAAAGAAAGTACTTTTTTTGAGACAGAGTCTCGCTGTGTGATCCAGACTGGAATGCATTGGCATGATCTCAGCTCACTGCAACCTCCACCTCCCAGGTTCAAGCGATTCTCGTGTCTCAGCCTCCCAAGTAGCTGGGACTGCAGGCATGTGCTACCACATCTGGCTAATTTTTGTATTTTTAGTAGAGATGGGGTTTCACCATCTTGGCTAGGCTGGTCTCGAATTCCTGACTTCAAGTGATCTTCCCTCTTCGGCCTCCCAAAGTGCTGGGATTACAGGCGTGAACCACTGTGCCTGGCCTGGAAAAAAGTACTTCTCTAAATAATAGGATTGCGTGTAAGTCAAAGGATGCATGTACAGAATGACCTCCTATGAAGAATTTTTTAAATTAACAATAAAATATAGGAATTTAAAATACAGTATTTGCTTAGATTTCATTTTGTAGGTTAATCTAAATTTATTGAAACACTTTAACAAATATTTAATTACCCATGATTACTGAGAAATAAAAGAGCTGGTTTGGAAGTAATGTCTTAGAAAATTTAGTTGAGGTCTAGCTCACTACTACTATACAGAAATTTTTTAAAAAAGAAAATTGTGCCTTCCAGTACCACTGGCAAGTAGTCTTAGTAAAGAATTTGTGTTTCATTAATTATTAAGAATCCTACATGTTTTTTAGTGTAATATTAGCCCATTCTTATTAAAGAACATTGAGCAGTCAATCCTCAGTGGTTAGGAATAGCTGTTTGTTTCTACATGATAATTATATAGATTTAACTTAAAATGAAGGTGACATTGTGGTGTTGGTGAAAATAGGAAAGGACAAGAATGAGACATGGGTTCAATTCCCTGTTCTTTTAATTACTGTCTGTGATGTGGGAATCTCCTTTAGCTTTCACAAGCCTCCATAATAAACACCTAGACAGGGTTTTTCTGAGGATTAAATGGAGTAATTTGTGCGACAATGTATTTTAAGTGCCAGAGCACTCAATAGGTGTAAAGTGTTATTACATCATTATGTTTACCTTTGCTCTTCTAAATTACTATGTGTGTATGTTTAACATTTTATAGTCTTATATTCTATTACATGGTCATTTTTACATCTGGAATATATAACAGTGCTGGTATATAGTGTATGTTCAGTAAATAGCCGATGGAAATAAGACTCCTTTATTACTTGGCTTGATTGAGTATATTAACCTTTTTATTTTATGTATTATGATGCTTTGACATCTGAGGTCTGCTGACTGAAAGGACTACCTCTTCTGGGGTTAACCAATTCCTAAAGACAGTAAACAATTCTCCTGCAAATGCGCTTTTCAAAACACACACCAACCAATCCAGAGCCTGCATCCTACCCACCTCCTATATTAAGTTCTCATACTTTAGACCACCTGCTCTAATCACACCCCCAGGGCTAGGTACCAAACACCTAGGGACAGCCTCTATGCCCCACAGTCTTCTAAAGTTATCCAAACTAGCCAATTCTAAGCCTGTTTACCCTGCCTTGCCTGTTCCTTCTGGTGGAAACCACAGTAAAGGACCTTGCCCACAGTTTCTCCCCCTGCTTTTTGTCTCCTGACTGACCCATACGTCCCATATCCTATGGCAGGTTGTGCTGTCTCCTCTTGGGAACTGTAACATACTGTCTTTTCAGTGGCAATCAATTTTCTATTAATATACTACCTTTTAAAACTTTGGGCTACTCATTTTTTTTTTCAATCCTTGTGCCAAATAATCTTATTATTAAGAAAGTATGAAATATTGTTAGACTTAAAGCTTTTTTTGGAAGTAACTTGGAGAGATTCAGAATGGTATTGAAATAGATATGTGCGTATAGGTAAATATGTACATATGTTTAAGTATATGTATGCGTATATATACACACATGTATAATGCACGTGTATAAAAAAACTTTAAACTTGATTTGGAAGATGACAAATTCTCATCTATAAGCTCCCTTTGCAGATCATCTTTGGTTCCGCTCTCTTTGTTTATAAATGGAAAAACTAAGGCCCAGTGTGGATATATGATTTACCCAAATCACACCTTTAGGTACTGGCAAAACCAGGATAACCTAGGTATGATTCCTTCAGGCTTAAGTAGACATTCAAATGTAAGCATTTTTTATTGCGAAGAAAATTATAGCCAAGTCTTTTTCTTCTTGCCTTTCTCAAGGGAATAAGGTATTAAAGTTAATTTTGTTTTCTCCTATCCCAAGTGGCATTGGTTTGGTTGCTAAGTAATTGTTCCAATTGATGATACAGTTTCTGCATCTAACAAAACTAAAATTTAAAATTCAATATAGTTATGTTTTATTTTATAAAACTATTTTTGCTAATAGATCCCAGATACTTATTTTATGTCCCAAATCTACCCATTTGTATCTCAACTTGTTTTTATGTTTTTTTCTTACTTTGTTTTATTTGGCTTTTGGTATTAGGTTTGTAAGCTTGGAAACTTGTAGCAGCCTTTAAGCTAGGTACTTCATTGTAAAGATTTTCCAGGATTTCTGCTTTTATGGTAAATTTGACTGGGTCAAATAGCATATTGTGAACAGAGCCAACATGAAAAATTGCCAACTAGAGATATCAATAATTTGTAGTGAAACAAAAATGATTTGGGAAATTTGGTGGATTTTTTAAAGTTTCTTTCTTTTTTTTTTTTTTTTTAATTTTAAGGGGCTTTTTTGGTGGGCATAGTAATATTGAGGTAAATATACATGCTTTGGGGTGAAATAGGTTTCTGTTGTATTCTCTTTCATTGGGCCTTCATGTAAGTGTTGGATCTGGTTTGGTGGTCCACATTTTAAGGAAGAGAGAGATGAAGCCTGAGAAGTGGCTTAAAAATGGTCCTCCATACAGACATTTGTGATAGTTCTCCATTTCCTCAGAAAATTGAACAAATTGTGATATAATTATGATGGAAGAAGAAATTTAGGTTAAAGAAATACATTCTTAATAATGCAAGTGCTTAAACAGGGTATAACTTACTGAGGAAAGTTATTAACTCTCTGCCCATGAAAATCTTTCATATACTACGTAGTACCTTGTTCTGGAATTGCATGTCGTTTTGTTAGTGGTTGTGAATCTGTACAGGTCTGCAGCAACCTCAATTCTTGCCTCCTCAGAAGAAATAATTTAACCAAGGGGCATAAGGCAGAGGGAGAGACTGAGGCACGTTTTAGAGCAGGAGTGAATGTTTATTAGAAAGTTTTAGGACAGGAATGAAAGGAAGTAAAGTACATGGAAATGGGCCAAGCAGGCGACATGAGAGTCTTGACCTTTGACTTGGGGTCTTATATGTTGGCATGCGTCTGGGGTTGTGTTACTTCTTGCCTGATTCTTCCTTTGGGTTGGGCTGTCCATATGTGCAGTGGCCTGCCAGCACTTGGGAGGGGCTGCATGTGCAGTGTGTTTGCTGAAGTTTTATACATGCTCACTTGAGCTGTTTTTTCCCTTGCCAGTCCAGTGTTCATATACCAGTTAAACTCTGCCATTTTGTGTCTTAGTGTGCATGCTTGAGCTCGCTTGCCCAACTCTTGAGATCTTATCAGGAAGCTGCTGATTGCCAGCTTCAGGTGTTTCTAGCTATTGGGAGACTGCCTTTCCTTGGTGCTGGCTGTGACCAATTGCTATTTTAGAGCGACATTTTAACAACTGCCTGACCACCTGATATTCTTGGTTGCGGGATTAGGGGGTGCTCTCTGTCCTGCTCACGTCTGACTACCTACTGTAACATTTCCTCCCTTAAGAGTCCAAGATCCCGATTCTTTGAGGAGAATGGATGGTCAGTCTTCTGTAGCTGCTTCCTGCTGAAAGGGGTGATGGTGGTTGTTCTGTGGGTCTTGGCCTCTTGCTGGCTGTCAGGGCAGGGTAGCTCTGTGGGTTGATGAAAGCTGAATTCAGCCATGTCCAAGGGAGACAGGGGCAGGGTTTTGCTTCTGTCATGTCCTGCTGATGGGCAGTCTAGGAGTCCCCTATAGAAGGGTGACTCTTGAATATTGAGAGGATGGTATTCTTTACTGAGGATCATCTGGAGCTGGATGGCCTGAAGGTGAGAGGAGACAAATCTGGTTATTAGATTTAGAAGACAGGCCAAAAAGGACAAGTAGAGATGTTAAGATAAAATAAGGGCATGAGGACAGATTAAAGAATTCTGAGAATTCTGAGACTCGCAACATGCCAGGCAGGTGGCTCTAGTCATGCTAGCTATAGTCATGCCGGTTGAGACCTGGGTGCGTGGGGTTGCTAACCAATTCCAATATGTGCCCAGAATTAGAATATTGACCCGGATTTTTACATTACCCATCCCTTTTGTTTCTTCTGAGCTGTAGCCAGAGATCACTGGTTGGTTCACTGGAATGAGCAGATCTATTCTAAATTGCAGAAAATTAATAACAACTGATGAGACTAAAATAACAGTAGTACCATAGTTCTTGAAACATGATTTTTCTTTCCAGTTCTCATTTTTATTAAAAACAAATTATGATAGGACTGATTTGTTTGCAAAATAAGCTTTAGTCCTATTATACTTGGCCTAATGAGTTGCATAAAGCACAGCAAGAACAATTATTTGCCATATAGGCTCCTTTTTAAATTGGCTTTGATGGAACTTCATTCCATAAGGAATCTCAGATAAGGCTTTTTAAAACCTTAAGCCCAGCTATCAGTTGGTGCCATCAAATACCTGTATGAATTGGACAAATTCCCCTTGTCTTGCTTGGGGCTCCTGGGCCTCTCAAAAGTGGCATTCTTTACTTACAACAGGTCAGGAATCCTATACAGGACTGTGTTGACAAGGTATGAGTTCAGTTTTTCCAAGGGGCTTTTCTTGGCCTTATGAGTCAATTTTGATTCTTAAAGGAAAGCATGCCATTCCAGTTAAAAGCCTTGGTAAAATAACCAGTTTATCCAATTGTGTCCTGTTGCAAAAAAAAAAAAGATTTTTATTGCACTTATGCAAGTAACTATATTGCCATTAGTTAAGAATACTCACAAATGGTTTCCAAATTCTACAGAAATCTGAGAGAAGTATGCTCCAAATTTTGTCTATAGGAGTATACTTTACTCAATTTTTTTTTTTTTTTTTTTGAGACAGAGTCTCACTCTGTCACCCAGGCTGGAGTACAGTGACGCGATCTCAGCTCACTGCAACCTCCGCCTCCCAGGTTCAAGCGATTCTCCTGCCTCAGCCTTCTGAGTAGCTGGGACTACAGGCACCTGCCACCACACTGGCTAATTTTTGTATTTTTAGTAGAGACGGGGTTTCACCGTATTGGCCAGGCTGGTCTTCACCTCCTGACCTTGTGATCCGCCTGCCTGGGCCTCCCAAAGTGCTGGGATTACCGACGTGAGCCACTGCGCCCAGCCTACTTGATTGTTAAAAGCTGTAAATAGCTCAAACGTTTTCTTGGCATTGAAAAACAAAGAATTAGCAATGTTTTAAGCAAAAAGTCATAAAAGGATTATTTTAGTTTTCTATTAGTTCAGTCCATGCAGTTAACTCCTGTTCTGCTTTGTATTCATGAACATTTCAGCTTTCATGAGAGTCCTGAAAGGGTTTTTCTTTGTCCTGTGTCACAATCTCCAGTCATCAGAAACCTACATTTAAGCCTATGGATAATTTCCACCTTTTAAAGAGGATTAGAACAAGATAACAGTTATCTGTGGATGATAGAAAGTGTTAGGGCAGCCACAGCCAGACACAGTTCACAAGGAAGTTTGTTAACCTTTGTGGCATGCAATAATTTAATGTAACAATTATAATTATTACTGATAATGTATGCCTAGTCATATCAGAATTATAGGAGTTTCACATAATTCTGGAACCCGTACCAATAACACACTTATACAGATACAGCCCAAAGAAAGCTGGATTTCACTTTTGCATTGGTGTACTATTGATGTCAAACCCAGTTTTTAATAAAACCCTATAGACAAATCTATTCAATCTTAATCAGTTTGCCCATAAGGTAAGATTCTCATAAACCTTTTATAACCCTTTACTGTTTTTTTTGTTAAAGACTGGAATAATTCTCTAAGAAAACTGTGTTATACTTTTATTCCAATGTTTAATTTATGGATAGTCTGAATAATACCCCTTTAATGTTATCTAACATGTTCACACAGGATTTCTTTTACAAGATTAATCTTTTACAAATCTTCCACAACTTACTCAAACCTTTAGCTTTATCCTATCTAACTTAAAACAATTCTTTAACCCTAAACTAGGCCAAAAAAATCTATATTCTCTTGCCTTCTTATGATATTTTACCAAAAGTGCATTTTACTTTCCTTACATGTTTTGCATGTAAAACTATTTTTTTCAGTAGTCTCAAGTACATGTTTCACTGCTAACTCTTAGCAGCTTTTTACTTTGGATGAAAACCTGGTAAGTAAGATATTCTAATTATATACTAGGTGTGGAGCCTAGGACACCAGACAGAAGTGTAGATAAGGTCTGATTCTTTCTAACATAACTAGGGGACATGGCTAACTCTGTATGTCTTCAGGCCTTACCTAACTTTAAAGCAGGCAAGTTGTCCAGTTAAGAGTCATAGTAGCAGTTTAGGAAGCATTTAGTGGGCTTAATAACCTTTAAAGTTATATAACATTTCTTTATAAATTCCCTTTTACTAACTTTCTTTTTTTTTTTTTTTTTTTTTTTTACAACTTACGCAGACCATCTACAACATAGTTGGACTCTCTCACTTGGCTTAAACGTGCCTCTTTTTATACAACCATTTTACTTTAGGACAATCATTTACCATATAAGATCCTTTCTCATATGAAATATCTTTTCTTCATAACTTTCCTTACCAAAAATATCTCTTTACCTTTATAACCTTTGAATTAGACAGAAGTCATTTTCCTTCTATTAGGAAGTTATGGTTTGTTGCCATGTGAGTCCTGTGAAGAGGGAGCAGATGAGGTTATCTATATACTGTAGAAGTTATCCCCCTTCAGAAGATTGCTTAGTTAGATTTTTGCTAAGACTTTTCCCAATACTTGTGGGCTCTCTCTAAACTTCTGAGGTAGGACTTTCCAGGTTGAAGTTATTGGTTAAAGATTTAGGTAGCTTTCTGAAGAGAAATGGGGCTGTTAGACAGATGAATTCACAGGTTGGGCAACCATCTTTGAAAGTATGTTTTTGCTCCAAAAGGGTGTGAATCTTTTCTTTTTAGGGAAGGGGTGCCATATACCCCCATTACCTGACAGGATTTGGAGGAGAGTTGATCAGAGCAGGACGTTAGCACAGAGTAGGCAGCTTTTGAACCCAAAAGGGAAATTTATAATTTTTACTTGCCACGTCTAGAGTTTCCCTTGGCTTTGTACTGTTGATGGCAACAATGTCTGATTTGGAAGCCAGCCAAAGCAGAGAGCCCCTTCAGCTCAAGGCCATCAGGAGTTGAGATTTTGTCTTGGGGGTGGAGGTGTGCTTCAACCCTCAGGGATGTCCTGTTTCCAGTGGCCGAGCTTGTGGCAGAGGGGCTGCAGGGATTTTTCCACGTTTATCCCATTAGGGAAGTTTGCCTTCCAGTAGCCTGGCTTCCCACACCACTTGCAATTACCTGAAGGAGTAGGCTTTTGTAATTTTTGTCCAGTTTATTTTTAGGTCAAACAGTATATTACAAAGTAAAACTAGTTTTTTGTTTTAAGGTTTGAAGGATCAAACGTTTACCAGTATTTTGAGGATGCATCCATGGGTCATGTCCTGGGGTATGGAAACATGATTACCCATCTGTGAAGCGAGATCAGAGGAGGAAAAAGAAAAAGAAGGTGTCCCCTCTTACTTTCCTGAATAGGACATCCCCCATTCATCCTTAGGGTTCCATAATGAACTGGCCTTACCATGTACCCTTAACCTTTGTCACATCTTGTCACAATTACCCACTTGTGAACATTGGAGACAACAATATGAACAGGGCCCCCCAGTTCATCCTTGGGGTTCCGGAATGAACCTATCTTACTGTGTACCCATCATTGTGCCTTCATCCCTGTTCTAATGGTAATCTGTTAGCCTGGAACCAACCTTCATCTCTGTCTTATGGGTCTCTTTTGCCTGCAGTCTTGGACCAGCCTATATCCTTGTCTTCATAACCTTAGAGTGACTCTCGCTCAGAGCATTTTAGCAACAAAATGATCATCTCTTTTCTCAGATTCCCATTTTCCATGTTCTTTAAGTAGATGAGAAGCCTGCTTTTCTACCTAACTCCCACGAGGGGCTAGATTTCCCTCTCTTCAAATATGACCCTGAAGATCTTGATGCATATTGGGAAGGTAATGGAAGTAATTGCTGAAATGGAGGCTACAGGAGGAAGTGGGAAGAAGCGAGAGGAATACTCATGGAAAGCCTTCATATGCTTGCAAAAACAGCAGCCCTTGGATTCCAGAGGGCAACATTTATTGGCCCTCTTGATCTAAAGGAGGAACCTCTGGAGGACTTGGGGCTTGGGGTAAGAACTCACAAATGGCAAAAGAATAATTTCCTCTCATCCCAAAGGGTTGCTAACTCCAAAAATGCAAGCGGGTAAGGTCCTTAATTAAAGGGCCTCAGAGTGAGGCCCTATGCAGGCAGGCAGGCTGCTTCAAAAGCCACTGGAACACTTGGCCCTGGGGCATTAACAGGAACAAAAGGTATATGGTAAGTCATAAGGTGCTCGCAGAGCCGGGGTTCCGATTAGTGTTAGTCTTAGCAATGTGCCAACAGACAGGAAGGGTTGGAGGTCATCTGAGCTGGTAGGGTAAAAACAAGTATAAATCTTGGCATATCCATAAGGGAGCCCCTGTCTGCTGCCACACACACAGTAAGAGCTGCGGACACATGAATAACAGGGAGTGTGTGTTTAAGAAGTCAGGTGGCATGTGAAGTGAAAAGGAAGAGGCAGACTTGCTCCTGAGGCAGGCGGTCTGGCAGGTGTGCAAGGCCATTTCAGAATACCCACGGGGAAAACAGGAGAAAACTTGGTATGAGTTTTTGGGAAAGAGCCGATTTTAGTTGAAAAAGCAGAGGAAATCCCAGACAACGCACAGTCTTAGGCCTTAGCCTTACCGTTCTCACAAGCCTCCTGTCAGTGATAGTCTGGAATTTCCTCTGCTTTTTCAAATAAAATGTCTCAGGTCTGCCTAGTGTGGATCCCAAGGTCCTTCCCATCCCCGCAAGCCATCTGTCAGGGTGAGCTGAGAGATCAGCCCAGTGGAGGGGAAGCAGAGCCACTGTGGCCAAGAGGAATCATTCTGGGGGTTGGTTAGTAAGCAGGAGAGTGAAAGGAAGAGGAAAACCTTGTACAGGGGTTGAATGCCTCCAGCCTAAGAAAGCAAGACGTAGAGGTATCTTACCACTGGGAAACATATCCGAGTCACATGGCACCAAAGTATGTATCTGCTCCCCAGGGAGCCTATAACTTCCTAAATAAAGCAAGTTTTTTTTTTTTTTTTTTTTTTTTTATTACCATATTGAGTGAAGCATTTAGCAACTTTATAGTACAACCTTTTATCATGGGAGAATGATAAAGAATAATCTGGTTTGGAAACTCAGGGAGTTTTTTTTTTTAAATCATCCATTCCCTGCCAGATTTCCTTTTTCTTGCCAACTCTTATACTTCGTCTGCATAGGGCCCTGAGATGCTCTTATTGCTACAACTTTCAGCTTTTGTAATGGAAAACATACAGTATAAATGGTAGCTAAGTAATGGTTCGTTATACTACCTCTGACACTTCAGTAGTGCTATCATCTTTGCTTCCGCCAGTGTATAGATTGTGCCTTGCATGTGTTTGGTGCTTAATGAATACTTGACTGAGTAGATGAAGCTCTGTTGAAAAAAAACTTGCTTTGTATTTAATTATTTGGTTCCGTTTTTTATACATTTATAGTTTTTACTATCTCTAGAAATAAGAACAATTGCATGTTCCTTTCCTTTTCAGAATCATCTAGAGTAAGCAGGCCAAGAGTATTTTTGATAATTAACAGATCATTGTCTGCTAAGATGATGAAGCACATTGAGTTTTTCGAAGGAACCAACAACATAGCAATACAAAATAATGATTAAATCCCCCAGTGTGACAAAGGGGTAAGCGATATGACCATGACCCACTGCTGCTTATTTTTTTTATTAGGTGGGTGTGTGTGTATATGCATGTGTGTGTTTGTGTTTAGGAGTTGGGGTCTTGCTCTATTGGCCAAGCTGGAGTGCAGTTGCACATATGTAGAAGTAATCTTGAACTATCTTAGCTATAAGCAATTAATATAATACATCACTAATTTTAGAAATAGTAATATAGGTATTATAAATTCATGGTCTTTTGGGGGTTTATTGTGATGAAATTAAAAGGCTAAATTACTCTTAAGAGTTCTTATAACTTTCGAAGAAGAAATGTAGGGGTCATTTGTTAAAAGGATTTGGCTTTGATTATAGCTTTACAGTGAAGTTCGTTTCTTGTCTGACCACGTCTTTAAATTATTTAAATAAGTCTTTTCCATCAAGTGCAGTTTTCCTGTCAAGGTTTATGTCTTTTTTTTGGTGGGGGGTGGGGGGGTGGGTGGAGTCTTACTCTGTTGCCCAGGCTGGAGTACAATGGCACAATCTTGGCTTACTGCAACCTTTGCGTCCCGGGTTCAAGCAATTCTTCCGCCCCAGCCTCCCAGGTAGCTGGGATTACAGGCACCCACCATCATGCCTGGCTAATTTTTGAATTTTTGTAAAGGCAGGGTTTCACCATGTTGGCCAGGCTGGTCTTGAACTCCTCACCTCAGGTGATCCACCTGCCTCAGCCTCCCAAAGTGCTGGGAGTACAGCTGTGAGCCACTACGTCCAGCCAGTTTATTTCTGTAAATGAGTTTTTAAAAATCATATTGTGAATTCATCACATAAGTGAATGAAACATTTTCTTTGCCTGTGTTCTCATCTCTTCTCCCTTCACCACAGAAATGCCAAAAGTCATTTGTGTCCAAGAAAGTTAATACAATAATTTTTTAAAATCCTCCTTTTCCCCCAATAAGTGCTCATACTCTTTTCACCTTAATTGGAGGTGAAAAGCTGAATTCCATACTACTGAAGATAGATCTGGATTGCTTGGTGGAATATGCAGGATGGTTCTTAGATGGCACCCCCCCTCCCCGCCAACACACACACACACACACACACACACACACACACACACTTTTAGAGAAAAATTTGTAGCCAGTTCATTTACACTTGAATGTAGAAATCTAGTATTTCCTGGTTGTTCAATTTGCTGTTTAGAGATGCAGCTTAAAATAGCCATCTATGGAGTTAGACTGATCCATGACACTTAACAGTGTTGGACCAACCTCTCTTGGCCCTAAACTATGCAACTATTTTAAGCTATGACCCTAAGAACTGACAGGGCATACTGTACCCTCTTAGCACTGAGCATTAGTTCTATATTTCCAGAGCTGGACTGATTTAAACTTCTATAGAATTAAAGTTATCATTGTAATGTTTTGGGAATTCTTTTTTTTTGTTTTTGACAGAGTCTCACTGTCGCCAGGCTGGAGTGCAGTGGTGCCATTTCAGCTCACTGCAACCTCTGCCTCCCACATTCAAGCGATTCTTCTGCCTCAGCCTCCTGAGTAGCTGGGACTACAGGCATGTACCACCACACCTGGCTAACTTTGTGTATGTTTAGTAGAGACAGGATTTCACTGTGTTAGCCAGGCTGGTCTCGATCTCCTGACCTCGTGATCCACCTGCCTCGGCCTCCCAAAGTTCTGGGATAACAGGCATGAGCCACCGTGTTTTGGGAATTCTTATACCCACCTACACAAGCTGCCAGCTTGCCTTGGTATATCAGATTTCATTAAGATAAATACTAGGTAGAGGGGAAAGATATTAACCATAAACTCTGTCTTTTACCCAAGTAATATATTTTGAGCATTACTTGTTTGGATGAACTGCCTATAAAACAGAAAAGTCCCAAGAATGGTTTGATGATCACTGTAATAAGATTATACTGTTTTTAGATGGTTAGTACACTAATACATGATTCTGTGATTGCCTTTGCTCATATTTTCTGCTCTCATGGCAGATTGCTTTTTACCATTATTTCCTATTTTATCTGTCTAATTGTTAGTGGTCCTGTTTACTAACTTTGTCCTCTTACCACTTCTCAACTGCATATCCATTTCTTTGTGATTTATTCCTTAAATTCCTACTAAGTGTAATCACAGGGCTAAGTTGAGAGCATAAAGGTAGAAGTCTTTGCCTTCTAAAAGCTTATGTTCCAATTGAGGAGACAGAATATTCATTAAAATAAAAGGTAATGCATAGAAGTAATACAAGTGGTATATGCTAAAAGGGAGATGAATAGTAAAAGATGGTAATATTAAAATTAAGAGTAAGATGAATCCTCTGAGAGCCAGGGCAGAAATAAAAGACTCCATGAAGCCTGGGAGGCTTGAACTGATTCTTTGAGAAAAGGAGAGCCTTAACAGGAATAGAGAAGGAAGGCATTGTACAAAAGATAGGAAGTTGGAATATGCTTTGTGTATTTCAGAAAGAATGGATAGACCTTTAAAGTTGTAGTGGAGACTTTGAGAAGAATGTGAGAAAATGAAGTTCTCAAGGTTGGTAGAAATTTTTTTTTTTTTTGAGACGGAGTCTCGCTCTGTCGCCCAGGCTGGAGTGCAGTGGCGCGATCTCCTCTCACTGCAAGCTCCGCCTCCCGGGTTCACGCCATTCTCCTGCCTCAGCCTCCCGAGTAGCTGGCACTACAGGCGCCCGCCACCTCGCTCTGCTAGTTTTTTTGTATTTTTTAGTAGAGACGGGGTTTCACCGTGCCAGCCAGGATGGTCTCGATCTCCTGACCTCGTGATCCGCCCGTCTCGGCCTCCCAAAGTGCTGGGATTACAGGCTTGAGCCACCGCGCCTGGCCAAGGTTGGTAGAAATTTGATTGTAGAATGGCAATGTCAGACCAAGGACAGGTGAAAAGGATATGTGAATGTGTGTATTTTTGAGGGGTAGGGGACAGGGAGTTTCATTTATAAAGTAGTGTTTTAGTTTTTTTATTTATTTATTTTTTTTAAAGACAGTGTCTCACTCTGTTACCCAAGCAGTGCAGTGGGGTGATCTTGGCTTGCTGCAACCTCCACCTCCCAGGCTCAAGCAGTCCTCCCACCTCAGCCTCCCAAGTAGCTGAGACTGCAGGTGTGCTGCCACCATGCCTAGCTAATTTTTGTAGTTTGTAGAGACAGGATTTTGCCATGTTGCCCAAGCTAGTTAGTTTTATTTTTTAACAGACATAGGAGAAATGGGGAAGCTAGTTTCGGGACCATAGTATTGACTCAGATATCAGTGATGGGAAATCCGAACTTCAGTGTAAAGTATGTGGTTCTCAAGAGTCTTAAATAAAAATAAAGGCCGGGCGCGGTGGCTCAAGCCTGTAATCCCAGCACTTTGGGAGGCCGAGACGGGCGGATCACGAGGTCAGGAGATCGAGATCATCCTGGCTAACACGGTGAAACCCCGTCTCTACTAAAAAATACAAAAAACTAGCCGGGTGAGGTGGCGGGCGCCTGTAGTCCCAGCTACTCGGGAGGCTGAGGCAGGAGAATGGCGTAAACCCGGGAGGCGGAGCTTGCAGTGAGCTGAGATCCGGCCACTGCACTCCAGCCCGGGCGACAGAGCGAGACTCCGTCTCAAAAAATAAAAATAAAAAAAAAATAAAAATAAAAATAAAAAAGACAGGATTTGATGTATGAAAGGAGAGAGGAAAAACATTTTGAGGGTAATTCTGTAGATTTTGAATCTGGATGACCATGAAAGTGCTTGTGCCGTTCAAAGAAATGACTTTTAGAAAATGAAAGTGATGAACTTGAATTTTGATTTTTGTTAATAAGTCTGAGCTAATAGTATATTGAAAGTGTCTGGTTTGTATCTGGAGATTGGGCCTAAGAAGAGATCAGAATCAGCAGTCTAGATTTGAAAGTCTTTTGCGTGGAGATGATGGTTGATATTATGGCAGCATATGAAATTGAGGCAGACAATGTTGCATTTGATAGGAGAATTATGAGAACTGAACTTAGGGTTACACCTAGTCTTTGGGGGCCAAAAGCAGAAAGTTAAGAAAAGTGAGAACCATCAGAGAAATAGAAAGAGAACAGGGTAGTATGTCAGCAGGTAAGAGGAATCTCAGATGGTATTGAATGTTGACTTGAGAGTATTGAGAAAAGTTGAGCAGGTTTTGTGTTTGAATCATTTGATGAGACCTAAGAACTGTGCTGTTCAGTGTGAAAGCCACTGGTCTCATGTGGCTTATAAACCTAAAATTAATTAAAATTAAAAATTTATTTCCTCAGTTGCATTAACTACATTTAAAGTGCTAATAACCACATGTGGCAAGAGGCTATCATGTTGGACAGCACTGATATATAACTTTTTTTTTTTTTTTGAGACAGGGTCTGTCACCCAGGTGAAAGTGCTTCTAAAATGAGATTTTAAAAAGATGAGTCAACATTTGGAGAACTAGTCAGATGCTGATGCTGATAATAGAAGGGAAAATAAAGATACTTCTGGGTGACTTCTCAGTAAATTAGAAGGCAAAATCATCTACAGATTGTAAGGTGCAAGGAAAGGGAAATGAGGATTTGAGGACAGAGGGAAAAAAAATTGGAACAGCCAGTGAAGGGCTATGTACATTGCCAACTATAGGATGAATGAAAGGTTACCAAGCGACAGTAATGGCTCAGGTAATGTAAATTAGAAAAACTGAAGAGGTAATAGAGCCCAATGTAGAATAAAAGTTGGTGATAGAGGCTATAAATGCATTACTACTGTGATGACTCATTATACATCTAAAGGACTGAAAGTAGCTTTAAAACTTTTAAAAATTATTTAAGGCCGGGCGCGGTGGCTCAAGCCTGTAATCCCAGCACTTTGGGAGGCCGAGGCGGGCGGATCACGAGGTCAGGAGATCGAGACTATCCTGGCTAACACGGTGAAACCCCGTCTCTACTAAAAAAAAATACAAAAAACTAGCCGGGCGAGGTGGCGGGCGCCTGTAGTCCCAGCTACTCGGGAGGCTGAGGCAGGAGAATGGCGTAAACCCGGGAGGCGGAGTTTGCAGTGAGCTGAGATCTGGCCACTGCACTCCAGCCTGGGTGACAGAGTGAGACTCCTTCTCAAAAAAAAAAAAAAAAAAAAAAAAAAAAAAAAAAAAATTATTTAAAATTTCACATAGAATTAGCCAGATTTTCCTTTTTTGTTTTATTTTTCACCATCAACTTTGGCAAATATGGTTCAACATAGAATGAGGGAAAATTAGAAAGTTTTTTGTTGTTGTTTTAAATATTGCAAATTCGATTTAAGAAAAGTATTCAGATCTTTCTAGGGTTTGTTGGCTAGGAAGGATTTCTTCAACATAAACAGAGTTGAGAATAGTTGACAGTTATCTGGAGCAAGATTAGAATAAATAGAAATAACTAGATATTAAAGAGGAGTGTATGTCTTTGTTTTCCTAAACTTTTCTCTCCAACACCAGATGACTAGAGTTGCCTTTCCTTCCTAGCTCAGGGAAGTTCAAAAGAGCAATGCCTTCAGGCATCAGAATTGATAGACAGGTGTTACTATGTTTACCGCTAACTCCGTGTTGCCTCCAAAGTCCAAATAATATCCTTAGTGCACAAGGAGAGAATATAGCCAACCGGGAAAGAGTGTAGGGCTCTGGATTCAGGCTGACCTAGGTCCACATCTTGTCTTTACGACTTAATAGCAGCTGCGTAATCTGGGAAATGTACATAACCTCTCCAAGTCTTAGAAGAGAGCATTGGACAAAGTATAAGTGTAAAGTAGTTTAGTTCAATTCTAGCCATTTAGTAAATTGAATAAATGCAAATGATTATTGTGTGGCAGCTATTCTGGGTTGGGGATGGGAAGGATGGGCATAATACCTTAACAAGGATTCCCTCTCTCCTATCCCAGAAAGTCCCTTCTTTAAGAAATTGACAGCCTGAACAACATAGCAAGATCCTGTCCCAATAAAAAATTTAGCTGGGTATGGTGGCACTTGTCTGTTGTCCTACTTGAGAGGGCTGACGTAGGGTGATTTCTTGAGCCTAGGGGTTTGAGATTACAGTGAGCTATGATTGCACTACCGCACTGCAGCCTGGGCAACAGAGTGAGACCATGTCTTTTAAAGCTGAAACTGGATCCTTTCCTTACTTCTTATACGAAGATTAATTCAAGATGGATTAGAGACTTAAATGTTAGACCTAATACCATAAAAACCCTAGAAGAAAATCTAGGTAGTACCATTCAGGACATAGGCATGGGCAAGGACTTCATGTCTAAAACACCAAAAGCAATGGCAGCAAAAGCAAAAATTGACAAATGGGATCTAATTAAACTAAAGAGCTTCTGCACAGCAAAAGAAACTACCATCAGAGTGAACAGGCAACCTACAGAATGGGAGAACATTTTTGCAATCTACTCATCTGACAAAGGGCTAATATCCAGAATCTACAAAGAACTCAAACAAGTATACAAGAAAAAAACAAACAACCCCATCAAAAAGGGGAAAGGATATGAACAGACATTTCTCAAAAGAAGACATTCATACAGCCAACAGACACATGAAAAAATGCTCATCATCACTCGCCATCAGAGAAATGCAAATCAAAACCACAATGAGATACCATCTCACACCAGTTAGAATGGCAATCATTAAAAAATCAGGAAACAACAGTTGTTGGAGAGGATGTGGAGAAATAGGAACACTTTTCCACTGTTGGTGGGATTGTAAACTAGTTCAACCATTATGGAAAACAGTATGGCAATTCCTCAAGGATCTAGAACTAGATGTACCATATGACCCAGCCATCCCACTACTGGGTATATACCCAAAGGATTATAAATTATTCTACTACAAAGACACATGCACACGTATGTTTATTGCAGCACTGTTCACAATAGCAAAGACTTGGAATCAACCCAAATGTCCATCTGTGACAGACTGGATTAAGAAAATGTGGCACATATACACCATGGAATACTATGCAGCCATAAAAAAGGATGAGTTTGCGTCCTTTGTAGGGACATGGATGCAGCTGTAAACCATCATTCTTAGCAAACTATCACAAGAACAGAAAACCAGACCCCGCATGTTCTCACTCATAGGTGGGAACTGAACAATGAGATCACTTGGACTCGGGAAGGGGAACATCACACACTGGGGCCTATCATGGGGAGGGGGAAGGGGGGAGGGATTGCATTGGGGAGTTATACATGATATAAATGATGAATTGATGGGTGCTGACGAGTTGATGGGTGCAGCACACCAACATGGCACAAATATACATATGTAACAAACCTGCACGTTATGCACATGTACCCTAGAACTTAAAGTATAATAATAAAAAAAATTAATTAAGGCCCTTCCTGATCTAGCCTTCCAACCCCATCTTTAGCCCCCTCACTTCCTTGAACTTTAATCTCCAGTGGTATGCTGTCTCAGGGTTATGCCTTTAAATATAGCCTTCCCACTGCCTTCCCATTTGCCTTTTTTCTTTCCACCCATCAATGGTTTCATCTCCTCTGTGAAGCCTTCATTTTTTTTTTTTTTTGACAGTAAATCACTGTCCTCTCTATTAAGTAGGCATTTTATGCACATTTTTGTTATTGTACATATTATAGTCATTTATTTGAGTGTGTCTTCCCTACAGGTGAGGGCTTCTGGTCAGATCTTATTTATCATTTCTCCAGCAGCATTAAGCACATAGCAGGTACTCAGTAGATGTTTGCTGAATGAATAAATCTCACTTGTATACTAAGTTCACATTCAAAGTGCTAGGACTTAAGGAAATGTGAATGGCTGTTAAGTATTTATACTTAATATGTTTGCAGTTTGTTTTACTGGAGTTAACATTTCTCTTGAGTATTTATCACATTCCAGACATTATGCTAAGACCTGTGCTATATACACTGTTTCAGTCAACTACAGCTCCCAGGTCTTCAAAGGAAGAAACTGCAGTGAGAATCAGAACTCAGAAACAGGTCTGCTTGACCTGAAAGTTCTATTTAAACTGGCTCTACTAAACTGTTGTGCCTGTTCAGTAACTCAGTATTGGTTCACAGATTGTACATGACCCATAGTATGTAAATAGTCCTGGAAGTCATTGGCTAATATGATTCACCTTCATTTAAGAGATACAGAAGGTACTCAGTTGTTTCTTAGTATTTTCATTTGTATTTCATCTATAGGAAAACATGTCATTGAAGCTCTTGCATAAGGCAAAGAAGTATTTTGTAATTAATAAGCATAATTTTCCAATCAAGAATTTTTTTTACCACCACTGTGCCATGGAATCTCTCTAGTCATATGTCTGTCAAAACTGTCACAGCCTATTCCCAAATTTGTATAGCTCTCTTTTCAAAGGCTTTAATTCAGAGTCATATAGTTTCTGTTTTTGTGGAGACTCATGTAGTTTTTATAGGGATCACACAAATGTACCATATTTTAATTTTTCACATATTTTGTTATAGCTGTTTATGATAATATGAATGATAGGCATAAATGTTAGTTGAGTTATTCCGATGCTGAGTTTCAGCGGATTTCTTAACCTCAGCATTATTGACATTTTAGGCCAGGTAATTCTTTGATTTTGGGATATGTTTTGTGCGTTGTAAGATGTTTAGCAGCATCCCAGGCCTCTACTCGCTATATACCAGTAATCTCACACTTTGTGACGACCAAAAATGTCTCCAGACGTTACTAAGTATCTCCTGGAAGGCAAAATTGCCTCCTTTTGGAAACCACTGGCTTAAAGGTACTCATAGCCAACAAAGTAGAATTTTAAAAAAAAAATTTTTTTAAATCTAGTTACTTTTAAAAAAACAACTTTATTTATATATACACATACCATATTATACAACTTTAAGTGTATATTCAATGGTTTTTGGTATATTGATAGAGTTTTGCAGCTTTCACCACAATCTAGTTTTAGAACATTCACATGACCTCATAAAGAAACCCTTATTAGCAGTCATTCCCCATTTCTCCTCTCTATCCTCCCCAGCCCTAAGCATATTTGGTTATCTTTTTATGTTTGGGAATATACAGCCTCCTTGCTTATTTTAAGTCAGATCATTATGTAAACCAAATCCTATTTTAGAGTGTGTTTATTGAAAGTTATTTGCAATGTTAGGAGACATATTCTTTGAGAGGACCTTAGACATTTGCTTAGGCAGATTCCAAGTTTAATCTGTAAAGGAAGTCAATCTAAGGAGGCTCATTTTAGTATTATTTAAGAATCATTTTAGTATTATTCAGAACAGAAAAAATGCCACTGGCCCCCATGGCAAGTTTTGTATCATAGAAGTCAGCAGTTTTTGTTTTTCCTGATTGGTTCTCTTAGAAAACCTTGTTCCCTAGGTTATATGCACAAAACATTATTAAGAAACACATGTACTTTGAACCTGCTGTATGACTATTATTAAATAGGTCATTTTCAGTTTATTGGTAGGTGAGTTTATTTATAGGTAGATAAATAGTTTCGTTTTGTTTTTCAAATTTGCAGATCTATCTTAGAGAGTAATGTTACTTACTATTTACTATAAGAAAAAACCTTGCAAATCGTCTTTTCCAAAAGAAGAAATAAGGCACAGTTGGATTATTTTGCGTACACACACACATCTATTTTAAACTGTGTTCATTTCTGTCCCTATTCCTAAGCTGACAGCTCCTTATTTTAATTACTGTAGCTGCATAACATATCTTTATTCTCCTATTCTGCTTTTTCAGAGTTTTCTTAGTTGATTTTTCACATGTCAGATTAGCAGAGTTTCATGGAAAAGTTTTGAATTAAATTTGTGATTGTATTCACTTCATAGAATAATTTTGGAAGAATTGACACATTTAGTTTAATGACTCTTCCTATCCAAGAACATATATTTCTCTCTATTGAGGTCTTGTTTTATATCCTTTATTAAATCTTCCTCAAGATCTTGCATATTTCTGATTAGATTGATTTCTCAGGTATTTGTGGTTATGGTTGCTATTATGAAAGGAATTGTTTTTTTTTTTTTTTTTTTCTTTTTCAAGTGCTTGTTGCTGATATGGTTGGGAACTGTTGCTTTTTTATGTTGATCTTGTATTTGGCCATCTTGCTGATGGCCAGGTGTCATATTATAATAATTTGTTGATTTTTCTGTAGTTTTCTAAATAATGCAATTATATCTTTTGTAAATCATGACAGTTTCGTTACTTCCTTTTCAGTCTTTATTTCTTATATAGATCTGTTATTTCTTGCCTTACTATATTGGCTTACACCTTAAGGAAATATACAATATTAGAGGTGAGAGCAGTAATCACTTCTATTAGAAACTACAGTGAGATATCCGACTTTTTTGTTTATTAAATGATTTTATAAATTTTACTGAGTTTCTCTTGCTCCATGAGATGAAACAGCATTCTCCCATACTTCTGGTGGAAATGTAAATGAATGCAGCTCGTTATATATACTCCTGTAATTTTATAATCTAGATAGTCTTATAAATGTTTCATGTCCTTTGATTTAGTAATCTCACTTCTAGGACTATCCCTTGGAAATAATAAACAATATTTTAGTTCAAGTTGCTCATTACTTTGTTACTTATAACACGTATTTGGAAATAAATATCTAATAGTACAGTAATGGCTTTGTAAATTATGGTATATGATGAAATATTGCACAACCATTATATTAAAATAATGTAATATTAATAACTTAGAAGTACTTATTAAATAAGTAAAAGAGGCTAATACAGAATTTTTATGTAGTAAAGTTGTATCAGCATCAAAATGCATTGAACAAAGATTAAAACAGAACTTAGATCATCACATCAAAATGATAATAGTGGTAATCTATGGGTAATTACTTTCTGGATTATTTCATTTCCTTATTCATAGTTTTCTGTGGTGAGCATGCTTTATTCTTAAAATCAGAAGAAAAAGAAACTTAAAGCATATGTGTTTGTAATACTAAACTATTTACTTTCATCAAAATACGGAGAAAGGGAGAAATCTTAGCCTATTCCCTAAACGGCAAGTGTAGTTATGATTTTTTTTTTTTTTTTTGAGACAGAGTCTCGCTTTGTCGCCCAGGCTCGGGTGCAGTGGCCGCATCTCAGCTCACTGCAAGCTCCGCCTCCCGGGTTTACGCCATTCTCCTGCCTCAGCCTCCCGAGTAGCTGCGACTACAGGCGCCCGCCACCTCGCCCGGCTAGTTTTTTTTTTTTTTTTTTTTTGTATTTTTTATTAGAGACGGGTTTCACTGTGTTAGCCAGGATGGTCTCGATCTCCTGACCTCGTGATCCGCCCGTCTCGGCCTCCCAAAGTGCTGGGATTACAGGCTTGAGCCAGTGTGCCCGGTGTTTTTTTTTTTTTTAAGACAAGAGTCTCACTCTGTCGCCCAGGCTGGAGTGCAGTGGTCAGATCTCGGCTCACTGCAACCTCTGCCTCCCAGGTTCAAGCGATTCTCCTGTCTCAGCCTCCTGAGTAGCTGGGACTACAGGTGCTTGCCACCATGCCCGGCTAAGTTTTTTTGTATTTTTAGTAGAGACAGGATTTCATCATATTGGCCAGGCTAGGACTAGTTGGTCTCAAACCCCTGACCTTGTGATCCGCCCACCTCAGCCTCCCAAAGTGCTGGGATTACAGTTGTGAGCCACCATGCCCGGTCTATACTTTTTTAAAGTTAACATTTTTATAATACTCTTTTCAAAAAAACCTTGCTGAATGTAGATAGCAAATGTCATCAGATAAATCTGATACCTGAGAGAGTAGTACATAGTTTCAGTACCAAGGTTGAGAGTTACGCTCTGGGATCTGCTCCTAAATGATCTGACTGCCATATCAGTGAGTCAGGGAGGAATTGTAGCAGATACCCACTTGATTTGGTTTCTTACTGTCTTGTCACCTGTGTGCATATGTATTGTAAACTAGCTGTCATCTAGTAGTCATGTGATATACTGCTGGCCGAGTTTCATAAGAAAGCTTCTATGTTTGTATGGATTTTAGATTATCATTCACTTTATTTAAGAAACATTCATTAAGTACTTTCAGTGTGCCAGGAACTTTGGTAGCCAAAGGACAAATGACATAAAAACCACACAGATGATCTGTTTTTTGAGCAGCTTTTGTTGGAAATAATTTATGACAAATATTATGATGGAATGAGATGGTATCTTACTGGTAAGACCAGAAATACTTAAATTCTAATTCAGCCAATTCTTGAGGTCTCTTAGGGAGCTAGGTATACCAAAATTCAAGTCAGAATTTGTTGACTTAGGCATAGGCCCCTGCCTCACAATCCAGGGAACTAGGTTATTCTATATGGAATATGCCTTTTTCCTTTACTAGCTAAACCTGACTTTCCTTTCTTCCTGTTAGCTTAAATTCAAATCGTCTCAACTTTTACTACTCTACTGAGGCAGAAGACTACTGGTACTAAAAGAAAATGAGCAAGAAATGCCCAACAAGCTAGATCTTGTTGAATAGTTAGTAATTCTAATATCTTACTACCTGCGAACAGACTGTCCCCCTCCATTACCTTGGCCCAGTTTCTATATTTGAAAAAAAGTAAAAAAAAAAAAGCAGAACCAAAAAAGGAGTAAGAAAGATGGCTTGGCTACTCCAAGCAGCCTTGTAATGTTTTCCCTCTGGTAATGTGGAAGAAAAATAAAAGAGTGGCCATCCTCAGTCTGTTTCACCATAATGTGTAGTTACAATACCAAGAAATTTTGAGTTATTAAAAAAATTATTTTACAAAGCAGTTTCATTGGTAAGAGAAGGATTAAAGACTAAAATCTGAAAGATGAATAGGCTTTTGTCAGACCAAGGGAGATGGAGATTTGGGGTGGGAGAATATGTTGGATTCCAGCTGTATTACTCAAATGTTCGGAGACACGGAACATTAGAGAAGATAGGAATTCACTGTAGGTGATGGTGAGAGTGGGCATGGAGTAGGAGTGCCCAGAGATGAAGTTATAAAACTAAGCAAGAGTTAGATCATGAAGAACTTTATGTACTCTGCTAAGAAATACTGACCTTATTGTGAATGTATGGAGGGCCCATTGGCTTTTTGGGGAGCTAGGTCTGCAATATGAATATAAGAAGGGGCAAAACTGACATAATGGTGATACGGGCTTGCACTAATGTGCAAGCAATAGGTATGGTGAAATGAAGACATTTGAGATATTTTGAAGAGGTAGACTCAACAGGGACTTATGATCAACGTAGATAATGTATATGGTGGAAAGAGAATAGCTTTTTGAGTTGGCTAAGCCTGGGTTCAAATCCCAGCTCTGTCACTTTTCCATTTTAGGATCCTGGGTGTTTTACATACCACTCAGAACCTTAATTTTCTCATCTTAATTGGGACAGTAAGCTGGGTGCCATGGCTTGTGCCTGTAGTCCTGGCTACTTGGGAGGCTGAGGCAGGAGGATCACTTGAGGTCAGGAGTTTGATTCTAGCGTGGGCAACATAGTGAGATACAATCTCTAAAAGAATTTAAAAAATTAACTAGGTGTGGTGGCATGCATCTGTAGTCCCAACTACTCAGGAGGCAGAGGCAGGAGGATGCTTGAATCCAAGAGTTAGAGGCTACAGTAAGCCATGATTGTGCCACTGTACTCTAGCCTGGGCAAGAGAGCAAGACTCCATTTCTGAAAAATAAAAAGTTGGGACAGTAATATTCAGCCCATAGGGATATGAGGAATAAGTGAAACAATATATGGAAAGCATCCAGTAAAGTGCCTTACCACATAGTAGCTATAAAACAATAGTTGCTCTTGTTGTCAGAGATGAAGAAGATAGAGAGGAATCAGGAATGGCTTCCAAGTTTTCTATTTGAGTGGTGAAAAATAGCTATATTAGGAAAGTGGGCTAAGCTCTCTGGTTCTTAGATTGCTTGTGAGGAATCTGAGGTGGAAGTGTTCACTGGCAGTTGACAGTAGGAGTATGACACTTCTGAGTAGAAAGCACAGATCTGCGAGATAATCGGCTTACGCATAGCAGTAAAAGTTACGAAAGTAAATGAGGTCCCCCAAGAAGAGAGTTAGAATGAGAAGTCAGAACCCGGGAGAGTAGCCTAGGAAGAGTAGAGGGTGTTTGTTTGTTTGTTTTTGAGAGGGTCTTGCTCTGTCACCCAGGCTAAAGTTGAAGTGCAGTGGTGCAATCATGGCTCACTGAAGTCTTGATCCCCAGGGCTCAAGCGATCCTCTCACCTCAGCACCTCAGTCTCATGAGTAGCTGGGACTACAGGCACATGCCACCATGCCTGGCTAATTTTTTAATTTTTTTAAGAGATGGGGTCTCACTATATTGCCTCGGTTGGTCTTGAACTCCTGAGCTCAAGCAGTCCTCCTGCCTCTGCCTCCCAAAGTGTGGGGATTACAGGTGTGAGCCACCGCACCTGGCTGATACATCTTTTAAGAATGTGACATAAATTTAGATTTACGTGCTGATTGTAAAAAATTGCTAAGGCCATGCATGGTGGTGCACGCCTGTAATCTCAGCTACTTGGAAGTCCAAGGCAGAAGAATTGCTTGAGCCCAGGAGTTCGAGACTAGTCTGAGCAGCAGAGTAAGACCCCTCTCTCTTAAAAAAAAAAAACAAAAAAACAAAAAAACAACCAAACACAAAGGAGCTAACAGAGAAGAAGGGGTTTCTGAAATGTGGGAAATTAGCTCACAGAGTAAATGTTGGATAAGGATGGAGTGGCGTGTGGTGTCAAATGCAGCAGAGCAGTCCTGTAAATGGTCACTGTGAAAATGCACAATAGATTTGGTCATTAGGAGAAAGACTGTGAACCAGGAGCTAAGTAAGTCCTTGTGGTAGAGTGCTTTGAATGCCAGACTTTGGTCAGTGGAAGAATGATTAAACGTTACTGAGCATGAAAGTGACGATCAGAACATGACTTTTTTATTTTTCTGGCAGCAGTTTGAAGGATGAGAAAGGAGGGAAAGCTTCATTTAGGTTGGTAGACGCACAGATTAACCAGGGCTTGGATCAAGATGATAGTCTTGCTTGGAAACAGATTAGTGTAAGAGCTATTATTATGCAGTAGTGTCTTCATAATTCGTTCATCACTGGATGTAATGATTAAAGAAGTAGCCTAAAAGATGACATTTTAAGGTTTTCAGTGTGGATAATAAGGAGAGTAGGAGTAGCATTTACTGAAACAGGGACATTAGCAGAAGCAAGACTGGAAGATGAAATCATTTTTTATTTTTAAACTTTGATTTATTAAACATGTTATTGAGTGGCATTGTTATTTAGTTATTAGGCACTGTTATACTAGTGATACAGCAGTGAACACAATAGGCAAGATCCCTACTTTCATGGCACTTTACCTTCAGAAGTGAGTTGAAGACCAAATTATAAAAGGACAAAGTAAGACAAGACAAAACTAGGTGATGATACAGTGATATACTGAGGGGAACCACTTTTAGATGGGAAGGTCAGGAATGGCATTTCTAAAGAGGGGAGATTTGAACTCAGACCAGAATATTACAAAGGAATCAACTATGTAAAGATCTGCATGCAAAGGCATCCCCACTTAGACTGGGGTGTATATGCAAAGTCCCTAAGAAGGAAATGAGCTTGATTTGTTTGAGGGCCAGAAGAGAGGCCGGTATATCAAGTGCAGAGTGAGCAAGAGAGAGACTAATAGAGATGAGGTCTGAGAAGGCAATAGAATTAAACTTAAGTGGGGCCTCAGAGGTCTTGCTCTGGAGTTTGGTGGCTTACTGATGGCAGTGGAAATAAAGTAGTATGTTGAACTTAGCTGTCTGTGAAACATCTAGATAAAGTCAATTAACAGGCTTCAGTATACAAACTCAAATATAATTTGCCTCTATTATTCGTTGAAATAACTTTCCAAGTTGTTTAGGCATTGAACAAAGAAACGCTCACAATATGGAGGCTTGAGGAGTATGTCAAGGACATGGTCAAGGGACCAGAGGGATCAGGAATCTCTAGCAGTTCTTCCCCACCCCTCACCCCCCAACTTAGCTTTGATTTGAAACTCATCTAGCAGTTCTTTACCAAAATAAAGGTCATCTTAAATATTATTGTGACCTTTAAAGTAATGACTGTTATATAAATGTTATGAGAAAAGTAGTCAAAAAATTGTGGCCAAAAATACCTGTGTCTTCAGGGGATGTAAAGGGTACTTGCCAACTTAAAATACCTGCAGCTCCATAGGGACCATGCTGTAGATTTTGTATAGTGCTTGTTCAGACAGTACTCTCGTTTCTAGAAATGCATTTTTTTTGTAGTAAACAGAAAGTGTGTGTATCACTGTGCTTCTTGGTACACAAGTAGTTTGAATAGATTGTGTAGCCACGGTCATCCTTAAGGCATCTGGTTTTACTGAATACGTGTTCAAAAACACTGAAACAAAATAATTATACCTTTTGTTTATTGCTTTATAATTTGTATAGCCTTTACCCCTGGAAAATCAACTTGATCCTCAGAAACAGCTCTTTAAAGTAGACAGGGAGCAGAAATTTTACGGAAGTCAGTGTTACTATTTTAGAGTTGAGGAAACTGAGGATCCCTGAGTGCACAGTTATAAATTTACAACTCTAACTTCACTTGCATTGCTTTACTTCCCACACCATGCTAATTCAAAGGTGTACAAAAATATAAACTTTAGTAGAGGGTTTGTATCCCTACTGAAACAGTGACAAAATGTATTTTTTAATGTGTATCTTAGTTATGGGTGCTACCAAAAGGAATTAAGGGTGCTGTGGATATGCAGAGGATGGTGAGATTGATGTTGGCTCGGAGAGTCAGAGGTTTAATTTTGTTTAGAAAATGTGTACTGTTTTCTTACTTGGTAATTTTTATTGCCTTTTGTTGGTTGCCCCATACATTTAAGGTACTACATATGCAGCTTTGAAATAACCACCCCCACCCCTGCCTTTTTCTTTTCTTTTTTTTTTTTTTTTGAGACAGAGTCTCGCTCTTGTCTCCCAGGCTGGAGTGCAGTGGCACCATTTCGACTCACTGAAACCTCTGCCTCCTGGGTTCAAGCGATTCTCCTGCCTCAGCCTCCCAAGTAGCTGGGACTACAGGCATGTGCAACCACACCTGGCTAATTTTTTGTTGAAGTGCAGTGGTGCAATCGCTGCACTTTTTAGTAGAGATGGGGTTTCACTGTGTTAGCTAGGATGGTCTCCATCTCTTGACCTTGTGATTCACCCACCTCAGCCTCCGAAAATGCTGGGATTACAGGCATGAGCCACCATGCCTGGCCTGAAAGAAACCATTTTATATGCAGGACTGTCATGTTTATTTCTGCTAGCATATTTTACTCTTTTTTTTTTTTTTTCTTTTTTTTGGGACAGAGTCTCACTCTGTCGCCCAGGCTGCATGATCTCGGCTCACTGCAAGCTCTGCCTCCCAGGCACACCATTCTCCTGCCTCAGCCTTGCGAATAGCGAGTAGCTGGGACTACAGGTGTCCACCACCATGCCCAGCTAATTTTTTTGTATTTTTAGTAGAGACGGGGTTTCACCGTCTTAACCAGGATGGTCTCGATCTCCTGACCTTGTGATCCGCCGTCTCGACCTCCAAAGTGACTTATTTTATTCTTGTATTGCCCCTGAACTCAGCAGAGATGAATTAGTAACAGTAGCTACCATGTAATGAGCAATTCTGTGCCGGCACTGTGGTAGAGGATTTGTAAATTAACTTACCTAATACTTACATCAATTTCCTGAGGTGGAAACATTCTTTCATAAATTGGTATTTTCTTTTCAGTCCATTCACATACTTGTTATTCCCACATCTGATGGAGAGAATGTAGAACTGTGTGAAAGAAAAGGTAATTATAAGGCATCATAGGCTGGGCGCGGTGGCTCACACCTGTAATACCAGCACTTTGGGAGGCTGAAGCAGGTGAATCACCTGAGGTGAGGAGTTTGAGACTAGCCTGGCAAACATGACGAAACCCTGTCTCTACTAAAAATACAAAAAATATTAGCTGGGCATGGTGGCACGCATCTGTCATCCCAGCTACTAGGGAGGCTGAAGCAGGAGAATTGCTTGAATCCAGGAGGTGGAGGTTGCAGTGAGCCGAGATCGTGCTACTGCACTCCAGCCTGGGTGACAGAGCAAGACTCCGTCTCAAAAAAAAAAAAAAAAAAAAAAAGAGCATTGTATTTCCGGATAATGTTAAGCCATGCAAATACAGTTTTTTGTTGTTTTATTGTGCATTATTTATTATATTTTTCCCAAAGTGAAGAAGCCACGCTGGTATATATACCAATCTGAGCGATGAAGTCTAAGCTATATAACATGAATGAATAAAGTAATAATATCTTAAATGTCTTTTTATGATTACAGTGACAGTATGTAGTAATCTTGGGTGGTTTTGCATTTTAAAAACCACTTTATGTATACAATTTAAAAAGTCAAATCAATAAAGAGAGGTTTATTTAAACTATTTAGGAATGCAAGATGTCCATAAAACTTAATCCTTTGTTTAGTGACTTTTCACTTCTGTATTTTCTTGTTGTGATGAGATATGTTGCTTACTGTGGAAATGGTAATAAAGCTTTGTGTTTATATAACGTCTTTTATCTTAGGATCTCAAAATGCTTTTAGACTCATGTGTCCTCATGGTATTTTAGTGAGTTGGTAAGTAGCAAGTATTATTATCTTCATTTTATAGATGGAGAGAGAAATTAAGTCCCAAAGTGGGTTAAATGTATATAGTTCCATCATCTAGATACATAGGCAACCTGAGCCACTAACTAAGAATACTATATTTTAGAAGGATTGACATAGTATAAGCCATTAACCCCTTAGTTTTTGTACTTTACAGATCGTTAGAAAAAATTTATGCACATGGAATTTTTTTTAAATCCTTTCTTTAGATGTAGAAAACATTACAATACATCTTTTTTTTTCTTCCTTTTTAGGTCAACAGCAAGGACAAGATGGAGTAAAAGTCCAGCAAGCTACTATAGCTCCTGTAACTGTAGCAGTTGGAGGAATTGCTAATGCCACGATAGGTGCTGTTAGTCCTGACCAACTCACACAAGTGCATTTGCAGCAAGGCCAGCAAACTTCTGATCAAGAGGTACAACCTGGCAAGAGGCTTCGAAGAGTTGCCTGTTCCTGTCCTAATTGTAGGGAAGGAGAAGGAAGGTAAACGCTCTATTTTTCAACTGTGTCTATTTGGAAGGCATAAAGCAGGAGTTAAAACCAAGTGATTGGCTGGAAATGATGGTCACAAGAACCTCATTACCTTCATACCCTAGAAGTTGTTACATAATATTAGAAAGGGAATTAAGTTAGGCTATTTTAGGAATGAAACTTGAGTGGTCCTCCGCCTTGTTCCTTACACTTTAAAAATATATTTTTTCTTTCTTTTTTCTTCCCCCCTCCATGAGATGGAGTTTTACTCTGCTGCCCAGGCTGGAGTGCAACAGTGCGATCTCGGCTCACTGCAACCTCTACTACCTCCTGGGTTCAAGCGATTCTCCTTCCTCAGCCTTCCGAGTAGCTGGGATTAATTATAGGTGCCCGCCACCACACCCGGCTAATTTTTGTATTTTTAGTAGAGACAGGGTTTTACCATGTCGGCCAGGATGGTCTCGAACTCCTGACCTCAGGTGATCCACCCAGCTCAGCCCCCAAAGTGCTGGGATTACAGGTGTGAGCCACTGTGCCCAGCCCATTTTTTTCATAAAATTTTTACATAACTTTATTGATATAAAACTCGCTCATACACCGTACAGTTCACCCATTTAAAGTGTACAATTCAGTGGTTTTTTAATATATTCAGAGCTGTGTAGACATGACTACAATCCATTTTAGAATGTTTTCATCATCCCCAGAATAAATTCTGTATCTTTTAAGCATCACCCCCTTATCATCCCAACCCTTCCATCCTAAACAACTAATTTCTGTCTTTATAGATTTGTCTATTCTGGACAATTCATATAAATGGAATTGTGACTTTTGTGACTAGTTTCTTTTAACATAATGTTTTCAAGGTTCAGCCGTATTACAGCATGATCAGTACTTCATTCCTTTTTAGGGACAAATAGTATTTCTCTGTATGGATATACAATATTTTGTTTATCCTGTCACTTGAAGAACATTCGGTTTTATCCACCCACTGGCCATTATGAATAATACTGCAGTAAACATTTGTGTACAAGTGTTTGTGTGGACATATGTTTTCATTTCTCTTGTATTTTTATGAAATTACCTAGAAATGGAATTTCTGGGTCATATTGTATCTCTGTGTTTAACCATTTGAGGAACTTACAGACTATTTTCCAAAATGGCTGCACCATTTAACATTTCCATCAATAGGGTATGAGGGTTCCAGTCTCTAGATCATTGCCAGTACTTGTCATTATCTGACTTTATGATTAAAGCTATCCTAGTGGGTTTGAAGTGATACCTCACTGCAGTTTTGTTTTTCCCGATTACTAATGATATTAAGCATCTTTTCTTGTTCTTATTGGCCATGTTTGTATCTTTGGAGAAATATTTATTTGGATCTTTTGCCCATTTTAAATTATGTTATTTTTCATTATGGAATTGTCTCTTTATATATTCTAGATACAAGTTCCTTATCAGATATATGATTTGAGAATATTGTCTCCCGGCTGGGCATGGTGGCTCACGCCTGTAATCCCAGCACTTTGGGATGCCAAGGCAGGTGGATCACCTGAGGTCAGGAGTTCGAGACCAGCCTGACCGGCATGGAGAAACCCCGTCTCTACTAAAAATACAAAATTAGCCAAGCATGGTGGCGTGTGCCTGTAATCCCAGCAACTCGGGAGGCTGAGGGAGGAGAATTGCTTGAACCCAGGAGGCAGAGGTTGCGGTGAGCCGAGATGGTGCCACTGCACTCCAGCCTGGGTGAAAGAGCAAAACTCCATCTAAAAAAAAAAAAAAAAGAGAAAAATACTGTCTCCCATTGTGTGAATTGTCGTTATACTTTCTTGATAGTGCCTTTGCACCAAAGTTTTGATTCTGAAGTCTAGAGTTTTCTATTTTCCTTTATTGCTTCTGCTTTTGGTATTGTGTCAGAATTCATTGCCAAATCCAAAGTCATTAAGATTCCTAGTTTTTTTTTTTTTTTTTTTTTTTAAGATACTTTTATAGTTTTTACTCTTACATTTAGGTCTTTGATGAATTTGGGGTTAATTTTTATATATGGTGTTAGGTAAGGATTCATCAAACACCATTTGTTGAAAAGACTCTCCTTTCTCCATTGAATGTTCTTGGCACCCATGTCAAAAATTACTTGACCATAGAACATGGATTTATTTCAGGACTTTCAATTCTATTCCATCGATCTGTATATCTGTCTTTATATTAGTACCACACTGTCTTGAGTACTTTGGATTTGTAATAACTTTTGAAATCGAGAAATGTGAGTCCTGCAACTTTGTTATTTTTCGAAATTGTGTTGACTCTTTAGGGACACTTGCAATTCCATGTGAATTTTAGAATCAGTTTGTCAATTTCGACAGAAGCCAGATGGTATTCTGATGGGAATTGCATTGAATCTGTAGATCACTTTGGGGACTGTTGCCTGCTTAATAATATTTCATCTTTTGGTCCATGCACATGGGAAGTATTTCTGGTTATTTAATCTTTAACTTCTTTCATCAATGGTTTATAGTTTTCAAAGTATACATTTTGTACTTTTGTTAAATTCCAATTTTATTTCTGATGCTGTTATAAGTTGAACTGTTTTCTTGGTTGTTCATTACAACTGTGTAGAAATATATTTTTTTAATGTATTAATCTTGTATCCTGCAACTTTTGCTGAACTTTTTGATTAGTTATAACAGTTTTGTTTGTTTGTTTGTTTGTGTTTTAGTGGAGTCTAGAATTTCTATGTATGAGGTCATGGAATCTGTGAACAGAGATAACTTTTACTTTTTCCTTTCTGCAGGAGTTCTGTTTCTTTTTCTTACTTAATTTCTCTGTCTGGACCCTCTGGTACAATGTTGACAGCGTGCTTGTATTTTTTTTAAGGATTTTTGCATCCATATTCATAAGAGATATGTCTGTGGTTTTCTTTTTTTGTAATGTTTTTATCTGATTTTGATAATAATACCGGCCTCATAGAATGAATTGGAAAGTATTCCCTCCAAACTGGTATTAATTCTTTAAATGTTTTGTGGAATTTACCAGTGAAGCTGTCTGTTCTTAGGCTTTTCATATGGGTAGTTTTAATTACTAATTCAGTCTAGTTGCTTGTTGTAGGTTTATTCTGATTGATCATTTGTTCCTGAGTCAGTTTTAGTATTTTGGTCCATATTTTTCTAGGAATTTGTCCATCTCATCTGAGTTACCCAAGTAATTGGCATAGAATTGTTCATGGTATTCTTTTGTAATCCTTTTTGTTTCTGTAAGGTTGGTGGTGATATCTTCTCTTTGATTTCTCATTCTAATAATTTGAGTCTTATTTTCCTGGTCAGTCTAGCTTGTTAGTTTGTTAGTTTTGCTTACTTTTCCCAAGAATCTCAATGTTTGACATTTATTCTGACCCTAAGAAGGTTCTTCACAGCCTCTTCTCACTTCTGTCTGGCAAACTAGCCAGCCTGTAGTTAAGCCTTTATTTCCAGTGAATCTGTTAGTCTTCTCCCAATTAACTGCCTTTGGAACAATCTCTACTTTTTTTAAGAGTACCCTTAGGCTTGAACTTCTTCACATTGTCTGGCAAATGAAGTCAGTTCCTTTGGGAAGAGATTTGGAGCTCTTTGTTTTATGGTGTTTCTGGGTTATGGCTCTTGAGCTAGAGGTTGAGACAGTGGCTCATTTCTCTCTGAGTGACAACTCTGCTTTAAGAGCTGAGTGCCTGGTTGCAGGGGCAGCAGTAGCCTCAGGTCTTCTCAACTGGCCTCTTCTGGCTTAGAACTTTGACTTTATGAACTATGAATGGGCCAGGTCAACGGCAACCTGGACCCCAGTATTTTCATCATGCCACATCCAAGGTAGAGCCTATGTCCCAGGGCTAAGGACTGGGTTCTGCTACACTTGCCTGGAACTTAGCAACAGGTAACCAATAGTAAAATAAGAAATGCAGACATCTTGCCCCTCCTAGGGCCATAGCTCTCTGATCGGGAGGGGGGAAGAGTAGGAATCATATTCTTGGCTGCACCAGTGTCTAATGTTCCTGTGTGGAGGTGGGAGGAAGTAGGGAAGGAGAGAGTCTTGGTTCAAATACCACAGACTCGTACTGTTCTTACCAATTTCTGTGAGATTTTCTTGAATAAATGTTTCTTTATTTGCTTTTAGGACCATTTCCAGAGACTTTAAATGGTATTTTTTGCTTTTTTATAATTTTCTCTGGGAAAGAGATCCATGAAACTCCTCACACTGTCCTGCTGGAAACGAAACTCTGCATCTTACACTTTTAACTGGATTTAGCCAATCCTTTTGAAATTTTAGAGAAGTTTCAAGTGTTTTGAAAGGCTTAGAGAAATTTTTTTCCCAAGGGAAGAGCCCACTATGAAAGGAACATGAGTCCATAGTAGAGCGTAAACTCCATGAGATTAACACATTTTCATAGCAGTTTGGTACACACACTTGTTTTATTTTTTCTTTAATTGAAAATTTTCTGATTTTAGCTACAGTTATGGCATCATGATCCAACAAACCTATTCAGAGAAGTACCATTTAATTACCTTGATTCTTTTTAATTTTCCTGTAATTGTAAGTCTGTTATTTGGCAATGTAATTAATGTTTGGTTTTTCTTTTTGCTAGAGGCAGTAATGAACCAGGAAAAAAGAAGCAACATATCTGTCATATTGAAGGATGTGGTAAAGTTTATGGCAAAACATCTCATTTACGAGCACATCTTCGCTGGCATACTGGAGAAAGACCTTTTATATGCAACTGGATGTTTTGCGGCAAAAGATTCACAAGGAGTGATGAGCTCCAGAGACATAGAAGAACCCATACAGGTTAGTTGGTTTATTTTAGGACTTGTACTTTTTACTTATTTCTTCAGTTTTTACATGTCAGTTTTAGTGATAGTTTAGCTATCACATTGGAAATATGCAAATGGAGGAGAAGGCATTTACTTTAGCAGTTATATGGAAGATGTTTAAGATGAACATTTTTAACCTCATTTCTGAGATACATTTTATTCTACTTTTTGTAAACTTTATCAGCATATTTATGAGACTGGGAATTTATTCCATTTGTTTATATTGTATTCTTAGCATGTTGAAATCATACTACATTATTTTTCATAAGTGTTTAAATAGGTGAAAAGAGTTGAATTATGATCTTAATAGGGACTTTCATTTAGTTTTTTTTTTTTTTAAACAAGTCCAGAAAATTCACCAAAGTGTCAAGAATAGTATAATAAACATCTGTCTAACAACCCTCACTCAGAATGGACAGTTGTTAATATTATATTTTCTGGGTTTTGTTTTAAATAAAGCAAAGCACTTGTAAAGTGAACATCATATTTACCCTTTCACCTTTCAAAGACTACAGCTACTATAAGTCTAATGTGTCTAAGTTTTATGTACACATTTTATACTCTTTCGTATATGATTAATGGATCTACATATAAACTGTTTTGTGTATATTATGAAATGTTACAATGTTGCAGAATTATAAATTTCACTTGTTTTCATATCTGTAAGTTTGTACATATATGTATATTTGCATATATATATTTCCTTGAACTGCTACATAATATTTTATCACATGATTCTACCACACTGTATTCATTCCCATACTGTTTGAGGTTATTGCTAGGGTTTTTGTGTGTGTGTGCTCTCACAGACTTAGATGATGAGAACATGTGTGAGCAGTGGAATTATTGGATCATAGAGAATGTATATGTTTGGTTTTCCTAGGTAATGGCTAAAGAGTCTCTACAGTGGCTATTTCACTAGCAATGATTGACAGTTTCCACTTTGTGCTCACCAGTACCCAATAGTGTCAGGCCTTGAAAGTTTTTGTCAATCTAAAATTGTTTCTCATTTTTAAAATTTGCGTTTTTCATGTTTATCCGTGAGATTAAGCATCTTTCCTATGTATATTGGTCACTTATGGCTTTGTTTATTATTCTGGTTCTCATTTTTCTTTCAGAGGTTTTCCTTATTTATATGATTTGCAGGTTATACTTTTCCCTTTCAGTAAAGGACTATTGCTAGTCTTATCAGCTCAAGATTCTTTTTGTTGATGGAATGAAATGAGGATATAATTTTATTTTTCTTCCATATGGAGAGCCATTTCTTAAATAGCCCTTTCTGTCTCTATTGATTGTCCTCTTTTACATAATGTCTCTTTTAAGTGTGGTTCAATTTCTGGTTTCTGTATTTTGAAGTTTTTATCTATCTGCCAGTTCCTACACCAGTGCTCTTACTGTACTAATAACTGTGGTTTTATATTAAGTCTCGACTTCTGGTTGGGCAATTTTCCTTCCTTCTTCCCTCCCTCCCTCCCTCCCTCCCTCCCTCCCTCCCTTCCTTCCTTCCTTCCTTCCCTCCCTCTCTCTCTCTCTTTTTCTTTCTTTCTTTTTTTTTTCCCCCAGAACACCTACCCTTTTCAGAATATTTAGAATTTGGGACTCAGTATTTCGTTATTGAATAAATTAATTTCAATAAATTATTGAATTATACTTTAAACCTGTGCCAAGATACATGTGGGACAAAAGGAGGAATAAAACTGACATTTCTAAATTAGCTGCTATATTATAGTCAGATATTTTGAATATATGATTTCATTCTGTTCTAACAGCAACACTGGCATAGAAATTAGCTCCATTTTGAGATTAGAAAGTAGTATTAGAAAAGAAAAATTATGAAATATATTAAAAATGGTAAATATAAAGTTAATTTGATATACACATAAAGTAGTAATACAAATGAGTACAGATTGAGTACCCCTTATCTGAAATGCTTGGGACTAGAAATGTTTGGGTTTCGGATTTTTTCAGATTTTGCGTGTACACAATGCAATACTTTGGGGATTCATTTGTGTTTCATATATACCTTATACATATAGACTGAAGGTGATCTTATACAATATTTTTAATAATTTTATGTGTGAAACAAAGTTCATATTAAGTACTTATGTGTGGAATTTTCTACTTGTGGAATCATGTCAACACTCAAAAAGTTTCAGATTTTGGAGCAATTTGGATTTTAGATTTTTGTATTAGGGATGCTCACCCTGTGTTAGTATAGCGTCACAATCCCTGAAAAAGTTAGCATTATAGTAAAGCTATGAATTTTAATTTTAAAAAAGATAATTTGAATTCTTTCTGTATAGTACTGTACCACACCATTGACGTTTTCAAATGTGATTGATTAAAAAAGTTAATCCCATACCAATTGTTGACATCTCTTTTGGAAAAATACTCTACTATTTGTGTCTGTATGAAAGGACGCAGTGTTTCCTCCCCAGATTAGCAGTGGGATACGTTAGAGAAGCTAAGAAAATTTGCTGCTTTGTTTGATTTGGAACCTTACAAAATGATTACATCATTTTGTCTGAGAAATGATGAGTTGGTAAAGTCCCTCTCTCTTACATATCCACACACTTGCAGATACACAAAACAAATTTATTCAATAATTTATATATACATATACTTCAAAACCACATGTTTTGATTTGGGGCATATCTTTAAAAAAAAAGATTCACACCATTGTTATCATCTACTGGATTGACAATTCATAATCGAATATACTTTAAGCTTACTTTCAGTGGTTCAGACATCTTAAATACACATAAAATTGTCTAAAACAGGTTGACACTAAAAAATATTAAGTTTAATATCACTATACTTAACATTGTTACTTTTAAAGATTTAACACAGTAAATCCTAAGTGTTTGTTAAATTTGTCTAAAAGAATATGAAAAAATATATTTTGAAATAAGTATTGATTAAGCATTTAATATGTTAAGTTGAAAGCCTTAACCATTCATAGCAAGAACTATGCTTTATTTGATGTCTAACCACTACTATAAATAGAAACTTACTGACTTGGCTGTGAATGAATGGAGTTATTTGTATTCACTGCTGAAAATAGTGATCTGTTTGCTTTTTAAAAAATTTTAAAAGGTTTTCAAAACAATACATGCATATCGTATTTAAAAATCACAGAAGAGCTTACTGTAGTAAGGAGGCTCTTTGCCCTACCCCCGTCCTGCTTTGCAGAGAAAATCATACCTAACTATTTTAACTATTTTGTGCTTTTTTGTTCTTTCTAGGATGACTGCCACGTATCTAAATCATATACTTACATGCTGTTATTTATTGATCTATCAATATTTGATACTGTCTATTGAATTCTTTCATATAGAATTGAGGATTTACTTCACTTTGCACCATCTGAAGACATTAAGATTCCTTTGAAAAACTGTTTGCAGGCTAGACAGACATTCTCTCTTAACTCACCACTCTGTTTCCAATAGAGTTAGACTATGTCTTTTTTTTTCTTGTATTGTTTAATTTACCTGAAATAGTCTTTTGTTATTTCAAGTTTTTAAGAACAATGTGGATTGCATTCACATTTTCCTTTTCCTTTTTTCTGGAGCCTTCCATCTTTCTAATGAAAATGAACAGTTTCTTCTGTAGACCTGTTGCACGGGTATTGTCTTGAGATTTTTCTTCTCTGTTCATTTGAATCTCATATTGGTTCTCAAGATCTCGTGTTTTCATTTTTCTTAGTCTACTCTCTTCATTGCTGGAAAACGTGCTGAAGTGCTGAGATACAAAAGGATGGGGAAGTAAATTTGTCTAAAGAATTCTTTATTTTGTCTTTCTGCTTAATTTGGTTGTTTGACTAATACAGTAGTTTAGATTGAAAATTATATTCTCTTAAAACATTGTCACAGCTCTATTGTTTTCTTTCATATGTTTTATCAGCAAGATGTTTGTTATTTTTTTCTTTTTTTTTTTTTTCCTGTAGGTGACCTGATTTCTCCCCTGCAACTTTATTTTTATTTTGAAATAATTTTACACTTAGAGAAGAGTTGCAAAGGTAACATAGAGTTCTCATATCATTCACCAAGTTTCCCTTAATGTAAACTTCTTGTATAACCACAGTACCTTATGAAAATTAAGAAATTAACATTGTTACAATACTATTAATTACATTTTCCACCAATATACCTTTTATTTTCCAGGATTCAGTCTGGAATAACACACTGCATTTATTTGTCATGTTTTGTTGGTCTCCTGCAATCCGTGACTTTTCCTGGTCCTTGTCTTTTATCACCTGGACACATTTGAAAGTTAGTAGGTTCTGTATTTTTAGAATGTCTCTCAATTTGGGTTTGTCAAATGTTTTCTAATGATTAGACTAAGGTCATGAATTGTCATGAAAAGAATAGCACATTAGTGTCTTTCTCATCACATCATATAAGAGGAGGTATGTAATGTGACTATCTCATTATTGGTGATGTTAATCCTGATGCATTGGTTAATGTAGGGTGTGCCACATTTCTTCACTGTAAAGTTACGGTTTCTCTCTTTCCATATTGTTTGTTAGAAGCAAGTCACTAAATTCAGTCCACATTCAAGGAAACAGAATTAAGCTTCACCTTCTGAAGGGAGAAGTAGTGAAGAATTTGTGGACATAGGTTAAAGCCACCACAATAATTACTATTTTAGAGGAGTTTGGGGGGCTTTTTTACAAATAAAATACTAAAGCTTCACTTTTAGCATGCCTCAGTGGATCTTGCCTGCAGCAGTTATTACTGTGATGTTTTAAAGGTCATTTTCAGTTTTCCTTGTTCTTCGTACCACTTATACTTTCTTCTCCAATTATTTATTTATGCAATCATTTATTTACATTGGTATGGTCTCATGAGTATTTCTTTTGTTCTTTGGGTTACAATTCAATACTATCATTTTTTTGCTCAAATTGTTTCACCTTTGGCCATTGGAAGGTCTTTCACATTATTTCCTGTGTCTTCTTGAAGTGCCCCTGTTTTGTTTTTAACTCTAAGGGCACCTTTTAATCTGTGGTGTTCTGCTAATTTCATAATGATGTATCTTAAGGATAGGTTTTTATTTGTTGTGCTAATGAGTTGTACTGTGGGCCACCTCTCTCTCTCTCTGTCTCTCTCTCTCCCTCTCTCTCTCTCTCTCTCTCTCGGCTATTAGTAGACATATTTTGGAATCTCTAGGTTGATTTTTTTTTTGGTCTTACAACTTTTCTCTTACATATTTTGTCTCTTTACCATTTTATTTTCCATGAAATTTCTTAACTTTACCTTCAGATATTTCTATTGAATTGCATTTTAATTTCCAGTAGAGCATTCCATCATTGTTGGTGGGTTTTGTTTTGTTTTACTGTATCTTGTTCTCGTTGTATGAATGCAGGTACTTGCTGAAATTATCTGAGTTTTTAATCTAGAACTTTATGTTTCCTCCAGGATGATCTGTCTGTATCTTGCTTTTTCCAGTGTTGTAGGCGTTCCTGAATTGTCCACTGATTCTTGGTTTTTGTTCAAGTTGATGATGATGGTGGTGGTGGTAGTGATTTGATGAAATCTTAAGTGAAAGATTTTGAAAACTTTATGAGCTAGTATTTTTGAGACAGAGTCTCTCTCTGTCACCCAGGCTGGAGTTCACTGGCACCATCACAGCTCACTGCAACCTCCTTCACCTCCCAGGCTCAGGTGGTCCTCACACCTCAGCCTTCTGAGTAGCTGGGACCACAGGTGCACACCACCACACCTGGCTGATTTTTGTATTTTTTGCAGAGACGTATTTTCTCAGTGTTGCCCAGGCTGGTCTTGAATTCCTGAGCTCAAGCAATCCATCCTCCTCAGCCTCCCACAGTGTTGGGGTTATAAGTGTGAACCACTGCCTCTGCTGAGCTAGTGGCTTTTATTTTAGGCAACTGGGTGGGACACTGTGTTACACTGGAAGTTGCCTAATTACCAAAATACAATAATATGCTGTGCAACTGTGTTTTAATTAGATACAAATCTTTAATATTTTGCCCCAATTTTTTGATAGTAGTTATAGTCTATGTACGGACTTTAATTTTCTGTTTTATGTTCCATGTCTCCCACCCAGCAGAAGACACACTGACTCTTCTAGAACATATTCTCTTCCTTGATAATTTCTATTCTAGTTTGCAGACATTTGATACAATCATTGTTTTGTTGATGGACTTCCTTTCCTTTTTTTTTTTTTTTTGTTATTGTAGATTTAACCCTTTTATGCCTTTGCTATTATTTTAATGGGTGTCTCAGTGGGGAGAATAAAATAAACAGATGTAATCATGCTGCTCTCTTGAACTTTAAAGGGTTACATTTAGCCAGGTGCAGTGGTGCACACAGCTACTCAGGAGGCTGAGTATAGCCCCAGCTACTCAGGAGGCTGAGGTGGGAGAACTGCTTGTGCTAGGAGTTCGAGGTTATAGTGCCTTTGATCCCATGAATAGCCGCTGCACTCCAGTCTGGGCAATATAACGAGATCCTGTCTCTTAAAAAAAAAAAAAAAATTACCTTAACTTGGAAATACTATAATGGTATAACTAATGGATAATGTCTATAATAAAATGTCATATAGATATGCACACTTTATGTTACATGTGCTAATATCATGTACTTTGTGAATATTTTATTGTAGATACTTTGCCTACTTACTGGACTGTTTTATTTGCCATTCATAGTCCGCTTAGCAGTAAGGCAATCTAGGAATGATTTTTAGTAACTAGTGTTATAGGGAGGTTACATCTTTAACCATACCTCAAATTCTTTTTCACCAGCTAAGAAAAAATATTTTTCAGAAGAGTCCCTAAAAAATCTTGTGCACCTCAATATAGGTTCTATATGACGACTGAGAGTTTTAGCCAGGATACAATTTTATATAAAGTTAAATGTATTTATAATTGTATCAATAATTATAAACTTAAGTGGAAATGAAACAGATTCTGTAAAATTCATTTGGGAATGAAACTTCCTTTTTTTTTTTAACAAAATAAGGAATATTTGATCAAAACAGATGAAACAGAAAACTCCATCAATTGCATTGACGTTTTCTCCCAGAATTTTGTTGTTTTTGTTGCTTCTGAGACCATATCACTCTGTCAGCCAGGCTAGAACCCAGTGATGTGATCATAGCTCACTGCAGCCTTGACCTCCTGGGACCACAATCCTCCCACCTCAGCCTCCTGAGTAGCTGGGACTTACAGGCCCACACCACTACACCCAGCTAATTTTTTTTTTTTTTTTTTTTTTTTTTTTGGTAAAGATGGGGTTTTGCTATGTTGGCCAGGCTGGTCTTAAACTCCTAGCCTCAAGTGATCCTCCCACCTCAGCCTCTCAAAGTACTGGGATTATAGGTGTAAGCCACAGTACCCATCCCCAGAATTTTCTTATATAAATGTTCTAATTAGTATGTGAAACAGTCAAACCTGTTGCCCTTTGAGTCCACTGTCGGCCAAAATGGACCAAGTTATCTACAACTTGTCTGTTCCATTTACTACACTAAAAACTCTGGACAGGTTTACTTACTTGCTTTCTTAAGTATCTAAATGAGGACAGTGAAAAGCAAACTATAGCAGGCAATTGAAAAATGAATTCAAAACTTGAATTTCATATGTGTTCATTTCATCGAGATCTTTTTCCCTCCTTTGTCTACCAGGTTTGACCCTGTGGGCACTGCATAGGAGGTACAGGTAGCAAACAATCTAAGAGAAACCTCTTGTATCTAGCCAGAAAGGCAAGAAAAGGGGCCTTTGTGCTCCAAAACCAGTTCCATTTGCAGATTACACTGAAATAGTAGCAGCATAGGCACCAAAAAAACTAGAAAATACCCATATCTCTGGCTAGAGGAACTAGAAAATAGGGACTGTTTTCCAACAAATTTGAGGGAAATCAACATCATTTTTCTGTCTTGCCACTTCTACTCTGAATGTGATCCCAGTCGTGGTATAAGTGCAGAACATTATGGGAGCCCCCAGTAACTTGGCTTTTCTAGTCGGAGGAACTAGAAAGAGAGACAACTGCAGGTTGGAAAGGCATAGGGGAAATTTTGAGACCGATATAAAAGATGCTCCCTAATTCTATGTGTGGATCAAAAGAAGTCCTGAGTTCAACCTTGCGCTGGACTCAACCTTGAGCATTTTGTGCACAGCACAGACACAAGAACCACAGCCAAGGCCTCAAGAACTGAACATCTTAAAAACCACCATCCAATTCCCAGCATGTGCTGAGCACAGACAAAAAGCATAACAAAGCCTTTGAAAAGTGAATTAATGTTGGAACTGCTGCTCAAAGAGGGCAAGATGGAACTTTTAGTCTGAACCTAAATGGGTTGAGTGCCTGCTAAAACGAAAACATTCTCCAGAGGATTTTTAACAGGACCTAAAATCTCTACAATATAGTGTCCAAAATGTCCAGGATACAATCCAAAATTACTCAACATACTATGAGCCACGTAAAGGTGACTTTTTATTAAGAGAGACGATAACAGATGTCAAGATGATCTAGATTTCGGAATTATCAGATAACACCTTTTTTTTTTTTTTTTTTTTTTGAGACGGAGTCTCGCTCTGTCGCCCAGGCTGGAGTGCAGTGGCCGGATCTCAGCTCACTGCAAGCTCTGCCTCCCGGGTTTACGCCATTCTCCTGCCTCAGCCTCCCGAGTAGCTGGGACTACAGGCGCCCGCCACCTTGCCCGGCTAGTTTTTTGTATTTTTTAGTAGAGACGGGGTTTCACCATGTTAGCCAGGATGGTCTCGATCTCCTGACCTCGTGATCCGCCCGCCTCGGCCTCCCAAAGTGCTGGGATTACAGGCTTGAGCCACTGCGCCCGGCCAGATAACACCTTTAAAGTGGCTCTTATAACCATGATCCTTGGACTAAAGATAAGTGTGACTGAAATGAATGGAAAGGCAGATGTTTTTAGCAGAGAAATCTGCTATAAAAACTATAAAAAAGAACTAAATAGAAATTTTAGAACTAGAAAAATACAATATTAAAAGTAAGTTTATCAGATGCTCAGTAGCTAAGTGGAGATAATAGAGGAAAGAGTCAGTGAGATTGAAGGTAGACCACTGGAAGTTATAAAGTCTGAAGAACTGAAAGGAAGATTGGGGGGTCAGAAAAAAACTGGATTGCAGGGATCTGTGGGACAATAATTAAAGGTCTAAAATTTGTGTCATTGGGCTCCCAGAAGGAGAGGAAAAATACTGCTCTAAGACAAAATTTGAAGAAATAATGCCCGGGACTTCCCATGTTAGGTATAAATTATAGATTCAAGAAGTTCATTGAATCCCAAACAGAAACTGAGAGAAAACAATATCATATCATATATTGTAATCAATCTGCTATAAATCAAAGATAAAGCAAAAATCTTTAAAGAAGCCAGAATAGAATGACACATTATATACAGGGGAACAAAAATTCAAATTATGACAGATTTCTTAGAAACTGTGGAGGACAGAGGAAAAAAACCTATCAACTCACCATTTTGTGTCCAAGGAAGATATCCTCGGAACAATATAGTAACAAGAGCAAAGTAAAGATACTTTCAAAGGAAAACTAAGAGAATTTGCTGCTATCAGATCTGCCCCAAAAGAAATGCCAAGGAAGTTCTTCAAGATAAAAATAAATTATACCAGAGAGAAATTTGAAATTGAATAAAGAAGGAAGGGCAAAACATAAAAATAAATAGTCTTCTCTGTTTTCTCAGTCATTTGTCAAAATAAATGCTACATACCTGGGTAAATACAGCAGACTGGTTTTCTTCTGCTGAAATTCTTTAACATATGTCTATTTACAGTAAAAAAAAAAAAAAAAAATTAACATTGTCTGGTAGATTGTCATTGTATGTTGATGTAATACATATGGCCAATAAAACAGAAAGGGAGGGTAAGAAAGCCAGTAGTTGAAAAGCTGCTTTGTTTTACTCTGAAAATATAGAAGTTGTTATGTATATTTTGAAAAGTTAGGTGTATATTGTATATCAACCACTACAGAGAGGGTGGGGAGGAGATACTCACCTAAATATCTCCTGTATATAGAACTGATAAATTATTATAGACTTTAATAATTTTGTAAATTAAATGAGAATACTAAACAACATTCAAATACAGGTTGAGAATCTCTAATTCACAATGCTCCAAAATCTGAAACTTTTTCAGCACCAGCATGACGCTCAAAAGAAATTGTCATTGGAGTGTTTTGTTTTTAGTTTAGGATGCTTAGTCAGTATGTATTCTGCAAATATTCAAATATCTGAAAAAAAAACATCAAAAATATGAAACACTTTTAGGCCCAAGTATTCCAGGTAAGGGGTACTTGACTGTAATCTGGAAAAAAAAATGGAGAAAAGGGAAAACAGAAGCATGAAAAACAGACAATTTGAAAACAGGTGATAAAATGATAGACTTACAATCTAATCAAATAAATCATTACACTAATTGCAAGTGATATAAATTATACTAATCTAAAGGGAGATATTGTCAAATGACATTTTTAAAAAGGATCCAACTATATTCTCTGGATAAAGAGAGTATCTGGATAACACTCCACTTTAAAGAATATCCCAGCAGAATATGTATTTTATTCAAGAGCACATGGAACATTCACAGAGGTAGACCATATTCTGGACCATGAAACACTCCTTAACAAAATTAAAAGAATAAAAATCAGACTGGCATGGTGGCTCATGCCTGTAATCCCAGCACTTTGGGAGGCCAAGGCAGGTGGATCACCTGAGGTCAGGAGTTTGAGACCAGCCTGGCCAACATGGTAAAACCCCATCTCTACTAAAAATACAAAAATTAGCCAGACATGGTGGCATGCATCTGTAATCCCACCTAATTGGAAGGCTGAGACAGGAGAACTGCTTGATCCCTGGAGGTGGAAGTTGCAGTGAGCTAAGATTGCGCCATTGCACTCAAGCCTGGATGACAGAGTGAGATTCCATCTGGAAAAAAAAATCCTACAAAGTATGTTCTCAGATCATTAAGCTAGAAATCAAATAACAAAAATATCTAGGAAATCCCTAAATATCTAGAAATAAAACAACACATGGGCCAAGAAAAAGTTTCAAGGGAAATTAGAAAATATTTCCAATTAAATGAAAATACACCATAAAATTTGTGGGATGCAGATAAAGCAGTGCTTAGAGGAAATTCATAGCATTAAATGCTTTTATTGGTAAAAAGTAAAGGTCTTCTGTCAATAATCTAAACTTCCACCTTAGGAAACTAGAAAATGAAGAGCTAATTAAATTCAAAACAAGAAGTTGAGAAATAATAAAGAGTAGAAATCAAAAGAATGCTATGCATAACTCTACAAACTAAATTTGAGAACTTAGATAAAATGGAATAACTCCTTGAAAGATACAAGCTACCAACACTGGCTCAAGAAGAAATAGATACCATGAATGCTCCCATATCTGTTAAAGAAATCGGGTAGGCCGGGCGCAGTGGCTCAAGCCTGTAATCCCAGCACTTTGGGAGGCCGAGACGGGTGGATCACGAGGTCAGGAGTTCGAGACCATCCTGGCTAACACAGTGAAACCCCGTCTCTACTAAAAATACAAAAAACTAGCCGGGCGAGGTGGTGGGCACCTGTAGTCCCAGCTACTCAGGAGGCTGAGGCAGGAGAATGGCGTAAACCCGGGAGGTGGAGCTTGCAGTGAGCTGAGATCCGGCCACTGCACTCCAGCCTGGGCGACAGAGCGAGACTCCGTCTCAAAAAAAAAAAAAAAGAAAAAAGAAATCGGGTTTGTAATTTTAAACTTTTGAGAAAGAAAACTCTGGGCCCATATGGTTTCATTGACAAATTCTACCATTTAAGGAATAAATAATACCAAATTCTACAATCTCTTTCAGAAATAAGAAACACTTCTCAGCTTATTATATGAGGCTCACATTATCATGATACCAAAGAAAAGAAAACTTAGACCAATATCATAGTTGTCAAAATTCTTAACAAAATATTAGCAAATCCAGCAATATATAAAAAGGATAATGCATTGTTACGTAGTATGGTTTATTCCAAGAATGAAAAGCTGTTTGGATATTTGAAAAAGTCAATGTAATTCACTAATAATGACAAAAGAAGAAAAAAAACCACATGACAGCAAACACACAATATTTGGCAAAATTCTGCATATATTTCTGTAAAAATTCTCAGCAAACTAAGAGTTGAAGGAAACATCATTAACCAGGTAATGGTAAAATCTACCATTTGCTAAAATCTACAGTTAACGTTATACTTAATGATGAAGGACCTATTGCTTCCCTCTAGAATCAGGAACAAGGTAAAGACATCTGATTTTATCATTCTTATTCACCGTTGTACTGGAATTTCTACCCAGTGCAGTAAAGCAGGGAAATGTCATAAAAGGCATACAGATTCTAATGCAAGAAATAAAACTATCTTTATCTGCAAACACCAGGTCTTCTGTATAACAAATCTGTGGTGCCTACCAAAAAGCTTTTTGAACTAGTGAGTGAGTTTGGCAAGGTTTCCAGATACAAGATAAATGTACAACAGTGAATTGTATTTCTACATACTAGCAGTGAACAACTGGATATAAGTAGTATATAAAAACAGTGCCATTTGTAATATGATGAAAACAGTGAAAACATTTTGCCATAAATCTAACAAAATATATGCAAGATATGTAAGCTAAAAACTAAAACATTGATGAAAGAATGTAATGAAGAACTACGTTAATGCAGAGATACCTATTACATTCAAGGATTGGATGGCCCAATATTGTTTCCATGTAATTTCTCTCCAAACATATCTACAGATTCAGTATGATCCTTCTCGTAATTCCAGCAGCATTTTTGTAGATAACAAACTGATTCTAAAATTATATGAAGGCAAAGCAATTGGAATAGCCAAAACAATTTCAAAAATAGCATAATTGGCTGATTTATACTGTATAATTTTAGGTATTCCTGTAAAGCTACACTATATCAACACTGTGTGGTTTTGAAGGACACATAGATAAGTAAGACAGAATATAGAGTCCAGAAATTCCCCTCCACACACACAGTGCAAAAATAGTTCAGTAGAGAAAAACTAGTCTTTTCAATAAATGGTATGGAAGAGTTAGCCATATGCAAAACCTTTGACCTGTATTTCTCAAGTCTTTTACAAAAACTAACTCCAAATGATTCAGAGACTTAAATCCAAACCCTAAAACAACAAAGCTTTTTGAATAAAGTATAGGACAAAATCTTTGCAACCTTGAGATAGGCTACGAGTGCTTTAACACAACCCCAAAAGCATAATCCATAAAAGAAAAATCAGTAAATGGGACTTGATGAAAACTCAAAACTTTTGCTCTGTGGTGGATCCTGTTAAGAGAATGAAAACACAAGATACAGACTGGGAGAAAGTATTTGAAAATCACATATCTGACAAAGTACTTTTATGCTGAACACCTTAAGAAGTTTTAAACTCAGTGTGCACAAACTTAACGTTTTTTTTGTTTTTTGTTTTTTTAATGAGCAAAGAATTTGACATTTCACCAAAGAACATATATATGTGACAGAAAAGCACATGAAAAGATATCTGACATCTATTGTCTAGGAAATGGGAAATAAAACCACAATGAAATACTACTGTACACTTATTAGAATGGCTAAAATCAAAGCAAGAACCATGAGAACATGGTAACTGCAAGTACTGGTGAGGATGCAGAGCAATTGAAATTCTCAAATATTGCTGGTGGTAATGCAAAATGACACACTGCCTTTGGAAACCAGTTTGGCATTTTCTTATAAACATACAATTACCATATGATCTAGCAAATCTAATCCTGAGTATTTACCCAAGAGAACTAAGAACTGTGTTCACACAAAAAAGCTATGAGTGTGCATGTGTGTGTGTGTGGCAGATTTATTTATTTATTACTCAAAATTGGAAGTAACCCAAATGTCCTTCAACTGGTGAATGGATAAAAATACCCATATATTGGAGTGCTCCCCAACATAAAGGAATGAATTATTAATAAACAGCCACATGGATGGAACTCAGATGCATTATGCTAAGTGAAAGATCTCAGAATCAAAAGACTGCATAATATATGATATCATTTATATGATATTCTGGAAAAATCAAAACTATAAGGACAGAGAACAGATTTGTGTTTTCTAGGGCATAAGCAAGGAGGAGGGAGAGTTCAACTACAAAGAGACACTACAAAGGAATTTTTGGAAGTGATGGCAACTCTTCTGTGTTTTTATTTTGGTGGCGATTATGTGACTGAATGCATTTGTCAAAACTCATAGAACTCTATACCAAAAAAATGAATTTTACTGTATATAAGTTAAAACATAAATGTTAAAAGTGGAAACAAAATCATTTTGAGAGACTGCAATGTAAAAAAGGAGAGAGATTTACTATTTTATATTTTAAGAATTCAAAACAGTTTTCTGTTAAGCCTCATGTGCATGCCTCAGTATCAGGCAAACACTTCTGTTAACTCTGCCAAGGATAATAGGATTTAGAGCCAGAGGGACTCCTGAAAATTATTTCGTGCAACCCCATCATTTCATAAATAAGTAAACTGAAGGCTCAAGAGGCTAATTGTCTTCCAAGGCTCTAAATGTAGTTACTCTTGCTGCTTTCTAGATTTTCTCTTTGTCTTTGTCTTTCAGCAGTTTGATTATAATGTGACTCCATGTGACTTTCTGCATTTAACCTACTTGAGATTATTGAGCTTCTTGGATATGCAGATTTTTTTTTTTTTTTAATCAAATTGGGGAAGTTTTTACCTATTTTTCAAATATTCTTTCTTTAAACACCTTGGAACCAATGAGTCTTTCAGCCTGTGCTGAAAGGTTCTTTGTGCATGTTGCAGCTTGCCTTCAACACTCAGCCAGTCATTTGACATCTTTGCCTTAGCCTTCACTTTCTGCTTACCTAGAGCCTCAGGATTAGGCACAGATTAGTTAGGGCCTTCTCAGGCTATTCTGAGCAGGCTCACAGCCCTAAATGTATGTGTGACCTTCTGGATTCCCATGTATATGTCAGAGGTTTTTAAAGCTTTTCTGAATGTCTTGGCTCTCAGCTAGCTTTTCCTTTAAAGCCTTTTGGTTAGTCTGTTGTTTGTCCCAAATAATACCCCCTGTTTTGGGCATCCATGAAGTTAAAATACTTGCTTCTAATTGTTTTAGACAAACACATGCCCTGCCTTACATCTGGGAGAAGGCATTTCACATAGGGGTACCTCACAGACTCAGATTAAATATGACAGTTTTATAAGTGGAGTCTTCAGGGAATGATTGTTTGGGAATTAGGCTTTGAAAGAGCCTCAGCTGTGTTCCACTCCCTCTGGTGGCTGCCAGATGTTGCCAAGAATTGTGGCTGTTACTTTTCAAGGCTGCCACAGAGCTGGGGAGTGGAAAATGAGACTAGTAAGTTAAAATACCACAAATCTTGCTGTTCTTATAGAAATTCAGTCGTTTTTCTTGAATAAACACTTCCATGGATTGCTGCAAGCCTTGATTAATTGCCAGAATCTGAAATGGTTGCTTTTGACAGTTTTTTTTTCCCATAAGTTTTTGTTGCTTTTATGGAAGAGCAAAGTTTTGGAGGTTCTTCACCATGTTCAGTGATATCATCTCTTGTTTTTGCTCCTGGCCCCGCTTTCTTTCTGAAGCATCATAAGGATTAGAATGACCCTTGTGTTGTGTTGATGAGTTCTTTTTGTGACATGTTGAATGATGCTGTCTGTAGCACATCCAGGAAATGTCTAATTCACAGCTGAGTTTCGGAATCTGGATCTTGGTGTAGTCATCTATTTATAGATGATAGTTAAAACTATTAAAGTGGATTAAATAGCCTAAATAAAGCATTTATAATGAAATAACCAAAGAGCTTCTATATTTGAGTTGATAATTGCTACAGGAAAAAATGAAAAATCACTCATTATGCAAATTGGTGTCCCTATAAATTCATGGTCTCAAATCTCAACCAGTTTCTCAGAACTGCCTATCAATCTTCCTTGTCAGTTTTCTCATTAACTTAATTATTATCTAAACCTCCTTAAGTCTTCTTATATCCCTTGTCACTCCCTTTCAACCTCCCTGACTCTCAGTTTTCTACTTCAAGGAAATTAAAGCATGACTTCTCAAATTATCATCTTTCCTTTCTTATTACAACCAGCCCTCCTTATATGTGGATTCCACATCCTCAGATTCAGCCAACTATAGAGATTGAAAATTTTTGAAAAAAATAAAAACAATGAAAAATAATACAAATTAAATAATATAACAACTATTTATATTGTATTAGTCATAAAATTAATCTAGAGATGATTTAAAGTATATGGGAGGATGTGTGTAGGTTATATGCAAATGCAGTATCCACCATTTTATATAAGAAACGAGCATCAAATGATTTTGGAATCCACAGGGTCCTGGGACCAATCCTAGTGTATACCAAGGGCAACTATCTACTTTCCCCCCCCCCCCAGGTAAATGATACTGGAGAATTTAGGGTACTCATGAAAAGACTTTAGATATTCTACGCTGCATAGGTAAGAAAGAGAGTGTAGGAGGGACTGATAGACTGGGAGTCAGGTAGGGGTGTTGGTGGATTTCAGGAACTATATGGCTCTCAGTTTGAAAAACTTGAGTCCTTAGATTCAAAAATGATTACAGTTAACCCTCGAACAACACAGAGGTGAGGCATGTCAACCCCCATGAGTTTGAAAATTTGTGTGTAACTTTTGCCTCCCCTAAAACTTAACTACTAATAGCCTGCTATTGACTAGAAGCCTTACCGATCACAGTCAATTAACACATATTTTACATGTTATATGTATAATAAACCAGATTCTTAAAGTAAACTAGAGAAAAGAAACTGTTAAGAAAGTCATAAGGAATAAAAAATATATTTACTATTCATTATGTGGAAGTGGGTTTTCATAAAGGACTTCATCCTTGTCTTCAAATTACATAGGAATTTGCGGAGGAAGAGAAAGGATTGGTCTTAGGGTCTCTAAATGCCACACATTAAAAAATGTCCCTTTAGTGGGTTGAATTTTTTTCTAAAATATTGTTTAAATCCTAATCCTAGTATCTGTGAATGTGACCTTATTTAGAAATAGGGTCTTTGCAGATGAAATGAAGTTAAAACAAAGCCATACTGGATTAGGGTGGGCCCTAAACTCAGTAGCTGATGTCCTTATAAGAGGAGAAGACACAGGGGAAAAGCCCAGGCAAAGACAAAGGCAGGGATTGAAGCAGTGCAGCTACAAACCAAGGAATGTCAAGGACTGCCAGCAGTCAGCAGAAGCTAGGGTGAAGCAAGAAAGGACTCTTCTCTGGAGTCCTTGGAGAGAGCAAGGCTGTACTGAGATCTTAATTTTGTACTTCTGGCCTCCAGAACTGAGAAAATAAATTTATGTTGTTTTAAGCCACCCAGGTTGTGGTATTTTCTTATAGAAGCCCCAGGAAACTAATACATTACCTTAATTTGCTCTTGAAATTAATTTTAATTTATAAATATGGAGGTATATTATCAAATGACAAACTTACAAATAGCATTAGTAATTTAAAAAGTATGTTTCATACATTATAGTAGGTTAGTTTCGAGAGTAGCAACTTAAAAAACAGATTTTAGGCAGAACTCTGACAGCTAGATAACTGACTCTTGATAGGTGCTTCAGATGCAGAAAGCTTAAAAGATCTGATTTATTCCACTCATCCATTCCAATCTATCATTCCATTTGAAATCTCAGCACATTTTTTCCAAGGGAAATTACTGTTAAGAATGTTATAATAGTAAGTAGTGTAATGTAGTTTCTAAATATGAACATTATATTTAAATCCTTTTAAAAGGCTACATTTTCTTAATGTGATAAAGCATGGTATTCTCTTAGATATTCTAGACAAAAGAAGCATTTTTTTCCTATACTCAAGTTTATTAAAAATTTCTTTGGATACAGTGAGATTTTCATGAAGAAATGAAATTTGAAATTTGTTCTTGACATATGTTGGATACTTGTAATGAAGATGTTTTACATACCTTGAGCCATATATTAGGTCAGCTATAATTTGTTGGGCTTTACATTTTTTATAAGGTTATATCATACGTAACTAGATTAGTTTTCTATTGCTGCCACAACAAATTACCACAAATTTAGCCGCTTAAAATAACACACATTTATTACCTCATAGTTTCTCTAGGTCAGGAGTTCAAGGGGCCTCAGCTGCGTGCTCTGCTTAGTTTCTCACAGAGCCGAAATCAAGGCATCAGTGGGACTGCATTCCTTACTGAAGGCCCTGGGGAGAAACTTGCTTCCAAAGTCATTTGAATTGTCAGCTAAATTCAGTTCCTTTCTGTTGTAGAATGTAGGTCCTTGTTTCCTTGCCAGCTGGCAGTGGGGAGCTAGTGTTTACACTTGGAGGCTGCCCACACTCCTTCTCATACTGTCCATGTGGCCCCCTCCAGCAACAGCAGGGCATGTTTCCCCTCACACTTCTGATCTCCCTGATTGCAGCTAAAGAAAGCTCTTTGCTTTTAAGAGTTGATGTGATTACGCACTACCGGATAATTCAGAATAATATCCTTATATTAAGCTCCATAACCTTAGCTAAATCTGCAAAGTCCCTTTTACCATGTTCCTTAATGTGAGAAACACATTCACCCATCTGAACCCGAAGAATTCACTTGGAGACACAAAGAACAGCAAAAGCGAGACTTAATGGCGGTTTTGCAAGATCCGGTGTATGGTAGGCAGGCACACCCAGGGCAGTTACAGCAGTTAATTTACCCCCTAGCACACAAATCCCTCCCCCAGTTCCTCATTGGTCAAGTATTACGGGGTTACAATCTTCCCGGACATTGTCTAAGTTTCATTATCCCCCTATTAAGGATATAACCTTCCCTTCCCTGCTTAAGTTTTGATTTCCCAATAATGAAACTTTCTTCCCTTTTATGGGCTGACCCGTTCTCTACATTCTGCTTGCTCATTGTGACCTTCTAGGTGCATGAGCCGTGCGGTTTGTTACATCCGCAGGCTAGTTGCCAGTATTTAGATTTATCATGCCTTGAAAATAGATCATTTAAAACATTTTCTCACAAATTCCCTCCTCTTTTCTGTTTACTTCCTTCGGTCTCATTTTCGTCTAAATCCTTTTTGTCCTCGAATTACTCTAGAAGTCATTTACTTTCTCCTTCATAGGAGAGTGAGTTTAATTTTGTTTTTAATAGTTGCAGGTTGTTTTGCTGGTTATGTCATGGGCATGTGTTTATTAATAGCTGTTTTAATCTCTGTGCTAGTTCCCCCACACAAGGGATAATACAAAATCCCACTGCTGTTAAGACTCCTGCCACAATTATGAGAGATGTAAGGATTGAAGCTACCATGTCTTTCCATTTTCCAAACCAGTCTTCTAGCCAGCCCATAAATGGGTTGTCAATTCCAGCATTTTCTGCCCGTTCATTGGCTAGAGTTGTTCGTCCTTGTAAAGCTTTTCTGATGGTCCCATCTGGGGCAGTTTTGTTGGCAATGAAAGTACAACATTTCCCACCCAGCATAACACATATGCCCCCTTTTTCTGCTAGTATCATGTCTAGTGCAAGCCTGTTTTCCCAGGCCATTTGGCTGGTGGCGGGCATTTAACTGGCTAGCCACCCCTTTTAGGATGTCCCGAGTATAATTGATGAATCTCTGTTGATTATAATAGATGTAGTTAATCCAGTCCTCATTCTTAATAGTTGACCACCAGAAGAGTGCTGACTTAAATGGAGCTGCTATTTGGTTTTGGGCCTTAAATTCATTAGGCACCACCCAGGAATTCCTATAGAGTTAACATATATATTGGGATCAAAAGATATGTCAAGTCTCTCTGGTTTTGGTGGCCGTGTGTATTTTCAGGTATCTCACGAAATACCAGGATGAAGGGAATGGCCAACTGGCCTAAGCACAAGTCCCAGTCCAATTGGGTGGTAACAACTTATCCTCCTTTTTTCCCACAATACCACCAGACATCAGCTGTGGTGTATGGAGAGCTGAGTAATTGCCATTGCCTGACTCACCTTTGATGCTTAGGATGTGGGTACAAGTTGAGAGTTCTCCTATGGGCTTATTGAACTCTGCCCCATGCCTAGAGAGGCAAGAGGAGTAATTGATATTCTCTGTAGAGAATGAGGGATTCTGACCCCTCTCTGCAATGCGGGAAAGAGCAATGACAGACTCTTACAAGTCTCATTTCCCCGTGTACCATTGTCTTGGTATAGAGCCAACATGGAACGCATTCCATCAGGATCATTATTCCATCCTAGGGGAAATGGAACCACCTGTGCCTGAGGTCCTCCCACAGCACATGCATAGTAGTTACTCTTGTTCAGGGCTTGTACCAGAAATTTGACCCACTCAACCCAGGCATTCACATCCCCATACCCTCAGTTTTTGAGGTTTGCTTTACATCCTTTACCTCAATTATTTTTAGCCTTTTAAGATCATTATTTGGTGGACTAAAGTGTTTACTAAGGCCTGGGCTTTCAGTAGTACCAGGCACGTGGAGGGTTGAGTTTTTGATGAGTTTAAGAATAAATCACCCTAGGGGGTCTTTCCCTGTGATGTCTGCCGCTAACCCATGTAACCAAGACTCTTCCAGAACTGGGGCCAGCCCATGTTTTCTTTTTAGATTTTTCTCAGAGTTAAGGGTTCCTCAGGTGACCCATGCACTTTCCACTGGTATTTTCCCCACCTTTCCAGGGTCTCCTTTACCAGTCCCTTGACTTGAGTATAATGAGTCCACCTCATGCAACTGTTTACATGACTGTCTCAGTGGTCAGGAGCACTTGATAGGGACCTTCCCAGCTTGGGTGGAGCTTGTCTTCTTTCCAAGTCTTAATCGGCACCAAATCACCAGGCTGAAAGTGGTGAACCATGAACTCAAGAGGTGAAGTTTGAGTCAGAAGTCTTTTTAACCTAAGGGATAACAGGGTGGAGTATAGGGCCAGTGTATAGTTTCTTTAAGAATTGATCCTTGGTTTCCATAACCAGAAGATCTGTAGCTCTGCCCAAATATGGGAGCCCATATAATGATTCGTAGAGGGACAATCCCAAGTCTTTTATTGGGGCTTTTCTAATCCTAAGGAGTGCTATTGGGGGGCATTTGGTGCAAGACATTTTAGTTTTTAAGATTAGTTTGGTGATATGCTTTGTGAGAGTTCGATTCATTCTTTCTACCTTTCCAGAGGAAGGGAGATGCCAAGGGGTGTGATAATCCCATTTAATTTGTAAACCTTCCATAATTCACCTTAACACCCTTGAGGTAAAGTGGCTCCCATTGTCTGAATTAATATTTTCCACCAGTCCAAAGCTAGGTACAATCTGTTTTAATATTATTTTGACCACATTCCCAGCAGTGGCTGTTGGAAGGGGAAAGGCTTCTACCCAGCCTGAAAGGTAATCTGCTATGACTAGTAAATACTTTAGTCTTCCTACTTTGGGCATTTCTGTGAAGTCTACTTGAATGCTTTGAAGTGGTCTTACTCCACTTTGAAGTGGTCTTCCTGTTTTCTGATCACCTTTTTGTCTATCTTTTGACAAGTTACACAATTTATACATGCTTGTTTAGCAAGGGTATAAATCCCTACACACCCTAATTTCTAAGTATTGTATCACACAAAGCCTGGGGTCCCCATTGACTCCATTTGTGTAATATAGATATTAGTTTTCTTCTTAGGGGTTTACTTATTTCAGGAAGTACCCTTTTGCCATCTTCAGTCTGAGTGACTCCTATCCGGTCTAATTCTTCCTCTTTCTCTCTGGTAAACTGGGGCCTTAATACTAGCTGAGGGATGTCTGGGAGCAGGCTATGTAGTCTGATTTCTTTGTCCAGAGAAGCTTGCTTAGCAGCTTCACCTGCAAGCCTGTTTCCTGTAGCTTCTATAGTGTTCCCTTTCTGATGACCATTTACATGAACTATGGCTACCTCTCCTGGAAGCAGGAGGCTTTCTAAAACCTGTTTGACCAGTTCCCCCATGAACCAGTTATTTTCCCCTGCTATTTATTAGACCTCGCTCTGTCCAGGTTTTATCAAAAGTGTGTACTACCCCATAAGCATATTTAGAATCAGTATATATAGTGCCTTCTTGGGCTTTAAGGAACTTTATGGCCTGGTTAAGACCATATAATTTACAGATTTGGGCTGACCAGCCGTTAGGTAATCTACCTTTCTCACATAAGGAGTGTTTATTTCCATCAGTGACAGCATTGCCATCTATCACTCGTCACGACTCATCCACAAACAGCCTTATCCCATCATGTAGTGGAGCTTCCCTAAGGTTTGGTCCTACTTTAGTTTATCATTCTATGATATCTAAGCAGTTCTGGTCTGATGTCTTTGTTCTCCTCTCCTTTCCATAGGAAATTGGCTGCAGTTAGGCAAATATTTATGGTTACAAGCAAATAATTTTTTTTCTAACTAATATGGCTTCTTCATATTTTAGAATCTGAGAATCTGTTCAAACTATCTCCCGGCTCTTGGTTTAATATATTCCTGACCTGGTAGAGGGCGCTTACTATTAGGGCCCCACCAAAGGTTAACTTTCCACTCTCCTAGCAGCAGGGCTGTGGCAGCACTGCTTGCACACATTCGGGCTGCCCCCAAGAGACAGGATCAAGAAGCTTGGAGACAAAAGCAACAGATTCTCTCTTCCCTCTCCAGGTTTCAGTGAGGACCCCAAGGGTGATCCACTATTACCAACAGATGGAATGGTTTCTCTAAAGATGGGAGGGCCAGGACCGGGGCTGAATGAGGGCCTGCTTTAGCTCTTTCACCACCTGAATTTCCTTTGAGGACAATTGCAAGGGATCAGGTTCTTCTAGTAACTTGATATATAGAATCTTTGTCTTTTGAGCATATGAGTCAATTCATAACCTGTAGTAGCCAGTTAAATCTAAAAATTTTTGGAGTTCTCTCTGTCTTAGGCAAAGGCAGACCCACTATTCCCAATATTCTCTCTGGGTTTATTCTTCACGTCCCTTCACTAATCAGGTGTCCTAAATATTTAATTTCTTTTTCTATAAACTGCAGTTTGTTCTTAGAGACTCGCAATCCCCTTTCTCTTAGGAAATTAAGCTTGTGGTGGCTTCTGATACCTCGGCCTTCCTCTCCCCAGAAATTAAAAGATTATCTACGTATTGTAACAATTGGGTTCCCCTGGAAGGTTGAAATTCCTCCAGGACTTTTTCTGATATTTGACCAAATATGTTTGGGGCTTCCGTGAAACCTTGTGGCAGCACAGTCCAGGGGTACTGTTGTTTTCTCCTAGTTATAGGATCTTCCCATGCAAAGGCAAAGAGTTTCCCTACTCCTAAAGTCTAGGGGACATGCCCAGAATGCATCTTTTGGATCCACCACATTGAACCACTTACGTTCATAGGGTATCTTACTAAAGAGGGTGTAGGGGTTAGGCACCACAGGGTGGTAGGTCTGGACAATTTGATTTATAGCCCTTAGGTCTTGCACTAATCTATACAACCCGTCGACTCTTTGGGAGAATTGGAGTATTGTAACATGCAGGGTTCTAATTGTCCATCATTAATCAATCCCTCTATTACCAGTTGGAGACCTTTTCTCCCTTCAGTAGAAACGGGATATTGTTCTCTGCAAACTACTTCTGTTTGTTTTAGTTTAATCTGTAAGGGTGTGATTTTTAACCCTCTGTTGCCTTCCCTAACCCTCACAAGGGGATTAATTTTTCTTTCCTCCTCCTCTGTTAGGAGGCCCGTCATTACTTTTATTTGTCCCTCCTCTATTCCTAATCCTAAACCCAATCTCACAATCAGGTCTCGACGCAGGAGGTTAGTTCCTACTTCAGGAACATATGAGTGACCCCTCAGTTTGTTTTGGTCCTGATGTAATTAACATTTTCTTAAATATTAGAACCTGAAATCCCTCCCCTTTTATCCCTGATACTGTCAATTTTTCCTTAGAGAGTACCCCTTGGTTGGTGAATTAGGGAGGAGTGAGCTGCCCAGTATCAATCAAAATATCACTTCTTCCCTCAGGTCCTACCTTCACATTTATTGAGGGTTCCTGGTGGGACCTACTCAGAAGGAGCTCCTGCCCAGCCCACCCCCCTCGCCTCACCACCAGTCTTCATCAACCATCTTGAACGGTATCACCTTTTCTTTTTTCCATTTAGGACATCCTCTCTTAAAATGCCCTCTCTTTCCACACTTGTAACATCCACTCATAGTTTTAGGACCTTTTCCCTGCATTTCCCTTCTTTCTTCATGTCGAAGTCTCTAATTCCCTTGTTTCCTAAGTGGGGGATCTTGATGTAACCCTTTTCTGAATACCTCTTCCACAGTGGAAACCATGATTTTTGCTTTTTGTTTCTGCTTCTCTTCCTTTCTCCTTACAAGACCTTCTGAGTTTGCCTCAGTAAATCCTCAGTTGGTTTCTCTTTCCATCCATCAGTCTTTTGTAATTTTTTGGTAATGTCAGGCCAGCTCTTAGTTACAAAGTTAACCTTCAAAAGGCGTTGCCCTACTGGGTCCTCTAGATCTAATCTGGAGCATTTTCTCCTCTGATATCTGAGCCTATGTAGGAATACAGAGGGAGTTTCCTCTTTTGCTTGTTGAATCTTGAATGTGTCCTACGAGTGGACTCCTTGATCTCTTTAATTATCAGTTCCCGAAGGTCCTATATTTGGGCGCAGTCCCTGGGATCATTATTGTCCCATTCAGGATTAACATTTGGAAATTTTTGTTCGGCTGGTGAGACTCCTTGCCTGGAAGGGTGTTGCCTCTCCCAGATGGTCATGTCCACTCTCCTAATCATTCCCCTTTCTTTTCCTATGAACAGGATATTCTTGATGGACATCATTTCAGCCCAGGTATAAAAACTGGATCCTAGGAATTGGTCCAGATGGTCTGCTAAACTGAGGGGATCTTTTAGGAGTGGTTTCATTTTTTTTCTTGAAATTCCTAATTTCAATACTTATAAGAGGAGCATTTACAAAGCCAGTCTCTCCCTGTCCCATGGGAACTCCCCTAAGAGGGAACATGCTAGGTGCCTGCTGTGTGGAAGGAATAGGGAAGTTCTCAATATCCCTCTTACAGTGTTCTAGTTCTTTTCTTAAATTTGGATAAGGATTTAGAGGAACAGTTGGTTCGACTCCACCATGGTCTCCAGGTCTTCCCTCCTCTAACCCTCTTGCTTCCCCTTGACTTTCCTGTCCCCTGTTTTTTGAGATGTATGGAGGGGCATGCATGACAGGAGGTCCCAGGGCTTTTCACTGGGTGAGGGGTTTTTAGTAGGCTCTTTTTCTTCTTTAAGCGGGAATATGGGGACTAATTCCTTGGTCCAGCAGAGAGCATAACCCATCTCTTCTTGTGAGATTGGGGTTTTATTATTCACATAGAGAATTAAAGCTTGGCACACCCAGTTTTTAATCTGAGCCAAACTTAGGCCATAGGACTATCCTGGTAAATGTCAGAGGGAGTCTCTTTGGCTCCCTCTTTCCTTTGTCCCCTAGGCCTAGAATTTCGGTTTCCCATTTTTGGTCAGTCTGTGTCTGAGCTTTTCCCTGTGTTCTCAGCACCCCCTACTGGAGGTTTCTTGCACACCCCGAGAATCACTTCATCCATTCTCCGACCATTCTTTGTCCATTCTTTGTCCATTTTCCTCATGGGAGAACAGAACAATGGATTGGGACTCTGCTCTTGCTTCAAATCTAGGGTACATCTCAGTCACACTCACTCAACCTCTGAAAATGCCCAGCCACCAAGACAGCACTTATAGTACAATTTTCCTCCCTTGGCTCCTACACAAGGTTGCCTGGTTACTGCAGTGCCTGCTTTTCTCCCTGTGTCACCTCTGCTGCCTCCTGAATAACAGTCTGTCTGTGGCTTCTGTGGGGAGCCAGGACGCACAGACAGAGCGGGCCGCCTAAATCGGGTGGGACGCCTCTCCCCTCTCAGCTGGAGTCCCACTCCATGCACGTACAGAGATCCCAGACAGGCCCCCAGGTTTGTGAGACATACACATTCACCTGTCCAAATCCAAAGAATGGACTTGGAGACACGAACAATGGAAGCGAGACTTTTAATGGTGGTCTTGCAAGATGGGGTGTCTGGTAGGCAGGCACACCTGGGGCAGTTATAGCAGGTAATTTATCTCCTAGCATGCAGTGCTCACTGCCACCTCCACCCTCCCCCCCAGGTTCAAGTGATTCTCCTGCCTCAGCCTCCCAAGTAGCCGGGGTTACAGGTGTGCACCACCACGCCCAGCTACTTTTTTTTGTATTTTTAGTAGAGACAGGATTTCACTGTGTTGGCCAGGCTGGTCTCAAACTCCTGACCTCAGGTGATCCACCCACTTTGGCCTCCCAAAGTGCTGGGATTACAGGTATGAGCCACCGTGCCCAGCCTAAATACAATTTTTTTTTTTAAAAGTAGGCCACTGCCTCCACCTTTGTATGTAGAAATCCCAGGTTCCTCCTGTTGGAACCTAGCTAGACCCTGGAGTAAGATACCAAGACCAGGCTTGCCAAGTGTGGCTTCACATAGAGTTTGTGTCTGACCTGGGGTCAGGGCCTTGTCTACACACTTTTTTTTTTTTTTTTTTGAGACAAGGCCTGGATGTGTCATCCAGGCTAGAGTGCAGTGGCTCACTGTAGTCTCAACATTTGCATTACATGTTGATTTATATAATTAATGGATGGTGTTGCTTATTATCGATTGATCTTGAATATTGCCATTTGACAAATTTATTCTAATTGTTTATTTTCTCAGATTTTTTATGTAAAAATAACTGTATATTTCATTTTTCAATATATAATAATATATTTCAATTTTTTTTCCTTCCAATGATTGTACCTCATTTCATTTTACTGTCTTATATGTAGGCTTGGTAAGAATGTTTCGTATTAGTTGAAAATAGTAATGATATATATAATAGCATTCTTATCTTATTCCTGATGTATAAAGTAATAGTTCAGAAGTTTCTCCATTAATTATATGTAGGGGTATAGGGTGCCAATGACTTTTAGCAGGTAAAAGAAATAAATTTTTATTCCTGGTTTGCCAAGAGCGCTTATCAAAATGTGTTAAATTTTATCACATTGTTTTTATGCTTCTGTTGATCTTTTTTTTCTCTCCTTTAACTTTATGGGATCTTAAGTCATACAAAGTATTGTATTTTTGTGTAGTCAAATTTGTCTGTTCTCTCCTTTATAGTTTCTAAATAATCTGTTGTACTTTTTAAAGTATCGCCAAACTCTAGGTTATAGAAATGTTTTCCCTTTTTTTTTTTAATACTTGGTTTTAATCTTTATAGCATGTATTTTGGTGTGTGGTATGACACGGAGGTGCAACTTCTTTGTGTTACTTCACATGGATGTTTAATACAATATTGTATTGAGTGCAGTGGTCCTGTAAGTTTTAATATTTGTTTATTTATAACAATAATAAGGAAGACTAATGGTTTTTTCAAAGGGTATGAAAAAGTAAGAGCACACACGTAAAGAAAAAGAGAATGTAAAGAAAAAGAATATCTGATGTGGACCATCTTGAGCCTATAGATTTTTTATTGGTGAGTCAGAAACAGGGCCAAGAAAAGAAATTATCCAAATTGAATTTTTTTATTGTATTAGTCTGTTTTCACGCTGCTGATAAAGACACAGTTCCACATGGCTGGGGAGGCCTCACAATTATGGCAGAAAGCAAAGAGGAGCAAATCACATCTCATGTGGATGGTGGCAGGCAAAGAGACAAAAAAGACACAAAAGCGGAAATCCCTGATAAAACTGTCAGATCCTGTGAGACTTATTCACTGCCGCGAGAACAGTGTGGGGACCCACCCCCATGATTCAGTTATCTCCCACTGGGTCCCTCCCACAACATGTGGGAATTATGGGAGTATAATTCAAGAGAGATTTGGGTGGGGACACAGAGCCAAACCCTATCACTTATTGTCCAAGTTTTATCAGACTGGGAAAACAACATTTCAGTCCCTTAAGTAACAATTTTAGAGGGAAGATCTACAGCTAACAGTTATTCATTGAGCACATCAGGATAAACCAGTTAACCAAATTTTGATATGCCTCATTTATTATACACAAAAACAAAATGGCTTTTTTCTTTTTAGTTAACATTAAACTAGCTTTTATTCCAAAACGAAGAAGTCGGTCCAGTAGAACTATGTTATATTTTGAAGAAAGCATATTTAAGAATTTCTTTGGACAACAGAAACTAAGTGTTATCTTATGAAACCTAAAAACTCTATTAAATTTTAAATGTAGCATGTGCCTGCCTCCCATTTTTGCCTTGTAAAGAACTCAGTACACTATTAAATTATTAACTTAGTTTATTTGAAATAGTTCTAAGATATTTCATGCCACTACGATTAAAACTAAAACCCAGGTTAGCAGTTTTGAAGAACAGTGGACATGAGCCTTGAACATTATATATATTTGTTACATCTGATAGAGATATTTTAAATTGCCTGCTAAAAACCCTCTTGCTTTGTAGATGGGAAACTGAGGGTCCGGTGGCTATTTACTTGCTCCAGCTTTTATTTCCAGTTCATAGCAGAAACAGGACTTAAACTTCATGTCTTTTTGTCACAATCACATGGTCTTTCTCTTTACATTGCTTGTTTCATAACATTTTTAAACAAAATATTTTGCAACTAGTGAAACTGTACAAAAACTTATATATAATATGACCAGAAGGAAGATTGTTAAAAATTATAATTTCACTTAAGTAAAATGTGTATAACTTCATTTACTGTTTTTCTATGTAGGTGAAAAGAGATTTGAATGCCCGGAATGTTCTAAAAGGTTTATGCGGAGTGATCATCTCTCCAAACATGTCAAAACGCACCAGAATAAAAAAGGTGGTGGGACAGCTCTTGCCATTGTTACCTCGGGAGAACTGGACTCATCTGTTACAGAGGTGCTTGGCTCCCCAAGAATTGTCACAGTTGCAGCCATTTCTCAAGATTCGAATCCAGCAACTCCCAATGTTTCAACCAACATGGAAGAATTCTGAAAAGTTATTTATAACAAAGACCTCTAGTGCTGCACTTGTTTACACACCTTTGAAATCTGGAAATGGGCTGGTCAAGTGGATTACAGAGTAGGAAATTATGTTTTCATTCTTGGCTTCTTTAAGTATTCCAGGGTTTGGGGTCAACACATGAAGAGTTGAATTTTAAAAAATACAAAAAGTAAACTGATGTACTGGAAACAGAAAAGTATTTCCTCCATACTATAAGTTGTAGTTGTTTTGAAATATATCACATAACCTTTAGACAGAATCTTCCCATCTCTTAATATCATGTGTTAACATGTTTAAAAAGACCTTAGTAGTTAGCAGGCTGGACCTTAATTGGACTTATTTTCTTTGAAAGTACTTTGTTATAAATTCAGTCAGTAATAATTTACGTGTTTTCTTTTTCTCTATAGCACAGAAAACAGATAGTTAACTGATGATAGGGATAATACCGTATTTCCTTAGCTTGATTTTTGGAAAATCAACCGAAAATAGTTTTGGCCGTCTTTTCTAAATGTTAGAAATTCTTCAACAGCTGAATTAGGTAAGTTCCAAAACAGTAATCTGAGATGCATCTCAGATCTTTATTACCACTACATTATAGTAGTGTGTATGCAGACAATCAGTGAAGTCCAATTACTTTCTCCATTTGGAGACACAAGAGGAACTTAGAGTTAAATCTTAGGTTAAATTTTAGGTTGACACCTTAGGAAAATGCTGGGGAAAAAATGTTAAAACAAAACTCATCATAGCTTCAGAAAAATAAAATGAGGCATCTTAACATGCAATGTTCTGAAGTTAGGATTGATTATATTCCTAACCGTAGGTTGAACCACAAAATTTCATTTAATATGTTTATATTGGAAATATTTGCATAGAGTGTAAATTGTTCTGTAGTTTCGTATTTTGTAAATATGAGTTATGTTGACAATGTGCAGAATTCTTTATGCTTTGACTTGGTAGCCAAAGAAAGAATTATACTTTTTTCCAAGGCCAGCAGAAAATTATCTTTTAACTACATTGTAATTCTTGTTTTCCTCTACTAAAAATTGGCCAGTCCCATTTTATTTCTAGTGCTGTGTTAGAAAGTAATTAGAAATTATAACACAGTAATGTTTTTATGTTTCATCAATAACTGAATTTTCCCTAAATATTAGCCTAATATATAATAGATATATTATGAAGCAAAACTTTTATTTTTGAAAAGGCAGAATAATTTTCAGTGAAGTAAGTGAATAAAGAAAAAAATATATTGTTTATGCAAGGGTCTTACAGGAAAGGGTCTTTTTTTTTGAGATGGAGTCTCGCTCTCTTGCCCAGGCTGGAGTGCAGTGGCACGATCTCAGCTCACTGCAACCACTGCCTCCCGGGTTCAAGCGGTTCTCCTGTCTTAACCTCCTAAGTAGCTGGGATTACAGGCGTCCGCCACCACCACTGGCTAATGTTTGTATTTTTAGTAGAGACAGGGTTTCGCCATGTTGGCCAGGCTGGTTTCAAACTCCTGACCTCAGGTGATCTGTCCACCTCGGCCTCCCAAAGTGCTGGGATTACAGGCATGAGCCACCGTGCCCGGCTAGGAAATGGTGTTGTTAGGAAAGATGGCCAAAAGTTTCATATGAAAAAATCTGGATTATACCAGTAACTTAAATATTAATAAGGATATTTTGTGTTTTAAAAAAGTATTTACACAGAATCATAATCAGTGAAATTGACCATTTGAAAACTAAAGTTTTTACCTACCTGCTCAATTTATTAACATAATTACTTTGGGGACTGTTTGAATATAGGTACGTGTTTTCTTGTGCATTCTCTATAATTTCAGGAAAAGTACTACTCATGCGAATTCTCTTCCAAAATTGTGATGTTTCTTGTATTTTTGATGAAGGAGAAATACTGTAATGATCACTGTTTACACTATGTACACTTTAGGCCAGCCCTTTGTAGCGTTATATAAAACTGAAGGTCTTTTGTGCTTTCAGTTTGTATAAAAAAGCTTTGAGATTAAAGGAAAAAAAAATTTTTACACTGTGGTTATAAATTTCAAGTTTCTTAAAGCTTTTGTAGACTTGTAACAGAGTCTTTAAATTTTAGTTGGATTTTGTAAATTGTTTTGTATATTTTATTTAATGTACTCTTAACAACTGATGTATCTGGCTTTAAAACATCAGAATTGGTTTGTTGTTTTGTTTGGTACAGAGGAGCATTTGGTAGTGTTAATTTTAATTTTATTATATAGGAGCTGAAACATCAAATATATATTTTATCTATCATTATGCTACACAATCAGTGCTATAAATTTTTTTACGCAAAGAAACTTTCTTAATGTTTTAATCATGTTTCCTCAGAGTGACACTTTTTGTTGTTGTTAATACCAAGTATGAACACTCTGCATCATTATTCCATGAACCAGTTCTAATGCAAACCTATGTATGTCCATTAGAAATGGAAGTTATTTTTTAATCAACAATGAGGCCTATTATAAATTTATCAAATGAATCTGGATAGCTTTATAGCATATAAAATATGTTAATTTGTGTTAGCAGGTGCACATTTCACCACTGAAATTGAAATATTTTGACAGTCTGTTCTGCATACCATTCTGAGTCTACTTTTCTGTCTTTAGAAGAATCGTAAATTTCAATGTCCTTTATTTGACTCAGTGGGATATAGCTGTTATAAGTAATAGGGCACAGATGTGCAGTAGAGTCTTGTTTAATGGCATTTCACTGTTCATTCCCTTTACCACCGTTATAAAACTTTTCTTTATTGTAATTATCAGTGCAAAGCTATGTATTTATCATGGTAAAACTCCAGTGTTAGAATAGTTTTTTCTTACAGTATACTTTCTTTGGTTAGGTTTGTGTATGTGTTGCTGATTACATTAGAACTTGATGTTAAGTCATTATTTATCACACTCTCATGAGAGCAGTAATAAAAATGTGTAATCTAGGAGAAAAAGTTAATTTGTCAAACTTAGATAAGCATGATGTTTAGGTCCTATTTTTCAATTTTATAACTGTTTTATTGCAACAATATTTGTATTTAAGTCTCCATTTTAATGCCTTGTGGTGTTTTTTTATGCATGTCACTAAGTTGTCATCCCACATAAATTGATGTGCAGCATAGGGTATTAAATCTACATAATGATTTTAAAACAGAAATAGTTGATGGTAAAATGTAAATGTTTTGCAAAAATTCCTTATAAAAAGTTTTGTAGTAACATTTCACTTGTAAATTTTTTTGTAAAAAAAAAAGAAAATGAAAAAAAAAGAATCCAGAAAAAAACCTGTTTCCCATATTCTAGAATTTAGACAATTATTCTGCCAGCAAAGCCTCTGAGGCTGTAATTGACATTTTTACAGTGCTGATTTGTATAAAATTTGTTTTTTGTGGATTTGGAAATAAAATCATGTACAAGTTGTTGCCTGCAATAACAATTGCAAGTAACCTATTAAAAATTCCCTTGAGTTTAACATGTTTCATTTAATTATGTATACTATAAAGCAGCAATAAATTATTTGAACTATCAACCTTCTTATCATGAACACTGGAGAGTTAAATGCTTCTCACTGGAGAACACATTGGCAACCCTTCATAATTCCTCATATTGAGATCTGGTCACCATTTCTCTGAACATACCGCCAAAGAACACCAATTCAGATTGCATGTTAATTTGTAGCCATTGCTCTAGACATTTATGGAAATTAAAATTTGATTTAGAGACACTTTTTACTTAAATATTTTAAGCAATCAATGCTAGGAAATTGTAGGAAGACCTGAAAACGAAGAACATAATTAAAATATTATTTAAGCTCACAGAATCACTGAGAAGCAATATAGGCCACATAGATGCCACAAAGACGACAAGCAGAAACTGTCTTTTCCTCCTGGGAGAGCCCTAAAAATCTCATGAAGACCTGTAGTAATGTGATGAATACGTTATTGTAACAACTTCAGCTAACACATTTCCAAACTCAACAGCAGATACAGACATAGCAAAGCGAGGGTTTGGTGGCCAGGGTGGTAGGGGTAGGATGTTAGGCCACAAGAAAAGTACTGTGGCCCACTGACAGAAGACTCCAAAGACTCTAGATTTTAGGTAGTAAGCAGGGGCTATAAGGTGTTAGAATAGAGAACCTTGTACAGCAAGATCCTAAAGGCATAGCTATGTTACAACTTTGTAAAATAATTTGTTAATAACAGTGACTGAATCAAAGAATTTGTTACTCTGTCAAATAAGACAGGAATTGTCAAAGGATGTGTTCTATCCAAAGTAAAGATACATTTCAATTACCTGAAAAATTCGCATTAGAAAGCATCAGGATGATATTGTATAAAGGGATAATGCAGGCCAGGCATGGTGGCTCACGCCTGTAATCCCAGCACTTTGGGAGGCCGAGGTGGGTGGATCACGAGGTCAGGAGTTCAAGACCAGCCTGGCCAACATGGTGAAACCTCGTCTCTACTAAAAATACAAAAATTAGCCAGGCGTGGTGGTGCACACCTGTAGTCCCAGCTGCTTAGGAGGCTAAGGCAGAATTGCTTGAACCCAGAAGGTGGAGTTTGCAGTGAGCTGAGATAACGCCACTGCACTCCAGCCTGGGCGACAGAGCAAGACTATCTCAAAAAAAAAGGGTAATGCAATTAGAAAACTTCATTGTGTTTTTCAATTTTTAATATAGTTTGGTTCTTATACTTCTAGGAATTTCAGCCACATGAGCAAGACAATCATAAAGAAAAAGGGATAAATCATCTTGAAAATTGACAGCTGTTGGTGTAGTAAGTTAGGAAAGTTGAAGCAGTGCTAAAAGCAACACTAATGGGGTGTGGTTTACAATGCCATTGGTAATGACAACTTGAAGATAGAAAAAATATACAGTATCATTTGTTTATTTTTTAATTAAAAGTTCAGATGCTTAATGATAGGGGTGCAGAGACTTCAAGTGTCGCAGCAAATTTGAAATACTTTATTCCTTTGTGAATCTGAATAATATATTGCTATATTTACTGCCTGAACAGTAATGCCTGCTTAATATACACACAAGCAACTTGTAATTCGGTAGCAGGACTTTTAAGGCATCTATTTTCCATTCTTTTAAGATTGACTGATTAGCATAAACTTTGGTCTCTGTTACTCTTAGTCACAGGTGGCAATGAAATAATTTATTTTTGGATACCTGAGAGTAATCTCAAGTAGAAATAGTGGAAGGAAGGGAGGGAGGGAAGGAAGAGCATAAAGGCCTATTTGTAGTGCAGAGGGTTGATCTCCCTGGTTAATAGCTAAGCACTGTGCCAAGAGACATCAACGGAGAGTCTTGACGATTTCAGGCTGGATTCCTGGTTCAGCCACTTAGTAGGCACACAACCGTGGGAAGTTATTGAACCTTTCAGCACCTCTCTTTTTCTACTTCATAGAATAAAAGAGCAATGCTTATTAATGTTAAGCATTATGAATAATACATAGGTCTGTTAAGATCAAATAAGAAAACTATTGAGTAACACATAGTTGTGTTTAATACATTAAGTTTAATAAGTTAACCCAAAAGGCAGAGGGTGTCTTAGTCCATTCGGGCTGCTATAACAAGATACACTAGACTAGGTAGCATATAAACAACAGAAATTTATTTCTCACTTCCGAAGCCAGGAAGCCCAAGGTCAAGATGCTGGCAGATTCAGTGTTCATTCACTGGTTCATAGATGGTGACCTCTAGCTGTGTCTTCACATGGTGAAAGGGACAAGACAATTTTCTGGGGCCTCTTTTGTAATGACACTAATCCCATTCATGAGAGCTCTACTATCATGATCTAATCATTTCTCAAAGGTTCCACCTCCTAATATCACTGGCAATATTATTGGTAATTGGGTTTCAACATGAATTTTTGAGAGGCACAACTGTTCAGACCATAGCAGGGGGCATGGAATAGTTCCCAGCTGGACCAATGCTGAAATGTCTTGAAAATGGGCAACAATACATCAAAAAGTTAATTCTCAAATCCCATTTTAAAAATGAAATTTCAGTGGGAATTTCCAAATTCAAACGTATTTTTCTCAAACTGTGAGCTACTTTGCCATACTCTACCTCAAAATTTTATGACAGTCTTTTTCCAATTCTAAGAAAAATTAAAGGCTTAAATCTTCCTTTTTTTTTTTTTTTTCCTTGAGACAAGGTCTCATTCTGTCACCCAGGCACACACCACCATGCCCAGTGGTTCTTGAACTCCTGGGATCAAGCGATCCACCCGCCTCTGCCTCACAACGTGCTGGAATTACGAGCATGAGTCACCGCGCCTGGCCTATTTCCTAATTTTTAAATATTAATTACAATTATTGTTTGCCTACCTCAAAGTGATAGCAGACAAGCAAACCAGTGAACAAGAAGCAAACCAATTACTGAAAAACAAACAGCTGCTCATACGTTGTTCACTAACTTTTGTGGGTATATGTGTGGATTATTTTCTATATCTAAAAGCATTCTCTATATTTAGAAATATATTTGTTAAATAAACCCAGGCATACAGGACAAAAGTACCCCTCTTTTCAGCTACCTACCAAATTACAGCCACAAAAAGAAAACATGCAATTTGGTGTTCAAAAGTTTCTTAGACAACTTCCTCTCAGACTTGGTTCAGAAAAGGATAATAAGATGCTCTACTTTGCTTTTTAGATTCTTTGTGAAATAAGATAGGCTATAGAATAAATGTCTAAACTTATAATGCCCTGCAAGGCTGAAGCATCTCTGTTGGCTGTAGCTTCAGTTGTCCATTTGTCCAGTTACAGCCTTCTTGCTCGTTTAACTCCTACCTTTGCTTCAGATCCTGTTCTTAACTGAGTGCTCTCCTCAGCTCACCTTTGTTGGAGATGCTTTTTCCAATTAATACACTTATTGAGCACTTATTGTGTGCCAGATTCAGGCACAAGGGACGCCGTTTTTCTTTTCTATGCTAACTCTGCCTTCTTGCATCCCAACCTCAGCTGGATTTCTGGAGTTCCTTGAGATCCATTTGCCCTATGCCTAGGAATGGGCAGGTCAGCAGTTGCAGAGATACTGGAGTCCATTCAGACCATATCTATGGGGAGGAGCCCAGGCTCAGGTAATCTGAAGCAAGTTAAGATAACAGGTTTCAAGTCAGGGTCAGGGACTAAGAAATCAGATGTGAGTGTTAAGATCAGACAAAAGCAAATTACAGGGAAGAGGAGGAAATTAAACGAGCAGTTGTCATAAACGCCAGTTTGTCTTTGAATCATGTCTTTCTAGATGGTTGGCTTGGTTCAAATTTTGTTATTTATTATCCTGCTATGAAGTGTGGTTTCATAAATATTTTATGTATAGTAGTAGTATTTTTTAGATGTTTAGATGTGGAACCATAATAAAGTTATATTTTCTGCTGGTAAAATTGTTCCTTGCTTGTATAATGTTATGCTGGAATTAAACACATCAGTAATTCATGGTGCTATGTAAAGGGTATTATGGCTTCCAAGTATTTGGTCACCTGAACAAATTTGAAAATCACTGTTGAGCGCCGGGCACAGTGGCTCACGCTTGTAATCCCAGCACTGTGGGAGGCCAAGGCGGGTGGATCACAAGGTCAGAAGATCGAGACCATCCTGGCTAACACAGTGAAACCCCTTCTGTACTAAAAATACATAAAATTTTCCAGGCGTGCTGGCGGGCACCTGTAGTCCCACTTACTCAGGAGGCTGAGGCAGGAGAATGGCATGAACCCAGGAGGCAGAGCTTGCAGTGAGCCGAGATCGCGCCAGCCTGGGAGACAGCGAGACTCTGTCTCAAAAAAAAAAAAAAAAAAAGAAAGAAAGAGAAAAGAAAATCACTGTTGAGGAAAATAATCTAATGGCAAACAATAAGCTAGCTGAAAAAAAGATTCCAACCCAATTCAGTAATACTGTAAACGGTTACCACTTTAATGTAACTATTTTATGTTTTTGCAGCTCTTTACGTTAGCTTATTCTTTGTCAAGTATATGTATACATGAAATATATGTGTGTACATGTTAGGTGGCACATCATATATGTTTAGAATTTATAAGTCAGAATTACATTTATGTTACTATGGTTTGGCATTGTAGTTGCTTATTTTCACTGTCCTTAATTATGTGGACAGACATGAAATTATTAGAAAATTAAACCCTATTCTGATTATCATTTATAACTTTATTTACATTTCTTTTTCTTTTCTTTTCTATTTTTTTTTTTTTTTTTTGAGATGGAGTCTTGCTCTGTTTTCCAGACTGGAGTGCAGTGGCACGATCTTGACTCACTGCAACCTCTGCCTCCTGGGGTTGCAGTTCAAGCGATTCTTCTGTCTTAGCCTCCCAAGTAGCTGAGACTACAGGTACCCAGATAATTTTTGTATTTTTAGTAGAGACAGGGTTTTACCATTTTGGCCAGGCTGGTTTAGAACTCCTGACCTCATGATCTGCCCACCTTGGCCTCCCCAAGTGCTAGGATTACAGGTGTGAGCCACCGTGCTTGGCCTAAATTTTCGTTTTTATGGAGTAGGTTATGACTAGAACAGAGTTTTGGGTTCTATAGAAAAAAACTCATTTCTCCTTGTTTTGCTCTGTTTTTCACAATATTGTGGATGCCAATTTGAACTAAAAGTCTATGTAAATATGTCCACCAATTTGATAAATATGTCCACCAATTTGATAAGTGGCTGGAAGTACTTTTATTCTTGTCTCCAATTGTAAATGTAAACATGGACCTAAAGAAAAAAAAGGGCAAAGCTAGAGAACTTTTTAAATTGACCATTTTGGAGATATGAGTAGTAGTCTATATTTTTAGGAAAAGTATTACCTTGTTTTAAAATGTTTTTAAATATTAATTTTTATTAAACCATTGTTGGTTTGAATCCATGGTTTTGACAATTCTCTAAAGAATTAGTGCTATGTGAAAAGAGATGATAATCACCAGAGATTATATTCAGAAAATATTTGTCTTCAGTTTATATATATTGTTCTAATAGAAATATTGATCAGATTTATTATTTAAATATTTATGTCTCTTACTAAGAAAAATATAAGATGTCATTTAACTCTAGCATTGTTCAGAATACTTCCAAAATAGTTTTTTTTTTAATCAAATAACTCTCCTGCTTGAGTGTTTTTGTGCCTGAAGTATAACTAGGTTTAAAATACACCCATTTTGTGAACCCAGAGGACATTGCTTTGTTCTTAAAAATCTATAACAATCAGTCAAAATTTAGACATACTTAGATATCAAACTGAGAGGTACAAATTCAGTTCAAATTCCAGTCATTCCCCTCAAACAGTAGAATATAAAAGCAATGATTGGTTCTCATTATTATGAATACAAGAGTTCTATGGTCTGAATGTTTGCATCCCTCCAAAATTTGTATGTTGAAACCTAATCTCCAATATCATAGTATTAAGAGGTTGGGTCTTTGGTATCGGATTAGGTCCTGAGATCAGAGCCCTCATAAATGAGATTAGTGCACTTGTAAAGAGGCCCCAAAGAGTCAGCTAGCTCTTTCCACCATGTGAGGAAGCAGAGAGAAGGTGCCATCTGTAAACCAGAGAATGAGCCTTCAGGAGACACCAAGTCTGTGGGCACCTTGATCTTGGACTTCACAGCCTGTAGAGCTGTGAGAAATAAATTTGTTGCTTTTTAGTTGCTCAGTTAATTGTATTTTTGTTATGGCTGCCCGAATGTACTAAAACAAGGAGTAACAGTCAAAATATTTAATAAGGGACACAGCACAGCATTCATCAGTCAGAAGGGGTGCTGGACATAATAATGGAGGAAGGTCCTAGAGCAATTTCCTTCCCCTCCCCTTAGTTGCTGGGTTCTGGGGAGGTCATCGGGTGTTAGTACGGCAATCAGGAACTAGAAATTTCTTGTATAGAATTACCTCCTTGTATGGAATTATCTCAATATTTTATTCTATTTATTTATTTATTTATTTATTTATTTATTTTTTTTTTGAGACGGAGTCTCGCTCTGTCGCCCAGGCTGGAGTGCAGTGGCTGGATCTCAGCTCACTGCAAGCTCCGCCTCCCGGGTTTACGCCATTCTCCTGCCTCAGCCTCCCGAGTAGCTGGGACTACAGGCGCCCACCACCCCACCCAGCTAGTTTTTTGTATTTTTTAGTAGAGGCGGGGTTTCACTGTGTTAGCCAGGATGGTCTCGATCTCCTGACCTCGTGATCCACCCATCTCGGCCTCCCAAAGTGCTGGGATTACAGGCTTGAGCCACCGCGCCCAGCCTATCTCAATATTTTAATAACCAACCAGTGTGGTTATACTGGTGTCCCAGAATGTGCACCCTGAGTAGGGGTGTTATTCTCTGCCCATGCTTAAGAATTCCAGTATGTGGGTTGAAAAACCCAATCCCACAACCATTCTTTTAATTATTAAGATAATAAAAAGGCCCATGCAGTTACATAAAGATTTTGCTGAGACACATGAAAATCAAGGGAAAATGCAAGTGGTAAAGTCATTTCACTTCAGGATACTTAAGACTGACTCAAAAATTCCTGTAAAATATATGTAAGATGCAGCTTCAGTGGATTATGATACCTCAAACCATCTTAAAAGGCAAATCAAAGAAAGGGAAACGATTACAGCTAGTTTGTTACGTCAACAAATGTGATTACTTCCTAAACTGTCTTTTCAGTGATTTTTCAAAAATATCTGTTAACTGTATTTATTGAATATAAGACACAATTGATTATTTCATATGCCACTAAAAAACTCTGCCAATTACACTATAATCCACTACTTTAATATCATTTAAAAGCTTTTTTAAACTTATTAAAGAGCTGTTAGACTTATTGGTATATTTTATCATATATAATTCTTTCTACATTAGAAATACAAGTGAAATATATTACCCAAAGCAATCTATGGATTCAATGTAACCTCTATCAAAACACCAATGACATTCTTCACAGAAATAGAAAAAAACAATACTGAGATTTGTATGGAACCACAAAAGACCCTGAATAGCCAAAGCAATTTGAACAAAAAGAACAAAACTGGGAGGCATCACACTACCAGATGTTGAAATATATTACAAAGCTATAGTACCCCAAACAGAAAGATACTGGCCTAAAAACAGTCTATGCAGATGAATGGAACAGAATAGAGAACCCAGAAATAAATCCACATATTCACAGCCAACTAATTTTCAACAAAGGCTCCAATAACATTTAACTGGAGGCCAGGTGTGGTGGCTCATGCCCATAATCCCAGCACTTTCAGAGCCTGCAGTGGGAAGATCACTTGAGGCCAGGAGTTCAAGAACATAAAATGGGGAAAGGACAGTCTCTTTGACAAGTGGTACTGGGAAAACTATCCATATGAAGAAGAATAAAACTAGACCCCTATCTCTTACCATGTACAAAAATCAACTCAAAATGGATTAAAGAATTAAAGGTAAGACCCAAAACTGTGAAATCACTAGAAGAAAACATGGGGGAAACACATCAAGCCATTGGTCTAGGCAAAGATTTTTTCGATAAGACCTCAAAAACACAGTTAACAAAAGCAAAAATAGACAAATGGGATTATATTAAACTAAAATGCTTCTGCAGAGCAAAGGAAAACAATTAACAGAGTGAAGAGACAACCTAAAAGATGGGAGAAAATATTTGCAAGCTATCCATGTAAGGGATTCATATCCAAAATGTATAAGGAACTCAACCAACAGCAAAAAAGCAAATAATTTGATTTAAAAATGGGCAAAATAATCTGAATCAACATTTCTCAAGAGAAGACATACAAATGGCCAACAGGTGTATGAAAAAATACTCAACATCGCTAATCATCAGGGAAATGCGAGTCAAAATGACAATGAGATATCATCTCATCCCAGTTAAAATGGCTATTATCAAAAAAACAAAAAATAACAAATGCTGACAAGGATGCAGAAAAAGAAGGCCTCTTATATACTGTTGGTGGGAATGCAAATTAGTACAGTCATTATAAAAAACAGTATGGAAGTTCCTCAAAAAACTAAAAATAGAAATAGCATTTAATTCAGCAATTCTACTACTGAGTATATATTCAAAGGAAAGGAAATCAGAATGTTGAAGAGATATTTGTACTCCCATGTTTATTGCAGGACTGTTTACAATAGCAAAAATATGGAATCAACCAAAGTGCCCATCAGTGGACAAATGGATAAAGAAAATGTGGTGTATATACACAATGGAATATTATTTAGCTGTAATAAAATGATTTGTAATTTTTGACAACATGGATGATCCTGGAGGATATTATGGTAAATGAAAGAAGCTAAGCACAGAAAAACACTGCACATTCTCACTCATATGTGGGAGTTTAAAAAGTTGATCTCATAGAATTAGAGAGTAGAATAGAAGTTACCAGAGGCTGGGAGGGGTAGAGGGTTGGGGGAGGGACAGAGAAGTTGGTTAATTGATACAAAATTAAAGTTAGATAAGAGTAATAAATTCTATAGCACAGCAGGGTGGCTATAATTAACAATAAATTATGGTATATTTTAAAATAGCTTGAAGAGAGGATTTTGAATGTTCACTACACAAATAAATGGTAAATATCTGCAGTGATGGATGTGTCAATTACCCTGATTTGATCATTACACAATACATACAATTATGTCCCAATTTAAAATATATACATATATAAATGAAATAGTTTCTTCACATCAGTGACTTTGTTTGTTTGTTTGTTTGTTTTTGAGACAGAGTTTCACTCTGTTGCCCAGAGTAGAGTGCAGTGGCATGATCTCAACTCACTGCAGCCTTGACCTCCTGGGCTCAAGTGATCTTCCCACCCTAGCCTCCTGAGTACCTGGGACTGTAGGTGCACAACACCATGCCTAGTTATTTTTAATTTTTTTGTAAAGACAGGGTTTCACCATGTTTTCCAGGCTGGTCTCAAACTCTTTGGTTCAAGTGATCCTCCTGCCTCAGCCTCTCAAAGTGTTGGGGTTATAGGTGTGAGCCACCATGCCCGGCCAGTGATAACCTTATCATGTTTTTGCCCACGAGTGATAGTTTTAAAACTAGGTTCACAATTTTTTTTTATACTCCTTCCTTCAATAAATGGAGCCTAATTCCTCTCCACTTGGGTGTGGCAGGGACTTAATGACTGGCTTCTAATGAATAGCATAAAGTGGATGTGACAGCTGTGATTTCAGGCACTAGGTCATAAAAAGTCACAGTGGCTTCCCTCTTAGTTGTTCTCTTGGATTGTTTGCTTCAAGGAGGCCAGACACTATGTCATACATAATCCTATCAAGAGGCCCAATATGGAGAGGAACTCAGATATCTGGGCAATAGCCACCTAAGTGAGCTTGGAAGTGGTCCTCCAGCCCAGTCAAGTATTCAGATGGCTGCAGCCCCAGCCAACATTTTGACTACATCTCATGAGATACCCTGAACTGGCAAACCCAACTAAGCTGGTCCTAGATTCTTGACCAACAGAAATGAATAAATGTTTGTTGTTTCAAACTGCTACATTTTGGGGTCATTTGTTATGCAATAATAGATAACTAACATACCATGAGTCAACAATTTTCGACCAATACCTTCTGTACCCTTAAAAGCATAAATGATGCAGCATTTCTTAAAAGGAGGCTCCATTATTATCTTTGAGAATTTTCTCTACACTAATGATATACATTCTGCAAGTTTTGCTGGAGATGTATGGGCAATAATAACTATAACAGACCTGCCTGTTGGCAGTATCTCACTTTCAAAGATGTTAAAATACGAGGGGAAAATGTGCATCATAGAATCAGTGAAAGACATTTTAGGTCATGTTTATTACATCCCTTCTGCCTCCATCAACTCCTTTCCTTCCCTAAGAACTTGATCTTGTCCGTTTCAGGACAAACCTGAGGTTTGTAGGGGGTTACTGTATTCACATCCTCCACTTTACATGCACTGCACAGGGCTTGTATGGTTATGGGGGGAGAAACTGTTGGTGTGAACTGAGAGAATGCTTTGTTAACTCAAACATTTCCCAGCCCAAGCCACCTTTGCTATGAGTGTCACAAAGGGGAATACCTTCTTTGTGGGGTCCTGAAATTGCTGGGTAAGTGGTGATGGTGGTTGTTGGGGAAGGAGCTTATGATGCTGGTGGAATTTTGGGTGTTAAAGAGGGCATATTAATCTTTAAAGAACTGGGAATCTTTCAGTTACATGTAATAGTCTATATCTTGCAACAATTCATTACCAGCATATTAGGTAATGCATATATATGTGTGTGTGTGTGTGTGTGTGTGTGTGTGTATATATATATATATAGAGAGAGAGAGAGAGAGAGAGAAGTAAGAATGCAAACAATCAGCAGTGTCACACACAACGGGTGCATAAAGTAAATATAAAATAAAGACAGAGATTTACCTGACCTAACCACACTGATATCCTCCTTTAATCCTTCTCCAATAAGTAAGATATCACATATGGAAAGACTTTTAAACTATTAAGCACCAGACAAATGTACACTTTAATTATATACGTGTGCTGCCTCCATGCTGAGAGGAGTTGCAGATCCTCATTTAATTCCCACCTGTGCCTGACTTTGAGTACTTTGTCTGAGCTTTCTCTTCATTTCTGATTTCTAGGAAAGGTATAAGGAACAGAAATAGAAATAATGATGTTTAATACGATTTAGAAGAAGTTCAGAGATAATTGTGCTTATACCCCCTACAACTGAATTCTCTTTCATATTCTTTGGATGAATTTATTTGATCCCTAAATCTTCTTCCTTCTCTGGAGCTAATACTCCTAAAATAAAGCTTCTTTCCTGTTCTGATCACCTGTAATTTAAATCTCGTTTTACAGATTGATCCTTCCCCTTTTTTCCTTCAGGGACTCTAACTCTTTCCCTGACTGGAATTTCTTGGGTCACAGAAGTCCCTCCCTCCTTAACATCTTTGTAGTGCTTCTTTCAATTCAACAAATATATGAACAACAGTATTGCTAGAGGGCCTAGGTTAGATGCTGCAAGGGATTTAACAAAATGACCTAGTCCCTGATAGTGCCTGCCTTCAAAGGGCTTGGATACTTACAAGGAAAACTAAGAAAACTATACAATTATGTATAATGTAGGATAATGTGTATTATATTGGTAAAGAAAAAGAAGACAAGTACTAGATGAGGACTTCCCCTCCTGAGATTCTTGTGGTTGTTTCCTTTCTTGATCGTTTACCTTATTTATTTATGTATTTTTAAGACAGGCTCTTGTTCTGTCACCCAAGCGGGAATGCAGTGGTGCCATCATGGCTCACTGCAGCCTTGACCTCCCGGGCTCGGCTGATTCTCCCACCTCAGCCTCCCCAGTAGCTGGGACTACAGGTGCATGTCGCCATGCCTATCTAAGTTTTAAATTTTTTTTTGTAGAAATGGGGCTTTGCCATGTTGCTCAGACTGGTCTTGAACTCCTGGGCTCAAGCGATCCACCTGCCTCAGCCTCCCAAAGTGCTGGGACTACAGGCCTGAGCCACTGTGCCTGGCCTTGATTGCTTGCTTTTGACAGTTTCAGTACACCACAGTTTTTTTCTCTGTAAATATTGCAACATTATTCTTTCTTATAAATTCGTCAGTTTTTCTTTACTATTTTTCCTCCTTTAACTCTTAAATTCATGTTATATTATACAGAGATGCTTCAGTTTGTTTTGTTTTGTTTGTTTGTTTACTTTGAGACAGAGCCTAGCTGTCGCCCAGGCTGGAGTGCAGTGGCACAATCTCGGCTCACTGCAACCTCTGCCTCCCGAGTTCAAACAATTCTCCTGCTTCAGCCTTCCGAGTAGCTGGGATTACAGGCGCACACCACCACACCCAGCTAATTTTTTTGTATTTTTAGTAGAGATGGTTTTTGCCATGTTGGCCAGTCTGGTCTCGAACTCCTGATCTCAGGTCATCCACCATCTCGTCCTCTCAAAATGCTGGGATTACAGGCATGAGCCACTATGCTCGGCTGTTTTTGTTTTTTTAATTATTCTATCAAAACCAGCAGTGGTAAGACCATATCACTTTAGTTTTATTTCTACTTTGAATGGTCTTTACCTTATGAGTTGACATTCCTGCCTGTGATCTGCGTGCATCTTCTGTTGGTGGATAATCCTTCTCTCCCTCCACCCTTGTCCACGTTATGTATCTGATGACCTAAACAACAGCTCCCTGTTATATTTGTCCTTCACCTACTTATTTCTGTCTCTAAACCAGATATTAAAATTCCTCAAGTCACATGGTTTTCTCAATTTTACCTTGTTTTTCTTTTTCTCTTTGCAGAACCTTAAGTTGACCTCAGTCAGGGGCTTCTGCTAGAATAAAGTTCAACATTTAGCCATATTTAAAAAAAATAGTAATAAAGTATTCATCATTTATGGGAAATCACGTTAGTGTAAAGTGGTATTTCCAATGATGTTATATATGTAGCAGTGGCATCTGAGACAAAAACACCTTCATACCTCTCTTGATTGACTACCAAATGAATGCTTTTTCCCCTTCCCTCACAAAGAGAACCCGGATTTTCCTCAGGCTCCTCTTAGTGGCCGTATTCTTAGGAGGTGGCTGGAGATGAATCTTGAACTTGAGAGTGATGATTTAGGATATCTGGTGGAAGAAATTTCTAAGCAGCAAAGCATTCAAAATGTGGTCTGTTTTTGAACAGCAAAAAAGAGATGGTCTGAAACCGGAACTTAGATTTTAAAGGGAAACAGCATAAAAGTTTGGAAAATTTGCAACCTGACCATGTGGTAGAAAAGAAAAACTCATTTTCTGGGGAGGAATTCAAGTGGTTACAGAAATTTGCATAAGTAAAGAGGGGCCAAAGGTTAATAGCCAAGAGAATGGGGAAAATGCCTTAAAGACATTTCAGAGACCTTCACAGCAGCCCCTTCCATCACAGGCCTAGAGGCCTAGGAGGGAAGAATGGTTTTGTGGGCTGGACCCAAGGCCCTGCTGCCTTGTGCAAACTTGGGACACTGCTCCCTGTATCCCAGCCACTCCAGCTCCATCTGTAGCTAAGAGTACCCCAGATATGCCTCAGGCTGCTGCTCCGGAGGGTGCAATAAGCCTTGATAGCTTCCATGTGGTTTTAAGCGTGCAGGTGCACAGAGGGCAAGAATTCAGGCTTCGGAGCCTCTGTCTAGATTTCAGAAGATGTATGGAAACACCTGGATGTCCAGGCAAAAGTGTGCTGTAGGGGCAGAGCTCTACTGGAGAGCTCCTACTAGGGCAGTTTGGAGGGCAATGTGTGTGTTGGAGAGCCCCCACAGAGTCTCCACTGGGGTCCTGCCTAGTAGAGCTGTAAGAAGAGAACCACTGTCCTCCAGATCCCGAAATGGTAGATCCACCATTGACTTGCACTGTGTGCCTAGAAAAGCTGCATGCACTTAGTGCCACCCCATGAATGCAGCAAAGGGGTCTGTATGCTGCAGAGCAACGGGGAAGGAGCTTCCCAAGGCCTTGGGAGCCTACCACTTGCATCATTATTACCCGGATGTGAGACATGGAGTCAAAGGAGATGATTTTGGAGCTTTAATATTTAATGACAGCCCTGCTGGGTTTCAGACTTGCATGGGGCCTGTAGTCTCTTTGTTTTTGGCCAATTTCTCTTTTTTGGAATGGGAGTATTTAGCTAATGCCTGTACCCAAATTGTATCTTGGAAGTAACAACTGGTTTTGATTTTACAAGCTCATAGGTGGAAGGGACTTGCCTTGTTTCAGATGAGACTTTGGACTGTGGACTTTTAAGTTAATGCTGGCATGAGTTAAGACTTTGGGGGTCTATTGGGAAGGCATGATTGTATTTTGAAATGTTAGAAGGATGTAAGATTTGAGAGGGATCAGGGGAAAAATGATATGGTTTGGATTTGTGTCCCTACCCAAATCTTATATCAAATTGTGATCCCTAATGTTGGCAGAGGGGCCTGATGGGAGGTGATTGGACCATGGGGGCAGATTTCCCCCTTGCTGTTCTCATGATAGTGAGTTCTCATCAGATCTGTTGTTTAAAAGTGTGTGGCACTTCCCCCTGCATGCTATTCTTCCTGCTCCAGCCCTGTAGAACATGCTGGCTTCCCCTTCACCCTCCACCATGATTGTAAGTTTCCTGAGGCCTCCCAGCCATGCTTCCTGTATAGCCTGCAGAACTGTGAGCCAATTATACCTCTTTTCTTTATAAATCACAGGTCGTTCTTTATAGCAGTGTGAGAACGGACTAATACATTGCCCTTTTCCTTTCTCCTCAGGGCAGTCTTTTCCCTTTCAGTTATTCAGAACCTTCCTATTCTTTTAAAATTCTCTGCCCATCAAATTTTAGAGTTGTGAGATTGGATTATTCATCCTTATAGAATAATAGGAGACTGGAAATAATTATGTATTGTTATTTATTAATCTGGTACTGAAAGCTAAGTATGAATTCATCCTTGGGGTGTTCAGCATGAATACTATTTTCCCAAACAAGAGATTGCATATTTACCATACGTTAGATGAGTTATTTAATCTGAGTGTCAGCTGCCTCATATGTTAAATGGAGATAATAACTGCAATATCTCTAGAGTCACTGTGAGAATTACGTGAGAAAAGTCATATAATCACACAAACTTGTAGTCATCCCCAGACCCCTGGCCACTCCTTCATAGAGCTCTTGGCACACTATCACTCTGTCCAACACCACTTCTGTAACAATTTTTAGTGCTTTCAATAGCCATAGAGATGATTCTTCTAAAGCCTTAATTATGTGACCTCTTCTCTTACAGTGATCCTCAAGTTCATCCTACCTCAGCTACTGACCCCACTGGTCTTACCCTAGACCTCTTCATTTCCAATAACTGTAAGTAAGTACCCCCATTACATTAATTCACTTCTAACCATTATATTATTGTTGCTACCTCCTATCTTTCTAGCTCACTTATTCAACTACTCACACTTCAAAAATCTTTGACCCCATCTGGTTGAGCAATCCATTGATGTCATTGCCTTTTTATTGCCTCTCAATTTCTTCATGTCTTCACTTCCCTCCTTACCCAGTTTAGCTATTATAGTAAAATATTAATGAGTCACTTTTATATCCCCTGAATTCTCCTGCCCTAATGTCTCTCAATCACACTATCCTGGCAAAATCCAAACCAGTCATGGTTAAATCCAGCCAACATAGCTCAAATAACCATGCAGTTGAATAAGGCTGGAGGAAGAAAACATCCAAATCCATGATAATTACACTCAAGTGGGCCTTTATTGCTGCTCTGCAAATATACTATATTCCATAGTTTATTCACTTTTCCAGTCTCCTGAACACTTCCTCCCTATTTTGCATTCTTAGTTGATACTCTGCTTTTATTTCATTAGAAAATAGACACAATCAAGGCCAGCATGGTGGCTCACAAATCCCAGCATTTTGGGAGGCTGAGGTGGAGGATCACTTAAAGCATGAGTCTAGGAGTTCTAGACCAGCCTGGGCAATAGGGTAAAACCCCATCTGTATCAATAAAAGAAAAAAAAGAAGTTGAAAATAGACATAAGTAGAAGAGAACCTCCACAAACTCCCATCCCCACTTTTATCAAGCTACCTGTATCTTACTCTGCCTTTCCTACCGCTTCTGTGGATGAAATCTGTGTTTCTAAAGGTTAATCTCTATTTAAGGCTAGATTGCATCCTTTTCTTACCTACTCAAAGATAGCAATTCCTTCCTTTTCTCTCCAGCATCAGCAACTTTTCCCTCTCTATTGAATCACTTTCATCAGAAAAAGAAAACGCAGAGATACATTTTAAAAATAAGAAAATCCCTATAAAAAGAAAACTGTTTTGTTTCTAGACCTACTTTCTACTCCATTTCTCTGTTCCTTCTAGAAAGAGTTTTCCACATTTACTCTCTCTAAATTTTCTTCTTCCATTCTCTCTTAAACTTATTCCAACCAGACTTTTGACCCTACTGCTCCATTGACAGACTTATTTTCAAAGTCGTGAGTGACTGCTCCGTGTGATGAGGTCCAACAGTTCATTCAAGTCTTCATCTTACTTGACCCCTCAGCATTTGCACAGTTGGCTACTTCCTTTTTCTGGAAGTCCTTTTTTTTTTCTGTTGGCGTCTAGAACTCTGCTTTCACTTGGTTCTCTTTGTGCATCATATGCTTTTTATTTCCCACTCTACCTCAGCTACTCATCGTCGTGGTCTTACCAGAGGCTTCTTCATTTCTGACAACTGTAAGTAACTACTCTGTTATTTCATTGCTAATCAATACACTCTCTCGCTGCTACCCCCTATCTTTACCAGTTTTCTTTTCAGCATTCTTTACTGGTGCCTCCTCAGCCTCAGGGTTTGGTCTTTATACAACCTTAGGTAACCTCATCTAGTCTCATAACTTCAAATATAATTTCTGTGCTGATGATTTCCAAATTTATTTATCTAGGTTGAACCTCTTTCCTGAACCTCTACTATAAATCCATTTGTCATTTCACTATCTCCATGTGAATGTTTAATAGACACCTTACATTTAACATACCCAAAGCCAATTCTTTATTTCCTTCCTCAAATCTATTTTATTCTGCAGGTTTCCTTATCTCAGCATTTTTTTTTTCAAGACAGGGTCTCACTCTGTTGCCCAGGCTGGAATACAGTGTTGTGAGTGTGGCTTCCTGCAGCCTCAACATCCTGGGCTCAAGCAATTCTCCTGCTTCAACCTCCTGAGTAACTGGAAGTACAAGGGCATGGCACCATGCTCAGGTAATCTTTTTAAAACTTATTTTTACTAGAGATGGGATTTCACTATGTCTCCCAGGTGGTTCTCAAACTCCTGGCCTCAAGCAATCCTCCTGCCTCAGCCTGCCAAAGAGCTAGGATTACAGGCATGAGCACTGCACCCAGCCTCTCATCACATTTTAAAGCTATCCTTTACTTTATCAGAAAAAAATTATATTAATTCATACTCATTACTTTGTATGTATCTTATATTCAAATCATTAACAACTCCTTGTGGCTTCACTTTAAAAACATATTCAGAATCTAACCATATCTCATAACTTCTCTCTCCCTTTTTAAAAAAAATTCCAACTTTAAGTTCATTGGTACATGTGTAGCATGTGCAGGTTTGTTACACAGTTAAATGTGTGCCATGGTGCTTTGCTGCACAGATCATCCCATCGCCCAGGTATTAAGTCCAGCATCCATTAGCTATTCTTCCTGATGCTCTCCCTCCTCCCACAGCCCACCCTCTGATAGGCCCCAGTATGTGTCATTCCCTAAGTGTGTTCAGGTATTCTTATAATTCAGCTCCCACTTGTAAGTGAGGATGCAGTATTTGGTTTTCTGTTCCTGCATTAGTTTGCTAAGGATAATGGCATCCAACTCTATCCATGTCCCTGCAAAGGACATGATCTCATTCCTTTTTATGGCTGCATAGTATTCCATGGTGTATATGTACCATATTTTCTTTATCCAGTCTATCATTGATAGGCATTTATGTTGATTTCATGTCTTTGATGTTGTGAACAGTGCTGCAATGAACATATGAACATACACTTGCATGTATAATAGAATGATTTATATTCCTTTGGGCATTTACCCAGTAATACGATTGCTGGGTCAAATGGTATTTCTGCCTCTAGGTCTTTGAGGAATTGCCACACTGTCTCTCACAATGGTTGAACTAATTTACTCTCCCACCAACAGTCTGCAGAGCATTCCTTTTTCTCCACAATCTCACCAGCATCTGTTGTTTTCTGACTTTTTAATAATAGCCATTCTGACTTATGTGAGATAGTATCTCATTGTGGTTTTGATTTGCATTTCTCTAATTATCAGTGATGTTGAGGTTTTTTTCATATGTTTGTTGGCTGCCTGTATGTCTTCTTTTGAGAAGTGTATGTTCTTGTCCTTTGGCCACTTTTTAATGGGGTTGTTTGTTTTTTTCTTGTAAATTTATTTAAGTTCTTTATAGATGCTAGGTATTAGACCTTCGTCAGATGGATAGATTGCAAAAATTTTCTCCCATTCTGTAGGTTGTCTGTTTACTCTGAGGATAGTTTCTTTTGCTGTGCAGAAGCTCTTTAGTTTAATTAGATTTAATTTGTCTATTTTTGCTTTTGTTGCAATTGCTTTTGGTGTCTTCATCATGAAATCTTTCCCTGTGCCTATATCGTGAATGGTATTGCCTAGATTTTCTTCTGAGTTTTGTTTATAATTTTGCATTTTGCATTTAAATCTTTAATCCATGTTGAGTTGATTTTTGTATATGGTATAATGAAGGGGTCCTGTTTCAATTTTCTGCATATGGCTAGCCAGTTAATTCTCCCAGCACCATTCACAAAATAGGGAATCCTTTCCCTATTGCTTGTTTTTGACAGATTTGTCGAAAATCAGCTGGTTGTAAGTGTGTGCTCTTATTTCTGGGTTCTCTATTCTGTTCCATTGGTCTTTGTGTCTGTTCCTGTACCAGTACCTGTTTTGGTTGCTGTTTTGGTTACTGTAGCCCTGTAGTATAGTTTGAAGTTAGGTAGTGTGATGCCTCCAGCTTTGCTTGTTTGTTTGTTTTTTGTTTTTTTGCTTAGGATTGTCTTGGATATTCAGGCTCCTTTTTGGTTTCATAAGAATTTTAAAATATTTTGTTTTCAGTTCTGTGAAGAATGTCAATGGTAGTTTAATGGGAATAGCATTGAATCTATAAATTGTTTTTGGCAGTGTGGTCATTTTCACGGTATTGATTCTTTCCATCCATAAGCATGAAATGCTTTTCCATTTGTTTGTGTCATCTCTGATTTCTTTGATCAGTGATTTATAGATCTCCTTGAAGAGGTCCATCATGTCCCTTGTTAGCTGTATTCCTAGGTATTTTGTTATCTTTGCAGCAATTGTGAATGGGAGTTCATCCACGGTTTGGCTCTCAGCTTGCCTATTATTGGTGTATAGGAATGTTAGTGATCTCTGCACATTGATTTTGTATCCTGAGACTTTGTTGAAGTTGCTTATCTGCTTAAGAAGCTTTTGGGCTGAGACAATGGATTTTTCTAGATATTGGATCATGTCATCTGCAAACAAAGATAGTTTGACTTCCTCTTTTCCTATTTGAATACCTTTATTTCTTTCTTTTGCTTGATTGCCCTGGGCAGAACTTCCAATACTATGTTGAATAGGAGCAGTGAGAGAGGGCAAACTTGTCTTGTGCCAGTTTTCAAGGGGAATGCTTCCAGTTTTTGCCCATTTAGTATGATATTGGCTGTGGGTTTGTCATAAATGGCTCTTATTATTTTGAGGCATGTTCCTTCAATACCCAGTTTACTGAGAGTTTTTAACATGAAGGGGTGTTGAATTTTATTGAAGGTCTTTTCTGCATTTATTCAGATAATCACATGCTTTTTATCTTCAGTTCTCTTTATGTGATGAATCACATTTATTGATTTGCATACGTTGAACCAGACTTACATCACAGGGATGAAGTCTACTTGATCATGGTGGATAAGCTTTTTGATGTGCTGCTGGATTTGGTTTGCAGTATTTTGTTAAGGATTTTTTTCATTAATGTTCATCAAGGAATTGGCCTAAAGTTTTCTTTTTTTGTTGTATCTCTGACAGGTTTTAGCATCAGGATAATGCTGGCCTCATAGAATGAGTTAGGGAGGAGTCCCTCCTTTTCAATTTTTTGGAATGATTTCAGTAGAAATGGTACCAGCTCTTCTTTCTACCTCTGGTAGAATCCAGCTGTGAATCCATCTGGTCCTGAGCTTTTTTTGGTTGGTAGTCTATTTATTACTGACTCAGTTGTAGAACTTATTATTAGTCTATCAGGGGGAGCAATTTAGTCTTTCTTCTAGATTTTCTAGTTTATGTGCATAGAGGTGTTTATAGTATTCTCTGATGGTTGTGTGTATTTCTGTGTGGTCAGTGATGATATTCCCCTTATCATTTCTGATTATGTTTATCTGAATCTTCTCTCTTTTCTTATTAGACTATCTAACAGTCTATTTTATTATTATTTTTTCAATAAAAAAACAGCTTCTGGATTCATTGATTTTTTTGAAGGGTTTTTCAGGCCTCTGTCTCCACGGTTCAGCTCCAATCTTAGTTATTTCTTGTCTTCTGCTAGCTTTGGGGTTTGTTTGCTCTTGGTTCTCTAGTTCTTTTAGTTGTGATGTTAGGTTGTTAAGTTGAGAACTTTCTAGCTTTTTGATGTGGGCATTTAGTGCTGTAAATTTCTCTTAACACTGCTTTAGCTGTGTCCCAGAGATTCTGGTACCTTCTCTTTGTTCTCATTAGTTTCAAAGAGCTTCTTGATTTCTACCTCCATTTCATTATTTGTACCCAAGGATCAGTCAGGAGTGGATTGTTCAATTTCCATGTAGTTGTGCGGTTTTAAGTGAATTTCTTTTCTTTTTTCAGACAGAGTCTTGCTCTGTTGCCCAGGCTGGAGTGTAGTGGCACAATCTCTGCTCACTGCAACCTCTGCCTCCTGAGTTCAAGTGATTCCTCTGCCTCAGCCTCCTGAGTAGCGGGGATTATAGGCATGCACCACCATGCCTGGGTAATTTTTGTATTTTTATTACAGATGAGGTTTCGCCACGTTGGCCAGGCTGGTCTCGAACTCCTGGCGTCAAGTGATCCACCTGCCTTGGTCTCCCAAAGTGCTGGGATTAAAGGCATGAGTCACTGCCCTCAGCCTTGAGTGAATTTCTTAATCTTGAGTTCTAATTGGATTGTGCTGTGGTCCGAGAGACTGTTATTTCAGTCCTTTTGCATTTGCTGATGAGTGTTTTACTTCCTATTATGTGATCAATTTTAGAGTAAGTGCCATGTGGCAATGACAAGAATGTAAATTCTGTTGTTTTGGAGTGGAGAGTTCTGTAGATGTCTATCAGGTCACCTTGATCGAGAGCTGAAGTCAGGTCCTGAATATCTTTGTTAATTTTCTGTCTCAATGATCTGTCTAATATTGTCAGTGGGGTGTTAAAGTTTCCCACTACTATTGTGGGAGTTTAAGTCTCTTTGTAGGTCAAGAACTTGCTTTATGAATCTGGGTGCTCCTATATTGGGTGCATATATATTTAAGAGAGTTAGGTCTTCTTGTTGAATTGAATCCTTTACCATTATGTAATGCCCTTCTTTGTCTTTTTTAGTTTCTGTTGGTGTAAAGTCTGTTTTGTCAGAAACTAGGATTGAAACCCCTGCTTTTCTCTGCTTTCCACTTGCATGGTACATTTTACTCCATCCCTTTATTTTGAGCCTATGTGCATCTTTGCAGGTGAGATGGGTCTCTTGAAGACAGCATACTGATGGGTCCTGGTCCTTTATCTAGCTGGCAATTCTATGTCTTTTAATTGGGGCATTTAGCACATTTACATTTCAGGTTAGTATTGTTATGTATGGATTTGATCCTGTCATCATGATGCTAGCTGGCTATTTTGCAGGCTTATGTGGTCGCTTCATAGTGTCACTGGTCTGTGTATGTACTTCAGTGTGCTTTTGTCGTGGCTGGTAATGGTTTTTCTTACCATATTTAGTGTTTCCTTTAAGAGCTCTTGTAAGGGAGGTCTGGTGGTAACAAATTCCCTCAACATTTGCTTGTCTAAAAAGGATCTTGTTTCTCCTTTGCTTATGAAGCTTAGTTTGGCCAGATATAAAATTCTGGGTTGAAAGTACTTTTCTTTAAGAAGGTTTAATAGTGGCCCCAAATCTCTTCTGGTTTGTAGGGTTTCTACTGAGAGGTCTGCTGTTAGTCTGAAGGGCTTCCTTTTGTAGGTGACCTGGCGTTTCTCTCTGGCTGCCCTTAATATTTTTTTCTTGGAAGATTTGATGATTATGTGTCTTGGGGATGATCTTCTTGTGGAGTACCTTACTGCAGTTCTCTGGATTTCCTGAATTTGAACATTGGCCTGTCTTGCTAGGTTGGACCTCTTGGATGAGGTCCTAACATATGTTTTCCAATTTAGTTTTCCTCTATCTCCTTCAGGGACATCAATTAGTCATAGTCTCTTTATATAATCCTATATTTCTCAGAGGTTTTGTTCATTCCTTTTCATTCTTTTTTCTCTGTTCTTAATCTGCCTGTCTTATTTCAGAAAGATAGTCTTCAAGCTCTGAGATTCTTTCCTCTGCTTGGTCTACTCTGCTATTAATACTTGTGATTGCCTTTTGAAGTTCTTGTAGTGGGTTTTTCAGTTCTGTCAGGTTGGTCATGTTCCTCTCTAAACTGGTTGTTTTGACTGTCAGCTCCTGCATTGTTTTTTGTTTGTTTGTTTGTTTGTTTTGAGATAGAGTCTCACTGTATCATCCAGGCTGGAGTGCACTGGCATGATCTAGGCTCACTACAGTCTCTACCTCCCAGGTTCAAGTGATTCTCCTGCCTCAGCCTCCTGAGTAGCTGGGATTACAGGCATGTGCCACCAGGCCTGGATAAATTTTGTATTTTTAGTAGAGATGGGGTTTCACCATGTTGGCCAGGCTGGTCTTGAACTACTGACCTCATGTCATCCACCTGCATTGGCCTCCCAAAGTACTGGGATTACAGGTGTGAGCCACCATGCACAGCTCCTGCATTGTTCTTATCATGATTCTTAGCTTCTTTGCATTGGGTTATGGCATGCTCCTTTAGCTCAGCAAAATTCATTTTTATATTTTTATCCACATTCTGATGGCTACTTCTGTCATTTCAGCCATCTTAGCCTCAGCCCAGTTCTGAGCCCTTGCTGGAGGAGTGTTGCAGTCATTTGGATTAAAGGGGGTTGAATTTTCAGCATTTCTGCATTGATTCTTTCTCATCTTTGTTGGCTTATCTACCTTTGATCTTTCAGGTTGCTGACATTTGGATGGGGTTTTTGTGGGTTTTGTTGTTGTTGATGTTTTCTGTTTGTTTTTCTTTTAAGAGTCTAGCCACTCTTCCGTAGGGCTGTTGTGGTTTGCTGGGGGTCCGTTCCAGACCCTAGTTACCTTAACTTTTTCTGTACCTAGAGGTAACACCAGTGAAGGCTGCAAAACAGCAAAGATGGCAGCCTGCCCTTTCCTCTGGAAGCTCCATCCCAGATGGGTGCTGACGTTTTGCTGGCCCAAACACACCTGTAGGAGGTGGCTGGAGACCCCACTTGGGAAGTCTTACCCAGTCAGGAGAACAGGATCAGGGACCCACTTAAAGAAGCAGTCTGGCTGCTTTGTGGTAGAGTAGCTGTGCTGTGTTGGGGATCCCTTCAGCTCCTGATTGGTTTGAGCTCTCCAAGACCCATAGACTTGACTGGCTGAGACACCCAAACAGCTAAGGTGGTAGCCTGTCCTGCACTCTGGGCAATCCATCCCAGGGGGAATTTAGAACTCTGTCGGCTGTAGAACATGGGTAGGGGTGCCAGGAGGCCCCAGCTGACTGCATTCTCTTTTCTTAGCTGTATAATACTCCATTGTTTGAATGTTAGAATTCAACAATTGTTTTTTGAACTCCTCTCCTATGGCTGGATATTTGGCTTATTTCCCGTCTTTTGCTCTTACCATTAGTGCTATAATGACTAACCTTGTGTACAGATTTCTAGAAGAAAGATGCTGGGTCAAAGGACAAATGCATATGATTTTTTTCTAGAAATCAGTGAATTCTATGGGGTTATATCATTTTGAATTTCCAGAAGTGATGTACGAAAGTGCCTGTTTCCCCAGCCATGCCAATAATATGATGTCAGTCTTAAAGCTAATAAGTGAAAAAGTAGTATTGTACTCTTGTTTGAATTTGTATTTTTCTTTTGTGAGGGAAGTTGAGTATCTTGTTATATGTTTAAGGGACATTTGCATAATTGAACACAGTTCAGCATTTCATGTTGATATACTAGTCAGCAAGTTGGAAAGACAAGAGGAAATGGAGAACTGGGAAATTCTAAGAGTATGATACAAGCATTTTATACCTCATTTACTTTCACTTCACATTAGCTACAAAGAAAATTTCCTAATTTCCCTTTTAGCTAATGTGAAGTGAACGTAAATGAGGTATACAGTTTAGGTGAACATGAATCCCATTAAAACTTGGAATAGGGGTAAATGTTGTATTACCAAGAGAAGAAAAAGGTGAATGGACACTGGGGACAGTTAGCAGTTTCTGCTACATCATCTTCTTTTAGGAAAATCCTAGCTCTTATCACAGCTCTATGAGATCTTTGTCTCATATTTCTTCTTTGTCCTCATCTCTTGCTATTCTCTCTCTTACTGGCATTCTTGCTGTTTCTCCAAAAATCAAGCATCCTCTCTTGTGGGTCTACTTGCTCTTCCCTCTGCCTGAAATGTTCTTCAGAACCCATGGCTCATTCTCAGAATTGTGCTCAAAAGTAAGCCCTTCCTTAAACACTGCTGGTAATTAACATGCTCTCCATACCCAACCTTTTACAGTCTGTTGCTTTTCTTCTTAGAATTTATCATCTGTGTCAATCAAGGAAAATGACGAGACAAGTCTCTTCTTTTTTTTTTTTTTTTTTTTTTTTGAGACGGAGTCTCGCTCTGTCGCCCAGGCTGGAGTGCAGTGGCCGGATCTCAGCTCACTGCAAGCTCCGCCTCCCGGGTTCACGCCATTCTCCTGCCTCAGCCTCCCGAGTAGCTGGGACTACAGGCGCCCGCCAGGTCGCCCGGCTAGTTTTTTGTATTTTTAGTAGAGACGGGGTTTCACCATGTTAGCCAGGATGGTCTCGATCTCCTGACCTCGTGATCCGCCCGTCTCGGCCTCCCAAAGTGCTGGGATTACAGGCTTGAGCCACCGCGCCCGGCCGACAAGTCTCAATCATTTCAGGAGATTTGTTTGCCAAAGTTAAGGACATGCTGGGAGACAAGTCTATGCCTTTCTCCAAAGATAAATTTGAGGGCTCCAAATTTAAAGGGGAAAGGGTGGGATATTGAGAAGCACACAGTTTTCACATAAACGAAAGGGAGCAGAGGAAGAATGTGAGGAATCGCATTTTACATAAGGTAACAAAATGGGGTAGGGGAACAATCAGATACTCATTTGTGTGTGGTGGGTGATTGCATCTGGAAAGACAAGCTATCAATTTGCATTGCCATGGTGAAGTTTTAACAGCTCACCAATAATTTCCCTGTGGGCAAAATATGGGCGAGGCATGTAGCCTTTCATCTTGTAGCCATCTTATTTAGGAACAAAAGGGGGAGGCAGGTTTGCATGACCCAGTTCTCAGCTTGACTTTTCCCATTGGCTAAATGAGTTTAGAGTCCCAAAATTTAATTTCCTTTCACATCTGACATAATAAACATATTATATCTTTGCTTGCCTAGTTTCTCATATTTCCCCTCCACAACTAATAATAAATGTGCCAGGCATGGCCTAAGTGTTTGTGCTTTTAACATATTTAAGCCGAATTATTTCTCACAACAACTCTATGTGGTATATCATTTACTATTACCACACTATCACTACATAACAAACCTCACCACAACTATGTAGCTTAAAACAATAATCATTCATTATTTACATGCATCTGTGGGCTGACCGAGGGTAGATTGATCAAGACTAGGCCTCGCTGGACTTGCCTCTGAGCTACGAAAGTCGGGTCCAGGCTGGTTCCTTGCATTAGCAAGCTATCTAGGGATGTTCTTCTCAAGACAGTAGCAGAGGCACAAGAAGGCAAGCCTCACCATGCAAAGACATTCCAAGCCTCTGTTTGCTACTACACTTGATCTTAGCCAAAAGAAGTGATGCCTCTGTTTGTTATGTCTGCCAATATCCTATGGACCAAAGCAAGTCACATGACCAGCCACAACTTTAATAGCACAAAAAGGTATAAGCATACTCTTTTCATGAAGGTGGGGTTGGGGGAGAGATATGTGCTAAAAAATAATCTCATCTACCATTTTATTTTTCCTATTTCAGGTGAGGAAATTCAGGCACCTAGAAAATAGAAATGGAATGCAAATTCAGTTGGTATAGCTCCACTCTATCCAGTAGAATCTAGCCTGTATCACCAATATGAGGGTAGAAACTTAATCTGTTTTGTTTTCTGTTATATTTCTCAACACCTAGAACAGTGCTTGGCACTTAGTAGGCATTCAATAAAGATTTGTTAGACAAATGAATGAACTCAGCACAGTACATGGCACATAGTTGGTATTCGATCAATGTTAGCTATTATTATTGAGAACAAATGTATAAAACTTGGGAACAAGGTAAAGGCATATTCATTCATTGTCACATTGAAACACTGCTTCACTGGCCAATGAAAGTATTATTAATTATTTAGGGAAAAGTATCTTTTTTGGACTCATTAACTACTATTGATCAAAGGCTCAAACTCTGTGAAGTTACATTTTTATTTACAGATTTTTGTTCATTACAGATGTAATTTATTTCAGAAAAACAAATTATTTTTTAAAAAACAAAGGATTATTTTGCCCTGTATGACATTAATGGTATTGTATTGAACCTAGCAATCTGACTCACCCTGTCTTTCTCCAATGCTGCTAAATTTCTTTCTCTAACTGTCTTTGGAACTTACATCATTTTGTTGCTTTCCTCATTTATGAGTTAAATAAATCTTTGACATGTCTTCATCCTATATTTTGAGTTACATATTTAACTTTTTGGAAGTTGCACTTTAAAGTTAGCATTATTTAAACAATTTTCCTGCTAGATTTGAAACTGGTTATTCACTTCCAATTTAATTCAACTATTATTTACAGAATTCCTGGTTTTCTAAGGTACAGGGGTGTGAAGCTGGAATATAAGAGGGGAGAGAAGGAACTGGTGATTGCTAGCCTTGTATACCAGCAACTGGGAGCCCCAAAGACTAACATGGATGATATAAAACAGCCTTGACAGGCTAGAAGTCATTATCAAAGTTTTCCAAGGGCCTGTGTTATTTCAAGATTCTGATCATATAACTGGAAATGTGTAAATGGTTTTCAGGGGCAGTTAATATCCTGAAAAGAAAAAAAATTTTGAAGCCCCATCTTCTGGAAATGTTTATCAACATTCAGGTATTAAATGGACTATTGTGGGCAACGGTCCTTCAGTAGCCCCCATGGAAGAGGTGGGGGTTGAAGACTTTAGTTGGAAATAAACAATTAACAAAGGAGACTTAAAAGTTTAGTTTGAGGACTCCTCCTCAAAATTCGGGTTACTTTAATAATTAGAATTTCCATAATATTCTCAACAAAAGCCACTAATGGACCACAGTGAAATCCTATTTCAGTATCATGAAACTGTTTTTAATTTGAAGCTTTTCCTCTTTGACCTTTTTACTCTTGAATTAAATGATAAATCTATAGATTTTCGGAACGTTTTGGAGATCACGAAAGGGCACTGTGAGTTCTCTTACTGGGTGTATGGACATTCCAGTAAGTGTCAGGTTGAGGATGGGAATCAGGAGGACTTCGAGTACTTTGATCTTGGATTCCCACAACTAGGAAAGTTGAATTGCAGGACTGGCGCTTCTCTGGTAATATTTGGACACCTTGGGAAAGGTGAATAACAGCCTTCAACTTGAGCCCCAAAACTTCTCTGCTACTTATTTTTGTAACTGAGTCCCTTGCCCATGAAACAAAGACTGACCAGTCAGAGACTTGGCTTTCTACAGATTATGTCAACTAGTCAAGGTAAGAGATTTAGCACGGAGCTCGGCACAAGAGAGCATTGCTTCATCCAGAGCACTTAACCAATGCTGGGATCCCCATCAAGTGTCCAGTAGGCGAAGGAGCCTGAGGGCAGTGGAGCAGGCGCACGGGGGAGCTCAGACCGACCCCGGACACGCGTCTTCTCTGCCAGGTTCGGGACCTAGAGCCCGAGGGCCGCTCCCCTCGGCCTTGGCGTCTACTGGACAGTGGCGCGGTGCGCTCACTCCGCCCCCAGCGGGCCGGGGCGGGGACACCGTTCCCCGGGAAACGGGACGCGCTGCTTGTCCCAGGCCTTCGCCTCGGCCTGCCAGGCTACCGCTGTGCGCAAGTGGCGCGGCTAAGTAGCAGCAGGTGGGAGACTAGGATCTGCGCTCGCGGCAACCGCGGAGAAGGGTGGGCGCCTCCCGAGGTGTCCTCATTCACCTCCGGCTGGCCCAGAGTCTCGGGTGAGGAGCCAGCCGACCCCGCGTTCCCTCGGACGGTTGCCCAATGGCAGCCCCGGTGGTAGCCCGGGAGGCGCGAGACTTCCGAGAAGCCCCGACCCTTCGCCTAACGTCGGGGGCCGGCCTGGAGGCAGTGGGCGCTGTGGAGCTCGAGGAGGAGGAGGAGGAGAACGAGGAGGCGGCGGCGGCCAAGAGAGTGAGGAGTTTCGCCCAAGACGCGCGGGTGCGCTTCCTCGGCGGCCGCCTGGAGATGATGCTGGGGTTCACGGAGGAGAAATGGAGCCAGTATTTGGAAAGCGAGGACAACCGGCAGGTTCTTGGGGAGTTTCTGGAAAGCACCAACCCGGCTTGCCTTGTGTTTAGCGTCGCCGCCGCGGGGCCCCTTGTGGCTTCCCAGGAGGTAAGAGACGACGGGCAAGGGGACCTGCCCACCCAACAAAACTACCCAGGGGAGACAGCCCAGTCGGGCTCCTTTGCATTCCCGCGGGGCGCTCACTCGGGCACTTTAACAAACTTGGCTTGAAGTCCCCATCCTGAGGCCCTCAGAACTCCCCACGTGCACCCACTCTGGAGTTCAGCAGCTTCAGGTTAGTTTCCTAGTTCAGCTGTTTGTATCTGACGGAGAATCCCCCATTGAGCCTGTTCGACCAGGATAATGCAAGAAAACTAGCGCTTTCTTTAGCTGCTTGGGTGTTAGGCGCAAGGTGGGATTTCTGTGCCAAAAAACTTGTGTTTCAGTTGCTCTTGGGTCTCCCTGGAGTCACATCCTTTAAAAAAGGTGGTGTTTGGCGGAGCGCATATAACTTGTGACGTATTTTGACCACGTGCCAACCACACTTCACCCCAGGGAGAAACATTGAGTCCTTAAGGAATGCCCATGCAGTCTTCGCACACATGGGTGTTTACTGACCATTTAGGGGGAGAGTTCCCTCCTTCTTTCCTCTCTTTTTCTTCCTTTTTCTTTTTGAATTTAGATTACTTGTCCACTAAAAGGTTAACATATCACCTAACGTACAGCACTTGTATTTAGTATTTTTCAAGTATGGTGAGTTCGGAGCAAGATTCACAATTTTTAAATAGCGCCATGCTCAGTTTAACATGTTATATAGTTTTTATCACTAGTTGTGGTCACTATAATAGTTCGGAAATAGGATCTCAGAGAAGAGAGAAACAGGAAGGCTGCCTTAGGGTATTGCGAATTTTGAATTCTTTTAGTACTCTTCTAATTGTAATTAAAAAAAAAATAAGTTTGTCAGTAGATAAGACGATAGAACACTTTAGTATTACCTAAGTTAAATAGTTATAATGTTCAATGAAATGACTCAGTAGTTGTGGAAATGTTAGCATGTTTTGTTTATACATTTCTATTCTTTGATAGAAATACAAATTAACCTCTTGTGCCTTGTCTTTATCTCAGTTTGGCTTATTTCCAAACCAGAGAAGATTATAAAAACCCATTAGGATTGAAACATTCTACATGCCTACATGCTCCTTATTTGTTTTTAGTTATAGGATTTTTTTTTATATATAATGATCTGGTATAATTGACATGCCTTTAAAAAGGTGATATTTCCACACCAGTAATGCTGTGAAATTAGCATTATAAAAGAACGAAGAAAACTGTATACTCTCTGCATAATAGGGAAGAGCGGTAGAAGGACCTTGTTCATAGAGCAGGCAAAGACACCAGGTTTTGTTTCTTCTGCTAGCAATACAGCTACAAGTTGGATATAGTAAATCCTGCTCGTTAACAAGAAAACGACACAGTGAACTAGAACTAATTATCCTGCTCTTGTTTTAGATTCCAAGAGATGCAAACCATAAACTTGTTTTTATTTCCAAGAAGATTACTGAAAGCATTGGAGTGAATGACTTTTCTCAAGTGGTTTTATTTGGAGGGTTACCTGCATTGTATCTTGGACATGTATCTGCTTTCCTAGATGAGGTACTGTACTGGTCTGTCTTTAATATTTAAAGCTTTCACTTATCTCCGTGACATTTGGAATTATTTAGGACAACTCTTATAATTAAAAGAAGAGCTAGGATGGGGAGGGAAGGGAAGCGGATGGGGAGGGTGCGGGAAAAGCTTGTAGAAGCCAGGAGTCTCTAGCCGGGTGAATGGAGTCATAACATCTACACTGTTCCTGAAAGGAGCTCATGCTTACGGATGCTAATATTCAATAGGTGGCAGTTGCAGGGATCATTCTCTCCCTTTCTTCCTTCCAAGATAATAGAAGCAAATAAAAAACATTGAATAGGCTCTTGCACCTTAGCAGTAGGTTTTAAACTTCACATTCAGAGTAGAGACAAATTTATACTTTGAAAAGGAGTATTATCAGTTCTTTTTTATACCTGTTAGAAACTAACAGTTAAAGACTAAGTTTCGCTCATGGCAGATAATGGGAAAAGGTGATGAAAGTATTAGAAATAGTTCTTAAAATTTCTTTTTCTCCTCTTAAATTAGAGAAATACTCTTCAACCAATGTTACTGACACTTTAATGTGCATAAGAACTGCCTGGGGATTTTGTGGAAGAGGCTAGTTCATTCAGTCTAGAGTGGAGCCCGAGGTTCTGCATTTCTAACCTGATGCTGATGCTGTTTGTTTGTGGACTAGCTTTGAAGAGCAACTACCGAATAACCAGGTTCCATGGAACTAGAATCTCGGCTCTCAAACTTTGCTGAACATTAGAATCACCTGGGGGAGCTTTTAACACAATGCCCCGTGTCACCCCTCACCAATTAATTTAGAACGTCCTGAATGGGAGCCAGGTGGCAGCAGTTGTTTAAGATCCCCAGGTGATTCTAATGTACAGTGAGCTTTGGGAACTGCTGGGTTAGATATCTGTCTACCAGGCCAATTTCTAAATCAGACCTCTTTAATCAGTGTAGTCCTGCCAAGGCCGGTATTTAAGGTATGAAAAATTGCTGACATATTTATTACTAGTTATTTAGCAGACTCTCATGATCACACCTCTTCTACTTTTTGAGAGTCTTCTGTCTTTTTCAAGGGAGGTGTTTTCCTGCTGGACTAACCGAAGTCTCTCACCCCTAACTTCCGTACCCTGCCTGGGTTTCCCTTTGCTCCTGTTGAATTTAATTGACTTTAACTGATTTCAGGGAGGTGCTAGGAAGACAGTCTTTTAACTTCAGTGCCAGGAACAATTTTTGGTATGCAACAAGTGCTCAGATTTTAATTGAACCGAATCTGATGACTTCGGTTCATTATGTGAATCTAGACCACTATCAACTGGAACTTGGAGGGGCAGGGTTACATTATGAGATTCTTGCTCTACTATCTGTGTCTGGCAACAGAAGATAAAAGCATTTTCCAAATTTCTCTACTCTGTTTCTCAGTACCAGGATCTGCATAACATTCTGAAAAAGGTATGCCTGCCCCTCAACATTATGATTTGTTTCCATATGTTATTATTTGTCACCAGATTGTATTATATAATTATACTTAGCGAAAGTATTTAAAATGTCATATGGTTATTTCTTTATGTATCACGCTGGCCCACATTTCAAAAGAAACAATAATTGTGAATGCTTACCAAGGCATAAAGGAAAGATCATTTGGTTCTTCTCAGTCAATATCTGGGCCCCATCCTTGGAAATTCCAATTTAAAAAATCTAGAGGGGCCCAGGCTCCTGTATTTTGAAAGTCTTTCCTCAGTAATTGTATTGAATGGTTTAAGAACCATCATAAAGGGAAACCCCACAGTTTAAAAAAAGAAACAGAAGGTAAGTAAAGAGATCCACAGCAAAGGCACATTTGCTCCTTTATCTACAGGTGTATATGTGCTTGATTAACCTTACTTTGGTTCATAAAGTTTATTTTTCTTACAAATGCAAAAACTACACAAACTTACAACTAAAATAAGACAAAACCTCAAATTAATTGACTGACTTTGTATATATTTGATAAAATTTATTGTAATTAATAAGTACATCCCAGATCTATTTGCTTTAAATGATATTTCTAGAGATACTTTAGCTGTTTGAGTTACTAATTGCTTTCCAGAGCATGTGGCTCAGAATTTCCTAGTGTTTTATCTACAGCTCATGATACAAACATTAAGTTTTAAAAGAAGTTGGCTTTGTCATAGAATAATGTGAGAAACACATTTATCCTTCCAAACCCAAAGAGTGGACTCGGAGACAGGCAGAACAGCAGAAGCAAGACTTTTAATGGCGGTCTTGCAAGATCGGGTGTTTGGTAGACAGGCACACCCGGGGCAGTTACAGCAGGTAATTTATCTCCTAGCACATAAGCCCCTCTCCCGGTTCCTCACTGGTTGAGTACTATGGGGTTACAATCTTCCTGGACATTGCCTAAGTTTCATTATGCCCCTTGTAAGTTTATACCCTGGCCCCCTTCCTCGCTTATGTTTTGATTTCCCAATAACGAAACTTTCTTCCCTTTTATGGACTGACTCTTCTACATTCTGTTCACTTATCATAACTTTCTAGGTGCATGAGCCATGAGGTTTGTCGTATCTGCAGTACTTAGATTTATCATGGCTTGAAAACGGACCATTTAAAATGTTTTCTCACAAATTCCCTCCTCTTTTCTATTTACTTTCTTTGGCTTTATTTTTATCCAAACCCTTTTGGTTCTTGAATCACTCTAGAAATTGTTTACTTTTTTCTTTATAGGAGAGCAAGTTTAATTTGGTTTCTAATAGGACAGGTTATTTCGCTAGTAAGTTATGCACATTTGTTTATTAATAGCTATTTTAATTTTTATGCTAGTTGCCTTACACAGGGGGAATACAACATCCTACTGCTGTTAAGACTCCTGCCCCGTTTATGAGAGATGTAGGGATTGAACCTATTATACCTTTTCATATTTTAAAACAACCTTCTACCCAACCCCTTAATGGGTTATTAATTTCGCACTTTTTGCTAGTTTGTTGGCTAGGGTTGTTCTTGTAAAGCTTTTGTGATGGTGCCATCTGGGACGGTATTCTTGGGAATGAAAATACAACACTTCCCACCCAGCATAACACATACACCCCCTTTTTCTGCTGGTATCATGTCTAGTGCAAGACTGTTTTCTCAGGCTATTTGGCTGGTGGCATTTAACTGGCTAGCTACCCCTTTGAGGGCGTCCTGAGTATAATTGATGAATTTTTGTTGAATATAATAGATATAGTTAATTTAATCCATATTTTTATTAATAGTTGACCACCGAAAGAGTGCTAACTTAAACCCAGAGCCCTTTGGTTTTGGGCCTTAAATGTATTAGGCACCCCCCTAAGGACTGCTACTGAGTTAACATATATATTGGGATTAAAAGAATTTATCAAATATCTCCAGTTTTGGTGGCCATGTGTATTTTTGGGTATCTTAGGAAATGCCAGAGTGAAGGCAATTGGACTAAAGTACAAGTCCTGATCCAACTGGAGGGTAAGAGTTTACAGAGGTTCCCTTTCCCACAATACCACCAGACATTAGCCTGGGGCATATGGATACCTGGGTAATTGCCATTGCTTGACTCACTTGTGATGTTTAGGAAGTGGGTACAATTGAGAGTTCTCCCATGGGCTTATTGAACTTTGCCCCCTGCCTAGAGAGGCAAGAGGAGTGGTTCATATTCCCTATGGAGAACGAGGGAATTGCTCTGGGATCTGACCTCTGCAATGCGGGAAAGAGCAATGACAGACTTTTTTTCTTTTTGAAACAGAATTTTGCTCTTGTTGCCCAGGCTGGAGTGCAGTGGCACAATCTTGGCTCACTGCAATCTCTGACTTCTGGGTTCAAGCAATTCTCCTGCCTCAATCTCCTGAGTAGCTGGGATTACAGGCACTCGCCACTGTGCCTGGCTAATTCTTTGTATTTTTAGTAGAGACGGGGTTTCACCATGTTGGCCAGGCTGGTCTTGACCTCAAGTGATCCACTCACCTTGGCCTACCAAAGTGCTGGGAATACAGGTGTGAGCCACCGTGCCTGGCCAATGACAGACTTTTATAAGTCTCATTTCCCCATGCATCCTTGTCCTGGTATAGAGCCAACACACGGTGCATTTCTTTAAGATTGGTATTCCATCCTAGAGGAAACAGAACTACCTGTGCCTGAAGTTGTTCTACCGCACACGCATAACAGCTACTCTTGTTGAGGGCTTGTACCGAAAATTTGACCCAGGCATTCATATTTCTGTACCCTGTCTCGATTTCTAAGATTTGCCTTAAATCTTTTACCTTAATTATTTTTACCCTTTTAGGGTCATTATTTGGTGAACTAAAGTGTTTATTAGGGTTTGATGTTGCAGTAGTCCCAGGCAAATGGCAGGTTGAGTTTTGTGTTAGTTTGAGAACACAAATTGCCGTAGGGGTTTTTCCCTGTAATATTTGCCCCAATCCATATAACCGAGATGCTACTTTTGGTTCTTGGTTTAGAACAGCTGGATTATCAATGGTGATGAGTATAGGATTGCATTTTAAATTCTGGCAGTTATTTGATGAGGAGCCCTTGGACAGATGTAATTTATTCTTTAAGGGTCTCCAGGTTGGAGTTACCCACCCCACGTTTACTATCCGACCCTGAAATTGGGTAGTCCACCATATATTATCCCAGCTGGGGCAGGGTGATACTCTACTGTAATCTGTGTTTGTTTCAGGGCAAAGATATTTATCCACCTGAGAGGACTGTTTCTGATTTTCCACATTCCCACAAGGTAAAACCTGGCAGGCATTAAATCTTATAGTCTGGGGTGCTACTGTCTTGGTTACGTTAATTAGCAACCTGATTGGGTAGGGAGGAGTCCCCTGCCAGTTGCCGTTTTGACCTGCTCTTTGTATAGTAGCCCATCCCAGCCATATTAACTTCCAAAATAAGGCCAGCCCATGTTTTCTTTTTAGGATTTTCTCAGAGTTAACTTTAAGGGTTCCTTACGTGACCTGTGCACTTTCCACTGATCTTTTTTTTCTCCCTCCTTTTTTTTTTAAAAAACCAATCTCTTGACTTGAGTATAGTGAGTTCACCCCAGTTTAGCTGTTTGCACAGCCAGCTCAGTGGTCAGGAGCACTTAACAGGGACCTTTCGAGTTTAGGTGGAGCTTGTCTTCTTTCCAAGTCTTGATCAGCACCAAGTTGCCAGGCTGGAAGTGGTGAGCCATGAACTCAAGAGGTGAAGTTTGAGTCAGAAGTCCTCTTAACCTAAGGGATAACAGGGTGGAGTATATGGCCAGTATATAATTTCTTAAGAATTGATCCTTGGTTTCCATAGTAGGGAGATCTCTAGCTGTGCCCAAATGCAGGATCTCATATAATAACTTGTAGAGGGACAATTCCAAGTCTTTTCTTGGGGCTGTTCTAATCCTAAGGAGTGCTATTGGGAGACATTTGGTCCAAGGCATTTTAGTTTTTAAGATTAGTTTGGTGATATGCTTTATGAGAGTTTGATTCATTCTTTCTACCTTTCCAGAGGAAGGGGGATGCCAAGGGGTGTGATAATCCCATTTAATTCGAAAACCTTCCATAAGTCCCCTTAACACCCTTGAGGTGAAGTGGCTCCCATTATCAGAATTAATATTTTCCATGAGGCCAAATCTAGGTACAACCTGTTTTAATATTATTTTGACCTCATTCCCAGTGGTGACTGTGGAAGGGGAAAGGCTTCTACCTAGCCAGAAAGGTGATTTATGATTACTAGTAAATTCTTTAGTCTTTCTACTTTGGACTTGAATGCTTTCAAATAATCTTAGTCTGGGAGGTCTTTCTCCCATGGCCTGTTTTCTAATCACCTTTTTGTTTGTCTTTTGACAAGTTACACTACTTCCACATACTTAGCGAGGATATAAATCCCTATACACCCATAATTCCTAAGTGTTGCATCACACAGTGCCTGGGCTCCCCAAAGACTCCCTTGGTGTAATATAGTTATTAGTTTTCTCATGGAGTTTACTTATTTCTCTCCCATCAAGAAGTACCCATTTGATGTCTTCAGTTTGACCCCTATCCTGTCTAATTCTTCCTTCTTCTCTCTGGTAAACTGGGGCCTTAATACTACCTTAGGGATGTCTGGGATCAGACTAAATAGTCTTCTAATTTCTTCCTCCAGGGAGGCTTGCTCAGCAGTGCCATCTGCAAGCTTGTTTCTTGTAGCTTCTATGGTGTTCCCTTTCTGATGACCATTTACATGTACTATGGTTACCTCTGCTGGAAGCAGGAGGCTTTCTAAAACCGTTTGACCAATTCCCCATGTACCAATTCTTTTCCCGTGCTATTTATTAGGCCATACTCTGTCCAGATTTTTCCAAAAGTGTGTACCATCCCACAGGCATATTTAGAATCAGTATATACAGTGCCTTCTTGGGCTTTAAGGAGCTTTAGGGCCTGGTTAAGACCACATAATTCACAGGTTTGGGCTGAGCACCCATTAGGTAATCTACCTTTCTCACACAAGGAATGTTTATTCCCATCAATGACAGCATGGCCATTATGTCTCTTGCCATCTATCACTCAGGATGAACTATCCACAAACAGGCTTATCCCATCATGTAGTGGAGCTTCCCTAAGTTTTGGTCTAACATTTGTTTGGTATTCTATGATATCTAAGCAGTTCTGGTCTGATGTCTCTCTTTTTCTCCTCTCCTCTCCATAGGAAACCAGCTGGATTTGGGCAAATATTTGTTATGAGCAAATCATTTTTTTTTAAACTACTATGGCTTCATATTTTAGAGTCTGAGAATGTGTTCAAACTGTCTCCCGGCTTTTGATTTAATATATTCCTGACTTGGTGTGGGTTGCTTACTATTAGGGCCCCACCAAAAGTTAACTTTCCACTCTCCTAGCAGCAGGGCGGTGGCAGCACTGCTTACACATATTCCGGCGGCCCCCGAGAGACAGGATCAAGAAGCTTGGAGACAAAAGCAACAGGTTCCCTCCTCTCTCTCCAGGTTTGAGTGAGCACCCCAGGGGCCATGCCCTGGTCCATTGTTACAAACAGATGGAATGGTTTCTCTAAAGATGGAAGGGCCAGGACCAGGGCAGTAATGAAGGTCTGCTTTAGCTTTTTTACTGCCTGAATTTCCTTTGGGACCATTGCAAGGGATCGGGTTTCTCTTCTAGTAACTTGAAATAGAGTCTTTTTTGAGCATATGAGTTAATTTATTAACTACAGTAGCCAGTTAAACGTAAAAACTTTTGGAGTTCTCTCTTTGTCTTAGGCAAAGGCAGACCCATTATTGCCGATATTCTTTCTAGGTTTAGTCTTCACTTCCCTTTACTAATTAGGTGTCCGAAATATTTAACTTCTTTTTCTACAAACTGCAATTTGTTCTTAGAGACTTGCAGTCCCCGTTTGTCTAGGAAATTAAGTAGACTTATGGTGGTTTCTGATACCTTGGCCCTCTTCTCCCCAGAAATTAAAAGATTTTCTACATGTTGTAACAACTGGGTTCCCCTTGAAGGTTGGAATTTCTCTAGGACCTTTTCTAAGATTTGACCAAATACGTTTGGGACTTCCATGAAACCTTGTGCAGCAGGCCGGGAGCAGTGGCTCATGCCTGTAATCCCAGCACTTTGGGAGGCCAAGGTGGGTGGATCACGAGGTCAGGAGATCGAGACCATCCTGGCTAATATGGTGCAACCCCGTCTCTACTAAAAAAAAAAAATACAAAAATTAGCCGGGGGTGGTGGCGGGCACCTGTAGTCCCAGCTACTCAGGAGGCTGAGGCAGGAGAATGGCATGAACTCGGGAGGTGGAGCTTGCAGTGAGCTGAGATCGCACCACTGCACTCCAGCCTGGGTGACAGAGTGAGACTCAAAAAAAACAAAAAAACAAAAACCTTGTGGCAACACAGTCCAGCGGTATCATTATTTTCTCTCAGTTATAGAATTTTCCTATTTAAAGGCAAAGAGGTCTCTACTCCTAAAGTCTAGAGACATGCCCAGAATACATCTTTTAGATCCGCCGCACTGAACCACTTGTGTTCATAGGATATCTTACTGAGGAGAGTGTAGGGGTTAGGCACCACAGGGTGGTGGGTCTGGACAGTCTGATACATAGCCCTTAGATCTTGCATCAATCTCAACGACCCATTAAACTTTTTGACTGAGAGAACTGGAGTACTGTACGGGTGACATGCAGAGTTTTAATAGTCCATCTTTCATTAATCCCTTTATTACTGGTTGGAGATATTTTCTTCCTTCAGTATAAACGGGATTTTTTTTTCTTTCTTTTTTTTTTTTTTTTTTGCAAACCACTTCTCTTGGTTTTAGTTTAGTTTGTAAGGGTGTGATTTTTAACCCTCCCCATTGCCTTTTCTAACCCACACGAGGTTATTAATTTTCTTTCCTCGTCCTCTTTTGGAAGGCCCATTATTACTTTTATTTGTCCTTCCTTTATTCCTAATCCTAAACCCAATCTCACAATCAGGTTTCGACCCAGGCTGTTAGTTTCTGCTTTAGGAACATATAAGAGTGATCAATTTGTTTTGGTCCCAGTCTAATTTTTTCTTGAATATCGGAACATGAAATCCCTCCCCTTTACCCGATACTATCAATTTTTCCTTAGAGAGTTCTGTACCCCTTGGTTGGTGAATTAGGGAGGAGTGATTCACACCAGTACCAACCAAAAATGTCACTTCTCTCTCGGGTCCCACCTTCAAATTTATTCAGGGTTCCTGGTGGGACCTACTCAGAGAAACTCTCCCCCATTCTTCATCAGCAGTCATGAGGTGGATCCCCATTTCTTTTTTCCATTTAGGACATTCTCTTTTAAAATGCCCTGGCTTTACATACTTGTAACGTCCACTCATAGTCTTAGGAGTTTTCCCATGTATTTCCCTTCTTTCTTTGTGTTGAAATCTATCATTCTCCTTGTATCCTTCAAGGGGGATCTTGATCTAACCTTTTTTTTTTTTTCACTATGTCTTCCACAGTGGAACCATGAGTTTCACTTTTTTTTTATGCTTCTCTTCCTCTCTCCTTATAAAGACCTTCTGAGCCTCCCTTTGTAATTTCTCAAATGGTTTCTCATTCCATCCATTAGTCCTTTGTAATTTTTTTTTTAATGTCAGGCCAGTTCTTTCTTACAAAGTAAGAATATTAAAACTTTCAAAAGGCCTTGCCCTACTGGGTCCTCTGGATCTAATCTGGAGTATTTTCTTATCTAGTCTCTGACCTTCTGCAGGAATGCAGAGGAAGTTTCCTCTTGGTTTTTGTTGAATCTCCAATGCCTTTGAGACCTTTTGTGTCCTAGTGGTGGACTTTTTTATCTTTTTTATGATTAGTTCCCTGAGGTTCTGCATTTGTGTCTGTTCTCTGGGTTTTTTTTTTTTTTTTTTTTTTTTTTTTTGAGATGGAGTCTCACTCTGTTGCCCAAGCTGGAGAGCAGTGGTGCAATCTCGGCTCACTGCAACCTCCACCTCCCAGGTTTAAGTGATTCTCGTGCCTCAGCCTCCTGAGTAGCTGAGATTACAGGTGCATACCACCATGCCCGGCTAATTTTTGTATTTTTTAGTAGATATGAGGTTTTGCCATGTTGGCTAGGCTGGTCTTGAGGCCCAGACCTCAGGTGATCTGCCCACCTCGGCCTCCCAACGTGCTGGGATTATAGGCATGACCCACACCTGGCCTCTGGGATCATTATTATCTTGTTTGCGATTGACATTTGGAAATTTTTGTTCAGCTGGTAAGACTTCTTGCCCACGGGGTTGTTACCTCTCCCAGATGGTTATGGCTCCTCTCCTAATCATTCCCCTTTCTTTTCCTATGATAAAGGATACTTGTGCTAGACATCATTTCAGCCCAGGTGTAAAAGCTGGGTTCTAGGAATTGATTTCAGCTGGTTTGCTATACCCAGGGGGATGTTTTAGAAGTGGTTTCATTTCCTTCTTGAAATTCGTAACTTCAGTACTTGTAAGAGGAGCATTTACAAAGCCAATCTCTCCCTGTCTATGGGAACTTCCGTAAGAGGGAATATGCTAGATGTCTGCTGTGTGGAAGGGATAGGGAAGTTCTCAATATCCCTCTTACACTGTTCTAATTCTTTTCTCAAATTTGGATAAGGATTTAAAGGAGCAGTTGGTTCGACTCCGCCATGGTCTGCAGGTCTTTATTCCTAACCATCCTACTGCCCCTTGATTTTCCTGTCCCCTATTTTGTGAGACACATGGAGGCATATGGATGATAGGAGGTCCCAGGGCTTTTAACTGGGCAGGAGCTTTTTACTAGGCTTTTTTTCTTCTTCTTTGAAGGGGAACATGGTGCCTAATTCCTTGATCCAGCAGAGAGTGTAACCCATCTCCTCTTGTGAGGATGGGGTTTTATCATTCACATAGAGAATTAAAGCTTGGCATACCCCATTTTTATCTGAGCCAAACTTAGGCCAAAAGACCAAAGGCTTACGAATGGGGTCTTTAGGCCAGATAAGCAGCAATACTTTATCATTTTTTTGCTTTTCCTTGTCCCTGATTCAAGGGTTGTCCCTTCAATCCTCATTCTTCCCAAAGGACTATCCCGGGGAATGTCAGAGGGAGTCTCTTTGGCTCTCTCTTTCCTTTGGCCCATAGGCCTAGAATTTCTGTATCCCATTTTTGGTCAGTCTTTGTGTCCAAGCTTTTCCCTGTGTACTCAGCCTCTTGCTACTGGAGGTTTCTTGCACACCCCAATTGCTTTGCCTGTCTGTGGACATTTCCCTCATGGGAGAACAGAACTACGGATTGGGATTTGAACTCCGCACTTGCTTCATATCTAGGTTACATCTTAGTCACACACACTTGACTTCTGAAAATGCCCAACCACCAAGGCAGTACTTATAGTTCAATTTTCCTCCCTTGCCTCGTGCATGACGTTGCCTGGTTGCCGTGGTGTCTGCTTTTCTCCCTGTGTTGCCTCCACTGCCTCCTGAATCACAGTCTTGGGTTTGTTTATGGCCTCTGCAGGGATCCAGGATGCCTGGACAGAGCAGGCCACTTAAATTGTGTGGGACGTGTTTCCACTCTCAGCTGGAGTCCTACTCTACACAGGCACAGAGTTCCCAGACGAGCCCCCAAGTTTGTGAGAAACACATTTACCCTTCTGAACCCAAAGAATAGACTTGGAGACACAAAGAACAGTGGAAGCAAGACTTTTAATGGCGGTCTTGCAAGATTGGGTGTCAGGCACACCTGGGGCATTTATAGCAGGTCATTTATCTCCTATCATGCAAGTTCTTCCCCCAGTTCCTCGTTAGTTGAGTACTATGGGGTTACAATTCTCACGGACACTGCCTAAGTTTCATTATTCCCCTTATAAGGTTATACCCTGGTCCCTTTCTCCGCTTAAGTTTCAACTTCCCAACAATGAAACTTTCTTCCCTTTTAGGGACTGACCCATTCTCTACATTCTGTTCACTTTTTGTGACTTTCTAGGTGCATGAGCTGTGCAGTTTGTCACATCTGCAGGCTGGCTACCAGTACTTAGATTTATTATGCCTCAAAAATGGACCGGTTAAAATGTTTTCTCAGAATAGTAAATAGAGTGAAGTCTGAAACAGTACCCAGTACATTAGAAATGTTGAATAACTTTAATTTTCTTTCAGCTTGACTTTTAGAAAAAGCTGTTGATGTCAGTGATTTAATCTAGAAAACAGTCTCCCAGTAGGTAATGCATGTTCAGTCCAACAAATCTATACTCTTTTTTCTTTCCAATTTTTATCTTAGATTCAAGGGGCACATGTACTGGTTTGTTACCTGGGTAAATTGTGTGTCATGGGAGTTTGGTATACAGACAGTTTGTTACCCAGGTAATCAGCATAGTATCTGATAGGTAGTTCTTTAGTCCTTACCCTCCTCCCACCCTCCACCTTCAAGAAGGCCACAGTGTCTGTTGTTCTTTTCTTCGTGTCCATGTGTACTCAATGTTTAGCTCCTAGTTATTAATATAAGTGAGACCATGGATGGCCATGTGCAGTGGCTCACACCTGTAGTTCTACCACTTTGGGAGGCCAATGTGGGCAGATAACTTGAGGCCAGGAGTTTGAAACCAGCCTGACCAGCATTGCAAAATCTCGTCTCTACTAAAATACAAAAATTAGCTGGGCATGGTGGCACATGCTTGTAATTCCAGCTACTCAGGAGGCTGAGGCAGGAGAATCACTTGAACCCAGGAGACATGGAGGTTGGGGTGACCCGAGATCTTGCCACTGCACTTCAACCTCAGTGACAAAGTGAGACTCTGTCTCAAAAAAAAAAAAAAAAAAAAAAAAAAGTGAGAACATACAGTATTTGGTTTTTCTGTTCCTGTGTTAATTTGCTTAAACCTAAACTCTTCAGCCTGTTTGCAAAGTTCTTCACAAACTACCCCTGCCTTCCTCACAGCCCAAGTATTGCCATTTCTCTCAGGGGTGCTGGCTCTATTTCCAGGGTGGTCACACTGGTGGTTTCCTACAAGCACCATACTTCCTGAGTGCCCATGATTTTATCAGTGTTCTGATTTCTGGAATACTTGTTGTCTTACTTTGTTCAGGTTACTATCACAAAATACCACAGACTCGGTGGGGTATAAACACTGGACATTTATTTCTCACAGTTCTGGAGCTGGAAGTTCAAAATCAAGGCAGTAGTAAATTCAGGTGTCTGAAGGCTGCTTCATGGTTTATAGATGGCCCCTTCTAGCTATTTCTTCACATGGTGGAAGGAGCGAACAAGCTCTGTTGGGCCTATTTTATAGGGACACTAATCCCATTCATGAGGACTGGGCCCTCAGGATTAATCACCTCCCAAACATGCCACCTCCTAATACCATCGTTTTGGGGGTTAGGATTTCAATATATGAATTTTCAGAGGACATATATATTCACATCATAACAACTGCCTTGCCCTGTTCTTTCATCTTAAAGATTCAAACCAAGTAATGACTTTTCTGGCAAATCTTTCTTAAAACCATTCTCTCCCAGAGGCACATATTTCTCCCATGTTTTCATATGCATCCTAGACATACCTCTGATTGTAGCAGGACGAGCCGCAGACAAAACTCCTCAGACACCGGATTAAAGAAGGAAGAGGCTTTTATTCGGCCGGGAGTGTCGGCAGACTTGCGTCTTAAGAGCCGAGCTCCCTGAAGAAGAAATACTTGGCCTTTTTAAAGGCTTACAACTTTAAGGGATCCATGTAAAAGGGTCATGATAAATCAAGCAAGCGTGGAAAATGTAACGGGGGGCTACATGCATCAGCTAACAGAACAAAAAGTTTTGCAGTGCTTTCTCATACAATGTCTGGAATTTACAGATAACACTAGTAGTTTTGGTCAGGAGTTAATATTATTATTATTTTAATGACCACGGCCAGGTGGTGGTGCCAAGGTCGTCTAGCTATTTATCTTCTGTTTCTTTCCAACTTTTTGCTTTCTCCCCCTTCTCCTGTCTTATAAACTAGGGGAAAGGGGAGATGGGAAAAAGCTGGGAAGGACAACAGGAGAAGTGGTGGTCTCATTCTGTATAATCATGGCACATCTTATCTTGAGCGTCACAGTTCCAGGATCTCACCTACTGAGCTCACTGAGGGCGGGGACTATTTTGTACTAATTTCTGTATTACTAGCTTGACATGTAATGGGTGCTAAGCAGGAAAAGATAATAATAACAACATTTGGAGATATTTGTTTCAACACCATTCAAAAATGAAAGTGAATTTTCAGCTTGTTTTTAGTTAACTAGAAGATTGTATCATCAAACTAAACTCTAAAAAGGTAGAATAAACATTTTCTGAGCATTTTGGCTCATTCAAGTTTTATAGTAAAATGTTTATAAACTGGTCAGATTACATATAGATTGTATATAAGAAAAATGAAAAAAAAGTTTAAAATGGATACTTCAAGGGAACGCAAGAAGAGACCAACTTCATTAATGCAGCATTCTCTTATTGATTACATAATATATTCCAGACTCTGGAAATGGAAAAAATGCTTTTTGAGAGTTTTCACATAGTTTCATTGATGTTTCCTGTTTCATAGTGGAAGAAGTTCTGAATAAGGTCCATGTGGCTGAATAAACATGTTTCTGACTATCCAAACTTTAATCCTCTGGGATACCACCCAGGGCTTGAGAAGATTAATTTACTTCTAGCTTCCATATGATTCAGAAAGATTGTTTTCATTAATGTGCCTGCCAGTGTGCTCAGTTTGCATTATGAGGGCAGTTTACTTACTTGACATGGCTGCTTATTTCATGTAGTGTTTGAGTTATTGGGAACCTCCACAAATGTTTGATAAATGGGTAAGTGAATGAACAGGCAGTATGCTAATTCCACTTTGACAGAATTTATGTCAATTGATTAAGTCTAAATGGGTCACTGACTTTGTCCTCTCTTTGTAGATTTCATATTATTGGATGATATTTATGAAATTGGGCGGTTTTGTTGCCAATTTTGTATGACAAGAAAACCTTTGAAGGAATACATTTTCTGTAAATTAATTTAACTGCTTTTAACAATGTTTCTCTTTCTCTAGATTTTAGTGCCAGTTCTTTCTAATAAGAACAACCATAAGTCCTGGTCCTGTTTTACTTCACAAGATATGGAATATCACATAGAAGTCATGAAAAATAAGATGTATATTTTTAGGGGCAAAATGTCTAGAAGAACTCTTCTACCAATTCCCACTGTTGCAGAAAAGATTGATCTGGATCAGAATTATTCAGAGAACAAGTATGTAACAGTACAGTACATCCAGGATATTACAATGGAGTGCCAGGCCAGCATGGTGGCTCAGGACTGTAATCCCAGCAGTTTGGAGGCCGAGATGGGAGGGTTGCTTGAGACCAGGAGTTCAAGACTAGTCTGGGCAACATAGTGAGATTTCATCTCTACAAATAAAATCAAATAATAAAATAAAATGGAAAGTCAGCATACCCATTTAATATCACACCCCTAGCAAATTCATTAGAAAATAGAGAATTACAACTACATCATATTTTTAAAATAAGTGTAGAAACACCATGTGTATTATTTCCTTTCAAAGTACGCTTTTAAAAAGCAAATTATACAAAAAGCAAACTATAGTAATTGCCATGCCAATAGCAGTGTTCCTTTAGTAAAATGGGTTTTGAGGATATAATTCTTTAACAGTGTTTTTTGGGGTTAGAGACATGTCAATGACAGAATAACATAACCCCACAACTCAAGACCATAAACATAATGGATTTTGAAGAATTTATTTTTAGGAAACTAGTTTATGGATGCCTAAAATAACTTTTAAAATCTGTGTCTTTGGATAAAATGATTCATCTTTGAATTATTTTATTTTAGTGTTTGTAGGCCACCACAGTCAAATGAAAGGATAATACTTCATGCAATCGAATCTGTGGTTATTGAATGGTCACGTCAAATCCAAGAAATTACAGGAAGAGATGCAGTGCAGCCTTTGTTGAATGGTCTTCACTTGTCTCCTCAAGCAGAGCTAGATTTCTGGATGATGAGGAGAGAAAATCTATCATGCATTTATGATCAAGTAAGTAGATAGCCCTAGAAATTGTAAATTAAATTAGCAAAGTCTCCTGAGCAGCAATGACCAATAGTTTTAAAGGTTTAACACACTGTATAATTTACTGGTCTGCCCTCTTTTCTTAATCCAGAGTTCTGTATGTATGGTATGCACTTTTGACATTAAAGTAACTTTGCCTTTAGGAGAATATTTTGACAGCATTTGAGATTATTGGAAATATTGTGCTACCCTGGAAAAGCAGTACTTCCCCAGGGAAATGTTGAAGACTGGAAAATGTAATTAGTCAACTTAATTGATTTGGGAAGGAGTGAGGTCTTGCTTGGTAGAGAGACACAGCTACGGAAGGACTAACTTCGGTTCCTCTGCTGGGTGCTTGCCATACAAATGACTTAAGGTTCTTTTTTTTTTTTTTGAGACGGAGTCTTGCTCTGCCTCCCAGGCTGGAGTGCAGTGGCCGGCTCTCAGCTCACTGCAAGCTCCGCCTCCCGGGTTGACGCCATTCTCCTGTCTCAGCCTCCCGAGTAGCTAGGACTACAGGCGCCCGCCTCGTCGCCCGGCTGGTTTTTTGTATTTTTTTTTTAGTAGAGTCGGGGTTTCACCGTATTAGCCAGGATGGTCTCGATCTCCTGACCTCGTGATCCACCCGTCTCGGCCTCCCAAAGTGCTGGGATTACAGGCTTGAGCCACCGCGCCCGGCCTGACTTAAGGTTCTAAAAGTTAAGGCATCCATTCACATGGGTTTTGGAGATTTTCTGAAACAAATTTCATATGGAAAAATCAGTATTTTACATATATAATGTATTAGGTTCTCTGGAAGGATACAACTAATAGGATATATGTATATAGGAAAGGGAGTTTATTAAGGAGAATTAATGGACTCACAAGGATCACAAGGTAAACTTCTACAATAGGCCGCCTGTAAGTTGAGGAGCAAGGAAGCCAGTGGTGAATCAGTCTGAGTCCCAAAACCTCAAAAGTAGGGAAGCTCACAGTGCAGCCTTCAGTCGGTCGCCAAAGGCCCAAGAGCCCCTGGCAAACCACTGGTGTAAGTCCAAGAGTCCAAAAGCTGAAGAACTTGGATTCTGATCTTTGAGAGCAGGAAGCATCCAGCATGGGAGAAAGATGAAGGCCAGAAGACTCAGCAGTTCTGCTTTTCCATCTTCTGCCTGCCTGCTCTATTCTTGCCGCTGTGGCAGCTGATTAGATGGTGCCCACCCAGATTGAGGATGAGTCTGCCTCTCCCAGCCCATTGACTCAAAATGTTAATCTCCTTTGGCAACACCCTCACAGACACACCCAGGAACAATACTTTGCATCCTTCAATCCAATCAAGTTGACACTCAGTTATAACTATCACATATAATAATATATATCCAAATTTAAAAAGTTAAATGCAAAATCAAATACAAGGCTAAGAAAACAATGTATTTTAAAAATTATTTTCAACTTGAAACCAGATATCATTTTGAGTGTTAAATACTGAATCACTTGTGAGTGAAATAGAATTTAAATATTTTATTACAGAATGCATGTATTTAGTAATCAAGTTTATATTTATTAAAGTTTTTTTTTTTTCCTTAGCTTCAGGCACCTATTGTCCTCAAAATGGTTAAGATCCTGACAACTAAACAAAGCAGCTATTTTCCTACTCTGAAGGATATTTTTCTGGCTGTGGAAAATGGTAAGACTCTTGTTCCTCAGCCTGGCATCAGTATCACCATCTGCTCATGATCCAGCCCTTGCCTGCTTGGCCTTGACATTTACCCTTCCGCCATGTTCGGGGAGTGATTGCTCTTGGCTCTTCTGATGATGAATTCGTCTCACCCTTTGTACTTTATTCTCCACCCATACTAAACTACTTTTAGTTTATCTGGTATGTAGTAGATACCTGCCAGAGTGGCTCCAGATTGAAATTTTAATTAGACTGTTTGTGGAGGAGTGAGGCCTTCAGTATTTAGCAGAGGAAAAAAAATAACTCTGGATAGAGGTTTTCCAGTCAACAGATTGGGCTATGATGAGTCCAGTTATTCACCAGTTCAGTTCTCTGAGTGTGTTTGATATCCACCAGTTATTTAGCTTGCAAACACTCAAAGCCATCATTGAAGTTTTGGTGAAGATGAAATGTACAGAGTGGAGGGCTTGTTGAATTTTGAATAGACAATGCATGCATCTTATTACAAACCAGGAATCATAAAATGATACCCAGTTGACAGTCTTCTCACCATCCTTGTCCTTCCACTGTCTAGTTTCAGCCCTACCCAAAGATGACAATCTTGCTCAGTTCCTTGATTTCTGTTCATGTTTCTTTGCACATGGATAAGCATTTACTTATGGATATACATGATACTGAGGTTTTAAATAATACAATTGGAGGTAATATGGACAAGTAACTTTTTTTTTTGTTTCTAACAGTAAAAAGTTTATTTTTCCCATGTGACATTTGGAAAGTTAGGAAATACTGAAAATTCACTTCAAATATGTTTTAATACATCTTTAGGGTTTTCTGCATGAATTCAGTTTAAAAAGAAAGCTTAAGATAAGGAGGAATATATACAGCAGGGGCTCTGTAAGATCTGAATTCCTGTCCCAACCCCGCTTACTGAGCATTTTAAATTTGCTAAGCCTCTGGTTTGTATTGGCCTATTAACACCTTCCTTGAAGAATTGCTACGTGGATTTAGTATTTCTCAGTCTTGTCATGATCAACATTTTGGGTTAGATAATTTTTTGTTGTGGGGGGGCATCTTACATATTGTAGGATATTTAGCAGTATCTCTGGCCTTTACCTGCTGGTGCCATCCCTGTTGTGGTGGTCATAAATGTCTCCAGACATGGCCAAATGTCCCCTGGGGGCAAGATTTCTCCTGGTTGAGAACCACTGGGTTAGGGATAGCATATTATACACTGTACGAGGTACTGGACATGTAGTAAGTATGCTTCAATAAATAGAAGCTGTTGGCATTTTTTTTTTTTTCTATGTTAGCATAGGACGAAAATTTTCTCTGGATACAGCTTCTGCAGGAATGAATCCCGGGGTCCTCTGAGCCTTATGTGTGTGTGGCCTGGAGATACAGAAATAAAACACTTCTCAATAGAACAAGTGGCCCAAACCCATGGTCAAGTTGGAGGAAGAAAGGTCTTCTCAAAGACGTACTTCAGGCATTGTGGAGTCACCAGACATGCTGATCACATTTTAAGGACACTTAATATTTCAGGGCACTTACCTACTAGATGCAGTTATTTAATGTTGACATAAACATTGATAAAAATACGAATTTTGAAACAGTACATCTTGAAAATAATTCCTGAACATTCTTTTTATTGTTACATAGACAGATTAATTGGTTACACATCAAGTGGCTGGGTGCGTCCTTGACTCCTGGTGACACAATTCAGCAGGGTTTTTCTGTTTTTTGTTCTTGACACAAGCCTTTTGGGTTAACACCAAAAACTAGAATTTACTTGACCTTGTTCCCTACTGTCATAAAAAAATTTGTTCTCAGTTCATCAGGGGTATTTGCAGCCTTGGGAGCAAAATGGAATATCATGGAAATCCATTTAGGGTATATTAAAAGGACCAGTGCTAAGCAAGAGAAAACTTTGGATTAGATTAAGCAGTCATTAATGAGAGTTAAATATTTAAATGTTTCTTCATATCTATAGCATTCTTTGGTTTGATTTTTTTCTTTTTCTTTTTTGGAGACAGAGTCTTGCTCTGTTGCTCAGGCTGGAGTGCAGTGGTATGATTATGGCTCACTGCAGCCTCGACCTCCCAGGCTCAAGTGCTCCTTCCACCTCAGCCTCCTGAGGAGCTCAGACCACAGGCACCTGCCACCATGCACAGCTAATTTTTAAGTTTTTTGTAGAGATGAGGTCTTGCTATGTTGCCCAGGCTGGTTTTGAACTCCTGGACTCAACTAATCCTTCCAAAGTGCTGGGATTACAAGCATGGACCACTGCACCTGGCCCTCTATAGCATGTGAAAAAAAAATATTTACCATGCTTAACATTTGTTTTATTGAAATAAAATTCACATAACATAAATTAACAATTTTAAAGTGTATAATTCATTCAAGTTTTAGTACATTCATGATGTTGTACAACCTCACCTCTGTCGAGTTTCAAAATACTTTCATCACTGTTCTTAACAATTTTAAGTTAAACCTTTATTAATAATATAATTTTTCTCAGTCATTGCATGAGTTACTGTCATAGGAAACTGGAATGAGAGAGTAAACAATTCAATTGTGCTCGTACCAAGTTCCTAGAAGGAATTAACATTCTAGTGATGAAGTTTGTAATCCAAGCCATAAAGTGACAACATTGCAGAGAGGTTTTATTCCCACAGTTTCCACAGGGTTGAGTAAATTTCTTTAGACTCCAGGGGTATTTTCCCCTTGGGTTTTCCATCACAATTTATTTATGCTATGTGGGTAACTAGATCAGTGCTCTCCCAAATGACTGAGTTACAGATGGATAGTGTCTAAAGTTTTCCACATTGCTCATGTGTAGATTGTAGGATAAGTAATATAAAGGGAACTATGACAACATTTAAGTGTGGCTGTGTTGTTTTACGTGGCCCTCTTCTACATGTAAAGTGAATTTAGAAAAAAAAAAATCACGTTAATGATGGTTCTTTGCTTTCAGCCCTTCTCGAAGCCCAAGATGTGGAACTTTACCTGAGACCTCTGAGGAGACACATCCAATGTCTCCAGGAGACGGAATTCCCACAGACCCGCATATTAATCGCTCCATTATTTCATACCATCTGTCTGATCTGGAGTCATTCGAAGTTTTATAACACCCCTGCTCGGGTTATAGTTTTATTGCAAGAGTTTTGTAATCTCTTCATTAACCAGGTATGAAGCATCAAAAAACAGGAACAATAAGAATTGTTGCTGTGAGGTGGTTTTACTAGACTAGTGAAGAATAATCTAGTATACAGTAAGAACACCATCTTTCTTTTTCTTTTTTGGGAAGGGACATTTATGGTAACAAAGGCCAAGTAACCTTTTAATCCTAAATGACAGAAAGCTATGAAAATAAGTCAGACATAAAGGACAAGTTGTTGGCGGGTTTTGTTTGTTTAGTATCTGTACCTTTCTTCAAAAGGCTTTAAGGCAGCTTCCAGTAAAAGACAGATGTGTAGTACCTTCTTTGTAGCCTTCCTTTCATTTTCACAGAAACACTGACTGATAAAAGCCTTTTGGAAAGTGTGATAAGTTAAGAGCATCTGGCAAAAAGAAAATCCTAAAAATATAGTAGTAGAATTGTATTGAAAAACTTCTGATTCATTGTTGGTCTTTTAAAATCTCTTTTATAATTGCTTCTCTATTCCTTACTCAACCTGCGAAATGTTTAAAAAAAAAAAAAAAAAAAAAAAAGAAAGGACCAGCTCTCTCTGTGTCCTCATCCTGTCTATGTGAATGTGGATTCTTCTATGTTCACAGTACCACAGGGTATTACGTAATTTGAGAGCTAAAAGATACTTGGATGCTACATAATCCAGTGGTTCTTATTTGGAGGTGTGTATTAGTCTGCTCAGGCTTCCATAGCAAAGTACTATGGACTGGGTAGGTTAAACGTCAGAAATTTATTTTTTCTCACAGTTCTAGAAGCTGAAAGTCTGAGATGAGAGTGCCAGCGTGCTCAGGTTCTGGTGAGGGCCCTCTTCCTGGCTTGCTGATGACTGGCTGCCTTCTCACTGTGTCCTCACTTGGCCATCTTCCTCTTTTTTATTTTTTTTAATTTTATTTTTAATTTTTTTTTTTTTGAGATGGAATCTCGCTCTGTCACCCAGGCTGGAGTACAGTGGCCGGATCTCAGTTCACTGCAAGCTCCACCTCCCGGACTCACACCATTCTCCTGCCTCAGCCTCCCAAGTAGCTGGGACTATAGACGCCCGCCATCTCGCCCGGCTAGTTTTTTTGTATTTTTAGTAGAGACGGGGTTTCACTGTGTCAGCCAGGATGGTCTCGATCTCCTGACCTCGTGATCCGCCCACCTCAGCCTCCAAAAGTGCTGGGATTACAGGTGTGAGCCACTGTGCCTGGCCGGCCATCTTCCTCTTATAAGACCACAGTCCTATAGGATTAAGTCCCCATCTTTATAACCTCATTTAATCGCAGTTACCTCCTAAAGACCCTATATCCAGATACAGTCACATTGGGAGTTAGGCTTTCAACATATCAATTTGAAGGGACACAATTCAGATATTTTTCAAATGAATTAACCAAGACTTGAAAAATGATGTTATTTGCTCAATTTCCCTGAGAAGTTAGGAGGAAAGCCAGACCAGAGAACAGGTCTGCAGACTTGCAGCTTAGAGTTTCTGGAGTATGAGGTTGCATTGTTAATGTTTTTCATCTCTTTCCCTCTCTGATTCTGAAAAGATGGAGTGCTGTGTGGGAAAGGCTTTGGACCCAGACCAAGCTGGATTCAAATCTAATTGACCCACTTAAGGGAAGTTAAATGACTCCTCAGTTTCCACATCTGTCAGTGGGGATAATGCCTAGTCCATGGCTATTGTGAGGATTAAAAGATAACCTAAGTGAAATCCCCAGCATTGCTTGGTGTTTAATCGAGTTTCAGTAAATGTTAGTTGCATTTTGTTCTTTTGACAAACTGTTGACTTACAGGCTAGTTGCGGCTGTTGGTAGGAGATAACAACAGGTCGATCCCTTGCTGTATTTTATCATCATCTCCTCTGCTTTTGTTCAATTTCTGTTACTCTGTTGGGCAAACTCAGTTTTGCCCTTTTGTTAAACAGGTTCCCTGGACCCTAATGGCTTGGGTCTCTATGTAAAACACCACAATCACTGTTGCAGGGTCAAAAACTGTAACCACCACTTCCCCCAAACTCCTATTTAGGGACCTATTTCTCATTTTGAGAATAATTGAAACTGTTTCACTGCAAATCCTTGTTAATGTATAAATGACAGAGGAGACTATTTGTTAGCACAGGTGACTTATTGTAAGTCCTGGTTATCTGTAAGCCTGTAAACTTCTCATGTCTGGCTTCTGGTCTGTGTCAACAGCCAGATTCTGCCAAGCTCCTGATAAAATAATGTGGCTTCTCTTGTTCCTTAGTTCTGGCTTCTATCCAAAGGTTTCATTGACCCGATTCCTTTGATTCTATGAACGGCAGATTTCAGACTTTGTGGTAAATACGCCCAACATGTTAGGAGTCAAAAGTTAACAATTAGCCAGTGTCCATAGCTGGTTCCCTGAAGCACTAACCACCAGCCACCAATTTTACTACTTTTATATAGTTATTTAACAAACACTATATAATACTTATTTTGTTCAGGAGCTTTTCCAAGCCCTTTACGAAAATTCAAAAGTTAAGTCCTCATAGCAATGCTACGACATAGATATTATGAGTAGCTTCATTTTATAATGAAAAAAACCCTGAAGCCTAAGAAGATAAGTAACTTTCCAATGCAACAAGTCAATAATAGAATTCTCACCCATTATACCATGCTCCGTATTTTAAAATAAGTTTTTTTATGTCTAAATGTGACCTAATACGTGGTATGCTAATGATAATTGTAAAATATTCTCATTGCATAGTGTTGGAACAGTGGAAATAGTTCTTCAGTTTTATCACTCCATTAAGCATTTATACATTTTATCATATGTACAGTTTTGTACTACTTGAAAGATGATTTTGTTATTGCTGTATATGTAAGTTGCTTCCAGCCTCCTTGATTATAAACAACATGCAGAAAACTATACAAAGATCCCCTGTTTTGACTGTAATAATTGGCTTACTATAAATTCCTGATGTTGGTCAAAGGATGCAATCTTTTCATGGCTCCTGAGCAATATTTGATACTTACAAATTATTTTCTAAAAGGTTATATCTATTACGTTGCTATTATCAATGTGTAAAAGGTTTCACTATGACCTGTCAACTTGGAGCATTGCCATCTTTAAAAAAATTGGGGGTCATTTATTGTGTTCTAGTGGTAACATGTTTTTAAATTTGTACCTTGCATGATATGTGATTACACATTTTATGTTTTCTATAATTGTATTTCCTCTTGTCACCTACATGTTCTTTGCTTTCATGAATGTATTGATCAAGATTTTGTGAAATTTCAAACCCTTCTTAGGTTACATATTAGAGGTCATAAACTGACATGCTATCAGCTCATTTGGCCCAGAGATCAATGCAGTGTTTCTATTTTGTATAATATTTTTTAATTTAAAAATTGTTGTTAATACTTAAATTGGATAGATCTCATTTAAATGCCAGCATTTCAGCCTCCATTGAAAACTCAGAGATCTTGCTACAGTGCTTGCGCCATCCCCGTAGGCTCAGCCAGTGACCATAGCTTCAAATGCCGCTTTAGGTGAAACAGGTGCTGTCCAGATGACCATGACCTTCTCCGTTCACTGTCGTTTTTGATCTGCTTTACTCAGTTTCATTATATGCCTGACCCTGTGACTGGAATGCCAGTCAGAGTCAGAAACCCTTTGTTACTTTAAAAACAAATGTATTTCTTTTCTCGTTTTCTAGTGGTGACCACTAACATCATTATTTAGGCTAGACACATAAAAGGCATCACCTGTTCACCTTGCATGCTAGCACAGGCTTTGCTAATGGGGTCTTAATGCCTTGCCTTTCTTCTCTGGTAACCTGACTCTACTCCCTGGTCCTTATGTGTCATTACCACTCTAGCCACTACCTTGTCTATTCCATGGCTTGGTGTATCTGTTGTAGACATTGTCACCTACAAGATCCTAGGTAAGGAAGAGTTTAAGTCTGAGTAGTCGAGTGTGGAGTAGAGCTGTCAGGATTGAGCTAAAACAACAGTCCATAAAAACACATGCAAAAGAATAGAGAACCAGCAGCAGAGAGACAAGCCTCAAACTAACAATATCATTGGTAAATTGGTTAATCGATCAGCTTATTGATAAGTAAGTTGGTTAACAGTATTTTAGTTTATAAGGCCTCTGAAGTGGGACCAGTTCATCCTAAATCTGGTGGCTTTTAGCTTGTTTGTGCTGGTACCATGAAGTATGCGATGATAGAGCTGCTGTGGTTAGGCATGCTCCAGAGCGGGTACTGTGAGAGATCGAAAAGAATTTAGAGTTTATGAGCTAAAAGGGATTTTGAGATTCACCTAATTCATTTCCCTCATTTTGCAGCTAAGGAAATAGATCCTCTGAGACAACTTAGCTAGTATCACAAAAGTAGTTCGTGGCCCCCAGAAGGGTCACAGCCAGCCCCTGCCTCAGGTCATGTATTTTCCCTCACACACACTGCCTCCCCATGCAAGGAGACAGACTGGGTGTTTTCATTTAGGACATTAGGTACTATCACCTGTCTTAGGCCTTACTGAACAGTAGTCTGTATGAACAGGAGGTTCCTTGTCTATGATTGTCTCATCTGTGTGAGGGCCAGCCAGGAAGCACAGGAATAAACATTAAGCATGGATTGTCCTAGGGACGTTACTTTAAATACAAGTAATTAGGTAACAGGGGGCTGCTAAAGCAGAAGGGGCCACTCAAGCAAAAGATGGAGTCGTTTGCCATAGATTTTTCAGCATCCTAAAAAGACACATTTACTATAAAGAATACATAGAGATAAAGGTATATGGAATACACCATGTACCATATCAAAGTGTAAGTTCTTTTAAAATTCACATTGCTAAGGGATTCCTGGTGGTTCTCTTCACTGTCCTAAATGACTTGCTATTATAGCAGCCCTCATGTGGAGGTTAATTTTCTATCTAACGTGATTGGGAAATAAAAGCATAGATTGGGAAGGAGTCTAATCAGTAGGGGGTTTAGACACTAAATGAATGATTTTCTTATTGCCTTACAAATTCATGGCACAGAGCCTATATTGCCTGTAAAACTGTTTTCATTAATGGGAAATGGAAGGTCATATGCCTATATTTAGGGAAGAAGTGCTTCCCTCTGCTATTTTGAACTCAGGACTTTCATTACATTATCCATTGACATCTTGAACAACTTTCTAAGCAACCACAAAATTGAAGGCACACAAATTAAATCTGTAATTTATATGAGGTTAAGATGCATCAGGAAGAGATAGCATACAAAAGAACCTTCAGAATGCACAAGTTCTTGGTCCTTGAAGAGGGGAATTCTGAATGTGGGTATCAAATATGAAGAGAGAAGTTGGGAGTGTTGGTTGGTCCCATGAGAATTTGACCAGTGCCACATGGATCTTCTAGTCTTTTCTTTCTCTTTTACCCTTCTCTTCCTTTCTTTTCCTCTATTCAAAACTAGTTCATGTGGCACATGTCAGCTAGACTGTATGTCCTGTAATGTCACTTAAGCCCCCAGAAGAGAAGTTTGCTAACTTGAAAGAATTTCCACTGTTACACACTCCTAATCAGGTCTTTCCCTTTGCAAGTGGCCCTGAACTACCAGATAAAGTGAGTGTACTTTAAAAATTCATGTTCTGATAGATTTCCTTGTCTGGCTTATATATTCTTTATATGAGAAAATGATTGTTCAGAATATTTGCTGGCAGGCACACTCATGCAAATTACATGACAGTTGTCATATTTAGCGACAATTTAGTCATTTGCTAGAATGTAAAAATCCAGAAACAGTAGGGTCTCCTGTATATTAATTCTAACATATACAAGTATGTAATCGAAGTCTAAGTAGCTGAATTTCTAGAATTTGTGCTTTCTTTCTTTCATCATTGCTGGCCCACCTTTAGATACTGGCATTTAAAAATGATTCTTCGAAACAGAGACAGTTGCAGGGAAAAATTATTAAACACAGTTTTGATCATTGTTCCCTTTCATTAAATCCTAGGCAACAGCTTTCCTTTCACCTGAGGACCTTTTGAAGGGAGAAATAGAGGAGTCACTGGAAAAGGTGCAGGTGGCTGTTAACATCTTAAAGACTTTCAGAAACTGCTTTTTCAACTATAGAAAAAAATTGGCAAGCTATTTTATGGGAAGTAAGCTGAGACCATGGGATTTCCAGTCTCATCTGGTGTTTTGCAGATTTGACGAGTTTCTTGATCGTTTGATAAAAATAGAGGTATTCTTTTTTTCTTTCACTTATTCATGTTGAAGGTGGGTTCAAAAAGGCGGTAGCTTTTCACATGATTCATGGAACGGTTTACTTTACATTGTAGGTGGAGGTCTCCTTTCTCAGTGATTCTCAATAAGGAGCTCAGCAGGCCAATGCTATGATGGTACAAGGGCAATTTTTAAGTCTTTCATTTTGATTTTTTAAAAGTTCATTTTTGATTGTTATTACACTGAGTATAAGTAAATCTCTTTATATATCAGTGACTATTAGAATTTACTAATCTAGAAGAGTGTTGTAAATCAGGAAGCAGTAAACTAATCCTCTGTAAATAAATCCACTTTTCCTTTTATATATTTAATCCTTAAAATTGCTGTTTCATACCCTAAAACCCATTGGATAATTTAAATTATCACACTATTTTTTAGTATATTAATATATGCTATACTATAAAAATATTAAAACCACTGGTAAAAATAAAACATGGAAATATGTGCTCTGTAAATTAAACACATAGAACACACAAACTCTTACACTTGTATGGTGCCTATTGGCTTAGATTTTTTTTTTACAAAAAGTTTAAATTGATGACACTGCCTTATTTTCTTTGTAAAGCTGTAAGAATTTTGGACATTGTCATTGATATAAGATTTGTTTTATTTCATTCAAAATTAGAGCTTTATGTCTTGAGAATTCTCATGATCACTTAAATGAGTCTGAATGCCTCTTCTGTCTCTGAATGTGAAATACCTAATGAAGGGCAGCTTACATATCCCTTCCTTAACAGTTTCCTGGGCTCACTTTCAGTAAAGCAACGGACTCACTGCAAAGTATGGGGTGATGAAAACAGGAGTTTTGGATACTACCTGGGGATCTGACTTACATTTAGGAGGATATAAAACTGGGAGAGTTACATGTCTAGCTATGGTGAATTAGAGGTTGCTTACACTGAGAGATTCTTTTTTTTTTTTTTTTTTTTTTTTTTTTGTAGAGATAGGGTCTCATACTGTCGCCCAGGCTTAAGTGCAGTGGTGTGAACACAGCTCACTGCAGCCTTGACCTCCTGGTTCAAGTGATCCTCCCGCCTCAGCTTCTCAAGTAGCTAGGACTACAGGTGCATGCCACCATGCCTAGTTCACTTTTTTGTGTTTCGTAGAGACAGAGTCTTGCCTTGTTGCCCAGGTTGGTTTCAAACTCCTGGGCTCAAGCAATCCTCCTGCCTTGGCCTCCCAAAGTGCTGGGATTATAAGCGTGAGCCACTGCGCCTGGCCAGTGAGAGTTAATTTTTAATAAATATGAAAATGGGAGAGTAATTTTTAAAAATTAGCAATGACTTTGTTAATTAAATAATTAATACTTATTTTTTGTCATGTAAGTGTCCATTGACTCATTGATTTTGAACACTTGAAAATGTTCTTGATTTGAAACTTTAAAATATTTTGCTGCTCAATGTAGTGGAAAGGTCTTTACTGTGTTTTTTACAAAGGATATATTTGTCAGCACTTTGGAATTTGAAAAGCTGGAAAGACTGGAATTCGGTGGTACCAAAGGAGCAATTTTAAATGGACAAGTTCATGAGATGAATGAAGAATTTATGGAACTCTATAAAGTTTTTAAACAGAGCACTTATGACCCATCTGATTGCAATAACATGGTAATGTTGTACCTTTGCATTTTCATTTCATGGGATCCTATAATTTTATAGCTGAAAAGGAAGATCGGTCTCAGTAATAATAGGAGCCATCCATTCTAACATCTCTAGGACCAAAAGAGGTTAAATGACTTGCTGAAGTCTTGTAGCTACTTAGTTAGTAGATCAGGGATCAGAACTTAAGCTTTTGCGTTTTCAGTTCAGAATGATGGCTGATAAAACTGCAGACCTCAGTCTGGATTTGTATCTTGTTTGTGTATACTAAACAGAAACTTTCCACACTAACTCAATTTGATCTGATGTCCATGTAACTCATGTGCTTTATTTTAGCCTTTTCTTGAATCACTGGATTTTTTTTTTTTCACCTGAACACTTGGTTTCACCCCATTCATTACGAGTATCGTTAGCATGTTGGTTGTTTCTTATAATTTTTGTTATTCTTGAGAGCTGATTATAACTTCACATTTCCAACCACAGGAAAGGGAGAAGCTTTCTGAGTTAAGCTGCTTCTGTGCTCTGTCAGTTCCAGCATGTTAGTAGCCAGGGAGCTACCTGTGAGCATCCCTGCAGTTCTAGGATAAAAATAGCTTCATTTTAGTAGTTTGCCAAGAACAGTGAAGCCCAAGTCAAAAAGAATGAGGATTTAGCTCTTGTTCTTATTATTTTATACATGAGTTTATTCACTATTGTTCATATTTGGCCGAACAATCGATTCTTTGAGATGTATGAGTGCAGTATGATAGCTTTATAAGGATGTAGTTAGCAAACTTAAGCCCTCTGAATTGTAGTCAGTTTTGGAAAGTGGAGTGAATGGTAGGACACTGCTATAGTGGGTGACTCTTTGCTAAACCAGGGTCCTACAGTTTGTGAAAATGTATGAGGAATATAGGATCATGGCGATGAATAATTTGAGTGAACTCATCCCCAAAGCCTTGTAAGATGCCTGGCACTTGGAAGGCTTTCAATAAATATGTACAGAATGGGATTCTTCAGAGAGCCTCTAGGTTAGCCCTGCTGAATGAGCTAGTGGAGGAGGAGTGTGAGACTGAGCCTGCACAAGATCCCTGGGGACATTTGAATAGCAAGAGAATCTTGATTTTGTTACAGCTGCAAAAACTGGCAAGTTTTCAGAGTGCCAGAATTAGAGAATGTGGCCAGGTTGGATTGACGTCACTGCCTTGGCAATGCTGAAGGTCCTGATTTTACTCCTGTCTCTGCCTGAGGCCTGCATAGCCACAAACATGTAGGAATAGAAAAGTCATTTGCTCTGGAGGTATATACTGGCTTGGTATTTGTATTTTGGAAGCCCCTTCTATTTTGCAGAGAAGGTGGGCAGTGTTTACCTCTGATCTTTAGTCTGGTTGGAGATGTCATAACCTTCCCCTGAAGTTCCCTTCATCCTCCTGTCGGATTCTTGCCTTACAGTGTAGAAGCTCCTTGAGTTTGGTCATTCCTTAAAATTAAAACATGAATTAACTGAAAGTTAATTTAATTGGCATACTTACATTCAAGACGACCATTGCTTTTTTAAAAAACGTGTCTTGGCTCTCATTATTACTTTAAAATACTGCATGTATCGTATATTTTTGCTTAATAAGCTGTTCATTTTGGTGCTTTTTAGCTGAGTTCCTTGTACTTTGACTTCATGATGAAATCAGTTGGTAATTTTTGAGACATTATTTCAACAAATGACTTCCAACCTAGTGTATGCATGTATTTGTATGGACATATGAATACATGCCCAAACCCTTCCCTTCCCCTCCCATTGCATACAGCCCCGTGTTCCTGCTCCTGCTCTGTCCGCTCTGACTACAGACTAGTGCTTATATAACAGGGAAGTGTGTCAGGGTCAGCCATTCTGCCCTTGGTATATACATGGTTTAAATATGTTCCAGTAAATTAAAGAAATGATCACTGGTAATTTGCTGTTTGAAATGCTGTTATTTATTTGTCTTCTCATCAATCTCAAGCCTATTAATCAGGCTTTGAGCCTTAGCATACCAAAAGGTTTGCTGCTGTGGTCCATTTACAGAATGTGGGGATTTTATCAGGTGTACCCACACAAATGATTTTGGGTTTCTCAATTATTGAATGTTACTTTAGGTATTTTCTTTGACATCTTTTTAGGGGACTGTTTGAAATCTAGACAATTATGAGAGGAAACTTGCTTTTTTCATAATTGATGTTGAACAGTTAGTCCAGCAATATTAGACTCAGTAATTTTGCTGTCATTCTATGGTGTTTCTTGATGAAATTCCTCAGATACCTAAGCAAAGATGGTAGCTATTCTTGTTAATGGTAACCTCTTGTCTCTACTTAGTCTCTGTTAATGAGAGCCAATTAATATTTACGGAACAAGTGCTGGGTGCCAGGCATTGAGCCAGAGTTTTCCCACATTATATAACTGCTTAATTCTCACTATAACCCAGAGAGTGGTCCCCCAGGCAAATGACAGTTTCACTAAATTATCTGAGATTATAGTTTCCAGTTGGTGGAATGGAAGTTTGAATCCAGAACTCTCAACCACAATCCCTGCATACTTTTATTTTCTCTCCCTCTCTTCCTTCCTTTTTTTTTTTTTTTTTTTTTTTTTTTTTTAAGACAGAGTCTCACTCTGTCACCCAGGCTGGAGTGCAATGGTGCGATCTTAGCTCACTCCAACCTCCGCCTCCGAGCTTCAAGTGATTCTCCTGCCTCAGCCTCCTGAGTAGCTGGGATTACAGGCATGTACCACCATGCCCAGCTAATTTTTTTGTACTTTTAACAGAGACGGGGTTTTGCCATGTTGGCCAGGTTGGTCTCCAACTCCTGACCTCAGATGACCCACCCACCTTGGCCTCCCAAAGTGCTGAGATTAGAAGCATGAGCCACTGCACCCGGGCTTTTTTTTTTTTTTTTTTTTTTTTTGAGACAGTCTCACTCTGTCACCCTGGTTGGAGTGCAGTGGCATGATCTCGGCTCATTGCAACCTCTGCCTCCCAGGTTCAAATGATTCTCCTGCCTCAGCCACCTGAGTAGCTGGGATTACAGGAGTGTGCTACCACGCCCAACTAACTTTCGTATTTTTAATAGAGATGGGGTTTCACCATGTTGGCCAGGCCGGTCTTAAACTCCTGGCCTCAAGTGATCCACCTGCCTCGGCCTCCAAAAGTGCTGGGATTACAGGCATGAGCCACCACGCCCACCCCCTGCATTGTTTTCACTACACCACCCTGTTAGTATTTATCTTGCTTGTGTCCTCATTGAAATGAAAGGAATAAGTTCATCTGGGGGAATTCACCTGAGGACCTGTGCCCTGAGATGAAGTGATCCAGGTTGCTGTGTCTGTTTTTCTGCTGATTTTCAGTGGGAAGTTTTATTCAGGTGCCTAGCTCACCATGGTATCAGAATCTAAAATACATTTTAAAAGTAGTTATTTAGTTCACCTGTACTAGGTTGTATTCTAATTCCTAGAACAAGTCTATTGTTCTGCTGTCGCCCACTGAACTATTCTTTTGCTATTACTTTATGTAGTGTTTTCTCATTTTAATTATACAGATTTCATCTTTATTAGTCATACACAGCATTTCCATGTTTTGCCTGCATATTATTCAAGATGAAATGAATTATTTAGCAGCCTTCCTTAGTAATTCTTTTGGAAAGGTAACATTTGTAAAAACTTGGTCCTCTTTTTCTCACCCTATAGCCTTTTCCCTAGTCTTCCATTTGTCCTCCCCAAAGGCATCTCTATTAAAAATTTCTTATATGATGTTCCAGAGATATTTGGTGCATGTACTGGCATATACATTGTTTTCTGCTTTTGCATTAATAGCATTTATACCTTGTTTTTATCACTTACTATATTTTGGCAGTCATTCTGTATCACTACAATAGCATTGCTCATCTTAAAACAACTGCACATCCATCAGATTTGTGTCTTACTTATTTTAAAATGTTGTTTAGTAGATATCATTGTTTAAAATTTTATTTAGAAACGTCTGCTTCTGGAAAGAGGGAGATGTACTTTTCCCTATTCCTCCCACTGAGTGCAACTAAAACACTGGCCATTATACAATAGCATGGTTCGCCTGTCACTGAGACTCCTCTAGCTCTTGTTGCTGCTGATTATCCTACCTGCTAGCAATGGAGATTAACTCTGAGGCTCTGACATGGTATTATCCCTTGAGGAGACCAAACAGCTGCTTGGCGGGAAGGTAATTACCCAAGAAGGACAGCAATTCATCTTGTATAGGATTGATACATATTCCAAGAATGTGTCTTCCTTGCCTGCCCCAAAGGCCTCAGCAAGCTTGGCGGCCACAGACAGCCCTTGAAAATGTCTATTGCAGGAAGCCCAGAAAGGAAGCACCAAGTTGGTTTAAGGGACTCTTCTTGGGGTTGTAGGGGAGAGGAGATAAAAGGAAGCCAAGATCTAAGATCCCAGAAGATATTAATACTGACTCAAGACTCTCTTGAAAGATGTAAACTCTGATAGAGGGTATGGATGATGTGTTTGATCCTTTCTGGGGCTTAAGCCAAGACCCTATCAAGCAAGTAAGTGGGAGATTGTGCTTATAAACAGCTCTTTTGAGGTAAGACAGATGTTCTCCTTGCTTCTTAGAATATTTTAGGCCAAAGCATTTTGTGGGCATAAATTAGTCTAATATCAGTGTCAGTGCTCTATTTCAGCTTACTCATGAAGGCCTGGTCTTTGTGCTGTAAGCAATTAAGAAAGACAGAATTCTTAAGTGTATTTCAAGGAAATGTAAAGACAAAGTATTCAATGCACACTTATGTATATATAGTATGATGTTTATAACAAAAGTAGAAAAACATACATGGGAAAGATTGAAACTTACTTTGGGGTAGTGGTTTTCTGGGCAGGCAGGAAGAGATATGTGTCTATATGTGTTACTTATTTCTGAAATGAAATAACACTATCTGAGCAAAAAAATACAAAAATCCACTGGCCATTATATATAAAACAGACATAAGAAGAATCTGAAAGGTGAAAATAAAAAGGCAGAGTGGCTAAGGATATTGGGACTCAAGAAACAACAACGTGATGAGTTCCCTGGATTTTCCTATTGCCGAAAGTAATCCAGACTTGGAGCTGAAGACACTGGCAACCAGGAAATGCCAGTGGGCACAGACCAGAAAAAAAGCCCAGTAAAAGCCTGATCTCTCCCTAGCCAAAGGCTCAAGAAGGAGAGAACTTAGCACAAAAGAAGATTTGTCAAACCATAATCTCTCCACTCTAGCCAAACACCATGGAAGAAACTGTGCCCCACCCCTCCCCTTGCCAGGAAAAGGTGAGTGGGGAACCTAGACTTACACCCTGTCTGTCTGAAAATGCTCCAACTCCCACCCCTGCTGGGGTGGTGTCAGAGATGACTACATAGGAAGCCATGATTTTCATCCCTGCTGGCCAGGAATTAACTTCATTCTCTGTGGTGTCTGGAGACCATGTGGGAACCCTGGATTTCCTTCTTCACCCAGCCTGATGTTGGAGCAAACCTGATGGAGAGTCCAGACTATCACCCTGAGGTCAAGTGGTAACAAGGCCACCTGCACTTGTGGCATCAGTAGAGACTACATGGGGAACTGGAAGTCCCAGCCCAGCTGTAACAAGGAGCCCTGCCCACCCTTGGGGATGAATAGATGCCAAGTGGAGAACCTAGACTTCTGTCTCTCCTTTATTGTAATGAGGCTGGAGCAGTATCAGAGAAAGTCAGCAAAAACAACAGGTTTAAATAAGAGTCAGAGTCTTATAACAATATGAAATTTCAGTAGAATATTGGTTAGTATACCAAGAACCAGGAAGATCTCAACTGAGTGAAAAAAAGACAACCATTAGATGCCAATGCCAATATAATAGAGATTTTGGAATTACTTGAAAAAGATTTTAAAGTAGTGTATTAGTCCATTTTCACATTGCTACAGAGAACTACCTGAGACTGGGTAATTTATGAAGAAAAGAAGTTTAATTGACTCACAGTTCCACAGACTTAACGGAAGCATGACTGGGAGGCCTCAGGAAACTTACAATCATGCAGCATGACTGGGAGGCCTCAGGAAACTTACAATCATGCAGCATGACTGGGAGACCTCAGGAAACTTACAATCATGTTGGAAGATGAAGGGGAAGCAAGGACCTTCTTCACATAGTGTTCAGAGAGAGCAAAGGGGGAAGTGCCACATACTTTTAAACCATCAAATCTCATGAAAACTCACTGTCATGAGAACAACAGAGGAAAGTCACCCTCCATGATCCAGTCACCTCCCACCAGGCCCTTCTTCCAATTTGACATGAGATTTGGGCAGGGATACAAATCCAAACCATATCAGTCCACCCCTGGCCCCTCTCAAATCTCATGCCCTTCTCATATTGCAAAATAAAATGATCCCTTCTCAACAGTCCCCCAGTCTTATTTCAGCATCAAAACAAAAGTCCACAGTCCAGATTCTCACCTGAGGCAAAGTAAGTCCCTTCTGTCTATGAGCCTGTAAAATCAAAAACAAGTTAGTTATCCAAGATACAATGGAGGTACAGGCATTGGGTGAATGTTCCCCTTCCAAATGGGAGAAATTGGCCAAAACAAAGGGGTTACAGGTCCCGTGCAAGTCTGAAACCCAGCAAGACAGTCATTACGTCTTAAAGCTTCAAAATAATCTCCTTTGACTGTATGTCTCACATCTAGGGCACACTGATGCAAGAGGTGGGCTTCCAAGGCCTTAGGCAGCTCCACCCCTGTGGCTCTGCAGGATACAGCCCCCACAACTGCTTTCATGGGCTGGTGTCGAGTGCCTGCAACTTTTCCAGGTGTGTGGTGTAAGCTGTCAGTGGATCTACCATTCTGGGGTCTGGAGGACAGTGACGCTCTTCTCATAGCTCCACTAGGCAGTACCCCAGTGGGGACTCTGTGTGGGAGCTCCAACCCCACATTTCCCTTCTCCAACCCCACACTGCCCTAGTAGAGGTTCTCCATGAGAGCTGTGCTCCTGCAGCTGACTTCAGTCTAGATATCCAGGTGTTTCCACACATTCTCTGAAATCTAGGAGGAGGTTCTCAAGCCTCAACTCTTGGCTTCTATGTACCCACAGAAACACATGCCAAACACATGCCAAACATAATTGCCTACTCAACGTCTCCACTGAGATATTTCATATACATCTCAAAATCACATTCAGATCTAAACCCCTGCTTATCCCTCCCCAAACCTACTCTTGCCTGTCTCTCCAACTCATTCAATGGCATATGTAATGGGCTACTTAGTGAGAAACCTTTGAGTCATCTGTGATCTTGCTCATTTTCTCACAACAAACATCCAGTTCTTTCAGATATGCCTTGAAAGTATTTCCAAGTCTTTTCTGTGACTTGGATTATTGTGCTTGCCTCCAAACTGCTCCCTTTTCCCCATCTTGACTTTGTTAGTTTATTCTCCACACGGCAGCCTGAGTGCCTTTTAGATACTAAGTCAAACCATGGCTTTTCTCTAATTACAACCCTTCAATAGCTTCTCATGATGCTAATAAAGGCAATTATGCGGTTTTCAGAATACAGCAACATTTTTATAATGATTTCTGAATAATACTAGCACATCATTTATTCTGTAATACATATTTATTGAGAAACAAATATGTCCTGGAAACTCTATTAAATATTGGTACTGTAATTGTGAAAAAATAAATAAACCTGGCAGTTACTCTCAGAGATTAAACTCCAAGGGAGAATGTAGATAGGCAGTTGTCATATGGGTGCCCAGTGCTGGGGTATGAAGAGTATAGAGTGCTCTGAGAACATTTACATAGGCCTCCTTTCCAGAGGAGGTGAAATGTAAACTGAGACCTGTAACATAAATAGAAATGAAGCAGGTGAGAAGTGGGTGAAGGAGAGAGACAAAATGTGATAAGGCTCCGTGGCTGGATCCGAGAGTGTGAAATTGGGAGAGGTGGCAGAATAGTTAGCAGTAAGTGGCATCCAGACCGCATAGGGTCTTATGTAATAGATTATGCTAAGACCTTTGGACATTACCCTGAGAAACTGACAATTCTGAATTAAGATTGTGAGTTAAAGGATTCTGAATAAGAAAGTGACATGATAAGATTTCTATTTTTAAAAAGATTATTTAGTCAGCCATTGGAGGATGAATCAGATAAGACTAGAGGCAAAGAGTAGAAAGTGGTTAACAGATATCCAGATGAGCAATAATGGTGACCCAGACCAAGGGCATCCTGGAGAGATTGAGAATAGTAGAGAGACTCCAGAGGTAGTTAGAAGAGCATTTGATAGAGAAGTCAAGGAGGTTGCCCAAGTTTCTATTAGGGCGTATAAAAAGAAGAGCAGCTTTGTAGAGAAGATAACGAGTTCAGATTTGTACTTGAACAAATTAAGTATGAATTTTCTGTGGGACTTTCCAAGGGAGAGGGCCCATGTGCAGTTCTAAATTTGTTTTCAGGAATGAGTGAGTGAGGAGGGAGGGGGGTGAGGGAGAGATATCAGGGAGGGAGAGTAGCATATTTTTCTCTCCCTGAGATATTTATTTCTAAATATTCAATTAATGTTTGGTGACCTTAAGCCATATGTTCTCTATTACTATACTAAGGAGAGGGATGTTAGGCTTGTTAAAACTTGTTGGGAAGTTGTGTTTACTTTATTAGCCAAGGAGCCTTGAATGAAGAGATTGCTTGGCTCTAATTCAGAAGTGGAAACTTCTTCTTGAGATGCTAAATATAATGTTGTGGTGTGTGACACATAGTGTCCTAGAACTTTGCTGTTACACTGCTTTTCCGTGTGTGAAATTCAGCATAAGGTGCCCTCTGTTTAGGTTGCTATAACAAAATACGATAAGCCAGGTAGCTTATAAATGACAGAAAATTATTTTTCAGAGTTTTAGAGGCTGAGAAGTCCAAGAGCAAGGCTCCCACAGATTCAGTGTCTGGGGAGGGCTACATCCTGATTCACAGATGGTACTTTCTAGCCGTGTCCTTACTTGGCAGAAGGATGAAGGGGTCTCTCTCAGGCCTCTTTTATATGGGCACTGATCCCATTCATGAAGATCCCACACTTATTACCTAGTCACCCTTGAAAGCACCACTTCTTGATATCATCATATTGAGGGCTAGGATTTCAAAATAAAATTTTGCAAGGACATAAAACATTCAGACTCTAGCAGGTATATTCCTTCAAAGAAACATAGCATCTGGGATCAGGAGCCAGGTTGCCTGGCTTTAAATTCCAGCCCTGACATTTACCAGTGGTGTGATTTTAGGTGAATCGTTTAACTTCTCTGAGTTTGTTTTGTCACCTATAATGCAGAAAAAAATATTACCTACATGAGATGTTGTAAGAGGTGAGTTAATCATGTGGAACATTTAGAACAGAATTACTTACATGCTAGCTGTCATTTATTCTATTACTGTTATTACTGTTAATAGATGGAGGCTCAGTTTACAGAGGTGGCAAAGGCCTTCATTATGAGAAATCTGTTTTGTGTAGTTCAGAGGCCTTTTGACTGTAAAGCACCAAAATGTTTCTGAAATCCTGGGATTTCTTTACTGGAGACTCAACTGTGATGCTATGAAGATGATAGTTATTCTTTCACCGTTTCATTCTTTCTAACTATGGGAGTGGATGGTTATGTATTAGGAGGAAACTGAGGGATGTTAACTGCATACTAATAAAAAACTGGGAAAATGTAAGAGTATTTGTTAGCTCTGTATCACTAATGATGTTTTCTTACCTGTGGATTTCAGTTCACACCTGAAGAAATAGTGTTTCCGTGTAGATTTTCAACTCCGTGAAAAAGCAAACAAAAACCCTTCCTATTTAAACTTATAGATGGACTAAAGTTATAATGAGGATAGGTTCTTTTTTATTTTCTGAAAAACTTCACTTTTTCGTTTACAATCAAAATGAATTGGGAGAAGGAGGAGAGACTGAGGCTTCTATGTGAGCACGTGAGCCAAAGCACTGCTGTTGGGGCCTGAGCCACTGAAAAGCACTGGGAAAGCATAGGGTAAAAGCACTAAGCTTTCAGTGATTCTGTAAGGTGGCACTTGCAGTCAGTCAGATATAGCTCTTTCTTGATCTTCCCTGGAATCCTGCTATGAAAAATAAATTCACTCAGAGAGCGAGAGAGAGCTAAAGTAAGGTCACGCTTGTGTGATTGCTATTTTCGCTGTTGGATTCTTTCCAATACACTAATATTTCACTTTGAATTTTACAGGAATTTGAAAGTGATTATGTGGCATTTAAGTCCAAAACTCTGGAATTTGACAGAAGGCTTGGGACAATTATTTGTGAAGCTTTCTTTAACTGCAATGGCTTAGAAGCTGCATTTAAGGTTAGTTCTGAAGAAGCTATCATAAAAAATGTTTTACTAATAAATAATATAGGCTGTTAGATGAAAGGGGTGAATTCTCATTCAGGTAGAGTATTAACTAGGTTAACTAGTCATATTCCCTTCAAATTCAGCTCACTGAATAATACACTTTGAATAATGTGCTAATGAATAATGACACTTTGTACAAGATGATTTTAGGACATTTAGTTACTGTTTTTTTTCTTGCATTCACAGTGTTTTAGCTCTCATTATCTTCACAGAAAATTTGGCCTAGCCAGTGAAATACTGATTCAAAATTAAGTCACAGTAAAAACTGAAAAATACCTTAATTCGGGAATTTCTTTTATTTACCATTGTTTAGATATGTTAGGTTCATCTGCCTATTTTATTTTTCTGACTGAAACAAATAGCAATTTATATACTGTATTTACCCAGGCATAAGGTATCATTGATGATCAGACACACCATTATTTTGTGTAACAATTAAAAAATGCTGCCAAATAATAATAATTTCATTGATTGCATAATGTATTTCAATTGCAGAGATTTTGAAACATAAAAGTATGCTTGTCACAGAATTGATGAAATACAGTTAAGAGTTACATAAAAGAAAAGCATCTCAATAGTGTCCACATATGAAAAGCTTATAGGCCGGGCACGGTGGCTCAAGCCTGTAATCCCAGCACTTTGGGAGGCCGAGACGGGTGGATCAAGAGGTCAGGAGATCGAGACCATCCTGGCGAACAAGGTGAAACCCCGTCTCTACTAAAAAATACAAAAAACTAGCCAGGCGAGGTGGCGGGCTGAGGCAGGAGAATGGCGTCAACCCAGGAGGCGGAGCTTGCAGTGAGCCCAGATCTGGCCACTGCACTCCAGCCTGGGCGACAGAGCGAGACTCTGTCTCAAAAGAAAAAAAAAAGAAAAGCTTATAATATGGGGAATAGGAACACCATGTAAAACTTGCTTGACAAAAAAAATTACAAATCAAGTATAAATTAATAATCAGATAACATCCCAAAAGAGGGATGGAGGGTTCAATATCAGAAGAAAAAGAGCTAAGAAATCATGAGTATAATTCATTGAGAATGGCAGTGTCGAACAATATAGCAGACACAGATTTTTTAAAGATATTGTTTAATTTTGACCTGTAAATGAATTGGCTAGTCAGTGGTGAAGCCATCAGTGTTCTCTGGCCCCAGTTGAGCATTTTAACATAAAGAATTCATGAGGATCTAGATAAGAAGAATCAATGTTGTGAAAATGGCCATACTGCCCAAAGTAATTTGTAGATTCAATGTTATCCCCATCAAGCTACCACTGATTTTCTTCACAGAATTAGAAAAAACTACTTTAAATTTCATATGGAACCAAGAAAGAGCACATTATAGCCAAGACAATCCTAAGCAAAAAGAACAAAGCTGGAGGTATCATGCTACCTGACTTCAAACTGTACTACAAGGCTACAGTAACCAAAACAGTATGGTACTGGTACCAAACCAGGTGTGTAGACCAATGGAACAGATATAATGCCACACATCTACAACCATCGGATCTTTGACAAACCTGACAAAAACAAGCAATGGGGAAAGGATTCCCTATTTAATAAATGGTGTTGGGAAAACTGGCTAGCCATATGCAGAAAACTGAAGCTGGACCTCTTTCTTACATCTTATAGAAAAATTAAGATGGATTAAAGACTTAAATCTAAGGGATAGGATGATGACCTAAAACCATAAAACCCCTAGAAGAAAACCTAGGCAGTACCATTCAGGACATAGGCATGGGCAAAGACTTCATGACTAAAACACCAAAGCAATTGCAACAAAAGCCAAAATTGACAAATGGGATCTAATTAGACTAACATAAATCTGCACAGCAAAAGAAACTACCATCAGAGTGAACAGGCAACCTACAGAATGGGAGAAAATTTTTACAATCCATCCGACAAAGGTCTAATATCCAGAATCTACAAGGAACTGAAACAAATTTACAAGAAAACGAAATACCCCATCAGAAAGTGGGTGAAGGATATGAACAGACACTTCTCAAAAGGAGACATTTATGTGGCCAAGAAATATGAAAAAAACCCCATCATCACTGATCATTAGAGAAATGGAAATCAAAACCACAATGAGATACCACCTCACGCCAGTTAGAATGGCAATCATTAAAAAGTCAGGAAACAACAGATGCTAGAGAGGATGTGGAGAAATAGGAATGCTTTTACACTGTTGATGGGAGTGCAAATTAGTTCAACCATTGTGGAAGACAGTGTGATGTTTCCTCAAGGATCTAGAACCAGAAATACCATTTGACCCAGCAATCCCATTACTGGGTATATACACAAAGGATTATAAATCATTCTGTAAAGACACATGCACAAATATGTTTATTGCAGCACTGTTCACAATAGCAAAGACTTGGAACCAACCCAAATGCTCATCAATGATAGACTGGATAAAGAAAATGTGGCACATATACACATATACACCATGGAATGCTATGCAGCCATAAAAAAGGATGAGTTCATGTCCTTTGCAGGGACATGGATGAACCTGGAAACCATCATTCTCAGCAAACTAACACAGGAACAGAAAACCAAACACCACATGTTCTCACTCATAAATGGGAGTTAAACGATGAGAACACATGCACACAGGAAGGGGAACATCACACACTGGGGCCTGTCAGGGAGTAGGGGGCTAGGGGAGGGATAGCATTAGGAGAAATACCTAATGTATATGATGGGTTGATGAGTGCAGCAAACCACCATGGCACATGTATGCCTATGTAACAAACCTGCACATTGTGCACATGTATCCCAGAACTTAAAGTATTAAAAGAAAGAATTCATGAGCATCAAATAGTTCTTTGTTTTATAAGAACCCTTCAGTGAAACTCAGGTGCCGTCAGCCGCAATATACAGCCTGTTGTTATAAAATGACCTGTAATCTAATATCTCATGTCTAACATCTATAATAGTCATATATGATTATTATATTTACTACTGCCACTATTTTTTGTCTAGATATGCATACTTGTTTCTCTTTGACAAAAATGACATTATATTTTCATCCTCTACTGTAATCTTCGCTTAACAAAGAGTCGTACAATTTTTTCTTGCCTTTATAACAGAATTCAACTATTATTTTTTTTAAATGTCTGTGTGATAGTCTATCATATTCTTTGCTACTGGAACTAGTTTTCTTTCATGCTTTTATAAATAAAAAAAGAATGTAGAATGAAATCTCAATTACAGAGGCTCCTGCCATTTTCAGTTCAAATCTCTTTCTCCAACCATTAATATGAATTCTGTTATAGTACTTGCCAGTTAATTTTTTTCTAAACAATTTAATCTCTTAGGTAAAAGGTTTTTTTCTTTAACTTTTCACGTATTTGATCTGTTTACTGAACAAATATGAGATCCTACTGTCATAAGCTTGGCGGAGGTGTGGCATCAGCTTACAGCTTCTGTGTAGATTGCCTTCCATGGTAACTTGTACAAAGTGACATTTAATAACTACTTGAGGCAAGGTGGACTGGCTGGTAGTTCAAATAGTGAAATAACATACTGATGAGGGTAAACTGCTGCAAGTGTAATGGCAGAGGAAGAAATTACAAGGCTGTGTACTTAGAGAGAAAAATGTTTCACCTATAGGGATAGGATGATGAGCTCTGACCATTTACTGTTAGTCCCTGGGAAGAAAAATATTTGTAGACTGTTCTCTGAAGACTACTGTTACAATACCTGCTATTGTCAAAGACATGGCCAGGAAGGGCACCGGAACTGAGGGCTGTTCTACTCTAATATAAAAGTATAGTGCTTCAAAATCTAAAGTGCTAGGTGTGCTCACCAAAAAACAAAAACAAATACTACTGAATGGCTCTCTAAAATTTACATGAAAGCAAACTGAAGTGTGTAAAAAAAAAAAAAAGTGTCTAGAAAGGACTTCAGCTTTGAAAACTATTAAAATATGAAGTGTATATGGTTTAGGTGGCCACGGATTTTTAAAAATCATTGAAAGTGGCACACCTAGGAAAAATATAAATATGTACTCCACTGAACAGTGGCAATAGTGTTATGAAAAGCTGTATTATGCAATGAAAGAAGTGGAGCAAAATTAAGACAAACCTTGCAGATCTCAGACGGGATATTTGGAAAGAGAAGCATGTGGTGGGAATTACTCTTTGGTCTTGAAGTCAATGTGAAAGAAAACATCTCTACTCTTCAAAAATAGCTTTTAGTTTTGCTGTGAACAAAGAAGCAAGAGCTTGAAATGACCTTTACTCTCCTCCTGGAGGGTAATTTTTATACATTTTGGATGACAATTACAATAGTGTATACTGCCTAAAACTTTGAGACTTTTCCTACTACTTTTTGGCTTTACAACCTCGCCTCAGAATATCTTCTCTTGAAAACTTGGAGTTAAGGACCGCTAAGCTGATAGGCAAGATGTGGTATAGCTAGGAAACTTCTACTATTCTTTCCATTGTGGTCAATATGATAAGTGTTTAAAAAATAATGTTGTGAAATAAATGCACTTATAAATTCTTGTTGGAGTATACTTTTTTGTTAAATATATGAGACAATGCTTACTTTAGAAATTTTATTTGAAACCCAAACTCAACAAAACAATGACTGTGGGAAGAAAGTTAATCAGTTACATTTTGCTAAGTAGCAGCTGAGTAGTAGATTTAAAAATATTTAGCAGTTTCTACTGCAGTTATAACTGATGTTACCAGAAAAAGTCGGAATGTGTTGTCTAAATTGACCCCTAAGGTATAGTTATAGTTACATTTTAGTTTCTATAATTTTTTAATGGTAATTTTATTTTCAGTGAATATAGTTTATGGAAATATTTGCAAATTTTTATTATAAAGCTGTTTTTTAAGTGAAACACGTTTTAGGGAACACCTATTATTTCCTTAAAAAGAACAAGCCCCCTCCTTTGCCATATTGCTAAACAAGGCGTGACCTTGGATACAGTTTATCTGCCACTGTAAATATACTTAGCTGTTTTGATATGTCTTCTTTCAAAGAAAATATCTATATGACAGGCTTAGTAACTAACGTATTATGAAGCCCACACAGAATGATCAGCTGACAAAATGATATAACTTTCAATGGCATATTAGCTGATGAGAAGCTACACAGTGAACACAAACCCAAATGCTAGACTGCCTGGTTTCAAATCCCAGCTCCACCACTAGCTGTTATGAAGTTGGGAAAATCATTCTCTCCTTGTAACTCAGTTTCCTCACCTGGAGTGTGTAATAACAGCACTTTTAAGGCCCTTGACATATAGTTCCTGGGACATAGCACTATAGAAACATTGGTTATATACAAATAAAATTTGTTTTATACAAATTTATATACAAATAAGTGTCATTTTGCTTGCAAGCAAGGAAAGAGCTATTTTATGCTAGCACGCAAAAGAATCCACACTGGGTAGTAAACAAGAGACTAATGGGAATCCAAAATCAGACTCGCTGGATAACTAAGCTTTGTGAACACTGACAGCGAAGGTAAGTTGGAAATCTAGGGGGCTCCACTGACTGAACAGGGGAGCTTGTGAGACTTCACTCCTGCTTTGCTGGTGATGTGATCCTGTTCAGTCTGTGTGTCTGCTTTCTGCTGTCCCCCCATCAGTTGGCTTCCTCTGCTTGCTAGTAGTTTCTGCTCACTGGTAATTTTAGCCAGCGTGGATTCAGCCAGGCCCTGACTCTGAGAAAGAATCTGATTAGCTCAAGGCATTGATTTGAGCCAGGAAATTCATGTCAAAGGAGTCGTCCACCTGTGGAGTGGTTGTCCTTGTAGCAGTAACCACTGTAGCCCCAGGACACTGTTGGGGGTGGCTGGGTCACGTGGATGTACGAGGGGCCATAGGCATGCATCCATGGTGACTGGCACATCTGGTATAATTATTCATGCTGTGACCTAGAGGGCCTCAATATGGATATATGGATATTTATATCTAAAGAATACATATGTAGGAGGGAAGAACAATAACAAGCACATGAATCTTGTTTCTGTTCTTGTGTCTGCAAAGCGTCTTCTGAAACGTTACCTGCCACCCAACAGGAAATAGTATTAGCTGTGAGCAGAAATTGCAGACAGACAATGGTTCCTTTCTGCTGAGAAAGGGAAATTATTTTACATCTAGAATTGGTTTATTGGATGTACAGAAATTTTAGGGAGATGCAAAAAATACATTTTACATTTTGAAGCATCACAGGATACTTTTAAGATTCTAAACTTCAGTCATGTAAGAGATTTGAAGGGGGACATTGTGAGCTGGGTATTTGTGTTAAAAACTCATAGTGCTTAACGTTGCCTTAACTTTGATTTTTATAGCTTTTGACCGTATTTGGAAATTTTCTAGAGAAGCCAGTTGTCATGGAAATTTTCAGCCTACATTACAGCACACTAGTGCATATGTTTAATACAGAGCTGGATGTGTGTAAGCAATTGTATAATGAACACATGAAACAGGTAAGTGGTGGATAAGGTTGGACACATTCACAGCATCATTTTTGCAGATAATGACCATCAACTGGAACTCTGTGATTATATCTAAAGACTCGATATAGGCACTACCTTTTTGTGCTTTTATTTAACTGGTTTCCTCATGGAGATGGTAAACTTGCTTTAGGACTGTAACTCTTCTAGTAATCAAGTGATTAAACACATATGTTTTACACTACCGTAAAAATACCAAAATGAACAATTGCTTACAAGGTTGGGAACCATTCTGACTAAATGTTCCCTTTCTTCCTCTTCACCAAAATATCAACTTGCAGATTGAACGTGGACATGTAGCTCTTAACAAGAACATGCCATTTACCTCAGGAAATATCAGATGGGCCCAACAGGTCCTCCAACGACTTCAAATGTTTTGGTCAAGCTTTGCATCTCTCCGTTATCTGTAAGTAGTTAAGCTTAGGTCATGGCAAATTATTCTAATGGTATGGGTGACGTTTTATATAAGAGAGTGAGCTGTTCATATCAGCACTTAGGAAGCCATTGCCCTGTTCACTTCTCTCACTGGTTGGGTTTGTGGAGAGGGATTCATTCCCGTGATTTTGGAATATTTATAATGCGACTCTTAGAATTTCATATGCTTACATGTTTTCTGGACCTTTTTTCTTTTCACTTGTCCTTCACCATGTTTGGAGTTTCTTGCTGTTATTATTTTTCCTTTTTCCAATAAGTAACACTGCTTTTATTATGCAGTCTTTGTGCCTTTTTCTTCTCTTCATAGGAGCCAGTAGATTGTTGCTATCAACATTTAGTAACATCCTGAGTTTCATTCATCTTATAACTTGATCTTTTAAAGCAAAAGCAATTCATAGGCATAATTTGGTCTTGACTGTTTCTCTTCCTGGTTTATAGTGCATTATCATATTTTATGTATTTTATATTGTGTATTGTATTACTATACAATTATTAAGCTGAAATCTATCTAATATATGTATAAACCAGTAGAAAAACCTTATTCCTACAGATTTTTGGGCAATCCTGATAATGCCTTAGTTTGTCAAAAGTATGTTGAAATGACCACTTTGCTTGATCAATTTGAAAATCATGTCTATAATGAATGGAAAAGTAATGTGGATGAAATCTGTGAATTCAATTTGAATCAACCCTTGGTTAAATTCAGTGCCATAAATGGTCTTCTCCGTGTCAATTTTGACCCAAAGGTAGGGATTTCATTTTTTAAGATGATTTATAAGTGCCATTTTTATTATAAGCATGTTTCTGGTATTTCCAATCATTTGTAATTTACATTTGGGAAAATGTCAGAGTTGCGAGGACTATAACTGTAAACAATTTCTTGTAGGTCTTTGTTGTAGAGATTGCTCAAATTCTACTCATTACTCTATTAATTTGTATTGTAATTATTTCTTTACCACCCTACCCTCACTAGATAATGAGCCACTGAGAGTAGCATCCATTTCATTGCGTCTTTATGCTCTGTGTTTCTAGTTTAGTGTCTGGTGCTTGGTTACACTTAGTAAATGTTAGTTCAACTGAATTGAATCATTTGTCTTTACCAGATAGTTTCTGACTTAAATATATTCATAACATACACCAGTGTTTTCATTAAAATTTCATCATATAAGATTTGGGGAATCAACAGAATACACGGAATGAAAGACATGTCACGTTTTTGATGAGCACTGGTAAATTTTAACTTATCGTCATTTCTTTCAAAGGGACAGTAAGCTTGTATATGGTAATTAAATTGATGGTAATTTAAAAAAACATAAAACAATATAAAAATATTAACAGATAATATCCAGGATGAATATTTTATTTATTAAACAGGTCTTTTGTTACTGCATGGTAAATCATGTAACAAAGGAAATTTCATATATTTTCTGAATTCATTTTCTCATAATTTCATTACATGTTATGTAACAATGGGACTTCGTTACCATTTATATATGTGTATGTGTATATAATTATATGTGCAAATATTTAAATACCAGATGTACATGTACATATGTATACACATTGTATATATTTAAACAAATGATCTCCAAGTCTGGCAGCTGGCTGGATATGAGACACAAAATAAGCTTTCTTTTCTGTTTACCACCATGGATATGCTTTAGGATAAGGGGCAAGCTTATAAGAATATCTATTTGTAATTTCCATGACAAAACACAAAATGCCTTAAACATCTGGCTGGATTTTTAGGGAGTGAAGATTATACATTCACTCTTAGTGATTACCTAGAGTCTCTCATGACAGTCCATATGCATGCCTAGGAAGTGGGAAAGTTAGCCTCACTGAGTTGGATCATCATACTCTGTACCCGAATTCTGATCTGTTTCCCTAAAATATATACAGAGAATAATTGACTTTATTTTGCTAGTAAAACTCAGCACACATACCTAAATATATGACACAGTAAACTGAGGATTCCTTCTACTTTCTGATTTCATAAAACCAATTTATAGAAACTAATTTCTTGAGGTGTTTTAGGGATAATTCATATACCTTTACTATATTATGGAATGTATGATTTTTGTTTTTAAAAAGTATATGAAACAAAAGCCCATTTACCTTGTTGATTTGGAAATATAGTAATCCTTGGATAACATCCTAAGTGTTTCAAGTTAAACTTGAGTTAAAATAGAGTAACATTATGAAAATATGCAATATTTTTAATAATTGTTGTTTTAATAGCTAGTGGCTATATTGAGAGAAGTGAAATATCTTCTGATGTTGAAGAAACAAGACATACCAGATTCAGCTTTAGCCATCTTCAGAAAAAGGAACACTATTTTAAAGGTTTGTGTTTTTTGTTAAAAAAAAGATACTAGGGCCTATTATGAATATAAATATTTTGAATTGTAATTATTATATAGACCTATATGACATTTTTATGCCTTTAAGACAGAGAAAATAGCTAACATATTTGGCACTTTTTGTTTTGTTGTTTTCTTTGCTCAGTACATTGGAAATCTTGACCTTCTTGTGCAAGGGTATAATAAGCTCAAACAGACGCTCCTGGAAGTTGAATACCCTCTGATTGAAGATGAGCTGAGGGCTATTGACGAGCAGCTGACAGCAGCCACAATGTGGCTGACGTGGCAGGATGACTGCTGGGGCTACATCGAGAGGGTGAGGGCGGCCACGTCCGAGTTGGAGCACAGAGTTGAGCGTACACAGAGCAACGTGAAGGTGATCCAGCAGACCATGAGGGCCTGGGCCGGGTGCGTGCTACCTCCGAGGAGAGAACACAGACGAGAGGTGGCCTTCACCTTGGAGGACAAGGGTGATTTGTTTACAAAAAAATACAAGTTAATCCAAGAAGATGGCTGCAAGATCCACAACTTGGTCGAGGTAACGGCTTTTAAGCTTTCAAGATTTATAGATCTTTTCATTGAGTTCAGAGAAGAGCAAAAGTACTTAACCTAATAATGTGGGACTCTTTTATCAAGCCTGAAAGAACTTTATGAATGGTTTTATTATTCATTTGAAGTGGGGGAATTTGTGTTACTTGCCTACAATTTCTGTAGCCCTCACTACTCTAATTTCTGAGGGAAGAGATCAGAATGTGAGATGTGTTGATGAAACAGAAAGGCTAGTGATAGAATCTTTACCTTGTCACAGTTGCATCCTCTTTTGGATGCTCCTAATAGCTACCACTGTTTGTTGACTGCCTCGTATGTGCCAAACAAACACCTTGCTTAGGTCATCTCAAGGAACCCTCTCAACCATCTCCTAAGGATGACAACAATAATTACTCTCCTTTTAACAAAAATTTGAGTTCCTAAAACAGTAACAGGCACTAATCTAGGGTTATGAATTCAAGGAAAAACAGAAAAAAAACCAAACAAACACAAAAGGCAGAAGGCAGGAAAATAAAAGCAAACAAAAAAGTCCCCCTTCCCCAGCCAAAATCCTTTATTTCATGGAGCTTACACTCTAGTCAGAGAAAGTTAGCAAGAGAAATGAACAAACAGATAATATGTCAGTTGTGATAGGAGTAATGATGATGAAAAATAGAGCAGAGCAGGTGGAATAGGGAGTCGCTTGGGGGTAGGGTGATTGGGCAGGCCTCTTTCCTAAGATAGTATTTCTGCAGAGAACTGACAGGGAACAAAGCATACGGATATGAGGAGAAGGACATTCTGGAGAGCAAAAGTGTAGACACTTCAAGGCGGGAGTAGCCTGTCCTGTCCCAGGATCTGTCAGCAAACTGGGAGCAGAATTTGCAAGGGGAGTGATAGTGGAGGATGAGGTAGAAGAGACTAATGGCACATTGCGTGGGGTTAGCAGGCTGTTATGAGGACTTTGGATTTTACTGTAAGGGGAAAAAGAGCAGCCAGAGACTTTCTGCTCAAAGGCTTTCCCTGTGGAGGGTAAGCCACAGGGGAGCAAAGAAGTGGTTGGCAGGGAGACTCTTCAGAGCCTACGCAAATAATCCAGGTGAGAAATGATGCTGCCTTGGGTCACGGTGCTAGCGATCATGGCAGTTCATATCCTGCATATATTTTGAAGGCAGGGCCAGCAGAATTTGCTTTGAGGAATCAGAGGAGAGAGAAGGATGATTTCAAGGTTTTTGGTCTGAGTGATTGGACTGGACTGGAGTTGCCCTTTAATATGAGGGCAGATATGAGGAAGACTGTGGTGAGCAGATTTTGTAGGGGAAAAAAAAGGTTTGCTTTTGGACAAGTTAGTTAGAGATGCTTGTCCTAAGGGACAATTTTGAGTAGACTAGAATTGCACATGTGTCTTGTGTTCAGGACAAAATCCAGGTAAGTAGCAGAGAATTGAGATTCATGCACATATATATGGTATTTAGAGGCATATAATTAAGAACATGTGGGAATTATAGATAGAAAAGAGGCCCAAAAACTAGCCTCAAAGTCCTCACTAGGTCAGGGAGAAGAGGAAAATCCTGCACAGGATGCTGCAAAAAGAGAGAGTGATGCCCTGGAAACCGATAAAGAAGGAATTTCAAGGAGGAGGAAGAGCTCAACTCTGTCCCATCCTGATGTAGGACCCGAGAATAAAGACGGAGGCTAACCCTCAGATCTGGCAACATGGAAGTCATTGGGATGAGAAGAGGCAATTTCGTATGGTGGTGGAGTGGAAGCCTGATGGGAGTGGGCTGATGAGAGAATGGGGGAATGTGAGTGGAGGCAGCCGAGGAGATCCTGAGGAGCTCTGCTGTGGGGCAAACCAACAACTGGGCAGTACCTGGGGTCTGTGTATCAGGGTAGGGAGGGTTTTCTTTTTAACAGTGGTTGATGTTTCAGGATGTTTGTATGTTAACTGCAGTAGTCTAGGAAGGAGAAAAAATTGTTGGAAGAAAGCCATTGAGGGAATGGGATTCAATAAATACCTGTAGAAGGTGTCTTAAGATAGAAGCATGAAGCATTCATCTGTAGTACAGGAGGGAGGGAAGGCAAAGGTAGCAATGTGGTGCTCACAGATGTGCAGTGCTGATGATGGGAACATGGGGAGTTGATTTCTTGTCATTCCTATTTCTTAAGGAAAAAAGGGATGGGAATGAAAGAGCGTATTTCATGTTTCCTCTGAGCATCCTTGTTATGTGGAGTCTTCTCTATAGACAGGCACAGTCCTTAAACCATGAGTACTCTCCTTTGGGCAAAGCAGACAGACCTCCCCCGCCGCCCACAAACACACAAAATCTCTCTGGCTTTCACACACACTCTTTTTCTCTGTATGTCACACACTCTCACACACACTTCGCACACACTCTTCCTCTCTCACATCACACGCACACTCACACACACTCTTCCTCTCATCACACACACACACACACACACTCTTTCTCCCTCATGCACTCTCTCTCACACACACACATATACTCTGAAGCTGTCATGAAGTAGCACAGTGTGGGGTAGGGAAAGTGTACTTGGTAAAGGCTGGAAACCAGAGTCTTCCAGAGACTGGGCCTGAATTTTCTCATATGTAAAATGAAGGTCCTTGTCTCTAGGCTAATTCTCAGCAGACCAAGAAATAGATTATGGTTTTCCTGCTGGGAATTGTATGCAACCCATTGTCTATCTTGTCTCTGCAGTCCATCATCATTCACTTATTTGAGAAATATTTATTGTGAGCCTTGCTTGTACCCACCACCTTTCTAGGTTTTTGAAATATGAAAGAGAGCAGAGCAGACAAAGATCCTTGCTCTCATGGAACTTGAATCTAGTGAGGGGAGAGAGATAATAAGCAGTGACATAGTAAGTCGTGGTGTGTTAGAACTGGTACATGCTGCAGAAAAAAGATCAAGTTGGAGCAGGGCAAGGGAATTCTGGAGGGTGGGGTCGAAGATGCAGTTTTAAGTAGGGTGATCAGTGTAGGCCTCAACCAGAAGGTGGGAAATTTGAAAAAAGACTTGATAAAGGTGATAGAGTCAGCCAAGCAGACCTTTGGTGAAGAGTGTTCCAGGCAGAGGAGATAGCTGTTGGGCAGGGGCTCCCTGGGCATGCTCGAGGAAGAGCAGGGGAAGTGTGGGGGGGCGAGTAGAGGGAGCTGAGTGGAGAGTTGCTGAGGTGAGGTCAGATGCTAAGCTGCGTAGGGAGGGACTGGCAGCTCAGGGGAGGCTTCATAGGCCTTTGTGCAGACTCTGGCTTTGGCTCACTCAGGTATGTGAAAGACACTGCAGAATTTTGAGGAGGGGAGTAAATACAATCTGACTTTCATTCTAAAAGGATTTCTGGCTGTTGTGTTGAGACCCTCTGTAAGGAGGCAAGGGAAGAGGCAGGGTGACCTGGTAGGTTGCAGTTCTTACTAGTAATCTAGGGGTTCAGTATGTTCAGGCTGCTATAGCAAAATACTGTAAACTGGGTAACTTAAAAACAACAGAAATGGTTTTCTCATAGTTCTGGAGGTCCAGGTGCCAGCATGATCAGTTTCTGGCAAGGCCCCTCTTCTAGGCTGCAGACTGCCAACTTTTCACTGTATCCTTGCTTGGAGGAAGTTCCCCTGGGCCTGTTTTATATAGGCAGTACTCCCATTCATGAAGGCTCTGCCCTCAGGACCTAATCACCTCCTCCTAAACCCCTCCTCCTAATACCATTCCCTTGGGGGTTAGGATTTTCACTTTTGAATTTTGGGAGGACATAAGCATTCAGACCATGGCACAGGCATGTAACAGATGATGGTGCTGGAGCAGGGTGGTAGCAGTGAAAGTGATTCTAAGTAGTTGGATTCTGGGTATATTTTGAATTAAGTGGAGCAAACAGAATTTCCTAAAGACGATGTGGAGCATGAAAGAAAGACACATTAAAGATTATTCTACACATTTTGTCATGATCAGCTGGAAAGGTGAAGTTGCAATCTATTCGGATGCGGAAGGGTGTGAGAGGAAGAGACTTAGCAAGGAAGGTCAAGATTTCAGTTTTGGCCTTTTTGAATTTGAGATGTTAATTAGCCAAGTAGAGGAATTGAGTCGGCTATTGGATTTACTCATTGAGAGTAAATGAGAGGGGTCCAAACTGAAAACACAAATGAAAGAGGAGTGGGTGGCAATGATATTTAAGCCAGGAGACTAGATAAGATCACTGAGAACATGAGTTTAGCTAGAGAATAGATGAAAATCAAGGACTATTGGCTGGACCACCATTCTTCTCTTAGGAGACTGGGGAGAAGAAGGACCAGCCAAAGATGCAGAAAAGGAAAGCCTGAGACAGGAGGAGGAAAACAGGGCAGGAAGCTGAGTGAAGAAAGGCTTTGAAGGGTAACAGATTTTCTTACCAAAAAGTAAAGTACAGTACATTTGATATGCTGTAGTGGATAGAGCATATTTTCTAGAAGAAAAGAAGTACATAATTAACATGGGTTTCAATGTTTCTGTTGACTTCCAACATTTTCTGAAATTTCTAAGAAAGTTTTAATTTTCCCATCGATGACAGTTTGCTAGGGCAAAGACTTTATTTCTGTCTTCCTTAAGTACTGCCTGGAATAGCATCCCAAGGTCGCTATGACAAGGTCCACAAACAGGCAGTCTTGAAATGAAAGAAGTTTATTCTCATAGTCTAGAGGCTAGAAATCTGAAATCAAAGTGTGGGCAGGGCCATTCTCCCTTGGAAGGCTCTGCTAAAGACCTGGGTAGCCTGGAGAGAATCTCAGGGGTGTCCTGACATGTAAAGGAGGCATTTATCTAGAAATTAATTTATTTTTCAGCAGTATCTTAACTAAGTCACGCCATGGACTATTTCTAGTTCACTGAAATGCTATGAATTATTCTGTGACTTTTAAGACACCTCTACAACCGTTTATGTGTTAGAATCTGTCTCATAGGGGACAGATGATGGATTACAATTAGTTTTTTTCTGTTGCATTTTCTTGGTAATAAAAAAATATACTCCCCAAACTCCAAAGATTTTAAACCATTAAGATTTATGAATCCTCATGAAAATGCATTAAAAGTGTGGCCAAGACATGACTAGAAATCGTCATAAAACAAGATTTTGCATTGTCATCTCAGAGAAAAATGTTAGAATTTTGTCTATTAATAAGTGGATCCTCCTATTTTTGTCCTTCAGGCAAAAACTAAGAAGCTTTGAAATCACTGTTCTCAATCTGAGAATGGAAGAGAGCTTCTGCCTTGAGGGAATGTAAGCCAGCTTTAAAATGGAAATGAAATGATTATTTGTTTCCATTAGTTGGGTCTTTTAAGTGGTTATTTTCCTCTTGACTTGAGGAACGTGGTTTGGGGAAAAGCTGTAGAAATATGGCCAAGGGTGAGTCAGTTCTGCCTTTTACATGTTTTCTGGTCAGTGGGATGTCAGCGAGTGGTCTGGAGTCAAAGTTAAAGATGGAGAGAAGAGAGGAACAGGACCATGGAATATTGGGTCTGGAAGGGACTGGAGTGATCATTCAGTTGTCTAAAGCTCTCCTTTCTCTTCCTTTTGCTCCCTTTATCCTAGTGTGCTGAAGATACAGCATTTCTCATCAATGTGACTGTAGTGATATAAAGTGGATCTCTTGGTATGAAAAAGTGTATATGACTGTGACATGATGGGAAAGGCCATACTCTGGGAGGTTAAGAGGGCTGGTTTCTAGTCCTAGCTCAGCTGTTAACTTCCTACTAGTGTGAAGCTGAATGTGTATTAGGTCTTTGTTTTCATGTCTGTGTTAGTCTGTTTTCACACTGCTGTGAAAAAAAAGAACTACCTGAGACAGGGTCATTTTTGAAGAAAAGAGATTTAATTGACTCACAGTTCCATATGGCTGGGGAGACCTCAGGAAACTTACAATCATGGCAGAAGGCAAAGGGGAAACAAGGTCCATCTTACATGGTGGCAGGAGAGAGAGAAAAGGGGAAGAAACACGCACTTATCAAACAACCAGATCTCATGAGAATTCTATCATGAGAACAGCAAGCAGGGGATTGGGGCAGGGAGTCCGTCCCCATGATACAATCACCTTCCACCAAGCAACTCTCCCAACACGTGGGGATTACAATTCAAATTAGATTTGGGTGAGGACACAGAGTCAAAAATAATGTCTTTAAGATGATGGTCTCTAAGGATTTTTCTTTAGCTGTAAGATCTATACTTTTCCCTTTTAGTGCCTACATAGGGGCCAGGGCAGCTGTGTATACTTCCTAGGATGTGTACTGCACAATTCCAGGTGTGCATGTCACATGATTACCCAGATTTGAATGGTTCCACCTGGCTGATGGGCAACACAGCATTCCTGAGAAGGAGCAGTTCTTAAATTTGTTTGAAGGCTAGGATTCTCTCATCTTTGCCCTGCCTTACTAGAATCTATACTCACCTTTCTAGTTCCGATTCTTGCTTAAAGCATACACCTTTGCATCTTGGATCATATATCCATAGTAAAGAATAATCAAAACAGAGTATAGTCCACCTTATAATCAGATCTTATTCCAATGTCTCCTTTGCTCTGTGCTACAGTACCTCCCTTGGGGATCTGCTGTCTGATCTGTATAGACTAGTTTAGCCACTCAGATAGCCTCTCTGGAATCAACTTTGCTTCCCACCTGACCTTTTGAAACCTGTGTCTCTGGGCCATGCACCACGTGCTCAGCCTGTAGTCATCTTTAACCACACCTCTGCCTTCAGGTCCTGTTTTGCCCCAACTGACTTGTCTGTAATGTAGCCCAAACTCTTGGGAGACACTAAGGTGCAAGAATCTCGTATTGTTGATGGAAGAAGGGAGCTTAGAACTTCCCCAGTCCAATGTTTTCCAAACTGGGTCTATTCCACAGGTTGCTTATTACAGATGGTTTGCAAAATAAATACATACATACATAGAAACAAAATATTTGTGCTTAAACAAGGTCTGAAAACAATTGGGCTAAACCACATTTAATGGAGTTAAAGTAGAGTAAAAGTAAAAAGTAAAATAAAATAAACTTTTAAGTTCAGGGGAATATGTGCAGGTTTGTTAGATAGGTAAACTTGTGTCATGAAGGTTTGGTGTACAGATTATTTTATCACCCGGGTATTAAGCCTAGTACCCATTAATTATTTTTCCTGATCCTCTCCCTCCTTCCAACCTCCATCCTCCTTTAGAGATCCCAGTGCGTGTTGTTCCCCTCTATGGGTCCATGTGTTCTCATCATTTAGCTCCCACTTATAAGTGAGAAAATGCAGTATTTGGTTTTCTGCTCCTGCATTAGTTTGCTGAGTATAATGACCTCCAGCTCCATCCATGTTCCTGCAAAGGACATGATCTCATTTTTTTATGGCTAGTTAGTATTCCGTGGTGTACATGTACCACATTTTCTTTATCCAGTGTATCATTGATAGGCACTTAGGTTGATTCCATGTCTTTGCTACTGTGAATAGTGCTGCAGTGAACATACATGTGTGTGTCTTTATAATAGAATGATTTATATCCCTTTTGGTGTATACCCAGTGATGGGATTGCTGGGTCAAGTGATATTTCTGTTTTTGGGTCTTTGAGGAATTTTCACACTGTCTTCCACAGTGGTTGAACTAATTAACACTTCTACAAAAAGTATATAAACATTCCTTTCTCTGTGCAACCTCACCAGCATCTGTTATTTTTGACTTTTTAGTAATAGCCTCAATGGACTTTCATAGAATACATACATTGTGAGTCTCCAAGAATGGCATAGAGTACATAGTACTTTCCTGACTTGATAATCTTCAGATGTTCCAGAATAATGTTCTCTGAAGGACCAGTTCGACAGATCTCTTTATGTATAGGGAAGGCCCTGAAAGGCAAAGTCTAAGGACACAGAGTTAGTGACAGAGCAAGAACTAGAGCCCGGGTCCGATATGTCTAGAATTCATTGGGAACTAGTGTATTTCCTGCCTGCATCTGAAGATAGCAATCTTCATAGAGAACTTTCCTTGAAAAAATGACTTTTGAATGTATTTCATGTGTGAACTTAATGTTCTAATTCCTGCTTAGATCTTTGACATCTAGCTTAAGGTTCTGCAACTTAGTATTTGAATGTTCCTGTCTTGTGCACAAAAATGCAGTCTCTTCTTTTACAAACTATTTAAATGGAAAGTTTTAATTTTTATTCTAATTATTTGTTTATATTCATCTACTAATACTCGTCTGTTTCTAGGAAAATAGGAAGCTCTTCAAAGCTGATCCCTCTCTGGATAACTGGAAAATTTATGTAGAATTCATTGATGACATTGTGGTGGAAGGCTTTTTTCAGGCTATAATGCACGACTTAGACTTCTTTCTGAAGAATACAGAGAAACAGTTGAAACCAGCACCATTTTTTCAAGCACAAATGATGTTGTTGCCTCCTGAGATTGTGTTTAAACCTTCTCTAGACAGAGAGGCTGGGGATGGCTTCTATGATCTGGTAGAAGAAGTGTTATGCAATAGTTTTAGAATGTCTGCCGAGATGAACCGAATAGCAACACACCTGGAAATTAAAAATTATCAGGTATTTTCTTAGTTAATGGGTATTTAGCTTTTATATTAATGATTCAAAAACAAATTGTGGCTGGGTGTGGTAGCTCATGCCTGGAATCCCAGAACTTTGTGAGGCTGAGGCAAGAGGATTGCTTGAGCCCAAGAGTTCAAGACCAGCCTAAGCAGCATAGCAAGACCGTCTGTACAAAACATTAGAAAATTAGCTGGGTGTGGTGGCATGCACTTGTAGCCCCAGTTACTCAGGAAGCTCAGGCAGGAGGATTTCTTGAGCCCAGGAGTTAGAGGCTGCAGTGAGCTGTGATAAAGCCAGTGCACTGTAGCTTGAGCGACAAGGCAAAACCCTGTCTGAAAAAAAAAACCCAAAAATCACCAGAAAACAAAACCCAGAACAAATTGGAATAATGGTAAGCACAGGGAAAAAAGAAGTTGGAAAAAGCAACATGATTTTTAATTTTTCTAACTACTTTCCCTTTGAAGAATTACCTTGGTAATGTTATGTTGCGGATAATTGATAAAGCAAGGTTGGTTTGAATAAGTGCTGTGTTTTCCTCTCATTTAGAATGATATGGATAACATGTTAGGCCTGGCAGAGGTCAGGCAGGAGATCATGAACAGAGTGTCGAATGTCATCAACAAAGTCTTAGATTTCAGAAACACCCTGGAGACCCATGCTTACCTCTGGGTGGATGATCGAGCTGAGTTTATGAAGCATTTTCTCTTGTATGGCCACGCTGTATCTTCTGATGAAATGGATGCTCGTGCAAATGAAGACATTCCCAAACAACCACCAACTCTCGAGCAATTCAAAGAACAGGCAAGGAAAACCCTTAGCATTTAATGCAGTGAACTGGCTTTTCATTGAGTTGTTCTAGTTAATTTTTTTCTAACTACAGATCGACATTTATGAAGCTTTGTACGTTCAGATGAGCAAATTTGATGACTTCAGAGTGTTTGATAGTTGGTTCAAGGTGGACATGAAGCCTTTCAAAGTGAGCTTGTTAACCATAATTAAGAAATGGAGCTGGATGTTTCAGGAGCATCTTTTGAGATTTGTCATTGACAGGTAGCCTTTGTACTTTGGTATTTGGAATTATAACTTTCTAAACTGCTTTCTAAAACTGAGATGTTACTTTTAAGAGTATTAATGTTGCCAATTTCATGATAGAGATAAATAACATTTAATCAGGTACATAATGAAAATGCGATTCACTCAGAAGTCTTATACTAAATGTTTTAATAAACTTATTTTTTGTGTATGTACATATATATTTAATAGTCTGAATGAGCTACAAGAATTTATAAAGGAGACAGATGCAGGACTTCAAAGAGAATTAAATGAAGGTGATCATGATGGTTTAGTTGACATCATGGGGAATATTCTGGCCGTAAGAAGCCGACAGAGAGCTACTGATGAACTCTTTGAACCTCTAAAAGAAACCATCACCCTCTTGGAAAGCTATGGCCAGAAGATGCCTGAGCAAGTCTATATTCAGCTAGAGGTAAGTGCAGAGGTGAAATAATCGTAATTACCATAAACTGAGCATCTCTTTTATTAAAGTACTTTACATGTACTCCCTTATGATGTCCTTACAACAATCTATACTGTACACATTGGATGTTTTCAGTGTACAAATTAAGAATCTGATACTTAAGGAGATTTAATAACTTTCTCAAGGTCACACAAATAGTAAAGCCAGCCAACACTCTAAGTGTGTTTTATGACAAAATACTCTTAACCACTGTGCTCCACTGCTTCTTATTAGAAAGAATGTAGATTGTAAAGAACCTATGAGTTGCTTTTTTGAGTTCAGTTTTACCATCATTTTCGCATATGAAATATATCCATACTTTTTTTTTCGTTGAAAAAAACTACCTGTCAGTCAAGAAGCGTCCTAGTCTTGCAAACATATCATGGACACGTTAATAAAGAATAAATAGGCGAGCCATGGTGGCTCACACCTGTAATCCCAGCACTGTGAGAGGCTGAGGCAGGCAGATCACCTGAGGTCCAGAGTTCAAGACCAGCCTCGCCAACATAGTGAAACCCCATCTCTACTAAAAATACAAAAATTAGCTGGGCGTGGTGACACGCACCTATAGTCCAGCTACTCAGGAGGCTGAGGCAGGAGAATCATTTGAACTTGGGAGGGTGAAGGCTGCAGTGAGCTAAGATCACACCACTGCACTCTAGCATGGGGACAGAGTGAGACTGTGTCTCACAATAATAGTAATAAGTAAATGAAACTCAATTTGGATGGGGAAATCACTGTGTTTTCTAAACAGATTTCTATGCCATCCACCTGTTTCCATGCTGTGGAAAGATTTGGGGGCTTTTTAACAACAAAGTTTCTTTAATTATAACTGAAACCATGAACCACAGTCTCACAATTGAGGTTCTTTTCGTATGCCAATGTTGATATTTTATAGATTGTGTGTGTGTGTGTGTGTGTGTGTGTACACATATGTGCTTGAATTTTGCAAGTGTGATCAGTGGACGCATTAACCAGAAAGCTTTCACTGGATTCTAGTTGATCTAGTTTAGTAGTCAGAGCACAGAACTCAAATTTAGATTTGTTTTGAAGTACTGTATGAGTTCATCTTTTCTGCTTGCCTTGACAAGTTTGTTAATGTCTGAGACCACACTTCCTTTTGGTAAAATATGCCTCGATCCCTCATTTAAACAATTTCTCTATACTCGCTCCCATCAATTTCTGTTTTCTTCTTTTTTTATTGAGGTGAAATTTACTATTCAGATAACATATAAAAGTAACCATTATAAAATGTACAATTTAGTACAATATTGTGTAACTACCACCTCTATCTAGTTCCAGAAATTTTCATCACTCCCAGAAAGAAATCCCATACCACTTCTCTGTCTCTCCCCATTATCCTCCCCCATGCCCTGCCAAGCCCTGCCAAGCCCTACCCACCAACCCTTGGCAATTGCCAATCTATTTCTGCCTTTATAGGTTCACTTACTCTAGATATTTCCTATAGATGGAATCATACAATATGTGACCTATTTTGTTAGGCTTCTTTCACTTGGTATAACGTTTTCCAGGTTCATTCACACTGTAGCATGTATTGGTACTTCATTTCTTTTTATGGCTGAATAACATTCCATTGTATGTCCATACCACCATTGGCTTATCCACTCATCTGTCAATGGACATTTGGGTTGTTTCCATCTTTGGGCTATTGTCAATAGTGCTGCTGTGAATATTCGTGTGTATTTATTTGAGTATCTGTTTTCAATTCTTTTCAGTACACTTAGGAGTGGAACTGCTGGGTAATCTGGTAATTCTATATTTAACTTTTTGAGCCATTGCCAAGCTATTTTTCACAGTGGCTGTTTTGTTTTATATTCTGTCATTTTGCTTTGTGAGGATTAAATGCAGCAGGGTATTTACAAGTGCTCTCTTGACTATAGAGACTATGAGAATTACTGTATGTGAATTGTTAAATTCTATTTAAGTATAAAACTGCCCTTATAGCTTGCAAGCCAGTTAGACATAGAGCAAGATGACAAATTCTAGACAGATAGATACATAACAAGACCAAGAGATAAAACAGTTCCAGTAGAAGCAACTATAAATATTTCTTGTTTCTAGGAAGATTTATATATTCCTTGAATCAGATGTTGAACCTTAAACTATATATCATAGAGAAAGTAGTCATAACATAAGTAATTGATGAGGGAAGTTTAGATATGGCCTCCAGAATTTGTATTATAAAAGTTTGGTTCACTCCTTCAGGTGATGGTAGTATTTGAAAGTATTAGGCTTTTCAACATTTCAGAAGCAGGATACAATTTTAGCTGTGTGTCAGTAATTTAGACTTGTCAGGAGGAAAAATAAGATTCATAGGTGGTATGTGGTGTATTTGGAGGGTAAGGGGCCCAATTTTATTTTAATTTAAGCAACTGCAAGTGATAGTTACTTTCAGTTTCTCCTTTATTATTATGAGAAGTCGTAACATTTTCCAAATACTTGTCTATGCTTAGTTCTGTGTGAAAACACCCTAAAGTCTGGCTGTGCCTATTAAGAATTAAAGTATTACTTCCTTAAAGTCATGGGGACTCACCACCAGCAAGATGATCTTTCTCTTCGTGGAGCATCTCTTCAGTTTTTTGCCTCTTTTCATTGCTGTTACACCCACTTTAATTCAGCTCTTGTTACTTCTCACCTCACAGCAATAGCTCTTTAATGCATCCCATTCCTCCTCACACCCACCCACAATATACTCTGAAACAAGATGAATATTCTAATCTGCAGGACTTATCCAGTCCCTTTTCTGTTCAGAAACGTTCACTAACTGCCCCTAACTTCCCGAATGCTGTCCAGCTTCCATAAGAGCTCACACACTCACACTATCCTGTATTGGTTGTCATACCTCAAGGGATCTCACCCTAATCTCTGCCTGTTGAAACCTGGTCATTTTGTTGAGCCTCAGTTTCAATGTTACCTCCTCCTTGAGTGGATCATCTGACTTCAAGAGGCTTTGGAGATCATCTGATCTTTTGGTTTTCAAGAAAATTTATTTTTATCAAGTAAAACTTGTTTGGAATCCCCAAATATAAAGCAGATTTGCTGTGTTTGAAGAGGGATAAGGGGGCCTGAGCTCATGGATGTAACTACTTCCTGGCTTCCCAGCCACGGCCTCTGAGGGACTCCATGGAATAACTTAGGTTCCATGGAATGGAATTGGAAATGCAAAGTGAGACTCTGTACAGAGGGAAAATGCAGAGTTTTGATGAGAAGCCACAAGAGGGAAGGACAAGGGGGTTTAGAGCCCAGGTCCCTTGTTTCCTGAGCTAGTTTGGTATTCCTTTCATGTCACCATATTGTCTCCCAGCTGTTTTGATTCCATAACACATAGACATCCTGATAGTTAACACATTCTGTTGTGTAGAATAGTTACTGTGTGTGCCTCCTGCTCACTGTGACAGATTATAAAACAATTTAAGTCAGAGAATGTGTTTTGCCTTTTTAGCACCCTGCTCACCACACAAATAGTATTTAGACTTAGCACAGTGCGTTCTTCATAATTGGCAGTTACTGAATCATTCATCAAATATTTATTGAGGATTACAAAATAGTCTTTAGAACCTTTGAGTTTTGCACTTCAGCTACACAGGTAGAGTTCCATCACTCTGGGTGGTTTTGTATGACAAAACAATTTCAGTGTCCCAGGAGATGACCCACAGGAACAGTGCTTTGTTAGTTGGGACACAAGGAATGCTTTTCAACAGTAATTATGCCCCATGCATGGCTCCTCAAAGAAAATAACTTGATTTTGTCCATTGTAGGCAGGGAGAGCAGAGTTGAGTTGGTACCTGAACTATTTATTGTGTCTCTTGTCCTACATAGAGTAGGAATTCACCTTTCTTCCCTTTGCCTCTTCTCCCTTTAAAAACTCCTAGTCCCCTAAAATAAACCCAACCTCAATCCTCAAACTCTCCAACAAGAAGGAGAATGTACAGAGCTTTGGGAGCTAGAGAAAAGCTGAGGATGAGATTGATTCACATTTTCATCCTTGCCCCAGCATTTTCAAAGCATCTTTTTTTCACTTGCTAAATTACTAAATACGGCTGGCTTCCATTTCTAGTTGTTAGAGATCAACAAAGTCATTTGCAACAAAGTGCATTTCCAGAGCACTTTAATTTTATTCCCACAGCAGCAAAGCAATTGGGAGATTTGTGTTTATTTTAAAAAGATTTCCATGGATTCTGAGATGAAAACAGTTTTGGTACATGTTTTGGAGTTCTGAACCCAGCAGTGCCAGTGAATCAGCCTGTACTGCAGCCCTGGTTCTAAGCCTTTTCATCACTTTCATCCTTTTTTTTTCTTTTAATAAACTCATTATATAAGAATGAAGAGATGTCGTGGGTGTTAGTGTAAAGAAATTAGAATCATTTACCTGGGCGTGGTGGCTCATGCCTGTAATCCCAGCACTTTGGGAGCCAGAGGCAGGTGAATTGCTTGAATTCACTAGTTCAAGACCGGCCCGGACAACATGCTGAAACCCTGTCTCTACAAAAAATATGAAAATTATCCGGGCATGGTGGTACGTGCCTGTAGTTCCAGCTACTGGGGAGGCTGAGCTGGGAGGATTACTTGAGCCTGGGAGGCGAAGGTTTAAGTGAGCTGAGACCATGCCAGTGCACTCCAGCCTAGGGGATAGAGCCAGACCTCATCTCAAGGGGGGGAAAAAAAGAAAGAAATTAGAGTAATTTAATCCTATAAGGTTGATTTGTTTTAGGAATTGAAGTAATTTCTCATTTATACCTTTGCTTTTGCAGGAATTACCTGAAAGATGGGAAACTACCAAAAAGATCGCAGCAACTGTCAGACAGGAAGTCTCGCCTCTCCATAATGTGGAAGTCACTCTTATAAGGAAAAAATGTATTTTGTTTGACGTAAGCTAGTTACCAAGTTTTGCTTTAAGAAAGGTTTTACAAGGATAATTGAAGTATTTGTTTGAAATTCACTTTGTTTTTTTTTTTTTTTTTCACTGATCAGGGAAAGCAGGCCGAGTTCAGAGAGAGATTCAGACGCTATGCCCCTCTTGGATTTAATGCAGAAAATCCATACACAGCGCTTGATAAGGTAATACAGATCTCAAATATCCTGTGTGCCTTAAAATAGCTACTTTAAAAAATGGAAGTTTAGACACAAAATACTGCCACATTTTTCTTTATTTTGTTGTAATAGGAATTGATTTATTTAAAACCCAGTTATAAGCAATTTCCCCTTAAGTAAATTGTACTGTATTTCAAATCATGCCTCCCAAAACCATCATCATCATTGTATTAGGGTTCTCCAGAGGGACAGGACTAATAGGATAGATGTATATATGAAAGATGTATATATTACTGTATATATATAATGTATATATAGATGTATATATTACTCCTTAATAAACTGGTGTGATGACTCACACCATCACAAGGGGAAGTCCCACAGTAGGCTATCTGCAAGCTGAGGAACAGGGAAGCCGCTTTGAGTCCCAAAATCTCAAAAGTAGGGAAGCCAACATTGCAGCCTTCAGTCTGTGGCCAAAGGCCCCAGAGTCCCTAGCAAGCCCCTGGTGTAGGTCCAAGAGACCAAAAGCTGAAGAACTTGGAGTCAAATGTTCGAGGACAGGAAGCATCTAGCATGGGAGAAAGATGGAGGCCAGAAGACTCAGCCAGTCTAGGCCTTCCACGTTCCTCTGCCTGCTTTTATCCTAGCTGTGCTGGCAGCTGATTAGATGGTGCCTGCCCAGATTGAGGGTGAGTCTGCCTCTCCCAGTCTACTGACTCAGTTGTTAATCTCCTTTGGCAACACCCGGCACAGACACACCCAGGAACAATACTTTGTATCCTTCAATCCAATCAAGTTGACACTTGGTATTAACCATTACAATCATCATAGTAATCATACTAGAGAGAGTAACAACTACTACTATTTTTTGAGTCCTTAATATATGTCAAGAATTTTGTTAAGCATATCACTTACATTATTTCTTTTAAATTCTCACAGTCTCCTTATGATATGGCTTGTATTACTTTTCCTATTTCAAATAAAAAAACAAGCTTGTGGCCGGGTACATTGGCTCACACCTGTAACCCAGGCACTCTGGAACTCGAGGCAGGCATATCACAAGGTCAGGAGATCAAGACCATCCTGGCCAACATGGTGAAACCCTGTATCTACTAAAATACATATTAAAAAAAAAAAAATTAGCCGGGCGTGGTGGTGGGTTCCTGTAATTCCAACCACTCAGGAGACTGAGGCAGGAGAGTCGCTTGAACCTGGGAGGCGGAGGTTGCAGTGAGCCAAGATTACGCCACTGTACTCCAGCGTGGTGACAGAGCAAGACTTCATCTCAAAAAAAAAAAAAAAAAGGTTTGTATAATTAAGTAATTCCTTACAGATTTCTGTTAGTAAGTGACAGAAGTAGGATTAACATTCTGGCTAGCTAAACTTTTCTTTTTTTTTTATCAGAAATTTTAAACACTATACCCCTTCTCTTGTGATTCTTTTGCTTATAACTTTTAACCATAGTCAAGGAAGCCCATAACTTATACTTAACCCTGGACATGAAGATTGTTGAGTCATTCAATCCTACTTTATAATGAACAACTGTACTTTATTATAGTTGACTATAAGAATGAATATGGTGCGCAAAGAATCCAAATGGTAAGTAATTCACAGAACACTTGAAAAGATGTTTTAAAATTTTGTTAGAAAAATGGTGTCTTTGTTTCTCTAGGAACTTTACCTAGCAACCAAAATAAGAAAATAGTTGTGTGAAGTTTAGATTTAGGAGCTACGCACCTTTCTGCATCGCTCATCTAGCCTGTCACCCTGATTTCACTTCATGCTGGAGATAGTCTTAACTCCTTCGCCGGGTGCAGCTGACAGAGCCCTTACCTCTCTTTCGAAATTTTGGGTTGAATTTAGATTTAATTGCTTTAAACTTATTCAGAAAACACCATTCTATAGCATCATGTTGCCTCTTTCACTTGGCAGAAGAAAATTGGTTAACATATTCATTGAAAAGGGAGTAGGTTAGAGTATGCTAATATACTTGGTTTTATTTTTTATTTTTTAAAGATTATGTCTAAATTGCAGGTGGTCTGAACAGATTGTGGATGGGGAAACGTTTTTACTTGACTAACCAACATGCTGTATGTAAACATTTACTACAGTTATTTACTGAATTTTATCATGTTCCTGCTATACTATAACAGCATATAGTTACATATTTAAAAGTCAGAGATGCTTATGCTTGTAACTACAGGAATATTTTGAATGTAGTAGGGCTGGGTGAACTTTTTCTTAAAGTCATGTTGTTGGTGTGTTTGTTCAGCAGACATATCTAATGTTAATCTAGTTAGACTCAGCGAAAGGCATATGTACTCTTGCTCTGGGTTGGTATAGTGGACCCCGGTACTGAAGACATCTCAATCCACAAGACAGAAACCACTGACTTTCCACAAATAAGGGGAACAGTGCAGTGAATCCCTCCCTTTAAAATGAGGCTCCCTGGTAAAGTGCTACCATTTCTTCACAGCCAAAGATATAGTAACCGTATAATAACCAGCTGAATTAACATAACTGGATATTTCTTCCTTTCCTTTTCCTTTCCTTTTCTTTGTTTGACAGAGTCTTGCTGTGTTGCCCAGGCTGGAGTATGGTGGCATGATCTCAGCTCACTACAACCTTTGCCTCCCAGGTTCAAGTGATTCTCCTGCCTCAACGTCCCAAGTAGCTGGGACCACAGACAGGCACGCATCACCACACCTGGATAATTTTTGTATTTTTAGTAGAGATGGGGTTTCACCCTGTTGGCCAGACTGGTCTTGAACTCCTGACCTCCAGTGATCTGCCTGTCTCAGCCTCCCAACGTGCTGGGAATATAAGCGTGAGCCACTGTGCCCGGCCATAACTGGGTATATATTTCTAGGAATAATGGAATTAGTATACATAATAGGAAAAAAATGATTAAAGATAAATCAAAAGGATATTGACTTTGGAGATTATGGTAGACCAGACATTTTGAAAAGCCCTCTTTCACAAAACAGATGCTGAACACATATTCACAAATGTATGATTTTTAATCTATTGCTGAGCTCACAAGAACATAAGACAAATCTCTAAAGGACAAGAGAAAGTAGAGGCAAATGCAGAAGCCTGTGCTGCTGTAGTGAAAATGAAAATATCAGAAGTCTAGAACTATGAGATTAAGTTTCTCATGAAGAAATAGAAGATGTTCTTAAGGGTGATACCCTCATTGGCGAGTGAGCTAGGGAAGGTCTGCAGCCTGCAAAGGAAGCCTATGAGTCTCTATGGGTCTTCACTGATGCTCAGAGTAGGGTGAAAAAAACAGAAAACGATGCTCTGGGAGTTTGTTAACATATTCCTGTTCTCACAAGGGTCTATGGTCCAGTTTTATACTACCCCTATGATTAAGGAATTTCTAAGCCAGGAAATTGAAATGGTTACAAGTATCTTCCTAGCAACTAGTAGAAGCAAACCTAAATCATCTCTGGAAAAAAGCACTCTCATTCAGTCTCTTTAGGGAGTCCAACAGATTAAGTTCAGTCAAATATGAGTCCACGATAAAACAATAAACACACCATTATGCCTAAGAGTCAGTTGAAATAAACCACAGATATGGATCCATACAAAGCTTTAGATATTAGAAGGAAATAAAAGATAATATTGAAAAAAATGAGCAAGTTCTCAGTTTTGAGGCTATCAACAGTGATCACTTGAATTTGAAAAAGGGCCAGATACTTATGGAAATGAAAACTGCAAGTTGTGAGGGGCGGAGCAAGATGGCCAAATGGGAACAGCTCCAGTCTCCAACTCCCAGCGCGAGCGACACAGAAGACCGGTGATTTCTGTATTTTCAACTGAGGTACTGGGGTCATCTCACTAGGGAGTGCTGGACAATCGGTGCTAGTCAGCTGCTACAGCCTGACCAGCGAGAGCTGAAGCAGGGCAAGGCATCACCTCACCTGGGAAGCGCAAGGGGGAAGGGAGTCCCTTTTCCTAGCCAGGGGAACTGAGACACACAACACCTGGAGAATCGGGTGACTCCCACCCCAATACTGCGCTTTGAGCAAACGGGCACACCAGGAGATTGTATCCCACACCTGGCCAGGAGGGTGCCACGGCCACGGAGCCTCCCTCATTGCTAGCACAGCAGTCTGTGATCTAACCGCAAGGCAGCAGCGAGGCTGGGGGAGGGGCGCCCGCCATTGCTGAGGCTTAAGTAGGTAAACAAAGCTGCTGGGAAGCTCGAACTGGGTGGAGCTCACAGCAGCTCAAGGAAACCTGCCTGTCTCTGTAGACTCCACCTCTGGGGACAGGGCACAGCTAAACAACAACAATAAAAAAAGCAGGAACCTCTGCAGACGCAAACGACTCTGTCTGACAGCTTTGAAGAGAGCAGTGGATCTCCCAACATGGAGGTGGAGATCTGAGAAGGGACAGACTGCCCGCTCAAGTGGGTCCCTGAACCCTGAGTAGCCTAACTGGGAGACATCCCCCACTAGGGGCAGTCTGACACCCCACACCTCACAGGGTGGAGTACACCCCCGAGAGGAAGCTTCCAAAGTAAGGATCAGACAGGTATACTCGCTGTGCAGCAATATTCTATCTTCTGCAACCTCTGCTGCTGATACCCAGGCAAACAGGGTCTGGAGTGGACCTCAGGCAATCTCCAACAGACCTACAGCTAAGGGTCCTGACTGCTAGAAGGAAAACTATCAAACAGGAAGGACACCTATACCAAAACCCCATCAGTACGTCACCATCATCAAAGACCAGAGACAGATAAAACCACAAAGATGGGGAAAAATCAGGGCAGAAAAGCTGGAAATTCAAAAAATAAGAGCGCATCTCACCCTGCAAAGGAGCGCAGCTCATGGCCAGCAACGGATCAAAGCTGATCAGAGAATGACTTTGACGAGATGAGACAAGAAGGCTTCAGTCCATCAAACTACTCAGAGCTAAAGGAGGAATTATGTACCCAGTGCAAAGAAACTAAAAATCTTGAAAAAAGAGTGGAAGAATTGACAGCTAGAATAATTAATGCAGAGAAGGTCATAAACGAAATGACAGAGATGAAAACCATGACACGAGAAATATGTGACAAATCCACAAGCTTCAGTAATCGACTCGATCAACTGGAAGAAAGAGTATCAGCGATTGAGGATCAAATGAATGAAACGAAGCAAGAAGAGAAACCAAAAGAAAAAAGAAGAAAAAGAAATGAACAAAGCCTGCAAGAAGTATGGGATTATGTAAAAAGACCAAATCTACATCTGATTGGGGTGCCTGAAAGTGAGGGGGAAAATGGAACCAAGTTGGAAAACACTCTTCAGGATATCATCCAGGAGAACTTCCCCAACCTAGTAGGGCAGGCCAACATTCAAATTCAGGAAATACGGAGAACGCCACAAAGATACTCCTCGAGAAGAGCAACTCCAAGACACATCATTGCCAGATTCACCAAAGTTGAAATGAAGGAAAAAATCTTAAGGGCAGCCAGAGAGAAAGGTCGGGTTACCCACAAAGGGAAGCCCATCAGACTAACAGCAGATCTCTCGGCAGAAACTCTACAAGCCAGAAGAGAGTGGGGGACAATATTCAACATTCTTAAAGAAAAGAATTTTTAACCCAGAATTTCATATCCAGCCAAACTAAGTTTCATCAGTGAAGGAGAAATAAAATCCTTTACAGATAAGCAAATGCTTAGAGATTTTGTCACCACCAAGCCTGCCTTACAAGAGACCCTGAAGGAAGCCCTAAACATGGAAAGGAACAACCGGTACCAGCCATTGCGAAAACATGCCAAAATGTAAAGACCATCGAGGCTAGGAAGAAACTGCATCAACTAACGAGCAAAATAACTAGTTAATATCATAATGGCAGGATCAAGTTCACACATAACAATATTAACCTTAAATGTAAATGGATTAAATGCTCAATTAAAAGACACAGACTGGCAAACTGGATAAAGAGTCAAGACCCATCAGTCTGCTGTATTCAGGAGACCCATCTCACATGCAGAGACATACATAGGCTCAAAATAAAGGGATGGAGGAAGATCTACCAAGCAAATGGAGAACAAAAAAAAGCAGGGGTTGCAATCCTAGTCTCTGATAAAACAGACTTTAAACCATCAAAGATCAAAAGAGACAAAGAAGGCCATTACATAATGGTAAAGGGATCAATTCAACAGGAAGAGCTAACTATCCTAAATATATATGCACCCAATACAGGAGCACCCAGATTCATAAAGCAAGTCCTTAGAGACTTATAAAGAGACTTAGATTCCCATACAATAATAATGGGAGACTTCAACACTCCACTGTCAACATTAGACAGATCAACGAGAAAGAAAGTTAACAAGGATATCCAGGAATTGAACTCATCTCTGCACCAAGCAGAACTAATAGACATCTATAGAACTCTCCACCCCAAATCAACAGAATATACATTCTTCTCAGTGCCACATCGCACTTATTCCAAAATTGACCACATAATTGGAAGTAAAGCACTCCCTCAGCAAATGTACAAGAACAGAAATTATAACATACTGTCTCTCAGACCACAGTGCAATCAAACTAGAACTCAGGACTAAGAAACTCAATCAAAACCGCTCCACTACATGGAAACTGAACAACCTGCTCCTGAATGACTACTGGGTACATCATAAAATGAAGGCAGAAATAAAGATGTTCTTTGAAACCAGTGAGAACAAAGATACAACATACCAGAATCTCTGGGACACATTTAAAGCAGTGTGTAGAGGGAAATTTATAGCACTAAATGCCCACAAGAGAAAGCTGGAAAGATCTAAAATTGACACTCTAACATCACAATTAAAAGAACTAGAGAGGCAAGAGCAAACACATTCAAAAGCTAGCAGAAGGCAAGAAATAACTAAGATCAGAGCAGAACTGAAGGAGATAGAGACACAAAAAACCCTCCAAAAAATCAATGAATCCAGGAGTTGGTTTTTTGAAAAGATCAACAAAATTGACAGACTGCTAGCAAGACTAATAAAGAAGAAAAGAGAGAAGAATCAAATAGATGCAATAAAAAATGATAAAGGGGATATCACCACCGACCCCACAGAAATACAAACTACCATCAGAGAATACTATAAACACCTCTACGCAAATCAACTAGAAAATCTAGAAGAAATGGATCATTTGCTGGACACTTACACTCTTCCAAGACTAAACCAGGAAGAAGTTGAATCCCTGAATAGACCAATAGCAGGCTCTGAAATTGAGGCAATCATTAATAGCCTACCAACCAAAAAAAGTCCAGGACCAGATGGATTCACAGCTGAATTCTACCAGAGGTACAAGGAGGAGCTGGTACCATTCCTTCTGAAACTATTCCAATCAACAGAAAAAGAGGGAATCCTCCCTAACTCATTTTATGAGGCCAACATCATCCTGATACCAAAGCCTGGCAGACACACAACAACAAAAGAGAATTTTAGACCAATATCCCTGATGAACATTGATGCAAAAATCCTCAATAAAATACTGGCAAACCAGATTCAGCAGCACATCAAAAAGCTTATCCACCATGATCAAGTGGGCTTCATCCCTGGGATGCAAGGCTGGTTCAACATTCGCAAATCAATAAACGTAATCCAGCATATAAACAGAACCAAAGACAAGAACCACATGATTATCTCAATAGATGCAGAAAAGGCTTTTGACAAAATTCAACAGCCCTTCATGCTAAAAACGCTCAATCAATTCGGTATTGATGGAACGTACCTCAAAATAATAAGAGCTATTTATGACAAACCCACAGCCAATATCATACTGAATGGGCAAAAACTGGAAAAATTCCCTTTGAAAACTGGCACAAGACAGGGATGCCCTCTCTCACCTCTCCTATTCAACATAGTGTTGGAAGTTCTGGCTAGGGCAATCAGGCAAGAGAAAGAAATCAAGGGTATTCACTTAGGAAAATTGTAGTCAAATTGTCCCTGTTTGCAGATGACATGATTGTATATTTAGAAAACCCCATTGTCTCAGCCCAAAATCTCCTTAAGCTGATAAGCAACTTCAGCAAAGTCTCAGGATACAAAATTAATGTGCAAAAATCACAAGCATTCTTATACACCAGTAACAGACAAACAGAGAGCCAAATCATGAATGAACTTCCATTCATAATTGCTTCAAAGAGAATAAAATACCTAGGAATCCAACTGACAAGGGATGTAAAGGACCTCTTCAAGGAGAACTACAAACCACTGCTCAGTGAAATCAAAGAGGACACAAACAAATGGAAGAACATACCATGCTCATGGATAGGAAGAATCAATATCGTGAAAATGGCCATACTGCCCAAGGTTATTTCTAGATTCAATGCCATCCCCATGAAGCTACCAATGAGTTTCTTCACAGAATTGGAAAAAACTGCTTCAAAGTTCATATGGAACCAAAAAAAGAGCCCACATTGCCAAGACAATCCTAAGTCAAAAGAACAAAGCTGGAGGCATCACGCTACCTGGCTTCAAACTATACTACAAGGCTACAGTAACTGGTACCAAAACAGATATAGACCAATGGAACAGAACAGAGCCCTCAGAAATAATACCACACATCTACAACCATCTGATCTTGGACAAACCTGACAAAAACAGGAAATGAGGAAAGGATTCCCTATTTAATGAATTGTGCTGGGAAAATTGGCCAGCCATAAGTAGAAAGCTGAAACTGGATCCTTTCCTTACTCTTTATACGAAAATTAATTCAAGATGGATTAGAGACTTAAATGTTGACCTAATACCATAAAAACCCTAGAAGAAAACCTAGGTAATACCATTCAGGACATAGGCATGGGCAAGGACTTCATGTCTAAAACACCAAAAGCAACGGCAACAAAAGCCAAAATTGACAAATGGGATCTCGTTAAACTAAAGAGCTTCTGCACAGCAAAAGAAACTACCATCAGAGTGAACAGGCAACCTACAGAATGGGAGAAAATTTTTGCAATCTACTCATTTGACAAAGGGCTGATATCCAGAATCTACAAAGAACTCAAACAAATTTACAAGAAAAAAACAACCCCATCAAAATGTGGGCAAAGGATATGAACAGACATTTCTCAAAAGAAGACATTCATACAGCCAACAGACACATGAAAAAATGCTCATCTTCACTGGCCATCAGAGAAATGCAAATCAAAACCACAATGAGATACCATCTCACACCAGTTAGAATGGCAATCATTAAAAAGTCAGGAAACAACAGGTGCTGGAGAGGATGTGGAGAAATAGGAACACTTTTACACTGTTGGTGGGATTGTAAACTAGTTCAACCATTATGGAAAACAGTATGGCAATTCCTCAAGGATCTAGGTCTAGATGTACCATATGACCCAGCCATCCCACTACTGGGTATATACCCAAAGGATTATAAATCATGCTGCTATAAAGACACATGCACACATATGTTTATTGTGGCACTATTCACAATAGCAAAGACTTGGAATCAACCCAAATGTCCATCTGTGACAGACTGGATTAAGAAAATGTGGCACATATACACCATGGAGTATTATGCAGCCATAAAAAAGGATGAGTTTGCGTCCTTTATAGGGACATGGATGCAGCTGGAAACCATCATTCTTAGCAAACTATCACAAGAGGAGAATACCAAACACCGCATGTTCTCACTCATAGGTGGGAACTGAGCAATGACATCACTTGGACTCGGGAAGGGGAACATCACACATCGGGGCCTATCATGGGGAGGGGAGAGGGGGGAGGGATTGCATTGTACCTGATATAAATGATGAAGTGATGGGTGCTGACGAGTTGATGGGTGCAGCACACCAACATGGCACAAGTATACATATGTAACAAACCTGCATGTTATGCACATGTACCCTAGAACTTAAAGTATAATAATAAAAAAAAAAAAGGAAAAAAAAAAGAATTGAAAAAAAAAAAAAGAAAAATGCAGTTGTGAAAAAAAATACAATTTAGCAGATGGGTTAAAGAGCTCATTAAAATTGGAAAGAGAATTAGTGAAATACAAATTACATTGGAAGAAATCACTTAGAATGCAGGAATCGGTGTAAGGAGATGGAAAATATAAAACAGCTTAAAGGACACACAGAAAGAAGTTAGAATGCCATCCAGCTCTTCTCTTGGTACTTCCTGGAAGAGAGAATGAACAGAATATAGTCTGCAAGATAATAGCTGAGACTTTTAAAGGACTGGTTGTGATGGTTAAATTTAGGTGTCAACTTGACTAGATTAAGGGATACCTACAGAGCTGGTAAAACATTTCTGGGTGTGTCCATGAGGACACAGGAGAGACTTGTTTGTGAGTTGGTGGACTGAGTGGGGAAGATCCACCTGCAGTGTGGGTGGGCATTGTCCAACTGGCCGGGGGCCCAGATAGAAGAAAAAGGCAGAGGAGAGGCAAATTCACTGTCTCCTCTGGAAAAGGAATACCTTTCTCCTGATCTTGGACATCAGAATTCCAGTCTCCCTGGACTTTGGACTCCTGGACTTGAACCTACAACCCCCCACCCTCAGCATCTGGTTCTTAGGCCTTTGGCCCCAGACTGAGGATTGTACTATCAGCTTTCCTGGTTGTGAGGCCTTTGAACTTGCACTGAGCCACACTACTAGATTTCCAGCTTGCAGATGGCTTATTGTGAGACTTCTCAGCCTTCATAATTGTGTGAGCCAATACCCCTAATAAAACTTCCCTCATATATCTGTTTATTTTTCCCTGTTGGTTCTATCTTTCTGGAGAACCATGACTAATAGACTGGTCAAAACATAAATCAATAGATTCAGGAAATTCACTGACTCCCAACCAGGATAGATAGACTGCATCTAGACACATCACAGTGAACTGCAGAATACCAAAAGCAAAAAGATTTTCAAAGCAACCAGATAGAAAAGACTGGTCACTTGTTAGAAATGATGATTAGGCTAAGGGCGTACTTCTCATTAGCAAAAATGAGAGCCAGAAGGTAGTGGATGATGTCTTTCAATTCTACTGGGAAAAATTGTATCTCAATAACAGTGAAGTGAAGATATTTCAGGTAAACAAAAATGTAATATATTTACCACCAATAAACCATCACTAAAATAACTCTAGTTATTTATAGTGAACCATCACTAAAATAGCTCTAGTTATTTATAGTGATGAATAACTAGTTATACTCCAAACAGTGCCAAATTTGGTTCTTAGAAAAGCCTAACTCTGTGGACAAACCTCTGGTGAAATCATCAAGGGAAAAACAGAAAAAAAAAACCAAAATTAACAGTATTAGAATAAAATAGGGAATGATTGTACAGAAACAGCATACATTCAAAAATATAGAGCACTATTAACAAGAAGCTTAAAAACTTAAACAAAATGGATAAATTTTTAGGAAAATAGAATTTACCAAAACTGTCTCAGTAAATCTGAGTAGTCATATTACTATTCAAACTTAGCCAGCATGAAAATAAAAAGAAAAATGTTAACCAGTTTTTAAAAAACGAAAAAAAAAAAAATTCCAAAAGAGAGACTAAGAAGCCCTGATGGCTTTACAGGTGAATCTTAAGAAGCTTTCAAGAAACAGATCCCGTTCACATGATTCCAGGAACCTGAAGAAGAATGAACACTCAAAAATTATTTTATGAAGCATGTCTGATTTTTATAAAACCGTAGTATAAGGAAAAAAATATAGATCAGTCTTTCTCATGTACATGTAGATACAAACATACTAAACAAAGCAATCAAATTATATCAATATACAAGTTTTCATTTAAGGAAAGTAAGTTTCACTTAACATTAGAAAATCATTATAATTAATTGCATTAACAAATTAGGGAGAAAAAAATCGTATGGTTATCGCAAGAAATGCCGAAAGAACTTTAGCTATCATTCAACATTCATTCATGATAGAAACACTTAGAAGACATTTTTACCTAATAAAAGAACTAAACCTGTACGTAAAATACTATATGATAGGGAACATGAAAGTTCCTAGTAGCATTAGTAATAAGGGTGAAACATAGGAAAAGCCAAAATGACTATTAGAAGTAAAAAAAAAATAGTACATATTCATATAATGTAGTACTATGCAGTAGAGGAAATGAGCTTCACACACATCATCGTGAATATATAGGTGAACATAAATATCAATTGAAACGTGACATATGTAGTAAACTACATTTCACAAACATAAATTTTAATATCTAGCCTTTAGCAGTACGTTAATGTGAAAATATAAAAATTATTAAATAAAAAATTAGGTTTTGTGGTTAAATAGTAGGGAAAAGAGGGATAAAATTGAGAAAGGCATTAAAAATTATTAGTCATATTTCTTAGGCTAGATGGGGAGCAAACATATCTTTTTACGTGTATAAAATGTTTCATAATACATTTTAAAACTAAAAGAATTGCAGTTCTTGTTTGTGAAGATATAACTTGTAAAAATGAAAGCAGGATACTAGTATTCTTTACATAGTAGGTAATGAAGAGAGCAGAGTTGGGGTTGGGAAGATGTTAGGCAAGGGCAGAAAATTTCAGTTAGGAATAAGTTCACAAGACTTCTTGTACAACATGGTGACTATAGTTAATAGCAACATCTTGTATTTTGAAAATTGCTGAGTACATTTGAAGTGTTCTTACCATAAAAATTGTGAGATGATGAGGTATGTGAGGTAATGCATATATTAATGAGCTCTATAGAGCCATTTCACAATGTATAGATTTTTTTTGTTTTGTTGAGACAGGGTCTCTCTGACCAGGCTGTAGTGCAGTGGCGTGATTTGAACTCACTGCAGCCCCAACCTTCCCCGGTCTCAGGTCATTCTCCCACCTCAGCCTCCCGAGTAGCTGGGACTACAGGCACATGCCACCATGCCCAGCTAATTTATTTTTATTTTTATTTTTTTGCACTTTTAATAGAGATGGAGTTTCGCCACATTGCCCAGGCTAGTCTCAAACTCCTGGGCTCAAGCGATCCACTCACTATGACTTCCCAAAGTGCTGGGATTACAGGCATGAGCCACTGTGTCCAGTCTTGCAATTTCAAAGCATCATGTTGTACGTGATAAATATGTACAATTTTTATTTGTCAATTGAAAAAGAGTTGAAGGTTGATGGAACACAGAGCATTAAGTATGAGTATTTAAAATTCCAAGAAACTGAAGTAATACAATTGTTGAATCTTGGGAGGAGGATGGGAGAAAGTAGAAAGTGGAAAAACAAAGTCAAATCCTTCTTTTGCAAAGCCAGTAGTAACCTAATATAATGTCTAAATGTGATCAATCAAGAAAGAGCAGCTCGAGCACAGAATTGGGAGTTACAGAAACAGCATCCGAAAGAATGAGAGTGAACCTGAAGGATTGCTTTCCTGCCTTGCAAGTGCTCCTCTATACCTTGAACTTTTACCATATAAACATAGTACCATTTTGTTAATTAAAGATGAAAATTAAGAGTTGGTTCGTCACAAAAGAAAAAACATGCCAGTATTTAAGTTTGGTGTAAAATGTAAACTGTTCTACATAGATGGCATATATAAGTGAACCTTGATAAAGATAGTCCTATGGTGATGTTTTCATAGTGGGCTGTGTTTTTAGCTTTGTGTTTTATTTCACAAATTCTCTTCAGTGCATTTGATATTGATAATCTGTGGGGTATTTTTTAAATCTGAAAGTTTTAATAAACTAAGTCATTATTAAAAAGATAATTCATTCTTACGTGGAAGTTTCTAGAGCCCCACCTTTTGTTCCTCAGAAAATTCCCCAGTTCTCAGTACAAAAACCAAGAGGAAAAATTGTATTCAGAGAAATCTGATGAGGAGGAAATTTTGCTAAAATACGTGTATAGGGAGAGTATTGTTAAGTTACTGTGTTTAATAGTAGTCTATTCTCACTTTTTGAGTAGCTGAGTTTGCTCTTCTAAAACCTTCTACATTTTGCCAATAGTTATGCTGCAGATTTCTTTTTATTTTCCTTTTAGAATCAAAGATTGAAATGTCGAGATAACCAGAACTCCAGAACTGCATGTCTTCTCTTTCTCTGGCAGTTTGTATGCAGGTGTTTATGTTCTCTCCTTAGGCAAATCAAGAGCTTGAGGCCTTAGAAGAAGAAATGTTGCAGATGCAAGAATCTACTCGTCTTTTTGAAGTGGCTCTTCCAGAGTACAAACAAATGAAACAGTGTCGCAAAGAAATAAAATTGCTCAAGGGACTGTGGGATGTCATCATTTATGTTCGAGTAAGATGTGCTTTTTCAAAATATGCTTTTTATTTAGTAGTTCTTTTATATATGCAGTTTGTAGAGGCCAGGCATTCTATTTGGGTTTTGTAATGCCTTGACATATGTGGAAATTAGGTCCGCACCCCAGCCCCAAATTAGAATTCATATATCTCTGTTAGTGGATGATTATTCTTTGACTAGCAGTTGTTTTTATTTTTAGTTCAGGATGAAACTTTGTATAATAAGCTAACTGCCTCAAATCCTTTGGGGAGATTGTATAGAATATAAATGAAAATTAATATATAAATATATATTACACATGTAGTCATCTGTGCATACCAACTCATACATATACCTATGCTTATACTTACATGCCTGGGCATATACAAACAGACCCTTACTAAAAATAATTTGTATATGGTTAATTAAGTTAAAAACTTAAGTGAAAAAATAAGTTCTAGGGAATGAGGCATATTGCAACAAGCACTATAATCTTTTAAGGTAATTGAAAGTCATATAGAAATATAAAATATGGTCAAGAAATGGTTAATGAGAGTATTGTTTATAATGGATGAAAATTTTCATGTGAAAGCTTATTACATGTAGAATTATAAAAGTCTGTTATTTAATCTATTTATCAGTTTATTCAAAGTACACAGGATTAAGTGATAATGATGGTATGTGTATGGAATTTATCATCGCTACTAGAAATTAATATATCATAATGTTTTGGCCTTTAGCTTGACATGGTTCTGACAACTTTTTTGTTTTGGTGATAGGGAAGTTTTGACAAGTGCAGTTAATATTTAAAAAATTGGCTTTCCACTGGATGATAGAGTTACTGTGTATAATCAGTTTATATATTTTGCTGCAGAGACTTGCTTTCACCAAATGTTGTTGACACTTTTATCTGCTTTTGCGTTTTCAGAGAAGCATTGATAATTGGACTAAAACCCAGTGGAGACAGATTAATGTGGAACAGATGGATGTAGAACTCAGAAGGTTTGCCAAGGCGAGTTCCATAGCTGTCTATTACAACAATTTATCTTTCTCAGCACCACCTCCTTCCATCTTCCCTAACCTAGTATCTGGTGTATTGGGCTGCATGTACTTATTTACTTCTAACAGAGTGATAACAGACAGTGTTTTTTTTTTTCACCCTTAGTCAGTTGCACTTCTAATCAAGCCTGCCTTTCTGTGAGTGAATTGATAGAAGCATATTAGGGTTAATGAATTTATGAGAAGCTGCTCTAATTATGAGCTTCCTACGGCTTCCTAGAACAGAGAGGAACATTGTCAGGGCCAAGGGGTCAGGCTTCTAAAAGCTTTTGATTTCTTTACTTAGCAACCATAAACATTTTGTATCTGAAAAGGTACCTTTTGGTTCTGGAATTTGGGTCAACTAATAGGAGTATGCCACCTCTGGATTTATGTAAAATACTGTGATCTCTGTTCTTATTAATGACTCTGGTATCCCAAGGGAGCTCAACATATACAGAACTGAACTGATTGTAATTTGGTACTTACTGGACTTTGATATCTTTTCTGCATAGCAGTATGCCCTCTGAAGACAGAGCATCTTTGGATAAAGCCAAAATGCATATCAGTGAAAGGTAGTTAAAAGTGACAGGGCCATTTGCTTCTTTCCACCCCAGGGCTTCTTTGCTTCGGCTCCTACCCACTCTCGCCTGTATTTTCCCCTATATTATGCCAGTCCCACAGACCCAAACTAAGATGTCCCTTCATTCTTTTGGATGTCATGGGGTCACATTGCCCTTTATTTTATGCTGAGTTCTAGTTATATTCTTATGGGTTTTCTCATTCACAATTGCTGATGTTGTTCCTTGGGCTGAGAGGACCAGCCAAGTCAAGGGACCTATTTGGCATTTTAAGATGGTGAAATATTTAAGTTTCAAGAAACAGGCACTCAAAGGTAATCATCATTCCAAAGCTATTGTTTAAATGAGTCATGTATTCCGAAGGAGGTCTTAGTAATCCAATAATAATCTGTTTCCATTTATTTATGTTTATAGAGGAAACATTCTTTATTGCACGTGTCCTGTGAACTCTGTTACTTACCTATGTTTCCTCATGGGATATTCAGTTAGATCTTGTGCATGAGAAAGCAGTATATCCAAGTGGCTTGTACATAGTGGACTTGTAATGTACAAATGAGTGGATCCCTTTCCGTTTCTCTGGTTTTGGTCCTTGGTCTAGGAGTTCAAATGCTTTCACTCTTTTCTAATCCGGGAGTTGGGAAATGCACATATTTATTCTTCCAAAGGAGGCAAATTATTAATATATACTTGTTATTATATCTTTGGAGCTAGGTTTTATCCTCCACTTTTCTTTAGGAAATTGGGTCACTCAACAAGGAAGTCCGCATCTGGGATGCTTACACAGGCCTGGAAGGCACGGTTAAGGACATGACAGCCTCCCTGAGGGCCATCACAGAGTTACAGAGCCCTGCCCTCAGGGACAGGCATTGGCACCAGCTGATGAAAGCTATTGGGGTCAGTATCCTCGGTCTCACTAATTGAATATTTTTGTGACTGTGAAGTGTTACTTCTTGGTTTGCATCATCCAGGATGAAGTGTAATTTATGAAAAGGTCTCTAGTCAGATGTAGGAGATCAAGCTCTTTGGGGGGATCAGTGGTCTGGATGCCCAAGGTCCTAGTTCTTGCTCCCCTTTTTTCTCTTACTGGCTATGTGACCTTAAGCAAGTCACTTAACCTCTTTCATTTGAGTTTTGCTTTTTAGTAATCAAATGAGAAGGGATGCTATCTGCTCTTATACATTAGGGGAATCTTGCAAGGCATAAGTGAGATAATATGAAAACATTTTATAGAGCTAGCCATCTGGTGAGATGGCTGCAAATAATCTTACTATGGAAAGGGTCAGAAAGTATAAAAGTGAATTTGTGGGAAAAAGGAATCCAAAATTGTGATTTCTTTTTCACCCATAATTCATTTAATAATGGTGCCTTTTTTTCATGGTCTTTTGATGATTTTGATTTTATTGCAAGGCATAAAGTGGTTTCTCATGTGTCCATGCCACTTGAGCTTCTATTTTATTGCCTTTCTATGTCTATTGAAAGCAAATATAACAACCTTATGCACTCTTCAGGGAAGGTGACCTTTATGAGTTTAAAATATATAAAAAGTCTAATCTGTGTATGTTTTCATTAAGCAAATCAAGAGTTTGAGGGGCACACTGAAGAAAGGCTTTCAGGATGTGAAGGGGTGTTGCAGAGTAGGAAAACGGGCAAGGGCATTGTGGAGAAGTGGGGACAGCCTGGGCTTTGTGGTTCTAACCCTAACACTTAGCAGCTCTGGAATCTGGGACAAGTTGCCTGTTCTTTATGACTCGGTTGGCCCTTTTATAAAATAAATATAATACTTCCCATGCAGACTGGGTGAACACATTGGAAATTTTATATATGTGTGTGTATATATACACACACCCACACACATACACATGAGAAATAATATATGAAATATAGATGTACACACATGTATACACATATATTTAAAACACACATATGCATACACATATATACACATAGTCATGCACTGCATAATGACCTTTCAGTCAGTGCTGGACCACATATACTATACTGGTCCCATAAAAAGATACTGTATTTTTACTGTAGCTTTTATATGTTTAAGTATGTTTAGATACACAAGTACTTAGCACTGTGTTATAATTGCCTGCAGTGTTCAGTAATGTGCTGTATAGGTTTGTAGCCTAGGAGCATGGCATAAATGGCATAGCCTACTACACACCATGTACCATAGTTGCGTAGTAGGCTATGCTATCTAGGTTTGTGCAAGTTCATTCCATAGTGTTCACACAATGACAAAAATCACCTAACAATACATTCCTCAGAACATATCCCCATTGTTAAGTGATGAATGACTGTATATAAAGGACCTAGTATGTAGTAAGTGCTCAATAAATGGATCTCTGAAGCTATTGCCACTATTGTATTTTTTATAGAGTCTTTTAGACATTGGCTATTTAGACTTTGTAATTAATTTGTGCATTCAGAAAATTTTTATCGAATCTTTGAATGTGTAGTAGACTATGTGCTCTGCTCCCCATCCCCTTCTCATATTTCTGCCAATAAAATTTTGTCTCAGCATAGCCACTACTTGCCTGTGTTATGCCTTTTTGCCAGCTAGAAAAAGTCACCTGCTCTGACAGACAATTTAGAAAAAGGCACCCTCCTCCAGGTTGTCCCCAGGACAGCAGAGCAGAGGCTGGCTTCCTTTTTGTTTTTTGTTTTTTGAGATGGAGTCTCTCCTGTCGCCCGGGCTGGAGTGCAGTGGCGCGATCTCAGCTCACTGCAAGCTTCGCCTCCTGGGTTCACGCCATTCTCCTGCCTCAGCCTCCCGAGTAGCTGGGACTACAGGCGCCCGCCACCACGCCCGGCTAATTTTTTGTATTTTTAGTAGAGACGGGGTTTCACCGTTTTAGCCAGGACAGTCTCGATCTCCTGACCTCGTGATCCACCTGCCTCGGCCTCCCAAAGTGCTGGGATTACAGGCTTGAGCCACCGCGCCCGGCAAGGCTGGCTTCCATCTCCATTTGTCATCTGGGCTGGTGTCCATGTTCAGTACACAAATTGCACAACTAATCAGGGTGGCCCTATTACACATCTCTGCTCATTCCTTCTCAAGGGCAGACCTAGCTCCCTGGTCCCAGCAACTCTAGAGTGAGGCCAAAATTGACAGATAGCCTGGCAAAACTCATCTAGTTTTCTCAGGACTTTCCAGGTTTTAGCACTGAAAGTCTTACATCCCTGAAATCCACTTGCTAGAAACCCCTCAGCCCTGAACAAACCAGGGCATTTGGTCCTCTTATGCAGAGGGATGGATGGTATTGAAGAATGTTAGAGGGTAGGGAGGGGCAGAGCAGAGAGTGGCAACTTCCCAGAAGCAGATTCTGGATATTCTTAGCAAAAGCAGGAAAGAAAATGGCTTTCCTGCAACCCTGTGCCTGTCTCAATTCTTCACTTACAGGAGACATGAATGAGTTTGGGTATGTCAAAGAGCTGAGGATGTCTTCAAGACCAAATATAGGGTAGGGAAGGGGAGTCAATGTGAGAGAAGAGGAGTCATTGTCACAAGGCAATGTGGAAATGAGAATTATTTTTCACATGGTAAATATGAATAATGACACTATGAGTAAGAGAATTTTTTGCCAATGAACTGAGATTAAATTAGTGGTAAAACTAGGTTAAATCACAGAAGCAGCTGGGAATTATGTTCAGTGAATAGGGTTATTTAGGAAGAAAAGACAAATGAGCCACTACCTGATTCCTGGGATTTCAACCAAATTATAATAAATGAACAATGAGATTCTCTTTAAAAATGGGTTTTGTGGGCAAAGGAGCTAAGAAATGTGCTGACAAGGGAAAGATGTGAAACAAAGAAAATAGGGTAGCATGAATGTGACTAAACTTTGTCCCTTGCTTCCGGCAGGTGACACCTCAGGAATTGGGAGTTGAATGTCTTAGATTGTCCGCATCTTTCAAGACGAGAGATGTATTCAGCACCTGACTTGAGTGTATTTTAGTTAGGATTCATTTCACCAGCCTTTAGGCCAAAGGAACCGTTAATATATGTGGAATGTAAAGTCTACCTTTTTTTCACCCCAATCAGGTCAAGTTTTTAATAAATGAAGCCACAACTTTGGCAGATTTGTTAGCACTGCAGTTACACAGAGCGGAAGATGATGTCCGAAGGATCGTGGACAAAGCGGTGAAAGAGCTGGGGACCGAGAAGGTAGTGTCCTCGGGCTGGTTCATTTCTACTTGGTTAATTTTGGGTATTTGCATAGAAGCCAACTTAGAGAAAAGTCCTTTTGATGTCCTGGAAGCCTGGAGAGATGAGTCCCACTTTGTTCCTTGCTGTTCATTAGGTGTGGGATGAGCAGGAACTAGGATCATCTAAGTCACAGTAAAACAGGAGGATGGTCCTGTTGATGATGATGATTATGGCAGAAAATACTTACATATCCTTTATTTGGTAGCCAGCACCGCTCTAAGTGCTTTATTTATATTAACCCATTTAATCTTCTGAGGTAAGTAATAGTATCTCTATTTTACAGATGGGGAAACTGAGGGATAGAGAGGTAATTAGCTTACCCAGATTCACACAGAAGACTGAGATTCACATTTAAGGCGTTACCTATTTCATGCTGGCTAATTTGTAAATAATATCTACCAAACATTTAGGTAATCATTGAAGTCCCTTCTTGCTCTCAAATTCTGTTTTGGTTAGGGATGATAAACTCACATTCAATAGAAGTTTGATATCAGTGTGATGCTCATTCCTTTGATGTGATAATATTCGTTCTTCAAACCCCATCACCATGAATTACTTGGAGGAAAAAACTGAAGCCAATAATATTTGATATCAGTTTGCATTTTTGAAAATCGAAAAATAATTCCACATAATAGCCTAGATGTTGATTCTCAATTGAATTTTGTGCACATTAATTAATTTATATTGTTGATTACTAGGTTATTAATGAAATCAGTCAGACCTGGGCAACCATGAAGTTTTCTTACGAAGTTCACTATCGAACAGGCATTCCATTACTAAAGTCTGATGAACAACTTTTTGAAACTCTAGAGCATAACCAAGTAAGATGGATATTTCTATTGCACGTATTTTTTAAATTTTATTTTTATTTAACAAATAATTGTATATATTTATAGGGTAGAATGTGATGTTTTGATACATGTTTACAATGTGAAGTGATTAAATCAGTCTCACATACTTAACATTTTTTTTTTTTTTGTGGTGAAACACTTAAAATCTCCTTTAGGAATTTTGAAACATACAATGTGTTATTATTTATTATAGTCACCAACTGTGCAATAGATCACTAAAGCTTATTCCTCCTGTCTAACTGAAAATTTGTACCCTTTGATCAACAGCTCCTCTTTCCCCCTCCCCCAGGCTCTGGTAACCATCATTCTACTCTCTATGAGTTCAACTTTTTTAGATTTCGTGTATAAGTGACATCATGCATTATTTGTCCTTTTGTTCCTGCTTACTTTGCTTAGCATAATGTCCTTTAGGGTCATCCATGTTGTTGCAAATCAGGATTTTCTTCCTTTTAAAGGCTGGGTGTTATTCCATTGTATTTATATACCACATGTTCTTTATCCATTCATCTCACAATGGACACCTAGGTGGCTTTCATATCTTAGCTACTGTGAATAAGGCTGCAATGAACATGAGAGTACAGATATGTCTTCAGGCTACTGATTTCATTTCCTTTGGGTATATACCCAGAAGTGGGATTGTCAAATCATATGTAAGTCTATTTTGAGTTTTCTGAGGAGCCTCCATCCTGTTTGCTGTAATAGCTGTATTAATTTATATTCCTACCAACAGTGCAAAAGGGTTCCCTTTTCTCTACACTCTCACCTACACTTATCTTTTGTCTTTTTGATAATAGCCATTCTAACAGGTGTGAAGTGATATCTTACTGTGTTAAATTTGCATTACCCTGATGATCGTGGATGATGAACATTTTTTCAAATATCTGTTGGTCATTTATAAGTAACCTTTTGAGAGTATCTGTTTGGGTCCTTTGCCCGTTTTTTTTGATTAGGTTACTTGGTTTTTTGCTTTTGAGTTTCTTATATATTTTGGAAATTAGCCCCTTATTATATCTATGGTTTGCAAATATTTTCTCCCAATCCATGCAGAGTCCTCACAATATCTCTTAAAGGTCCCACCTCAAACACTGTTGCATTGTTGGTTAAGTTTGCAACACATGAGCTTTGAGACACAATAGCAGGTAGTACAATAAATAGCAGGTAGTATGAACATTTTAACAATATTAAATACTGGGATAACTTTAAATATTGAATACCTTTCCATTTATTTCTACTATCTACATTTTTTTCATCAATGTTTTGTAGTTTTTAGTATACAGATACTTCACCTCCTTTGGTTATATTTACTCTTAAGTATTTTATTGTTTGATACTATCATGAATGGGATTGATTTCTTAATTTCTTTTTCAGATAGTTTGTTGTTAGTATAAAAGAATGCTGATTTTTGTGTGTTAATTTTGTGCCTTACAAGTTTGCTGAATTCATTTATTAGTTCTAACAGTTTTAGGATGGAGCTTTTAGGATTTTCTAAATAGAAGCTTATGTCTTCAGCAAACAGACACAATTTCACTTTTTCCTTTCCTATATGAGTGCTTTTTATTTCTTGTCTGATTGCTCTGGCTAGAACTTCCAGTACTGTATTGAATAGAAGCATGAGAGTGGGCAACCTTCTCTTATTCCTGCCCTTAGATGGAAAGCTTTCCATTCTTTGCCGTTGAGTGTATTAGCTGTGTGCTTTTCATGTTCAGCCTTTATTGTGCTGAAGTACATTCTTTCTATGCCAGATTTGTTGGGAGTTTTTAATCATGAAGTGATGTTGAATTTCATCAAATGCCTTTTCTGCATATATTCAGATGTTCATATCATTTTGTCCTTTTAAATATGGTATATCCCATTGATTGATTTGCATCTCCTTGCATTCCTGAGATAAATCCCATGGATCATGGTGAATGATCCTTTTTAGTGTACTGTTAAAATCAGTTTGCTAGTATTTTGCTGAGGATTTTTTAAACGTATGTTCATCAGGGATATTAGCTTCTAATTTTCTTTTCTTGTGGAGTGTTTGTTTGGCTTTGGTATCAGGATAATGATGGCCTGATAAAGTGAGTTTGCAAGTATTTCTCCTTAAGTTTTTTTGGAAGAGTTTGAGAAGGATTAGTATTAGTTCTTCTTTAAATGTTTGGCAGAATTCCACCATGAAGCCCTTCTGTCCTAGGCCTTTCTTTTGAGGGGAAATATTTTAGTATCAAATCAGTGTCTTTACTCATCTGTTCAGACCTTTTATTTCTTCTTGATACAGACTTTGTAGATTGTGTGTTTCTAGGAACTTAACCATTTCAATTTGTTGGCGTATAACTGTTCATAGTAGTCTCTTATGATCCTTTGCATTTGTGTTGTATCAGTTGTAATAACTCTTCTTTCATTTCTGATTTTGAGTTATCTCCCTTTTTTCCTTGGTCTGGCTAAAGGTTTGTTGATTTTGTTTACTATTCAAAAAACCAATTCTTCATTCCATTGGTCTTTTTGTTGTCTTTGTCGTCTCTATTTCATTGATTACTGCTCTGATGTTTATCATTTTTTCCTACTATTGATTGTGGGCTTAGTTTGTTCTTCTTTTTCTAGTTCCTGAAGGGTTAGCATTAAGTTGTTTATTTGAGATTTTCTTGTTGTTGTAAGCATTCATTGCTAAAAACTTCCCTCTTATAACTGGTTTTGCTGCATTCCATAAGTTTTAGTATGTTGTGTTTCTGTTTTCATTTGTGTCAATATATTTAAAAATTTCTCTCTTGATTTCTTCTTTGACTCATTGGTTGTTCAGGAGCATGTTATTAATTTTCATGTATTTGTGAGTTACTGTGATTGGAAAAATACTTGATGTTATTTTTGATCTGCTTAAGTTTTTATCTAAGATTATCTGGCAGACTTAGAAAACATTTATGTTTTTTCATATTGATGCATAAGAGATGTACATAATTTGGAGGTACATGTGATAATTTAATATATTCATATAAAACATAAAGATCAAATCAGTGTAATTGGGATGGCCATCATTTTAATATTTGTCTTTTCTTTGTGCTAAAACTATTGGAATTTTTCTCTTCTAGCTCTTTTGAAATACACAATAGATTATTGTAAACTGTAGCCACCCTACTGATCTATCTAACAGTGGGTCTTATGAGATCCACTTTTTAAAAAACGTTCCCACATATGAGTGGGAATATGTGATATTTGTCTTTCTATACTTGCCTTATTTCACTTAACATAATTTCCATCCACATTGCTGCAAATGACATGACTTCATTATTATTTTTATGGCTGAATAGTATTCTATTGTATATACCACTCTTGAATCTGCTAGTGGGCACTGAGGTTAATTCTATACTTTGGCTATTATAAATTAGTACTGCAAAAAACGTAGAAATGCAGATGTTTTTTCAACATATTGATTTTCTTTCTTTTGTGTAGATACCTAGTAGTGGAATTGCTGGATTATATTTTTAGTTCTTTGAAAACTCTCCATACTGTTCTCCATCGTAGCTATACTAATTTACATTTCTACCAACAGTGTGAAAGTGTTTCCCTTTCTCCACATCCTTGCCAGCAGCATCCATTGTTGCTTATCTTTTTGGTAAAAGCCATTTAACCGGGGTGAGATCAGATCTCATTGTATTATGATTTGCATTTCTCTGATGATTAGTGATGCTGAGCATTTTTTTTCATATAACTGTTGGCCATTTATATGTCTTTTTTTTTGAGACGGAGTCTCGCTCTGTCGCCCAGGCTGGAGTGCAGTAGTGTGATCTCGGCTTACTGCAAGCTCTGCCTTCCGGGTTCACACCATTCTCCTGCCTCAGCCTCCTGCGTAGCTGGGACTACAGGCACCGGCCACCATGCCTGGCTAATTTTTTGTATTTTTAGTAGAGACGGGGTTTCACTGTGTTAGCCAGGATGGTCTTGATCTCCTGACCTCGTGATCTGCCTGCCTCAGCCTCCCAAAGTGCTGAGATTACAGGTGTGAGTCACCGAGCCCAGCCTGTATGTCTTCTTTTGAGAAATGTCTATTCAAATTTTTTGCCCATTTTTAAATCAGATTGGGTTTTTGTTTTGTTTTGTTTTGTTTTGCCACTGGGTTGTTTGAATTTCGTATGTATTCTAGTTATTAATCCCTTATCAGATGAGTAGTTTGCAAATATTTTCTCCCATTCTGTAGGTTGCTTCTTCACTTCGTTAATTGTTTCTATTGCTGTGCAGAAGCATTTTGTTTTGGCATGATCCTATTTGTCCAGTTTTGCTTTTGTTGCCTGGCCTTTTGAAGTCTTACACACACACAAAAAAACCTTTGCCCACACCAGTGTCCTGGAGCATTTCTCCAGTGTTTTCTTCTAGTAGTTTTATAGTTTCAGGTCTTAGATTCAACTCTTAATCCATTTTGTTTTGATTTTTGTTTACATTGAGAGATAGGAATCTAGTTTCATTCTTCTGCATATGGTTATCCAGTTTTCCCAGCACCATTTATCAAAAATACCGTCCTTTCACCAATTGTATATTCTTGGCACTTTTGTTGAAGATTAATTGGTTGTAAATGTATGGGTTTATATCTTGGGTCTCTATTCTGTTCCACTGGTCTCTGTGTCTGTTATTATGCCAGTACTATTCTGATCTGGCTACTACAGCTTTGTAGTAAATTTCAAAGACAGGTAGTTTGATGCCTCTAGTTTTGTTCTTTTTGCTCAGGATTGCTTTGACTATTCAGGGTCTTCTATGATTCCATATAAATTTTGAAACTTTTTCTATTTCTGTGGAAAAAAAGTCATTGGTACTTTGATAGAGATTGCATTGAATTTAGACATTGCTTTGGTAGTATTGTCATTTTAACAATACTCTTCCAATCCATGAGCATGGAATATCTTTCTGTTTTTTGCATGTGCCTTCAGTTTCTTTCATTAGTGTTTCATAATGTTTCTCATGTACAAACTTTCACTTTTCATCTTTCACTTCTTTGGTTAATTTGATTTTTATGTATTTGATATTATTTGTAGCTACTGTAAATGTGATTGTCTTCTTGATTTCTTTCTTCAAATGTTTTTTGCTGGTACATATAAATGCAACTGTTTTTTGTATGTCTGCTTTATATCCTGCAACTTTCCTAAACTTGTTTATCAATTCTAACAGTTTTTTTTTGGTGGAATCTTCAGGTTTTTCTAGGTACAAGATTGTGTAATCTGAGAATAAGGCTAATTTGACTTCTACCTTCCAATTTGAATGCCTTTTATTTCTTTCTCTTGCCTATTTGCTCTGACCAGGACTTTTAGTACTATATTGAATATGAAGAGTGAAAATTTTTACATTTCCTTCTTAATTTCTTCATTGATTTATTGGTTGGTTAGGAGCATGTTGTTTAATTTCCATGTGTTTGTGATATTTCTAAGGTTCCTCTTGTTACGATTTCTAGTTTTATTTCATTGTAATCAGAAAAGGTACTCAATATGATTTCTGCTTTTTAGAATTTTTTGGAACTTGTTTTGTGCCCTAAGATATAATCTATTCTGGAGGATCCATGTGCTGACAAAAAGAATGTGTATTCTGCAGCAGTTGGGCAGAATGCTCTGTGTCAGACAGGCCTACTAGGTCTAGTGTGTAGTTTGATGTTTCTTTGTTGGTTTTTGAAATCTGAAAGATCTGTCCATTACTGAGAATGGGGTGTTGAAGTCCTGTACTATTATTGTGTTGCAGTCTATCTTTCCCTTTATCCCTTTAGGTCTATTAAAGTCTGTTTTATGTACTTGGGAGTTTAGGTGTTGGGTGCACAGATATTTAATATTTGTAATTATTATATTCTCTTGCCTAATTGATTCCTTTATCATTATGTAGTCACCTTCTTTGTCTCTTTTTACAGTCTTGATTGTAATGTATTTTATCTGATCTAAGTATAGCTACTCCTACTCTTTTTTGATTTCTAGGTGCATGGTATATCATTTTCCACTCTTTCACTTTCAGTCTATGTGTGTCTTTATAGGTGAAGTGGGCTTCTTGTAGGCACTGTAAAGTTCTGTTATATTTCTTTAGCTGTTCAGCCACTTTATGCATTTAATTGGAGAATTGAGTCCATTTATGGTCAGTGTTATTAAGGACTTACTACTGCCATTTTGTTACTGATCTTCTCGTTGCTTTGTAATTCCTCTTTTTTACTTTCTTACTGTTTTCCTTTATGGTTAAGTGATTTTCTCTGGTGGTATGTTTTAATTCATTGCTTTTTATTTTTAGTGAATCTTTCATAGGTTTTTGCATTGTGGTTACCACGAGGCTTAGAAAAAATATAACAAGTTATTTTAAAGAGATGACAACTTCTGTTAGATCACAAAGAAAAAAAAAAAACTAAGGAAAAAAGAAGAAACTCCATTCCTTCCCCTTACCCCACATTTTGAGCTTTAGTTGTCTCAATTTGCATATTTTTATATCATCTACCTCTTAACAGTTTGCTGTAGCTATTGTTTTTGATAGATTTGTCTTTTGGGCTTCATGCTAGAGGTATGAGTGGATTACACACCATAGTTGTAGTACTAGAATATCCTGTGTTCATTCATGTATTTAATTCTACCAGTGGGTTTTATGACTTTAAATAAACTGTTTAATGTCAGTGTTTTTCTATTTCAAATTGAAGAATTTCCTTTAGCATTTTGTATAAAACTGGTCGGGTGGTAGTGAATTAGCTCAGCTTTTGTTTGTTGCGGAAAAGACTTTAATCTCTCCTTCATATTTGAAGGATAAGTTTTCTGGACACAGTATTCTTGGTTAGCAGGGTTGTTTTTTTGTTACATTTAGCACTTTGAAAATGTCATTCCACTCTACTGGCCTGTATTCTTTCTGTTGAGATGTCTCTTGTCAAATTGGAGCTCCTTTATATCTTATTTGCTTCTTTTCTTTTGTTGCTTTAGGATTCTCTATCTGTCCTTGACCTTTGAGAGTTTGATTATTATATGACTTGGAGTAGTATTATTTGGGTCCATTCTATTTGGTGTTCTCTGACCTTCTTGTACCTGGATATTTATATCTTTCTCAGGTTTTCAAAAGTTTTTAATGTTATTTATCTTGTAGATAATCTTTACTGCTTTTCATTCTTTTTTCTCTTAAATTTGTTAAGACTTGTTTTGTGGCTGTATTAGTCCGTTTTCATTCTGTTGATAAAGACATACCCAGGACTGGGCAATTTACAAAAGAAAGAGGTTTATTGGACTTACAGTTCCATGTGGCTAGGGAGGCTTCCCAATCGTGGTGGAGGGTGAAAGGCATGTCTCACATGGCAGCAGACAAGAGAAGAAAGCTGTGCAGGCAACCTTACCTTTCTAAAACCATCAGGTCTCTTGAGACTTCTTCACAGTCAGGAGAACAGCATGGGAAGGGCCTGCCCCCATGATTCAGTTACCTCCCCCTGGGTCCCTCCCACAACATATGGGAATTCAAGATGAGATTTGGGTAGGGAGACAGCCAAACCATATCATTCTGCCCTGGCCCCTCCCAAATCATGTCCTCACATCTCAAAACCAATCTTGCCTTCCCAACAGTCCCCCAAAGTCTTAACTCATTTCAGCATTAACTCAAGAGTCCACAGTTCAAAGTCTCATCCAAGACAAGGCAAGTCCCTTCCACCTATAAGCCTGTAAAATCAAAAGCAAGTTACTTCCTAGATAAAATGGGGATACAGCTATTGGGTAAATACAGCCATTCCAAATGGGAAAAATGGGCCAAAACAGAGGGGCTACAGGCCTCATGCAAGTCTGAAATCCAGCAGGGCAGTCAAATCTTAAAGCTCCAGAATGATCTCCTTTGACTCCATGTCTCACATCCAGGTCATGCTGATGCAAGAGGTGGGTTGCCACAGTCTTGGGCAGCTCCACCCTTGTGGCTTTGCAGGATACAGCCTCCCTCCCACCTGCTTTCATAGGCTGGTGTTGAGGGTCTGTGGCTTTTCCAGGGGTATAGTGCAAGCTGTCAGTGGATCTACCATTCTGGGATCTGGAAGACAGTGGCCCTCTTCTCATGGCTTCACTAGGTGGTGCCCCAGTAGGGACTTTGTGTGGGGGCCCTGACCCCACATTTTCTTTCTGCTCTGTCATAGCAGAGGTTCTCCTTGAGGATTCTGCCCTGACAGCAAACTTCTGCCTGGGCATCCAGGCATTTCCATACATCTTGTGAAATCTATGCAAAGGTTTCCAAACCTCAATTCTTGACTTCTGTGCACTGGCAGGATCAACACCACTTGGAAGCTGCCAATGCTTGAGGTTTGCATTCTCTGAAGCCACATACTGAGCTCTATGTTAGCCCCTTTCAGCCATGGCTGGAGTGGCTGGGACACAGGGCACCAAGTCTCTAGGCTGCACACAGCACGGGAACCCTGGGCCCCAGGAAACCCCTTTTTCCTCCTAGGCCTCCCGGCCTGTGATGGGAGGGCCTGCCGTAAAGGTCTCTGATGCCCTGGACACATTTTCTCCATTGCCTTGGGGATTGACATTCAGCTCCTGGTTACTTTTGCAAATTTCTTCAGTCAGCTTGAATTTCTCCTCAGAAAATGGGATTTCCTTTTTTATCACATTGTCAGGCTGCAAATTTTCTGAACTTCTGTACTCTGCTTCCCTTATAAAACTGAATGCCTTTAACAGCACACAAGTCACTTCTTGAATGCTTTGTTGCTTAGAAATTTTTTCTGCAGATACCCTAAATTTTCTCTCTCAAGTTCACAGTGCCACAAATCTCTAGGGCAGGGGAAAAATGCTGCCAGTCTCTTTGCTCAAACATAAAAAGAGTCACCTTTGCTCCAGTTCCCAACAAGTTTTTCATCTCCATCTGAGACCACCTCAGCCTGGATTTCATTGTCCAAGTCATTGTCAGCATTTGGGTCAAAGCCATTCAAGTCTCTAGGAAGTTCCAAACTTTCCCTTTGTGTGTGGGGCCCTGACCCCACATTTTCTTTCTGCACTGCCATAGCAGAGGTTCTCCATGAGGATACTGCCGCTACAGCAAACTTCTGCCTGGGCATTTTCCCGTCTTCTTTTGAGCCCTCCAAACTGTTACAACCTCTGCCTGTTACCCAGTTCCAAAGTTGCTTCCACATTTTCAGGTATATTTTCAGCAGCACCCCACCCTACTGGAGCCAGTTTATTGTATTAGTTTCTTTTCATGTTGCTGATAAAGATATATCTAAGATTGGGCAATTTACAAAAGAAAGAGGTTTATTGGACTTACAGTTCCATGTGGCTGGGGAGGCCTCAAAATCATGGCAGAAGGTGAAAGGCACGTCTTCCATAGCGGCAGACAAGAGAAGAGAGCATGTGCCTGCAAACTCCCCTTTTTAAAACTATCAGATCTTGCAAGACTTGTTCACAATCATGAGAACTGCATGGGAAAGACCTGCCCCCATGATTCAATTACCTCCCACTGAGTCCCTCCTACAATACATGAGAATTCAAGATGACATTTGGGTGAGGACACAGCCAAACCATATCACTGGCCTAACACATGATCTGTTTTGGAGAATGTTTCATTTGCACTTGAGAAAAATCTGCATTCTGCTATTGGATGAAATAGTCTGTCTATGTCCATCAGGTCTGTTTGGCCTAAGGTGTTCAAGTCTACTGTTTCTCTCTTGTCTGTCCAGATGATCTATTCATTGTTGAAAGTGGAATATTGTAGTCCCCTACTATTATTGTATTGCAGTCTATCTCATACTGCAGATCTGTTCATATTTGATTTATATATTTAGGTTCTCTGATGTTGGTTACATATGCAGTTTAAATCAGATTTTATTTTAAATTGTGATTTTTTACTTTTTTCTAGTTCTAATACTCAACATGTATTTATTTATTCATTGAGCATCTAACTGTTACCGGCTCCAGGTATGATACCATTTGTGATCTAAAGTTATGAACACTTGTTCTCTAGGAAGATGCACTTGAGTAGGGAGACAAGCAAAAGGACTCCAAGGAGTCTCAGAAGAGACAGGGAGGCTTTGTGATTAAGGTGGGTGAAAGACCCAGGGAGGGCCTTAGAAGATGATGGTGCCTATGCTGAGACTTGACAGATACTCTGTTATTCAGTCTATTATTCTTCAAAAAATGACAGTCAGGAAAAGGGTGTTTAGGCAATGAGGACAATATTAGTAGCACCTTGGAATGACAGGATGTCTCTAGCGTTCAAAGGTAATGTTAAGACTCTAGTTTCCTTGAAATACAGATTTTCTTTATGAGGATAGTGAAAGGTAGGCCTGGACAGATAGTCTGAGCATGTACTGTATGGTCTTGAATTCTAAAATCGTAGGTGTTAGCGTCTCTTCAGACATGAGAAGAAATGTGGAAGAGACAAACTATTCAGAAGAAATAACAGTAGTATTATTACTAGATGTGAGATATTTAGGAAAAGAAACTGGTTTGGAGAGATGACACTGTTATTATTGGTTTATTCAGTGTGAGATCCGTTTATGCAAAGGTGAAACCAGAGCACAGCTCAACACAGAGGTTCAGCCAAGAACTGGTGTCTGGGAGTTCACTGTCAGTATTTGAGACTTGATGAACTAGCTAGAGAGTAAAGGAGATAAGCCAGCTGAGGATAGAGCATTGGAAGAGGCTGAATTTGGTGAACAAGAGGAGAAGACAAAAATGAGGCAGCAAGAGAGTGGTAAGAGAAATAGTTGAAACAGGATACTGTAATATCATAGAAAAGTCAAGGGATAAGGGTTTTCCCTCAAAGAAGAATCAAGAATGTTAAATACCTAGAGCAGAGAAAAATGAGGAGTAGAGGTCATTCTACTCAGTGACTGTCTGAGATTTCATTGTCATAGAATGGTGAGAAGTACTAGCTAGACTGCATGGCATTAAAACAAGCGCTCCTGAGCTAAATATTGAGTACCCATGGACACAAAGGAGGGAATGATACACACTGGGGCCTACTTGAGGGTGGAGGGCAGGAGGAGGGTGAGGATCAAAAACCTACCTGGCAGGTACTATGCTCATTACCTTGCTGATGAAACCATCTGTACACCAAACCCCCACAACATGCAGTTTACCTGTGTAACAAGCCTGCGTATGTGCCCCCCAAACCCAAAATAAGTGTTGGAAGGGAAAAAAAGACATATGAGGACAGACTTAAAACATTTAAGTTAGGCAGATATGTAATGCTGTGTGATAGAAGCGTTTCAGACATACTAGACATATTTTAATTAAAATATAATTTGTTAGCTTTTCTTTTAATATAAACATGAGAAACAAAAACCACATTAATTATAGCATTCTTTTCAAAATAAAACTGCAACCAATAATTGAAGAAAAAACAAAAAACAAAAACAAGCACTGGTGATAGGAGTGCTGTGGAGCTTAGCAGTAACTGAAAAGGCAGGAAAGTGGAAGCTCAAGGGCCTAGCAGGCTGGTGGGGGGCAGTTTTATTTTATTTATTTATTTATTTATTTATTTATTTATTTATTTATTTATTTAGGACGGAGTCTTGCTTTGTCGCCCAGGCTGGAGTGTGGTGGCCTAATCTCGGCTCACTGCAAGCTCCGCCTCCTGGGTTCACGTCATTCTCCTGCCTCAGCCTCCCGAGTAGCTGGGACTAAAGGCACCCGCCACCATGCCCAGCTAATTTTTTGTATTTTTTAGTAGAGACGGGGTTTCACCGTGTTAGCCAGTATGGTCTCAATCTCCTGACCTTGTGATCCGCCCACCGCAGCCTCCCAAAGTGCTGGGATTACAGGCGTGAGCCACTGTGCCCAGCCTATTTTTTTTTTTTTTTTTTTTTTTTTTTTTGGATACGTGGAGTCTCACTCAGTCGCCCAGACTGGAGTGCAGTGGCCTGATCTCGGCTCACTGCAACCTCTGCCTCCTGGGTTCAAGCAATTCTCCTGCTTCAGCCTCCTGAGTAGCTGAGACTACAGGTGTGTGCCACCACACCCAGCTAATTTTTGTATTTTTAGTAGAGATGGGGTTTCACCATGTCAGCCAGGATGGTCTCGATCTCTTGACCTCGTGATCCGCCCACCTCGGCCTCCCAAAGTGCTGGGATTATAGGCGTGAGCCACCACGCCCAGCCTATTTTTTTTTAAGATTAATAAACACATACCTACACAATCTTGGCATGACTAATAGGCAAGGATGAGGGGAAGAGCAATGAAAGAATACAGTTTAATTCCCAATGCTGAACCCCGATACACAATTTTTTTTTCTGCTGGCAGTAGATCCTGGGCCTTTTTGAGGAAGACATATGAGATACAGCTGCTTATATTTATCTTTTTTCTTTTCGGAAAAATGTTAATATGAATATTTACTACCATTAATTCACTCATTCACTCATTTAGCAAAAACTTATTAAATGCCAGTTCCAGATATTACATGCTACGTCTAAGAATCCAGCAATAAACAGAATAGATATAGTGCCTCCCTCATAGCACTCACATTCTACTAAATTTAGCTACTATTTAAAATTCTTCACCTTTATTTTAGGTTCAGTTGCAGACTCTTCTTCAAAGCAAGTATGTAGAATATTTCATTGAGCAAATGTTAAGCTGGCAAAATAAATTAAACATAGCAGACTCGGTCATTTTCACTTGGATGGAAGTCCAGCGAACTTGGTCTCACCTGGAAAGCATTTTTGTCTGTTCAGAAGATATTCGAATCCAGCTTGTGAAAGATGCTAGAAGATTTGATGGGGTGGATGCTGAATTTAAGGTTTGTCAAAGACAGGTTGTATGCTATTCTAGCAAAGTTTTGTAAAGAAACATGATTTGGAGCATCATATTTATAAAAATTGATATATTTTTGCATGAGTAAGCAGGAGTCAGGATACTTTTCCTGCAAAGGGTCAGGTAATAAATATTTCAGGCTGTGTGGATCATGCAGCCTCTGTAACACCTTCTGAATACTGCTATTATAACATGAAAGAAGACATGGGTAATATATAAACAAATGGATATGGTTATATGCCAATAAAGATTTACTTGTAGACACTGAAATTTGAATTTCACATAGTTTTCATGTGTCACAAAATATACTGTTTTTTATTTTTATTTTTATTTATTTATTTATTTGTTTATTTTGAGGCAGAGTCTTGCTCCGTCTCCCAGGCTGGAGTGCAGTGTCCCGATCTCAGCTCACTACAACCTCTGCCTCCCTGGTTCAAGCGATTCTCCTGCGTCAGCCTCCTGAGTAGCTGGGACTACAGGCGTCCGCCGCCACTTCTGGCTAATTTTTGTGTTTTTAGTAGAGGTGGGGTTTCACCATATTGGCCAGGCTGGTCTCAAACTCCTGACCTTGTGATCCGCCCACCTCGGCCTCCCAAAGTGCTGGGGTTACAGGCGTGAGCCACCGCACCTGGCTGGTTATTTTTTTCAGTGATTTAAAAATGTAGGCTAGGCTTGGTGGCTCACACCTATAATCCCAGCCTTTTGGGAGTCCAAGGTGGGAGGATGACTTGAGGCTAGGAGTTCGAGACAAGCCTAGACAATATAGTGAGACCCCTTCTCTACTAAAAACTTTGTAATAATTAGCTGGGCAAGGTGGCCCACACTTGTCTAGCTACTCGGGAGGCTGAGGTGGGAGGATCACTTGAGCCAAGGTAGTTTGAGGTTACAGTGAGCTATGACTGCAGCACTGCACTCCAGCCCAGGTGACAGAATGAGACCCTGTCTCCAAAATAAATGTAAAAACCATTTTTAGCTTCTAGGTCAAGCAAAACAAACATCAGGCCATATTTGTCCCAGGTACCATAGATTGCCGACCCTTGTGGTAATAAAGGTAAACAGATTCATCCTCAGAGGTAAAAGAGTGAGAAAAGACAACAGGTAGAAAATAATACTACTAGTTTCGGTTTTTCTTTTCTGTAAAAGCCATAGAAAGCACGTGGCATGGTGCACATAATGATAATTGATTGGAGAGATTTCTAGCAAAGGATAATGACTATTTCTCATAAAAATTGAGATTAAATGTTTTTTCTTTCTACCTAAAGTAGAAGTCACACATAAATTTTAATTCATTTCACTTTTGAGGAAGAAAAAATAGATTGTTTAGGTCTCTCTCATTTTTATATGTAGGTGTGCTTTTTAAGATTCTGGGCGCTCTCTCATTCTCTCTCTCTCTCTCCCTTTCTCCCTTTTTCTCTCCCTTTCTCCCTTTTTCTCTCCCTCTCCTCCCCCCCCCCACTCCTCCTACCTGTCTCCCTTTCTCTTCTCTTTCCTCTTCCCATTCTCCATTCCCTTTCTCCTTTTGCCTTCCTTTATTCTTTTTCATTTGATTTAGAAGAGAAAAATTCTCTGTGGGCCTAAAGTGGTGACAGAGCTTCTCACGTTTATTTTGATAAAAACGGTGTGCTTGTACATGCTTTTGATCTTCATCTAAGAGTTGAAAAGCAAAAGTAAACAGATGTGGTGTCAGACATTCTTAGAAGTATCTTTAACCTTGCCTCTTCATTCTTTGTTCTTCATTTTTTAATTCTCGAAACGTTTAAAAGTTTAGAAAAGATTGTTCTAATATCCACGGCTCCGTATTGCACTTTCATACAGGAGTTAATGTTCAAGACAGCCAAAGTAGAAAATGTGTTAGAAGCAACGTGCAGACCTAATCTCTATGAAAAACTTAAAGATTTACAGTCCAGGTAAGAATAAAGCTATCGAAGATGATCAATTTACTGTAATTTTATGAAGTCTCTTTCACATACCTAATAGTGTTTAATACTGTGTTATGGAGGTGCAACCTCTTGTAAATAATTTTGTAATTTTGCTTATAATTGGCTAGTTGTCTCGTACATATTACATGAAACATATATATAGTAAGTTAATGTAAATAAATCCAAAAATATTTGTTTTCTGAAAGGAGTATTATGCTAGTATATCTTCTTATCAAGAGAATTGACATGGTTGATTGATCAATTCTTTCATCAAACTATCCTGTAAATATTGATTGAGCACCTACTGTGTGCCAGGAACTGGGATTGCACTCTGTTAATGTAGTCCTTTAGTTTCTGTACAGTTTCATTTGATTAGAAATCATCCTGAGGCAGCACAGTAGCACTTTTGAAATCATTGTCCCAAGGGCCATTTGTAAAGTAATTTTCACATTTAATTCTGGCTTTTGATTAAAAATGGTCAGATCTGCTACTAAAATGATGGGTTGTAGAACTGCGATCCTTTTTTTATTGCAAGGTAAGGAAAGACCTAGATAAAATTTAATATTACATAAACAAAGCAGTTTTAGAGTCTGAAAGTTTTTTCGGTAAGGAAAAGGGCAAAATTAATTATTTCAGTTGAGTGATGCTCTTTGGGGCTTCGGGGCTCTGCCTCTGGATCATTTCTGCTCTGCTAAGGGCAATAAAGTGGAACCAATTCTGGATCTTATGACTCCTCTGAATACCTGACAGGAGGGAAGTGACTTGTGTTTTGTAGACATCCAGTGGGGGAAAAGAAGACTGTAAACCAATTTCATCTTACTAGCGCATTTTGCTCTCAGGTTGAAGGATGGCAACCTGGTCTTCTCCACTGCTGCTTAGGAGTGTCATTCAGAAAAGCAATGAATAACGTAATCCTAAGTCTAATTCATATTTAGCCGCAACTAATGGAATGTGTGTGTGTGTGTGTGTGTGTGTGTGTGTGTGTGTGTGTGTGTGTGTGTGTATTTGGCATAGTCCTCTTCTACTTGGCATAACTTGTATATTAGTCATAAGCAAGATAGATGATGGTGTCAAAAAAAAGGAAGTAAGCTACCTGTTAAACAGTAAGTTTACTGTAATGAATGGACAGGACTTGAGTTTTGTTTTGCTGAGGTTTTAATGACTGAATGGACAAGATATGCTTAAAAAGATTTTTCATTCATATAGGCTTTCTCTTTGTGAAAAAGCTCTCACTGAGTACTTGGAAACCAAGCGCATAGCCTTTCCTCGCTTCTATTTCATCTCTTCTGCTGATTTACTTGACATTCTCTCAAAAGGAGCTCAGCCTAAACAGGTAATATTTTTTTGAAAGTCTCGTATTATACTGTGTTAGCGGAGGAAAGTCATAGTGTCTCTATCATTGTCAGATGCTACCTGTCATGTCACATGGGCCAGGAACTAGAAAATCTGCAGTTAAAATTTTTAATGCAGCATCAGAGGGATGTCAGAGGCTGTGCAGAAGGGAGTAGGAAGAATAACTGTCTGGTGCTCAGTAAAGAGGAACGATATTAAATGTGTAAGGCTTCCAGTGCTGAAAGAAGTTGATGGAAAGAAACACTGTCGCCAAATCCCCCAGAATTCTGGGACAAGAGCTCAGGTATCCATTGCCTGGTTAGCAGCTTTCCTAGGGGAGAAAGGGTCACTTGGAATGAGATCATGGCTGGTACCTTCTTACTCCTCCCTCCAGAGTCACCTTCATAATTATGACATTGGGCTGATCTTCAGTGCTGTCCAAGTTAGATTTGTATAATTTCAGGATCATCCTGAATTAACCCTCGAATTTTCCCCTATCTATCTGTGCAAAAATAATGCATCACCTTTTTGCTGATTTCCACGTCAATATTTAAAGCAAATCAAAACAGATATTATCGTGTGTAATCCAAGAGCTCAGATCAGAGACAAACTTTGTACAAATTCCAAAGCACTACTTCCTATAAACTTTAAGAGAATGTTGTCTTTCATTTAGACCTACTCAATCGTTCCTGTTCACTAAGATCTTACAGTTGTTGTGGCTGACATAGCTGGACGCTCCTAGAGTTGACTGTGTATTACAGATTATTTTGAAACTCAAGCTTGTGCTATATAATTGTGGAGTTTTCTCCACTTTTTTTTCTTGGAAAAATTTTTCTCTAGATATTTTTTATGCCGTTTTCTTTGGAATGTGTGTCTCTTCACACTGCAGTTCCCTGAATTTTGCTGTTCTTTGGGCACAGTATTTATCTTAATGATTTCTCTCTTGTTCGTCATTTAACTTTGAACCTAAATTCAATTGGTTGGCTATTCTTGTTGATAATGTAAGTGCAGTTGTGCTATTAGTAACAGAATTGTTGGACAATTTGGGCAACGTGTTCAGGGTCACCACTCAGGTAGTATTGTTTTGTATATTCATGCTAATTTCCAGATGGCTTTGCAAATAAAATCTCTGTGATTAAATTGACTATGAATCTACTATATCCATCTTTTACATACTTATTAGCACACAATTAGATGCCTTTAAAAAACTATTTTGAAACATAATAGTTGTAACTAGACTATGCTTCAATAAGCCCCTGAGGGCATCCTCATGACCAGCAGCTGAACCCTCTGCCCAGGGTGACTATATGAGGGTAGCAGGTATTATATTTCATTAAAGTACATGTTTCTGAATACTTTTCAAATCTGACATGCTTACAATGCAAAATGAATTTTCAATAAGTAAGTTAGCAGAGAGGTGCATAAATCTGTAAATAGGTAAGCATTCTTTTTCTTTTAATCATATTATTTAAACACAGCGAACACTAATGTGACTGGTTTATTGAATAATATTAATTCCATGGAATAACAGTCATGAAACAGTTTTATCTTTCTGCAATTACTAATCTCACATGTGCCCTTCTGAATCTCTCTGCACCTGTAGAGATAATATCTCGGGCAGGTATTGTAATTTCCTGGTCCTCCTTTCTTATTAAAAACTTAAAAAATAAACCAAAAGCAACTCATCATATTCTAGTTGGAAATTTCCATCTCACTCCATGTCAAGGCTAAGCTTTCATTTAATAACTTGGGATTGGGAGGGAAACTTTGGCTCTTTCCTCCCCCGTCTCTGCCCATTTATCATGGAGAGGGGTTTAGGGGTGTGATCTGTCTGTTGTTGCCCTTTCCTGTGACTGCTCCTGCTTCCCTCGCCAGCAGTGACTGTCCATCTTCACCCTTAACAGCAAGGATCCACATGCTGGGTTTCTGGTGGAACATGTGTGCAGGTCCTCTGGTCAAAGGGAACCTCCCCAGGGATGTATATGCCAGAGCCACCCCCACTTTAATCCTTCCAGTTCTTGCTCCTGGCAGTGTAACCAGCCACCTGGTTCCATCTTCCTTCTCCTTTTCTACCTAGGCAGGTGTCCAAACAAGGGGCACATCAAAGATTCACTTCTTACTGATACCCAGAGTTTTTATGAGTGATTCTCCTGTTCCTCTTGTTTGACCTTAGAGTGGAGGTTGGGGTACCCAGTCTTCTATCTTACCCACAAAAGGGGAGGGAGATGCCATGGTCTCCCCAGCGTGGCTGATAACTCACACTGTGCAGATGGCCTCCTTTGCCCTCTTCCTCCCTATGGTACTTTCTATGGAAGGTGTGCATGGAGGTAGAGGAGGGTGGGGTATTGAGATGTGTCTTACCAAACCCTGGAGGGACTAACTGTCCTAACCCACATCTGTTACCTTCAGAATGTGCACATACTCACTACCTCTTTGTCCTTAATTGAAGTCCCACTCTGTGCTAGAGGAAAAGATCTCTCAATGAATTCTTGTCACCAACTCTGTTCACCATCCTTTTAAATCCTCAAAAATTCCTTCATGCCTTAGCTAAACTACATGTTGACTCACAGTCTGTGTATCCCTGATGCCAGTTTATTTTTCAGATTTCAATGATGTGCTTTTTAAACTCTTTAAAAAAATTTTCACAACATGACTTCGGTATTTTACAGAGTGCTGTCTTCTCCTTTATCAGTGTGACTTACTGTGGATGTGTCCTCACCTACCCCATTCATAGCATTTTAGCCATGAATTCTAAATCTGTGAATTCCAGGTACATTACTCAGTACTAGTACCCCTCCTTAATGAATGACTAGATTATATAAGGCTTTTGAAACATTTGAAATTATGATGAAACTGAATGTTAAAATCACAGCATGGAGCTCTCCAAACTCCCTCACAGCTGTGCTGATAAATGCCACCATGCTAACAAAGGGAGGTGGGTATTTCTTCTTGCCAGCTAATAGGATCTAGCCCTGTGGCTACAGAATAAACATGCTTACAGTTCTGACATACAGATTTGAAGTGGTGAGATATATTTTTGATGTATTTTGAAATTTTGAGAAAATTTGTATTTCAAGTTGTGCTCAAAATGTGATTTCACTGAGGTATTTTTGTGTACACTACTTAAATTTTGAACAATTAAAATTTACATAAAATGCTATCACACTGTTACTAAAGGTCTATTATTAGAAAAAGTGTTTAGCGGCCTTTGTGGTACAGATAACCATCCAAAAGTGACTTGTTGAAAAGGAGCTAAGGGCCATTTGAGTCATCTAGAGGAATAGCCGGCTTCTTTCCCTGAAAGAAATGGTTCTGCAAATTCAACATGCATTCTTAATTCTTGCTCACTAACTATGGAATAGTTAATACTACAGGCTGTTAACGCCAGATAGTGTGATCTTGCCACACTCTCTTACCCTCTTTTCAATATTAGAATCAGTTTCAGACCACCAGACTTAGTCTTTCCGTCTATGTCTTGTGTGCTAACATTCCTGAATGTGCTCCCTGTAGTGTGACTGAGATAACATGGCAGCTGCAGCTTGTGGAGCAACAATGCAATTTCCCCATAAAAGGCACTCTTTGTGGGTAGATAACTCATCTTGACATCTTGTGAATGACTTGAATTTTCCAGGCCCCCCTCCTTTACCCACCCACACTCCATTTAAGAGTGTTGGTCCAAGTGAGAGTTTCTGTAGTTAATTTTGGAATGTGATCAGCTTGAATAGACCAGCCAGGGAGGTCTGATAACCACTACAACCCGCATTCTGTAAGCAGAAACCCCCAGTTTAAGATACAAGAGTTGGATGGTAGAGGGATAAAATTGGTGTGTCTAGAATGCTGTCAGTAATTATTAGGTTTTGGTAAGTTTGGTTAACATCAAGTTTTAAAAATTTTCTTCCCCCAAATTCAGCCTGACCTCCCAAGGTTATCAGTTAACTAAAGGATGGTGGATACAGGTGCTGCTTAACTTCAGTGGTAAAACTCTTTCGTAGTTGCTGTAGAAATAAAACTTAAAGGTGTATTTGCGGCCGGGCGCGGTGGCTCAAGCCTGTAATCCCAGCACTTTGGGAGGCCGAGACGGGCGGATCACGAGGTCAGGAGATTGAGACCATCCTGGCTAACACGGTGAAACCCCGTCTCTACTAAAGAATACAAAAAACTAGCCGGGCGAGGTGGCGGGCGCCTGTAGTCCCAGCTACTCGGAGGCTGAGGCAGGAGAATGGCATAAACCCGGGAGGCGGAGCTTGCAGTGAGCTGAGAACCGGCCACTGCACTCCAGCCCAGGCGACAGAGCGAGACTCCGTCTCAAAAAATAAAAAAAAATAAAAAATAAAAAAAAAAAGGTGTATTTGCAGGATTCACTGACATGGTACAATAGTTATGGACAACTGACCTGAAGTCCCTGTGGGATTCAGTATTAAAATTCTTTGGTATTTTTTTCCCCTTTCAGAAAAAATTTGTATTTTTTAACTGAACTAGTACAGTGGTTAAAGTTAGACAAAATAATATCAGTTTACCTTTTTGCACCCTTTCAGGTTGTTACATACTACCTTAAAATAACTGACAACTTTGGGCAATCAAGGTGTTTTTAGCCACTGATTCCTAATGTGAAAGGTCTTTTTGTGTGAGAACAGTTTGCACATTTTCTTTCTCTCGTCTATGAAACAATTAACTTCTCCATGGAGATGAGGTTTGGAGAAGCTAACCCACAATGGAGCTTATACTAAAGAAAGACTCGCTGTCAAAGTGATCGGCTCTACTTGTGCTTTTTTTTTTTTTTTTTTAATTTTTTATTTTTATTTAAGTTCTGGGGTACATGTGAATAACGTGCAGGTTTGTTACATATGTATACTTGTGCCATGTTGGTGTGCTGCACCCATCAACTCGTCAGCACCCATCAATTCATCATTTATATCAGGTACAATGCAAATCGTCCCCCCTCTCCCCTCCCCATGATAGGTCCCGATGTGTGATGTTCCCCTTCCCGAGTCCAAGTGATGTCATTATTCAGTTCCCACCTATGAGTGAGAACATGTGGTGTTTGGTATTCTCCTCTTGTGATAGTTTGCTAAGAATGATGGTTTCCAGCTGCATCCATGTCCCTACAAAGGACACAAACTCATCATTTTTTATGGCTGCATAATACTCCATGGTCTATATGTGCCACATTTTCTTAATCCAGTCTGTCACAGATGGACATTTGGGTTGATTCCAAGTCTTTGCTATTGTGAATAGTGCCGCAATAAACATATGTGTGCATGTGTCTTTATAGCAGCATGATTTATAATCCTTTAGGTATATACCCAGTAGTGGGATGGCTGGGTCATATGGTACATCTAGACCTAGATCCTTGAGGAATCGCCATACTGTTTTCCATAATGGTTGAACTAGTTTACAATCCCACCAACAGTGTAAAAGTGTTCCTATTTCTCCACATCCTCTCCAGCACCTGTTGTTTCCTGACTTTTTAATGATTGCCATTCTAACTGGTGTGAGATGGTATCTCATTGTGGTTTTGATTTGCATTTCTCTGATGGCCAGTGATGATGAGCATTTTTTCACATGTCTGTTGGCTGTATGAATGTCTTCTTTTGAGAAATGTCTGTTCATATCCTTTGCCCACATTTTGATGGGGTTGTTTTTTTCTTGTAAATTTGTTTGAGTTCTTTGTAGATTCTGGATATCAGCCCTTTGTCAAATGAGTAGATTGCAAAAATTTTCTCCCATTCTGTAGGTTGCCTGTTCACTCTGATGGTAGTTTCTTTTGCTGTGCAGAAGCTCTTTAGTTTAATTAGATCCCATTTGTCAATTTTGGCTTTTGTTGCCGTTGCTTTTGGTGTTTTAGACATGAAGTCCTTGCCCATGCCTATGTCCTGAATGGTACTACCTAGATTTTCTTCTAGGGGTTTTATGGTATTAGGTCTAACATTTAAGTCTCTAATCCATCTTGAATTAATTTTCGTATAAGGAGTAAGGAAAGGATCCACTTTCAGCTTTCTACTTATGGCTAGCCAATTTTCCCAGCACCATTTATTAAGTAGGGAGTCCTTTCCCCATTTCTTGTTTCTCTCAGGTTTGTCAAAGATCAGATGGCTGTAGATGTGTGGTATTATTTCCAAGGACTCTGTTCTGTTCCATTGGTCTATATCTCTGTTTTGGTACCAGTACCATGCTGTTTTGGTTACTGTAGCCTTGTAGTATAGTTTGAAGTCAGGTAGCGTGATGCCTCCAGCTTTGTCCTTTTGACTTAGGATTGTCTTGGCAATGCGGGCTCTTTTTTGGTTCCATATGAACTTTAAAGCCGTTTTTTCCAATTCTGTGAAGAAACTCATTGGTAGCTTGATGAGGATGGCATTGAATCTAGAAATAACCTTGGGCAGTATGGCCATTTTCACGATATTGATTCTTCCTATCCATGAGCATGGTATGTTCTTCCATTTGTTTGTGTCCTCTTTGATTTCACTGAGCAGTGGTTTGTAGTTCTCCTTGAAGAGGTCCTTTACATCCCTTGTCAGTTGGATTCCTAGGTATTTTATTCTCTTTGAAGCAATTATGAATGGAAGTTCATTTATGATTTGGCTCTCTGTTTGTCTGTTACTGGTGTATAAGAATGCTTGTGATTTTTGCACATTAATTTTGTATCCTGAGACTTTGCTGAAGTTGCATATCAGCTTAAGGAGATTTTGGGCTGAGACAATGGGGTTTTCTAAATATACAATCATGTCATCTGCAAACAGGGACAATTTGACTTCTTCTTTTCCTAACTGGATACGCTTTATTTCTTTCTCTTGCCTGATTGCCCTAGCCAGAACTTCCAACACTATGTTGAATAGGAGTGGTGAGAGAGGGCATCCCTGTCTTGTGCCAGTTTTCAGAGGGAATTTTTCCAGTTTTTGCCCATTCAGTATGATATTGGCTGTGGGTTTGTCATAAATAGCTCTTATTATTTTGAGGTACGTTCCATCAATACCGAATTGATTGAGCGTTTTTAGCATGAAGGGCTGTTGAATTTTGTCAAAAGCCTTTTCTGCATCTATTGAGATAATCATGTGGTTCTTGTCTTTGGTTCTGTTTATATGCTGGATTACGTTTATTGATTTGCGAATGTTGAACCAGCCTTGCATCCCAGGGATGAAGCCCACTTGATCATGGTGGATAAGCTTTTTGATGTGCTGCTGAATCCGTTTTGCCAGTATTTTATTGAGGATTTTTGCATCAATGTTCATCAGGGATATTGGTCTAAAATTTTCTTTTTTCGTTGTGTCTCTGCCAGGCTTTGGTATCAGGATGATGTTGGCCTCATAAAATGAGTTAGGGAGGATTCCCTCTTTTTCAATTGATTGGAATAGTTTCAGAAGGAATGGTACCAGCTCCTCCTTGTACCTCTGGTAGAATTCAGCTGTGAATCCATCTGGTCCTGGACTTTTTTTGGTTGGTAGGCTATTAATGATTGCCTCAATTTCAGAGCCTACTATAGGTCTATTCAGGGATTCAAATTCTTCCTGGTTTAGTCTTGGAAGAGTGTAAGTGTCCAGGAAATTATCCATTTCTTCTAGATTTTCTAGTTGATTTGCATAGAGGTGTTTATAGTATTCTCTGATGGTAGTTTGTATTTCTGTGGGGTCGGTGGTGATATCCCCTTTATCATTTTTTATTGCATCTATTTGATTCTTCTCTCTTTTCTTCTTTATTAGTCTTGCTAGCGGTCTGTCAATTTTGTTGATCTTTTCAAAAAACCAACTCCTGGATTCATTGATTTTTTTTGGAGGGTTTTTTGTGTCTCTATCTCCTTCAGTTCTGCTCTGATCTTAGTTATTTCTTGCCTTCTGCTAGCTTTTGAATGTGTTTGCTCTTGCTTCTCCAGTTCTTTTAATTGTGATGTTAGAGTGTCAATTTTAGATCTTTCCAGCTTTCTCTTGTGGGCATTTAGTGCTATAAATTTCCCTCTACACACTGCTTTAAATGTGTCCCAGAGATTCTGGTATGTTGTATCTTTGTTCTCATTGGTTTCAAAGAACATCTTTATTTCTGCTTTCATTTCGTTATGTACCCAGTAGTCATTCAGGAGCAGGTTGTTCAGTTTCCATGTAGTTGAGCGGATTTGATTGAGTTTCTTAGTCCTGAGTTCTAGTTTGATTGCACTGTGGTCTGAGAGACAGTTTGTTATAATTTCTGTTCTTGTACATTTGCTGAGGAGTGCTTTACTTCCAATTATGTGGTCAATTTTGGAATAAGTGCGATGTGGTGCTGAGAAGAATGTGTATTCTGTTGATTTGGGGTGGAGAGTTCTATAGATGTCTATTAGTTCTGCTTGGTGCAGAGATGAGTTCAATTCCTGGATATCCTTGTTAACTTTCTGTCTCGTTGATCTGTCTAATGTTGACAGTGGAGTGTTGAAGTCTCCCATTATTATTGTATGGGAGTCTAAGTCTCTTTGTAAGTCTCTAAGGACTTGCTTTATGGATTTGGGTGCTCCTGTATTGGGTGCATATATATTTAGGATAGTTAGCTCTTCCTGTTGAATTGATCCCTTTACCATTATGTAATGGCCTTCTTTGTCTCTTTTGATCTTTGATGGTTTAAAGTCTATTTTATCAGAGACTAGGATTGCAAACCCCTGCTTTTTTTTGTTCTCCATTTGCTTGGTAGATCTTCCTCCATCCCTTTATTTTGAGCCTATGTATGTCTCTGCATGTGAGATGGGTCTCCTGAATACAGCAGACTGATGGGTCTTGACTCTTTATCCAGTTTGCCAGTCTGTGTCTTTTAATTGGAGCATTTAGTCCATTAACATTTAAGGTTAATATTGTTATGTGTGAACTTGCTCCTGCCATTATGATATTAACTGGTTATTTTGCTTGTTAGTTGATGCAGTTTCTTCCTAGCATCGATGGTCTTTACTTTTTGGCATGTTTTTGCAATGGCTGGTACCAATTGTTCCTTTCCATATTTAGGGCTTCCTTCAGGGTCTCTTGTAAGGCAGGCCTGGTGGTGACAAAATCTCTAAGCATTTGCTTATCTGTAAAGGATTTTATTTCTCCTTCTCTTATGAAATTTAGTTTGGCTGGATATGAAATTCTGGGTTGAAAATTCTTTTCTTTAAGAATGTTGAATATTGTCCCCCACTCTCTTCTGGCTTGTAGAGTTTCCGCCGAGAGATCTGCTGTTAGTCTGATGGGCTTCCCTTTGTGGGTAACCCGACCTTTCTCTCTGGCTGCCCTTAAGATTTTTTCCTTTATTTCAACTTTGGTGAATCTGGCAATTATGTGTCTTGGAGTTGCTCTTCTCGAGGAGTATCTTTGTGGTGTTCTCTGTATTTCCTGAATTTGAATGTTGGCCTGCCCTACTAGGTTGGGGAAGTTCTCCTGGATGATATTCTGAAGAGTGTTTTCCAAGTTGGTTCCATTTTCCCCCTCACTTTCAGGCACCCCAATCAGACGTAGATTTGGTCTTTTTACATAATCCCATACTTCTTGCAGGCTTTATTCATTTCTTTTTCTTCTTTTTCCTTTTGGTTTCTCTTCTCGCTTCATTTCATTCATTTGATCCTCAATTGCTGATACTCTTTCTTCCAGTTGATCGAGTCGGTTACTGAAGCTTGTGGATTTGTCACATATTTCTCGTGTCATGGTTTTCATCTCTGTCATTTCGTTTATGACCTTCTCTGCATTAATTATTCTAGCTATCAATTCTTCCACTCTTTTTTCAAGATTTTTAGTTTCTTTGCGCTGGATACGTAATTCCTCCTTTAGCTCTGGGAAGTTTGATGGACTGAAGCCATCTTCTCTCATCTCGTCAAAGTCATTCTCTGACCAGCTTTGATCCGTTGCTGGCAATGAGCTGTGCTCCTTTGCAGGGGGAGATGCGCTCTTATTTTTTGAATTTCCAGCTTTTCTGCCCTGCTTCTTCCCCATCTTTGTGGTTTTATCTGTCTCTGGTCTTTGATGATGGTGACGTACTGATGGGGTTTTGGTATAGGTGTTCTTCCTGTTTGGTAGTTTTCCTTCTAACAGTCAGGACCCTCAGCTGTATGTCTGTTGGAGATTGCTTGAGGTCCACTCCAGACCCTGTTTGCCTGGGTATCAGCAGCGGAGGTTGCAGAAGATAGAATATTGCTGCACAGCGAGTGTACCTGTCTGATTCTTACTTTGGAAGCTTCCTCTCAGGGGTGTACTCCACCCTGTGAGGTGTGGGGTGTCAGACTGCCCCTAGTGGGGGATGTCTCCCAGTTAGGCTACTCAGGGGTCAGGGACCCACTTGAGCAGGCAGTCTGTCCGTTCTCAGATCTCAACCTCCGTGTTGGGAGATCCACTGCTCTCTTCAAAGCTGTCAGACAGAGTCGTTTGGGTCTCCACAGGCCTCTGCTGCTTCCCCTGTTGTTTTTTAGCTGTGCCCTGTCCCCAGAGGTGGAGTCTACAGAGACAGGCAGGTTTCCTTGAGCTGCTGTGAGCTCCACCCAGTTCGAGCTTCCCAGTGGCTTTGTTTACCTACTTAAGCCTCAGCAATGGCGGGCGCCCCTCCCCCAGCCTCGCTGCTGCCTTGTGGTTAGATCGCAGACTGCTGTGCTAGCAATGAGGGAGGCTCCGTGGCCGTGGGACCCTCCCGGCCAGGTGTGGGTATAATCTCCTGGTGTGCCCGTTTGCTGAAAGCGCAGTATTGGGGTGGGAATTACCCGATTTTCCAGGTGTTGTGTGTCTCAGTTCGCCTGGCTAGGAAAAGGGATTCCCTTCCCCCTTGCGCTTCCCAGGTGAGGTGATGTCTCGCCCTGCTTCAGCTCTCGCTGGTCGGGCTGCAGCAGCTGACCAGCACCGATTGTCTGGCACTCCCCAGTGAGATGACCCCAGTACCTCAGTTGAAAATGCAGAACTCACCGGTCTTCTGTGTCGCTGGCGCCGGGAGTTGGAGACTGGAGCTGTTCCTATTCGGCCATCTTGCTCCGCCCCTTCTAATTGTGCTTCTAATGGGGTAGCTGTGACCCTTACATGGCCACTGAGCATTTGAAATGTGGCAGCTAAGGAACTGACTTTTTATTGTAATTAATTGCAATTGATTTAAATCTAAACCTTGATATTTGATTCAGTTATCGGAAAACATTGTGTGTTTGAAACATCTTGGGTGTGTGAATCTACCTTTGCCCCTGCATATTCTATGAAATGAAAAATACAGGTGTAGCATTTTCAGATGAAAAATCCAAATTGAGCTGTGCTGTAAATATAAAATACGTACCTGGTTTCAAAGACTTGCCGCAAATAAAATAATGGAAAAGATCTAACTTTTTATATTACTCACATGTTGAATGATAATATTTTGGGATATACTGGATTAAATATACATGTAAATTAATTTCACCTTTTTAAAATATGACTTAATGTGGCTGTTAGATGGTTGTAGCTGTGCAAATTGAAGCCACAATGCATTCTCTAAAATGACAAGATACATACACTCAGGAATGCTGAATGTTTGCATGAAGAAATGCCCTTCAAGGGCATCTGCACCAGTCTACACACAAGGAAATCTGCCAACATGTCTTTGGAGAAATCTCCTAAATTGCAGCGATGAGACAGATGGCACTCAACTGATAACTCTAATAGACTGTAAATATTGGCATTCAAAAAGGTGCCTGTGAGAAATGAGCTTTATATTAGGTGATGAAAAGCACCATTGGATCTTAAAGGAGCAAATATCTAGACCCCACATTCCCACAAGCACAGTATGTTTTTATGCAGAGCTTCCATTTGGTTATCTTCCTGATGGAGTGGAAGTGTCTCAGCATATGAATTTCAAGAGGATGGAGCTCAATGATCATTCATAGTATGCCAGAACCTTCACTGACAGGAGGAGATTGTTCTTTAGAAAATTAATAGGAAAAGGACTCAAAATGTACATGGTAAGTTAAGGGCATGCAAGACTGAATTTTAGTTAAAATGAAATCAGTAAAAAACTTCTAACTTTCCTAAAGGAAGTAGAAAGCTGGAAAGATATGAGGTATCTAAAGTGGAGGAAGCAGTTGCTCCTGAGTTTAAGTTGGGGCTGAAGAAGGAATGAGAAAGAAGGAGCAAAAGGACGCAGAAAAGGGGTGGTGGTTTTGACCATCTTGCCATTGGCTCTATTTACGTGCTGCTGAGGAGCAAGGAATAGCAGCTGCTCGTGAAAGTGTAGTCTGTCACAGAAAGTACAGCATAAGAGCAACTCTACTTGTCATGACTTAGGAATGTGTAATATTTTAAATAGATACCTTAATATAAAGGCAGCCTGATTCACTTAGAGGTTCAGGTATTTAGGTGTATGACAAGAAAATCGAGAATCTATTTCAAAATAAATGTCAAATTATATATCCCATGGAGATTATCCTTGATTATCTTCTCAAAATGATGAATATGTGGTTAATCACAAATTGTATAACAATATGCACAATTTTTTCTTCATTTCGCGTATGTGTTGCCACTGCATTTTATTCTATTGTAGCCCCTTTGGAATTCTCTCCATGGCCAATGTATAAGTTACACAACATTAGGGTTATTATAATGTGAGATTAAAGTAAAATATCACTTCGATGTTATGAGATCCAAAGATTAAATGTTGTGAATGTGGGGTCCTGCCAGCAAGGAGTTCTAGGCCCTTGTGTGGAATATGAAATTGTTCTGGTCTCAGCCTCGCTTTGATGCCACTTGATGAAGGTTGTCCAGTTCCAGCTTAAACTCAGTGGGTAGAGCTTCCAGCTATAACAAATTAGCTTTTAACAGAGTACCATTCTTTCTGGGAACAACTAGAAAAGTGGTTAAAATATTTAACTAACTCTGTTTGAATGCACTGAGGAGCATTTAAAGAGCATTGAAGAAGTTAGTGTTTCAGGGGCTAAGATAGCAGCAGAAGAAAGCACAAAGAGATTTACCTAATGTTTGATGCTGCTTTTCTCCTTGAGACATTTGATAATTCATAGATGTGGCCAATGGCATGAGAAGCTGATCAGAGGTTTCAGGAGGCTCATGGAACTTGAAAGAAGGAAGAAAATAAAAACTGGAACTCAGACCCCGTAAAGGAGGATATTATACAGAGAATCAAACAATAATAATAAATGGCTCTAAGGTGGATTGGATAGAAATTTGCCAGGGTTGGGGGAGGAAGAATCTGCTATATCTAAAAATCAGATATCTAAATCAGATATCTAAAAATTAGATCTTTACCATATCTAAAAATCAGTTCCAGATGGATGTAGATCTAAATGTGACAAGTAAAACAATGAAACAATATACAACGTGTGAGGAAGGATATCTTCATGATCTTGGAATAAGCAAAATCTCTTAAACTGGACACAAAAGTCTTAACTACAAAGGAAATATTGGATAAATTTAACTATGTTAAAATTTTAAAACTTTAGCTTATCAGAAGATACTGTTAAGAGAATAACAATGCAAGCTGCAAAGTGGGAAAAGGTGTTTGCAATACAAACAAAAGACTCATATATGGAATATATAAAGAATTCCTACAAAAGAACAAAGGCACATAATCTAATATAAAAGTGGGCAGAATCCTTAGTTCACAAAAAAAGATTCTAATGGTTAGTAAACATAAGAATGGTTGCTCAACTTCAAAAGTTATGGGGGAAAAATGCAAATTAAAACCACAACAAGAGGTATATTTTCTGTTTCTGGCCAAGATGAAAGGAACTGGATTTACCTTCTTGCCTGAAACTTAATGAGCCCAAACACACAAAAACAGGAAGAAAACTACACCAAATTGCTCAAATTGGTCAAAGCAATATGGAATTCTCAAAATCATGCATAAAACCAAATTTTATACAAGTGAACAAACATAGGGATGACAACAGACTTCACATTGGAAGCAATGCAAGTGAGCAGACAGTGGAGTAGCAATTTCTTTTTTTTTTTTTTTTTTTTTTTTTTTGAGAGACAGAGTCTCGCTCTGTTGCCCAGGCTGGAGTGGAGTGCAGTGGCCCGATCTCAGTTCACTGCAAGCTACGCCTCCCAGGTTCACACTATTTTCTCTTGCCTCAGCCTCCAAGTAGCTTGGACTGCAGGCACCCGCCACCACACCTAATTTTTTTGTATTTTTAGTAGAGACGGGGTTTCACCATGTTAGCCAGGATGGTCTCCATCTCCTGAACTTGTGATCCACTTGCCTCGGCCTCCCAAAGTGCTGGGATTGCAGACGTGAGCCACCACGCATGGCCTACAGTGGAGCAGCAATTTCAATGTACTAAAAGAAAAAAACACCTGCAACCCTAGAATTTTATACCCAGTAAAAATACCTTTTTAAAAAATGATAGCAAAATAAAGATGTTTTAACACATTCAAAAACTCAAAAGATTTCATCACCACCAGACTGGCACTACAAGAAATGTTAGAGGAAGTTCTTCAAGCAAAAGGAAGATGACACTAGATGGAAATTTGGATCTATACCAAAAAATTATGAACACTGAAATGTCAACTGTATGGAAGTAGACAAAATTGGAGCATTAGCCAATCATTAGAAGATGGAATAGTACCAAAAAATAGGAACATTGAAATAATATATATGTAAGTTTAAGTACTGGCCCTATTGATTACTGACAATGTTATTGCTTAATGTTTCTGAACCTCAATATCCTTATATACCAAATGAGGAAAGCATTAGGTATTGTCTCTTTGGCTTCTAAGTAACAGGCAAAACAAAGTGCATAAAGAACCAGTAAAAGTACATAACATATAATATTGTAAAATTGGCCACAAATTCTTTCCCTTCCTTTATCCATGCCCTTTCAATGTGATGTGGTAGTATTGATCAAGGCTAGATACTAATTCTCCATTTGGGTTGCCATATCACTTGTTTTGGCCACTGTGTCATTAGCAAAAGCTTGAAAAGTTTTTGTATACCAACACTTGCCCTTTTGCTGCTCTTTGGAAACCTGTAACCATCCCGTCATGAATGAGTCAACACTAGCCTGCTGGATAATGAGATGAACATGCCCATACCCAAGCTACCAGCTGGGCAACCATCACACACGTGAGAGAAGCCATCGATCACCAGCAGACTACAAATGTGTGGGAGAGCACAGCTGGACTAGCTAAGGCAAGCCAAAACCAACACACAGAATTGTGGCCCGTGAAGAAGCCAGTAAATCTTGGGGTGTTTTGTTATACTGCAGTTAATTAATATATGTTAGTTATGTGTTTACATATTTATATATGTGTATGTGGATATACATTCATCAATATCAACGACTTTATGTGCTACTGATTTAAAATATTTTACTTGAAATTTAAAAACAAAGCAAAAAATTTATTAAAATCAAGTACTAATTCAAGTTTTTATTTTCTTTTATTTTTTCCCTTCTTGAATACATTGATATCATTGTTTTGACATCAGTGAGTTTGGGAAGATTGGTGAAAACATCATAAGTTAATGTGTTTCTCTTTACTAGACTGAAATACTCTGCCTAGTATTCATTTTCCCTTCTCTTTTTAATTTGCGTGGATATTTCCTAAATTATTGATATGATTTGGGATTCAAAAAACACGTATGCTTGCTAATACAATGAGATATCAAGATCAGACTCACCAAAGGCTAAAATTAAAGCTCACTAAACAATGGAAAGGATGTGGAGTAATGGGAATGTTCATATCTAGCCTTCAGGATTATAAATTAATACAACTACTTAGGGAAACTGTTTAACAGCATCTTCTAAATAGGAATATATCATACATTTTTATCTAGCAGTTCACCTTCTTAGTGTACATTCAGCAGAGATACATACATAGATGGACCAAAAGAAGTATACAAGAATTTTCATAGCCGCTTTTTTATAATAGTCCCAAACAAGAAGCAATTTAAATGTCCCTTAACAGTGGAATGGCTAAATATATTGTATTGTCTTTATACAGTGGAATACCATGTAGTAATAAAAATGAAAAACACCTAGTGCTATACCAAATAACATGAATGAATTCAAGTGACATAATATTGAACCATAGGAGGCAGATGCAAAAGAGTGCATACTATGTGAATTCACTTCTGTAAAGATAATATCCCTTTTTAGAGAAATAGTAACTGGCATGCATCATGAGGAGTCTTATGGGTGCTGGTATCCTATTCTTTTTTTTTTTTTTTTTTTTCCTGGAGACAGAGCCTCACTCTGTCGCCCAGGCCGGAGTGCTGGAGTGCAATAGTGCAATCTCGACTCAGTGCAACCTCCACCTCCTTGGTTCAAGCAATTCTTATGCCTCAGCCACCTGAGTAGCTGGGATTATAGGTGTGCACCGCCACGGCCAGCTAGTTTTTGTATTTTTAGTAGAGACGGAGTTTTGCCATGTTGGCCAGGCTGGTCTCAAAGTCCTGGCCTCAGGTGATCTGCCTGCATTGGCCTGTAATCCCAAAGTGCTGGGATTACAGGCATAAGCCACCATGCCCAACCAGTATTCTATTCCTTAATCTTGTGGTAATCACAAGAGTTGTGCTTGCTTTGTTAAAATTTATTAAGTTGTACACACATGATGTTTTCCCGTTTTTCTGCATATGTATTCCAATTTCCAAAAGTTTATTTAAAAAAGCCAGCATTTGTGTTGTGAACACATTTATACAAAATTATATAATTCATGCATGTAAACATTTTATGAAAGAAACACAAAATCAATCCTATATGCATTGATGATACATGGATATGTTTAAGTTACAGTAGTAAGTGAAAAATCAAATTACAAAATATTATACTGTGATTTTATTTTTGGTAAAAGCAAATTTGGATTATGTAAGTAATTGCATGTTCATTATTGAAAGTTTGAAAAATATAGAAATACATTAAAAATGAGATTAATATACTCATTGCTATTTTTGAGTGATCATAGTTTTATAAATGTGTCTGTGTTTGTGAGTTATAACATATATACTTAATCAAAATTATAATATTCCTCTACAATTTGATGTTTTGTAGCTGTAAGAGGTTTCATTTTATGAATGTGCCTTACTGATTTAACTAGCTTCTAGAAGACTTTTTTTTTATTTAGTCTCTTAACCATATTGCATGCCTATTTCCCTGTACCATGACCAAAACTGTTATTTAATTTTATTATTTTATTATTATTATTTTCTTTGGAGATGGAGTTTCATTCTTGTCGCCCAGGCTGGAGTGCAGTGGTGCAATCTCAGCTCACTGCAACCTCTGCCTCCCAGGTTCAAGCGATTCTCATGCCTCAGCCTCCAGAGTAGGTGCATGCCACCACACCCAGCAAATTTTTGTATTTTTAGTAGAGATGGGGTTTCACCATATTGGCCAGGCTGGTCTCAAACTCCTGACCTCAGGTGATCCACCAGCCTCTGCCTCCCAAAGTGCGGGGTTTATAGGCGTGAGCCACCGCACCCGGCCCAAAACTGTTATTTAAAACACACACACACACACACACACACACACGCAACCATTTACTATTTTGACACATTGACTTAAGTTTTTACACATGTAAAAATCATGGACTCACTTTATCTCATTCTAGAGATATCATCCACAAAAGACCAGGGTTGCCCATGTTTTGGTTGTGATTTATATTGTTACAAATATTATTATTGTGAGTATTGTCATTATGAATAAATCAGTTAATGAAGACATATGAATGAGTCCTGAGGTGCTCACCAGGCCAGGAGTGGCACTAGACTTGGTGTATATTTTATCCCATTTATAAGCAGCAGCTGCATCTTTAGGTAGATAGGGCAAATACGAACTTAGATATAGGCAGAAAGCAAGCATTAAGGTTTGAGAATATAATTGTAAGCTGTTGTAATTTCATCTTTTTTCCCTTTGTTTTCTGAGTGAACAGTAGCTGTAAGTCATGAAGGTAGATCAACTGATCACTGTACCGGTATGCATTTTAAATTGTAAAATTACCTAGTGATTAAGTATTTTCAGTTTACTTACAATTAGATAAATGTAAGTTCTTTTATTTCATAAGAGGTTCTCCCTGTGCACAGTTCTGATATTTATGAATTTCAGTTACTAAGGTTTGGTTAAATAACACTAGTGCCCTGACAACACGGTTCACATTTCAGATACTATGGTATATTAACTCTGAGTGATTGCATAAAGCACAGACTTGATTACTAACTCTTCAGCCCACAAAAATCACTGCCTGAGTAACAGATGTGCATCATGATCAGTGACAGTCATGTCACATCTTTCTAATTCTGTCAGTGATCAGCCACTGTGCTGCTTTTACTCACTTCACACACAGGCAGCTAAGCTTATAGTTAATTCTATGATGAACCTACATGATATTTTTCCTTAGTTAATGGACAGAAGGAAATAGTAACAAAGTTGGAAGTGTAGCAAAGAAATGAAAATTGATAATGCTAGAAGCAAAAATGGAATCGAACATAGATGGGAGTCACAGAAGAGAGAGATGATGGGCAGTTATGACTGAACACCACTGGAGAGAGTGATATGCAGCCAGGGGAACTTAGTGAAGATAAACTTGGGAACATGAATGACAACAGTGGTTTTGACAAAAGGGATGAAAATGTACCAGAGAAAGTGATACCAGCAAAAACAAACACATTAAATGAAACAAATCCCCCCAAACAACAAAAACTGACTTCACATTAAAGAGATTTACAAGAAATTTCATGACATTGAATGCTTGAAAGATAAAATGTTGATGGCTGGATACAAATTCAAAGAGAGTATGAGTTTGTCAAGGCAGAGAAAAGATGCTCATTCTGGACCTTAAGTAGTAAGATGAGAAGGAGGCAAGTGCTATTCAAATAACTTAAGTTTTCTGCAAAGAAAACTGTTTAGTGTTTTAAAATGCAGTCAACAAAATATTTGTTGATGGATTTTTTTGATCACCCTGTATGTTTATAACAAACAGCGAGAAGCTTTATATGTTTTGACAAAAATTTGTAAAAGTTGTTGTCTCATCGTGGGTTTCTCCCATTGATCATTCAGATTGCATAATGTGATTTCAGCCGGTGTGGTCATTTTTATGATTTTGTACTATTCTGCAAAGCCAGGACTAAGTGTATTCAATTTTTGCACTAATCTTTTAGAAACCTACTTAAAATACATGATGAGTTATTGATTCTTTTTAAAAAATGATTTGAAGTGCTCATATCCTTTGTCTATCAAAAGAGGGGCCTATGAAGTATTTGTTTGTTTGTTTGTTTGTTTTTTTTGAGATGGAGTTTTGCTGTTGTTGCCTAGGCTGGAGTACAGTGGTGACTTCTCGGCTCACTGCAACCTCCGCCTCCCTGGTTAAAGTGATTCTCCTGCCTCAGCCTCCCAAGTAGCTAGTATTACAGGCATGTACCACCATGCCCAGATAATTTTGTATTTGTAGTAGGAACGGGGTTTCACCGTGTTGATCAGGCTGATCTTGAACTCCTGACCTCAGGTGATAAACACGCCTTGGCCTCCCAAAGTGCTGGGATTACAGGTATGTGCCATAGCACCCAGCCTAATTTATTCTTTTTAGTTGTAAAATGAAAGGCCTTTCCAAACAGCTCACTGGGAAGAAGGAATTTTAATTTTGGGTTAACAAATACAAAGAGATCTCATAAAAAATAGAACAAATCTGAGGGCAACAGGGTCCACACTAGTTAAAAAAAAAGTCTTGTTCCCTCAGAAAGTTTAAATAGAAGACAATATGAAAACATCTAACTTTAACTATGCCATATATAAGAAATAGGAAAACTCTGCCTAAGGTTTGTGCTTCCTGGTCATTGAGTTACTACAGAGCTAGAAGTTCTCGAAATTATTTTCTCACCCAAGCAATAATGTGTAAGGGTGTCTGATGGCTGAAGTCTCATTTATCCGAAGGCTTTTCAGTTGAATATTATCTAGGCCCATTACACAGTAGAAGCCATTCAACATCTGTGTACTTCCTGGCCACTTCAGCTGTGAGAATGATTTATGAGATTATTGGAGACTTTCTCTATATTAATATCCTCTGGGTAATGTACAGGGATGGAGGAGAACAGAACCCAAGCTGTGATCAGGCAGCTACCACTCTATCTGTGTTTAAAGTAAGTGAGAGTCTCAAAAACTCATCTATTTTAAACTCAGAGGGCTTCTTGCTGTGATTTTCTTTGATACTAAAACTGCATGTACAGCAAAAATGAAAAGGCTGAAAGCTTCAAAGATTAAATCACCCTAAAGAAGTTCCTTACCAATATTGGTGTTGGTCTTGTCATGCGGAAAATTTAGGCAGGTTGCTATTGTTTCTAGAAGCTGCTGTGGTATACTTACCATGTCCGGTTAAACTGCATTTCAAGAAAAGTTTGTTATAGCAGTGGAGCCTATATGCTTGGAAATGTTTTGTATTGCTTCACCCTATCTTCTGGTTATCAGCAGCTCATATTTATTTCTTTCTGTTGAGGTAAAATATAACATAAAATTAACTGTTTTAAGTATGCAATTCAATAGTATTTTGTACATTCACAGCATCTTGCAACCACCTTTAATCTAATTCCAAAACATTTTCATCAAGCCAAAAGTAAAACCCCCTATCCATTAAGCAGTAGCTTCTCATACCCCTCCCTCCTGCCCCTAGCAGCCACCAATCTGCTGTCTGTATCTATGGATTTATCTGCTGTGGATATTTCATATAAATTGGATAATACAAGATGTGACGTGTAGTATATTGTGACTAGTTTCTTTCATTTAGCTTATGTTTTCAAGGTTCATCCAAGTTGCAGCGTGTATCAGTAATATTCCTTTTAATGATTGAACAATATTCCATTGTATGGATATACCACATTTTGTTTATCCATTCATCATTTGATGGACATTTAGGTTGTTTCCACCTTTTGGCTATTGTGAATGATGCTTCAGTGAACAGAGATGTACAAATACCTGTTTGAGTTCCTGTTTTCAACCCTATGGGTATATACCTAGGAGAGGAATTGCTGGATCATTGGTAATTCTGTTTAAGTTTTTGAGGAACCACAAAACTGTTTTCCACTTAGCAGCTTTTATTTGCACCATGATAACAAGGGAACATGTATTCCCATTTCTGATGCTTCCTCTGGGCTGAACCCTGCCCTTTACTCAGTCTACCCCAAGAGAGATGATAGAGTAACCTCCATGATTAATAAAGTCAGTTCTCTTTTGTCCCCTTGGGTGTGAATTTACCTACACAACACATGTCATTGTTTCCTTTCCTCCATGACAAAAACATAGGGCAGTGCTCCCCAGAGGAGGCTTGTTCTGGTCTGTGCTAACGTAACGAGATGAATAAGTGTTGTGCATGCTGGGATTGCGGTTGGAGGCCAGTTAGATTTTGTTCTTCAAACTGACTTCTGCAAAATAAATGCTAATATTTTGTCTTTCATCTGATCTTTATTGTTGTTTTTTTTTTTTTTTTTTTTTTTTTTTTTTTTTTTTTTTTTTTCCCCAAATTGTCTGGAACCTGCATAGAGTTCAGTGTGCTATTTACTGATTTTGTACTGGAGAATGCAAAACTTAGGATGTAAGAGGTTATGATACCAGAAGAACTTGATCTGTATAGGTGTGGCCTGGAATTATAGATTCAATATCTAACTGCCACTTACTTTTAGTTATGTCAACTTGGAGAATTTACTTAATATTTTAGTTTCAATTTCCTTATCAATGAAAAGGAGGAAATCCTACTCACCTTTCTTATGTACCAAGGATACTCTGGGGCTCACCAAAGTATCAAGGCAAGTGCATGTTAACAGACAACCCGCCCCCAGAAAAAGTAAGATTCTTTCTAATTGACATTTTTCATTTCAGACACTTTAATAGCTTTTTCATAGTGTACACTAATGCTGTGAATTTGAATTTTTGAAACTTTACTACAGAAGCCCCAGCAGGATGCATGTCTACAGGAATACGGTAGAGACAGAGAAGTCAGTAAGCCTCCAGTCATCAAGTAGAAAATAGGTCACTTTTCATGGTAAATATTCGTCAGCCAATATGTGATGATTTGACCAGAGTGGCTGGCCACTTCTCCACCAAGATCCTTTCAAGCTCTGACATTTTAGAAGTAACTTATATCTTGAGGGAAAACATTTTGAGAAAACTCTGACTCCATAAAGTTTCATGACTTCATATGGCATCATCTCTAGATTATCAGAATACACCTACAGTAAGAAATGCTCTTATCTTTTCTAATATTCTCATTTTAGGTAACACATCACCTTGCCAAACTTTTCGACAGCATTGCGGATCTGCAGTTTGAAGACAATCAGGATGTTTCTGCACACAGGGCAGTTGGAATGTACAGCAAAGAAAAGGAGTATGTCCCGTTCCAAGCCGAATGTGAATGTGTGGGCCATGTAAGATTTGATTATGAGGTTTTCCATGCTAGGGGAGTATTTTCAGCATACTCTTAGAAGGTTGAATTAAACAAGAACAAAATTCAACTCAGGTCAAATCAGGCTCTGCTTAGTTTTGGGCTCAGAGGTTCCTTTTTACCTGTATCCACTGTGACAGAGGGCTCTTCTGCCGTGCGTCCCAGTTTCTACTCATGTGGCTTTGGCACCCAGCAGGGTCTCAGAGATGCTAGGAATTGAACTAGACAGAAGCAACTGTAACAGATTGAATGAGTGACCCCAGAATTAGTGGCAAATGCAACTCAGTGACTGAGTCTCCTACAAAGCGTATTCTGTTTTCACCACTGCTCAGAGAACAGAGAAGGGTTATAGTAAAGCAGCACCTTGCAATAAAGCTTGTTTTAAAGAGGCTTTATGGTTCAGTAGTCCATTGTGAATGTTATAAATGGCTCCTCGTAAATACAGTTGATTGAGTCTAGCAAGCTGATGTCCTATACTCTAATTACCATGTGCACAGAATTGAGTTAGCATATTCTCTCCTCTCGCAGCCAAATACCTCAAAAATATTCTTAACAGTTATCCACAAGAATGGCTCATTATAATTTATGAAAGCAATTCTGGTGTTTTCAGATGATTTAGGGAAATTGCATCTTTTTATGATGATGCTCTCATAGCTTGGGTTAATCCACAGAGTGACTGAAGGAATAGCGTCTACTGGAGAACCATTTGGGTTGTGGCAGGGGTTCCTTAAAGTATTTGCAGAAATGCGAGTTGCAACCTTGTTTTACAAGGGTTTTCTTTACTCCTTTCTGTTCCTTTTTAATATTGTACCAGAAAAATCCTGCCAAATGAAGGAGAAGCAGATGGTGGAATACTTTGATTAAAATATATTTTTTGATCTCTTGGGCTTTTTAGGATGATGTTATAATGATTAGAAAAAGTTGCCATAAACTCTCTTGACAAAAGTGTGTTGCTGTCTGCTGCCTCCCAGCAAACTGCTCGCTGACTGGCATGATGCCCGGAGAGGGATAGTCCAATTGATGGATGTGTTTGTCATTAGCAGGAACCCTTGATATTGAAAGTTTTTATAGTGCTCTAATTTATTCTGTATAAGCAATTTATGCTAGAGACTTGTAAACATATACAAATTCACCCTCTAATTGCCTTTCTTTTATAAAAAGATGCCTTTAATTTGGTGCTTTTTTTTTTTTTATTTCTGCACTCTTTTAATTGGATTCCCCCCAATTTAGTCCATTAGTATATTTTTCAGCAAGTGTTGAATACCTACTGTGCGTCAGATGCTAGGTCAGGCTTTTGGGAGTTCAGAAATGGTCCTTGTCTTCGAGGAGCTCTTAGGCCCATAGAGAAAAAGGATATGCCTATAATAATGGAGGTAGCAATTGTTGTTATAGGGGGTTGGTTGAGAAGTACCAAAAAGGGAAGGATCCAGCAAGCACCTCATCAGAGCTTAGTTCTCAAAGCACACTGAGTTAGGTTGTCATTGTTGGCACAGTCATCTGTGCGTGAGCTGACGTATTGACATATATGTGTGTTTGGTCTTCCCAAATGGACTGCAGAGTTCTTGAGAACAGGTGGCCGTGTGGAGGATATGGATCCCAGGGTATCCAGGAGACGTACAATAATGACTGAATTAATGAGGGAACTTGTTGCTTGGTGACATTAAGAGTTACCCTTAGTTATTAAGGCGGAGATACCAGACCCCATTGGTTAGATCAGAACAACCTGATCTAATTCGCTTAATCTGAACTCCTGCTTGTTAACAAAGCAAAGTTGTGAAGCCAGAGGGAAGGCCTTTAAGAAGAGATACTGAGGCAGTTGCCAGGGCAGTGTTTCCTGTTTCTTTCAAGAGAGGAGGTTGTCAGCTCGTTAACCACATATCACTCCGTCCCAATTCTCTAGAGGTTCTAGGAATGCTACTGCTCTCTTCACAGGGGTGGAGGAAGAAATCAGTTGTATCATCTTAAAAATCTCATGTGATTCTTGGTATTTATTTATTATAGTCACTTTTTATTGCTATGGTCAATTATTTGCAAATAATATATGTATCCTTTTAATTATATCCCAAGCAAACAAATACCTGGATTAATATAACAAAATACATTTGACAGGATGGAAAACGGGCTAAGTTGTATTTGTGGGAGCAAAGTAAGCTTCAATTAAAAAAAAAAAGATTAAGTTTGACAAGTCAGCAGTTGTCCTCTCATACTCTCCTGTGGTCTAATTTCTGACAAGTGTGAAGATTAGAACCAGTAGGGAATATAATTAAGGTACTTCCTGGAAACATTTTATCTTAAAACTAGGAACTATGACAATTTTAGAGAAGAGTTCAGTAGATTTAAAAATTAATAGAAAAAAATTTTAACTGAATTTGTATTATTAAAGCTCTAGAATATGACTCATACCTCTACAGGTGTCTGTAACGTTTGGTTTCTGAAAACACTGTGTGTTACCAGAGGGGAATCTTGGTCTAGAACCTCCTTGCTTTCAAAGCTGAGAAATGAGTAATGGAGAACCCCTTTTCTGTTTAAGCTGTTGAAAGTTGTTAGCCAGCTGGTGGGTAAAGTAAGATGAGCATTATTCCTGGGAGAAGACAGATTCATGTAGGAGAAAGATTTCACCATCAGTTGCTCACTTTCCTCTATGAGTTATCCCTCTTGCAGTTTTCTACCTAGGTTTAAAATGAATCCACCTGGGGCATTACCCTCTGCATGGCCTTAGAGCCAGTAGGAGGATGAAATTATCCTTCCGTAGTTAATCCTGTGTTACAACATTTCAACTTGCTTCCAAAGGTGGAAACATGGCTTCTGCAACTTGAACAGACTATGCAAGACACAGTGCGTCATTCTATCACAGAAGCCATAGTGGCCTATGAGGAAAAACCTAGGGAACTGTGGATTTTTGATTTCCCGGCTCAAGTTGCGCTAACCAGCTCACAAATATGGTGGACCACAGATGTAGGAATAGCCTTCAGTAGACTGGAAGAAGGCTACGAAACAGCCCTGAAGGATTTCCATAAAAAACAGGTATTTTATAGATTTGTGATTTTGAGACATAAAGGAACTTCAAGATGTAAGCTTGCTTCATTCATTCTTTTAGTCATTCATTTACAGAGTGTCTTCTGTGTGCAAAATACTATGCTGGGAAGATTTTAGCAATCAGTTGTTAAATCATTTTTTACCTTTGTGGTATCCTTCTAAATTTCTATACGGGTTTTTAAAAAGTACATCATGTCTATTGTCTTCTAAGACTCTAGGATAGCACTCATCCTAGATACTGTATATACTTATTTTCTTCTGTGTAAGACTCTCCAACTAGGTAGATCATGTATTTATTAGAAAATATGTGTATGATTTGCATTATTCAAAATAGTGGAGGGTGGCTTAGCAAGAGTGAATATTTTCATGGGCTTTGGTTTTCTGTTAATTATAAATTACAGATGAGAACTTTGAAAAATAATCTGTTTTGAATTCTCTTGGTCCCAGTTACCCTGTGACCTTTCGTTAAGTCTTTCATCTTACTATGTGCTGTGAGCTATATAACAGTTCAGAGATGTAGTCTTTCTTTGAGCTTATAGAATCAGAGTATATTAGGCTTGAAAGGGAGTTTAAGTATTAGTTTGTCTACTCTTCTGGTTATCAGTGGATAAAATCTGAATCCAGAAATATGAAGTGGCTTTCCCAATGTTGCACAGTTTATAAGTGAACCTGGTAGGATTGCACCCTCTTCCTGGTACTGAGTTAAAATGCTTCCCAATGTTCCTCATCACCCCTTTTCTGCCTTAGCAGTACTTTTACTTCAATATCTTAAGAATTAAATGGATTTAGATAGCGAGTGATCCTTGTATTGTTAACACATTTGAAGATTCAAGTGTAGATTATTCCTTTTAATTTTGCTCTTTCAATATTGCATAGCGACCACCCAGCTTATTTATAATACTAAAGAAGTTTTTGTACCGCTTACTTTTGGAGAAAAAGAAATTCTTGATTTTACACTCTTAGGAAGGTAAGGTAATGGTTTCTGTTTAATAGGCTTGAAGTTACAGGATTCAATTTAAAGAAGTGGCTGGTTTCTTCCTAGGGTGCCATTTTTGCAATTCTAGTAACTGCCACTTGGTTGCTGAAGCTGAGTAGTTAAATTTTTCTTTCATGGACATAAATAACTGAGATAATTAAAATGCAATTCTATTATACCTTTCTTATAAAATAGCCTCTGGTTAATTTACGATATTTATGCTTTTATTATGACCATTTACATTGTGCATTTAAGGACATTTAAAAATACTTGGTTAAAATAATATCCTCTTTTAAATTTCAGCTATTATCAATCACTACTCAAACTTAAATCTTTCTACAAGCATATTCCTACTTATTTTACTCTGTTATTTTTCTCTTAACTCTTATTTCCAACTTGTCTTTTTTTGTTGCTAGACTATTTTATTGCTTATAAGGTTAAATGATGTTTTATGGGTATTATTTATATCAGCTTTATTTTTCTTTTATGATTTCTTTGTTATTGTTTGCTGTTGAAGATGATAAAACAAATACAGTCACAGAAAATGAAAAGAAGGGACATAACATTTAAACAACATCCATAAATTCATTTTCAGGAGAAAAATTATTAACATTTTGACATGCAAACATCAAAAATTTTTTCTCTGTTTACTGTCTATCTTTATCTGTATTTCCTTATGTATGTATAGACATCCCTATTTATAGGTATAAACATGTATAAATCTCTAGCTATTTATATATAAGTGTAGTTATTTATGTAGTTGTGTATCTGTGTCTGTAGATATACATTTAAAAAATTATTTGACATTCCATACATTTATTTGATTACTGTATATTTTCACTCAATATATTATCTACATTTTTTCTTGTCATAAATATACATCAGATCCACACTAAAAGTGACTGAATATTATTCTTGGTATGGATACACCAGAATTCATTTTCTTTCTTCTCCTTTCTTTCAGTTTACTCTGGTTGTCTAACTTATTATCAGGCACTGTTCTAGGTTCTGTGGTTCTAGCAGTGATGTTCCTCCACTCAGACACTTACATTCTAATTAATTGTTAATAGATCTTACATCTCTCCTCAAGAATCTTAGGATCATTTATTCTTTTCTCCACTCCCCATCTTACATGCAGTCATTTAAACCTTTTTTTTTTTTCGTTTTTTAATACTTTTAAGTTCTAGGGTACATATGCATAACGTGCAGGTTTGTTACATATGTATACTTGCACCCATCAACTCGTCAGCATCCATCAACTCTTCATTTATATCAGGTATAACTCCCAATGCAATCCCTTCCCCCTCCCTCCTCCCCACTCCCCATAATAGGCCCTGGTGTGTGATGTTCCCCTTCCTGAGTCCAAGTGATTTCATTGTTCAGTTCCCATCTATGAGTGAGAACATGTGGTGTTTGGTTTTCTGTTCTTGTGATAGTTTGCTAAGAATGATGGTTTCCAGCTGCATCCATGTCCCTTCAAAGGACACAAACTCATCCTTTTTTATGGCTGCATAGTATTCCATGGTGTATATGTGCCACATTTTCTTCATCCAGTCTGTCACTGATGGACATTTGGGTTGATTCCAAGTCTTTGCTATTGTGAATAGTGCCGCAATGAACATATGTGTGCATGTGTCTTTACAGCAGCATGATTTATAACCCTTTGGGTATATACCCAGTAATGGGATGGCTGGGTCATATAGTACTTCTAGTTCTAGATTCTTGAGGAATCACCATACTGTTTTCCATAATGGTTGAACTAGTTTACAATCCCACCAACAGTGTAAAAGTGTTCTTGTTTCTCCACATCCTCTCCAGCACCTGTTGTTTCCTGACTTTTTAATGATTGCCATTCTAACTGGTGTGAGATGGTATCTCATTGTGGTTTTGATTTGCATTTCTCTGATTGCGAGTGATGATGAGCATTTTTTCATGTGTCCGTTGGCTGTATGCATGTCTTCTTTTGAGAAATGTCTGTTCATATCCTTTGCCCACTTTTTGATGGGGTTGATTTTTTTCTTGTAAATTTGTTTGAGTTCTTTGTAGGTTCTGGATATTAGCCCTTTGTCAGATGAGTAGATTGCAAAAATTTTCTCCCATTCTGTAGGTTGCCTGTTCACTCTGATGGTAGTTTCTTTAGCTGTGCAGAAGCTCTTTAGTTTAATGAGGTCCCATTTGTCAATTTTGGCTTTTGTTGTCGTTGCTTTTGGTGTTTTAGACATGAAGTCCTTGCCCATGCCTATGTCCTGAATGGTATTACCTAGGTTTTCTTCTAGGGTTTTTATGGTATTAGGTCAACATTTAAGTCTCTAATCCATCTTGAATTAATTTTCGTATAAAGAGTAAGGAAAGGATCCAGTTTCAGCTTTCTACTTATGGCTGGCCAATTTTCCCAGCACATTTCATTAAATAGGGAATCCTTTCCTCATTTCCTGTTTTTGTCAGGTTTGTCCAAGATCAGATGGTTGTAGATGTGTGGTATTATTTCTGAGGGCTCTGTTCTGTTCCATTGGTCTATATCTGTTTTGGTACCAGTACCATGCTGTTTTGGTTACTGTAGCCTTGTAGTATAGTTTGAAGCCAGGTAGCGTGATGCCTCCAGCTTTGTTCTTTTGACTTAGGATTGTCTTGGCAATGTGGGCTCTTTTTTTGGTTCCATATGAACTTTGAAGCAGTTTTTTCCAATTCTGTGAAGAAACTCATTGGTAGCTTCATGGGGATGGCATTGAATCTATAAATAACCTTGGGCAGTATGGCCATTTTCACGGTATTGATTCTTCTTATCCATGAGCATGGTATGTTCTTCCATTTGTTTGTGTCCTCTTTTATTTCACTGAGCAGTGGTTTGTAGTTCTCCTTGAAGAGGTCCTTTACATCCCTTGTAAGCTGGATTCCTAGGTATTTTATTCTCTTTGAAGCAATTGTGAATGGAAGTTCTTTCATGATTTAGCTGTCTGTTACTGGTGTATAAGAATGCTTGTGATTTTTGCACATTAATTTTGTATCCTGAGACTTTGCTGAAGTTGCTTATCAGCTTAAGGAGATTTTGGGCTGAGATGATAGGGTTTTCTAAATACACAATCATGTCATCTGCAAACAGGGACAATTTGACTTCTTCTTTTCCTAACTGAATACCCTTTATTTCTTTCTCTTGCCTGATTGCCCTAGCCAGAACTTCCAACACTATGTTGAATAGGAGCGGTGAGAGAGGGCATCCCTGTCTTGTGCCAGTTTTCAAAGGGAATGCTTCTAGTTTTTGCCCATTCAGTAGGATATTAGCTGTGGGTTTGTCATAAATAGCTCTTATTATTTTGAGATACATTCCATCAATACCGAATTTATTGAGAGTTTTTAGCATGGAGGGCTGTTGAATTTTGTCAAAAGCCTTTTCTGCATCTATTGAGATAATCATGTGGTTTTTGTCTTTGGTTCTGTTTGTATGCTGGATTACATTTATTGATTTGCATATATTGAACGAGCCTTGCATCCCAGGGATGAAGCCCACTTGATCATGGTGGATAAACTTTTTGATGTGCTGCTGGATTCGATTTGCCAGTATTTTATTGAGGATTTTTGCATCAATGTTCATCAGGGATATTAGTCTAAAATTCTCTTTTTTTGTTGTGTCTCTGCCAGGCTTTGGTATCAGGATGATGTTGGCCTCATAAAATGAGTTAGGGAAGATTCCCTCTTTTTCTATTGATTGGAATAGTTTCAGAAGGAATGATACCAGCTCCTCCTTGTACCTCTGGTAGAATTCAGCTGTGAATCCATCTGGTCCTGGACTCTTTTTGGTTGGTAGGCTATTAATGATTGCCTCAATTTCAGAGCCTGCTATTGGTCTATTCAGGGATTCAAGTTCTTCCTGGTTTAGTCTTGGAAGAGTGTAAGTGTCCAGGAAATTATCCATTTCTTCTCGATTTTCTAGTTGATTTGCGTAGAGGTGTTTACAGTATTCTCTGATGGTAATTTGTATTTCTGTGGGGTCGGTGGTGATATCCCCTTTATCATTTTTTATTGCATCTATTTGATTCTTCTCTCTTTTCTTCTTTATTAGTCTTGCTAGCGGTCTGTCAATTTTGTTGATCTTTTCAAAAAACCAACTCCTGGATTCATTGATTTTTTTGGAGGGTTTTTTGTGTCTCTATCTCCTTCAGTTCTGCTCTGATCTTAGTTATTTCTTGCCTTCTGCTAGCTTTTGAATGTGATTGCTCTTCCTTCTCTAGTTCTTTTAATTGTGATGTTAGAGTGTCCATTTTAGATCTTTCCTGCTTTCTCTTGTGGGCATTTAGTGCTATAAATTCCCCTCTACACACTGCTTTAAATGTGTCCCAGAGATTCTGGTATGTTATATCTTTGTTCTCATTGGTTTCAAAGAACATCTTTATTTCTGCCTTCATTTCGTTATGTACCCAGTAGTCATTCAGGAGCCGGTTGTTCAGTTTCCTTGTAGTTGAGCGGTTTTGATTGAGTTTCTTAGTCCTGAGTTCTAGTTTGATTGCACTGTGGTCTGAGAGACAGTTCATTATAATTTCTGTTCTTGTACATTTGCTGAGGAGTGCTTTACTTCCAATTATGTTGTCAGTTTTGAAATAAGTGTGATGTGGTGCTGAGAAAAATGTATATTCTGTTGATTTGGGGTGGAGAGTTCTGTAGATGTCTATTAGGTCCACTTGGTGCAGAGATGAGTTCAATTCCTGGATATCCTTGTTAACTTTCTGTCTTGTTGATGTGTCTAATGTTGACAGTGGAGTGTTAAAGTCTCCCATTATTATTGTATGGGAGTCTAAGTCTCTTTGTAAGTCTCTAAGGACTTGCTTTATGAATCTGGGTGCTCCTGTATTGGGTGCATATATATTTAGGATAGTTAGCTCTTCCTGTTGAATTGATCCCTTTACCATTATGTAATGGCCTTCTTTGTCTCTTTTGATCTTTGATGGTTTAAAGTCTGTTTTATCAGAGACTAGTATTGCAACCCCTGCTTTTTTTTGTTCTCCATTTGCTTGGTAGATCTTCCTCCATCCCTTTATTTTGAGCCTACATGTGTCTCTGCATGTGAGATGGGTCTGCTGAATACAGCTGACTGATGGGTCTTGACTCTTTATCCAGTTTGCCAGTCTGTGTCTTTTAATTGGAGCATTTAGTCCATTAACATTTAAGGTTAATATTGTTATGTGTGAGCTTGATCCGGCCATTATGATATTAACTGGTTATTTTGCTTGTTAGTTGATGCAGTTTCTTCCTAGCATCGATGGTCTTTACTTTTTGGCATGTTTTTGCAATGGCTGGTACCAATTGTTCCTTTCCATATTTAGTGCTTCCTTCAGGGTCTCTTGTAAGGCAGGCCTGGTGGTGACAAAATCTCTAAGCATTTGCTTATCTGTAAAGGATTTTATTTCTCCTTCTCTTATGAAATTTAGTTTGGCTGGATATGAAATTCTGGGTTGAAAATTCTTTTCTTTAAGAATGTTGAATATTGGCCCCCACTCTCTTCTGGCTTGTAGAGTTTCTGCCGAGAGATCTGCTGTTAGTCTGATGGGCTTCCCTTTGTGGGTAACCCGACCTTTCTCTCTGGCTGCCCTTAAGATTTTTTCCTTCATTTCAACTTTGGTTAATCTGGCAATTATGTGTCTTGGAGTTGCTCTTCTCGAGGAGTATCTTTGTGGCGTTCTCCGTATTTCCTGAATTTGAATGTTGGCCTGCCCTACTAGGTTGGGGAAGTTCTCCTGGATGATATCCTGAAGAGTGTTTTCCAACTTGGTTCCATTTTCCCCCTCACTTTCAGGCACCTCATTCAGACGTAGGTTTGGTCTTTTCACATAATCCCGTACTTCTTGAAGGCTTTGTTAATTTCTTTTTCCTCTTTTCTCTTTAGATTTCTCTTCTCGCTTCATTTCATTCATTTGATCCTCAATCGCTGATACTCTTTCTTCCAGTTGATCGAGTCGGTTACTGAAGCTTGTGCATTTGTCACATATTTCTCGTGTCATAGTTTTTATCTCTGTCAGTTTGGTTATGGCCTTCTCTGCATTGATTATTCTAGTTATCCATTCTTCCATTTTTTTTCAAGATTTTTAGTTTCTTTGTGCTGGGTACGTAATTCCTCCTTTAGCTCTGAGAAGTTTGATGGACTGAAGCCTTCTTCTCTCAACTCGTCAAAGTCATTCTCCGTCCAGCTTTGATCCGTTGCTGGTGATGAGCTGCATTTCCTTGGAGGGGGTGATGCGCTCTTAAACCTTATTTTAAAAAAATTATACATTAATTAGGGTGGGAGTGGTATTATTTCAGATCTTAATTAGATTTACCAACATATTTACTAATGACTTTGCTCATTTTTAATTTAATTTTTACCTGATTCCTTATTTGCGAATCCAGCTCCCTTCTTTCTATAGAATATGTTTTAGCACTGTGCAGTGATGAATTGTTACAGGAAAATTTCTGGTTCCTTGTCTTTATTTTGACTTCCTTTTTAATAATGTAGCTGAGTATATAATTCTGAGTTGATAATATTTTTTATACCTTAAAAATATTTTTCCATTTATCTTATGGCTTTTATTGTTGTTATTGTAAAATCTTATGTCATTCAAAGTATTTTTCCATTATAAGCTGTCTGTCTTGTTTTGGGATAATTTTAAGATTTCTTTCTTTTCGTGGTTCTGATAAAACTTTTTTTCCTTGTAGCATATGATTAAGAAGAAAGAGGAATCCAGGGCCAGATTAAGTAGGCTCAAATCTCAGCTTCTGCTATTAGCTGTATGACTATGGACAAGCTATTTAATTACTCTGTGCCTTAGTTTCATCATCTGCAAAACACAGACAATGACAGTACTTGCATCATAGGATCATTAGAAGGATTACTTAGTTAGTATATGGAAAATACTTTTTTTTTTTTTGAGACAGAGTGTCACTCACTCTTGTTGCCCAGTCTGGAGTGCAATGGCTTAGTCTTGACTCACTGCAACCTCAGCCTCCCAGGTTGAAGCAGTTCTCCTGCCTCACCCTCCTGAGTAGCTGAGATTACAGGCACCTGCCACTATGCTCAGCTAATTTTTGTATTTTTAGTAGAGATAAGGTTTCACTATGTTAGCCAGGCTGGTCTCGAACTCCTGACCTCAGACCAGCTGCCTTGGCCTCCCAAAGTGCTGTGATTATAGATGTGAGCCACTGTGCCCAGCCAAATACTATTTTTAAATAGTGTTGATGTGCTGTATAAGGGCTGGCTATTGCTGCTGTTGTTAATGCTATGATAATAATGACGATGGTGTCCAATGTGATACACAACTCATTTAACAGATTTTTCTCAGTAATTTGTAATAAAAGTTTTCAAACATACAGAAAAGCTGAAAGAATTTTGTAACATGTATGCCTACTACTTAGATTCTATAATTACTATCTTGTTTTATTTTCTTTATCACATGTCATTTATCAAACCCTATAACCAACCATCAATTCATTTTGTATCTGTGAATCATTTCAAAGGAAGTTACACATACCATAATCTTTACCCCTAAATATTTCATTAGTTAAAATTTTACATTTTAATTGAAAGGTAAACACCATGCATATTTATGGGTACACATAATGTTTTGATATCTGTATGTATCATGGAATGCCTAAATCAGGGTATTTAACATATGCATTACCTCACATACTTTTTTGTGTGGTATGTTTAAAAGGTACTTTCTTAGCACTTTTCAAAAATATGTTATTTTGTTACTAACTGAGGTAACCATGATGTACAATAGACCTCTTGAACTTACTCCTCCCATCTGAAATTTTGTATCCTTTGACTAATATCTCCCCAAACCTTCTACCCCTCAGCCTCTGGTAACCACTATTTTGCTGTATATATAAATTGGACTTTCTCATTTAAAATTTTTAAAAATTTTATTGGCATAAATGTATGAAGTACAAGTGCAATCTTGCCACCTGCATTGAATTTGTAATGGTGAATTTAGGGCTTTTACGATATCTTTCATCTGAACAATGTATACTGTGTCCATTAATTTCTCATCATCCACCCCTTACCACCCCCTAACAATTCCCAGTCTCCATTGTCTATCATTCCACACTCAATATCCATGTGTACACATCGTTTAGCTCCCACTTATAAGTGAGAACGTGTGATATTTGTCTATGTCTCACTTGTTTCATTGAAGATAATGACCTCTAGTTCCATCCATGTTGCTACAAAAGACGTGATTTTATTCTTTTTTATGGTGGTGTAGTATTCCATTGTATATATATGTCACATTTTCTTTTTCCATTTGTCCATCGACGGCCACTTAGGTTGATTCCATAACTTTGCTATTGTAAATAGTGGTCACAATAAACATAGGAGTGCAGATATCTTTTTGATGCAATAACTTATCTTCCATTCAGTAGATACTTAGTAATGGAATTGTTGGGTCAAATGCTAGTTCTATTATTAGTTCTTTGAGAAATCGCCATACTGTTTTCCACAGGGGTTGTACTGATTTATGTTCTCACCAAGAGTGTATAAGAGTTCCCTTTTGCTACTTGGGAGGCTGAGGCAGGAGAATGGCGTGAACCCGGGAGGCGGAGCTTGCAGTGAGCTGAGATCCGGCCACTGCACTCCAGCCTGGGCGGCAGAGCGAGACTCAGCCTCAAAAAAAAAAAAAAAAAAAAAAGTTCCCTTTTGTCTGCATCCTCACCAACATCTGTGTTGTTGTTGGTGGTGGTCTTTTTAATACCCATTCTGGCTGTTATAATATCTCATTGTGGTTTCAATTTGCGTTTCCCTGATGATTAGTAATGTTGAGCATTTTTTCATGTGTCCTTTGGTTTTTGTGTATCTTCTTTTGAAAAATGTCTATTTATGGAGTTTGACATTTTTATATTCCACATATAAGTGAGATCATATAGTATTTGTTTTTCTATGTCTGGCTTATTTCATTTGACATAATGTCCTCCTGGTTGTCACAAATGACAGGATTTCCTTTTTTTCAAAAGGCGGAAGAGATACAGACATCTCTTCAACATATTGATTTCAGTTCTCTGGTGTGTATCTCCGTTAGTCAGATTGCTGGATCATATGGTAATTCTATTTTAATTTTTTGAGGAAACTTGATGCTATTTTTCATAATGGCTGCACTAACTTACATTCCCACCAACGGTATACAAAGATTCGCTTTTCAAACACTTCAATTTACACACCCAATTCTTCAGTTTAAGTTCAGTTATTATATCTCAGTTTCCCAAAGTTGGGTTTTTTTTTGTTTTTTGTTTTGCTTCTTTAAAAATCAGTTTTATGATGACCTATCTTTTCATTGTGGTTTCTATTCTTTCATCTCATTAATTATTTTAAAGAGATGTTTAATAGTTTTACTTAGATTGTTCTACTAGCTCTAGTTCTGAGGCTGGATCTCCTGTTAAATTTGATTTGTGTTTTAATGTTCATTTTTAAAGGTTATCTTTATGTTTTTTTTTCTGCAGGAATTTTCTTCCCTAAATTGAGCAAATGTCACTACAGTGTATCTCCCCTCCCCCGGCCCCGCAATTCTTTCAGGTCTCTATAGATCTTGTACGTTCTGGATGATGATTATGATTATGATTGGTTATGATTATGATAGAGACAGTCTTACTCTTTTTTCCCAGGCTGGAGTTCAGTGGAGTGATCATGGTTCACTGCAGCCTCAAACTTCGGGGCTCAAGCAAACCTCCCACCTCATGTTCCTTAGTAACTAGGACCACAGGTGCATACTACCATACCTAGGTAATTTTTGTTTTTTTCTTGTAGAGAGGTGGTCCAACTATGTTGACCAGGCTGGTTTTGAACCCTAGACCTCAAGCAGTCCTCCCACCCCAGTCTCTCAGAGTGCTGGGATTACAGGCATGAGCCACTGCCTTGGCCAGTTGTAGATTAATTTTGCAGTTACTCAGTTTAGGATTTTCTGATCACATTAGCAGGGTCAATTTGGATGCCACAGCTTCACGTGGTGTAAATGTGAGATTTTGATTTGTTTTAAGGGATTTTTTCTGGTCTAAAGCCTCCAGATACTTCCAGCTTTCATGTTGCTCCTTGAGCTGACGGGTAGAGTTTTTCTAGGATTGTAACACTTTCAGTATCTTAACTTTATGTTCAACATCTCAGTTCCAAATGTCTGCCTTGCTCAAGGGAGTATGAGAGGCACAACTGAAATGGGAACATTTCTGTTCCCATGTGGCAGTTTAAACCTCAGCTTCGGATGTTTGGCTCTCTGTACAAATTCTTTGAGCTGCCATGGCGTTCACTTATCAACCTCATCATACCTCTTCACTTTGAGGCTCATTCCTGTTGTCAGGAAGGGATCAATCTCCTCTCTCTCTCTCTCTCTCATTCACTCACTCACTCACTCACTCACTCACTCACTCACTCTCTCTCTCTTCCCCTCCCTCCCTCCCTCCCTCTCACTCCCTTTCACTCCCTCTCTCTCACTCCACTATTGACCACTCCCCCTTTTTCTCTCTCCTCTCCCTTTCCACCTTTCTCATGTTTGGCTGTGTACTTTGTATTTAGGTATGTTCTGTTTTATTTAATATTTCTGTGTTAATAAATTGTCCATGTTCATTTAATCTAATACATTGTAATACCACCTATTATGATTATTATTATTGTTGATAATACTGGCTAGTTGGGTTGCTTTTTCATTTTTGGTTATCGCCAATAATACTGCAAGGAACAGCCTTGTATAGACATGTCACATGCATTTTTATTTATTCAGGATAAATTTCCAGATGTCAAATTGCTAGATCAAAGCCTTTGCAAGATAGTGCCAAATTTACTTTCCCAATATCAGTGTATAAGAAGTGTCCACTCCTTCCCCTGTCAGCAACGTTGGACTGGTTCTTTTTTTTCTTCTCATTCTTATAAAGGTATTCATATCCCAGTAGCTTTGGTTTGTTCAACTAACTAATGGAATTTAGTGTTCGTCTCTTAAAATCTTTTAAAAGTTTTCCACTTTGTTCAAGAGTTATACAGTGCTTCTTTTTTCATGTTGGATGAGAAGTAGAGAAAGGGAATGATTTGTGAAGAAAGCATTTATCCACGTAATTATAAAACACTTCTCGCATGAATTGAAGTGTTTGACAGACCAGACAAACAGATGCCTTTACTACAGTGTTTCAGTTTTGTGACTGGCACTAACATGTATATTACAGAAGCTAACATTTGAATTCTACTAAAGCTGTGGTTTGGGTCATGAGAAATGTTTGCATCTAAGTTGAAACCTTTTCAGTTTTCTTCCTTTCAAAATGAATGTAACCATCTGCTGGAGTGTGCTTTTAATTAAAATTATTCTTACTAATACTGCAAGCAGTTTTTTTAATGAGCTTTAGTCATTTAAAATAACTTAATTTTAAAACTTGTATCAGAGTTGCATATAATTGATGATTATAAGTAATTCCTTTCCTTGGTTATCCCAAATTGTAGTGAGATAAATAAACCAAGGTAATAATTTTAAACTCTATTTCCCCCTGGATCTATGGTGATTGCATATTAGTATTAGGATTAAAGGCAAAAATACTGCATTTTGAATATTTATCAATCATATACATATATATATACGTAAATATATATGCACATATATACGCATATATATACGTATATATATACGCGCAAATATATATACGTATATATATACGTATATATATGTATGTATATATATGTGTGTGTGTGTGTGTGTGTATATATATATATATATATATATGCTGCCTTGACAGAGTCTTTGAAAAAAGTGGCAAGTATGATAAATTTAATTTCTCAGATTTGAAGGTTCCTTGGTGAAAGTGTTTTGTTTTGGAGGCTTGGGATATGGTAAGAAAGTTTCTGTACTCCTCTTTTATTATTGAGCTGTGTGAAAATCATCAAAAGAGAGATAGAAGTGTTTTAAACTTGAAAAAATTAATATCTGTAGTGTGCAGGGACATTACCCAGAGACTTTTGCTAAGAACTCAAGATAAATAATATAAAACTTTTCTCATTAACCATCCTCTCCCTCTCAGCAAAGACTCAGAAATACCAGTATACATATAAGAAAGAGACCCTCATTTTGCTGCTGAAAGCCAATTTTTGGCCTCACTTTTAGTTGCTAAGAAATTCTTTTAAAAATTTTGGATGCAATATTGCTAGCATTCTTATCTTGATTCAGCCCTGTTACCTGAATAGAGAGGCTGGTCAAGCCTGGAGTTACGAAGTGTATACTGGACGCAAGTATTTTTTTTTTTTTTTTGACCTTTATATAACAACATAATCTGATAGCTTTATGCTTTATAATCTAGCAGTAACTCACAAGATCATGAGTAGAGCACATACTCTCTACCTCATCTCTCATCAAATATTACGTTGAATGACAGGTAAGATATATAAAAAAAAATATTGTTCTTAGAAATACAGGAACATATGATTTGAGGAATGCCAGGAACATATGAAATTGATTTGATAGCTGACTAAGAACAGAGAAAATCAGTCCAAACCTATAAAAAGAAGAAGCTATTGCAATGGTAAGCCAATTTTCACTCAGCAAAATTTCAGATAAATTATGAACTCACCTTAAACAAATATAAAAAACATGGAATTTATGGTTAGTGATAAGGATTAAATCTAGAAGAAATGGACAACTGGAGCCGCTTCTCTCCCCTGTATATCCCAAGAGGCTATTAGTAGAAGTGTTTGTCCCCAGTACAAAGCCCTGAGAAATGCTTTGCAAGCAAAGTGAGCCATTTATAGAGGGCTTCTGTCATGAATATGTCTTGACTGAAGAGCAGGAGTTGGCCTACTTTTTCTGGGAAGAATCATGTAGTAATTATTTTTGTCTTTGTAGGCCACATAGTGTCTTCTGCATGCATGCATCTCTATTGTGGTGGTTGCAAAGAAGCAATTGGTAATTTGTAAGTGAATAGGTATAGCTGGGTTCCAATAAAATGGTATTTGTGTAAACAGGTGGTGGGCCAAATTTGGTTCATGGCCTATAGTTTACCACTTTTGCTTTAGAGAAAGAAGCAGAACAAATCCTGAAGTAACTGAAAATCCCCACAATGAGAGATGGAGGTAAGAGACAAAAGGATTTGTCACCCATATATGCCATTTGATTTCAATATGATCCATTAACATGAGAGTTGGTTCTTTGAACAGACCAATAATGCCGACAAATTTTTGCAGTTTGGAGAAGAAATAAAAAAAAAATACAATAAAGGGATAGGGAAAAAACATCCCTGTAAGTAAGAGATTTTAAAATGACTGTGTAGGTATGTGATTTTTTTTTTCTAATAATTAAGTCAAAATCTAAAATAAATGGATGTTTTTCTATGAATACTTTTTCTATAATTGAATCAAAATAATTTAGAAAACTCAGGTAGACCATTAACAATGGAAGAATTGAAATGGTAGTCATGGTAGTCAAAGATGGGCACTCCTTCCTAAAAAGGACCCTTTTTCAGTGATTTTATCATGGGAAAGATAAACACCATGTTACATCAACTGTTCTGGAATGTAAACAGAGATGTAAGGATTTTCCACTCCTTCTATAAAATTCTAATATACTTGATACAAAAACCACACAATGATAAAATACAAAGGAAAATTCTTTTGGCAAGTCTCCTAAGTTAGCATATCTTCTTTTTTGTGTGGATTTTTTACTTAACATTGGGAGACAGTCCTTATGGGTCTTACATTTGTATACATCTTATGAACAGAGGTAATGACTGCCCTTTGTTCTAGATATATTTTTATAGTGAACATTCTTGAAAATAGAGACAGTATCTCTCTCCAAAGCAAAGGGCATGTTGACTTATTATTTCGTATAATAAAAATAATATCTCTTCCTGGGGCAAATGTCAGACATGCTGTCTTTTATAAAAATCCAGAACGTTTCTCTTGTAACACAGCTCACTGCATGTGCTAGCCCTCTTTGAATATCCTTTGAAAATTTGTACTCAGAGATAGTGCAAATGCTAATGTTCTACTATTACTCATGATATTGCTATAATAAACTGTCCTTTATCTCTGACCCAGGAGTCTCATGTCTTCTGCCAGCATCCATGACTTGTTAGCCTGCAAGTAGGATAAAATGTCATACCCTTCACATTTTTCAATGAACATATTTTTGAGATTCATATCTGTTGTTGCATGTATTTGCTGTTCGTTATTATTTATTGCTTACTAATATTACATTGTATACATATACCACAATTTTTCTACCCATCCTGTTACTTGATGTTTGGGTTTCCAGTTTGAGGTTATTATTTCTAAGGCTGCTTTAAACATTATTGGATAAAGTCTTTTTGTGAACATACATTTTCATATCTCCTGGGTAGAAACCTAAAAGTGAAATTGCTGGATCACAGAGAAAGTATACATTTAACCATTTAAGAAACAGCCAAACAGTTCTCTATTGTTATACTCCCATGAACAATGTGAGAGAATTTTAGCTGTTTTACATATTTGTCCATATTCATATTGTCAGTCTTTATAATTGCAACCATTCCAGTGGGTATAAAATAGTATATCATTGTGATTTTAATTGGCATTTTTCTAATGTCTAAACATGTTGAGCAACTTCTCATGGGGCAATTAGCATTCGTACATCCTCTATTGTGAAGCGTCTATTAAGATCTTTTGATCTTTTGCTCCTTGTTCAAGTAATTGGATGATTTACCTGATATATTTTTAAGACAGGGTCTCACTCTGTCAACCAGGCTGGAGTGCAGTGGCATAGTCTGCAGCCTCAAACTCCTGGGCTCGAATGATTCTCCTGCCTCAGCCTCTTTTGTAGTTAGGAGTAGAGGCAAGCACCACCATATTCAGTTAAACATTTTAAACATTCTTTTTGCAGGTCTTGCTGTGATTCCCAGGTTCTCTTGAGCTCCTGACCTCAAGTGATCCTCCTGCCTCAGCCTCCCTAAGTGTTGGAATTAAAGGTGTGAGCCACTGTGCCTGGTCTTTTTAAATTGTTAATTGTAGGATTTCTTTATTTGGGATACAAGTTTTCTGTTACAAAATGGACTAATTTTCTTAATGGCATATTTTATCAGAAAGGTATAATTTTGATGCGGTGTAGTGTATCAAATTTTTTTTTCATGGCTAGTGCTTTTTGTGTCTTTTTAAACATTTTTTTCTTTCTGTGTGTTGTGTGTATGTGTGAGAGATAGATGTTATTGCCTGTCCAAAAGTCATGAAAATATACTTCTATTTCTTTCAAGGTGCTTCGTGGTTCTGGGTTTTTCCCATTAGGTCTACAATCCTTACCTCTTTCCTTTTTCTATTGAATTAATGTGACACCTTGGTCAACAGTCAACTGACTATTTATTTATGTGGGTCTATTTTCAGATTCTCTTGTTCCATTGATCTGTTTTTTTGTCTTCATGCCAAATCCACCTTTCTTAATTACCATAGCTTTATAGTAATCCTTAAAGTCATTTTATATATATCCTTCAACTTTGTTCATTATTTTCCCCAAGATTGTTTTGACTGTTTGAGGTTCTTTTCTATATAAATTTTACAATCACATTGTTTATTTTTACAAACCTAATTAATTTTTAGCCTAATTAAATTGTGACTGGGGCAGCCTCTAAATACAAATTTTGGAAGAATGAACATCTCAATAATTATGGTTGTTATAACCCAAGAACATGGTATATCTCTTTATATAAGTTTTTTCTACCTTCTCTCAACAATATTTTCTGTAGTTTTCAATGTAGAAGTCTTGCATATTTCTTATTAGATTTATTTTTAGGTAGTTGATATGTTTTTTATTCTATTTTATATACTAATTTTTAAATTTTATTTCCCAGTGTTTTTGGCTGGTATATAGAAATTTATTTTTAAATATTCACCTTATATCTTGGGGCTTTGCTAAATTTACTTACTACATTTAGTAGTTTTTAAATATATATATATGTATGCTGTACAGGGCTTCCTATGTACAGGAATACATCATCTATAAGTAATGACAGTTTTCTTCTCTTCCATTCTTTTTCCTTTTGTTTTTTATTTCCTTTTTTTGAGTTATTGAATTGACTGGGCCTCCAGCACAATGTTGAATAGAGGTAGTGAGACATCCTTGTCCATTTACATTCTTTGGGAAGAATAATGTTTCTCCAGTAAATATGATGTTAGTTGAATGTTTCTTGGAGATGCCCCTTGTCAGATAGAGGAAAGTCCTTTCCATTACCACATGCAGAGAATTTGCATCTTAAATCAGCATTGAGCTTTCTCAAATCTCATGAGATGACCATGCCATTCTGTTATTGTGGTGAATTTTCGAAAGTGAAGCCAACTTTGCATTCCTGAATAATAAACACTTGGTTATGAATTATCCTTTAAGTGTGTAGGGGTGTGTGTGTGTGTCTTTGGCTGGATTCTATTTGCTATTATTTTGTTAACAAATTCTACATTTATGTTTATCAGGGACATTTGTCTGTAATTTTCTTTTTCTATGATATCTTTGCCAGATTTTGAAATCAGGGTATACTCTTAGAAGGAGTTGGAAAGTGGTCCATTTATGTCTGTTTTGTGAAAGAGTTTATGATAGACATCACTTGTGATGCATCTGGGCCTGAAGTTTTCTTTGTAGAACATTTTTTATTGTAAATTGATTTCTTTTATATATATGCAGCTGTTTAGGTTTTTTTGGGCTTCTTTTCTTGTGTCAGTTTTGGAAGTTTGTATTTTTCAAGATATTTGCCCATTTTAAGTAATTCAGCATGTGGCAAATTACAGACCTCTGGCCAAATCTGGCCCAGTGTCTATTGTCTGTGGCTATTTTCACATCACGATGGCAGAGTGGAGTGGCTGTGACAGAGACTACATGGCCTACAAATCCAAAAATATTTACTATCTGGTCCTTTACAGAAAAGGGGCCACTCTTGGTCTACGCTTTTCAATTTATTGATGTAAGTTGGTCATGCTATTTCAGTATTATCCTCAGAACATCTGGAAGGTCTGCCCAGATGCCCTACTTTCATTTCTGGGGTTGGTAATTTTTTTCTTTTTTTCTTGATTGGGTTTTCTAGGTGTTCATCAATTTTATTTCTGTTTTCAAAGAACTAACCTTTGACGTTATTGGTTTTCTCTATAGTTTGTTTTATATTTCACTTATTTCTGCCCTTATTTTGATTATTTCCTTTCTTCTTCTTGCTTTGAGCTTAATTTGTTCCTTTTTTCCAAGTTTCTTAAGGTGAGTGCTTATTGACTTCATACCTTTTTCTTTTCTAATATAAGCATTTAAAGGAACTTTTAAAACTTGAAAAATATCTACCAGAAACCTGCAGAGAAAATCATACTTAATGGTGAAACATTAGAGTCATTTCCATTAGTGTCAAGAATGAGGTAATTATGCTCACTATCTCTGACATTCATTGCTCAGTTTTGCACTAGTGGTTTTAGCAGTAGTATTAAAGGAGAAGTAGGAAGTGAGCATTGGAAAGGAGGACAACAAACTGAGATTCAACAACCCATGTTCTGATAGTTTTAAGAGCATGAGACTTGGTCCCTTTCTCATTTCCTTTGCTCTGGCTGGTGGAAATGAAAATTCATTGTTTCTGATACTGCTGAAGGTGAAACTGGTAGGTTTCAAGATTAGAGGTCCTTGTTGCTGTTATGAAACAAGAAGAACTTCAGTATAATGTCCTGTTAGAAAGAGATTGAGAGTTCTGGTAACTGATCCCCAAGGTGCTATACTAGTTATATTGTAATGTTCCCTTTGATCCGCTAAGCTGAGGACTTCTAGCTCCAGACTACTTTTCTATTTTTAAGAGACTGGGTCTTGCTCTGTTGTCCAGGCTACAGTGCAGTGACGTGATCATAGCTCACTGCAGTCTCAAACTTCTGGACTCAAACAGTCCTCCTGCCTCAGTCTCCCAAGTAGCTAGGACTACAGAGGCTTGATACCATGCTGGCTAATTTTTAAATTTTTTATAGAGATAGGGTCTTGCTGTGTTGCCTAGGCTGGTCTCAAACTCCTGGCCTCAAGGAATCCTTGCTCCTTGGCCTCCAGAAGCACAGGGGTTACAGGCATGAGCCAGCAAATCTGACCTCCAGATCTCAACTTTTCTGCAGAGTGGCCTCTTCCAGCTTCTTTGCCACCATGGCTTGGGTGTCCCCATATTGGGAGATATGCTATGACTGATGCTGGTAAAACTGCAATGCTTCCGCTGCAAGGAAGACTTTTTTTTTCTTTGTTGCCTGATTTAAACCTATATTATTTAGGGATACACTCTTTAAATTCACAGTATGGCCTCTTTCTACCATGATGCCATAGGAGCCAGGACGGAAAAAAATGGGGGACCAGCCACCACTATGTATCAGGAATCACTGCTTCTCTCTGACCTTGAGTCTGTTACTTTCTAGGTCTGACATTGTCCTACATGGTGAACCCACCATCATCCTACCGTGCTCTCTGGCCCTCTTTGGGAACACTAGTCCCTTAGATATGTGTATCCTATAAACCCCAATGGTGGTCAAGATCGTGCCTTTTCCTTTTTTCTTTTTTTCATGATGTGTGACATACAAGGTGTAAGATCTTGTCTTTTTGTTAGGAAGCATTTCTATGTTTATATAAATAAGAGAATTCATAGGTGGGGTATACTGAGTTACCTCTCTCTCCTCACCACAATCACTGGAGGCCAGCACTTGCCTGGTCTGACGCCCTGTTATCCACATAAGAAGGTTTTGTGTTTGTAGAATAAACAGTAAGATCTTAGAATTGTGTGCTAGTACCTGGCTCTACCATTTATAACTGTGTGATCTCGGGCAGATTATCTCATATTCTCATATGTAAAACTGGAATACTAATCGTGCCTACTTCATAAAGTTGTGATGATTAATTTAGAAAACACACAGTACACATGTATACATACAATGCCTGTTAGTCAGTGCTTTTATTATCTGCTGACATCATCAGAGAGGGACTAGAGCAATGGCCATCAGGCTGATGTCCCTCCCCTGATACCATCCTCCAGGTAGGAGGCCAGGGTGACCTCCACTGTCCAGAGCATTTCTCCACCTCTGCTCTGGGTCCCTTCTGCTCTGACCTCTCTCAAGGCTGCCCTGACTTTCTTTCCTCCCGTTTCTTCAGTTTCTACCTCTTGCTCATTCCCATCAGTAATTAAACATGCCCAACTCCCTCATTACTCAAAATAACTAAAAATTGTTCATTCATGCCACATCTTTTATTTCCTGCCTTATCTCTGTAACCTTTTTTATAATCAAGCTTGCTGACCTAATGTCTATACTTGCTCTTTCCTTTTTCTCATCACCACAACCTATTTCTACCACTTGATTGAGTCTATTTCTATTTTCTTTAACTTAGAAAATGCTTCCTACTTCTTCACATACTCTCTTCCTTTATATTCATGTTTTTTTGAATTCTAGTTTTCTAACTAGAAAACTTGGGCTGCTCTTTACTTCACCTGGCTGGTCTTCCTCCTGCTCCTTAAATATTCCTGTTCCTTATGGCTGTATTCTGTTTTGGTTTGTGTGTGTGTGTGGGGGGGGGGGGGGGGGGGGTGTTTTATTTCATTTTGTTTTTGACGGAGTTTCACTCCGTCGCCCATGCTGGAATGAGGTGGTGCAATCTCGGCTTACTGCAACCTCTGCCTCCCAGGTTCAAGCAATTCTCCTGCCTCAGCCTCCCAAGTACCTGGAATTACAGGCGTGATCATGCCTAGCTAATTTTTGTATTTTTAGTAGAGACGGGGCTTCACCATCTTGGCCAGACTGGTCTTGAACTCCTGATCTCAGGTGATCCACCCGCCCTGGTCTCCCAAAGTGCCGGGATTACAGATGTGAGCCACTGTGCCTGACCTGTTTTTGTGTTTTGTTTTGTTTTGTTTTGTTTTGTTTGAGATGGGGTCTTGCTCTGTCGTCCAGGTTGGAGTGCAGTGGTGTGATCTTGGCTCACTGCAACCTCTGCCTCCCAGCTTCAAACAATTCTTGTGCCTCAGCCTCCCAAGTAACTGGAGTTACAAGTGTGCACCACCATGCCCAGCTAATGTTTTTGTATTTTTAGTAGATACAGGGTTTTGCCATGTTGACCATGCTGGCCTGATCAAGAGATGGATAACTCTAGTGATCCATCTGCCTCAGCCTCCCGCAATCTTTCTTTTTCCTTCCCTTTTCTTTCTCCACACATCCCTGACTAATTTCATCCACTTTTATGGCTACTCAGTTTCCTTTACCCCAGTCTGCATCTCTCTCCTGAAGCACAGCCAGAAACAGATAGGGATTTTTCACTGAAGTCTCACAGGCACACCCAACCTAAAAGGTCCAGTGTACATTCGCTCTTCTCAAACTTGCCTCCCAATGTGCCCAGCTGCAGGAAGAACAACAAAAACAACAACAACAACAACAACAAAAACCCAACATTCTTCACTAGTTGCTCACATTAGAAGCCCGCTTGACTCTTCTTTTGCTCAATAGCCAATCAACCACCAAATCTCTTTAACTGTCCTGAAGATCCCTATTCTCACTGCCTTCTCCAGCTGCTTTGATAATATCCTAGACCAAGCCACTCTCTTCTCTCATCTAAATGACTGTAGCATCCTCCTCTCAGGTCTTTTTTCTTCCAGTCTTACTTTCCTCCAATTCATTGTTTACAGCATAGCCAGAGAGATAATTTAATAACACAAATCTCATTATCACCCTGCCTTCTAGACCTTTCAGCACCATCTCATTGTCCTAACTGAGCTGGGTAAGACCTGCACACCTGGGCACTTGCTTTCCTCTGCAGCAACTTTAAACACCTATTCTTCCTCTGCCGCCCACTCCTGCCATGGGTGACCTCTTTCAGTTCTTCCACAGAGCCACCTGTCCATTCAGGGCCTTTCTGCAGGCTGCTCCCGGGGGCTTAACGACTGCCTCCCTGTTGGCCAACCGCTAAATTCTTCTCAATCTAAATCCTGCTCATTCTTTAGGTCTTAGTATACATTCCTCTAAAGTGCCTTTCTAAGCCCTAGATCAGGCAAGCCCTATTTCTGTGTGCTGTCAGAGTACTTTCTACTTGCCCTAGCAAAACAATTTAAATTATTTATCTGCATTCCTTGTTGTCCTGTAAGGTCTGGAAACAAGAACCACATTTGTCATCTTGTATGAATGAGTGAATGAGAGAACAAAAAACTGTTGTTCTGGTATGTATTGTTGCTATTGTTCATTTGTTCATTTCTTCCTTCATCAATTCATACAGCGAGTGTTGACTTGGACACATGCTTTATGCTGGCTGCTATGCTAAACATGAGAACACAACCCAGAATAAGACAGATATGGGCCTTGCTCCTTTAGAGCTTAGGGTGGAGGAGACAGACAAAGAAATACATGATTGGTAGGATGCTCATAAGTTCCATAAAGATAATAGAAGCATTTAGAATGGCCAGGGAAGGCCAATTTGAGGAGGTAAATTTTAACTACAACTTTGAATAATGAGAGGAAGCCAATCATACAAGGATTAGAAGGAAGATGACTCCAGGCACATGAAATGGTTGCTGTGGCGTTAAAGCAGCTGTGATAGGAGAAAAAAGGGAAGGCCAGCATGGTTACTGAAGTGAAATAGGAAAGGAGTGGTGTGAGGTCATGGAAGACTTTGTACTCCAAGAACAAAAGTTTGGATTTTACTCTAAGTTGGGCTTATTTCTAGTTCAAGATATATGCTGTACTTGCACTCTAACGAAGCCAATATGTACCAGGAAAACAGCCACTTGAGTTTCAAAGGGACGTAGGTAGACTTGAGCCAGACATCCTTGATCCGGTAGAAAATCATGTAACACTATTGCAATCAGTGGCAAGAATATGATTACACGATAGGGTATATTTTCTTAAAGTTGCTAAGGAGTGTTTTATATGTCACATACCATAAACTTATATGCAAGTACAGTACTGACCATGATGATTGCTACCTGTTACCACTGCCCAAATACTACAGACATTTTTAAACTACATTACATAACTATGGGTGCAGAATTTTATTACTTACTAAAGAGTATCATCAGAGAAGGTTTAATCTTGATATACAGTATAAGATCCCCAACATATGATGCTGTGCAGATTGTTGACAAGCTGTGTTTTTAATCATCTTCCATTTGACTGCACTTCTGTGAAAAATGAATCAATAATGCAGAAATCACAGGTTGTTGGGAAGCTCAGATAAGACAATGCATGTGAACGCACTTAAAATTATAAATGTTCTTATAAGGTATACAATATTATTACTGTTGTTGCAATCAACTCTTTTTTTTTAACCAAATACTGATAGTGGTATAAGATTGGATACTGCAAAGACCAGGTATCTTGACCCAGGTGAGAAAATATCCAAGGCCTAAATAACTCTTTTCTCACTAAAGTGTATATTACTTTTCCTTAGAAACTTGCGTAGGCATGGGTTGTTATTGTACATTAATTCATCTTTTCAGCAGATACACATTGAACACCCACACTCTGACAGTTCTTCAGTGGCTCTGGGATAAGGCACCGAACAAGATGGACGCTGTCCTTGACTTTGTGGAACATAAAATTTAGGGGGTGATGAGCAGTGAACATATTAGACATAAAACAATAATCACATCTGCTTTTTAAACATGTAACTACTTTTTAAAGATGCAGTTTATTAAAATACAGGTATATCTCATTTTACTGTGATTTGCTTTACTGTGCTTTGCAGATACTGCTTTATTTTTGTAAGATTTGTGGCAACCCCATCTATGCTGGGCATTGACATCATCATTCAAACAACATGAACTTGCTTTGTGTCTTTGCATCACATTTTGGTAATTCTTGGAATATTTAAATTTTTTATTATTGTATCTATCATAGTGGTCTGTGATCAGTAATCTTTTTTATTTTTTGAGAAAGAATCTCACTCTGTCACCCAGGCTGGAGTGCAGTGGTGTGATGTCAGCTCACTGCAGACTAGACCTCCCAGATTCAAGCGATTCTCCTGCCTCAGCCTCCCCTGTAACTGGGATTATGGGTACACATCACTATGCCTGGCTGATATTTTTGTATTTTTGGTAGAGATGGGGTTTCACCCCATTGGCCAGGCTGGTCTTGAACTCCTGACCTCAAGTGATCCACCTACCTCAGCCTCCCAAAGTGCTAGGATTACAGGCGTGAGCCATCACGGCCGGCCTGTGATCAGTGATCTTTGATGTCACTCTTGTAGTAGGTTAAGGCACATCATTACCAACAATATCTTTTGACTTTTTTTTATTATAGCCACTGTAATAGGTGTGAGGTGATAGCTCATTGTGGTTTTGATTTCTCTAATGATTAGTGATTTTGAGCATCTTTTCATATACTAGTTAGCCATTTGTATGTTTTCTTTGGGAAAATGTCTATTCTGGTCCTTTGCCTGTTGCTAATCAGGCTATTTGTTGCCATTGAGTTGTATGAGTTCCTTATGTATTTTAGATATTAACTCCTTATCAGATATATTGTTTGTAAATATTTTCTTCCATTCTATAGGCTACCTTTTCATTTTGTTGATTTTTTCTGTTGATGTGCAGAAACTTTTTAGTTTGATGTAGTTCACTTGTTTTTTATTTTTTTATTGTGTTGCTATACTTTTGGTGTCAAGTCCAAAAACTCATTGTCAAGACCAAAGTCATGAAGCTTTTCCCACATTTTTAAAGGAGTTTTACAGTTTCAGGTCTTATCTTTAAGTCTTAGATCCATTTTGAGTTGTTTCTTTGTGTGTGTGTATAGTGTAAGGGTCCAATTTCATTCTTTTGCATGTGATGTCCCGTTTTTTCCAACACCATTTATGTAAGAACCTTCTTTCTTCACTGTTTTTCGTTCCTATGCTGACAATTAGTTGAAAAATTTATTTTTTAACTCTCTATTTTGTTCCATTGGTCTTTGTGCCTTTTTGTATGCCAGTACCACACTGTTTTGATTACTATAGCTTTGTAATATAATTTGAAATCAGAAGATGTGCTGCCTCCAGCTTTGTTTTTCTTGCTTAAGATTGCTTTGGCTATTCGGGGTCCTTGGTGATTCCATATAAAATTTAAGATTGTTTTTTCTACAACTGCAAAAAAAAAAAATGCCATTGAAATCTTGATGCAGTTGCATTAAGTCTACAGAGAATTCTGGACAGTACAGAGATTTTAACAAACATAAATTCCTCTAATCCAAGGGCATGGGATCATTCCATTTATTTTTGTTTTTAATTTTTTTCCTTTGAGTTTTGTAGTTTTCAGTGTACAGATCTTTGACCTCCTTGGTGGTCAGTAGGAAGTAGTATAGCCATTATGGAAAACATTATGAACATTCCTCAAAATATTAAAAATAGGACTACCATATGATCCAAAAATCTCAGTTCTGGGTATATAGGTAAAGGAAATAAAATCACTATCTTGACAAGATATGTGCACTCCCATGTTCATTGCAGCTTTATTCACAATCACCAAGATGTGGGAAAAAACCCAAGTATTCATTGATAGATGGATAAAGAAAATGTGTAGACACTCATGCAAACACCCATGCACACACACACCGAGGAATGTGATTTAGCCTTTACAAAGAAGGAATCCTACCATTTGTGACAACCTGGATGAATCTGAAGGGCATTATTCTATGTAAAATAAGCTAAACACAGACAGACAAATACCGCATGATCTCACTTATAAGTGGATTTTTAAAGAAAGTCTAACACATAGTAACAGTAGAATGGTGGTTACCAGAGGATGGGAGGGAGGAAAACAGAAGATATTGGTCAAAGTGTACAAACTTCCAGTTATAGCATGAATAAGTTCTAGAGACCTAATGTAACATATGGCAACTATAGTTAATAATAATGTAGTGTACACTTGAAATTTGCTAAGAGAGTAAATACCAAGTATTCTCACTTAAAAGATATGTGAACTGAAGGATATGTCGATTAGCTTCCTTGGAGTAATAGTTTCACAATATATACATATATCAAAATATCACATTGTATATCTTAAATTTATACAATTTTTATTTTTCAATCATACCTCAATAAAGCCGGAGGGTGGGGGAAATAGGGCAAATGCTTATAAAGCTGTCGTGTATCCTGAGTGTCTAGGGGACATATAATAATATTTTTATTTCTTTAAGCCAGCTTTCCTTTGTGTTTAACTTTAAGTCTGTCCTGAATGCTTCTTGCACAGCTACAGTTTCTCAGACCTGAAGGGATGGGTAGGTCTTGTGGAGGCTGGAGAGGGTCTATGTGATGAATCTGAAGTCAGACTGTTGGAATTTGAATTTCCCCTCCCTGGATTGGCAAATGTGGTTAATAGGCCTTTGACTCAGTTTTCTCATCTGCAAAGTTCGGATAACAGATTGTCTTAAGATTAAGTGCAAGGAGATCAGCAACGTGCTTAGTCAGTGCCTGGAACCTTCTGTGTTCTCATTTCATGGAAATTGCGCATGTTACGGTTATCTCTTCCTGCCTTTCTTCTCCCTTATTCCAGCTGTATGACTTTCTCCAGCCTCCAGCTGCACGGCAATCTCAAGGAAGTGTGCAGGCTTTTGCATTTTCCAGGGCATGATAGTAGTACAATAGTGAACCTGTATTTGACAGTAGGCTACAAAGGGTTGAGTCTCTGGTGATCTGTCATATTCGCTTACTGCCAGCTTTCTCAGGTGCTAGCAGTTTGTCATTGACTGTCCTTTTGCAAAGCTGAAGAGAAAAGGGGATGGTATTGTTTCACAATATGATACCTGGAATAAGGCAGAAATACTGTTTTTATAAATAAGGCTTGAGTAAGGCAGAAATCTTTTTCTGTAAATAACCATACTAACAAAATGACCACCTAAGACAGAATCTTTCAAACCTCTCTGACCACAATTCACCATAAGAAATATTTTCTATCAGATCCAAGTTCACATGTTTATGTAGATAGTCAAAACAGAAATAAAACAGCATGAAACAATACATTCTCTTACTACCTGTAATGCTGTATTTTCTATTCCAGTCACTTCAATGAATTGTCATTCATGGCATTCCATTTTATTCCTTTCCATTCTATGAAAAAAGACCAGCAGTTTGAAAAATACTTATCTACGAGTTTGACAGACCTAAACAAGAGTAGGGATGTGAATAAGAGTAGAGGAGGACATTCTTCAGCTCTACATTTTAAATATTTTTTCAGTAATCATCACTATCTTGTATTTCTAAACCAAAGCAAACACAAATTGTTAGGTGAATGCTTCTCTAAAGAAAAATATAATTGGTCATTTAGCTCTTACTATGCTTTTTTAGTCTAACTTGGCCTTTTAAGATTTGTAGTCATTTCCTTTTCAACAATATTATGGACCAGATTATCATTAGGGTAGAGGGTCAGTTCAATGCAGCCAGGAAACCCTGTGTCTGCCCCGGCTTTGTCATTACTCACAGGTTCTCTTGGCCTTCATCTGTGTGCGGGGATAATAATATTGTCATTCCTATACCAAGGTTCTTTGAGGACCAGCTGGGGTAACACATTTGAAGTTGTTTTGTGGCCAGGCGTGGTGGCTCATGCCTGTAATCCCAGCATTTTGGGAGGCCGAGGTAGGCAGATCACTTGAGATCAAGAGTTTTGAGACGAGCCTGGCCAAAATGGTGAAATCCTGTCCCTACCAAAAATATAAAAAATAGCTGGGTGTGGTGGTGGGCACCTGCAATCCCAACTACTAGGGAAGCTGAGGCAGAATTGCTTGAACCCAGGACGCAGAGGTTGCAGTGAGCTGAGATCGCGCCACTACACTCCAGCCTGGGTGACAGAGTGAGACTCCATCTCAAAAAAGAAAAAAAGAAAGGAAGAAATTGTTTTGCAAACTACATCAGTCTTTACAAATATGAAGAATTTGGGGCTCTTAAATTTTATATTTGTAACCCTCCCTTCCTTTTTAAAAAATGATTCCTTCTAGATTTCTCAGCTGAATACACTGATTACACTTTTGCTGGGAGAACTTCCACCTGGAGACAGACAGAAGATCATGACAATTTGTACCATAGATGTCCATGCCAGAGACGTGGTGGCAAAACTTATTTCTCAGAAGGCAAGTTGTTTGTAGAAATTTTATGTATTCATTATTGTTTCCTGAAAGTGATGTTTATTGCCAGAGTAGTTCCAAGAAAGTCATTGTTTTTTGCAAGTTTGTATGTTTTAATTAGTCCTGAAAGATTGTGATTAACTTGGGTACATTTGATTTTGGTTAGCCAATATATTATCCTGATGAGACTTATTCCAAGTGATATCCTAAAAGGTTTTGCCAAGTTAGGAACATCAGATCATCAAAAAAATTTTATCACAACGAAGAACCATGAGAAATCACTGTGTTCATCTCTCTGTGTGTGACCATCTTGGTCATTGGCCTGTGAGCCTCACCTCTGTGATTTACACAGCCAATAGCAGTAAGATTATGTGTATGTAATTTAAACCATGTCTGTGTACCTTTGATACATTTCCCCTTGAAGAAAGAGGTGTTGGTCATAATTCTAGGTTGTCACTTGGGTAATCCTTTGTCTCTTCCTTGAACAACTAAATTATTGTCTTGTAAGAAGTTATTTTCTAATTCTTTTAGTATACTAATAACCTTTTTTTTTTTTTACATATCTTTAAAATGTCTGTGTGTCTTTAAGTGTTGGCAGTGTTTAACGTGAAAGGAGAATTTTGTCATCCTTCTTTCCAAAATATATTCCTATTTACAAAAGTCAGGAATATGCTTGTCTACTGGGTTACACTTGTTTGGTAGTACTAAAACAAGGCAATTCCTTTCACAATTCGAATGCCTGTATGTATTGTGAAATGTTTCTGTGGTTTTTCTGTTTCTTTTTCTCAGTTTATTAAAAGCAAAGTGAATTTAAATTATTTGTATAAAGTGCAAGAAAATGCTTCTTCATGTAAACCATAAACATACATTAATATTCCTTGATCCAGCTTCAGGACCACTAGTGAGTGATATTCTTTAATTGCTAGTACAAAACTTTTCCTTGCAAAACATCACTTACCATATGTTCTCATTTTAATAATGAACTGTTGATAACTACTCCTATAATATGGTCTTGTATCTTCTTATATATTTTATTCTGTTTTATAAGTCTGATGATTTGTAGTAGGATAAATTCTGATTTAAAATATGTCCTTTATTTTGTACTAAAAATACTTTTGTCTAATTCCCAACCATCTTATATACATGAATATGCAATGCTGAAACCTATGTAGTCATCAGACAAATTAGTATACAGTAATTTTGGTAAGTTCAACTGATTCTCAAGAAATCCAAGGGTCACATTTATCTTGAAAGAGACAGGGATTTTTAACTGGAAGATGAATAGTTAGGATTGAGTAGATGGGAAAGAATAGCAATGAAAAATACTGTTATTTGATGTGATTAAAAATGAAGCAGAAAATCTCTGTACTAAAAGCAGATTGGTTTTAGACTGAACTTGGTTGAAAGTGTAGTTTATTTATGCCTCTGCAATGCAGAAATTATGGATTATGTGTCATTTAAATATGGATAGTGTATTTTTCCATCTGACTTCGGTGATGAGTATAAAGTTACAAAATTTATCTAATCCCCTGGGGTGATTCATAAAAGGGGGAAAAAGCATTGCTTGAAGAAATTCGTATTGTTTTATATAAAAGTCAATTTAAAATGAAGACTTATTACATGCATTTTTCTTATTAAGTATTTAACCATGTATGTGCAATTATAATTTGCAATAACATGCAAGAGATTTCCTGTTTGTGAGAATTTTAGAAATAAAATGTGAAGCAGTAGAGTTGATTAGATTAATACTTTGTGGCCCCCAAACTACCAGTGTCCTGCGTGTGATGATTATGCAATGCTTTTAGGTTGTCAGTCCCCAGACTTTTACATGGCTGTCTCAACTTCGTCACCAATGGGAGGATACCCAGAAACACTGCTTTGTTAATATTTGTGATGCCCAATTCCAGTACTTCTGTGAATACTTAGGCAACAGTCCTCGACTGGTGATCACTCCTCTGACTGACAGGTAACAATTCTAAGTTTCCATCCAGATGGGAAAAACCAACCCAAAAGAGTCCCCTAGCTTGAGCAGAGATGTGTGAGAATAAAAAGGAAGGAATGAGAGGAAAACATGAACAAACAATGAACTATGTGAAAGTGGTATGTAAATTAATAAATAATGTAAGGTAGTGAATGTTGACTTTAGGAAAAGGTGAAGAGAACTGAATTAGAGAAACAGAATTACAGAAGCTGCACAATGCACAAATGATGAAATCATGAGTGGATTAATATGGCTCAAGGAAGCATTTTTGATTCTGCCCAGTTATCTACAACTAACATTCTGGTCTCAGGATCTATCACCACCTCCCTCCACCCCCCACAGGATTCCTTTATTGAAAGGGTAAAAATAACTAGGAATTACCTGTGTTCAAATTCATATTTGAGGAATTGCATACAGTGAAAGGAAGGGAAGGGGAAGAACAAAGCATTCATTAAATGATTCAACAAGTACTTCTGAAGTACTCTGCTAAGTACTATTCCCGTGTTGAACAGACAGAGTTCCTGCCATCACAGAGATTACTTTCTAGTAAGTGGAGATAAAGAGAAACAATAAACAAATAAATTAACTAATATAATTATTTTAGGCTGTAATATATGCTATGACAAAAATTTTAAAAAGGTCAATGTGTTTAAAATTATCTTGAAGGGAGAGCCTACTATTGTGGAGAGCTTGAGCTGGAACCTGAAAAATGAGGAACCAGTTAGGCAGGGATCCTGGGTCAGAAAGTTACAGGCAACAGCAAGGACAAAGTTTCCAAGGTGGGGAGACACGTGGCCAGTTCCAGGGATAGAAAGAAAGCCAGTGTGGCTCAAGTACTTCAAGGGGGCAAGAGGTTACTATTATTAATAGTTCATTTCCACTTGACTCCAAGTAAATACATACTTAGTCAGAATATTGCAGAGATAAGAATATGTCACATTGAGAGGAATTTCTTTGTTAGTATTCCAATCTCTGCTGACCTGTTTGATGGGAGACAGCACATTTAATCTTTGGCATTCATGAAGCAGAAATCACACCTCAAGGTCATAGCAGCAGGCCCAATTATCCACTATCACCGAAGTGTACACAGTTTCAAATGTAAGTCTATAAAGCTGGTTTGCTATGGTAGTCCTGAGAGGCTGCTAGGATTCTCACACTACATTTGTGATTGTTCTTGCACATATTAATCTCATAATTGCAACATTTGTGTATTGTATAGTTTCTATAATTGTATCTAACTCAGTTCTAACTTGTCTCTGATTAAAAGTCAGCATTCACTGTCCTCATTAGTTAATTTATGCACTACTTTCAGTGAGAGGGATTAAAATTGGAGCTTGACAATGTCACTTGAGAATAGTGAAAACTGCAAATGTGAAGAGTCTACTGTATGCACCCCATTGTCAATAGAGAAGGAGGAAAGGGAGGCCCAGGGTATAGGAGAAAAAGGGAAGAGGCATTTTAAAGTTTATCGTTATATGAGGCCTGATAGTTTATTAACTTCAAAATTAGAAAAATCACTATGTGGGTTTTTTTGGGAGCTAAAAGGAAGATGAATGTTCCCTTTAATAGTGTGAATTGCTTTGGATAAAATGATTTCATTTCCATTTCATTCTTTGAATTATTTCCTAGTTGTTTACATTGACAAAATGATGCCCTTCAAATTCTTCCATTATATTTCATTTGATGCTGACTATCCCTTTGTGAGGTAGGCAGGGGAGACAGTGTCTCCTTCTTCCATATGTGGGCAGGTTCAGAGACTTAAGTCAACTATGTATTGGCTAGGAGGATGCCAGTTAAGCTGCTGTTAGATATTCCAAACAAAACACAATGGCTGAAATAACACAGAAACGGGTGTCTCACAATCCAGAGGTGAGTGGGACAGCAGTACAGATTGGCAGGTGGTTAACATGCTAAACATGGTTTCCACATGTGTTTTAGCCAGTGAAAAGGGAAAAAAGAGAGTCCAGGTCAAATATCTCCAAGGAAGTGTTCTAAGAATGGCACTAATAATTTCTGCACATATACCATTGGTTGGAGTTTGGTCACTTGGCAACTCCTGACTGGAAGGAAGGCAGGAAATGTAGCCTCTAAACACTGGCTGCCATATGCCTACCTAAAACTTGGAACCACTGGAGAAAATTACAAGGCGAAAATCTCTACTACAAAAAGTACTCTGATTCCTAGTCTGGGAGCCTTTTCACTCATTCATTGTAAGATACACCGAAACATGCAAATGGATATAAAATGCAGAAACGCGAGGGGGCGGAGCAAGATGGCCAAATAGGAACAGCTCCAGTCTCCAACTCCCCACGCGAGCGACACAGAAGACCAGTGATTTCTGCATTTTCAACTGAGGTACTGGGGTCATCTCACTAGGGAGTGCCGGACAATCGGTGCTGGTCAGCTGCTGCAGCCTGACCAGCGAGAGCTGAAGCAGGGTGAGGCATCGCCTCACCTGGAAAGCGCAAGGGGGAAGGGAATCCCTTTTCCTAGCCAGGGGAACTGAGACACACAACACCTGGAAAATTGGGTAACTCCCACCCCAATACTGCGCTTTAAGCCAACTGGCACACCAGGAGAATATATCCCACACCTGGCCGGGAGGGTCCCACGCCCACGGAGCCTCTCTCATTGCTAACACAGCAGTCTGCGGTGATCTATCCGCAAGGCAGCAGTGAGGCTGGGGGAGTGGCGCCCGCCATTGCTGAGGCTTAAGTAGGTAAACAAAGCCACTGGGAAGCTCGAACTGGGTGGAGCTCACAGCAGCTCAAGGAAACGTGCCTGTCTCTGTAGACTCCACCTCTGGGGACAGGGCACAACAGGGGAAGAAGCAGAGGCCTGTGCAGACGCGAACGACTCTGTCTGACAGCTTTGAAGAGAGCAGTGGATCTCCCAACATGGAGGTTGAGATCTAAGAACAGACAGACTGCCTGCTCAAGTGGGTCCCTCACCCCTGAGTAGCCTAACTGGGAGACATCCCCCACTAGGGGCAGTCTGACACCCCACACCTCACAGGGTGGAGTACACCCCTGAGAGGAAGCTTCCAAAGTAAGAATCAGACAGGTACACTCGCTGTGCAGCAATATTCTATCTTCTGCAACCTCCGCTGCTGATACCCAGGCAAACAGGGTCTGGAGTGAACCTCAAGCAATCTCCAACAGACCTATAGCTGAGGGTCCTGACTGTCAGAAGGAAAACTATCAAACAGGAAGGAGACCTATACCAAAACCCCATCAGTACATCAACATCATCAAAGACCAGAGACAGATAAAACCACAAAGATGGGGAAAAAGCAGGGCAGAAAAGCTGGAAATTCAAAAAATAAGAGCGCATCTCCCCCTGCAAGGGAGCGCAGCCCATCGCCAGCAATGGATCAAAGCTGCTCAGAGAATGACTTTGACGAGATGAGAGAAGAAGGCTTCATTCCATCAAACTTCTCAGAGCTAAAGGAGGAGTTACGTACCCAGCGCAAAGAAACTAAAAATCTTGAAAAAAGAGTGGAAGAATTGACAGCTAGACTAATTAATGCAGAGAAGGTCATAAATGAAATGACAGAGATGAAAACCATGACACGAGAAATACGTGACAAATGCACAAGCTTCAGTAACCAACTCGTTCAACTGGAAGAAAGAGTATCAGCAATTGAGGATCAAATGAATAAAATGAAGCGAGAAGAGAAACCAAAAGAAAAAAGAAGAAAAAGAAATGAACAAAGCCTGCAAGAAGTATGGGATTATGTAAAAAGACCAAATCTACGTCTGATTGGGGTGCCTGAAAGTGAGGGGGAAAATGGAACCAACTTGGAAAACACTCTTCAGGATATCATCCAGGAGAACTTCCCCAACCTAGTAGGGCAGGCCAACATTCAAATTCAGGAAATACAGAGAATGCCACAAAGATACTCCTCGAGAAGAGCAACTCCAAGACACATAATTGCCAGATTCACCAAAGATGAAATGAAGGAAAAAATCTTAAGGGCAGCCAGAGAGAAAGGTCGGGTTACCCACAAAGGGAAGCCCATCAGACTAACAGCAGATCTCTCGGCAGAAACTCTACAAGCCAGAAGAGAGTGGGGGCCAATATTCAACGTTCTTAAAGAAAAGAATTTTAAGCCCAGAATTTCATATCCAGCCAAACTAAGTTTCATAAGTGAAGGAGAAATAAAATCCTTTACAGATAAGCAAATGCTTAGAGATTTTGTCACCACCAGGCCTGCCTTACAAGAGACCCTGAAGGAAGCCCTAAACATGGAAAGGAACAACCGGTACCAGCCATCGCAAAAACATGCCAAAATGTAAAGACCATCGAGGCTAGGAAGAAACTGCATCAACTAACGAGCAAAATAACCAGTTAATATAATGGCAGGAGCAAGTTCACACATAACAATATTAACCTTAAATGTTAATGGACTAAATGCTCCAATTAAAAGACACAGACTGGCAAACTGGATAAAGAGTCAAGACCCATCAGTCTGCTGTATTCAGGAGACCCATCTCACATGCAGAGACATACATAGGCTCAAAATAAAGGGATGGAGGAAGATCTACCAAGCAAATGGAGAACAAAAAAAAGCAGGGGTTGCAATGCTAGTCTCTGATAAAACAGACTTTAAACCATCAAAGATCAAAAGAGACAAAGAAGGCCATTACATAATGGTAAAGGGATCAATTCAACAGGAAGAGCTAACTATCCTAAATATATATGCACCCAATACAGGAGCACCCAGATTCATAAAGCAAGTCCTTAGAGACTTACAAAGGGACTTAGACTCCCATGCAATAATAATGGGAGACTTCAACACTCCACTGTCAACATTAGACAGATCAACGAGACAGAAAGTTAACAAGGATATCCAGGAATTGAACTCATCTCTGCACCAAGCAGAACTAATAGACATCTGTAGAACTCTCCACCCCAAATCAACAGAATATACATTCTTCTCAGCACCACGTCGCACTTATTCCAAAATTGACCACATAATTGGAAGTAAAGCACTCCTCAGCAAATGTAAAAGAACAGAAATTATAACAAACTGTCTCTCAGACCACAGTGCAATCAAACTAGAACTCAGGACTAAGAAACTCAATCAAAACCACGCAACTACATGGAAACTGAACAACCTGCTCCTGAATGACTACTGGGTACATAACGAAATGAAGGCAGAAATAAAGATGTTCTTTGAAACCAATGAGAACAAAGATACAACATACCAGAATCTCTGGGACACATTTAAAGCAGTGTGTAGAGGGAAATTTATACCACTAAATGCCCACAAGAGAAAGCAGGAAAGATCTAAAATTGACACTCTAACATCACAATTAAAAGAACTAGAGAGGCAAGAGCAAACACATTCAAAAGCTAGCAGAAGGCAAGAAATAACTAAGATCAGAGCAGAACTGAAGGAGATAGAGACACAAAAAACCCTCCAAAAAATCAATGAATCCAGGCGTTGGTTTTTTGAAAAGGTCAACTAAATTGACAGACCGCTAGCAAGGCTAATAAAGAAGAAAAGAGAGAGGAATCAAATAGATGCAATAAAAAATGATAAAGGGGATATCACCACCGACCCCACAGAAATACAAACTACCATCAGAGAATACTATAAACACCTCTACGCAAATCAACTAGAAAATCTAGAAGAAATGGATCATTTCCTGGACACTTACACTCTTCCAAGACTAAAGCAGGAAGAAGTTGAATCCCTGAATAGACCAATAGTAGGCTCTGAAATTGAGGCAACAATTAATAGCCTACCCACCAAAAAAAGTCCAGGACCAGATGGATTCACAGCTGAATTCTACCAGAGGTACAAGGAGGAGCTGGTACCATTCCTTCTGAAACTATTCCAATCAATTGAAAAAGAGGGAATCCTCCCTAACTCATTTTATGAGGCCAACATCATCCTGATACCAAAGCCTGGCAGAGACACAACAAAAAAAGAGAATTTTAGACTAATATCCCTGATGAACATCGACGCAAAAATTCTCAATAAAATACTGGCAAACCGGATTCAGCAGCACATCAAAAAGCTTATCCACCATGATCAAGTGGGCTTCATCCCTGGGATGCAAGGCTCGTTCAATATATGCATATCAATAAACGTAATCCAGCATATAAACAGAACCAAAGACAAGAACCACATGATTATCTCAATAGATGCAGAAAAGGCTTTTGACAAAATTCAACAGCCCTTCATGCTAAAAACGCTCAATCAATTCGGTATTGATGGAACGTACCTCAAAATAATAAGAGCTATTTATGACAAACCCACAGCCAATATCATACTGAATGGGCAAAAACTGGAAAAATTCCCTTTGAAAACTGGCACAAGACAGGGATGCCCTCTCTCACCGCTCCTATTCAACATAGTGTTGGAAGTTCTGGCTAGGGCAATCAGGCAAGAGAAAGAAATCAAGGGTATCCAGTTAGGAAAAGAAGAAGTCAAATTGTCCCTGTTTGCAGATGACATGATTGTATATTTAGAAAACCCCATTGTCTCAGCCCAAAATCTCCTTAAGCTGATAAGCAACTTCAGCAAAGTCTCAGGATACAAAATTAATATGCAAAAATCACAAGCATTCTTATACACCAGTAACAGACAAGCAGAGAGCCAAATCAGGAATGAACTTCCATTCACAATTGCTTCAAAGAGAATCAAATACCTAGGAATCCAACTTACAAGGGATGTAAAGGACCTCTTCAAGGAGAACTACAAACCACTGCTCAGTGAAATCAAAGAGGACACAAACAAATGGAAGAACATACCATGCTCATGGATAGGAAGAATCAATATCGTGAAAATGGCCATACTGCCCAAGGTTATTTATAGATTCAATGCCATCCCCATCAAGCTACCAATGAGTTTCTTCACAGAATTGGAAAAAACTGCTTTAAAGTTCATATGGAACCAAAAAAGAGCCCGCATTGCCAAGACAATCCTAAGTCAAAAGGACAAAGCTGGAGGCATCACGCTACCTGACTTCAAACTATACTACAAGGCTACAGTAACCAAAACAGCATGGTACTGGTACCAAAACAGAGATATAGACCAGTGGAACAGAACAGAGTCCTCGGAAATAATACCACACATCTACAGCCATGTGATCTTTGACAAACCTGAGAGAAACAAGAAATGGGGAAAGGATTCCCTATTTAATAAATGGTGCTGGGAAAATTGGCTAGCCATAAGTAGAAAGCTGAAACTGGATCCTTTCCTTACTCCTTATACGAAGATTAATTCAAGATGGATTAGAGACTTAAATGTTAGACCTAATACCATAAAAACCCTAGAAGAAAATCTAGGTAGTACCATTCAGGACATAGGCATGGGCAAGGACTTCATGTCTAAAACACCAAAAGCAACGGCAGCAAAAGCCAAAATTGACAAATGGGATCTAATTAAACTAAAGAGCTTCTGCACAGCAAAAGAAACTACCATCAGAGTGAACAGGCAACCTACAGAATGGGAGAAAATTTTTGCAACCTACTCATCTGACAAAGGGCTAATATCCAGAATCTACAAAGAACTCAAACAAATATACAAGAAAAAAACAAATAACCCCATCAAAAAGTGGGCAAAGGATGTGAACAGACATTTCTCAAAAGAAGACATTCATACAGCCAACAGACACATGAAGAAATGCTCATCATCACTCGCCATCAGAGAAATGCAAATCAAAACCACAATGAGATACCATCTCACACCAGTTAGAATGGCAATCATTAAGAAGTCAGGAAACAACAGGTGTTGGAGAGGATGTGGAGAAATAGGAACACTTTTACACTGTTGGTGGGATTGTAAACTAGTTCAACCATTATGGAAAACAGTATGGCAATTCCTCAAGGATCTAGAACTAGATGTACCATATGACCCAGCCATCCCACTACTGGGTATATACCCAAAGGATTATAAATTATTCTACTACAAAGACACATGCACACGTATGTTTATTGCGGCACTATTCACAATAGCAAAGACTTGGAATCAACCCAAATGTCCATCTGTGACAGACTGGATTAAGAAAATGTGGCACATATACACCATGGAATACTATGCAGCCGTAAAAAAGGATGAATTTGCGTCCTTTGTAGGGACATGGATGCAGCTGGAAACCATCATTCTTAGCAAACTATCACAAGAAGAGAAAACCAAACACCGCATGTTCTCACTCATAGGTGGGAACTGAACAATGAGGAAACTTGGACTCGGGAAGGGGAACATCACACACTGGGGCCTATCATGGGGAGGGGGGAGGGGGGAGGAATTGCATTGGGGAGTTATACATGATATAAATGATGACTTGATGGGTGCTGATGAGTTGAGGGGTTCAGCACACCAACATGGCACAAGTATACATATGTAACAAACCTGCACGTTATGCACATGTACCCTAGAACTTAAAGTATAATAAAAAAAAAAATGCAGAAACGCTTTCTGTTGTCATAATTAATCGCTTCTATTTGCATAGTACTTTCAATTTTTTAAGGCATTTACCTTTGGCCTTCTGAATATTTTCCTACAATTAACCTCATTTAATGGAGGAGAAAACTGAGGTGTGTTGATGTCAAAAGACTTATTTAATATTAGCATCTGATGATTGGCAAAGGAGACATTAGTCTCTCATCTCCTGACCTCCATGTGTGTATCATTTCACTAGACCTGCTGTCTGTACTAAGAGAAAAACAATTTATGCATCGGAGGAAACCCCAGATAAAGAATACAGCCATTTGATGTCCTTGCTATGTGTTTTGTCTTCTTTTATTAGATATTCTTGTTTCATGATTTTCTAAGAACCTCTGAGTCTTTGCTGCAAAAATAAGTATTATGGTAATCTACGTGCATGTAGCAACACATTCCAAAGGAATTTCTAAAATATATCTAAATACAATAAATTGCCCTTTTATATTTGCTTTGTATATTGAAATAGGGATATATTATTTGTATGCTATGTATTTATAGACATTACATATTTCTTAATGTATTAAGTAGCAGTTTAATTCAGCCAATGTTTAATTCATTCATCATCTAAGACTTCTCTTCTCCTTTTCCTTTATAAACAACATTGATGCAAAAATTCTCAATAAAATACTGGCAAACCGGATTCAGCAGCACATCAAAAAGCTTATCCACCATGATCAAGTGGGCTTCATCCCTGGGATGCAAGGCTGGTTCAACATTTGCAAATCAATAAACGTAATCCAGCATATAAACAGAACCAAAGACAAGAACCACATGATTGTCTCAATAGATGCAGAAAAGGCTTTTGACAAAATTCAACAGCCCTTCATGCTAAAAACGCTCAATAAATTCGGTATTGATGGAACGTATCTCAAAATAATAAGAGCCATTTATGACAAACCCACAGCTAATATCATACTGAATGGGCAAAAACTGGAAAAATTCCCTTTGAAAACTGGCACAAGACAGGGATGCCCTCTCTCACCACTCCTATTCAACATAGTGTTGGAAGTTCTGGCTAGGGCAATCAGGCAAGAGAAAGAAATCAAGGGTATCCAGTTAGGAAAAGAAGAAGTCAAATTGTCCCTGTTTGCAGATGACATGATTGTATATTTAGAAAACCCCATCGTCTCAGCCCAAAATCTCCTTAAGCTGATAAGCAACTTCAGCAAAGTCTCAGGATACAAAATTAATGTGCAAAAATCACAAGCATTCTTATACACCAGTAACAGACAAGCAGAGAGCCAAATCAGGAATGAACTTCCATTCACAATTGCTTCAAAGAGAATCAAATACCTAGGAATCCAGCTTACAAGGGATGTAAAGGACCTCTTCAAGGAGAACTACAAACCACTGCTCAGTGAAATCAAAGAGGACACAAACAAATGGAAGAACATACCATGCTCATGGATAGGAAGAATCAATATCGTGAAAATGGCCATACTGCCCAAGGTTATTTATAGATTCAATGCCATCCCCATCAAGCTACCAATGAGTTTCTTCACAGAATTGGAAAAAACTGCTTTAAAGTTCATATGGAACCAAAAAAGAGCCCGCATTGCCAAGACAATCCTAAGTCAAAAGGACAAAGCTGGAGGCGTCACGCTACCTGACTTCAAACTATACTACAGGGCTACAGTAACCAAAACAGCATGGTACTGGTACCAAAACAGAGCTATAGACCAATGGAACAGAACAGAGTCCTCAGAAATAATACCACACATCTACAGCCATGTGATCTTTGACAAACCTGAGAGAAACAAGAAATGGGGAAAGGATTCCCTATTTAATAAATGGTGCTGGGAAAATTGGCTAGCCATAAGTAGAAAGCTGAAACTGGATCCTTTCCTTAACCCTTATACGAAGATTAATTCAAGATGGATTAGAGACTTAAATGTTAGACCTAATACCATAAAAACCCTAGAAGAAAACCTAGGTAGTACCATTCAGGACATAGGCATGGGCAAGGACTTCATGTCTAAAACACCAAAAGCAACGGCAGCAAAAGCAAAAATTGACAAATGGGATCTAATTAAACTAAAGAGCTTTTGCACAGCAAAAGAAACTACCATCAGAGTGAATAGGCAACCTACAGAATGGGAGAAAATTTTTGCAACCTACTCATCTGACAAAGGGCTAATATCCAGAATCTACAAAGAACTCAAACAAATATACGAGAAAAAAACAACCCCATCAAAAAGTGGGGAAAGGATATGAACAGACATTTCTCAAAAGAAGATATTCATACAGCCAACAGACACATGAAAAAATGCTCATCGTCACTCGCCATCAGAGAAATGCAAATCAAAACCACAATGAGATACCATCTCACACCAGTTAGAATGGCAATCATTAAGAAGTCAGGAAACAACAGGTGTTGGAGAGGATGTGGAGAAATAGGAACACTTTTACACTGTTGGTGGGATTGTAAACTAGTTCAACCATTATGGAAAACAGTATGGCAATTCCTCAAGGATCTAGAACTAGATGTACCATATGACCCAGCCATCCCACTACTGGGTATATACCCAAAGGATTATAAATTATTCTACTACAAAGACACATGCACACGTATGTTTATTGCGGCACTATTCACAATAGCAAAGACTTGGAATCAACCCAAATGTCCATCTGTGACAGACTGGATTAAGAAAATGTGGCACATATACACCATGGAATACTATGCAGCCATAAAAAAGGATGAGTTTGCGTCCTTTGTAGGGACATGGATGCAGCTGGAAACCATCATTCTTAGCAAACTATCACAAGAAGAGAAAACCAAACACCGCATGTTCTCACTCATAGGTGGGAACTGAACAATGAGATCACTTGGACTCGGGAAGGGGAACATCACGCACTGGGGCCTATCATGGGGAGGGGGGAGGGGGGAGGAGAGAGGGATTGCCTTGGGGAGTTATACATGATATAAATGATGAATTGATGGGTGCTGACGAGTTGATGGGTGCAGCACACCAACATGGCATAAGTATACATATGTAACAAACCTGCACGTTATGCACATGTACCCTAGAACTTAAAGTATAATAAAAAAAAAAAAAAAAAAAAAATCTAATAAACTATGAACATTGTGGGTAAACAAAACAACACTTTTTGAAATAAAATTAAATGAAAATAAAAAAAAAAAAAAAAAAAAAAAAAAAAAAACAATAGTTTGAGATGTTGTCTGCTGTATTAATAATATCTTTACTTAGAAATATCAGAAATTTAATAGCGGTACAAATCCAGTGTTATTGGTATTCAAATACACAGCTCTTAGGAAATGAGATCAATAAACAAAGAAATACATTCTTTTCTAGTATTTTTAGACAGCTAGCCTAAAAATAAATGTGATAGAAAATATTCTGATTCTTTATCGCCATGAACAAATGAGAAGTATATCAGTATTTGATGCTACTGTCACATTCTAGAGCTTCTTAAGCTTTTTTTGTAATGTATTCCCTCTGATATTTTATGAAAATCTCATATTAGACTCTGATATTTGTGTTTTCTGTTGCTTAAAGGTGTTATATTACTTTAACTCAATCACTTCATCTAACCATGAGTGGGGCTCCTGCTGGCCCAGCGGGTACCGGGAAAACAGAGACCACCAAAGACCTAGGACGTGCCCTTGGCATGATGGTTTATGTATTCAACTGTTCAGAGCAAATGGACTACAAAGTAAGTTAGCAATAAAATAATGTATAAAACAGTATTCTATAACGTTATTCCTGATTGGGAATTATTCAGCATAACAGCGTAAAAACCCCTTCTGTTAAATTCTGAGTGCCTCACTTTATCATTTAGTCCATAGGAAATATCTATAAGGGATTGGTGCAGACAGGAGCTTGGGGCTGCTTTGATGAGTTCAACCGAATCTCTGTGGAAGTTCTGTCAGTGGTGGCAGTGCAGGTGAAAATGATTCATGATGCCATCAGAAACAGGAAAAAGAGGTGAGTGCCATGTGGGTTGTCTCTTGTTACAAATAGAAAAGCATGGAGTAATGAAGGTAACCTCCCCTTCACTGTCTATTGCTACCTCTCCCTGTCTCATGAAATAGATAAAGGAAGAGTCTGGTCGATTTGGGGGAATTATTTTGAATGGTCTCCCATTTTTATTGGTGGTTTCTAAGTGTTGAGTACAACCCATGTGTATTACATTACTTTAATCACTTAAAAAACAAACAACTTCTAGGATTGCCCAAACACAGTGACTCACGCTTGTAATCCCAGCACTTTGGGAGTTTGAGGTGAGAGGCTTGTTTGAGCCCAGAAGTTCAACACCAGTCTAGGCAATATAGCGAGACCTGGTGTCTACAAAATAAATAAATTTTAAAACTTAGCCAGACATGGTAGCATGTGCCTGTAGTCCCAGTTATTTCTGAGGCTGAGGCAAGAGGAGTGCTTGAGCCCAGGAGGTCAAGGCTGCAGTGAGCTGTGTTTGTGCCACCGAGCTCCAGGCTGGGAGACGGAGCAAGACCCTTTCTCCAAAAATCCAAAAGACTTCTAAGATGCTCATTCCATTGATCAATTCTCAGTCCTCATCTTTCTTGACCTCTGGCAGCATCTGATGCAGTTGGTCATTCTCCACTGCGTGATATACTTTCTTCATGTGGGTTGAGGACCACACCTCTCCTACATCGCTCTCCCCTCACAGCTGCTTCATTGCTGGTTTCTTCTCATCTATAAAATGGGGGAAATAAGAGTACCTGCATTATAGACTGCTGTGATGATTAAATGCAAAGCACCTGGACAAATGCCTACCACATAGTAAGCACCACATCTGTGTTTGCTATTGTGTTTTATTGTTGTTATTTCCTGGCCAATTCATGTTAGACATCACAGGCCCTTCTTTGGATTTATTTTCTTTATATTTTCTCCCCTTGTTGATTTCAACTAGTCACAGGGCTTTAAAAAACTCTGTCAATGCTGCTGAGTACAGATGCCCAGGCTTCCTTTCTCCTCATCTCTGGACTGACCTAAACAACTGCCTGGAGCATCACAAGACTCTACTGGAGGTCTCCCAGGCTTCTCATATTTAATATATTGAAAATCAAAATCTTAGTCCTTCCACCAACTCCTCCTTTGCTAGTTGTCTCATCCCAATAGATTGTACCTTCATGTTCTTCCAGTAACTTGGGCCAAGACCTTTCAAATTATATTTGAAATCTAAACACTTCTAAACACGATACCACACCCCAAAAAGCAAAACACAACTGGCACTTACCTTTGATGGCTTAATTTGAGAAATAAATTAATATAGTATGCAGCACAGTTCTGGTTCTCTTTGTAACATTTTTATCAACAGGGCAATCTTATTTATCTGACCTACCTGTGCCCCCTTAGTTTTTAGAATATTTTTCTCAGCTAGCTATCTTGTCCATAGGAACATTTTCAATCTCCCAAGGATTATCTAGCTTCTTGGACTGTGTACCTGTTGTAGAAGTTTCCAGGTTATCAGTAGATACATTTGGATATTTCTGCCTTCTAGAAAATATCTCACTCAGCCCTTCTGCCACATGGACCTTGCGCCCCAGTTTTATGTGTTCGGGTGTCTGTTTCCTGACCTGCCCCATCTCTACGGCCGTGATAGAGAAGCTCAGTTCTTTCTTCTTAGATCTCCAGCTATATTTTATCTAGCTTTTAGTCAAAATATTTTTATTTGCTGTAACCCAGATGTCATTTGAGGCCATCCTTTCTTATGGAGATTTATGTAACTGATCCATGTACTGATTTCTGAAAATTGCCAATAATACTCCTTGGTAGTCTCCTCTTGTCTGAATGTCTGTGGGTCTTCTCTCTTCATCTTATTTTAGTCCATATGCAGACAGCTCTGCTCCTTCTTATTTCATGAGCTTATTAAATTCTCTTTACACATGAAGATTTAAGAGATGGGACCATGCCTCGTTTACAAAGCCTTCTAGTGCCTTGCCAACTCTACCCTCTGGAGGTCCACACCTTTGACCGTGGCTGTCTCTCCTGTGTACAGTGGGAGAGGAGGCAGTTATCTTGTGGCAAGAGCCACCTCTCTGTGTGTGAGCAGCCCTGTCAGCCTGTCTACCTTCCCTAGCCTGACATTCTGGGAAATGAAGTTTTCTCCATTTTAATCTTGACTATACAAAATCCACCTGCTCCTAATTACCTAGTATCTAAGACACTCTTAGTCCTAAAAACTGTGGTTTCTGTCTTCTCTCTTTCATAATGCAGACCCAGCTCCTTAACTGCTTCAGCCCTCCCCTCTCAGCAATGCAAGAGATCAGCCTTATATTTTGTCTCATTTACCCTCATTGGAAAGTTTCCTTCTACCTATCTCTCAATATGGCTCCCATAGCACATTACCATTCATTGCCCTGGCCAGCAACAACCCACTTGGGTCCTCGCAAATCTTTGTGAAAACCTTTCACTATTTCTCCAATGCAAATCTTTCACTGTTTCTCCAATGCCTTTAAGTGACAGTAATAACATTAGTCATAGCTAACATCTCTTGAGTATTTTTCATGTTCTAGGCATTGTACTTTTACCCATTTATATTTATAATCCCTTTAAATCCTTGCATAATCCAATAAGGTGGGTAATATGATTATTATTTTTAGTAGATGAGGGAATTGGAACATAGGATAATCAACTTGCCTAAAGTGATATGGCTGGTATCTGAATACTCACAGTCTGGCTCCAGAGCTATTGTACCTCTTAGTGATATTTAATGGATTTTTCTTGAGTCAGTGGAAGGTATGGAGGGAAAGAGGAAGAGAGAAGTTGAAGAAATAGACAAAATTTAAGACTGAACAGGATGTCCCTTTCTCCTCTTACTTTGGGCATTCTCTCTCTATGCAGCATCCCATTCAAGGAATTGCAGCCGTGTTGATGTTAAAAATGACATCACCTTCCATTACATGTTAAAATAGTCAAGTCTTTATTTTTATATTCTAGGATTCTAAGGCTAAAATAAAAAAAGAATACTTCCCATTTTTATAATTCCTCTGGGAAAAGGGAGGGTATTTTTAATAAATATGCTTCAAAACATATTCAAAATATGTATGCTTATGAATTTTAAAGAAAATTACACAGAATAAACAGCTTCCTAATAATTTGCATTTTGCAGTGGTTTGCATTTGTCAATGTGCATTCATATTCAATGAACACATTTAATTTCATCAACATTCTTTTTATGGTAGATTTGTATTTCTTGGGGAAGCTATCACACTGAAGCCATCAGTTGGAATATTTATTACTATGAACCCGGGTTATGCTGGTCGAACCGAATTACCGGAAAATCTCAAAGCTCTTTTCAGGCAAGTGTTATGCTTTGTGGCTTAGCATCTGGTGCACTCATGCCACCTAATGTTGTTGGTTTGCACTGTTAAGTGATTTGCTTTCACTTGAAAATTCCTAAGGAAAACCCTGTATTATTTCTTTGGGCTCCTTTTACAGATAGAACTTTCACCATGATAAATTAACCCTTTTGAATTATAAAACCAGGACTCAAAATCAGTATTTAAAAGTTACGTGGTATATTTGCATATTTGCTGTTAGCTATTTTGTAATGTGTATTTTTATTATAAACATAATTTTCATAAATTATGAACTATTTGGAAAATATAGAAAAGAATAAAGAAAAAATTACATCACCATCCAGAAATAACGATTGGTATGTTTTCTAGCCTCTTTTATAATTTATATTTTGTGGAATTAAGATATTACAGTAGGCACGATTTTTCTTTAGTTCTCTTCATTTAATATTTTGACATACATATTTTATCATATTATTAAAAAACCTTTAGAAATGCCTCGTTCATAAATGTCTTAACCATTCACTATTGTCTGTCACGTAGGGTTTCTCTTCCTTTTTTTTATTATAATGAAGTAGCAGACTGTAAACTTCTATTCACTTGAAAAATTACTCTTATTTCAGAATAGATTTCTAAATGTAGAATTACTTAAGTGAATGATTAAAATCCCTGTTGATGACCTGCTTTTCAAAAGTACTCTGCCAATGTATGCGCTTAGCAGGAGTCTATAAGAGAACACGTGTTACTACATCTAGTATCAGTTATGATTCATTTATAATTTAAGTCAACTTCATTCAGGTATCATTTTTTTGGTTCAGTTTTCCAGAAAACTTTGTATTACAATTTTACAGAATTGAAATATGGTTTATGTTTTGTTAGAGAATGAGAGATCAGGTTTAGAGATAAAATTATAAGGTTTATCACCATACCAAGTGATAGTAAAAACATTCAGGTGTAATTTAATACAATCAAGTGTACAGTTGGTGAAAGCATAACCACAATCAAAGTACAGAATATTTTCACACCCCCAGGAATTCTCTTCTGCCTCTTTGAAGTGAGCCTGCCATACCAATGATGTACTTTCTGTGATTATAGATTAAATTTGTCATTCCTAGAGTTCATGTAAATGAAACCAGACAATATGTACTTATTTGCATCTGGCTTCTTTGAGCATTGTGATTTTGAGATTTATCCAAGTTGTTGAGCATATCAGTAGTTTGCCTCTCTTTCTCACTGATTAGTATTCTATATACAGACCTACTGCAATTTGTTGATCCATTCACTAGTTGATGGACACTTGGGCTGTTTCCAGTTTGGGGCTATTATGAATAAAGCGGCTATGAACATTCATGTGCAATCTTTATATGAACATATATTTTTATTTGGGACAGATATCTATGGCTGGAATTGCTAGTCTACATGGAAAATGTATGTTTTACTTATAAGAATCTGCCAGTCTGGTTTCCAAAGTGATTTTACAAGTTTACATCCTCACCATCGATGTATGAGAATTTCTTGTCAAAAATTGATATTGTCAGCCTTTTTTATTTTTAGCCAATCTAATAGGTAGGTAGTAGTGTGTCATCATTAGTTTGCATTTCCATGATGGCTAATGATGTTGAGCCTCTTTTACCTACTTGTCTATTGCTATACCATCTTTTGTGAAATGCTATATTCTGCATACAGTTCCTTTGTTAGATACATATATTGCAAATATTTTTTCTCTCAATTTGTGGCTTGCCTTTTCATTTTCTTGTGCCCATCAAAGATAGAAGTTTTAAATGTGATGAAATACAATTTATCAATTTGTTTTTTTTTTAATATCCTATTCGAGAAAATGTGCTTAGTCCAAGCTTGCAAAAATTTTTAACTATGGTTTATTTTATAAGCTTTGTTATTTTACAGTTTTCATATGGGTTTTCTCCTTTATTCAATGTGCTGAACTATATTGATTGATTTTCAAAGGCTAAACAGTCCTTCAGTGTTGCATTCCAGAGATAAGCTCTACTTGGTCAGGAGGTATTTTTAATAGGTACTGCTGGATTCAATATGACACTCTTTTGTTAAGAAATTTTTTAAAATCTATGCCATGAGGGATATTGTTCTACAGTGTCCTTGTAAAATTTTTGTCTGGCTTTGACATCAGAGTAGTGCTGACATCATGAAATAAGTTGGCAAGTGTTTTCTTCTCCATCTTCTTAAGAGTTTGTGTAGAATTGCTATTATTCACTCCTGAAGTATTTGATTGAATTAATCAGGCCATTTGGGTCTAGAGATTTTTATTGGAATCTTTTTAATAATGAATTTAATTTCTTTAATAGATATAGGGTTTTTCTGATTTTTAATTTTTTCTTCATTTGATTTTGGTAATTTAAATCTTTTAAGGAACTTATTGGTGTTATCTAGTTGAATCTATTGGCACACATTCGTTCATTGTATTAGTCCGTTCTTACATTGCTGTAAGTAACTACCTGCGAATGGGTAATTTATGAAGAAAAGAAGTTTAATTGACTCAAAGTTCCAGAGGCTGTACAGGAAGCATGGCTAGGAGGCCTCAAGAAACTTACACTGATGGCAGACGGCTAAGGGGAAGCAAGCATGTCTTGGAGCAGGAGAGAAAGAGAACATGCATGAGGTGGGGAAGTGCCATGCACTTTCAGCCCACATATCTCATGAGAACTTACTCACCATCATGAAAACCACCATCCATGAAGCATGAGGAAAATCTGCTCCCATGATCCAATCACCTTCCACCCTCCCCCAACATTGAACTGCAATTTAACATGAGATTTGGGTAGGGACACAGAACCAAACCGTATCATTTTAATATTCCCTGATTATTTTTTAATTTTTACTTTTATTATACTTTAAGTTCTGGGACACATGTGCAGGTTTGTTACATAGGTATACATGTGCAATGGTGGTTTGCTGCACCCTTCAACCCATCATCTAGGTTTTAAGCCTCCCATGCATTAGGTATTTGTCCTAATGATCTCCCTTCTCTTGCCCCCCACCCCCTGACAGGCCCCTGTGTGTGATGTTCCCCTCCCTGTGTCCATGTGTTCTCGCTGTTCAACTCCCACTTATGGGTGAGAACTTGTGGTGTTTGGTTTTCTCTTCTTGTGTTAGTTTGCTGAGAATGATGGTTTCTGGCTTCATCCATGTCCCTGTAAAAGACATGAACTCATTCCTTTTTATGGCTTCTTAGTATTCCATGGTGTATATGTGCCACATTTTCTTTATCCAGTTTATCACTGATGAACATTTGGGTTGGTTCCAAGTCTTTGCTATTGTAAATAGTACTGCAATAAACATACACATGCATGTGTCTTTATAGTAGAATGATTTATAATCCCTTGGGTATATGCCCAGTAATGGGATTGCTGGGTCAAATGGTATTTCTGGTTCTAGATCCTTGAGGAATTGCCACATTGTCTTCCGCAATGGTTGAACTATTTTACACTCCCACCAACAGTTTAAAAGCATTTCTATTTCTCCACATTCTGGCCAGCTTCTGTTGTTTCCCAATTTTTTAATGATTGTCACTTTAACTGGCGTGAGATGGTATCTCATTGTGGTTTTGATTTCCATTTGATGACCAGTGAAGATGAACTTTTTTCCATAAGTTTGAACTCCCATTCACAATTGCTACAAAGAGAATAAAATACCTAGGAATCCAACTTACAAGGGATGTAAAGGACCTCTTCAAGGAGAACTACAAACCACTGCTCAAGGAAATAAGAGAGGACACAAACAAATAGAAAAACATTTCATGCTCATGGATGGGAAGAATCAGTATCTTGAAAATGGCCATACCGCTCAAAGTAATTTATAGATTCAATGCTGTTCCCATCAAACTACCATTGACTTTCTTCACATAATGAGAAAAAACTACTTCAAATTTCACATGGACCCAAAAAAGAGCTTGTATAGCCAAGACAATTCTAAGCAAAAGGAATAAAACTGGAGGCATCACGCTACCTGACTTCAAACTATATTTCAAGGCTACAGTAACCAAAACAGCATGGTACTGGTACCACAACAGATATATAGACCAATAGAACAGAACAGAGGTCTCAGAAATAATGCCACACATCTACAACCATCTGATATTTGACAAACCTGACAAAAACAAGCAATGGGGAAAGGATTCCCTATTTAACAAATGGTGCTGGTAAAACTGGCTATTCATATGCAGAAAACAAACTGAACTCCTTCCTTACACAAAAAATTAACTCAAGATGGCTTAAAGACTTAAACATAAAACCTATAACCATAAAAGCCCTAGAAAAAAACCTATGCAATACCATTCAGGACATAGGCATGGGCAAAGACTTCATGACTAAAACACCAAAGCAATTGCAACAAAAGCCAAAATTGACAAATGGCATCTAATCAAACTAAAATGCATCTGCACAGCAAAAGAAACTATCATCAGAGTGAACAGGCAACCTACAGAATGAGAGAAAATTTTTGCAATCTATCCATCTGACAAAGGTCTAATATCCAGAATCTACAAGGAACTTAAATTTTATGAGGAAAAAAATCCCGTCAAAAAGTGAATGAAGGATATGAACAGATACTTCTCAAAAGGAGACATTCATGCAGCCAGTATTCCCTTATTATCTGTAGTGATGTCTTGAATTCCATGCCTGATATATGGGTAACTTGTATCTTCTCTCCCTTCCTTTTTCCTCCGTGATGAACTAGAGGATTATCAGTTTTATTTTGGGTTTTTATTAGGGTGCTCAATATGTGTGCTCAATACTATTCAGTGTGCTTTTAAAATAATAATATTCCACTTCACATATAATCTAAGAACCTCTACAATTTTTAGTGTGATCTCTTTCCATTCTTTCAAACTTAAAGTTTGCTTGTCCATCCATCTGGATATTTAACCATATTTTATTTGTATTTTATTCTAATTTTTATAGTATTACTGTACTTATTAAATTTAATCTGATGAGAACTTATTTTGGTTGATAATATGAAATGAGTGTTTAAACAATTATTTTCCCTAATAGTTAATCAATTATTCTAACATTGTTTATTGAATGTTTTTCTTTCATCATAATAACCACTTTCTCTAGCATAATGATTTTATAATGTCTAACTTTCTTGAAAAATTCTAGATAGAGAATAACCATTCTAGAAATAAATGTAATAACTACAGAATAGCTTTGTTTGAAAACTGTGTGCCTTTCCAGTATCCTATTTGTGACCCAACTTATCTCATACTTTCTTTCATTTGGGTCTTGAAATTTGAAATTGTTTTGTGAATTTTTTAATAACTTTTGTTTAGTGGGTGATGAAAGTATTACTCATGCATGGAGGCCATATGCTTGTGTCTTTGGAGTATTCTGATTCCACCACTCACCAACCATGAGGCCTACAGCATGTGCTTGAACTTCTGGGAACATCAGACTGCATCTCTGTAAAATGAAGATAAGAGGAGTGGGCACCTCATAGTGTTGTGGGGATTAAGTGAGAGAATGCATAAAAAGATTTTAGCACCCAATATGGTATGAAGTGCTCAGTAAACATTAGTTGCCTATATTAATGTAAATATAAAATACATAGATATGCTAGCTTTTTCTCTCTCCGTTTACTCTTCATCTTCTGGTGTCACATGAAGAGTAATAAATGTGTGAAGAAATATGGGGTTAGTTTAGATAGAAGGGATGTAGAATAACCTAGATCCAAAGATACTCTAAGGTTGGATGTTTGGGATGAAAATTAGGTATGCAAGAAGTAGACTACAATTATATTTACAAAAACAGGTAGGTAGGTATTGGAATGTATACTTTAAGAAGTCTAAAATAATGAGCTTATTTATTTACTCTTCCTTCTTCTTTGCACTTGACTTCAGTTGAGTGGAATGTTTTCAAACATTGCTATGAATAGCAATTATCTTTGGAGAGGGACTTTTTGGAAGTCCCTCTCCAAAAGAAAGGGAATTTGAAGCTGTGTTTTTCTGAAAGTCCCTTTAAAAGTCTATCCAAGTTGGTCCTAGGTTGTGGTGTGCTGGCGATGGCTGGTACAAGCTCTCAGTAGCTGATGGTTAAGTTTTCATGAATGTTCTGAGTTGGTTCTTTAGTTTAATGACAACTAAATTATATCAACTTTTGATTCAATAAGTTGTATTAAAAACAAAGGTGATAAACACCCCAAACTGGTCACTTTATAAGTATTTATTTTACTGATATTTAGGCTGTTGAGGTTATTTCTGTCTGTTGTGTCTATACGGTGGTATACTTCTCAGCTCCACATTTAGTGATGCTGTGTTGGTATCTTGGAATCAGCCATGGTGGAAGGGAAATTTTATTTCCATGGAAATAAGCAAATGCTGTTTTCTAGACAGCCGGTTGTGAAAACATTAACCAGCACACCATTAACCACAGGTAAAGCCTTGGCCCTAGCTCAAAACATCATTATTACTCTTTCTGCAGTGACAACTTACACCAGAAGTTTACGGAACGTATTCATGGATTGTATTTGAACTCCTACACTGTGCTTCTGCCATTCCAGACTTTCTATCATTTTTTGTGTCCAGTAATGAGTGGACATTTTTTAAGTTGAAGTGAAGGGTGTTATTAGCTGTGATTGACAGACATAATTATGATCTGCTTAGGAATGGTTAAAATGTTGGTATGAAATAATCAGTTGATTTCAGCAATTTGTACTTATCACCTTGTCACATTTTAAAACTAAAATTCATATTTACGTTTTAGACCCTGTGCCATGGTGGCCCCAGACATTGAACTAATCTGTGAAATCATGTTAGTTGCTGAAGGTTTTGTGGATGCGCGTGCATTAGCCCGAAAGTTCATTATGTTGTACACGCTTTGCAAGGAGCTCCTCTCCAAGCAGGTGAGGGATCATTTGTTACATTTTCTTGGTTTTTACATGCAATTGAAAAAGCTTTTGAAGTATGGATTTTAGGTAATTTGTCATTCAAACTACATTACACATTAAAAATTTTTTGTACTTTAAAAAAATATTCAATAGTTTGGGGGAACAGATGTTTTTTGGTTACGTGGATAAGTTCTTTAGTGGTGGTTTTTGAGATCTTGGTGCACCCATCACCTGAGGAGTGGACACTGTACACAGTGTGTAGTCTTTTATCCCTCACCCACCTCCCACCTTTCTCCCAAGTCCCTGTAGGCCATTATATCATTCTTATGCCTTTGCATCCTCATAGCTTAGCTCCCACTTATAAGTGAGAACATATGATATTTGGCTTTCCATTCCTGAGTTACTTCACTTAGAATAATGGTCTCCACCTCCATCTAGGTTGCTGCAAATGCCATTATTTCATTCCTTTTTATGACTGAGTAATATTCCATGGTGTGTATATACCACATTTTCTTTATCCACTCATTGGCTGATGGACATTTAGGCTAGTCTGTGTTTTTGCAATTGCAAATTGTGCTGCTGTAAATAGGCATATGCAAGTGTCTTTTTCATGTAATGACTACTTTTCCTCGGGGAAGATACCCAGTAGTGGGATTGCTGGATCAAATGGAGATTCCTTTAAAAACTAGAACTACCATTTGATTTGATGTTAGAAATATTTTTATATTTTCTACAAATTTTGAAAACCTTATTTTATAATTTTTATTTTTTCTGAAGTTAAATTTGAGATATTTTAGTTCTGATACTTTATTTGTATTAATACTTTTTTAAACCAATGAGCTGTGTGATTTTCTTTAGCTTTGTCAATTTTGTAATTATAAATGGAATTTTATGTTGCCTCCCTTTCTTCGTGAAAATATTTTCGGGTAAGATAGGGCAGGAGTATTCATAAGAGTAAGATAAGGCTAATTTTCTGAAGAATATCTCAGGGAATGTTAAAATTATTCTCTTTTATTGGTAATTCTTTATTTAAAGGTAGGGTTGACTGATTTTCTGTTCTTTTAAATTTTTGCTCTACAATTTCCTTGTCTCTAAAATGGGTCAGATTTACATACTCTCTACTCTCCAATCATAAGCTTCTTGAAGATGTATTGAAGTTGCTGGTAAGCCACAGAAATTACATATATGTCAGCATCAATATTTTAAAATTTAGCTGTATGATCATTTTTGACTTTTGATCTTTTGATAACATTTCATTAATTACTGGTGACATTATTCTGTAGTCAAAATGAAAGTATCAAAATACCACAGTTGCAACCACTCAGTTACCTTACTGCCACATATTCATTTTAACTTGCTCATTGTTAGGGCAAAATATGGAATATGAGAGTGATTTATGTTGTCCTTTTAGTAACTGTGAATTTACATTGGGTGGGTGGAATCATAATTTTTAACAGTTGTCTCTGGATGGTAAGATTATGGGTATTTTTTTCCCTTATTCTTATCTTTTAATGAGCCTATTTTAATTTTATCATGGTAAAAAGTCAGAAGAAAAAATGTAATAGAGCCTAGGGAATGTGGAGTTTCAACTGTATCCATTTTCAGTAGTCATATTTAAACATTTAATGAGCGTCTGGTATATCTAAGTAATGTGCTTTTTGCTGACCATGTTGAATGAGTAAGATTCAAAACAAATGAAACACACACCCAGATTTATGACTTTGAAGAAATTAGGTAATTCAGTTTACATGACATAAAAATTGGGAGACAATGGAGAATGAAAAGATTATCAGAGTTTTCAAGGGAGAAAGGAACCAGTACTTATTGAATGGGTACTATGTGTTATGTTACAAGATTGTCAAAAGAAGTTTACAAGTTTGATTTGATTAGCCCTGTTTTACATATGAGAAAACTGAGCAAAGCAACCTGTCCCAAGTCCATATAGCTAACAAGTGGTAAGAGCAAGATTTGACTTCAATTCTTTCTAATTCTGTCTAGGACACACCTGTGGCCAATTACAAGAGGAAGGTGTTGGGAGTACAGGTAGAACAAAGAATGAAAGAGTTTGCTAACTCAGAAATGTCACAAGTGAGATGAGCAGAAAGAAATCTAGCCAGGACAGAAGAGCTGTGTTAGGAACACAATTCAGGGATACCTTTCTGTGCTATAGAAATGGATTTGGGAAAAGAATCAGTAGGCATTTTTGACCAATAGAATGATATAATGAAAATTGTGAAGATACTTTTAGTAATTTGCATTGTTTAAACGTTTAGCAGAGGCACCAAGTCCTCTGAAATCTGTGGTCCAAAATTTCTTCTGCATCCACTCCTTTTATTGTTACTGCATAACTTAGCGACTTCCCATTGAGTCCTCAAAGTTCTGATTCTCAGAAATACCATTTGACCCAGCAATCCCCTTACTAGGTATATACCCAAAGGATTATAAATCATTCTGCTATAAAGACACATGCACACATATGTTTATTGCAGCACTATTCACAATAGGAAAGACTTAGAACCAACCCAAATGCCCATCAATGATAGACTGGATGAAGAAAATATGGTACATATACACCATGGAATACTATGAAGCTATAAAAAAGGATAAGGTCATGTCCTTTGCAGGGACATGGATGAGGATGGAAACCATCATTCTCAGCAAACTAACACGGGAACAGGAAACCAAACACCGTACGTTCTCACTCATAAGTAGGAGTTGAACAGTGAGAACATATGGGCACAAGGAGGGGAACATCACACACTGGAGCCTGTTGTGGGGTGGAGGGCTATGGGAGGGATAGCATTAGGAGAAATACCTAATGTAGATAACAGGTTGATGGGTACAGCAAACCACCATGGTACGTGTATACCTGTGTAACAAACATGCACATTCTGCACATGTATCCCAGAACTTAAAGTAAACAACAACAACAAAACCTCTGGTTCTTTCCCCTCTCTTTTCTCTTTAAGCCTCATCCTACTCCATCAGTGGCTTTCAAATGGTCTTTACCATGACCCACAGTAAAAAATACTTCTTCTATTGCGACTCAGTGTATACATACATATACAACTGAACCATACATTTCACCAAACAGTTTTTCCTTTTTTTTGTTATTATTATTTTGAGAGAGAGTGTCGCTTTGTTACCCAGGCTGGAGTACAGTAATGTGATCATAGCTCACCGCAGCCTAGACCTCCCTGGCTCAAGCGATCTTTCCATCCCAGCCTCCTAAGTAACTGAGACTCTAGGTGTGCACCATCACACCTGGCTAATTTTTCTATTTTTTGCAGTGGTGGGTTTTCCCCCTGTTGCCCAGGCTGGTCTGGAACTCCTGGGCTGAAGCAATCGGCCCGCGTCAGCCTCCCAAAGTGCTGAGATGACAGGCATGAGCCACCACACTCAGGCACTTTTTGCTCTTATTTGCACCACACCACGGTGTTTTTCATTTCGTTCCATGTTATTACAGACAAAAATGATGGTCAAGACCTACTAAACTGATTTTATTATCCACTAATGGAGTAAATGGGATATTTACATATGTAACATTGTTTCACTGCCCACAGAAAAAAAATTGTACTCACATTAATTCACTTTACTCCTACAACCACTTATAAAGTAGGTGGATGCTTTTATCTGCCTTTTTATAGATGATTCTGAGGCTCTGGGAGGTAAAGTGTCTTTCCCACAGACACAGCTGAGAGACATTTGAGAGATGGGTTGTTACTATGTGGATTGTAGCTGGATGGCGAAAGAGAGAAGACCAGTCCCGTGTAAGCAGTTAGTTCATTTGGAATACCTTTACTGAGCACCTACCCTGTGCCATGCACTGTACTAGCCCCAAGAAGACAGTGAATATATGGGAAATAAGTTTATCATGAGAAAAAAAAACAGAAGAAAATATGTAATTGGACCAAGGGAGCAGGGAGTTGCAATTGTATCCAATCTCAGAAGTAATATTCTGAGATCCTCCAGGAGCTCAGACCCTGTGGGAGGAGTCTTAGGGATAATGTTGAAGTCTCATAAAAAGATAATTGAATCTTAAGGACATGGTTTTTATTATATTATGTGCTGGCATCTAGGCAGAAGTGTCTGATTAAGAGATGGAGTAATTAGGGCCATTAGGGATAGAAGTCTGGGGAGAAGTAGAATATCAGGGCTCGTGATGAAACTAGCACAGGTGGAGAAATGTGCTTCTGGTTGGAGGTGAAAAGGTGGAATTTGTTGAGCTACTGAGTTAGCCAGGTCTATTGAGAGAGTACAGCAAGGGAGGTGGATGGAGCCTTGGGCAAATGTTGCAGTTAAGTGCTATGGAAAGAAGAGACTTGCTGACAGAGGCCAAAAAACAAAAACAAAAACACAGGCGAAAGAAACAGGACGATGCTAGGGGGACATGATTTTCACAATTTCAAAGAGGAAAAGAAAATGGTATTTTGAATCATTAAAGTGTGTATTTATCTGAACTCCTTTTTTTAAACTTTCAGTTCTTACCTCTGAAATGAGAATCTTACTCCCTCATACAATTTTTGAGAAAATAAACCTATGTTTTGATTTTAGGATCATTATGATTGGGGACTTCGTGCTATTAAATCTGTCTTGGTTGTGGCTGGTTCTCTGAAACGAGGAGATAAAAATAGACCTGAAGATCAGGTACTGCAGTGCTAATATGAGTTTGTTGAGTGAGTAGCTGGCCAGCTTCACAGAAATGAAAGTATATGCCTGGATGGTGGGGCATGCACAGCACAACTTTTAAAAAGCATAACATCTATTGTTAATGCAGGGGATTTGAGGATTGGCATTCCTTATAAGAGGTCACAAGTGTTCTTGAGTACAAAGATATGAATCTGGAAAAGAAAATGTGATTTTACAAGTACTTTTGAAATAGCCCCAAAAACTATTTTGACAGTCATAATCAAATAATTCAGTAATCACTGATTTCCTCTCAGGAACATTTAAGAAATCTGACTGAGTTGGGATATTAATCCTGGAAAGTCAGTGAAGACATAATGGGAGAAAGAACATCCATTTCATAGGATGTAAGATGGGCTTGCAGAATGAAACAGGAAAGGAGGGTGCCTAACACCAATGAAATGCTTGATTGGTTGGTCAGAGCTACTGGAGAAATGTTCTGCTGTCATTCCTGGAGAGAAATGATAACAACACATCATGGATTTTTCCCTTAAGTAGCGAGAGCAATGAATATGTGTTATCAGTCCATTTTCACACTGTTACAAAGAACTACCTGAGACTAGGAAATTTATAAAGAGGTTTGATTGACTCACAATTCCACAGGCTTAACAGGAAGCGTAACTGGGAGAACTCAGGAAACTGACAATCATGGAGGAAGGCAAGGGGAAAGCACGAAGCTTCTTCACATGGTGACAGGAGAGAGAGAGAGTGAAGGGGAAAGTGCCATACACTTTAAAACTATCAGATCTCGTGAGAACAGCAAGGAGAAAATCCAGCCCCTTGATGATCCAATCACCTCCCACTAAGCCCTCCAATTTGACATGAGATTTGGGTGGGGACACAAATCTAAACCATATCAATATGTATCACCATGTGTATGTGCAATGTGACTTGAGAAATAGCAAAAAAAAAAAAAAAAAAAAAAAAATCTGTGTCCTTTTTTAAATTGAGGGATATTTGTTATGTATTTTTCTGCTTTGCCAATATTTCTCTCTTTTCCTCTTAATTTCCTTGTAATTTAGTACTAGGTCAAGATTTTCTTTCGTTTATTTGTTATCTTGCTTTTTAAAATTTTTGTTGGAATGCTTAGCTCTTTCTGTAAAAGTTATCCTGACGTTTGAGTTACTGCTTTTAAAATCTTTGGCTTACAGCTAAGATAGAACAACAACAACAAAACTAAAAATGTTTGAGATTATCATTCTAAGATTCGCAGAGGACTTAGGACAAAATGATCTGATGAGCTTGATTAATTTAAATTCTGGAGTTTGAGGATTCAAGAGAGAAGGCCCTTAGATTGTTTCTAAAGATCAAAACAGATCATTGGCAGGGAAGGAAAAGTCCTCTTTGCTGTTCTTATTCTAAGGATTGTCCATGGTATCAGTTCAGCCTTCTCATGTTCTGATACCTGAGTTTTAAACATTTAACCTCCCTATTGATAGAATGCCATCTTAATGGAGAACAGTACCAATATCTCATGCTTCACATATGAGGATTAAAAATAGCAAACATCTTTAGTTCTTCAGGTGTTTGTTAGAACTTGTTTTGGCTTTTTTATAAAATGTTTTTTTTTCCCCTAGGTACTCATGAGAGCATTAAGGGATTTCAATATGCCTAAGATAGTGACTGACGATATCCCAGTGTTTCTGGGCCTGGTCGGTGACCTGTTTCCAACCCTGGATGTGCCCCGGAGGAGGAAGCTGCACTTTGAACAGATGGTCAGGCAGTCTACCCTGGAGCTCCGCCTGCAGCCTGAAGAGAGCTTCATCCTCAAAGTAAAAGGAGCATTTGCTTTTCATGGCAGCTGTTGGGATTGTCAGTTGAAATAATTGTGGCTAACTGATGCTAAAGCAAGATGTTAACTTGTACCCTAAGCTTAACAGGATCTTAATATATGTTTTCAAGCATTTTCATATGGCAGGATTAAGTAAATGTAAGTATTTTAGTAGCCCCACTCTGTAAGGTGAAAACAGATATGATTGACATGGCTTTAAATGTAAGCATACTTTTAGTTAGGTTTAAAAACTTGTTGGTTCTTGGAGACACGCACTAAAAATTTACTTTGTTCTTTCCTCCTTTTTAGAGAACATCAGAAGTAAAATCATTAGTGTATGCTTTTAATGAGGGGAGAATGACAACATGTATGAGAATAAGTTAGGTAGATATTATCTGACATATCAAAGCCTTGTGCATATTATTCAGTTTGAATTCAGTGAATGCATGGACATTAAACACTGTATACGTTATCCATTTTAGATATTTTATAGGATATAAATCATTACTCAGTTGTAGATGGTGATTGGCTCTGTACAGTGTTTGTTCAATACTTCATGAAGAGTTAATGATTTTTGTAAGTAACCCCTGCCATATACTGAGTACTGCATAAAATCATGGTTTGGCTTTAGTCTCATCCCTGTGGTCTATGTGGGAAATCCAGGAAAAACTATAATTTTCACTTATGGTCTATTTTAACTTTCTCTGAACATACTGTTGTCAGTGGGGGCTGGCTTGGGTGTAAGGAAAGAAGAATTGGGCAAAAATGGTAGGTTATCTTTTTGTCACCAACTCATTAAAGGAAACCAGCAACTGACTGTTTGCTCTGCAGGTTGTCCAGCTTGAGGAACTGTTGGCTGTGCGGCACTCGGTCTTTGTGGTTGGAAATGCAGGCACAGGGAAGAGTAAGGTATAGTAAATTGCCTAATAGCTTACAGCTTTGGAAAGAACATTTGTTGTTATTGTGGTTTGGCCTATTTTCAATGCTACTCAAAAGAATTCCCCACCAAGAAGCCCGCCATAATTTGGGATCAGAATCTGAGACTCTAATCTTGCTGCTTGATCAATTGATCTTTTCCTTTATATTGGGTCAGCGGTAGGGAGAACAAGAAACAAATAGAGCATTGCATTCACATAGGAAAAGCAACCCGACATGAAGATTGAGCTTTCCACATGAGATTTTCAGTATCAGATGAAGGCATTTAGATACACGCCATCCTACCTTATGCACCTTTCAGTACATTTATGCTTGGATTCTTTTATCAAAGATAAACATATTAAGAGACTGTGGAATAAGATATCTGGCTGGAAGATTTGATTGGCTCTAGCCACATTTATCAAACCTATTTTCTTTTCCAAGTCATCCTTGATTCTCCTCCTCATATCATTCAGAAAAACAAACCCAAATATTTTCCTTCAGTACTCCCTCAGAAATATAACCCTCTATATGGCCAAACAAAACCTAAAAATAAAAGGAAGTGGCAAAACCCACATTTTTGAGGTACCTATTACATGCTGTGCTAGGTGCATTATGTATGATTTACTCTGCACAATAATGATATACTATGGGTGTTATTATCCCCATTTTTAGTTCACTGCTTGATTTTGTTTGGTCTTACTGACAGTCCTGGCAACATACTTATTTTCTTGGTTGGCAGACGGTGTATGCAGAACTGCATGCATTTTAATTCAGGATGCTTGGGTATAAACATACTTGGTAGCCAACACCTAAAAATAATCAGATTGAGCATATGAGATTTTAGAGGATGGCAGTATATGGAACTTGCCAGTATTTAGATCAGGACCCAAAGTGGAACAACTGTAAGATAAAAAAAAATCTCTGTATAGACATTTTTCTAGTGAAAAATATAATAAATGAAATATTAAAGTAGATAACTGATAGACCTGTAATTATTTTGTTAGAGTAAGTTACAGATGTAGGCCGTAGTTCAAGGAAGGATAAAATTAAATTCCATACTTTCCAGTAGATTAATGGTTTCTAAAAATATAAGCTTAATATTCCTAAGGCATTTATTTTCTTTCTTCTAGTCTTCACCAGTTCTGTTCTACTCAACAGGTACGTAACCCAAGATAACCGGAGCACTGCAGCTCAGGATGACGTTTTTTAGCATCTTATCATTTCAAAGTGTTTGTCAATTGTTTATCCGTTTTTTCAAAACCCCTGTGAGTAGGGGTTTTGTCAGCATGATAAATATCTAAGACAAAAGCTACAGCTTTTCAAAGGAGCAAAAGGGAAAGTAAGGGCAGATATTTGAGTGAAGGTATCAATTAATTGAATAGACATACACTGAGCACCTGTTCTGTGAGTTCGCATTCTCAAGGCTTTTCCTCAATTATCAGGATCAGGGGTTCTCAACCTCAGCACTGTTGACGTTCTGGACTGGATAACTCTGCTATAGGGGGCTATTCTGTGCATTGAAAGATATTTAGCAACCTCCCTGGTCTCTATCCACTAGATGCCCAGAAGCCCCTTCCCCTTTCTTCCCCCTAGTCAAGACAGTCTGTTTTTGAGAACCACTGCCCTAAGTCGCTAGATCTCAAAGCATGGCCAGACCAGCATCATTGGCATCAGCTGGGCCCTTGTTGGAACTGCACATTACTGGCCCCACCTCAGACCTACTGAAACAGAAGCTCTGGGATTGGGCCCTGCAATCTGTATTTTAATACCCTCCAAGCAATTCTGATGTAGGCTACATTTTGAGAAAAACCAATCTTGCTGATTCAGGCAGGGTAGAATTTTTTTATTTATTTATTTTTATTTTTATTTTTTTTGAGACAGAGTCTTGCTCTGTCACCCAGGCTGGAGTGCAGCAGGCAGGGTAGATTTTGTAATCAACATGAATGCTTATTTATGTATGGTCCTCCACTTGGCACACATGATTAAAAATCTCAAATGAGAAAGTGACTCCCTTTACTCTAAATGGTTCAAAGAGTCAAGTGAACTGATTCTGTCTTGCTGAGTATCTGTAAGATGAAGCTTTTCAAGATGGTAATGGAAATGCACATATGTGCATTTTTCCCCTTCTGGATCTTAGCACACACAGAGCATCTAGGAGCATATAATGAATAAGGAAAACTCTTCAGAAATCTTTTACTTTCCGTTTGGCTTATGTTAGTATTAATTTTTTTGGCTCTTTCCTCCTTCCCCTCAGATTTTGAGAACACTGAACCGAACATATGTTAACATGAAACAGAAGCCGGTTTGGAATGACTTAAACCCTAAAGCTGTGACAACAGATGAACTCTTTGGTTTCATACATCACGCTACCCGAGAATGGAAAGATGGCAAGTAGTATTTCCCCTTTAGAAGTGCTAAAAATTTTTTTTCTATCCAGAAAGCCATTTTTCAATACAAGCCAATTTTAGTCATAGTCACAGACTCACTGTTTATATGTTGGCATTATTGGAAATATAGCAGATCACAACAGCATTTATAATGTATAAATTAAAACTGGATTTGAATAAGTACTTGATTTGCATTCCGCAGATTTGTACTCAGAGCTGTTATGTTTTATCCCACGTCAATTATGTCAGGGCTCCCTGTAAATCAGGAGTGAAGTCAACATGAATGCCTCAGGAAACATCTATAAAGTACCTGATATGAGACACTGACTGAAGTTCAGGCAGACATTCCAGGTGCCAGGGACAAAAGGAAATGGGGCATGTTTCCTGCCCTGAGAGTATTTGTAAGCAAACAGATCCCTTTGTGACAATCTGTTAGGAGTTCCTTTTACAGTAAATGTGCTAAACTTGGCATCATCTTTGAGGCCTGTCTCCCTGTCACACCCTACATCCAACCTCACAGCAAATCCTATAGGCTTTACCTCTAAAATGTATATGAATTCCAGGTCTTCTCACCTTCTCCATAGATGCCACATTAGTTGAAGCCGCCATCATGTCTCTCCTGTACTACGGCAGTGGGTAATCTCCTCCTCCTGGTTTCCCTGCAGTTCATTTGACCTAAAGCAGACAGAGGGGCTTCAAATGTTACTTCTCTGCTTTTGATTTCAAGTGCGTTCCAATCACCTTTAGAATCCAACCTTTTCCATGGCTTTTAAGGCTCTATATGATTGGATCCCTGCCCCTGTCCCCAAATCCCACCATCCCTGACTTCATTTCCCACCGCTTACTATAATCCATTCATTCTGGCCTCTTTGCTATTCCTTGAACTTGTTCCCATCACGGGGCCTCAGCACCTCATGTTCCTGCCATCAGCAATACTCTTCTGGATGCCTGCATGACTTGCTTCCTTATCTTATTTCAGCATCTGGTCAAACGTCACATCAGAGAAGACTTCCCTGATGGCTGATCTAAAGTAGAAATGCAAATCAAAATCACAATGAGATAGAATCTCACACCAGTCAGAAAGACTATTATGGAAAAGTCAAATGATGCTGGTGAGGCTGTGGAGAAAAGGGACCACTTATAGACTTGGTGGTTCAGTCACTATGGAAAGCAGTTTGGAGATTTCTCAAAAAATTTAAAACAGAACTACCAGTTCACCCAGCAATCCCATTACTGGGTATATACCTAAAGGAAAACAAATTGTTCTACCAAAAAGACACATGCACTCGTATGTTCATTGCAGCACTGTTCACAATAGCAAAGGCATGGAATCGACCTAAGTACCCATTAAAGGTGGATTAGATAAGTAAAACATAGTACATATACACCATGGAATACTAGGTAGCCATAAAAAAGAACATCATGTTTTTTGCAGCAACATGGATGTAGCTGGAGGCCATTATCCTAAGTGAATTAATGCAGAAATAGAAAAACAAATACTGCATTTCTCATTTACAAGTGGGAGCTAAACATTGGGTACGTGTGGACATAAAGATGGGAACCATTGACACTGAGGCCTACTAGAGGTGGGAGGGAAGGAGAGGAGCAGGGGATGAAAAACTACCTGTTGATTCCTATGCTTACTACCTGGACGATGGCACCATTCGTATCCCAAACCTCAATGTCACACAGTGTACCCATGCAACACACCTGCATGTGTATCATCTGAACCTAAAATAAAAGTTGAAATTTAAAAAACAGTAATAATAAAGCAGGACACCCTTTGTCATTCTCTATCCTCTTGTCTTGTGTACACTCCTTTTTCTGTGGGACAGTTTTTGCTGTCTCAGGCTAGCTTCTGTCTTTTTGTAAAGAACTATGGCAGGGAGAGAACCATATCTGTTTAGGCTGAAAAACTGGAAACGCTTCAAATCAGTGACTGTTAGTAAAGTTTGCTGGCTGCTTTATGAATCATGGTGGCAAGTTCCATTAGATACTGTCACTTTTGGTACAAAATGCGTGACAGAGGAAACATCATGCATGCATCAAAACAATTTTGCTCACAATGCTATTAGATTTACTAGAGCTTGAAAAATTTGCAACTGGTAAATCTGTCACATCAAACACACAATGCTTAGATATGTACTAATGGCAAAAAGGACTGTAGATTTAAAATGTTATTGCATATACATCTTGTTAAGGAATGATGAGTCACTATCCTAATGAACACATTTCTGTAGGAGATGTATAGTGCTTCTGAATGCTTTAGCTTCAGAATTGTGCCCTTGAAAATTGTTATAGAAAAATGGAGAAAGGTGAAATAAACAAATATTTGATCTGAAATGGATACTGAACATATGTGTATGAAGAAGGATTGTGAGTCTTCGTTTGGTGTAAGTTTTGAGTTTTATGTACGTTACCTTCTACAGATCCCCACAACTGTTCATGAAGGAAAGTTTTTGTTATCTCTGTTTGGCGTATGGGGAAGCTCAGTTGTGGAAGTTAAGGGTCCTTCTCAGTGAGGTGAAGCTTGCACATTGGTAAATAACAGAGCTGGATCTGGAACCCATGTGTGGCTCAAAAGGTGTTAACACGCTGCCCGCTAGAAAGAGGCAGCAAAATCGTTTTTATTTAGTTAATAAAAGAGCTTCCAAGATGAATTATACCAACCTATTGTAGAAATAAACAGCACTCAACGACTTTATATATTAGGATTGTTTACTCTTGTTTTATAGGTCTCTTTTCATCCATTCTACGAGAACAAGCAAATCTTAAGAATGATGGACCAAAATGGATAGTCCTGGATGGAGATATTGACCCCATGTGGATTGAATCACTCAATACTGTAATGGATGATAACAAGGTGAATAAAACTTCAGTTGTAAACCTTGATTATAACATCCTGAGTGTATTAAGAGTTCCATTCACTTGTTGATGTTAATACTGGTTTTTGCTCATTAACCTGGGATTCTTTATGTAACTATTATTTCAATAAGTGCTGTTTTCCTGATAATTTTTTTTAATTTCACCATTAAAGAATTTCAAGGAATATGTTCTCTTTGTTTCTTTGAATGCAGCCACCTTTACTGAGAGTTAGATACAGATCTAAGAATTTAGTTTACACATCTTACCACTTTCTAAGAGGTAGGCATAAATTATTATATCTTGTCATCTTTAAGTATAAATACTTAGACAATGAAAGAACAGGTTTGTGCCATGTGATAATTGAAATTAACTAGTTCCTATGGCTATGGATTGAATTAAAATGTTTTTCCAAGCTTTTTGCCACAGTTAATTCAGCATTCCCAGCAAAAACAAAAAGTGATGGTACAGGTCTGTGAGATATCATTCAAGCAACACAAGGTCTATTGTTGGGGTCAGCAGAGAGAGATCAGTAATCATCATTACTCCAGAATAGATTTAGTAACCACCTTGAATTAACAGTAATTACTGCTTACTCAACTGAGACACTGTTCATCATAAAATACAGGTTTGGGATCTTTATACTTGTGTAAGTTTCTTTGGACAATTGATAATCATGGTATTTCAGATTCTAAAGAAAGTTTTTTTTATGGTATTCAGGTCCTTTCATGTGATTAATTTTTATAATAAATGTCTTATCTTTGGCTTAGTAATAAAATTACTACAATTATGTAAAGGTTGCCATTCACAAGCCCAATTAGGTGAGTTTGTTCCTCAAGGGTCAGTCAGGTCATCTCAGTGGTGAGCTTAGATCTTTATTCAGACTGCACTTCTGATTCAGGACAATGAGCGCACAGCCTGTGGTACTTCTGATAGGGGAAAGTACTTGTTGCTTCTATATGTTTGCAGCATTGCTTTTGCCCATGGGTGACAGTGCACCTCTGTGCACCACTGTGCTGCTCACTCCAGGTGCTGACCCTCGCCAGCAATGAGCGCATCACCCTCACTCCCTTCATGAGGCTTCTGTTTGAAATACATCACTTAAGGAGCGCAACCCCGGCCACTGTTTCCAGAGCTGGTATTCTGTATGTGAACCCACAAGATCTGGGCTGGAATCCGTGAGTATTTCTTTTTTGTTTATTGTAGTAAATTGTATGTAACGTAACATTTACCATTTTAATAAATTTTGCTTAAGCACGTTCATGTTGTTGCACAGCTATCACCACCATCCATCTCCGGAAGTTTTTTATCTTCCCAAACTGAAACTCTTTATCCACTAAACAACTCATTATCCCCTCCTCCCGGCTCTTGGGAACCTTCATTCTACTTTCTATCTCTATGAATTAGACTACTCTAGGTACCTCATATAAATGGAATCATACAGTATTTGTCTTTTGGTGACAGGTTTATTTCACTTAGCATAATGTCTTCAGAGTTTATCCACTTAGCAGCATATTGCAGTATTTCCTTTTTTAAGGCTGAATAGTACTCCATTATGTGTATATACCGTATTTTGTTTACCCATTCATCTATAAATGAACACTTGGGTTTCTTCTGCCTTTTGGCTATTGTGAATAATGCTGCTGTAAACATGGGTGTACAAACATTTCTTCAAGACCCTGCTTTCCATTCTTTTGGCTAGAACTCAGAAGAATTGCTAGATCATATGTTAATTCTAATTTTAATTTTTTGAGAAACTGACACATTGTTTTCCACAGCTGCTACCCATTTATATTCCCACCACCAGTGGATGAGGCTTCTAATCTCTCCACATCTGTGCCGGCACTTGTTATTTCCCTTTTTTCTTTTTTTTCTTTTTTTGAGACGGAGTCTGGCTCTGTCGCCCAGGCTGGAGTGCAGTGGCCGGATCTCAGCTCACTGCAAGCTCCGCCTCCCAGGTTTACGCCATTCTCCTGCCTCAGCCTCCCGAGTAGCTGGGACTACAGGCGCCTGCCACCTCACTCGGCTAGTTTTTTGTATTTTTTAGTAGAGACGGGATTTCACCGTGTTAGCCAAGATGGTCTCGATCTCCTGACCTCATGATCTGTCCGTCTCGGCCTTCCAAAGTGCTGGGATTACAGGCTTGAGCCACCACGCCCAGCCTATTTTCCTTTTTTCTAACAGTAGCCGTGCTAATGGGCATGAGGTGATATCTCATTTTAATTTGCATTTCCCCGATGATTAGTGATGTTGAACATCTTTTCATGTGCTTATTGGCTGTTTGTAAGTCTTCTTTGGAAAAATGTTCACATAAGTTCTTCGCCCATTTTTTATTCAGTGCTTTTTTAAATTGTGTCTGGATCTTGTTAAAATCTTAGTATAAAATTCTAAATATTTATATGCTCACTTGAAGGTATTAGCAATTAAATTTAAGGCTAATGAATTAGACTAATTTAAAGATAATTAAGTTAGCACTGGAATGCCTTTGTCATTTTTACTTGGACATTACCTGATTCACATACCTTGAAGATGTTAAGAACTCAGTAAATATTTGTTGAGTAAGTGAATAAATAATGAAAGCTTATATGGAGCACTTATATAAAAAGAAATCACTTAGGTTATGTATGTTTGCATGTATATATACTATGCGTATATGAACAGTTGTAACACTTTGATTTAGAGCAACTTTACGGTGCCCAGTTGCTTACTCCTCAAATGCTTACATTTTCTACAGTTCATTCTGCTTGTAACTTGTCACCTCCAGCATTTGCACTCAGAACTGTAGGAATCGCTGAACTCTGCCACTGAACCCATGCTTGTGCCTGGCATGCTTCTTATGTCAGAAATCATTTGTTTACCTCTCTGGACACACTCTCCAGCCTTCTCACTGTGTGGACCACATTAGTGGGCTCCTTGCCTTCTAGCTTCTGGTTGGTTTGGCTAATGAAGAATCCTGGCAGGAAGTGAGAGGGAGAGAGGACAGTGAGGTCAGGCTATTTATTCTCCTTCCCAACAGGGTCATGTCAGGATGGTTGTGTCCCTCTGTGACTGCAGGTCACAGCTCTTCTTATATCTCTCCATTAAGGCTCTTTCCTTCCAGGTTCTGGCAATTCTTCATTCTCTTGTCCCTCCAGGCATAGGTACAGTAACCATTCCTTGTAATTACTCTCTTGGCATGGTACTGTCCCTTCCATTTTCTCTACTCCTTGCCCACACTTCTGTAACTAGTCCTTTTATTGATCCTTCCCTTATTATCGTGATTTGGGGATGACATCTGTTTCCTACCAGATGCCTGACTGATGTACTTCTCCAGGCTGCCTTTCCTGTGTGTACTGACGTGCTCACTACAAGTCTCATTCCTTACCTCTGCAGCCTAGTAGAGCCATGCCCAGGCTTTTGCTTTTGACAAAGTCTTTATTGGATATGTTTTGGAGAAGGAGTGATTTTCAAAAGTCTTAAATGGAGTGTTTTTCTTGGGATAATAACTCCTTTCCACACTTGGGATTCTGTCTCCTGGGATGCTTCTGTTGGTTGGGAGCTACCTGAGGGAGTCTCTGCAGCAGCCCCGACTCCCTCTGTACAGAGAACCCGGGCACTGCAGTGCATGGCAGCATTCATTTCCTTCATGAGACCTCTTACCCCTCCTGGGTGTGCTCTGATTGCAGTAGTGAACCTCACAGCTCCCGAGGTACATGTCATTCAATCTCAATCCTATCCTGTGGAGATTTGTGCTAACAAAAGCTTGGTCCAAATCTCTGTTTAAAGAAGGACTTTCATGCAATACATCAAAGGTCATGGGTTGGCTAAAGAGACACCCAATTTATATTCCTAAGAGAGTCAAACAACTCTGTCTTCACCATTCGATTTTGCTTTTGGGTTTTTTTGTTTTGTTTTATCCAAAATTATTGGGTAGGTGTTAATTTTCATGGGTGTGACCAAAGAATTCATCCAAGTCATTTTCCAAAATAATGGAAATCTTCTCTAAAAGGTATTTTTCTATTTTCACCTCCCATTGCAATAAACTTTCAATAAGTCACGAAATAGCTATTTTAGGATAAAGGGTATTTTTTCCCCTCCATAGTTATTGGAGACCTTAACATCTTACTTCAATGTAGTTATATTAACAAAATGATAGCTTTATACATATTAATTCATTTAATACTCAGTTACCTTCTGAAATAGACATAATTATTAACCCAGTCTTCCAAGCGAATTGCTTAAGTCTCAGTTTTCAGCAATGCTTTTTTCAGAGTCAAAACTTTGAAATAAAGTTCAAAGCTATAGAAAAGCTGGAAAGGTAGTATAATGCACAGCAGAGATGCTTTTCCTGCAATCACTAACCATTTTACCACTTTTACTTTCTCTCTCTCTTTCTCTCTTTCTCTGGCATAGAGGCACATTTTCTACTTTTATTAATGTTTGCTGAGATATATGAAACTAAGATGGAGACATTAAGACACGTCATCCTGGCCGGGCGCGGTGGCTCACGCCTGTAATCCCAGCACTTTGGGAGGCCGATGCAGGTGGATCACGAGGTCAGGAGATCGAGACCATCCTGGCTAACCCAGTGAAACCCCATCTCTATTGAAAATACAAAAAATTAGCCAGGCGTGGTGTCAGGTGCCTGTAGTCCCAGCTACTCGGGAGGCTGAGGCAGGAGAATGGCATGAACCCGGGAGGCGGAGCTTGCAGTGAGCCGAGATCACGCCACTGCAGTCCAGCCTGGGTGACAGAGCGAGACTCCATCTCAAAAAAAAAAAAAAACCTCATCCCTAAGTCTGATTATGAAAGACTAGATACTGCTAGATGACTCTTGGAAGCCACAGCTTTAGATCATCCTCTTTCTTCTATTATTTGAGCTTAAAATATTCTTCTGGCTTTGTATCACTAATACTTTCACCTGTATCAAATGAGCGTATTGTCTTCTTTCCCTACAATCCCAATGTCTCATCTTTGGATACTGTATATATTATAAACATGCAACTTCAGAAATAATTGGTGTACACTGCTAGTCAGCATGTGCTGCTAACTGTCTACCATTTTTCCAGGCCATGGTGAATGACAGAGAATTCGAAGCTTGCTCTGAGGGTAGACTTACAGTCTGTTCAGTTCCTTCTATCCGATACAACAGGATCCAACCCCAGAGGACTGAGTAATAAATAAAAAGTTTTCAGAGGTCTGAGAACTTTGGCTACTCTAGAAAGTTTAGAAACCACAGGGTTTTAGACTTCACTTAATAAACCTGGAACAGTTCTGGAGGAAGGAGGAACAACTGAGCTGCTGATAGGAGGACTCATTTACAAATTCTGGAAAGCCAAAACTCTCTGTTAATAACCTGCATGTTGCCATTAAGATGATACATTGGGGCATTACAATGTAGCCATTTCCTGAGGTGGGGCACCAACGTGGGTGATCTTTTCTGTGGGCAAGGAAAAAATATGCCATTTTAGTATGCCATTTTCAATTGTATGTAATATAATAGTAGTCATGTTCACATCTATCGCATCTTTTAAAAATCGTAAGGAATTTTTTTGTGTGAAGCAGTGTTGCAAGAATTGCACACAAGTGCAGCTCTATAGCTTCAGTGTTTGCTGAAGGTAACAATTTCTCCTTCTAAATTTACCGTCTTTTAATGTGTATTTTATTCCTAAGCTATGAAAGTTTAGCAATAATTTCTACATAAATTTTTAAACTGTCCAGCAACATAGCCATTTTTACTCTCTGTCCTGTGCTGTGTGGTGTGATTGATCCCTAGTAGAGGTCATTTATCTGATTCTCCCACACACACACTTTTTTTTTTTTTCTCTCAAGCAGAATCAGCTTTTACCACATCTCCTGGTTTGGTTGGACTGACTTTTTTCTGGAGCAACTCTCACTTGTGGAAGTAATTTGTCCAGAAGCATCATTTGCTAGTGGGCTCGGTAGATTTTCTCTGAGACTTTAGTTGCTGCTGATGTGAAGTCGCTATTACCTGCACCCTAAGTGCAAAGCCCACTTCTTCCTTCTGGGCTACTTTTTGAAGTTACTGCTCCTAGTGATCCTTGCCATGGCTTTCTGCTCCCACAGAAACCTGGAAGAAACTTTGTTGGGAAGTGGGGTGTGGGTTTTGTTATAGCCATCAGAATCCAGGATGCCAACTCTTGTGCCCAATGGGACACTACTGCCTTTAGGAGAAACACAGGGAGATGGAGCCGTGATCTAACCCTGAGTTTCCCAATGCCACCAACTCTGTACTAATGAGTAACATTTATTGAGAATTTGTCAGATGCTAATGTAAGCACTTTGCACATGCAAACTTACATAATCCTCACAACCACCCCAGGAGGTTCATATTATTACTATGTCCATTTACAGAGGAGAAAATTGAGGCACAGAGAGGTTAAGTAAGTTGCCCAAGGTAACACAGTTTAAAAATGGTGGAACGGAGATGCATATCCAGGCAGTCTCACTTTAGACTTTCCTTTCCCTGAGCAATCCTCTTTCGCCTCTTTTTGATAAGCTCTAGATACAAAGTTTCCACTTTCCACTCTGGCAGCTGATATAGGGTAAAATCAGTAGTTGAGAGGGTGGCCTTCATTCCTTTGTCCCCAGGCACTGACACCTGCTTTCCATCGTTCCGCAGTTCCCACTGTCACTACCACACAGAGACACTCTATCAGGTTACTCTTATGCAATTGGACTTCTATTGAAAACCATTTATCTTAGACCTGAAAAAGTTTTGACGGTTGACATTTTATAAATTTCATCAGAGTGTAACATAACTGACTGTTTAGTAAACTCTATTGTGAAGCCTTGCGAAAAGTGAAAGGAGCCTTTTGTCAGATAATCATCTTGCCTTAATGTCTCCTGATGCTCAAAATGCAAGGTGTAGCTGAAATTAACCTGTGGTCATACTGCTTCTCTGCTGGCTTCTAAATGTATTTATTCCCCCTGCTTCATCCTTAATGAGAACTTTCTGAGGGATTATTTTTAGTTTAACATCATACATTTTTGCCCTGTAGACTACTATAGGTGCTACTAAGTCATGCTTTGTTTTACTGATAAGTATTATTTTACTAATACATTAAGGATATTTAATGTATCAAATTGATAACATTTTATGTTTCAGATTACACACACACACACACACACACACCCCCAAGCATGAAACGCGGTATCAGAGCCACCTATTGGAAACTCGTTTGCAGCTATCAGATTGGAGTTACATTCAGTCCATTGAAAAAGGAGGCACTTTGAAATAGCCCCTATGGAATTTTCATCTTTTTATTTGTAACTGATTTCTCATTACTAAATAATTGATGCCAAGATTAATCAAGAAAAATCGCAAGCTGTTTTCATAAATAAGGCCTACACTATGGGAATAGTTTGAGCCCTTCAGGAAATGACACACTGCACTTCCTCATCAATGCTCAGTAATGGTCTACTTATATTCCATTATGTTTGGCTTCTAAGTGCTATTAGGATTTCCTTTTACAGTCTTTTCATTAAGGTAAAATGGCCACTAAAACAAGTTTTTAAAGGACCATTTTAAAATATTTGCAGTTTGAGAAATAGAACGAACTCACTAAACGTGTCCCTGAATTGTTGCACCAAGCTGTGTTGAAGGAGAAAACTTTTGACTTGGTGAAATTCTGCTTTTCAAGCCTAGTGTTCAATAAAAGCTTTTCTGTGTTCCTTTTCAGGTATGTGGCCAGTTGGATAGACAGAAGGCGGCATCAATCAGAAAAGGCCAATTTGACTATTCTTTTTGATAAATATGTCCCCGCATGCTTGGATAAGCTGAGAACAAGCTTTAAAACCATCACTTCAATTCCTGAGAGTAGCCTGGTGCAGGTTTGTCTTCGGTTACACCATTTAACATTCCAGTCCTGATGCAGTAGTGTTTGTTGATCAAGACAACAGAAGTTCTTTTTTTTTTTTTTTTTTTTGAGACGGAGTCTCGCTCTGTCGCCCAGGCTGGAGTGCAGTGGCCGGATCTCAGCTCACGGCAAGCTCCGCCTCCCGGGTTCACGCCATTCTCCTGCCTCAGCCTCCCGAGTAGCTGGGACTACAGGCGCCTGCCACCTCGTCCGGCTAGTTTTTTGTATTTTTTAGTAGAGACGGGGTTTCACCGTGTTAGCCAGGATGGTCTCGATCTCCTGACCTCGTGATCCGCCCGTCTCGGCCTCCCAAAGTGCTGGGATTACAGGCTTGAGCCACCGCGCCCGGCCGACAACAGAAGTTCTTGCTTGCCCAAGAAAATGAGAAGATTTCTGGAATTGTTAGATTGCCCCAACCCTCCAGCCCCTGCCCCCACCCGCCATGTTCTCTGGAGCTTTTTGCAAACCTCTATCACATTCTATTAGCGTTTCAGTTTGTGCTGTCCTTCTTTTCACAATCTTGTGAATGAAGGTTGGAACCAGGTTTTATTGATTTTTTTTTTAATATCCCCAGATACCTCTTAGCACATAGTAGGTGCCAGATATGTGTTTGTTGAACCATTGTGTTCCTTTCCAGTGTCTTTGCACAGAATTAGAACAACAAAGTTTCAATAGCTTTATTTATTTTTCTGGTTCCTAAGTAACTTGCCCAGAGAAGGTGCTCAGTATGTTTTCTCAATGAAATAAAGTTGTGCAGTTAAAGATGCCAGCCAGTGAGTAAGAGAAAGCCTCTGAATTCTGCCACCTAGGTGCCACCACTCACAGACCTCCCCCTCCCAAAAATATTCATGGAGGCGTGTCAGTCTGGATGAAGGGTTCATAATATCCCAGGGATATATTTTTTCTCATCTTCATCTTGAGACAGCTGGTAAGAGTGAAGGGCACACATGATAGGTTGTCATGGAAGCCAATGAAAATAATTCACAGCACACAGAAAGAAGGCTGTGATCTTAATCTCAGCATGAAGAGAAACTATCCCCAGCTCTTACAAGCAAAAAGCTTCGTGAAAGGTTTACAATTCGAAAACCCCCCACACCCCTTTTTTCCTGTAGGAGCAAAATTGCTTTCTAAGTGCTTTGTTACCATTAAGTGAGTGTGTTACCAAATTTGTTTGATGCAAAATTAGACATAGTCACAAGCATAATAAGAGAAAGTTCAGATTTTTTGATAATTCACGCACCAACTAAATAAACGATAGTCTTCAACAGTAATTATCTGAGGTATAATTTATTTCTGAAAGCAGGTCTGAATTTATTCATTATGAATTAATTATGTAGTTAGCCTAATTAGACTTCCTCTGGTGTAATACTTGCAAAAAAGCATGATCATGTTCTTTCTCAAGTTGACTTATGTATTTGTGTGATTCTCTGTGGTGTGAACTTTTCCATTCAAGAGTAGTGTGAAAATAGGTCAGCAGGAATTAATATGACTTCTGCTCTACTTCTTTCTTTCACTGTATTCAGAAATGGCATTTAATTTTTAGCTTCTTGTAAGCTGTTGTTTTATAGAGTAATTTCTCTTCTGTGGTTACTAATAAGTATGGAAATTTGAGACAAAAATGAATGTAAGAAGATAGTAACCTGAAATGGCTATCTTGAGAAATTAATGCACTCTGTTTTCTGATGTGTGATGCCTCTTTAAATTTGGTAAGGTGTATTAACTCTTTCAGATTGTGCATTAAAGTATGTTAAGTGCTGACACAGAACTTAAAATGTTTCTCAAGTACTGTGGGAGAAAATAGAAGAAACATGTGGCCTTATTCATGTGTTCGTCTCAGCAGATAGCGTCACATTGAGACCCTTCAGTCTTTTTTGTTTTGATTTCAACAGTTCCTTAGAACAACATGGCTTCTACTAAAAACTAACAAAGCCTCAGTTTTACACTGTTTTTCTTAATAGCAAATTGGTGAGTTTTATTCTATTAAAAGATTATTTAAAATTGGCAAATGTGGCACAACATGAAGTAATAGAAATCAAGAAAGAAGATTTTAAAATGTAATAAGTGCTCAACAATTTAAATGAAAAGTATTTCCCCATCTTCTGTGGCAAGAAAGGAAAGGCACACACACAGTGCTGACCTGATTTGTGATAGCTTGCGTTGCTGTGTGTATAATAGAGATGAAAATCTATCTTTGCCTGCAAAAACTGGGGGAAGAGTCTCTTGAGTTTTTAGGATCTGTAACAGTGCTAATTAATGACAACTTTCTGTGCTTTAGAGAACTAGCCCCCAAACCTGTTCATTACTGGTTATTATTTCACATGGTGAAGTCCCCTGCAGCAGCCGCGTTCCTCTCGTTGCTGACGCAACTGCCCTAAGCATGGGCTAGGTATATTAGGACCGCCCAGCATGTTGCCATTTCACCTGGAGGGTATGAAGAACACGTGCCTGAGTTCCTAAACAGCATTTCTTTCAAGGTTAAATTTAGTTCGGTGTCCAAAAAACTGCCACAGGCTTAAGCTGCCAGTCCAACATTCTAAATTTATGACAACAGGTGGGAAAGTGGCTGCCAAAGCACTTACCGAAAGTGGTTTATCTAAATGTCCAACAAGAAGGAACAGTAAAATAAATGCCTGTTCATCCAATGGAATCTTCTGCATCCATTCCAGTGATGGTGTAGAGTAACACTTATTGATAATGAAAGATGTCTTCAGTTTTTAGTCGAGGAAGTGGATTATAGAATACTATTTAGAAAATGGTTTCCTATTTATAAAAAAGCGAATATAGATATATGCCCTTTTTTTTTTGGCTTATATGTGATTTTGGTTTGTATACTGATTTTTTTTTTTTTTTTTTTTTTTTTTTTTTTTTTTTTTTTGAGACAGAGTCTCGCTTAGTGGCCCAGGTTGGAGTGCAGTGGCCGGATCTCAGCTCACTGCAAGCTCCGCCTCCCGGGTTTATGCCATTCTCCTGCCTCAGCTTCCCGAGTAGCTGGGACTACAGGCGCCTGCCACCTCGCCTGGCTGTATACTGATTATTAACTGGATTGTTTAAATTTTTATTTTTAAAAAATAGTTTGTTATTACCTAGATCATTTTGGTTGAAAGTGACAAGTTTTCTACTGTTAACTTAGACACCCAAGGTGGTAATTTTTGTCTCTCCCAATGTAGCAAATCACAGTTGGGAAACGATGTACTCTCTTAAGGGTAACACGGAGTTGTAAAAATATTCTTTGAACTTACTCCACTATTTGAAAGATGTTGCCTTATTTGACTATTTCTTTTTCTTTAGACTATATGTGTTCTTTTGGAGTGCTTGCTGACTCCTGAAAATGTCCCTTCTGACAGTCCAAAAGAAGTTTATGAAGTCTATTTTGTATTTGCTTGTATCTGGGCTTTTGGAGGCACCCTGCTACAAGATCAGGTATGTTTAGAAATAGTTAACAGGTCCAGTTTCCAGTTTTGTGTGGGACAGGGTCAGGGGGAGGTTAAAATATGTGATCCATACGTTTTTGTTATGTTATAGGTCTATACTACTTGCCCTGTTCTCTCCTAATCTGTGCATTCTCTAGGTAGTCCCATCCCTGATGGTTCTAACCCCAGCTGACAATGCCAAATCCATACCCTCCAGCCTGGCTGTGTCTTCTGAAAAAGTTCTGTGTTCCAGCTGCCTCTGGGGCTTCACCTCCAGCATGCTCTTCTACAAGAAGCCCCGCTCAGTGTGCCTGAGACAGACCGTCTCCTCTGCCCCATACTCCAACTTGCCCCTTCTCTTCCTTCTTCTCTTTTGCTCAGTGGTACATTCTTCCCGGAAGCTCCAGTTAAAAATGTGGGAGACATCACTCTTCCTGATTTCTGTGTCTTATGATCTCAGACCCTTTTCAGTTGTACCTGTAAAACAGCTGCCAACCCTGTTCCCTCTTCTCCATCCCTGCAGCCTAAATTCAGAGGCAATGCATCTTTAGATTGGCCTTGGCTATCATAGTGTCTTAGTAGCTCAGATTGCCATAACAAAATACCACAAATTGGATGGCTGAAGCAATAGAAATTTATTTCTCACAGTTCTGGGGACTAAAACTCCAAGATTATGGTATCAGCATGGTTGAGTTCCGGCAAGGACTCTCTTCCCATCTTTCAGACCCCCACTTTCCCACTGTGTCCCCATGTGACAGAGAAAGACATACTGGTTTCTCTTTTGACGAGGACACTAAACCCATCATGAGGACCCTATATTCATGACATCGTCTAAATCTAATTATGTCCCAAGGCCGTACCACCAAATACCATCACACTGAGGGGTAGGTCTTCAAAATATGGATTTGGGGGTGGGACGTGAAGGGGACACAATTCAGTTTGTAGCATATGATAACCTTCAAATTGGTCTCCCTGTGTCCAGTCCCTCTTACTTCTAACCAGTCTCACACACTATTCCCAGGATAGTCATTTGTGAACCATAGTCAACCCTGGGCCAATTTCTTTTTCGCTGGTCTTTTTTTTTTTTTTTTAGCTGAAAGTGAAATATTCATACCTGTACAGATTGCTTGCATAGCCCTTTTGTGGCTTCTGATTAACACTTGAGACAAATGTTTGCACCAGCACACATATCCCATGAACTGCTTAGGCTTACCAAAGTGCAAAGTGGGAATTACTCAACTTCAGAAATTTGCAGATCTAATTGCCACCATGTACCTCTATGTGGAATTTTTCTCATGTGATCTTTACTATGATTCTTCAAGCTGTCCTCATTGCACAAGTAAAGTAAAGCTCAGAGGGGCAAAGTAACTTGTCCAAAGTCACACTGATGGGAAATGGCAACATCAGGATTCCCACCGGAGTTTGTCTTTCTCCAAAAGCCATACCTTCCATGGTACCTCAGGGCCTCTCATGGTTCATAGTGCTTCTATGAGTACCCCTGAATTTTTTTTTTTTTTTTTTTTTTTTTGAGACGGAGTCTCACTCTGTCGCCGGGGCTGGAGTGCAGTGGCCGGATCTCAGCTCACTGCAAGCTCCGCCTCCCGGGTTCACGCCATTCTCCTGCCTCAGCCTCCCGAGTAGCTGGGACTACAGGCGCCCGCCACCTCGCCCGGCTAGTTTTTTGTATTTTTTAGTGGAGACGGGGTTTCACAGTGTTAGCCAGGATGGTCTCGATCTCCTGACCTCGTGATCCGCCCGTCTCGGCCTCCCAAAGTGCTGGGATTACAGGCTTGAGCCACCGCGCCCGGCCACCCATGAATTTTTACACGAAAAATAGATAACACGTTTTCCAGTCTTCCTTGCTCTTTCCAGGTGTAAATGGGGTATTTACATTGAAAGGCATCACAGCCAAGAGTGACCTATATTGCTGTTGGTTTGCTCACTGTAGATCAGAAAATAAATGGTTGATATAATCTGTTGGCCATTTCCACTTCTCGCCACTAAGTTACCATAACTTGTGCCTATTACTATAATAATATATTTGGAATTCACTTGGCCTCCTAGATCTTATTTCAGCCGTTCTCAGAAGCCAGATTCCTTCTGTCATTTCCAAGTGCTCTCTAAAGATTAGCAGCCGATACTATGTGAGTGAGAGTCAAGTGTTCGTGTCAGGGACTTATGTGGCTTTCTCAGAGCCATGGTTTACAACATGTGTGGGTTTCTTGTTTATGGAAGCCACATGCAGACAGAAGGCAACCCTCCTCATCCACCAGGTATTTCTTTCAATATTTACCACAAGTTTTCTCCCTTTCTAGGACTGTAAAATCAGTGGGATGTTGACAGCGGACATCTTCCCCCTCCTGCTCATAACCACTCACCTCCCTCCCAGCTGACCCTCTTTTAATCTTTCCAATTTCCAAATGTATCAGCCTTCCCCCCGCTAGTTATATAAGCTAGAAGCTGGATATCACTGGCACCTTCCTTTCCGTAATTAATAGTCAACATGAGCAGCAACAGCAGCTTAAAATTTTCAAAAAGGCTCTAACTACAAAGCATTCAAAAGAGAGGCCATGATGTTGGCAATACGCGTGAAACAGACACAAGAAATGTTCTCAGGATAGCCACTGAGTGCCTAATATGTGACAGGGAATATGCTTAGAGCTTTTCATAGGGTACCTCATTTAATCTTCAAAAACAATAAAACCCTATATGGATTGGTACAACTATTCTTTTACAAATAAGGAACTGAAGCTTAGAAAGGTATATTAATCTGCTTCCAGGTACCAAGCTAACCCATGCCTCAGCCAGGTTCAAACAGCAGCTGACTGACTTAGGACCTGTGTTCTTTAGTCATTGCAGCCAACCTCCAAAACGAGTTTCAATTCAAGTTCATCTGAACTCCCATAAACCACCATCATTTCTCACGTGGCTTCTGAAGTAGCCTCCTCACTGGGCTTTCTTTTTCTACATTTGTTCTGATAATTCATCATCCACTCAGCAGTCAGGGTGATTTTTTGAAATGCACATGAAATCATATCATATACTCTAGAGTTGAAAACACTTGAATGGCTCCTTATTGCCTTTAAGATAACATTTCAAATTTTAATTCTATTTATAAGGCCTCTGAATCTAGCCCTGCTTAGCTCTCCCTGTTTCTTCCTCTGCCACTCCCTCCCCTGCTCCCCGCCTGCCTGCCCGCCTGCCCACCTGCCCGCCCGCCCGCCAGCTACGGGGTCCAGTTTCTTGAACACACCAAGTTCTTTCATCCCACAGGAACTTTGTATGTGCTGGACTCTTCCTGAAATGGCACTTAAAGATGCCTTCCCTGAGCATCCAATTAAAATACAATGCCTCTGTTACTCTCACTTATAGCAAACTACTTTCAAGGCAACTGTTGATTTCTGCATTTGTTGACTTAGCCTCAGCTAGATGACACATCTTCATGTTCCTCCCTTCTATCTTCCCCATAAACTCTGTGAGAGGAGAGACCCTGTTTGTTTTCTTTTCTACTTTAGAACAAATGCACTTTAGTTGAATGAATTAATGAATGAAAGATTTGTCACCAAAATCATTTTGCCTATGTAGTGGTTGGGTGAAGCAAAGTTCGATGTAAAGTAAAAGTTAAATGTAGTCTGCCTACAGAGAATGGTGCCAGATAAGTAATATCATCTGAACTGTCCTGGCTCAAGACCAACTTTTATAGGGTGAAGAAATGTCTTCTGCCACCAATCTGAAAATAACTTAAATGAACCTAAATGCATAACTCATGCATGGGGTGGTAGAAGAATGTTCTCAGATGGTTTGGAAGATGGTGGGGCAAGCTCTCTCTGCAAACACTGATCACTCCCCCTGCCCAGTTTATAGGCCATAATCTATGACATAGAGACATCAAAGTAAAAGCAGGTTTAAAAACTTCTCTGGGGAAGAATCACAGTTGAAGTCATAGATAAAAATGAGATTGCTGAAAGCAGTAGACACACACAGTATTTTTAAAAGTTCATCAAACTCACTTTGTCAGGTCATGCTATGGATATAGGATTCACCGGGACAGGTCTCCTGTGGATATCAGAGGCACTGAGCCAGGTCATCCTATGAGTACAAGAGTCACTGGGGCAGGTCATCTGTGCATATGGGAGTAACTGGGCCAGGTCTCCTATGGATGGATAGAGGTGTCACTGGACCAGGTCATCATGTGGCTATGGCAGTGACTGGTCAGATCATCCTATGGATATAGGAGTCACTGGGCCAGATTATACTGTGGATATAGGAGTCATTGGGTCAGGTCATCCTGTGGACATGGGCATCACTGGGCCAGGTCATCCTCTGGACATGGGCATCACTGGGCCAGGTCATCCTCTGGACATGGGCATCACTGGGCCAGGTCATCCTCTGGACATGGGCATCACTGGGCCAGGTCATCCTCTGGACATGGGCATCACTGGGCCAGGTCATCCTCTGGACATGGGCATCACTGGGCCAGGTCATCCTGTGGACATAGAAGGGTTTTTCTAGTTGTTGCACACAGTTGTCCTCCTCTTTATTTTCCAAACCCTAATCTAGCAGTAAATGGCTTATATCTATACTCATATTAAAACAAGCAACTCCCAGTAAAGAGAGTCTGTTCCTTGCTACTATAAATCTCTCTGGAGGCTGAAAGTTGGTCCCTATGCAGTTTTCAACTACAACCCTTAGATTTGGTCTGGTGGGAAAACAGGTCCATGTGTTTCTCCATTCCTCCATCTCTCATGGCAGGGATTCCCAGGTTTAGAATTCCAGAGATCAACAGAGTTTCAATAATGATGTGTAGGAATGGTATAGAGTTGCCAGTTGTTTACTTTTCTAAGCAAGAGCATTTATAAAAATAACAATTTATCACCATAATTTTATAAGGGAAAATTATTTTATTATTGAAAGGTTGAAAGGGCCAGGAAAGCTATAAGCTCAGAGCAAAGGACAGTATTTAAATCAAATAATGTTATTAATTTTCAAAAGTACTCCATTCTTATTTTTCCCATTTTCCCATAAATTGGTGTGAACATTGGTAGAAGTGAACACCACTGTTCAATAGTGACTACCTAGCATAGGAATTTGCATAATACATTGTCATTAGATTGAATAACCAACAGGTAATCTGGTGTTTACCTAACTTTACCTTGCTTTTTAAGTTAATTATTTCACAAAATTTGTGCTTGATGGGTATATGGTAATTTTAGGTTTCTACTCCTATGATGATATTACTCATAATTTGTTTCTTGTTTTTTTTCATAGTTTTAATTACCTTTGAATCTACAGTAAGTATTTCTCTTGTTCTCCTTAGCTTTCTGATTATCAAGCTGACTTCAGCCGGTGGTGGCAGAAAGAGATGAAAGCAGTGAAATTTCCATCCCAGGGAACAATCTTTGATTATTATGTGGACCACAAAACGAAGAAATTATTGCCTTGGGCTGACAAAATTGCCCAATTTACTATGGATCCAGATGTGCCTCTGCAGGTAGGTGTGTGGAACATAGCAATTGTATTAGTCCATTTTCATATTGCTATATATATTTTTTAAAAACCCTGAAACTGGGTAATTTGTAAAGAAAAGAGATTTAATTGGCTCATGATTCCACAGGCTGCCCAGGAAGCATGATGCTGGCATCTGCTGGGCTTCTGGGAAGGCCTCAGGAGATCACAGGGGAAGGGGAAGCAGACACTTCACTTGGCCAAGGCGGGAACAAAAGACAGTGAGGGGGTAGGTGCTGCACACTTTTAAATGACCAGATCTCATGAGAATGAATTCACTATCATGAGAACAGTACCAAGACAGATGGTGCTAAACCATTTATGAGAAACCGCCCTGGTGACCCAGTCACCCCCGACTAGGCCCCAACTCCAACATTGTGGATTACAATTCAACACGAGATTTGGTGGGGTCACAGATCCAAACCATATCACCAATATTCATTCTTGCCTGATGAATAAGTTATTGTGTTAATATTCTCAGCATATGACATATATCACTGGGAGAGAAGAGTCGCAGTTATAAGAATGCTTAGTGGCCGGGCGCGGTGGCTCAAGCCTGTAATCCCAGCACTTTGGGAGGCTGAGGCGGGTGGATCACGAGGTCAGGAGATCGAGACCCTCCTGGCTAACATGGTGAAACCCCGTCTCTACTAAAATACAAAAAAAAAAAAAAAAAACTAGCCGGGCATGGTGGCGGGCGCCTGTAGTCCCAGCTACTCGGAGGCTGAGGCGGGAGAATGGCGGGAACCCGGGAGGCGGAGCTTGCAGTGAGCCGAGATCGCGGCACTGCACTCCAGCCTGGGCGACACAGCGAGACTCTGTCTCAAAAAAAAAAAAAAAAGAAGAATGCTTAGTGAGATGGCTGTTATATTTCTGCATCCTCTTTTTAAAAAATATTACAACTTAAATCTGCAATAACTATAAAATATAAGGAAATAAGTTTATTTATATTTTCCTAGAAACTTTGTGAGTTTGTAAACATTGAAGGCATATTTCTGTCCAGTGATTCTTACTTCTGAACTTATTGTAAATTTCTTAGATAGCACTTTTCACATATAACTTTCTTCTTATACCCTCCAGCTATCAAATGAATATGTTTAATCTCCTCTTCTCACCTTTCAAAGTCACATGACAGCTGATCATCCAAATGAAACTTTCTCTCTTCACTGTTTCTTTTCATAGATCGCTCTTCTACATTTCACTTAGATTCAGTTATTCTTTGATCATCTTGTTCTGCCTCAATGTGTTTTCCTTTTCATTTTATTTCTTCCTCGAAATCATGTCATTCTGATTCATTTTGGAGCTTATTATTTTGGGAGTGCTGTATAAGTGGCATATAGGTGATTTCTGTGACATTTATTAGGAGGCAGTTAGTGTCAAATAACAGAAAGCCCAGTGCATTCATTTCCTGGAGCTGCCATAACCAAAGACCAAAGACCAGGTGGTGTAAACAGTAAAAACATATTTTTCTCTCAGTTCTAGAGGCTAGAAGTCCAAGATGGAGATACCGAGGGGTTTTGTTTCTCCTGCAGCCTCTCTCCTCAGTTTGCTGATAGGCATCTCTTGCTGTGACCTCACATAGCCTTTTCTCTTTGTGCACATTCATGGGCACTGTCTCCCTGTATGTCTAAATTTCCTCTTCTCCTAAGGACACCAGTCACATTGGATAAGGGCCTACCCTAATAGCCTCATTTTAACTTAATTATCTCTTTTATAAGTCCTATTCCCAAATACAGTCACATTCTGAGTTATGAGGGGTTGAGGCTTCAAGAGATTAATTTTGGAGGAGACATAATTCAGCCTGTAATAATGTGCCCTCTTGACTCCCAAAATTCAAATCCTACTAACATACAAAATACATTCACCCATTCCAACAGCCCAAAATTCTTTTTTTGGTTTGTTTCTTTTTTTTTTTTTTTTTGAGACAGTCTCATTCTGTTGCCCAAGCTGGAGTACAATGGTGCAATCTTGGCTCACTGCAACCTCTGCCTCCCGGTTTCAAGCAGTTCACCTGCCTCAACCTCCCTAGTAGAAGGGATTGCAGGCACCCCACCACCATGCCTGGCTAATTTTTGTATTTTTAGTAGAGACAGGGTTTCACCAAGTTGGCCAGGCTGGTCTTGAACTCCTGACCTCAAGTGATCCACCCACCTTGGCTTCCCAAAGTGCTAGGATCACAGCCATGAGCCACCACACCCGGCCTACCAACAGCCCAGAATTCTTAATCCATTCCAGTATCAACTCTAAGTCCCAAATATGATCCAAATATCATCTACATGATACATTTCATCTATCAATTCATGAAATAAATTGAGGTATAATTCATCCTGAGGCAAAATTCCTCTCTAGCTGTGAACTTACAAAACCAGAGAAGTTACCTGCTTGCAAAATACAATGGTAGAACAGGCATAGGATAGACCTTTCCATTCCTAAAGGGAGAAATCAGAAGTCCAAAACTTAGCAGAGCAAATTCCTTTAGATTCTTAAGACTTCAGAATAATCTTCTTTGGCTCAATGCCCTATACCAGGGCCCCCTGGGATGATGGCCCTGCCTCTGGACCCACTAAGGCGGCAGTGTTGCCCTTGAGGGCAGCCCCACCTCCATGGCCCTGGGCAACAGCCCTGTCCCTGGGGCACCGGGCAGTAGCATCCTAGCTCACTGACCCCACTCCCTGAAAGTGAGGGAGAAATAGCTTCGTCTCCCTGTTCTGTACCTTTTGGGCCAGTGATGGCATCAGTGGATGTTCTGCTGATCTCTGAATTGCCTTTGGAGTTACTTTCCCTTTTCTTGGAGGTTAATACATACATACTTGCAGCCAGGTTGCTAAATTTTCTTGTCCTATAGAATCTAAGAAGTCTTACCTTCCTTCATTTTGTCCTGTTTCCATCCTTTTTACCCCAAGCTGGCAATATTTCTGCTGGTATAACCGCATCTGTATCTCTGACTTCTTTTGAAATAGCTGATTTTGTCTAAGAATTACACCCATAATTTCTTCATGGAGTCATCCTCTGGTCACACTTTGGTGTTCTCTCCAGAATACACTTTCTCATGTTCTGCATATGGACAAGCTGAGAATTTCCCAAATCTTTAAGTTCTAGTTCCTTTCTGCTTAACAGTTACTTCTTCAATATATCTTTCACCTCTTTAATTTTGCTAACAATAAGGAGAAACTAGGTCACACCTTCAACACTTTTCTTAGAAATCTCCTCAGTTAAGTACTTGAGTTAATCACTCACAGATTCTATCTTCCACAGAACACTAGAATGCAATTCAGCCATGTTCCTTGCCACTTTAGGACAAGAATTGCTTTTCTGTCAGTGTCAAGTAGCATGTTCCTTATTACCATCTGAGGCCTCACCAGAAGCCTCTTTAATGTCCATATTTCCACCAGCAATCTCTTCAATGCAATCTAGGCATTTTCTTGCCTGCGCCTTAAAACTATTCTATCCTGTTGTCTTATCCTGTTCCAAAGTGACTTCCTCTTTTTTAGGTATCTGTTACAGCAGCAGCCCACTTCTCAAAATCAAAATCTGTATTAACCGTGGTGAGATACCACCTCACACCTGTTAGAATGTCTGTTATCAAAAAGATGAAAGATAACAAGTGTTGTCAAGAAAAATGAGAAAATGGAACCTTTGTACACTGTTGGTGAGAATACCAATTAGTACAGCCATTATGGAAAACAGTATGGAGGTTCCTCAAATTAAAAATTGAGCTACCATATGATCTAGCAATCCCACTTCTGGGTGTATATCCTAAGGAAACAAAATCAGTACGTCAAAGAGATATCTGCACTCGCATATTTACTGCAGCAGTATTCACAATAGCCAAGATATGGAGTTAACCTAAGTGTCCATCAATGGATGAACGGACAAAGAAAATGAGGTTCATACACACGATGGCATATAGGTTGAGCATCTCTAATTCAAAAATCTAAAATGTTCCAAAATTAAAAACTTGGAGGGCTGACATGATGCTCAAAGGAAATGTTCATTGGAATAGTTTGCATTTCAGATTAGGAATGCTCAACCAGTAAGTATAATGCAAATATCCCAAAACCCCCAGAAACTGAAATCCAAAATACTTGTGGTCACAAGCATTTCAGATAGGGAATATTCAACTTGTACCATTCAGCCTTTACAAAGAAGGAAATCCTGTCCTTTGCAGCAACTTGGATGAACCTGGAGTACATTAAGTGAAATAAGACACAGACAAATACTGCATGACCTCACTTATTTGTGAAATTTTAAAAGTTGAACTCATAGAAGTGGAGAGTGGTGTGGTGGCTACCAGGGGCTGGAGTTAGGAGGTTGGGGAGATGTTGGTCAAAGGATACAAAATTTCATTTAGGAGAAATAAGTTCAAGAGATTTGTTGTACATGGTGACTATAGTATTTTAGATGTATAGTATAGTATTTATACATAGTATAATACTATAGTATAGTATTTATACATAGTATAATGCTATAGTATAGTATTTATACATAGTATAATGCTATAGTATAGTATTTATACATAGTATAATGCTATAATATAGTATTTATACATAGTATAATGCTATAATATAGTATTTATACATAGTATAATGCTATAATATAGTATTTATACATAGTATAATACATAGTATAGTATAGTATTTATAGTATAGTATTTATACAATGTATAGTATTTTTAAAAAACCATTCAGAGAAAAAATTGTAAGTATTCTTCCCATAAAAAATAAGCACGTGGGGCTGGGTGCGGTGGCTCACACCTGTAATCCCAGCACTTTAGGAGGCTGAGGCAGGTGGATCACCTGAGGTCAGGAGTTCAAGACCAACCTGGTCAACATGGCGAAACCCCATCTCTACTAAAAATACAAAAAAACAACTGGGTGTGGTGGCATGTGCCTGTAATCCCAGCTACACAGGTGGCTGAGGCAGGAGAACTGCTTGAACCTGGGAGACAGAGGTTACAGTGAGCCAATATTGCGCCATTGTACTCCAGCCTGGGCAACAAGGGTGAAAGTGTCTTAGAAAAAAAAAACAAAAAAACTATGTGAATTGTAAGTGTATGTTAATTTGCTGGATTTAGCCATTTTACAGTGTATACATATTTCAAAATATCAGGTTATACACAATAAATATATACAATTTTGTCAATTAAAAATTAACTTTTTTTTTTTTTTAAAAAAACATATTTTAGCTCTGTGATCCAAAAAAATTAATTATAGTTGTAACCTAGAGAAACCCAACCACACTTACAAAGATGATCATGGCCACATTGTTCCTGACAACAACCAAAAAAGGAAAATTGAAAAACTAAGTTGTAATATATTAGTAGAATGGAAATCTACACAGCAGTAAGCAAAATTACCTAGACCTTGATACACCAATATGAGCATATCTCGAAAGTATAATGTTGATTGAAAAAAGCAAACTACAGAATAATCTGTATATTCTGAAACTGGTTGCATAAATTTACAAATAAAAGTTCAAACAAACAAGCATATCTGTACAGTAGTCCCTCACTTATCCATGGCTTTGCCTCCTGAGGTTTTGGTTACCTGTGGTCAACAGTGGTCCAAAAATATTCAATGGAATATTCCAAAGATAAGCAATTTATAAGTTAAATTGCACACTGATCTGAGTAGCAGAATGAAATCTTGTGCCACCCCACTTCATCCCACCTAGGATGGTAACCATCCCTTCATCCAACTGTCTTGGTGACCAGGTCGATTATTGTGTATTGCAGTGCTTGTGTTCAAGTAACCCTTATTTTACATAATAATGACCCAAAGTGCAAGAGTAGTGCTGCTGACAGAATTGTTCTATTTTATTATTGTTAATCTCTCAGTGTACCTCATTTATAAATTAAACTTTATCATAGGTATATAGGTATAGGAAAAAACAGTATATATAGGGTTCTGTACCATCTGTGGTTTCAGGCATTCCCTGGGTGCCTTGGCACATACCTCGCCAAGGTTAAAGGAGGACAACTGTATTAGTTTGCTAGGGCTGCTGTAACAAAATCCCATAGACTGGGCAACTTCAACAACAGAAGTTTCTTTCTTCACGGCTCTGGAGGCTAGCAGTCCAAGCTCAAGGTGTCAGCAAGTTTGGCTTCTCCTGAGGCCTCACTCCTCATAGCCACTTTCTCTCTGCATCCTCACATGGCTTTTCTCTGTGCGTATGTATCCCTGATGTCTCCCTGTGGGTTCAAATTTTCTTATAAGGACACCTATCAGATTGGATTAGGGCTCAGTTGAATGGCTTCATTTTAACTTAATCGCCCCTTTAAAGCCCCTGTCTCCAAATACAGTCCCATTCTGAAATACCGGGGTTAGGACTTCATGACATGAATGTTGTGGGGACACAACATTATCAGCCTGTAATATTACTCCAGTATGACTTCATCCTAACTCATTACATCTGCGGCAATCCTATTCCCAAATAACATCACATTCTGAGATACTGCAGATTAGGACTTGAACATAGAAATTTGAGGAGGAGACAGTTCAACCCCAAACAATGAGGAAATTTATTATTTCACAAACAAGGAATTCAGAGGTTGAATAACCACAATGCAGATTAATTCTGTGACTTGGCAGCATCACCAAGGATTCTGATCATCCCGTCTTTCTGCTCTTCTTAACATTGACTTGAATTTAAGACAGCCATCCCTTTGGTCTCAAGATGTCTCTGATAGTAAACAACTTCAAAGGAGGCAGGGACTTTCTCTTATCTTTTTATTAACAGTGAGGAAACCTTCCTCAGATGTCTGGAGCTGACTGCCTCCTGCATCTAATTCTGTGGACTGGGCCATGTGCCACCTCGAATTCAGTCTCAGGCCTTGGCAGCGGGGCTGCCGTGATGGGCTTTGATGAGTCCTCACATCCTGCAGGAGCCAGGCAGAGCTTCCTGTGGCACTCATGGCTATGTGGGGGAGGGGTGAGGACTTGGACAAAGTGGGGTCTTTCCCAACAAAGAAGCAGCAGGGAAGGCCGGGCGCAGTGATTCACGCCTGTAATCCCAGTGCTTTGAGAGGTCAAGGTGGGTTGGGTCACCTGAGGCCAGGAATTTGAGACCAGCCTGGCCAACACTGTGAAATCTCTTCTCTACTAAAAATACAAAAAATTAACTGGGCATGGTAGCTAGTGCCTGCAGTCTCAGCTACTTGGGAGGCTGAGGCAGAGAATCGCTTGAACTCGGGAGGCGGAGGTTGCAGTGAGCCAAGATCGCGCCATTGCACTCCAGCCTGAGCAACAAGAGCGAGACTCCATTTCAAAAAACAAAAAGAAGTCAAAAGTGTCTTCTCCGTCTACTTTATCTATTTGAAAATCTTGCTTTTTGTTCAAGCTACCTAGAATTCAGCTATCTACAAGTATGATCTAGCTGGTTGAAGGCTGAGAACCTGTAATCAACCAAGAACTGCTGAAGACCTGAAAACTGCTATCACAAGGTTGATGCACCTTAGTGATGATATCTTGTATTCAGCAGAGAACCTATGAGCAGTTTGTGCTCTTTCTTTCCACACAGTTGTACCAAATGTGATTACTTAATTAACAGCATGTTAAATATAGTGGAAGATAACCATAGAAAGTCAATAATAATAGAAATACTAATATTATGCTGTTGTATGTCAAGTGCTTTACTGAATGCTGTACATAAAGCAGTCCTTATAGCAACCTTCTAAGGCAGGGACTGTCACTAGCTCCCCCCACCCCCACCCCCCGCCTTTTTTTTTTTTAATATACGGAGAAACAGGCACGAAGAGAAGAAATACATACGGGTAGTACGTATAAGATGACCAACAGTTCTAGTTTGGGACTGAAGGAGTTTCGGGAACACTGGACTTTAAATTTTAAAACTGGGAAATCCCTAGCAAACTAACAAGAGTTGGTCACACTAAAACAAGCAAACCAGGATTCACAGTCAGGCAGCCTGGCTCCAGAGTCCATGCTCTGAAGAGCATTCTATGTGTAGATAAGAGAGAGGTCAGGCTCTGACAGACTTGGGTTTGAATCGAAGTACTGCCACTTACTAGGAACCATGACCTTGACCAAGTCAGTTATGTTCTTTTAGCTTTAGTTTCATCACCCCTGAAATAAAAATAACAACTGTCTTTATAGGTTTGTTACGGGTGTCTTATGACATTATGCATGTAAAGTGCTTAGCATGGTACCTGCCACACCCACATACTCATTTCCCAGTAAGTGTGAATTATTGGTATTAGTATGTGAAAAAGGCCAGCAGACAAATTTAAAAGCAAATGATGACAACTAGCAGCAAGAAAGGAGAAAAAAATATGAGATGCAGCTCAAATGTTTATTAAAGAGTAGTCTAGAACTGTTTAGTGTAGCACAGAACAGTCTGTCTTTTAGTAAGCCCTAAGAGCATCACTGAATTAAAATGAAGTTCTAGAGTAAATGTTCAGTCATGAAGATGATCTTGAATTGTATATAAAATACTCAGTTGGGTCAGCCTTGGTGGCTCACACCTGTGATCTTAGCACTTTGGGATGCTGAGGCAGGTGATTGCTTCAGCCCAGGTTTTTGAGACCAGTCTGGGCAACATGGCAAAACCCCGTCTCTACAAAAAATACAAAATAATTAGCTGGGCATGGTGGTGCATGCCTGTAGTCCCAGCTACTTGGAAGGCTGAGGTGGGAGAATAACCTGAGCTTAGGAAGTCAAGACCCTGTCTCAAAAAAAAATAGTCATTAAAAAAACTCACAATCGGCTGGGCACGGTGGCTCATGCCTGTAATCCCAGCACTTTGGGAGGCTGAGGCAGGCAGATCACAAGGTCAGGAGATCAAGACCATCCTGGCTAACACGGTGAAACCTCGTTTATACTAAAAATACAAAAAATTAGCCAGGTGTGGTGGCAGGTGCCTATATTCCCAGCTACTTGGGAGGCTGAGGTGGGAGAATAACCTGAGCTCAGGAAGTCAAGGCTGCAGTGAGTCATGATCACACCACCACACTCCAGCCTGGGTGACAGAGTGAGACTCCATCTCAAAAACAACAACAAATAAAAACAAAAAAACAAAAAAACCTCACAATATTCCATTGTGTTTAGTATATGCTAGCCAGGTAGAGAAGAACTTCATCCATTATAGACTTTATGTGAATTTCTTACGAACAATATGAATCTTGCAGGTAGATTCTCCCCTCCTTTTAAATTTGAACACCAAGAAATGCAACAAATCATTAATTATTGGCCGGGCGCTATGGCTCACGCCTGTAATCCCAGCACTTTGGGAGGCCGAGACGGGCGGATCACGAGGTCAGGAGATCGAGACCATCCTGGCGAACACGGTGAAACCCCGTCTCTACTAAAAAATACAAAAAGAACCAGCTGGGCAAGGTGGCCGGCGCCTGTAGTCCCAGCTACTCAGGAGGCTGAGAATGGCGTGAACCCGGGAGGCGGAGCTTACAGTGAGCCGAGATCCAGCCACTGCACTCCAGCCTGGGCGACAGAGCGAGACTCCGTCTCAAAAAAAACAAAACAAAACAAAAAAAATCATTAATTATCTTTTGTATTTTGTGTTTTGTTTTGGTGCCAAAGCCCAGGATCAGCTATCTTTTAATCACTGAGCAAAATTCTGTTTACTGCATATCTACATCTACTTCTTGTTCTGATCTTACATTGTAATGTGTTCCCTGAGTTTGATTTTTATTTATTTGTGTTCCTGTAAGCCACTTCAAATTGTTTGTAAAGTAATATAGTGCATAAATAGCCAATTTTTAAAACATAAAAATTAAGCTTTAGTTTTTAACAAAGCAAGGCATGATATGTTTCAAATGTGTTTTGGTTTCTTCATATTCCACTTAAAAGCCATCATTTCTCCCTAAACTGGTCTCTTCCCACACTGAACTCCTTTAGCATGCTGAATCATTTAGCCATTTAATGAGGACAAGGAATTGGTCCCAATTTTCATTTGTGTGTCTTGACTTCTCGAACATTTTCTCATCTCCTGGAATGTTGTAGATAGTTTCTTACATGTTTGCTATATTCCCTTCTGTGCTTACCACAATGTTGGGTAGAGAGTAGGTATTCTGAAATAAGGAGCCTTGGGGGCTAGTACTTAATTTGGAAATGATAAATCAGTTGTTTACTTTATGGTACTTTGATGGCATTATCTAATTGCTCTCCTCAAGCTACAAAGTCTGAACGACGACCATTCAAAACTGAAAATAAGGTGGAATCTCTCCCGTTGGGTGCTAATCTGAACTATGAATTATTTGGATCTCAATTCTAAAGTGACTGTGTTGAGTTTGATAAAAAATTTTGAAATGCCTCTCACTCGCATGAGCTTGCTCTCTCTTTCTGATTTTTGTTCCATTCTGTTTCTCCTCCCAGACAGTTCTGGTTCACACATCAGAGACAACTCGTCTTAGATATTTCATGGAGTTGTTGCTTGAGAAAGGAAAACCTCTAATGCTAGTAGGAAATGCAGGAGTGGGAAAAACAGTCTTTGTAGGTGACACATTGGCAAGTCTCTCTCAGGATTACATAATATCACGTGTGCCTTTCAACTACTACACAACATCCGCAGCTCTGCAAAGTAAGTGCACCTGTTTATTTTCCAGAAACAAGGGATCAAAAATCATCAAGGTGGGAACATGTGGCCCAAAAGACTAATAATAGCTTTCCCTAGAATTTAGAGTTGTTGCTTGGGCCTCAGATGAATTTGTACTTATCATCCTTGTCAAACATACGTTCTTTAAATATTGTTGTGATTTTAGCTTTTTATGTCACTCATGGCTTTATTTGGGTGATTATGCTTTAGAACAGCAAGAATATACATCAGTAGTGTTAATGTGGTACCTCAAAACCACTGGTTGCCTTTAATTGCATGGAGTCTTACCAATATAAGGGTATACTCAAGGAGGTATGTTCTGGCTACTTTTTCAAGTAAGAGATTAATTTAGGATAAATTCATTAAAACTGAGTAAATGACAGAACGAAGAGGCATTAATGAAATCTTAAAGTCACTAGAACTAATTTTGAACTATTGAATAACTAATCAATGTAATCAAAAGAACCTCACAGATCTGGGGCATTCCCAGAGTTAGGTAGGGTGAGCAAGAGACGTGGGAAGTAGAGGGGAAATCTCAGAGCTGATGTCGGAAGGCCAGTCACTCTCCAGCAGGGAAAGGGAGCTCTGTTGGGGGGCAGCCAAACTCTCTGATGTCTAATTGTTTATTAAAACTGTTGAGTTGTCCTGAATGTGGGTTCCCGAGGTGTCTGTTTATATGTGGATATATGTTGTTTTCTTAGCTATATCAGTGGAGACTAATAATACTAAAAAATACAAAAAACTAGCTGGGCAAGGTGGCGGGCGCCTGTAGTCCCAGCTACTCGGGAGGCTGAGGCAGGAGAATGGCGTAAACCCGGGAGGCGGAGCTTGCAGTGAGCTGAGATCCGATCACTGCACCCCAGCCTGGGCGACAGAGCAAGACTCCGTCTCAAAAAAAAAGAAAAATTAAATACATTTGCTTACTCATTGACATCATTAACAGCCAATAGTGATTTTTCTATCAACTTTTTATTAGTCATTTGGTCTTGTCTTTATAAATGGAACCCTTAGAAACCCAACTCAAGCCAGGTGTGGTGGTACATGCTGGTAGTCCCAGCTATTCAGGAGGCTGAGGTCGGAGGATTGCTTGAGCCCAGGAGTTTGAGTCAAGCCTGGGAAATGTATTGAGATACCTGTCCCCCCAAAAAAGTCAGTTATTTCATTCATCTCTTCAGAAAATACATATTATTTACCTACTTTTTCCCAAGCATTGTGTGGGGTATATGTTTTTCATTTGCAGATATGAAAGAAAGACTCTATGATTTATAAATGGAAGATTAGGCTACAGTTCAGTAGTTGAACAAATTACTTGACCATGATGTGAGGGCATCTTGCTAATTCCTAAAAGGAATACAGGCATGAATAAGATTTAGAGATGGCCTATTAGTATGAAGAGTAGAAAGAGCTATAGTTGTCAGTATACTTGTAAAGAGAATTATGGTTTCAAACATTTGAGTTGGGGCGACAAATGGGCAAAGAAGAAGATTAGGATAGAAGGACCAGCTTAAGGAAAGACGTGGAAGAGAGAAAATTGTGGGACACAGCCAATGAATTGAATCTCTGTGATGCCTGAAGCATAGTGATTGGGTGGAAGATATGGAAAAGGCTAAGCTATTGATGTGGAGTTATACTGCAGATAGGGTGACCACCTATCCAGTTCGCCAAAAGACCAAAGTGTTTTCTGGAACATGGGACTTGTAGTGTTAAAACTGGGACAATCCCAGGCAACCACCGATGGTTGATCATGCCAACTGTAGAGAATGCTGAGACACAAAATAAGGGGACTGTGAACCATTGATAGGGAAGCAAGTAACTGACAAGGTGGGCACTGTCTTTTGAGAAGAGAGATCTGAGGTGGGGAGATCAGTCCCCCTGAGTAGTATAAGAGCTATATGTAATGTGACCCTGGACCACAGTTGTAGAAAAGTGGGTGGCAAGTTGGGAACATATGGAAATGACATGAAGTACCATTTATGGGCTGTGGTTGGACAAACACGGGACCAGGAGATAGAGAGATTACTGGGAGGCTTTGCATCTGGCTGACTGGGCATGTTAACCCCATAAGCAAGAGCACAGAGGTAAAAGGGAAGAGGTGAATTATGAGTGAGGAAGAGAAGATGTTAAGCTGAGTTGGAAAAGAGGCAGATTTAGTGTTGGCTGAACATTGGATGGTAGTGGCTAGTAAGAATTAATGCTCAGCAAGTGTTTGGAAATGTGGGTCTGCCTCTTGGAAAAGGTGTTTATTTATTGTATGATTCTTTATTCATTCATTCATTCGTTTGTTTGCTCATTTTAAAAAAGTATTTGTTGTGGCCATTGTCGGTGGTATAGCAACGAATATGACATAGTTCATTGGTCTCAAAATACTTATAGTCTGTTTGGAGAGTCAACAAGTAATTAGATACTATATCTCAGACACACACTGTTCTGGATTTCCTTCACCCAGGACTTTAAAAAATAGACACAAAGTCATATAGACACAGGAAGAAATGTAACTTTATGTATACACAGATGGTGTCTACATTGTGGATAGTGTCTACGTACACTGTTCTTGTGCTTCTGCACTCCAGCCGCCTAAGAAGACAGGTAGGGGAGACTTTCCTGAGCTGTTCCCAGACTGTCCTGCAGAGATGATAAGAGAACTGAGAGACCAGGCCATAGCTGGACTAGCAGTGGCCATATAGAATGGGTACAGGGAAGGAAGTACACAGATCAGGAGTTGGGTTGTTTCAGCTGTGATGGACAAGGTGATGTCATGCTGCACATGTTGCAGTCTCCATAAAGGAGAGGTGGAGTGACTTCTGGCAACAGGAGGGAGATTGGCAGGAGAGCATGACACAAAAGGAGGGGCCAGAGACACATGTCAGGTCTCTTAACCTATGAAGAGGTGATACCTGAAACCATGGGGGTAGATGAAATCAACAGAAGAAGGTAAGAACAAGAGAAAAATGACTAAACAGAACATTTGCGTTCTATTGATTGGTGGACAGAAATATATGTTTATTTCAGAAATTCTTGAGAAACCCCTAGAGAAAAAAGCTGGTCATAACTATGGTCCTGGAGGAAATAAAAAATTGATTTATTTTATCGATGACATGAACATGCCTGAAGTGGACTTATATGGCACTGTTCAGCCTCACACCCTGATCCGGCAGCATATTGATTATGGACATTGGTAAGCAATTCTCTGTAGTTTACTCTCTCCCAAAATCTAATAATTATTATGGATAATAATTATGGATGAATTATTATGAATAATTATTATGGATGAATTCAAGTGGAATTATCCCCAGTTTCTTCTAAGGAATATCTTTTGGGTTTACTTTGTATCTCTTTTCATCATATTAAATGGAATAGTTTCCCTTTGTATCTTTGGAAGATTGGATTGAAAAGTATCTCAGAAATGTTAAGACTGTCCAGAAATCATGTCCTCTTTAAGAGTTAACTCACACCAAATTATTTAAGAGAAACTTGATCTGATTTGGCAGGGTGTAAATGTTTGGGCACTGTAGTCATCAATTCCTGACAGTTAACTATAGGGACAGCCCCCAGCCCATCCATGGAGTCTTGCTGTGGATACAAGATAGTTTCTACAGAGTAACATGAAAATCAATAAGCAGTAATAGCTTATATTGATGCAGCTCCTGATCTTGATTTTGGCATCAAAGGAGTTAAGTCACCTTCAGTTTTTTGAGCTTCAGTTTTGATGTCTCTCAAATAAGGCTCACAAGGTCAACCTCACAGAGTGATTATAAAGATAAGGAGATAATCGGTGATGAAGTCCTTTATGAACTGTTATATTTTGTTGTCTTGTCATCTCCAGTTTTTGGATTTAAGGTTCTATTTTCTGTCTTTCAGGTATGATAGACAGAAGATGATGCTTAAAGAAATCCACAACTGCCAGTATGTCGCCTGCATGAATCCAATGGTGGGCAGCTTCACCATCAATCCTAGGCTACAGGTAGGGTGTTGAATACTGCACTCAAAAACTGTAGATCTGTATTGTATTGCTTTTGAGTACAGATTAGGATTCCTATGGGATATCTGATTAAGCATGTTTTTCATGGCAGCTGTACCATATTTTATTCCCACTAACAATAGACAGGGGTTCTAATAAGCCTTTTTGTTTTAATTAGTAGACTTTACTTTTTATATCAAAGTTTATAGCAAAATCAGCTGGAAGTACAAATAATTCCTATGTACTCTCTTAATGCCCTCACTTGTTTTACCCTATTATTAACATCTTGCATTAGTTACAATGATCAGCCAATATTGACACATTATTATTAACTGAAGTTCAGAGTTTACATTGGGATTCCTTCTTTGTATTATACATTCCATGGGTTTTGACAGATGTATAATGACAAGTATCATCTGTTAACAATATCATACAGAATAGTGTCACTGCCCCAAAATCTCTGTACTCAACCAATTCATTCCTCTCTCTTTTCCCTCTGAGTCCCTGGTAACAATTGATCTTTTGTCTTTTCTTTACTATTATTATTGTTGTAAAATACATGTTACATAAAATTTACCACATTAACCATTTCAAGTGTACAGTTCAATAATATTAACTACATACATAATGTTGGGCAGCCAAGATCACCACCCACCTCCATAACTTCATCTTGTGAAACTGAAACTCTGTATCCATTGAGCTCCCCTTCTTCTCCTCCCCACTTTCCCCTGGCAACCACCATTCTACTTTCTGTGTCTATGATTTTGGCTATTTTAAGTACCTCATATAAGTGGAATTATCCAGTATTTGTCTTTTTGTGGCTGGCTTATTTCGCTTAGCATAATGTCCAGGGTTCATCCAGTTGTGGCATATTGCAGAATTTTTTCCCTATTTGAGGCTGAGCCATATTCTAGTACATGTATTTACCACATTTTCCTTAGTCGTTCATTTGTTGATGGACACTTGGGTTGCTCCCACATTTTGGCTAATGTAAATAATGCTGCTGTGAACATGGGTGAACAAATATATCTTCAAGACCCTGCTTTTAATTCTTTGGGGTATACACCCAGAAATACAATTACTGAATCGTATCAGAATTTTACTTTTAATTTTTTGAGAAATCATGGTACTGTTTTCCATGACAACTATACCTTATGTTATTCCCTACCGACAGTGCATCAGGGTCCCAGTTTCTCTACATCCTCACACACATTTATTTTCTGTTTTGTTTTGTTTTTTTGACAGCAATCATGCTGTTGAGTGTGAGGCAGTATCTCGTAGTTATGATTTGCATTTTCCCAGTGATTAGTGATGTTTTTATGTGCTTATTATTCATTTTTGTATCTTCTTTGGAGAAATGTCTATTCAAGTCTTGTGCTCATGTTTAAATTGGTTTATTTTGTTGTCATTGAGTTTTAGGAGGCCTCAATGTATTCTGGATATTAATCCCTTAAGCACTGATATTTTCTCTGTTTCTATAAATTTTACCTTTTCCAGAATTTCATGTAGTGAGAGTCATAGGGTATGTAGTCTTTCCAAATAGGCTTTTTTTCACTTAGCTTAACTATGCACTTAAGATTTCTCCATGTCTTTCCATGGCTTGATAGTGCATCTCTTTATTGCTGAATAGTAGTCACTGTATGAATGCATCACAGCTTGTTTGTCCGTTCATCTACTGAAGGACACCTTGGTTGCTTTCACTTTTGACAGTCATGAAGGAAGTTGCTATAAACATTTGTGTGCAGGTTTTGTGTATGCATGTAAGCTTTTTAATCATGACAACAGCAGCAGCTACCACCAAGATATGTTCAGTAGCATACAGTGGTTGCTTATTCATATGGACTCAGCTGAGACTGAGCTCAGTGACTGCTGATCTTGGCTGGGCTCATCTGTGCATGTTGGGGATAAACTGTCAGTTAATTTGATGTGGCTTTGGCTGGAGTAACTGTGACAACATGGCCCTGCTTTATGTGTCTCTCATACTTTAGGGCCTGTAGAGTTTATGGCAAAGTCAGAGGCTTAACAAAGTAAGTAGAAATATACACCTCTGACAATGACTGGCACACTATCACTTCCACCTCCTTCTGTTGGCTTAAGTAAATCACATGGTCATCCCCAGAGTCAGAGTGGAACACTAAAAAGCTACATGGTAATGGGCCTGGTTGCAGGGAGGAGTGAAAAAATCAGGTCTCTGCAATTTTCTGGTACAATCGTAATTTTTACACTCTTATATTTGTTTTTCTTTTCAGAGACATTTCACAGTGTTTGCATTCAATTTTCCATCTTTGGATGCACTAAACACCATCTACGGCCAAATCTTTAGTTTCCACTTCCAACAGCAAGCGTTTGCTCCATCAGTTCTCAGTAGTGGCCCCACTTTGATCCAGGCAACAATAGCATTCCATCAGACAATGATGTGTAACTTTTTACCCACGGCTGTTAAATTCCACTACATCTTTAATCTGAGAGATTTATCGAACGTCTTCCAGGTACCTTGACTGCTCTGTGTTATGCCTCTTGAGTAGACAAATAATTATAATACTATATATTAGCCCACTTTTTGTGTCACTATAGAGAAACACCTGAGGCTGGGTAATTTATAAAGAAAGGAGGTTTAACTGGCTTATGGTTCTGCAGACTATACTAGCATGGCCCCAGCATCTGCTTCTGGTGAGGGCCTCAGGAGCTGACAATCATGGTGGAAGGTCATGGGGAACCAGTATTTCACATTTTACATGGCAAGAGCAGGAGCAAGAGAGTGAGTCGGGGCAGGTCCCCAAACTTTTAAACAACCATATCTTGTATGAACTAACCGAGTGAGAATTCACTTATTATGGAGGGGATGGTCTAACTATTCATAAAGGATCTGCCCCCATGATCCAATCACCTCCCACCAGACCCCACCTCCAACACTGGGAATCACATTTCAACACGAGATTTGGAGGGGCACACATCCAAACCATGCCATACTGTTAACGGTGTTCATTTATAAAACAGCTTAAAACTACGGTTATATACTTTCATATGTGTTCTTTAACTTTACTCATAAACTTCTCAGGAAGTAAATATGGCAGGTTTATTATTCCCATTGCATCATTGAGAACAGTGCTTCTCCTCAAGTCATATAATGTCTTTGTCTGTGCTGCTGTGACAAAATACCTGAGATTGGGTAATTCATAAATAATAGAATTTTATTTCTCACAGTTACAGAGGCTGGGAAGTCCATGATTAAGGCACTGGCAGATTCAGTGTCTGGTGAGGGCCTGGTCTCTGCTTCCAAAATGGTGCCTTGCGTGGTGCATCCTCACAGGGCAGAAGGGACAGAGCAAATGGGGCAAATGCCCAGTACCCCTTTCATAAGATCACGTTGCCCTCATGACCTAGTCACCTCCTAAAGGCCCCACCTCTTAATATTGTCACATTGGCAATTACGTTTCAAGACATGAATTGTAGGGGCCATTCAGGCCATGGCATATGGTGTCTTGGCAGTGGAAGCAAAGATAGATGTCTGGGCTCTTCAGATTGAGTGAGTGAGTGCTTACTGTTCTGAGTGCCAAGTAAGAAGGATAATTGATCATGTATTTGCATAAGGCATTTATGTGTGATTTTAACCATATATTAAGAGAAATAGTAATTTTTAAATTGTTGGATCATTTTGGTTTAATATTGAAAATTACCTTGCTTACCTGGTAAAAGGACAGTGTTTATGTATTTGACTTAGCAAATTCTGAAGAGGGAATTGAAAGTCTGGAATTATTTTTTTAAATCCAACTAATGCGGTCTACTCTGTACAGTACAAATGGATGGCTGAAATTTCTTTTGTGAGAGAGGTGGTATGTTGATTAAATATGAAAACTCCATAGGACTTCTTTATATTTTTATAACCGTCTTTTCAGAATCAATCCACAAGTGCCTCAAGTCCATAACACAGCATTAGTCAGTTGATTCTTATGAACACGGAGTAGTTCTTTTCATGTCTGTGTATCTAGCTCCTGCTGGAAAGATTGCTTAATACCGTGCTGTTTAAAAGCAGAATTTTAATCTCGGAAGGACAGGGAAGAGAGGTCATAGGTGAAATGGGACTAGAGGACTGCCTCCTCACTCTTCATATCCAGCCTGTCAGCAGCACCTGACACTGCCAAATAATTTTTTAGCCTTTTGCAACTTAATTCTGCACAACTCCCTTACTATTCTCCTGTGCATCCAGAGTAAGCTGCCTCTCTCCATGAGGAGTGAGTGGATGTGAATCTAAGATACTGAAAGCACCGTGAGTGGGCACAGGAGTCACAGTGTGTTGGTGCTAGACCCAGATCTACCCATAAAGTATGAATTTGGGTACTTTACTTTTGGTCTTGTATTCATCTGTGAAATGATTAGACTGATATCAAATGATTTCATAGTAAAAAAAAATATGATTCTGTGACTTTCATGTTAGTACTGTGACTTTCTGTTTGTACATTGGTTTTGTAAACTTAGTCCATTGTAAGGCTTAATAGGCTCAAGTACTCAGATGTGATATTTCACGTCTGTGCTGGCTCTTGAAATGGTCTTACTAGCATACCTAAAAATGGGTATAAGCGTACTAAAATTTTAAAATATTGCACTTTTCAAAAAGTAAACCTACTTTTATACACAAACATGCACATTACTATTGATGATATTTCTTTTAACTTAAGCATTTGGTAAATTCACATTTTAGTTTAAAAAGTGTTAAACTTATTTGGAATGTCATCAACCTCTGAATTTAAGTTATTTTCCCCCATTTTTGCCTTGTAGGGGATTTTATTTGCTTCTCCTGAGTGTTTAAAAGGTCCACTTGATTTAATACGTCTGTGGCTTCATGAATCTGCCCGTGTTTATGGAGACAAACTGATAGACACAAAAGATTGTGATTTGTTTCAGAAAAAAATGCTGGAAACTGCTTATAAATATTTTGAAGTAAGTGTGTGAATATCAGAGGTCTCTACTTACTCCAACACCAACTGGGTATTGGGACCAAAGTTAGATGAGGATATGAGAGAGGTGCACAAGGGCTTACCTTTTTGCAGTGGCTTTGACTCCAGAATACACTTGATCTATACTTGGGAACATTCCATCCACGTACCCATGCATGGGTCTGCAAACATTTCTCTTGCTAGGCCATGCTGCCCGCAGCTGGACCTCTGTGGATGGTTGACATGCCATATTTTTCTCTTTCTCGTCCTGCAGGGTATAGATAGTCACATGCTACTTCGACAGCCCCTCATCTATTGCCACTTTGCTAACAGAGGGAAGGACCCACATTACATGCCAGTGAAGGACTGGAAAGTGCTGAAGATGATTCTTACGGAAACCTTAGACAACTACAACGAACTAAATGCTGCCATGCACCTAGTTTTATTTGAAGATGCGATGCAACATGTGTGAGTCACGATGCTTTTTCATAAAAGGAAGAATGGCTGGGTATCCACAACTGTCATTTTTCAATAGATCATACTAAGCACTCTGAACCAGCAGTTCTTATCTGCTGTTTGACATATAATTTTAAAGTATAAGAGGGTTGCTTTTTAATGTCACATTCTTAATAATGTCTTACATAGGCACACTGTTTTCTGAGATGCCATCATATCCATTATTTTACTTGAATATTAAGAAAGTGGAAATGTAAATTACTTGTTCAAAGTCACATAGTTCATAAGGGACAAAGGACTGATTTTCATTGATTAAGCAGGTTTTGTTGAGTGCCAGCTAGGAATATTGCCAGCCGTTCAACAATTTTGTGCAAATTATTTAAAATGGGGGAGGGCTCATGCTGTGTTGGCAGAAAATTAGAAAAAGGCATCTGTCCTTGGATAGAGCATGGCTGATAAGGTTCTCGCTCACCTCCTAGACCTGGTACCTCACGTAGTGCACAGACTGTGCAACCATCTACAGCCCCCCTATCAGACATTGTTCTACGTGCTGAGATACAGCAGCAGTGAGCACAATCCAGTCCCCTCTATAGTTGAGCTTACATGTTAGCGATGAAAATGGACATCTAAAAGGACATGAACAACGAAGCAAGACAGTGAGCAAGAAAAATATCAGAAAGTGATGTGTCATGCCAAGAAGGAAAATAGGTTGATTCTGTGAAAAACACAATATGTGAATTTCCAAAGACGGACTGGGCATCTCTGTGAAGAGGTGACATTTAAAGTGAGACCTGAATGATACCTAGGTGCTGAGCATGGAAAGATCTGGAGGAAGAACATTCTAGACAGAGATAAGATTGCATCTGACCCTAAGGCAAGAATGTTTGAGATACAGAAAAGAAGACCAGTTAGGCTGCAGCATAGAAAAAAATATGACAAAAATGGAGAGGCAGGAAATGGCCTTACCAATACGGAGTATTTCCTTGTAACCAGAAGAAGGAAGTTTGATTTTATTCTAAGTGCAGTGAGAAGTGGTTGGATGGGTTTTAGCATGGGGATGACACAGTTCATTGTCTGGGCTAAACAACTTAACATTGCCACTGCTGTGTAGAAAGTTGATCACATGTTTACATCTAATACTGCTCTGGTAGTCCAAGTCACCTTCATCTCTCATTGACACCAGCAAAGACTTAAATAAGTGACAACAGCCAAAGACTTAAAAAGAAAAAAAAAAAAAAAATCATTGAAAACAAGAAGAGGCTGAGTGTGGTGGCTCACACCTGTAATCCCAGCACTTTGAGAGGCTGAGGCAGGAGGCCAGAAGTTTGAGACCAGCCTGGATGACGTAGTGAGACCCCATCTCTACAATTTTTTTTTATTTTAATGAGCTGGGTGTGGTGGTATGTGCCTATAGTCTCAGCTACACAGAAGGCTGAGGAGGGAGGCTTGCTTGAGCCCAGGAGTTCGAGGCTGCAGTGGGCTAGGATTATGCCACTGCACTCTAGCCTAGGCAACAGAGTGAGACCCTATCTCTCAAAAATAAAAGAAAAGAAGAAGGAAAATCCAGAGAAAATAAGATGTGGAGAATTCAGTTTTTAGAAGAATTAATCTTTAAACTTATGTTCAGCCCCAGAACCTACAAAAATTGTAGAGCCCTTCCTGTCATCACAACTAAGTGTTGGTAGTTTTATTGATCCCTTTGCAGTTGTGATCCTTCCTCTGATTATGCAAAGGAAGTTTCAGTTGGAATCTAAGACCGTGGTGTTAAATCAACTGTTAGCAATGCTGTCTCTTGTTGGGTTAATATACAGTCACTGTGTATGTGCGTCCTGGCTCGGGTGAAACAGAAACCTCCCATTGATACTGAGGAGATGTTTTCCCATATAATCCCTCAGTATGGAATTTTCAGTGGCCTAAAAGGTAAGGCTGTTTCTTTGATCAGGGATTATGAGCCATAAGCTGATTTACTCAGCATTAGAAGTGATTTAAGAGAGTGTCCTTGAGTGTTATAGAAAGGGACTTTGCCACTTAGTGAATCTTGTGAGGTTAAAAACCTCAAAGCATACATTAAAATGAAATGAAAACCCTGCTTTATAGCTTGGGGTATCTCTCATGTCAGAGTAATTTTATAGCTTTCCCCAAGGTTGTTTTGTTGTGTGGTCATGTGAAGTAAAATTTAATGTGATGACTGAGCTTGTAAAAATAACCTATCTTTTCTGTTATTGGAGGTTTTCAGAAAATGTTCACATGTGCTGGTCCTAATGTAAGTGATCCCAACTTAATTTTTTTCAAAAAGCACTATTTAAAACAATTTATGTAGATTATTCAGGTTCTGAAGTTTAAGTTCATTTCAGAAAAGCAACCTAGAGCAAAATGATGACATCAAATTTGGGGTGTTTTACTATCTACATGCTTATATTTTGTTTTGTTTGGTTTTCTTAATATTTTTAACATAATTATGAACTATTTATTCCACCAAACCCATCTTTTGTTAACATTAAAGCCAGTTTATTTATAGCTGTAAAATATAGCAATAGTATAAATAGATTAAGCATTCAGAATGCCTTGGATATTACAGAACAAGGGATTAGTTGGCTTGGTGGAAATTTAACTTTGTGGTACTGAATGGCTTCAGAAAATTATTCTAGAATGGTGTAGTTACAAGGGAAGGCTCTAGTGTGAAGGAAGCAAAAGTTACATTAAGAAACAAGTGCTTGATTTGCTGAGTAAGTCACACGGAGAGATCTGTTGGTCTAAACAAATCCATTCTTTCCAAAATAATTCTACAGCAAAGATTTCCAGCACAAGGCTATTCCTCCTTTGATGTCCTCATACTTGGATGCTGGTGTGGAATTCGGATCTTTCTTGCCAATCAAAATATTTTGAAGACTTTAACACAAGGCCTTTGCATATATTTTCTTTTTGGACTTTTGGTGGTGATAGCAAAGCACTAAGAGAATTCAAAATGTTATTAGCATAGGATGGTTTGTCATGGGAGCAGTTCAAGGGTGAGGGTGAAGATACCATCTTTGATGGGGAAACAAATGAACAACGACTAGAGGTTTCCAGTAAAAACTGGAATTTAGTCTCTCACTATTTATCTAAAGAATAAACAAAACAGACATAGGCCAGGCACGGTTGCTCACACCTGTAATCCCCGCACTTTGGGAGGCCACGGCAGGTGGATCGCTTGAGGTCAGAAGTTCAAGACCAGCCTGGCCAACATAGTGAAATCCCGTCTCTACTAAAAATACAAAAATTCACGGGGCATGGTGGTAGTGTCTGTAATCCTGACTACTTGGGAGGTTGAGGCAGGAGAATCACTTGAATCCGGGAGGCAGATGCTGCAGTGAGCCAAGATCACGCCACTGCACTCCAGCCTGGGCGACAGAGCAAATCTCCATCTCAAAAATAAATAAATATATAAAAATAAACAAAACAGACATAGTCCCAGGGCATTTTTGATTCTGTGCCACGATGGGCGCTTTCTTTCCCCAGGTGTCGCATCAGCCGGATCTTACGAACCCCTCAGGGCTGTGCTCTCTTGGTTGGAGTGGGGGGCAGTGGCAAGCAGAGCTTGTCCAGGCTGGCAGCTTACCTTTGTGGCCTTGAGGTCTTTCAGATCACCCTGACCGAGGGCTATGGAATCCAGGAACTTCGGGTGAGTAAAGGAGACAGGCAGGTTCTTCTGACCCTTCTGCTTGGTAGATAAAGCCGAGGCTCCCAGTGCGCCCACCTTGGCTGTGACTCCCAGATTTGGCCAAGGCCTCCCAAACCACAGGAGAGCGGGAGCTCTTTAGAGCAGTAATTGACCTTTGGCAGTTTTGCCTTTATGGTCAAATTAGTAATAATAAATTTTTACAAGTTTTATGTAGGTTTAATAACATGTAAACCTGACTTAGAAAATATTTACTTAAATACTTGCTTACACAAATGTCTTTCTATTTTCTATTAATCAAACCTGATGCTTATTGCTGTTAGTGTTCCTGTATGACAGGTTGGGGAAAAAAGACACTAACTTCACAAGTGAAAATAGATTTCTTCCACATTGGATAAGAATAGGAGAAGATGATGCAATAGGAATAACACGTTCAGGAAACTCTCGTGTGTTTTTCAAGCTTTGCTTTTTAGTAACAAATGTACTTACAAAATAGTACCTACAATTTGTGCCAAGTGATAATTTTAAATTTTAAAAAATCACGTATTTTTAATATTACTAATGAAATAAAACCCATTTTCAGTAAAATAGGACAGTTGTTAAAATGAGCAGACTTCTTTTTATGGCACTGCTTGAAAAAGGCATCAATGAATTCGCTTGTACTCAGTGAGAAGGGAGTTGGTGATCTGAGCCTGTTTTCATCTCTCTGCTGCAGTAAGCCAGATACACAACACTCATCCTTACATGTCGGAAATGAAGGTGGTGTCACACTGCTGTCCCCTAGAATGGGGTCTCTCAGAGAAGGAATATGTGAACCAGTGAAAGGCACCCCACAGTGCTATGGCGATACAGTTACTCAGTTCTCCCGGGCACTCACACACATCCTCTCAACGCGGTATCAGCATTTTAACAAAACATGAGTGATGGCCTTTCCTTACAGGTAGATCTTGCCAATTTGTACATCCGAACTGGAGCCAAGAACATGCCCACTGTGTTCCTGCTGACAGATGCCCAGGTTCTAGATGAGAGCTTCCTCATGCTGATTAATGACTTGCTGGCATCAGGTGATTAAACCAACTCATTTCTTGAAAGATCTTCCCCAATGACAAATTATCTGTAGTTTCAGTGAACTTTAAAGAGAGAGAATTCGTCTTTGAGATGTTTGCTGGGCAGTCTTTAGGGAGAAACCTATAAACCTAACTAATTTGAGGTGTGTTGCTTTCTTAGTCTGTTTATGGATGAGAAGGCCTTCAGTGAAGTAAATGTTATTCCTACACTTGTGGGTGTAGAGGATGTATTCATCATGGCTTGTATGTGTCGTATGTCTTGTAAATAAAGAAACATGACATTTCTGATTTTAAACTCATCATTTATGCTGAACTTTGTCTTGTAAAACATGTCAAATGTTTAAAAGTTATATGTAAAATTTAAATTGCAATGATCTTTTAGTAATTCTACTCATTCTTTGGGGCAGGAGAAATCCCAGATCTATTCAGCGATGAAGATGTGGACAAGATAATTTCTGGAATTCATAATGAAATTCATGCTCTGGGCATGGTGGACTCCAGAGAAAACTGTTGGAAATTCTTTTTGGCCAGGGTGCGACTACAGCTCAAAGTAAGAAATACTTACTTAATTGGCATATTAGTTAAAACCTGCTATTGCAACTATCTGGTTCTATTCTGAGTTTTTTATTATGAGTTTGAATTTCAGTGATGCATTTGGAAAGGATGTGTGCATTTTTACACACCTGTATCTGGAGTGTACCTTCCTAAAGTGTCCCATGATGCTGGGCTCCTGCAAAGCACTGCTGAGCAGTGTGTGCAGTCCTCAGCTGAAGCGCCTGTGGTCTGTGCCCTTGAGGAACTTACACAGTTATAGAACACAGGAGACATCACAAATAATTATCATACAATAGAAATGTAAACAGTGCTGTGGGATTACAGAGGAGCGCAGTATCCTTCGTCACCGGAGCTGGTCATCCTGGAGGAAATGATGGGCCACGTGTCAAGCATGGAGGAGAATTCAAAGGGAGGAGCTTTCAGGGACGGGAAATGGCATTTATATAAAGGTCAAGTGCATGGTACACATTTGGAGAAACCCAAGTTACCTCTAAAGGCCTGGAACATAGAGTTCTTATAGGGAGAGTGAGATCAATAAATCTGGAAAAGTAAATTGGAATGAGATAAGAGGTTTCTAAATCATGAAGTGAATAGTGAGGAGAGTTTTGAATTAAGAAAGTGGTGATGATGTCAGTAACTTCAGGGAAAGGAATTTAGAAGTAACACTCAGATGGGCCAGGTGCAGTGGCTCACATCTGTAATCCCAGCACTTTGGGAAGCCATGGCAGGAGGATCACCTGAGGTCAGGAGTTCAAGACCAACCTGGCCAACATGATGAAACCCCATCTCTACTAAAAATACAAAAATTAGCCAGGTTTGGAGGCATGTGCCTGTAATCCCAGCTACTGGGGGGGCTGAGGCAGGAGAATCACTTGAACCCAGGAGGCAGAGGTTGCAGTGAGCCAAGATCATGCCATTATACTCCAGCCCGGGTGACAGAGTGACACTCTGTCTCAAAAACAAAAGAAGTAATGCTCAGATGTTCTGAAGGATTACCCCAGTGTTCTTCCTCATTAGCTGCTCTGTGCTATAGTGTATCACATAGGCAGACAATATAACCAGATAATAGAACAATAAAGGTCGAATATCACAAGATAACAGGGAGAGCCTCTAAACTCGTCAGGAAGCCAATTTAAGAATGCTGCTAGGAAAATTCAGGCTTTCTGGTATGGAATGGTTAGTAATCTAGGAAAGCTGCTACTTTACTGTTGCTTCTCATGTTGTTATGCCTGTCAAGTTAGTGGCAGGCTGCGGCAGCTATAGAGCTGGAGTATTTAAGGACAGGAGATGGGGACTGGCATTGGCCCTGTATATGCCTTTGATTGGACGTTAGGGAGCAGAGTCACTAAGTTTCTCCAACATTCTGCTATTTCAAGTTTCACATTAATCTTACTAAGCAATTCTGGGCTGAGGTTAGAAGGTTAGAACTTAAGGTTCAGTTGCCCAAAGAGCTTTCTTCCCATCAAAAATAGACTAAGAATACATTTGTCAGCTAGTAACAAGGCCAGGGATTTCTTCCTGTTCCATTGTGATATACTAGAATCAAATTTTCTTTATCGAATGGGAAAACAAGTACAATGTTAGAATTTGAGGTAGTAATAGTATAAATCAGTGGTTCTCATAATCTATTGCTCAGAGCTGCAGAATCAACATCAACAAGAAACTTTTGAAAAATGTAGTTTCTCCAACTCCACCCCAGACCTCCTGAAGCAGAAACTTTGGGTGGCGCCAGAAATCTGTCTTAACAAGGCCTCCAGGTGATTCAGAGGCATGATGAAATTTAAGAGCCATTGTTATAAATAGTGCTAGAATGAACATTGTATATATCTTGCATGCTCAACTTTGCTTGCTTCTACAGGATAAATTCCTAGAATGGATATTGCTAGATTCAATAGTTACAGCTTGTGATAGTTTTAAAACATGCCTTCAAATTCTTTGATGCTCTTCTTACTCACAGGTGGCATCTAGATCCCCTCTTCTTGAATTTGGGTGGGGAGCTTATGAATCTTCAGCTAATATCCAGTATGACAGAGGTGATGCTGAGCTAAAGGGCTCAATTTTCTATTGGATTGTACATATTTTTGTCTATAAGAGTTCTATGTATTTAGGCAATTATTCTTATATATGTGTCTCATGTATATTTTTCCTATTCTTTTGTCTTTTAAATGTACTTATGGCACATGTTGGTTTATAGGTCTGTAACTCTCCAATTTTTTAAAGGTTTATGTATTAGATTAATCAGTTTTTTCCTTAATGGATCCTCAGATCCATTTCTTAGAAAAGTATTTTACTCTTCAAGATAATCTTTTTTTTATTTTTTGTTATTTATTTACTTATTTATTTTTTGAGACAGAGTTTCACTCTTGTTGCCCAGGCTGGAATGCAGTGGCGTGATCTGAGCTCACTGCAGCCTCTGCCTCCTGGGTTCAAGTGATTCTCCTGCCTCAGCCTCCCAAGTAAGTGGGATTACAGGTGCCGGCCACCACACCTGGCTAATTTTTTGTATTTTTAGTAACGACAGGGTTTCACCATGTTGGACAGGCTGGTCTTGAACTCATGGCCTCATGTCCACCTGCCTTGGCCTCCCAAAGTGCGGTATTACAGGCATGAGCAAGATAATCTTTGCTAGAAGCAGTTGGAACTCACATTGAGCTACAGTAAGAGAAAACTCAACAGTTTCTTGAAGCCTTTCACAATATCAAGTCCAGACTGGCTCAGTATTATCCTTAGAGGTCCCTTAGAAAAGATGCTCATCTCTTGTCTTTCCCTTCTGCCTGCTTTCATCGTGATGCCTCTTGCCTCCTGATCACAGGTGGGTACAGTATGTTTATGTTCCAGGCAGGGGGATGGAAGGGGAAGAGGACCTGGAGACTCTGTACCAGGAAACCTAAGCTCCTCCCCAAAACCCTAAGCTGATGTCTGACTGGCCTCAAATGTTTCCCATGCTGTCTCCAGCTACTAAGGAGTCTGCAGGAGTAAATATTTAATTTGGGGACATTGCCTTTATGAGTAAAATTTGAAATGGATTTTGGAATAGTTTTAAAAAGAAGCAGTATCAGTCATTTCAGTGCCTATATGCTTTCATGCTCTGTTTAAAACTTTGCTACCTCTGAAATATATTTTTTATTAAATATGGTGAAGTGTGAGCTGAGAGGTTTCAGGTCATTTTCCCCAAAAAGATGTCTTCTTGTCTAAACACCATGTATTTCTTCCTTACCAGCTTCAAATACCATCTTTAGTGTATGTCCAGTAGCCATATTAATTGCGTCTGTTTCTAAATTCTCTGTTCTCTTTTCTTCTTAACTCTCTGCTACTGATTTCAGCATTGCACTATAAATTAGTAAAGCTTTATCATTTATTTTCATTTCCAGTTGCTCTTTCTTGTTAAGCTTTTTCTACTTACTCTCCTGTGTTTATATGTTTGGATAAGTATTAGCATCATTTTGTCAAATTCTCAACACACTCCATGTCAACTTTGATTGAAATCATGCCGAATGCTTATTTTATATTAGAATTTAATCTTCAGGGTACAATGTCTTTTATTGCTTTTATAGAAGGATTGTTTCATAAAGTTTTGTAATGGTGTATTATTTGTATATAGGAGAGCTATTGATTTTTAACTTTATAATCAGCTACCTTACTGTCTCTCTTATAGTTTCTAATAGTTGGTTGATATCATATAGCCTGCAGGTAAAGATATTTTGTCTTTCCTGCTATTCTGTTTTTCTGCTCTCCTCCCTCATTGCATTGGTAAATATTGCAGAACATTAAGTAATTTTGATAATAGTAGGAATTCTCTCTTAATTCTTACTTTAATGGGGATGTATCTAATGTTTCACAGTTAGGTTTTCTGTTGGCTTTTGATTCAGAATATGTATCTTGTCAAAGAAGTATCAACCTAGTAAATTCATTTTCAGCATCTATTGAGATATGTATATGTTTTTTTCCTTGTACTTACTAATATTCATATAATACAGAATGATATACAGAAGTTTTACATTTTTATATTTTTATATCCATCAGCCTTTTTCTTTGTTTCCTTTGGGTCTGTGTGTAGGGAGACCTTACTGAAACTGAGGTCAGTTTTATATTCATCTCTATTGTTGTCTTATCCTTTTTATGGTCTTATTTTTTAGTATTTAACCCAATGCAAGATGGAATTTATTTTGGAGTTAGATTTGGATAATTCCCCACCCCTACCCCCCCATCATCACAGGACTATTAATTGAATGACTTATCTCTTCCCTACTAAAATGAGTAGGAGGTTGGTTTTGTTTTTGTTATGTGCTATTTTGTTTTTAACATCGAGTAGAAATAGGATATCTCTGTCAGAAGAAGGGATCCCACTTCTGATCCCCTTTGGCCTTGTCACTTAGTTCGATCCATCCTGTGGAAGGCTGATGGTCAGCACCATGACCTCTTTACCTTGAAGGAGAACTATTATGGTAAAAATGAGTAGTATTTTAGCCTGAAAATGCCAACTTCTTTCTTTTAATTTATGTATATTACCCCCACATCCTTGGAATTTTAAAGAAGAATTCCAAATTGCTCTATGTTATTTTCAGATATCATGATACTCACCAGTGTGTACTAAAGACTCAGAATTTCTGATGAGCTGATATCTCCTTTGCATACATTCCAAGCTGGACACCATGGAAAGCTTAATGTGTTACAGGGGGTTGGTGATCACACCTGGCAGGTCAAGCTAAATGATGTGAAGTTGCCACCCCATTACCCATGCTCACCACCCAAAGTCAGTTCCCACTTGGAATGCAGAGACAATGAGAACCTGTTGGCATGCAAAATGTGACCTCTGAATCCCAGAGGGCAGTTCCCATTAACAACCATCAGATGTGTGTCCTTGGATTGCCTCAAATAAGCCAATGAATAGCAATGCCAGATGCCTTCTCTCCTTCACATTTGTCTATGTGCATCTTTTCCCACACAGTTCTTATCTTACAGCTAGAATACAGAACTTCCGACTCCTCTCTGGTGGACCTTAGTTAACCCAGTAACTTTTCTTTCTTACTTTCCTTCCTGGCCATCTGATGCTGTAGTGCAGAGGACACTTGATTTATGTGGCAACCTCTGATTCCCTCCCAAGATTTTAGATATTTGCCTCGTTATCTACCTACTTAAGTGTATATATAGAGGTCCATTTCTGATAATTTAAAAAATATATGCTCATTGGAGAGAATTTAAAAATACAAAACAACATGAAAACAATATTTTTAAACTACCCTTAATAATATTGCCTAGAGATAACATATTGATATCTTTCCTCTCAGTTTTCTAAGTGCATATAAACATGAAGTATATATTCAGAACTAAAAAATTTATATTCACATCTCACGCAGTCTTCTTTAATTACCTACCCATTTCCTTTTCTGATTAGAAGTCTCCCATAGCAGGTAAAAATCAAATGATTCAAGAATTTGGTGAATGGAATGAACTATTTAACTGAGATGTACTTTATTCTAAACAACTCTTTGTAGAAAATGTCCTTTATCCATTTATAGCTTTTTCCAAATTTCCTATTGGTTTGCTGTAACTTCATATTGTTTTATATGAGCACTTTATATAGTGGATATTATTTATATGTCCAGAATGTTCTGGTTTTATGTTTCCAGTTTTTTTTTAATTTATCATAATTCTGCTAACTTTATGATGACCTCCTGTTTTACATTCATATGTATTAAAAATGTTAAATTTTTATTTTATGGCTATCATGTGTTAAGGCTTTTTTAGGAAGCAATTTTTGCACTCCATGGTTATAAAAATATTATTCTGAATTTTCTTTACAGGAATTTATAATATTTTTAATGTTCAGCCAGACAGTTTTGTGTAAATTATAAGATGGCTTTCCTACTGTTCCACCCCTGAATACCCTCAATGCCATTTATTATATAAACTCTCTTTTATCACTGATTCAAAATGCTATTTATCTCATCTATTAAATTCCTAAATATATAAGATTCTATTTGGGGCTGTCTATTATGTCCCATTAATTTGTTTCTGCATAATTGCCACACTGCATAATAAACACACATAATTGGTGTGTTTATTATAACCTTATAGTGTATTCTGGAATCTAGTAGAGCAAGATCACCTTCCTTTTCTACATTTACTTAGTTATTTCCACCTTTAATTTCCTGGATTAACTATGAAATCAGTTTGACGACTTTTTAAAAAATTCAATGAAAATGTATAGACTGATTTTGGGGGATAATGGATATAATTACAATATTGAATATTTTTATTCATTCACCTACACTGTTTTCCTTGTTATAATTTAAGGTTTATTCTTGATAGTGTGAATTCTTTCACAACACAAAGGATATTTTTCCAGATATCCTTTTATCTTCTTACTCGTTTTTATTCTGGCTGAACTTTAAAATCATTTTGCTAAATTCTGCTAATCCATTGGGAATTATTAGAATCACCTAAAATTTGTTAATGAATGTGGGAAGAATTAGCATTTTTATAATAATTGACCTCTTCCAAGAATGTGGCACATCTCTTCCTTTAGTCAAAATGTCTTTGAGCTTTGAAAAAGCAACTAATTATCTTCAATTCATTTTACACATTTCTCATTAAGTTCTTTTCTCAATATTTTATAGCATTTTCCACTCCTGCCAAATTTCTAACTGATCACTATGGACATAAAAGAAAGCCATTGGATGGAGGGAAGGAGGAATGATGAATATTTAGTTATGTGTTTGTTTTACCAACCAATTCAGTGCACACATTAATTCCACTAGCTTTTGCATTTTGTTCTTTAGAGTTTGCTGGGTAGACAGATCATCTTTTAATTTTTAATCCTTTTAATAATCACCACTTTCCTATATCTTGGGACAGTCATACTTTCTGAACAATGGTTAAAATTTTTAAGTAACTATAGTGATCATCTTTATTCATTTATTTATTTATGTAATGCGAATGCCATTAACTTTCCATCATTGAGTATTGGATGAAATGTTGACCTGAGGTATTTTAAATATTTTTTAGTAAAAGGTGTTGCAGTTTATCCTATCCGTTTTTATTAAAACCCCCTTCTTTTATCTTCTTTCTTCATCTTGGCCAGTTCTACTATGGATTTCTATTATTTTCTTTCCTTCCAACCTCTTGAGAGTGCTATGCAAGTTTTTATTCTTTTCTTCAGGTTCTTATATTAAATCAACTTCAGAGGAATTAGCTGCCTTTCAATCTGCAGGATGCTTTTCTGTTTTTCTTGGTTTTATAGTATTTCTTCCTCTGGCTCCACTTAGGCTTCTTTCCTCTTCTTCCTTCTTGAATAGTAGAGACAGCACTTCACAGCTAAAGTATGGCAACAGACAAGGTGGGTGATGTCCTCCTGGCTCACACTGCGTCATGTACAGGGACCTGAGAGTGTCAACAAAAATGTCAAGCCCACTTGTATGCAAGCAACAGATTAACACAGACACACATGGCATAAGCCAAAAGACTTAGTAGTAACGCAAGTAATTTTCAGGGTATGTTTTTCATTTTGTGTAAAACCTCAACTACTCACCTGGCCAGTGGAAAATCGGTTATCGCAGAACCTTGTCCTTGTAAGATTGTGTAGTCGAGTCTCTTCAAACCTACCTCTGGCTGAGGAGCAGAACGTTTGACTTCTTTCCCTTATACGGATAGCCATCTCAACAGCTTCATCCATGAGAGGGACACTCTTCACCCCTCCTGCCGTACATCCTGACACATGCACTAATGAGGAACAAGAAACACTCTAACAGCTGGCTTGCCCATCACTGGTTCCAGAGCTCTGTGAGTCTCTATGCTGCCAACTGTGTTTTGCTTTGCAGGACCACATCTCTCTGGATACAGTGCTCTAGTTTCTGTCCTCCCATTTTCTGTTATTATTTGATGTAAGCAGAATGAAAAGAACTTTAGAGAAAGACAAAAGGTGCAACCTTGTACTCTGTATCTGAACTTCACCCTCTTTAAGATTAGATAAACAATGAAACCTCAAAAAAATTAGGACACAAATATCAATGTTTTATTTTGCCCAGAAAAGCTTTTTTCAAACTGCTATAAGTTTACTCATTCATTTAGCCATTCATCGCTCAGCAAATATGTACTGAGTGCCCATGATGTGCTGAGTCCTTGGAAAGTGACAGAGAGCAACGGCTAACCCAGCCACTGCCCACCTAGAGCCACCTCATTCAATCCAGTAATCACACACAAAAAGTAAAATCACAACGATGTACTTGAGAGATAAAGGTTATGTAGGATAACAGAAGACAGGGCAAGGAAGATGTCACGAAAAAATAATGATCAAGAAGAGAGTTCCAAAGCATGAATAGAAGTCTTTCTATTATTTTATATTGTAAAAGGAAATTTTTACACCAGAAATCCAGTGCTTAATCCCTTGAGTAAGAATATCACTGTGTGTTGAAAATCCTTTGCATGTTGGAAAGCATGTCGTGCTTTTCTCATTTTTCTAGCATTCAGCTGTGGGGTTTGCTGGTAGAGTCTGAGGCCTGTTCTTGCAATGATGCATGTGTGTAGAGTTACCCCATTGCGTCAGCAGAAACACCGACTACTCTAACAGAGCAGCGCTGATCGAAAGCCAGAGACTTGGCATGACACAATTCAAATACAGCCCCAGCCAGAAGAAAGAAAAATAGGCATCTGATTTTCTTAAAAAACAAAACAAAACTTATACGTTGTTATGGGGCTAGAGACTGGCTTGGAACGCAGTCTGTGATCAGTGCAGGCCCTGGTGACAAGCACGGCAGCTGAGACGAGGGCTCTGCTTCCTGTCTTCCCCCTCAGGAATAGGTTTGCTCTTTGCTATCTGTTGGGATTCCACATACAGTTTTCTTTGTGAAAAGGAGACTTTTGTTCAGAAAAAGAAAAATTAACTAAAACTCCCTGATGTCAAACATTCTTCTAGCAAAAATCTGTAATGTCCAGTATTTACACAAGTCAAAGGTTATGGGAATGAGTTCATTGTGTGCTATCTAAAAGGGAAATAAATAAGAAAATGTATTGAGTGTGCACATGTTGAAGCTATTGGATCTTTAAGAACAAATTGAAATTGAAAGGTAATTAGATGGGGGGAGTGATACAGGAAGATATGAGGACCATGATAAAGTGACACTGAAGCAGTCAAACCTGGGAAGGTTTTCCACACTAAACCTCCATTCCTGCGAGGGTTTCCTCAGATTTAGATTTGATTATTCTTGAAAAATACTGACACTTTTGGGGATAAATGCAAACGTAAGTGATGAACGGAAGCTTCTGAAGTAAATATGTGGGAGGGTTACTACCATCTGAGAATAAACTATATCAACTGGCAGAAAAATACAGAGTGACTGTAGCAATTCACATTTTCATTACCAGATGAAATGGACTGAGTCCCGTTAGTGATATACAAATAAATATGTACTTACGATGAGATCTTATCTAAAAGAAACGAAAACATATTACAAAGCACGGGGAAAAGTGGATTCCTGCAAATGAGTCATAACACCTGTGTGGGCAAAAGAAAAAAAAGGAATAGAAAATTCTATGGTATGAATTCCAAAAGCAAGTTCCTGACATCCAAATGTTAGAGCTGCAGGAAGTACATAGATGGTGATTTCAGGGTTTGCTTTTTACTTGTGAGAATTTGCTTTGAGAAAAAAAGCACAGCTGCCAGAGGCATTTTTAACTTTTTTTTTTTTTTTTTCCCACTGACTTTCCTTTCTAATCCCACTGTTGGAAACTAACTTAAGCCAGTTTGCTCACTTGCAATTGTCAAGAACTTTTTGGTGGGGGCGGGAGGAGAAAGGACGGTGCAGTTCAGTGAATTTAGGTACTTCAAGGTAGATGACATCTGTTGGGTGAGGGAGAGGACTTTTTCCCCAAATCTCCCAACTCAAGGTATGCTTCCAGGAAAGGATGTCTCAGACTGAAGCCTCCTACAGAGAGTTGATTGCTGATAATAAGGAGACACACACAGAAGCCTTACAACCTGCCCTATAATCTTAGTGTAATCCCAGCTTTGTTCTTTTGGGGACCTGGGTTGCCCATCCCTGGAGGTTTCTTTGGGGCAGATGTGGCAATATTTTCATGGAAAGATTCAGCTGATCTTTTTGGAATCACATCAAAAGGCTAGACTCTTTCTAAGCATTTTACCACAGGACTGGTCAAGTTCCAAAATCCCAAGGGCCACTGTCCAAAATATAATTATTGGGATACCTTGATACTTAGATTTTTAAATTTTGTTCATACCTTGCCAGAGCTATGCACACATTTTTGGTGGGGAGATTTTGCTTCATGTATCTTGAACATTACTTATTTCCTCAGTGAAAAGTCATGTCTACCATCCATGATGCTGCCTAACCAAACATTTACGTTGATGAGAGAAGTAGTTGGCTAAGAGCTTCTGGTAGCTGGCTCTGCAGTGTGGGCTTCCATTAGAGTCCATGCAAGACTGATTAGCCACCTCCCCACCAGTCTGTGTAGCCCTTGGTGGTGTATTCCAGATATTAACCAACAGCCCCTAAGGTGTAAAATAAAATGACTATTCACATGCATATTATACTACTAGTTAAATTTTAGACAATATAACACCCTTTTAAAATTATTTATTTTGTTTTTATTTCTTATAAGCCCTTTGCTATATTAAGCTTTCATTAAATTAAGGGAAATATAATGGGAAAATTATTTGGAATGATTTTTCCCTCACGGTAATGTTCCTTGTGACAACTGGGGTTTACCTCAATTTATCTGTAAAGTAGTATAAACTGTCTTAGAAAAGAGCAGAATAACCAATGGTTTCCAGACATTAGCATGGGTTTCTGGAAAAATCTCACATGACACCACTACCAAGGAAAGCTGGATGGCAGGAGAAATTTTATGCTCAATTTTTAGCAAAACTAGAAATTACTGAGCAGTGAATTGGGTCAATTACTGCACTTTCAAGGCTAGCATGACACTCTCCTTTCCCTTCAAAGGAATTACTAATGAACAAGTACATTTCTGTAATTTAATTCCCAGAGTCTAGTTTAGCTGATAGAATTTAGATTACATATAATTATGTATTTAAAATTCTCTGAATTTTTCATCTTACTCTGTGTGTAGAGACCTAGAGTCTATGCATATTTAATGAACTGCAAAAACATGGAAAAAGTCAATGTTTCATTTAAGTATTCCTGTAGACAATTTAAAACTATCAGGCTGTCACTGTGGGCGTCAGAATCACCTGAGAGTGTTTGTTGTAGGCACACATTGCTGAGTCCCACCCCCAGAGTTTCTGATTATTTATGTCTAGCGTTAGTCCAAGAATTTGCATTTCTAACCAGCTCCTAGACAGTTCTTTGAGAAAAACTGGTCTCCATGCCACCCTCCCAGGCCCACTCACAATATGCAATTTTACATAGTGTTGTAAGGATCCTTCTTTAAGCAATAATACATAACATAGGAGAAAATATCTTCAATAATAAAATTGTAGAAAAGAAAAATAGTTCTCTAAGTGACCATTCATATTATTTTTCAATAAAAAATTAGTCCATTCTCACACTGCTATAAAGAAATACCTGAGACTGGGTAATTTATAAAGGAAAGAGGTTTAATTGACTCTCAGTTCCACATGGGCTGGGGAGGCCTCAGGAAACTTATAATCATGGCAGAAGGGGAAGCAAGAACCTTCTTCACATGGCGACCGGAGAGAGAAGTGCATGCAGGGGAAATGCCAGATGCTTTTAAAACCATCATAGCTCATGAGAACAGCATGGGGGAAACCACCCCCATGATCCAGTCACCTCCCACCTGATCCCTCTCTCGACACATGAGGATTATGAGGATTTCAACTCGAGATGAGGTTTGGGTATGGACACAGAGGCAAACCATACCAATAACGAAGGCTTATCACTCAAGTAACTCAGGGAAAGCATTTTTGTCTGAGGTTGAACAAATATGATTCAGATACAGTATTTTCTAACACATTCCTAAGATTGGATACTATGCCAGTTACAAGCATGGAAATAAGTGTAGAAGTGATGGAAATACTTGGGATCTTGTCAAATAAAAGATGCTTTTTTTCCTCTGCCTTTGCTAACATTATGTGTAAATGACATTTCTAAAATTGGCACATATGACTGATAAGTTGGGTGTGGGAAACCAACTTCTTGGGAAGAAAGGATAAATATTCAAGTATGGGGGAAAACTGATGGAAGAAACCTAAGAGTTGAGATATAAGTAAAAACTATGCATTTTAACTAAGACTTTTTAAGTTAGCACGTTAAATATTACAGCAATTATTTAGTTTGTAATTAGAATTTTATATAATGAAAAAATGATCGGTCAGCTTATGCAACATTAAAAACCATTAAACCACATACAAAAAATGAAATTGAACCTTATCTTACAACCTATGGAAGAATCAACTCAAAATAAATTAAAGACTTAAATGTAATATAGGGGAAATCTTCAGAAGATTCATCTTGTCAATGATTTCTTTGATGTGACGTCAAAATCCCAGGAAACAAAAGCAAAAACAGACAAGTGTACTACATCAAACTAAAAAGCTTCTATACAGCAAAGGAAATGATCAACAGAATGAAAGACAACCTATGTGAAATAGGAGAAAATATTTGCCAACCGTATATTTGATAAGAAATTAATATTTAAAATATATAAGGAACTCCTATAATTCAAGTTTAAAAATCTGATTTTAAAGTGGGCAAAGGACTTGAGTAGACACATCTCTAAAGAAGACATACAAGGCCGGGTGTGGTGGCTCACACTTGTAATCCCAGCACTTTGGGAGGCTGAGGTGGGTGGATCATGAGGTCAGGAGTTTGAGACCAGCCTGGCCAACATAGTGAAACCCTGTCTCTACTAAAAATACAAAAATTAGCCCAACGTGGTGGCATACACCTGTAGTCCCAACTACTCAGGAGGCTGAGGCAGGAGAATTACTTGAATTCAGGAGGCGGAGGTTGCAGTGAGCTGAGATTGTGCCACTGTACTCCAGCCTGGGCAACAGAGCAAGACTCTGTCTCAAAAAAAAAAAGACATACAAATGTCCAACAGGTATAGGAAAAGATACACAACATCACTAATCAGGGAATGCAAATCAAAACCAAGATGAGGCATCACCTCACATAGGTTAGGATAGTCATTATTAAAAAAACAAAAGCAGAAAATAAGTGTTGGTGAAGCTGTGGAGAAATTGGAACCCTTGTGCCCTATTGGTGGGAATGTAAAATGCTGCAGCTACTATGGAAAACAGTCTGGTGGTTCCTCAAAAAATTGAAAACAGAATTGCCATAAGATCCAGCAATCCCTCTTCTAGGTATATAGCCAAGGACATTGAAACTAGGATCTTGAAGAGATATCTACACTTTTATGTTCACTGCAGCGTTATTCACAATAGCTGAGACATGCAAACAACAAAAATGTCCATCAACAGACAACTAGATAAAGAAAATGTGATATATATATATACACACACACACACACACACACACACACACACACAGCACACAGACACAATGGAATATTTTCATCTGTAAAACAAAATCCTGTCATATGTCAACATGGATGAACCTTGAGGACATCATGCTAAGTGAAATAAGCCAGTCACAGGACAATCACTGTATGATTCTGCTTATGTGCAGTATTGAGAGTAGTCAAACTCCTAGAAACAGAAAGTAGAATGGTGGTTACCAGGAACTGGAGGGAGGGGAAATAGAGAGATTCCATTCAATGGGTATAGAGTTTCAGTAATGCAAGGTGAAAAAGTTCTAGAGATCTGCTGCACAACGCTGGGCTTACAGTTAACAAAACTGTACCGTACACTTAAAAATGTAAGAGGGTAGATCTCATGTTTTTTGAACAATAAAAGAAAACATTTTGATCTTAATATTTATATAGCTTGAATTGTTGAATACACATGGCATATAAAATAAACATAAAACACTTGTTAAATGAGATACTATATGGGTTCATATATGCTGGAATATTTTATGACATGGATTTTTTAAATGCTGTAGGTAAAAAAAAATCACATCCTTTGAAAAATGATTTCATCAATTGCCCGATCTCAAAGTGTTAGAGACTTAGAGGCAGCCACGGGGTTTGATATCATCAGGTCTGAGCCATTTCTAGAGAAGAGGAAACCAAGATTCTCCCTCTCAGACCTTACCCCGATTGACAGTTCTCTTCCCAGTGTCCTCACGTACACAGGGACTTGAGAAGAAAAGCAGAGAAGGAAAGGATGCTCACTGAACACCTCCTTTATTTTAGCATTTACACAGGGTGTCTCTGATGAACCTTCTGAAACACACAGGAGCTGACCAGGTGCTTCTCTCACTGAGTTTCTGTGACCCACTGTCATAGCCAGATGTCATAGCCACCCTCGGGACTCCTGACAGAATTCCTTGTGTCCCTAAAAATGTATGGAAATACATTTAGATTTAAATTAACTTTTAAATCATTACATAACTATACAAAACTTTAGATTTACAGCAGAAACTTAAAAAATTCTCAGCAAGAGAATGTTTAAACTGATTTTTTTTCTTAAAGACGAGTGTGATAGTATAAACAGAATTTTTAATTCCTTTAAAAATCTGAAGTGGGAGCTCAAGTAGATGTATTTCATTTTAAATGGAAACATAAAGATGATAAAACTTTTTTTAAAGTGTATTATGCAGCTTTATGGAGCCTGATGAATTACAAAATGGAAGGAACAGAAGATGAAAACATTGATATTATTGTATCATGGTGATTCTTTTTAATTTTTATTTTTTATTATAATGTTACTTGTGTAATGTAAATGAATAAAATTTCCCCCCATTAATGATAATCATCAAAAATGTTTGAGCACAGAGAGACAAATTTTAAGGAAAGCACACAGCAGTGTTTCTGTGTGTCCAGCTGAGCAGCCTCTTTGGACAGGTTTATACTTTGATTAGCAAGGAGGTTAATGTTGCTGTCCACTCTCTAGGACTTTAGGGTAGTTTAATGTCACGGTCGGCTGCACTCCTTTCTCTCATTGTCTAAGACTGCAATGTAATTATCTGCTCACTCATCACCCGCCTGTTTCTGCCTTGCCCCCATGTCTCCACAGATCATTTTGTGTTTCTCTCCGGTTGGTCACATGCTGAGAGTTAGAGCTCGGAAGTTCCCAGCCATAGTTAACTGCACGGCTATTGACTGGTTTCATGCGTGGCCGCAGGAGGCTCTGGTCTCCGTCAGCAGGAGGTTCATTGAGGAAACCAAGGGAATTGAGGTATGCTGTGTCAGCCTGCATCACACACACACACACACACACACACACACACACACACACAGAAAATCCTCAGTAGATAAGTACTTTCCAAAATATATCTCCTATCAGAAAGTTATCCTGATTTGTTTAAGATGCTAAACTTGTCCGTTAGTTTACCTTCTAAGGAATATGATGGCTGACCTTTTTTCCGCCATACATATTGAGGAGGATGTGCACACGTGTGTGAACATGAGCATGCACACAGCACTTGAGTATGTCCTTACTCATGCACTGACTCACTGGAAGCTCAGGATCATTACTTCCTTGAATCATAATGGGACTTACTGATTATAAATCCTTTAAGTCCAAACTAAAAGCCCAAACAGAAATGTAGTCACCGTAGCCATGCACTGCTTGCTTCTTAACCAAGTAAGGCAATGAATTGTGATTATTTTCATAGTATCGATAGTTGAAAAATCAGCCCACATATCCCATAACCAGTAAGTCAAATAATATATCTGCTTATTGTTTTACAGATTTATGGGTTATATTTGTCATTTCTTCATGATGAAATTTGTACCTCCCATGGCATTTTAAAATGGTTGTGCAAAACAAAACAACAAAAGCTTCAAACATTCAGATTCAGAGGGAAAAAGGATGTAGATATGAGGTTATCATTTAGATTTCCTGGAGATGAAGTTTTATTCATGTCTAGTGCCTCTCTGATTACATAGCTTGGAAAAGTGATTGTGGACATTTCCCAGGCAGCTTTGTCTTCTCATTCCATTGAGTGATAAGGTGAAAGGTTCCTAGAATAGGTCAGACACTGAAAGTGACTCTCAGAGGCAAACACAGAACTGGAGATATGTAAGGAATGATGTCTGTTTCTAGTTGAAAGATTATCATGAACAGGTACAACCCACTGTAGTCCCACCCTTACTCCAAAAGGCATAACTGCCGCCTTTCCAAAGCAATCCTTTTACATTTTGTTGTATATTGTATCGTTCGGCAGCCATATGGTTAAAAACCTGGTCATATTTACATATTTAATTGTTTGTATGCAGCTAGCTTTATTGTTCATAATATCATTTTCCTTTGCTTCTACTACAAAAAGAAGCAGCTATAGAGGTAAGTACACATGCAGGTATTCACAGATACCTACAGAATTTTGTGGAGGGAGACCTCTTCTCCTTTAGTCTTTTCCCAAAATGTTTATTAATCTAATTATTTGGTGCTGGATTGCTAGGGAAGAGCTGTCAAGCAATGTCTAACTTGGAAGATATATATACACACACACACACACATACATATATACACGCATACATACATATATATGCACACACACATATATTATATATATGGTAGAGGCTTTAGGATATTCCACTACCTCCCCTCTCCTTCTCTCCTCTACACTTACACTTAAAACATTTCCACAAATAAAATAAGAAATTATCTCTTCTAAAGTCTTCCAGGAACATTTTGTACTCTAACATCTGGAAAATCATTAAATATGACAAATAATTGTCATAAATATTAACACAAATTTCTTATGCAATTTCCAGGTCTGTTGCATTTCTGTCTCTAGGGCATCATTTTATCTTGTGATAGTTACAAGAAGGGTTCAAAATGCTGCTTTATTACAGGGAGAGAGTCAGTATGTATCTTCCGATAGCAACGTTCTGTTTTATCAGGCTAGTTTGGTAACGAAGAGAAAGGGACCAGAGCGCTTTGTTTCTGCATGTTGCTTTCTCAAATGGTAGGAAATTAGAGCTAGTAGCATGGTTTAAGTTGGCATTTGGCACAGTGCCTTTTGAAGTTCCTTCCCTTTGCTGCTCTTTGCAGGCTTTTTGTTGTCCAGGTGGGTACCGCTTTGAAAACAGCTAAAGGAGCTTTGATATGCCAGTGACCGTTGACATCTGCTGGATGAGGCAGGACTTGCATCATGTTAAGTGCAGAGGGCTCCTGTCAGGTGCTAAGCTCGATCTGATGGTGTCATAACGCCTCCTATAGGATGCTGAGCGCCAAATAGGAATTTTAAAAGCACTTTACCATTTCTGATGAACTGAATTGTGCCTCAAAACAAATTAGATGATTTCATTTCAGTGCAAAGTGCTTATTTAACTTCCCCACCTTCCTAATTTGTTGCGCAGGAGCAATAATTCTAATTCAAAGTACAGTGTGTCCATCATCTTCTAAAAACGTGTGGTATCTTTTCTGTAGAGGTCAAAAACAGTTTTTAAGTTTTTTGAATGAGCACAATTTGATCACTCTTTTAGTTTTAATTTCCTTTTTTAAGACTGAAAGTTATCAGCATAATTTAGGCACTTCTTAATTATTGACCTCATTTGCTGAGTGTAAGGTACTTATGCAAGGTGACCACCTTTGGCCACAGAGAAAGGATTCATTAAAGGCAAGCAGTTTTGTGTGTGTTGACATGTAATTTTCCATCAGTACACACTCAGCACCCAGGGGTATGGGTTGACTGCATCTAAATAAATGTTTGTGCTATTTTTCTCTTGCCTCATATTGAACTAAATGACAGCTGACAAGTAATGACTGAAACAGTTTGACGCTTAAGTGTTTATCTGAAGACTTTGTCAACACACACTACCTCTCCAAGGAGATTTTGAAATGGAGATGGGAGGAGGTGTGTAAGGAGGGAGAGAAGGAAAAGCCCTCTGGGTAAACCTGGCAACAGTGTTGGAAAGGCTGCGAGAAGCTCACTGGAGAGAGAATTGGGTGAAGACCTTAGTGATTAGTACATGGGTTCTACAACGAAAATTCAAGAGAAGCTGGGGTGTTGAAAAACAAGTGATGTTTTTGCTTTTCAAGGTAAAATGAATCATAAACGTCTTCGAAAGTGGGACCAGATGAAAGGAGAAGTTACTGAATGGAAATGAAACAGTGAGCTGTCTGGTGAAGGAGTGAGATGTTTGTTGGATGGTGTAGAGTAGATCTGAGCAAGGTGAAAGAGGTCATCTTTTGGGGGCACGTTGACCAACCAATGAGTTAAAATCCTCTGTCCTTATGTGGTGCCACTTAAAAGTAATGACACAAACTCTGTATCATCAGCTTTTTCAGAGAAAAGCAGTTATTCCCCATGCAATCACCCCTTCAATTGTTGAAGAGTTTGGTAGCTTGTGAAGGAAATATTTTACTACTGTTTTCCACAACTGATTGTGAGAAAGTGCACTCTAAGAGGACAGTTATTTTACTGCTATATTTAGAGACTTGTTTCTTCAATGGTCTGTAAATTCATTTTTAAAATGGCATGCCAAACACAAAGGGTATAAAACAACATTTCGTCAGTGATAGCTATATTAGCAGAGTTTCTATTATATTAATGACTTTAAGCACAGTTCTTTCCTTGAAATATAAATTAGGATTATTCAATATGAATAAAAAGTAGAAAGATAACCTTATGCAATAGAAATTGTGTGAATTCGAGGAAAATAATTCTCATTCTAAGGAATATTGAAGCCATTTAAAAATATTAAGACAAAAACAAATGCAACCAAATTTATCTTGATTCTGCCTAAATCTTCTAAGACTTATGTCTGGGCCTGGCACGGTTCCATCAGGCCCTCTTACCAACCCAGTCCTGTCTGTGACCAGAGCATGCGGGAGGTGCACATCCGTGTAGAAAAACCTCCCAATGGCTGCCAGCTCTGGATTTTTGAAATAATTCCTAATGAATGCAGTCTTGCCCAGGCTTAAGCATATCTTCAGATGGCTGAGGAAAGACCCAAGTAGTTGTAAACATCCTTCCCCATTCTTCAGGCCTCATAAGTAGGGTCCAGACTTTGTAGCTGCCTAGGAATCTGGACATGGATATTCAGCTGAACGTGTAATTGACTTGAGCTGTCACTGTGAGTTTGTAGTTTTGAGGCTCTTCTCTAGGTGCTGGCCTCACCAGAAGCAGCCACACCATTCACACCATCTCCTGCTTTGTCCTCTTGCTATAAAAGAGGCAGCTGATTTCTTTTTTTTTTTCTCTCTCTCTCTCTCTCTTTTTTTTGAGACGGAGTCTCACCCTGTCACCCAGGCTGGAGTGCAGTGGCGCGATCTTGGCTCACTGCAACCTCCGCCTCTTGGGTTCAAGTGATTCTCCTGCCTCAGCCTCTTGAGTAGTTGGGACCACAGGTGCATACCACTACACCCTGCTAGTTTTTGTATTTTTAGTAGAGACGGGTTTCTCCATGTTGCCCAGGCTGGTCTCAAACTCCTGACCTTAGGTGATCTGCCTGCCTCCACCTCCCAAAGTGCTGGATTACAGGCATGAGCCACTGCGCCCGGCCTGGATTTCATTTTTCCTCCACTCCTCCTGAGTCTTCAATTGCTTCTTCGTTTTAACTTTCTGGCAGAGAACCATTGAAGTTACCTTTTTCAATGACTGAAAACTTACCTAGGAAATTATTGGCTTCTGTTGGACTTTGTCTTGCCTCTGACCAGTAGTTGAGCTCCAGAATTAAAGGCAAGATACAAAAAGCATAAGCAAATAACAATATAATGCACTCACCAGACAACTCAAAACAAAAAACCAGCATACAATTTAGAAAATTGTACTTGGTGCTACATTTAACACTTGTCGCTGCCCTGTGTAATGGTAGTAATCTTACTGCAACTGCTGTTGGTGCTACTTCTACCACAGTAGCAGAACTGATACAGGTTGAGTATCCCTTATCCAAAATACTTGGGACCAGAAATATTCTGGGCTTCAGAATTTTTTTTATTTTGGAATATTTGCACTTACATAATGAGATATCATGGGGATGGGACCTAAATCTAAACACAAAATTCATTTTTGTTTTATATACTCCTTATGCACATAGTCCAAAGGTAATTTTTTATGTAAGGGTTTGAATAATTTTGTGCATGAAACAAAGTTTTGACTGTGACCCATTACATGAGGTCATATGTGGAATTTTCCATTTGTGGTGTTAAGTTCACACTCAAAAAGTTTTGGCTTTTGGAGGATTTCAGATTTTGAATTTTCGGATTAGGGATGCTCAACCAGTTCCTGCTGTGAATTTGCATTGCTTACCACCTCTCATCACCAGCCTCAGGAGTGAGGGACCACTAGTTTCCCCTGGGATGGAGGCCCAAGAGTAAGTAATGCTACTGGTAAAGGGACACATCTGCAGTTTGACACCAGAGCCCATAGTCTTAAATCCTTCTTTTGACTATTGCATGAATGTTTGACTATTGGGAAAGATGTAAAGGAAGAAAGGAAACAGAATTTTTAAAGGAGCAATTTTGTGGGCAGGAAGAAGTACAGGAAGGTATGCAGTATCTTACTAGATTTTTCAGAACTGGAAATCTAGCCCAGGTCCTAGGATTCAAACCCTGTGTCCCTGGCTCCCTCCAGAATCTTCTTCTCAGAGTGAAACAGCTATGAACAGCTTAGGACAAGTGTTAAAATGCAGCACTGCTCATTTTATGCATTAGTGAGTTTTCTTTATAAGCCATCATACAACCACAAATATCTTATTAATATATTCTTTTACCAGCCCTAAAAGGAGCAAGAAGATCAGATAGATTGTATAGCACATCAGTTTGACATATTTAAAAATTAACACATAAATAATTTCTGAGAAAAATGTTCAAGACTTACTGTAGGTATATGGCATTAAATGTGACAAAATTGTCCCAAGTTAAACTTCAAATAGAGAGAAAGTAGATTCTTTCACCTGCCCCTTTCCCTTTTGCCCTTCCTCCCTCCCTCCCTCCCTTGAATACAATGCTTTTGAAAGCCCAAATTTAGGATTACAGACCAGTGTAGTCTTCTTTACTGGTCTTGGGAAGGTATCAAATCCTAAATTGACTTAGTGCTGACCTCTGGGTATTGGTTTACATTCCACTCTGCTGTTTGTCATTTTCAAGAGGAATATACTGGGCACTTGCTTGAAGTGCCAGGTGGCTGGAGTACTTGGTGTGGCAGAGACTACTACTGCCCGAGAACTGTCACACCAAATAGCAGAGATCTGTTTATGTTTTTGTGTTTACAGTGAGCCAACTGAGAGAGTAGAAATTAAACACATTTTCTTAATGTGGGGAAAAGCAGTTTCATCTTTGCATTTGATCATGCATTGGAGACAGCATCACTTTCCAGAACATCTTAGTGAGGAAACCTTGAGTTTATAACCATTCAATACTGGCACTCTGCTTATTTTTATTTTTGCCATCATCATGATTAGCTGCTAAATGACTATAAATGGTTATCAACTGGTTTTTATTAAGAGGCCAAATCTAGCAGGAAAGATATTCTCCCCTCACGTCTCTCAAAGTGAAAAATACAGCATTGTGTAGCCCTCGCTGCAGCGGCACCAGCAGCAACTCCTCTCAACTCTCCCCCACGCCCCCCACCAAAAAAAAAAAAAAAAAAAAAAAAAAAAACTGGAGATAAATGAATGGCAGAATAAATAATTTATGCTAATGAAATTACTGCAATTAGTAGTTCTACAATGACCCTTTTAAAAGCCACAGCTGTTAATGTCAGGAAGTGCTGTCACTACTGACCTTATCATAAGAGAAAGTGACAAATTGAGAATGCAGGGAAGACCAGTCATCAAAGAGGTCTGTTCTGGAACGATTAGAGTTTTCTGAAAAACAGTGTGAATTACAACCAGCTGCTCCCTGGCTCAGCGAGTCTCTCATGCTGTGCCATTTTGTTAAGCCCGATAACAATAGTTATTTTGCCCCATTGAGACAAGTTGTCTCGGGCCACTTTCAGCTCTACCGGAAACCACTTCTTCCATCCCCGATTTACAAATGAAACTGTTGTTAAAGAGAGCTTTCAGTGCCTCCAAGGAGCCTCCTCATAAGGATCATGGCTGGGCAGAAGCCAGAGTGTTTTTCTTTCTTTCTTTCTTTTTTTTCCCCTTCCTGTAAGGAGGTTACACTTGGCTGAGGAATTATTTATCTATATTGTAGAAAGGTATGTATGTACCTTTAGTTCCCATTAAAACAAGACAGGACAGGAGTAAATTCCTGCACATGTCTGTATTGAAGTCAAGCTCTTGTAAAAATAAAGTCTCCAAAGGATTATGATTTATATGAAGTTTATATAAACTTCCTCATAAATTTTATTTTTCTGAGTCCACTGTTTGGAAATGTATTTGTATCGATAGGGTCCACTAGAAACCAAGAATATTCAGAATTTATATCACATTATTTTTAACTTTTGTTTTAGTAATACATTATTTCAGTTACTAGTGAGATGGATTTTTAATACGCAGCACAATCCAATATGGAGGTACTTTAAACCCACTCGGGAATTTGTCATGATGTTGGAAAGTTGATTGTTTAAAGACATTGTTCAGGAGCAGTTGTTTTTCACCAACAAGAATTGACCTATCTCTCCTCACACCTCTGCTTGTAATATTAATGGTGCAGGTTTGAAACGTTTAACTGCATCACCAGCCACTTGTGTGCAGTTTTCCCAAAGATGTCTGGGCATTATTGACAACACTTTGGTAAATTATGTGTGACTTTCCTAAGAGTTGGTGTAGCTCATTTAATTCATATTAATTGATTTTTAGGCTTCCCTTGATTAATTGAACCTGGTTCATCTTGTACAGAATGCAATAAATAATCATTAAAATGAGGGAGATGTGACTCCACAAATTAAAAAGTTAACTACTTCAGAAGTCATAGAGGACAAAATAGAAAGAATGTATAGTGGGGGGTCTTCCAGTAACTCATTGAAGGAGAGTTGCTCTTTTGTGGGTTTTCTTTGCCAAATAAGAATAGAAATGGTCATGATATTTTTCTCCCAGCAGCAGTGACATTTATACCCTACTATCCAGTTTGTGTTTACATGAGTTCTCACAAAACTGTGAGTTTCTAAGTTTTGGCTTTTTTTTTTTTTCCAGTGACTTTGCAGGGTTATTGCTTCTCTTTGTCTAAAGCTTAGTTTGAAAGCAGTGGCAGAAATATTTCTCAGGATATCATGTCTGTTTCTCCACCTTCTCTTTCACACACTTGGTAGATAAAAATCAAGTTGTGAAGAGCTGTATATGTTGGCTTTTGCGTTTGGTGTGTGGAGCACATAAAAACCCTTTGTCCTACTTGGCAAGAAGAAGGTTAGTCAAGCTGAATGCTTTATTGTAATCTCCCAAATCCTGTGGATAATGCTTAAAGATTAAATAAGTTTTCCTAGGTTATACTATAATCTTTTTCTGACTTTTAGAAAACAAAATGATCATTTTCTTGATTTTTCTTCTTTTTTTTTTTTAGTTGTATTTTTAACTTGAAAGGATTTCACATGAACTGTAATGTTTATGTTTTCAGCCACTACACAAAGACTCTATTAGCCTTTTCATGGCACATGTTCACACCACTGTAAATGAAATGAGCACCAGATATTACCAGAATGAGAGAAGGCACAACTATACCACCCCAAAGAGTTTTCTAGAGCAAATATCACTGTTTAAGAACCTGTTGAAGAAGAAGCAAAATGAGGTATCCAAGAAAAAAGAACACCTGGTGAACGGCATCCAAAAACTAAAAACCACAGCCTCTCAGGTATGACCAGGATGTGTTATTACTGAGTAACATTTATGCTGTTTAGTAGAAAAATATATTTCCTTTCGAAGCACTACTAAATCCATTTATTTATTTATTTTATTATTATTATTATACTTTAAGTTCTAGGGTATATGTGCACAACGTGCAGGTTTGTTACATATGTATACATGTGCCATGTTGGTGTGCTGCACCCATTAACTTGTCATTTACATTAGGTATATCTCCTAATGCTATCCCTCCTCCCTCCCCCCAAATCCATTTCTATAAGATGCCAACTGGTGAAATTTACAGTTTCATGACACCAAGAACGCACTGCTACTGCTTTCCAAAGCCTACAATGGAATTGGCTGATTACTGTGTCACAGCTGGATTAGGGAGAAACCTCTTTCTGGCCTGACTCAGTGCAAGGCAGTGTGGAATATTGAAGGAGCAGACACAGCGGATTGCCTCACTTGTCTGTGACTTCTTCAGTGCACAATACTTGTCGTCAAAGTTTTTATCATCCTAGGATGGACCAGTATCTTTTTTGGTCTCAGATTCTCAACCTCCAGTGAGGGCATCGTTTTCTGGCTAATGACTGTGGCGAGATCCCAAAGTAGAGTCGTTTCTCCTACCTTAGTGACTGGTCTGCTCCTCTTAGCCACCAGCTCTCTTAGATAAAAGTGTCCAGGGTCATCTGTGTCCTCAGTCCTAAGGCCTCTGCTCCCTCAAAGGGTGATATCTCTAACTTGCAGGGGTAAATCAGGAGAGAATCAGCACAGGATGTTAATCATGTGTGGGTCTGTACACATATCATCATTATTTAGTTGTTAAAAAACAAAGGATTTCATGAAGTAGGTGTTGCTACTATAATTTTATATATGAGGCGTAAAGAGTTTAAGGCCAGAGAGTCAGTGAGGTTGGGTTTTAGACCCAGGTATGTGGTGCACTGATGCCCGTGAGTTGTCCATGGCACCATGCTGCCTCTCTGTGGCTGGAAAGAAGAGATTGGAATGAGAGACTCTGGAGACTTTGAAGAGTAGCCCAGCCTTTCTCTGAGCCAGCCAGGACTTAGAGCTGGAGTGAGAAGAATTCTCTTTAGTGATCACCTCAAGACTAGAAATACTGGTGGCCTTCTCAGAGTGAATGTTGTCAGGTCAGACTCTGATATGCTTTACAAGGATTGGGCCAGTGGTTTCCCCAAGTGGCCTGGGTAACCCACCTGTGGCTAGGCTTGAAATAAACCGAGACCCGAAGGAGGGAGCACCTTTTCACATGGGCACCTTTTCACTCTGAAGGGCTCTCTGGCCATGTCCTTCAGTCACTCTGGGCCAAAGCACCACTTGCCTCTTTCCCTCTTAGTTTTCTACACCAAGAATGACTCTGTGGCAAAACACTGTGATCTGTACTAATAGTGAGTAGTTGGACCACAATTAGGAAAGAGAAACCAGAGTGAGGAGGTTTCCAGGATGGTTGGGATCAAGTGGCATTGAGAATAGTTTCTAGGAAGCCCACAAATAGCATATCCAAATTTGTGCACCTTCTCCTTTCCTCTCAAAGAATGCCTATCTAGGCCAGGCACGGTGGCTCACACCTTTAATCCCAGCACTTTGGGAACTGAAGGGGGAGGATTGCTTGAGTCCAGGAGTTTGAGACCAGCCTGGACAACAAAATGTGACCCAATCTCCACAAAATTTTTTTAAATGAGCCAAGCATGGTGGCGCGCACCTGTACACCCAGCCGCTTGAAAGGTTGAGGCAGGAGGATCCCTTGAGCCCAAGAGTTTGAGGTTACAGTGTGCTGATTGCGTCACTCATCTCCAACCTGAGCAACAGAGCAAGACCCTATCAAAAAAAAAAAAAAAAAAAAAGTCTGTCTTTCCTGTTTCTTTTTATTTACACCTTATTTTACTTTCTTGTCTTTTGCCCCTCTCCATGTCTATTTTCTTCTATCTGTCTATCTCATTTAAATCAAGATGGCTTTCTGTAAGAAAGATTTTCCCTGGAGTCTTGTTGTGCTAAATAAGGCAAGGAAGGAGCTCTGTGTCACAAAGCATTTATATCCCTTTGAGTGTCATCCCGTACTGAACCTGTTGACTTTGCCCACTATCAGGAAATGATAGTGTTGTCACTCAAACTGAGCTTTCAATACCGTGGGGGCATCCTTGGCAAAGAAATAAGTGCTTCTGCCATACTTAAAGGGTTGTTTTCCCAGCTAAAAGCAAGTGGGGTACCATCCTGAACCATTGCAGTGGTGGCAGCATCTCAGCCATAGGAAAAAAGAAGAGGAGAGAGACTGTGATTTCTTAATAATCACCTCAGTTATATATTGATGAGTCAAGGGGATGGGCGAGGAGCGGGAGAAGGGAGAGCTAATTCACTGTGTCTGCCAAGTCCAGGGCTGCTTGAGTCTCTTTACTCCCCCTTAGCTAAGAACCCCAGGCAAAAAGTCTATAAAGACACAAGATGCCTTGACTGACATATGAAGTCTTGATGAAAAGACTGACGGTGATTTTTCATTGGGTATTTGTGCATGAAATGGTCTTAATATCAAAAACGTGGTTGGAATATTCAACAGCTATATGACAGTTTTAGAAATAAGTGGGTTATAAAAAGGAAGGGTGGTTTCCTATGTGGAGAATTGGAGAGCCATATAGCGTAAGATCAGGTTGTATGGAGAGCGTAATGCCTATATATTGGGGCATGCATCCTCTAAGGGTCTGCCTTAAGGAATGCCATGTCATTTGAAAACCTTAGCAATGTTCATTCTTTACAGTAAAGCTGTAAGCCCCTTTTATAGCCAAATAACCTCTCTCTAGAAGTCAGCTTAGGTCATCACAGATAGTCCTAGTGACCTTTCTTCATAGATAAAGCCTTGCTTCCACACCTTCAGTCACTTTGAATATTTCAGAGTTAACAGCTTCCTTAGAAACTGAAATTAGGGCTTGAAATAACATAATTTTGTCCTAGTCTCTTGGGTGATTCTTTTTGCTTTATTTCTATTTTGAGATGATAATAGATTGAGAAGAAATTACAAAACATACTACAGACAGGTCCCTGTCACAGCTTATGGATTCAATGGTAAGTTCATCCTGCATAACTAGTACAATGTCAAAACCAGGAAAATGGCATTGGTACAATCCACAGACCTTATTCAGATTTCCTGTTTTACTTGTACGTGTGTGTGTGTGTGTGTGTGTGTTTAGTTTTATGCAGTTTTATCACATGTAGGTCTGGGTGCTCACACAGTCAAGACACAGAAAAGTTCCATCTACAGAAATATCCCATGTTACCATTTTATAGCCACACCTACATTACCCCCACTTCCTCCCCACCTCCTGAATCCTAGTTCCTGGCCATCGCAAATCTATTCTCCATTTCTGTAATTTTGTCATTTCAAAAATGCTATACAAATGGAGTCATAAAATATGTAACCTTTGGTTATTGGTTTTCTTCACTCAGCATAATTTCCCTGAGATCCAGCCAAAGTATTAGGTGTATCCATAATTTGTCCTTTTTTATTGAGTAGTATTCCACAGAATGAAGGTAGCACAATTTAACCATTCAACCACTGAAGGGCATCTGGGTTATTTCTGGGTTTTGGCTATTATAATAAAGCTGTTATGAATACTCATGTACAGGTTTCTTTTTGTAGACATAAATCCACAAATGACCAAAAATGAACTGTTTGGTACTTGCATGTTTACATTTATAGAAAACAGGCAAATACTTTCCAGAATGGCTGCGACATTATACATTACTACCAGCAGTGTATGACAGAGCCAGCTTCTCAGTTTCTTTGCAATAATTTGGTGGTATCTCTGATTTTTATTTTACCCATTCTAATAGGTGTGTTTTTACTTGCATATTCCTGATGGATGATTCTTTTGACTATGGCCTAACATAACACTAGTTTCATATGGCTAAAAAGAATGGAGAAGCATGTCAGTATGCAAAGTTACCCTCAATTCATAGAGAGGCTGAAAAATCAGTCATAGCTTAATCTATAATAGTGCAAGTAGCAGTCATAGTAGTAATCATGCTTTTTAGATAGAGTGTGAATATACTATGTTGGGTGGAAACTACAAGATTACTTGGATATAGTAATGGGATGTTGTTCCACAAGATGAAACCACTGAAATGTCTTTAGCAATTGAGTTAAAATAAATGGTTATGATTGTTCTTTGCTGCTGTGATTTTTAAAAATGGTAATACTTACACTTTTGGAAGAGAAATGCAATGGAGAGAGAATTATTGTGATGCATAAAGCTGCTTTCAGATATTTCTGAGAACTGAATCATGTCTTTTTCTCTATTGCCTCACTTCTGCTTTTAGTTACATGACCTTCAAACTGAGGAACCTAGTAATGCCTTCTGAACCTAATGAAATTTTAGCTGAAAAAAATGGACAGTTCTTTTTAGCAGATGAATTTATGGATTCCTTGGAAGGCTAAGTTCTCCAAGAGCTCAGTAAGGTTATTTAGTGATAGACCGATGGGAGACATGTATGTCCCTGAAGCTCACTGAGTTTTGGCCACAGCATAGTAATACCTCAAACACACAGTTTGCTCTTCTTAGTAGGTATTAAGTTGAATATTGGGTTAGCTTCACGATCATCAATGAGGTGAAAAAAATCAAGAGGGCCATTTTCCGTTTGATGGGAAGAGGTAAGACCTATCAGTGGGCATTTTATGTTCGTTTGTTTGTTTTGAGACGGGAGTCTCGCTCTGGCGCCATCTCCACTCACTGCAAGCTCCGCGGCCTCCCGGGTTCACGCCATTCTCCTGCCTCAGCCTCCCTAGAAGCTGGGACTACAGGCGCCCGCCACCACGCCCAGCTAATTTTTTTGTATTTTCACTAGAGACGGGGTTTCACCATGTTCGCCAGGATGGTCTGGATCTCCTGACCTCGTGATCCGCCTGCCTCGTGGCGGTTACAGGCGTGAGGGATTACAGAAAAGTGCTGGGATTACAGGCGTGAGCCACCGCGGCGGCCACAGTGGGCATTTTAATATGCAGCCAATTAATCTGCAGTCAGGCAAGGAGTATTCATGTCTTCAACTTGCTGAAGCCTCCAGCAACCTTCTGTTGGACAGTGAAGAGGCATAGTTCTTCCAGGTCGTTACCAAGTATGTCTTCCCACGACCTCTGCTTCCTTGAGCCCGAGCTGCCCAGGACCCAAAAGCAGACATGGGTGAAGGAGCATGCTTTCAGACAGAGGGAAGAGCAACTTCCCGACTCAACCTGTTAGTACTGACAAAAAATAATTATATGTCCTGCAAAATCATTGGAAAATATTCTTCTGTTTGTTCTCATGTGGAGAAAAGCAATGTGGCTGCATTTGTGCCAATCAGAAGACAGTGAAAATCAGGGTAGAGACAGATACAAGATACAAATTGTTAGGAATCCCTGAATTCATTCCCAACCATAAGCTCTACCTGGGATTTGTTGTGAGCAAGGCCAGTGACGTAAGACTTTTGCTTTAGGTGGGAGATCTAAAAGCCAGACTTGCCTCTCAAGAAGCCGAGTTGCAACTGAGAAATCACGATGCGGAAGCTCTGATCACAAAGATCGGCCTTCAGACGGAGAAAGTGAGCCGGGAAAAGACCGTCGCTGATGCTGAGGAGCGAAAGGTCAGGCTAATTCCACCACTTAGAGTACTGAGCTATATTTAGCACAAAATAAACCTTGGTAGGTGAACAATTTTGAACAACTTCCTCTCCAGGGAGCATAAAGTCTAAAGAATTATTATAGTTACACATGTAACAGCATTTCACACCATGATTACCACTTGACCTTTCTTTACATTATGCATTTCCCCAACCTTTTAGCTCTTTTAATGATATGAAAGAACAATAAATACTGAGCTCATTCAAGCATATAATGGATGTGGATCTTGAACATCAGGCCTATTTGTAATACAGTAAAGGTCAGGAAGTCACCTCTGAGGTTTTTAAAGGTTTCCACTTTTTAGGCAAATTGAACAACTCAATTGTTAACAAAGCCCATTCCGTCACTTTGCAAGATGGTTTTCAAATTTTGCGTTTTAATAATACAACTGGAGTTTATTATTAAGTCCTAAGCTAAATTTGTTCTTTTTGATTCGATTGAGGCCCTGGCATTCTGTATTATGTTTTATTGTTGGAAATAATTCCTTTTAACATTATATAGATTCTGCTTTCTTTCTACTCGGGTTTCTAGCAATTCTGAAATAAATACAATGTCTTTTGTCATCTTCTTTTACCAAAACATCAGCTACAAATGGAAGACATAGTTTTGTACATCTGATTTCTCAAAAGAAATAACATAGTAAACAAAAAATTTAATACATATTTGTTTAAAAGTTGAGTGTATATGTGTAAAGTAAAAATTTCTTATTTTAGACAAAAGATTATAATCAGGGCCTAATTAATAAAAAGTTATAAGTTGCTAACATTCTCACAGCCATTGAATCGGTAGTGATTATGCCATTTTTCTTATCTTTTAGGTTACCTGAAAATATTTGAGTTTTTCCAGTGGTGTTGCCATTCATATGCAATTGAGTTGTTTTTCTTTTTTTCCAATGTGTGTTGAGCGTGTCTTCCTCGCACAACTAAAGACTTGAAAAGTTTGTTGAACATAAAAACTCTAAACGGGCCGGGCGCGGTGGCTCAAGCCTGTAATCCTAGCACTTTGGGAGGCCGAGACAGGTGGATCACAAGGTCAGGAGATCGAGATCATCCTGGCTAACAGAGTGAAACCCCGTCTCTGCTAAAAAAATACAAAAAACTAGCCGGGCGAGGTAGCGGGCGCCTGTAGTCCCAGCTACTCGGGAGGCTGAGGCAGGAGAATGGCGTAAACCCGGGAGGCGGAGCTTGCAGTGAGCTGAGATCCGGCCACTGCACTCCAGCCTGGGCAAAAGAGCCAGACTCCGCCTCAAAAAAAAAAAAAAAAAAAAAAAAAACTCTAAACACACAGTTTTAAGAAATAAGATTATGGCATTTAAAATTGAAGATAAGGCACATTTGGCATGCCCTATGTGATCAACGGGCATAAAATTCCTAATTTGAGTTGTAAATGTTTCTGTTGAGTTGCAGATAAGTGGAGAATGTCCTTAAAAGTATATTATTGGACTGGGCACAGTGGCTAATGCCTGTAATCCCTGCACTTAGGGAAGCAGAGGCAAGAGGATTGCTTCAGCCCAGGAGTTCGAGACCTGCCTAGACAACATAATGAGACCCCATTCTCCATAAAACAGGAACAAAAAAGACAAAGTATATTATTATATTGAGCAATTAGTTATCACACATGGTACAATCACCATGAGCTAATTCTACCCAGGGAATATTTTTCAGGTATTACACAAACGTGTGATGTTCTAGTGGTTATTATATCATAACCTATCATCACAGATACTTTTGGAAACTTAAAATATAAATAGAGTGGGTTTTTTTTGCATTTTTACCTGTGAATTCTTAAGGTAAAATTACCCTCATAAAAGGAGAAAGAAGTTTTAGCGAATTATAACTCATCTGACAGGTTGTTCAGTGAAGTTCTTCAAACACAAAGAAGGGGCATACTATTTTTTATGTTTAATCCATACCAAGACATAAAAATAATACTTCTAAGCATTTTCATTTTATCCATGGAGCTTAATTTAATTATAAATAACAAATATTAACGTCTATTTTTTCACCAGGCACTATTGTAGACTATTAGGGATATTTCTCAAGCAGGGTGCTCTCATGTAGATTACATTGCAATGGAAAAGACTGACAAGAGACAAGTCACACATTGAGAAGCTGGATATTTCGAGATAGGTGCTCTGATGAAAATCAAGTAGAGAGACATGATGGTGGGAAGGAACTACTGTAAATTGGGTATTCATGGAAGAAAGTTCTTTCGTAATTAAACTAGGAAGCATCTAGAAATTCATCAACACTTGAGTCCATGCTGTGGGCTCATATTTGTCATATGTTCAGCAATGTGCTAGATACTATGCTATGCCATACTAAAGGGGGTGAATATGGACTGTTTCTGGTCCTATGAAATTGGGGTCTCAAGTCTTCAAACATGAGCACTAATTTAAAAGTAATGCTGCACAGCTCACAAAGTACACAGCCACGTTTAATATGACTAAACAAATGTTGGGGTTAGAGAATGTCTTGCCGTGAACCTCGACAGCCCACGTAGAGAAGCAGGTTGAAATCATTGCTTCAAATCTATAAGGTAATCAAGGGCGATTTGAACCACTGGCATTGCCAGCAATGACTTCAAGTCACACAAGCATCATCAAGCCTGTGAAAATCAGTTCTTCTTCCACCTTGGTTTGGCTTCTCAGCTCCAAATTCTAAAATGCTAAGAATTCTCTGATTGCTTTCAAACTGTGTTCTCCCTTGAGTGGAGTGTAAACCTTCATGAGTAGAGGCAACTTCTAAATTGAAGTGCTAATATCATCTCTTCGAAAGTTGAGCATCAATCTTGATTTGGAATGGCTATCAGTTTTTGTGTGTGTTTCTGTTCTGAATGTGGGTGGGCCTGGGTTTTAGAGGATCATAAGGAAATTCTTACAATCCAAAGGCAGATAAGTGTACTGTGTCAGCTTGCCAAAGCTGCCATGACAAAAATACCACATGGGGTCTTCTGGGAGATTGGGAGGCTTAAACAGTAGAAGTTTATTTTCTCCAAGTTCTGGAGGCTGGAAGTCCAAGATCAAAGTATTGGTAAGTTAGGTTTCTCCTTCTGTGACTTGCAGATGGCTGCCTTCTGCTGTGTCCTCACGTGATCTTTTCTCCGTGATTATTTCCACTGATGTCTCTTGTGTGTGTCTGAACTTCTCACCCCAGTCAGTTTGGATTAGGGCTCACCCTAATGATCTCACTTTAACCTGATCACCTTGTAAAGGCCCTGTCTCCAAATACAGTCACATTCTGAGGTTGGGTCTTCAACATATGAATTTTAGGGGGGACACAATTTAGCTCATAACAAGCAGTTATTGGGACTTTATTCTCTTTATCCTCTCCCTGTGTTCACCACTAAATCTTAAGAACTTCTGCAAGGGGCTGTTGATGAATGCAAGGCAGAGAATTTCTTGTCTGCCCATGGATGAAACTGTCTCCAAATTCCTGCTTTAACTTATAGCAGTAAGGGGAAAGCACACTCTGCAGGCACTCTATGCAACTCTTCTCTTGTTTTATAGGTTGAGCATTGCTGACCAATACCTAAGAGCCATTGGGCAAAGGAAATTGTACACTGGCTTAACAGCTTACTGAGATATACAGAATTTTCACTCCTCTAGTATTGTTGCACCTTAGGGTGAGAGGTATTGAGAGTGAGAAATAAGTTGACCAACCTGAGAATTTTCTTCATTTGTATGAGTGGGTTTTTATTTAATGTTCAAAATTGTTTTGTTTATAAAAATTACCCAAACGAAAAATACTCCATTAGTAGTAAAGGAGTCAGAAATGAGTAGCAGCTACTAGGCTGATAGAAATAGCACTTGAGCCAGGCGTGGTGGCCCATGCCTGTAATCCCAGCACTTTGGGAGGCTGAAGCAGGCGGATAACTTGAGGTCAGGAGTTCAAGACCAGCCTGGCCAACACGGTGAAACCCCTCTAGTAAAAATATAAAAAATCAGCTGGGTGTAGTGGAGCGCGCCTGTAATCCCAGCTACTCGGGAGGCTGAGGCAGGAGAATTACTTGAATCCAGGAGGTGGAGGTTGCAGTGAGCCAAGATCATGCCACTGCACTCCAACCTGGGTGACAGAGCGAAACTGTGTCTCAAAAACAAAAAAAAAGGGAAAGAAAGAGCACTTAAAAGAAGTACTCTTTAAGGTTTTATCCAGTACTAAAAACCTGTGATCCCGAGTCCAATTTAAAATGATTTTTTAATGATGCCATTATAAATGGTAACAAATAGCATTTATAGATTCACTGTATCCTTATGGTTAAATAAACCTGAGGTGATAACTCCTTTGCTCACATAAACCCGTTTATCTGTAGCAGTGTTCTGTAGCATACAGAAAATTTTCATGGTCCATTCCTGGCAGCTTTTGAGGGTTGTGGTTTTCGAGTAGTTCTCAGTAAGCATGCAGGGTTTTCTTATTTACATTAACGATAGCTGTGTGTGTATTAGCAGGAGGCCACATATCTACCCCGAACCAATTATCTTCATAAAAGGTACAGTACACAGCAAAATAATGGTTAATCAGGAGAAGCGTAATTACTGCTAATAAAGCTGCAGTAGACAACTTAATTTGTTGTGAGCAGTGTTTAATTTTATGGTATAGTTAAACTTGTTCATTTCAAACACATCTGAAGAAATATACTTTTGTTCACACTTTATATTCCACAATCACCATCACCACAGGAACCATCTCCCATGGTGGCTAGATCCTGGTGCCCAGTGCCACAGCTTTGAAATTCATATTTCTACTGAGGACTGAAAATTCACTCTTCCTGGCCTTTCAGATTCTATAGGTATCTTAAGGGAAGGAGGATAAGCCACCTCCCACCTCTGCCCTCGCTTCTCATTTTGGTTTGGTTCAGGTTTACCAGCATGAGTTTCCTCTATATTATATATCATGTCAGAAGGCTGATGCAGCACCCTCTGTGTCCTGGGAAGAGATGCCACTGGATCCACAAGAGGAGAGTGGGTATCAGTGTTATTGTTCCAATACCAAAGGCAGATGTGGGCTCTTGCATCTGTGGTTTCTTACCATGTCCTTGGAGCAACCAGTAGTCTTCACTAAAATTTTATTTATAGTTAGGCATGCAATCCACAACCACAGAATAGAATATATTGTAGACAGTTGATCAAAAGAGCTTCAAATCTGTTCTTTAGTAATAGCCAACATGGCTTCTAAGCAAAAGTTAGCAAAAATTGGAGAATCCTAGCAAGAATATTTTGTGGTCTAGGTTACTAAGCTAACCCAGATGTTTGTTAATCCAGGACTCTCTGAAAAAGAAAACTGAAGAACAGAGGAATCACTTAATCTTGCTTTTACTATTAGTGGTACCTTATAATTAAATTAGTCAAAGCTTTTCTTGGAGCATTTTGAAACTTGAATCCATTTATATTGAGATTTGTTACTGTGTATTTTTTACATTTACAAAACTTTGTATACATACTATGTCTAAAGGAAAATTAGTCTATTTAACAAATTCCTCAGCTGTTCAAAGCACAGAGAAATGAATTATTTAGCAGTGCATCTGAGTCAACCTCCATTTCTCTTTAGAGATATCTGTGATAATAATTTGTATGGCTTTGTGTGCTTTTCGTCTCTAATTAGGTGACAGCCATTCAGACTGAAGTGTTCCAGAAACAGAGAGAATGCGAGGCTGACTTACTCAAGGCTGAGCCTGCACTGGTGGCTGCTACAGCTGCACTCAATACACTCAACAGGGTAAAGATGATTTATTGGTCCCTGAGTTTCCTCAAAGTAATATTTAAAGCTTATTAGAGTTTGAATAACTGAGCTGAGAGTGTAGCCCATGCAGCGAAAAAGTATTTTAAAAGGAAAGAAACACCCATGAAATATTAAAGTTGAAACAAACCTTTGAGGTTGTCATTATAGTTCAACTTTTTTTTGCCATCCAGGACTCTGTGCTACAGCAACCCAATAAGCAGTCTCCTTTTGAATATTTCCAACAGCATGGGATTTATACTCTTATGAAAGGCAACTGGATTGTTGGTAACTGGATTTGACCCAAATCCAATGTTTCATATCATGTGTTGCTTTAAGAGACCCTCTTGGAAAGAACATTGGGAGCAAAGATACGTAGGTTTGGTCCCCACCATTTCTTTGAGTTTGATGTTGTTGGTGAAACCTCCCTAAGCACTCAAATTCTTAGAAAGTAAGCTGTGTTCATCACAAGCATATTGTTAGGGAAAGTGAAATGGGGGCCAATGTTCTTTTAAGAGCCTGCAGCTAATCTCATCCTGGGGTCTTCTCCCAGTCCTCTGGGGAGAGCTCAGGAAATCACTGGGCCTGAGATTCTCAAGATTCCATTTCAAAAAGTAAAGAATCTAGATTTTCACTCTTCTTCTTAGAAATACTGAAATTCGTTTTCTAAGTATTTTTTTGAAGAAAATAATTTTGACTGTGACTAAAGAGATACTTACATGGGTATTTCTTACAGTATTTCTTACAGTCTTACATAAAACTGAAAAATTTTTAATGGAACCATACCATGATAGAATTCCAATTATTACACTTTCAAATACCCTTATGCCTTTAAAATAATATTGTTAAATGCTAATTAGCAATGTGACACATTAACCATGATATATTAAGTGAATAAAGCAGATTATAAAGTAAGATATTTTATATGACTAATTCTTTTGGTAAGAATATGTGCACAGAAAAAGATTGGTAAAAAGTAAGATTAATTGGTTATCTCTGAGTAATGGAATATTTATTTTCTTTATTGTGTTTCTCTAAATTTGCAAATTTTTCTCTGAATAATTACTCTTTACTCAGGCAAAATAGCACCACTTATAAAACTGTGTATATTTATAAATTATAAAAGAATCTTGGTTAGCCAGCTCTCAATTATTAGCATATTTTAAGTATTTGTTTTTGTTCTTGCTTTCACTCTCTTTCCATTCTTTGTAATCATATACCAAATAAATAGGCAGCTTCTGATAAGGGAGCAGAATCAGGTTCAACATTTGATGAGGTTTTATAAGCAAGAGTATATTACGTAGCACATAAAATATCATAGGAAATACCTGGTTGGTTTTGTTTTTTAAATCATGTATTAAATATCATAAGCCTACATGAGCTTATATGTGCTAGTTCCTGCCTCAAAGTATTTGCCCTGATACCATATAATTTATACTATTAACATCATCTGTTGGATTAATCAATGGTCTGACCTGAGGAGATAAAGGAGTAGAGAAGAAGGTTCAGCCTATCTTGGCCCTCTCCTAGTTGAGAGTCCCTGTAGTGTAATGGAAGATATTTCTTGCTTGTACATGTAAGACAGAAAAACAAACCTAAGAGACACTGAATTAAGGAATTATGTGTCTGGGAGAGGTTTGGTTAAGATGCAAATCTATTACATAGTGGGATAGAACCTATAAATAATCTTACAACATACACACGCACACACACATGTGTGTATATCCTGGTCTCAGTGAGCAGAGCTCTGCAGGACTGATATATAGATCATTTTTCTTGGAGGCAAGAAAGGGCAGTGATGTCTCCAGAGTATCAGAGAAGTTCCCAGCAAGAATTGAACCTCCTGGAGTTCCAAGGCGGAGTCCCCAGGTGGCAAAGAACTGCCAAATTGAGACTGGTTTGATAAGGAGAGTAGGCCACTGAAGACTAGCATGACAACTTACAGAGCTTCTCCAAACCTCCCCTAATCCTGTCTGTCTATATGTGTGTGCGCACATGCGTGTTTTTCTTCAGGTCAACCTCAGTGAGCTGAAAGCCTTTCCCAACCCGCCCATTGCAGTTACCAATGTTACTGCAGCCGTGATGGTCCTTCTGGCTCCTCGGGGAAGAGTGCCCAAAGACCGAAGTTGGAAAGCTGCTAAAGTCTTCATGGGAAAGGTATCAGCGTAGCCTGGCAAGATAAAAACCCTGATAATTTCCATACTGTTTTCAGTACTATGGTTATGCTTAATAGCAAAAGATGTTCAGGTCAGAAGAAATCATCTTCACAGTTGCTGAATGTAATCTACTGTATATGTTCTCTAGACTTACAGTTTTTGTTTGCCAAGTTGGAGGTTAGCTTGGGGTTATGGCATACCTAAGTCAATGCCAGCAGCAGGTGGAAGGTTGCTAATTATTTGCAAAATTATGAAAGCAGTTAAGTGTAGGAGGGAGAAAATTACATGGATTTCTTAGGTTGGAAAAATGTTATAATGTACAGGAAGGTGAAGCACAGGGGCTTTTTGGTGTGTTTTTGCTTTTTCTTTTCTGCCTGCCTTTTCTTCAAAATGTGAATACCTCCTGTGCTGGGACTGAATATTTTACCCCGGGATAGAAGAGGTTTTAAAAGTGTCCATTGCTAATTCTAACTTCATACTATAAAGACTGAAAAAGTCGAACAGTAGGATAAATGCAGCTTGCCAATTTTGCTTTTGTAATGTGAGTCCTAAAAGCTGATTTTAACTTTTGATCTTGGAATTTTCCCTGCAGCCAAAATGCGTTCGTTGCAATAAATCTTTTTGCTTTGCAGGTTGATGATTTTTTGCAAGCATTAATTAACTATGACAAAGAGCACATTCCAGAGAACTGTCTAAAAGTGGTGAATGAACAGTATTTGAAAGACCCAGAGTTTGATCCAAACCTGATTCGAACCAAATCTTTTGCAGCAGCTGGCCTCTGTGCCTGGGTCATCAACATCATTAAATTCTATGAGGTATCAATCCTAAATTAAGTGTTTACAGATGTTATCCACAAAGGGCCACAAGCACATCAATTTCTAGGTCAGCAAAAAGAGTAAAATTTGTTATTTCGTTTTCTGAATATGGATATATAGTTCTAAGAATAAGACATGAGCATGTTGAACAGTTATCTACAAGAGGTTATTTGAAATGTTAGAAACTATCTTTTTTTCGGGTAGAGTGATTGGCTGCTTTATATTAAAGAGCAATAAGTAGTTAGATGAAAACTTATGTATGAATTTTACTTATTTACATTTAAATATTTAATTCATGTTGACTTAAAACAACTGCAAATCTGAAGTCACCTCAAATTAAATGTAGCCCCTGCTCTCAAAGCAAATATTCAAACCATCTGTATTGTTGACATAGTGAGATAAGGAAATAACCATTTCTTTGCGTTAGTATTTTAATGACAGGTAAGTTTTGTGCCTATATGTGATCTAATCTAAAATTTGTACTTTTCGGCAGTGTAGAGATAGATTATAATTTCATGCATTTATTTATCAAATATTTATCGCCAACCAACTGTATCCCAAGCACTTTGCAGGGTACTTGATCTAATAAGGGAACCATGCATGGCCCACGACTCTGAAGAACTCTCATCTTTGTCTTGAAGGGTTGTATGTTATATTCAAACATGGAATTAGAAAAAGTCAATATAGTCAATTCAATTCGCAAAGTAATTTTCATAAAGCCAGGCTATTTCCTTTATACTGTGGGACCCACAAGAATAGGACTGTCTTGATCTCTCTCTTTAGTGGAAATCTTCATAAAGCAAGAGTTTAGACAGGTTGTGGTTGACGTACAGCCTCTTTCCATAATGAAATGTCTCAGCCCTGTCTTCTACTTGTACAGTAGATGAAAAGACAAGTATAGAGCTTGACTGTGGCTGCATTCTGTCTTATTTTGCTGTAAAATAGGAAAGAAAATTTAATTGCCTTCCTCTCTCCCTACCAGCAGAAAAATTGATCCACCTGAATTCTCAGATGGTCCATTCAAACAACGTGCACTTAAGGTGGTCAGGAACTTAGAAAAGAAAGTAACAATGTGGTTGATGTTGTGTGGATATCTCCCACTCTCCTTTCTGTGTTGAGAATTTTTCCACAGTTATTTTCTGCCTTAAAGGCTAGACATGATCTCAGCTTTGGCTATGGTTTCTGCACAATGTAATTTCTAGTAATATGAGGAGTATCTTCACATTTTATGACAAATTGATTTTAGTATATTAATGGTGTTTGACTTACATCACATTTTATGCAAGTACTTGTAACTCTAAGGTCCAGATTAAATAAGTAAAATAATGATAGACCAGAGAGAATGTGGAAGGCTATGTGGATTGTGCTCTGCCTTTAGGTGGTACCATGTCTGAAAAATAACAGACTAGGTGTGGTGGCATACACCTGTAATCCCAGCACTTTGGGAGACTGAGGTGGGAGGACCCCTTGAGCCCCAGAGTTTAAGACCAGTTTGAGCAACATGAGAAGACCCCCATCTCAATAAAAAAAAAAGAGAGAAATTGCTAGGTGAATTAGAGATTTTAGTTGTAAAGCATCCATCCTATCCAGGATTGAATGATTACTTACCCTCTTTGTATCTTTATGAATTCATGAATTTTCAGGTCTACTGTGATGTGGAGCCAAAACGCCAAGCATTAGCCCAAGCAAACTTAGAATTGGCTGCAGCTACTGAAAAACTAGAGGCTATCAGGAAAAAGCTTGTGGTAAGTGCAAACTATGACATTGAAATGGTTCCCAAGAGGTGGTCCCTGCCTCCACCTTAGGATTCCACCCTCAGACAGCACCATATCTGAGCCCTATCAAGCAGAAAGGAATTCGATCTTCCATGAGTGTATTTCCTTATATAGCATTCAGTAGGTATTTCTTATCTGCTTTATGCTAGACACTGAACTGGGAAAGTGCAAATGTTCATGGTTTCTACAGCTAAGAAACATTTGCAGTCTGATAGCAGAAAGGGGAGGGCAGCACATAGTGATTCCAGGCAAGTCTTCTGGAGTCATACTATCTGGCTTATATCTTGGCTCCACTGTTTAATGTTGCATGCTGTACAAGGTAGTTAACCTCTATGAGCCTCTGTTTTCTCATCTGCGAAATAGGTATTATAATAATAAGCCTTTCTTTTCTTTTATTTCTTTCTTTTTTTTTTTTTTGAGACAGAGTCTCGCTCTGTTGCCCAGGCTGGAGTACAGTGGCGCGATCTCGGCTTACCACATGCTCTGCCTCCCGGGTTCACGCCATTCTCCTGCCTCAGCCTCCTGAGTAGCTGAGACTACAGGCGCCTGCCACCGCACCCAGCTAATTTTTTGTATTTTTAGTAGAGACCGGGTTTCACCGTGGTCTCGATCTCCTGACCTTGTGATCCGCCCGCCTCAGCCTCCCAAAGTGCTGGGATTACAGGCGTGAGCCACCGCGCCCGGCCAATAATAAAACTTTCTTTTCTTTTCCTTTTCTTTTCTTTTCTTTCTTTCCTTTTCTTTTTCTTTTCTTTCTTTCCTTTTCTTTTCTTTTTCTCTTTCTCTCTTTCCTTCCTTCCTTTTTTTTTTTTCTTTCTTTTCTTTTCCCCTCCCTTCCTTCTTTTTAAGTTCCAGGGTGGATGTGCAGATTTGTTATGCAGGTAAATATGTGCCATGGTGGTTTGCTGCACCTATCAACCCATCACCTGGGTATTAAACCTATCATGCATTAGCTATTTTTCCGGAGTAGCATCCATTTCTTAGATAGAACTGTGGGAATTAAATAAGAGTAATTCATATTAAGAATTTACCATGGTACTTAGCACATAGTAAGAGCTTCGAAAATATTTTTGGCCGGGCGCAGTGGCTCATGCCTGTAATCCCAGCACTTTGGGAGGCCGAGGCGGGTGGATCACGAGGTCAGGAAATCGAGACCATCCTGGTTAACATGGTGAAACCCCGTCTCTACTTAAAGTACAAAAAAAAAAAAAAAAATTAGCCAGACATGAGAGCATGGTGGTGGGCACCTGCAGTCCCAGCTGCTCCGGAGGCTGAGGCAGGAGAATGGCGTGAACCCAGGAGGCGGAGCATGCAGTGAGCCGAGATCGCGCTACTGCACTGCAGCCTGAGTGAGACTCCATCTCAAAAAAAAAAAAAAAAGAAAATATTTTCAATGAATATTATATGTACTACTAAATGCCACTACTGTTTTTACAAATATGTAAACCAGTCATCCTAGTCTAGCATTATCTATATATGTGTCTGTATACAGAACACACCAAAAAGTACTGAGCCCAAAGAAATTAGAGGAAGTTGCTTAGTGAAGGTGGGTTGACATGGGCTTTAGATGTTGCTTAGGAACCACCAGGATAACTAGGATGGGAAAGGTTTTCCTGACAGAAAGCAAGGAAAAGAGGGAAGGAGCAGTTGGGACACTTGAAGAGTCCAGCAGGCCAGAGCACTGCAATGAAGGTTTTGGAGAGTAGCAGGGAATCATGAAAAATGAACTTGCAAAGGTGAGCGTAGGCTTTCTTTGCCTTTCATGCTACAGAATTTAAATTTTATCTGATTGGTGACACAGCCTTTGAAAGATTTTAACAAGTTAATGATACAACCGAAGTGAATCGATGCTGGAAGAAGGAAAGAACCTAGAGGCAGGCAGACAAGTGAGAAAGCCATTGCTGTGGATCCTGTTAGGACCTCAGCTCAGGCAGGAGCAGTCATGATGGAGGGAGGGAGACACGCTCAAGCCTGGCTGATGGGATACAGAGAGATGGGAGGAATACAGGAGCAGGATGAGGAGCGTGAGGTACCTGGCAGGGCAGCATGGAGGACAGCCAGCAGAGCGATGAGGCGGCACAACCCTGGCAGCTTACAGAAACCCCTGGCGCTTCAGTTTCTCATCTGTCAAGTAGTGGTAACAGAAACTACCTCTCAAGGTGGCCATGTGTGATTTGGGACTACCCAGCATCCAGTCTGCCAACTTTGAGTGAAAACAGCTTGATTTTCTTTAGGGAAGAATCTCTCCGCATTGGACGCACTCAGGTGAGGCTTTTAGCAGGAATGACCTTGCCTTTTCACGCTAGGGACTCAATATATGATCCAACCTTGCCCAACTTGATCCCCCCATCTCTAGGGTTTGAGTCATGAGCAAAAGGAATAAAAGACTGAAAACAGAGTCCATAACATTGCAGAGATAATGTCCTGATGAGACTTGTAAACAGCTCCTGCTCCCAAGACTCTCTGGAACACCTTGGTGCCTATATGTGGTTCTCAGCCTTTCTTTCCCTCCTAAGAGCTCCCCCATCTACTTCTGGCAAGCTCCCTTCAGCTTAAATTAGCTAGAAGTGGTTTCCATCATTCCCACCTATGATTCCTGATGCATTAAGATACTATTTAGTGTGCAGCGCACAGTAGACACTTGATAAATCTTAGTTCCCACCCTCTTCTTATAGAAAAATCCATATGTAAGTGTGCAGCAGTCATGACTGGGTTTGAGAGAAAAGCCTGGGTCAGAAGTATATATTTGGGAATAGTTGGTGTATTCGTCTGTTCTCGCATTGCTATAAAGAAATACCTGAGACTGGGTAACTTTTAAAGAAAGGAGTTTAATTGGCCCGTGATTCTATAGGCTGTACAGAAAGCATCACAGTTCCTGCTTTGGGCGGGGCTTCAGGAAACTTTCAACCATGGCAGAAAGCAAAGGGGGATCAGGCATCTTACATGGCAGAAGCAGGAGTGAGAGATGGGGAGGGGCTGCTCCACACTTTTAAATGACTAAATCTCATGAGAACTCACTGTCATGAGGACAGTACCAAGAGGATGGTACTAAACCATTCATGGGGTGCTAAGCATCCTCATGATCCGATTGCCTCCCACCGGGCCCCACTACCAACATAAAGGATTACGATTCGACTTGGGATTTGATGGGGACACAGATTCAAACCATACTAGTTGGTGTAAAGATCATGTGTGTAGAAATATTGCCCAATGAAAATGTGAAGATTAAGAAGCAATGGGAACTTAGGGTAGACCTCAGGGAGGATGCTTCTAACTCAAAGTTAAATCCTGCCATTGGTCTCTGAGGAGGTAAACTCGGCAGCCACTGCAGTCTAGAATATGGTGCCCAGAGTGGCCAGGCAGTCAAGCCGGGCTTCCTGTAGAATGGGGTTTGAATTTGACCTGCTTATGGCTGGGGCCACTCCTTGGCAACTTGGCAATAAAAATAAGGTGAAGGACATTTTCTAACAGCACCTCCAAGATTTCAGGGCAAGTTATCAAAAGCAGAGGAATAAGATGAACTTGTCAGAGCAGAGCCCAAGGCATTGACTGATTTCTCGAATATACCAGAAAGGGCTTAAATTGCCACTCTCGTTTTGACCTTCAGTAATTACAATGCATCTTTTTATGACATTATTTTAATAAGATGGTTAACAGTCCCAAAAGCTCTCTCCTTACAACATGGATAATTTCAGCCCCTCCCACAATAATGCACTCCCTCTTATCTTTTAAGGCTCCTGTTTCTAATGGGCCCTCCTGACCACCACTCCCTGGCCAGGTGACCTGACCATCCCCTCCTCTCTCTCCAGGCAGGGCATATTCCTACGGTAGCATGAAGCATACTGTTCAATAAATACCTGGTGACTGGTAAAAGAAAAGTGGGCAACCACAACTGCTGGTTTAGACAAGTTTAGGACAAACATATTAATTTTATAGCAATTATCATTGTTCATTAGTCAAAATTCTCCCTTTCAACTTAACTAAAACCTTTAGAAAATGGTATCTATTCTTAATAGTTTCATATCAATGTTAGAAGTAATTAAATGTTTATAGGAAAAATATGAGGATACTTAAGACAACCATAGAGTTAACCACAGTTAATACTTTCTGTGGTTGCAGAACTAGTAATCCTTTGGATGTAGCCTGCAACTGGCTGAAAAGAATTATTCATACCAATTATTTTCAGAGATCTACAATTTAAACAGAAGTTTACATATTAATAAGCCTCAGAACTAACTTTTCAAATACGGAGAAAAGGAGCGCAAAGTAATAATCAAAATAGCTTTATGAAGAGTGGGTCACCTTGGTCCCCCTACCAAGAGTGGATTTGGTATGAATATGGCAAAACCTCTGGCTGTAGTTGCCACCAAGGTTTAAGTCTCTACCAAGGCCATGTGGCTGGTTATGCTAAGGACAAGGTACCTTTGAATAGTTTCTGCCTGTTGGGATGCAGTCAGATAAAGGTTTGAGCACATGTGAAGGTATAATTTTTGCTAGCTTTGCCTTCATTTGCTCCAGCCTCTTGTTTCTCCTCCTCCATGAACTTTCCCTCCTGCTGATCTTATGCCTCCTATTGCCTTCTTGCCTCTCAAAGCCAGAATATGCCTGATTTCAACTATGCTGCAATGGAAATTCATTTATACCAGTGGGCTGATCTCTATGTATTTGTTCTTTTGAGGCTTTGTTTCTAAATTCAGACTAAAAGAAGGCTTCATACTGAAGTGAAAAAAAAATTGCTGAGCTGGATGGAACAAAGACCATCATGTCTTGCAAACATACAGGGCCTAAGGCTTACTCTAAATAAAATTCAAATTCAGTCTCTTTAGGGCAGTGTTTCTCAAAGTGTGTTCCCTGACCAGCAGTGTCAATGTCACCTGGAAACTTATTAGACATACTGATTCTCAGATCTAATCCCTGACCTGCTGAATCAGAAACTCTGGTGGTGAAGCCCAGGAACCTTGGTTTTAACAAGCACTTTGAGTGGTTCTGATGAATCACTGGTTTAGGGTTTCTGGTGCACTCAAATCCTTGGGCCAAGTCCCTCCTTCCTCACTCTATTTACTTCTAGAACCTGAGAGGCCAGAGTCTGTCAAGAACTGTGAAGGCACCAACATTTTACCCTACTTGCAAACTAACAAGTTAGTCTGCCACAGTTTCATGGATGATGGAAGAAGACATGAGACTCATAAATCAGAGACCAAAGGATTTCATTACTCACAGCACAGCAAGGAGACTGAGCTTCATGTTCATACCAGTTCCGCTTACCTCCCAAGTCCTGTGGGAATGATGCAGAGAAGATAGGTGGATGCTACATACACAGTGGGTTTATGTCATGGATGAGAAATCCCAAGCTTAGGAAACCCCAGGATAAAGAGAACCACAGGCAAACCTCCTGAACCTTTGCCCCAGATGGAAACATTATCTTTGGTATTGTGGTTAGGTAACAAAGCTGTCTCCTACTTCCAGGGAAACAACATCTCTGTCTTTCAAGCCCGTGATCTATCCAAATATGGTTAGATTATCCAGAACAAGATCTGCCATTTCTTCTTCACAAGAGGCACAGAAACAAAGGAAACTGTGGTCTCCCAACACCCAGCTCCTTTTCCCAACTTTATGAAGGGAACTGATGTGAGTCATTTTATACCTTAGCTCTGTGTGTATTTAGGTCATTCTGTTTCAATCTTGAAGGGCTGTGCATCTCATTGTGGAGCTAGGAGGTATTTCCTGTGAAGCAACAGTCACTAATGTCACTTTCTATAGAGACTTATACAGCTCCCACATATCCTATTCTGTTTCCAGTGCCCAAATAAGAAACATAGGCAAAACCTCTATTCTTCCTCAAACTGGAGAGATAGTCACCAAAGTCTGGTAAATTTAACTCCCAAAGTAGAGGTCATCGATATTAGAGTGCAGAAAAAGACACCCAAGGAGCTTGTAAAATGCAGTTTTCTAGACGCCACACAAGTACAAACTCTGATTCTGAAGTTTTCAACTGGGGGCTCCAGAATCTGAATTTTAATTAAGAATTCCAGAAGATCCCAATGCTGGTAGGTCAGGAGATTTCACTCTAAGAAATCACTGTTAAGGCTGTCTTATGTATCTATCTCAATCTCTTTGGCCCTACCATCTTCTGATTTACAGTGAATTGGATTCATGTTAATTTGGATTGCTAAAATAACCTCTGATTTCCCTAGTGCCAGTCTCTTGTCCTTTCAAATGAACTTTTATACAGTACAAATTCAACCCTATCACTTGGATGTAAAAAACATATTTCATTCAGCCAATACCATCCTCTTGGTAAAAGTGTTATCGAACCAGGCATGTTTTGCCCATCACACAGCTTGCCAATCACTGAGACAATGAATTTTGCAGTAGAGGAAGGGTTTATCCACAAGGCAGCAAAGTGATGAAATGGGAGAACAAGTTGCACATCTACTTCCTTGAATACGGGTTTTAGGGATATTTATGGGATAAAGAAGCAGGATGGTCTATGATGGGAAGGTGATTGGAGGTAAGGAAAAGTGAGGTAATTGGCAGTCTTCACAAGCATAGTCAGAATTTATGGCTCTTCATGGACACAAGTTCAGAACATGGCAGTGTTAGCATGATCTGAGGGTGGAGTTTTGGGCCCAGTGATGTCAAAAGGTCACCCATCAGACACTCATGCAAGCCCAGGTGAATGATAGGGGGTGCTCAGCCAGTTTGAACTGGGCAAGAGCGGACTCCAGGTCCCTGAAAAACAATCATTAGTGTGGTGACCTATACATCAGAGATGTTATCTATAAGGAAGCTAGTGGGAATTTAGATATATATTATTCAGCCATGTGACTTTTAGCTATATAGGGTTTTTTAGTCAACAAAAAGCAAGTGACTAAAAACAAGTGAGGCAAGTAAAGTTTGGTGGACCTAGTCAGGTTAGACCATGGTTTCAAAATCCTATCTCATTTAGTATGTTGTCATCGTCATCGTTGTCGTCATCATCATCATCATCATCATCAGAGCTAACACTTAAAGGACTACATCATCATCATCAGAGCTAACACTTAAAGGACTACCTGGTCTGTGCCAGATGCAGATCTAAGCATACAGTGATTTAATAGAGTCATCTTCAAAAACCTTAAGAAGAAGGAACTGTTTTCAGCTCCAGTTTATAGATGAACATCACAAGGAGGAAGATAGAGCTGGAACTGGAGCAAGGGCAGTCTGCCATGATGGGTGACTGTTACTCTATACCAGATAACCAAATTTCTTCTGTAAATCGTAACTATATTAGGCTTTGTAGGCCAGGAGTCAATGTTCTTAACTCTTTTTTAAAAACTTTATTTAGCTAGCTAATTCATGAGCTAGCTTGGACATATTCTGCTACCTTTTTAAATTGATGCATAATGTATATATTTTGGGGTACATGATATTTTGATATATGCATACAGTCTGTAATGATCAAATCAGGGCAATTGGGACATTGATCACCACAAACATTTATCCTTCTTTATTTTGGGAGCATTCTAATTCCTCTCCTCCTGCTGTTGTCAACTATACAACAAATTATTCTTAGCTATAGTCCCCCTACTCTGTTATCAAATACTAGATCTAATTTTTTCTAACTATGTACCCATTAATCAACCTCTTTTTATCCCCCACCTCCTCCTACACTTACCAGGCTCTGATAACCATCAGTCAGCTCTCTACCTCCATGAGATCCACTTTTTTAGCTCCCACATATGAGTGAGAACATACAGTATTTATCATTCTGTGCCTGGCTTATTTCACTTTGCATAATGACCTCCAATTCTATCTGTGTTTGCAAATGACAGGATTTCATTTTTTTTTTTTTTTTTTTTTTTTGAGACGGAGTCTCGCTCTGTCGCCCAGGCTGGAGTGCAGTGGCGCGATCTCAGCTCACTGCAAGCTCCACCTCCCGGGTTCACGCCATTCTCCTGCCTCAGCCTCCTGAGTAGCTGGGACTACAGGCGCCCACCACCGCGCCCGGCTAATTTTTTGTATTTTTAGTAGAGATGGGGTTTCACCATGGTCTCGATCTCCTGACCTTGTGATCCGCCCGTCTCGGCCTCCCAAAGTGCTGGGATTACAGGCGTGAGCCACCGCGCCCGGCCAGGATTTCATTTTTTAATGGCTAAATAATATTCCATTGTGTCAGTATACAACATTTTCTTATCCATCCATTGAGGTGCATTTAGGTTCATTCCACATCTTGGATATTATGAACAGTGTTACAATAAACATGGAAGCACAGATACCTTTTTAATATGATGATTTCCTTTCTTTTACATATTCTTTCTCCACATACTCACTGGCATCCATTATTTTTTGTGTTTTTGATAAGAGTTATTTTAACTGGGGTAAAATGATATCTCATTGTGATTTTGATTTGCATTTCCCTGATTATTAGTAATGTTCAGCATTTTTTATATACCTGTTGGCCTTTTTGGTGTCTTCTTTTGAAAAATATCTCTTCAGATCTTTTGCCCATTTTTAAATCAGGTTATTTGTTGTTTTACTGTTCAGTTGTTTGAATTCCTTGTATATTCCAGATATTAGCCCCATGTCAGATACATACTTTGCAAATACTTTTGCCTACTCTGTGGGTTGTCTCTTCACTTTGATTACTTCCTTTGCTATGTGATCTTAATATGATCCCATTTGTCTCTTTCTACTTTTGCTGCCTATGCTTTTGTGGTCTTACAGTGGAAATTTTTGCCCAGACCAATGTCCTGAGGCATTTCCCTAGTGTTTTCTTCTAGTAGTTTTACAGTTTTAAGTCTTGGATTTAAGACTTTAATCCATTTTTATTTGATTTTTGTGTATGGTGAGAGATAGGGGTCTAGTCTCACTTTCTGTATGTGGTTATCTAATTTTCTCTCTACCATATATTGAGGAGACTGTCCTTTTCTCAGTGTATGTTCTTTGTGCCTTTAGCAAAAATGAATTGGCTATAAATGTGTGGATTTATTTCTGGGTTCTCCATCCTGCTGCATTGGTCTATGTGTCTGTTTTGTGCCAGTACCATGCTGGTTTGGTTATTATGGCTTTATAGTATACTTTGAAATCATAGAGTGTGAGTCCTCCAGCTTCATTCTTTTTGCTCAAGATTGCTGAGTCTTCTGTGGTTCTGTATGAATTTTAGGTGGTGGTCCTATTTCTGTGAACAATGTCGTTGGTATTTTGATAGGGATTGTGTTGACTCTTTAGATTGCTTTGGGTAGTACGGACATTTTAACTGTATTCTTCTAACCTATAAGCATAGGATACTTTTCCATTTTTGTGTCTCCTCTTCAATTTCTTTTATCAAAATTTTGTAGTTTTTCCTGTAGAGATATTTTATTTCTTTGGTCGAATTTATTACTAGGTATTTTATATTTTTTGTAGCTCTTTTAAATGGGATTGTTTTCTTGATTTCTTTTTGAGACTGTTCATTGTTGGTGTGTAGAAATGTCAGTGTATGTTGATTTTGTATCCTTCAACTTTACTAACAGTTTTTTTGTGAATTATTTAGGTTTTTCTCGGAATAAGATCAGATCATCTGTAAACAAGACTAATTTGACTTCTTCCTTTCCAACGTAGATGTCCTTTGTTTCATTCTCTTGCGTAAGTGCTCTGGCTAGAACTTCCAGTACTATGTTGAATAAAAGTGGTGAAAATGTCCTGTGTTATTTCACGTCTTAGAGAAAAGGAATTCCATTTTTATGCATTAAGTGTGATGTTAGCTGTGACTTTGTCATATTTGACCTTTTTTGTGTTGAGGTATGTGCCTTCCATACCCAGTTTGTTGAGCATTTTTATCATAAAGAGATACTGAATTTTGTTGAGTGTTTTTTTTTAGCATCTATTAAAAGGATCATACAGTTTTTGTTCTTTATTCTCTTAATAAGATGTATTACATTTACTCATTTGCATATGGACTGTTCTTGTATCCCTGGGTTGAATCCCACGTGGTCATGCTGAATAATCTTTTCAATGGGTGTTGTATTCAGTTTGCTAGTATTTTGTTGAGAATTTTTGCATCTGTCTTCATCTGAGATACTGACTGTAGTTTTTTGTTGTGTTCTTGTCTAGTTTTGGTGTCAGGTTATGCTGGTCTCATCAAATGAGTGTGGAAGTGTTCCCTCTTCAAATTTTTGAAAAAGTTTGAGTAGAATTGGTGTTATTCAATTGTTTGGTAGAATTCAACAGTAAAGCCATTAGGTCCTCGGGTTTTCTTGATGGACACTTTTTATTATTGCTTCAATCTCATTACTCAATACTGGTTTGTTCAGATTTTCTATTTCTTCATGGTTCAATAGTGGTAGATTGTATATGTGCAGGAATTTATTTCTTATAGGTTTTCCAATATGTTGGCATGTACATGTTAATAATAGTTTCTAATGATCCTTCATATTTCTGTGGTATCGGTTGTTATATATTCATTTTCATTTATTATTTTATTTGAGTCTTCTCTCCTTCTTTTTCTTTATAGGTTAGTTGATTTTGTTTACCTTTTCAAAAAATGAACTTTTCATTTCATTGATAGTTTGTATTTTTTAATCTCAGTCATTTACTATGCTCTGATTTTTCTTATTTCTTTCCTTCTAAAAATTTTGGGTTTGATTTGTTCTTGCTATTTTAGTTCCTTGAGGTGTATCATTAGGTTTGTTATTTTAATGTTTTTATTTTTCTATGTAGGCATTTGATGTATTGCTGTAAACTTCTCTCTTAGTATTGCTTTTGCTGTATTCCATAGACTGAATATGTTGGGTTTCCATATTAATTTGTCTCAAAAAATTTTTAAATTTCCTTTTATGTTATTGACCCACTGAGTAGAAGCATGTTTAACTTTCCTGTGTTCGTATAGTTGCCAAAGTTCCTCTTGTTATTGATTTCTAGTTTTATTCCATTGTAATCAGAAAAGGTACTTGATATGATTTTTACTTTTTTGAATTTGTTGAGACTTGTTTTGTGGGCTAATATGTGGTCAGTTCTGGAGAATGTTCCATGTGCTGATGAAAAGAATTTGTCAGGCCGTGCAGTGGCTCACGCCTATAATCCCAGCACTTTGGGAGGCTGAGGTGGGCGGATCACGTGGTCAGGAGATAGAGACCATCCTGGCCAATGTGGTGAAACCCCATCTCTACTAAAAATACAAAAATTAGCTGGGCGTGGTGGCACATGCTTGTAGTCCCAGCTACTCAGGAGGCTGAGGCAGGAGAATTGCTTAAAGCCAGGAGGCGGAGGCTGCAGTGAGCCGAGATCGTGCCATTGCACACCAGCCTGGGTGACAGAGTGAGACTCTGTCTCAAAAAAAGAAAAGAATTTGTATTCTGCAGCTGTTCAATGAAATGTTCTATAAATGTCATTTAGACATATGTGGTCTAGTGTTTAGTTTATCATTAATGTTTCTTTGTTGATTTCATGTCTGGATGATCTGTCTATTAGTGAGGTTGGGGTGTCGAAGTCCCCTATTATTACTGTATTTCAGTCGATCTCTCCACTTAGATCTGTTCATGTTTACTATATATACTTCTTTCTTTGAACAAGCTTTCTGCATCTTGCTCTTTTCAAACTCCCTCTTAAACTCCAGTGACTGTTAGATGTGCTCTTTTGAGGTCATTCTCTGTAGACATTTGTTCGTTTCATCATTTTTCCTTTTTTCACCTCTGCATATTTTCATATAGCCTGTCTTTGAAATTGGTGATTCTTTCTTCTGCTTTACTCATTCTGCTCTTTAAAGCCTCAAATTCATTTTTCACTTCAGCAAATGTATTTCTCAGTTCCAGGATTTCTGTTTGATTTTTTAAAAATTGTTTCAATCTCTTAAACTTCTGATAAATTTATGAATTGCTTTTTTGTATTATCTTGGAGTCGGCTGAGTTTTCTTAAACTACTATTTTGAATTATTGATCTGAGAGCTCCCATATCATCATCCCATTAGAGTTGGTCATTCACTCCTTGCTTTGTTTGGAGAGGTCATGGCTCCCTGTTTGCTGCTGTTTCTTGTGGACATACATCTATGGCTTTACACTGAAGGATCAGTTATTTATGCCAGTCTTTGCTGACTGGCTTATTTTGGTCTTTGTAGAGTATGTTTGCTTAGAGGTTATTTGTATTTGCCTGTTGAGTTCCTTAATTCTAGATCACGGCTTCCTTTTCAGCACTATATGGAACATTAAGCCCAGGTTTGCCTTGACTCTTAGAAATGCTCGAAGTACTGACCATCCTAAATTGAGGGTAAGGGGCCCCCCAAAAATACTCTGACTTTGTGGAAAAGCTAGCTAGGGGCTTTGTGCCCAGAAGACCCATGGAGTGTGCCTCGTACAGTGTAGTGCTGTTGAAAAGCTACTCTGGTTTGGCATCTCCTTTGGCTGAGATAAAGAGCAGAGTTTCATGGGTTGCAGTTGCTAGTCTCACCTTCCCTCTTTATCACTAGATGCTTGCAGGGATTTTTGTCTCTATAGACACTTGGAATACTTCCCACGGGTTGAGGTAAAAAGCAGTTTTCCTGCAAGGGAATGTAAGGTGACTGAGTGGGGAAAATAACTGCCCACCTCAGTCTCACTTTCTCCAGTGTAGAAACCATGAGTCTGGGGGGCATTTTCTACGTGCAGTGCCTGAGTAAATTTGGGTAGGGGCATTGCAAATAGAGACATTATTTCTTCTGCTGCTCAGAGTTTTTTACTTCTCTGTGGCTCTGGGTAATGTCTCAGCCTCAGATTTGAGTTCTGGGATGTTGCTGGTGATAGTCTTAGCGCTGGATATTTGTTTTGGGTTTTCTGTAGGCGAGAGTGAAGCCAGATTACTTCGACTTTGCCATTTTGGTGATATCCCTCTGTGTTCTCAAATCTTTGCACAACTATTCTGAGGTAAAGGTTAATATTTTTTACATTTAACGTTTAAAATGTAAAATCCATTCTTTACTCATAGGCCACACGAAACCAGATGGCTGCTAGATTTGGTATGTGGGTCCTGGTACCTAGTACCTAGTGGGTACTGACCTTTGCTGTGTGCTAACACTGAAAGCTATTTGGGATCTGGTACTTTATCATCTGCTAATTCTCGCTGTTCTCCTAGATCAAGCTTGGACTTTAGGGGAACTCCTTGGAGAAAATACTTGATCAGTTTCCCTATTATTCCACACACCCTACACATCAGTTGTACACTTCATCCTAACATGTGAACTTTCATTTCCTTTGTCCTCCACACTGTGAGCTCCTTAAAGTCTTCTAACTTTTTATGCCTAGCACCTGACACAAGAGGAACTCAAAAACTATTAGTTAAATTGACAAACAGAACCATATTTTATATTTCAACTAAAAGGTTTATTCTAGTTGAAGGACTCACTTTCCTTTTAACAGTCAACAAACATTTTGTAACACTGGACTAGGCACTGGAGTCTGGGGGACACAGAAGGCTCAGTCCCTGCTCTGAAAAATCTTACAGATTTACTAAATGCTGTTTAATTTGCTAAGTGCTGCCAAGGGAGGTTGCACTGGCTGCCACTGGAGCGCAAAGAATGGCATTGGTCAGTTCTGCAGGTGAGGATGTGGTTGGGTGCTCAGGAAAAGTTTGGAGAAGCAGTTTTCTCTTGAATCAAGTCTTAAAAGATGAATAGGTTTTCACCCAGAAGATAGGGAAAGGGTATTTCAAGAAAGAGGGTCTTGTGTCCTGTGGACAATAAGTACCTCAACATGGCTGAAGAGTAGAGTATAAATGTCACTGTGTGGGGTCATTTGTGGTGAAAAGTGAGGCAGGGACATGATCACACAGGAAATTGCAAGGGGTTGGTTAAGAAGTAAGTGTTTGTCCTGTGGGCCAGAATATACTAAGCTCCCTAATATTGAAGACTCTTAATGCCAAAAAAAAGTCCCAGACAGTCATGAATAGTAGTTATATTTTCTTTTAACCATGTTACAGACAATAACTAAGGCAAACGTAGATTCAGTGAGCCCTAGCAGAATAAACTAGCCCCAGTAGGGATCTGTGAGCCGTATGTGAGTACTGCCGCTGTCAGACAGGGAGCGCAACTGAAGAACCGCAGTTGGGGGCAGGAGGGATAAACTGATCACATTTACCTTTTGGAAAGATAACTCTGGGCCAGCAAACAAAGGGGAAGAGACTGGAGGCAAAATGAACATGGGTGAGGGAAGCAGAATGAAAACAAAGTCAAAGAGAGAAACTTGGGTTACAAACAGTTTATAAAATGGATATAGAATGATGATATCTGAAAGAGCAAGAAGAAGAGATGGTTAGGAAGGTGAATGAGGAGCCAGGAGAGATTGTTGTCATGGGGGCCAAGGGAGGGAAGGGAACCATCACCTGGAACAAACAGTAAAGAGGGCAGATACCACAGTGCATCTGAGCACAGGCTGTGGGGCCAAACATCACGTGTCGAATCTTAGCCCAGTACTTCCCGTCTGTGTGAGCTTGAGTAACTTTTTTGCCTTATTGACTCTCTAATTTCCTCACCTATAAAATGAAAAAATCTCTCTGAGACTTACCGAACTGATCAAATGCATTAACACATGGAAAATACTTAGAATAGTGCTGGGTGCTTGCTAGAGGATCAGTAACTGTTAGTTGTTATTGTTTGTTTGTTTGTTTGTTTTTCAAACAATGATTAGTAACTTGAGAGAATGAAGCTTGTTTATCAGATTCATAGGTGGTTTGTATCACATATGTTTCAGTAAAATGGTAGGGAAAAACAAAGAAAAAAGTGATAGGAATAACAGTCAGATTAAAATAGATGAAGGAGAGAACGGGTGGTGAGAAAAGAAAAACAGCAAGAATAGAGTTTTCTATAGAGAAAAATTTTTTGAAAACAAGGAGAAAGGTACAAGCAATATTAAGACCCATCAGAAAATATTTTGGAAACCTAATCATATTTATTTTAAAGTAAAATCATCTTGATGATTATATATTTGCTTTGAACATTTTTTTTTCCTTTTGAGACAGAGTTTCGTTCTTGTTGCCTAGGCTGGAGTGCAGTGGTGCATTCTCAGCTCATTACAACCTCCACCTCCCAGGTTCAAACATTTGCCATTAAGTTATGTTTTCATTCAATGAAAAAATGAACCAGAGTGAATTTGTATCCCATTTGAAATAAACTCCAGTGATATTTGCAGACCAAGCTAACTTCACATGTGCTTGCTGAATGTGCTGTGCCATATTTTACATGCATTAACACACATTTGATTCCATAGCACACCTACCTATGAAGTAGGTATTAGTAGCAGTAGTCCCATTTTACAAATGAGAAAATATAAAGTTCACATAAAGGGAAAAATGAGCCCACACCACCAGGACCAGTAAGAGGTAGAGGAACTAAAACCAAGACATACATACATACATTCATTCATTCACTCACTCATTCATTCATTCATTCATTTGAGACAGTCTCATTCCGTCATCCAGGTTGGAGTGCAGTGGCACGATCTCAGCTCACTACAACCTTGACCCCTAGGTTCAAGCAATTCTTGTGCCTCAGCCTCCTGGGTAGCTGGACTGCAGGCATGCGCCCCCACACCAGGCTAATTTTTTGTATTTTTAGTAGAGATGGAGTCTCACCCTGCTGGCCAAGCTGATCTTGAAGTCCTGACCTCAGGTGATCCACCCACTTCAGCCTCCCAAAAAGTGCTGGGATTATAGGTGTGAGCCACCATATCTGGCAGAACCAAGACATTTTTAAACTCAAGGCTAGATACTGTTAACTATACAGTATACCATGTGTGATCTGACTGGGAAGCCTGGACGTATTTGCTCTGTCTCTTCACAACTGGACCTTCTCAAACATCTATTTTGTTAAATGCCTTCCATTAAATTGGTCCAGGACTCAGAAGGTTTGGGTTCATAGCCTTGTTTTTTTTTCACTCACTAGCTAGTGAAACTATAGCAAATCACTCAGCTGATTTTTGTCTCGGTTTCCTCTCCTGCAAGTTACATAAGGCATTGTCTGCTTTATTCACCTTCATTCTCCAGCAAGCATAGAGCAGAGCTTTTCAGCGGCTGTATGACATGCAGCACCTCAACAGATTGAACGCAATAGCAGGTATAAGAATCTGACAGTCTTATGTTAAATAAGACGTTAAAATTAGGTTCACAAAAATCTAAATTCCATTTTTATTAATTTTGTTTGGGTAATATTGTTATTTTTAATAAAATTATGCTAATATATGGTGAGTTTATTCATATTCTTAAATTAATTTTTAAATTTTTGTCAGTTTTAACTTCTAATACCATAAATATTGCTTGATATCATCTGTATGAACCAGTGCCCTGTAGGGGTCTGAATGTAAAAGAGTTTTGAGACCAAAAATTTAAGAACCATTGCCTTCCACTGTCCTAGGTATTGTTCTATGAATCATCAAAATTAATCCTCAAAAAAACACCCCTTTGAGCTAGGTAACGTTATTAATTCCATTTTTAAGATACTGAAGTTGAAGCATAGAGAAGGTAAATAACTTGATACTGCTTAGCTTACATAGCAGCATTCAATATCAACCCACAGAGTCTGATACTAGAGCTTTCATGTGCTTCTGTGTTTGGTAAAATTGTAAGTACCCTTAATAACCCAAAATAGACCTGTAATATTTTTATTTCAATCTTCTTTCTTTTTTCTTTCTTTCTTTTTTTTTTTTTTTTTTTTTTTTTTGAGACGGGATCTTGCTCTTGTTTCCCAGGCTGCAGTGCAATGGCTCGATCTCGGCTCACTGCAACCTCTGCCTCCCAGGCTCAAGCGATTCTCCTGCCTCAGCCTCCAGAGTAGCTGGGATTACAGGTGCCTGCCACCACGCCCGGCTAATTTTTGTATTTTTAGTAGAGATGGGGTTTCACCGTGTTGGCCAGGCTGGTCTCGAACTTCTGACTTTGTGATCCGCCCGCCTCAGCCTCCCAAAGTGCTGGGATTACAGGCAGGAGCCACCACACCCTGCCATATTTCAAACTTATTTCTAACTGGTGATGTATAATATCTCCATCAATTATCATAAATTTGATGCTATTTTACATATTACTCTTAAATTTGATGTATATACATATTTATGTATATATATACTGCTTTAGCAATATAAAGTAATGGTGAAATAACTGGGTCATCGACAAATATAGTCTAAATTATTAATAGGTTATATTCTGCAAGTTTTCTTGTTAAAGTTTCTAGGAACTTTGCATGCATCTACAAAAGCAGTGTTATAAATCTTATTAGGTTTGTTGGAACTTAATATGCTAGCAAGATACCATAGTGAGGAGGCTCACAAGCATTTGACATCTCAGTCAAGACTTTCTGGCTGTAAGTGATACGAACTCATTCAAAACACCTTAGCCAAAAAGGACACAAAGACAAACTCCTGGACAAAAGGTGACCGGGGCCCCAAGAGATCTAGGAAACAAGAAGCTGCCATGAACTTCTCTTGGAGTCTCTAGGGCTGTGTGACTTCTCATCTTGCTTCTCTTTGTATGTCCCTTTCATCCTTTTCTCTTTCTCCACAATGGTTTTCTCTATTTTTTCTGTGCCCTGGTGGAAGGTGTTCCCTCTTTAAATGAAGCCCTCTGATTCACACATCCTCCAAGGTCTTTCAATGCTAAAGACAATGGATTATCTCTGAGTTTCAATTCCTGCCTCCAGAAGAGAAAAATGTGGGCCAGGCACAGTAGCTCACGCCTGTAATCCCAGCACTTTGGGAGGCCGAGGTGGGTGGATCACTTGAGGCCAGGAATTCAAGACCAGCCTGGCCAACAGGGCGAAACCTCGTCTCTACTAAATCTACAAAAATTAGCTGGGCGTGGTGGTGCACACCTGTAATCCCAGCTACTCAGGAGGCTGAGGCACAGGAATCGCTTGAACCTGGGGGGCAGAGGTTGCAGTGAGCTGAGACTGCACCACTGCACTCAGCCTGGGCAACAGAGCAATACTCATTCCAAAAAAAAAAAGAAAAAGAAAAATCTGATTGGCCTAGCCGGGTCTAAAGGGCTTAGTAATTAACACTCCTCTTCACTGCCTGAATTATGAACCCAAAGAGAAAAGAATCAGTAGGTGGAGAAACCAAACAAGTCACTCTTGTCTTTAATAAAGCTGGTATTGGAGGATGAGGCTTAGGTGCAAGAAGAGCAGAGGGGAATGATAGTGCACCTACAGCACATTTGCATCTTCAGGGCGCATCCATTCACCCCAGTGGCTCCTTGCATTCTGCCCAGTGGAGATGGAAGAAGACCACATCGTGAGCTGTTAGTTTATAGTGGCACTGATGTGTTTATTTCATTATATCCTTCTTTTCCTTCTTCCCTAAAATACGAATGGTAAAGGGACGAAGGTTAATGGGGGGAAGAGGTTTGTCCATTTACCTTACAGTAACAGATGTTTTAAGATGATTGTAATCTCTCTGTTTTAACTAAAAATGACTGAAAAGTTAATTCAATTCTGATTCAGGATCTGGATCGAAATCTGACCAGACTCACAGCATCATTTGAAAAAGCAACAGCTGAGAAAGTCCGGTGTCAAGAAGAGGTGACCCAAACCGACAAAACCATCAAATTAGCTAATAGACTTGTCAAGGAACTTGAGGCAAGTTAAACCTTTTCTTCCAAACATTCTAACTAAAATATTCAGATCTGCTCGTGGGAATTTTATTATTTGCCACCAATAATAACTAAATAGACATGGAATTAACAACAAAGGATAATATTTAAAAATCACTCATACTGTGGCTCTAACTCACCAGAAGGAAGAAATGATCAAGTACATATCTTTTAATATATAGTCCTGAACTCAGTGTGCCATCAGTCTGATCTCCAATGAAAACAGGGAAGACATATACTTTATCAGAAGTTAGTGGTCTTGTATCCACTTTAAGACAATAGAGTACATCAGCTGTGGGTGGGTTATGTATTTATTTTTTCTACTTTCTGCCTTCCTTCCTTCCTTTCTTACCACATTGTGAAAAAGTCTTTTAAAAACAAAAATAGGGGGGCGGAGCAAGATGGCCGAATAGGAACAGCTCCAGTCTCCAACTCCCAGCGCGAGCGACACAGAAGACCGGTGATTTCTGCATTTTCAACTGAGGTACTGGGGTCATCTCACTAGGGAGTGCCGGACAATCGGTGCTGGTCAGCTGCTGCAGCCTGACCAGCGAGAGCTGAAGCAGGGCGAGGCATCGCCTCACCTGGAAGCGCAAGGGGGAAGGGGATCCGTTTTCCTAGCCAGGGGAACTGAGACACACAACACCTGGAAAATCGGGTAACTCCCACCCCAATACTGTGCTGTAAGCATACAGGCACACCAGGAGAATATATCCCACACCTGGCCGGGAGGGTCCCACGCCCACGAAGCCTCCCTCACTGCTAACACAGCAGTCTGCCGCGATCTATCTGCAAGGCAGCAGCGAGGCTGGGGGAGGGGCGCCCGCCACTGCTGAGGCTTAAGTAGGTAAACAAAGCCGCTGGGAAGCTCGAACTGGGTGGAGCTCACAGCAGCTCAAGGAAGCCTGCCTGTCTCTGTAGTCTCCACCTCTGGGGACAGCGCACAGCTGAAGACCAACAGGGGAAGTAGCGGGAGCCGGTGCAGACGCGAATGACTCTGTCTGACAGCTTTGGGGAGAGCCGTGGATCTCCCAACGCGGAGGTTGAGATCTGAGAACGGACAGACTGCCTGCTCAGGTGTGTCCCTGACCCCTGAGTAGCCTAGCTGGGAGAAATCCCCCACTAGGGGCAGTCTGACACCCCACACCTCACAGGGTGGAGTACACCCCTGAGAGGAAACTTCCAAAGGAAGAATCAGACGGGTACACTCGCTGTTCAGCAATATTCTATCTTCGGCAACCTCTGCTGCTGATACCCAGGCAAACAGGATCTGGAGTGGACCTCAAGCAATCTCCAACAGACCAACAGACAGTCCTTCTGAGTGCCAGAAGGAAAACTATCAAACAGGAAGGACACCTATACCAAAACCCCATCAGTACGTCACCACCATCAAAGACCAGAGACAGATAAAACCACAAAGATGGGGAAGAAGCAGGGCAGAAAAGCTGGAAATTCAAAAAATAAGAGCGCATCTCCCCCTGCAAAGGAGCGCAGCCCATCGCCAGCAACGGCTCAAAGCTGGTCAGAGAATGACTTGGACGAGAGGAGAGAAGAAGGCTTCAGTCCATCAAACTTATCAGAGCTAAAGGAGGAATTACGTACCCAGCGCAAAGAAACTAAAAATCTTGAAAAAAGAGTGGAAGAATTGACAGCTAGACTAATTAATGCAGAGAAGATCATAAACGAAATGACACAGATGAAAACCATGACATGAGAAATACGTGACAAATGCACAAGCTTCAGTAACCGACTCGATCAACTGGAAGAAAGAGTATCAGCGATTGAAGATCAAATGAATGAAATGAAGCGAGAAGAGAAACCAAAAGAAAAAAGAAGAAAAAGAAATGAACAAAGCCTGCAAGAAGTATGGGATTACGTAAAAAGACCAAATCTACGTCTGATTGGGGTGCCTGAAAGTGAGGGGGAAAATGGAACCAAGTTGGAAAACACTCTTCAGGATATCATCCAGGAGAACTTCCCCAACCTAGTAGGGCAGACCAACATTCAAATTCAGGAAATACAGAGAACGCCACAAAGATACTCCTCCAGAAGAGCAACTCCAAGACACATAATTGCCAGATTCACCAAAGTTGAAATGAAGGAAAAAATCTTAAGGGCAGCCAGAGAGAAAGGTCGGGTTACCCACAAAGGGAAGCCCATCAGACTAACAGCAGATCTCTCGGCAGAAACTCTACAAGCCAGAAGAGAGTGGGGGCCAATATTCAACGTTCTTAAAGACAAGAATTTTAAACCCAGAATTTCATATCCAGCCAAATTAAGTTTCATAAGTGAAGGAGAAATAAAATCCTTTACAGATAAGCCAATGCTTAGAGATTTTGTCACCACCAGGCCTGCCTTACAAGAGACCCTGAAGGAAGCCCTAAACATGGAAAGGAACAACCGGTACCAGCCATCGCAAAAACATGCCAAAATGTAAAGACCATCGAGGCTAGGAAGAAACTGCATCAACTAACGAGCAAAATAACCAGTTAATATCATAATTGTCCCGACCTGCAGGACAGTCGAACGGGCCCTGGAAGGGGGAGTGGGAATGGAGGAGACAAGAAAACACAAGAAATGGAGACAAGACAAACAGCCTGATCAAGTCTCGTTTATTGAGTGTAGGGTCATGCCTTATATAGGCTGGCAGGGGAAGAGGTTGGGCCAGGGCGGTGATAGGGGCCGGATCTTCTCAAATTACAATCGCGCATGCGCCGTGGGTTTGTACTTTTCCCGGGCGCGGGATCGCACCTGCGCCCTGGGCTGCATATCTTCCTGGGCGGGAAAATGTTTGCGCGCGCGCGGGAAAGGTTGGCGCGCGCGGGAAAGGTTGGCGCGCGGGAACAGTTTTGGCGCGCGCGGGAGAAACTTAGGCGCGCGCGGGAGAAACTTAGGCGCGCGCGGGAGAAACTTTGGGCGCGCGCGGGAAGGGTTTATAAATAAAGAACCCGGGAATGCGCCCTCTTGTCTCCGCTTTGCGGAGATCAAGCAACAGAGGTCGGCTAATTCCGGGCCTCATGGCTCCGGACAGGTCCCCCTTTTTTATATATAATTATGGCTAGAAGATTGTCCCTCGGGAACTGCGCCTGTCTTAGGTTGGAGTAATGCATCTCATCACTGGTACCCGTCATGGGATTAGGCAGTAGCTTATGACGGCCCTCCTGTCTTAGGTTAGTGAGAGATGATACTCTCTTACCCGTCATTGGCTGTCCAGTTCAGCGCATAGGGAAGGTGGTCATAATGGGTGTGAGTATGAACCACCGCGATCTTCTTGTTCTAGGCGATGATAATGGACCTGTATAGGCTTCGCTTGGATAGCCTCGACTTGTTGCTTAATGAATGTCATGAGCTTATTGAAAACCAAAGGTCCTACAGAGAGTAAAAGCAATAGGCAAAGCAGGGGGCCCAGGAATGGCATAAGATAGGGAAGGAGTCCATGGAACCCAGTCCAAAACGGGTTATCGGTTATTTCCTTTCGTCGTTTTTCTAGGTCTTCTTGTAGACGCCTGATTTTGTCCCTGACGATCCCGGATTTGTTGGCATAAAAACAGCACTTCTCCTGTAAAGCCAAGCAGATGCCTCCCTGTTCTGCAGTTAGTAAATCTAGGCCTCTTCTATTTTGGAGCACTACTTCTGCCAGAGAATCTACCTGATCTTGTAAATCTTGTATAGTACTCGAAATGGCCTGCATATCTGAGATCAGTTGGCGAGACAATTTGGTGTATTGAGTAACAGAAACCCCTAGGCCTGTAGCCCCAGTTGCTACGGCAGTAGTTATGCCTAATCCTGCAAGTAAGGGGATAAATTGTATTGCCCTTTTGTTTCTTCCTAAAAAGTGATCTATAGCTGGGATAGGTACAGGTTCATCTCCAGGGATAATGTCTATGTCAGGTAAAAGTGTGGCTAAGACACAGCGTCCTGTCCAGTTAGTAGGTAAATAGGTATAAGCCCTATTATTGCCACATATAAAAACCGAGCTGTTTGGGGCACACAGCGATTGGAAAATATTTACTATGGTGGAACAATTATTGAATTGATTGAATCCTACATCGAGGTCGTAAGTGTTATTAAGGGGAGGGGAGTAGATGCAAGAGGAACTAGGAAATTCTAAAGGCTGTACTTTAAGGGGAGGAATTATGGTGCAAGGGGTATTGGATGTATAATTTAAGTTATTACTGGGTATGGCAAGAGGAACGGGATCTCCTGATTGCAGACACAGCCAGCAGTCATCAGCCAGACTAGAGTTGGAATTGTTAAGCAGGTTATGAGTAGCCGTGAGGAGGGCAAAGGTCTGGGCATCAATTTTCTCTTTCCCTCGGGCTTTGGGCAAGGCCAAGGGGTGGTAGTGAATTTCCGGGTACAGGGACCTTTGCAACTCTTCAAGTTTTTTGTATACCCTAATTTCTCGGACCTTGTCTTGTGGTCCTCCTCCGTCAGAGGTATGAAGAGGGGGGTGAATATTCCAGCAGACAGGCTGTCCTACAGTTCCAGTACCGCCAGCTGATATAAGGTTATTGGTACTTCCTACAACTGTAGGGACACTATTGGCCCCTATAGTAGGGGTTCTAGATCTTGTTAGGATAGCAGTATAGTATGTTTTACCGCCAGAGGTACATTCTAAATAAGTAGTGTAGCAGGAACTATGCATAGCAGTCTCAAATGTGTCACAAGGGCAGGTTGTGGTATCCCCTCCACTAAATATTCTTGGGGTTGACACACACCTCCACTTAAGAGAGTCACTAGACAGGTATGCTGTGTAAGCGGAGCAGGACACAGCTGAGATGTACGTATTTGGAAGGGAGGTCACATATCCCCCCAAACAATCACAGGGCTTACCGTATCGTTGTCGTATATATTTACGGGCCTCATGGGGATTACCAAAGCCGGCATATACCTGGAGTGCTTGGCAAATCAGCACCATGGTCCAGAGGGGCTTGTAGTTGAAGTTCATCTCTGCAATAGAGGAAAAGAGTACTCTCAGGGAGAAAATCACTCCCTGGATTGGTTATTATTAGGTACCTGTCTTACCAGTCGCTCTGGTAGCCATCTGGCTGCATCATGAGTTTGAGAAAAAACACAAACTGAGCCTCTTCCCCAGATTAACACTGGGTCTGGACCATGCCATGTGTTGTCTAAGGGGTCTTTCCATTTAACCGTGGCAAATTGTTTTTTGGACTCGGAATGCCAAAATCGATCGGCTGCTGATCTGTTCAGGTTGTCCAAATTTAAAAAATTTAAAATAAAAAGTGTGTGATTAAGGATATTTCTAGGGGTGCCCTTAGTAGGGTACCATTCTCCCCTTTTTATTTTGTCAATGGTGGTTTTTAAGGATAGGTGTGCTCTTTCAACTATTCCTTGTCCTTGAGGGTTATAGGGAATTCCAGTAATGTGTTTTATTTGTAATTTAAGACAAAAGTCTTGAAAGGCTTTGGATGTATAACCAGGACCATTGTCTGTTTTTAGTTGTTTAGGCTTTCCAACTATGGAAAAACAGTGTAGTAAATGAGCTATGACATGTTTGGTAGCTTCGCCTGTTTGTAGGGTGGCCAGTATAAATCCACTAAATGTATCTATACATACGTGGATGTATTTTAAGTTACCGAATTCTGAATAATGAGTGACATCCATTTGCCAAATCATGTTGGGAACTAGTCCTCTTGGGTTAATTCCTAAGTGAGGGACTGGCAGGTATGTTATACAGGTCTGACATTGTTTAACTATTTGTCTTGCTTGTTCTCTAGTTATTTTAAACATCAGTCTCAAAGTTTGAGCATTAAGATGGTGTAAGGCATGAATAGCCTGTGCTTGGGCTAGGTTTGTATTTGTAGCTATGGCTACCGTCTTGGTTGCCATATCAGCCAGTTGATTGCCCTGGGATAGAGGTCCTGGTAATCCTGAATGAGCTCTAATATGTCCAAGAAAGAAAGGTGTTGATCTGTCATGTATTAATTGTTGGCATTGTAAAAATAACTTGGCTGTGTCTGAGACATGTTTGATTTGTGCTACGGTCTCAAGTAAAGATATTGAGTGAGCTAAATATGCACTGTCAGTATAAATATTAAGGGCCTGATTAGGGAAGGCTGACAGTACTGCGATTAGGGCCTGCAATTCTACTAGCTGAGCTGAAGTATGGCTGGTTTTGAATTTAACAGTGGTGTCTGCAAAGGTGTATGCAGCAGTTCCTGTGGATGACCCATCAGTGAATACTAATAAGGCATTGTCTAAAGGTGTTTTACTGGTAACATGAGGGAAGACAAAAGCATGCAGCTTACAAAATTGAATAAGCCTGTTTGGTGGATAATGGTTATCTAAGTTGCCAGCATAAGAGGCGCAAGCAATCGGCCACGTTTCAGTATTTTGCATCAACCAATGGATTTGTGGCTTAGAATAAGGTTGTATGATCATAGAGGGTTCAATTCCAAAATATTTTTTGCTATTGTCTCTCCCTAGAATAATTAAATCTGCTATGGCATCATAATAGGGGAGTAATACCTTTTTGGGAGATGAAGGCAAGTGGACCCACATAATAGGGTTATTTTGCCAGAATAAACCAGTAGGTGTTAGTGTTGTGTTAAATATTAAAAGGGTTAATGGCTGTGAATAGTCTATGTTAGTAACAAATTGCTCAGCAATGGCCGCCTCTACTTTATTAAGTGATAAAAGAGCTTCTTTTGATAACGACCTAAGGGACTTAGGGCTGGGGTCACCTCTCAGGGTGTCGAATAAGGGTTTTAAGTCTCCTGTGGTGAGTTTTAAGTAGGGCCGAAGCCAATTTATGTCTCCAAGGAGCTTTTGGAAATCATTGAGGGTTTGTAACTTATCTTTACGGATAACGGCCTTTTGATTTGTAATTTTAGGTCCATTTATTTGAAAACCTAAATATGTATAAGGGTCTTGTAGTTGTATTTTTTCTGGAGCTATTTGTAAACCCGCCGTGGTTAGTTCTTGCTTGAGTTGAGCAAAACACTGTAAAACTTGTTCTCCCATTTTTCCTGCTATAAGAATGTCATCCATATAGTGTATAATATACATTTGTTTCCATGTCTCTCTAACTGAGTGTATGGCCGTAGCCACATATTTTTGGCACAAGGTGGGACTGTTGGCCATACCTTGAGGTAACACTTTCCATTGGTATCGTTTCATTGGTTCTTTGAAATTTACAGATGGTAAGCTAAAGGCGAATCGTTTTTGGTCAGTAGGATGAAGGGGAATTGTAAAAAAGCAATCTTTAAGGTCTATGATAATTTTAAAATATCCTTGAGGGATTGCTACCGGAGAGGGTAGCCCTGGCTGTAAGGCGCCCATAAGGACCATAGTAGCATTTACTGCTCTTAGATCTTGTAAGAGTCTCCAATTTCCAGATTTCTTTTTTATGACGAATATGGGGGTGTTCCAAGGAGAGTTGCTTTCTGTGATGTGTCCTGCCTCTAATTGTTCCTGCACTAACTGTTGGGCAGCGGCAAGCTTCTCATTGGTTAGTGGCCATTGATCAACCCAAACGGGTTCATCTGACTTCCAAGTGATTGGATCAGCAAATTTTTGGGGTGCAGGCATGTCAATGGCCACGGTTAAAAATTTCCAAGCCTCATTTTATCCAATTTTCCTATGGCTGGGATTGGCTGTAAAATGCCATCTTCTCTTTTTCCTAACCCTTTTCCAGGGTGGTAGCCCTGAGCCAACATTTGTGCAGTGACTATATCATTTGGGCTACCCATCATGACCCTCATTTGGGAGAGAAGATCTCTACCCCAAAGGTTAACAGGCAAATCAGGGATAACAAATGGCTTAATGAGACCGGAATTACTTTCTTGATCTCTCCAGGTGAGATATTTGGAACTTTGTCTAGGGTTATTACTTTGCCCGATTCCTCGTAAATTTGTTAAGGTCTCTGAAGTGGGCCAACTGGAGGGCCAATCTTGCTCTTTAATAATTGTTACATCGGCCCCTGTGTCTATCAGTCCTGTAAATAACTTTCCGTCTAGCCACAAGGTGAGAGAGGGTTTTTGATTAGTAATGGGCTGTACCCAGTAGATGTCTGAGGATCCGAATCCTCCCTTTCCCCTTAGGGGCGATTGGACTTTATTAACTGTTTTTAGCAATGGTAACAGGAGTAACTGCGCTATTCTATCCCCTTGAGGAATGATAATGATGTTGTCAATAGCCTTGGCCATGATTTTGATTTCTCCTATATAATCACTATCCACTATTCCTGGAAAGACCTGTAGGCCTTTCATGATGACGCTGCTTCTTCCCAGGATTAATCCAAACATGTTTGAGGGTAGGGGCCCATATATACCCGTACTTAGGGCCTGAGGTCCCATTTCAGGGGTTAATACTGTGTGGGAGGTGGAACAGAGGTCCAATCCTGCGCTTCCTGGGGTTGCTCTACTAAGCTGTGAAACGGATTGTTGTTGGTTGGTACAAAACTGACCGCCCCATAAGCTTGTTTCGGGGCCTGGGGCCGGCCCCTCAATCCGTTTCCCTGTTGAGGTGTTAGGGGATTTCCTTGATTGTCAATTTTAGATTTACATTCATTGGACCAATGTTTTCCTCTTTTACACCTAGGGCAGAGGCCTGGAGCTTTTGCCTCTAAGGTCTTAGCTAGCTCTCCCTTACAATCCCTAGCGAAGTGTCCCAATTTTCCACACTTGAAGCACCCCTTGCTATTCTTATTTTTACTGGCGAGGAAGTCTTTTACGGTTTGTCCACTAAAGGCAGCAGCCATAGCCAAACCCTGTTGATATGAGGGCCCTATGTCTGAACAGAGGCGGATGTAACCTGTTAAGTCTGTTTTCTTTCTATAAGGTCTGATTGCTGCCTGACAAGCCGGGTTAGCGTTTTCGTAAGCTAGCTGTTTTACATAATCCACCCCTGCCTCGGCATTTCCAAATATTCTGCTGGCTGTGGTTAAAAGTCTATGTACAAAGTCTGCAAAAGGCTCATCAGGTCCTTGTTTGACCCCCGTGAGCGAGGCTCCTGGATCCCCCTTAACAGGAAGTTTTCTCCAGGCTTTGGTAGCCGCTGCCTGGATTTGAGAAAACAGTCCAGGATCATACTGCATCTGAGCATCGGTTTCTGTGTAATTACCCGAGCCAGTTAGCATATCAAAATCCCAACCATTTCCGGCTTGTTGGTTTCTCTTGGCCGTATCTCTACAATTTTCATAAAATTCTGACTTCCAAATCAGATGGTCGCCTCCGGAAAGAACTGCTCTAACTAAGGTATTCCAATCTATGGGAGTGAGCCAATTTTCGGCCACAGATTCGACTATGGCCAGGGTGTACGGGGCAGTAGCTCCGTATTGCGAGACAGCAGTTTTTAGTTCTTTTATTACAGTAAATTCAAACCCATTGTGGTGTCTCCAGGCTCGACCCTGCGTATCTGTAGTTTCCGTTACTGGAAAAACATCTCGAGGAGAGGAATCCTCCCTATCCCTACTACCAAGCGACCTTCCTTTTGGGACATGCTGTCCGGGTCTCTGAGGGTGAGAGGGTTTCTCTATTCCTTTAGGGTATTGAACGCTCTCACTTCCTGTCCTTAATTTCTGCAATCTAGTGATTAAAGACTGATGTAGTTCTTCGAGCTTTATTTGCTCTTCAAGCTGTGCAATTTTTTCTCTAAGCTCCTCTTTTGGGTCTATTACTGCCATAACTGCGGGGGCAGAAGCCTTATTATAGGGAGGGGGATAAGTAAGAGTTTGTGGCCAGTCAGAATTATAATATTTTGCTGCCCCTTCCTCTAAATTATCCCAGTTTACTTCTGAACAGTTAAGGTTATTTTTACTTTTGCTTTCATTAGTTGTAGGTAAAACTGGGTATTTTTTGAACTTTTCCTTATTTGATGTTTCTATATTTGTCATTGAGGGGACCCCAGCCTCTTCCTCGTCACTTTGTAGAGATATAAGGTCTATTTCTTTATTAGGTATGGGTTTTTCGAGGTCGGTTTGGGAGCTGCCTCTTAATATTTCCTCAGTCTGAGTAACCACTGCCATTACCTCAGGATCTTTTTCTTTTTCCTTTTTATCTATTATATCTCTGATTAGATTCCAATAAGAAAAAGCTGTCACCGGAACCTTTTCTGGTCCAAAAGTACTATAGTAATCTTGAAAACAGTCTCCCACCCTACGCCACCTATTTACGTCAATGGTCCCTTCTTGTGGAAACCAAGGGCAGGTTTCTTTTACAAAATCAAAAAACTTAAACAAATCATTACTTTTAACCTTTACTCCTCGTGTTTTTAAAGCCTCTTTTAATTGCCCTACATAAATTTGATGCTGGCTTAATTCTTGTCCCATAATCAGACACTATTACTCACCTCTGGTTCCAACGCGGCAGGCTCCCGCGACGTCCGGAGGAATTTCTTTCCACTTTCACTTTCGGCCGACTTTAGTGCCTTCTTCCTCACTTTTTCCCTTGTGTCCAGGTCCCTGTTCGGGCGCCAGGTGTCCCGACCTGCAGGACAGTCGAACGGGCCCTGGAAGGGGGAGTGGGAATGGAGGAGACAAGAAAACACAAGAAATGGAGACAAGACAAACAGCCTGATCAAGTCTCGTTTATTGAGTGTAGGGTCATGCCTTATATAGGCTGGCAGGGGAAGAGGTTGGGCCAGGGCGGTGATAGGGGCCGGATCTTCTCAAATTACAATCGCGCATGCGCCGTGGGTTTGTACTTTTCCCGGGCGCGGGATCGCACCTGCGCCCTGGGCTGCATATCTTCCTGGGCGGGAAAATGTTTGCGCGCGCGTGGGAAAGGTTGGCGCGCGCGGGAAAGGTTGGCGCGTGGGAACAGTTTTGGCGCGCGCGGGAGAAACTTAGGCGCGCGCGGGAGAAACTTAGGCGCGCGCGGGAGAAACTTTGGGCGCGCGCGGGAAGGGTTTATAAATAAAGAACCCGGGAATGCGCCCTCTTGTCTCCGCTTTGCGGAGATCAAGCAACAGAGGTCGGCTAATTCCGGGCCTCATGGCTCCGGACACATAATGGCAGGATCAAGTTCACACATAACAATATTAACCTTAAATGTAAATGGACTAAATGCTCCAATTAAAAGACACAGACTGGCAAACTGGATAAAGAGTCAAGACCCATCAGTCTGCTGTATTCAGGAGACCCATCTCACATGCAGAGACATACATAGGCTCAAAATAAAGGGATGGAGGAAGATCTACCAAGCAAATGGAGAACAAAAAAAAGCAGGGGTTGCAATCCTTGTCTCTGATAAAACAGACTTTAAACCATCAAAGATCAAAAGAGACAAAGAAGGCCATTACATAATGGTAAAGGGATCAATTCAACAGGAAGAGCTAACTCTCCTAAATATATATGCACCCAATACAGGAGCACCCAGATTCATAAAGCAAGTCCTTAGAGACTTACAAAGAGACTTAGACTCCCATACAATAATAATGGGAGACTTCAACACTCCGCTGTCAACATTAGACAGATCAACGAGACAGAAAGTTAACAAGGATATCCAGGAATTGAACTCATCTCTGCACCAAGCGGACCTAATAGACATCTATAGAACTCTCCACCCCAAATCAAGAGAATATACGTTCTTCTCAGCACCACATCGCACTTATTCCAAAATTGACCACATAATTGGAAGTAAAGCACTCCTCAGCAAATGTACAAGAACAGAAATTATAAGAAACTGTCTCTCAGACCACAGTGCAATCAAACTAGAACTCAGGACTAAGAAACTCAATCAAAACCGCTCAACTACATGGAAACTGAACAACCTGCTCCTGAATGACTACTGGGTACATAACGAAATGAAAGCGGAAATAAAGATGTTCTTTGAAACCAATGAGAACAAAGATACAACATACCAGAATCTCTGGGACACATTTAAAGCAGTGTGTAGAGGGAAGTTTATAGCACTAAATGCCCACAAGAGAAAGCAGGAAAGATCTAAAATTGACACTCTAACATCACAATTAAAAGAACTAGAGAGGCAAGAGCAAACACATTCAAAAGCTAGCAGAAGGCAAGAAATAACTAAGATCAGAGCCGAACTGAAGGAGATAGAGACACAAAAAACCCTCCAAAAAAATCAATGAATCCAGGAGTTGGTTTTTTGAAAAGATCAACAAAATTGACAGACCGCTAGCAAGGCTAATAAAGAAGAAAAGAGAGAGGAATCAAATAGATGCAATAAAAAATGATAAAGGGGATATCACCACTGACCCCACAGAAATACAAACTACCATCAGAGAATACTATAAACACCTCTACGCAAATCAACTAGAAAATCTAGAAGAAATGGATAATTTCCTGGACACTTACACTCTCCCAAGGCTAAACCAGGAAGAAGTTGAATCCCTGAATAGACCAATAGCAGGCTATGAAATTGAGGCAACAATTAATAGCCTACCAACCAAAAAAAGTCCAGGACCAGATGGATTCACAGCTGAATTCTACCAGAGGTACAAGGAGGAGCTGGTACCATTCCTTCTGAAACGATTCCAATCAATAGAAAAAGAGGGAATCCTCCCTAACTCATTTTATGAGGCCAACATCATCCTGATACCAAAGCCTGGCAGAGACACAACAAAAAAAGAGAATTTTAGACCAATATCCCTGATGAACATCGATGCAAAAATTCTCAATAAAATACTGGCAAACCGGATTCAGCAGCACATCAAAAAGCTTATCCACCATGATCAAGTGGGCTTCATCCCTGGGATGCAAGGCTGGTTCAACATTCGCAAATCAATAAACGTAATCCAGCATATAAACAGAACCAAAGACAAGAACCACATGATTGTCTCAATAGATGCAGAAAAGGCTTTTGACAAAATTCAACAGCCCTTCATGATAAAAACGCTCAATAAATTCGGTATTGATGGAACATACCTCAAAATAATAAGAGCTATTTATGACAAACCCACAGCTAATATCATACTGAATGGGCAAAAACTGGAAAAATTCCCTTTGAAAACTGGCACAAGACAGGGATGCCCTCTCTCACCACTCCTATTCAACATAGTGTTGGAAGTTCTGGCTAGGGCAAACAGGCAAGAGAAAGAAATCAAGGGTATCCAGTTAGGAAAAGAAGAAGTCAAATTGTCCCTGTTTGCAGATGACATGATTGTATATTTAGAAAACCCCATCGTCTCAGCCCAAAATCTCCTTAAGCTGATAAGCAACTTCAGCAAAGTCTCAGGATACAAAATTAATGTGCAAAAATCACAAGCATTCTTATACACCAGTAACAGACAAGCAGAGAGCCAAATCAGGAATGAACTTCCATTCACAATTGCTTCAAAGAGAATCAAATACCTAGGAATCCAGCTTACAAGGGATGTAAAGGACCTCTTCAAGGAGAACTACAAACCACTGCTCAGTGAAATCAAAGAGGACACAAACAAATGGAAGAACATACCATGCTCATGGATAGGAAGAGTCAATATCGTGAAAATGGCCATACTCCCCAAGGTTATTTATAGATTCAATGCCATCCCCATCAAGCTACCAATGAGTTTCTTCACAGAATTGGAAAAAACTGCTTTAAAGTTCATATGGAACCAAAAAAGAGCCCGCATTGCCAAGACAATCCTAAGTCAAAAGGACAAAGCTGGAGGCGTCACGCTACCTGACTTCAAACTATCCTACAAGGCTACAGTAACCAAAACAGCATGGTACTGCTACCAAAACAGAGATATAGACCAATGGAACAGAACAGAGTCCTCAGAAATAATACCGCACATCTACAGCCATCTGATCTTTGACAAACCTGAGAGAAACAAGAAATGGGGAAAGGATTCCCTATTTAATAAATGGTGCTGGGAAAATTGGCTAGCCATAAGTAGAAAGCTGAAACTGGATCCTTTCCTTACCCCTTATACGAAGATTAATTCAAGATGGATTAGAGACTTAAATGTTAGACCTAATACCATAAAAACCCTAGAAGAAAATCTAGGTAGTACCATTCAGGACATAGGCATGGGCAAGGACTTCATGTCTAAAACACCAAAAGCAACGGCAGCAAAAGCAAAAATTGACAAATGGGATCTAATTAAACTAAAGAGCTTCTGCACAGCAAAAGAAACTACCATCAGAGTGAACAGGCAACCTACAGAATGGGAGAAAATTTTTGCAACCTACTCATCTGACAAAGGGCTAATATCCAGAATCTACAAAGAACTCAAACAAATTTACAAGAAAAAAACAAACAACCCCATCAAAAAGTGGGGAAAGGATATGAACAGACATTTCTCAAAAGAAGATATTCATACAGCCAACAGACACATGAAAAAATGCTCATCATCACTCGCCATCAGAGAAATGCAAATCAAAACCACAATGAGATACCATCTCACACCAGTTAGAATGGCAATCATTAAGAAGTCAGGAAACAACAGGTGTTGGAGAGGATGTGGAGAAATAGGAACACTTTTACACTGTTGGTGGGATTGTAAACTAGTTCAACCATTATGGAAAACAGTATGGCAATTCCTCAAGGATCTAGAACTAGATGTACCATATGACCCAGCCATCCCACTACTGGGTATATACCCAAAGGATTATAAATTCTACTACAAAGACACATGTACACGTATGTTTATTGCGGCACTATTCACAATAGCAAAGACTTGGAATCAACCCAAATGTCCATCTGTGACAGACTGGATTAAGAAAATGTGGCACATATACACCATGGAATACTATGCAGCCATAAAAAAGGATGAGTTCCTGTCCTTTGTAGGGACATGGATGCAGCTGGAAACCATCATTCTTAGCAAACTATCACAAGAACAGAAAACCAAACACCGCATGTTCTCACTCATAGGTGGGAACTGAAGAATGAGATCACTTGGACTCGGGAAGGGGAACATCACGCACTGGGGCCTATCATGGGGAGGGGGGAGGGGGGAGGAGGGAGGGATTGCATTGGGGAGTTATACATGATATAAATGATGAATTGATGGGTGCTGACGAGTTGATGGGTGCAGCACACCAACATGGCATAAGTATACATATGTAACAAACCTGCACGTTATGCACATGTACCCTAGAACTTAAAGTATAATAAAAAATAAAATAAAATAAAAATAAAATAAAATAAAATAAAATAAAATAAAATAAAAAAATAAAAAAAAATAAAGAAAACAAAAATAAAGCATGGTTTTCTTGAAATAGGTTATAAAACTCAGGATGGCTGCTAGATAATTGTGAAATTGAACTGTTTGTTGTCTGATCCTTTTAATATACATTAGCTGTTGAATTCTAGCAGCAAATGATTTATTTCAAGTTAAACCTGGTTGGCTTATGGTTTTGTTGTTACATCTTTTTATAGGTGACTGACATGCTAATGTTAATAGGTATTCCATTAGGTAAAGGTTTTTTATAATTCTTATTCTCTTGCTTGAACGTGAGTGGTAGAGGAACATATGTTCTGTGACATCAGTGTTCACAGATTGTGTTTGCTCTACAATGTGGCATTCAACAGTTCTGGGGAAATCACCGAACGTCTTCAACTTTGTTTTCTTGTGTCTAAAACAGGGATGTGGATAATGTTTCCCTTACAAGGTTGTGATGATGCTCAAAAGACATAATGTATGTTCAAGTATATCCTAACAAAAGTCAAAGAGATAAATAACCAAATTTTAAAATAAGAATAGGATGTGAATAGACATTTCACCATACAAGATACGCAGAGAGCACATGCAAAGATGCTCAACTCCATTAGTCATTAGGGAAATGCAAATTGAAACCACAACAATCAGATACCACTTCATAACCACCAGGATGACTGTAATAAAAAATATGGGCAGTAATAGTATTGGCAAACAATATGGAGAAATGCTGATTGGAATGTAAAATGGTTCCGCCTCTTTGGAAAACAGTTCTGCAGTTCTTCAAAACATTAAACATAAAGTTAGCGTGTGATGCAGTCATCTACTCATAGGTATATACCCCAAATAAATGAAAATAAATGTCCATTAAAAAGCTCATATGCAAATGTTCATGGCAGTATTATTCATAATAGCTAAAAACAGAAACAACCCAAATGTCCATTAATTGATAAATGGATAAATAAAATGTTTATCCATATAATGTAATAGTATGCATCTATAAAAATGAATACTGAGTTATGCTACAATGTATGAGTCTTGAAAAGATCATGCTAAAAGAAAGAAGCCAGACACAAAAGGTCACATATGACATGATATGTGATATCATATATCATACAGAGGCACATTCTACCTGTGTACGAAATGTCCAGAACAGGCTACTTTATAGATGCAAAATAGACTAATGGTTGCCAGTGGCTGGACAAGGGTGTGGGGTTTGGGGAGTGACTACTACTGGATACACGGTTTGTCTTTGGGGTGAGGGAAATGTACTAAAATGAGCTAGAGGAGATAATTGTGCAAGTTTATATAGATAGTAAAAACCACTCTACTGTATATTTTAAAGGGTGAATTTCATGGTATGTGAATTATATCTCAATAAAGTAGTTACTTTTTAAAGTATAAAGTCTATAACTGCACTATTAGAAAGTATATAAAATACATAACTAAAAGGTAGAAACAGTGTATAATTAAAAAGTATATAACTGTATTATTAGAAATGCCTTTAGCTGACAAACGTATAACTGCACTAAAATATGTAACTGCACTATTAGAAAATGCATTTGGCTGGAGGTGATATCTAACTTTTACAGTGGCTCAAACAAATGGGAGCTTATTTTTCACATATTACAGAAAATGCTAAGGCTAGACCATTATCAGTGTTGATCCAGATGATTAGTGACTAGCCACCTAAGCTCTTTGTTGCCCTCTGCCTCTCCACACTTAGCAAGTGGTCATTCACCCTCATGCATTTTGCCTCATGGTCTCAAGACAGTTGCTACACCTTCAGATTCAGAGAGACAGCAGAGAAAGGGAACAATCTATATCAGCTGGGGTTTTCTCCTTTTATGAGAAAATCTTACGTTTTTCTGGAAATGTCTCTGACAGACCCCCACTTAAGTTTCTTTAGTCAGAACTAGATAAACTCTTAACTCCACCCCACACCTCCTGCCCAAAAAAAAAAAAAAAAAAAAAGTGTCTAGAAAAGGGGGAATGGGGCTATCATCACTGGCTTAGGAAGTCACTGTTCATCTCATGGAACTGGGTGCATTACCATACTATTCAGATTCAGGGTTCTCTTAGCAAGAAAGGGGGAAACATGTTTTAGGATAGCTAGGTGATAGCTTCATTTCTTGTAGTAGATTTTTTTTTTTTTTTTTTTTTTTTTTTTTTTTTTTTTTTGAGAAGGAGTCTCACTCTGTCACCCAGGCTGGAGTGCAGTGGCGCGATCTCGGCTCACCCCACCTGCTAGGTTCATGCTATTCTCCTGCCTCAGCCTCCCGAGTAGCTGGGACTACAGGCACCCGCCACCATGCCCAGCTAATTTTTTTGTATTTTTAATAGAGCAGGGTTTCACCGTGTTAGCCAGGATGATCTTGATCTCCTGACCTCATGATCTGCCCACCTCAGCCTCCCAAAGTGCTAGGATTACAGGTGTGAGCCACCACACCCAGCCTTTAGTAGATTTTTAAAACCCTAAATTATTACCACAGATTTAATTCACCACAAGTTGAAATACACTCTCTCTCTGAAATGCATAGTTCATTATGCAGAAACTCATAATTCACCCTGCAAATCCCCTCTCCATTCCATCTCAGTAACTGCAATTCTGTTCTTCCAGTTTTTCTGGCCCAAATCTTTTGAATCACCCATGACTCTTTCTGACATCCAGTCCATCAGCATATTCTGTTGACTCTGCTTTTCAGGTTCATTCCAAATCCCAGCACTTCGCATTCTCTTCACCTCACCATGCTGGTCCAGGCTGCTGGCATCTCTCCCCTAGGGTGCCTCTGCAGGCCCCACCATTACCTCCTAAAGCTTATTTCCCTCATTGCAGCCGGGTGATATTTTACAAACTTAAGTACATTCCCCTCACCCCTTCACTCAGAACTCCCCGATAACTAATTAATCACTCAAAGTCCAGTCTAAAGGCTTTACTGACCTACTAGGCCCTACATGATGATCTGTCTCCTGGATACCCCCCTGTCCTCACCTCTGCCACTTCTCTTTTGCCCTGTCTTCACTGGCCTTCTGTCTCTCCCTCATACTTCCAGGCACTCTCCTTCTTTGTGCCTTAGCCTTTCCCAGACAATCACATCACTGGCTCTTTGTCAGGTTCTGCTGAAAGTTCTCATTATCAATTGGTTTTCTCTGACTTCCCCACATTAAAGAGCCTTCATCCAACACACATGAGTCCCCCCCACTCATTCACACACACACACATACAAGCACACATACGCATCTCTATTTTCTCCACTTGCTCTGTTACCATTTTTTGGTAGCATTTATTGCATGAACATAGTCGCACATGTATGCATAGGCACAAATACTTTTTTTGGTCTTTTTTTTCCCCAACTGAAATATGAGCTTCTCAAGAACAGGAAACTTTACCTTTTTTGTGCACTGCTTGATCCCAAGCATATAGAATAGTCCCGGCGTGTCATCAGCGTCACTAGATATTTACTGAATGAATACATTAATAAATGGGTGAGTTTTGGGAGCCTCCTGTATTAAAATTCTGGAGCCTTTTGAAGACTTGCTTTTCTTAGGTGAGTTGAGAAATTTCATCAGTACTAGTACTTAAAACTACTGCCATTTAAAGTGGTAAGATTTAAGCAGTGTGAAGAGTTCACCATTTCTGAGGTACCTGAGAAAAAGTGTCATATAATTAGACTGTTTTCCTGGACTAGTTACAGAATGTCTGAAAGTTTTATCAAGGGGAAAGCAGGTCCTACCATGTGTCTCTAACATATAGCAATATTTCCAAAGGCTTTACTTACTCATGATGATTTAGACAAGGAAAGGAAAAGAAGATTGTAGTATGTTAACTAAGAAAAAAATATATATTTTTAAAGGATTAATTGAAGATGTCAGATCTTTTTCTTTCAGGATAAATTCTTTCTGACTAGAACAGGAGACAGTTAACTTCTGAAAAACATCAAGACTGATGATTTTGTCTATATAGCATTGACCTGGAAGCTCAGCCATTCAGACTAATAAATCAGGCAATTTATATTTAATCATTAACTAACTCCTGAGTTGAACAGCTGTTCAAAATTAGAAATGGGTCACCCCAGCCAGGATGACATTACAGGCAATCTATAATGCATTAGAATAAAATTATAGTGATTTTTAACTGTCGAGAAATTTATTATAGGACATGTTCCAACTCTTAAACTCTTGTTAGCCAATGTCAGTAATGATTTATGTTGCGTGGATACTATAGCAAAATTATTGATGATTTCGATAGCCAATAAGTCTATGTTTAGTGAATCTTCAAATTTCAAAGCTGTTTTGGAGAATGAGGTGGGTACATTTTATTGTTTATCCTTTACAAACCAAAAACAACAAAGATGGGAGGGTAGGTGAATGAGAGATTCCTCCTGAAAATTAATGGATATGTTGTCTGTGGCTGAGGAAGGAAAGTAATAAATTCTGTAGAGGGCTAGAGAGCTGAAGTTCCTTAGTGTTTAATTATATAGTTAACTAGGGGTGATCTTTATCAAGCAAAGCAAGGAGATGATCTTGAAACCACTTTGATAACCATTTTCACATGCTAATTTCATGACCTCCGACCTCAGTGTTGTAGATATTAAGATGGCTTGCAGGGAACTGGCATTCCAATCCATTAGGACATCATTTTTGTTTTCTGTGGTCAATCTACTTTCATGGGGAAAGCAAAATTCCACAGGGTGCCTCTTTGCTTGTACTAACAAATTGCTGATTTCTTTTCAGGTTCCATTAATCTGTATGTTCTTAAAATGTTGTATTTTTAGCGTACCTTGAAACAAAATAAATTAGTGAACTACCCTGCAGTTCAGTCAATCCATACATATTTATTGCAGTTTTATTCAAATCCAATATTAAGGGCTTCACATACTTAACCTGTAAATCAGATTTTAAATGGCCATCCAACTAGATATAAGGACTTCAACAGCATTCTTGGAGGGTGTTGTGAAGTCCTGATTTCCACCTTTTTACATAGATCATAGCTTCCTCCACTGATTTAATGATTATATTAGAAAACTAACCTGATTTTAGTAACTACCAATGCTACTCTTTCAGTAGAATCCAGGATAGATGGCTATTTCAGCTTTATGTTTTAACTAATTAAGAAGAGTTGTGTTTGTCATTTCCCTTTGTCTATAATCAGACCATTGCCAGCATGTTAAAAATAGGTAAGTAAATAAAAAGTTTGACTAGGGCAGTGTAGTGGGAAGAATGGAGAGCAGCCAGGCTGATATTAAAAATCCTGATATCAGGCCAGGTGTGGTGGCTCACGCTTTAATCCCAACACTTTGGGAGGCCAAGGCAGGTGGATTGCTTGAGCTCATGAGTGTGAGACCAGCCTGGACAACATGGCGAAGCCCCATCTCTACAAAAAAATACAAAAATTTGCCAGGCATGGTGATGCATGCCTGTAGTCCCAGCTACTTGAGAGGCTGAAGTGAGAAGATGGCTTGAGCCCAGGAGGTAGAAGTTGCCATGAGCTGAGATGGTGCTATGGCATTCCATCATGGGCGATAGAACCAGACCTTGTCAAATAAATAAGTAATCCTAACATCACTCATTCTTGGCCACAGCTCTTGGTCATCCTTCACTCCCAGAGGGACAGGGGAGAGACTGTCAGCCTTTCAAGAAGGACCTCAATCATAATGGAAGAGTTGGGATGTCCAGTGAGAAGAGATGTTAAAGAACTAATGTCACTTTGTGATAAACTCCACTGAGGAGAGTATGAGAACTCCATCATAATGATGGGTTTCAAACACATGAGAGATTATAATAGTCACACCAAACCATTACACTCTGTTCCTTCTAGTGACTGTGTGGAAGGACATAAACTGTGCCATAAGGTAATTGCATTAAGCGTTTGTGGAGTTGACGTTCACCCTACAATTACAGCTGAGTAATTTCATCTTTCAGTCAGAGAAGATTCGCTGGGGTCAATCCATTAAGTCCTTTGAAGCTCAAGAGAAGACACTCTGTGGAGATGTTCTTCTCACGGCAGCATTTGTGTCTTATGTCGGACCCTTTACAAAGCAGTATCGCCAGGAGCTGGTGCACTGCAAGTGGGTTCCCTTTCTTCAACAGAAGGTAAGTTCAATTCCTTACCTTGCGAACAGGTAGAAAGATCATATTGAGATTTCAGTAGTAAAACCCACGTATATGCCAGGCACTTTTGGACCTCTGTAACGAAAACTGACCACAAACTCCACGGTGAAGGTGTGTCTTATGTGCTGCAGGTTTTCTTATTTTTACAACATTCATATTTCATTATTTTAAAAATGTTTTCATTGATATACAATACTCATATGTCTTTCGGGGTAATGTGACAGTTTGATACCTGTATACAATGTGTAATGGTCAAGTCAGGGTACATAAGATATCTATCACCTTAAACATTTATTTTTCTCTCTGTGTTAGGAACACTATAAGTCTTCCTTTCTAGCTATTTGAATTATACAATAAATTATGAACTACGATTTCCCTACTATGCTATTGAATACTGGCACTTACTTCTTCTAACTGTATTTTTGTACGCGGTAACCAACGTCTCTGCATCCCCTCTCCCCCATTTCCCTCCCTCTAGTTCTCTGGTAACCATCATTCTACTCTCTACCTTCATAAGATCCACTTTTTTAGCTCCCACATGTGAGTAAGAACACACGATATTTAGCTTTTTGTGCCTGGCTCATTTCACTTACATAAAGTCCTCCAGTTCATCTGTTGATGAACACTTAAGTTGATTCCGTGTCTTGGCTCTTGTGAATAGTGATGCAGTAAACATAGGAGTGCAGATATCTCTTTGACATACTGATTTCCTTTCTTTTGGGTATGTGCTCAGCAACTGGATTGCTGGATCATATGGTAGTTATTTATTTTTTTTAGGAACCTCCATACTGTTTTCTGTAGTGGCTATATTAATTTAAATTTCCATCAGCAGTACAAAAGCTTTCCCTTTTCTCTACATCCCCACCAGCATTTAATATTTTCTGTCTTTTTAATAATAGCCATTCTAACTGAGGTGAAATGATATCTCATTGTGGTTTGGATTTACATTTCTCTGATGACTCAGTGATGTTGAGCATTTCACATGTTACCTATTGGCCATTTGTACATCTTCTTCTGAGACAAATATCTATTCAAGTCCTTTGACCATTTTACAATCAAGTTTTTTGCTTTTTTTTTTTGCTATTGAGTTGTTTGAGTTCTTATGTATTCTGGTTATTGGTGCCTTTTTGGGTGAATAGTTTGCAAGTATTTTCTTCTATTCTCTAGATTATCTTTTCACTCTGTTGGTTGTTTCCTTTGCTAGGCAGAAGCCTTTTAGCTTGATACGATCCCATTTTTGTGTTTGTTTGAGGTCTTACCCAAAAAATCTTTGCCCAGATGTCCTGAAGCATTTTCCCAATTTTTCCTATAGAAGTTTTATAGTTTCAGGTCTTACATTTCAGTCTTTAATCCATTTTGATTTGATTTTCTGTTTTTGTTTTGCTTTTTGTTTGTTTCATTTTGTTTTTTTGAGATGGAGTTTCCCTCTTGTTGCCCAGGCTGGAGTGCAATGGTGCGGTCTCGGCCCACTGCAACCTCCGCCACCGAGGTTCAAGCAATTCTACTGCCTCGGCCTCCCAAGTAGCTGGGATTATAGGCACCTGCCACCACACCCAGCTAATTTTTTTGTATTTTTAGTAGAGATGGGGTTTTACCATTTGCCCAGGCTGGTCTCAAACTCCTGACCTCAGGTGATCCACCAGCCTCAGCCTCCCAAAATGCTGGAATTATAGGTGTGAGCCACTACACCTGGCCTGATTTGATTTTTGCTTATGATGAAAGATGGAAATAGTTTTTCTTATTTTAGTGATGATTTCAACAAGAACATAAAAATTAATTATGTAAACTACAGAGTTATAGTTGGAAAAGTGCTTTAAACAGAAGTGATAACTGAAATCAAACTCAGATCATCATGTTATTGAATAGCATGAAACTTTTGTTTTCTTACTAATATTATGGGTTATTTGTTAGAAAATTTAAAAGGCTACTTTCAGACTTAAAGTGTAGCATTTTGTATGTAAGTATAAAGTAGCTTACCCTAAATTTGAAAATTCAAACCCATAAGTCAAGTGAAATAATAGATTTGCACAATGTAAAATCATCTAGTTTAAGATACTCCTTGTACAAATGAGAAAACAGACAGACAAATGACTCCACTTCAGTCATAGAGAGTAGAAAATCAGACCTCCTGATTTCCAGAACTCTATTTTCTATATAACACTGTCATCTCAATTGATTAAAACAGATTCTTAGTTTATGTATCTAGCCCTTTCTGGGGTATGGAGACAAAGATGGACATGGGTACAGATATTAATAGAAAATTGAAGCAGTCACACCTGCTAGTCTCTGTTACTTCAGGGAAGTAGGAAAATGCAATGCAAGCTGGCCAAACCAAAGAAAATTGAAATTAGAAGAACAGCTTTGAGGAGAGTGGTAAAAATATCAAAAATACCTGTGAAGGGCAACAGGCGAGTAGATGGTAAGAGTCGCCACACAGCTTTAAGAAACCCAAGATGCATTTGGACAAGATGAGTTTATAGTCACAGTAATAAAGTTTTCATCAGCAATATTCGAAGTATAGGAGTAAAAAGAGGGGAAAGAGAATGCCAAATCCAGCCAGGTTTATAGGCAGGTAAGCCAGAAAGAAAGGAGGTGAGGAAAGTCTTGCAGTGACTAGCAGAACAGTTAAGGAATGGGAGGAGCACTTTCAGCTGAAAAGAGATGGGAGGTTAGCCAGAAGTTAAAGTTTCCCAAAACCTTAAACACAGAATTGCCACATGATCCAGAAATTCTACTTGTCGGTATCTACCCCAAAGAAGTAAAAATAGGAATTCAAACAGATGTTTGCATGCCATTGTTTATAGCAGCACTATTCACAATAGCCAAAAGGTGGAAGTGATTCATGTGTCCATGGACAGAATAGATTTTATCTTATGTTTACAAGGTATAAACATACACTAGAATGTTATTCAGCCTCAAAAATGAAGGAAATTCGGTACATGCTACAACACGGATGAACCTTGTCAATATTAAGCTAACTGAAATTAGCCAGTCACAGCTGGGCCTGGTGGCTAATGCCTGTAATACCAGCACTTTGAGTGGCCATGGCGGGTGGATCACTTGAGATCAGGAGTTCAAGACCAGCCTGGCCAACAGGGTGAAACCTTGTCTCTACTGAAAATTAGCCAGGCATGGTGGTGGATGCCTGTAATCCAAGCTACTCAAGAGGCTGAGGCGGGAGAATTGCTTATACCCAGGAGGTGGAAGTTGCAGTGCACCGAGGTCGCGCCACTGTACTCCAGCCTGGGCGACAGAGTGAGATGCCATCTCAAAAAAGAAAAAATTAAAATAAGCCGGTCACAAAAGGACAAATACTTCCACTTTACAAGGGACCTAGAGCATTCACATTCATAGAGGCAGAAAGTGGAATGGTGGTTACCAGGGGCTGGGAGAGGGAGGAATGGGGAGTTACTGTTTAATAGGTATGTTTCAGTTTGGGAAGATGAAAAAGTTCTGGAGATAGATAATGATGATGGTTGTACAACAATGTGAATGTACTTAATGCCACTTGAACTGTACACTTAGAATGGTTAAAATGACAAATTTTATGTTAAGTATATTTTGCCAAAGTAAAACAGTAAATAGGGTAAAGGCCTGGTGTATTCATAGTATTTATTAGAATAAGTGTTATGTTTAAAGATGTGGAAGAGATGTAGACAATCATAAAGAGTTGGGCACAGGAATTTTAGCTTTCAATGATGAAATAATTTCAGATTGTTACAAAGTCTGGGACAACATTTCCCATCAAAAAAGGAGGCACTCTAATACCGCTCCAAAGACATATCACCATCATGGGAAGAAGGGGTATGCATATCGAAAGCCAGGGATGGGGGCGTTGTATAATCTTCCCAGGTGATTCTGATATCATCCTCTTCCTCCCTCAATTCCCCCGGCATGCTGGAGTAGAAAGGAAATACAGTGCTTTAACATGAAAGATGTCAAGGCCAGAGAGGGGATTCGTCATCTCCATGGGCACTGAGGTTGTCAAAGATTGAAAGCAGAACTTGGAAGGGCGAGAAGGACCAATAGCTATATCATTCAAAAGATGAGGAAATAGATGAGAGATTGTATATCTGGAGTCCACGGGTCTTAAAGGTGGCATTTTGACTTAAAGATGGAAGAATCATGATTTGAGTTGACTTACAGGGAAGAAAGAGGAATGGCAACTCTTTCCCATACCCACTTTTCAGTAATGGGATTCTTAAGAAAATTAACTGTCTGCTGGGTGTGGTGGCTCACGTCTCCCAGTGCTTTGGGAGGCCAAGGCAAGAGGATCCCTTGAGGCCAGGAGTTTGAGACCAGTCTGGGCTACACAGTGATACCCTATCTATACAAAAAAAAAATTTTAAACCCAGCCAGGTGTGGTGGCAAAGAGGCTGAGGAGGGAGGATCACTTGAGTTCAGGAATTAGAGGTTACAGCGAGCTTTGATGGCACCACTGAACTCCCGACTGGGTGACAGAGTGAGACCTTATTTCAGAAAGAAAGAAAAAGAGAGAGAGAGGTGGGAAGGGAGGAAAATGAACTCTTTCCACTTGCGAAGGCCCTCAAGTGAAATGAGACTCTAGAACAATGACTCTTGTACCCCACCCCAGCCTCTCATTAAAATCATGTGAAAGAGAACTTTTGAAATGTATTGATGCCCATTGATGCTGAATCACTTGGGGGAAGGGCTATGCATGTTGGCAGCTTTTTCAAGCGCTCCCATAAGTACTATATCCAGCCTGGGGTTGACAGCCATTGCCCTTGGGGGAGAGCCTGGTTTTGGTTAAGACAAGCAGTTAGAGAAGATAAGGCAATTTGGTCCAAACAGAACTAAGATACTAAAGGGTATGGGGGAAGGGTTGTCAGAAAGTACAACCACTGGGGCATGAGTTTGAGGGATGGGACAGGGAGAAAACAGTAACACAGAGGGTAGTGGCTGAAAAGGACAGGGGCTGTGGGCATACACAGCCTTGAGGGTCCAAATTACACAGTTTTCCAAAGTTGTTTCCATCCAAAATTGCTGTTTGCTGGGCAGATGGACAGAATCATAGGCAAGTTCAAGGCAGCCTTTGCACTCCACTCATTGCTTTGACTCAGCAGTTTACAGACAGAGCAAATATGTGGAGTTATTTGTGCCAATAATTAGTTATTAGTTATTATAAGCACTAATTCTAAGCCTCTGTGTCCTATGCAATAAAATAGAGATATTTACCTTGAAGAACTCTTGTAAGGGTTAAATGAAAAAATGGCAAGAATGAATCTATATGAATAAACTTTGTGAACAGGTAAAGCCTTACGTAAACATGAGTTGTTATGTTACTGTAACATTAGGAGAAACTGGGAGTATTACCTCCATAGGAAATTACCCTTTTATCTTAGGAACAGGCCAGTTGGTCAGTTTCTAGAGGCCAGATGGGCATTTGGTGTTATGACTAATTTCACTTCAGCTTTTGGCATGTGCTTCCAGCCTTGTCTTTTCTCTCTAGCAAATGGTTCTTTTCCAAAGAGTGAGCCTTCTTTTTTCTTTTAGCTCCACCTCATAGTAACATCCCGACTCACAACATGTTGACCCTACTTAATAGAGCAATTAGATGGAGCCTCGTAACAGGCTAACTCTAGAAGCAGACTTTGAACTAAAGGGTTCCCTCTTTACACTTGGTTTCCAAACCCATTTTCCTTGCTGCAGACTCCAAGAAATTCTGACAAGACAAGTTAATTATGATAAAAAGGTATACTCTAATATGTCACTTAATGAAGGGGATATGTTCTGAGAAATGCCTTTTGTTGTACTTGCATAGACCTAGATGAGACAGCCTGCTACACACCCAGGCTACATGGCATAGCCTATTGCTCCTAGGCTGCAAACCTGCACAGCATGTTATTTTACTGAATGCGATAGGCAGTTGTAGCACAATGATAAGTATTTGTGCATCTAAATCTATCCAAACGTAGAAAAGATACAGAAAAAATATAGCATGAAAGACTAACATTGGTACACCTGTATAGAGCACCTATGGTGAACGGAGCATGCAGAACTGGAAATTGCTCTAAGTCTCTATGTGCTCTATGTCTCTAAGGGAACTATGTATCAAGTCAGATACCAAGACTTGTTCAATATCACTAGGAGATAGGGTTTGATTCGTTTTTAAGATAACATTGTAGTCAGAGGCAGTAAGAATATTGTGCTACTTTTCCTTAGTCAGTGAGTGAATGTGAAGGCCTAGGACATTACTGTATACTCCTGTAGACTTTGTAAACAGTGTACCCTTAGTCTACACAAAATTTGTTTTTAAAATAATGTACTTGTACTACAACATCATGATGGCTACAGTGTCACTAGGTGATAGGAATTTTTCGGCTCCATTATAATCTTATGAAACCACTTTTGTATATGCAGTCCATCGTTGACCAAAATATCATATGGTGCATGCCTGTATATGAAATGAGGCTTATTTTCCTCAGCCTACACTTTGGTTAATACTAATTGTGAAAATGATGCCTGTATTATAACTATCAAAAAATATTTTGATGAAAAAATTTCTGTAAGTAGCTATGCTCCTAGCTATTTGGACACAATACTATTAAAACATCCTAAAAATTTGAATCTGAAAGTAGTCATTGTAGTTATGATATTCTTTAACGTAGGTGTCTTCATTTAGATTAAGATGGGTTTTATTTCTTCATTTATATTGAAATGGGTTTTATTTCCCCTACTGACCAGGAAAAAAGGGGGAGATTGATATTCTCTTTGATCCCTGGCTCTCTACTCTGCACAGAGTAGGTACGCACACCATTGATTTTGGATATGAAATCTGCAGGTGCCCCTTCTGTTAGTCCTCAGAGCTTCAGAAATCAAAGTTACTCACAGCCCCCAATTGTTTCAGCTGTTTGTATTAAGTAGAAAGTAGGTAACAAAGCACATATCTCTTGCCAGTAGAAAAGTGCTTATTCTAAAACATCAAATTGCCTGTGTCTCTAAGGGAACTATGTATCAAGTCAGATACCAAAACTTGTTCAATATCACTAGGAGATAGGGTTTGATTCATTTTTAAGATAACATGGTAGTCAGAGGCAGTAAGAATATTGTGCTACTTTTCCTATATTCATATCAAATTGCATCCCAGCCTTAATGTGGGAATCCTTTCAGCATTTTGTTTTGAAGCTCTGTGACAAACCAATGAACCAAACTGTTACTGCTGATATAGCCTCCCCTACCTACTACAGGTAGGGTTCTTACTACAGTCTCTTATGGAGGCATGCTTCCATGTTAACCACCCCACCAAGCTGGGGAGCTAGCTCGGTATTCATCCTGCACATTTTGGTGTCTCTGGACAGTGTTTAATGTATGTAGAAAATGCTCAATAAATGTTTGGTGATTGATGACTGGAGGAGTGAACAAATACATTCTTTAATATGATTTTTGCTACAACATTATTTGTTGTCAATTTTTATACAGAATTATGTTTATTCTTTAAAATGGATCACTCTGTCCACCCTGCTTGCCCCTTCCTCCTTGCTTGCCCCCCCCAACCCCTTACTTTGCAATGCAATCAAGGCAAGGATAATTTCCTCTCAGCCTTAAAGTGATATCCTAAGTTCCTTTGCACAACTGAGGAGTTGATGGAATTCCAGTGAACTGAGTACTTTTCATTAACCCATCCCAGAAAGAGAGGTCATCTCTTTGTAGCATTGGTCTGTAGAAAAAAAAAATGAAGTGCCTGAACAAGATACTGAATTTTAGCATTGCTTATACGGGGGTGGGGATGTCGATTGCTCCATGGGCAAATACATTTCTGGTGTCCTGCCATTCTTCCTGGTGTGTCAATTCTCTCTTACCTTAGTATGGGGCAAAGTCTCTCTCAGTTGAAGCCCAGTAGATGCAATTGATAAAACTGATGTTGAATCCCACAGTTGACAGAATTCTGAGATATAAAATACTAGGTTTATCAAGTCAAATTTCATTTAATGATGAGTTGTGTTTGGCTTCTGAGAATCGACAGAAAATTATCATGTGTTTACCTAGAGTTACTTTCTCATGGCTTTGTTCTCTTCTTCTCTTGTCTGTCTTCTCTCTCTGCCACATGGCCAATTTGTTGCATTCAACTCTGAATTTAAAGGTTTCCATTCCACTAACTGAAGGCCTGGACTTGATCTCCATGTTGACGGATGATGCTACAGTTGCCGCCTGGAATAACGAAGGGCTGCCCAGTGACAGAATGTCCACCGAAAATGCTGCTATCCTAACACACTGTGAGCGCTGGCCTCTGCTGATAGATCCCCAGCAACAGGGAATTAAGTGGATCAAGAATAAGTATGGAACGGACCTGAAAGTCACACATTTGGGCCAGAAAGGGTATGTGAAGTTTGAAGAGATTGGCTTTCTGTTTACCTGCTGTGAAGTGGGTCTGATTTGTATAAAGTCGTGATGTTTCTTAGACCTCTCCACCACATGGATGTATTACAATTTGGTGCTATTTGTTTATCTGCCTGCTCGTGTTTCATATAAAGTATCTCTGTTGAAAAGGCATTCTTGTTGGATGGCATCCAATTATCTGAAGAAGAGATAAAATTGAAGGTTAGAACAAACATTGTGTCTGTGGGGAAAAATATGTGAATTTTCTAAAGCCAACAATGGATGTATATTACATTCCTTCTCTGGAGTGTTTGGATAGTAACACAAGAATTGTCAATGGTGCCTCCAGGCTTAATGATGTTTATGGTCATATTTCTAAATCTATACTCTGCTTATAGAAGGATCTTAACATGGCTACAAGTCCCAACATTGGATGCCTGAAGTTAATTTATTATCTTAGTCAAGATTTACATGTCACTTTTGAGAACTGAATCTACTCCAAGAATTTCTGTTACTAAGTCATCATGATAATACTGTCTGATAGATAGAAAGCTGTCTTGTATGCAGTTGCTATTCAGTTAATGTTGAATAAATTATTTTAGAACTATGGATGTTTCACTTGACCCTTCCATCCTCTTTTTATACATAGAGTGAAATAATACATTTCTGTAGTTATACAAGGAAATGTAGTTCTTAGGCCGGGTGCAGTAGCTCATGCCTATAATCCCAGCACTTTAGGAGGCTGAGACAGGAGAATTGCTTAAAGCCAGGAGTTTGAGACCAGCCTGAGCAACATAGTGAGACCCCCATCTCTACCAAAACAACAACAAAAAGTAGGCAGGTATGGTGGTGCCTACCTGTAGTCCCAGCTACTTGAGAGGCTGAGGCAGGAGGATCACTTGAGCCCAGGAAATGGAGGCTACATTGAACCGTAAACATGCCACTGCACTCCAGGCTGAACAACAGAGTGAGTCCGCCATCTCTGTTTTTCTGTTTTTTGTTTTTTTTTTTAATGTAGTTTTTGCTTATCAGAATACTTGCAGAAAATTATTTTTGGTAGGGAGATATTTGTTGGAGAGTAAGACCAAAGTAAAATGATATCTCCCCATTGTAAGTGACTAAACTTAAAGATTTAAAAAATAAAAGTTTGATCAAATTATAAAACATTTAATACATGAAATTTTACTTTAGAAAGACCCATCAAATGAATTTACATGTATGATATTTGGGTAACTTACACTTATTTCAACTATGGTTGCTATTACAAGCAACTAATCTATATATAGATTTATTAGTTCAAACTATTAAATTTCACTTGGAAAATACAACTAAAATGTATCTTAAAATTTCATATTTAATTTCTGTGTAATCTAGTTAAAGGAAACTACTACTTTATAAAATAGTTTTCTCTAAGTTTGTCCCATTTAGAATATCTACATTAAATATAATTTGATCATATAAAAATTTTTGAACATTTTGTGCCAATTTACATTTTATTATCTCAAATCCCACTGATTTTTAAGGTTTGTGAATGCCGTTGAAACTGCTTTGGCCTTTGGTGATGTCATCTTAATTGAAAATCTCGAGGAAACAATAGATCCAGTCCTGGATCCACTACTTGGCAGGAATACTATTAAAAAAGGAAAGTAAGTATTCTTGAATTTTTAACGTGTATATCGTGCTAAATGATTTTCAGCAGCAGCATCTATTTCTTAGCTTCATAATCAAGCAGTCTATTGAAATCTTAGTGATATTTCTGAGTTTCCATTTCATGCACCTACACTCCAAGACCAAAGCAACCGCAACATAATCCAGACTTTCAGACTATTTATTTGGTGGATTTAGATTTGTTTTATCCAATTCCTGATCTATAGGCCAAAAAAATGCATTGTTATAAATCTGAGAATAGTTGCCTCTTTTAAAATTTATACCAACGTTTCTCTAACTTCAGTACTTTGCAGAACACCTTGAATATGGCTGCCAATCTACATATCACTTGTGCCCTGTTTACTTAATATTTTTCTTTAACTAGATTTTAAATCCATTCACTATTTTTTAAAATTAGCATGGGTTTACTGTGCTAGCTCTGTTTTTCCTAATATATTTAAAATGTAACCATTCAGAAAAGGAGAGTTCATTAGTGGATCCCTGAAATCATCCCTTATGCCAGCAATATTGGATTATCAACAACAGAGAAATACTTCCCCCTACCCCTCCAGGAGCTATATGTGACTTTCTAAGAGGTGGCCATTCCCCCAAGACAATGTACTTTCCAGAACATTCTCTCAGGGGCCTTGAAGCCATTTCTGAGGAGTCATCATGTCACTTTCCTATGAATGTGTGAAAGGTCGGGTGCAGCAATTGTGTCTTCAATCAAGTCTGGGTGGGCATAGGGGAAACTGGCACTCCAGAGACTCCTTATGCCTCTTCACACAAGCAACCAACATTCATTAGACTTAATTCACTGAATTTCCTTCCCTCTCTTCTTTTTTTCTTCAAAGAGATATAATTTCAGAACTTTCCCCACCCTGTTCTTCCTTAACGCCCACGCTCTGCCTCTAAGGTATCTGTCCCCTTTTTCATCACTAGCTTATTCTTGTCACTTTTAAGTGGAAATAGGGCTACATCAGGATGACTAACTTCTTGGTCTCTAACTGATTAGTACGGTATTTATCATATAACTCACTAAGTAAATCCATTTAGAGCGACTGACAACTTATTGTTTAATAAACCAAAATTTACCCAGGCACACATTTAGAACAATCTAACAAGCCACTTGACAAACTGCAACTCTTAACATAAATATAATTGTAGCTGTGTCTGATGTGTTAAAAATATAGTGTAAAATGTTGAATGTCACTGAAGCGAAATCCTTGTTATTAAGGTTCTGACTCTATTATGAAGACCTAAAATTTTTATCAGTGAAATGCATGTTCTCTGATCTTCAGCTTCAACTTCAATAGCACAATTTAGGTGTAAGCAATTTGATGACTCTTATTACATATATAGTTGGACAATCTGAAATTTCCAAAGACTGATAAATTTGAGTCATGATTCTCAGTATGGATGTAGTTAACTATCAGTGAGGATTCTAGAGGTCTTCAATTTTAGAAACAAATTTTACATAGAGCTTCAAGTCTTTATCACAAATATCAGGCCAGAACAACTTAATTCAAATTAATAATATTTACTGAATATGTACTCTCTGTTAAGCCTTGTAAAATTGATCATATTGTAGCAGGACGAGCCACAGACAAAACTCCTCAGACACCGAGTTAAAGAAGGAAGGGGTTTATTCTGCTGGGGGCATCGGCAAGACTCCTGTCTCAAGAGCCGAGCTCCCCGAGTGAGCAATTTCTGTCCCTTTTAAGGGCTCACAACTCTAAGGGGGTACGCATGAGAGGGTCGTGATTGAGCAAGCAGAGGGTATGTGACTGGGGGCTGCATGCACTGATAATTAGATTGGAGCAAAACAGGATAGGGATTTTCACAGTGCTTTTCTGTACAATGTCTGTAATCTATAGATAACATAACCAATTAGGTCAGGGGTTGATCTTTAACTACCAGGCCCAGGGTGTGGCACCGGGCTGCCTGCTCGTGGATTTCATTTCTGCCTTTTAGTTTTTACTTTTTCTTTCTCTGGAGGCAGAAATTGGGCATAAGACAATATGAGGGGTAGTCTCCTCCCTTATTCCCCCTCTTTGAGACTCTCAATCAATAGTGGGAGTTCTCACTTTTATCTTTACTGCTTATGTCTTCTTGCAAGACAGATCAATAGTGGTTCATATAGTACACTTGTGCTGAAGCATTTTGGTGAACTAAGGTAGCAATGAAGCTTCTTATCATTTGAAGAAGTACAGGTAGCAAACAATGGAGCAGTAAGCAGGTTCCTACTACTATTATAACTTCTATTATAAGAGTTTTAAATCCTCCTAGTGCTGGGAACCATTTTTTAAACAATGACCCTAGGATCAAATCCATGCCACACTTGCACGGGCACATGTGCCAGTTTTGTCATATCTTTATGTCTTCAACTACTTGCCCTTGATTATCTATGTGTAGGCAGCAATTAGTAAGGTTAAATTTCCTATAGACCTCTCCTTCAGCTGCTAGCAAGTAGTCAAGAGCTGATCTATTTTGATAGCATTTCTCATCTGAGTTTCTTGGCAGGCCAGAATAGTCAAGGCTCTGCCGGTTTTATTAGTGATTATTTTTAAGACAGCTTGTAACCGTATGATTCGGTTGATCATGTAAATGGGGGTCTGGTATCCCCACAAGCCATCTTGTGCCCAAGTAGCAGGCCTATAATATTGTATGATTCTCTCAGGGCCATTTATTATTTTTTTTCAATTTCCTATAGCTATGCTCCTCTTTTCACAGGAAGCATAGACAGGGAAGCCCAGGAGTTTGCCTGTCTTTATGGGCAGTAGGAAGAAAGATGGTTTAATAGTGTCAGTAACACAACTACCTGCCTACTGGTCAGGTAATTTGGCGTAAGCTCTATGCCCACATATCCAGTATAATCCAGTGGGGGCTGTCCAGTCCCGGTGGGACTCTGGGTGGGTCCACACAGTTTGCAACTTTGGGAATTTACTAAATGGATTTCTCTCTGTGTAATTTGAACTCCACCAAGTGACTGTTTTTGTGGTACCATTATACAGTTTCTGTCTCAGACAACTAAGTCGTCCTACGGGGTGAGTGAATTCTTTTCCTTCTCTAGCTATGCAATATTGTCTAATAATTGAGGCTTTTAGGACCCAGAAATTATCAGGGTGATTCTTTTGAGTCAGGAATTCATCAGGAACTGGGTCTGTAGGTACTAATTCTCGGGCTTCTTTATGGCCATTGATCTCCTATTACAGTTCTTCAACATATGTAACATGAAGTGACGTTGAGAGACTGGGCTACATGCTCGGCTAATTGCAAAAACAAATTTCTTGTTTTTCCTGGAATTTCTGGTACTGGCACATTTAGTTCATCATAGAAAGTCTGAAACACTGGCTCAGGAGAGCGTTTGTAAACTTCACCTCGAACTAAGATATTTACTGGAGTATCCAGTCCAGCCCCGTCGATTCCTAAGGTCACACACTCCTCTTTTTTCCAGCGAGGATCAAGGGGATTGGTTATAGCTCTAAGAGGTTACATTGTCCTTTAGTACAGGAAGGGCCATTTTTTCCTTTCTGAAGGTGGACTGGATCTTTTTCATTTTTTTTTATCCAAGTGGCCTAAATGACACAAGACCAGTATTTACATTTGTTTCCACACAGTCCTAATTTATGACAGATGTATTTATTTTCTGCCGTATAACTTCTTTTCTAATTAAGAGAACCACACCTTATTCCTAACTTATTACTATTAATGACAGCACAGGCATCAAATTTTAAGGTGACTTGTTTGGGCACCCCTTTTTCTTCTGTTTTGGCTAACAGTTTATTCGTATCGTTTATGAGCCCCCACCAGTCCTCAGTCCTTAATCTTATTTTAAAAACTGTGGTCATGGGAGGCTCAGATGGGTCATAACACACATCAGGTTGGTCATTTCCTGGGCTACATACCTTGTATAGAATAACATTATACAAACAAAGTCTTTTTAGAGTTCCAGTACACTTATAATAACCAGAAAATAATAGGACCGTAACAACCTTTTTCCTACCTCAGTGACTTGATGTATACACTGGGAACAGTCCTCAATCTGAGGAAGGTCTGTTGAAGTCCTTACTGTAAAAGTCTAAATTTTAAGGAAAATGAGTCCCATGATGAGTTTCCTCATGCTTCAGCCGTGCATGGACCAGTCAGCTTCCGGGTGTGACTGGAGTAGGGCTTGTTGTCTTCTTCAGAGTCACTTTGCAGGGGTTGGCGAAGCTGCTCCCGTCCACATACCACTCGCAGTCTACTGATGTTTAAGGAAGGTCTCGGAGGTTGGGCCTGCTAGAATAAACTGAGTCCAACACCTCTACACAGTTATGTTCAACTGAGCTCTCTGATACGGGGAGCAAGGTGGTGGGGTTCAGGGTATTGCAAACTTCAATGGTTATGTGGGGATTATCACAGAGCAAGCTTTGGTAGTTGGTTACTCTAGCATTTGTTAACCAATGATGTCTTTTGGTAGTTATTAAAGTTACCACAGCATGGGGGCCTTTATATTCAGGTTTTGCCTAAGGGTTCGTTTATCTGCTTCTTGTGCTAACAGGGCCATTGCTGCTAGGGCCCTTAGACCTGGGGGCCAGCCTTTGGAAACCCTGTCTAGTTGTTTTGAGAGATAGGCCACTAGCCTTGGCTAGGGCCCCACAGTCTGGGTTAAAACTCCAACTGCCATTTTTTGTCTTTCTCACACACAGAGTGTAAAGAGTTTTGTCAGGTCGGGTAGCCTCAGGGCTGGGGCCAACATGAGTTTTTCTTTTAACTCATGAAAAGCTCATTGCTGTTGGTTGTAATAGATATAGTTTATCTAATCTACATTTTTATTAACTGTCACCTACTAAAATATTGACTCAAATCCTGCAGCTATTTGATTTCAAGCTTTAAATTGATCTGGTATTCCTTGTGGAACTCCAGTTGCGCCTGAATAGCCATGAGAGTTGAAAGACCCATGAGGCACTTCTCTCGCTTTACGATGTCTTACTATTTTTTTTCCTTCTGGTTGATGAAATACCAGGGTGAAAGGGATAGCCAATTAGACTAAAGTACAAGTGCCACTCCAGTCATTCGGCAGAGTGCCCTATAAAGGTCCACCACAATACCACCACACGTCTGCTCAAGGATGAACAAGGGCTGACTGATTGATAAGCTCTTGAAAATTCTTAAACTCACTGCATCCTTTCAGGTCTACAAAGAAGGCTAAGTTTCCTCCCTGTTTTGAGAGACACGAAGTGAACTTAGTGTTGGGAGACAGAGGCTGGATGCCCCTCAGGGGCTGACCCACAGGATGCCAGACTTTGGGATATAGCAGAGAGAGCTTGGCACAACTTATTACTCCAAGCTGTAGAATCCTGGAAAAGAGCTACCATGCAGCCTACACCTGATCCACTGGAGGACCATGTTAGTGGAAAGGGGACAGTCTGGGTCTCTGGCCTGCCATGTGCACAAGCATAACAATTGCTTTTGTTTAATGTGCAGATGGAATATTTGATCCATTTTAACCAGGCATTTGCATCTTGGTATCTTGTCTTAATTGCCAAATTTTGTTTCAAGTCTTTAACTTCTTTGATCCTCTAGTAAAATGAATGTATGGTTTTAGGAAATTACAAATACTGGTTGGGGTGGTCCATCCTTGCTCTTTAGTGGTCCACAGAACGTTGGACCAACTATGGCATGAAAGCTGTACATCAGGGGGCAAGACTCCTGGTTGGCACTGGGGTCTTTATCGAAATCTCATTGGATTAAATGGTCCTAGTTTACTAATGCCCAGTCTGAGGAGAATCAGGAGGGACAGAAGTACTTTTCTGAAGTAGAAAGCTGTCTTTGACTTGGCAATCTCCACAGGGTATAACAAGGCAAGCATTAAATGCAATAGTTTGAGGCAAAATTGACTTGGTTATGTTAATAACTAGATGGTCAGCATTAGAACGAGGAAAGAAGAAAGAGTAATAGAATAGATGAAAAGAGTTAAATTTTTCTCAGCTTTTGTTTGGTAGGGTTTTCCCCTGGGACTGTGGCCCCACAACTCTGGAGGGGGTGGCGCTTTCTTGACTCAGGTGTTATTAGCCCATCCATTTTTTTTTTTTTTTTTTTTTTTTTGCTGTACGAACAGCAGTCTTGGTGCTTAGCAGCTCAAGGTAGGGTCCTTCCCAGGCTGGCTTGAGTTTTTTTTCTTTTCACTCTTTGATGAGAACGTGATCTTCAGGCTGGTGCTGGTTTACCGGAAATTTTAGGGGTGGTACATGTGCTAAATTACTTTTAGTTTTTGAGAGAAAGGAAAGTGGAAGATAAACCAAGTATATAATTTTTAAGAAATTGACCTTTTGTTTTAAATGTGGGGACCTTGGCAGTGGACTTTATAGTCCTTAGTGCGTTTTTACTGAGAAATTTCCTTTAGCACCTATTTTATTAGTTTTTAAACCAAAGAAAGCCAAATACCAAACAATGCTTCTCGTATGATTTTTATACCAGATAAGCTAAATTCTATCTTTATATTAGTGTGTTATTAATGTTAAACCTAATTTTAATAAAACCTTGTAGACATATTTATCTAATTTTTAATGTTTGACCGTAAGGTAAGACTTTATAGACTCTTTTTAACCTTTTATAATTTTTGCTAAAGAACAGATTGGTGCTTTAAGAAAAAGCTGTTATGCTTTTACTTTAATGTCCAGTTTACAGAAAAACTGGATGATACTTCTTTAGCTAATATGTTTACACACAGAATTTTCTTTACAATTAACATTTTAAAACTTAAACCTTCAAAACAATATTTTTTTTAACTTTTTAATGTAAGTAAAAATGTACATTCTTATGCCTCCTTATAATCTTTTTACCAAAAGTATATTTTACTTTTGTTATACACCTTGCACGTAAACTATTTTTTTTTTGTTTTTTTTTTTTTCATTAGTTTTACATGCAGGAGGCCTACTTTTGAATTATACAACATTTCTTGCATAAATTCTTTTTTATAACATTTTTCTCTTGCATGACTTTCACAATTCTTCGACATGCCTCAACTTTCTGACTTATTACAAATTTTTTTTTTCTTTAAACAAGCAGTTAATTTATTTCAGGATAAGAATTTACCATATAATACTCTGTTTATATAAATTTTGCCCCCCCCCCACCTCCTTTTTTTTCCCTTTTTTTTTTTTCCTTAGGATACTTCTGAACTGGTGAGCTGTGCTCACAATGAGGTTTCCTCCAAACGTTATTTTTTTTACCTTTTTTTTTTTTTTTTTTTTTAAGTTGTTAGCAAAGCAGTTGCCGCTACAGATTGAATGCATTTGGGCCATCCGATAGTTACTGGGTTAAGGATTTTTGATAGGAAGACCTAGGTGCTTTTGGGATACGCCCTTGTTTACACTGACAACTAAGTGGTATTGGAGTATTATAGGGTTGGAGAATACCTTCAATTATTAATTGTAGGTTTTAAATTTACCTTGGCTTTTAACAGAATAGGGTACACTTTTTTTTTTCTTAACTACTTGTATATCTCTCTTTCTCGTTTTGACTTTGTTTCTCTTTGACTTTCCTTTTGCCTCTGTCTCTTCCTCTTTCTCTCTCTGCCTCTTTCTTGCTCTCTCTCTCTCTCTCTCTCCTTGACTCCCTCTGTCTTTTCTTCTCTGTGTCTTTCTCTCTCTCTTTGCCTCTTTTCCTCTCTGTCTCTTTCCTTTCTCTCTCTGTGCTGGTCTTTCCTTGCCTCTGCCAGCCACTTACGCTGCTGTTCTCTCAATCACTGTGTGTTGTGGACAGGGGGTCTAAAACCAGCTGTAACCAAGTGTCTATGTGCAGGAACTGGTCTGGGTTCCCTGACTTACAGGTTACCTTGTGCCATACCTTTGAAACAAGGGACCTGTCCAGGCTTCTTTCTAATGGCCAACCTACCTCTAATGCTGGCTAGTCTATCTTACACACAGTTTTCCGTTTTCCTGGTGTCATAGTACTCCATCAGTAAAAAGTACTGATTTACTCAATCAGTAAAAAGACAAGTGACACTTGCTGAAACCAATGTCCCTTAAATTCTTTTTTGAAATTTTTCAACATAGTTCCTAGTAGGGTGGACTTACTTGTGTCTGGCCTATGCTTCTATGAGACAAAACACCATGCTCACACCACGTGCACACCACAAAACAAAGAACAGGTAAAAAGGGCACACACACACTTTTGCAGTTTGCACCAAAACAAAATCAAAAACAAAATCAGAGTATCCAGAAATCCAAGCCAGGTCAAAACCAAAACCAAAGTATCAAGCAATCCAAGTCAAGTCAAAAACAAAAACCAAAGTGCTGGTACAGGCACACCATGGGTGATCAGGCCATGCTTCCGCTCAAATGGAGTGGGCAAGTTCCCAAGACCAATCCTGCCAAGCAATTCAAACCAAGTTAAAACCAAAACCAAAGTGCTGGTACAGGCACACCGTGGGTGATCAGGCCATGCTTCCACTCAAATGGAGTGGGCAAGTTTCCAAGACCGGTCCTGTCAAGCAATTCAAACCAAGTCAAAACTAAAACAAAAACCAAAGTGCCAATAAAGGCACGCCATGGGTGCTCAGGCCACACTTCCACTCAAACGGAGTGGGCAAGTTTCAAAGACTAGTCTTACCAAGTTTTAGATGTCCAGACTCCAAGTGCCCATTCCTTCCCAGTGTTCAGCCACTGCATTGATCCTCCACGGGGGCCCTGCCACTGCCACATACTGCTCTGGTGAGGCAGCCCACTGAGGCAAATGCTTATCCAGAAGCACTCTCAGGATCCGCCTCACTCGGGCTGGTCAGAGTTCCCTGCAAGGGTGTTCCACAGGGCAGGCTTTAGCCGCCTAAGGAGCTGCCTCGACCATCTGCCAATCACCTAACTTCCAAGTCAGGGAACCAAGAAATGTAGCAGGACGAGCAGCAGACAAAACTCCTCAGACACCGAGTTAAGGAAGGGATTTATTCTGCCGGGGGCATCGCAAGACTCCTGTCTCAAGAGCTGAGCTCTCCAAGTGAGCAATTCCTGTCCCTTTTAAGGACTCACGGTTCTAAGGGGGTGCGTGTGAGAGGGTCGTGATGAATTGAGCAAGCAAGGTGTACCTGACTGGGGGCTGCATGCACCGGTAATTAGCTCAGAACAAAACAGGATAGGGATTTTCACAGTGCTTTTCTATGCAAAGTCTGTAATCTGTAGATAACATAACCAATTAGGTCAGGGGTGGATCTTTAGGAGGCCCAGGGTATGGCGCCGGGCTGTCTGCTTGTGGATTTCATTTCTGCCTTCTGGTTTTTACTTTTTCTTTCTTTGGAAGCAGAAATTGGGCATAAGACAATATGAGGGGTAGTCTCCTCCCTTAATATCATTCTAGCATTTCTTTTAAGGCCAAGAAGATTAAAGATAATCTGTAAGAATGTAACAAATGGTGTTGATTGCATGCAGTTGTTACCTTAATCCTGGCTCTTAAACCCTTATGTGTGGGAAAAACCACTTGTTTGTGAGTAAATCTCAACTCTTTATCCTCAGCTTTTCCTTCTTCCCCCTTCCATGCAGATGTTTTTAGAGTATTTTCACCCAGAGACTATGAGTGCCAGTGGAGTCCTTACATATCCTGTCAGTCATTGAGTAAACCTTCTCTGAGCACTGCTATATGCCAGGTACTATACTGGGGGCTGCAGATTTAGTGTGGTAAGATACAGACCCTGCACTTGAGAAAGCTACATTTCCATAAGGAAAGATAGACCTATAAACAATCAAACAGAACCGTTGGTGTGGTGATTGACGTATACATGGCAAGGAGTTGTCAGTTCCATAGTGGAGACTTGGAAAGACTTCTTGGAAAAAATTACCTTTGATTACATTTTTATTTAATGCAAGGCTCAAAAGTTAAGTAGGTATTTGTGAGGTAGACAAGTGGGAAAAGAGAATCCTGGACAGAGAGCCCTAATTTCAAATAGTAAAACACACAAAACAATCCAACAGCTTTGGGGAACTGCAAACAGAATCCAAATGGGTGGAGAGTCTGTGTTGGGGAGGAAGAGAGAAGGACGTGGACTGGGACAGATGAGACTGGAGAGGAGAGCAGGACCCAGAGCACAGACTTCCTTGGTTGATCCCTACATTGGCCTTTTGCTATGTGTTGATAATTTCCAACCCCTCCTAAGTATGCTCAAGGGGCCTATTTCTATCAGTTACACTAGTTGGTAATACCAATTGTTTTTAACTAAAGGACCATGCCTTCCTGGAGTCTCCATATTTTCACTCAAGTATCATGATCATAAGTTAGTGGGGAAGCTGGTAAGAACTCTTGAGCACACTGGAAGCGATGTGATCAGATTAATGTTTCTGAAAGTATTGACTGAAAGGGTGTGGACCTAGAGCCAGAGTCTAGTTAGTAAATAATTGCAGTAATCCATTTGAGACATGGTATGAGCCTAAACTTAGGCAGTCACAGTGGAAAGAGAGGAGAGGACAAATCAGTGTAGTATCAAGGAGTTAGTACCACCAGTTTATGGTAATTAATTGGATATTATTGGTGGTAAAAAAGGAGGTTTGAGAATGTTTTCTTCTGCCTTCTGTCAGGTAAATGATACTGTGCCTTATGGTGAGGTATATATAGGAATAAGAGTAAGTGTAGGGAAAGAACTAATAATTTCTCTTACTAGATATGCAAAGGTTGAGGTACTTCTTTAACACTCATTTCTAAAACAGAAGTCTAAAAAGCAGTTGGATATGTGAGTATGGAGCTTAATAAAAGGATGTTGGTTGACCATGTAGATTGGGGAATATCTATCTGGAGGAGTTATGCCATCATGGTGGATGCGATTATCTAGGGAGACTCTATATAGCCAGAAAAATACAGAGGGTACCCTGTCTACCCTCTGCCCTTTTCCCATGAGAAAAATGGGGACCCAGAGATATTAATTAATGTCCTCTTGCATACCTTATAACTATATGAAGTTTACGTGAAAACCTAGTTTCTTAAACAGGTTTTTCTCTTTTTTGTGTTTTATAATTGCTACCTCATAGTTGTGCATATTTGGGGGGTACATGAGATATTTTGATACACGTATACAAGGTGTGATGATCAACTCAGGGTGATTGGGATATCCATCGTGTCAAACACTTTCCTTTGTGTTGAGAACATTATAGTTCTTCTCTTCTAGCTATATCAAAATATACAATAAATTTTTAACTGTGAGTTTCCTACTATTCTATTGAATACTAGAATTATTCCTTCTAACTGTATTTTTGTACCCAGTAACCAACTTTTCCTTATCTTCCCCTTCCCCCGCCAACTTCCCTTCCTCCGCCAACTTCCCTTCCTGGCCTCTGGTAACCACCATTCTGCTGTTTGCCTCCATGAGACCCGATTTTTTAGCTCCTGCATATGAGTAAGAAAATGCCATATTTGTCTTTCTGTGCCTGGCTTATTTCATTTAACATAATACCTTCCAGTTCCATCCATGTTGCTGCAAATGACAGCTTCATTCCTTTTTCTGGATGAATAGTATTTCACTGTGTATATGTACCACAATTTCTTTACCCATTTGTGTTCATCTGTTTTGCATTGCTATAAAGGAATACCTGAGACTGGGTAATTTATTATTTTTTAAAGAGGTTGATTTAACTCATGGTTCTGTAGGCTGCACAAGAAGCATAGTGCCAGCATCTACTTCTGGTGAAGCTTCAGGAGGCTTACAGTCATGGTGGAAGGTAAGTGGAGAGCAGACATGTCACACAGCAAGAAAAAGGGAGCAATAGAGAGTGGGAAGGAGGAGCCAGCCTCTTTTAAACAACTATATCTCAAGATAACTCATTCTCACAGGGGAGGACACCAAGCCAATCACGAGAGATCTGCCCCCATGACCCAAACATTTCCCACCAGGCCCACCTCCAACATTCATTGGTAGTCACATTTCAACATGAGATTTGGAGAGGACAGATATCCAAACCGTATCACAATTCACCCGTTGTTGGATACTCAAAAGGGTTTCTTATCTAGGTTATTGTGAATACTGCTGCAGTGAACGTGGGATTGCAGATACTTTTGCGATATACTGATTTCATTTATTTTGGATGTATGCCCAGCAGCCATATTGCTGGATCATGTGACGCGATCATGAGGAATCTCTCTACTGTTTTCCATAGTGGCTGTACTAATTTACATTCCCACCAACAGTGTACAGGTGTTCCCCTTTCTCACCTTTGTTATTTTTTGTCTTTTTGATAATAGCCATTCTAACTGGGATGAGGTGGTACCACATTGTGGTTTTGATTTACATTTCTCTGATGATTAATAATGTTGGGCAATTTCATATACCTGTTGACCATTTGTATGTCTTCTTTTGAGAAAGATCTACTGGGATCTTTTATGCATTTTTAAATCAGATTATTTGCTTTTATTTATTTATTTATTTATTTATTTATTTATTTATTTGCTATTGGTTGTTTGAGTTCCTTATATATTCTAGTTATTCATCCTTGATCAGAAGGAGAGTTTACAAATATTTTCTCCCATTCTGTAGGTTGTCTCTTCACTCCATTGATTGTTTCCTTTGTTGTACAGAAGTTTTTTAGCTTGATGTAATCCCATTTGTATATTGTTGCTTTTGTTGCTGTTCTTTTTGAGGTCTTATCCCCAAAACCTTTTATCTTTTAGCAAGCTTTTGCAAATAAACAGGCACTACTATCTTTTGGTAGGGTGTTGATGAGTGCCATGTTACCAGTCTAACTCTTTCCCCCTCAGTTTTTCCTAAGCCTCATTTATTTCCCCATCATTGTTTTGGAAACTATGTTTTTCATACCTTCAGTTGCCTATAATACAGCCCAGGCCTTTCATTTCTTCATGCCACAGATGATCCCCCCTCCTGTGATATGTTATTTTACTTAACTGTTCTTTTCACAGCCTAAATTCACTATATTTAGGATTTAACTGCTATTTAGCCAATAGCAGTTAAGTGTTAACTGGACATTTTAATTTTCCATATTTAATGTCTCCTTTACATAGTATATTTTCCTTGTGTCATTTTGCAGTTTTTTTCTCCCCCTTACAATATGCTTAATTTTTTTCACTCATACATAACTTTAATTGATTATAAGTTCTTTATGGATAAGAATCATATACTGTATGTCTTTAAAAAGATGGTTAACCAAAACAAAAATAGAACAATACAAACGTAAAACTTTTATTTCTCTTACTATGGCGGATTAGGTATTCAAATACTAAAAACAAAACTAAATATGTCAGTTAAAATATTTAAAACACCTTTCGAAATGTATTATGAGTAGACAAAAAAAAAAAAAGTACAACCAAAAAGCAGGAACTCAGAGAGACAAGGAACACCAAAGATGGTTTCCTTCCTGAGGGTGCCTGCTAAAACCTGATGACCTTGGGGTTCTCTTTTGATAATGTACAAAGCTTGGACAAGGCTAGAGCCTATTCAGGATATGCAGTCTGCTAAGAGATTACTGTATAAAGCTAGAGGACACTCCTTCCATTTAAGGTTAAATTTGTTAATAAACACACACAAATAATTACTAAATCAAAAAAACTTTCCTTTTCTAGCTTGGAAGAAAAAATGTCCTATCCTAGTTGCATCCTAGGAGAAGTATTTTGGGTTTTTACTGTGTTTTAATTTTATTTAATACTGATACCTATAAAATACATAATATATAAAGTTATAAAGCATCATAAATTAGACATGTATCTGCCATTCAAATTATTGACAATATCCTTTAAGCTACCTTTGTGCTCCCCTCCTTGACAATTCTGCCTCCACTTCCAAAGGTAACCAGTGTTCATATATTGGAATGATATGATCAGTTCCATAAAGCCTAACAGAGAGGACATAGTAAATATTATTTATTTAATATTTTAAATAACATACATTAAATATATTTTTAATTCAGTCAATAAATATGTATTTAGTCAAGTTTCTAGAATGTGACTGGCATATAAAGATCAAAGATCTTTCCCATTAAAAGATAAGTAAAAGATCTAAATAGACATTTCTCCAAAGACATACTAATAAGCACATGAAAATATGCTCAACATCGTTAGTCATCAGGGACATGCAAATCAAAGACATAGGAAGGTGAAGATTCTGAATGTTGCTTATCACTTCATTGTTTTATTTAAAATAATGTTTTATCATATGTGTGTGTATTCTGAAACAACATATTCTTTTGAAGCTTTATAAAAACACCATTATGGTGTATATAGTTTAAAAGGACTTGATTTTTTCCCTCAATCATATGTTTCTAAGATTTAAGCTACATTGCTGCTTCTGGCTCTAGTTCTTGCAATTTCATCACTATAATATTCTTTTTGAAACAGAGTCTCGCTCTGTTGTCCAGGCTGGAGTGCTGTGGCGCGATATTGGCTCACTGTAACCTCCACCTCCCAGGTTCAAGTGATTCTCCTGCCTCAGCCTCTCAAGTAGCTGGAATTACAGGCGCCCACCACCATGCCTGGCTAATTTTCGTAGTTTTAGTAGAGACAGGTTTTGCCATGTTGGCCAGGCTGGTCTCGAACTCCTGACCTTAAGTGATCTGCCCACTTCGGCCTCTAAAGTGCTGAGATTACAGGCATGAGCCACCACGCTGGGTCTATTACTGTAATATTCAATGATATGACTATTCCTCAATTTATTTAACATTCTTATTGAAGATCATTTTGGTTATTTTTAGATTTTTTGCTATTAATGACGCTGCTGTGAATATTACTGAATATTCCTGTATACATCTACAGGCACACACATTCATATATACATCTACAGGTACGCACATTCATGCATACAACTACAGGTACACACAGCAAGATTCTTCAGTGTTTATATTCTGTAGTAAGATAGTTAGGTTGTAGAACGTATGCACAATCAACTTTAAAAGATAATGCCGAATTGTTTTCCAAAGTGTTTAGAAATGTACATGTTCACTAGTAGTATGTAAGAATTGTGGAGTCTTGCAGAGAACTGAGAGGGCCTTTTATGCTTCTGCTGTTTTTATAATCCAAACGATTTCCCATATTTAATACTATTAGCCACCTCTTCGACAAACTATTCCTGCCTCCTTTTTTCCCCCACTTTTAGTTTTGAATGAACAAATTGAGGGCACTCTAAACTTTCAAAATAGTTTTGTTACAAATGCTTAAAAAGTGCTTTAATGGAATAATAGACATTGGAGACTCTGAAAGGTGGACTGTGGGAGAGGAGTGAGGGATAAGAAGTAACCTAATGGGCACAATGTACATTTTTTGGATGATGGTTACGTTGAAAGCACAGACTTCACCACCACACAATATATCCAGGTGACAAAGCTGCACTTGTACTCCCTAAATCTATAAAAGACATTTTCTTAAAAAGCATTTTGAATAAATGTTGATATTTTTGTTATTGCATTGTTTTTGCCTGTTAAGAAGTATCTTTGAAACAAAATAAAGGCTTTCTTATTTCCTCATCTAACTCTTTAAAAGAAAGGAGAGAAACTAAAAAGTATTCATACATATGCAAAGTAGGAAGAGATATGGTAAAATAAAAATTAGTTTGGTACAAATAGGAATTATTTTTCTTTTTTCAATGCAATAAAAGTTCGGAGAAAATAGAAAATATAAAAGAAAATTAATGGGAAAATGTTGCTGAAATTAAAATTCATTTAATAATAGAGCTACTAATTTGCAGTGTTATAACAGGAACAGAAAATTTTTGAAAATTAATCTACATGTTTGTAAATTTTATAATGAATCTTCCTGTTTACCTCCAACAATGAACATTTTACTTGATTTCTCTGTCCTCTTTTTTTTTTTCCTATGTGACTCTGTGTCTATGTAACCTGTGGGTTTACAAGCATTTTCCTTGGTATTGTAAAGACAAGAGATAGCATTGAAAAGAGAGAGCAAGGAAAACAGCCTGCAGGGACTGTTGATCTGCCACATTCACCCAGAATGTCTTTATCACATCCTCAAACTCAGGTGGGATAACACCATCCTCCTTTGAGAAACTCACGTCCCTCAGAAAGTTTTTGGCTATCAATAGTGTTTTTGTTTATTCTAGTTCTATTTGCTTGGGGGAGTTGTGTTTTTTTTCTTTTTAACCAGTATTAGTTTATTCTTCCTAATAATGAATGTCTGAGAAATGTTTGTGATAGATACAGCATAGTCCAAAAGTTGAAGTTCATTAATAATTGGAGTGTTATGGAGTATGAAGTAATGAATACTAATTACTCCTTTCATGTCTGACAGCTCCCTGTGGACCAATATATCAGCCCAGACTTTAATTTGGTTCGAGTAATGGTTTCATCAATAGCACATTAAATCTGTGTTTGAGAAGATATACAGGTGAACCTGGCCCACACAGTAGATACCACTGTCATAAAATGGCCACAGGCCGACAACAGCTGGGTAATTACAAATAATTAAATCCACCAAGCTCCAGACAATCCTAATTTTAAATAAAATATATTTTATATCAATCGACAGAAAACATACCTGGAAAGATTTATCAACATGTAATTTTTCCAGAGCAAATTTGCTGGCTTACATATTGGAGAAGTTGCTGATCTGTGAAGCATCTTCATAAAATTCTCTTTAATCTTTCAAATACCCCTAAATGTTAATGAATTTTTTAAAATATTAAATATTATAATTTTTTAAAGACTGGAGTAACTTTACTGCACTACGTATTTCAGGTTGTTTTGGAGTGTATACACGTATTATTAAAAGATATTTTATACTTCATTCTGTATTTACTTTTCATACAGTTATTATTTTAATAAGTCTTAAAGTAGCATGCCCTAGAAAGGAACTTAAAATTGGCTAATAGAAATATTAGCTATATGATTTTTAAAATATTTTTACAGAAGTGGTAAGAGGGAGATGGCATTTTACAGATATTTATTTTATAATGACTAGATTTGCTGAAAGTTATGCTAACATTAAGAAGAATTGCTTTCAGTTAACAAGTTTCCAGTTTATTAACTATTATTATGTTGCTGTTCTTGGAGTTGATGCCATGTGATTATAGTTGACTATAGATCTATTCAAATGAAAAGTTAGGTTAGATTTAAGACAGGACCATGTTAAATTGAACCCTATGCTGTAGTAGACTGTACTGTCTTGAGCTAGAAGCTTATGAATTTTTTTTTATTTTAATTTTTATTTTGAGACAGAGTCTTGCTCTGTTGCCCAGGCTGGAGTGCAGTGGTGCAATCCTGGCTCACTGCAACCTCCGCCTCCCAGGTTCAAACAATTCCCCTGCCTCAGCCTCCCAAGTAGCTGGAACTACAGCCCTGCACCACCATGCCTGGCTAATTTTTGTATTTTTAGTAGAGATGGGGGTTTCACTATGTTGGTCAGGCTTGTCTAGAACTCCTGACCTCAGGTGATCCGCCTTCCTCAGTCTCCCAAAGTGCTGGGATTACAGGCATGAGCCACCGCACCTGGCCTAGCTTATGGATTTTAAATAAACTCTAGAGTTATGTAGTTGTCTCATTATTTCCTTTGTGGGTAAGAATAGATTTATTTTCAAGTTCATTCATGCTCTCCTATAATAGAATTCAGCATTCTAGTCTGTTCGATTTTCCAAATTCAAAATAAAATTTAATTGCCACAAATCTCCAACAGCTTTTCTATTCCTAAATTTAGTAAAGTTTTTTTTTTTTTCCTTAATAGTGTAATCTTTAGTGTTTGCAGATAAAGCATTCTCACATTCAGTCATCTTGGTAATAGTTGTTTGACTTTATCTGAAAATAAATACCAAACAGGACTTCAGATAAAGAATCCTCAGATTCTTTTATTTTCTTTTTAAAAAGCAATCTTCCAATAAAATAACAAACAAATGCAATTTTCTTTGTTTTTGATGCTACATTATGATGTTTAAATATGGATATGTTGAAGTGTGTGTATGTGTGTATCAAAAGAGAAATAATCTATGACTTTTTTTTAGTTATCTGGGTTTTTTTTTTCTTTTTTTTTTTTTTTTTTTTTTTCTGTACAATGTTACCTGGAATCCTGAAACACCAATGTTGTTTTTTTTGTTGTTTTTTTTTAATTCTGGTTGAAGTTTGCTTTTATCTTAGAAGGACGTGTTGGTTATATTAACTGTATGAAGCAGCAAGACAATTAACTCATTTCTATTCAGGATTTTCTTTCCTTTTTTTCCTTGAACATCTTGCCAGCTGTGCAGCTTTCAACCAAAACCTTTCTTCGGTAAACGGGTTTGACCAACTTGCACAGCCCTTCCCGCTGCGGTTGCTAAGTAACAACTCCCCTCTTGTGGTTTGCTACGTTTGCTATACCTGATCTTTTCCGCTGTACTCTTGACTGTAGCTGTTGGAACTCCCAAGTCTAATCTAGAAGCTTTTAATTTTAAACAGCAGGATGTGCAGTAAGGCTTTTAGATGTCCATTGAAAAGTTTATTTCTTCTCCTAATTGTGTTCCCCCCACCCCCACCAACTAGTAGGCTATATTATTTGCTTATCTTAAAAAGCAGCTACTATCTCTTTACCTTGACAAAATGGCTCAATGAAGCCTCCAAAATTGAATTTCTCCTATTCAGAGAACATGTTGGCTATCTGAATTGTCCAACTTAGAGTGAGAATCTTCAATATAATAATACAATATCTTAGGAAATCTCTCTCCAAACAGCGGGTTTTGCAAATCTTTTGAAAAGATTCCTGCTGCAGCCATTTCTAATAAAGCCACTGCTATTAAAGACTCTGGTCTGCCACAGTAGTAAGTCTTCATTCCAAATTAAATATGTTGCTTTCCATGTTTGGTTTTAGATAGCAATGAAAAATAGTGATGGTGTTTGTTCAGATACTCAGACTGTCTCATAGCTAAATAAATGCATTTTGGTTTTATAATCAATACTGATGGCATTTCCAACAGTAACTGTACTAAATCTTGAGAACGTTTCCAATAAAGTACAAGGGACGTCTGACGTTTTCAGATGAAGATTCTAGAAATAAGAATTTCAGATTGTAATCGCTAAATTGAAATTCTCATCTTGGTTATATTAAGATAATGGTTCCTCTCTCAGCTCACAGAGATTCTGGTTTTCAGGAAACTGATAATTGGGACCAGTGTTTGAATTGTTCTATCACAGAAGTCCTTTGAAAACTAGGCAAGAAATCATTCCCAAGTGTTTTTAACGTAATTTCCATAGCTATCCTCCACAATGGTAACAACTTTCCATGATTTGAACTTAGACCTCTTTTTTGTCCCAGGACACTCACTTTTTGGCCGAGTTTTAAATACACATTGAAAGCATTTTGATATTTCCAGTGTACCTGGCTTTTATGCAAACCTAATGTGTGAAAGGTTAATTTATAGATGATAAATGTTTGAAGATGGCTGTTGTTATTATAAAATAATTCATTTGGTTAACTAGCAAACATTTTGGCACACTTAATACATTTTCTTTCCCTGAGAGGTAAACAGTAGAAAACTTTTATATAAGTTGAATTATGTATTGTAAAAAATACTATGAATTAATAATTCAATTTATGAATCTATGACCAGAAATTATAGATCTTAGATTAGGATTTAATACTTCAGTAGTTGTTGCTGTTCTCCTTCATAAACAAGGACAGAGTTTCTGACCAAAAACCAGCAGGGCGTGTGCTCTGAACTGTGTCTGTTGTTTTTCTCTAGTGGCTGTTGATTGGTACTGAGTCAGTCATATTCTCTCAGTACCCTCTTGTGATAGAAAGTCAGGCAGGTTGACGGAGGCTGACCTTACAGGCTGCCACTGTCAGAGCACATTAACCTGCAATGTTATGCAGTGAAATGAACTTTATACTAGGAGTCTAGAGACCCAGGTTCTAGTCCCAGCTCTGCCACTGAGCTAAGCGACCTTGGCCAAGCCATAAACTCTTGAGGTCCATAAAAAGAAATCAGTTGGATGATCTCTAGTGGCTCTTCTTGGTCTAAAATTATGCTCTGCTAGATGAAACAGCATGTTTTTTTACTCACCCCATGTCCTAGCCAATTAAACCATGGTATTTGTACTCAGAAAAATAATTTTATTTCTCTTCTGAGATTGCATAAGCAGCTTCTCACCTCCAAACCAGCAAATCTCAGGCAGTGGGAAGAGACAGAGGAGGAGCTCACTCCTGCAGAGGGATGTATAAAAATCCTATGGGAGCAGAGCCCCATGCCAGATTGGGAGATTCACACCCACTTGACTCTCAGTGTGATGCAGTGACAAGGGCCAGTGTATTTTGTTCCTGCAGGGGGTGAAGCTAGAAGATGGATTAAGGACCTCTATTTTAAGAAAGTAGCCACACTTCCAAGTTTTATGTTACTCTTCACACCTGCTGTTGCTCTTGTTTGGAGTTTAAGTTCAAGAGCTCAGAGCTACCTTTAGTGTTCTAGAAGTCATAACCTCTGGATTCATGTCTTTCGCAGAAACAACAAAGTGATTCTGTTTGCTTTTCCCACCCCTCCGGTTAACTTTGTTGCTTTTTGATCCTTCAAGTCATGAGAGAACATTAGCAGTCTGTTTAATTTTCCCAGATAGGAAATTAACCAAAAATTAATTTAGCAGCAATGATAAAACCCACTGAGTCATTATACAATTTTTGCCTTTCATAGATCATAAACACCCCAATTGAGGATAATTTACTATCCCTGGGAAATCTAAACATATCAAATAATGTTTCACAGCAAGATATAAAACCCAGTTTTATAGGCAGACATCCTTCTCCTTTCCAACAGCACAGCAGCATCCTCCTCCCCTCTATCAACCTCTCTTTTCACACAGAAAATCAAACCTGTTCCCCAAGCAGATGCATTTCTGCTTTTCAAACTGGAATCTCTGAATGCTTCAGGGTATATGTAGATATGCAAGAGAGACACAGAGGGAGGAAGTCATCCATGAAGCATCTTATGGAGATTAACTCAGATACTTGATTAAACATTTAACCAGTTAAAAGCTTCTGTTGGCCAAGCGTAGTGGTTCATGCCTGTAATCCCAACACTTTGGGAGGCTGAGGCAGGTGGATCACCTGAGGTCAGGATTCAAGATCAGCTTGACCAACAAAGTGAAACCCTATCTCTACTAAAAATACAAAAATTAGCCAGGTGTGGTGGCAGACACCTGTAGTCCAAGCTACACGGGAGGCTGAGACAGGAGAATTGCTTGAACCCAGGAGGCAGAGCTTGCAGTGAGCTGAGATTGTGCCACTGCACTGCAGCCTGAGTGAAGAGTGAGACTCCATCTAAAAAAAAAAAAAAAAAAAAAAAAAAAGCTTCTGTCACTTGCACACAGAAGCAAAAGTGTGAGAACCTCATGCTTCTTTTAATTGGGGCATTTAGCCCGTTTACATTTAAGGCTAATATTGTTATGTGTGAATTTGATCCTGTCATTATGATGCTAGCTGGTTGTTTTGCCCGTTAGTTGATGCAGTTTCTTCATAGTGTCGATGGTCTTTACAATTTGGCATGTTTTTGTAGTGGCTGGCACCAGTTGTTCCTTTCCATGTTTAGTGCTTCCTTCAGGAGCTCTTGTAAGGCAGGCCTGGTGGTGACAAAATCTCTCAGCATTTGCTTGTCTGTAAAGGATTTTATTTCTCCTTTGCTTATGAAGCTTAGTTTGGCTGGCTTTCCATTTGGTTGGTAAATATTCATCCATCCCTTTATTTTGAGCTTATGTGTGTCTTTGCACATGAAATGGGTCTCCTGAATATAGCACACTGATGGATCTTGACTCTTTATCCAATTTGCAATCTGTGTCTGAGAACCTCATGCTTCCTGATGACTAGTCTCACACATTTATTCTTGAAAGCCTAGAGGAAAGATCATCGTTATATATAGTGGCTAATTGGAAAAATTACCTCCTATTGCTTTGAGAAGAGATTACACTAGTACCATTAGCTGATGTGATCCTCTAGAGTGGCACTGAACAAGGGGCCTGTTTTAGTGCAACCCAGGAGCCAAGAATGGCTTTTAAAGGATTGGAAACAAGAAGAATATATGGCAGAGATACATATGACCCACAAAGCCTAAAACATTTACTCTCTGATCCCATTACAGGGAAATTTGTCAACTCCTGCTCTAGAGGGATTTCTCACTGAAGCCTGAACACCTGCTACTTTAAAAAATAAGTTAATCATCTTGCTGGTGGTTTGTGCTACTTCTCATGCATATGTGAATACACATACATAAACACAAACACATACACACCACACAAATCTCTAAATTAACCTGACTTCTTACCACAGTTCCTAATCCCATGACAGTGAACAATAACAAAAATTCTAGACTTCTCTGATTCAGTATTCTTGACTTAAATTTACATTTTATATTTGTTTAATTTTTAATTATAGGAATGTATAAATTATCTTTTCATTGGGGAATATATGTTACTGGTTGAAACAGGAAGTTTGTGAAATATGAACATAAACCTGGTGAAAATTCTTAAGCAAGTGAGGAAATAGTCAAACCACCTGAAATGATGGAAGGTGGTGACAGACTGGAATTTCTCTGAGACTCTCCACAAGGGAGGAGTGAATTCCACCCAAGGTAGAGTGGCAATGAAAAGATCATGGGATGGGCTGGGCACAGTGGCTCATGCCTGTAATCCCAGCACTTTGGGAAGTCAAAGTGGATGGATCACCTGAGGTCAGGAGTTCAAGACCAGCCTGGACAACATGATGAAACCCCGTCTCTACTACTAGCTAAAAATTAGCCCAACACGATGGCACACACCTGTAATCCCAGCTGCTGGGGAGGCTGAGGCAGGCGAATCACTTGAACCCAGGAAGTAGAGGTTGCACTGAGCCAGGATCTCACCACTGCTCTCCAGCCTGGGCGACAGAGCAAGACTCCACCTCAAAAAGAAAAAAAAAAAATCGCAGAATGTACACAGAGCTGTGTTTAAAATATGTTTTATTGTAGAGATGCAGATGAATATAAATGTTGGTATCACTTATCTGTGAGAACCCTAGGCCCTAATTACATGAAACCTTCACTCTTGAAATTTCATTTAAACGTCAGTCAATACAGCAAAACGATAATAATAGGGGACCTCAGCACCATACTTTCACCAATGGACAGAACATCCAGATAGAAAATCAAGAAAGAAACATCAGAGTTAAACCACACTCTAGAAGAAATGAACCTCACAGATGTTTACAGAACATTGCACCCAATAGCACAGAATATACGTTCTTCTCATCAGCAAATGCAAGTGTCTCCAGGATAGGACATATGTTTTGCCACAAAACAAGTCCCAACACAATTTTTTTACAAAATTGAAATTATGTCAAGTCTTTTTTGTGACCACACAGAATAAAAGTAGAAATCAATAACAGGAGAAACTTTGAAAACTATACAAATACTTGGAGATTAAAAAATGTACTCCTAAACAACAAATGCGTCAAAAAAGGAAATTAAAATAGATTTCTTGAAACAAGAAAAATGGAAGTGCAACATACCAAAACCTGTGGAACACAGCAAAAGCAGTTCTAAGAGGGAATAAATTCCTACATCAAAAAATTAAAAGGATCTCAAACTACCCATGGTTATGCCTCAAGGATCTTAAAAAAAAAAAAAAAAAAAAAAAAAAAGAACAAACTAAACCCAAAATTAGTAGAAGAAAAGAAGTAATGAAGATCAGAATAAAAATAACAAAATAGAGACTAAAAGAAATACGAAAGAAAACAAAACAGTTGGCTTTTTGAAAATGATAAACAAAATCAAAATCACCTACAATTCCAACATTTTGGGAGGTGAAGGCAGGAGGGTCACTTGAGGACAGGAGTTTGAGATCAACCTGCTCAACAGAAACCGTATTTCTACAAAAAATTTTAAAATGATAAGATAAATTAGCCAGGCATAGTGATGCATGCCTGTAGCTCTAACTACTTGGAGGTCGAGGCAGGGGGATAGCTTGAGCCTAGAAGTTAAAGGTTGCAGTGAGCTATGATCACACCACTGCACGCCAGTCTAGCACTCCAGACTGGATGACAGAGCAAGATGCTGTCCCAAAAAACAAAAAGCATAAACAAGATCAACAAACCTCTACTTAGAATAAAATTTTCAAAAGTTTCAAATCAGAGATGAAAAAGAAAACATAACTGATACCACAGTAATAACAGACTACAGCCTGTAGTCCCAGCTACCCGGGAGGCTGAGGCAGGAGAATGGCGTGAACCCGGGAGGCGGAGCTTGCAGTGAGCTGAGATCCGGCCACAGCACTCCAGCCCGGGTGACAGAGCGAGACTCCATCTCAAAAATAGAAAAAAAAAAAGAAAAATCCATCCTAAAATGTATATGGAATCAGAGAAGACTCCAAATAGCCAAACCAATCTTGAGTAAAAAGAACAAAGCTAGAGGCATCACACTACCTGACTTCAAAGTATACTACAAAGCTGTATAACCGAAAGATCATGGCACTTGCATACAAGCAAACACACAGATAGATGAAACAGAATAAAAAACCCATAAATCACACACTTATAGCCAACTGATTTTCAACAAAGTTACCAAGAATGCATATTGTGGAAAGAACAGTCTCTTCAATAAATGGTGCTGGAAAAATGATAGCCACATGCAGAAAAATGAAACTAGACCCCTATTTTTCATCAATGACAAAAATCAATTCAAAGTGGATGAAACACTTAAATGTAATACCTGAAACTATAAAACTACTAGAAGAAAACATTGGGGAAATGCTCTATAACGTTGGTCTGGACAAAGATTTTTGGGATAAGACCTCAGAGGCTCAGGCAGCAAAAGCAAAGATAGACAAATGGATTACATCAGACTAAAAAGCTTCTGCACAACGAAGGAAATAACCAACAAAGAGACAACCTGCAGAATGGGAGAAAATGTTTTCAAAATATGTCTCTGACAATCAAGAGCTTAATATCTAGAATATGTAAGGAACTCAATTTAGTAACAACAAAAAAAAAAAAGATGTGATTTTAAAACAGGCAAAGGACTTGAATAGACATTTCTCAGAAAACAAACAAATGACCAACAGGTACATGAAAAATATTCCACATCACTAATTATCAGGGAAATGCAAATCAAAACCACAATGAGATATCATTTCACCCCAATTAGAATGGATATTATCAAAAAGACTAACAATTGCTAGAATGGATGTGGAGAAAAGGGGATGCTTTTACACCATCGGTGGAAATGTAAATTGGTATAGCCATTATGGAAAAGAGTATAGAGATTCCTCAAAAAACTAAGAACTACCAGTTCTTAAGATCCAGCATTTCTACTATGATATATCAAAAGGAAATGAAATCAGCATGTCAAAAAGATATCTGCATTTGCATGTTTATTGCAGCATTGTTCACATTAGACAAAATCTGGAATCAGCCTATCAACAATTGAATGCATAATGAAAATGTGGTATATAGAGGGGGCGGAGCAAGATGGCCGAATAGGAAGAGCTCCAGTCTCCAACTCCCAGCACAAGTGACACAGAAGACCGGTGATTTCTGCACTTTCAACTGAGGTACTGGGGTCATCTCACTAGGGAGTGCCGGACAATCGGTGCTGGTCAGCTGCTGCAGCCCGACCAGCAAGAGCTGAAGCAGGGCAAGGCATCGCATCACCTGGGAAGCACAAGGGGGAAGGGAATCCCTTTTCCTAGCCAGGCGAACTGAGACACACAACACCTGGAAAATTGGGTAATTCCTACCCCAATACTGCGCTTTAAGCAAACGGGCACACCAGGAGATTATACCCACACCTGGCTGGGAGGGTCCCACGGCCACGGAGCCTCCCTCATTGCTAGCACAGCAGTCTGCAATTTAACTGCAAAGCAGCAGCGAGGCTGGGGGAGGGGCGCCTGCCATTGCTGAGGCTTAAGTAGGTAAACAAAGCCACTGGGAAACTCGAACTGGGTGGAGCTCACAGCAGCTCAAGGAAACCTGCCTGTCTCTGTAGACTCCACCTCTGGGGACAGGGCACAGCTAAACAACAAAAGGGGAAGCAGCAGAGGCCTGTGCAGACACAAACGACTCTGTCTGACAGCTTTGAAGAGAGCAGTGGATCTCCCAACGTGGAGGTTGAGATCTGAGAACGGACAGACTGCCTGCTCAAGTGGGTCCCTGACCCCTGAGTAGCCTAACTGGGAGACATTCCCCTCTACGGGCAGTCTGACACCCCACACCTCACAGGGTGGAGTATACCCCTGAGAGGAAGCTTCCAAAGTAAGAATCAGACAGGTACACTCGCTGTTCAGCAATATTCTATCTTCTGCAACCTCTGCTGCTGATACCCAGGCAAACAGGGTCTGGAGTAGATGTCAAGCAATCTCCAACAGACCTACAGCTGAGGGTCCTGACTATTAGAAGGAAAACTATCAAACAGGAAAAACACCTGTACCAAAACCCCATCAGTACATCACCATCATCAAAGACCAGAGGCAGATAAAACCACAAAGATGGGGAAGAAGCAGGGCAGAAAAGCTGGAAATTCAAAAAATAAGAGCGCATCTCCCCCTGCAAAGGAGTGCAGCTCATCACCAGCAACGGACCAAAGCTGGTCAGAGAATGACTTTGACGAGATGAAGGCTTCAGTCCATCAAACTTCTCAGAGCTAAAGGAGGAATTACGTACCCAGCACAAAGAAACTAAAAATCTTGAAAAAAGAGTGAAAGAATTGATAGCTAGAATAATTAATGCAGAGAAGGTCATAAATGACAGAGATGAAAACCATGACACGAGAAATATGTGACAAATCCACAAGCTTCAGTAACCAACTCAATCAACTGGAAGAAAGAGTATCAGCGATTGAGGATCAAATAAATGAAATGAAGCGAGAAGAGAAACCAAAAGAAAAAAGAAGAAAAAGAAATGAACAAAGCCTGCAAGAAGTACAGGATTATGTAAAAAGACCAAATCTACGTCTGATTGGGGTGCCTGAAAGTGAGGGGGAAAATGGAAACAAGTTGGAAAATACTCTTCAGGATATCATCCAGGAGAACTTCCCCAACCTAGTAGGGCAGGCCAACATTCAAATTCAGGAAATACAGAGAACACCACAAAGATACTCCTCGAGAAGAGCAACTCCAAGACACATAATTGCCAGATTCACCAAAGTTGAAATGAAGGAAAAAATCTTAAGGGCAGTCAGAGAGAAAGGTCGGGTTACCCACAAAGGGAAGCCCATCAGACTAACAGCAGACCTCTCGGCAGAAACTCTACAAGCCAGAAGACAGTGGGGGCCAATATTCAACGTTCTTAAAGACAAGAATTTTAAACCCAGAATTTCATATCCAGCCAAACTAAGTTTCATAAGAAAAGGAGAAATAAAATCCTTTACAGATAAGCAAATGCTTAGAGATTTTGTCACCACCAGGCCTGCCGTACAAGAGACCCTGAAGGAAGCCCTAAACATGGAAAGGAACAACCGGTACCAGCCATTGCAAAAACATGCCAAAATGTAAAGACCATCGAGGCTAGGAAGAAACTGCATCAACTAACGAGCAAAATAACCAGTTAATATCATAATGGCAGGATCAAGTTCACACATAATAATATTAACCTTAAATGTTAATGGACCAAATGCTCCAATTAAAAGACACAGACTGGCAAACTGGATAAAGAGTCAAGACCCATCAGTCTGCTGTATTCAGGAGACCCATCTCACATGCAGAGACATACATAGGCTCAAAATAAAGGGATGGAGGAAGATCTACCAAGCAAATGGAGAACAAAAAAAAAAACAGGGGTTGCAATCCTAGTCTCTGATAAAATAGACTTTAAACCATCAAAGATCAAAAGAGACAAGGCCATTACATAATGGTAAAGGGATCAATTCAACAGGAAGAGCTAACTCTCCTAAATATATATGCACCCAATACAGGAGCACCCAAATTCATAAAGCAAGTCCTTAGAGAATTACAAAGAGACTTAGACTCCCATACAATAATAATGGGAGACTTCAACACTCCACTGTCAACATTAGACAGATCAACGAGACAGAAAGTTAACAAGGGGCCGGGCGCGGTGGCTCAAGCCTGTAATCCCAGCACTTTGGGAGGCCGAGACGGGCGGATCACGAGGTCAGGAGATCGAGACCATCCTGGCTAACACGGTGAAACCCTGTCTCTACTAAAAAATACAAAAAACTAGCCGGGCGAGGTGGCGGGCGCCTGTAGTCCCAGCTACTCCGGAGGCTGAGGCAGGAGAATGGCGTAAACCGGGGAGGCGGAGCTTGCAGTGAGCTGAGATCCGGCCACTGCACTCCAGCCCGGGAGATAGAGCGAGACTCCGTCTCAAAAAAAAAAAAAAAAAAAAAAAAAAAAAAAAAAAAAAAGAAAGTTAACAAGGATATCCAGGAATTGAACTCATCTCTACACCAAGTGGACCTAATAGACATCTATAGAACTCTCCACCCCAAATCAACAGAATATACATTCTTCTCAGCACCACATCGCACTTACTCCAAAATTGACCACATAATTGGAAGTAAAGCACTCCTTAGCAAATGTAAAAGAACAGAAATTATTACAAACCATCTCTCAGACCACAGTGCAATCAAACTAGAACTCAGGACTAAGAAACTCAATCAAAACCGCTCAACTACATGGAAACTGAACAACCTGCTCCTGAATGACTACTGGGTACATAACGAAATGAAGGCAGAAATAAAGATGTTCTTTGAAACCAATGAGAACAAAGATACAACATACCAGAATCTCTGGGACACATTTAAAGCAGTGTGTAGAGGGAAATGTATAGCACTAAATGCCCACAAGAGAAAGCAGGAAAGATCTAAAATTGACACTCTAACATCACAATTAAAAGAACTGGAGAAGCAAGAGCAAACACATTCAAAAGCTAGCAGAAAGCAAGAAATAACTAAGATCAGAGCAGAACGGAAGGAGATAGAGACACAAAAAACCCTCCAAAAAATCAATGAATCCAGGAGTTGGTTTTTTGAAAAGATCAACAAAATTGACAGACCGCTAACAAGACTAATAAGAAAAGAGAGAAGAATCAAATAGACGCAATAAAAAATGATAAAGGGGATATCACCACCGACCCCACAGAAATACAAACTACCATCAGAGAATACTATAAACACCTCTACGCAAATCAACTAGAAAATCTAGAAGAAATGGATCATTTGCTGGACACTTACACTCTTCCAAGACTAAACCAGGAAGAACTTGAATCCCTGAATAGACTAATAGTAGGCTCTGAAATTGAGGCCATAATTAATAGCCTACCAACCAAAAAAAGTCCAGGACCAGATGGATTCACAGCTGAATTCTACCAGAGGTACAAGGAAGAACTGGTACCATTCCTTCTGAAACTATTCCAATCAATTGAAAAAGAGGGAATCCTCCCTAACTCATTTTATGAGGCCAACATCATCCTGATACCAAAGCCTGGCAGAGACACAACAAAAAAAGAGAATTTTAGACCAATATCCCTGATGAACATCGATGCAAAACTCCTCAATAAAATACTGGCAAACCGGATTCAGCAGCACATCAGAAAGCTTATCCACCATGATCAAGTGGGCTTCATCCCTGGGATGCAAGGCTGGTTCAACATTCGCAAATCAATAAACGTAATCCAGCATATAAACAGAACCAAAGACAAGAACCACATGATTATCTCAATAGATGCAGAAAAGGCTTTTGACAAAATTCAACAGCCCTTCATGCTAAAAACGCTCAATAAATTCGGTATTGATGGAATGTACCTCAAAATAATAAGAGCTATTTATGACAAACTCACAGCCAATATCATACTGAACGGGCAAAAACTGGAAAAATTCCCTTTGAAAATTGGCACAAGACAGGGATGTCCTCTCTCACCACTCCTATTCAACATAGTGTTGGAAGTTCTGGCTAGGGCAATCAGGCAAGAGAAAGAAATCAAGGGTATCCAGTTAGGAAAAGAAGAAGTCAAATTGTCCCTGTTTGCAGATGACATGATTGTATATTTAGAAAACCCCATTGTCTCAGCCCAAAATCTCCTTAAGCTGATAAGCAACTTCAGCCATGTCAAGGGATACAAAATTAATGTGCAAAAATCACAAGCATTCCTATACACCAGTAACAGACAAGCAGAGAGCCAAATCATAAATGAACTTCCATTCACAATTGCTTCAAAGAGAATAAAATACCTAGGAATCCAACTTACAAGGGATGTAAAGGACCTCTTCAAGGAGAACTACAAACCACTGCTCAGTGAAATCAAAGAGGACACTAACAAATGGAAGAACATACCATGCTCATGGATAGGAAGAGTCAATATCGTGAAAATGGCCATACTGCCCAAGGTTATTTATAGATTCAATGCCATCCCCATCAAGCTACCAATGACTTTCTTCACAGAATTGGAAAAAACGGCTTTAAAGTTCATATGGAACCAAAAAAGAGCCCGCATTGCCAAGACAATCCTGAGTCATAAGAACAAAGCTGGAGGCATCACGCTACCTGACTTCAAACTATACTACAAGGCTACAGTAACCAAACAGCATGGTACTGGTACCAAAACAGAGATATAGACCAATGGAACAGAACAGAGTCATCAGAAGTAATACCACATATCTACAGCCATCTGATCTTTGACAAACCTGAGAGAAACAAGAAATGGGGAAAGGATTCCCTATTTAATAAATGGTGCTGGGAAAATTGGTTAGCCATAAGTAGAAAACTGAAACTGGATCCTTTCCTTACTCCTTATACGAAAATTAATTCAAGATGGATTAGAGACTTAAATGTTAGACCTAATACCATAAAAACCCTAGAAGAAAACCTATTCAGGACATAGGCATGGGCAAGGACTTTATGTCTAAAACACCAAAAGCAATGGCAGCAAAAGCCAAAATTGACAAATGGGATCTCATTAAACTAAAGAGCTTCTGCACAGCAAAAGAAACTACCATCAGAGTGAACAGGCAACCTACAGAATGGGAGAAAATTTTTGCAATCTACTCATCTGACACAGGGCTAATATCCAGAATCTACAAAGAACTCAAACAAATACACAAGAAAAAAACAACCCCATCAAAAAGTGGGCAAAGGATATGAACAGACATTTCTCAAAAGAAGACATTCATACAGCCAACAGACACATGAAAAAATGCTCATCATCACTGGCCATCAGAGAAATGCAAATCAAAACCACAATGAGATACCATCTCACACCAGTTAGAATGGCAATCATTAAAAAGTCAGGAAACAACAGTTGCTGGAGAGGATGTGGAGAAATAGGAACACTTTTACACTGTTGGTGGGATTGTAAACTAGTTCAACCATTATGGAAAACAGTGTGGCGATTCCTCAAGGATCTAGAACTAGATGTACCATATGACCCAGCCATCCCACTACTGGGTATATACCCAAAGGATTATAAATCATGCTGCTATAAAGACACATGCACACGTATGTTTATTGCGGCACTATTCACAATAGCAAAGACTTGGAATCAACCCAAATGTCCATCTGTGACAGACTGGATTAAGAAAATGTGGCACATATACACCATGGGATATTATGCAGCCATAAAAAAGGATGAGTTTGCATCCTTTGTAGGGACATGGATGCAGCTGGAAACCATCATTCTTAGCAAACTATCACAACAGAAAACCAAACACTGCATGTTCTCACTCATAGGTGGGAACTGAACAATGAGATCACTTGGACGCAGGAAGGGGAACATCACACACCAGGGCCTATCATGGGGAGGGGGGAGGGGGGAGGGATTGCATTCGAGTTATACCTGATATAAATGACAAATTGATGGGTGCTGACGAGTTGATGGGTGCAGCACACTAACATGGCACAAGTATACATATGTAACAAACCTGCACATTGTGCACATGTACCCTAGAACTTAAAAGTATAATTAAAAAATTAAAAATAAATAAATAAAAGAAAATGTGGTATATATACACAATAGAATACTACTCAGTCATAAAAAAGAATAAAATCATGTAATTTGTGGCAACATGGATGAACCTGGAGGACATTATGTTAAGTGAAATAAGTCAGGCATAAAAAGACAAAAACTGCATGATCTTATTCATTTGTGTTATCTAAAAAAGCTGATCTCAGAAGTAGAGTAGAAAAGTGGTTACCAGAGACAGGGGAGGGAAAAGGAGAGGGGATGGAGGGGAGAGATTGGTCAATGGTTACAAAATTGCCCATTGATCATTTTAACAGATCATTGTGAATTTTTTTTGGTAGCTCCATTATCAAGATATAATTCACATACTTTATACCATTTGCCCACTTAAAGTGTGCAATTCGGTGGTTTTTAGTTAGATAGGAGGAATACGTTCTGTGTTCTATAACACAGTAGGGTGACTATGGTAAACAATATTATAGTGTATATTTCAAAATAACTAGAAGAGAGGATTCTGAATATTCCCATCACAAAGAAATGATCAATGAGATGATGGATATGCTGAATATCATGGTTTGATCATTATACGATGTATACATATATATTGAAACATCACAGGGGGCCCCACAAATATGTACAATTATGTGTCAATTAAAAATAGTTTTTTTAAAAGTCAGTCATACAAATCCCAAAGTTAGGCTGAGTCAACAGAACTAGCAGTGAACTATGCAGTGAATAGCACTAACAGAGATTTTCTCAAAGCTACTTATGAGATGATTTTGGAAATCCTTGGAAAGAGGAAACTCAAATAATAGGAGAAATTTCGATGATGCTCTCCATTGTAGACATATTTGACTAGATTGTCAGTCAAAAGAGGCAGGTTAATTTAGAAAAGTGTCCTTATCAGACAAGATCATCCTGTGATACACATTGCTATACTCAAAAGACAAGCATGAACCTCTGAGAAACTGTATTAGCATGGTAACTCACAGGTTGATAAAAGCCCAAATGTTAATGATTTGACCTCTTGATAATTGTTCCATTTTTTTGGTAGCATCCTTATCAAGATATAATTCACATATAATATAATTTGCCCACTCAAAGTGTGTAATTCAATGGTTTTTAGTATATTCGCAGAGTTGGGCCACCATCAGCACAGTCTGTTTTAGAATTGAAATTCCTGTGTCTTTCTGTATTTGCCTGTTCTGGACATTTCACATAAGTGGAGTCATATAATATCTTTTGTGATCTTTTGTGACTTCTTTCACTTTGTACATTTTCAGGTTTCATTTGTGTCATAGCATATATCAATACTTCATTCCATTCTATGGCCAAATATTAGGTTGGTGCAAAAGTAATTGTGGGTTTTTCCATAATATTTCATTGTTTGGATTTTTAAACTATTTTATTTATTTATTTATTTATTTATTTATTTATTTATTTTTGAGACAGGGTCTCTGTTGCCCAGGCTGGAGTGCAGTGACCTGATGACAGCTCACTGCAGCCTCGACTTCCCAAGGCTCAGGTGATCCTCCTACCTCAGCATCCTAAGTAGCTGGGACTACAGGTGCACGCCACCACACTTTGCTAATTTTAAGGAATGACCAAGCCATTTGCCAATGTGGTTGCACAATTTAACATTCCCATTAGTAGTGTATGAGGGCTCCAGTTTCTCCGTGTCCTCACCAACACTTGTCACTGTCTTTGTTTTTTTATTATAGTCATTCTCATGGGTGTGAAGTGGTACCTCACTATGGCTTTGATTTGCATTTCCCTAATGACTAATGATATTAGGCATCTTTTCATATGCTTATTGGTCATTTGTATTTCTTCTTTGGAGAAATATTTTAGTTCTTTTACCCGTCTTTCACTTGTACAGATGTTTGATCCCTGTATGCCTATCAAATTGTAGAAGCATGACTGAATACGTATTTATTGGCTGAATAGATGACAGAATAAATCAGTATATTAAAAGTTGATGCCAACCGGGTGTGGTGGCTCATGCCTGTAATCCCAGCACTTTGGTAGGCCAAGGGGGGAGGATCATGAGGTCAGGAGTTTGAGACCAGCCTGGACAACATGGTGAAACCCCGTCTCTACTAAAAATACAAAAGAATCAGCCAGGTGTGGAGGCACATGCCTGTAATCCCAGCTACTCGGGAGGCTAAGGCAGGAGAGTAGCTTGAACTTGGGAAGCGGAGGTTGCAGTGAGCCGGGATCGTGCCATTGCACTCCAGCCTGGGTGACAGTGCGAGACTGTCTCAAAACAAAAAAAGGGACTGGCTGGGACAGAAGAGGGTTGCTAACTGAATTGCTTATTCTCCTCTTGGAAAACAATTAAACAGTAAGAGGTACTGACAAGGTAAAAACAAATCCAAACTGAATAAAGTGAATAAATTCACCATTCAACTAACAGGGTTTTCAAAAGTGGCTTATTTGTCAGAATTTTTTCAAGTTTAGACACTTAATCAACAATTCGGAAGGTTTTTGTTGCCAGTGTAAGATCACTCTGCAGGGAAAACAAAATTTGAGAGTTAGATGAAGACAGTAGGTCATAAGTCTGATCAGTTCTTTGGGATTTTAAATTCATATTCAGGCAACAAAAGCTTTAGTAATGTCAGAAAATTATAATTTTTAAATAGTCTTTACACATTAAAACCAGTTGTCTCATTAAAAATGTTTCCAGTCAAATAACACAGCCAGTGGTTCAGAGGCACTTTTCTTACCATAGACACAAGAGGCCTAATCTCTGAGCAAGACATAATTATAAAACATCCTCCAAGAACCACATAAAACATTGCCACTTTATGGTATTCTGGATATTGCTCCTCAGATTGAAAATTGTTGCTAATATTGTGACATTTTGATAAAAAGGAGCCCTGTCTGAATGTGATAGAATGTCTTTTCTTTAGAATTGACCCAGTTGTTCAAAATTGACAAATTCAGTGAAATAATATCTCACCTGGAAATCAATAAGATAAGAAATAAATGTTTCTTTCTCATGGCTATTTAAAGTAATTTCAATTAAAATAATTGGGGTCTGGCTAATTTTCTCTCATGGTGATATCTATACAATTTAAATATGTTATACACTTAAGGAAGGAAGAATCCAGCATTTTCATATGTAAGGTAAAATAGAAGACTGAGAAGAGACTCTTTGCTGCAACCATGCCTCTAGGCCTCATAAGAAGTTTCACTCTAAGCAGCTTAGGCCACTTTGAGAAGTTCCAGTATTTGTGGTTTTGGCTTCTCTGTCTCTTGCATGAATTAGAAATTAGAATTTACTAGATCATCATAGCAGGTTCCTAGCAGGAAAGAGACCATGAAGCTGGTATGAAAACATCTCATATACCCCATAAACACATGCAATTACTGTGTACCCTTCAATTAAAAAAAAAAAAAAAAAAACATGAATTAAGCTGGGAGTTTTGAATAGAATTAGCCTAGTGACTATTTACAGAAATAATTTTCAGAGGAAAGGGTTAAGTAGAAATGCTGAGGCAACCAAGGATTTGCAGTTACAGGAAGCCAATGCAGAAAGTATTGGAAAGTAATTTTTTAAATATATGTGTTTTGGGCTGGGCAAGGTGGCCACACCTGTAATCCTAGCACTTTGAAAGGCCGAGGCAGATGGATCGCCTGAGGTCAGTTGTTCGAGACCAGCCTGACCAGCATGGCAAAACCCCACCTCTACTAAAAATATACAAAAATTAGCTGGACGTGGTGGCGTGCACCTGTAATCTTAGCTACTCAGGAGGCTGAGGCACAAGAATCACGTGAACCCAGGAGGCGGAGGTTGCAGTGAGCCAAAATCGTACCATTGCATTTCAGCCTGGGTGAAAGAGAAAGACACTGTCCCAAAGAAAAAAAGAATATATGTGTTTTTAACGTTTCATCTTTATAAAAATAAAATATTTTAATACATTATTTAACATACGTAAGTATATTAAATACATATACACTTAAGATTCATTATACATATATATACAGACACACATAAACACATACATACACATCTTATCCTTAAAGAATAGCAGCATTTAATGTACATTTAATCACAGAAAGTACAGCTGGCCCTGAAATAACATCCTTTCATTTTAATGTTGATGAGGGAAAAAAAACAAATCACTTCCTGCTTGCTGGGACCACTGTCTGTGTGGAGTTTGCACATGCTCCCTATGTCTACCTAGGTTTTCTCTTGTCCTCCTGTTTCCTCCCATATCCCACAGCTGAGCACATTAGGTGAGCTGGAATGTCTATATGGTCCCAGTGTGAGTGAGGGAGGGAGGGGTGTGTGAGTGGCCTGCCATGGGATGACATCCTGTCCAGGGCCGGTTCCCACTCAGCGCCCTGAGCTGCCAGGGTAGTCTCCAGCCACCCGTGAGCCTGCACTGGAATCAGTGGGTTGGAAAAGGAATGAATGAGTGAATACAAAGTTGTCAAATAAAAATTTGTAAATTAGATGATAATCATACAAATGCACGACACTAAACATTGCAGTACAAAAGCCCTTCTCAAGCCTGCCAGATCTGTCATTGCTTTTGAACTGTGTGACGGTAGGAGGTGCTGCTTAAGATTTTCTGCTTTGTACACATTTATTTCTCAATTTAACCAACCCCCATTATGCCCACCATTTCTCATTAACACACCAAAAACTGAGTAAATAATTATCTTACTTGTTTTTATTAACCTTTTTAAATGTATGTGTAGCTCACATTTATTTCAGTGTTTAATATTAGAAGTGTGTGGGGCCTTTAGTTAGAAGTTTGATGATGTCTTTGTGACCAGGAACATGCCATAGAAATTTCACTCTTGTTTGTATCAATTAGCCAGTGGTAAAACTGGTTTCTACGTATGTTGTTTTGCTTAAAGTCACAGTTTGCAAGTTTATCAGTGACATCAAGGACTTACTGTGTGATAATAAAAGCTACTACTTGTTGTTATAGGTCTTTTATGTGACTATTTAATTGTTACAGTGACACTATGAGGTGAGTACTATTATTGTCAATATTTCTCATATGAGGAAACTAAATCATATAGAGATTTGGTGGGTGATTGCTGATCCTGCTGTACTTTAGGAAATTTGGGAGCAGCTGAAAAATTCTAAATCACCTAAGCTTCTGGCCAAGGTCCATGATAAGAATACAGGAATGGAATGACACCTTAGTATCAGTTATGGGTCATAGGAGTCTCCTGAAAGTCTGTGTTTTGCTCCCTTTAGGTATATCAGGATTGGAGATAAAGAATGCGAATTTCACAAGAACTTTCGCCTTATCCTTCACACAAAATTGGCAAATCCTCACTATAAGCCGGAATTACAAGCTCAGACAACTCTCCTCAATTTCACAGTCACAGAAGATGGTCTAGAAGCCCAACTGCTGGCAGAGGTTGTCAGTATTGAGAGGCCAGATTTGGAGAAACTTAAGGTAAAAACGTTTACGTCACCATCAACACTTATTCGGCACTTGCTTTGCACAAATCATAGTGCTAGACATAGAAGTATAAAATAGGATTCTTGCCCACTAGCATCTTGCAATCTAATTGGGAAAAATAAGTATACATGTTAAAAGTTAAACAATTCAAAGTTGCTCTTCATAGATGCTAGATTGTTACGGTTATGCCACAAGTAGGAGATAGGGTGGCTCTGGATCTTAACTGACAGCAAACAAAGAGGCATACGAGTCATGTAAAATAGAGGTATGCCCAGGTAGGTTGGAATGTAATCGACTAATTTAGCCTGGGCTAAAGAATGAAAAAGAGGTGTAATGAAGAAAACTTGGAAAAATTAAGGACCTGGTAGCTAGTTATGACTAGTATTCAAAGGGGCATTTGTGGCCCTAAGTATATTAAGAAACAATGCTGAAAATAATGAAATTTAGTGTTGTATACAGAAAACAAAACAACATAACCTTAAAATGTAGAAGAAAGGCAGTAATAAAAATAAAATCAGAAAATAGAGAAACAGAAAAGATTAACAAAATATAAAAGCTAGTTCTTTGGCAAGAAGGGGTGAGGAAGTGATATAGTAGATATACCTCCATAAGGACTAGTGAAGAATAAAGAATAAAAGGCAAGTAAAAGAAGACAAAGGCACATAACTACACACAGAGGTTATAAACTATAAAGGAATGCTGTGCTCAGCTTTTTTTTTTCTTTTCTTTTTTTTTTTTTTTTTTTTGAGAGGGAGTCTCACTCTCTCACCAAGCCTGGAGTGCAGTGGGATGGTCTTGGCTCACTGCAACCTCCACCTCCCGGGTTCAAGCAATTCTTCTGCCTCAGTGTCCCGAGTAGGGACTGCAGGCATGCACCACCATGCCCAGCTAATCTTTGTATTTTGGGTTTCACCATATTTGCCAGGCTGGTCTCAAACTCCTGACCTCAAGATCATCCTGCCTCAGCCTCCTAAAGTGCTGGGATTACAGGCATGAGCCACTGTGCCTGGTCATGCTGTGCCCAGCTTTCTAACAATAAATTTGAATATTGAAATGGTGATGTGAAAATTAAAAAGAATTTACATGCTAACCTGGGCAAATTTGGTAATAGTGTGTCTCAAAAATTTAAATGAGATATATTAAGAATTAAAACAAGGATTTATATTTCAGATGTTAGAGATTCGTGGCCTACATTTTGGAACTTGAAAGGATTTCTTCCCACGGATGAACAACGTTATTCATATTTTGAAAAACTAAGCTAGAATACTTTTTCTTAGTACAAATCAGGAGTCTGCAAACTGTGGCTCCCATGCCTAATTTGGCCTGTCATCTCTTTTTGTTAATAAAGTTTATTGAAACACAGCCATTGCCAAACACAGTGGCTCACACCTGTAATACCAACACTTTGGAAAGCCAAGGCTGGATCACTTGAGGCCAAGAGTTTGAGACCAGCCTGGCCAACATGGCAAAACCCCATCTCTACTAAAAATACAAAAAATTACCCGTGTGTGGTGGTGCACAACTGTAGCCCCAGCTACTGGGGAGGCTGAGGCACAAGAACCACTTGAACCCAGGGGCAGAGGTTGCAGTGTGCCGGGATAGTGCCACTACACTCCAGCCTGGAGGACAGAGCAAGACTCTGTCTCAAACAAAAACAAAAGGAAACAAAAAATTGACTTGTTCATATATTTACATATTGTCTATGACTGCTTTTGCACTATAATGGCAGAGTTGGGTAGTTGCAACAGATACCTTATGGCCTACAAAGCCAAAAGTATTTACTATCTGGCCCTTTCCAGAAAAAGATTGCCACCTGGTATAAATCAGTGGTTCTCAAACTGCGGGTCCTGGAACAGCAGCATCACCATCAGCTGGTGCTGATACAAATATGCTTCAAATGCAAATTATCTGGCCACAGCCCAGATCCCACTAAATGAGATCAAACTCTGGTTGGGGGTCCAGCAATGATGTTTTACTAAGCCATGCAAGAAATTCTGGTCCATGCTTACACTCTTTGTGAGGCTGCTTTACTTGAATTTGCCACTGCAGCAGTTGCCATGTGGGCAAAGACAGCTGTGAGATCAAGGCTGAGTATGAGTGGACATGGTTCCCTGAGGCCTCCTTACAAATGTGCTACATTCAGTGGAACTGCAACATGCCAGGAATGAGTCATCCACCAAGTCAGAGTTCAAAGGACCACTGGCTTGCTGCCTTGTGCACTAATTGCCAAGCTGGATCAGGGACCGTGTCTGTAATCAAGGCACCATCAGACCATGTAAGAAAATAGTATTTTTTTTTTTTTATGTTAGCATAAAAAAGTTGCAGGAGTTCTTGTGTTCTGAATGTCAGATTCTTATTGGATCTATGACTTATAAAAATTTTCTCCCATTCTGTGGGTTTTCTTGTTAGTGTCCTTTGAAGCACAAAAGTTTTTAATTTTGGTAATGTTCAATTTATTTTTTCTTGCTTGTGTTTTTGGTATCATATCTAAGAAATCATTAACTGACAGTTCATGAAGATGTATGTTTTCTCTTAGGAGCTGTGTAGTTTTAGTGCTTACATTTAGCTTCATTGTACATTTTGAGTTAATTTTTGTACATGGTGTGAGATAGGGGTACTACATGGTGTGAGGTAGAGGTACACCTTCATTCTTTTGCATGTGGATATGTAGTTGTCCCAGCACCATTTGTTGAAAAGACCATATTTTCTCCCTTAAATTGCCTTTGATCCTTGTTAAACATCAGTTGGCCATATTTCTGTGGATCTGTTCATATTTCTGCTTTCTCTGTTTCATTCCATTGATCTGTTTGTCTATCCTTTCATCAATATCACACCACCTTGATTACTGTAACTTAATAGTCTGGAAGCCAAGTAGTGTCAATTCTCTGACTTTGTTTTTCTGTATTCTGGATCTTATGCTTTTTAATATAAACTTTAGAATCAAATTTTCAATATCTACAAAATAATGTACAGGTATTTTGAATAATATTGTGCTGAATTTCAGAAAGGAATAATGAATGGCTTAACGATATTGAGACTTCCTATTCATGAACATGCAATATCTCTCCATTGTTTAGATCTTTGATTTCTTTCATCAGTTTTTTACTCCTTCAGACAGATCTTGAACATACTTTGTGAAATCTGTACCTAAGTGTTTCAGTTTTTTGGTACTAATGTGAATGGCATTGTGTTTTAAATTTCAAATTCCAATTGTTCAAAGCTGGTGTATAGAAGAGCAATGGCTTTTGTATATTAATCTGTATCCTGCAAATGTGTTCTACCTGCTTATTAGTTGCAAGAGGCCTTATGTTCATACTTTGGGATTTTCCACATAGATTATCATGTCATGTGTGAACAAAGACAATTTTTTATTTCTTCCTTCCCATTCTGTATACCTTTTATTTCCTTTTCTCGTCTTACTGTATTAGTTAGGACTTCTAGTACAACATTGAATAAGAGTGGAACCTTGCCTCATTCCTGATCTTAGGGCAAGAACTTCTAGCTTCTCACCATTAAGTACAATGTTAGCTATGATTCTCTTCTTTTAGATGTTCTTTATCAAGAAAGTTCCCCTCTATTTCTAATTTGCTGAGAGTTTTTATCATTAAATTACTGTTAAATTTTATCAAATGTTTTTTTCTATATCTATTGATATGACCACATTTTTTCTTCTTTAGCTTGTTATAGATCATTACTTCACTTTTGAACCAGACTTGCATACCTGGAATAAATCCCACTTGGTCGTGGTGTTTCGTTATTTTTGTATGTTGTTGAATTTGATTTGCTAATTTTTTGAGGATATTCACATCTATGCTTATCAGAGATACTGGTCTGTAGTTTTTTTGTTTTTTCCTGTAGTGGGTTTATCTGGTTTTGGTCTTAGAGTGATGCTTGCCTTAACATTGCTGTCATTCGTTTCACTTCTCCATAAGCTATAATCACTGACTATATTGCTGTTATTACTGTTTTGAAAAGACAGCTCAATTAGTAAACTAACTTATTTTATCTTCATTTACTCCTCCTCTAGTACTTTTTCTTTCTTTACATAGATGTGAATTTCTGACCTATATCATTTTTCTTCTCTATGAAGAATTTTTGTTTTTAACATTTCTGGTAAGGCAGGTCTACTAACAACAAAATCCCTCAGTCTTGTTTGTCTAAGAAAGCTTTTATTACTGCTTTACTTTTGAAGGATAATTTTACAAGATACAAAATTATTTGTTGATTTTTTTTCCTTAAACATTTTAAATATTTTACTCAACTCTCCTTTTTGCATAGTTTCTCAAGAGAAATTCCATGTAATTCTTGTCCTTGTTCCTTCATAGGTAAGGTAATTTATTTCCTGTGGACTCTTTAAAGATTTTTTCGTTCTTTGATATGCAGTTTGAATATTAAATGCCTAGGAGCTGATTTTTTGGTATTTATCCTGCTTAACGTGCTATGGGTGTCCTGTATCTATGGTTTGGTATCTTTCATTAATTTTGAAGAATTTTTAGCTACCATTATTTCCAATCTTTCTTCTGCTCATTTTTTTCTTTCTTCTCCTTGTTAGCATCTCACAGTTCTTGGATATTCTTTCCTTTTTAATTTTTATTCTTTTTTTCTTTTCAAGTATCTACTGACATATGTCTAAGCATACTGGTTTTTGTCACTGTGTCTAGTTTACTCATGAGCCCATCAAAAACATTCTTCAACCAAGCACAGTGGCTCATGTCTGTAATGCCAGCACTTTGGGAAGCCGAGGTGGGCGGATCACAAGGTCAGGAGATCAAGACCCAGCCAAGATCATGCCACTGCACTCCAGCCTGAGTGACAGAGCGAGACTCGGTCTCCAAAAAAAAAAAAAAAAAAAAAAAAAAAAATTCTTCATTTTTGTTACATTGTTTTTTATTTCTAGTATTCCCTTTTTATTCTTTGAGTTTCTGTCTCTACTTATATTGCCCATGTGGTCTTTCATGGTGTTCACTTTTCCAGTAAAGCTCTTAGCACATTAAGTAGTTACTTTTAACTCCCAGTCTGATAATTCCAAAATTTCTGCCACATCTGAGTCTTGTGCTGAGGTTTGAGTTCTCTCTTCTGGTTTGTCTTTTGTTTTCTTTTGTTTTTTTGCTTTTTAGTACACCTTGTACTTATTTGTTGAAAGCCAGACATGATGTATTAGATAATTGTCACAAAAGTAAATACTATTTTAGTGTGAGGTTTTATGTTTCTAGGGCTGGGAGTTAAGGCTGTGTTTCATGTTCATTGTAGCTGCTCCTATTGTAGACTTCAGTTTTATCTAGTGTCCTTGTTTTTGTCTCCCTTGTTGTCTTTAGGTTTCCCTAAAAACTGATTTGGCAAATCTCTCAGTTATAATCCACTGATATTATACTGGAGTCTGTCAATGTGTTGGGAAGGTATTATGGACGGGAAACATTCTTTTATCTTATAATTAAATCTCAGGGTTTTTTAGGAGCCCTGAATCACTGGAATGTGACCTTCAGAAGAGTTACTTAGCCTTTTTTAAAGGACAGGAAGTCTGCCCTTCCCCAGAGATATGGTTTGGCTATGATACCACCCAAATCTCATCTTGACTTGTAGTTCCCATAATCCCCATATGTTGTGGCAGGGACCCAGTGGGAGGTAACTGAATCATGGGGTTGGTTTCCTCCGTGCTATTCTTGTGATAGTGAGTCAGTTCTCATGAGATCTGATGGTTTTATAAGGGGCTTTTCCCCTTTGCTGGGCACTTCTCTCTCCTGCTGCCAAGGAAAGAAGGACATGTTTGCTTCCCTTCCGCCATGATTATAAGTTTCCTGATGCCTCCCTAGCTATGTGGAACTATGAGTCAGTTAAACCTCTGTTCCTTATAAATTACCCAGTCTCAGGAAATCCTTTATCGCAATTTGAGAACAGACTAATACATCCAGGTCATATTAGGCACTGACCAAGTAGTTTCCTTTGTGGGCAGGATTTTGTTAAGGAGAACAGAAAGCTCTGGACATATTTAAAATAATTACTTTGCCTCTGAGCTTATGCCATAATGGTTAGTTTTCCCATCCTGAACCCAGAGCGGGTGTAGATTTTATCTGACCTTCACTGTAAGAACCTGATGGCGTTTCCTGGAGGTAAAACTCAAAGAAGTGTAGAGACTCCAAAGACTGGTCCCCCCTAAAGTTTTAACTCAAGTTCTACCTTCAGCAATTAGCCAATTACCATGTCAGTGTTCCTGAGAAGTTGTGATTCTGTGTTTGCCTATTTTTAGGATGGCAATTTGCCCTGTGACCTCAGTTTTCTGATACATGTAAGAAGAATTGTTGATGAGTGTTTTTCCTATTTTGAGAACGGAAACGAGACTTCTAAGCCTTTATACATCTGAGCAGAAACCAGAAGTTTCTGATGTTTTCTTAAACAGATTCTTCCTATGGTTCATGATGTTAAATTATTGTAAGTGTTTATACTCTGCGCCCTGGAGTGCAACTAGATCTTAACATACCTTCTAAAGTTTTTTAAAGAATTTCTAAAAATTATGATTGGTATGGTTTCAATGTTAAGGGTGTTTTACTATATACTGATTTCGTGAAATTTGTGATTAAGGAAACTCTGCTTTAAAAATATGTACTTGTCCAGGCGCAGTGGCTGACACCTGTAATCCCAGCACTTTGGGAGGCCGAGGTGGGTGGATCATTTGAGTTCAGGAGTTCGAGACCAGCTTGACCAACATGGTGAAACCCCGTCTATACTAAAATACAAAAAAATAGCTGGATGTGGTGGCAGGCGCCTGTAATCTCAGCTACTCAAGAGGCTGAGGCAGGAGAATCGCTTGAACCTGGGAGACAGATGTTGCAGTGAACCGAGATTATACCACTGCACTCCAGCCTGGGTAACAGAGCAAGACTTCCTCTCAAAAAAATAAATAAATAAATAAAAAATAAATGTACTTAACCACCATTTCTCACACTTTTCTTGGTTTGTATTAGTTGGTATTGACAAAGCACCAAAATGATTTTAAGATTGAGCTCAAGTATCTGGAAGACGACCTCCTTTTGCGCCTTTCTGCAGCAGAGGGAAGCTTTCTGGATGATACCAAACTGGTAGAGAGGTTGGAGGCAACAAAGGCCACTGCGGCAGAGATAGAGCACAAGGTAGGAAGGGCAGAGGATACCTGGCAGATTCTAACGGTCTGTTTGAATGAGACACATGGGGTGGGCAGTGTAATCAGACTTGGTAATTCCTCTAAGAGGACCAGTGTGTGGAATTCAGGTGATTTAATAAGCTGCAACTGGACTGTGTGGGATTCTAAATGGAGATGGAGATGGTTGAATGTGTGCTTCTCCTAATTCCATAGGATCTCATTCAAATCAGACACTGTCCAGCTACTATTTTTCCTGGGTGATCAAATGTAAAGGAATTTGAGGCCTGCTGGCTTCTATGGCTGAAAATCTGAAAAGCCTTAGCATCCGGCTCTACCAAACTTACATCCTACAGATTCTCTGCAGATTCTCCAAACTGTTGGACATTTTAAAGAAATTCTTAGAGTGGAAGTTTTGTTTACTGGCCTGCCGTGGCAGGATACTGAGCAAACGATAGTCTCCTGCTGTACTCAAATGCACTATTCACCCCTGGAAAAATGACATTTCCTAAAAGCCAGTAGAAATTTTTATGAAATTGGCTTCCTGCTAACGTCCAGCATGGGTCCCAATATGCTTTATGTGTGATGTGCACTTTGGACTTTCACAAATGACCGTTAACCCTTAAAATTCCATTGTTTCAGTGTGAATTAGACCCTTATTTGCTTTCTGGAATACCCTTATTACTGAGTAATCTATTAATTACCCAGCAGAAGCTGTGTCACTACACATCCTATGTATTTGTCTTAAATTAAGTGAGGAAATGGAATCCCAAATTACTCTATCTTTTCAAGTAAATGAATATTAGGCAGCTCCTAAGATGGTAAAGTTAGAACAATTAAGTAAATTAACTTAGCTTTGAAGTTAACTTCCAATTGTCTCTTAAAATGTGTCTTCCTGTCTTCTTCATATATCACCATGTAGTGACTTCCTTCTCTGCCCTACATTTTATTTCCTTTTGTACACAAATATTATGAGTCAAGTCTGTAGAGAAGGTTGGGGAAAATACTGTATCCTGTGGAACCAGCGGTAGTCCTAGATAAAATAAATAGATATTTGAGCCTTGGGTAAAACTGAATATGTTGGTTGATGGTGGTAGTGGTTTTTCTTTTTTAATTATCTCTCTGAATGTGCCCAGAGGCTAATACATAAAGATAAACTAAATGGAAATATATGGACATATGGATGATTCAGTGCAAAGTCAGAATTAGGCATGAGAGTCTTTATATTAAGACTTTTTAGTAAGCATAGTTACTGGATATATTATTGACCTTGACTGCTTTCGTATGCCTTGTTGCCTAATAAAGTTATTGGCATTGAATTGACCCAGCAGACTTTTAAGAGCCATCCCTGGGAGGTGATATAGCTGGGTTATTAAGCCTTGAAAGAGAGAGGAAGCAGAAAGGTGACATTACTCAGAAACAAATTCTGTAGAACCGAAAACAACTAGGTTTGTTTAATCTGTAACCTAGAAAACCACTAGAGTTATGTCCATTCCCACTGAAACTCAGTTTATTTAAAAAATTATTTTAAAATATGAATGTAATCATTTTAGAAAAGCTCATGCACATGGATGCCATACATGTTATCTATTTTAATACTCATAATTTTTCATTTCAGGTACGTCTTCCATTCCTTGGATATATGTAGAGAATATGAAGAGTAAATAAGTTACTTATTTTGTTTGATCCCACCATAGGTGATTGAAGCCAAAGAAAATGAAAGAAAAATCAACGAGGCCCGAGAATGTTATAGACCAGTGGCAGCAAGAGCATCTCTTCTTTATTTTGTTATTAATGACCTCCAAAAAATCAACCCCATCTACCAGTTCTCTTTGAAGGTAATGCTGAATAAGCTAAGAACTATGGAAAACTTTAGGAGTTCAATTTGTTTCTGGAAATTTGGAATTTATTTTATTAATAATAATAACTATTATTATTATTATTATTGAGACAGAGTCTCACTCTGTAGCCAGGCTGGAGTGTAGTGGCATGATCATTGCAGCCTCTGCCTCCCATGTTCAAGCAATTCTCATGCCTCAGTCACCTGAGTAGCCGGGACTACAGGAGTGCGCCACCACACCGGGCTAATTTTTGTATTTTTAGTAGAGACAGGGTTTTACCATGTTGCCCAGGCTGGTCTTGAACTCCTGGCCTCAAGTGATCCCCCCTGCTTCGGCCTCCCAAAATGCTGAGAGTACAGGCGTGAACCACTGCGTGTGGCCAGAATGTTTTTTTTTTTTTTTCAGACGGAGTCTTGCTCTGTCGCCTAGTCTGGAATGCAGTGGCCGGATCTTAGCTCACTGCAAGCTCCGCCTCCCGGGTTTACGCCATTCTCCTGCCTCAGCCTCCCGAGTAGCTGGGACTACAGGCGCCCACCACCTCACCCGGCTAGTTTTTTGTATTTTTTAGTAGAGACGGGGTTTCATCGTGTTAGCCAGGACGGTCTCGATCTCCTGACCTCGTGTTCCGCCCGTCTCGGCCTCTCAAAGTGCTGGGACTACAGGCTTGAGCCACCACGCCCGGCCCAGAATGTATTTTTAAGCAATCAGTGTATACCCAGTAAGGAGTCATGAGGATCTGGTTAACAAAATAACAAAAGCAAAATCCTCATTCTCAGGAATTTTCATTTATAATTTTCAGTAAGGCTTTGAGGTAATTAAACTATGGATATGGTATCATATTATGTTGGTGTATTGCTCCTGAGCAGACTCTTAATTTTATTTTGTTTTGTTTTGTTTTGTTTTGTTTTTGAGACGGAGTCTCCCTTTGTTGCCTAGGCTGGAGGGCAGTGGTGCGATCTCGGCTCACTGCAAGCTCTGCCTCCTGGGTTCATGCTATTCTCCTGCCTCAACCTCTCTAGTAGCTGGGACTACAGGCACCCACCACCACGCCTGGCTAATTTTTTTGTATTTTTAGTAGAGACAGAGTTTCACCATATTAGCCAGGATGGTCTTGATCTCCTAACCTTGTGATCCGCCCACCTCGGCCTCCCAAAGTGCTGGGATTACAGGTGTGAGCCACAGCGCCTGGCCAGCCGACTGTTAAATTTAAGGGAATTTTTCTTGAGGCTCCTATTTTGTCTTTGTGAAAATGTGTCTTGGAAAGAGAATGCATATATTTCTTTGCTAAAGAAAGAAAAATAGTAAGAACAACTATTTATTAAGTCACTATTACATGCAAGACATTTTTATACTTTGGCTCATTCTTTATCCCTGTTACATCTCAATAAAGAATATAATATCATCCCCATTAAAAAAAATAAGGATGACATTTTCAGACTTTAAATACATTGCCCAAGAAATTATATTTGTTATTGTTAAGAGCCAGCATTTCAACCTGTAACTGTTTCCAAAGCCCATGCTCCATACCTTGTATCATGCTGCTGCCTGCTGGACAGTGCTCATTCATTCTGTTCATCTGTTCATCCATTTTTAGACAAATGTTTATTATGATCAATCATCATGTCAGATGTTTGTCACTTGAGTGTATAGTTTTGGAAAAAACATAAGGGTGGAGCTATATCTATATGTAGATACATATAGATATATATGTACACGTAGATATAGTTCCACCTTTATGAACACACATCAGTTTATAAAAGTAGAAAGTACTGTAAGAGAGAATGATAGAGGTGGAGAGGCTGCTTTACTGGGGGCTCAGGGAAGGTCTCCCAGAGGAAGTAACATTTATTTCTGAAGGATAAGTAGGACTTAGCTATGTAAAGAGCGTTTGGAGAAAACAGGAATGTGTGAGATGAAAGAATTCAGGGATTCCAGGTAGTGAGTGAATTTCTGTGGTTGGAGGGTAATGAGCAAGGGGAAAGGTAGCAAGAAATGAATCTAGAGAGTTGGGAAAGACTTGATCACACAGAGTTTTGTAGACCACTGTGTGTGGGATTTGGGGATTATATTCTGGGTGCAACAAGAAGCCATTGGAAGATTTCAAGCAGATAACTGATGTGATGACAAAAGACTCAGAGATACATGAACAGACCTGAGATATGATTTGAACCTGGAATCATTGACTCTTGGAGATGGACTGGTTATGGGCAATAATAAAGAGGAAAGGATCGAGCATAACTAGCAGGTTTCCTAAGAGTACAGAACTAGTATGCAAAACTTTTAACAAGCACAGTGTGGTTGGAGTTTGAGAGTAACTGTGTATGATGAGAAGGATAAAACTAAATCATCAGTGTCAGCTCAGTATTACCCACATTCCAAAACTACACTAAGGCATTACAATAAAAGAAAAATACTGGGCAGTCCCCCTTGTAAACATTGTTGGTAAACTCCAGAAAATGTTGACAAATTTAATCCAACCATATACAAAAAGCACAGCATATTATGACCAAGTGGAATGTATGCCAATAATCAAATTGGTTTAACATTCAAGAATCACGAAGTGTAATTAATCAGTTAACAGAATAAAAGAAAAAAAGCTCATATGGTCGTTTTAATTGATGCAAAGAACTTGAAAAATTTCAACAAATTAGTTAAAAACAAAACAACCAACTCTCAACTAATGAATAGATGGTGACTTCTCAACGTGATAAAATGCATCTAGAAAAAAATCTACACCTAAGATTATACTTAATGTTGAAAATGAAATGCTTTTCCCTAAAATCAGGAACAAGACAAGGATATCTTTCTCTCAGCACATCTATTCAACACTGCACTGGAAGTTACAGTCGGTACAATAAGACAATAGAAGGCAAGATATTTAAAAGAAGAAGGAAAACTCTGTATTTTCACAGATGACCTGATTATGTATATAGAAAATCCCAAGAAACTCACCAAAACCCTGCTAGGACTAAGAAGTGAATTTTTAGCAAGGTTCCAGGATATAAGGTCGATATGCAAAGTACCTCGTATTTCTATACATGAGAAACAAGTGGAAAATAAAATCAGTATCTTAGCACTGTTTACAGTGGCTTCCAAAGCCATGAAACTTGTTAGGAATAATTTTGTTAAAATATACGTAAGGTTTGTATTCTATAAACTACAAAATATTGTTGAGAAAAATTAAAGAAGGCTTAACTAAATAGATACACCATGTTTATCAATTGGAATGCTCAATATTAAGATGTCAGTTCGCTCCAAACTGATAGACTCAATTCAGTCCCAATCAAAACAGCAGAAGACATTTCCTTTTTCCTTTTGGTAGAAATTGGCAAGCTCATCCTAAAAATTTGTGTGAAAATTTAAAGGACTTAAAATAGCTAAATAATTTTGAAAAAGAAAAAAACAGTGTTGGTAGACTTACAATTTCTGTTTTTAAGACTTGTATCTGTGACCAGGCGCGTTGGCTCACGCCTGTAATCGCAGCACTTTGGGAGGCTGAGGCAAGTGGATCATGAGGTCATGAGATCAAGACCATCCTGGCTAACACGGTGAAACCCCATCTCTACTAAAAATACAAGAAATTAGCCAGGCTTGGTGGGGGATGCCTGTTGTCCCAGCTACTCGGGAGGCTGAGGCAAGAGAATGGCATGAACTTGTCAGGCAGAGCTTGCAGTGAGATGAGATCGTGCCACTGCACTCCAGCCTGGGCAACAGAGTGAGACTCCGTCTCAAAGAATGAAAAGACGTATCTACACGAATCAAGATGTTGTAGTACTGGCCTGAAGAAAAATGCATAGATCTGTGGAACAGATTAGAGAATCCAGAAGTACACCCACAAATGCATGGTCAGTTGATTTTCAGTAGGGGTGCCAAGACAATTCAATGAGAAAAGGCTAGTTTTTACAACAAATGGTGCTGGGACAATTGGATATCCATATGACATAAAATAAGCCTCAAACTATTATACTATATAGAAAATTCAAAATAAATTGATTAAGCTGTACATTTTCTAGGAAAAAAATAAGAGAAAAGCTTTGGGTTTTGGGTTAGGTAAAGGTTTCTTAGGACATAATAGAAAAATAAAAAATTAATAAATTGAACCTTATCAAACTTAAAAGTTTATGGTTTTCAAAAGATATGAAGATGAAAAGGTAGGCCACAGACAAGCAAAGACAATATTCTCAATACATACATATAAAACAAAGAATTTGTATCAGGATATATAAAGAATTTGTACAACTCAGTAATAAGAGTTGAACAGACATATAACACATGAATTATCCACAAGCACATTAAAAATGCTCATCAGGCATCAGAAAAATTCAAAATAAAAGCAGAATGCGGGGGGCTAAAAGTTTAGAAGACTGTTAATAGCAAGTGTAACACAGATATGGTACTACAACTCTCTCACATTGCTGGAGGAAACGCAATAAACCATTTTGGAAAACAGTTTGGCAATTTCTTATAAAGATAAATATACAGTTACAAAATATGATCTCACACTTTTACTCCAGGCATTTACCTAAGAGAAATAAAAATGTATGCCTGCAAACAGCTTGTTAACAAATGCTCATAGACACTTTATTCATAAAAGTCAAAGTCTGAAAACAATCCAAAGGACTGGCACATTAATAGTTATGCAGATTTTGCATGTTCCCACAGTGGGCTATTACTCAAAACATAAAGGTATGAATTGTTGGTGTACACAACAACATGGATATGTCACCAAAATATTATGTTGAAAAGAAGCAGCCAGATACCAAGGAGTATATACCATATGATGCTATTTATGTGAAATTATTGAAAAGGCAAAATTAGGTCAGTAATTGACTGGGGCTGGGGATGGTGGTGGGAATTGGCTGTAAATAGGCACGTGAGAACTTTTTCTGGTGATGTAAGTAGAAAGGTTCTGTATCTTGATTGCTACAGTTATTAGAATATATCTATTTGTCAAGACTCATCAAGCTGTACATATAATAGGCACATTTTATTGTGTGTAAATGAAAAACTGATTTTAAAAAAGTGTAAATATCGGCTGGGCATGGTGGCTCATGCCTGTAATCCCAGCACTTTGGGAGGCCTAGGAGGGCAGATCACAAGGTCAGGAGATTGAGACCATCCTAGCTAACATGGTGAAACCCCATCTCTACTAAAAATACAAAAATTAGCCGGGCGAGGTGGCGGGCGCCTGTAGTCTCAGCTACTCAGGAGGCTGAGGCAGGAGAATAGCATACACCTGGGAGGCGGAGCTTGTAGTGAGCTGAGATCGCCCTATTGCACTCCAGCCTCAGCGACAGAGCGAGACTCCATCTCAAAAACAAAAAAGTGTAAATATCGGGTTAGTACAGATTGAGCATCCTAATCCAAAAACCAGAATGCTCCAAAATCCGAAACATTTTGAATGCTGACAAGATGCCGCAAGTGGAAAATTCTACATCTCACCTCAAGCACTTCTTGCACAAAATTATTTAAAATATTGTATAAAATTAACTTCAGGCTATGTGTATAAGGTGTATATGAAACATAAATGAATTTTGTTTTTTCATTTTGTTTTGTTTTTTGAGATAGCGTCTCACTCTGTCATCCAGACTGGAATGTAGTGGCGCGATCTTGGCTCACTGCAACCTCCACCTCCCAGGTGAAAGCAATTCTCCTGTCCCACTCCTTCGAGTAACTGGGACTACAGGCACCCACCACCATGCCTGGCTAAATTTTGTATTTTTAGTAGAGATAGGATTTCACCCTATTGGCCAGGCTGGTCACAAACTCCTGACATCAGGTGATCCACCTGCCTCAGCCTCCCAAAGTGCTGGGATTATAGGCATGAACCACCAAGCCCAACCTATAAATGCTTTTGTGTTTAAACTTGGGTTCCATCCCCAGGATATCTCATTATGTATATGCAAATATTCAAAAATCTGAAAAAATCCAAAATCTGAAACACTTCTGGCCCCAACCATTTCAGATAAGACATATTCAAGCTATTCTTCATTAATGCCTTCTTACCAATGTTTACTGTATATATCTATAATTGTAGGATTTTACTTTCACTCAAATATACATACTTCAAGGTGAATTCATCTGTGGTCTCTGGTCCCTATCGTCCAAAAATAAATAAATAGATATTTTTATATTGACAGCTATTTATATATACAGATACATTTTTCAAATTTATATTTATATAGAGAGATACAGCAATCCATACAATGCCATTATCACCAAGGCATGAACGAGAGTAATAAATATCAGGAGTGATCCTTAAAAGAAGAACAGATGACCAAAGGGCATCCCGAAAGTACATGGCACCAAAAAAAAAAAAAAAAGCAAATAACCAGATTTTAAAATAGGATAAGGACATAAGTGGACATTTCTCCAAAGATGTTATACAAATGGTCAACAAGCCTGGGCAACACAGAGAAACCCTGTGTCTTCAAAAAAATTTAAAAATTAGCCAAGCGTGATGACACATGCCTGTGGTCTCAGCTACCCAAGAGGCTGAGGTGGGAGTATTGTTTAGGACCAGGAGGCTGAGGTGGGAGTATTGTTTAGGACCAGGAGGCTGAGGTGGGAGTATTGTTTAGGACCAGGAGGCTGAGGTGGGAGTATTGTTTAGGACCAGGAGGCTGAGGTGGGAGTAATGTTTAGGACCAGGAGGCTGAGGTTGCAATGAGCCATGATTACTCCACTGCACTTCAGGCTGGATGACAGAATGAAAGTTTGTCTCAAAAAAAAAAAGACCAACAGACATGTGAAAAAATACTCAACATTACCAATTTTTAGGGAAATGCAAATCAAAACCACAATGAGATATCACCTCACACTCATTAGAATGGCTACTATTAAAAAAAAAATAACAAGTGTTGCTGATGATGTGGAGACATTGGAATCTTTTGGTGGAAATGCAAAATGGTACATCCACTGTGGAAAACAGTGTAGCAGTTCCTCAGAAAAATTACTAATAGAATGACCATATGATCAAGCAATTCCACTTATAGCTGTTTATTCAAAAGAATCAAATGAGGGTCTCTAGGAGATATCCAAACACCCAAATTCATAATAGCGTTATTTACAATAGTCAAAAGGTGGAAGCAACCCAAGTGTCCATCAGGGGATGAATAGATTGATCAAATGTATATCCATGCAGTTGAATATGATTTTGCCTTAAAAATGAACACATTTCTCAGCCGGGCGCAGTGGCTCAAGCCTGTAATCCCAGCACTTTGGGAGGCCGAGACGGGCAGATCACGAGGTCAGGAGATCGAGACCATCCTGGCTAACACGGTGAAACCCCGTCTCTACTAAAAAATACAAAAAGAAAATTAGCCGGGCGAGGTGACAGGCGTTATGGTCCCAGCTACTCGGGAGGCTGAGGCAGGAGAATGGCGTAAACCCAGGAGGCGGAGCTTGCAGCGAGCTGAGATCTGGCCACTGCACTCCAGCCTGGGCGACAGAGCGAGACTCCATCTCAAAAAAAAAACAAAAAAAAACAAACAAACAAAAAAAAATTTCTCATACATGCTACAACATGGATGAACCTTGAGGATATTATCCTAACTCAAATGAGCCAGTCACAGTAAGACTGTGACTCTGCTTATATGAGAGCATTAGTCTGTTTTCACACTGCTGATAAAGCCACACCCAAGAGACTGGGTGATTTATAAAGAAAAAGAGAGTCACAGTTCCTTGTGGCTGGGGAGGCCTCACAATCATCACGGAAGGCAAAAAGCACTTCTTACATGGCAGCAGGCAAGACAGAATGAGAGCCAAGTGAAAGAGATTTCCCATTATTATAAAACCATCAGATCTCATGAGACTTACTCACTACCACCAGAACAGTATGGGGGAAACCGCCCCCATGATTCAGTTATTTCCTACCAGGTCACTCCCACAACACATGGGAATTATGGGAGTGATAATTCAAGATGAGATTTGGGTGGGGACACAGCCAAACCATATCAGTGAGGTACCTATAATAGTCAAACTCATAGAAACAGAAAGTAGAGTAAAGGTGGTTGCCAGGGATGGGGGGAAGGGAGAATATACAGTTGTTTAATGGATACAGAGCTTCAGTTTTGCAAAATGAAAAAGCTATGGCATCCTAGTGACACTGCATTTAGCTTTTCTTGTTCCTCTTTGGAAGCTATTTGTGTTAATATGGACTGCCACACGTAATGTTTAAATTGGACTCATCACATTGTGTTGTCTTTTTGTAATCTTACGTGAAGAGAATCTGTACTGTAAGTAAAACCTACTCCCCCAAAAAGGTATGGCCTTGAGTCTGCATTGAACAGTGTAATTTATGTTCATGAAAAAAAAAAAAATTCCGGAGATTGGTCACACAAGAATGTGAATATACTTAACACTATTGAACTGAATGTGTGTACTTAAAATTAAGATGGTAACTTTTATGTTAGGTGTATCCTACCACAATTAAATATTAAAATATTGTTTTAAGTACATGGGCAGAAGGAGAGAAAATGATGCAATTCAGTTGCTTGGAAGGAGACTGAATGGATTTCATGGAATCATATTCATAATAACAGTAATGACAACAAACATTTAATGAGCATGTACCATGTGCCAGAAACTATAATCCTCCTAAAAATTTTGCCTCATTCTCACTCCCTATTAATAAAACTTAAACCGTCGCCCTGTGTATCTGAGGCTAGCTAGACATCCAGGCACCAATTGTCACGTTTTAATGGTCACATTAAATTTCCCAGGCATTTAACGTGCTGTTCCACAGAGTGATTGAGCAGGCTAACAAGGTGGAAGACATGCAGGGACGCATCTCTATCCTGATGGAGAGCATCACCCACGCCGTCTTCCTCTACACCAGCCAGGCGCTATTTGAGAAGGACAAGCTCACCTTCCTGTCCCAGATGGCTTTTCAGGTAAGGAGATCAGTTACTTGAAAAAGGATCCCCAGAACCAAAGGCAGATGTCTGTCTCTCTCTCTCTCTCTCTCTCTCTCTCTCTCTCTCTCTCTCTGTCTCTCCCTCTCTCTCTCTCTCTCTCTATATATATATATATGTATATATATATAAAAAATATATAATATTATATATGTATTTTTATGTAAAATAGTATATAATATGTATTTTTATATAATATATAGAATATTATCTATTTTATTTCTGTTGAAGCAAAATATAATAGACACCTTTTTCAGAAGCCCTTGGTGGCATGAGGAGAATTTGCCTCCCACAGGGAACTTAGGCATGTGACAGCCTTCTCCTAGGTCCCAGTGCTTTGGTTTGGGGAGTGGGGGCTTGGGGGTGGGTATACACATTGCACTCCTACCACAGTGGTCACCCTGAAAAACATTCATGAGACATTGTTCTCACCTCCTCGGGTCCTGTAAAGAACCGTCCAGGCCCTACCAGGAAGGTTCTTTGAGATGAGGGTTATGAGTCCAGATCTGAGTGGAGCTGAGAGTTGTTCAGAGTCTCCTTACAAAACAGCAACTGGGTTCATCCATGTTGTCACAAATGACTGAATTTTCCTTTTTTTTCATTGTGTGTAGTTAATAATGTATATTTTTAAATTGCTAAAGGAGATTTTAAGTCTCATCACAAAAATGATAAGTATGTGACCTGATGGATATATGAATTAGCTTAATTTAACCATTCTACAATATAAACATGTATCAAAGCATCACACTGTACCACTTAAATATATATAATTATTATTTGTCAATTAAAATTAAGAAAATGACAGCAGTGAATAGGTAAAGAGAGCTCCAGGTTTCTTGCCCACACCTTCAGTGAAACCTGCTTCCTTTTTTTTTTTTTTTCCTTTTTCACATGAATTTCTATGAAAGACTTTGTTTAAATAAAAGTGTTTGTGGCCAGGCGCAGTGGCTCACGCCTGTAATCCCAGCACTTTGGGAGGCTGAGGCGGGTGGATCACGAGGTCAGGAGATTGAGACCATCCTGGCTAACATGGCGAAACCCCGTCTCTACTAAAAATACAAAAAATTAGCCGGGCGTGGTGGCGGGCACCTGTAGTCCCAGCTACTTGGGAAGCTGAGGCAGGAGAATGGTGTGAACCTGGGAGGCAGAGCTTTCAGTGAGCCGAGATCACGCCACTGCACTCCAGCCTGGGCGACAGAGGGAGACTCCATCTTTAAAAAAAAAAAAAAAAAAAAAGTGTTCATGACAAGAAAAAAGAAACCCTTGCAGACCACATTCCTAGGTAAAATAAGCAGGTTGTCCTTTTATCAGCTAGTTTGCTTTATGTCTTTTTCTATCCAAATGTTAAGGAAATGTCTATGTCTTACCTATTCTGTGTGTGCCAAAGAAGGCACTTTATACACGCCTGCAGCTAATGATGAACTGTGTATCTAATAAACAGGAGCAAGGCATTACACAATGAAATACTTGTTTTTTTGTTTGTTTGTTTTGAGACAGAGTCTCGCTCCATTGCCAGGCTGGAATGCAGTGGCGCGATCTCAGCTTACGCAACCTCCGCCTCCCAGGTTCAAGCAATTCTCCTTCCTCAGCCTCCCAAGTAGCTGGGACTACAGGCACGCACCACCACACCCAGCTAATTTTTGTATTTGTAGTAGAGATGGGGTTTCATCATGTTGGCCAGGATGGTCTCGATCTCTTGACCTCATGATCCACCCGCCTCTGCCTCCCAAAGTGCTGGGATTACAGCCGTGAAATACTTGTTTTGTATGTACTGCTCATTAATAGGAAAAGGCCAGGGATGATAGTACATGACATGAACATCTATTTAAAACTTCCCTTTGGAAGCCGTAGCTGTATCATAACCTCAAGTCCTGACAATCTATATAAATCAATGTTTCATATCTATATGGACAATTACTTGTTTGTTGAAATAAACTCAAGAAAAAATAGCTAATAAAATATTTTAATGCATGTTATCACTCATAACACCTTTTGAAAATATCTGGAATTTTAAGATAAAGCTCAAAAATGTTACCTGTTTAGCTTTGTGGGGTGTTATGGTTTTTATATGAAAATTAGGAATACTTCATTTGTACTCTCCAAAATATACTATGGATTTTTTATCAGTTCTGTGAGCAGAATAGCTAAAGTTTATTCCACTTCACAATGTGTTTAGTTATACCTGTAAAAGGTTTTCTCATTCTCAATATAATCTTACATATTAAACTTCATGTACCTCGTAGTTTATTGAATAACTACTATACCAGAATTAACTAATAATACTGGTTCTACCTTCTGTTTAGTAATTTAATCCATTGTCACTAGAGGTTTTCTCATTTTGAATGTGTTAAGACAAGTTTGATCTAATAATAAAACACTTATGAATGCATATTTTAAATATGTTGCTAATAGAGATAGGTGTTAGAATTGGAGTAAATCAGCCTTCATAATTATTTTCTGTTAGATTTCTGATCATGGTTTTGAGATCACTGACATAATCTGAGATTCACTATTTCAACAATAGAACAGATATCAACTGGACTTCCCAGCAGGTGTGGTTCTACCTACTCAGTCATGTCTGTTAAATGTGTGACTACTTCCTGTGTCATGATTTTGATGTAAACCAAATAACCCTTTTCAATTTTGTCTACTCTCAAGATTTTGTTGAGAAAGAAAGAGATAGACCCCCTTGAACTGGATTTCCTGCTTCGATTCACTGTTGAACACACTCATCTGAGTCCCGTTGACTTCCTAACTTCTCAGTCATGGAGTGCTATCAAGGTATGTTAGGAATACAGTTTCTTAATTTCTGGATCTTATTTAAAATACTAGCTCTCTCCAGTGTTGAAATGTAAACATTAAAGAATACAGGTGATGTATTAAGCACCATTTCAGTTTAGAAATGTCCTATATAATGTAATGTTATTAATCTTTGTATTATTAAATTGGTTAATTTCTCATTTAGATGTAAAGGAGCCATTAACTTATGTATGCGTGGAAAAGTTAATAAACATGTACAATTTGTCAGGATCTTTGATAAAAGCCAAGTGATACAAATGAATATTTTTTAAAATTTCCTTAAATCTACTTTGTTTTCTTTTTAAATTGTCTCTCCATTTTTCTAAATAGTTCTTTAAATTACACCACAATAGGTTTGTTTATTCTCATTGTAAAATGTTTAAGCAAAACAGAATATTGTAGAGAAAAAAGTGACAGTTGCCTTAAACCTCAATTATCAATGCTCATTGCATTTTTCTGTCAAAGGCCCTATTGTTAGGAGTTAATTCTCCCAGGATCTGGAGTATCTTAATGATGTTCAACATATGCTAAGCTTTGCCCTACTCTTTTTTCTAAGAAGGAAACATTTCTATGCATTGAAAATAACTGTTACCTCTTATTTTTATATATGTTCAGTTTTTTAAGTTAGTATTTGTAATTAGATTGTAACTTTAGAATTCAAAATTCAAGTTCAAATGTGTATCACTTGGTGTCAACAGGAAACAGATGGCACATTCAAAAGGGTGATGAAGAAAGTTTAACCAAGAGTCTATTTTCATAGTATGGGCAAGAAGGATTAGGAAATCAACCAGGGGATGGGGCAGGAAAAAGGAGGAAAAGGACAGTTACTGGAACTACTGAGGAATGAAGTTATGGGAGAGAGCCAACCGTAGGGGATCTATGGCCTGTGGCGGAGAAACATATTCCCTGCCAAACCACATTCCTGTGAGAAAGAGCTGGGGTGGAAATGTTCCCAGAAAGGAGTCCTGATCCAGACCCCAAGAGAGGTTCTTGGATCTCGTGCAAGAAAGAATTCAGGGTAAGTCTGTAAAGTGAAAGCAAGTCTATTAATAAAGGAATGAAGAATGGCTACTCCATAGGCAGAGTAGCCCTGAAGACTGCTGGTTGCCCATTTTTATGGTTATTTCGTGATGCTAAACAAAGGGTGGATTAATCATACCTCCCCTTTTTAGACTATATAGGGTAACTTCCTAACGTTACCATGGCATTTGTAAACTGTCATGGCACTGGTACAGTGTAGCAGTGACGACAACCGGGGTCACCCTCATCACCATCTTGGTTTTGTTGGGTTTTAGCCAGCTTCCTTACTGAAGCTGTTTTATCTTTATGACCTGTATCTTGTGCCAACTTCCTGTCTCATCCTGTGACTTAGAATGCCTTAACCTCCTAGGAATGCAGCCCAGCAGGTCCCAGCCTCAATTTACCCAACTCCTATTCAAGATGGAGTTGCTCTGGTTCAAACGCCTCTGACAGAAGTACCCCCACCCCTCTCTTCTCCAGTCTTCCAGGCTCCTGTCATTGCTTTTTGTTGGCCAAACCCAGCTAGGTCAGGGAACCAGGGAACTTAGCTCAAGTGTCCTTTGCGCTCACCCTCTCAGCAGAGCAAAAAACAAAAACAAAAGCAAAATTAGGAAATCTGGAGAGGAAAGTGAACACTATCCAGCACGGTTTTTTTACATAAGATTAGATACATTCACAAGTCTTCATCTCAAACTATAAAGTATCGTTCACACCATTCCTACTTGTTTCCCTATCATATTACAGGCAATTGCCCTCTTGGAAGAATTTCGAGGCATAGACCGAGATGTGGAAGGATCTGCCAAGCAGTGGAGGAAGTGGGTAGAATCCGAGTGTCCAGAAAAAGAAAAATTACCTCAAGAATGGAAGAAGAAAAGTTTAATACAGAAGCTGATTATTCTGAGAGCAATGCGTCCTGACAGAATGACATATGCTCTCAGGTGGGGTGGTCAGCATTTTTGGAAACGCAAGTAAACATAGAGGAAATGTAGTCTGAGGAGTTTGGAGAATCTGGTGGAAGTGTTTACCATCCATATTGTTGGGGAGTGATTCTGCTGAGATTTTGATATTATAATCATTGCTACTGTTAAAATTTGCTAAACACTAAACCATGTGCTAGGCAGACTCAGCACATTCTTCCTGAAAAACTTAATTCTGAAATCAGTAGAGGGGAGACAGGGTACTGATGGAAATACTCCTGGAAGAGAAATGGGTGTCAGCAGAGTTCAGAGGCCAGGAACATGCATTCATGCATTATCCAAGTGTAATTTCCATCGTTTTCATTCAGTGATGGCATTTTGGCTCTGAAGATTTTGCATGTCAAACCAAAATGAATTCCTTTCATGAAATCATTCATAGTCCCTCTGACTTTACAACCAATGCAATTTCAAAGCAGAAACCCTTGTCTACATCTTGGTTTAAGTGTCCTTTTTCTTTGCCCTCTTGGCTTCTAAATGGTAATGTGCTGCTTAATTCATACAAATCTTATTCTAATTTGAATTCACCAACGAAAGAGTTCTCAACTTCCTTCCCTATTGTATTTCTTCAGTAATATTCATGTGCCTCAGGTTTTTTCCTTTGCTTTGTCTAGTTCAGCCAATTTTCCCTTTGCAGAAGCCTCTGCTGAACTCTACTTTACAAGTTAATTCTGCTTAGTAGTACTTACTTTCTGCTAAATCTGATGCTGCTGGAAAGTACTTGCTTAATTGAGCCTCCCTGTGTTAGAAACACCCCAAAAAGCATTTGTATATTCATGAGAAGCCCAGCAGGCTGGAAAATTGCACTGTGGCAAATCTAATGAACTGTTAATAAGTAATGGGGGAATCTGGCAGGGGATTTGGGGGATACAAAGCCATAGCAGACAGCTGATGACACTTGGAGGGGGGTCTCAGTAGCCCCCCAAAATGGAATTGTAGGCTTCTGATTTTCAGAGCTTCTAAGGAAGAGAGGGATTTCATTGACACACTTACCCCATACATCTAGTTGGATTCATATTGTCATTCTAACAAGACATCCCACATAATAAACATGGTTACTTCTGTCCTGTGCCTGTGTGGTTTAAGCTTATCCAAATGGTGACTCTCTTCAAGGTCAAAACCACTGATCATGTTTTTTTGTATTCTTGTTTTTTATAGAAATTTTGTAGAGGAAAAACTGGGTGCAAAGTATGTAGAGAGGACCAGATTGGACTTAGTTAAAGCATTCGAAGAAAGCAGCCCGGCCACCCCCATATTCTTCATCCTGTCTCCAGGGGTAGATGCCCTTAAAGACCTGGAGATTCTTGGTGAGTGGCAGGGAGGCTTACTGGCCTGCCCTTTCTCCCCTCCCTCCCTCCCTCCCTTTCACCTCCCACCCCCTTCCCTTCCTTTCAGTTCACAGTGGTCTTAGTTTCTTTTTTGTTGTTGTTGAAGATTGGATGTATGGAAAATGTAAAGCTAATAACACCATAGTCTGAAGAAATGTTGAAATGGAACATTCCTCTGGCTGGCATAATGCAAGTTTCCTTTGTACTGTTTTCCACCTTTTGACTATATGAGGGCCAGAGGGCAATTTTCCCCCATGCTCATGTAATCTTGTGCCCCCTGTGACTAAATAATGGTCATTAGAGCAAGTGTATTTGATTGCACAAGGCACTGTCGCCTTTGTGTTCTGGATTACCATTCCCCACGGCCTGCACCAAGAATACCAGGTTAATATAGCTGTGACCTGACTGTGCTCAATTTAAATGCAGCCTCACAAGGTGAGAGGCTTGTGCATTTACCCAATGAACAGATCCATTGAAAAAAATGATGTGAATGATATCTACCACATGTTGCTCCTTTTTATGAGAGAAATGCTTTGCTACTCCTGCAAGAGTTTATAAAGCTCCATAACAATGCCTGCCATCTATCAAAATGTCAAAAGCTTCATTATCATAAAACCAAAGGAACTGGCTTTCACAGGCTTTTCTAATGCTTGCAATGAGGCAGCTACGGAGAGCTCAAAATGCTGCTTGTGGATACAACAGAAGTTTCATTTGGATTCTTCAGGACAGTCACCCAGAAGATGGCTGCGGTGACCACAGATGTGCATTAGACCACAGAATTCCAGGCTCCTCTTACCCTCCTACATAGATGTTTCCTCTCACCATGGTATATTCTCCCACAGGCAAAAGACTTGGCTTTACAATTGACTCTGGAAAATTCCACAACGTGTCTTTAGGACAAGGTCAGGAGATGGTGGCAGAAATGGCACTGGAGAAAGCTTCCAAAGGAGGACACTGGGTCATCCTCCAAGTGAGTATTAAGTTTCAGTGAAGACACTGGGCATAAGCACAGGAGGGCCAGGGCAGAGCTCTCCAGCCCATCAGAATGCCCCATTAACATGGCGATTTGCAGAGTCCAACCAGTTCTGTCAGTGTTCATGGTGCCTGCAAAGACGGTGAGGGGCTCTGCGGACAGTGATGGCTGTCATCTTCTGAGAGACTGTCTAGCCACTGTGCTTTAAAATTAAAACTGTTAGGAAGAGCTTCATCATTCCCTTCACTTAGAGATATCTGGAACACTCAATACTGCCTAAGAACAAATAGGCTTGTTTAGATTGCCAACACTGTTATCATAGTATCTGGGTTGACGTTAGAGTCGACAGAACTCTTTTTAATGTATATTATTGTTGCAGAATTTTGCTCCTTAGCTCAGTTAAAACCGGGTTCTTGTCACGCAACCAGAAACGACTAGGAACACAGACACATTGAAGGTTAGGGGGAATGGAATTTATTGAGTGAAAAAGAAAAAAAAATACTCTCAGCAAAGTGAGAGGGGATCCTGCTAACACACCCCGACCTCACAGATTGAATACCAGGCCACCACACAGGAGCTGTAGAGGCCAGGCTCCTCCTCGCTGCAAATGGTGCCAATTTCCTACGGCTCCACTGCGTTCTCCCAATGCATAGGCAGGTCAGAGATTCTCTGGGGACCCTCCCCAATACCTGGGGCTCCTGCGTTAATCATTATCTCATACAAGTCCAACTCTGCCTCTACCTAGTGTGTAACATTCCCTTTGATTATAAATTAAAGAAATTTGGGTAGAAAACTCCTTTATCCCTTCTCAGGCAAGCATCATACAGACCTATGGTTCTCCCACCCCAGTGTCCTCTGGGATGGCCCCCTTGGCTGAGTATTACAGGAACCAGTGGAGCAAAGGCCAGCATTAGGGGACACCTGAGAAATGTGCTGACTCCATCCACAGCAAGCTCTGCTAGCTGTCTCAGCAGGTCTAGGAATGGCTGTTTAGTTTTCAGCTCAGTCATGCAAAGTTTCTCGTCAGTAGGCAATTCACAGGCTACCTTATCTCGAATCATTACAACAAAGCTCCAAGGGTAGGAGTCGTCATTCTCCATATAAAGATGAGAAAAGTGAGCACCCTAGTAGCTGGAGAGCCTCAAGGCCACACGCCTGGTTGGATGGCAGAGCTAGTACTTGAGACTAGATCTGTTTGGCAACAGGTGACATTCCTGAAAATAGCCACCCTCATGCAAGATAACAGCATTGGCCTCCCTTAGTGTCTCCAGTATCCAGGCTCGGTGCCTTTGGCATTTGTGCTTGAAATGCAACTGGGTTCATAAAGAAGCTTCCAGAGTCCAAGCAGGCTTATGATTGCAGGAATGTAACCTTCTGGGACAATACCCACTGCTTTGATGAGGCCTTAATAGAGACCTTTGTAAGGGGACTTGAGGGCAGTGTAGTGCATCCCCTTCTGAGGCTCAGAATCAGAAACACAGGAGGGTTGGCTTTTTCAGAGAAAACAGTTGAGGCTTAGACAGTTTGGTAAATTTTAAGATTGTCTCAGAAAGGAAAGAGCTCTTTGAGCGTTTTCATGCTCCCAGTGGCTCAGACTGGAGAGACCATTAGGAGGGCTATAGTCATCCTCAAAAGAACATATTCAAAATAAACTGTTTCCATTACTTTTGTACCTATGCTGAGTTACTTGTTGTCCCTAAAATTGCGAGTTGTAAGTTTTAACATTAAAAAAAAATGTAAAAGATCTTATTTTGTCAAGGATCTACTTTTGGATATTTGTTTCAGACCTTTGATTTTTGTTCTTAGGGCTAAGCCGGTAACCAAGAATGTAACTGTATAAACCTCTTCACTCTCCATCCCCGTACCCACATAGAGTAATTGGTAAGGAGAGATTATACCAGGCTTTAGGCCATCCCAGTGTCTAGAAGTTTCTAGTATCATTTGATCAGCAGGAAAAAGAGAAGCAGGACTTTGAAGAAAGAGAAGACAAACATAATGGAAACTTGTTATACTGTTCATAATTTACATTAAATTATATTAATATGGGTATATGATATGTATGTACATGTTAATTAGTTCTTCCCCAAGCCCCAATATGATCAATTATTATGATTAGATAGAGCCCTCTAAAGGTGTTTAGATAGTAGTTAATCAAAAGCCCACGTTCCAAAGAAAACTATCATAAAAGTAGCAGGCTGGAAACTATCTTTATCTCATATGCACACCAGAAGGTTTGTAAATTAACATAGCATACTAAAAACCATTTTTCAAGGGCAAAATGACCATTTTTCATGTGTTTCCAAGACATATAGATTGTCTAAACAAGCATTGCTGTTCTTGGAAAAATAGGCATAAGAATCTAGCCAGTCCCGAAGCCAGTACCCTCAAGAAGAGCTGCCAAGCTAGATTCCGACGTGTGCCTGTGCTCCACGATGGCTCGCTTGGAGGTTTTTCTGTCCCCTTCAGTAACTCCAAAGTCACTGCCTTGAATATTTTTACATTTGTTTCAAGTAAACTTTTCAAGTAAGGTACTGCTGTACCCCATAAGACAGAGAATGAAGATATAATTGAGTTTACAAAGCAGGTTTTATTATTGTTTCTTTTGTTTTCTTTTATGATTGGCACAATTAGGAGTGAGAAATACTCTTTCCTTATAACGTGTTAACAAGCATGTAAAGGAAGGAACGTAGAGCCCTTACCTACTGTATTACTGTGCTAGAGTAGACGGCCAACTTTTTGTGTCTTCTGTGTTTCTGAGTCCTAATCCCTTCTTCTCGTAAAGACATCAGTCATATTAGTTTAAGACCCTTCATAAGGACCACATTTAGCTTTAATCGTCTCTGTAAAGACCCTATTTCCAAATACAGTCACATTATGAGATGCTGGGGGTTGAGACTTCAACATATGAATTTGAGGGTACACAATTCAGCCCATCACATCTACCAATGTTCATTATTTGCCAAGGGAATAAAAGCCAATAATGTGAATGACTGAGTTGGCTTAGGTCTTTCTGCAATAGAAATTTTAAAGAAGAATACCTGCATTATTATTTTGTTCCACATTTGCCTTCATTCTGTGTATTTTTGTGGCTGTTGTGATCTTAAATGTTTTTCTTTGTTGGAAATAATTATATATATCTGGGTGTGATGTTTCAATTACTATATCAAGGACTTCTCCAAAGCCAGAGAGCGGGTAAGGTGCAGCCTTTATACCTCCCTCCCAGCACCAACTACCAAGCTATACCCTGTGGGTGTTTGGTATTGCAGGAGCAAATATGTGAATCATAAAATGGAAAAGCAAAGAATGATGACGGTGGTGGCATTTAATTTTTTGTGTGTGATTTCTGACAGCCCTAGGATTTAAGGAAGATCATCTGTTAGGAATACACAAAGTATCTTAACAATGAATGATTGCTTTCTTTCAGCTAGCCTTGCTTCCCTTGTATCCTTTTGAGTCCATATGCTTATGAGCAGAAGTTTGAGTAGAAGAGGTTTCCATCAGAAACCAATGAAGTGGATGATCAGGCACATTTCTGGCTTTTAGTTTTCATATTTTCTCAAACTAACCCCGATACATCTCAGTAATTGGATTTGAACCATAACAAAGAAAAGTACTAGGCAACTCCATCTCAGAAGTGACTGGTGGGTGTTTGAAGTAGGTATGTGTATTGTATGGAGATTTTGGGTTACAAAGATCATCTGTGTTGATTGGCAACATTTAATATGTTCAAGGTTCAATTTCCTTTTGGCTTTTTTTTTTTCTTTTTGTGATGTATTGATAAAGGAAATATTGAATCATGGTTCTCTGAGTTTTCAGTGCAATTATATATAGGAAAATGTAATCTTATAATGCAAGTAATATGCCTCACCTTCACAGGAATTACACACCATACTATCTTTCAGAATGTTCATCTGGTAGCCAAGTGGCTAGGAACCTTGGAGAAGCTCCTTGAAAGATTCAGTCAAGGAAGCCACAGAGATTACAGGGTTTTCATGAGTGCTGAGTCAGCACCTACACCAGATGAGCATATCATCCCTCAAGGACTCCTGGAAAATTCCATTAAGATCACTAATGAACCTCCCACAGGGATGCTGGCCAATTTGCATGCCGCCCTCTACAACTTTGATCAGGTAAGAAAGTGAAGCATACTAGGCAGACAGTGAAGTCAGAGTCTTCTCACTGTGGGCCCAGCATCAACCCAGGCATGTCATCGAGAGGGATGAAACAAGTTCTCAGTGTTCGCGTGTGGAGGGGTTGGGGTGGGTGTGTTTTAATCTCTTGAAAGAATTGCCCCATCATTTCCTATTCTAATGACCAGTAAATATATTTAAGTTTCACCCTAACACTCAGAAAACTTCAGCTACTGTGTAGGGAAAGCAAACTAGGTAACTTCTTAAGGAACTTGCTTTTTTTTTTTTTTTTTTTTGAGACAGGGTCTCACTTTGTCGCCCAGGCTGGAGTGCAGTGGCATGATCTTGGCTCACTGCAACTTCCGCCTCCCAGGTTCAAGCATGTCTCCTGCCTCAGCCTCCTGAGTAGCTGTGATGACAGGTGCACACCACCACACCCAGCTAATTTTTGTGTTTTTAGTAGAGATGGGGTTTCACCATGTTGGCCAGACTGGTCTTGAACTCTTGACCTCAGGTGATTCACCTGCTTCGTTCGGCCTCCCAAAGTGCTGGGATTGCAGACACGAGCCACCACGCCCGGCTGGAACTTGCTTCTTGAAAACAAATGTGGCAGACTAGTATCTCTGACCACAGAAAGAGGAGAAGTCATTGTTGTTATTGTTGATCATGGCGACAGTAATGACATGGTAAAAGTTTCAGTGTAATGTTTTAGCCCTCGTTTGATATGAGTAAATTTAAAGCCCTCTTTCTAGGTTATATCTATGACACCTTATTTATATTTTCATGTTTTTCCAAGATAAGACAAAAAAATTCATGTATGTATGTATGTATGTATGTATGTATGTATGTTTTGAGACAGAGTTTTGCTCTTGTGCCCAGGCTGGAGTGCAATGGCACAATCTTGGCTCACTGCAACCTCAGCCTCCCAGGTTGAAGTGATTCTCCTGCCTCAGCCTCCCGGGTAGCTGGGATTACAGGCGCCCACCACCATGCCTGGCTAACTTTTGTATTTTTAGTAGAGACAGGGTTTCATCGTGTTAGCCAAGCTGATCTCGAACTCCTGACCTCAGGTGATCTGCTCACCTTGGCTTCCCAAAGTGCTGGAATTACAGGTGTGAGCCACCACACCTGGCCGAATACATATATAAATTAATGACACCTTTATTACCATTACTCTTTTTACCCAAACTATCCTATTTATCAATATCATTATCAAGTCTTTCAGTTTCCGTTCTTGCTATTGCTCTGAGATCTTCCTTCCTTCCTCGAATTTTTTGGAAATCCTTGATAAATCGCATTCTTGTTAGGAGAGTAGAATGAACTCTGAAGAGGAAATACATATGATTTGGTGATAAATATTCAACCCCCTCCTAGAAATGTCGTTTTCTGTGAAGCATGTCAACATCCTTAACTTCGTTTCTGGTAGTTTTTGGGTCAATACCTAAACCAACATTATGAAGGAATTATGATAATTGACTACCGAAGAATACAGTGTTGAAGAATGCAGTTAATTACTTCATTAAATAATTGAGTAATTTGTATCCTATATATAGACAGAAGATTGTGTAAATAGTAGGACTCAAAAAATCTTTTTGAAACTATTAAATATTTGCAATATGCCTTATGTAATCCACTATGACAGACATATATGTTTTTAATCATCCCTTAATTTATAATTTCTGGCTATTTATGACATTTTCAAGTTATTCCCCAAAGTAAGTACAAAGAGGAATTTGATTTATTTAAATAGGACTTCTCTACTCCCTGAAATAATTATCTTTATTCATGAAAGTGAACATTTCATGAACAAATACGCTTCAGCCCAATTATCTTTCAGCTTTTTTGTTCATTTGTTTTGTTTTTTTGGTAAAGATCACGTTGAGAATCTCATAAAACTATAGACACTCTCCCCAGGGAAATACACATTCGAAGATGTACTGCATATTGGGCCAGACACAGTGCCTCACGCCTACAATCCCAGCACTTTAGGAGGCTGAGAGGAGGATCACTTGAGCCCAGGAGTTCGAGGCTGCAGTGAGCTATGATCACACCACTGTGCTTCAGCCTGGGCAACAGAGCGGGACAGTGTCTCAAAAAATAATAAATAATAACTGTTAAAAATATGTTGCATATAATGATGAAGATTCACAGATTCCCCCAAAGCCTATGCATGAATTCCCTAGTTAAGAACTCCTGTTCTAGTCTTTTCATGAACTTGTCAGTTCTTTTGACTGCTATCTGGAAAGCCACTTTTATTAATTGAAGGTTACATTTATTGAAAAGACTTTTAGGAACTTGAAGGAAGAATATTTCTTATTTAGTGGAGAGGATCCTCTGAAATATTATGAGTGAACTTAATAAGTAGCAAAAGCAAAGATAACCAAAGTGATTCACTAAATAATCTTCTCATCAAACCTATTTTAGCCAGAACCAACCAACAAAATAAAAATTCTGCAGGAAATCTAAAATGGTAGAGTCTTTTATGAATGCTGACCTGTCAGTATGTTAGAAAACAAAATGCAGTTTTTAATCAGATTATATAATTCAAGGGATTTAGCCTGTGCTCCCTGGCTCTCTGTGAATGAGTTCCCATTACCCTTTTATCAGTTAGAATGTTGGGTTGGCTACTTTTGAAAGAAGTTCTTATAAAATAACAGTGGCTTATACACAAGGCCAAAAAGTAGTTCTGCCACACGACAGTTTTACAGATAGTCCATTCAGAACTCATGTGTTACCACAAATTGTCATCAGTCTGGCTCTTTTTTTTTTTTTTTTTTTTTTTTGAGACGGAGTCTCGCTCTGCCGCCCAGGCTGGAGTGCTGTGGCCGGATCTCAGCTCACTGCAAGCTCCGCCTCCCGGGTTCACGCCATTCTCCTGCCTCAGCCTCCTGAGTAGCTGGGACTACAGGCGCCCACCACCTCGCCTGGCTAATTTTTTTGTATTTTTTAGTAGAGACGGGGTTTCACCGTGTTAGCCAGGATGGTCTCGATCTCCTCACCTTGTGATCCGCCCGTCTCGGCCTCCCAAAGTGCTGGGATTACAGGCTTGAGCCACCGCGCCCGGCCCAGTCTGGCTCTTTATGGTTCACCATTTCTAGAATGGGGTTGTCATGGTCCCAGGTGACTGCAGGAGTTTTAGCCCCCATATCCACATTCCTGACAGGAGGAAGAAAGAAGAAACAAAGAAGATGACAAAAGAAAAAATACTGTGTTTGCGTTGGTGTGCAAGTGCTTCCTACAAGTTAGCATACAGAAATTCTCCTTTCATCTCATTGGTCAAACTTAGTCACATTGCATTACCTAGCTGCAAGAGAGGCTAGGAAAAGTGAATTTATCTTAAGCAACCATATGCCCAGCTAAAAATTAGCAAGAAGACTTTTTAAGGAAGGCAATCAGCAGTCTCCATCCCAGATGTCCTTTCCCACATCTCCTTGTATTATCCTGGGTCTTCTGTGTTGCTGCTGTGGTCCAATCTTGTTAAAGCCTGTCTATGGATAGAGTGATGAATGCTATATCTCTTGTTACCCATATGGGTTAGGTAAATGAGGATCAGTTGTTCTTGTTGCCTGGGTGTCCCTCACAGTGGAGTAAAATATCCAAGAGGTTTATACAAGTCAACTGTACTGCTAGGATATTTTTCAAATCTAATTAAATCCTTTTTTTTTCTTTTTCTTTTTTGCTCCGTCACCCAGGCTGAGGCGCAGTGGCACACTTACAGCTCACTGCAGCCTTGAACTCCCGGGCTCAAGTAATCCTCCTACCTCAGCCTCCTGAGTAGCTGGTACTACAGGCATATGCCACTATGCCTGGCTGATTTTTAAATCCATATTTTTAATCTTTCCTCTCAAACTAGAATTTACCTCCAAATTTTGGCGTGTGTATTCAAAATGAACAGTTTGTTTAATACTAGTGCTTTATTATCCCTAGCATTGCATAATATTTTTGTAAATTTAATTAAGTGACCAAGGCATAAAGAACCATTTCTTGTCGGATGCCATCTACCTACACCTTTCAGCTAAAGAGCTTCTTGAGGAAGATGTCATAAAGGAGTACTCTTTTGGCTCCCTTCACACCCAGATAACTATATTTTTTAGAGTAAGAATATAGATTTCTGTTTCTGTAAAATTTGCAGGCAAAAACAAGTAATTGATCATTGTGCATATAAAATTGGTGATTGTGTACAAATAGCACTATTATGTGTATGCAGATGCGTGTTCTCTGTTCACAATGCAGTCTGTATTTATAAAATATTAATTTACTTATCACTTGGTTTGCAAAAATACCACTGGCCTGAAATGTGGATTGGTAGGTAGACTCATACCTTTTCTTCAGAAAGCCTGATTCATATTTTCTTCCTACATCGTTTATGTTATCAGAGCACAATGAAATGGATTGACTTGTTTCTTTTAACACTGAGGATAAAGCCAAGTCAGTTATATAAAATAAAGATTGAAGTGATGTGCTTAATTATTGTAGTGCCTTGGGTTTTATGTGGACTACCTGTAATTTAGAAAGGTATTAAGTGATTTGTTAGATCATAATTCCAAAGTGAAATTTTGACACTTATATGGATCTCCTAGATTTTTCTTACATTTAAAACTAATATTCTTTTATACCCTTCAAGGTTAATTCCAGTTATACAATTTCTCTTTTCTGCCTTCACAAGCTTGCCCTTTATTTGTGGAAAAGTTATTTTTTAATGATTGTATATTTCCAAGCCCCATAAATGACCTAAAAATGGCCTAATGATTTAGAGTGACCTAGTGATTTAATTGGATCTGCACTACATGCTTCCTGGCCAATTCTAGAACCATATTTGGTAGAAGCCCTGGATTCTGCTAAAAGCACTGTCTAAAGAAACTAAGCTCTCTGGTCCTGGCCTACACAGAACAAATCTGGTCTTGGTTTAGTACCACAAGTCCTCTGGAAGACTAGTCTGAACTCCTACTCACTGGTTCTATTTATACTTCATGTATGGCCCAAGTTGTCAGATCCATTTCAAATGTGAACTGGCTATAGTTTGCCCATTTTAAAGGACTAGGCAGGGAAGGGCAGATTTTGGCCTCTTCCTCCCCTGTTGCTCAATGCCAATTGAAGGAGTAGTCCTCAACTTCCTTTCCTTGCCTCACAGAACTGCCAAATCTGAACATGGGTGAAATATGACTTTTAAGCCATAGATTGGACAGATGTTTTTCTCCTTTTAATTTTACGGCTGTTGAGCATTAACCATATCAATGTGGCATTCCAGGATTCCACTTTCCATCTGCATTCTCAAAACAATCTCACAGGTCTAGGCTGGGCGCAGTGACTCACGTCTGTAACCCCAGCACTTCGGGAGGCCGAGGTGGGTGGATCATGAGGTCAGGAGTTTGAGACCACCCTGGCCAATTTGGTGAAATCCCATCTCTATTTAAAAATATATACAAAAACTAGCTGGATATGGTGGCACATGCCTGTAATCCCAGCTACTTGGGAGGCTGAGGCAGAAGAATCACTGGAACCTGGAAGGCGGAGGTTGCAGTAAGCCGAGATAGTGCCACTGCACTCCAGCCTGGGCGCTGGGTGACAGAGCAAGGCTCCGTCTCAAAAAAGCAAAACCAAAAATAAAAACAACCTCACAGGTCTAGACACGTGTTTCCCAATTTTCCGTATGTCACCTAGCCATCCCAACAATGAATTTTACTTTTAGTTCATTGGAAGGAAATAATGTGTCATGATGGTTTTATTAAAGATACAGGCTAAGCTGCTGTAAGAAAGAGAATCAAAGCTCTAGGAATTCAAACAAGATAGGAGTTTTTTTTCTCTCACATATTAGGCAGCTTTGTTCCATGAGATCATTCACACGCCCAGACTGATGGGTGCCTCTGCCATACCTGACTCAAGGTTTCCAGACTTGTCCAATCGTCATCATTTCTAGCCATAGAAAAGAAAAGAGTTCGCTGGGCCCCGTGGCTCATGCCTATAATCCCAGCGCCTTGGGAGGCCAAGCAGGGTGGATCACCTGAGGACAGGAGTTCAAGACCAGCCTGGCCAATGTGGTGAAAACCCATCTCTACTAAAAATACAAAAATTAGCTGGGTGTGGTGGCATGCACCTGTAATCCTAGCTACTCAGGAGCAGAATTATTTGAACCCAGGAGGCAGAGGTTGCAATGAGCTGAGATGGTGCCGCTGCCCTCCAGCCTGGGTGACAGAGCAAGACTCCATGTCAAAAAAAAAAAAAAGGGGGTCAGGAAAAAGGGAAGAGTGACAACACAAGCAATTTCATTTTCAGCAAATGACCTGAAAGTTATACACAACACTTCAGCTGAAATTCTTTTGGCAAAAATTTGGTCTTATGACACAAATGTCTTCAAGGGAGGCTGGGAAACAGTCATGGGTGTCCGTGTGCCCAGGCGATCTCTACTGCAGTGGAACTAGGGAAGAATGGATAGCTGTGGTTAACTAGCATTCTCCAAACTCTAATAGCATTCTACTACAGTGATGAAATCAAGATGATGGCTTTATGTCATCCAGATTCTACAAGGAAACTTTTGCAGGGGAAAATGATGTCAAGCAGTATGAAATGGTTAAAATGAAGTGACTCATTTTCTAGTGAACTTAGAAGCATTTAGAAGCATGACTGAAGCAAAATAAAAGTATTCCTCTTAGGCCAACAGACTGGCAAATGCCCAATCGTCTCCTGTTGTGCTCTCATAGGATAAGTAGCCATGCTGAAAACTACATGTTACCTCTGTCGTATCTTGCTCTCAAAGTTCTTTACAAGATATTGAAAACTCACACCGTTGCTCTTGGAAACCATACAGATGGATAAATAATCAAGTATTTCTTCTCTTTTCTCCCAGGATACACTTGAAATATGCTCCAAGGAGCAGGAGTTTAAAAGCATCCTCTTTTCTCTCTGCTACTTCCATGCCTGTGTTGCTGGGAGACTGAGGTTTGGCCCCCAGGGCTGGAGCCGAAACTATCCTTTTAATCCTGGAGACCTCACCATTTGTGCCAATGTCCTCTACAACTACTTAGAGGCAAACCCTAAAGTAGGTGCTGGTGGTCAAATAACCTCTTCCAAGGAGTTTACAAAACTGTCAGTCTTTGGGCACTATCAAAATTAACCATAATTTCTCTTTTGAAGCTATTATTGAAATAGCCAACACTATGTATGTATCTTCTGCCAAGTATGAAAATAAACCAGATCAAAGGTTTTCCAGCAGTGGATATTCGAACTTCCTAAGATAGGTCAAACCAGTTCTACATCAGCAGCTTAGTGCCAAAAAAAAAAAAAAATGTCCTTCATTATGTTAACAAAAACAGTGGTTTACATGTGCGTATATGCCAGATTCATTAGGCAGGTAATGAAGCATTTGCACAAATGTAATTACATACAGCAATTCTGACAGTTCATAACACTGCATTAATAATCACTACAATTAGTTCTGATGATGGAAGCAATTTACAGCACGTCACATGTATAAATAATGGTGCATTTCCTGCATATGTCATTATTATGTATTAAGGATGCCACCTTGTTGTGACTTTCTCAGTAATGTTCCCCTTGATTTGAAGTTAAAGGTAGATGAATGATTTTATTTCGTAGCTAAAATGTGTTTTACAGATGGGAATGGGAATGCCTCATCAAGAACATTTGTGTAAATTCTCATCAACCCAATGATTGGATTTCAAAAAGCAAGAACCATTCATTCCTAAGGATTTTCTAGCTTAATCCTCACAAGGGAAACTTTCATTAAGTTAAATCCGTTGAAACTAGGATACATGTGTCAAAACCAATCAAGTGTTGTACTCTAGGCCACATTTTCTATAAAGCGTTTTAAAAATCACCCGTCTCTGTTTCTAAATGGAAACTATTGTTTTATGTTCCTTCAGTAACAATTGTTATAATTTTTGTTGTCAGTTTTCTCAAGCTTCAGTGGTGATTTGATTGCTATTAGAATAGATACCCTTGGTACCTAACATAGGTGTATTTTCCTAAGGAACAAATTTTAAATAAGTTGTATCCAAAATAAATGGTTTTAATATGGTATTTGATGTTCAGTGTTCCATATCTCTCTCTTTTTTTTTTTTTTTTTTTTGAAACGGAGTCTCACTCTGTCTCACAGGCTGGAGTGCAGTGGCACAATCTTGGCTCACCGCAAGCTCTGCCTCCCGGGTTCACACCATTCTCCTGCCTCAGCCTCCTGAGTAGCTGGGACTACAGGCACCTGCCACCATGCCTGGCTAATTTTTTTGTATTTTTAGTAGAGATGGGGTTTCACTGTGTTAGCCAGGATGATCTTGATCTCCTGACCTCATGATCCGCCTGCCTCGGCCTCCCAAAGTGGTGGGATTACAGGTGTGAGACACCATGCCCGGCCTCATTTTTTAATTTATAGAATTAAAAAGTAATTCTGAAAACTTTGAGCATATTTTGACCATTCTAATAGTACTAGTTTTGTGTTGATTCCCAGCACATTTTGTCTAAACTATTACACTTAAAATTATAATAGTTCTAGGTAGGAAAAGGAATGGACCATTTAAGACTTTGATTCAAGTCCTTCATAACTGTCCTGTGAGGCTGAGACCAGGAATAGAATCGTATTTCAGCTGAATCCTATACACAGTTGAGGTGGAAAGGAAGGGGAGGAAGAGGGAAGTGGACACATACGTTTCTCTCCAGCTCTTGCATCCTGAGTCTTGGAAACACCACTTGACCAACTGAGTCGCATGGTGTCCTGCTTTTTTTCATCCTGGGGCTCCAGGATCAGCACAGCCTTAAGTTTTTAACACATTCTCATGTTTCTCAGGTGTCTTGACCTTAGTCATTTTCTGCACATCACAAAGCGCCTTATCAGGATTTGGGAATTAAATTCCTGTGAGCACATGTTTAGTTGTACAAAATGCCCTTTTCCAGAAAGTATATGTAAAAAACAAAGACCAGGATTGAGGGAAAGAGAATCTATTATTGAAAAGGATAGATCTGAGGCCAGGCATGATGGCTCATGCCTATAATCCCAGCACTTTGGGAGGCCAAGGCGGGAGGATAGCTTGAGTCCAGAAGTTCTACACCAGCCTGGGCAACATGGGGAAACCCAGTCCCTATAAAAAATAGAAAAGATTAGCTGGGCATGGTGGTGTGTGCCTGTAGTTCTAGCTATTTAGGAGGCTGAGGTGAGAGGATTGCTTGAACCCTGGAGGTGGAGGTTGCAGTAAGCTGAGATCATACTACTGCACTCCAGCCTGAGCAACAGAACAAAACTCTGTCTCAAAAACAAGAGGAAAGAGCAAATCCTTAGCTAAATAATTATCGAAAAGAACAGATAATTATTGAAATAAATAATTATTGAAAAAAACAGATCCCTAGTTAAATAAAAATTGAAAAGAGATACATATTGAATACTGAAATGTGTAGCAAGCATCAATTAAATGTAAGCGGACAAAGAACTAAAAGTCAGAAGCCTTTGTTTTCCATCCATTTCAGCTATTTGGAAGGTAGTCCATGCAGTGGTTGAGAGAGCATGTTGTGGTCTAGGCACCCCTCTCTTATTTTTCATTCACCTCAACCCAGCTTAAAAGACATATTTGAAGTTCATTTATTCAAATTCAAATAAACTTGTAGCAAGTACATTGGCATAGTTGAAGCAATTTTACTTGTTCTGTTCTGTCACATCATGCAACAAGCGAAGGCTATAATTACGTTTTTACTTGAACTGTTGGGAGGCAGTATACTGCCCCCGAGGGGGTAAAGGTTCCTGTCTAGAAAGGCTTCATCACACACTGGCATGTTTTGCAAACCCAGAAGAAGCTAAAGGGTAGTAAAGAGAGGCTTCAAACCCTGCTCAGCCAAATAGAGAGGAGATACAGTGATTTCTTGAATAAAACATGGTAGAGTCATTAGTTACAACCCTTACAACAATCGTTAGGCCAGTTGTGCCATAAGACAAGCCCTCAACTCCATCTGTGGCAAGGGGATTTGTTTGCCTGGACTTTTGGAAAGTACTAGGATTCTAAATACACCCCAAATTCAAATTGTGTGGATGTTGCTTTCTTTTCCTGAATCTGATAATATAAGCTGATATAAATCAGATAATAAAAACATGTCATACTTCAAAGGCCTTATGAACCAACATCCTTTCACAATTTTTAGATGAGATTTTGAATGTATAAACTTTCCCTGCAAACATGTTCTACGGATGACTCAGTTTCTTTTAAAATCTGCATAAGGCTGGGCGTGGCAGCTCAAGCCTGTAAATCCCAGTAATTTGAGAGGCCAAGGAGGAAGGATGGCTTGAGACCAGGAATTCGAGACCAACCTGGACACCGTAGTGAGACCCCGTCTCTACAAAATTTTTAAAAAATTAGCCAGATGTGGTGTCCTGTGCCTGTAGTCCTAGTTACTTGGGAGGCTGAGAAGAGAGGATTGCTGGAGGCGCAGAGTTCAAGGTTGCAGTGATCTGTGGTTGTGCCATTGCACTCCAGCTTAGGCAACAAAACCAGACCTCATCTCTTAAAAAAAAATCTTCATAAACAGCTCAATGTTAGTGAATTTTCACTGACTATATTAGAAGACACTGAAAATAATTCTCCCAAGAAATTATCTGCAGAAACTTAGATAATTTCTGAACCACCTTTAAATCCTTGTATTGACAGAGGCTTGGAGGGCATTGTGTTAAAGGGACACGTGCCACTGGTTGGCTACTCTGAGGCAAACTCTGCACCCAGCAGTTGAGTATTTGTGTGGTTCTCTCCCCAGGTCCCGTGGGAAGATCTCCGTTATCTCTTTGGTGAGATCATGTATGGAGGCCACATCACAGATGACTGGGATCGCAAACTGTGTCGGGTATATTTAGAAGAATTCATGAATCCATCTCTGGTAAGACATTTGTAAATTAATTACTTTGTAAATTAATTTCACTGAGGAAAAAATTCTGGTAAGAATTTTATAAATGAATTATACTATGGGTAATTCTTAATGTTATTGAGGATGCTTGGCCTCTTGGGAAATTTCTTAGAAAAGCAGAATCTCGGGTTCCATCCCAGACCTACAGAATCAGAATCTGCATTTTCACAAGTCTTCCAGGTGATTTCTGTGCGTGCTAGAGAGTGTACCAGCGTGAGGCACCCTCACATACACTGACTCATCGGTTCTTTATAAAAACCCTATGAGGTATGCAGAGCTGACACTGTTATTCCATTTTATAGGCCGAGATGCTGAAACATGGGGATTTGCCCCAGGCCACTAGGTTGGCATGGGCAAGAGATGTGTGCGTCTTTTGATAGAAGTCTTTTGATTTATATTCCAGAGTTCATTTCACTAAAGTTTCTTTTTTGCCTGTCATAGAAGTCCTAGAGAATAGTCTACAGTTTGACCAGTATCAGTTACTCTATTATAATATGTGCTCTAGAAAAATGTGGTGAATAAGTATGTAAAGTGATACATTTGTTAATTAGCTTGATTTAACCATTCCATGATGTACACATGTATCAAAACATCACACTGTGCCCCATAAATATGTATAATTATTATTTGTCAATTGAAAATAAAATTAAATCTAGCAAGATAGTCCAAAAGATTATATCAACCAAGTGCAAGGTAAGAACCTTATTTGGATCTTGTTCCAAATGAACTGTAAAAAAAAAAAAAAAAAAAAAAAGACATTTATGACACGATGGGAAATTAACATTAACCTATCATGGTAATATAGAATTCCTGTTAATATTTTATGTATGATAATAAAGTAATACAGTTATTTTTTTTAAAAGAGAGAAGAACCTCCAGGGTGAACCTGGAGGACATTATGTTAAATGAAATAAGTCAGCCACAGAAAGACAAATACATGTTCTTATTCACATGGACTCCTAAAAAGCTGATCTCCTATAAGTGGTGAATAGAACAGTGGTTACCAGAGACTGGGGAGAGAATGGGGAATGAATCGTCAATGGATACAAAGTTACCATCCCTAGAAAGGAAGAGTAAGTTCTAGTGTCTGTCCTATTGCACAGCAGGGTAACTGCAGTCAACAATACAATATTGTATATCTAAAAATAGCTAGGAGAGGATTTTGTATGTTCCCACCCCAAAGAAATAAGAAATATTTAAGATGCTGTGCCTGCTAATTACCTGATTTGATCATTACACAACATATACATGTATCAAAACATCCCATTGTACTCCATCAATATGTACAATTATTATGTGTCAGTTAAAAAGACAAGTGTGGTGATTTGAGAGCCTCATTCTTCCTTCTCTCGTGAGGAAGAGGCAGATCACCCCTGTAGGAGGAGTTTTTAAAGACCAGGCATCCTTGTCCCATTTCTCATCTTAGTAATCCCGTGTCTATGTAGAAATGGTACCAGTCCGGGGCTGTGTTTTCTGGAAAAAGTACTCCATTTTTGTTTCTCATACTGCCCAAGCTGAGTGTGGTGGCTGTAGTTTTCTCATGCTGTCTCTCTCATGGCATCCAGGTTCATGGCCATTCCTGGTTATTTCTTGGAAACCTAAAGCGCCCGTATACCATATCATGTCTATTTCCAGCTGAGTGAGACACCAACTATGTTTAAAGCAATGCTTTTAATAGTTTGAGCAATGTCCTATTTATAGTTTCTCTGAAAATTTCACCTCAGAGAAGCATTATATAGATTTGATCACCTTCCTCAAGTTCATTTTGAGAAGTAATATAATCATGTTATCAGTCTAATATTTAGTCTATATTAGATTAAATCACTAAAATCGTATTAGTCTAATATTTAGTCTGCTTTAGACTAAAATACACCAGGAAAACATAGTGTATTTTAGTGTAATATAGAAAACTGGGAACATTATTTTGTTACTAATTTTAATAATGTGGAACAATTTGGAGAGAGTGCAAAAAATGCACAATGTTATGTAATTGTTTCTTTTGATTGTGAGTCTCATGGTCTTTCCTTAGTTCTAATGAGCAGGACTTCACATGTCAGAGAGAGACTTCCAATTAGCACAACTGGAAGTCACTCCTCAGGAGAGATCTGGGAGCAAGTTACCACGGAGATGGGAAAGCTAAACAGTGTCAGGCATGCGACCTTTACGGAGGCTGATTTCTCTGAATGATGGTGGAGGGCAAGGAGCCCGCGAGGAGCTCCCGAGGATGGTCCCTCCCCTGGCTCTGGCCTGTGGCTGAGGGGAGAATTACTGTTGTCAAATGCAGCAGTCCATTAACCTTCACAAGCCTGAACTCCCATTCAAATGACTGTAAAATAAATATAGGTGATGAAACCTGAAGGGGCATCAGTGGTGTGTGTAAGCCCTTCAGAAATTTAGGTACCTGACCTTCCATACAGATCTGGTGAGGTTTTCAGGATCGAAATGCTTCTTTGCAAACTGGCATCCTCACTGGAGAGGTACCTCCTCAACTCACCAAAGGAAATTAAAGCACTTAACTGACTTGCTGTCAGAGGCTGCAAATCCCAGTTATTTTGTTCTCATGCGTGTTTCTCCTGTTCATGCTGTTGATATGATTAGCAACATGATCTAACACTTCATCTGCAGGACATCTTTTTGCCACTTTCCACAAGTGGTTAACATATTTGGAAATTAGTGTCTTTGGTTGCAATGGAACATGATCAAAAAGCAACACATTCATGGTGTGGGGTTTAAAGTTCTCCTGCTCTTCTCAAAAGAATCAAGAGTGCCTTCAGTGATATCTTGCTGTTAGGAGGATCAGTGAGTTTCTTGTTGAATAAATGAGTTTGCACTCAGAGAGTTCTCCCATGGGCCTTAGAGGGTCTCCAGCCAAAGTTAAGAAAGAAAACATTTTCTCACATAAAACATGTATTTGGCAGTGTTAATTAAGAAATACAGTAAATAACTTTCAGAGAATAAGGTACCAGGTCATCTTAAAGTTATATAATACAAACTATTTTAGTGATATAGAATAACAAGAACCTGGGCTTTGAAGTAAAAAACAAAAACAAAAAACACCATTGAAGTACCTCTGTGTACCTCTATGTATTTGCTGTATGATGTAATTGACCCTCTCTTAGCCTCAGTTTCATCATCTACAAAACAAGAATGACCAACTTACAGGTTTGCTGTCAGGTTTAAACTTTGGTACAATGCTAGAACAATATGCTTAATAGATGGGAAATCTTTTTATTATGAAGTATACATTTTCATTATATATATTTAATACTTGGCTGTACATTAATCTGTGATAACAATGGGAATCCTTTAGCAAATACCTGCTCTTTGCCAAGGGTCATTACCACACACTTTATATGTATGAGTTCTTCTTACTATAATCTGGAAGAGTAAGTATTATCCCACTTAATCAAAAAAGAACCTCAGGCTCAGAGAGGTCAAGCAGCTGAACCATGATTTAAACTCCCAGTCAGACTCCAAAGGCTGGTCTTTCTCTGCACCATACTGCCGTGGCTGTAGTGCTGAGCTGTTTGTAGCACAGGTCACCAAAACAATGACTTGTGTCTGTATGTAGATGGTGTACAGGCCGACACTGAGAACAACACGGGCAATACGGAAGACCAGAGTTCTGGTTCTGCTACTGACTTGCTGTCTAGCTTTGTGCATAGCTTTCCTGTGCCTCAGTTCATTCATTTGTAAAATTAAGGTATTGCCTGGAAAATCACCAGTGTACCTTTTTATTCTCAAGACACCATGATAATTCAACCTTGAGTAATTCTAAAAATCCCTAACAGCACTTTGGGGCCATGGTATCTTTGACCCAGAAGGCCAAGGGCAAATGCATTTGTTTAAACTCACAATGAACTGGAGCTTCTTGTCATTACCAACACTACTTGGAGAGGTAGTGGAGTGGGGGCCGGTTTTTTATTAAATGCCAGAAAGGAAAATGTAAAAAGGACAATAATCTCATGGAGTCCAACATAGTGGGCTGGATGCTGGTTCTCCAGTTTCTAGTAACTCTCCCTGCCCCCAGTTTCAACAAAGAGTATTTCAATTTTTTTTCCTTCTTTTTGAGACAGAGTCTTGCTCTGTTTCCCAGGCTGGAGTGCAATGGCGTGATCTCAGCTCACTGCAACCTCCACCTCCCAGGTTGAAGTCATTCTCCTGTCTCAGCCTCCCGAGTAGCTGGGATTACAGGAATGCACCACCACGCCGGGCGAATTTTTGTATTTTTAGTAGAGATGGGGTTTCACCATGTTGGTCAGGCTGGTCTCAAACTCCTGACCTTGTGATCTGCCCGCCTCGGCCTCCCAAAATGCTGGGATTATAGGCATGAGCCACTGTGCATGCCCAAAAATATCATCCAAATTTTTGATGATATTTTCATGATGTGGAGGTTCTTTCTGCATGAGCATGATTCTATTGATTATTTTTTTAAAAGGTTTTACTAAGATATAATTTGCACACCAATTTAAATTACACAACTCAAAGGTCTTTAGTATATTCTGCAACCATTACCAGTTTTAGAACAGCTTTATTACCCACCCCCACAAAAAAACCCTGTAACCATTAACAGTCAGTCACCATTTATTTCCCACCCCATATTCCCCTATTCCCCAGCCCATGGCAGCTACTAATCTATTTTCTGTCTGTATAGATTTGCATGATCTGGGCATTTTATATGAATGGTTTCATGCAATATGTAGCCTTCTTTCATTTAGCATAATGTTTTCAAGCTTCAGCCATGCTGTAGCATATATCAGTACTCAATTCCTTTTAAGTCTGAATAATGTTCCATTGTGTGGACATACCACATTTTGTTTATCTCATCTCTCAGTGGACATCTGGGTTATTTCTCCTTTTTGGTTATTATGAATAATGCTGCTATGAACTTTTATGTACAAATTTTGCGTGGACATATGTCTTCTTTTGTATATGTACCTTAGAGTGGAATTGCTGGGCTAAGTGATAACTTTATGTTTATCATTTGCAAGTACCACCGAACTGTTTTTTAAATAGTGGCTGCACCATTTCATATTCCCTGCAGCAATGTATGATGGTTCTATTTTCTCCACATCCTCACCAACACTGCTACTGTCCACATTTTTTATTTTAGCCATTCTGGTGGAGGTGCAGTGGTGTCACATTACAGTTTTGATTTGCATGTCCCTGAAGACTAACAATGTTGAACATCTTTTCATGTGCTTATTGGCTATTTGTGTATCTTCTTTGGAGAAATGTCTATTTAGAATTTTTGATTCTTTGAGGCTTTATAACAGCTTTCTCAAACAAACCTCCCCCAAGGCAAGAAAGTTGGCCACTGTGTAGAGAGCTCTACAAGTATGTCCCCTTTGGCAAAAAGCGGCTTTTCATAAAAACTCTTGAGTGGGAAAGGAGAAAGTCTAGATTCAGCTTCAGGATTCACCGGGCTCCTTGAGTATATTAACGTCTTGATAGTTTTCTTAAAGTAAAAGGGAACACAAGTCTCTATATGGAGGACATTTCCCAGGTTTTGTTTGTTTTTTCCTTCTGGAAAAATCAAGATGTACTAAAATCAAGTCTGCTGCTAGGGTACGAGGAAAACCAAAACTAACATAAGAGCCTGCTATGTGCTGAGCTGTTTGCATACCTTATTAAATTCTTATAGCCACAACCATTAGGTTGCTGTTATGAGCAACATTTTACTGATAAAGAGACTGAAATGCAGATAAATTGTCATTTCTTAAGGCCACCAACCCATTAAGTGATGGCAGCTGAACCAGGCTGTCTAGCTGTAAACCTTAGGCTGTTTCGAGTTGGCTGTTTTCTTTTGCTTTGCTTATTGCCTACCATATGGAAGGCCCTTGTCACATGTCTATAAGGACTAATTTTCTTTCCAAAGAGCATGGGTCATTTACAGTCCCATCAACAGTACATGAGCATGCATTCAAACAAATGTCCCCATGGCAGCTTAACCTTTCCAAGTGATTTTGGTTTTGGTCAGTTTCTTTGCTTGAAATTCTGTTTTTAACTTTTTGTTTTTATTAAGGACAGATTAACTGTGGCTTCTGAAACTTCTTTCAATTATCTAGTAAGCACAAACAGAGAAGACCAAGTACTTGTTTGTAGGGAACAATGTTCAGTTGGGATGTGTGGATTCTAGGTTTTGGTTTTCTTATTAATATTTTGCTCATATTTTTATTCTGGCTACTTTATCCATTGTAGACTAATAATGATGAGTTTAACTCTCCTGCATGGTTTTATCTTGGTCACCCAGAGCCAGGTGACATTTAAATTTTGATTATTCTCATATATAAACATGAAATGATACAAATGTGAATAAATAAAACCAAGCCAATGGATACTGGTGGTGGAATAGTCCAACTTCTTCCTTCCCATATTCATTGGGTCAAGATTTCCATTTCTGGCAATATGAAGGATTAGATAACTTAAAAATCCTCCTGGTACAAAATAAAAATTAAAATGCTGAGTCGAATATTTAAAATGCGCTTGGAATTCACAGAAGCAGTCGAGCATCCTTATTAAGGACGTAGGCTTTCTACATAACCTGGATTGCGGGTTTAAGAAGGAAAGAGAAAACCACTGTTACGCACATGATTTTATGGAAATTCACACTTACTTTGTCCTCTTTAGACTCTGAGTTCCTTAATAACGAGGTCATATGGAGCTTGTACTTCTAAGGTTTGTTGTAGTGTACTGGGTGGTGAGTACATATTACTAAATGAATTAAATAATATTCACTTTTTCTCCAGGTGATAGCAAGGGGACCACAGCGTAGCATACACAGTTACAGACAAATCCATTTCAGAAACCCACTTAGAAAATCTAGGCAGAAAATAGCTACATTAGGTGATAGTTTAAAAATAACATTCCCCTGTACATTTAAGTGCACATACAGGCAGGATTTATGGTGCAAGAGACTGGGAGAATTAAGACAGAGGGGTTAATGGTCCCTGGAAACCAAAGAGCAATCAGGGAAAAATAAATCTGAGATTATACTGTCACTTAGAAAATTGTAAGCACTTGATTGACTGTGTTTATGGCTGGTCAGAGACTCAGGCTCATAAATTCTTTTGTTACATTTTGAAGTTCTACGTTCTAATGTTTAGAGGGTTTGTTATTGCTATTCACATTGCCTTTGTTCAAAACTTCCCTCTAAATGGAATGTCTACTCTCTTGCCCCAGCCTTATTAAAGTAGATGGGCATGATAAAAGCCCACTTTCTCCAGCCTTTCACTCAGTAGGTAACTGTATTTAGCTCTCAGGGTCTGTGGATCCTAAACAAGACAGACTCTGCTGTGAGTAGCTCAAAGTCCTGGGAAGGTAGGATCCCTTTGACTCTTAGTATATATGGCCTATAAATGGTACTTATATACACACACATTTTTCATTAAATGCATGTATCATGATTTATATTTATAAAATTCAGGTATATAAATTCACATCATATATAAAATGATGGGATGCAGTACTGTGGGAAGTATGGTGCCCTGGGGAAGTACAGGCTATAGAGTCCTACTAAAATGAGTTCAGAATTAAGATTTAAATCAAATGTCTACCTCAGCAAATTCACATCAGAGTCTTGATTTCCTCTCTGGGAAATGGGGATGGTTGGGAGAATCAATGAATAGGAGTGTGTTACAGGGTAGCCCAGGCTCCGCGATGGCTCATTCCTTTTATGTGCATGTATCACACTGCCCCATGCACACTGCAAACTGAGTCTTCTTAGGGATAGGATTAATGGGTGTTCCTTGGGATCCTCCCCAGGGATCAGTCTGGTGTTGCATATAGAGCAGAATGGTTGATTATAAAACAGTTCAGGGAGCCTGCTACTCAGCCAGCATTGTGCTGGGGACTTCTTGTCAGGGTCTTCTCGAAGTGTTGAGGAAGTGAAAATGGATGCCTACCTACATTTGGAATAACTGACTTTTCTTTTGTGGTTGAAGATTGAAGATGAACTGATGCTGGCACCAGGATTTGCTGCCCCACCCCACCTAGATTATGCAGGCTACCACCAGTACATAGAGGAGATGCTTCCTCCAGAAAGCCCGGCACTGTACGGCCTCCACCCAAATGCTGAAATAGAATTCCTGACAGTGACGTCCAACATTCTCTTCAGAACTTTGCTGGAGATGCAGCCCAGTAATGCACTCAGTGGTGATGAACTGGGGCAGTCTACAGAAGAAAAGGTAGAGAACCTTTCCTCCCTTTTCTTTTTCATTGAGGTATAACTTACTTGTACTGAAGTGTAGTAATCTTAATTGTGCAAATCTATAAGTTTTTACCTAGGTTTATACTCATCTAACCACCACCTAGATGAAAATAACATTTCCAACACTCCAGGATACTCATGCCCTTTATCAGTCAACGTACCCCTCGTCTACCCCAGAGATAATCAATATCTTTACCTCCATCATCACAGATTAGCTTTACCTAATTCCAAATATATGAAATCATACAGTGTGCATTCATCTATGTCTAACTCCTTTCATTCTGTATTACATTTGTGAGATTCATCCATGTTGCTCATGTACCAGTGGTTCATTTTTGTTTTGAATTTTATATGAATATAAAATTCTTCATTCTACTGTGAATGAATGTTTGGGTTGTTTCTTGTTTTTCACTTTTATAGAAATATCACAACCATGAACATTCTTCTACAGTCAATATGCAAAGGTAACTCCCAAAGGCATCCATTCCTACTACCCATTTCTCTATACCCAGAAGTGGGATTGCCAGATAATAGGGTATAATGTTTAGCTTTAATAGTATTCCCAATCAGTGTTCTCAAGTGGTTGTACCAGTTACTCTCCCACCAGCAGTGCATGTGAGTTCCAGTTGCTCTATCTTTTTGTGATTTTGTAAGGGTAATGATATCTCATAGTGGTTTTAACTTTGCAGTCCTCAGTTGAGGAATAATATTGAGCATCTTTTCACATGCTTATGGCCATTTGGATATACTGTCTACCCCTGCTGTAAATGAGTTTAAGATTTCAGGACCAGATAAATTACCTGTCAGAGTGATGCCAGCTGGCAGGCATGATGTCAGAACCAGAGGCAGTAGTCTGAGAAACCAAGGAAAGAAGGAAAGCTGCTTGAGGCTAAGGACAGGCAAAGTTCTTCCATCTTTTCTCCTCTCTAGATATTGACTGGTTTCTCCAGCTCAGTGGTGCTGTCTAGATAGAATGAATACCATGTACATACTCATACCTTTAATATATAAATCTTTCATTCCTTCAGAGCAACTACAGAAGATAGAAGTTTCTTTGTTAAAAATGTTGATCTAAATTGCTCTAGGAATTTTAGGATGCTGTGGTTGGGAGGGCAGCATCATAGTTCACCAGAATTTGCTTATGCTTAAAAGGCTTATTTGGGTTATGTGACTTTTATTTCATTTTTTATTTCTTGAGACAGAGTCTCATTCTGTTGCCCAGGCTGGAGTGCAGTGGCACCATCTTGGCTCACTGCAACCTCTACCTCCCAAATTCAAGCGATCCTCATGCCTCAGTCACCCAAATAGCTGGAATTACAGACATGCTCCACCATGCCCAGCTAATTTTTGTATTTTTAGTAGAGACAGAGTTTTACCAGATTGGCCAGGCTGGTCTCGAACTCCTGACCTCACGTGATCTGCCCATCTTGGCCTCCCAAAGTGCTGGGATTACAGGCGTGAGCCACTGTGCCCAGCCCCTGGTTCACGTGGCTTTTAAAAGGATCTTGTTAATTTAGCAGATTATAAAATACAGTACCCAAATAATAGGCTTCTACTTCCTCCGATCATATCTTTACATATAAATAACATGTAGTTGATGACAGTTCTATACTCCCTAAATGTTAAGTGAATAAACTGCAAATAACTGTAGCTCCTTCTTGCCTAGATTTGTGGCTCCATGGAAGGGGGAGTGCTGGCATTGGTGCAGAAGCACCAATGAGGCAGCTGAGGGAGTTGGCACTGCCACGCCACCCACCTCCTGGGAGCCGTAGGCATCTTTCAAATGCATTCGCAGGCATCTTCAGAAATTGTATGATATATTCTGGAACTTCAAAAAGTAGAGGATATGCATAGTCACCATGACCAAAACTGAAATAGAAAGGAGCTAAATCTTTGTTTTAATATTTTAAGGTTAAGAATGTCTTGGATGACATTTTGGAGAAACTTCCAGAAGAGTTCAACATGGCAGAGATAATGCAAAAAAATTCAAATAGAAGCCCATATGTTCTTGTTTGCTTCCAAGAATGTGAGAGGATGAATATTCTCATTCGGGAAATACGTATATCACTTGAACAACTGGACCTTAGTTTGAAGGTAAGCTTAAAGTGAGGCTATAGCAGACTTCAGCACATTGGAAGATATTCACTATGTGGCTTTTTTTCTCCATGCAAGGGGGAATTGGCATTATCTCCTGCTCTGGAAGCCCAGCAGTTTGCATTGAGTTATGACACGGTACCAGACACTTGGAGCAAACTGGCTTATCCTTCTACTTATGGCCTAGCCCAGTGGTAAGCTACCCCATCCTCACTGCCACTGGCCCTGAGCAGCCTCAGTGCTGGGTTAGTGTTCTGAATAATGCTTCCTAAGAACTATGCAGACTGGGATTTGTGACTACTCAACCTGTAACTGTAAAAACTCTTCCACCAATTTCATTTGAGTTTACTTGGTATATTGAATCAAAGGCAAAAATCAGTCAAAAGACAGGGTCAGGGCAAGATTCAAATTCTGCCTCTCACTCATTGGGTATATGATCTTAGACAAAATAATCTGTCTCTTTTTTAAATCTGAAAAATGTAGATGGCAATAGAATCCCCTCACTGAGTTGTTGTAAGAGTTAAATGGCCATGGAAAGCAACTTGAATTTGCCTTTGTGTCATCTTGTAACTTTACTTTGCAAACCTGAGATTTCTATGCCTTCTCATAGACAACTTTTGAAAAGTTTGTAATATGGTATGCAGTATGCAGTAAACTAGACTGGGGGTATAACTGCAGAGATGTGTCACAAAGCTAGGGCAGAAATTCACAGATCACTGAAGGCTGGTGTTACACCTAATTGCTCCTTGGTCTTGGCAGACAATTCAGGAAGTTTCACAAAGTTCTTTATTCCTGACTTTTCGGTGCTGACTTTCTTTCCCCCTGCTTTCCTGAATCATTATTCCATGAACCTCAACTATCCCTGTACCATTCCTATTATATTAGTGGAGACTCTACATTGTAGCACGCATTTTTGATTTTTCTAACACAATGTTAGACCCTTCAGCTTCCCTCTGAACACCAGCCTCCTTCTGGTCTGGAATTGTAGTTCCATCTTATTTTAAACCACATTATTTTTGTTCTGTTTTGCTTGCGGTCAATCATTATTTTTGCTTCAATATACTGTACTGATTTTTTTGCTCATCATTGCTTTTTTTGTATCTTGTTCTGGGCTTTTTTTTTTTTTTTTTTTAATCAGAGTATAAAATACAGAACAGGGCTTGTGGGGCAGGGGATGCAATCATCTTGTGTATCTGAAACTGTCCTTACCACACTCTTATTCTTGACTGATAGTTTACTTATACGTAGAATTCCAGGACACAACAATTATTTTTCCTTCAGGACTTTGATGTTCTAACTCCATGGTTTTCTAGCATTGATTGTAGAAGGTGGGTCTGGTCTTAAATATTTGCATTCCTTCCCAAGTAAAGTTTTAAAATGTTTCTCTTTACCCTTGATGTTAAACAATTTTACTATCGTATTGAGGTGTGGATTTTTAAAGTACTGTTATAAATGTGAGACTCCATCCATAGCTTTTATTCTGAGCGCTTTTTTCTCCGAATATCGTCTTTCTCTCTATTCTCCTCATGTCTACATTTATCTGCCAGACCTCTTAACGTTTTCAGTGTATCTCTCAGCAGTATACTTGTAGACTTCATCAGTTCCGGGTGATCTTCATTACATCTTCAACTGTATCCAATCTGTTTCTTCTCTTAATTATTTAGATTTCATTGTCCAGGTTGGGTGCAGTGGCTCATGCCCAGCACTTTGGGAGGGCAAGGCAGGAGGATCACTTGAGCCCACGAGTTCGAAGCCAGCCTGGGCAACCTAATGAGACCCTGTCTCTAAAAAAAAAATAATAAAATAAAATAAAAATTAGCCAGGTGTGGTGGCATGCGACTGCAGTCCTAGCTACTCAAGGTATAGATGTGGTAGGATTGCTTAAGCCCAAGAGGTCAAGGGTGCAGTGAGCCATGATCATGCCACTGCATTCCAGCCTGGGTGACAGAGCAAGACCCTGTCTCAAAAAATAAAATATATTTCATTGTCCATAATTTTCAGTTCCAGGTTGTTTATGTTTTTGGAAGGGTGCCCAGCATAGTTTCATAATTTCCTTCTTATGACTATTCTCTTTTCCTGAGAAATTTAAATATACTTACAAATAAGTATTTTCTTCAAGACTTCTCTATTTCCTGGGTTATAAAGCTTCCTGTTTGTTGGATTTGCTGGTGGTTTTTCATGCCATATACTCTTCTATCTATACCTGAATGACAGTTTGGCTAGTTATTAAAAAATAGTAACACCCTCAGTTGGAGGCCTTTGTAGCCATCACTCTCCTCTTGTCAAATGCTGCCATGGAGATGTCAAAAGCTAGCATACTTCTTTTCCCTTTACAAATGGCTTCATGTTTTCCCCTGGCCATCCAGGGATTCTTTATCTTTATTGTTTATATTATTCTTTATACTAGTATTGATTACTCTCTACCAAATTTTCTTGGAACATGATGTGCCCTTGATTATATAGATTCAAAGGTATAATTTAGGAAAACTCAAATTTTCTAGAATTACATTTTTTTTTTTTTGAGACAGATTCTCATTCTGTTGCCTAGGCTGGAGTGCAGTGACGTGATTGCAGCTCACTGCAACCTCTGCCACTTGGGTTTAAGCAATTCTCCTGCCTCAGCCTCCCTAGTAGCTGGGATTACAGGCATGTGCCACCATGCCCGGCCAACTTTTGTATTTTTAGTAGAGATGGGGGTTTCACCATGTTGGCCAGGCTGGTCTCGAACTCCTGACCTCAAGTGATCCACCTGCCTCAGCCTCCCAAAGTTCTAGGATTACAGATGTGAGCCACCATGTCTGGCCTCATTTTAGCTTTCATTTTATTGCTTTCATTCTAACCCTTTACCTCTTCACTTCCATTTGTTTTTTTTATTCTCCCTTATGCTGTTTCACTTTTTGCTTCATTTCTGTATTTTCTACTTCTTTTCTGGGGTCTTCAAACGTTATTTCCTTACTTTTTCCTACCTGATCCCTTCTAAGTCATGATCTTGTTTATATCAACAATCACTTGTTTTAGTTATTACAAATTGGCTGCAGTGTTTTATCCTCATGATGGCAACATTTTGAGAGAAATGTCTGCCTGCCTTTGCTTTTCTTGTTCTTCGCCTTTTTCCTTTGTGTGGTGCCTATGCTGTTTCTTCTTCTTACCGTCAAGTATGCCTTTTCTGATCTAGCTATCTGGAAGAATTTAATATAGGTCCAGGCACAGGAATTTTCCTTGTGGTGACGTAAGTTTGAACGTGAGTATTCTGAACCTTTTCTTCTTCACAGCCCAGTCAGCCAAATATCTCAGGCAGACATTTTCTGCCATGTGGTTTGCCAGGGTGCTTCCTCATTCACCCCCACTTCCTTTGCAACTCTGAAGCAGACAAGGTCCTAGAAAACTTCAGTGCCAGCCCTTCCTTCTGGAGAACTCTGGCTTTTACATTGAGGCTATGCTCTCTCTACTTCATTCTCCTGGTCCCCTTTAGGCAGCCTCTGAATCTGACAATTCAAGGTGTCACTTGTCTCTTAATTTTATGAAAGAGGTTCATCTGTCCCTAGCCTCTGTGAGCCAGCTTCCTTATAGGTCAGCTGCAGATATTTCCTACCTTGCGCAATTGTGAGGAGCCGAGAAGAGAACATGTATGTAACAGCAGCGTTTCTCAAACCACTGGCATGCCATTCGTGGTTGACTTGTTTTCCTTATTAACCTTTTCCTCCCCACTTTCAGGCAGTGACTGCACGTGCTTAGACTGCTGTCACGTGCCCCATTGCCCCCGCACATGTTGTTCCCTCTGCCTATCGGCTTTCCTGGCAACTCTGGTCTCGTAACCACCATCACAGCCTTGCCATCCCTGGTCCTCAGACACCCTGTCCATACCTCCAAGTTGGCATTTGTCAGTCCAAGTCATAGGGTGAGGACCTTTGTACAGTCACCATATAGCATGAAGAGGCGCTAATAAAAGTTGTTGCATAAATGGAAATGAGTTTTCCACATTCCTCAGTGTATCTTGCCCTACTGTTAAGAGCTACAGGCATCAAGTCTCCAATGGGAAACAAACTAGCCCTTGAAAGGGACAGTGCCCTGCAAATTGTCAGGGAAGGATTTGACCAGCTACCAGTATACTTCTCTACCACCACCCTGCCCTAACCGCCCCCCCACCACCAGAACATATTGGAAAATGGCTATTTTACTGAACAAGTTTATTTCTTCCTACCTCCCATAAACCAGGTTCAATGACCTCCTCCTGCGATGCCGAGAACTCGATACTTGGACACAAGACCTTGCCCTTCCAGCTGTCGTGTGGCTCTCTGGCTTTTTCAACCCTCAGTCCTTCTTAACTGGTAAGGGCTGAGGCAGTGCAGTCCCTGATGCAGACAGGACCATACCCTACCAGAAGCCCTGCCCTGTTTACCTATGATGGCATCTCCTTGCCCTGCTAACCAATCCTCAAGCAGCAGCCATTATAGAAAGGACCAGCAGCTACAGAGGAAACAAAGTCCTGGACAGGCGAGTAGCAGCAGGCGGGAAAAGGCCTCCTATAGCAGCAAGAGCAGCCACGTGAGGTGGGGCACAGTGTCCTCTAGTAAACATTTTCTGGAAAGGGCCGCATAGCTACTCTATTGTAGTGCAAAAACCACAGACAATACACAAATGGCTGTGGCTATTCCAATAAAACTGTTTACAGAAACAGCGAGCTTGTCCTGCAGGCCTTAGTTGGTCAAAGCCTGCTCCAGCGCAGCTACGTGCAAATGCCCAAAAACCTAAAACACCCTATGGGACTAAAGGATGCCTCAATTTACTGGTAGCTCCTGGGAACCTTATATGCAACATTTTTATCCTATTCAATGTTTGTTATGTTTGCAAAGCAATCATGCAGACGATGGCTCGAAAAAATGAGTGGCCACTGGATAAAACGTGCTTGACTGTTGATGTTACCAAAAAAACAAAGGAAGATTATGGCCACCCGCCAAGGGAAGGTGCATACCTCCACGGACTCTTCATGGAGGGTAAGACACCCCAAGGAGTAAGTGGGGAACCTTTTCCTTACTCAGGTTCAGATTGGTGTTTGTCCTCTTACTGTTTCTCAGCATCTCCTCACTCACACAGTAACCTTATGCTAGTCATTATCTCATTTCTTCCTCTTAAATAATTTAAATGCTGGGATGTGTGTCCAATGTGAACCAAATTGTGTAATATTTGGGGTAATGGCTATCACTTAAATTTTGCACATATATCTGGGTGGTAATGCCACTGAATAACTTTAGACTTAGACTGAATTTACATTATTTTGCTTTTCAATATAATGATTTTAAAATCTTCTTTCTACTGTTTAAAAACTGTCAGTAAATTTGCTCTAATATTTTACTACAAGACTTCTCCAAGCCTTGAAGATGCTACTGCGTTCTGGCCACGTATTTATTCTACAGGACACTTAGTCCCTACCAAGATGTTCCTTTTTTACTTTAAAGCAAGTGCCACAAGTTCTGACATAAATGAAAGACTGGAACTTGGTGTAAGAGAATAAGGTGCGACGGGGAGGGAATGTGTTGAACTGCAGATTTAAAGGGAGGGCAGACTAGTTCAAATTAGTTTAATGTATGTGAATTCTCTTAGAATCCCATTTCATAAAATCAGCTTACTTCTACAGGAAAGTTTATCCTTCTACAGGAGAGTTTAGCCACTAAGCATGGAAGCAAAGCGGTGCCTCCACTGCAGGCGGGGTAACCTACCTTTCAAAGCTCAGTCTGGCCAGCTCAGTAAAAATACCACTGACAAGCAAAAAAGTATGACAAAACCAGAATGTTTATTGCATCAAACAACTTGATCATCAGTAGCAACCTGCCACACAATTGCAACCGTTGTGTTTTTGCTATAGGCGCCCGCTGGGACACCCAATCAGGAACCATTGTTGAAGCCCGTCTCAAGGAGCTGACATGCCCTATGCCGGTCATCTTTGCAAAAGCCACCCCCGTGGAGAGACAAGAAACCAAACAGACCTACGAGTGCCCTGTGTACAGAACCAAACTGAGAGGCCCCAGCTACATCTGGACCTTCAGGCTGAAGAGCAAAGAGAAGACTGCAAAATGGGTTCTAGCCGGAGTGGCTCTGCTGCTAGAAGTGTAAGATAACTCTAGCCTCGGCTGGAGTGCAGTGAGGATTTTCTATTGTGTTGCTGCACTGTTCCCATGCACATTAATGTATTCTATTACAACTTTTTAGTAACTCACACGTGCATTCTTTTTTCAACGCTATCCTTAAAAAGTGAAGAAAGGAGAGTGAAAATCAGACAAAATATTAGAAACTTATTCAGGGCTGAGTGTGTGGTGGCTCACGCTTGTAATCCCAGCACTTTGGGAGGCCGAGGCAGGTGGATCACGAGGTCAGATCGATACCATCCTGGCTAACATGGCACAACCCCATCTCTACTAGAACTACAAAAAATTAACCGGGTGTGGTGGCACACAACTGTAGTTCCAGTTACTCAGGAGGCAGAAGAATCGCTTGAACCCAGGAGGCAAAGGTTGCAGTGAGCCGAGGTTGCACCACTGTACTCCAGCCTGGGCAACAGAACAAGACTCCATCTCAAAAAAATGTATATCACATCTGAACATGCAAAAGCAATGCAGCCAGAAAGGAGATTTTAGTTCTTGAACAACCAATCAATTAAATTAAAAATTATTAGCCCTTAAACTCTTTTAAAATATAAAAGCAGCAGGCCCCAGGTGAGTCCTGAAGGAAGAGGCTAGCACTCTGTGAGGCCTCCAGTGTCTACAATGTTGACAGTCCCCTTTTGCTCAGTCAAGTTTTAGTAAAACTGTTCTGCAGTTAATTGCACTTTGTTCAGTGTAAATTTTCAATGACCAAGAGCAGGTTAAACGATGTGTGTGGTCTATTAAACTGTGGTCACTTGTGCTAAGGCAAACTTGGCCTGGAGTTACTGTTTGGGAAGCCAAAGAGATCAAGGCAGGAGCTGCTCATACAATGTTTTCTCTCTAACTTATCTGAACTTTAACCCCACCCAATTTAAACTGTGCTTTTTTAACCCCACCCCATTTAAACTGTGCTTTTTAATCACTGAACAAAGTTCAGCATACAAATAGGTCTGTGCATACATCTATATAGATTCCTCTGCTCTGCTGTCTTCCTGAGAAATCTTTGTAAGCATATAAACAATCTTAAAAAAAATAGTATTTAGAAACAGTAATCTCTACAAAGAATTTCTGTATGAAAACACAACCGTAAAAAATCTTAGGCACAAATGGTATGCATGTCTTGTTGGAGTACTCTATGGTGAGGTGGCTGGTTCTGTTTTCCTCTTAATTGTCTTCTACCAGCTCCTTTTGTAAACTGAGAAAAAGATGAGAAATAGTTGGTAAGTAGTAGATGAGAAATATTTGGTAAGTAATTAGTACAAAGCTTGAGAGGTTCTATAATCATCTAAGAGTACAAAGCCAAAGCCAGAACCCATATCTCCTGACACTCGAAATCCTGACATTTTCTGCATCAGTATCGGTACACCCTCCGGTACAGTACACCCCAAGCATGACTTGCCTCACTCCCGCATTCCAGAACCACGATTACTTGTAGCTCACATTCTATCCTCTTGCCCTGAACTCTCTCTTCGCACTAGGATTATGGCTGCCTCTTCATAATCTGTGTCGTTTCCCCTCAGCCTGCCTTGTTTACTCCTTCCATTTCTGTCATACACCTCAAGGAGAAATTTTGGTTAAAGGCAACATGGAGTTGAGTTGAAAAATCTAGCAAAGGAGAATATTCCCTAATAGGGAAAATATTGGGCCTGAGCTTTTCCAATGCACACAGATACAGAATGGATGGTACTCGTGGTTTATATAAGTTACAGGGGCAGGCAACAACTATTTGCCAAGAGGATCGCCCATGTTCGGCCTTGGGATTTCAAGCTGTTTTTAAGCTGCAGGAGACTTACCTCTCCAGATATTCCTTAACATTGTTATAACCATAAAACTTGGCCAGATGAATGAGGATTCCTGTGGCACAGCGGCCGTCACGCTTCCGACAGTAGCTGCAATTGCAGATCCCACGACAGGGGGGACATACCCAATCCTAACAGAGAGATGACAGCAGACACTTCGCTCATTATCTACAGGCTCTGGCAAGAACTGGGATTCGGATCCAGACTGGCTCAGCTGGCCTGTCCTCCAACCTTTAATCACATGGCATCTTTCAGTCTACATCCCAGGGGGCTCCTCACGAGGCAGGAAGGCTGATCACCCCACGTCACATGCAAACACTGAAAAACGACACCTTTCAGGGCTCCCCGCTTAAAAATTATGGAGAGTTTCACAAGCATTTGGCCAAGCACAGGGCCCTGTGTGAGTGTGCAGGTCACAGGCCTAGGATGTCAGCCCTGGTTTAGGAGCACAAGGTTTCCAAAAGATCAAGGTGTGAATTTCAGCCCTTTCAATGTATGTTTATTGTTGAACGACTAACCTGAGCAGCAGTTTATGCTGGTCAATTGAGGACGATATATTTACCCCATGACTGCTGCCTAAGATGCCACACTTGGGAGCAGGACTGCCCCAGGCTCAAGGTCGTGCCTACTCACCATGATACTATGTCTCATTTTACCAAGGGAGCTGAGAGAGAGACAGGTTATACACCTATTTCACGGGATTAAACAAATTTCTACGAGTGAGCGACAGCTTGCACAGTGCCAGGCACACAGAAAGCACTCAATACTGCAGTGTACACCTCCCTCTCGGCCTGGCCCAGAAAAACAAATGAGAGGGAAATCACTCTGCTGAAGGACAGGTACAGGGATTACTTGTATAAAACTGGAAGACTGTAAGCAAGTTTTGCTCTGACAATGGAAAATCTAACATAAATTCTTCTATTCACTGGTCAGCTTGCTCTCCTTCCAGAATGAATCCCTATTTTTCATTTTCCCTGGAGCCTTAAGATACAAATGGAAGGGGAAAACCAGAGTTCTGGACCTCCCAGTTCCCAGTGAGAACCCAGGAAGCCCATCTTCAGCTTGCTTCCTTCATCAGTACAATTTACAACAAATGCAAACACTGCTCCTACCGGATCCAGCAACGCCGATCTGACATCCTCCCCATAGCGGTTCCGCAGGCATGGTCCACAGAACTGTCCTCGCACACCACAGCAACCCTGGTTCCGACACACTGTCTTGGTGTCAATGGTCTTTTGGCGACACTGATGGCACGTGTTACCCTACGGGGGGAAGGCAGTGAGCAGGTGAACACAGGGATATGCTGATGCCCACTGAGGCCAGATGCCATCATGTGCATTTCCAAATGTATGAAGAAATACCACCTGTCTCCTCAAATGAAGCAGGACTGTTTTCCTAAGAACCACAGCATCGTCTCTAGACAAGGGGTCCCAAGCCCCCAGGCTAGAACCAGTCTGTGGCCTGTTTGGAACCGGGCTGCACAGCAGGAACTGTGCAGCAGGTGGGTGAGCATTACCACCTGAGCTCTGCCTCCTCCTGTCAGGTCAGTGGCACCATTAGATTCTCATAGGAGCACAAACCATCTTTTGTGAATTGTGCATGTGAGGGATCTAGGTTGTGTACCCTTTAAAAGAATCTAATGCCTGATGATCTGAGGTGGAACAGTTTCATCCTGAAACCATCCCCTGCCCATCTCCCAAATCTATGGAAAAACTGTCTTTCACAAAACCAGTCCCTAGTGCCAAAAAGGTTGGGGACTACTACTCTAGAATGTAACCATCACAGGTCTGTGGCCAGAGAAGCATATCAGGTCAGATGAGGCTGAGCAGAGACCCAGGAGGAATGAAATGATCAGGCTGTCAGGAAGAGAGACCAGAGAAAAGCTTAAGTCAGAGGTGGCAGAGCCCCTGAAAGGTGACAAGTGACTGAGTGGCAATGAGCCTTGGGTGGCATCACCTTGGCCCCAGCCTAGCTCTGCAGACCTGGACATCTTCAATGTGAAATCTATTTTTTTAATATTGACAACTAAATTTAAAGCATTTTAATACTATCTTGACAGTGTCCCATTATCCAGAAAAACACACAAAAAAAGCAAAACGCAAAACCTCCCTCTAAATCACCATTTAAAAGAAATCTAACCCGTTTCCTACCAGATATTCTGCCAAACTTTATTTTCTATGGTTATACTACCCCCCAAATATACTAACTCTTTTTAATATTTAAAACATAAAACTATATAAATATTTAAACCATAAGTTACATATAAAAATCCCTTTTAAACTATACCTTTCCCTTCCTCCAGATTGTATGCATCCCTAAGAGAGACTGCTGTCCTGATGGGAATTACTGCACTAGGCTGCCTCCCAGGTACAGCTGACCCTTGACCCTCCAATTCAGAACCTGGCTCTGAGCCCTTGGTGAGATGGCATAAGCCCTGATAGAGTTTAAAAACAAGTGAGATTCCAAATATCAATGCTTTATACTCCTAATAAGAATGACAATCATGCAAATTACTCATAATATATAATTTACCAGAACTTTATCATAGATTTTATCTCGAACAGTTATGGCAACATTTTCTAAGTCCTCTTCGGTGATATCCTCCACTGGCCGAAAAGAAGATATACGGTGACGTCGTCTATACTCCCGGCACTTCCCCTGCACAGTGAACACAAGCAGAACCTGGAGTGCGATGTTTTGAGCAGTTATAAAAAAATTATAAATATTTTAAACTCTCAAAAATCTAGCACCATTAATGTTAACCCTCTCCCTCTTCTATTTCCCTGCAGCCATTTCATTTAGTTATTTACTGAGCTCCTGCCACCTGCCAAGCTTCCTTCTCAGCAAGGCGATACAGTCATAAAGGAGAAAATCAAGGTTTTTGGTTCTTTGCTGTAAACTCTGTGAAGAGGTGAACCACACTGAACAGCCAAACCCACAAATGAGTCCAAAGTTTCTCCCTCCAAACTGAAATCGCTTGGAACGCCTCATGCCTAAAACAGAAAGGCAAGGAGGAATCACTGCACTTTTCCACGAAGTGGACACCACAAAGCTGACTGGAGCTGTGGACAGGCCTTTACTGCCTGCAGCAGAGATCAAAGCAGGGTCCCTAACAAATGAGCTGCTTCTCAGCTCGGCTTGGATAAAAGACTCTCTCTGTGACCTCCAGCTTAGACCAGGGCTGCTTCTCAAAGTATGATCTCGGGAGCAATGGCATCACCTGGGAAGCAGATAGAAATGCAAGTTCTCAGCTGCCGCAGACCCACAGGGTCGGAAACAGCCCTGGGGTGACAGTGATGTGCGTTCACATTTGGAGGAACGGTAGCTCAGACAAAAACGAATTCACGTATTAGTCAGAAAATACCCCACTGATTGTCTTCCTTCTTCGGAAGCTGTAAAACTCTTCTGCAAATTTGGCGGCTGAGACAGTGAAGTTCTCTAGAGCAAACTTCTCTGGAGGCCGTGCACTCCGGGTCGGGTTCATGCGCCGCGTGATCTGTCCCTCCGAGAAGGCTCGCCTCACTGTTTTCTTCCTCTGAAATCAAGAGTGCAGACAGAGGCAACTGGGGACTCTCTTGAATAAAAGCCATCTGGTAGCTGATCACCATATATCAGTATTGGTATAATTATAAGGAGTTCTACTTACAGAAGCTGAGGTCGGGGTTCGTACTGGGAAGAAATCTGGCATTGAGTTCAATTCCGCCAATAACTGGGCAAGCTGAAGTTCAGAACATAAGAAAGGATCTTACATAAATAGTGCTCCAGGATTAGGTCATCCAACACCTATCTCAAGTCTTCCGTTTTGCTATCGTAAGAAATCTAACTTCAATAGTTTACATAACCCGCAACGTTATACTTTTAACCTCACATGTAAAGATTTTATCTCCAGACCCGAGATGCTGATGTCATCATTCATATGAATGAACAGTAGCCCATTCCTTATATATAAGGACAACACAACACCAGGAAAACAGTCCTGGAATGATCAAGACCTGGAGCATGAGGTTCCGATCCTGACCCGGAGGCTAACCCAAAGCAGTGTGACCCTGGGACAATTCATTTTGCACATGTGAGTCTCAAGTTTCAGGATGTTCAAAAAAGAAAAAGCTCAATTAAGATTATTTCAATGGTTAGAGCTCCAAAAATCTGATTCTTTAAATGAATTATCAAAGTAATTTATGAAGATATTCCTAAGTGAACAATAACACCAAATAATAGGCATTAATATGCCAGAGAATTTAATTAGGATTCATTTTAGTTTATACAATTATATGAGTGCCACCAAAAAAATCATAAAGAAAATAGCTCTTACTTTAAAGATGCAAATGGATACAGTGCTGAAAATTTCCCTTAGCTAAGTAAAAATGTTTCTTAGGATAAAAATAACCCGAAAGTAGGCATTCCATTTTTGTAAGTAATTTATATTAGACATATAAGCTTGCATATACAGTATCACTACATCATTCTTTTTTTAAAAGGAAAAGATTAAAAAAACACAAAAATGCTAACAGTGATTATAAGTGGTAGAACTATTAAAAAAAAACCTCTATAAACAATGATTCTCTACAATGATCAGATTAACAGTAATTGATTACATATAGAAAAACCAAATATATGTAACAAAGATTTCACCTTGTTCCATTCATTGTTCTAATGAAGATATTTTAGAGTGAATTAACACTATTGAGGTTGTTTTAATTCCTAGACCTCTTCCATTCCTTGAGAAGTCTCAGAACCAGGGCCGGTCACCACAGAAGAGTGGTTCCATGGTGAAAAGCTACCTGCCCAATCTGCTCCTCGCAGCTCCTCAGTGGACTTGGTGACATCCCACTTCCCCTGCTTTACTCTGCTGGGAACAGGCCAGTTGTTCAGCCCCTGTCATCCCCAACACAACTATATACTTAGAACTTAGCTTGGTCAACAGTAAGCAGCATGATGGCACTGTGTAAGGGCTAAAAATGATCCTGGGGAATCTCTTTCTGTTCCCAAACCAGAGCTGATCATGTAATAGTTGCTCTGGGTTCTGGAAAAGAAAAAGGATACACAATACCCAGAGTACATTTTCCTGACAGAACCCAAAGCAACAGCAGCAACTATAGGAGCAAAGTGGTTCTGGGAGCCCAGCAACTGCTGCCAGAGCCTGATGCCAACTCCCAGGGCGCCCTCCGTGAAGCCTCACCATGGCTTTGTTCTCCTTGATGTTCATGGTCCTTTTCAGCAGAGCATCCGAACTCTCCTGGCTCTCATCCCGAGAGTCGTCCTCAGACTCAGAGGTAGAATCTTCCCTTTGCACCACCTGTCTACGGCCTTTCTTTCTTCCAAGAACTGTTTCTTTCTCATTCTGTAAGCGTGAGCTAGAAAACAACTGCTCGGAAGAACTGTTTTTATCTGGTTTGTTGGCCAGCTTCTTGGTGGGGAACTGAAAGGCTACTCGAAGACCAATACTACTTCTTCTAGACCTGCTTCTTCTTGGGGTAGCCTTATCTTCTTCTTCATCTTCCTTTTCCTCACTCACCAAAGATGCTTTGCCATCATCACTCAAATCTGACTCCACGACCTAATAAAATAAGAGCAAGAAAAAGCACAAAGACACTGTTACAGACCCACAAAAAAGACATGCATTTAAAACAACTCTGACAGCATAGGAGAAAAAACTGAAAAATGAAAAGCTTCTCCTTCATATTATGAGTTCCCTCTGAATTTCCTTTAAATGTCCAAGAAATTGGTTGATGAATAAAATCAAAGAGCAGGCAACCTACCACCGAACGGTGCACTGTCACACCCATGACAGAACTGGGTTTCACTGGGAATATGAGGGCTATAAGCGAAACACTGACAGGGTGGGCTCCTCCACCGTGGGACGACCAAGGAGCACCAGCAAGAGGAGAGACAGTCACAAAAAAGGGTATGCCTGACAGACGTGGTCTTCAGACAGGAAAGGGTGCTATAGGGGGGAAAATGCTGACTGGTCTCCTCTAAATAGCAGGAACCGGACTCCTGAGTAATGGGGCAGGAGAGCTGATTGCACCTCAGGGCAGTGACTCAGGACAGCCAGATGACCTGCCACTGGGTCCTCAGTCAAGGGGCACCTTTCCCTTCCCTAGAACCCTCAGAGCCATGAGGTGAAACCAGGTCAGGAAGCTCGACAGGTTGTAGCAAAACGCCACTCAGTCAACTCCATAAATCCTCACCTGACGTTTTCAAATTCCACATGGTAGAGGTCTCCAGCATTCAAACATTGCTCCGTTTTACAAGTGAGAACACAGTAAATATGGAAGGCAGTAACAGGGTTACATCACCTAGGTGATGGCTTAGATGTGACGGGACTCTTAGCAGTGGTACAGAGACAGGTTTAAGTATGTGAGATCCAGGACATCTTCTGGGCATCCTTCCATGACCACAAGTTAGAAAACTTTGGGAACCATTATCTGGGAATTCTGAAAGTCTACCAAGAGCATGGAATGGCACCAATATGGGCCCAGGATCAGTTCAGGGACTCTACTTCTTCCCCAGTGACCACCACCAACCTCAAATTCTTGTTGGACTAAAGTTAGAAATAAGACAGAGGGAGAAAAAAAACGCAGATAACTGCCAACCCTGGTATATCCACACCAAGCCAAGTGAGAAATAAGACTATACGGCACTGATTTATCTATTTTTTTTAATACCCTGAACTTTCCATATTAACAGCTTCAGAATTCAAAATGGTGTACGGCAAAGGAACCCAATTTTAGGGGACACTGTCAGGGAAGAGCTTTAGTTTTGATCCATTTATCTACCATCCTCATCATCTACAGGCCTCTCTTTACTAGATGTAGAATGGCTCACTACAGAGGCCTGAAGGAAGGAAAGAACAAATGGTCCACAGCAGCCCAGAATCAGACCCGAGAGAAGAGCACAGGTCTAGCACGTGGATGTGGCTCTTTCGCATCCGGCCAGCAGGCCCCTGGAAACCAAGGTTACAGCAATATCCCATTATCAAGAAAGATAGGCTCGCCAGTTCCCACAGGGGTGGGCAGGGGGCTGGGCTGGGAGGCAACAATGCTTTTCTTCTCACTGGATTCTAAAATAAAATTTGCAGGGGCCTGTGCTGAACTGTAAGCTATATCATCTACGTAACACATCACAGTCCACAGACTTGGGGCCAGGTGGGAGGGAAGGCTCCCCGGGTAATTCACTTTCTCTCACTAGAAACACAAATGCTTCAAATAACCAGACATCACTTCACTAAAGAGCAGAAAATAAGTACGTCGCTAACAAATGATGCCCATTAGGGTTTTAGAAGGATTTTAATATCGTGCTGGCAAGAAACTGGGGACTTGCTGGCCAGAACTGATGAACTGCCACACAAACAGCTTCTGCAAAGAAAGCCAAAGGAGACCTGGGGCCTCCAGGCTGGCACAGCTCTATGTTGCTACTCATAGCAAAAAATCACCATCAAACAAAGCAGTCTACCATGCGGGCTTTTATGCTCTACATTCTCTCCTAGGACAAGTGAAGGATAAGGCAGGCCTAGGAGTCACAGCTTATTTAACCTCTACAGAGTCTCTGCCAAAACTTAGTCCTTAGCAGCTTCTGACTGTGAAGAGGCTTAAATTCTACGTTCCATCTTCATACTAAGCATGTTTATTTTTTGCATAAATGTATGCTATTTTTAGCAGAAAACATTTCTGCACTTAAATCTGAAGGCTGTGCCTTAAAGTTACCTTCAGATTCAAACACGAGTGGGCAGTAAACCAGCCTAACTGTGTTGTGTGCAAATCAACTAACAAGTCTGTTCATAGGAAGTGCTGAGAGTAGACTTCCCTCCAGAATCCAGGCAGGCCTGGGTCATCTTTAACACTAAAAAGCATGACAAATCCAAATCCACCAAGCTTGTACCACAGCCAAATTTTTGCCAAATTAACTTCAAACCAAAAACTGTCACTTCACACACAGTAAGAAAGTATCTCAAGGAAGTTGTCACTCTAAGATAAACTTTTAGATAAAAGAGGTTTAAGAAAGTCTTGAGATAATGTTTTCTGTTTTTTGGTTGTTTTTTTTTGAGATGGAGTCTCGCTCTGTCACCCAGGCTGGAGTGCAGTGGCCAGATCTCAGCTCACTGCAAGCTCCGCCTCCCGGGTTCAAGTAATCCTCCTGCCTCAGCCTCCCGAGTAGCTTGAATTACAGGTGCCCACCACCACGCCTGGCTAATTTTTGTATTTTGAGTAGAGACGGGGTTTCACCATATTGGTCAGCTCGGCCTCCCAAAGTGCTGGGATTACAGGCATGAACCACTGCGCCTGGCCGAGAGAGAAATTCTTTGAGAAGGACAATAAAGGACACCTGGGACACATCCCCAGACCCCACAGGCATGAGGAGAAAATTAATGGATTTTCTCTAAGAGAATAATGGACTGGTGGACCAGGGATTAGCCTTCCAGGAGCAATTTTTTTAGGTTATGTTAATTGCTTATAAGAAATACGTAAGAAAAAGTAAAATATTTTCACTTGTGAAGTGACTTCTTGAAAGTACAACTCTAATTTAGAAACAGGATTAAAAACATTACCACCCACATCCCTTCCTGTTGTAATTTATTACCATTACTTCTGGATTAGTCTTTCCATTCAGATCACTCTGCGTAAATCCTGCAAAATCCTCAGTCTCTGAGTCAGTGTCCTCTATAAAAATTCTTCTTAGCTCTTCTGTGAAGTATTTGGAATGAAAGCGCACATCCTGCTAAATTAAAGACACACATACATCAGAGACAGAAAGTAGAACAGAGGTTACCACAGAAGGGTAGAATGAGGAGCTACTGAACAGGTGCAGAGTTTCTGATGGAGATGACGAAAATGGATGGACAACAATGTGAGCATACTTAATGCACTGGACTGTACACCTCAAAACAGCTGAAATGGTATATTTCATGTTATGTGTATTTTACCACAATAAAAAAAAATAAACACAACACTGGCCGGGTGCAGTGCCTCACCCTGTAATCCCAGCAGTTTGGGAGACCGAGGCAGGCAGATCACTTGAACTCAGGAGTTCAAGTCTGAGCAACATAGTGAGATCTCGTCTCTGCAAAAACTACAAAAATTAGCTGGGGTCTGGGCGTGTACCTGTAGTCCCAGTTACTTGGGAGGCAAAGGTGGGAGGATCACCCAACCCTGGGAGGTCGAGGCAGCAGTGAGCTGCACTTCACTGCACTCCAGCCTGGGTTGCAGCCGAGATTACACCCCTGTCACTCCAGCCTGGGTGACAGAGCGAGACCCTCTCTCAAAAAAACCCACATACATATATAAATTATATATATACACATTTTCTAAAGCTTACAAAATTCAGACCTGCAAATCAGACAATTTTTAAAAATTGGGTGTAGTCTCAATCAGCTTCTAATGTGACTGGTAAGTGCTCATGGAATTCAGCTTCTCCTGCCAAAGCTGGCAACCAGACACGTCTGCTTTCACACAGAACCAAAACACATGGAAAGAAGACATGAGGAGAAAACCTGGCTCCCTCCCACATGCTGGCTTCCCTTTCCAACAGCCTTTCAAAGCCGGAGTCTCCTCCAAGTGGGTGAGCATGGCTCCCGTTCACCAACCGCGAGTTTCTCTTTAGAAAAGGCCGGGGCCTCTCCCAGCCCCCACTGCCCAACACCAGAGAGCCTAGACTTGCTCCATGAGCAGATACCACGGCACCCTGATGGAAAGCTCACCCAAGGTCACCCCCACGAATTTCTCTCCTGCAGGAGATGAGAGGTGAACAACCATGGTTAGGTGGCCAAGTGAGCAGAAGGAAAGATGCAATGTGACTCTTTAAGAAAAGGCATTTTCTAATACTTTTTCTTGCTTTTGAAATAGGGCAAAGAAGGAAACCCAGCTCTCTTAAAAGTATGCTTGAAAGAAAGAGGAAATAACAAACTGCAGGCCAAAGGGAGGCCCATGAGACCAGCCTCCTGTAAGCCCGCCACGCCTCATCAGTGTTCGAGTCTGTCCCCAGTTTCCTCTGACGTCTCTTCCCTCCATCTCTGATAAAGCAATGACCCCTTGTAACACCACACTTGGCTGAGAATCTGTATCTAACCCCCTACCTTTCCCCGATTTTAATTATATACTTCTTTGGGCTCATATATCTCTGGGGAAAAACAGATAAAACAGACAAGTGGAAAAACTTACAGGGGCTCACAAAGAAATGCCTACATCTAGCATTCTGTAAGCTTAAAAATGTCTCCTATGAATTATTATGGGTAATTGGAGTGAGTTTGCTCAGAGCTAAATTACTTTGTTCCTTTGTTGATAGCTGTAGTGCAGCTGCTTGAAAAAAAAAATTGTACACACAAAAGGGAAGTCTCTTTAAAGTGAAATTCAAATCGTGTTTAAGGGAGACCAGAGTTAGCATACACATACTGTGTGCAAGTTCACACAGCTTCTCTCTATTGTTTAAAATGGATCGTGAGTGTGTGGGGTCAGGGTAGAAAAGCAGCCAGGGCTTGATTATTAAGGAAGAATGGTACACAGCTGCTGCTAAGGAAACCCACCATGCACCTGAGGCCTCTCAGTACAAGAAACATCTGGCTCACAGAGCCTTGGGCCAGCCCCTGCAGGCTAATTTAGAGCAGCATTTCTGTGTGTAAATTTCATCAACTACCTAAAGGCCCTGCCTAGGGCCTGAAGAGAACAGGGCAAGCCTTGAAGCAGTGAGTTCCCATCTTCCAGTTTTTCTGGCTATTTTGATCTTGTGTGCTAGCCTCACAGGGCAATGGGCATCCTGGGAGAAATCACCATCTTTGATGGTCAGTCCTGATAGAGAAAAACAACTTACCGTTGTCCTGAACTGAGGCCTATGCTTTAGTCTCCTTACTCCAAAGTGTGTAAACACTGTTTTTCATGTGGGTCTGTATGATGCCAACCTCCACTCTATATTGCTCTCCACTGCTTTCTGAGTTAGAAACCCTTGCGCTGCTAATTGCTCTCTGGCACTGGTTCATTCTCCTTCAAAATCAATACTGGGCACTATGCTATGGGCCGTGGTCATCTACCATGATCAGGACAATAAGCAAGTAACACATCAGAGGAGAAGCTAACATAGGTGGATAAACTTATTTTGAAGTCCATGTGACATGAAGAAACACACTAGAGAGCAACGGCCTGTTGACCCAGCCAGCCAGCCAAACACCCCATTTCAACTGCACCCAGCAAACAACCCCCGTGCTCACTGTATACAGTCACGTGGGGTGCTGGATGCCTGAAATGAGAGGAAAGGAACAATACATGGGGACGAAAAGTCAGAGCCAGGGAAGCTACAAAGCACCATTCAAGTATGAGATCCCCCCTTCTTCAAGGAGTTTACAATCTAACAGGGAGGCAGATAGGTCCACGAATAACCCTGGTGAGGGTCAGTGCTCTAAGGGATACACAAGCAATATGGCACATGGAGGGAAAGAAAATCCAGTAAGACTTCATGCAAGAAGTAGCATAACTGGATGTGAGCCACAGTAGAGGCTAGAAAAATGGTGACAGCACAGATAGGCAGGAAGAACAGCATGGACCAGTGGGCAGAAAGGGCAGAACAGTGGATAATGAGCATGTCAATTCAGTTCCTGCGTCCTGCAGCATAGCAGGTAGAAAAGAGACCCGGGGGTAAGAGGCTGAGAAGTGGTGGCCCTGGATTTGGAACATCCCAGCTTGGGACTTCCCAGATGTGGGGCCTTGGGCAAGCCATTACACCTTCCTGAACTTCAGTTTCATCACTTGCAAAATGGGGATAGTAACAGCACCTGCAGCTTCCCAGGGAGTTCTGTGGATTAAATGCAATATTTGTATGAAAAGCAGTTGGCACACTGTCCTCCCCGGGGAGAACATGCCTGACTACAAAAGTAGTCATCATAGCAGCAGAAGCAGCTGTTCTTTCTTAATGCCCGGGGCCTGCCAGGCTCTGTGCTTGGCCCTTTAGACGTGTTCTGCCCTGCTCAAATGCTCAAGGTGGATCCAACAGGCTCTGCTCTCCCCACTGCCTGACTGTGCTCAGATGGAGGGCTGAGTAAGGGAGGAGCTGACCACAGCTCAATCCTGTAACAGATCCTAGTAGGAAGGGATGAGCATTCAGGTAAGAGCTACGAGGGCTACGGCAGCTGCAGAGGGAAGGGAATGATGGACACCAGGAACACAGCAGAAGTTTCATCAACTCCTGGATGGGAGTCAAGGAGATGGAAGAGGGGAAGGAAGGCCAAGAACAACAAAAGATGGAGAACCAGATGGGGAAAGGGGGAAGCCAGAAAGACAACCAAGGGAAGGAGAAGTGAGCTTCAGATCTCCCTTAGCAACCAGGACCAGTCCAACTGGTAGTCAGAAACCACCTGGGGCTGCAGAGAGAAGACAAGCTCCACAAAACAATACAGTAACAGGTCAAAGCAGGACAACAGACAAGTTCACTGAGAAGTTTGAAGACAAAACCTTAGAGAACATCCGCATTTAGGAACAGGGACAGGGACAACAAGCGACAGTAACAAAGAGCAGGCCGGGTGCGGTGGCTCTCGCCTGTAATTCCAGCACTTTGGGAGGCCGAGGCGGGCAGATCACCTGAGGTTGGGAGCTCGAGACCAGCCTGGTCAACATGGCAAAACCCCTTCTCTACTAAAAAAAAAAAAAAAAAAAATAAGCCAGGCATGGTGGCAGGAGCCTGTAATCCCAGCTACTCAGGAGGCTGAGGCTGGGAGAATTGCTTGAACCCGGGAGGTGGAAGTTGCAGTGAGCTGAGATCACGCCACTGCACTCAAGCCTGAGCGACAAAGTGATACTCCATCTTGGAAAGAAAGAAAATAATAATAGAGAAAAAGGTGCAACAGAGAGGAAGAAACTCAGGGGACTAGAAGGAGGTGGCTGGTGGGGTCAACTGCTGTGGAGATGCCAAATGAGATGAGGACAGCAGAGACCAGGGAGCCCCCAGCAATCTCAGAAAAGAAAGCACAGCTCCCACCCAGGCCAGAACTTACAGCGGCCCGCATAATTAAGGAGGCACTTCACTTACGTATAATTAACTGCTCCCCTTCCTGTACTTGCCCAGTGGAGGCAAGGTGGATTTAATTTGCTGCTGTTTTGGAGAGGCCGTAGTCAAGGGAGAAAGAGGAATTCTGAGTGCTGCAATGAACTCAGAAGAAAACGCCACTGAAGGGTAGAGATTTGATTGGCCATTCTACTACAGGACACAATGTGACCCTCCAGGAATCTACCTCTCAGAGAACACTAACTTGTGTGTGCTAGAGATCAAAGTAATTAACCCAAGAATAAGGCTCCCCCCAGCAATCCCAAGAGTGACATGCCAACAGAATTGCACCACAGGACCACAGAGGTGCAATTGTCTCCTCGTAACCACACGATCCCTCATGCCTCGCCGCAGCCTCGCCTCTGTGGGAAGACTGAACACAGCCTCGCCGCAGGTTACAGCCCCAAGGCAGCCAAGAACATGCACTTGATCACGTGAAGTCCATTTAAAAAAAAAAAAAGAATTATGGTACAGGGAAGGATTAACACAGCAAAGTGAACTAGGTTCTCTCACCAGTTTTTTAAAACAGGAAGACACAGTGTTTCTAAAATAAAATGCTACACAATGAACTGATATCACCAATCTCACACCATGTTCAAATAAAAGAACATCCAAACCAAGATTCAGGCCTCTAGATGAACACACCTACTTGGAAGGAATCATCCGTACCTGTTTCCCTGATTCCAGTGAGTCAAAACTATCGCAGCTCTCCTCTGACGAGACGGTTTCCATGGGAACATCATCCCGGAAGCCGACAAACTCTTCATCATCACTGGGGGCGTTAAAGATGTCAGCCACTTCTTTAGGGATCTGTTTTGGATTCAAAAGAGGCAGGATTACACCAGGGGCTCTTCCTAATCACTTGGGGGCATTTTCTGGAGGGGAGTAAGAGATCTCATCACTTCATCCAACTGCCACGGTTGCCCAAAAGTCCCCAGTAACCCTGAGCAAAACACGCTTCAGCTAAGAACTCATGGCAAAATAAGGTGTGGGGTGGGTGGGGGAGATAAAACTTAAAATTCTAGATATACCCTATTTTACAGAGAATGTTAAAACCAGGCCAGAGAGAAGACATTTTTGATCTCTTGACAAAAAGAAAAATTGTTTCTGAGAACCAATGATCTCTTTTTTCTCCTACAGTGGATGCATCTTTAAATGTCATCCACATAAAAAAGATGCCATAAAATATTATTAAGTTCTTTTCTTAGTGTTCAGCTACACTATTTATTTTCTCTTGTCATAGGCTGATTCAGAAAGTAGAAAGTTCATACAATGAAATAAGTAGTTTTCCTTCTTTTCTATATTGTAAGTCAACTTAAGTAGTTGGGGATTAATTCTAACAGAATGCAAATACTATTAGGGGATAACTGATCCCAGAGGGAACAGTGTCAGCACACTTAATCCACAAATATGTATCTGCTGGAGTTCATTTTTGTAAGGTGACTATTTTCTCCCAATTCTTTGTTTTAAAGAAAGTTCAAAGACACAGAAAGGTGAACAAATAGTACAAACACCTGTCGATTCTTTATCTAGACCCATTATTTGTCACTGCATTTGCTTTCTTTCTCTGTTTCAACAAATATGAGGTTGAACCATGGGCATTTGCCGATATTTGGCTGTTTTTAACTTAGGAAAACAGCAATTTAATATGAGCCAACCTAATCCATATATACCCACATTAAAGTAATTTGCAGACATTGTATTGATTGGCCCTAATATAATTCAGCATATATCTCCCACGGATAAGGACATTCTCCCATAGAACCACAAAACCATAATTATACCGAAAGTAATTAACATTAATAGTACGATTTACTATAATTCTATATTTTAATACCTGCAATTGTTCCCAAAATGTCTTTTATAACGTTTTGGAGGTTTTTGCATTCTATTTGATTTTGTGGTTTTTGTTGCTTTTCACAACACTGACTTTTTTTTAGATAGACCATGACAACTGCCTTGTCTTGTATTCTGAGCCTATCTGAGTGTTTCCTCATGATTAGATTCAGGTTATGTATTTTTGGCACCATTCTACATAGGTGACATGTACTTGTCAATGCATTGCATAAGGGGGCACAAAATGTCAAGTTATCCCACTATTTTTAATTTTTAATTATAAAAACTTGCAAAGGTATTTCAAAAGTAGACAGGAAGATATTTTAATGAGCACACATTGATCCTCCCAGTAGCTATCTGCCCAAGGCTAACTGCTTCCCCCATATCCCGACCCAACTCCCCTTCTTCCAAATTATTGTGAAGCAACTGTAGACATAGTATCATGTCACTCTGTATCATCATCAAATGTGCAGTCTGTATTCACAGTTCTTCTGCCTCATTTTTTAAAAACTTAGTTTATCTGCATCGTGATCCAAATAAGGTTCACACACTGATCAACATGGCTCTTAAATCCCTTCTCATCACTCCTTTATCTTTTTTTCTCTTGCAGTTTATTTTTGAAGAAACTGGGTCATTTGACTGTGGACTTTGTCCAAGTCTGAAGTTTTATTTTTTTGCAGCCCCAAGGTGGCATCTAACAGACTCATCTGGATTTACAATTTGGGAGTTGAATCTGGAGGCTCACTTCTAGTTTGCTTGCTTTTGCCAGGCTTTGACTACTTTGTAGGAAGTGCTGTGCTCTTCCTTTGGAAAGCACGTAAGGTCTGGCTGTCTCTTTTTTAGTGGTGTTGCTGTTTGGTCAATAAGTTATGGTGGAATCGGCCTGATTTGTTCTTTGCTTTAAAAACAACAACAACAACAAACACCTTTTCTTCTTTGTCACTAATAAGGAATATGCAGAGTGATACTTGAGATTCTGTGAATATCTTCCCTGATAACATCTCGCTCAATAGTTTCAGCAATCATTGACAGTGCTTTTTTTAAAATTATTTTTTATTTTAATAAAGACAGGGTCTATGTTACCCAGGCTGGTCTCAAATTTCTTGCCTCAAGTGATCCTCTCACCTCAGCCTCCCAAAGTGCTGGGATTACAGGCATGAGTCAGTGCACCCCTGAATCAATTATTACATTAGGAACTGCAAAAGAGAAATTTTCAGATTTTCTCTCTCCTTCATAAAGTAGCTGGCATTCTTGTATAACATAGTGTTTCTCTCACTCTCCCCCTTTTCTTCTACCATGCACATCCATGGACTTTTTAAAAGTATTATTCAATGTGTTATAATCCATACTCTCGTAATTCTTTCTGACTGTCCCAAATTTGGCCATTGGGAGCTCCTTTAAGTCATCCTCTGTCCTTCTGACATGGCACTAGGGGTCTGTCAACACCTCCTTGCTTTCTGACGCAACGAACATGGCAAGCTAACCTTGTATGTTTCCTGTCCCAGACCTCAAATCAGCCATTTCTCCAAGGAGCCCTGAAACCTTTCACTGGGAAATGGCATTTAAAAACCAAGATCGGAGAACACGGTGTATCTTGGTTAATGAAATATCATTGCTTCTAAGCTCTTTGGACAGAGGAAGGATATTTTAAATAGGTAAATCACAAGTTCATGCTGACACCTTGAATTCAAATCCAACACAGAGGCTTCTTCCTCTGCTCCCTCATCTCACGTTAGCATCGCCGTTCCACCACAAGGAAAACCCTCGATCCCCAAAACTTTTAATATACTTATCCATGTGGTGCTCTATCTACAATAAATACCAAATAGTGCCAAACTGACACCACCGATATATACCAACAACAAACAGTGCAGTTCAAGATTTCTTTGCGGTTCTTTCTAGCCCTGGAACATAGTCTCACTATACACAGGATCTTTTCCTTCAGCTAACCAGATGATCACTGCACAAAGTATGGTTAATGCAGAAATGTTTTACATGTACTTCCCATTTCATCATGCAGTATATTAAAGAGATGTCCTTAACAGTTGAGATTTAATAATTTTTACTGTTTCATCAGAACATTCTTATATGAAATTGACATTTTCTTTGTAAATTGAGTACATGGAGGTGAATAATGCAATGACTACTAATGTAGTTTGCTGCTACCACCTGGATTCATGCTAAAGGTCAGCAGTTTTCTCACTTCGGCTTTTGCACAATCAGTACAAATATCAACACAGCAAAAAGAGCAAATAACATCTTAGTATTATTATGACATTACATTTGCCCTCATGGACCCGTGAAAGGGTCTCAGGGTCCTCCATCTCACACTTTGACCACTGTGCTAGCATACACAGAGCTGTGTATTCAAAAGCTACTTAGTTTCTTGGAATTCTGTGTGGGTGTGTTGACTTAATTTTACATTTAGTCAGATTCCATTTAAGAAATTGGTAATCCTTAATCTATTTACTTTCATCATTATTTTAATGCTTCTTGATTAAAAACAATTAGAAAATAATGGTTCAATCAAAGGAAGTATAACATAAATACAGAAACGGGATACCCCAAGTTCAGTGATGCTGAAGGGTTAATACAAACACTTTCCCACCACCTAATAAAATCACTGCAAGGGACACACAAGAATAACACAGAAGTAGAGTTCCACTAACAATTTTTTTACCAGCCACATGTAGGGCAGCACTAGCAAAGCCTAACTCTGACATCGTTCTTGGGGAAAATATTAAAACTTTTCTCTAGGCGGTATGTTAAACAATGTTTGCCACCTTATCTTTTCAAAGACACCTTTTGTTGTTGTTTAGCACTCAGAACTCAGAACTAATACACAAGGAAAACACTCAGACTAGAGAAACACAGACAATACTTATGAAAGTGTGCCTGTGCTGTAGTTACATAATAACCACTAAGTTCAGTCCCTGCAGAGGCACTGAGAGGGACAGTGTGTCAACTTCAGTCTTTTTCTTTTGAACTTCTCACCATTCAACAAAAACGAAAAAGCCCTGCTGGCCCAGAAGCTTCTTTGAACATAAATGGTTTAAAGGAGGAGAAGCACCCCATTTATGGATGTAATGGAAATACATATAAGGAATGGAGAGTGTTGGTGATAGGAATAAACTGCTTCCAGCGGCAACTGCATTAATCCCTGTGGTACTGTGTTTAGCCCCACCCCTGCTGCGAACCTGTGTCCGCCTAGCTAATTCCTCCTTCTGCATCTTTGACTTCTGCATCTGCTCCAGAGGTACCATTAAGGGGCTGTAATTACTGATTAGGAACAAAAGGAAAGAGCACACTTTCAAAAAAACAGTGTGCATTCCTGGGGTATGCAGGGCTCTGATCCTTCAAAGCGTATTAAAAGAGTTTCAGATAGTCACAAGCTTCAGGATTTGGCAAAAAAAAAAAAAAAAAAAAAAAAAAAAACTCTGTAAAATATTAAAGTGTCCTCAATGCAACAAACGGATTCGTTTAACAGATGCAACAAAGGCAGCAAGATTTATTTGAGAAGGACCTGATAGAAAGGATACACAGGGACCTCTTCTAATGAACGACCAGTTCCACAACATAGCAATACATTAGGCCCAAGGATCTGTCACTTTCCTGTTCCATTCAGCAGTGATCCACTGGGTAGCTGCACAGTCTAGACAAAATGCAACAGACTTTTTTTTCTTCAAAGTTTGTGTTCCATTCTATTACAATAATGCCAATGGTAAGACTCACCAAAAAGAAAACTACAGCAAGTAAAACAACAAAAATACAAAACTTCTCAATTACTGGATATTTACTTTAGTTGAACTTCTACAAAATTAGGATAACTACAGTCTAGTGAACCAAAAAAAGGAAAATTCTCATCTGAAAGTGAAAAGACCATTTCATTATTTATAATACTTTTTAAAAATCGACAACTTTATGCTATTCCTAACTTTCACACACAGTTTCAGTTTGTCTACTCTGTCTTTATTGGAATGAACAGCGTGAGTATCATCAAAAGTCATGTGGGGGACCAGGATTCAACTCCCTAAGAACACAGGTACTAGAATGGAATCCCTGGGCACCTAACATAGGGCCCAGCCTAAAGCAGATGAACAATAAACCCTGGCTGAAAGCATTTACATGCATCTGACTTTGTGGTCATTTTCTTAAGAAAGGTGTATTTTACTAGGAAAATACTAAGTCAAAAAGGTACACTCTGTGACATTCCTACATGAGGGGAATTAAGAATTTTCCCCAGAATCCTAGGACATCTATCTACAAAGCAGTCATATTCACAGCTCCCCGTTCAGAAAGGACTGCAGGTTTCCCTTATAAGCCATACTGATTACCTGAGAGCTTTTCTCTGAAATAGATTATGCAAACTCAACAGGCTTTGGGGCCAAGCAGGTGTGCAACAGGGCAGTAGGTCAGCTTGTTAGGACAATATGGGATGGTGCTGACTGGTGGGTTGAACACATATATCCAGGAAAGGAGGCCACTCCTCCACTCCAGCTGATCACTGCCCTGCAGGAACAGGGGTCTAGTGTGCCTGACCTCCAACATTCCCAGAGAATCTGGGAATCTGAGTGCTGGTAAGAAACTTCCCATCTACAGACTGGATCTCAAACTTGTTCAGGGAACACGCACAGTGGAACTCACAGGGCTTAGTGGAACTCATAGGGCTTCGTGGAACACCAAGGAAACTGCAAATGCCAGAATTCCAAATATTACCAACAGTATTAATATATCTACTAGTGCTTAGTAGTAATAGTAGAGGGCATCAAAGTGTTCAGAAGATTAAGAAAAACGTTATATCCTTTCCCTTGTTCATGGCAGCATTATTCACAAGAACCAAAAGGTGGAAGCAATCCAAGTATCCATCGATGGATAAATGGATAAACAAAACGTGAAACATACGTATAATTGAATATTATTCAGCATTAAAAAGGAAGGAAATTATGACACACGCCACCACATGCATGAACCTTGAAGACATTATGCTAAATAATAAGCCAGTCTCCATAAAACCAAGAACTGTATGATTCTACTTACAACAGGTACCTAGAGTGGTTGAATTCCTGGAGACAGAAAGCAGAATGGTGGTTGCCAGATGCTGAGGGGAGGGAGAAACGTGGAGATACTGTTTAATGGATACAGAGTTTCAGGTTTCCAAGATGAAAAGAGTTCTGGAATTTAAATATGCTTAACACTACTGAACCATACATTTTAAAATGGCTAAGATGGTAGATTCTATATGTATCTTAGCACAATTTAAAAAGAGTAAAACAAAAAAAGGCAAATTAAGAAAGACAATTTAAGCCAGGCATGGTGGTTCATACTGTAATCCCAGCACTCTGGGAGGCCGAGGCAGGAAGATCACTTGAGCCCAGGGGTTTGAGACCAGCCTAGGCAACATGGTGAGACCCCACCTCTGCCAAAAAAGATACAAACATTAGCTGGGTTGTGGCGGCGTGTGCCTGTAGTCCCAGCTACTCATGAAGCTAAAATGGGAAGATCGGTTGGGCCCACGAGTGAGAGGCTGCATGCAGCCAAGCCATGATCGTACCACTACACTGCAGTCAGGGTGTCAGCGAGACCCTGTTTCTAAAAGAGAGAGAAAGAAAAACCCAGGTGGAGGGGAATTTTTCCTTCCTTAAGTGAATGAAATTTTCCAAACCGACAGAATAAGTCCAGACTTTAGCCTAGTTTTAATGCTACCATCACTCCAGGGGCATGTGGCTTGAGAACCCAACTCTCTCACCTAAGGAAGGTTCAGATACATTATCATAGGTGCCAAGGCTTCAGCTTTAGTGTCTGACCAACCAGGTATCTGAGCCTGTAAGCCCAGAAGATAACTGATAGTCCGGAGGACAGAGCTGTTTGCAGAACCACACTTGGCTGAAATCCAGCTTTGCTCTATCCCAGCTAAGCTATACTAATAAAAATAAACCCTGCTGAGTTGTTGCTGGCTTCTCTTTGAGTAGGTGCCTTTCAGGCATACAAAGCAGGTCTCCGTATCATTTAGACTTTTGTCAGCCTGAGTCTCCATTAAAATTCAATTTAAAAAACTAATAAGCTATAAAAAGATGGTCAAACTGTCAGTTGGTTTTCAATCAAGTATTTACCTTTGAAAATACTTTAATATGAAATATTAATTTAAAACTTTATACAGTGACATTAAATATAATAATATTTAAATTAAAGCTTTTCCATATCTCAATGATATCTAAATTCATCCTTCCTGGATTAAAAAAATACAACCTCCTACCCAGAAGGAACACATTTATCAGTATTAGTTTTTGAAGAGAAAGAAAATAAGATTCACTTTTTAGACCAACTGATACAAGGGCTGATTTTTATATACTCCAAGAATATTCAATGTACATTTCACCTAGAAACAAGCTCCATTTTAAGATTTACAAAGCAGACAAAAGATATTTATGCACACTTCTGCATTTTCGTTATTAAGTGTTTTGAAAGCAATTTTGATAGCAATGACAGCAGAATTTGCAGGGTGTACTATCTTGCATCTATGAAGAGATCTTCTACACAGAGGAGAGCATTCCTTCCTCTTTATAATACACCACGAAGGGTGAGAACTCTGTTATTTTCTTATGTAAAATCATTTCTTTAAATCTTTTACAATTAAATTGGTTGGCCCATAAGAAAAGTACATACCATGTACCAATCACAAGAACTAACTCAAAATGGATCACAAACTTGAATGTAAAATTGTAAAACTTTTAGAAGAGGAGAAAATCTTTGTGACCTTAACTTAGGCAAAGAATTCTTAAGATACAACACCAGAAGCACAATACAGATCTTTAAAATGTGTAAATTAAACAATCAAAATTAAGAACTTCTGCTCTTCAGAAAACACCGTTAAGAGAATGAAAAGGAAAGTCCCAAACTGGAAGAAAATATCTGAAAATGCTATCGCTGATTTGCACCCAGAAAATATAAAGAACGCTCAAAACTCAATAAAAAGAAAACAAATAAATCAGATGGTCGACGAGTTAAATGGTCAATGAGCACAAAAGAGAATTAAATTAACACATACATGTATCTGATTTCTGAATGGGGAGGACTTTCACCATCCACGTAAAGGAGACCAAAATGGAAAAGTATATCACTGACCATGTAACAATTTAAAGCTTCTTACTTAAAAGAAGAAAACTCAGAAACAAAAACAAAAAAACGTAGGGCAAAGATCTGACAAAAATATGATAAATTATTAAAACTGCTAAAAACCTTATACGAGATGAAATATACACCAAGGCCACACAGACAAAATGGCAAAACAAAGAAAACTCACTGAATAGAGAAAACAAAAGAGGCTAAAAACACTTGAAAAGTCCTCAACCTACCTAGTAATGAAAAGAATGTTAAGTTAAACAAGTATTCTTTTCATCTAGCAATTTAGCAACATTTTGGTTCCGTTTTTAAGTGCATGCTCAATGATGAGGAAGGTGTGAGGAGACAAACACTCCTATACAGAACTGGTATGAGGACACTGAACCCAAGGCTTCAGAAACTAAGTATCATCATATACATCTCAAATAGGGCAGTTAATTTTTTAAAAATTATATACAGTGCAATTTCAAGACTGCCAGGAAAATGTGGCTAAACTCAGGGTGAAGGAGTATGTGAATTACTATTAGCAGTTAAGAGAATCATAAAATCAAGGATTATCAGGCCAAGTGTGAGGTGGCTCACGCCTGCAATCCCAGTGCAGTGGGAGACCAAGGCAGGAGGATCATTTGAGCCCAGGAGTTCAAGACTAGCCTGGGCAACACAGTAAGACCCCAGCTCTACAAAACATAAAAAATTAGCCAGGCATAGTGGCATGTGCCTGTAGTCCCAGCTACGTGGGAGACTGAGGAGGGAGGATTGATTGAGCCCAGGAGTTCAAGGCTGCAGTTAGCTATGATCTGCCACTGTAACAGAGGAAGACCCTATCTCAAACAATTAAACAAAAAAGAAAGATCATCAGATTGTGATGGGATCTCATCCATCAGTTTGTGCGTCTCTCTTCATATAACGGAGTGACAGCCAGGCACAGAGGCACACACCTGTAGTCCCAGCTACTTAGATGGCCTAGACAGGATAGCTTGAGTCCAGTTCAACTTCAGCCTGGGCAACAAAGCAAGACCCTATCTCTATAAGAAATATAAAATAAAATTAGGGCAACCACAGTTGGACTTACTCAAAGGCATGTAGCTTGTTAATGTCCTTACATAAAAACATTTCCAAGCATCTACATAGGAAAACGATCTGTTTTTCTGTAACTATATGTTAATTAGTATTCAGCACTTAAAAAAAAAACATAAAAACTCATGTTAACACCAAGAGCACAAGTAACAATTCGAGGAAAATAATAAATTGGACTTCATCAAAATTAAAAACTGTTGTGCATCAAAGGACAGCAAGAAAGTGAAAAGAAAATCTACAGAATGGGAGGAATAGCTACAAATCATGTATCAATAAGGATCTACCATCTAGAATATATAAAGATTTCTTACAACTCAAGAAAAAGGCAAACAACCAATCAAAAAATAGGTGAAGAATTGGAATAGACCTTTCTCCAAGGAAGACATACACATGACAAACAAGTACATAAAAATACACACATCAGCGGTCATTAAGGAACTGCAAATCAAAAATAGGCAATACTGGCTGGATACAGTGGCTCATGCCTGTAATCCAAGCGTTTTGGGAGGCTGAGGCAGGAGGAACACTTAAGCTCAGTTCTAAACCAGCCTGGGCAATGTAGCAAGACCTCATCTCTTAAAAAAAAAAAAAAAAAAAAGAAAAAAAAAGAAAATTAAAAATTAGCTGGGCATGATGGCGCACATGCCTGTAGTCCCCACTACTTGGGAGGCTGAGGCAAAAGGAGCTCTTGAGCTCGGGAGTTGGAGGCAGCAGTGAACTGTGATCAAGGCACTGCACTTTAGCCTGGTGACAGAGGAATAATAATAATAATAATAATAAAGATGTTGAATAGAAGCCATGGGGAATTGAAAAAAGCCACACACAGGTCCAGGCAAGACAATATGTTCAGAAAAGATCTAAGATGATCTTCAGTTTTCAGACACAGAACATACCCAGTCAATCTTTTAAAGATTTCCCTAGCACAGAGTCAGTCTGCAAAGATTGGAAGAGGTGGCCACTTTCTCAAATATCTAATTTTCAACAAAAGAACAAAGACATATAAAAAAGAAGAAAACCCTGGCCCATTCAAAGAAGCAAAATAAATTGACAAACTTTCCCAGAGGAAAACACTGGACTTACTAGACAGACACTGGACTTACTAGACAAAGACAACTATCCTACGCTGAAAGAACAAAAGGCACAAAGAACTAATGTGAATCAGGAAAACGAGCAAAATGAGCCTATCAACAAAGAGAAATGAAGGAGGACTCCAAAAGAGACTATGGAGCTGAAAAAAATAGAATGACCAAGTTGAAAACTTCACTAGAGTGGTTTAAAAACAGATTTCAGGAGGCAAGCAAATCTGCAAATTTGAAGATAATGCATTTGAAAATACTGAGTCAGAGGTGAAAAAATTAGAGGAGAAAAAATTAAAAACAATACAGAAGAGTGAAAGAGCCTAAAATACTTCTTTAGGCACACCAATATAGGAACGATGGGAGACTCAGACAGAAAATAGAAAGAGACAAATATTATTTGATATGACAGTGGGCAAAAACTCCCCAAACTGGCTGAAAGGCATGAATTGGAATACATCCAAGAAGCTCAATGAATTCCAAGTAGGACAAGTCGAAAGAGATCCTTACAAAGACACCATATAATCAAATATTAAAAGCCTAAAGGCAATGTTGAAAGTAGTAAGAAAAAAGCTACTTGTCACATATAAGTGACGCTCAATAAGATTATCAACTGTTCAGCCCCAGTCAGGGGCATACAGATAAAACCCCCATCTCCCTGGGACAGAGCACCTGGGGAAAGGCGCAGCTGTATGCGCTGCTTAAGCAGACTTAAACGTCCCTGCCTGCTTGCTCTGAAGAGAGCAGATCTCCCAGCACAGTGTTCGTGCTCTGCTAAGGGACAGACTTGCCTTCTCAAGTGGGTCCCTGACTCCATGCCTCCTGACTGGGAGACACTTCCCAGCAGGGGTCCACAGACACCTCATACAGGAGAACTCTGGCTGGCATCTGGTGGGTGCCCCTCTGGGACGAAGCTTCCAGAGGAAGAAAGAGGCAACAATATCCTTTGCTGTTCTGCAACCTTGCAAACAGGGTCTGGAGTGGGCCTCCAGCAAACTAACTGCAGCAGACCTGCAGAAGAGGGGACTGTTAGAAGGAAAACTAACAAACAGAAAGGAATAGCATCAATATCAACAAAAGGACTTCCACTTGGAAACCCCATCCGAAGGTCACCAACATCAAAGACCAAAGGTAGATAAATCCACGAAGATGAGGAAAAACCAGCGCAAAAAGGCTGAAAATTCCAAAAACCAGAATGCCTCTTCTCCTCCAAAGGATCACAACTCCTCGCCAGCAAGGGAACAAAACTGGATGGAGAATAAGTTTGATGAATTGACAAGTACGCTTCAGAAGGTAGGTAATAAACTCCTCCGAGCTAAAGGAGCATGTTCTAACCCCAATACAAGGAAGCTAAGAACCTTGAAAAAAAGTTAGAGGAATTGCTAACGAGAATAACCAGGTTAGAGAAGAACATAAATGACCTGATGTAACTGAAAAACATGGCACGAAAACTTCATGAAGCATACACAAGTATCAACAGCCAAATCGATCAGGCAGAAGAAAGGATATCAGAGATTGAAGATCAACTTAATGAAATAAAGCATGAAGACAAGATTAGAGAAGAGTGAAAAAGGAATGAAAAAGGAAGGAAAAGCCTCCAAGAAATATGGGACTATGTGAAAAGACCAAACCTACGTTTGACTGGTGTACCTGAAAGTGATGAGAAGAATGGAACCAAATTGGAAAACACTCTTCAGGATGTTATCCAGTAGAACTTCCCCAACCTAGCAAGACAGGCCCACATTCAAACTCAGGAAATACAGAGACCACCACAAAGATACTCCTTGAGAAGAACAACCCCACGACACATGATCATCAATCAGATTCAGCAAGGTTGAAATGAAGGAAAAAAGGTTAAGGGTAGGCAGACCGAAAGGTCAGGTTACCCACAAAGGGAAGCCCATCAGACTAACAGCGGATCTCCCTGCAGAAACCCTACAAGCCAGAATAGAGTGGGAGTCAATATTCAACATTCTTTATGAAAAGAATTTTCAACCCAGAATTTCACAGCCAGCCAAACTAAGCTTCATAAGCGAAGCTGAAATAAAATCCTTTACAGACAAATGCTGAGAGACATTGTCATCACCAGGTCTGCGTTACAAGAGTTCCTGAAGGAAGCACAAAACATGGAAAGGAAAAACCAGTATCAGCCACTGCAAAAACATACCAAATTATAAACACCATCGACACTATGAAGAAACTGCATCAACTAACGGGCAAAATAACCAGGTAGCATCATAATAACAGGATCAAATTCACACATAACAGTATTAATCTTAAGTGTAAATGGGTTAAATGCCCCAATTAAAAGACACAGACTGGCAAATTAGACCGAGTCAAGACCCATCTCACACCCAAAGACACACATAGACTCAAAATAAAAGGATGGAGGAATATTTACCCAGGAAATGGAAAGAAAAAAAAAAAGCAGAGATTGCAATCCTAGTCTCTGATAAAACAGACTTTAAACCAACAAAAATCAAGAGAGACAAAGAAGGCCATTACATAATGGTAAAGGGATCAATCCAACAAGAGCAGCTAACTATCCTAAATATATATGCACCCAATACAGGAGCACCCAGATTCATAAAGCAAGTTCTTAGAGACCTGCAAAGAGACTTAGACTCCCACACAATAATAGTGGGAGACTTTAACACCCACTGTCACTATTAGATCAAAGAGACAGAAAATAAACAAAGATATTCAGGACTTGAACTCAGCTCTGGACCAAGCAGACCTAATAGACATCTACAGAACTCTCCACCCCAAATCAACAGAATATACATTCTTCTCAGCACCACATCACACTTACTCTAAAATTGACCACATAACTGGAAGTAAAACACTTCTCAGCAAATGCAAAAGAACGGAAATCGTAACAGTCTTTCAGACCACAGTGCAATCAAATTAGAACTCAGGATTAAGAAACTCACTCAAAACCGCACAACTACATTGAAAGTGAACAACCTGCTCCTGAATGACTACTGGGTAACTAATGAAATCAAGACAGAAATAAATAAGTTCTTTGAAACCAATGAGAACAAAAACAACATACCAGAATCTCTGGGACGCAGCTAAAGGAGCGTTTAGAGGGAAATTTATAGCACTAAATGCCCACAAGAGAAAGCAGGAAAGATCTAAAATGGACACCCTAACATCACAATTAAAAGAACTGGAGAGTGGCCTGGGTGCAGTGGCTCACGTCTGTAATCCCAGCACTTTGGGAGGCCAAGGCGGGCAGATCATGAGGTCAGTAGTTCAAGACCAGCCTGGCCAACATAGTGAAACCCCGTCTCTACTAAAAATACAAAAAAATTAGCTGGGCATAGTGGCGGGCACCTGTAATCCCAGCCACTTGGGAGGCTGAGGCAAAGAGAATCGTTTGAACCTGGGAGGTGGAGGTTGCAGTAAGCCAAGATTGTGCCACTGCACACTCCAGCCCGGGCAACAGTGCAAGACTCCATCTCAAAAAAAAAAAAAAAAAAGAACTAGAGAAGCAAGAGCCATCAAATTCAAAAGCTAGCACAAGACAAGAAATAACTAAGATTACAGTAGAACTGAAGGAGATAAGGAGACACAAAAAGCTCTTCAAAAAAATCAATGAATCCAGGAGTTGGTTTTTTGAAAAGATCAACAAAATAGACCCCTAGCCAGACAAAGAAGAAAAGAGAGAAGAATCAAATAGAAGCAATAAAAAATGATAAAGGGGATATCACCACTGATCCCACAGAAATACAAGCTACCATCAGAGAATACTATAAACACCTCTACACAAATAAACCAGAAAATATAGAAGAAATGGATACATTTCTGGACACATACACCCTCCCAAGTCTAAACCAGGAAGAAGTTGAATCCCTGAATAGATCAATAACAAGTTCAGAAATTGGGGCAGTAATTAATAGCCTGCCAACCAAAAAAGTCCAGGACCAGACGGATTCACAGCCGAATTCCACCAGAGGTACAAAGAGGAGCTTACACCATTCCTTCTAAAACTATTCCAAACAATAGAAAAAGGGAATCCTCCCTAACTCATTTAATGAGGCCAGCATCATCCTGATACCAAAACCTGGCAGAGACACAACCAAAAAAACAAAATTTCAGGATAATATCCCTGATAAACATCGATGTGAAAATCCTCAATAAAATACTGGCAAACCAAATCCAGCAGCACATCAAAAACCTTACCCACCAGGATCAAGTTGGCTTCATCCCTGGGATGCAAGCCTCGTTCAATATATGAAAATCAATAAACATAATCCATCACATAAATAGAACCAATGACAAAAACCACATGATTATCTCAATAGATGCAGAAAAGGCCTTCAATAAAATTCAACACCCCTTCATGCTAAAAACTCTCAATAAACTAGGTATTGATGGAATGGATCTCAAAATAAACAGCTATTTATGACAAACCCAGAGCCAATATCATACTGAATGGGCAAAAGCTGGAAGCATTCCCTTTGAAAACCAGTACAAGACAAGGATGTCCTCTCTCACCACTCCTATTCAATACAGTATTGGAAGTTCTGGCCATGGCAATCTGGCAAGAGAAAGAAATAAAAAGCATTCCAATAGGAAGAGAGGAAGTCCAATTGTCTCTGTTTGCAGATAACATGACTGTACATTTAGAAAACCCCATCGTCTCAGCCCCAAAACTCCTCAAGCTGATAAGCAACTTCAGCAAAGTCTCTGGATACAAAATCAATGTGCAAAAATCACAAGCATTCCTATACACCAGTAATAGCCAAATCATGAGTGAATTCTGATTTACAATTGCTACAAAGAGAATAAAATACCTAGGAATACTACTTACAAGGGAAGTGAAGGACCCCTTTAAGGAAACTACAAACCACTGCTCAAGGAAATAAGAGAGCAAACAAACAAATCGAAAAATATTCCATGCTCATGGATAGGAAGAATCAGTATCGTAAAAATGGCCATACTGCCCAAAGTAATTTATAGATTCAATGCTATCCCCATCAAGATACCATTAACTTTCTTCACAGAATTAGAAAAATCTACTTTAAATTTCATATGGAACCAAAAATGAGCCCGTATAGCCAAGACAATCCTAAGCAAAAAGAACAAAAGTAGAGGCACCACGCTACCTGATTTCAATCTATACTACAAGGCCACAGTAACCACAGCATGCTACTGGTACCGAAACAGATATACAGTCCAATGGAACAGAACAGAGGCCTCAGAAATAACACATCTACAGCCATCTGATCTTTGACAAACCTGACAAAAAAAAGCAGTGGGGAAATGATTCCCTATTTAATAAATGGTGTTGGGAAAACTGGCTAGCCATATGCAGAAAACTAAAACTGGACCCTTTCCTTACACTTTATACAAAAATTAATTCAAGATGGATTAAATACTTAACTGTAAAACCTAAAACCATAAAAACCCTAGAAAAAAACCTAGGCAATACCATTCAGGACATAGGCAGGGGCAAAGACTTCATGACTAAATCACCAAAAGCAATGGCAACAAAAGCCAAAATTGACAAATGGGATCTAATTAAACTAAAAAGGTTCTACATAGCAAAAGAAACTACCATCAGAGTGAAAAGGCACTCTACAGAACAGGAGAAAATTTTTGCAATCTATCCATCTGACAAAGGGCTAATATCCAGAATCTACAAAGAAATTAAACAAATTTATAAGAAAAAAAAGAACCACCCCATCAAAAAGTGGGCAAAGGATATGAACAGACACTTCTCAAAAGAAGACATTTATGCAGCCAACAAACATGAAAAAAAGCTCATCATCACTGGTCATTAAAGAAATGCAAATCAAAACCACAATGAGATACCATCTCATGCCAGTTAGAATGGCGAACATTAAAAAGTCAGGAAACATCAGATGCTGGAGAGGACATGGAAAAATAGGAACACTTTTACACTGTTGGTGGGAGTGTAAATAAGTTCAACCATTGTGGAAGACAGTGTGGCGATTCCTCAAGGATCTAGAAACAGAAATACCATTTGACCCAGCAATCCATTACTGGGTATATACCCAAAGGATTATAAATAATTCTACTATAAAGACACATGCACATGTATGTTTATCGTGGCACTGTTCACAATAGCGAAGACTTGGAACCAACCCAAATGCCCATCAATGATAGACTAGATAAAGAAAAAATGTGGCACATATACACCATGGAATACTATGCAGCCGTAAAAAACGATGTGTTCATGTCCTTTGTAGGGACATGGATGAAGCGAGAAACCAGCTAAATTACCAGCAAACTAACACAAGAACAGAAAACCAAACACCACATATTCTTACTCATAGGTGGCAGTTGAACAATGAAAACACATGGACATGGGGAGAGGAACAGCACACACGAGGGCCTGTCGGGGGTGGGGGACTAGAGAAGGGATAGCATTAGGAGAAATACCTAACGTAGATGACGGGTTGATGGGTGCAGCAAACCACCATGGCACGTGTATACCTATGTAACAAACCTGCACATTCAGCACATGTATCCCAGAACTTAAAGTATAAAAAAAAGATTATCAGCTGTTTTATCACAGAAACCTTAAAGGCCAGAAAGCAGTAGGATGACACATTTATAATGTATTTAAAATGCTGAGGGGAAAAAAAACTATCAAACAAGAATTCTCTATCTGGTTAAAAAAAAAAAAAAAAAAAAAAAAAAACTGCCCTTCAAAAATGAGATAAAAATTAAGACATTCCCAAATAAACAAAAGCCAAGGAAATTCATTACTACTGGCATTTGCAACAGAAAATGCTGAAAGGAGTACTTCACATTGACATGAAAATCACTACACTGTAACTTTGTCAAAGCCATACAAAAATATAAAGTTCTCAGGTAAAGGTAAATACATGGACAAATATAAAAACTAGAGTATTGTTGTAAATTTGGCTTATAACTCCATTATTTTCTAAAGGATTAAAAATACTTATGAATCTGTTAATGGATACACAACACATAAAGATGTAATCCCTTATCTCAATTACATAAAATGATGGAAAAAGACACAGCTACAATAGGAGTAGAATTTTTGTATGTCGCTGAAGTGAAGTTGGTATCATTCAAACCAGATTGCTATAACTTCAGAATGTTATATGTAATCTCCATGGTAACACAGAAAGTATTTAAGAAGAAAAGGAAATTAGAGTCAAAATGTGTCACTACCAAGAAATCAACTAAACTCAAAGGAAGGTAATAACGGAGGAAATGAGGGACAAAAAAGCCATAGGATATACAGAACACTTATTTTTTAAATCACAAGATTAAGTAATTCCCCACCAGTAATTACTTTAAATTTAAATGTGTTAAACTCTAAATCAAAAGAAATTGATTGGCAGGAAGGATTTTTTTTAAATAGGATACAACTATACATTGTCTACAACAGACTCACTTTAGATCTAAAGACACTCAATGCAAATAGTAACCAAAAGAGAGATGGAGTGGCTATACTAATATGAGACAAAATAGTCAAAAACTGTTTTAAAAGACAAAGGCATTACAGATTTATAAAAGAGCCAATTCACTAGAAGATAGAATAATTATAAATATATACACACACCAAACATCAAAGCTCCCAAATATATGAAGCAAACACTGACAGAACTGAATGAAGAAATAGACTGTTCTGCAACAAGAGATGGAAACTTCAACACTCCACTTTCAATAGTGAACAGAACAAGACAGAGCAATGAGGAAACAGAAGACTTGAGCAACACTATAAACCAAATAAAACTAATAGACATACAGAGAGCACTCGACCCAACAACAGAATGAACACTTTCCTCAAGTACATATAGAAAATTTTCCAGGACACACTATATGTTAGGCCACAAAACAAGTGTGAATACATTTTAAAATGACTGAAATAAAACTATCTTTTGTTACAATAGAGTGAAAATAGAAATCAGTAACAGAAGGAAAAATGAAAAATTCACAAATATGTGGAAATTAAATAACATATTCCTAAACAACCATGGGTCAAAGAACACATCACAAGGGAAATTAGAAAATACCTTGAAACAAATGTAAACAAAAACAAAATTTACCAAAATGTTAAGGGATGCAGCAAAAGGCACTGCTAAGAGGTAAATTTACAGCTGTAAACACAATAAAAATGAAGATCTCCAACCAACAAACAAACTGTACACATTAGAAGAACAGAAAATGTACAGCACACCAAACCCAAAGTTAGCAAGAGGAAGGAAATAAAGATTAAAACAGATATAAATAAAATAGATAACAGAATAAGAATAGAGAAAAAGTAATGAAACCAAAAGTTTATTCTTTGAAAAACAAAATCAACAAATTGGCAAATCTTAAGCTACATGACTAGAAAATATACACAGAAAACTCAAATTACTAACGTTAGTAATGAAATTGGACATTACCACCAATTTTACATAAATAAAAAGGATTGGCCAGGCACAGTGGCTCACGCCTGTAATCCCAACACTTTGGGAGGCAGTGGGTGGATCACAAGGTCAGGAGTTCAAGACCAGCCTGGCCAAGATGGTGAAACGCCATCTCTACTAAAAATACAAAAAAATTAGTCAGGCATGGTGGCGGGCACCTATAATCCCAGCTACTCGGGAGGCTGACGCAGAGAACTGTTTGAACCCGGGAGGCAGAGGCTGCAGTGAGCCGAGACTGTGCCACTGCACTCCAGCCTGGGCGACAGAGCAAGACTCCGTCTCAAAATAAATAAATAAATAGGATTTTAAGAGTACTATAAACAACCATATGCCAACAAATTGGATTATCTAGATATAATGGATAAATCCCTAGAAATAACCTAGCTAGATTAAATTATGAAGAAATAAAAGATCTGAATATATTTGAAATAAGGATTTGAAGTAGTAATCAAAAACCTCCCAACAAAGTAAACCCCAGGACAAGATAGCTTCCTGGATAAATTCTACCAAACACTTCAAGAAGAACTAACACCAATCTTTCTCAAAGTCTTCCAAAAACTTGAAGGAGGAACACCTGAAACTCATTCTATGTGACCAGCATTATCCTGATACCAAAGCCAAAGAAAGATATTAGAAAAATATACAGCAATATCCCTTACGAATACTGATACAAGAATCCTCAACAAAATGTGGGTAAAACAAATTTGGCAGTGTAGCAAAAGGATTATACAAGATCACCAAGTGGCATTTATTCTAGGAATGCAAAATGGTTCAAACATATAAAAATCAATTAATATAGTACACCATATGAACAGAATAAAGGGGAAAAACAAAGATCATCTCAATTGATGCAGAAAATCATCTGACAAAATTCAACACCCTTCCATCTTAAAAAAAAAAAAAAAAAAGGAAACTTAAACTCACCAACATAGTAAGGCCATATATGAAAAACCCACAACTAACATGATACTGAATGATGAATGAAAGATTGAAAGCTTTTCCCCTAAGATCAGGAACAAGATAAATATGCCTGTTTTTACCACTTCTATTCAACGCAGTATTGTGAGCTCTAACCAGACCCATCAGGCAAGAAAAATAACGCATCCAAATTGGAAAGGAAGAAGCAAAATTTATCTCTGCTATAAGAGACATGATTGTATATGTAGAGAACACTAGAGATTATACAAAATGTAGTGAGAGCTAACAATTCAACATTGCAGGACACAAAATCAATACAAAAATCAACTATGTTTCTACACACTAACAAAGAACAATTATAAAAATTAAGAAAACAATTCCATTTACAATGGCATCAAAATAATAAAGTACTTAGAAATAAGTTTAACCAAAAAGGCGAAAAAAGCCTTGTACACTGAAAACTACATCCCCGAAAAAATCAAGGAAGACAAGGAAATGGAGAACCATCCCATATTCATGGATTGGAAGGCTTAATATAAGATGACAATTCTAACTGAAGCTATGTACAGACTCAACGCATTTCTTCTCACAGCGACCTCTTGTGTAAAAACAAAAAAAGTCCATCCTAAAATTAATGTGGAATCTCAAAGGACCCTAAATAGCCAAAACAATCTTAAAAAAAGAACAGGCCAGGCATGGTGGCTCACTCCTGTAATCCTAGCACTTTGGGAGGCTGAGGTGGGCAGACTGCCTGAGCTCAGGAGTTCGAGACCACCCTGGGCAACACGGCGAAACCCCCTCTCTACCGAAATACAAAAAAAAATTAACCAGGTGTGGCAGCATGCGCCTATAGTCCCAGCTACTTGGGAGGCTGAAGCAGAATTGCTTGAACCTGGGAGGCAGAGGGTGCAGTGAGCCAAGATCACGCCACTGCACCCTAGCCTGGGGGACAGAGCAAGACTCCATCTCTCAAAAAAAAAGAAGAAGAAGAAGAACAGTGTTAGAGGACTCACATTTCCTGACTTCCAATACTTACTACACAGCTATAGTAATCAAAACAGTGTGGTCTTGGCATAAAGGCAGACATATATATCAATGGAAGTGAATTAAGAGCCCAGATACAAACCCTTACATATACAGTTAACTGATTTTCAACAAGGATGCCAAGACTAATGGCAAAAAACAGTATATTCAACCAACAGTGCTGGGAAAACTGGATATATCCACATGTAAAACAATTAAGTTGGACCCTTACCTTAAACTATCTATAAAAACTAACTCAAGATGGATCAAAGATCTAAATATAAGAGCTAAAACTATAAAACTCATAGAAGAAAATATAGGGGAAAAGCTTCATGACACTGAATTTGGCAATAATTTCTTGGATATGGCAACAAAAGAAAAATAAGCTAGACTATCAAAATTAAAAACTTTTGTGCAAAGGACACTATCAAGACAGTAAAAAGGCAATCTAAAGAATGGGAGAAAATATTTGTAAATCATAATATCTAATAAGGGATTAATATCCAGGATATATAAATAACTCACTTAACAACTACAAAAACCCAGTTAAGAAATGGGCACAAGACTTGAATTAACGTTTCTTCAAAGACGATATACAGGTGACCAATCAGCGCAAGAAAAAAATGCTTAACATCACTAATCATTGGGGAAATGCAAAACAAACCAGGATGAGATACCACTTTATGCACATCAGAATGGCTATTATCAAAAAAACAGAAAAGAACTAGGGCTGGCAAAGATGTGAAGAAACTGGAACCCTCATGCACTGCTGGTGGTAATATAAAATGACACAGCCACTGTGCCAAACAGTATAGTGGTTTCTGAAAAAATTGAATTTAGTATTATCATATAACCCAGCAATTCTACTTTTAGGTACATACACCCAGAACAATTGAAAGCAGGGACTCAAGCAGATATTTGTATACCAATGTTTATTCACTGGTATTTACAATAGCCAAAAGGTGGAAACAACTGACAACATAAATAGATGAGTAAATAAAAGTGGTATGTACATAAAATAGAGTATTATTCAGACTTTAAAAGAAATGAGATCAGGCACAGTGGCTTACGCCTCTAATCCCAGCACTTTGGGAGCCAAGGCAGGAGGATTGCTTGAGCCCAGGAGTTCAAGACCAACCTGGGCAACACAGAGAGACTCCATCTCTACAAGAATTTTAAAAAGAAAAATTCGCCAAGCAGGGTGGTACATGCCTGTAGTCCCAGCACTCGGGAAGTTGCGGTGGGAGGACCACTTGAGCCCAGGAGGTCAAGGCTGCAGTGAGCCACGATAGCACCACTGCACTCCAGTCTGGGCAACAGAGTGAGACCCTGTCTCAAAAGAAAAATTATTAAAAAAAAAAATTCTGATACATACTACAACATGGACAAACCTTAACAATATGTTAAGTGAAATGAGCCAGTCACAAAAGGACAAATACCATATGATTCCACTTATATGAGATAACCAGGATAGTCATATCCTCAGAGGCAGAAACTAAAATAGAAGTAACCAGGGGCTGGGGGAAGAGGTCACAGGGGTAATTGTTTAGTAGATAGAGAGTTTCAGTTTAGAATGATGAAAAGCTCATGAGAGATCAGTGATGGTGGCACAACAATGCGACTGTACTTAATAACACTGAAAGGATAAAAGAGTACATTTTATTATGTATATCTTACCACAATAAAAAGCCCCGCAAGGTTGTCAATGTTATGTTTAAAAGAGAAGGTATAAATGGGGAGACATTTCAGACCTGTATTTACAGAGGGCTTAGAAGAGCTATTCAGCAGATGAGTACCTAATGAACCAGAATTTTGGCAGAGATCCTGGGAGTGAAGTGAACCAAGTCACTTGGGAAGTGTGAAGTAATTTCCTCCTCCAAGGAGGTCAGCAGATAGAACATGTGAAGCCAATGTTAAGATTTCTCTGGAGTCTAAGTAAAAGATTATCAAATCGGACAAGTCTGTTCTCAGTGTTTTCCAACAAGGTGCAACTGACATTTTGGACAGAACAACTGCTTCATCCTGTGGGACTCTCCTGCCTGCCATATGGTACTTAACATCCCTGAACTCCAAACCACTTACCAGGGGCATTCCCATCACCCTCATCACTCTAACAATCAAAAAGAAACCCACCATGTTTGTTACCACGACTATCATGACCCCAGATCACTCAGAGTGAATGAATCCAAAACTGAAATATAAGCGTCCTGGTCTGTTAGGATGTGACAAGCTATAAAGCAGTAGCAAGCAACTCGAAATCTCAATCAATAGCTTAAAACCAAAACAAAGGCTTCTGTCTTGTTCACATTACATGTCCATCACAGGCCAGCCCAAGGCTCTATTCCACACTGTCCTCACACCAGAACCTGGGCTGACAGAGCGACCACTCTGCAGAATGCTGGCAGATGCAGCTGCAGAGGGAATGAGATACAGTAAGTGGTATGCTGGCATTTAAATAATTCACTTAGAAGTGACACACAGTACTTCTCATATTCCACTGGCCAAAGCAAGTCAAAAAGCCTTGTCTGCTTCAGGGCCAGGAAACTGCAACCCTACCACTTACCTGGAAAGAAAAGAACCAGCCCTGATGACTTCCAAACTATGCCTGCAAAGTGCTCTGAAACGTAGAAGACGCTATGTAAATGTTCATTAAAAGTGTATTAGTAACAGTACTACTTTGCCCTTCCATCCATTCAATGGATATTTATTAAGCATCTAATACATGCTGGACATCATCTCCTAAGCATCAAATATATGCCAGACACCATGCTAAGAGATCTGATGAAAACTGAGTCGTAAGTGGTAGGGTAAGAGAAACAATCTTTAAAACAATTTCAGTGTGGTATGATAAATGTGATCAGGGAAGTCAGTCCAGATACTCCAGAAGTTCCCAGGGCAAGCACCTGAGCCAGTGGTGGGGGCAATGGTCAGGAAGACTTCCAAGAGCAGTAACCTACACAGCTGCAGGATGCAGTCACCCTGGAGAACCTGCTGTAGATGCACAGGTGGCAGCATCAATGTTGAAGCTCTGGATGGGGTGTCCCTGCCTTCCACCAAGTCAATGAGACCAACTTGCACAAATTCCCCATAGCCCTAATCCAGTCACTTCCACTAAATGTCCACTGACACATTTATGGGTTTTCTTGGTTTTCTAGGCAGACCAGATGTAAAGAACATCTCTGGGACTACTCTCCACTTTCCCCCCAACTAGAACATTCTATGAGATGCTCTAAGTTCAAGGAGACAACATTCTTTCAGTCCAGTTATCATAAGCTTGGTTCTAACCTCAGCAAAAACTGCTTTCTCTCAGCTAATACAGTGCAACAAAACGGGAAAGGCCCTAGGAAAACAATGTGTCAGAGGTTCCTAACCATTGAAAATCAGGGACATTCCCTTTACGACATATTAAATACATTATAAAGAGTGATTAAAAATAGTGCAGACTCCAACACAGGCCGTAAGATATAGCGTATACCACCCTGAGATATTTACCAAAGTTCCTCTAATAAAAAAAATTTTTTTCAACAGAAAGATATATAAAATACACATCTAGAAATACTACACAGTCACTAAAAATGAAAACCGTAAAGACCTCTAAGCTACTAGGAAAAGTAATGCTGACGGTGCTAAGGAAAGCAGATTCCAACAGCATTCATACTGTAAAGGTTAGACAAAGATGACAATTGTGCTACGGGCAAACACTACATGGAAACTCTGCCGAAAATGGGGCATGGAGAGTAGGGGAAGCAGAGAAGTGGTTCAGTGCAGCTTACAGTAACATGTTATTGTTTGCACAATGCAAATTTCACATAAAAGTCATTCCTATGTAAAAGCTTGGTGGATCTTATTCACATTCCCAAACTGACTTTTATAGGCAGTTTATAAAGCATCATCTGGTGCGTTCCTTAAAAAGAACTATGCTAGCTGCTGTTAACACTCAAGCCCTTTCAGTTAAAGGGAGGAAGGAACAGGGCAAGTTTCCTGACTTGCCAAGGCCCCATGATTCCAGCAGCAAGGGCCAGGCAGAGGCTCTGGGGACAGAATCCTAGCTGAGTAACCTTCCTTACAAATTGCCCTGAGCAAACCAGTCAATTTAGCCTTATCTTTAAAATGCAGATAACACAAACTACTTCACAGAACTACAGTGGGGATTAAATTTGTTAACTTTTAAGCACCTAGCACAGCGTGACTTTTAAAAGGAAGTGCTAGTTTCCATTCCTTGGGGGCAAAAATGGGTGGCTCTTAAGGTCTCCCTCTACTCTCCAAACCCAAGGTCCCCCAGGTCCCCATAGCACAGAGCAGGAGCCAGCTGAGCTTTGGCAAAAGCAAAAGAGGAAGGGGGTTCAAGCGTGGCCTTCTGGTAGAGAGTGGGGAAAGAGGAGTGTTTTCTGTGTCTTTGTTCTTCCACCCTACCAATGCCTAGCACACAACAGGTGCTCAATTGAGTATCTGATCAGTGGACTAATCAGCAAGCCCTCTGTCCTCAACTGATGATCATAAAGGAAAACAGGCAGGAAGCACCATCTATTTATTTGAACTAAAGCTCAGGCCCCTGGCACTGTGAGACTCCGCAGCTTATTTCTGTGCTGCATACAGGGTGCTAGCATTTACTACTATGGAAGATACATTTTTCTGAGTGTTAACTTCAGTGATATTTACCAAATATGCCTCTGAATGGTCCCATTTCAAAAAAAAACTACAGAAAACACTGTTTTTCATAAACAAAAAGAAAACAAAATGGCCCCAGTAATACTTTCTTATCTCTATCCCTACTTACTTCAAGTAGCCTGTATCTATTCTACTTTAGTGAATAAAGCTGAGTCTTTTCTAAAACAAAACTGTATACTGGAGGTAAAAATTCTAAACCATAACTTTGAGTAAAGGAAAACTCTCAAGAGCGGTTTAAATGTAATATGCCTGGCTTATTCTATTCCAATGATGTTCTAATATTTTTTATTATTTACTCTAATGTTCATAATTGTTTTAGGCCACAATTATCTCACTGTTTCCTGGCCGGTGTACCTGATCAGAATCGTTACGATCTCAGAGGTTTTCTCCTGATTTTTGAGAATCCTGCTCTGCTATGGATGGGGTAGCCAGCAGAACACAGACAGACCAACCAAGGAGCCTTTTAAATACAGGACTATTAAAGTGGCAAATCATTGTCCTTTCTGTGACCAGCTTCTGGGGCTCTGGGATTACATGTTAAGCAACAGGATCAGATGGGAGCATTTTGTAGCTAAGAGACCAATACCAGAAAAATTTCCCTTTACCCCTTCAACAGCATGCTCCTGCCTATTTACAAGAATATTTAGCATCATTTCCTTCTCAGATGGGCCATCCTGTACTCTGGAGCTAGAAGAGAGTACGAGGAGAACACTGACATTCAGTGCCTACCAGTTTCCCTCCTGGGGAGCTGCACTGTTGACAGCTCTTAGTAAGAGATCACACCCTTGCCTTTACGAGGTATTTCTGTCATTTTATATAAAAGCACAAAGACACAGTGGTCAGCACAAGACTACAGCCTGTGGGAAGCGTAATCACTGTCAGAGGACATCAAATCCAACACACTCGTGGGATGGCAGGAAAACAGACTTGAAAGTAGTTCAGAGTAAATGAGTCTCCTTGTTTGCTTGTTACTCATAACATAGGCCTAAGCTGCTTTGCTAAAACACTTAGCTCTGTGCTTTCCAAGCGACAGAAATTACACTTACTCCAATGTGTGAGATTAAAACCCACTGCACACTGAGCTGAACGACATTCGATGTGCAGCAATGCCACTTCAGGCGGTTCATCACATTGCTTTATTCATAAGGCTGGGAGACAGGGTGGAACCACACGATTTTAACATCTTGCTGTGCCTGAAATGTTCATTAAGTGCTCTTATCTGCAGTCACCTGCCCATCCCATAGAACCACTCTCCACTAATTTAGAGACTATAATCTGTGCACATTTAAATTACAATGAAGAGGAACATTTCCACTGGAAAAATCATCACATATCTTGATTTGCACTGCCAATTAGGTCTTTAGAAAAGGGGGAAAAAAAAAAAAACCCTGATCATCTTACATATAGTAATTGGCCTTAATTGGTGCATAATGGATCGGATATAATTTGTGAGTAACCCCTACATGATAAATAGTTTATTTAACATTTTAGAACTACCAAAAATTAGCCTCATTATGTGGCAGTAAACGTTCACTTCCAACTATACATTCTGGGACTTCTGAGTTTCCTAAGCATGAATTACGAATATCAGTGGTGGAAGTACAAAGGACTCTCCAGCCTAACAGCAGGAGTGATCCATTCCAGAAACATTTTCTGATTACATTCACAAGGCGCTCAGGATAAATTCCAGATACATTTCCTGATTAAACTCACAAGGAGCTCAAATCTCCATCCAGAGGGTTTGCTTTTTGTTTTGTTTTGAGTCCTGCAACAGCAGAAACTCCTAGAAGGTTAGGACGCTGGCCGGGAGTGGTGGCTCACGCCTGTAATCCCAGTACTTTGGGAGGCCGAGGCGGGTGGACCACCTAAGGTCAGCAGTTCAAGACCAGCCTGGATAACACTGTGAAACCCTGTCTCTACTTTAAAAAAAAAAAACAAAAACAAAACAAATAATTAGGCGTGGTGGCGGGCGCCTGTAATCCCAGCTACTCGGGAGGCTGAGGCAGGAAAACTGCTTGAACCGGGGTGGTGGAGGTTGCAGTGAGCCGAGATTGTGCCATTACACTCCACCCTGGACGAGAGCGAAACTCCGTCTCAAAAAAAAAAAAAAAAAATTGGATGCTATATTTTTTACGGTATTAAAATCAGCACGGTAATTAAATTTTTTACGGTATTAAAATTAGCACGGTAAAAGCCAGTGGCAAAAAAAAAAAAAAAAAAAAAAATCGAACCCTGTCTCATTCCCTAGGCTTTACTGTTTGTTTCCCTTGCTTTTAATAGTTTCTCTCACAGGAGGCATTTTTTAAATATTCTCAGAAACATCAACAACAGATTTGTCTCAAACGACCATTTTCAGGAAGGCTTCAGAAACTACTAAAAGGCCAAAGCTACCGTTAGTGGCTCGGTCTTTGCCGCCAGACTCGGGCAGGTGACAGCGGCTTGGGCTCGGGCACCTGGCACTCTGCGCCTTCCAATGCTGGCGGCCCCCCCTCCCCTTCTCCCTGGCCAGGCACGCAGGTGGAGGAAAGTCAACACCAGTCGGAGGCAAAGTGGAAGCAGTGAGTCTAGCGACTCTCACAAAAACAAGTGGAAAAAAAAAATCCTCGCACAAAGCATCTCTGTGCTCCCACAAGCAGAGGCGTGGTTGCTTGCTTCCCTTTCTAAAGGTTGTATTTTTAGTTCTTTTGAAAAATGTTTTTATTGCTTACTTCTAAGTAAACATGTATCTCCATTACGATAACGTAGAGTAAAGCTCTTTTAAGAAATAAAAAGAGAAAACTGAAGTCACGTTCACATTCCCACCACTCACTGAAACGTTTGGAGGAACTTACTCAACTGTTCGCTAATGAGTTTTAAAGGATAGTTACGCCCTTAACGCATAATTGGGGTCGTGCTGTGCATATGATTTGGGATCTTGTAGCTTGTTTAACTTGGCCCAATGACGTTACCATTTCCCCCAAATGGTTACCAATTCCTTGAGAACGTTTACAAAAGTTCTAGAATAAACACTAAAGTTATTCTTTTTAAACTCCATTATCCAAGTTGGACTGGTCTGGCGATCGACTATTAAAAAAAAAAAAATACAACTTTCTTAAGCTTCCTGATCTCCGTGCCAATTCCCGGAGAAAGTGCGGGGAGTGCACAAAAAAGCCCCTCCCCCGTCTCAGGAGGGCTGCAAACGCAGGCACTGCGCCCCGCTAGCTCCCCGCCTGCACCCCCGGCAGCCACCCGAGACTGAGCAGAGCGCCAGGCTGAGCGCAGTTGTGTGCTGCGGCGACCGGGCTCTGTGGTCTGCGTGGCACAAACGTGACCCACCGCGCACACCTGCAGGGCGCGCCCACTCCGGCACTCACTCGGCTGGGCGCGCCAGATTCCCAGCGCAGCAGCCAAGGGCCACGTTTCCAGCCCAAGGCCAGCAGGACCGAGTCGCAAAGGGAAGTCAAACTGTGGGTGCTTCCGGACGGCGGCGGGCGGCCGGACCCTCACCTGGTAGCGAGTCGCCAACTCCATGCTTCCTGACGCGGCGCCAGTCTCCTCCCAGCACGCGGCCACTGGAGCCCGGACTCACCACGGCCCAGCACACCAAAAACGCCCCGCGCCCGAGCAGCCAGCGCGCTGCGCCGGAGCACAGGCGGGCCCCGGGAGGGGCGCACTCGGCGCCCGGGACGGGGGGAGCGCGTCGCGCTGCCCGCTCGGTGCCGCCTGACTGGGCTTCGTGGCTCCGACCACCGTCCCAACTTCGCGGCCACTGACCCTCTCTTCGCAGGCGGCGCGAGAGGGAGCTGCAGTTGGGGGCGGCATGAGCAATTACCAGTGTTAGGGCGCCGGGTTCCCCCCTGCAGCGGAGGGAGGGAGTGGAGCCGTCCGGCGGGGTTTAGCGCGGGAGAAATGAGGGGGCTGTCCCGGCGCAGCCTCCAGCTGGCACGCGCGCAGGATACTTGGCAGGGTTTATTCCAGGTCATGCCCTGGGGCTCGAGCTTCTGCTGCAACCCCTGTCTCTGATCCAGGAAAATATTGTAGGGCGGTTTGGGGGCTTGTTTTGTTTTGTTGTTGTAAAGGGGCAGCGTTATCTTTGGGAGGATTCTGTCTCCCAAAACATTTGCTACAGGGTTCACTTTGCAAAACAGGCAACCCAGGTTTCTTTACCAGGGCCCAAGTGGACACTGCAAATCCCTCTGAAACTTTAAACGGCCATTACACAGTAGGCCTCCACACCCACCAAACAGAGTTTGTAGAGGTCAGGAATGCTGATTAATTTAGTGGAATTGACCCCGGCACCTACTAAGCATCAGGCACTGGGTTAGTCCTAGGAACAGAAGGGTGAACAAAAACAGGCCCCTGCTCTGTTGGAGTTTACAGCCTGAAGAGCCAGTTACCAACCTAATTGCATTATTCTAAATAAATACAACAATGATGCAAATAAGCGTAATAATAACGATGTAAATTTTATAAATTAGATTTATAATTAATATTAATTTGATACCACTAGCAATGACAAATGTAATGATGATGCACATAAATGTCAATTTGGAGCGATGATGCCATGAGAAAAAAGGCAAGTGGTATTATGGTGGTGTAAAATAGGGAGACAATCTGGTAGAGGTCAGGGAATACTTCTTAGAGCTCAGGTATGAAGAGTGAGGAATTAAGTTTGTGGAAATTGTGCGAGACTTGAAGTAGAAAGTGGGGAGCATGGTAAATGAAGTTGTCCTGAAATCACAGCAGCTTTGCTGGACAGTGTCGCACGCCTGTTTAGAACCGTGGTCATGGATTTACAGTAGAGCATCCTGGATGCATAGGACCTTCTGCAGCCCCTCTCAACTGCTTAGGATCTGACGTTCATCTTTATTGAGTGAGTGAATGAAATTTGCTAAACATTTACTCAAGCTTCAAGAAAAAACATGGAAAAGGTTTCCTTCCTTCCTTTGGTTAGTTCAGCAAACAACATGTGTTATGTGCTCTCATGTTCCAGTCCTCAGTGTTCTTCCTGGTAGTAGTAAGACCAATACAACATTGTCTAACTTAAAATGTTTTATTTTTATTGGATAATGTTAACTATTCATTGTAGCTACTTCATTTTTGTTATGCTTTAGTTTTCCTTCACATGCAGTATCTCCTTGCATCTTCTCAATATCCTTCCAGATTCTTATTGTCCACATTTTTAAAATAAGGAAACAGAATCTAAGAAAATACATTAAGAGATCCCTGCCACCCTGCCACTAAGTGACAGCAGCCGACTGCCAAACTGAAAACCATTCCTTATTCCTCCAGATCCAACGTTCTTTCCATTTTCTGAAGTTTTTCCCTTTGGCTGCCAGGAAGCTTAGAGTGAAAATTAATTCAATCAGAGCTCTTCTTCCTTGTTTTTTTTTTTTTTTTTTTTTTTTTAAGATAATTGCTTCCTCATGAACTGCTGATCTTGTTTGCACTCCTTTTCGTTGTAGGTTAAATCAAATCCATTTTGGAAAAGGGAGCACAAATTTGAAGCAGGTCAGATTTTGCAAAGCACTTGAAGCAGCGTAGCCTAGCTACTTCTGTATCAGGAAACCTATACGCTGTTGAACTTTTCTCTTTAGAAATTTGCCATAACCAGCCCTAAGTCTTCAGATGACAACCCGGAAATTTTCTTCCTGGACTTAGCAAAGCCTGTGGACCCTTGATGGTATTTAGTAATTGGTTATATAGTAGTGTGTTTTGTTTTGTTTTGTTTTGGTCAGGCTTTGGGAAAATCCCTAAGGAACCAGAGGATTTTAACATCACACTGCAGTAATACTTTCTAATAATTATTATTGATAGGGTTCACAGGATGTGAGCACTGGGTTTCATCATGGCACTGCAAGAATGAGTGTCCCTTCCCAGATGCAACAGTGTACATATTGCAACAGAAAAAAAGAAGACATAATGTTTGCAACTTCCTTTAAGAAGTCTGTCAGAAATCTATGCTTGATTGCTTTTTAAATGTTTCTATGAGAGAGCAAAAACTTGGTCCCCAGTACCTTGAACAAGGTAAGAAATTTGTGATTAGAAGCCAAAGGAGTTAATAATGCCACACTAAAATATGCTGCTCTGGCATATTCACTATTTTAAGTTAAAAGCACTTAAAAGGAAAAAAAAAAAAAACAGGTACAAGAAGATCTCTCTGAACTTAATGTTGTTTCTTAAAAGCAGGTGATAAAATTCCCCTGTGAAAGATGTCCTCCCTACACAAGAAGGAAAGCCACATTCTTATCAAAGACAGGAAACTGAAGCTGAGGGAAATCTGTACAAACAAACCTTGTTAAACTAACCCTTATCTTCTTAGACACTTCTCCATCCAATTAACTACACTAGCCCATGCCCCTTTGCCTTATTGCATTTTCAGTTTTACTACTCTCTGCAATTCACTATATAAATGTCCAACTCGAACTTCATCCTGGGATCTTCATTTCCCTAAGAAGGCACCCATGCCACATAAAACTTCAATTAAACAAATCTATATGCTTTTATCTTGTTCATCTATTTTATGTCCGTTTAATCCTCAGACCCAGCCAGGACTCAAAAGGATGGAGATGAAGTTTTACTCCCCTACAAAGCCATTATTTAACCTCATTAAATGATGTGAGAGAGCTATGATTGGATGTCAACCCTGGCCCACAATTTTTGCTTTGTAAAAGGAACCCAAACATCTCTATCTGAAGTAGTATCTCTGCCTTCCCCACAGACCTTAGTTGTGGGCAAACTCCCTAGTCCTCCCCACATAACAGAAAATCGTGCTGGTGTTGTGCTCTGGACAACTCACCAGAGAATCTACCTTCTGCAGAGAGCTGGAAGCAGCATGAGCAACTGAGAGGTAATTTCATTAGGTCTGCCTCCCCTGCTTGCTTTTGGTCATTTGCCTCTTGGTGTTGTATCCTTTTCCCATGAAGTTGAAGGCTGCAGTTGCTGAACACCGGGCCACTGAACACTGAAACTTAACCTTCACTGGCTACTTTATAGATAACATTCATGGGTCACCATGGTAATTATTGCTTCCTTTTTTTTTTCTTTCCAGAAACTTAGGCCAGCCTCTGTCCAGTTCAAACTGGTTGAGACCACTAATTCTTCAAGTGCCTGAGAGATGTCAGAGGGTCAAAAACTCCAACCTCAGATTATGCTAACACTGCCATTTTTCTGTACACACGTCCTATATAATGCCATGAACTCTGGCTCCATTTGTGCAGGATTAGCCTGTTACTTCATTTTTTTCCCAGTGCCAATTACATTTCCTCATACCTCAGACCACCCCATTTCCCTAAACCATAAATATCCCTAAGCCTTATCTTCAGGGAGGCTTATTTCAGAGCTATTCTCCCACCTCCTCACTCCATGCTCTTGTGAATAAACCTTTTTTTCTTTTGAAAAACTCTTGTCACAGTAATTGATTTACTGTTCAGGGCAGAACACACTAGGACCTAGCTGGTAACAGTATCTGAGTACCACTTAGCATTGTATGTGGTCATGAATAAATAAAGTGACGATTAAACAAGAAAACATCACTGGTTGTTCTCTAGCTCTTGGTCTCTTGAAACTTCCATCTCATTGTGATTATATAACACCTACCCTAGAAGGGGTAGACCTCCCTAAATTTGAAACATTCAAATATAAAATTTCCAAGTTGCTGCAGAATCAAAGATCTAAAATTGAGTCTTTTGTAAAATCATCATCTAATACTGACTGGGTGCCTTTCTCAAATGTTTTTCTTTATTATTATTACAACCTGGTATTCCATTTTCCTGACTTGGCATGTCAAGATGATGTTGTCACAGTCTCACAATGTAAGTACACTCTGATGAAAATCGCCCTAATGGCTTATGATAAAATAACCTGGACAATCAATAATCAGATCTGTCCATATATCAGATGCAGAAAAATACACATCATGATGAAACTTTAATGCCTGTGGTCTTTCAAAAAGTCAATAGTAATAGTGATATCAAGAATAGCAGCTAATTTAAAGAGTACTCACCATGCTCTAAGCCCTGTGCTGAATTAACCTTTGAATCTGTACCCTCCTTGAATCCTTCAACTGAGAGTTCTACATCTTTTCAAAACTAGTGCTGTAAAAGTAAGTAAAACAATATTTTCAAAGCATTTGGGATTTCTTAAAGATGCTATGTAAACTCCAAATACAATTAATGTAACCCATATTACATAGGTTTTTGCAATAGAAAGTGCATTATTTATCATTTAGTATGTGAACATAAAATATTATTTTGACTAGGCACTGACAATAAATGAGTGAAAATGAAAACATGTTATTCAATAACTCTTATCTTTCTATGAATTTAGGTCTTATAAAAGAAAATTTTCAATTTCTAATTAGTGGTATCAACAAAAGCACTCTGGTACATAGATTTTAAAGAACTACATTTTTCTTCATAATCGTTTAGGCAGTATACTTAAAAATAATCTATAAAATGTCAATATACAGAGTTCAGAATAAATGTATCTATAAAAATGAGTTAAATTACTTAAATAACAAAAAGTCATAAAATATTTCATTAGTTCAATAGATAAATGCAGGATATTTTTAAAAGCAGTTTTTAAATTTCTATTTTGTCAAGGCTAAAATAACCAACCATATAGTATTTTAGAAACAAAAGTCAAAGTATTAATATTTGTTATAATATTTGGAAAACTTTATTGCTTCAGGTATGGTAAGTAATCTCTATTTGCTAGCTCCGATTCAGTATTTGACAGGCAAAAATAGAAAATCTTGGGTTATAAAATGGAAAATTTGGGATCAGAAATAGAGTAATACTATATATATATATATATATATATATATAGTTTTTCTTTTGAGATGGAGTCTTGCTCTGTTACCCAGGCTGGAATGCAATGCAATGGCGCGATCTTGGCTGACTGCAACCTCTGCCTCTCACATTCAAGCGATTGTCCTGGCTCAGCCTCCCGAATAGTGGGGATTACAGACATGTAATCCCTGGCTGATTGTTGTGTCTTTAGTAGAGATGGGGTTTCGCCATTTTGGCCAGGCTGGTCTCGAACTCCTAACCTCAAGTGATCCACCAGCCTTGGCCTCCCTAAGTGCTGGGATTACAGGCATGAGCCACGGCTCCTGACCAAGGAATATAGTAATACTAAATTCCTGAGAGAAAAAAAAAAACACACACACACAACTTTCCAGGCTTTGCAGAATTTCCAAAGTTGGTACAGACTTATCCTTCTTGGAATAATCAAGTATTTGTATGCTAGTGATAAGGCTGGATCGCATTTGTGATAACAGAACAGGTATGGAAGTGAGGCAGTTATGGGTTTATTTAGTCCTTTTAAGCCTCCAGCTGATTCTAATGAGCAGGCATATTTGAGAATCATTGCTCTCGTGTAGCTCAGTGGCTTGCAAAGTGTGGCAAGATCAGCAGCATCCATATCACTTGAGCTATGGTAAGAAATAGACATTCTTGGGCCCCCTTCTGGACCTACTGAATCAGAAACTTTGGGGGTGGAGCCCAGCAATCTGGATTGTAGTCACCATTCTAGTGATTCTTATCCTCACTGAAGTTTACAAACCTCTGTAGTTGTAATCCAAGGTGTACTGCTCACCGACCAGGCAATCTAGAGACTAATCATTGAGCTTCATTTTTCTCATCTATAAAATCAGGATACTATATACCTGCCTAACCCCCTCAACAGTGTTCTTCTTTTTGTATGTGTGTGAAAGTTCTTATTTACTTATTTGACAAGTAAAAATTGTATATGTTTATGGTGTACAACATGAGATTTTTGATATATATATACCTTTTGGCATGGCTAAATCAAGCTATTTAACATATGCATTATTTTGCATAGTTGACACTTTTTGTGAACCTTACAGTCAGCCCTTTTAGCATTTTCAAATACATAATATTTTGTTATTAACTGTAGTCACCGTGATGTACAAGAGCTCTCTTGAACTCATTCCTCCTGTCAAATCTAAATTTTGCGTTCTTTGACCAACATCTCCCTAATCCTCCCACCCCTTTCGACAGTATTCTTACAAAGATGAACATGTAGTATCAAATGCAATTGTATTTTGAGAAAGCTAGAGTGTTTTACACTAATAAAGTAGTATTAATAGTTGTAATCCTTCCATTTATTGATCACTAACCATGTTCCAGAACCTGTTGACACATTATACCACTCAGTCATTACCACAAACATGTGTTGTACAGAATACCATCTTTTTTTTTTTTTTATTTCAGATGAGGAAACTGAGGCTTTTGAGGGTTTAAAACACTTGCTCAGGGTGACCCAGCAGAGCCAAGTTAGAACTCAGATCTGTGCTACTATCAGGCTATACCCTCTCACATTTTTGCCTTTCTTCAGAGAGCCTGAGAGAGAGGGAAAAGAGATTCAAACTTCAATTTTAAAAATGGAGCCTGGGCAACATTGTGAGACCCCCATCTCTCCAAAAGTTTTTTGAAAATTAGCCAAGTGTGGTAACATGCCCTTGTGGTCCCAGCTGCTCAGGAGGCTGAGGTAGGTGGATCGCTTGAGCCCTGTAGGTTAAGGCTGCAGTGAGCTGTGATGGCACCATTTCACTCCAGCCTGGGGGACAGAGCAAGACCCTGACTCACAAATATATATAATTAATTAATTAAAATGGGACTGGGAATGGATACAAGATTATAGCTAGAGAGGAAGAATAAGTTCTATGTGTTCTGTAGCACTGTAGGGTGAATACAGTCAACAGTAATTTATTGTATGTGTTTAAAAAGCTGAAAAGGTTTTGAAAGTCCTCAACACAAATAATAAATGTTTGAGGTGATGGATATGCTAAATAGCCTGATTTGAGGATTGCACATTGTATAAAATGTATCCAATATCCCTTTGTACCCCATAAATATATACAATTATTACATGTCAACTAAAAATATTTAAAAGGCTAATGACAACCTAATTTGCCTATCAGTACGTGTAGATGTAAACTGTTTAATTCATACACTAGAATACTGTATATCAGTTCACATGAATAAATTGGTCTACATTTATCAATCAATAAGCATAAATCTCAAAAAGCATTAAATTAAAAGATCAAGTTAATAAACAAAATAATAAAATTGAGGAACTAGGTCCTTTACATACTACCATCCCAACCTGTTTATTTACTGTGCCTAGAATTCTGATACCTTCCCCCTATTTCTGTCTGAAAATGATTATTTATCTGTTTATAGGCCATTTTTAACAGTATTCCTGAATTCTTTTCAAAAGACTTTCCCCATTTTATCACGCACACACCCCTGGCTCTTTTTTCTGCAATCCACTAATAGTCTAGACTTTAATGCTGTAAAATTTGCCCCAGCTGGTTATTCGAATCTGATAATCTGATCATCATGTCTTTAACAGCTTTCAGCTCTGACCTACAAGTCATGTCTGGATTCTTTTATAGCTTTTGAGTCCAAACAAGCTCCTGACCTTGCTAACTATAGTCCAGCACCAGGAGATTTCTGACAGTATAAAATTCAAGGCCTAATCTTAAGACTATTCATGAAATTGATAACCATAAATTCCAAGATGGGCTCAGTACAACAGGACTTGGCATTTCTGGCCATTACTTCCAAAGCAAATCATATCTGTATATGAAATATAACAAATTCTGCTAGTCTGAAAGCATGTTAAATATGGCTTGTTATGTTCAGCCTTTCCACACTGCTCTTACAAACAGGAGGTGTTCTGTTTCCGTCAGACTCTGAACAAGTAAACTTAAAGGTAATGATGTTAACAGTCTGAGTCTTTTTGTTTTTAAAGAAAAGCAACATAAGCAACAAAAGCTTCCCTGCCTCTTTCCTGCAGTTGCTCCCACTCCATCTCTCCCTTCCATTTTCTTTCAGAACACTCTGAAACTCTCAAGCATTTTCTATAAGAGAACTTGCAGTTCTCCATAGGGATCAGGAGAGACATAGATGAATTTTTTCTGGAAGGAAGCATAGGTTTTGCAGTTTCTTAGGAAAGGTGGGGCATGTGAGGGCCAAGACAGAAATCTATCATACTTGAAACAAGCTTCCCTAAACTAATAAGAAAAACAAAACAGGCCAGCCACAGTGGCTCATGCTTGTAATCCTAGCACTTTGGGAGGCCGAGGTGGGCAGATCACGAGGTCAGGAGATCAAGATCATCCTGGCCAACAAGGTGAAACCCCATCTCTACTAAAATACAAAAAATTAGCTGGGCTTAGAGGTGAGGACCTGTAGTCCCAGCTACTCCGGAGGCTGAGGCAGGGGAATTGCTTGAACCAGGAAGGCGGAGGTTGCAGTGAGCCAAGATCGTGCCACTGCACTCCAGCCTGGCGACAGAGCGAGACTCCGTCTAAAAACAAAACAGAAAAAGAAAAGAAAAGAAATAATCAAACAAAGTCAAAGTGATAATAATATTAGTTGGAGATGGAGTTCTTTTTTTTTTTTTTTTCCAGAAACTGCCTGTGTTCTCTGACCTACTAGTGCCTGGGACATTTATAGATCATGTTCCAAGAGAAGAGAAAGTAAAGAAGTGTCTATGTTACAAACAAAAAGGAGCTGAGCTACAAGGCTGAAAAACTGAACGAAACGGCAACGTAAACATGCCATTTACCTGACATCATAAATTTATCTTTGGTTTTCTACTCCTTTCCCTCAAAAAAAAAAAAAAAAAAAGCTAACTAAATGTATCAAAATAGGTTAGGCAGAAGTCATAGGCTAAACTCAGCAGTTTTGAAATTTATTAACTTCTGGGCAAAAGTATAATTGCTTGAAACTGTTTAGATTTTCTTCATCCTCATGAAATCTTTTAACTGAAACCCAGGAGGTGAGCAAAAACAGTTGTGTTAACAGCTTCTGCTTCAGTATCTTCATCTCGATCACTTCCAGCAACAGGGCTGGTGTGCAACCTTGTTTCATATTTTTACTGACCATTTGGTAGTCACTGTAGATCTCTAAACTTTAGAAATCCCCAAGTTACAGCTACAAATACGTGACAGACCATGTGCTCCTGTGGCAAAAGCTGTAAGTCAGCTGTTTCTTATTTCATCCTCTTTGGGAGCAAATATGAAGGTTGACATAGGCCTCTAGAAGTGTCCTTTTTAATTAGAATACTTATTGAGATAATTGCTGATTAACAGACAGTTGTAAGAAATAATACAGAGAGACTCTATGTACACTTTGCCCAGTTTCCCCCAATGGTAACATTTTGGGAAATGACAGTACACTGTCCCACCTAGGATATTGACATTGACATTGATAGGATCCACCAAACTTACTCAGATTTCTCCAGTTTTACTTCTCTGTCGTGGGCACCACCTGTATAGGTTTGTCCATGCACCACCACAAGGAGGACACAAGGTTCCCCCTGTTGCCCTCTATAGCCACATCCACCTTCCTCCCACATCCCCTCCTCCTTTCTTAACCCCTGGTAACCATTAATTTATTCTCCATTTCAGAAACCTTTTCATTTAAAAAATGTTACATGGATGGAATCATGCAGTATATAACATTTTGGAATTGGCTTTTTAAAAAAATTCAGTACAATTCTCTGGAGATTGATTCATCCAAGTAGCAATGTATATTAGTCAGTTGGTTCCTTTTTATTGTTGTGTAGTATTAGTATTCCATGGTATGTATGTGCCACCAGTTTTTTTTTTGTTTTTTTTTTTTTTTTTTTTTTGTTTTTTTTTTTTTTTTTTGAGACGGAGTCTTGCCCTGTTGCCCAGGCTGGAGTGCAGTGGCCGGATCTCAGCTCACTGCAAGCTCTGTCTCCCAGGTTTATGCCATTCTCCTGCCTCAGCCTCCTGAGTAGCTGGGACTACAGGTGCCCGCCACCTCGCCCGGCTAGTTTTTTGTATTTTTTAGTAAAGACGGGGTTTCACCATGTTAGCCAGGATGGTCTCGATCTCCTGACCTCGTGATCCGCCCGTCTCGGCCTCCCAAAGTGCTGGGATTACAGGCTTGAGCCACCGCGCCCGGCCTGTGCCACCAGTTTTTAACCATTCACCTGTGGATGAGCATCTGGGCTGATTTTGGTTTCGGGGTATAGCAGATAAGGCTTGTAGGAATATCTGTGTGAATGTAATTTTCATTTTTCTGGGGTAAATGCCCAAGAGTAGTTACTGGGTCATATGAAAGTTGAAATTTAGTTTTACATGAAACTACTGAACTGTTTTCCAGAGTGGCAATACTGTTTTACATTCCAACTAACATATATGAGTTATCCAGTCTCCAGGATCCCAATATCCTTCTCCAAATGCATCCTCTCCTGCATTCAGTGTTGTCACTATTTGTCATTTTAACCATTCTGAGAAATGTGTAGTGATAGATTCCTGTGGTTTTTAGCTTGTATTTCCCTGATGGCCAATGATATTGAAGATCTTTACATTTGTTATTAGCCATCTGTATATCTTCTTGGATTAATTGACTATTCAGTGTCTTTTGCCCATTTTCTAATTGGATTTTCTTTTTACTATTGAGTTTTGAGAATTCTTTTTTTGTTTTTGAGATGCAGTCTCGCTCTGTCAGCCAGGCTGGAGTGCAGTGGCTGGATCTGGGCTTACTGCAAGCTCCACCTCCCAGGTTCACGCCATTCTCCTGCCTCAGCCTCCCGAGTAGCTGGGATTACAGGTGCCCACCACCACGCCCAACTAATTTTTTGTATTTTTAGTAGAGACGGGGTTTCACCATGTTAGCCAGGGTGGTCTCAATCTCCTGACCTCATGATCTACCCACCTCGGCCTCCCAAAGTGCTGGAATTACAGGCGTGAGCCACCACGCACAGCCAGGAATTCTTTATATGTTTTAGATACTAGTCCATTGTCAGATACATGGTTTGCAAGTATTTTCTGCCAATTTTTAGTTTGTCTTTTCATGTTCTTCAGGTGATTTCAAAGACAAAAGTTTTAAATTTTATGACCTTCAATTAATCAATTTCCATTTTATTTATTTACTTACTTATTTATTTATTTTTGAGACGGAGTTTCGCTCTTTTGCCCAGGCTGGAGTGCAGTGGCATGATCTTGGCTCACTGCAACTTCTGCCTCCCCAGTTCAAGAGATTCTCCTGCCTCAGCCTTCTGAGTAGCTGGGATTACAGGCCCACGCCACCATGTCTGGCTAAGTTTTGTATTTTTAGTAGAGATGGGGTTTCATCATGTTGGACAGGCTGGTCTGGAGCTCCTGACCTCAGGTGATCCACCTACCTCGGCCTCCCAAAGTGCTGGGATTACAGGTGTGAGCCACTGTGCCCGGCCAATTTCCCTTTTAAGTATCCTACTTTTGGTGTCAACTCTTTGCCTAGACCTAGATACTGAAGATTTTCTCTTTTTTTTTTTTTTTGACTTTTATTATTTTACATTTTATGTTTAAGTCCATCATCCATTTTATGTTAATTTTTTATAAGATGAGGTTAAGGTTAAGGCTTTTTTTTTGGCTTTTATCGAAATGTGTAAACATTATTGGGTGAAAAGGCAAAATCTCTCTTCTGTAGAATTGCTTTTGTTAGTCTGTTCTTGCACTGCTATAAAAAACACCTGAAACTGGGTAATTTATAAAGAAAAGAGGTTTAACTAGCTCGCAGTTCCACAGGCTGTACGGGAAGCATGGCTGGGAAGGCCTCAGGAAATTTACAACCATGGCAGAAAGGGAAGCAGACAGTTTTAGGTGGCCATAACAGAAGGAAGAAAGAGGGGGAGGTGCTGCACAGTTTTTTATATATTTTTTTGAGACGGAGTTTTGCTCTTTTGCCCAGACTGGAGTGCATTGGCACGATCTCGGCTCACTGCAACCTCCGCCTTCCGGTTTCAAGTGATTCTTCTGCCTCAGCCTCCCAAGTAGCTGGGATTATTGGTACTCACCACCACGCCCGGCTGATTTTTGTATTTTTAGTAGAGATCGAGTTTCACCATGTTGGTCAGGCCGGTCTTGAACTCCTGACCTCGTGATCTGCCTGCCTCAGCCTCCCAAAGTGCTGGGATTACAGGCATCAGCCACAGCGCCCAGCCAGTGCTACACACTTTTAAACAACCAGATCACATGAGAACAGCACCAATGGAGGAAATCCACCCCCATGATCCAATCACCTTCCACCAGGCCCCACCTCCAACACTTGGGATTATAAATCGACATGAGATTCGGGTGGGAACATAAATCCAAACCATATAAGCATTTTTGTCAAAAATCAGTTGAGCATATTTATGTGGGTCTGCTTCTGGGTTCTTTGTTCTGGCACATTGATCTACGTGTCTATCTCTCCACCAATATCACACTATCTCATTACTACAGCTATGTAGCTCGGCCTTAACCTCAGATAGAGCTGTCCTACTCAATTCACCTTTGTCTAGATTGTTTTAGTTACTCTAGGGCCTCTGCCTTTCCATATAAATTTTAGAATAAGTTTGCTTATGTCTACGTAACACGTTACTGGAATTTTGATAGTAATCGTATTATGTCTACAGATCAATTGGCAGAGTATTTATATCTTTATTATGTTGATTTTTTAAATTTATAAACAAGGTATATATGTTAATTTTTGTCTTCTGCTATAGTTTGGATATATGACCCCTCCAAACCTCATGTTAAAATTTGATTCCAGTCGGGCGCAGTGGCTCAAGCCTGTAATCCCAGCACTTTGGGAGGCCGAGGTGGGTGGATCACCTGAGGGCAGGGGTTCAAGACCACCCTGGTCAACATGGTAGAACTCCGTCTCTACTAAAAGTATAAAAATTAGCTGAGCGTGGTGGCAGGCACCTGTAATCCCAGCTACTTAGGAGGCTGAGGAAAGAAGAATCACTTGAACCTGGGAGGCGGAGGTTGCAGTGAGCTGAGATCGAGCCACTGCACTCCAGCCTGGGTGACAGAGCAAGACTCCATCTTAAAAATAAATAAATAAATAATAAAATAAAATTTGATTCCCAGTGTTGGAGGTGTGGCCTAATGGGAGGTGTTTGCCTCATAGGGGTAGATGCCTCATGCATGGTGGTGTCCTTGTAATGAGCAAGTTCTCACTCTGTTTCTGCTAGAGCTGGTTGTTAAAAAGAGCCTGGCACCCCTCCTGCTCTCTCTTGCATCCTCTCTTGCTGTGTGATCTCTGCACACCCTTCTACCCTTCACCATGAGTGGAAGCAGCCTGAGGTTTTCACCAGATGCCCAATCTAGCAACCAGAATCATAAGACAATTAAACCTCTTTTCTTTATAAATTACCCAGCCTCAGGTATTCCTTTACAGCAACACAAATGGACTAAGACATCCTCTTTAATTTTTTAGATCAGCATTTTGTAATTTTGAGTATACATGTTGTATATGCTCTTTAAGTATATACCTAAGTATTTATTTTCTTTGGAGAAATTGTAAGTGGTACTTTTACAACAGTATCATAAGTGGTTTCTTTTTTTTTCTTTTGACGCAGGGTCTCACTCTGTTACTCAGGCAGAAGTACAGTGGCATGAACATGGCTCACTGCAGCCTCAACTTCCTGGGCTCAAGCAATCCTTTCACCTCAACCTCCTGAGTAGCTGGGAAGACAACAGAGATGCACCACCACACCTGGCTAATTTTTGTATTCTTTTGTAGAGACAGGATTTTGCCATGTTGCCCAGGATGGTCTTGAACTCTTGAGCTTCAGGATCCTCCTGCCTTAGTTTCTGAAAGTGCTAAGATTACTGCTGTGAGCCAGCATGCTTGGCCTATAGTTTTTAATTTCAATTTCCACGCATTCATTCTTACTATATAGAAATACAGTTGATTTTGTATGTTGATCTTTTATGCTATGACCTGACTGAACTTAGCCCTAGAAGTTTTTTGGAGACTCCTTGGGTTTTTTTGTTTTGTTTTGTTTTTTGTTTTTATTTGACACAGAGTCTTGCTCTGTTGCCCAGGCAGGAGTGTGGTGATGCAATCTTGGCTCACTGCAACCTCTGCCTCCTGGGTTCAAGTGATTCTCCTGCCTTAGCCTCCCAAGTAGCTGGGATTACAGGCACGTGCCACCACGCCCGGCTAATTTTTTGTATTTTTAGTAGAGATGGGGGTTTCACCATGTTGGCCAGGCTGGTCTTGAACTCCTGACCTTGTTATCTGCCTGCCTTGGCCTCCCAAAAGGCCTGAGCCTTTTGGGCTCAGGTGGCATGAGCCACCACACCCAGCAATCTTTGGTATTTTTGGTATTTTTGAAGTAGACAATCATCTCATCTTCAAATAGAGGCAATTTTATTTTATCCTTTTCAAATGGTCTTATATTTCTTTCTCTTGCCTTATTGCAATAGCTAGAAGTCCTAGTACAATGTTGAATAACACTGCCATTTAAAATGCTTGCGTTTTCTAAATGCTTCTCACTTTAGCTTTAGGCTCTGATAAAGAGCAAAATGCCTCTCCAACCTTTCTGTCTCATGTGCCTTCTCTCCTTCTTGATGACCACAACATCTGGCACCTGGACATTATTTAGAATGTTAAATAGTGGTCCACAGATGTGGTTTTTAAAAAAATGGAAGAACAATGTAGTGCTTCTTACAGGGTTGAATGAATAAGCATTTTATATGTTTTCATTGTGGCCCCATTGTATAGGGTAACTGCACACTCATACATTTGTGTTGGATATTATGAATGCTTGAATGATTTGTGAACTAGGGTCACTGAATTGTGCCCCTGCCAACCCATGCCAAAATCATATGTTGAAGCCTGAACAATGTGACTGTATCTGGAGACAGGCCTTTTAAGAGATTATTAAGGTTAAATAAAGTCATGAGGGTGAGAGCCTAAGCTGATAGGACTGCGGCCTTATAAGAGGAGGAAAATATTCTCTCTCTCTCTCTCCCTCCCTCCCTCCCTCCCTCCCCCTCCCTCCCTCCTTCCCCCTCCCCCTCCCTCCCTCCCTCCCTCCCTCCCTCTCTCTGTCTCTCTCTCTCTCCCTCCCTCTCTCCTCTCTCTCCCTTGTCTCTCCCTCTCTCCCCTCCCCCCTTTCTCTCCCCCTCCCACCACTTCCCGTCCCCCACCCATCACCATGTGAGGACACAGTGAGAAGGTGACCATCTACAAGCCAGGAAGAGAGCCCTCATCAGAAACCCAACTGGCCAACACTTTAATTTTGGACTTCAACCTCCAGAACTGTGAAAGAATAAACTTCTGTTATTTAAGCCACTCAGTCTATGGTATTTTGTTAAGGCAGTCCAAGCTGACTAATACATCAAATATGTATCGGTCACACACAGGGAAAAAGGCCTCTGGTATAGTCAGCCAGCCCACACTATTAAGGGAGTTTAGAATATGTCACTCCAAAATATGCTGCTCTGGCATATTCACTATTTTAAGTTAAAGGCACTTAAAAAAATACATAGTAGGTACATGAACATCACTGTGACCTTCATGCTGTTTCTTAAAAGCCTGAGATGAAATTCCCATGTGGAAGATGCCCTCTCTACCCTGAAAAGAAAGCAGCATTCTTATCAAAGATGGAAAATTGAAGCCAAGGAAAATCTGTACAAACAAATCTTGTTTATTTTTTATTTATTTATTTGTTTTTTTGAGACAGAGTTTCACTCTTGTTGCCCAGGCTGGAGTGCAATTGTGTGATCTTGGCTCACTGCAGCCTCCTCAAGCGATTCTCCTACCTAAGCCCCCTGAGTAGCTGGGATTACAGGCGTGAGTAACCACGCCCGGCTAATCTTTGTATTATTGGTAAAGACGGGGTTACACCATGTTGGCCAGGCTGGTCTTAAACTCCTGACCTCAGGTGATCCACCTGCCTTGGCCTCCCAAAGTGCTGGGATTACAGGTGTGAGCCACTGAGAGCTGCCAGGAACCTTGTTAAACCAACTCTTATCTTCGTAGTCACTTCTCCACCCAATTAACTACCTTAGCCCAAGTTTCTTTGCCTTCTCTTATTTCACACCTCACTGTTCTTTGTCCAATTTGTCATGTAAGTGATTGACTGTAACTTCAGGTCTTCATTTCCTTATGAGGACTCCCCTGTCACATAAAACTTGTGTTAAATAGATTTGTGTGCTTTTCTCCTGTTAATCTATCTTACGTCAATCCAATCCAATCCAATCCAATCCAATCCAGTCCAATCCAATCCAATCCAATCCAATCCAATCCAATCCAATTCAATTCAAGAAGAGGGCCTGAAGAATGAAACACACCCTGAAGGGCCATGCTGCTCAGCTGATGCTGATGTCTCTGAGGTGGGCCCAATACACCTGGTTCTACAAGGGTCAGAAAAACCCAAGCTGGATTCTGCTGCCTCTGTGGGAAGGAACTGCTGCTGCCTGGGTGAAAAAACATTGCTGGGGAGATATTGATAGAAACAAGAGCCAAGCAAGTCTCTTTTTTAAAATAAATTACACAGTCTCAGGTATTTCTTTGTAGCAATGCAAGAACAGCCTGATACAGAAACTGAAACATCCATAAAGCTAGTGTGAGAAATTTTAAATCTATCTCTGGAAAGTTTTTGATCAAGCTTACAAAATATTAAGAAAGATCTAAAATACACATTTGTGTGCATGTAGGATATGCATATCCTAAAACGTATTCAAAAAGTAGGAATAAAGGAAGTATCAGTTATTTGCAAAGACTCAGAATCACAACTATCATATTCTCTAGTCTCAATGAAAAGAAAAAAGAAATCAATAACAGGAACAAAAAGAAACCAAAAACAGATTCTTAGAAACCAAAAACTTATTTCTGGCTTAAAATTTCAAAGGAAATAAAATAAAAAATATGAAATAGCACCAAAAAGCATCCAAAGTATTGCCAGTCACAACTCGGGGGATGCTGCTAAAGACAAACTTGTGGAAAATGTAAAACTTTAAATGCATCTATTAATATACAATACATATTTAAAATAAATGAACTAATCATTCATCTGAAGGTTTAAAAAAAAAAGGGATAGAATTGATAAGACAGGAGACAGGGAAATACTGGGTAGAAGAGGGTAGCTCCCCAGCAAAGACCCCACCCTCAAGCCTGGAAACCCATGGCCCTAAATGGGTACAGACATTCCCGTTTTCAAGCCCCAAATGTTGTCTTTGGGCCTGCCACACCCCCAACCTGTACCCATATTAACCCCAAACCCCCAGCTCCAGGAGAAGACAAGCAGACAAACAGCAGAAGAGCACAACAGAGAAGGAGAGAAGAGAAGGAATGTTGAACACTGAGAGGAGTTCAGCTGGGGACTATCGGAGAGAAGACCGGCTACTGGACCGCCAAACTCCACAGGAAGATCATCTTCCTACTCCATCCCCCTTCCAGCTCTCCATCCATCCCACCCTCAACCCTCAGTAAAACCCCTGCATTCACTCTTCAAGCCCGTGTGTGACCTGATTATTCCTGGACTCTGCATGAAGACCTGGATACCAAGAGGGGACTGAACAGGTTAACACTTAAGCCATCTGCGGACAGCAAAGCTGAAAAAGCAATGCTGTAACATGCCCACTTGGGCTTCGAGAGTCACAGACACCCACCCCTAGATGCTACCATGGAGCCGGATCCCAAATCGCTTACCCCGGCTCCAGCACCTGCTCCTCTGTGTGCTCCTCCTTGCATAGGAGGTTTGAGCTCATGGTGGCCGAACAGAGAGCCAACCCCCGTCACACGTCCTGTGAGGGGGGGCTAGAGAACTGTCCCATTTCAGAATGAATTCCAAGGAAATAATAAGGATTAAAAATAACACCTAACAAAGCAAAGAGTAAAAGCAATGTAAAAAACCAAGCCAGTTCTTAGAAAAGACACAAATTTCTACAAAGTTCTGACAAGACTGATGATGACAAAAAGAGAGAAAAGATAGAGAACCACTGGACACAAACAAGAGCAAATACTGTTCAGGCTGTAGACTTTCCTGAGCCCAGGGAAGCTGAAGGCAGGGATACTGATTCAGACACCAGCATTGACTGCTTTTTCCCTCCAGTGACAGGGAGACCTTTCCGGTGCTCAGCTTGGTTGAAGACATAGGAAAGCCCAAGGTCTTAAAGCACTTCCTTAAATAGAAGCATTGAGCACTGTATTTAGGCAAGTTCTTCCTCAGCAGTGATGTAAAAAGGTCAGCAGTAAAGCACAGAATGAGGCTTCCCAGTTGTCCCAGACCTCTCACCAGACATTGTCAATGTCTCTAGTTACTTCACATTCCTCGTAGAGGATTTCAAGGATTAAGGGAAACTGCCCTAAAATAAGATTATCTTTTTTTTTTTTTTTTTTTTTTTTTTTTTAAGAGACAGAGTCTCGCTTTGTCGCCCAAACTGGAGTGCAGTGGCCGGATCTCGGCTCACTGCAAGCTCCGCCTTTCGGGTTTATGCCATTCTCCTGCCTCAGCCTCCCGAGTAGCTGGGACTACAGGCGCCTGCCACCTCGCCCGGCTAGTTTTTTTTTTTTGTATTTTTTAGTAGAGATGGGGTTTCACCTGGTTAGCCAGGATGGTCTCGATCTCCTGACCTTGTGATCCGCCCGTCTCGGCCTCCCAAAGTGCTGGGATTACAGGCTTGAGCCACCGCGCCCGGCCAATAAGATTATCTTATCTGTATCTGCCCTTATCCCATGTGGCCACTTTTTTCTGTTAAGACTTTGGAGCATAAATTGATAATTGTGTGTGTGTGTGTGTGTGTGTGTGTGTCCTCCCCTTCGTCACTAAATGTTGTATTTAGTGTCATCACTGGGGTTGGCCTTACCCCCAGCCCCCACCTCCCCTCATTATTTGGAAGGAACATCTGGAAGCTGAAGAAAAAAATGCCGAGGACTCCTGTGTAGAGACAGGCTAGCCTTTGTGCCACTGAAGGAATTGTGTTAATGGAATTTACCCAGTTTTCTCCTAACTCCAACTGGTCCTGTTCAGTGGTTAAAGAGATCTGAGCTAAGGGCAGAGTTACCCCAGATATGGTTCCCTGGTTTCCCAGAAGCACACAGCCAAGTAGCCAAGGATCCCTGAAGTGAGGGGGAAGCTTAAAGTTTGGACCAGGTACCTTGAGCGAACGCCAATATCTGAAACCTGGGCCATGATATTAGGAAAGATCTAGCGGCTGAGGGCTCCTCAGGCCCCCATTAGACTTCTGAATGGAGACTTCCAGGCAGAAATTAGATAATTGCTGATGTTTTTGATGTAAAGTGCGAATGGAACTAAAAATATTTTAATTGGTATCACTCTTCCTGCGTGATTGATCAAAAAAAGAGGAAGTTCGATTAGGATGAAAAAATGAAAGTTTCACTGACTTCTCTATATTTTTCTTAAAAAATTTAGTTACACATATAGCACACGAAGACATTTGCATGAACTTACTCAAAGTGTAAGACGACGTTACAGTTCCTCTTTACCTCTGTCACCTCTCCCCCCAACTCCCCACTCCCCGACACACAAACACCCAGGGGGGATCTTGAATCAAAGGTATGTGTCTGTATTTACAGATATGTCACATTATTACTTTTAAGAAGAATTTCTGTTTTAATGTTTATGAAACCATCTTCCCATTCTTTTCATATTTGAACCTGTAGCTTCAGAAAAAAAAAAAAAAAAAAGACAGAGAGATATCAGGTGCAGTGGCTTATGCCTGTAATCCCAGTACTTTGGGAGGTTGAGGTGGGCGGATCACCTGAGGTCAGGAGTTCAAGACCAGCTTGGCCAACTTGGTGAAACCCCTTCTCTACTAAAAATACAAAAATTAGCTGAGCATGGTGCCATGCTCCTGTAATCCCAGCTATTTTTGCAGTGAGCAAAAATAGGGCCACTGCAGTCCAGTCTGGGTGACAGAACCAGACTTCGCCTCAAATAAATACATAAATAAATAAATAAATAAATAAATAAATAAATAAAAGAGTGGAGTCCTTGGAACTACATGGTTTGGTGAAGCTAACTGAGTTTTAAAACAGAGTTCAGAGGTCAGGGTCTTGCAAGGCACTTTTCTATTTGGAAGAACTTGCTTTCTAAGTGGAACATTAAAAATTCAATACTATTTTTATAACGTCCTGTGAGTCTATCATTACTTCAAATCATAAAAAAAAAAAAAAAAATGTTTTAAACCAGCATGTGGTTCAACATCTTTTCTGGGGCTCTGCAGTTCTGGATACATATGCCAAGATGGAACTTACATCAGCTTGGGTCTCTGGGCAACCGCGATTAGCAGAACCTCACTGGCCACCCACGACATATATGTGGCAGACGTGAGAAATAAGCTTTGTTGTGTTAAGCAAAAGCAACAACAAAAACAACATCAAATGCACAGACTGGCTTCTGTCACAGTTGTGTGTCTTCTCCCTTTCCTATCTTTGTCTCTCTCTCTCTCCCTCTCTTGAATCACTCACTTTGTGGGAAGCCGGCTGCCACCTTGTGAACACACCAGGCAGCTTGTGAGGAGGCTCGGTGGTGAGGAGTTGAAGTATTTGGTCAACAGGCAGGAGGAGATTGAGGCCAACAACCACAGGAGTGAGCTAAGAAGCAGATCTTCCCGCAGCAGTGCCGTCAGGTGACTGCAACCTTACCTTAGGACAAACCCGAGCCTGAACAATCGAGCTAAGCTGCTCCCAGATTCCTGACCCTCAGGAACACCATGAAATAATAAATGTGTGTTGTGTAAAGCAACTGAATTTTAGGATAATTCAGCAAAAAATAACTAATACACACCGGCAGGGCTGCCTGGTGACTTTTGTGGACCCTCGACGCTTGTACCTTTGTAAGTGCCCTCCTCCATAACTTATGTTAAAAATGATATTTCGTGACTATGTTGATATAAAGACAAATATTAATATAATTAAGGCTGGGTTCATTATTATTATATCCATTTTTTTCTTCTGACTGTAGACAAAATTAAAACTTTTTTTTAGGCCCTGAAGTATCACAGGCCTCAGCCTTCTGTGCCCAGTGGATGTCAGCCCTGCTCTAGGGAACAAAATAGGAGGGACATGCAGTCAAGAATAAGTTATTAGGGCTGGGTGTGGTGGCTCGTGCCTGTCATCCCAGCACTTTGGGAGGCCGAGATGGGTGGATCACCTGAGGTCAGGAGTTCGAGACCAGCCTGGCCAACTTGGTGAAATACTGTCTCTACTAAAAATACAAAACTTAGCTGGGTGTGGTGGTGCATGCCTGTGGTCCCGGCTACTCAGGAGGCTGAGACAGGAGAATCACTTGAACCTGGGAGGCGGAGGCTGCAGTGAGCCAAGATTGTGCCACTGCACTCCAGCTGGGATAACAAAGCGAGACTCTGTCTCAAAAAAAAAAAAAAGAGTAAGTTTTCAGCCCTGATGCTGCCCAAATCCATGTAATAAGCCCATCACCTGGTAAGACGATTACGATTTTGGCAAAATTGTATCCCATGATCGTGGACTGTTTTGGGTCCTGCCCTCCAGGTTGGAAAGAAGACTGACTGTGTGGGGAACTGAGTAGAAGCTGCTCTAGGGTATTCCCAAAAGGCCATGACAGGAGCTGTACTGCGGGAGCCAAACCACATGATCCTGTGAAGTTTGGGGCATCAGCTGCGACTTCTCAGCCTGACAGTGGGCAGTGTAGCACTGGCTTTGAACCCTGTGTCTCCCGGAAACTGATATTCACAATTTGCATTAAATCTGGAAGGAGGAAAGTGGTTCGATCTAAAGACACAGGAGCCAGCTGGCTTGGATTTAAATTCTACCTTTGGTACTTCCTGGTTGTGTTACCTTCGGCCAGTTTCTTAAGCCCTCTGTACCTCAATTTAATAATCTGTAAAGTTAGAATAATGATAGAGGTAGTTGTGAGAATTTTGTGAGTTAACATATATAAAACACAACAGCACCTGGCACAGAGTAAGCCTTCAATATTATCATTCATTATCACTGTTGTGATTATTACTAAGCTTCATTTGAGCTCACACTAACTACTGATGGGCATTTTATTACTCTCCTCGCCGTTTTCAATCATGTCTTGGGTATGTCAGAGCAACTTTAACATAAGAAGGAGCTGCCAGGAAGTCAGGAACATGCCAAATGGGAGTTCTAGGTAGAAAGAACCAGGCTCTTGAATAAGGCCCAGCAGAGCTCAGAGATGACGCTGTAGTGCCCTCTCATGAAATCCAAATGGTGGTCTCCATCTGCGGATCAATGGGCTATACTTCTGAGATTCTTTCATTTTTTTGTTTGTTTGTTTGTTTTGGAGGACAGGGTCTTGCTCTGTCTCCCAGGCTGGAGTGCAGTGGAACAGTCATGGTTCACTACAGCTTAGTCCTCCCAGGCTGAACGGATCCTCCCACCTCAGCCTCCTAAGCTGGGACCACAGGCATATGCCACCACGCTCAGCTAATTTCTGTATGTTTTATTGAGATGGGGGTCTTACCATGTTGCCCAGGCTGGTCCTGAACTTCTGGGCTCAAGTGATCCACCCACCTTGGCCTCTCAAAGTGCTGGAATTACAGGCATGAGCCATAGGGCCAGGTTGAGATTCTTCTTTAATAGTTACAAGCCACAGCTTTGTTTACTGATAGCCTTAGACTGATAGCCTTTGCTTGGTTTACTGATAGCCTTAGGCTGTCGATGGAAAGCTGCCTCTCTGTGGCCCAACTTTGTAGCATCTAAGTGGGAAGAATAGAAGACAATCAGCCTATAGGGCAAAGTGTGGCCAGCCATGATTGTAGACCATCTGGCACAGGTTCATAGCAACTCCTGGATAACTTCCAAAGGTGCAATAAGGCCAAGTGGACATGAACAATTGAGGAGTATAAAATAGACTGCATTTGAGCTCAACAGTTAATGGGGGGAAAATGGGGTCCTATCAAGGTCAAGTTTGAATAGTACATAACAATGAATGTTTTATTAACCTGCAGAATGTCAAGTGGGTTCATAGGGTGTCAGGGCATGGCAGGCTGCAGGTCATGCTGAGGTAGGTCTCTTTGGTCAAACATCAAAAGGGTGGTACAGAACATGGACAAAGCAAATATAATCAGGCACAATCTCAAATGCATATGCATTCCCCACTGCTGGCAGATGGACTATATCAGGCCCCTGTCCATAGAGCAAGAGGAGTCTGCTGTGTTCTGAATGAAGCCCGTGTCTCTTTGGATTTGGAATTTTGTTTCTTATTTCAGAGGTTTTGCAGCTAGCATTATACAGGGTAAATCTTAATTAATTAGGACCCTGAACCTAATGTTATTCCATCTAGGGCACACATTCTACCAGCCAACAATAGAAAACACGGCCCAAAAGAATGCCAAGTGGTTGTGTCACATAGCCTATCTTCAAAAATCAAAAGAGCTGTTGGAAAACTGAAATGGGTTATTAAATGCCTCTACATGATGAAACCATTATACATAAATGAAGTATATGACCAAAAAAAGTGTTACTGAAATATGTAAAAGAAGAGCTGAATAAAGGGACAGATATACTATACTGATGAATGAGAAAACTTCATTATTCAAAATCCTGTATTTAATGTGTAAAGTAAAATAACCATAATTAAAAATACAACAAAATTCTGTGTGCCAATTGACAAATTATATATATATATACACATATACACACACATATGTGTATATGTGTGTGTATATGTGTGTGTTTGTGTATATATATATTTTTTTGAGACAAGATCTTGCTCCACTGAGAGCAGCAGCCACAGCAGAGAGCTTTAGAGACCTACAGAGACATCCGAATGACTTGCCTGCAGAGAGGAGCCACCTTCTCCAGGGCCTCCTCTTTGGAGTGGCTAGAGTGCAGTGGTGATCATAGCTCACTGTAGCCTCGACCTCCTGGGCTCAAGCCACCCTCCCATCTCAGCTTCTCGAGTAGCTGAGGCTCCTCAGCCACCATGCCTGGCTAATTTTTTAATATTTGTTGTAGCAACGAGGTCTTGCTATGTTGCCTGGGCTGGTCTCAAACACCTGGCCTTGAGCAATCCTCCTACTTTAACCACCCAAAGTGCTGGGATTACAGGCATGAACTACTGTGTCTGTCCTGAATTCTAAAATTTATATGTGAGAAGAGACTTCAGGAATTGAAAAGAACTGTAAAAGAGGAGACTTACCCTACCAAAGACCAAAACATATTATATAGAGTAATAATTGTAGTATCAGTGTTACAGGATCTCTGGGGTGTCCATTTTTCTGGGTAGAAACTATGGCCACAGTATCTTTGCCTGAGTTCTTGTCCTGCATCCAGGAAGAATGAGGTACGCAGACAAGTGAGGGGTGAAGAAGAAGAGCTTCATTTAGTGTTAGAACAGCTCAGAGGGGTGGATAGCTCTTCTCTATAGGAGGTCTTCCTTCGAGTGTTCAGCTATCAGCAGAAAGGAGGCCCTGGAGAGGGTGGCTCCTCTCTGCAGGCAAGACATTTGATGTCTCTGCAGCTATCTGCTGCAGCTGCTGCTCTCAGTGGAGAGGGTATTCCTCTCTGTAGCTGGTCATCCCATCGTCTCCAGCTATCAGTCGAGAGGCCACTCCTTTCTGCAGCTGGTCGTCTCTTCGTCCCTCCAACCTCTGCTCTCTTTGTCTCTGGCTTTCCTCTGCCCTGTTCTAGCTGCGCCCAGGGCTTTTATGGACCTCAGAGGGAAGGATGTGTGTGCCGATTGATCCATGGGTGGCCATGGGTGGGCCCAGACGAGCCACCACGAGTCCCAACTCAGGTCCCTGGGACTGGCAGCCCAGCCCCCAGCCTTCAGGACCTCCCTAACCTGAGGGTGGGGCCTTACTGGGGACCCCACTCCTTTCCACCCAGGACTCTGTCTGCCTCCTGCTGCCATTCCAACCCAGATGGAAATTAGCGCTGAGAGTGGAGAGAGGCCAGGTAGTGGGAGCAGACACCCCTGAGCCTGCAGGGACAGGGGGTCCTTCCTGGGGCGCTTGAGGGTGCAGCCTTCAGAGACACCCAGGTCCTGCACCCGGGAGGGCAGCCACAGCTGCATCCAGGAGCTCCCGCTTGTCCCCAGCTCCTGCCTGCTTCCTGGATCAAGAGGCCCAGGTCTGCAGCTATGGGTGCAGCGGTTGCAGCTGCACCTGAAAGGGCAGATCCTGCCTATTCCCAGCTCCCTCAAGAGCACAGGGAGGCTCAGATCCACAGCTGCAGTTTGGGTGGCTGTAGCCCCATCCAGGAGGGCAGGGATCCTGCCTGCTCCTTAGAGTAGGAGGCCTGGGTCTGCCACTGCGATTTGGGTGGCTGCAGTGGCACGGGGAGGGCCCCTCGCAACTCAGAAGAGGCAGGGCTCCCACTGGCTCCATGGAGTATGCAACCCCAGCACCTCTCCCAGCTGCAGCCAGAATGATGGCAGCAACCACTGCCATCATTAGTATGGGAAAAATAATAGAACATTGAGAAAGAGGACCATGTACATAAGGGATTTTAGTATACGACAAAAATCAACATTTACAATTAATGGGGACAGTAAAGACTATCGACAAATATTGTTGGGAAAATTGTTGAGCCATTTGGGGGAAATTTTTTACATTAAACTGACGAGTTTACCTATATTAACATTTTCTAAAATTGTATTTAAGAAATCACCATAGCAAAGTTAAAAGATAAGCAATCCTTCTGTTAAAGATGCTAGACTGACTGTTTTTATCTTTCCCCTTTCTCAAGGCTTCACTAAAATGATTGGGAAGTTATAAACAAAAGTATAAACCCACAAGAGCAAAAAAAATATATAGAAGAAAAGATATCGGGAAGAGATATTTCAATCCACTTTCGGAAGAATCACAGCAAATGGATGGCTGGTAACTGATTTAGCATACTGGAAGAATTTGCAGCCAAAATCCTGAGAAGGATATGGAAGAGAAGAGATACAATTTACTCCAACAACCAGAAGAGGGTTAGTATGGCTAAGTATGGCCTAGGGCAGGGAGAAGTGAAGCTCTGAAAACAGAGAAATTGATTCAAAGTCTACATGGACTGTGATTGGACCCGAGACTTCTTCCTTTACTCCTCATGCAGTATATCAGAAGTCTGGAATCCAACCTGCAGGCTGGACAACGGGGGAGGAAAACACACGCACACTGACATCTGTGGTACTTCAAGTGAAATATTCAGTGCTCTCTTCTGTTGTCCAAAAGTGAAGCCCAGTGGCCAAGACGTCAGCTCCATGCCACCAGAGTGTCTAATCAGCATGATATGGCCTACTCTTGAATATAAACAATACAATACAACAAGGAATACCAGATAATTTTGGAAATGCTCCAACATGAAACAAATTTGACCAAACCAATAGGAAAAATAAACTCACCAAAAAAGGAAATAACAGACACTAGAAGAAACATTTTTAAAATCTTTGTTTTGTATCCTCAGAAAGGTTAGATTATACTCATATATAAGAACAGGATGGTATGAAAAAGGAACAAAATAGAACAAGACAGAGCTCTTAGAAATCAAACATATAATAGTCAAAAGAAACATTTAATGAAAGATTTTGAAGATAAGGTCCAGGAAATTTCCCAAAGTAAAGCAAAAGAAAAAGAGGTAGAGAGTATTAGAGAAAAGATGAGAAATGTATAGAATGAATACAGGAGTTCCAATATTGACTAAAGGAGTTTGAGAGAACAGAGAAAATAGAAAAGAACTAGGTAAGTAAGTAAATAGATAGAGTGGTAGATAAATGGATATATGGATGCATATATAGATAGACAAACAGGCAAATAAATCAATCCAGAAATGGGAACTTAAATATCCTGACAGAAAGAATCCACTGATTAGCTAACATAACAAGTGATGATATATCCTCACCTTCATGCAATTCCAAGTCATCACAGAATTTCAGAACACAAGGAATGAAAAGAAAATCCTAAAGTTGGTGGGGTATGTTGGCTCACACCTGTAATCCCAACACTTTGGAAGGCTGAGGACAGTGGATCACGAGGTCAGGAGATCGAGACCATCCTGGCTAACACAGTGAAACCCTGTCTCTACTAAAAATACCAAAAAATTAACTGGGCGTGTTGGTGGGCACCCGTAGTCCCAGCTCCTCGGGAGGCTGAGGCAGGAGAATGGTGTGAACCCGGGAGGTGGAGCTTGCAGTGAGCCGAGATTGCACCGCTGAACTCCAGCCTGGGCGATGGAGCAAGACTGCATCTCAAAAAAAAAAAAAAAAAGATCCTAAAGTTTACAGAAAGAACAGATCACAAGTATCAGAATAATATCAAACTTCTTAGCAGGTAGTCTGGATCTAGAAGAAAATGGAGCAATATTTCCAAAGTACAGAGAGAAAATTATTGTTTTTTGGTTTTGCTAATTTAAAAAAAATTTTTTTATAGAGATGGGGGTCTTGCTATGTTGCCCAGGCTGGCCTCGAACTCCTGGCCTCAAATGATCCTCCTGTCTCAGGCTCCCAAAATGCTGAGATTATAACCATGAACCACCACACCCCGTCAGAAAATGATTTTTAACTGTAATTAAATACCTAGCAAAACTAGCAGTTTGATGTAAGTATAAAATAAAGACATTATTTGATACATGAAAATTTACTTCCCATATATTAGAGGATTATCTCAGGGAAAACAGGGGAGGAAAATTAGAGAGAGACCTAGTAGATATGGATCCAATAAGGACAATGTCAAAGGAAAATCTTGAACAGCAGCTATAAAGCAGCCAGAGGAAGTAACAGCTCAGATTGGAGCAGAGTGGAGGACTCCAAAGGGAAGAGCCCTAGAAAAGAGGGGAAATTGAAAACTGTGAATGATCAAATGAAGCATTAGAGAAACTAGAGGATAGCATATTATACAAGGAAAGAAATGAGCAACTTGAAACTTCAACAAAAACACAAAGCTGTATTGCAGAGAAGCTGTAATTGTGGTTTAAGTCTTGGTTCTGAAATGTATGATGTTTGCAGAATTGTGACATAAATATTGATTATTTATTTGACTAACAGTAATGATGAAATACATAGAGATGGTGAAAGAAGTAAATGTAGATGATTAAATTCGAATCTGTCAAGGAAGAAGCCATTAGATAATGCCTAAAATTGGATAAATCAAGAAATAGTATAAGCATATTATTTTGGAATATGAAAATTACTAATAGAATCACAGCTTTAAAAAAAGAAAAATATGGGCCAGGCGTGGTGGCTCACGCCTGTAATCCCAGCACTTTGGGAGGCTGAGGCGGGCAGATCATGAGGTCAGGAGATCGAGACCATTCTGGCTAACACGGTGAAACCTCGTCTCTACTAAAAATACAAAAAAATTAGCCTGGTGTGGTGGTGGGCGCCTGTAGTCCCAGCTACTTGGGAGGCTGAGGCAGGAGAATGGCTTGAACCTGGGAGGGGGAAGTTGCAGTGAGCTGAGATTGCACCATTGCACCATTATTTGTTTGACTAAAAGTAATGATGAAATACATAAAGATGGTAAAAGGAGTAAAAGTGAATGATTAGATTAAATTGGAATCTGTCAAGGAAGAAGCCATTACATAATACCTAAAATTGGATAAATCAAGAAATAGTATAAGTGTATTATTTTGGAATATGAAAATTACTAATAGAATCACAGCTGGGTGACAAAGCGAGACTCTGTCTAAAAAAATGTGGGTATATATATGCAAATATGTATATATATATATGACTCTAGGGATTGGGAAGGATGGAGAAGTAGCAGAGGAGACTTCTTGTTTTTATTATAAGCTTTTGGAAATACTACTGGGGCACATCTGGGTTCTATGGCACTTGAAGTTCTTACAATATGGGGAGAGGGGAGTTCTGTTTAAACAAAACAATAAACATTTATAAATAAAAATAGTTATAAAATTGAATATTTAGAATTTAAAAAACACAAAAGTTACAAATTTTAAAAAATACAAATCCACAGACACCACAAAATGTGGGGGAAAAACATATTTTTATTCATTAACTACCTGACACATCCCTTTAAAACATTTCCTGATTTTTTGGTACATATTTTTTGACTGCCTCTTCATTTGTAATATAAAAATAATGTCACACCATTTCTTTTGGAGGAATAAAACAGTCTTTACTTAGCACAGATAACTGAAATTGTTCTTTATTATTGACAGTTTAGTAAAGTTTCTGCCAGGAGCAGTGACTCACACCTGTAATTCCAGCACTTTGGGAAGCTGAGGCAGGAGTTCCTGGCCACTTGAGGCCAGGAGTTCATGACTAGCCTGTGTAACATAGCAAGACCCTGTCTCTACAACAGAAAATTAAAAAAAAAAAATTACCAGGGCATGGTGGTCCATGCCTGTAGTCCTAGCTACTCAGAAGTTGAAGAAAAAGGATCACTTGAGCCCAGGAGGTTGAGGCTGCAGTGAGCTATGATCACACCACTGTACTCCAGCCTGGATGACAGACCAAGAACCTATCTTTTAAAAAAAAGAAAAGGACAGAAAAGTTTCTCTAAGCTTCACACCTTGCTATTGGTAATGCCATTTAATTTAATAGAATTTATGAAAATTTTTGAAAAGCTCTGTTCACTTTCTTTAATACATGAACAGTAAAATTTCAGGGCATTTAAAGTTTTCTTGTGCAGTGATTAATCTTAATATTCTGAATTGAAACTATTCACAAACCAACTTGTTATCTATGTTCTCCTTGTAGTATTGTATTGTGTATTGATATAATGATTCATTATTACAGTTGAGAACTTCCATTTTGACCAGGCATGGATGAGAACCTTGTCCTCTGTTTATAATTTACATAGCCCAACATTGGAAGGATTTTCCATAGACTAGTTTCTGACTCTACAAATTTCAAACCTCATTTCTCCTCTCTTACTCACATACTTCCAGTGCTGGGAGAATAGAACCCATTTATATCTCAATATGACCTCTGGCCTCAAACCTTAGTGCCACAGTGCTAGGTGAGTTAGCATGGTGAGCGGATGTATTTTTGAAAGCCACACCTACACCAAGATGTCCAACAATAACTTTACTATATGTGGAAGTGACTGTGAACCACATAAATGTATCTCACTAAACCCAAACAGCATATGTCCCCAATTCAGTATCCCCTTGGCCAAACCCCAATAATTCCAGCAGCTGCTCCAACACCACTAAACACAACAGAAGGAAGAGGCAGCAGTCGCAACAGATTGTCATTAATATATATTACTTTGTCAGCCAACAGACATATGAAAAAATGCTTAACATTATTAATCATCAGGGAAATACAAATCAGAACCACAATGATAGGCCATCTCACAGCAGTCAGAATGGCTATCATTAAAAAGTCAAAAAATAACAGATGTTGGTGAGGCTGCAGAGAAAAGGGAACACTCATACACTGTTGGTGGGAATATAAATTAGCTCAGTCACTGTGCAAAGCAATTTGGAGACTTCTCAAAGAACTAAAAATAGAACTACCATTTGACCCAGTATATACCGAAGGGAAAATAAATCATTTTACCAAAGTGACACATGTACTCATATGTTCATCGCAGCACTGTTCACAATAGCAAAGACATGAAATCAACCTAGGTGCTCATCAACCATGGACTGGATAAAGAAAATGTGGTATGTATACACCATAGAAAACTATGCAGGCACAGCAAAGAATGAAATAATGTCCTTTGCAGCAACATGAATGTAGCTGGAGCCCATTATCTTAAGCGAATTAATGCAGAAACAGAAAACCAAATATCACAAGTTCTCACTTATAAGTGGGAGCTAAATCTTGGATACACACAGATATAAAGACGAGAACTTTATTGAGTACTTTCTATTAGGTACTATGTTCACTATCTGAGCAACAGGATCAATAGAAGCCCAAACCTCAGCATCAATACCATATACCCTTGTAACAAACCTGCACAAAACAAAAATAGAAATTAATATACATCTTGCTTTGCAAATTTTACAAAAACTCATGACAATGTGGTACTCTGTTATGGCCTCATAACAGAGCCTCTCCCAGGGCCTTGGGAAGAACCTATGCAAGTGAAGGCCCTGAAGTTTAAGCTTCATTAGCTTCAAGGAAAACCTACTTCTAGGCATGAGCTTATTATTTTTTAAACTGTGTGCCCATATCTTGATTAAAAACAGAGTGGCGAGAAAAGAGTACATTAAATAAAGAGTAACTGTTAAAATATTTGGATCATATATGATAGATAAAAGATGAACTTCCAGAGTAGAATTTTTTTTTTTTTTTTTTTTTTTTTTGAGAGGGAGTCTTTCTCAGTTGCCCAGGCTGGAACGCAGTGGCACGATCTTGGCTCACTGCAACCTCCACCTTCCGTGTTCAAGCGATTTTCCTGCCTCAGCCTCCCAAGTAGCTGGGATTACAGACATGCACCAGCACGCCTAGCTATTTTTGCATTTTTAGTAGAGATGGGGTTTCGCCATGTTGACCAGGCTGGTCTCGAACTGCTGATCTCAAGTGATCTGCAAACCTCAGCCTCCCAAAGTGCTGGGATTACAGGCAGAGTAGATTTTTAAAAAGTCATACACATGGCTGGGCACAGTGGCTCATGCCTGTAATCCCAGCACTTTGAGGGGCTGAGGGGGGCAAATCACAAGGCCAGGAGTTCCAGACCAGCCTGATGAACAGGGTGAAACCCCATCTCTACTAAAAATACAAAAACTAGCTGGGCGTGGTGGTGGGCGCCTGTAATCCCAGCTACTCGGGAGGCTGAGGCAGGACAATCACTTGAACCCAGGAGGTAGAGGTTGCAATGAGCTGAAATTGTGCCACTGCACTCCAGCCTGGGCGACAGAGCGAGACCCCATCTCAAAAAACAAAAACAAAAAACCTCAGACACATTAGAAAGGTAATAAGGCAATAGAAAAATGAGAAAAATTTAGGCTATCTGTGTCACAACAAAAGAGATACACAAATGCCCAGAAAATACAAGAAAGGATGGCTTTAGTACCCAGGGAAATGCAAATTAAAATACAAAAAGAAATAGCAACCTGGGATATATATTACTAAAAATCACCATGTTATTATTGGATCTTGTACAATATAAATAATAGGCTGATGGGAAAAAGAAATTACAGACACAACATTAAAAACTATAAAGTTTGGCCAGGCATGGTGGCTTATGCCTGTAATCCTAGCACTTTGGGAGGCTGAGGCTGGGAGAATCACTTGAGACCAGGAGTTTGAGACTAGCCTGGTCAACACAGTGAGACTCCACCTTTAAAATAAATTTTAAAATTAGCTGATTGTGGTGGTATGTGCCCATAGTTCTGGCTACTTGGGAGGCTAAGGTGGAAGGATCACTTGAGCCCAGTAGTTTGAAACTGTATCGTGCTATGATTGGGCAACTGCACTCCAGGTTGGGTGACAGAGTGAGACCCTTGCTCTAAATCAAACAAAAAATAAACTCCCCCTTCAAAAATAAAAATTCAACAGTAAAATCTCAAGAGTAATATGTGAAAAAACTAATTAAAATAAAACAAACTGCTCCCACAAAAATGTGACTCTAGTTCTAAACATTTTGAATTCCTAATAGAATAAATGTAGGACTCAGCCTGGATAAAAGAGGTAACGTGGCCAGGCGTGGTGGCTCACGCCTGTAATCCCAACACTTTGGGAGGCCAAGGCGGGTGGATCACGAGGTCAGGAGATGGAGACCATCCTGGCTAACAGGGTGAAACCCCGTCTCTACTAAAAATACAAAAAATTAGCCAGGTGTGGCGCCTGTAGTCCCAGCTACTTGGGAGGCTGAGGCAGGAGAACGGCGTGAACCCCGGAGGCGGAGCTTGCAGTGAGCCGGGATGGCGCCACTGCACTCCAGCCTGGGCGACAGAGCGAGACCCCGTCTCAAAAAACCAAACAAACAAAAAAGAAGAGGTAACGTTTGCTTGGTGAGAGTGGATATGGTGAGATGTTGTGGCTTCCAAAGGATGGAGAAAGAGGTGGCGAATAGGACCATCATATTAGAAGCCAGATGTGCAGTAGCAGAGGTAGATGGCTCATTTGCCCTGATTTTGTTTCTTCTGGTCTGGATTCAAAGAGAAATCCTGCTTTTGTTGTTTTCGGCTTCTTCCTTTATTAAAGCAGCAGCTTGTATGGCTCCAAGCAAAACTAGATTCCACGAAATGGTAGGCTGCTGGGCTTAACATCATAGTCATTATTTTCAATCCACTTCAAGTGCTGTTCAACCCCACTTAAAGCCACGAAAACTGTGATGTGTTCCGTTCTCCTTTCTGCTAAGTTTGCAGCCTTGTCTCTGAAGGCACACTGTATATTCCTTTAGGCCTGTTGCTCTGTGGTGTGACATTCATTCTTCTATCATTTCTTTCAGACGTCTTTTATTATATCGAGATTTGCTTCCATAATGAAGGCTATCTTTTTTGTGTGTTTTATTGTGTTCTTAAAACCAGCAGGCTTACTCATGTTTGGGATTCTGTGTTAAACATTATTCACGAACTTTTTATTTCAAAATCATTATAGACTAATCAGAAGTTGCAAAAATAATAGAGAGATTAGGAGAACTTTCACTTAGCCCCCACCTCCTCACCACAGTGATAACCTGCACATCTATAGTACATGATCCAAACCAGGAAATTGACATTGGCACATTTATTAAACATTTGCATCAAGAAAATTATACAAACGTGAGACAACAATGTGAGATAACCACAGTGAAGGTGAACTGGGCTAAGAAGAAAAAGATGAGGCTCTGTGTGTTTGCGTGTGTGCCTCAGTGCAAGGTCCACTCCTCCATGGGTCAATGTCTTCAATGAGGTCATGAGTTTTTTTGGTTCTGCTGACACAAGCAAAAAGCATGGTCACCTCTTTATCTGCTCTTTCTGGTGACAGTGATAACGAGGGAGGTTCATTTCCAGGAGACACAAGAATCCACGACCGGGCGCGGTGGCTCAAGCCTGTAATCCCAGCACTTTGGGAGGCCGAGACGGGCGGATCACGACGTCAGGAGATCGAGACCATCCTGGCTAACATGGTGAAACCCCGTCTCTACTAAAAATACAAAAACTAGCCGGGCAAGGTGGCGGGCGCCTGTAGTCCCAGCTACTCGGGAGGCTGAGGCAGGAGAATGGCGTAAACCCGGGAGGCGGAGCTTGCAGTGAGCTGAGATCTGGCCACTGCACTCCAGTCCGGGCGACAGAGCGAGACTCCGCCTCAAAAAAAAAAAAAAAAAAAAAAAAAAAGAATCCTCTATCAGGTGACTCTGGCTAGAAGACTGCCTGGTGGTGTTGCCATGTTCCTCCTGGCCCAATAAAAATGTGACCCTAGTTTTAAACATCTTAAATTCCTGACAGAATTTAAGGAAGTCTCAGACACTTCCACCCACACACCCCTCTTTCCTTCCCTCTCTCCTGCACTAGGGATTCACTCAGGGTCTGATGATTCTCCCAGCCTCTCCCTCCCCCTCCCCATTTTCTGTGACAGATGTTTCTCCTTATAAGTTTCTTGGATGTTTAATCCTGCTGTGATGTCTCCTTCTCGGGGGTACTCAGACTAACACCGCATTTTGTTGGTTTATTCTCCTGCTTATCTACCGTGTACGAGCAGATCCAAACATCACGTTCATGTGTGAGAACAGAAGAACTGTACCTTTTCCATCCTCCTCATAATTTTTGCAAACCCAGACCTATTTCTTCCTAATCTTCTCTATTTCACAAATTAAGTCTTCATGGGCCACCTTGGTTTGGCCTTGTGGCGACATGGATGTCCCCTGCTGGATTCTACAGGAAACCCAATCACAGAAAGCATAGCATGAGTTTTGGGGTCTCAGTCAATATTTGCAGGTCACAGGGCATGAAGTCACATCTTAAAGAACATGTCTCAGCCATTTCACTGGTTTCAACCCCCTGGTCTCCTTCCCAATATAGTTCTGCTCAGTTCTTTACTGGTAAACCCCTGCACAGACTCCCAGAAAGTCTAAAGTAGTACTGTCCTTTCTCCTTCACCCTGTCCCTGCCTGATGGCGTTCCCTAAACGCAGCAAGAACAAACACATGAATGGTTCAATAAATGGGTGTTACAAAGTAAGTTAACTGCATCTTAGAACAAGGCTCAAGATTATTTTTACAAATTTTGAAAAGTGTATAAATACAGCCAGGTGTGGTGGTGCATGCCTGTAATCCCAGCTACTTGGGAGGCTGAGGCAGGAGAATCGCTTGAACCCAGGAGGCGGAGGTTGCATTGAGCCGAGATTGTGCCGTTGCACTCCAGCCTGGACAACAAGAGTGAAACTCTGTCTCAAAAAAAAGAAAGAAAGAAGACTAGAATCTACAATGGCTTTCCTGATAATTATATAGGGTTTATTTGGTATTTGTGTGTATATACATATTTTCAAGAATTATTCAATATTTTAAAAATATTTATGTTAGAATCATGCACTTTTAGATATACAAGGAAACTTCAGTATACTAACTCCAATCTTATCACTTTATAGATAAGGAGAATGAGAGGCAGAAGGGTAATTGATTTGAGCCCAGAGAAATATTAAACGAAGGCAGGATTGAAACTCAACTATTTCTTGATTTCCCCAATTTCTTTCTGTTTCCACTGTACCATACGGTATCTTTAGATTAATAAAAAAAAAAGGGTGAGAGAAAAATTACTGATTATTCCTTCTTAAAATAAAATTTCATATATATTTGGAACAATTTCATAAACAATATATATCTCAGGCCTTGATTTACTTGAAAAATTGTATGTATTAATCAAAGATGAAAGCGGTAATAATATCAATTGTTTAAAATAAATATACAGGGGGACGGAGCAAGATGGCCGAATAGGAACAGCTCCAGTCTCCAACTCCCAGCGTGAGCGACACAGAAGACCGGTGATTTCTGCATTTTCAACTGAGGTACTGGGGTCATCTCACTAGGGAGTGCCGGACAATCGGTGCTGGTCAGCTGCTGCAGCCTGACCAGCGAGAGCTGAAGCAGGGTGAGGCATCGCCTCACCTGGAAGCGCAAGGGGGACGGGAATTCATTTTCCTAGCCAGGGGAACTGAGACACACAACACCTGGAAAATCAGGTAACTCCCACCCCAATACTGCGCTTTAAGCAAACAGGCACACCAGGAGAATATATCCCACACCTGGCCGGGAGGGTCCCACGCCCACGGAGCCTCCCTCACTGCTAACACAGCAGTCTGCGGTGATCTATCCGCAAGGCAGCAGCGAGGCTGGGGGAGGGGCGCCCGCCATTGCTGAGGCTTAAGTAGGTAAAAAAAGCCGCTGGGAAGCTTGAACTGGGTGGAGCTCACAGCAGCTCAAGGAAGCCTACCTGTCTCTGTAGAGTCCATCTCTGGGGACAGTGCACAGCTGAAGACCAACAGGGGAAGCAGCGGGGGCCTGTGCAGATGCGAACGACTCTGTCTGACAGCTTTGGGGAGAGCCATGGATCTCCAAACGCGGAGGTTGAGATCTGAGAACGGACAGACTGCCTGCTCAGGTGGGTCCCTGACCCCTGAGTAGCCTAGCTGGGAGACATCCCCCACTAGGGGCAGTCTGACACCCCACACCTCACAGGGTGGAGTACACCCCTGAGAGGAAGCTTCCAAAGGAAGAATCAGACAGGTACACTCGATGTGCAGCAATATTCTATCTTCTGCAACCTCTGCTGCTGATACGCAGGCAAACAGGGTAGGGAGTGGACCTCAAGCAATCTCCAACAGACCTATAGCTGAGGGTCCTGACTGTCAGAAGGAAAACTATCAAACAGGAAGGAGACCTATACCAAAACCCCATCAGTACGTCAACATCATCAAAGACCAGAGACAGATAATACCACAAAGATGGGGAAAAAGCAGGGCAGAAAAGCTGGAAATTCAAAAAATAAGAGCGCATCTCCCCCTGCAAAGGAGCGCAGCCCATCGCCAGCAACGGATCAAAGCTGGTCAGAGAATGACTTTGACGAGAGGAGAGAAGAAGGCTTCAGTCCATCAAACTTATCAGAGCTAAAGGAGGAATTACGTACCCAGCGCAAAGAAACTAAAAATCTTGAAAAAAGAGTGGAAGAATTGACAGCTCGACTAATTAATGCAGAGAAGGTCATAAACGAAATGACACAGATGAAAACCATGACACGAGAAATACGTGACAAATGCACAAGCTTCAGTAACAGACTCGATCAACTGGAAGAAAGAGTATCAGCGATTGAGGATCAAATGAATGAAATGAAGCGAGAAGAGAAACCAAAAGAAAAAAGAAGAAAAAGAAATGAACAAAGCCTGCAAGAAGTATGGGATTATGTAAAAAGACCAAATCTACGTCTGATTGGGGTGCCTGAAAGTGAGGGGGAAAATGGAACCAAGTTGGAAAACACTCTTCAGGATATCATCCAGGAGAACTTCCCCAACCTAGTAGGGCAGGCCAACATTCAAATTCAGGAAATACAGAGAACGCCACAAAGATACTCCTCGAGAAGAGCAACTCCAAGACACATAATTGCCAGATTCACCAAAGTTGAAATGAAGGAAAAAATCTTAAGGGCAGCCAGAGAGAAAGGTTGGGTTACCCACAAAGGGAAGCCCATCAGACTAACAGCAGATCTCTCGGCAGAAACTCTACAAGCCAGAAGAGAGTGGAGGCCAATATTCAACGTTCTTAAAGAAAAGAATTTTAAACCCAGAATTTCATATCCAGCCAAACTAAGTTTCATCAGTGAAGGGGAAATAAAATCCTTTACAGATAAGCAAATGCTTAGAGATTTTGTCACCACCAGGCCTGCCTTACAAGAGATCCTGAAGGAAGCCCTAAACATGGAAAGGAACAACCGGTACCAGCCATTGCAAAAACATGCCAAAATGTAAAGACCATCGAGGCTAGGAAGAAACTGCATCAACTAACGAGCAAAATAACCAGTTAATATCATAATGGCAGGAGCAAGTTCACACATAACAATATTAACCTTAAATGTAAATGGACTAAATGCTCCAATTAAAAGACACAGACTGGCAAACTGGATAAAGAGTCAAGACCCATCAGTCTGCTGTATTCAGGAGACCCATCTCACATGCAGAGACATACATAGGCTCAAAATAAAGGGATGGAGGAAGATCTACCAAGCAAATGGAGAACAAAAAAAAGCAGGGGTTGCAATCCTAGTCTCTGATAAAACAGACTTTAAACCATCAAAGATCAAAAGAGACAAAGAAGGCCATTACATAATGGTAAAGGGATCAATTCAACAGGAAGAGCTAACTATCCTAAATATATATGCACCCAATACAGGAGCACCCAGATTCATAAAGCAAGTCCTTAGAGACTTACAAAGAGACTTAGACTCCCATACAATAATAATGGGAGACTTCAACACTCTACTGTCAACATTAGACAGATCAACGAGACAGAAAGTTAAAAAGGATATCCAGGAATTGAACTCATCTCTGCACCAAGCGGACCTAATAGACATCTATAGAACTCTCCACCCCAAATCAACAGAATATACATTCTTCTCAGCACCACATCGCACTTATTTCAAAATTGACCACATAATTGGAAGTAAAGCACTCCTCAGCAAATGTAAAAGAGCAGAAATTATAACAAACTGTCTCTCAGACCACAGTGCAATCAAACTAGAACTCAGGACTAAGAAACTCAATCAAAACCGCTCAACTACATGGAAACTGAACAACCTGCTCCTGAATGACTACTGGGTACATAACAAAATGAAAGCAGAAATAAAGATGCTCTTTGAAACCAATGAGAACAAAGATACAACATACCAGAATCTCTGGGACACATTTAAAGCAGTGTGTAGAGGGAAATTTATAGCACTAAATGCCCACAAGAGAAAGCAGGAAAGATCTAAAATTGACACTCTAACATCACAATGAAAAGAACTAGAGAGGCAAGAGCAAACACATTCAAAAGCTAGCAGAAGGCAAGAGATAACTAAGATCAGAGCAGATCTGAAGGAGATAGAGACACAAAAAACCCTCCAAAAAATCAATGAGTCCAGGAGTTGGTTTTTTGAAAAGATCAACAAAATTGACAGACTGCTAGCAAGACTAATAAAGAAGAAAAGAGAGAAGAATCAAATAGACGCAATAAAAAATGATAAAGGGGATATCACCACCGACCCCACAGAAATACAAACAACCATCAGAGAATACTATAAACGCCTCTACGCAAATCAACTAGAAAATCGAGAAGAAATGGATAATTTCCTGGACACTTACACTCTCCCAAGACTAAACCAGGAAGAAGTTGAATCCCTGAATAGACCAATAGCAGGCTCTGAAATTGAGGCAACAATTAATAGCCTACCCACCAAAAAAAGTCCAGGACCAGATGGATTCACAGCTGAATTCTACCAGAGGTACAAGGAGGAGCTGGTACCATTCCTTCTGAAACGATTCCAATCAATAGAAAAAGAGGGAATCCTCCCTAACTCATTTTATGAGGCCAACATCATCCTGATACCAAAGCCTGGCAGAGACACAACAAAAAAAGAGAATTTTAGACCAATATCCCTGATGAACATCGATGCAAAAATTCTCAATAAAATACTGGCAAACCGGATTCAGCAGCACATCAGAAAGCTTATCCACCATGATCAAGTGGGCTTCATCCCTGGGATGCAAGGCTGGTTCAACATTCGCAAATCAATAAACGTAATCCAGCATATAAACAGAACCAAAGACAAGAACCACATGATTATCTCAATGGATGCAGAAAAGGCTTTTGACAAAATTCAACAGCCCTTCATGCTAAAAACGCTCAATAAATTCGGTATTGATGGAATGTACCTCAAAATAATAAGAGCTATTTATGACAAACCCACAGCCAATATCATACTGAATGGGCAAAAACTGGAAAAATTCCCTTTGAAAACTGGCACAAGACAGGGATGTCCTCTCTCACCACTCCTATTCAACATAGTGTTGGAAGTTCTGGCTAGGGCAATCAGGCAAGAGAAAGAAATCAAGGGTATCCAGTTAGGAAAAGAAGAAGTCAAATTGTCCCTGTTTGCAGATGACATGATTGTATATTTAGAAAACCCCATTGTCTCAGCCCAAAATCTCCTTAAGCTGATAAGCAACTTCAGCAAAGTCTCAGGATACAAAATTAATGTGCAAAAATCACAAGCATTCTTATACACCAGTAACAGACAAGCAGAGAGCCAAATCAGGAATGAACTTCCATTCACAATTGCTTCAAAGAGAATAAAATACCTAGGAATCCAACTTACAAGGGATGTAAAGGACCTCTTCAAGGAGAACTACAAACCACTGCTCAGTGAAATAAAAGAGGACACAAACAAATGGAAAAACATACCATGCTCATGGATAGGAAGAATCAATATCATGAAAATGGCCATACTGCCCAAGGTTATTTATAGATTCAATGCTATCCCCATCAAGCTACCAATGAGTTTCTTCACAGAATTGGAAAAAACTGCTTTAAAGTTCATATGGAACCAAAAAAGAGCCCGCATTGCCAAGACAATCCTAAGTCAAAAGGACAAAGCTGGAGGCGTCACGCTACCTGACTTCAAACTATACTACAAGGCTACAGTAACCAAAACAGCATGGTACTGGTACCAAAACAGAGATATAGACCAATGGAACAGAACAGAGTCCTCAGAAATAATACCACACATCTACAGCCATCTGATCTTTGACAAACCTGAGAGAAACAAGAAATGGGGAAAGGATTCCCTATTCAATAAATGGTGCTGGGAAAATTGGCTAGCCATAAGTAGAAAGCTGAAACTGGATCCTTTCCTTACCCCTTATACGAAGATTAATTCAAGATGGATTAGAGACTTAAATGTTAGACCTAATACCATAAAAACCCTAGAAGAAAACCTAGGTAGTACCATTCAGGACATAGGCATGGGCAAGGACTTCATGTCTAAAACACCAAAAGCAATGGCAGCAAAAGCCAAAATTGACAAATGGGATCTAATTAAACTAAAGAGCTTCTGCACAGCAAAAGAAACTACCATCAAAGTGAACAGGCAACCCACAGAATGGGAGAAAATTTTTGCAACCTACTCATCTGACAAAGGGCTAATATCCAGAATCTACAAAGAACACAAACAAATATACAAGAAAAAAACAGACAACCCCATCAAAAAGTGGGCAAAGGATATGAACAGACATTTCTCAAAAGAAGACATTCATACAGCCAACAGACACATGAAAAAATGCTCATCATCACTCGCCATCAGAGAAATGCAAATCAAAACCACAATGAGATACCATCTCACACCAGTTAGAATGGCAATCATTAAGAAGTCAGGAAACAACAGGTGCTGGAGAGGATGTGGAGAAATAGGAACACTTTTACACTGTTGGTGGGATTGTAAACTAGTTCAACCATTATGGAAAACAGTATGGCAATTCCTCAAGGATCTAGAACTAAATGTACCATATGACCCAGCCATCCCACTACTGGGTATATACCCAAAGGATTATAAATTATTCTACTACAAAGACACATGCACACGTATGTTTATTGCGGCACTATTCACAATAGCAAAGACTTGGAATCAACCCAAATGTCCATCTGTGACAGACTGGATTAAGAAAATGTGGCACATATACACCATGGAATACTATGCAGCCATAAAAAAGGATGAGTTTGCGTCCTTTGTAGGGACATGGATGCAGCTGGAAACCATCATTCTTAGCAAACTATCACAAGAACAGAAAACCAAACACCGCATGTTCTCACTCATAGGTGGGAACTGAACAATGAGATCACTTGGACTTGGGAAGGGGAACATCACACACTGGGGCCTATCATGGGGAGGGGGGAGGAGGGAGGGATTGCATTGGGGAGTTATACATGATATAAATGATGAATTGATGGGTGCTGACGAGTTGATGGGTGCAGCACCCCAACATGGCAGAAGTATACATATGTAACAAACCTGCACGTTATGCACATGTACCCTAGAACTTAAAGTATAATAAAAAAATTAAAAAATAAAATAAAATAAAATAAAATAAATATACGAAGAGTCCAAATTATAAGTTTAAATTTCTATGAAATCAAAATGTTGTGCTCTATTACCTGTCAGAAATGTATATTTTTTTCCATGCTTTCAGAATTTCTGGTGTTGGACATATATTAAATGCTAACTTTGTTATAAAATCTAAAAAAAAAGGAAAATGTATAAATAAAACCGACCATAACTTGGATTATATAAAAAATCACTGGGCATGTTAAGAAGCAAGAAAACATGGTCTGTCATGAGGAGGAAAAAAAAAATCAAGAGAAACTGACCTAGAAATGGCATTAATGATAAAATTTGTAGACAATTCAACATTATATTAAGACAGACAAAAGCATGTGCATATTACACAGAGACGTGAAAGATATTTTTTAAAAGACCCAGTTAAATTTCTAAAGATGAAAAATACAATGTCGGAGATGAAAACCCTGACACTAAGTCCATCCAACAGCCTGACTTCTTCATTCTCCACTTGAGCTGCTAGGGACTGTATGATAAAACTACATGGGGTTGGTACCAGCATCAGTTCACATCCATTGGCCTAATGGGTTTCACAGTTCTTCTAACATGTCCAAGGGCAGCCCCTCCCTGTTTCCCTAAGCAACTTCTCCCCAACTTCACCATTCACCATCATCTCTTCCATTACTCTCATTAGATGATGTTGGGACCGATTCACTGAAAAAAATGGAAGCCCTCTTGAAGCATATCTTGCCATAATATGCCTTCAGTTAACAACCTCAGCTCCACCACACTCATCCTACCTTCTTCACCTCCTGTCAGAGGAAAAGATGCTTCTCTTATATCTGGTACACCCCTTTCTTCTGGCCTTTGGATATCACCTTCTTCTCCCTCACACATATACCTCCATGATGTCTGAGACCCACTCATTATTCTTTTTCTTCTGTATCTCTAAGTTCTAGCTCCGCTCTGGTATTTTCTCTTAGCTTAGAAGTAGGATACGTCTCTGCTCATCTCAAAATAGTTCTTCCCTGGTTTCAGATCCCCCCCCCCCCCTTCTCCTTTCCTACATAGCCAAACTTGTTAAAGAATAGTGTATATGTAACTATAAAACTCTTAGAAGAAAACACAGGGGAAAAGCTTCATGACACTGGATTTGGCAAGAATTTCCTTGATATGACACCAAAAAGCACAGGCAACAAAAGTAAAAATAGACAAATTGGACTACCTCAAAACCAAAAATTTCATTGCATCAAGGGGCACAATCCTTTGAGTGAAAAGGCAACCTATGGAATGGGAGAAAATATTTGCAAATCATTTATATGATAAAGGGTTGATATTCAGAATATATAAAAATTTCTACAACTCAGCAACAACAACAAAAACCTGATTAAAAAATGGGCAAAGGACTTGAATAGACATTTCTCCAAAGATCTTATACAAATGGCCTAAAGAAGCATATGAAAAGATGCTCAACATCACTAATCATTAGAGAACTATAAATCAACACTACATGAAATATCACCTTACACCCATGGCTTCCGTAAGAAAGACAGAAAGTAAGTACTGGTGAGGATATGGATACATTGGAACTCTGTGCTCTGTTGGTGGGAATATAAAATGGTGCAGATTTAAAACGGGGTAAATAGCATAGTATGACAGTTCCTCAAAAATTTGAAAATAGAATTCCTATATGATTCATTAATTCCTTGTCTGAGTATATATTGAAAAGAATTAAAAGCAGGATACTGAAGAGATATTGTATACCCACATTTGTAGCAGTATGATTCACGCTAGCCAAAGATGAAAACAACTCAACCGTCTATTGACAAATAAGTGGATAAAGAAAACGTAATCTAAAAATACAACAGGGCTGGTGCAGTGCTCGTGTCTGTAATCCCAGCACTTTGCAAGGTTAAAGCTAGCAGAGTGCTTGAGACCAGAAGTTCAAGACCAGCCTGCGCAACATAGCAAAATCCTGTCTCTATGACAACAACAACAGCAAAACTAGAATATTATTCAGCCTTAATAAGGAAAAAAATTCTAATACATGCTAGAACATGAATGAACCTTGAGGCCTGTATTAGTTTGCTAGGGCTGCCATAACAAAATACCACAGACTAGGTGGCTTACAAACAGGGATTTATTTTTTCACAGTTCTTAAGGCTTGAAGTCCAAGATCATGGCACCAGCTAGTTTTGTTTGTCCTGAGAACACTCACTATGGCTTGCAGGTGGCTGCCTCATCACTGCGTCCTCACATGGACATTTTTCTGCACACATGTATCCCTGGAGTCTCTCTGTCCAAATGTCCTCTTTTTATGAAAACACCAGTCAGATTGCATTAGGGCCCATCCTAAAGGCCTTATTTTAACTTAATCACCTTTTAAAAGACCCCTATCACCTTTTAAAAGACCCCTATTTCCAAATCAGTCAACTTCTGAGGTACTGGGAGTTAGGGCTTCAACATATGAATCAGGAGGCGCACTCCTAAATCAGTCTATAACAAGGCCATTATATTAAGTTAAATAAGCTAGTCACGAAAGGAAAAATACTATGTGACTTTTAAATACTTAGAGTTGTCACATTCATAGAAACAGAAAAGAGAATAGTCCCCAGGGGACTGGGGAAGGGGAAATGGGGAGTTGCTGTTTAATGGGTATAGAGTTTCAGTTTTATAAGATGAAAAAGCTCTGGAAATTGTTTGCAGAACAATGTGAATATACTTAACACTACCAAACTGTACACTTGGAAATGGTACAGATGACAAATGTTAGGTTATGTGTTTTTTTAAGTACAATACAAAATTATTGAATTAAATTAATTAATTATTTTGAGACAGTGTCTTGCTCTGTTGCCCAGGCTGGAGTGTAGTGGCATGATCTCAGCTCGCCGCACCCTCAACCTCCTGGGCTCAAGTGATCCTCCCATCTCAGTCTCCTGAGTAGCTGGGACTACAGGTACCCGCCACCATATTTGGCTAATTTTTGAATTTTTTGTAGAGATGGGGGTCTCATCATGTAGCCCAGGCTGGTGTGGAACTGCTAAGCTCAAGCGATTGGCCCACCTCAGCCTCCCCAAATGCTGGAATTATAGGCACAAGCCACTGCACCTGGCCGAAAAGAATCATTTTACAAAGAATAGTATACATGGGGTTGTTCTGCCTGCTTACCCTCTCTTCAGGATGGCATCACCATCATCACCTGCATTGTCATCATACAGGACAGTCAAGTACCTCCTGGATACCTCCTTTGAAAGCGTCATAGATGCTTCCACCCATCATAAGAAGACTATTTCGATTTTCCCAAACCTACTCTTCTTCCTACTCATCTTGTCTTGGTGAAGTTCATTCCTCTCTTCCCAAGGGATCAAGCAAAAACAATTAGAGTGTTCCTCATCTCCTCTGTTCTGCCCTCCTTGCTCACATCCTTTAAAAAGTTTCTCTCTTAAATGTCTCAGGCTCTGACCCTCTCTCCATTGCCACTACTGTCTCGGTCACACCCTATCCCTGCTGGGCCTACTTCACAATTGCTCCTGTCACTAGTTTTCTGCCCTGTGCTCCCACGTTCCAAATATACCTCTGAACTGCTGTCAGAGAGCTGTAAATCACAAATCTGGTCATGCATTCCCCTATTTAAATTCCTCCAAACTCCCCAGGTTAAATTGCAAGTGAGGCCTCCCTGGGCTGGCCCCTGCCACGCTCTGCAGCCTCATTCCCTCCCCTCTCCCCATAAATGCCTTCTTGTCCTGCAGCAGCCCCAGGAGAGGACTGAATGCAGCATGCTGCTCTGCGCCACCCCATCCTAGGCCCACTCTCCCTCAATGACCTGACTTGGCTCCTACCTGTCCTTTCACAAGTGTGACCTCTTTCCTGAGCAAGCAGTTCTTGCTTACCTTCCTCGCTGGTAATTCCCACTCTACGTGGCAGGTACTTTCTTATTTGTCTGCCTTTCCCATCAGATACTGAGCCCTATGATGAGCAAACTAAGAGCCCTTCCTTTATGCTACACACGTTTATTGAACTGCTATTTAGTGTAAATCACCATGCTAGATCTTTCTGCCCTCATTACCAGTGTTTAGAAGAGTATTTGGCATGCAATGGGGAACTTGATGAATGTTTATCAAATTAAATTTTAAATATTTTCAGCTTAATTAGCATCAATTAACTGCCTTGAAAGCACCTGTGAAGTATGAGCTGTCGCCATTCATAAGGGCTTGAAATCTAGTGAAGAGAGGAGAGAAAGAAGTGAAGGATTCCAAGTGGCACCTCAAGGGCCAGAGACTAGCAGAGCCCAGGCCTTCAGAAACGGGAACCGGGAGTCCAGGAGTCCAAGAGCAGGGCCGGCTGCTGGAATTCAAACATCAAATTTGTGTTTTGTGTTTATAAAAACTCTCCCTTATGTCACTTGGGAGACAAATCTAAAATGCAGCTAAAGTAAATGAGAGCTTACATTGAATATAAGGGCTCATCAGCAGGTCCCTAGCTTGGCCTGGGGAGACCATTTTTTATTTCCCCAAATTCTGCTCAGGCTCTCAGGCATGGATATTCCAGGGCATAGAAAGAAGGCTTATTTGCTTTTAGAATTGCCTAACTATTTTTAAGTATCTATTAATCTCTATATCCCGACATCATCAAAATTACCTTGATAGATGGTTTATCTCCACACACTTTTGGGCCAAGGTTACTTATTATTGCTCATGGCATCACAGTCTTAGGAGCACTGAGGAGTGTTACTCACCCATAGATGAGTAAATATCATGGGCCAGACTCGAATTACTAAGAGACAAGACTCTGAACGGAAGGGTCTTGCACCTGTGGTTAATAATGATGAGGAAGTTACCAGCATGAGCTTTAGAGCAGATACGCTCCTCTGCTTACAAGCTGAATAACCTGGGGGAGTCACTTAAATGTTCCATGCTTCCGTTTCCTCATTTTTAATTGGGATTAAAAATAGTATCAGAGTTGTTGTGAGGATTAAATGAACTAACATATGTCAAGCCCTTAGAATCATACCAGGCTCACAGTGAGTGCTATGCAAAAGTTAGCTAGTATCAGCATTTGTCAAGAGGCAAAAAATGATTCAGGCATTAGTTTGGGTGCTTTGCATGGATAATTCCATTTATCTCACACGCACACACACACACCTGTGTATGTAACACCCCTTCCCATGTAGGCATCTTGATCCTCATCAGAAAGTGGAGGTGCAGGCCAGGTGCGATGGCTCACACCTGTAATTCCAACACTTAGGGAGGCCGAGGCGGACAGATCAGCTGAGGTCAGGAGTTCAGAACCAGGCTGGCCAACATATAGTGAAACCTGGTCGCTACTAAAAAATACAAAAGTTAGCTAGGCATGGTGGCGCATGTCTGCAGTCCCAGCTACTTGGATAGTAGAGGCAGGAAAATCAGTTGAACCCCGGAGGTGGAAGTTGCAGTGAGGAGAGAGCACGCCACTGCACTCCAGCCTGGGCTACAGAGCAAGACTGTCAAAGAAAAGAAAGAAAAGAAAAGAGAAGAAAAGAAAAGAAAAGAGAAGAGAAGAGAAGAGAAGAGAAGAGAAGAGAAGAGAAGAGAAGAGAAGAGAAGAGAAGAGAAGAGAAGAAAAGAAAAGAAAAGAAGGAGGGAGGGAGGGAGGGAGGGAGGGAGGGAGGGAGGAAGGGAGGGAAATTAAAGGTGCAGTATACCTATACAGATATTTGTTAAATGAATGAAAACAAAAAATCAAACTCAAGACTAATGCTTCACATGCTCATATCACTTTGCATTCTAGGTTATATCTATTCATGTCCATGTTTTGTCTCCCCTTAAGAATGGAACCTTTTGAAGTGCAGGTCTACATTGGACTCATCTCTGTATTTGAGTGTAATGGGAGGAATGGCCTAGGTTATGCTGCAGCCAGAACTCCAACATCCCAGTGGATTAACCCAACACAACTTGTTTATTCATGCTACATACCTGCCTGGTAGAGGTCAGCAGGGAAGCCTCACTCATTGTAGCCATCAGGGATCCAGGATGACAGGAGACCATCTCAACACTGACTTCTCAATTACAGAAGCAAGGGAAAAGGGACTGTTATAAATTGTGTACTGGCTTTTAAAGGTTCAGTTTGGAAGTGTCACACATAATTTCTGCCCACATTTTATTAGCTAAAGCACGTGACTTGTCCATGTCTAACTTAAAGGGAAGAGAAATGTTATCCTATCATACACCTAGAAGGAAAACTAAAATGTTTGTGAAGACTCATGCACAACCATACTCACAGAGTAGTTATCATTATGCATGTAGTGGGCATCCAATAAATATTCATGAAGTGAATAACAAGGTAGAGCAAGCATTTAGATCAGAGGGTCTCAACCTTGGTTGAACATTAGAATCACCTGGGAAGCTTTCTAACGCTCCAGTAAACCAGAATGGACTTCAGACTACCCAAATTGCACTCTCCGGAGGGCATCAAAAGTTTGTAAAGCTCCAGGTGATTTCAGGTTGAGAAACTTGATTTAGACCTTACTCCAAACATCACTTCACACAGGCCATCCTGGCTTCAGTACTGCAAAGAAGTGCTCGCGCCTGGTTATTGTAATTATGCGGTCTGATTTTGATTCCTGAGTGGTATATTCTTATACATATATACATGAGTGTTTATTTTTGTATGGCACACTTAGTCATGGGATAACTCCATAAATTACTCTTCTATTAAATTATTCTTAGCCTATGTAAGCTTCCTTTTATATAGTAACATATATAATCCTTGAAATCTTTTTGATGCATCTAATGATGAGGGCATACACTTTTCAGGCCTTTTGAGCAATTTTTAGAATACAATATTTCACTTTGTATATAAAATTTTAACTTAACTCACTTTAAGTTTTATTAGATTGGTGCAAAAGTAATTGTGGTTTTCACCATTACTTTTAATACATTTCAAAACCTTTCTGGAGAACACAAGATTAGCTCAGTATCAGAAAATTAATTAATATCATAAATAAAATTTATAAACCTAATGGGGAAAAATCATATTATTATCTCCATATATGCTGAAAAAGCCCTTGACAAAATTCAACATCCATTCATAATTTAAAAACCAAAACATACTCAAGAGAACAGAAAATGAGAAATACTTTCTTTATATGTGGTATGTGTGTGTCTGAATCCTAAAGCTGACATCTTATTTAATGGAAATACATTCAAGGTGTTTTCACTAAGATTATAACAAGGCAAGGATGCCTGTTAGAGTCCCTGTTACTAGAAATTGTATTAGAGTATTAGCCAATGCAATTAGATACAATAAATCAATTAGAGGCCTAAGAATGAGTAAAAAACCTATCTGTTTGCAGATATGATAGCATAAATAGAAAAATCCTACAGAACCAACATTTGAACCAACAAAAATAATTTAATAAAGTGGTAGATTATAAAATTAACAAATGAAAATCAATAGGCTTTATATATAAGCAATAACCAATTAGAGGACATTATGATAAAGAAAACACATTTAGAGAATGAACAAAAAGATAAAATATTAGGAATACATTTAAGAAGCAATGTACAAACCTAATCAGCAAAATTTTAAAACACTTCTGATAGATACAAAAGTAGACTTGAACAAATGGAAAGGAATCTTCCATTCTCAGATAGAATGACTGAACATTATAAAGATAACAGTTTTTATGATCCACCAATCCTACTGGGTACATATCCAAAGGAAATAAAATCCGTATGTTTAAGAGATACCTGCACTCCCATGTTCATTGCAGCATTATTTATAATAGCCAGGATATGGAATCAGCTTAAGTATTCATCAGTGGATGAGTGAATGAAGAAAATGTGGTATATATACACAATTAAATACTATTCAGTCTTTAAAAATAATGAAATCCCGACATTTGCAACAACATGTATGAGTCTGGAAGACATTAAGTGAAATAAGTCAGCCACAGAAAGATAAATACCATGTGTTCTCAGTCATATGTGGAAGCTAAAACAGTAGATCTCAAAGAAGTAGAGAGCAGAATAGTTGTTACCAGAGGTGGTGAGGCATAGGAGGGAGGGAAGAAAGCAAAGAGGTTAGTTAGAGGATATGAAATTAGCCGGGCACGGAGGCTCAAGCCTATAATCCCAGCACTTTGGGAAGCGGAGGTGGGTGGATCACCTGAGTTCAGGAGTTGGAGACCAGCTTGATCAACATGGCGAAACCCCATCTCTACTAAAAATACAAAAATTAGGTGGGCGTGGTGGTGGGTACCTGTAATCCCAGCTAGTAGGGAGGCTGAGGCAGGACAACTGCTTGAACCTGGGAGGTGGAAGTTGCAGTGAGCTGAGATTATGCCACTGCACTCCAGCCTGGGTGACAAGAGTAAGACTCTGTCTCAAAAAATAAATAAACAAACAAATAAATAAAAATAAAAATAAAAATTACAGCTAGATAGGAGGAATACATTCCAGTGTTTTTTGTTTGTTTGTTTGTTTTGAGATGGAGTCTTGCTCCGTTGCCCAGGCTGGAGTGCAGTGGCGTGATCTCAGCTCCCTGCAACCTCCACCTCCTGCGTTCACGCCATTCTTCTGCCTCAACCAGGCTAATTTTTTTTTATATTTTTAGTAGAGATGGGGTTTCACCATGTTAGCCAGGATGGTCTCCATCTCCTGACCTCGTGATCTGCCTGCCTCGGCTTCCCAAAGTGCTGGGATTAGTTCCAGTGTTCTATAGCACTGGAGGGTGACTATAGTTAACAATGATTTGTTGTATATTCTCTAATCGCTAGGAGAGAGCGTTTTGAATGTCCCCAACATAAATGATAAGTGTTTGAGGTGACAGATACGATAATTACCTTGATTTGGCCATTATATATTGTATATGTGTATTAAAACATCACTGTACCCCATAAATACGTACAACTATTTGGGCCTTAAAAATAATTTAAGTAAAAAACCAAGTACCAGGGCTTTTTGATGAGTCCACAAGGCACTCCGAGAGAGTAGAGCATAAGGATTCACACATTCATGAAAAAGTGTATGCATGTAAGGACTCTCCCAGATGACATTTTGGGGAATTCCTGTTTTGCCTTTGATCTCAGTTGCTTTCCCTTGATCTCTATTATCCTTCTTTTAGTCTTTTTTATTAAGCCTTGAAATGGCCAGGATTTATTTACAGGAGAGCGTAATTTAAGAATAACAGTATAAAACAAAGTTTATTAGACACACACTACTGAGACTAGACTTTATGTTTAATTCACTGTACTGTTTCTCTGTACAGTGTTTTCAATAGTGTCTTACAGTAACTGCTCAATAAATGTTGAAGCAATGAATGAAAGAATGCATAATGTATGACTTGAAGCTCTGGATATTTTCCAGCCAGTTAGGTTTTTACTATTTATTTATTTATTTATTTATTGAAACAGAGTCTCACTCTGTTACCCAGGCTGGAGTGCAGTGGCACAACTGGCTCACTGCAGCCTGTTTCCCAGGTTCAAGCAATTCTCCTGCCTTAGCTTCTCGAGTAACTGGGATTAAAGGTGCGCACCAGTACCCCGGCTAATTTTCGTATTTTTAGTAGAGATGGGTCTCACCATGTTGGCCAGTCTGGTCTCAAAGTCCTGATCTCAAATGATCCGCCTGTCTCGGCCTCCCAAAGTGCTGGGATTACAGATGTGAGCCACCGTGCCCGGCCCAGGTTTTTAATTACTCTTTAAAACGTCAAGATCTACCAGCATTATTCACAATCTCCAGAAGGTGGAAGCAACCCAAGTGTCCATCGATGAATAAATGGTAAACAAAATGTCATATATACATACAATACAATATTATGCAGCCTTAAACTAAAGAAGGAAATTCTGACACATGAATTGGATGAACAGCTTGGATGAACCTTGAGGTCATCAAGCTACCTGAAATAAGCAATCATAAAAAAATACTATATGATTCCACCTATATGAGATATCTACAATAGTCAAACTAATAGAAAGTAGTTGCCAAAGCTCGGATAAGGAGAGATGGGGAGTCAATTAATGGGTATGGAGTCTCAGTTTTGGAAGATGAAAGTGTCCTGGACATTGTTTGTACAACAATGTAAAAATTCTTAACACTACAGAACATGACAGAAGTTACTACCCTTTTCCTAGAAATTTCTACATAAACCACCCCTTAACCTGCAAGCAATTAAAGGTAGGTATAAACATGACTGCAGAATTCCCCTGAGCTGCTACTCTCAGCACACTGCCTATGAAATAGCCTTGTTCTGCAGGAGCAGTCACGGAGCTGTAACACTGCCACTTGGATAAAGCTGTTTCTTCTACCATCAGCTTGCCCTTGAATTCTTTCCTGGTTGAAGCAAAGAACCCTCCCAGACTAAGCTCCAGTTTGGGGCTTGCCTCCCCTGCATCACTTGATTCTAAAAAACCCCAGGATCCCTTCCTTTTCTTTTGAGACATCCTGCATTAATGAAGGTTTTTCCCAATGCTATACTCTAAATAAGTTAATCTCTTTCATTTTGAGGTACATTTTGTCTTGCACAGTTTGATTCTGTGACTTGGATAGGTTTGGACTTCACTTTCTGCTCTCCATGAACTCTACCTAAGCAACAAGCCCCTTGGAGCCTTTTGTGATTCTACACCTGACCGGTGATCAGAGACCCAATGGTGAATCCAACTCTTGGTCTTATACTCCAGATTCTTGTCCATTGGCAGCATAGTCAAGACTTGATTTGGATTATTTTTGAGTGCTTGCTTCATTTGTTGTGCCTGCTTCTTTTAGTTTTATGACTTGACCATTTGGTGACCTCTGTAAATGGATTGACGGTTCTTAGAGATCCCTGTTGGGTAAAATCTGGTATGTTAGCCTTTCCTGTTGATTTATTTATTTGTTTGCTTTGAGCTCAAATCAATTAAGAATTTATACCAACTGGAAGGAGAACAGTTCTTTGAAATAGACCAGTAGCTTCTGTAATTCTTTATTTATGCTTTATCCATGCTGAAATTTTAGAACTGCATCTAGAAGCTCTCTGTATTTGTAGATATGTTTGATTCCTTACTGTGTAAGATTTTCCAAATACTACCAAATTAGATTATAAAATCCAAAGGAGCTCTGTTCTGATTGGCTTAAATAAGCATTTTTACAAATTGAATATTCTTTAACCACCCCTCCACAAATTATGAAAAATGAACCTCAAATACTTTCAACAGGGAAAAAAGTGTTCTTAAGCCATTAACTCAGATTTTTTTTTTTTTTTTTTTTTTTTTTTTTTTTTTTTTTTGAGATAGAGTCTCATTCTGTCCCCCAGGCTGAAGTGTAGCGGTGTGATCTTGGTTCACTGCAACCTCTGCCTTCTGGGTTCAAATGATTCTCCTGCCTCGGCCTCCCAAGTAGCTGGGATTATAGGTGCACACCACCATGCTTGGCTAATTTTTGTGTTTTTAGTGGAGACAGGGTTTCGCCATGTTGACCAGGCTGGTCTCAAACTCCTGACCTCAGGTGATCTGCTCACCTTGGCCTCCCAAAGTACTGGGATTACAGGCGTGAGCCATTGTGCCCAGCCTAACTCAGAACTGTTTTAACACTCCAGAGAATAGAGACACTCAAGAGAATAGAAAATGAGAAATGCTTTCTTTATATGTGTATACATGTACATCTACTTATGCTTATGTGTGTGTGTGTGTTGTCTAAACCCTAAATCTGGTATCTTGTTTAATGGGAAAACATTAAAAGTGTTTTCACTAAGATTACTAACAAGGCAAGAATACCCACTTTCTTCCCTATTACTGAAAATTATATTAGCATATTCACCAGTACAATTAGACGAGATAAATTAATTAGACACATCAAATAGAATGGGTAAAAAAGAAACCAAACTCTGTCTGTTTGCAGATAATATGATAATCTAACGAGAAAATCCTACAGAATCAACAAACTAGCAAAAAATAATAAGGTGGTAGGATTGACAAACAAAAATCAGTAGCCTTAATATACACAAACAGTAACCAGTTAGAGGATATTATGAGAGACAAAAATCTATTTAGAGAACCAACAGAAAGATAAAGTACTTAGGAATAAATTTAACAATGTACAAACCTAATCAGGAAAATTTAAAAACACTTCTGAAAGATACAAAAGTAGACATGAACAAATGGGAAAGCATCCTCCATTCTTGGAGAGAATGTCTGAACTTTATAAAGATACTAGTTCTTATGACCCGGCAATCCTACTCCTGGGTAAATATCCAAAGGAAATAAAATCCATATTTTGAAGAGATATCTGCACTCTCATATTAATTGCAGCATTATTCATCATAGCCAAGATATGGAATCAACCTAAGTGTTTATCAATGGATAAGTGGATAAAGAAAATGTGATATATGTACACAACAAAAACAGAATAAAAAAGAATGAAATCCTATCATTTGCAACAACATGGATGAGCCTGGAGGACCTTATGTCAAGTAAAGTAAGTCAGGTACAGAAAAACAAATACTGCATGATATCATCTACATGTGGAATCTAAAAAGGTGGAACTCATAGAAGTGGAGAATGGAAAGGTGGCTATCCAGGGCTGAGAAGCAGGAAAGCTGGGAGATGTTGGTCAAAGGATATGAAATATAAGCTCGATAGGAGGATAAAGTTCAAGAGATCTACTTTACAACAGGGTGACTACAGTTAATAACAGTGTATTGTATTCTTGAAAATTGCCAAGAGAATAAATTGTAAGTGTTCTTGCCTCAAAAAAATGGTAAGTATATGAAGTACTATATATGTTAGCTTGATTTAGCCAATCCACAATTTCATATTTCAAAACATGTTGTACACAATGAATATAATTTTTATCAATTAAAAATATATTTAAAAAATTTAAATTCATGTAAGTGGAAAATTATAAAGATACCAGTTCTTTCTAAGTTAATATATGTATTTAATAAAATTCCAATAAAAATGTCAGTGAGCACTTTGATGGAGCTAGGCAAGTTGACAGTAAAGTTCACACAGAAAAGCGAAAACGCAAGAATAACCAGGAAAACATTGAAAAAGAAAAACTATGAGGGAGAATGAATCCCACCGACATGAAAACATATTATGAAGCTCTATAATTTGAACAGTGTGGTAACGGCACATCCACAGACAGAATGGAACGGAAGCCCAGGAAAAGACCTAAGGACATATGGAAATGTAGTATATGATAAGAGTGACATCTAAAATGAAATGATGGAAATTTTAATAAATGGCACAGTGACAACTGGGTGTCCATTTGGAATAAAAGATTAAATTAGATCCATATCTCACAAAATACACAAGAATAAACTCCAAATGTTTTAGCGAATCTAAGTGTTAAAATGAAACTATACATGTGCTAGAAGAACATATTGGTGAATTCTTCAACCTCAATGTAGAGAAACTTCCTTTAACTATGACTCAAAATCGAGAGGCAATATAAGAAAAAATCCAATGCATTTGTTCAATAAATATTAAAACATTTGCATGGTGAAAGCACTATAATCAAAATTATAACTAAAAGACAACTGGCAAACTGGAAGAGACTGTTTACAGCATACACTACAACCACAAGGCTGATATCCCTAATGTGTATTTAAAAAAAAACTTATAAAAATTGAGAGACGGCCGGGCGCGGTGGCTCAAGCCTGTAATCCCAGCACTTTGGGAGGCCGAGACGGGCGGATCACGAGGTCAGGAGATCGAGACCATCCTGGCTAATATGGTGAAACCCCGTCTCTACTAAAAAAAAAAAAAAAAAAAAAAAAAAAAAAAAAAACAAAAACAAAAACAAAAATTGAGAGACAAAAATACCAAAAAGTCACTAAAAATTGAGGAAAGATATGAGCAGACTATTCACCAAAAATGATATTATAGCCCTTGACTATATGAAAATATATTCAAGCTCACTCATAATTAGAGAAATGCAAATTATGCAATATGAGATACAATTTCTCACCTAACAGATTCACAATAATTAAAAAGTATAACATTTTGACACACTTGTTATCATACTTTTCATTGTATAATAGCTGTTGTGAGGCTGTGGGCAAACAGGCACTCCTATATAACTCATGGGACTGCAGACTCAAAATCCTGCTGGCAGATTTTGGAAATACCTAAAAAAAACTACATATGTACCTATTTTTTCCAGTTTTTAAATTTTAATAAAATATACATGACATAAAATTCACCATTTTAACCATTTTAAAGACAGTTCAGTGGCATTAAGTATATTCACAATGTTGAGTAATCATTACCATCATGCATTTCCAGAACCTTTTCATCATCCTAAAGAGAAACTCTCTACCCATTAAACACTAACTCTCTATTTCTCCTTCTCCCACCACCTGGTAATCACCATTCTACTTTCTGTCTCTCTGACTCTATGAATTTGACTACTTTAGGTAACTCCCGTAAGTGGAGTCATACAATATTTGTCTTTTGTGTCTCACCAATTTCACATAGCATGTTTTCAAAGTTTATCCCTGTTGTAACATGTCTTAGAATTTCCTTCCTTCTTAAGGGTAAGATTTCCTGGTATGTATATACGATATTATTTTAATTCATTCATCTGTTGATGGACATTTTTAGCCTTTGTGAATAATCCAGCTATGAATACTGGAGTACAAGTATCCATTTGGAAATCCATGCTTTCAATTATTTTGTCTATATGCCTAGAAGTAGAATTGCCAAATTGTATAATTTTATGTTTAACTTTTTTTTTTTCTAAGAGGGAGGATCTATGCTGTTCAGGCTGGAGTACAGTGGATATTTACAGGCATGATCATAGGGACGACAGCCTTGAACTCCTGGTTTCAAGTGATCCTCCTGCCTCAGCCTCCCAAGTAGCTGGGACTCTATGTGTAACATCTTGAGGAGCTGTCAATCTGTTTACCATAGCTGTACTTACCTTTTGACCCAGTAATCCTGCTTTCAAAAATCTGCCTTAAAGATACACATCTAGCATTTAAAAATTATATGTATAAGCTATTTGCTACAGTATTGTTTATAATTGAAAAATATGGGAAACAATGTAAATATCTGTCTATAGGAAAGTGGGTTGAATAAACTATGATAAAGCCACACAATGAAATACTACACAGCTATAAAAGATAAAGAGGAAGATCTCTGTGAACAGATAGTTTCCAGGATATATTAAGTGTAAAAGGCAAAGTTTATAAACCTTTCTATTATATGCTACCTTTTATGTAAGAAAAGAGATATAAGGAAATATAACTGTATCTGCTTTTTTGTGCAAAAGAAATATAGGAATTATAAACCATAAATTAAAGACATTGGTTACCTACAAAGAATGGCAGGCAACCAGGTAGAAAGGATGAGATAATGGGAACAGGGTAGCAAGAACAAGGAGGAAGTAACCTTTCCCTGAGCACAGACTTTTTATAACTTTGACTTTCAGAATTATAGCAAAATTTCCCATACCTTAAAAAAAAACCTAAGTAAATTTGAAAAACACAATTTTGACTTGCAAGTGGAAGTCTAAAGTCTAAAGAAACAGTATACAATTACTGTAATGTAGTTAGTAAATTTGTTTCCAACAAGGATACTAGAATTATATGCCAGATCAGATAAAGAGTCAAGTTTCTCACTGTTGGAGAAAGACATTATACATAAGGAAAGGGGCAAGGCATAAATGAACCCATGGAATTTATTCAAGTTACAGATCTCGGTATAAACCCATGTTTATATACATATACACACACATATATATACACACACACACATATGTGGGCGGTTGAGTAGATGATAGATAGGCAGGCAGACAGACACACACACATACAGATGTGTGTGCCTGCACGAGTTAGTATACGTATACACAGTTCCTTGCTCTGCTGGAAGGTCCTAGAAACAATGACTCTCTAGTAGCAATGAATACATTTAGTGCTTAGATCTTAGTTTCTAAATATCTCTCTTGAATAAAAAGAACCATGCTCCTTGGAGAAGTTGGTGATTCTAAGACCGGGGCAGACAAAATACAAAATGAGCCTGGAGGCTGGGCACAGTGGCTCATGCTTGTAATCCCAGCATTTTGGGAGACTGAGGTGGGTGGATCACCTAAGGTCAGGAGTTTGAGACCAGCCTGACCAATATGGTGAAATCCCGTTTCTACTAAAAATACAAAAATTAGCTGGGCATGGTGGTGGGTGCCTGCAATCCCAGCTACCCGGGAGGCTGAGGCAGGAGAATTGCTTGAACCTGGGAGGCAGAGGTTGCAGGTAGCTAACATTGCGCCACTGCACTCCAGCCTGGGTGACAGAGCAAGACTCTGTCTCAGGAAAAAAAAAAAAAAAAAAAGGCCTGGAACATCATGTGCCAGAATACAAGGAAGTAGCCACAAAGGATAGAGCCATGTAAGAAGACCACGGAGCCCACCTGAAGGAACTCCCAATGGCCAAAGCTGGAGTAATTTTGAGCAAGCAAGAAAGGGTAATAGCATTGGATTATAAGCCATAGACTGAAATAAATATCCATGAGCCTACAGTGATATAAGGTAGTAAATAAATGGGAGAGAAGGGACCCATCTTCATTACAGAAGAAATCCTATTAATAAATGCAGAAGGAAAAGAGGAAATGGGGGTAAAACCCCACAGTAAAAATGGTTGTAGGCATCAAAGAATGCTAAAATTGGTGGCTATAAGTTTAAGGAGACACAAGATATTTGCATAGTCTTAAAGTATCTTCCCAGATACGTTTATTAACCAATTACTAATTGGAAAATAGTAATTTTACTTTGGAAAAACTGGTAGTCACCTCCCTGTCTGGGAATGAGGGTTCATATCTGTAGTAATAGACATAGGACGTCATATGATGCACAGAGAAGGGTGCAAACTGATTTCCACAGCATTCCTGTGAAAAATGTTTGACCTCCTTTATCCATGAGAAAACATCAGATAAGCCCAGACTGAAGCACATTCTATGAAATAACTGATTCGTAATCTTCAAAAGTGACAAGGTCAGGAAAGGCAAGAAAAGACTGAGAAATTGTTATAGACTAGAGGGGACTAAGGAGTCATGATTACTAAATACCATGCGGGGTCCTAGGCTGAGTCTTGAACAGAAAAAGGATGTTAATAGGAATTCAAAAAAGGTTAGTAGATTCAGTTCACAGTATCGTAACTGTGTTCAAATTCTTCTTTTTTTTTTGGAGACCGAGCCTCACTGAGTCGCCCAGGCTGGAGTGCAGTGGCACAATCCTAGCTCACTGCAACCTCTGCCTCCTGGGTTCAAGCAATTCTCCTTCCTCAGCCTCAACGAGTAGCTGGGATTACAGGCGCACGTCACCACGCCCAGGTAATTTTGTATATTTAGTAGAGACGGAGTTTCACCATGTTAGCCAGGCTGATCTCGAACTCCCAACCTCTGGTTAACCCGCCCGCCTCGGCCTCGCAAATGCTGGGATTATAGGCGTGAGCCACTGCACCCAGTCTTAATTTCTTTACATAACTTACTGTGGTTATGTAAGATTATGTTATGGCCATGTATTGGAAAAGACTGAGTGAAGGGTATATAGAAACTCTTTGTTCAATTTTGCAACTTTTCTGTATGTTTAAAATTATTTCAAAAGAAAAATTAAAAAATGGAACCCTTGTTGGACCTGAGTTTTCTTGTCTGTACAATGAGTATGTTGAGTCATATGATGTGTAAGATCCATTCATTTGGGGCATGAGATCATGAGTCCCTAGTCACTCTGCTGGGCAAACATCATCCCTCCACCATCAATGCATGTGCTTAAGCAATAACTGTTATCTTCATATACTAATACAGGATTTTGTGGCCAGGCATGGTGGCTCATGCCTGTAATCCCAACACTTTGGGAGGCTAAGGCAAGAGGATCGCATGAGCTCAGGAGGTTGAAGCTGCAGTGAGCTATGATTATGTCACTGCCCTCCAGCCTGGGTGACAGAGTAAGACCCTATTTAAAATAAAAGGAAACAAAAAACAGCAGTATTTTGTTTCTGGTGAAGACAGCACTCTAGCATACATACATCAATTTAAGGTAGTTGCTGATGTCCACACTTCTTTAAGAAATGACACAGGGCCGGGCGCGGTGGCTCACACCTGTAATCCCAGCACTTTGGGAGGCCGAGGCGGGTGGATCACCTGAAGACAGGAGTTCAAGACCAGCCTGGCCAACATGATGAAACCCTCTCTGTACTAAAAATAACAACAATTAGCCAGGCATGGTGGCCCCTGCCTGTAGTTCCAGCTACTCGGGAGGCTGAGGCAGGAGAATGGTTTGAACCCGGGAGGCGGAGGTTGCAGTGAGCTTAGATCGCACCACTGCACTCCAGCCTAGGTGACAGAGCGATACTCTATCTCAAAAAAAAGAAAAAGAAAGAAAAGAAATGACACAGATCCCACCTCAAGGCTGGCAAAATTATCTTGCCTCAGTTTAAGGCAATGATGGAAGATTGAATAAAAGCAGAAATTAATCGTGGGATAGTTTAATCCATTAATGTGATTAATACTAATTCTAGTATTCCAACAAGGATACTAGAATTATATACCAGATCAGATAAAGAGTCAAGTTTCTCACTGTTGGAGAAAGACGTTATACATAAGGAAAGGGGCAAGGCAAAAATGAATCCATGGAATTTATTCGAGTTACAGATCTCGGTATAAACCCATGTTTATATACATATACACACACATATATATACACACACACATATGTGTGTGTGCGGGCGGTTGAGTAGATGATAGACAGGCAATTGATATGGCAATATCAATTTTAGTATGAATCGCCACCGTTTATTGGGGATCTATGCTGTGCAGGGCATGTCAGCAAGTTGTGTGTATGGAAACGGCTAATCCCTAGAGACACACATCTGGAACCAGTCGCTGGCTCCATTTCTCCCAGATGAGGAACCTGAGGCTTGGAGAGATCAGGGAATCAGCCCGGGAGTGAGTGGAAAACCCAAGCTGAGAACTCTTTAGGGTACAAAGCATCTGATCTTTCCACAAAAGGGTGTCAATCCCTCACTTTGTACCTTTACCTCAGAGTAGTAATATAGGAAAAGAGATAAAAATACAGCTAAGGTCTCTGAGACCCTCTTTCTTTAAACCAAAGATTTGTTAAAGTTGGTGGTGGGTGGGGACAGAGAGGGTTAACCCTCTCTGTTAACATCGTGGATAAAAGCATCCGGCCTGAGAATTACCAAATACATACATATTTAAATAGATAAAACAACTTTCCCGTTAACACCATCCACATTGTACTACGGAAGAAAATACCGTTTTTATTATTCACCTCATTCCGGTGATTTGTGCATTGAGGGAGGGAGCGCTCTTCTAGAAAGACAGCAAAAATCTCTGGTCCTTCAGCCTCAGTTGATTGGCTGTTTTGTACAACACTGCCATCTACTGGAGTAACTCAGAATTACAGGACACTCCAGAAATTTTCGTATGGGCTAAAAATGTTAATATCTCAATTCTCAGTGTTATGAACAGCTCTATTTTATTAATTAATATGTTATCATAGGGCAAAGACATGGTCAATTCCTGGATATGCACTGAAACCACATACCAGCCTACAAATGTTGCTGAAGGGTTTCATACCAGACCAAATAGAAACAGATGAGCATCTATCAGTCCAAGTTTCTTTTTCTTTTGAAATAGAAAAAAAGGATCGCAAAGAATCTGTCCTTTGTAGAAAGATAAAGACATTTAGGGAAGCGACCAAAGGAAAACATAATCACTGTAATTCTCCTGCTAAAATATAGCTATCCTTTGAAATTTCTTTGTGTTTCAATTATTTACAATTATGGAATCATATTACACCTATTGTACTGTAAATGGATTTTTCCATTGAGTAACAGACATAATCATCATTGTTCCAAATGCTCTAATCCTTACAGCTTAGGTCAATGTATGTCACTATTTCACCTCAGTTTCATGTGAACAGTAGGGTCTCAGGACAACTCTAAACAGGGACTTTCGTCTCTTTTGGGTGTTTATCCTTTCAATCAGCCCCCAGATACCTTCTATTAATAAAGCGGCAACAGAACAAGAAGCTCAATATTTTCCAACCTGCTGGGTTCCCCATCTTTCTAACTGTCCCTCATATGGCAGAGGGGAAGTGAGGTGGAGGCAAAGTTGAATCACAGAACAGAAAATAAATTAAAAGACCAGTTTCAAGAGGCTTCTCTGCCCCCAACAACCAGTTCTTAGGGGTGCCTTAAATATTTGGACTCTGTGGTGACTAAACGGTAAAACACTAATCCCTATTTTAAGAGGAACAGGGAGATCACTGGAGTTATTTTCAATGCCTCTGCTTTTCATAGAAAACAAAAATGTTAGCCATGAGCCATTAAATGATTGCCTCCAAAACTATTCTAAATTCTAAAAAGAGCAATACCATTAATAATTAAGTGTTACTAAAAGCAAGAATACTCAACATATGGGTTCAATTTGTTACCAGTCCTTTTTCTCTTTATGTACTTGCTTAACCTGGGAATAGTTTGTATGTGCCCTGCAGAACCTGGAAGACAGTTTTATTCTTAAAAGGATGTTAAAGGTTTACAGTTGTTTAATATCTTCTCCTTTGACACATTTTGGGTCATATTAATGATTTATTTGATTCTGAGGCCTTGTTCAGGAATATAACCTGCAATTAGAACATCATTCCTATGGGAAAATATGCAACACTTGGCAATGATTTACCTCACAATGTGGTTTCCAGGAGACCATTATGGAAACAAAAAGTAGTATGTCTGTACTTGACTTTGGAATCTTGTAAGGACACGCATGATCCTTCACATTACAGAAGGGAAATGAAGTTTCAGAGCTGGAGCGACTTTGTCTCATAAAAAGCAGAGTAGAGGCTGGCATCTCAGTCTTCCTTCCACAGTGCGTTTCTCTGAAGTTATATTCTTGGCTTGGTCAAGGGTATGGACCTGGTGCCTGGGTTTGAGTCTAGGCTCTGAAATTGACTAACTATGCACTGGGCACATCTCTTTATTCAATATCCTCCTCTGTAAAATGGGATGATGACAATCATGGTACATTATCTCAGAGTTCTTAAGATGTTGAACAAATTAATAAAGGATTTGAGACAGTACCTGGCAGATTAAAAAAAAAATCTTCAATAAATGTTTGCTACCATTCTCTACATGGCCAATGAAATCGTATACTATTTATTGTAAGTTCCCCAAAACATCAGCAAAGGTATTAATACTATTTAGATGACATTAACAAAATCAGCTATTTCCATTTGATAGGTGCCTACTATATGCCAGACACATTACACGCTTTATTTGTTGTTTTATCCTCATTTTAGAGATGGCAAATAGGAATCTCAGAGAAATTAATTAATTTTCCCAAGGTCACACACCCACCAAGCAGTAAAGGTTGACCTAAAATCCAGGCTCCTCCATTGCTAAAGTCTGTGGGTGTTCCATGCACTAAGCTAGATGGCAAAACTATCTTAACATTTTTGCATTGCTTATCTGATGTGGCCTGCCAACAATTTCTTTTTAAACTACAACTTATTTTATTTATTTATTTAACTAATTAATTTGTTGTTGTTGTTTTTGAGACAGAGTGTCTCTCTGTTGCCCAGGCTGGAGTGTAGTGGCATAACCTCAGCTCACTGCAACCTCCACCTCCCGGGTTCAAGTGATTCTCCTGCCTCAGCCTCTCAAGTAGCCAGGATTACAGGCATCTGCCACCATGCCCAGCTAATTTTTGTATTTTTAGTAGAGATGGGGGTTTCACCATGTTGGTCAGGCTGGTCTCGAACTCCTGACCTCAGATGATCCTCCCACCTCAGCCTCCCAAAGTGCTAGGATTACAGGCATGAGCCACTGTGCCTGGCCTACAACTCATTTTGAAATATATTACCTTCTGAGTGTTTGCATAGACCTGGCATTGTAGCAGGGTCTGGAGAGCCAATGGGGAACAAGATACAGTCCTGTGCTTCAGTTGCGCATAGGCTGGTGGGGGGAGTTAGACCACTAATTGGAAAATGGAATGTGTTCCTAAGTAAGGGTGGAATAAAATGTTATGAGAATATGTTTTTAGAAGGAGCATTAGCCTAGAGCAGGGTGGATGGTGGGGTACTGTGGGGGCATCAAAAATACCTCCTGGGGGAATTGATGAATGAGCTAGGACTGTACTTACCCCACTGGGTTTTAAATAGCCCCAGTTAGCACATGCTTATTACCTGATCAGCATGTGGCATGCACCCAAGACACGTTATCTTATTTAATCCTGACTACAATTCTCTAGGAGTGGTGGCATGATTCTTTTTGTAGATGAGAAAACTGAGGATTTGAGAGACCCAGTAAGTTGTCTAAGATCACCCAGCTAATGAGAGCTCTGCCTTGAGTTTAAACCTGATTTGTCTGAGCAACATACCCAGGCCAGTAACCACTACATCATAGTGCCTCCAATCTTATGTAGTTTTATTGTGTTTGATGCAGATTATCCTGAATTATAATTTTGCCTTCCCTCCTATGTGTGTTTTACTTCACTTGTTTCAACAAGTGTTATTCAATAAATGCTTTTTAATAAGAAAGAAAAAGTTCTGAACCCGCACTATTATGTTAATAGGCTAACCCTATTAGATTGTCTTTTCCTCGTCCTTACAAAGGTACATGTGTCTCTTGCAGAGCTGAACACCTGTGGTGCAATAGATTGGTAAAGTTGAGAGAGCACCATTCAATTTTGAATTCATTTGTGTGGATCTAGATCCCCAATTTTCTGTCCTCGGCTCTGCTAGAAAGGTTTGAAACTTTTTGGTTGGAAGATTATACAAGGCAACACCCGGATATGGAAAAACAGATTTAATCTTGGTCTTATTCCTTGAGAAATCTACAAAGAGGTAAATTAATGGCCTCATGACATTCTCATGTATCAAATAAATCAAAACCAACTAGATGCACAGCTATCCAAAAGAGAGGATGCTGGAGCATTTAGCATGTTCTAATTAGCTGGAAGCTAGACTAGGAGCCAAGGGAGATTAGTGAAAGGAACACTGTATCCAGGAATCTCTGCTTTGGCTACATTCCTTTATGGGCAAAATAGCGGGCATGATCTGGCCCCTGGTTTGCTTTCTTCTGTCATCTCCTCTCATTTCTCCTCATTCTACTCCTCCTCTTCCAACCTCAAAACCCTCAACAACACACAGTTGCATTCCAGCCATGCAACTAAACATGGCTAATCTCTAAATAAGCTGTGCTCTTTCTTCCCTCCCAGTTTTTGAACTTGCATTTGCCTCCTGTTCTTTCCCTGGCATGTCCTTCCCACACATAACCTTGACCTCTGGCTTCTCATTCTTTCTTCAGGGTTAATTCATGTTCAGATCCTCTATAGAGACCTCTTTGAGTACTCATCAAAATAATCAGGAGCTTTCTCATGGAGATCCTCATAAAGCCCTCTAAAGCCTTGATCCTGTCTCTTAAACCATTGCTCTCATTACTTGTTGTAGATCTTATTTCCTCAATAAACCATAAAGGCTGGAGGACAAGAATCATATTTATTTGTCTTTGTGTTTATTTCATCTTCAACAGTGCCTACTAAGTGTTAGGCATTTAATAGTTGAATGGATTGATGGATGGACTGTATTAAACCGGAACCACAGACTCAATCCACACTCTCAAATCAAGTCAGAAAGGAAATCCTTCAGTAATAAGGCCACCAGTTATCCAAAAGTTAACCATAAAGGAATTTCAGATTCATAAATTAAAGAGTTAAGAAGGAGCCTGGAACTGCAGGAATCTTTGGCCCAGTGATTATATAAGGAGCCTATAATCTTTGGCTTAGTGAGTTCCTCCAGCTTAGACTAGTTGTTCTATTTCATTGACCTAGGCTAAAAATGGAAAAATTAGGAGGAACATTCCAATAAATAGCATTTACAGATTTCCTGGAAGTAACAAAGACATCTCAAATAAGCAAAAAAAAAAAAAAAAAAAAAAACAAAAAAAAAACTTAACCAAAAAAAAGTCAGACACTCAAGATAAAAAACGATGGCAGAAATATTCAGAGTTGATAAAGCTCGTTGGTGGGTTGGTAGATTTTTAAAAAATATTATCTATACTTTATGTATATTTGAAATATATTAAATAAGAAAGAAAGTTTAAGGTTTGCTGATATCTAATGAAATTTGGATCTTAAAAAAATGTTTAAATGAAATGAAGACAAAAAGAGAGCAGAATATACAAGGCTTTGGAGAAGCTAAGGCTGTTTAATCCATTCCAAGCTTCTTCCCAAATGTTTCAGGGTAGTGATGGATCTGTGAGAAATCTTATCATTGAAAACTTAGAAATGACAGTTTTTTAAAATGTTGGCAGGCTCTGGATATAGGGAAAACAAAAATGGATCACTCTACTCTGCTGTGGCCTTCCGAATTCTAGTCCTTCCCTTGAGGGTCAAGAGTGGAGAAGGATTTCCGGTGAAACTCCTGAAGTGGGAAAAAAAGAAGAGACATTTGGCTGGTGCAGTGGCTCATGCCTGTAATCCCAGCACTCTGGGAGGCTGAGGTGGGAGGATTGCTTGGGGTCAGAAGTTCTAAACCAGTCTGGGCAACATAGAAAGATCCCATCTCTACAAAAAATGTTTTAAAAATTAGCCAGGGGGAAGCTGAGGTGGGCAGAAAACGAGGTCAAGAGATCAAGACCATCCTGGCCAACATGGTGAAACCCCGTCTCTACTAAAAATACAAAAATTAGCCGGGTGTGGTGGTGTGCACCTGTAATCCCAGCTACTCGGGAGGCTGAGGCAGGAGAATCGCTTGAACCTGGGAGGTGGAGGTTGCAGTGAGCCAAGATCTTGCCACTGCACTCCAGCCTGGCGACAGAGTGAGACTCTGTTTCAAAAAAAAAAAAGAAAAGAAAAAGTTAGCCAGGCATGGTGGTGTGCACCTATGGTCCCAGCTACTCGGGAGGCTGAGGTGGAAGGATCACTTTTTGCTGGGAAGTCAAGGCTATAGTGAGTGTGAAGGTACCACAGCACTCCAGCTCGGATGGCAGAATGAGACCTTGTCCCAAAAAAAATAAATAATAATTTAAAAAGAAACATTTCTCTCCTTTCTTAAGGGAATGAAGAAGTCCTTTATGAAGCAAGATTGCATTTAAGACTGTGGAGGAGTGAAGTTGTCTAGTACTGTTATATCCTTCTCATTTCAACATTGTGAAACAGTACTCCTCAGGCCACAGGAAAAATGGACAAGAAGTTTCTGTGAGGCAGGTTTCGTTATAAACACCTCCCTTCCCCATCCCTATTCTAGCAACTCTTATTAGCATACAGTGGACTTCTTGTCTCTTTAAATTCTGCCACCTCTCCTGGGGGTGCCTTTACAGCCTGCCTCTGGGGAACTGACTACTGCAAATGTGCATGGTTTTATCCACAATATACAGTATCATGTGAAGCTTGCTTTTATTGCCTTCAGCCTTTTCTTTCTCACAATTTATTTTAATACATTTGGAATTATTATCCCAAACATTAGCCAGCTGGCCCGCTGGGGTTTCCTTTGCTGGGTTCCGGGTCTCTCTTTTTCTAATCCTCTCTTCATGGATAATCCACTCTAATGCTTCTTGGCCTTTGAAGGGGTTTTGTTATTACTACCTGTTGATCAGAAATTCACTTTGTCTTGTGTAGGTGGTTCTAATCGTTCGGTAATGAACACCTTATTTGAGTCAGCTGAGGTCAGAGTTATATTCATGAGATTTTCTTTCTTCTTTCCAGATTTCTGGATGCTTACTTGTCTTTTCAATATGGCTTTTTTTTGTTTTTTTGTTTCTTTTTTCCTCACAAGCTACCATTCAGCCGGGCTTTGAAAACAGTCTGTAAGGCCAAAGAAAGAAAAAAGAACAGTATGAAAGAAAAAGAAAGCTGTGTAGCCAGGCCAGAGAAAGAGAAAGACTTATTTTCTCCTGCAGCTGTTTAACCCCAGGTATTTAACACTTTTGTCTTTGCCAGCTACAGACCCTCAGGGGTCCTTGCTGAGGGCTCCACTGGAGAGCCAGAGTTTGTCCCTGGGACAGGATGAGGAGTCCAGGAGAAGCAGCAGCAGACAGGCTGTGCTGCGAGTCATCAGAGGCCACCAGGATGCAAAGAGTGGGGGGAACCCAGCTGCCTTGCTGACTTGGCCTTGAACCCTGATGTCTGGTCTCTTGGTAGTAAATCAGAAGTGGGACGTGGGACGATGTGACAGGAGCACCAATGCCCCCACCAAGCTGTCACAGCAACAGGCTTTGTCCAGGATGTTCTGGGAAGGATCCAAAATGAATTGCGCTTCCTAACACTCGTTTGAAGAATAGGTGCCAAAGTCTCTATTTAGTGCATTTCTGTATTGAAGGGAACATCTGTCCAAGGGAATCCACAATTTACAATAAGCATAATCACTGGCTATATTTCACATGAAAATTTCAAAGAGATGATGATATGTTTCCGAACAGCACTCTCTGTCCCATGGAGGGATTGGAATAGGGATCCTTTAGTCTGTTTATGGCTGCACTTTGGAAGTTTTAGTGTGACTACTTCCTCAGGGAACTCTATTATTTCCATCTGTTTATTCTCAGAAACTGGTATATTGCCTGGCAGTTATTAGGTAATCAATAAAAAGAAGGAAGTAGGGGGAGAGGGCAATAGGGGGAGAGGAAAGGTGAGAAGAAGAAGTGGGGAGGGAATAGTATGTGCTCGTTATAGAGATTTGGAAAACATAGCAAGATACAAAAATGAAAATAAGAATTACTCAAAAATCCCACTAAGAAATAACCTTTATTAATTATCTGTTCTCTACTCTTTCAACCATCTAAACTCACATTGTTTCATTGTTTACAAAGTTCAAATCACACTGCACATTCAATTATGTATCTTGCCTTTTAAATTCACATTCTACCACTAGTATTTTCACACATTCAAACTGTTGAAAATCACATCTTTTTTTTTAATGGCTAGATGATTAATCTAGCACATTACATTTTCTTTCTTTCTTTCTTTCTTTTTTTTGAAACTGAGTCTCTTTCTATCACTCAGGCTGGAGTGCAGTGGCACAATCTCAGCTCACTGCAACCTCCAACTCCTGAGTTCAAGTGATTCTCCTGCCTCAGCCTCCTGAGTAGCTGGAACTACAGGCATGTGCCACCACTGCCATGTTGGCCAGGCTGGTCTCGACTCCTGACCTGATCTCAGGTGATCCACCTGCCTCAGCCTCCCAAAGTTCTGGAATTACAGGCGTGAGCCACCATACCCAGACAAGCACATTACATTTTCTAAAAACTACCAAGGTAATTTAGCTCCACAGATTTTTCCTGGGAACCAGAACTTCACCTCTCCTGCAACAATGATGGGGCAATTGTTCAGAAGAAAAATACTGACCAGCTCATCTGTATTTCAACTTCAAGTTTCCTGGCACAAATATGACATTTTATAATGTGTTGACAAGGAACTATCAACTTGACACATAGTCACAGTCACTCTCTCTCCCAAGGTGTCAGGGGTATGGAGCAGAGGAGAGTGGAGAGTAAGAATGGGAGAGAGGATGAGACTGCTCTGAAATCCTCCACCCTTGGAGAAAGGCCAAAGAACCACTCCCATACAGCGGTTGCTCTTTCTCCCATTCTCCAAGGCTCTTTACCTTTGTGATTCAACCCGTCAAGTCTGACTGTGACTCTTCACTGAGAGCATAACCAAATTGCAGGTTCATTCACTTACCACTTGCAGAGTGCAATTAACAAGAGCAAAGTCTTGTATAAAGAAAGTGACCTTTTATTCCAAAGCTAGCTTAGGGGAAGAAATATAGTCTTCTTGCCTTAAGGGTATCGCGTGGCTTCTGGAACAGGAATGTGGGCGCTTTTAAAAGGGGGCCTAGCATGAATAGCACCCAAGGGAGGAAGTGAGCAGGTGGGGATCCGAGTACTCGCTTTGGTGCCTTATCTACCAGGCAGTCAAGTTAGCACCTGTGTGGGCAGAACTAGGTTGTAAAGGTGGCCGAAACTCTGCAGATGGAAGAATGCGTGGTGGGCGGACTTTGGGCTGTGGATTAACTGTTGTCCTTCGAGGCAGTCTCCTGGTGGAAAAGAGTTCCACTCTAGAGCTTCTAAGCTCATACTTACCTCAACTTGTCTTGTAGGAAGTGTTTGGTGAAGGGGAGGTAAAAGGTTCTAATTGCATTTCTAAAGGACTAAGTAGGAAGTGGGGAACAGAAGGAAACAGATAAAAAAGAATAGAAGAGAAAAAGTTTAAAAATATTAACTCATTCTCTTTTTGTTAGAAAAATGGGGGTACTCAGTTACAATAGGAATGAGTGCCTCCTACTCCAATAGGCTGCTCTGGGACTAGCCCATTCCAGATTCCTCCATGTGCCCCCAGAGGCAACAGGCTGTCTGGCATGATGAGCTCTCAATTTTAATATAGATTCTGAGAATCAACTGGTGAGCAAACAGGATTCTAATTTAGCAGCTTTCAAAAAAGTTATTTTAGGCTGGGCGCGGTGGCTCATGCCGGTAATACCAGCACTTTGGTAGGCTGAGGCAGGTGGATCATGAGGTCAGGAGATTGAGACCATCCTGGCTAACACGGTGAAACTCCGTCTCTACTACAAATGCAAAAAATTAGCCGGGCATGGTAGCGGGCACCTGTGGTCCCAGCTACTTGGGAGGCTGAGGCAGGAGAATGGCGTGAACCTGGGAGGCGGAGCTTGCAGTGAGCTGAGATGGAGCCACCGCACTCCAGCCTGGGCGACAGAGTGAGACTCTCTCTCAAAAAAAAAAAAAAAAAGTTATTTTTAAAAATTAAAGCATTTTAAATATGGTAGTCTTTTCCAGTTAATCACTAAATAAAAACATTTGGTTAACAATAAATATATTTTTACAAATTTGGTGAAAAACATTTACAATCTTTTTGGTTAAAAACATGAGAGCTGATCAATGTGATGGTTACAGTGAGATTTAATGAGATTTAATGACACAATTGAACAACAGGCATCGAGCAAGTTTGCCCAGATTCCTAAATTATTCCACAGAAAGTTCTAAATTGAAATGGTGGTTATTTATGCTACAGGTTAATGATCAGATGAAATTTTATAGTTGCTGTCTTGAATAATTCCTCCTCTTCCTGTATCTTCCTGTACATATATATTTAGGGATTGAATGAGTATATTTAAAAATCTTTCTGAAGTATATAATCTTGACTGTTTCTGAGTCTGGTCCTCTTCCAGCCAGGATGCTGATGTCTAAGGTAAGAGAATTTGCTGCTTTGTCCACTTAACTTACTCATGGGGCTTGACTTGGCCAGTTTAATGTGTTGGATTCAAACAGAATTAGATTTGAATCCTAACGTTGCCACTTTCTAGCTGTGTTACATTGGGCAGTTTTTTAAACTGCCGGTTCCTTGATTGGCTTATTTGTAGATGCAGAAATAATATCTACTGCATCTGGTTATTCTGAGGATTAATTCTATGCTAATCCTTTAACGTGCCTGACATGTAGCAAGTGTTGGATAACGGTGGCTGCTGCTGTTTTTCCCTTTTAATCTGTCCCTGTGCATATTTCCCCTTAGCACTTTGGTTTCCATTTTTGCCATTTTATTTTCTGCTTGATTATTATTGTATTAGCTAGACATTTCCAGTGGGAAAGCTCCCAACGTGATGAATGGAACAGTATGGCCTGGGGGAACTTTTTTTTGAGATAGAGTTTTGCTCTTTTTGCCCAGGCTGGAGTACAGTGGCATGATCTCGGCTCACTGCAACTTCCGCCTCCCAGGTTCAAGCGATTCTCCTGCCTCAGCCTCCTGAGTAGCTGGGATTACAGGTGCCCGCCACCATGCCCAGCTAATTTTTGTGTATTTTTAGTTGAGACTGGATTTCACCATGTTGGCCAGGCTGGTCTTAAACTCTTGACCTCATGTGATCCACCCGCCTCAGTTCCCAAAGTTCTGGCATTACAGGCGTGAGCTACCACGCCCAGTCAGCCTGAGGGAACTTCAACAGTAGCCCTCTAGGAAATCAGCTGCTCATGGTACACTATTAGGTCTTATAATTTCTGTTGCTGTAACAATTACTCAACTAAATAAGAATAGCTTAAACAGCAAAGAAGTTACTTATTTCTTATGGAGTTACTGAGAGTAAGAAGTTCAAGAATGATTTAGTGACTCTGTGGTGTTAGAGAACTGGATTCCTGGATACACCATCCTTTAGGACATTTCATCTCATCTGAGTCTACCTGTCAACATTCCAGCAAGTAGTAAAGAGAAAAAGGACAAGGAGAGGACATGGGCGCATTATTTGCTTTTAAGGACATGACCTGGATGTTGTACACATCACTTCCACTTGTATTTCTTCTGCCAGAAACTAGTCATATGGCCACACGGAGCAGTGAAGCTTGGAAATACGGTTTTTATTACTTGAGGCCATGTATCCAGCTAAAATTTAGAAGTACAGTTGGTAACAGAAGAAGGGAAATACATCTTAAGAAACAAATAGCAATCTCTGCCCTGGGTATCAAGTTTGGCCATCAGCTGTGGAAGTTCAGAGGGCTCTGACCTTTACAAAGTCCCAGAATTGATTACTGTTAGGGAGGCTGACTCACATTTAAAAGCTTACAACAGACTGATGTATAAAATAAGAATGCAATAAAAATTATCACAAAAAATATTACTTCCAAAGAGACAGGATGGATGGGGTGTTATAAGCACAATTGTTCCATGTTATATTATAAGCAGCATGGGGGGCCAAATTACCAGGGGGTTGCTTGGTAAGCAAAGAATCAGAAGCTCTGAGTACACAATGGCGTGTCTCTGCTGGCCCGCACTTCCATCCTCGCACTAGATGGACAATCACACTGGTTTCCGTCTTGGGCAGTGCTCCAATGGACCCTGCCAGACATTGTCTTCAAACTCTTCCTGGGTTGTGTCCTCTTTGTTGACCTCTCTCCTTTTTGATCAACAATTTCTTTCTTTCTTTTTTTTTTTAAATTTGTGCATTTTATTTTTATTTCTCTTCTGAGACCAATCTTTCCAATTTTTTAAAAATTAAACTTTAAGTTCTAGGGTACATGTGCACAACGTGCAGGTTTGTTACATAGGTATATATGTGCCATGTTGGTTTGCTGCACCCATTCACTCATCATTTACATTAGGTATTTCTCCTCATGCTATCCCTCCCCCATCCCCCAACCCCATGACAGGTCCCGGTGTGTGATGTTCCCGTTCCTGTGTCCAAGTGTTCTCATGATCAACAGCTTATTTCTTTAGATGTGTTAATAATGCATCAGGTTTAATACCTTCATACTCAATCCTGAAGTCCTTTCTGCCTCTCCGTCTCTCTGCTCTGTTCCATATGTATTTGTTCATGGTTTTGCACCTATTTACCATGTCACTTCTATACTACTACGAGATTTTAGTTATTTCATGTAGTTAGAGCCCCTTTAGGATGACACCCTCACCTCACACCGCCTGGTACTGAAGCTCTTCAATCATGTCCTACCATGGCACTCTCAAATCATGTTGATGATGACCACAAGATGACAAGGCCTCTGTTGCCACAAGTTTATGGTGTATCTATCACTTGAGCATGAGGTGGTCACAAGTACACTCACAAAAGTAGGGCCAGTGCCGAGAATAATAAGCGAATGGAGATTTAAGGACACATCATAGTCAGTAAATTAAAATACAGAACTGTAGCTTTTGCACTTTGCAGTTACAGTAGGAAAGAATGAAAACGTATCATGTATTTTAAAAGACCTTAATGTGACCTTGCTGTATTTCCTCCATGTTGCAATAAGACTCCCAAACTGAGTTAGTTTCCCACAGTAGCTGTGCATGTGCTTTTGTACACATGCACACACGTGCATAGTATAACATAGCATTCTCCTGTGTCACTTCTGGCTTTAGCTGATGATATGGGAACGCATGACTGGCTTGGTGAAATTGGGTACTTAGCAATGCTAAGACCAGATGCCCACTAAACACAATGCCAAAGAAAAATGTTGGCACCTTGTTCTTTTGGAGAGGTGACTGAATCTGATGATTCCCTGACAAGCTGGTTTGAGTCTGGGTGAAGTCACAGTCCATAAGCACTCTGAACCTAGCAGACCAGGCAGAAGCTATTAAATATGAATAGTCAGAATTTGCAGCTCAGTCATTTCTGTGCCATAAAGCATGCAAAATCCCCCTTTAAAGTCAAACATCAAGCTGAGACCAGCCTCTCCAAGGAAACGGGAATGGAAGTTTTTATGGGGAGAAGAAATGGGAATGTTTAAAGTCACGAGCGCTGGAAATGTTTAGCGGGTGAGGAAGAAGGGATAACTGAGAGCCCAGGAGCCGATCTGGAAGGGGTACCCAGGGAGTCAGACAAAGAGGAAGCCAAGGAAACTGTACACTCAGAAGGGCGCTGGAGCATGGCCCCAGAAAGGCAGGGGCAAAGGGTAGTATTGGCCAGAACCAGTCTTAGATAACAAGGAAATGGGCGCTGCAGTTGTAGACCAGTTAGAGAAACTTGTCAGGAAATAAAGAGAAATAGGCAGATGGAAGGAGCAGTCAGATCAGGTGAACCCCTGCCCCCCATTAGCCCTCCCTAGCATCCAGCTTTGTGGGATGGGGCTTTTGGGCAAGGACACACATCAAAGCTATGTGATGAACAGTGGGAGGGCTGTTGGTATTGAAGGTGTTCTAATGGAAGAATATGACAGCCTAGGACAAATGGCATTGCTGCATGGATCCAAGAAGTGCAAGAAAGGGGATATTTGCTGCACCCACATGGGGAGTAAAGGGATAATGGAGACTCAGGGCAAGGGGATTCTTGGACACCCATGGAAAGTGGGCTCTTCTGGGTTGAAAGGTTCAGTCAAGAAAAGTGTACGGCCTCCTCTGGACCTGACTGTACGTATATCTCACTGCTAGGTGGATAGGCCTATTTTGTGATGGACTGGACCTGCCCAGCTTTCCAGGAATTCAGAGTCCTAAGGGCAAGGTTATGATGTCTTTTGGTTTATGTAGTCAGTTGGTTGGTTGACTTTTGTGGTTGTTTTGGTTTAAAAAAAAAAAAAAAGAAAGATTTTTTTTTTTTTTTTTACAACAAGTTGAGAGGCAGAAAGGAAGCAGGAAAGAGAGCAGTGGAAGAAGCAAATATGTGGAAGGAAGGTTACTCAGGAAACAGGAAAGGATAGGATTGAGGATGGAGCATGAAGGGAAGACAATGTACTGATGGATGTGATACACATCATCAGGGTGGTCTCTCACTCCACGTACAACTATTACGTGCCTAGTAGTTGCTGGGTCAGTGTTTGCCTCTCGTCTTAAGATCGATAAAATAGGTGCTTAGAAACCAGCTTGTGTTGGGGGCTTGTAGAAAAGTAAGATATTTACATAAACTTTTGGGGTTGGAATTTGACTTTCAACAATGAATCAGGCTGGGCTCAGTAGCTCACGCCTGTAATCCCAGCACTGTAGGAGGCCAAGGTGGGCGGATTACCTGAGGTCAGGAGTTTGAGACCAACCTGGCCAACATGGTGAAACCCTGTCTCTACTAAAAGTATAAAAATTAGTCAGGCCTGGTGGCGGTTGCCTGTAATCCCAGCTACACAGATGCTGAGGCAGGAGAATCACTTGAACCCAACTGGGAGGCAGAGGTTGCAAGAGAGCCGAGATTGTGCCATTGCACTCTAGCCTGGGCAACAAGAACGAAACTCCGTCTCCAAAAAAAGAAAGAAAAGAAAACAACAGAAAAAACAATGAGTCAGAAGGTAGATCAGCAAGAGTCTAATGGAAATGGACCAGCAGGAATTTGTAGTGGGACCTGAATGTCGGCAGTTATCTAATCCATATTAAAGAATTAAGAGAAATGGAAGCCACACCAAACCCAGAAATGCTTTATCAAAATAGTAAGGTCTAGGGAAAAGGGTAAAGCTCACAGACAGACACTTTCAGGATCCTCTCGGCTGTGGTGTTTCCTCATTGTTGTTAATAAGAAGACAGTTTCTGAATTCCCAGGAGAGTAGAGAAGAAAAGCTAGATTTGCGGTTGAGTGGAACCACAGTTTACCAGTACAATAAGGGGCCTATTTCTAGCAACAGAGGCTGGTGCATATTAATTTATTCAGCAGGCTCCATTGTTTATAATTCTTGCTTACATTTGCTGTCATGCATTGGAGTTAAAATTTACACCCTTTTTTGGATACAAGAAGTTATTTTTATTTATCCTTCTTTGTTCGCTGTTTCACTTCACAATAATTAATCAAGTCACCAAAGCAGCATCGAATTGGGGAGTGAGGATTTATTTGCAATATTTGGCTTTTCTAACAGGGTATCTCACAGGGTGAGGGCTCGGCTATAATACGGGCCCTCTTATTTTATAACAGGTTGTAATTTCCTTGTAAGGTTTGATGTGGTTCATTTTGATAATTACGCTAAATTAAGTAGTTCTACACATTATAGAAATATATGTTAAGATACATTAACATTAAGCATTTTAATTAGGTTCTATATATAATAGAAATACATATTAACCAAGAATTCATCTCAAATTCAGAATCTGAATATGATTTTACCTAACTGAAACAAATTACTAGTGGAGAGGCTAGGGGTATCCCCAACCTCCCAGCTTTTGCATGTCATAAAATTTTATAAACAGTGTTAAGGCCACACATAAAAAGAAAAGCCCATCTACTTTGGAATTCACCTTGGATTTTCTCCTACTTCTAGTCTGTCCTGTTCCAAGTGTTTCATCTCTTGGTGCTCAAGTATTAGTAACAGGGAGACTGGGCAGAAAAGCAACTTGACATTTCCTGGAAATCTTAGTGGAAGCTTTAAAGAAGGAAAAGAGCTAAGAGAGACGTGCCATCCTGCTGACAGCTGGGTTCGTTCGGCCTCACTGAACAGGGCTTTGTACCGCATTAGCTCTGCGACCACAGCTTTTTCTGCAGGACTGGGGATCCCAGTGACTGTGAAAGAGGGAGACCTGGAAGACCGAGTCGTCTCTCTCACCTGGGTGTCCTGGTTCACCAAACACAGGGCTGGGGTTGTCAAGGCACAAGGGCTGTTGCCACATAAGGCACTGTCCGCTCCCAGTATGAGAGATCTATCTGGAAACATGGCTCTGAATGTAGAGGGGGCCACCATTTAATACAATTAAAGCATTTGCAACATATCAATCCTCTGTACTAGTTAAGTGGTTTTTTTCTTTTTTTTTTTTTTTTTTTTTTTTTTTTTCCGTTTTGGGTTCTTTTTGTAAGGTAGCTGAAAACAACTCTGTTCCTCCCACTTTCCCTCAAAAAGGTAGAGATGTATTGGAAAGATACTTGAGAAGCTCTCAGTATCTATGGAAAGGCTGAACGAATAGTCCTGGGGTCAGAACAGGGCCTTCTCCCAGGACGTCACATGATAAGGCACGTAGACTTGCTCTGTGGAGCCCTGATGTTGATGGGATTTGGCTCCAACCCCTCTTGCCTGCAAGAGTCTTAGATGATGCCCACTTCCAGGCTCAGCTGCCGTGAGGTGAGGTCAGTGGTGGCCAGGGGGCACAGCACAGGCTGACCATGAGGCCCTCTCCTCTATGTTAGAGCATTCCAGAGAAAGGGCATTCACTGCAGCTGTAAATCACCTCGTCGTTGTCTTCTACAATGTTCTTCTGCTCTGCACTCCATTCTCGTTACAAGCTGTCCCCGGATCCCAGGGCTGCCCACTCGTCAGTTAAGACCCAAAGTCAAGAGCTGGGAGATACCAGCCTGGGGCACTTCTCCCTTCTTCTTCCTGACCTGGACTCTCATTGATTTGAAAGTACACTTAGTGCTGTATGTCCTAGGTCTAAAATTGTTATAATTGTATTCCCATCATTTTCATGGAAATGAAAGTTCTCACTGTCTCTGAGAGCTACACTTGACCATGGATTCTTTGTTGCCTCATCTTCTAAAATCAATATGAGGGTTTTATTACTTTTCTCCTCTCCTTTAGTGGCTTCCTGCTGCCTTCAGAATATGATCCACATTTCTTCACGGGGATATAAGCCCTTCATTATCTGATCCTTTCCTGTGTGTGACGCCTTGCCAGAGCCTTACGTAACCCTGAACTTCTCATCATTGTTTGCTGAGCTTGATTTTATGATCCTCTGTCTTTGCATGCATTATGTCTTATGCCTGATATTTTCCCTTCTCCTTCATCATTCCACCCAGATGAACACAAACACATCTTGCTAGATTCAATAAAAAGTCATCTCTTGTGCAAAACATCTCCGACCTCCCCCTGGTCCTTGCCAACAACTTATTATTTACTTCTTTATGCAGTTGCTGAATATTTCTTATTTAAATCCATCTCCCCTTTGAGACTATGAGCTCCCCAAGGGCAGGAGTTGTGTCTTTGTCATCTCTGACTGTAATCCCTAGAACACAATCTCCTGTAGGGGTTCATTCATCCATGTTGCTGGGTGGGCATTGATGATAAAGGCTACACAAAATAGCTTGTGTCGTGTCTATTTACAGTAGACAGCAAGTAGGGTCTGGTCTTTTCTGGAACACTTTATCTCTGCAACCCCATAGGATTAAGTAGTCTGTAGGTGAGAGGCTCCCAGATGGCAAATGCTAACACGCTGGTTTTGTTACATCTTGCAGCATAACTGTACATAACTAGCATGAATCTCAGTCCACAGATTCACATGTACAAGAATATCACATGCTGTGTTTTCTTAAAATTGATTTAATTTCTGAATCTGATCCTTAGTCCTGCCAGCTGGGAAATTAAACCTCCTCCTTTTGTTCTTCTGAAGCCATTTATTAAGCACCTGCTATGTGCAACACATGTGGAAGATATACTATCTGTCAAACTAAAGAGCTTCCTCACAGCAAAGGAAACTATCAACAGAGTAAACAGACAACCTACAGAATGGGAGAAAAATTTTTGCAAACCATGCATCTGACAGAGATACAATATCCAGCATTCATAAGGAACTTAGACAAATTTACAAGAAGAAAAAAACAAACAACCCCATTAAAAAGTGGGAAAGACATAAACAGACACTTTTCAAAAGAAGACATACATGTGGCCAACAAGCATATGAAAAAAAGCTCAACATCACTGATCATTAGAGAAATGCAAACCAAAACCAAATGAGATAGCATCTCACAGCAGTCAGAATGGCTATTATTAAAAAGCCAAAAAAACAACACATGGTGAGGTTGTAAACGAACTTTTATACACTGTTGGTGGGAGTGTAAATTAGTTCAATGATTGTGGAAGACAGTGTGGTGATTCCTCAAAGTCATAAAGACAGAACTACCATTTGACCCAGCAATCCCATTACCGGGTATATACCCAGAGGACTATAAATCATTCTTTTTTTTTATTTTTTTATTTTTGGAGAGAGTCTTGCTCTGCCACCAGGCTGGAGTGCAGTGGTGCGATCTCGGCTCACTGCAAGCTCCACCTCCTGGGTTCACACCATTCTCCTGCCTCAGCCTCCCCAGTAGCTGGGATTACAGGCACCCACCACCACCCCCGGCTAATTTTTTGTATTTTTAGTAGAGACAGGGTTTCACCGTGTTAGCCAGGATGGTCTCAATCTCCTGACCTTGTGTTCTGCCCGTGTCAGCCTCCCAAAGTGCTGGGATTACAGGCGTGAGCCACTGCGCCCGGTCAAATCATTCTACTATAAAGACATATGCACACATATGTTCATTGCAGAACTAATCACAATAGTAAAGACATGGAAACAACCTAAATGCTCACCACTGATAGATCGGATAAAGAAAATGTAGTACATATACACTATGGAATATTACGCAGCCACAAGTAAGAATGAGATCATGTCCTTTGCAGGGACACAGATGGAGCTGGAGGCCATTATCCTCAGTAAACTAACACAGGAACGGAAAACCAAATACCACATGTTCTCACTTATAACTGGGAGCTAAATGATGAGAACACATGGACACATGGGGGGAACAACACACACTGGGGCCTTTCAGAGGGTGAAGGGTGGGAGGAGGGAGAGGATCAGGAAAAATAGCAAATGGATACTAGGCTTAATACCCGGATGATGTAACAAACCTATGTAACAAACCTGCACATGTACCCCTGAACTTAAAAGTTAAAAAAAGAAAAAAGTATCTATCCGTATAGAGATATTATTGTACATTTCTTTTTATAACATAACATTCCACAGGATTTGAGGCAACACAAAACTGTAACAGAAAAAGATATCATACATACACACCCTTGGCTTACAATGGTTTGACTTGTTATTTGTCAGCTTTATGGTGGGTTTACTGGATGTAACTCCATCATAAGTTGAGGACCATCTGCTTACCCACACACATATGCATTTCCATGGTTTTTTTTTTTTTTTTTTTGAGACGGAGTCATGCTCTGTCGCCCAGGCTGGAGTGCAGTGGTGCGATCTCTGCTCACTGCAAGTTCTGCCTCCCGGGTTCACGCCATTCTTCTGCCTCAGCCTCCCAAGTAGCTGGGAGTACAGGCACCCGCCACTACGCCCAGCTAATTTTTTGTATTTTTAGTAGAGATGGGGTTTCACCATGTTAGCCAGGATGGTCTCCATCTCCTGACCTCGTGATTCGCCCGCCTCGGCCCCCCAAAGTGCTGGGATTACAGGTGTGAGCCACCATGCCCGGCCTAAATGTATTTTTTTTTTTTTTTCGAGACGGAGTCTCACTCTGTCCCCCAGGCTGGAGTGCAGTGACACAATCTTGGCTCTCTGCCTTCCAGGTTCACACCATTCTCCTGCCTCAGCCTCCCAAGTAGCTGGGACCACAGGTGCCCGCCACTACGCCCAGCTAATGTTTTGTATTTTTAGTAGAGATGGGGTTTCACCGTGTTAGCCAGGATGGTCTCGATTTCCTGACCTCGTGATCCACCCATCTCGGCTTCCCAGAGTACTGGGATTACAGGCGTGAGCCACCACACCTGGCCTCCTACATGTATTTTTTAACTGCAGAAAAATGTTCCCTCTATCATTTGTGATAACGCATGATAATTTAGTGTGAAATTTTGTTTTAAGAAAATTCTGAGAGAGCAAAGCTATAGACTTTTAACTAATTGTTCTTTTAAGTGAAATTTTGGTTAAAGACATCATTTTTGCTTTCCATGCTTAATAAGAGCTGGTCCTGTTTTGTTACTCACTTGGTCTAATGACTGCTGGTTCACTCTGACCCAAAGAATCCCAAAATATGCTACCTTTTTTTTTTTTTTTGAGACAGAGTCTCACTCTGTTACCCAGGCTGGAGTGCAATGGTGCGATCTCAGTTCACTGCAGCCTCCACTTCCCGGATTCAAGCAATTCTCCTGCCTTAGCCTCCCGATTAGCTGGGATTACAGGCACATGCTACAATGCCTGGCTAATTTTATATTTTTAGTAGAGAAAGTGTTTCACCATGTTGGCCAGGCTGATCTTGAACTCCTGACCTCAGGTGATCCACCTGCCTCGGCCTCCCAAAGTGCTGAAATTACAGGTGTGAGGCACCGCGCCTGGCCAAAAATATGCTACTTTTAATGCAGTTTAACTTTCTCACTGTTGTATTGATTGGTTGATTGATTGATTGGTGGAGTCTTGCTCTCTCACCTATGCTGGAGTGCAGTGGTTGGATCTTGGCTCACTGCAACCTCCACTTCCCAGGTTGAAGCAATTCTGCTGCCTCAGCCTCCACTGGGAGTAGCTGGGATTACAGGTGCCCAGCACCACACCCGGCTAATTTTTTATTATTAGTAGAGAAAGGATTTCACCATGTTGACCAGGCTGTTCTCGAACTCCTGACCTCAAGTGATCCACCCACCTCGGCCTCCCAAATCTCTCTGTTGTATTTAGATAAATTTTAGAACCCATTAAATTAAGAAACTTAAGAAAATGTTGACTTTGTTTTTCCTGTGAAATTCACTTGGGTTTAAGGATGCTTTCTGGCTGCATCTTAAGAAACAGTATTATTAGACTATGGTGCATTTTGGTAAATTTAAGATGTTCTTATGCCAGTAGTTTTAAAATTATTGATCACATTGTCCCTTATTTCTTATCATCTCTCTAAAGCTCAGAATAGTGGTGGTTGCTACAAGGAAGAAGAGAAAGTTGAGCTCTATCATCTATGTAAATCTTATTTTAATCAAAGCAGGACTTTGTTACATGAATTAAAAAATAAGAACAATATAGGATATTAGGAGAATTAAGACAGGGTTTTTTGGGTTAGAACTGCTCAACTTTCAAGGGGCATTTGGCAATGTCTGAAGATATTTTTGGTAGTCACACACAGTAAGGGTGTGACATGCTACTGGCATTTGTGGGTAGGGGCCAGGGATGCTGCTAAACCCACAAAGCACAGGACGGTCTCTACAACAAAGGGTTATCTGGTTCCAAACGTCAATAGTCTGAGGTTGAGAAAGCCCGGTTTAACAGTACAAAACCTCTCCCTATGATTAAAAGTCTCACCCATTATCATTATTTTATTTTCAAAGTCCGCCCTAGGAGACCACCAGGAGGGAAGAGACTAAAGTTACTTTGGCACACTGGAACCCCATCTGCCCATCTCCTTCAAAGTCTGGGAGACCTATGAGTATGAAGAGAAAACCACTTTCTGTCAAGGCATGTTTTACAAAATTTGAATTTGTTGCCAACCATCTATTTGGCCACATCAGGTAAAATTGCTTGCTATTTTTCATTTGAAATGTCGCTGATCCTTTTAAAGCTGCCTGGGTATTTTAAAGCACATTTGGGAAGATAATTTTCTTAATGGTGAAGTCAAAAGGTGGCAGCCAGATCTTTTCAGGAGTGCCCCTGGATTTCATCTGGAGAGGGAGAAATTTGCATTTGGCTGCTGATTTACTCAAGACTCTGCTAAGGAAAGAGCATTTTGCAATTATTTTGTGCTGGGAATGAAAGTAAACGAAGAGACTAGGAATGGATGCCCACTTTAATCCTGTGGAAGGAGAACTTCAAATTCCTCATTTTGTCCTTTATTTCTTATTATTGTCCTGCCTTAGAAAAGTTTCCTTGGATTAAACTGTGTGGAAAATCTTAGGCAATTATTATAGGCTGAATTTTGTCCCCTCAAAATTCATATGTAGTAGTCCTAAACCCCAAGAGAAGGTGACTTTATTTGGAACTCAGTTTATTGCAAAGGTAATTAGTTAAGTTGTTGGATGAGCCATACTGAAGTAGTGTGGGCTCCTAATCGAATCTGACTGGTGTCCTTCTAAAAAGGTACAATTTAGACACAGACACGCATACAGTGAGGACACATGTGAGCATGAAGATGGCCACCTACAGGCCAAGGGAAAGGGCCTGGGACAGATCCTTCCTCACAGCTCTCAAGAAGGAATCAACTCTGCCAACACCTTGACCTCAGACTTCTAGCCTCTGGAAATGTGAGAAGATAAATTCCTGTTGTTTAAGCCACTCAGGGTGTAGTGCTCTGTGACAGCAGCCCTAGGAAACTCACAAAGCCCATGTCTCTTGGTCCAGCCCTTGGTGAATGTTCTTTGGGTTCTCATAACATCTGGGTTAACTAGAGCTGTGTTACTCAAACTTTAATGTGCATGTGAATCTCCTAGGGATCTTGCTGAAATGCAAATTTCGATAGAGTAGGTGAGACCTGAGATTCTGCATTTCTGTTTTTTTTTTTTTTTTGATACGGAGTCTTGCTCTGTCACCCAGGCTGGAGTGCAGTGGCGCAATCTTGGCTCACTGCAACCTCTGCCTCCTGGGTTCAAGCGATTCTCCTGCCTCAGCCTCCCAAGTAGCTAGGATTACAGGCACACACCACCATGCCTGGCTAATTTTTGTATTTTTAGTAGAGACAGGGTTTTGCCATGCTGGCCAGGCTGGTCTTGAACTCCTGAGCTCAGGTGATCTGCTTGCCTTGGCCTCCCAAAGCGCTGGGATTACAGGCCACTGCGCCTGGCTAGATTCTGCATTTCTGATGAGCTCCTGGGTGATGCCAATGCTACTGGTTCATAGACCACACTGTGAGTAGCACGATTACAGCATTCTTGAGCAGCAAGGGGCTTCTCGATTCTGGCTTCACATTAGAATCACTCACTGAGAATAACTTTGCAATGTAATATATTGGAATCTCTGTGGGCAGGACCTGACATTGATATTTTTCAGAAACTCTCCAGTGATTCTAATCTCCAGCTAGGTTTGAGAACCACTGAGCTACGCATGATCCATTTGAGATTTATGTTTCACCATTGGGCTACTGACTTGAAATTAGAAATGTGGAACAATAGAGCATATCCCTATGTTAAACTTCTGGGAGAAAATATTTGAAATGACCTTTTCCCCAAGTTAGTATGTTTAAAACAATTCAGCATGCTCAACAGCTCCTTCCTCATCATTAGAAGCTGGGAAACCGTCAGAAGAAGCTCTAGCCTCCAGGGCTGAGGCATTCTATACCACATGCCCACTGGGCACCCATTTTACCCCCAGCTGCCTCCTCTGTGCCTTGGACCCTCCTCCCCTTCAGGGAGTGCCAATCTACCAGGAAAACACCATTTAACAAGGCTTACACAAACTATAGCCCCTCTCAAGACAGTTTCCAGGCTGCTTTTTAATTCTTACCTTGGGGAGACTGGCTGCAGCCTTTCAACCCCACAACATACCTGTCTGTCTTCCCCTGGGTCTTCTCATCAGATAGTCTTCTGGTTTTTCCTTTGGCCCCCACCTCTGATTAACATCTTTGGTTCTGCCCTTTGATTTACCTCCTGCTGCGGCTGGCCTCCATAACCCTAGTCCCTTCTCAGCTCAGCCCCAGAGAGCCCAGCCCACAGCAGAGGCCTGGGTTTCTAAACCTAAAAGTAAGGGAAGGACAGAAAAATCTATCCATTCATCCATCTATCCATTCACCAATCCATCTACTCATCCATTCACTCATCTGCCCATCTGTCCACCTACACATGTACCGATTCATCCTCTCATTCACTCATCCTTCCATCCATCTACACATCCATCTACCCATGCCTTCAACACATATGTCTACTATGTTAGATGCTTGAGCATTAAATAATAGGCATGGCAGCCCCAGTCCCTTTCCTCTCCTCAAACCCAAAGCCTATCGTAAGGATGGCTATTGAACATTACATATGTGATGAGAATTACAAAAGAGGAGAGTAGGCTGATATGGGAGTTTGTAAAAGAGAATCTAAATTCTCTCTGAAAGGGTGATGGAGGCTACCAAAGGAGGGGAGTTTTAAGCTGAGACAGAAAGAACAACTGGAAGTTGCTCATCAGCTGGTGTGATAAGAATAAAGGGATAACAGGAAAGAAAAGGCATAGCATCAGGAAAGAACTTGGTGTTTTCTGAAAAACCGAAAAACAGATATGATTGGAGCAGAGAGTAGGGGTGGGGAGTAGTCAGAGGAGGTGCTGGTGATGCTGGCAGAAGCCAGGTGGGGTATACCCAGCAGCTGGGGCTTCATCCCAAATATCTATGAATGTGACTCTAGTTCCTTGACTCCTGAAATTCTTTTATTTTTCTTTTCTTCTTTTGTTTTGGTTCCTTTTCAGTGCTTTCTAAGGCAATTCCCTGGCTCCCGACTCCTGAAATTCTTAAGGGTTTTATTTTCCTTTGCTAGGTTCAATTTGAGGATATTGGATCTATTGAATAGATACTTGAGGATGTATTCTGAGCACCCATGCCATGCTGTGCTCAGCATTGCACAACAGTGCAACTAGGGGAAGTGGTGGAAAAGAGAGAAAAGGCCCAGGGTCTACTTTTGAAGAGCTTACAGTTGCATGGAGACAACAGTGTCTAGTGTAGGATGATGGAACAAAGTCAGAGCTGCAGATGGGATGCATGACGGGGGTGTGGAAAAAATTTCAATAAATACTCATCTACCCAGCCAGCCAGCCATATAATAAAATCAATTTTATTTTATAAATATAAATATATAGTTTATTATATAAATATAAATATATAATGTATTATATAAGTATACTATATATTAATTATAAATGAAATATATATTATAAATATAAATGAAATATATACAAATGATAAATTATAAATATAAATGAATATATAATATATATGAACTATATATTATATATATAATAAATGTAAATGGAAAACACTTAGCTATAAAAAGCATTCCCAAATTGAATCTGAGTATTTTGCTCAATCTGGGGCTTTGATTTGGGGAAGAGCATCAGTTCTTCTATGAATGCTGAACAGAGTGTCCTTGGGTCCTTTTGCTCATGGTCCATACAATACTTTGCCCCAAATCATATAGGACCGAAGAGGCAACCCAAGCTTCAGCCTCCAGGGCTGAGGTGTCCTATGCCATGTGCTCACTGGGCACCCATCCCACCCCCAGCTGCTTCCTCTTGGCCTTGGACCTTCCTCTCCTTCAGGGAGTGCTGATCTACCAGGATAGCAACACCTGGCCCGCTGGAGCCCACCAGCTCACCATTGCTCCATTTCAGTTGGCCTTTTTACTTGGAAATCCCTTACCTCTTGAATAGTCAGCTTTACCAGGACAAAAAATAGATAACTGCTTCTGTAGAAAACTAAACAATGGTGGCGAATGAGGGTTTAGCATCAGGGACCTTCAGTCCAAGATGAAGGAAGCATTAGGACTAAATTATAGTGGAGGCCTAAACTTTGCTTTTATATATTCTTTTCCTGTCGGGGCCCTATGCAGTAGAGAAATTATTTTGTTTTTCCTTCCATAACATTTTAGCGTGCAAATTTAGACGGCCCTACAGGGGCACGACTACAGCACTGAGGGGGTTTAACGCCACGCAATCTGTCTAAGCAATGAGAACTGTGAGGCCGATTATTTAACTACATTTCCTCTAAGGCTGTTTTCTTAGTGGGATGACTCAGTCCCACATAAATCCACAGTAGGGGGACCTAACTTGGGACAATTATGTTGAATCATGTGCCTTCCCCAAACAATTTACTCTGTGGGGAAGTCCCCAACTTGTGCCTGCCATTCTTTCACAGAAGCCTTATTTTATTTTGTTTGCCTCAGTGGGAGAGGAAATGGATGTTATCACTGTTGTGCCCAGAAAGAGCAATACGTGCTAGATACGTGCGTTTTATAAACATCACTTGAATCGACGGAGGGGATGCTTTTTTCTTTTTAGAAGACTGCTTGGAATGTGTCTATTGATACTTAGTTGTTATAAAATAAAAGTAGGCCGGGCGCGGTGGCTCAAGCCTGTAATCCCAGCACTTTGGGAGGCCGAGATGGGTGGATCACGAGGTCAGGAGATCGAGACCATCCTGGCTAACACCGTGAAACCCCGTCTCTACTAAAAAATACAAAAAACTAGCCGGGCGAGATGGCGGGCGCCTGTAGTCCCAGCTACTCGGGAGGCTGAGGCAGGAGAATGGCGTAAACCCGGGAGACAGAGCTTGCAGTGAGCTGAGATCCGGCCACTGCACTCCAGCCTGGGCGATAGAGCGAGACTCCGTCTCAAAATAAATAAATAAATAAATAAATAAATAAATAAATAAATAAATAAATGTAAACTGGGATGAAGTAACTCAAGGAGAATTAAGTGAGGGCAGTGGGTGTAGAAGGGACAGGAGGGAGGCAAGGCGGGTAAAGGCTGCTGTCAAGGTTAAGCCTTCGATGTACAACACAGGTAGTACCAATCACTGAGTATCTCGTACCAGGAATTAATTGATGTACATGCAACAGTCATTCAATTTGCCTAATTACAAGTTGTTCACACCCACACCATAGGGCTTTGTTACAAATGACTCCCCTGCTCAGTCCACTGAGTGGAGGGTGAAAGCCCACTCTGGAGTGGTTTGTGGGGGAAATTTGCATATGGCATTTCCCCCACCAAATTATTAATTGGCCCCTGGGGAGGCCCTGGTTTCTGAAGTTCTGCTTAATTGCTATTCATGTCAAGGTTAAACATCTGCCCCTGGTAAGCAGAGGTACCTGCTAACCCATCTGCCTCACTGCTGTCAGCATCGTGTTTACGTTCACAGCTAGGGAGTTCGTGTCAACACATCCCTTCCATGAAAACAACAGAGAATATTGCTTTGACACTGTTGATGCTGACTGCCAAAGGTCGTGTGGGTAGAATGTAAACAAGGAGAGGAGGAGGCTGGGGGTGCTCCACTCAGCATCAGGCTGTGGGGCGGTTCACCGGGAAGGAAATGCAGCTTCCAGCCATGGGATGAGATGGATTCCTTTCCTTCCCTCCTTGCCAAGGGGGCAACATTGCTGCCCAGGGTTAAAATATATATTCTCAACTCATCTACCGAGCAAGTCCGGAAATTTGTGAAGCACTCTGGGTTTTTGGGAAATGAGATCTTTTTTTTTTTTTTTTCCTCAACCAACAGTCCTCTCGGATTAAAAGATTCTGTTGTGGGATATTATACTAAGGTTTGTTTTGTTACCCTGTACAGCGAGTTTCTTGACCAGTTTTCATTTTAAGTGTACCAACATCATTGATTGAAGGATCAAGCTTGTAAGGCAAGAACAATTTCTGTTAAACAGATTGTGGTCATGGCCTCCAGTGCTGCAGGGATCTGGATGTCAATGATTTTGATGTGACCTTCAGGTTCATTTCAGATAATCCTAGGTCCTTCAGCACCTTACATGTAACTTACCTGAATGGAACGGTTACGCCAGTTAGGTTAATGAGCAGCCTCACATCTTGGCCTCTTCTGTTCTTCTCCAAGGCTAATCAATACATATTGCACATGCTCAGCTATCTTTGCAATTCAAAAACCACTTTTCATTTAGCTTACTAGGGAGAGACTGATTTCAACAGCAAGAAGAGATGGAAAGAAAAACTTAACCTAAAAATATACTTTCAAAATAAATCAAGAAATGATTTAGAACAGGGGCTGGTGAAGTGCAGCACACAGACCAAATCCAGTCTGCTGCCTGGTTTTGGAAATAATATATTATTGGAATATTGTCATGCTTATTCACTCACCGACTATCTGCTATGGACTGAATTGTGTCCCGTCAAAATGCGTATGTTGAAGCCTTAACTCCCAATGTGACTGTATTTGGAGACAGAACTTTCAGGAAGTATTAAGGTTATATGAGTTCCTGAGGGTGGGGTCTTAATCTGATAGGATTGCTGGCCTTACAGGAGAAGGAAGAGATAGGGGCCTCTCCATGTATGCATTGAGGAAAGGCCATGAGAGTGCTAAGCAGGAAAGGGACAGTCTGCAAGCCAGGAAGAGGACCCTCACCAGAACCTGACCCCGCTGGCGCTTTGATCTCGGACTTACAGTCTCCAGAACTGTGAGAAAATAAATTTCTGTTGTTTAAACCACCCAGTCTATGGTGTTTTGTTACGGCAGCCTGAGCTGACTAAGACATTGTTTTTGGCCTCTCTTGGGCTATGGCAGATTTGAGCAGTTGGATAGAAACTGTTACATGCAAAACCAGAAATTTTGCTATCTTGCCTTTTACAGCAAAAGTTTGTTGATGCCTGATACAGAACTCCAGCCTCCAAAACCGTATACAGAGAATAAGACTCTTATTTAAAGAGGGGAGAAAAGCCCTCAAGACATATTAGAAGCAGGTAGCAATGTAGCAGCTATACAGATGAATATAGACAGCAATGGATAATATTATTAATTAGAAAATACAGAAGTTGATATATGGCTAAATACAAATAGACACCAATTATTGATAGAAGTAACCTGAAAATAATTGAAGGAGCATAACTGAATGAATGTGAAGTTTGGGCCAGAGTTTTTTATCAATGGCTGATTTTATATTGTTACTTTTTTTTTTTTTTTTTTTTTTTTTGAGACGGAGTCTCGCTCTGTCACCCAGGCTGGAGTGCAGTGGCCGGATCTCAGCTCACTGCAAGCTCCGCCTCCCGGGTTCACGCCATTCTCCTGCCTCAGCCTCCCAAGTAGCTGGGACTACAGGCACCCGCCACCTCGCCCGGCTAATTTTTTGTATTTTTAGTAGAGACGGGGTTTCACCATGTTAGCCAGGATGGTCTCGATCTCCTGACCTCGTGATCCGCCCGTCTCGGCCTCCCAAAGTGCTGGGATTACAGGCTTGAGCCACCGCGTTACTTTTTAAAATTTAGGAGCTACAAACTTAAACGTTTATAGCAAACAGGCAACGTACAGGCACCTGTTTGCGGAATATTCTACACTCTGCCACAATGGCTGAATCTAGCTGATTCTTGTCAGCCTTTCTGATTTTGTGAAAAAGCTCCAAATCCTGATTCAGAGTCTTGTATGAAATCTCCCAATTTTTAAACGTAAAATCAGTCGATCCTACAGAGCAACGTAAGCAAAACTGGATCCATGAGCCACCAATTGTGCTTAAATCTTTTTGTGCTACATGTATTTCATAAAGGTTTTTTAAAACAAAAGAACAAGGAAAGAAAGATAATATTTTCTTTGCTGATCTTCTTAAATCATTGTTGAGGATACGACTTCTAGAGAGGCTTGCTTTTCAGATACATTTGGTTGCAATATTTTCCCCATGTTTTCCCAAATGCAGCTAAGGGATTAGCCACTGGGGTGTCACTTAAGCCCATTAGTCCCCTCACTGCAGGCTGGTGTAATGTGGCATGATGCATGAAACTCAGGAAACATTTACTGGTGGCTTTAATTGCTTTCACTTAAACAAATACTATATATTTGTTTATATATGTGTATATATGTACACACACACACTTTTTTTTTTTTTTTTTTTTTCCAAAAAGGGTCTCACTCTCTCGCCCAGGCTGGAGTGCAGTGGCATGATGTTGACTCACTGCAACATCTGCCTCCTGGGTTCAAGCGATTCTCCTGCCTCAGCCTCCTGAGTCCTGAGTAGCTAGGATTACAGGTATACACCACCACACCTGGCTTTTTTTATTTCTTGGTAGAGACAGAGTTTCACCATTGGTCAGGCTGGTCTCGAACTCCTGACCTTAAGTGATCTGTCTGCCTTGGCCTCCCAAAGTGCTGGGATAACAGGTGTGAGCCACTGCGCCCGGCCTATACCTTTTTAAAAAGCCAGAGTAAATAAGACAGCAGGACCATGTTTTAGAGGATCCCTACATGCCCAACATCTACATGGCAGCAGAAAATCCTAAAAGATACTGACATCATCCCTTTCAGTTGTGTTGGAGCAAGAGATTGTAAAGTTTGTTGCTGTGTTTTGTAAAGCAAAACTTTCACTCTGTGTGTGTTTTTCCTTTTTTTTTTTTTTTTTTTTTTTTAATGAGATGGAGTCTCACTCTGTCACTAGGCTAGAGTGCAGTGGCGCGATCTCGGCTCACTGCAACCATCGTCTCCTGGTTTCAGGCGATTCTCCTGTCTCAGCCTCCTAACTAACTGGGATTACAAGCACACGCCACCATGTCCAGCTAATTTTTGTACTTTTAGTAGAGATGGGGTTTCACCATGTTGGCCAGAATTGTCTCGCTCTCCTGACCTCGTGATCTGCCCACCGCGGCCTCCCAAAGTGCTGGGATTACAGGCGTGAGCCACCACGCCTGGCCTTTTTTTTTTTTTTAATGTGGTTGAGTTGCCTTAAAATGACCATTTTCCAAGAGAAACAACTGGTGTGAGAGGAGGAAAACTTGTTTGAGGCCAAGCACATAACTCAAGTCAGAGCTACAACCAGAGGATCCCATCTCCTGTGCTTTATGGGGGTTTCAGAAGTAGGTTCTTTGTGGTCACTTTGTTTCTTCAAAAGTTCAAGCTATAGACAACATTTGACACATTTATCACAGATCATAGAAACCCTTAACCAAGAGATCAGGACCAATATTGGCTACTTAGTCAAAAAAGTCATTTAAAGTGGGACAATATTTTTTAAAAGGTTCTTAGTTTATACATTTTATTTCAATGTAAAATTACAAATGGACATTAACTTGACAATTTAACTTTACTATGGAGAGTCAAGACTTTTTGAAAACGGGTCCTCTGGTTAGAATCTCTCAACATCTTTCTTGCATTAACTATAGCCACAATCCTTTGGCACAGTTTCCAGCTTTCTTTCCTCAAAGTGGAGAGGGAAATTAACATGTACGCAAAGCAATCTGAATACGTGAGTTCTTCCAAACTCTGATGATTTCCCCTGATCTATCACACTTGTCTTACCCACTTGTTTGACAGGAATTTTTCAGCAAACTTATTTTATTGTCTTCATAAAAACCATATCTTTACTTTCACATTCATATTTCATGGCTCTATATAACATTTATTTAAATGATGTAATTACAATAGCAACTACACTGATATGAAATAGGTCTGGGAACCAATCAAGTTAACTCTTGGTAAGTGTTCAACTCACCTGGTATGAGGGGATGTATGAGGTTATATTTGAGAGAAACCTACTACCTGGGAATGTTCAGTGAGGTTAGTGTTTATGATTTACAAGAAGGAATGGATAATTTTACTTAATTCTATATATTGTTCAAATGGAGGTCAACAACTTCCATTGTACAGCATTGCTTAAGAAGAAAAATGTCACGCAGAGGGAAGAAAATCCCTTCCAAGCATGTGACAGCTAAAATGGTCATATAAGAGAATAACGACGTCTTATGGTCAGTCACTCCATAAATGGTCCATTACAATAGACACTTCATAAATAATTTGAGGCCTTTCCTCTGGGCCCCAGACTAGCCGTGCACTGCACACTTCCAGTGGATAATGTACAAACTTACTCAAACTCAACCTGCTCCAAATGGCAAGTCTTATTCTCTTGTTCCAAACCTGTTTGTCCTATGGTGTTCCCCACTGAGGTGACTGATGCCATCATGCACCTAGGATCTATGCCAGAAAGCTAAGCAGGATCCTGGAGGCTGCTCTCTTCAGCATCCCTTATATTCAACTGGACATCAAGCCATGTCTATTTGGACTTTACACTTCTCTCTAATTTGTCTTCTTCTCCTTATGCCCACTGACTTGGCCTATACATTTATTTTTCAATGCTGTCTCCACTGTCTCAATTCTATCTTCCACATCTCTGCCAGCATGATCTTTCCAAACTGTACTTCTGATGATCTCACTCCCCTGAATAAATCTTCCAAAGGATCCCTATTGCCATCAGGACAATATTCATTCAAACTCTTTAGCCTGACATTCTCAATGTAGCCTCTGCCAACATTTCAAACCACATGTCTAAACACATGCACCTAGCTCACTCCACAACCATAGTGAACTAGAACATTCCCCCAAACACATCAGGCGATTTCACTCCTTTGCTTGTTTTGTTTCCACTGTCTGTATGTAGCACCTTTCCTCATCAAGTCCCCTTGTCTATTATGACAGCTCACAGGCCATTAACTCTGTGTAAGTGCTCCCCGAGCCTAACTTATGCATCCTTTAAAATGCTATTAAAATTATGTATTGAATCTAGTTATGATTGCTTGTTATATATGTATTATCGATCGATCTATCTATCTATTTATCATTTAGAGACAGGGTCTTAATCTGTCACCCAGGCTGGAGTACAGTGACACGACTATAGCTCACTGCAGCCCTCAACTCCTGGGTTCTACTGGTCCTCCCACCTCAGCCTCTTGAGCAGCTAGGGCTACAGGTGCATACCACCATGCCTGGTTAATTTTTTTTGTAGAGACAGGTTCTCGTTGTGTTGCCAAGGCTGGTAGCAAACTCCTGGGCTCAAAGTGTGTCCAGAATTGGTGGGTTCTTGGTCTCGCTGACTTCAAGAATGAAGCCATGGACCCTCGCAATGAGTGTTACAGTTCTTAAAGATGGTGGGTCCAGAGTTTGTTCCTTCAGACATTCAGATGTGTCTGGAGCTTCTTCCTCCTGGTGGGTTCGTGGTCTCGCTGACAGGAGTGAAGCTGCAGACCTTCCCGGTGAATGTCACAGCTCATAAAGGTGGCATGGGTCCGAAGAGCGAGCAGCAGCAAGATTTATTGCAAAGAGTGAAAGAAAAAAGCTGCCACCAGTGTGGAAGGGAACCTCAGTGTGTTGTCCCTGGCTGGTTCCCACAGGCTGCTTTTATTCCCTTGTCTGGCACCACCCACATCCTGCTGATTGGTCCATTTTACAGAGAGCTGATTGGACTGTTTTGAAGGGTGCTGATTGGTGTGTTTACAATCCCTGAGCTAGATACAGAGCACTGATTGGTGCGTTTACAAACCTTGAGCTAGATAGAGTGCTCTGTGTCTAGCTAACCTAGTGGGGACTTGGAGAACTTTTCTGTCTAGCACTCTGTGTCTAGCTGAAGGATTGTAAATGCACCGATCAGCACTCTGTGTCTAGGTCAGGGTTTGTAAATACACCAATCAGTACTCTGTGTTTAGCTCAAGGTGTGTAAATACATCAATCAGTACTGTGTATCTAGCTAACCTAGTGGGGACTTGGAGAACTTTTCTGTCTAGCACTCTGTGTCTAGCTCAGGGATTGTAAATGCACTAATCAGCACCCTGTCAAAACGGTCCAATCAGCTCTCTGTAAAATGGACCAATAAACAGGATGTGGGTGGGGCCAGATAAGGGAATAAAAGCAGGCTCCAGTAGCTAGCCAGCAGCAACCCACTCAGGTTCCCTTCCACACTGGTGGAAGCTTTGTTCTTTTGCATTTTGCAATAAATCTTGCTGTTGTTCACTCTTTGGGTCCACGCCACCTGTATGAGCTGTAACACTCACCGCGGAGGTCTGCAGCTTCACTCCTGAAGCCAGGGAGACCACGAACCCACCCACTGGGAGGAACAAACAACTCCAGATGCACCACCTTTAAGAGCTGTAACACTCACTGCGAAGGTCTGCAGCTTCAATCCTGTCAGCAAGACCATGAGCCCACCAGAAGGCGGAAGCCCCAGACACATCTGAATGTCTGAAGGAACAAACTCCGGACACTCCATCTTTAAGAACTGTAATCCGCGGCTTCATTCTTGAAGTCAGCAAGACCAAGAACCCACCAATTCCAGACACAAAAGCTTCCTCCTGCCTCAGTCCCCCAAAGTGTTGGGATTACAGGAGTGAGCAACTGCGCCTGGCCTCATCTGTCTTTTCTATTAGATTTATGTTTCTTAAAGACAGATTGTATTTTGTTCTCCTCTGTATCTCTTGTATGAGTATAAAGCCCAAAACATGTTGAGCTCAATAACTATTTGTTAGATGAATGAATGGGCAAAAGTCACAAAAAGAATTTGCACTATGCCGTACCCACTGGCTTACTCTATTTACTAGTGAAGTGATTCACAACTGAGCAATTTAATTAAAGCGGAATTGGCTTCAAAGTAGTGAAGTTTTTAATGTTTCTTAAAAGGGAGAAGGAAAAAAGCATAGCTACAAGAGATTTTACCTGTACCTTAGCAAAAGTATGTAAATTATTACCATATAATGATAAAATAATGTTGTGGTTTTACAATGAGAAGTTTGAGGATTCTGTAAGATAACATATGTAAGCCACAGCAACATATAATAGAGCCTATTGTTAGACAAAGACGCCGTCAAAGGGTAGCTTTTGTTGTTGTGGTTATTATTATCTCTTTTGAATTAGTAAAATGATTCTGTTATTCTACACATATAATTGTTATTTTAAAGCCTTTATTTCAAAACTTAATACCTTGAGACATAAACACCAGGTGTGGCAAAAACAAACCTTTGGTTTATCTTCTTGTAGAATTTATTGAAATGGCATTATTTAAGAGAACACTACTAGTAATTACATAGCTAGTAATTTAAATGCCAACTTGTCAATGTTTGAAAATGATTTGGAAAATGGAACCACAATGCAACTGTGACCAAACGTTGTCATCTAGTTATTTTCAAACCTTAATGTGCATAGGAATCATATGATCTTATTAAAATGCAGATTCTGAGGTCTGGAATGGGGCCTGAGATCCTGCATTTTATTTATGTATTTTTTTGAGCTGGAGTTTTGCTCTGTCACCTAGGCTGGAGTGCAGTGGTGCGATCTTGGCTAAATGCAACCTCCACCTCCTGGTTCAAGTGATTCTCCTCCCGAGTAGCTGAGCCTCCCGAGTAGCTGAGATTACAGACGTCTGCCACCACACTTGGCTAATGTTTTATATTTTTAGTAGAGATGGGGTTCCACCATGTTGGCCAGGCTGGTCTCAAACACCTAACCTCAAGCAATCTGCCTGCCTCAGCCTCCAGAAGTGAGCCACCAGGCCAGGCCTCTGCATTTTAATAAGATCCCATGTGATGCTGATGCTGCTGGCCCATCGACCAGATTTCAGTGGGAGCAGTGTATCACAGTTCTGATTAATGGTAAGAATCTCTTAGGATGCTTATTAGGAACATAGATTCCTGGACTCTCCCAAGTGTAAACACCTCACTACCCTGACCTTCCACTACACACACACACACACACACACACACACACACACACCCACCCCTACCTGTGTTCATGGAACAGAACTTTGGGGACTTGGAAGGTTACTAATGTCTACAGGTTGAGTATTCCTCATCAGAAATGCTTGGGACCAGAAGTGTTTCAGATTTTGGAATTTTTAGGACTTTGGATTTTTTCAAACTTTGGAATATTTGCATTATACTTACTGGCTGAGCATACCAAAGCCACGAATTTGAAATTCAAAATGCTCCAATAAGCATTTCTTTTGAACATCATGTTGGTGCTCAAAAAGTTTTGGATTTTGGAGCATTTCAAACTTGAATTTGGGATGTTCATCTTGTAGTATATAAATATGTATTAGACACATAGATACATTTCCTATGGAAACTCACTGATATTCACTGTGAATTACTAAATTTCTTTTTTTTTTTTTTTTCTTAGAAGGCAGGATCTCACTCTGTCACCCAGGCTAGAGTGCAGTGATCATAGCTCACCATAACCTCGAACTCATAAGCTCAAGCAATTCTCCTATCTTGGCCTTCCAAAGTGCTGGGATTACAAATGTGTGCCCCTGTACCTGGCCTGAACTCCTCAGTTTCTAAGAAATTACCCAGAGGCTCCTTACAGACTTCAGATATTTTAATAAAATACCCAACAAAAGTCCTTGGACAATTTCTGCTTTTCATTGTTTTGTTCTATCCTTGTTAGCATTGCGCCATTCCTAATTATTCGATGAAGTAACACATTTTTCCAGATTTTGAAGCTTTCTAGATAAATGGTTAAAATTCTGTTTCAGAAATGTTCAACGTTATCATCTTCTTAAATTTTCTTCTATTTGTCCGAAACATTTAGCTCGCATTGGAAGATGAGATCTGATTTAACATGATTATTGTTTTGGTTCTCAGAATTATTTCACTCAGGAAAAAAATCCCTCTTCTCCTTTCTAATGGTGTACCCAATTTGATGGCCTCCTTCTTTTACCAGTGATGATGATGAATACTTTTTCAATGCTTACTAGATGCCAGATACTTTCCAAGTGCTTTATATCAATCAATCCTTACTACAAGTTGATGTGAGAAGTGGCATAATTATCCCCATTTTACAGATGAGGAAACTGAAGCACAGGGGAGTAAGTACTTTGCCTAAGATCACACAGCTCATGAACAAGGAATTTCATTTCAAATTGTCTGATTCTGCAGTCTAACCTCTTGACTATTACAATCTACTATCATCCTAAATATTTGAGCCTATATTTCTGGTTTCCAATACCCCTTTATTTCATTATCATCTCTAAGTACCTATTGATATTCCAGCCCTTATTACCTTTTTGTTTGTTTGAGACAGGGTCTCGCTCTGTTTCCCAGGCTGGAGTGCAGTGGTGTGATCATGGCTCACTGCAGCCTCAACTTCCCGGGTTCAAGAAATCCTCCCACCTCAGCCCTCTGAGTAGCTGGGACCACATATGTGCACCACCACACCCAGCTATTTTTAATTATTATTATTTTTTGTAAAGGTGAAGTCTCACTATGTTGCCCAGGATGTTCTTGAACTCCTGGGCTCAAGCAATCCTCCTGCCTCAGCCTCCTAAAATGTTGGGATTACAGGCAGCAGCCACTAAGCCCAGCCCCTTCTTGCCTTTAATATAGTAATCAGTATGAAATTGAGCAGAACAACCATTTACAATTATGTATGTGTGCTCTGCATGACTGCAGGAGATATCATTCTAATTAGTAATCCTCTTAGATCTATGTAGTTATTACAGTTTTCTAGAAGATGGTAGTAAAATGTCTTGAGAAAAGACATAATCTGCATAGCTACCAGTGGGGACTGAAATTTGGTATCTCTAATTATATGGGCACAGTAGATTGGAAAACACGGCCAGAATATTTTTGTAGCTACCCCAATAGAGAGATAGAATCTATTTCTCTACTTCTTGAATCTGGGTTAGCTTGTGACTTAGTTTGACCAAGATGTGGTAGAAGTGACATTCTCCAATTTGAGGAGTATAGGTTTCAAATGGCCTTGCAGCTTCTGCTTTTGAAGCAGAAGCTTTGGAACTCCTCTACTCTTCTATGAAGAAGTCCAGTCCAACCTGAAGGAAAATGGAAGAGTCCCAGCTGACATGTCCAGGTGATTGTCAGCCATGGAGAGAATGGGCCTCCATCCTGTCATAGCTAAGCTTAGCCCAAGTTGGCTCACCAGCTGAATGCAGCTGAACAGGTAAGCTCAGATGAACCCTGCAGGATAACTTGCCAGCTAATGTACAGAATCAGGAGAATTAAGAAATCACCTCGAATGAAGGGAATTTCAGGCTATTAAGTTTTGGGGTTGGTTGCTAGGCAGCAATACAAACTTGATGCAGTTGTTTAAAAGATAAATAAAATTAAAGGCAATATAACTATATTTCTACTTAATGATATTCAGAGATTTGTTCAATATAATAAGGCTTTTTGATTCAATAAAATAATTTTGTGTAAAAAGTCTGTGACCCAACTGGAGATTGAAGGGGATACATTTACTTGTAGTGATTTCCACAATTACATATTTTCATAAGTAGAGATAACAAAGAAAGCTGTTAACTAAATGCATTGCTACAAATTCTGAGTTGTTATCATTGATTTTATAATCTGAGATTTGCGGCCACTGGATAGAAAAAATTTTAAGTATCTACATTTTTAACAGTAAATATGACAGTGTGTTAAAAATAATATAAATCCCCTTTTTTCGTAAGGATAATATGAAATCAGAAATACAAATCTCCATTTAAGAAGGAATTCAACTTCTAATTAAAGGAAGACTGTAAACTAATCTCCATGGATCTAAGATCACTTCATTTTTTTTCTTTCAATTATTATGTTGTAAATTCCTTCTCTGTGTTGGCAAGAAACTTGTCAAATTTCTACAGAACTTGTCTTGAGCCACTTAAATTGTAGACCTTTATATTTTTATTGCTGTCAAAAGTTTGTAAAATATGTTTCAGATAATTATGGAAAATCATAAAACCTGCCTGTGGTAGGAAACAGTAATAGTTCACAAATTATACTTACCGTTAATCAGTTCAGACATAACTGAACTGCAAATGAACTTACTTTTATTTTTTTCTGCCTCAAGCAAGCCCCATGTTCTCCAATACATTGTGAACTCACTGGAAACAACAGGCTGCCTTTTGTCTTTTCTCTGCAGTGGTGACAAATATAAGAGCTTCTGATGGTTTCAAAATCCTACAAATAACACAGAGCATTGTTTATTACTCTAAGAGCAGCAGTAATAAAACACAATCTGCAAATAGACTAATACCTACATGACATTACCAAGCATGATGCCTTATATTGAATCATAATGTTCTAACCATTATAACAACTGTTAGAGGCTCCACTGAAGAGGAAAGAAGACTGTTCCAACATTCACAAGTCTCCTATCCCCTTGATGGAAATTCCAAAAGCAAATGGTTATTTATTATTTTGTGTGCTTTAGGTCCCATTGCAAAGTGTTAGTGACTGGAATAGGTTTTCTTGAAATCACAATTTTAAAAATAGTAACCACTCATAAGCAATTGATTATTTTTTCTAGCTTCTATTAGTGATATTTACTAGGAAGAACTGACAATCTATCAAAACTTAATGGTAGTGCATTAAATTTCTTTTGTTATCTTCTAGGAGCCTATTCATGATAAATCTTTTGTTGGGATATGCATCCTCTTTTTCTTTTTCTTTTTCTTTTTTTTTTTTTGAGGCAGAGTCTCGCTTTGTCACCCTCTGTCTCCTGGGTTCAAGAGATTCTTCTGCCTCAGCCTCCCGAGTAGCTGGGACTACAGGTCCCTGCCACCACACCCGGCTAATTTTTGTATTTTTAGTAGAGACAGGGTTTCACCATATTGGCCAGGTTGGGCTCGAACTCCTGATGTCGTGATTCACCCGCCTCGGCCTCCAAAAGTGCTGGGATTACAGGCATGCGCCACCGCGCCAGGCCTACATCCAATTTTTTTTTTTTTTAACATAGATGTAAATATTTTAGCTGGCAGTCGAATGGGCATATAAGATTTTGTGACACCTCTGTTAGAATTGTGCATTAATATGATCCATGTATCATACATCCATGAAAGGAAAGTTCCCACCGGGTAAAAAAAAAAAAAAAAAAACCATTGAAGAATTCTAATGAGTGAGTTAGCCTTAAACATTGCCTGGAATTTTAAAAGACCTTTTCAACACAGTTGAATTTATCGTTTGATTTTTCTTAAGATTGGTAATTAATATTTTCTGCTGGTTATTTTTCTCTGCCAGTTTTCGTTGAGAAACTGTCAATGAAAGTGTCCACAGTTTTCACATAGAAATGTAGATTTCCATGCCAGATGGAGTAACACTTCTCCTTCACATCTAGATAAAACAGGCTCAGCCACCCTTCCATCTATTTTCATGTCCTCCATGAATTCTGATGACTTCCCCATAATGTCTGTAATTCTGGGGAATTATATATTTATATAAGCATATAAAATGTATATCAATTTTTACATTTATATTTATATTTTATGGTTATATTATAACCATAATATATATTTATAGTTACCCTTGGCTTTCTGTGCTGCTTCTTCTGTGGCTTTGATTTTGAGGATGCTTTTACTGTCTCAAAACTGCTGTTCTTTTCCTAATGGGCTTCAAACAAGATATGAAATTCAACTGCTTTCTTTGATTGCCGAAAAAACCTCAAAACCCAAAAACCAAAAAACAAAAGCCCTAATCCCAGAAAGCCCTGGTATGAAGCCTTGACTTGAATGTTTGGGAGAGATTGGGAGCCTTTAAAAGACTGTTGCAGCTTTTAAAAGACTGCAACACATAGCAAACCACTTATTACTTAACTGAAATGAATTTACTACATATTCTTGTACTTTTCTTTAAAATTAAAATATTAATTTAATTTCAAAAGACAATGAATGCACTTAGTAACATATTCAAAACATGCAAGATCCAAAAAAGTGAAAATTCTTCCTCCCACCTCTGATCCTCTAGTTACCATATTCCCCATCCCACAGAGGCAAGTACTGTTACTAGTTTCTTGTGCATCCAGAGTTATCCTATAAGTATAAAAAATTATATGAATATATTATGTTTTAAGAAAATAAAAATACTATCCTGCAACTTTCTTCATTAAATGCTAAATCTTCGCCAAGGCGCGGTGGCTCAAGCCTGTAGTCCCAGCACTTTGGGAGGCCGAGACGGGCAGATCACGAGGTCAGGAGATCAAGATCATCCTGGCTAACACGGTGAAACCCCGTCTCTACTAAAAAAAAATACAAAAAACTAGCTGGGCGTGCTGGCAGGGGCCTGTAGTCCCAGCTACTCGGGAGGCTGAGGTGGGAGAATGGCGTAAACTCGAGAGGCGGAGTTTGCAGTGAGCCGAGATCGCACCACTGCACTCCAGCCTGGGTGACAGAGCGAGACGCCATCTCAAAAAAAAAAAAAAATAATAATAATGCTAAATCTTCAAGATCGCATATAATCATACAGCATTGCCTCAATGCATGCTATTCATTGTCTTCATGTATTATAATTTATTTAACCAGTCCTATTTTGGGAACATGTAAGTTGTTGCCAATCTTCTACCACAATATTGGGATGCATATTTGCACATACGCATTTGACACTTAAGTCAGTATATCTATAGGATGAATTCTTGGAATAAGAAGTGTTTAATCTAAGGACATGTACATTTAAAAGTTTTTGCTATGTATTATAAAACTGTGCTATTTAATTTTTAATATGTGAGATTGTACTATAAAACAATTTTAGTTTCTGAATTTTTTCACTTAACTGATTTTATGTTATCCTTTCCCCATATTATTCAAAATACTTTATATACATTATTTTCAATGACTTCAATATTTTTCTATGAAGATGCCATAAATTAGTTAATTGTTTTCTAGTTGCTAATGTAATCATTTCTATCTTTTGCTGTCTTAAGTTATCCTGTGATAAACATTTTGTAACAAAAATATTTCTCTACTTTTCTGAGTGTTAGCTTCTAGAATAGGCTTTGAAAAGAGAAATTATTGAGCCCAAAGCTAAGAATATATTTAAGATTTTTTATTCTTATTCTCAGATTTCTTTCTGGGAAAGTAGTTACAATTTTATATCATTGTTGGTTATGTATTAGTAGAATGCCTAGCTCACCACATACTCACCAGTAGTGCCACACATACATACACACATAATGATTTAGGAGAAAAATAATACTACATTATTTTAATTTGAATTTGAATATTTTATAAAACTTGATTTGTAAATGTTTAGGCTTCCTCATTTTATGAATTTCTTTTGTAAATATGTTATATATATATGTATGTTTCAGTTTTATTGTCCTATATTTAAATTATGTATGTGTAGTTTGTATATTAATGTAGAATATACACATATATTCTGTTTCTGGGCTATGAACACTTATTACAATTCAATGTGTTTTCACTTCTCAATGTACACAAGATAGGCAGAATTTGCTTTCTGTAACAGAAAAACTATTAGCATACTCCTCATTTATATACAGCTTTTTCTCTTTTTCCAAATTTTAGACTGACTTAAGTGTATTATTGTGGGAGCGAAGTTTCTCACTGTTGGAGTGAAAATTTACAGATAAGCAAGGGGGAAGAGACTAGAATGACCCATATGGTAATGATTAGAGTTGGAGATATAAACATGAACTCTTATTTAGCTTAATAGAGATGTTCATATATAAAAATGTATATATGTATGGGTATGATTACATACAGATATGTATATAATTTCCTTGTTTTGTCTGTGGAGAGAGCATAGAAGCAACAGCATCCCAGTAGCAATGAGCACATCTAACATCCAAATCGTGGTGTCTAATCCCATTTGTCAGTAAAAGCAACCAGGTCTCCTTGGTAAAACAGTTGATTCTAGGACCTAGGTGAAAACTACACAAGGTGAACCTGGAGTATCTCATGTGCCAAAAAGTGAGGAAGTGATTACAATAATCCCCTCTTATTCATGGTGTTGCTTTTGAGGTTTCAGCTACCTGCAGTCAACTGTGATTTGAACATATTAAATGGAAACTTTCAGAAATAAGCAATTCATAAGGTTTAAATTGCACACCATTCTGAATGATGCAATGAAATCTCCTGCCATCCTGCCTGGGATGTGAACCATCTCTTTGTCTAGAGTATTCATGCTCCAAAAGCTACAGGCCAAGTAGTCACTTAGCAGCCATCTCAGTTATCAATTTAGGCTGTTGCAGTGTCGCAGCATGCTTGTGTTTTAGTAGCCTTTATTTTACTTAATCATGGCCTGAAGCACAAGAGTGGTGATGCCAGCAATTCATCTATGCCCAAGAGGAGCCACAAAGTGCTTCCTTTTAATGAAAAGGTGAAAGTTCTCAACCTAACAAAGAAAAAAACCATATGTTCAGGTTGCTAAATTACCTGGTAAAAATTAATCTTCTATCTGTGAAATTGTGAAGAAGAAAAAATAAATTCATGCAATTTTGCTGTCTTACTTCAAACTACAAAAGTTATAGTCATGGTGCATGATTTTCAAAAGTGCTTAGCTATAATGAAAAAGGTATTAAATTTGTGAGTGGAGGACATGAAGAGAAATGTTTCAAGCGATGGCAGTCAGGTTCCATAGTATATGAGGTTCCAGGTGATCACTGGGGGGCTTGGAACTTATCCCCCATGGATAACGTGGGCCTTTTATTTTGCTGTAAAACAAAAGAAAGAAGTTTTTTACCCCTTTATAGAAAGAGGCTTAAAAAGTAAACTTGGCCAGGCACGGTGGCTCACGCCTGTAATCCCAGGGCACTTTGGGAGGCCGAGGTGGGTGGATCACAAGGTCAGGAGATGGAGGCCATCCTAGCTAACACAGTGAAACCCTGTCTCTACTAAATATACAAAAAATTAGCCGGGCATGGTGGTGGGTGCCTGTAGTCCCAGCTACTCGGGAGGCAGGAGAATGGCGTGAACCCGGGAGGTGGGGCTTGCAGTGAGCCGAGATCACACAACTGCACTCCAACCTGGGTGACAGAGTGAGACTCCATCTCAAAAAAAAAAAAAAGGTAAACTTTTAGGGGAAAAACTTAAAAAACACCATCTCAGCCAGGTGATCAAGGTCAACATCAATAGTGATAAGTTATGTTGACAGCATGTCAACATATGCATTTGATATGATGTGACACGAACAGCACTTTATCTATGGTCTTCCTTCCCAAACCCATAACCCCAGTCCGATCAGGAAACATACATCAGACAAATTGCAAAAGAGGCACATTCTGCAAAATACCTACCAGCACTCTCAAAACTATCAAGATCATCAAAAACAGGGAAAGTTGGCCAGACGCAGTGGCTCTGCCTGTAATCCCTGCACTTTGGGAGGCTGAAGCGGGTGGATCATGAGGTCAAAAGATCCGAGACCATCCTGGCCAATATGGTGAAACCCTGTCTCTACTAAAAATACAAAAATTAGCTGGGCATGGTGGCAGCTGCCTGCAGTCCCAGCTACTCGGGAGGCTGAGGCAGTAGAATTGCTTGAAACTGGGAGGCAGAGGTTGCAGATCGTGCCACTGTACTCCAGCCTGGCGACAGAGCGAGACTCCATCTCAAGGGGGAAAAAAAACCAGGGAGAGTCTGAGAAACAGTCATAGACAAAAGGAGCTTAAGGAAACATAATGGCTAAATGTAACATGGTATGCTGGGTGGGATCTTGGAATAGAAGAAGGATGTTAGGTTAAAACTAAGGAAAACTGAATAGAGTATGGACCTTAGTTTATAATAATGGATCAATATTGGTTCATTAATTATAAGAAGTGTGCCATATTAGGATATAGAGAAAACTGGGTGCCTTTGGGGTATATGGGAATTCTCCATATTATCTTTGTAATTTTTCAATGAATCTGAAACTTCCAAAAAATAAAATTTATTCTGAAAAGTGTATTATGAGTATTAAAGAGATATACAAAAAAGGTGTGATGGTTAATATTTAGTGTCAACTTGACTGGATTGAAGGATGCAAAGTATTGTTCCTGGGTGTGTCTGTGAGGGTGTTGCCAGAGGAGATTAACATTTGAGTCAGTGGACTGGGAGAGGAAGACCCACCCTCAATCTGGGTGGGCACAGTCTAAGGGGCTGCCAGCATAGAATAAAAGCAGGCAGAAGAATACGGAAAGACTAGATCGGTTTAGACTTCTGGCCTACATCTTTCCAAGTTCTACAGCTTTGGGACTCTTGGAGCTTCAACCACAGACTGAAGGCTGCACTGTCAGCTTCCTTACTTTTGAGGTTTGGGGACTCTGACTGGCTTCCTTGCTCCTCAGCTTGCAGACGGCCTACTGTCGGACCTCACCTTGTGATCATGTGAGTCAATACTCCTGAATAAACTTACCTTTGTATATAAATATATCCTATTAGTTCTGTCCCTCTAGACCACCCTGACTAATACACAAGGTGAAAAGGTAACATGAACACCATGTGTCTGCTCCTCAGCTTAGAAAATGATGCTTATCGATAGAGTTGAAGTCCCTTGCATACTACTCTGTCAATTATACTCTCACCTCCCTTCTAGAGGTAACTACTATCCTGAATTTGGAATTAATTATTCTCATGAACTTACTGATATTTTTCTGATACGTTGTTTGATGTTTTAAAATTTCATATCAATTGCATCTTATTACATCTGCTTTGGAAAATGTTTTATTCACCATTATGCTTACAAGATTCCTACCAGTTTATGTAGTTCTAATTCATTTATTTTCTTTGCTATCAAGTCTTCCATTGTATGAATATACTCAAATCTGTTGATCCCTCTGATGGACCTGTAGGGTGTTCTGTCATTCCTGTAGTTGAAGTCCTTTTATTTGCCTTTGTTTGCCCAGACAGGGATTTCTCACTGGCTAACTCATTCCACACAACACTCTGCATCTTAGTCTGGCTGCCTGACTCCTCCCTCCCCGTCCACTTTCCTCCTTATCCCCTTCCTCTCAGATTGGCCTCTAGAGCTCTGAAGTCTTTTCTTCTCATGCACAGCTGCTCAGCTTTCTTGTCCCTTCTCACAAATACAAGTCCCAACTCGCCTCTGCATAGCTACAAACCATTCAAGATTTTAGCTGAACAAAGAGGTCCTCTGCTTCAGCGGTCCTCAACCTCTTGACACTAGAGACCAGTTTTATGGAAGACGATTTTTTCATGGATGGGGGGAGTGGTGGGGATGGCTTGAGAATAAAACTGTTCTACCTCAGATCATCAGGCCTTAGATTCTCATAAGGGCCACACAGCCTACATGCTCACACGTGCAGTTCGCAATAGGGTTCACTCTCCTGTGAGAATGTAATGCCATTGTTGATCTGACAGGAGGCGGAGCTCAGGCAGTAATGCCTGTTCATCCACCACTCTCCTCCTGTTGTGTGGCCAGGTTCCTCACAGGCCATAGACTGGTACTGGTCTGTGGCCCAGGAGTTGGGGACCCCTGCCCTACTTCTTCCCTGGCACCTCTCATCCATGCAAAATTATGAAAAAAAATTATAGTTCAAAACTTGTTTTGTCCAGATGTGCTTTAAAATAATTAGAGAGAAAAATATCCATAGTCCTTTTACTGAAAGATATCCAGTGCCCTTGGATATCCAATTGTCCTTGGATAAGTGAAGACAATTCAAATATAATCTTAAATATTGTCTTAAGCAATCTGTGCAAAGCAAATTTTCAATAAATGTAGGCACTGTAAGGCACAGGGTGAGGGACAGAATTTGGAAAGAATCCTCCGGGTGTCAGGGTAAGCTTGTCCTAAGTGAAAAGGAATGCATATAGGTGTTTATGTAACATCATCAGACCCTCTGAGTGTATCTATATTCCCCTTCTTTCTGTTTAAAACCATCTCTAAGGATAAAAAAAAACCCTTTTATCTTTGAGGAGAAATATCAAAGATGCAGAAGGAGTTAATTGTGGTCAAAGTCATCTTTTAATGAAGTGGAATCAGAGTTTGGAGATCTGTGAAACTAAAGAGAGAGATTTTTGAATACAGGTAGTTGTCCTGCGGCATTTTAGTTGCATTCCAAACTGTAGAGAGTAGTACTCCTAGCACTAAGGTACAAATTAATTGTCACATTTAAACTTATATTAAGATATAATATTTAATAAAATTACATAAAATCTATGCTGTTCCCCCAAAAAGGAGACTATTTTTAGCTCTTTAGAGATCAGTCCAGGGGATCATTGTACAACATGGTGACTGTAGTTAATAACAATGCACTGTACACTTGAAGATTGCTGGGAGAGTAAATTCTAAATGTTCTCACTGCAAAGAAAAAGGGTAAGTATGTGAGGTAATGAATACGTTAATTTGCTTAAACTATTCCACAATGTATACATATATGAAAACTTCATGTTGCACACATAAATATATGTAATGCTTATTTGTGAATTAAAAAAAATCAAGGTTTTTTTTTTAAAATGAAAAAAGGAGATAAGCCTAATAGAAATGGTCTTTTTGTAGTATTAATCTAGCAACTACATGTCAGATGCATGAGAAGGTGAAGGTGTGGGCATGTGTTTACGAGGGGTGGTAATGAGAAAAATAAAATCTAAGCTAATACAATAATTCAGCCCCAAAGTTATGAAGGCCTAGATTGGGGTAGCGACCGTGAAAATCAGAAAAATGGAAAAGAGATTTAGAATGAACTCTTGATATCCCTTAGCCGGACTGATTAGATGATAGGCAAAAAGACAGAGGGGTCAGAGTGGTGTCGTAAGTGCAGCGTTGGGGGCCAGGATAAGGGTGCTGCCATTGCCATAAATGGGAAGGAACAGACAGACGGCACATAGAGCCCAATGGTGACACCCACAGGGAACCAGCCCAGGGAGGACCTGAGAGACAGCACGTGATCTCCAAATGGGAGGCTGAGGCCTATTTCATAGTCGGGAGAGAGCCACTCAAAGGATCCAGCAAAAGAAAACAAAAACAGTGAAGGCAGTGGCACCAAAATGGACAAATGGAGGATGTGAAGGGGAAAAAATTCCATTGTCAAATACAGCCAATGTGGGGCTAAGAAGAGGTGCTGGATTATGTTTAGGTAGAACAGTTGTGTGTTTCTATATCCCCAGAGAATTTCCTAGTATACCCTGTGTAATTTCTGCAGGGAGTCATGACAGAACTCCTTTCTGTTGTCCTGCCTTAGTAAGAACTGGTGAAGCGTACCACAGTTCCCTCTGTGACAGAGTAATGTAGCATAGTTACCTGGGAGTGAGGACAAGAAATGGAGTGACAGCAAAAGAGTAGCAAACTTTTCCTGACCCACAAGTATGGTGAAGGCTGCTCATGAAACACCCCTTTCTGCAGGTGCTAAAATCAGTCTCCTGTCACACACCTCTGAAGAAGATGAAGAAGATGGGCATTTGTCTCAGCTGGTTGCATAACAGCCCTTATTTCTTTCTTCTATCTCTGTATCTATCATTTATTTCATCCATTCCATGGGGTTACATTTGAGCATTCTCTTTGATATTCTCTTTTATAAATCTCCTTTAACTTCACATTTTGAGACTTCCTCAAGAAGTTTTCTCTTCACCAGAAATATCACCTCCATTTATAAATTTGTGAATTTATGGATTGCTTTGAATGAACAGATCTGAGTTGAAAGTATTCATTGAGAATGAGGAAGAAATAAATGGCCACAGAACTACACACCTCATCCATTTACCCAGACACCCATCTACTGAGCACTAACATGTACCAATCACCAATACGGGTGTGGGGGATACAAAATCCAGTAGGACATAGTCATCATTGCCAAGGGATCTGCAGAGAGAGATGGATAGGGTGAGACTGGCTTTCTAGGTTGGCCTTGGGGAAGGATCCTCAAGAGATACAGCTGCCCCCTCTCACAGGTGATTTGATTTTATTGCTAGTCCTAGAGGGTGTTTTGTCTGAAGGATATAGCTTTAACAAGGGAACAAAGGGGCTTTTTTGTTGTTGTTTATTGATGTTTTTACAAAAGTATAGTCATATCTGGATTCCGTTATAAATGTCACATACAACTCAGTTTGTAGGAGTTCGTTTATCTCTGGGTTGGGTATAAAAATAACTACGGGATTCTGTAAATGATTAAAAAAACGAAGGTTTTCATGTGCCTATTTAGGATATTACTAGACTTACCAAATATGGAGATTCTACTCTTGGTCTGGGCCTTTGTATCTTCTATTGCAAATCTACCATTCCTTAGGAGCTAAATAAAAGTTAAATAGCCAACTGAAGTTTAATTATTGTCCAATGCTCTTCTGCATTGGCATTTTTGCCCATTAGGAAAATTAGGCAGATTGGACCAAGAACCCTTAAAGAAATAGATGTCCTGTGCCACGACTTTGTTTCACAGTGTAGACGAGCGTGGAAGTCAACATGATCGCTTCCTTTATGCACTATTGACAGTGAGTCTTGTCTGGCCAGCCTGTAGCCATCCCCTCCCTCTCTCCGACCACAACAGCAGTCATACTTTGTAATTCAAATAAGCCTTCCTTTAAAAACAAGTGGAACAGCCTTAAATCTTCTAAGGCAGTTAAGCAAATTTTGCATTTTATGAGCGAGGATAATCCTTTCACGTTTTCAGAAATAAGTTTACAAGCCCACACGCCTGGTGAGCAATGGGAGCCGCGTGACAAATGGGGACACAGAGCATCCTCCAGGCAATCTGCGTGACATGCAGTAAATCCTCCCGTTCTGGCAGCTCCACAAGTGCGGTGGGAGAACAAGATCAATTCTCCCCCGGCCTCACAAAAGATCCTTCATTGCTGATTGCTACGAAACCAGAGGAGAAGCTTAATGAAGGAGACGCTGGAACCTGACAGCAGTATTGGAAATGAATATGGAGAAAATGAAAATATTATGCACCAAATTGGCAGAGCCGAAGACGGAGTGACTATTAGTGGACACAAACATAGAGTGTGGCTGACTGTTTTCTCAGGCCAGCTGGTGACAGCAGAATATCCGTGTGAGGAAGTAGTAAAATGAAACCCACATGGGATGGGGAGTATTTGGAAATCCAAGTTACACCACAGAAAGCAGTGCATCAGTTGGAAATTTCGGCCTGCCAGTATTCTGAAAAATAAATACAGCCACGGTGAAAGGGAATTGAGTACCTGAGTTGGGGAGTAACATGAAAGCAGAAAGACACAGTCATGAAAGATAAACACAGAACATAAAATAGGATCTGCAGGTGGAAACCCTTTTATCTCCTCTCTGCTTGTTTTTCTCCTCCGTCTGCTAAGTTATTGCTTGTCTTACCTATGATTGGTCACCATATTTGTGCTTTCTATTCTCTTTTGTGTTTTCATTCTGTGAATTTACCCAAATATACATGAAAAATACAATTCAAGTGGAAAATTATTGCAAAATGGGAAACATGATGTTTTACAGTTTTAACTGATGTTATTAGCAGCTGTGTCCATAGACATAACAGAGTGACAGAATGGAAAAAGAAATACATTGGAATCAATAAGATGAAGAAAAGTGAACCAGGACATTACCTTTCTGCTTTCAAGGAAATGAGGCTTGGCCATTGGCAAGAATAAAACATTTCATTGAAAACTGAACCCTCTTGATGAGAGAGAATCTCTGCCTATTTTGTTGAGCTGAGGCAACAGGATCGCTGTTGACAACTCACTGGTCTGCTTAACATATTGCTATCACCCCTGCAAGTTCCACTGAGAAATTGTACATAGAGTACTACCATTATTCTGTGTTCAGGTCAGGGTAGAATAACAGGAGCACACTACTTCATCTCTAAAGATATCTGAGGGAAACGTGGCAGGTCCCAAATTACTTGACTGAAATGTGTAAACTCTGATAACATATCAGAAGAGCAGAAAAGAATAAAACAAGAAGAGATCACACTATTAGGAGTAAATGGGCTAGACTTGTTTAAAGTAGAAAATGGTATTGGTCAGCATGGATATGGGCACATTTCTCTATCATCACCCTGATTACCATCGCGAGGGGTAATAGGAATATAACGTGCTATGTTTGAGCTATCCACTGGACCACAACCAAATGGGAACATGTCAGTTGATTTATAGAATGTCAGGATTTTCTTGCCTGCCTCAAACCGAAACCTCAAATAAAGTAAAAATCTTTTTATTATTTTTACTACCAACATGACTTTGAGTGTTGGCTCCAAACGGAATGAAATCTTTCATTGGGAAAAGAGTGTGTGTGTGTGTGTGTGTGTGTGTGTGTGTGTGTGTGTGTGTGTGTGTGCGTGTGTGTTGTTTTGTGACTGCCTTCCCTGGAGGTATGTGGATTCATATCACAGAGCTTTGCCATTTCCCCAAAGAGACATCTTGGGAGTTTGGGGTCTCAACTGGAGGAATTTGTGTGCTCTCACCTTCCCTCTGTGGCCAGTTTTGAAGACTATGCCAAAGAACGGGTTAGAAAAACTAGCAGAAGGGACGAAGAGGGAGGGGGGAAGCGAGTGAAACAAAATAGATTATGAATTTGAAAATTGCCAATTATCTTGTATCATACAGCTCAGAGCCCTGGCACAATGATCAGCCACAATCCAGATTTTTCAGCTTAAATGGCTTTACATTCAAGCAAGCAAATTAACCATAAAATAGAGGAGGGGGGGAACAAAATATCCCAAGAAAGAATAAACTGCAGATAATAAGCACCAATCTGGTGTTGAATGCAGCCCAAGATACCAATTGTTTTAAGTCACGACAAAGACAGCTGAATGCTCATCTTGTGGATGCAGAGCGAGGATGATTGCTTGCCATGAGTATCTTCTCTCACAAATAACAGTTTTTTCGCTCTTAATTTTCTGCTAAATTGGAAGCTAACTGCTTCCCACATTGTCATCGGAACACCTGCAGCTGTGCTGGATTTCTGCGCACCATTTCTTTTAGGTAAAACAGCACTCCACTTCCTTCAGCTCCTCATTATGCCGTGAGGTCTTCTTTTCACTGCACTGCAGCACTAATGATTCAGGCAGGCTGGTCAGTCATTAAGTGACAAGCAAATGATACCGTGTGCAACGTGTGAGTAATCGGTCTGAACAAATGAAATCACAGACTTGCCTTTCCCATCATTCATTTCACAAACAGTAGCAATGTGGCGCACAGCAGGTAGTTCAGTTAAAACCAGCCTTGTAAAACAAATTTCCTGCAGCCGTTTAAGTCAACTGCGATGGGCTGGATGCTTCAGCTAGTGGATTGTGCCCGGAGGAGTTAAGAAAGGTTGGGGTGGAGGGAGGAAGGGAGAGAGGAGCTGGGAGGAGAGCCTCGGCACATACATTAGGGTAATTAAGGGTTTCGTGTCTTATTGGTATGTTTTTCATTTGCATGGATCTCAGAAATGACTGTTGGATTAGCAAACCCAAAACATACAGCATACATTTCAATGTGCCTTGTCAGGAGGTAGCTGTTAAGAGACTGAAGCAAAGTTCCCAAACAAATGCTCTAAATTTGGAGTCATGAAGACGTCATTGTAAATCAGATGGATTGCTAGGAAGTTAGTGATGCAAATCACAGTGATAAAAAGCTTCATGGCTTTTATTTTCACAGTAGATCCCCTTTTGGTTCTTTATTTTGTGAACAGCGCAGACTTGGCTGCTAATAGAAACCCCACTTGCGTGCTAAAGCTTAAAACACATTAGATTAGCTTGAAAAACAACAACAAAAAAGGTAAAATGAGAGAGGGTGATGTCAAGGTCTTTGTAGTCCCAAACTTTTGCCTTCAGGCCTCTGGCTAGCTGATCTCAGGCTAAGCTGGCTGGGACACGGAGAGGGACTGCTTTCTGGGGACTGAAGTCTCCAGCAGGTTTCACTCACATCAGCCTCACTGTCTTTCTTTTGCCTGAGGTCCTGGCTGATAGGAAGATGAACTGTTTTTGGTTGAAAGTGTGTTCTGAGCCTTTTGTAGCAATGACGTGAGGTTGTGGGAGGACAGCCTGGAACTATGAGGTCCTCATCAGCTCTTTTCTTTCCACACCGTAAAGAACAAAACTAGGCCAGGCACAGTGGCTCACGCCTGTAATCCCAGCACTTTGGGAGGCTGAGGCGGGTGGATCACCTGAGGTCAGGAGTTTAAGACCAGCCTGACCAACAAGGGTGAAACCCCGTCTCTACTAAAAATACAAATATTAGCCAGGCATGGTGGTGGGCACCTGTAATCCCAGCTACTCGGGAGGCTGAGGCAGGAGAATTGCTTGAACCTGGGAGGCAGAGGTTGTAGTGAGCCAAGATGGCACCACTACACTCCAGCCTGGGCCACAAGAGCAAAAAAACAAAAAGAAAAAAGAACAAAATGAAACAGGGTCTCACATCTGGCACCAATTTTTCCTGTCTCTGGTCATCCTGATTTCAGCTTCAAACTTACTCATCATGTCCTCTTAGGCAGCTGGTAAAAGCTTCCAGAAGAGAACCTGAACAGTTCGGCTTGACTGGAACCCACATGATACAGATATACTGCACAGCTACAAAAGGCAGCAAAGCAGGATGTCCGTGGGCCCGGGCTCTGGCATCACCCAGAGCTGGGCTTACACTCGGACCTTCCCGGACACTTGCTGACTACATTAGTGTCCACAGTCCCTTTCTGGCCCTTGACACACTGGTTAATAGTCAATGTATTTATAAGGCGTGAAAGGAATAATGTTCCTCAGTCAAGAAAATTTGAATGCCATGAAGTTCCTTTAGTATGAGGCTAATATCTTTAGTCTGAGATCCCGCCGGGGATTGTCTTGAAATAGCTAAGATTCTCAACAAATGCTGATACGACGAGGCATTCTTGCAAATGGACAGTAAGGCATCCACTGCAAATAAATAAGACATTCCTACAAAATGATGCAATACGATCTCTTCAACCATACCTCCATCTATGCCCCACTGGAAGTCTACCAAAATAAGACTGACTCCAAGCTGTCTTTGACTTGCAAGAAGGGTGCACAGATTTTTAAAGTTTTCCAAAATATATTATTGAATTAACACATGCTTATTATAAATAAATCAAACAGTGTATCAAATTGTATAAAACACTCCCTCCCTCCATGCTTACTTTCACCAGGGGTAACCACTGTTCTAAGTGTGGTGTGTGTTATCTCAGATCTTTTCTATGTTGATACCACTCTACACAGAGGTGTAATCACACTCCATATCCTGTCCTGCAACTGGTTTTCTTCACTGATCAAGACACAGTGGACACCTGTTTGTGTCAGCACAGGCAAATTAATTTCATTTGTTTTAACATCAACAGAATATTTTGGCATGTGGATGCATTTTATTCAACCAATCTTTCTACTGAAGGACAATTAGGTTGTTTCTAAATCTTGATCTATTGAAAATAACACTGCAGTGAAAATCCTTGTAGGTATGTCTTCATTCATTTATGTGAGCATAATTGTAGGGTGAATTTCTAAAAACAGAATTACCAAATAGCTTAATCCTTAGCAATTTGACAGTTGATTGTTTTTCACATTTAATCTTATTAAACTAAAAATAAGGTTGAGAATCTCTTCATGTTTCAAAGAAATTTGTAATTCTTTTTGTCTGTGGCTTGCTTATTTGCCCATTTTTCAGTTAGGCTGGCGGTCTTTTCCTTTTTGATTTATAAAAGCACTCTTTAAGGCATGTTTATCCAAGATGTTTATCCAGTATATTTTACAAATACTTGTTGACACTTTGACACTTTCATAGTAATGTTTGCTCTAAAGAAATTTTTGATGTTTGTGAAATTTAACAGCTCTTAACTCTATGACTTTTGGGGATTTCATTATGTTTGAAAAGTCCTCCTGAGTGTAGTATTGTAAACATATTAATTCCTTTATTTTTTTAAAGAATGTTTATAACTTGAGCCACCTGGACTGTATTGTAGTTAAAAATGGGTGAGAGATGCAGCGTGATTATTTAGTAGTCCATCTTAAGGAGTAACATGACCATCCCAGACTGTCATCACATAGAAAATCATATTTTAAGCCAGGCTGCTTTCATCACAGGGTCTAGGCACTAGGCACTCAAAGCTACATATTCACAAGTTCTTCCCTTTAAATGTCAACAATCTAAATTTAACATCATCAAGATGTTAAGCTCATTTCAGGATTCTGTGACTTTTTAATGCTGCTGGTGCTGGCTTACCCTTGGATTCAAGGATAGAACACCATCTATAATCCCATATTCAGAATGCTGAAATGCAAAAAGCTCTGAAAGCCTGCAAATGTTTCTTAAGTGATTTGATGGCAAACCTAACCTTACCCATCATAAGGCTATGCATAGCCTCTATTCCACTTCAGCTGAATATCTCCACCTTTTCTCCAGACCTCTCTATATACAATATGAACAACGCATTATTCCTGAGAAATTGAAATAGGCATGAATTGAAAAAACATCTGGTCCCAAGGATTTTAGAAAGAAGACTGTGGCTCTAGTAAGAGTGATTTTTTATCTTACAGAGAAGCATAAAACTTGCTAATAAAAGGAGAAGAATGGAGTATGGTGAGAGTAAACAGAAAAAAGGAAGGAGGAGGAGGCAGAAGATGAACATTTTAAGAAACTGCAGTTAAGAGGAGGAAATGGTTTCATGGACTCTTCCTATTTAAAACTGTGAGGATTTCTATCAATCAAACCAAGTTCAGTGATATCAGGCCTGTTAAGAGGAGGAAATGGTTTCATGGACTCTTCCTATTTAAAACTGTGAGGATTTCTATCAATCAAACCAAGTTCAGTGATATCAGGCCTGAGATTTTATTAAGTGAGTAGCAATCAGAAAGTCACTCAGATCCCTTGAAAAGAAAACAAACCTGAAAGGTCTTGAGATTCTGAACATTATGAATATAAAAAAGATGACTAGTATTCTAGTAATTTAAATAATGTTTCTTCATTTCTTCAAGGATCTTACAATACTTCTTAGTACTCTGGGATGAGGTTTCATTTCTGTCAAAGGGCAGGTCCCAGAGATAGATTCTCCCAGGCACATTTTATTTAGGCTGAGATTTTTAGAACCACAGTATAGAAAGCCAGAACTCTCTCAGCTACAGCTGTTTGAGCTAAATAGCTGTAAAGGAAATAGGCAGTTGGTCTTTTCTTCACTGAAATCAAACAGAAGCAAAAAAATAGGAAGAGAAGGAAAACCCTAAATGTCCTCAACCCAGGTTTCACATCAGAGTCATCTAGGGAACTTATAAAAATATCAACCTAAAGGGAATTTCCTCTCATGCTTGAATGTGACCAGAATCACTGGAAGTGCTGATTAAAACATAGATTACTGGGCCCAGCCTTGGAGTTTCTGATTCAGCAGGTCTTAGGGGATGGGGGGTGAGAACGTGCATTTCTATGAAGTTCCCAGGTGATGCTGCTGCTGCTGCTGATCTGGGGACATTGCTTTGAGATCTTGATTTAGTTAGTGTAGGGTGGGTCTTAAGCATTATTCATCTTTCAAAGTTCCCAGGAGAATCTAACATGCAGCCTGGCTGGAGGGCCACTCCAGGAAAGAGGAGTACGGGAAAGAGACTTCCTATGCTACCTGACCAACCAATCCCCCTTTTTTCTCCCATACAGTAATGAGATGTTTCTCAGCTTCCTTCACATCTTCAGTAGTCTATCAAAGGGGATAAGCATCCTCATACGACTCTGGAAAAAGAGGTAAAATCACTTTTTTGAGGAGAAATATTTTCCATGTACACAGATAAAAAGGAGATAGGGTATGACTGGAAACAAGATTAGGGAATTTTAGATGAAATTTAATTTTAAAGTACACCTTTTTGGCTGGGCACAGTGGCTCATGCCTGTAATCCCAGCACTCTGGGAGGCTGAGGTGGGTGGATCACCTGAGGTGAGGAGTTCGAGACCAGTCTGACCAACATGGTAAAACCCTGTCTACACAAAAAATACAAAAATTAGCTGGGTGGGGTGGTGCACGCTGTAGTCCCAGCTACTCAAGAGGCTGAGGCAGGAAAATTGCTTGAACCTTGGAGGTGGAGGTTGCAATGAGCCGATATTGTGCCACTGCACGCTAGCCTGGGTGACAGAGCAAGACTGTGTCTCAAAGAAGAAAAAAAAAAAGCTTGGAAGCACAGATAAATTTGACACAGAAAGCTGGGTTCCCAATTGAATGGATATAGAGAATTTTCAATGGGCTATAGCTTAATTTGGAGGATAGCCCTGTGCAAAAGTAAATTTCCTTAAAATTGCAATAAAGGAGAAATTCCAGAGACTACACAATCAGATGATAACCTGAGAAAAGATATTTATGAATGATGATTGTCATTTATTACTGGAAGCCCAATAACCTACTTTTTTTTTTAAATAACCTACTTTTATTAAAAAACCCTTTTAATAGAATTGTAAAGATGAATGTCAAAGGTGGGCTAGACTTTGTTTGAAGTTTCATGTTAACCCAAGATTTTGTTTGTCTGATATTCCTAAATTCTGGAAAAGGCAAGGGACATCCTCTAACATGCTAATTCACTCCCTGGTCATCTGTGACACCAGACTGATTTGATTCCTTCTTCCCCTTCTTCTTCATTATTATTATTATTTTGAGAAGGTGTCTCGCCCTGTCGTCCCGGCTGGAGTGCAGTGGCGCGATCTCAGCTCACTGCAAACTCCGCCTCCCAGGTTCACACTATTCTCCTGCCTCAGTCTCCCGAGTAGCTGGGACTACAGGCGCCTGCCACCACGCCCAGATGATTTTTTTGTATTTTTAGTAGAGATGGGGTTTCACTGTATTAGCCAGGGTGGTCTCGATCTCCTGACCTCGTAATTCGCCTGCCTCGGCCTCCCAAAGTGGATTATAGATGTGAGACACTGCGCCCAGCCCCTTATTATTATTTTTTAAAGTCTCTGACAACATTGCATGGCTCTGTGGTAATAACCACTGATACTGCCAAAAAGAAATCTAGGAGTTTCTGATCTGCTTTTGCTTGTTTTCCAAATCTGCTTTGAGGACACATAGAATTGGTTCTGATGGATCATGAAGGTAGATTTAGAGAATATAGACTTTGGTGAATGTAACAAAACAAAAGGAAATTAGGCTTTGGAATTAATCAATACTGCAGGACTAGTTTATTTATTAGAATACTTATCTATATGCTTAACGCAAGTCTTACTATGTCTGCTATACATTATATTTCATTGCTCTGCAGTCTACATTCAGGTGAGAACACCAACTCTCACACATACTAGCAAGAAGACAACAAACAACAGCAACAAAGATTGATGTCTGGCTTTACAGGGAAAGGCTGTGCTTAGCTTAAGCAGTAGGGTAGGAGTGCTTCTTAATTTCTTCTGTAATACAGCTAATTATGCCCAAGGCGCTGGGGTTGATTCAGTTTCCTCACTTGGTGATTTATGAGACAGTGTTTCGCCACCCAAGTGAAAGAAGCTTTTCAATTAGTTTTATTTATTTGGACCTGAAATAGCTAGAAACCAAAGAGATGCCCGATTTGGGGGATTTCTAAGTTTAATTGCTTTTCAGCCTTGTATTCATCTATTCTCAGCTGCTAAGAAAGACATAACTGAGACTGGGTAACTTATAAAGGAAAAAAGTTTAATGGACTCAGTTCAGCATGGCTGGAGAGACCTCAGGAAACTTACAATCATGGCGGAAGGGGAAGCAAATATGTCCTTCTTTACATGGCAGCAGGAAGAAGTGCCAAGCAAAAGGGGGGAAAGCCCCTTATAAAACCATCAGATGTGAGAACTCACTCACGATCATGAGAACAGCATGGGGGAAACTGCCCTCATGATTCAATTACCTCTCACTGGGTCCCTCCCATGACATGTGGGGATTATGGGAACTACCATTCAAGATGAGATTTGGGTGGGGACACAGCCAAACCATATCAGCCTTTACTTACCTTCTTGAATAACATACAGGTTGCTATACTCCAGAGCAGAAGATAGGGTCAGTTTGGCTGCTATGTTACCATCAGTCCTCTTACTCTGTGTCCAGCCATTCATGCCAAGGATGTGCTTGTGCCTGCCTCCACCTCAGTGAGTGTCATTTTGTCAGTTACAACCTCTGCTAGGCAGGGAGGAAGGGAAGGCCAAGGAGGTCAAATGCAAACTACCTAGTTTTGTTATTTAAAACTGTCTTAAGTTAAATTACAATTTGGTGACAGATCTGAGCTCTGGTGCCCTACCCCATCGTGGATATTACATTTCAATGGAGACAGCCTGGCTGGGTTTTGGCCGCCCTCACTGGCAAAATCACTGACTAATCACTGCAAAGTTATTAGTGGCTCTGACAGTGAGGAATACCAGCTAACTGCAAGCTTTTCCTTCTCAAATCCCTTTTGGTTTTTCTCCCTGCTGCCCACCCACCTCAGCACGCTGTGACACTGGACTGACAGTGGGGAATTGGGATGCCTCCTCCTCTAGGTCACAGAGACCATTAGAGTCATCCTATCCACCACAGAGCACATACCACTAACCCATCTTTTAACACATTTTCTTGGAAACCCTTCACTCCTGTCCTGTACATTTCCAAGCTGGCTTCTCGTGTATGAGCTTTGACTTCTTCTCCAACAGATCCTTAATTCCCTGCTTTTGGTGTGTTCCCAGGATCTTTCTCCCTAATAACTCAAGTCCTAAATCCACAAAGGATGGTGACTTGCTCTGCTATCATATTCATCTGAAAATATATATCATTACAGGCTTGCTTCTTCCTTTTGACAAAACCTAGAGTCAACCCTGGAATAATGTGTCAGTTGCAACAGGCATCTGCAATCTTTGCTGCTTAGTAGACAGAACCTGGAATTTCCCTGAGAAAAATTATGTTAATAACTGACAAAAGATGAGAACCCAGCATAAAGAAGTCATACAAATCAGTTATGAAAGACAAACAATACAAAAGAAAAAGGAGCAATAATCTCCATGAAAGGATCATTGAAAAAGAGAAAATCTGAACAGCCAATAAACCCTTGAGAAGAAACTTAGCCTCACTAGCAATCAGGGAAATGCAAATAAAACCACCACTGGATTAGCAAAACCTTAAAGTTTGATCATACAAAATATAAACAAGGCTGATGGGGTAATGAATATTCTCAGAGCCTTCTGGTAAGAATGCGAATTGTTCAACCCCTTTGGAAACACTATATCAACATGCAGGGATACTGCTAGTGTACATGACACAGGGCCCCACATTTTTTTCCAAAGTAAGAATCCTAGAGAATCTTTTGCAGGTGTATATAAGAAGATGTTTACTAAGATGTTCATCAAACCACTGAAAAAAATAGATACATTCTAAATATTTGTCAATAGTAAATGGAGAAATAAACCATGGTGTATACTTATATGATGGAATAGTACCCAGCATTTAAAATGAGTGATCTAAAAGTTACAATGTATCAACATGGATAATCTGGAAAACCCAATGCAGTATAATACAATTTATCTAGAGTTAAAAGTAAAAAACAAAAAATGATGACTATGCATACTGTTTCTAAATATACACCTTTGTAGTCAAAGCATTAAATGATAGAAAAGGTGAGCATCAGTTTCCGTACTGTGGTGACTCTGGAGAGAGTATGAGGAATGGGAAGAGGAAGGACTACTCTAGGGACTTCGACTATATCCAAAACTATTATATTCCTTTAAGAAACGAAGCAAACTGTTAACATATATATTAAATATAGTTGGGCATATGGGTGCTTTTCTTTGTATCTGAAATTCTCCTCTTTTTTCATTAATATTATAATAACTTCCATTTTACTCAAGAATGGATCTTTTAAGCCCTTGATATGACAGATAAACCTAACAACTAAACTCAAGATCCTTCCTTCTTTCCGGATTTTGGGCCTCTTCTTTGGGGCTTTGACATGAAGCAAAACAACGAAGCCAAAGCAGTAAGTAAAACTGTGTGCTGGACTCACAGTGCACTTGGGGCCATCGAACCTCTCCTCAGGCTGGGGCTACAAGTCAGTGCTCAGACACTTCCAGAATACTCTTTTTGCTTCATTCTCCTTTAAATGCTACAGAGAAGGAAACAAAGGGAGATGCCCCCCATGGCTTTAAGTCAAACCCTTAATTTTATTTGAATATAGTTTTGTCATTTAATTACTGCCACTTTTTTTCCTTTTCTCTCATTCTTTCTTTTTTTAAAGCTTCCAGATTGCTATGTAATTTTTGTATCTATGCAGATTAGACTAAGAGTTTATGAAGAACCAGTCACATAATTAAGGATATAACAGAATCTTCCACTTTACAGCCATCTTCCCCAATTTAAAAAAATGACACTTCCATTTGTGAATCATGCATTGCTAGCTTCCAAGTTTTTACTTAAGACAAATATTTTCTGTTCAAAGCCTGCTGCAATGAATTTCCAGCCTGGCAAGTAAACATGGATTTAAGTTGACAAGTCATCTCTGGAATTCACTGGCATTTTTGCTCTGGATCCGATTCTAAGAAGAAACAGTGATATATGCAGGAGTGGTCTTATATAAAAACCATATGAGAAATTCCTCCCTCATTCAGGGCCTTTCCTTGAGAGCTTTGGTAGTACCTCAGGTTAGAACTTATTTTAGATTTAGAAAGACCTCCTGGCTCCACCTGGATGTCTTTTTATTGCCTGCCTGAACTTGGACACTAAATTACTTTAAGAGATATAGGTATGATAATGGTGGTTTCTCAGCCAGTATCTAGGGAGCAGGTAGCAGACCCAAATTTGGAAATTTGAAGAAGTTTCATACAGGGACTGTTTACAAAGACACCATCAAAGTAAAGGACACCACAAGACTAGTGACCCTAGAACTGTTGTTACCCTCGCCTTGGCTTCAACCAGCAAGGGGAGGAAGGGGTTTACTGCCAGAGGGAGCTGTGTGGAAAAGGTAGCCTGATGGGAACCATGACCAAGGCACTCTGCCAGGGAGGGGCCAGGAACTAAATACTTCAATTACTCTCCACTCTCCCTCCATTCTCTTATTGGTGCTTCCCACTGGCCAAACCCAACTGGACCCAGAGAGTAAGGAAGCTCCTTGATTTCAGGAGAGCACACAGCAGTGCTGACTAAATGGGAGAGTGGATATCAACACACCAGGCTGTCCACAAAAGTTCTATCAATGCACTACATATCCACATGCTTAATATTCCACATGAGCTAATGTACATTAAAAATTATTCCAAAGATAATATGTTCTCCATTTTTGGCAGGCAGGAGAGTCAAACTCCTCAGACAATTTATGGAGATGCTCTGATTCCCAAACTAGTCCACTAGTGGGGTCTAAAAATTAGCAGGCTCAATATTATGCTTTGAGTGTATAAATGCAAATGATTCATTGCTGGAAAAGGCAGCATGCTTTGTACTGACCAGAAGTGTATTAAAATAAAAACAAATGCAATGGATATCATTGGTGAGTTCTCACATCAAGAGAAAAATCTTTTTTTGTACTTTTGTGTTGTGTAGAGCATTGATAGTGTATCTTCCTATTGACAGAGGAGACATCTGGATCATCAAAGAAAAAATATACTATGTTCTTTCTAATGTTAAGATTAAATAAAATTCATATTGATTAACTAAGATACAGATTTGAAAACAAGTTGTAAAATGTCTTATTTTTATACTAGAGATGTAAGATTTAAAAAGCCCAATCCCTGTCACCCAAGACAAAAACAAATGGTCCTATTCTGCTAACCAGCAAAAGAATATGCTTTCCATGAAGCTGGATAAACCCAAGGCCAGACACAGGCAGAAATACAGCCATACCCCACCCACTGCACCTCCTTTCCAACTCTGCCTGAATCCTTTTCCACATAAACCTCTAATATGGTTTGGCTCCGTGTCCCCACCAAAATCTCATCCTGAATTATAATCCCCACGTGTCAAGGGAGGGACCTGGGTAGGAGGTGACTGGATCATGGGGGCAGTTTCCCCTATGCTGTTTTCGTGATACTGAGTGAGTTCTCGTGAGATCTGATGGTTTAAAAGTGTTTGGCAGTTCCCCGCTTGCTCTCTCTCTCTCTCCTGCTGGCATGTAAGATGTGCCTTGCTTCCCCTTCGTCTTCTGCCATGATTGTAAGTTTCCTGAGGCCTCCCCAGTCATGCAGAACTGCAAGTCAATTAAACCTCTTTCCTTTATAAATTAGCCGGTCTCAGATAGTTCTTTACAGCAGTGTGAAATGGGATAAGTTTCACACAAGTAAGTGGGACAACCTCCTACTTACTTCAGTTAAATGATATGATGTGTGTATTTTGTGCATATCAGGCTCCTGGTACAAACTATGTGCTCAATAAATGTTAGTCGTAGTAAAAAAATAATAATAATACAGATGAAGGAAGTTCACAAGGCATTCAGAATAAGAAAATTTATACATAATTTCAAAATTCAAAAAATCAAGTTTTATTAAGAAGTTAATATCTGAGACATGCCTTAAAGGATGACTGGATTCCAACAAGTGAAAAAGTGAGTGGGACTGGAAAAGAATACTGGGTCAAGGGAACAGCATTTGTGAAAGTAGTAAATGCTGGTTATAAAAGAAGCAGGTGTATCAGTCATATTATTGGGTTGCAGAATTTGGACTTAATTAAGTTAACGTTGGAGAGCTATTGAAGGAATTGGGGAGGGAAGTGGCAATAATAATAAGAATAGCTGTTGTTTATTGAGCACTTACTATGTAATGTATCAGGCACTATTCTAAGTTCTTTACATGTGGTGCTACATTCATCCTCACAACTATGCTATGAAATAGTTGATCTTAAGCACTACATTGGGTTGGGTGCTGCAAATGATCTCAAAAAGGCTCTCATAGTCCATAACTTCATACATACATTTGCTGGGGATGGGGAGGGGGGAGTATTTTTATGGAGTTCTTAAATCTCAGGATTGGAAAGTGCTTTAAAGTTATTAGCTCATTTAATGTTCACAATAATCCCATGATGTAGGTCCTATTATTATATCAATTTATAGGTTAAAGAAACTATAGCAGAGAAAGTTAAAATAACTTGCCTAGATTCATGCAACTAGCAAATAGGGGTCCTAAAGTGTTTGATTTCAGGTAGTTTAACTCCCTGTTAAAGGGTTCTTACTCTTTATTGCCACTAAACTATTCTCCCACTTAAGAAACATCCACTGTACATTTGTTAGCTGTCATTAACTGGGCTAAAGACTGGGGCTACAGAGATAAATGGAAAGTGGCTCTTGTCTCCAAGGAATCCAGGGTTTCAGGGAGAAGAAAGAGTCATAGTCACAGACAATCACAGTAAATATGATAAAAGCTATACTGGGGGCATGCAGTTGGGGCAATGGGGACTCAGCACTGGAGAGATCATTGACTAGAGGGTTCAAAGGTGGTTTCCCATGGTAGGTGGTCATTAACTAGGTCAGAAAGACCATGCATTTTTCTGACAAGCATTGAAAGAACTCACTGGGCAAGAATGTAACATTTGCAAAGAGGCATGAGAGAACATGGTAGTTTCAGGAAATGGGTGGTATTACTTATAAAAACAGCTCAGCGGAATGTTGAGAGGGTAGAATTCGCAGGTGTTGGAGTTGGATTGGTTGGACGCATAACAGAATGTCTTCCAAAACTCTGGTATGGTGTAGTGGGGTAGAAAGAAGAGTGAGTCAGCAGGATAGGGAATAGGGGAGAGGAGGGTTTAGAAGCAGGAGGTCTGGAAGGAAGGCTAATGAGGTGAGTTTTAGACATGTTCAGCTGAGGTAGGGGTGGGGCCTCTGGGTGGAGGGGAAGGCAGTGGGAAATTGGAAATGAGGGTCTAAAGGAAAGAAAATTGACATCTGTTGCAACATCCAGGGTCTGTAACAGCCATCCAAAAATAAATTATATCATTTAATCATCATGGAAGTAAAACAACTCTACCCATAGAAGGTGTTTTGGGGTATCAATGTATGATGTATGGTATAAAAGCCCTTGGAATTCCACCAGACATTTTTTCATAAATAGAACAATAGTTTTGGGATTTGGTCTTTTGAGGAAGAATTTGTATTTGGGAAAAGTAAAGAAAATTACTCATAAAATATTTTGGCAAAAAATAATCATACCTCTAATGAGAAGAAAACAGTGTTTTTCCAAGAAAACAATGGGTAAATTCCTGGACAAATACACCCTCCCAAGACTGAACCAGGCAGAAATTGAACCCCTGAACAGATAAATAATGAGCTCTGAGATTGGGGCAGTAATAGCCTATCAGCCAAAAAAAAGCCTAAGGCCAGATGGATTCACAGCTGAATTCTATCAGATGTACAAAGAAGAGCTAGTACCATTCCTGCTGAAACTATTCCAAAAAATTGAGGAGGAGGTACTCCTTCCCAACTCATTCTATAAAGCCAACATCATCCTGATACCAAAACCTGGGAGAGACAACAAAAAAAGAAAACTTCAGGCCAATATCCTTGATGAACATTGATGCAAAAGTCCTCAGTAAAATACCTGCAAACCGAATCCAGCAGCACATCAAAACCCTAACTCACTATGATCAAATAGGCTTTATCCCTGGGATGCAAGGTTGGTTCAATACACACAAAGCAATAAATGTGATTAATCACATAAACAGAATTAAAGATGAAAACCATATGATTATCTCAATAGATGCAGAAAAGGCTTTCAATGAAACTCAACATCTGTTCATGTTAAGAACTCTCAATAAACTAGGTATTGAACAACCATGTATTTTGAGCACCATGCCTCAAAATAATAAGAGCCATCTATGGCAAACCCACAGCCAACATAATACTGAATAGGCAAAATCTGGAAGCATTCCCCTTGAAAACTGGCACAAGACAAGGATACCTTCTCTCACCACTCCTTTTCAACATAGTATTGGAAGTTCTGGCCAGAGCAATTAGGCAAGAGAAAGAAATGAAAGGCATCCACATAGGAAGAGAGGCAGTTAAACTATCCCTGTTTGCAGACAACATGATTCTATATCTAGAAAACCCCATAGTCTTGGCCCAAAAGCTACTTCAGCTGGTAAACAACTTCAGCAAAATTTCAGGATACAAAAATCAATGCACAAAAATCACTAGCATTCCAATATACCAACAACAGGCAAGTGGAGAGCCAAATCAGGAACATATTCCCATTCATAGTTGCCACAAAAAGAACAAAATACCTGGGAATACAGCTAATCAGGGAGGTGAAAGATTGCTGCAATGAGAATTACAAAACACTACTCAAAGAAATCAAACATGATACAAACAAATGAAAAAAAAAAATTCCATGCTCATGGATAGGAAGACTCAGTATCATTGAAATGGCCTTACTACCCCAAGCAATTTATAGACTTAATGCTATTCCTATCAAACTACCAATGGCTTTCTTCACAGAATTAGAAAAAACTATTTTAAAATTCATATGGAACCAAACGAGTCTGAATAGCCAAGGCAATCCTAAGCAAAAGAACAAAACTGGAAGCACTTAACTTCAAACTATACTACAAGCCTACAGTAACCCAAACAGTATCATACTGGTACAAAATCAGATACATAGACCAACAGACAGAACAGAGAGCCCAGATATAAGGCTGCACACCTACAACCATGTGCTTTTTGAAAAAAATTGACAAAAATAAGCAATGGGAAAAGGATTCCCTGTCCAATAAATGGTGCTGGGATAACTGGCTCGCCATAGGCAGGAGATTGAAACTGGAGCCCTTCCTTACACCATACATAAAAATAAACTCAAGATGGATTAAAGACTTAAATGTAAAATCCAAAACTATAAAAACCCTGGAATACAACTGAGGCAGGACCATTCTGGACATAGGAACTGGCAAAGATTTCATGATGAAGATGTCAAAGGCAATCTTGACAAAAGCAAAAATTGACAAGTGGGATTTAGTTAAACTTAGGTGCTTCTCTACAGCAAAAGAAACTCTCAACAAAGTTAACGGACAGCCTACAGAATGGAAGAAATATTTGCAAACTGCATTTGACCATGGTCTATAATAATATTCAGCATCTATACGGAACTTAAACAAACTAGCACCAAAAAAACCAAACAACCCCATTAAAAAGTGGGCAAAGGACATGAACAGACACTTTTCAAAAGAAGATACACATGTGGCCAACAGGCATATGAAAAAAACTCAATATGATTATCATTAGAGAAATGCAAACCAAAACCACAATGAGATACCATCTCATACCAGTCAGAATGGCTATGATTAAAAAGTCAAAAACATTAGAGATGCTAGCAAGGTTGCGGAGAAAAATGAATGATTATACACCATAGGTAGGAGTGTAAATTAGTTCAACCATTGTGGAGCTATGAGTGATGATTCCTCAAAGAGCTAAAAGAAAAATTACCATATGACCCAGAAATCCCATTACTGGGTATATTCTATCATAAAGACACAGGCACACATGTGTTCATTGCAACACTATTCACGATAGCAATGACATGGAATCAACCTAAATGCCCATCAATGGCAGATTGGATAAAGAAAATGTGGTATGTATATACCGTGAAATACTATGCAGCCATAAAAAAGAATGAGATCATGTCCTTTTCAGGAACATGGATGGAGCTGAAGGTCATTATCCTTGGCAAACTAACACAGAAACAGAAAACCAAGTACAGCATGTTCTCGCTTATAAGTAGGAGCACATGGACACCTAGAGGGGAATAACACACACTGAGACCTACTTAGGAGTGAGAGTGGGAGGAGGGAGAGGATCAAAAAAAAAAACTATCGGGTACCAGGCTTTGTACTGGGTGACAAAATAATCTGTACAACAAACCCCCATGACACGAGTTTCCCTATGTAACAAATCTGTGCACGTGCCCCTGAGCCTAAAATGAAATTAAAGAACAAAGATCAAACAATGTTTTTAGTTATAGGTTTGGTGCTGGCTCCAAAGGCAATTAAAAAAAAAAAAAGTCTCGTTTCCTTAAAATGACATTTGCTACACAGGATTGTCAAACCAGGTAGAGGAAATAAGGCAGGTTTAGATGGAGATGGCGCGAGATAAATTAGGAGGTAAATGCTTTTAGTTCAAGGACAATCAAGTGCAACGTTCTGTGAAGGTCCGCTGGTTTACAGGCCAGGACTAGGATGAGACAAAAGAGTGAGTGTCTCCTTAAATTTTGTATCTCATTCAGGTCCCCCTGGTCCCCGCCCTAGTGATCTGATTAAGAATCATAAAGAGGCTGATTAAGCAATGGGTGGCATTTTGTGCAAAGGAGGAGACAATGGGGCCAGGCAGACCACTCACAGGTGTGATGAGGACAGCTAGTGGTTCTCGGCCCCAGCTGAATATTGGAATTATCTGGGTAACTTGTAAAGAAACCAATTCTTGGACATCCTCTCCACAGGCTCTGATTTCACTGGTCTAGAGTGAGACTTAGGCACTGGAATTTTTTTTTTTTTTTTTTTTTGAGACGGAGTCTTGCTCTGTCGCCCAGGCTGGAGTGCAGTGGCCGGATCTCAGCTCACTGCAAGCTCCACCTCCGGAGTTTACGCCATTCTCCTGCCTCAGCCTCCCGAGTAGCTGGGACTACAGGCGCCCGCCACCTCGCCCGGCTAGTTTTTTGTATTTTTTTTAGTAGAGACGGGGTTTCACCGTGTTAGCCAGGATGGTCTCGACGTCCTGACCTCGTGATCCGCCCGTCTCGGCCTCCCAAAGTGCTGGGATTACAGGCTTGAGCCACCGCGCCCGGCCAGGCACTGGTATTTTTTAACATTCCTAGATGATTTTTATATTCATATAGAGTTGTAAAAGGCTTACCTAGAAAAGACGACAACTGCTGGCAGGGGAAAATAGGCAACATCAGATCCAGGAAAATAATGTCAAGTGTACAACCAGAACCATCCAAATCTTTAGATGTTGGAAGACATTGTAATGTATCAGTAGCATTAGTAATGATACCGTTTTAACAGGGTATCTACTTTGTCCACCAACATAACCATCCATGGTGAGGGGGCTTGGACCACTTAAATAAAAATGTAATGTCTACGAAAACACAAAGCTACAAATGGCCCCTAGGAAGACAGTCAGTGCTAGACCATAGGATAAATTTTACAACACTGGGACATCTTCATGAAGACTCTTGAATATATGGTCTGTCAGTGATGGCTGCTATAGAGTGGAAGGTATCATCGTGCTGTACATGTAGATAAAAGCAGATTGAAACAATGTTTATTTTAAGCAGGTAGCCAATGTTCAAAAGATCATCCAGCAATTTCTACAAACCCAGCTCTGCTGTAAACTGTAAAATGAGAAAGTACTCTTTTGAAGGAAATACAGTCCAAAAGCAGAGAATTCCCACCAAAAATAAAAAGGAGAACCCCACCCCCCTTTACTTTCCATCTTCATGGAAAGTTTTATGCTTTTGTGTGTGTGTGTGTGTGTGTGTCCCCTCCTTCTCTCCTGTTTCCTGACACCCTCTAATTAGTGCTCTCATCACTGCCTCTGGCACCACGCATGCTGTAGGTGGCTGGCATGACATTGGATGCCTGCCCCTGCAGTGCTATTAGGCACCCTGTGGAGCACAAACAAAAAGCCCAGAAAGCCTGACCCAACTATTTTCCTATGAATAGAACGTGCTTTCTTTATCAAGATAAAAGGTGTTTGTCTATTTGTATAGAGAGGAGATACACATATAGGCATAAATATAGAGGACCTTGTGTGTGTGTATTGCATGTGAGTTTCTTAGTCTAAAAAGATTCTGGGTCAGAAATATTTTGGCATGTCCTTAAATAGAATCAAAGTTCCTGAAAGATGTCCTCCACATTTGAAAGACTTAGAGAGTGAAACTTTCTTAGAAGGAAGCTGGAATTGAATGAAAATCTCTTGATCTTGAGATTAAAGAAGCTCCTAAGAAACAGATAACCCTGACTTTCTTCCAAGCTTCTTTCATGACATCTTAAGGTGGAGCTTCTTCCTTTGCCTTGGAGACAGAAATCACAGGATCTCTGTAGTTTCAGTCCCTTTCCACCTCCAGTATGGGATGGAAAGAAGCTGGGTTTTTCTCTCACAGTCAGATATCCAATTAGTATTTATCAAATGAATACAAAGGGCTGCTTCATTGACCAAAGAGGACTCTTCCTCTGAGGTTCTTTCTCTGGAGAGTTATACCACCACACCTCTGTGGGTGTTGAGCTGCTAAAATGACCATGGTGGATGGTAGTGATCAGGGCTGAAAATGGGATCACAAGGGAGGATTTGCAAGCCAGGGGGGGCAGCCTCTTACTGCGGTGGAAAGTCCTAGTACTTACCCAAAAGGGCCAGGGTAGTAGAGAGCATGATGACTATTTAGGACTAGATGTTAGACGCATCACAGCCCACTCGACTCTAAAACCGAATGAACACTTGGCTACAGGCCTTGATGATCTCCTATCCTGTCCTAACGTAGGAGGCAGGTTGTCCTCCTTTGCCCTATCTTGTCAGAGACTAGAGCTGATACCATCTTAAACAGTGGGCAGTGAGAGGCACTCCTTATTTTACTACTATAGACATTAGGATGCATCCATCCCAGTTTGTCTGTGACAGTCCCAGTTAATTCTTGGTGTCTTGGTGTACACCTCCTCTCACAAGTGTCCAGGTTTGGAAGGTAAATTTTATTATCACCCCAATAAAAACTGAGTGCTTAACAAAGACTCGATGTTCTGTCCTTACATCGGACTTGTAATATAGGAATTGAAACTGAGAGCCTGGATAATCCAAAGCTAGGAAGATTCATTCTGTTATTAATGATAATTGAGGACTATCTACATCTTAAACAAAATGAGTTATTTGTCAAGCTTTGAGGTGCCTTCCCTTTGCTGGGGCAGTGTTCAGTGCTTGGGCTCTCTCATATGGTTGTTTAGGTGTTCCAGTGCAGACAAAAAGTACACAGGTGAGGGGTAAGCAGGGGCTGGAAGCTCCCTCTCCACACCACACACACAGAAGAGGCTCCTTTTCCAGCTCACACAGAGCACTGTGTGGCTAACGGTGGCCTCAGATATGGTTCGTCACATTGGAAAATGCACATTTTGTTGAAAAGACAGGATAAACATATCACAATTATCGTTAAACCCCACAAGACAATATATGATTAAATCTAACTTTGGAGTGCCTGGAGCAGATCAGGGTAGCTAATCAATAAATGTTAAATAAATAAATGGATGACTATCATTGACTACTCTAAATGTGTGATGGATTCAGAGAAGGGGAAATGAACAAGGGTTAGCATAGAATGGGTTGTTTTCATGGATGAGATGGGAACCTTGAGGGGAGGATAAGTTGAACTGAGTGGATGGGGAGGATTTATGGGGGTGGATGGGATGGGAGAGGAGCTTTCCATTTTAGAAGACTAACATGAGTATGGGAGTCACACAGTGCAATAGTAACATTAAATAGTAATCACACCACATATAGTTTTGGCAACAAAAAACCAAAAAATTTGGTTTTTTAGTGTAAGAGAAAGGAATGATAGAGTCAGTTTTAGAATCACCTTAGCTATTACTAACCATGTCAGTCAGTGGTCTTTTTGAATATTCTTTGTAAGGCAAAGTGAGTACAAAGTCAGTACAACTCTTAGGAGTTGACATCTCATGAACAATAAAACATTTCACATATAGCTGTGAATACACTCAATGTATCTGAATTCTTTGAGGTAAGGGAAGAAAGTTTATACTAACAATTCTGGTTACTGGTTTGCAACTTGTAGACCAATGGAATATGCCATTGATATTTCCAAATAGCCAAGGATGCGATAGGGTTTAATACATAAAACTTTTAGTATAAAAGCTCTGGAGACAAAGGATCTTTGTCTTTTTGTTCCTTGACGTTTCCCAAGTGTCTCGACCAGTTGCTGGCACATGGTAGCCATGCAATCAGTGTTTGTTGAGTCAATTATACCACGGTCCAAGAGACAGCTCTTCATTACCAGAAAAGAACTTTGTGACCATTAGTTTAGCTGTCTGAATAGATAAGAGGAAGATTATTCTGACTTCCTCATGCTTAACATTTAGCCAGGATTATAATGGCTGAAAACCTTTAAGTTTTTAAACAGATCCCAGTTCTCTATTTCACTGGGGAGAAATTGCCCAGGACCCGTGAATTTTGATGGTCTCCCTTTGAGCCACATTCATAGAAGATGTACTCAAAACAACGCAGACCATATGGCGGATGTTAAGAGCCTTTAGAATCACACAGACTGAAAATCCATTCTTCTACAACCCCAAAGTGCTGAGATCAGACATTCTAAAAACCAATGCTTGCTAAACCTTTTAAAAGTAAATAGCTTCTATACTGCATTATTGGGGTTGAAAGGGCAAACTGGGTATGGCAGTTTTTTTTTCTATCTAGCCTCAAATGCTTTGACTTGACAGTCAGGATGGAGGGTAGCATTCAAGTCATAGACCAAAAAATCACGTGGGCTCCAACAAGGTGATTGGGACAGTGTAAGCATGGACTTATATTCTAATTCTACTTGCAGTAACAACTAATGTCACCTTTAGCAAACTGGGTTATTCTCAAAAAGATAAAGACCATGCCCTGAAATTGGTCTTTGGAATATAGCTTATAATTAAGAATAAACCAACTTGCAAATGGCTGTACCTTAGATATAAAAATAATAACAGTTCTAACCACCAAAATCAGCACAGTTACATAGTTACATTATTGAAATGAACAAGGAAAAATACATATGTATAAATGTATAGATCTCTATACGAAAAGAGATGAAACTATTGATCTATCTAAATATATTTCTATATCTCTCTAGTAAGGCATTTACTAGGCTTGCTATTAGCATCACAGAAGGAATCTATAATACTGCTAAAGATAGACTATCAGCTCACTTATCAAAACTGTATTCCACTCTTGTGTCTTAACAATGTACTTTCTAGCATTTTCAATGTTATTTATCAGCTACATATTTGAGAGTCTTTCAGTCTATTACAACTCTTCTTTGTGTACCTTACCAAAAGAAACCCAAAGCGAAGAGAGCAAGGCACACTTTAATAGACTGTTCAGATATGGTCTGGTTTAAAAACCATTCTCCTAAAGCCAGAGAAAAACTCTTGACTTAGGTCAGATGACCTCAGATCAAAGCAATAATAGGTTCTCAACAAGTGTTTAATTCAAGATAATATAACAGAAATACCTAGCACAGGGCCGGGAACCTAACAGTAACTCAGTGATAGCCATTGCCACTATTGTTTTAGAAAACTAAAGCCTGGAATATGGTTTCGCTTTTTTTCCCCCATGACTGGGTAAATATATTTCATTAAATGGTGGTTCTCAAATCAAGCTGGGCATGAAAATGAGCTGATGTTTAAAATACAAATTCCAGACCTCCCTAAGTCAGTCTCTAGAAATGAAAAACCCTGAATCTACATTAAAGAAAAAAATCTTCCCGGGTGATTCCGACGTAGATGGCCAATGGACTTGCATAGGGAGCCATTCCATTGCCTTAGGAGATCTTTCATTAAAAACTTGAAATATCAAGAATTCTCTTATATTTTATCAAAAAGAAAAAAGTATACAATTATACGTATGTGTAATATATGCTACATATATATTACATATATTAAACGTATGTATAATTGTATACTTTTACACATAGTATATGTATGTGTATATATATACATAGTATATGTGTGTGTCTATCTATCTATGTATCTATCCACCTATCTATAATGTGTGTATACACATACAGTTGATCCTTAAACAACAAGGGTTTGAAGCATGAGGGTCCACTTATATGTAGATTTGTGTCTGCCTCTCCTATGCCTGAGACAGTAAGACCAATCCCTTCTCTTTTTCTTCCTCTTCCTCAACCTACTCCACATGAAGATAGTGACAATGAAGATTTTTATGACAATCCACTCAAATGAAAAGTAATGACATTTTATCTTCCTTATGATATTCTTAACTTTTTATCCAGCTTATTTTAAGAATACAGTCTACAATATGTATAACATACAAAATATGTGTTGACTGTTTGTTATTGGTAAAGCTTTCAGTCAATAGTAGGCCATTAGTTTTCAGGGAGTCAAAAGTTATACATGGATTTTAAATTGTGTGTTGGTGGGCACCCCTAACCTCTGCATTGTTCAAGGGTCAACTGTGTATATATATATGTGTGTGTGTGTGTGTGTGTGTATATACATGTATGTATATTTTTAATTTCCAATAACTGCTTCTCAGGGAGTAAGACTTGTCTTTTTTTTTCAGACTTGTCTTATAAGCATTACTATTGCTATCCTGAACTAAAGCATTGCTATCCTGAACTAAAATGAGTGACAGAAGACAATAAATCTCTTTAAAATTTTAGCAACAAATCATCTACATACTGGAAATTTTCATCTCAATACATATGTCCATTGACATCTATAATATGAAAAGACTGAATATAACTTTTTGAAAATCTGATCTCAAAAGGTGCTTTTGTATTGAACAAGGGGACTTAGAAAATATTGTTCTCTTAAAAAGTGGGGAACTTTCAGAAATTTCCCAGGATGGATCCCTGGCACTGAGATGGTCGTTGTGCATCTCGTGCCTCTCCTCTGTTCAGCCCTCCCCACTGTGAACACTGTACTCAGGGCTTGATTGTGTACAAATGTTTAGATCATTTCATTCAAGGGCTGGAGGGAGGCCTGGGTACAAAGGAAAATGAGGGAGAGCCCTTTCTGTGGCTGGGGAGGCCACTTAAGTCAGTGGGAAGTTAATTGACTTTTGACTGGGGGTGGAGGTATTTGCTACATCCTAGGGAGAGTCATTTTTAATGGTTTTGCAGTCTGATCTGTACCCATATTCTTAGACATGAATAATTCAGAAAGAAAATACTTCTCTTTCATTCTCCTCTTTGATTCACCATTTGTGGGAATATTCTAATAGGAAAGCCTATAAAATTCTAAGACTAGGACTGAGGGAATACCGTAGAGAACAATTCCATGTCATGTGAGTAAGGATAAAAACAATGCAGTTTCCCTCCCTCCCTCCCTCTCTGTCTCTGTCTCTCTGTCTCTTCCACAGAAAAAGATGAGCCAGCTGAGCCAAGGCAATTGTAACTGTCAGAATTCAGGGGTCTTATCCTTCATGGACTAGATGTATTAAGATGGTTATAGCTTTATCATAAGGAACAAATGAACAGAGAGTTTCATGTGCCTCAGAGATGGATGCGATTCTTAGTAAACAATCCACATAGGAAGATAATTGAGCACAACTTTGCAGACAGAGCTCATGATACTCTGGGAGAAGCCCTGAAGAAAGTAACACAACATTGGGTCAAACTGTCCTGATCACCAGGGTCTTCCAAATAAGTGCCTGCCCAGCATGGTGCCCGTTACATAGGTGCCACACCAAAATTATTTACTAAATGAATAAACAACTAACTTGAGCTATGACAAAGGCATTGTAGGGAAAAAAAAAAACTGGAAGGAAAGTGCCCATATGTTAACAGTGATTTCCGTCTCTTTTACTTTACTTTTTGTACACATTTTCTATAACATGTATTACTTTTATAATTTGAAAAGACAAACACAAAAATAAACAAGGTCTCCTTGTTTTCTAATTCCTCAGTTTTCCCTGCCTGAGAGCTTTGTGGTCTGTTTCACTATTGCTGGCAATTACTTTCTTATTTCACCCCATGAAGGAATGTTCAGCATTATTGACTTTGATGTCTTTACTCTTTGAAGTGCGTATGGTGCTATATCTTCCCCCCTTTTACAGATGGGTATATTGGGGCTCCCAGAGATGGAGCGACTTCCTGACCTTTGCACTGCTTGCAGGTAGGCAATAGAGGCAGACCTGAAACTGGGTTCAATTTCCTTTCACTATGCCACACTGCCTTTATATACCCTGCAGGAAATTAAAGAGCTGAAATGCCCCTGCCTATGGCACTGAGATACTCTAAAAGTCATTGGCACCAGGTGAACACTCCCCAGCAACAGACCCAAGTAAGAATGAGAAAACAGATGCCCTTTTGCTTGGAAGGTTTAAAGTCAAGTAAGCAAGATAGAACTTAACAGAAAACTACCATTAGGCTTAATAACAATCTAACAGGAACAAACAATTAAACAAGGAAAATCTGTCCTTAGAGTAGGAAATGACGACACTTCCATAGGTTAGTGATGCTCTCCTGTCATTTGCTTCATTATAATTATGGAGTCAAAACAAAGAGGGCCGATAGCCAACCCTGCAGGCTAGCTAAGATTATCTGTGCATTTTTGTGTGTTCATTCATTCCATCACTCACGCATTATCAACACATGCTTATCAATCATGATGCTTGCATATGAGGCTGGTTGAGATTCAGGCCAAACTTGTGGCAAATCAGAGACCTCCAAATTTCTTTCAAAGTCTTAAAGGACTTTGCAAATACTACTACTGACTCTTTAACTGAAAGAATCTCATTGATCCAAGGAATTCCACACCATAGCTCCTGACCTGCTGAAATGCCTTTGGCAAGAGCAGATATGGCTGCTTCAGCAGGGTCTGGAGATCAAGACCATACTCCAGGCATTAGTAATAAAGAACCTTTCATTTGTATAATATGTTCTATTTAAATTTGTATAGAAATCTCAAAATCCTCTGTCAACATTATTGACTTTGATGTCTTTAATTACCCTTTGAAGTGCATATGTTGCTATATTTTCTCCCACTTTTACAGATGGGTATATTAAGGCTTCCAGAGATGGAGTGACTTCCCGACTTTTGCACTGCTTGCAGGTAGGCAATAGAGGCAGACCTGAAACTGGGTTCAATTTCCTTTCAATATGTCACACTGCCTTCATATGCACTGCAGGAATTTAAAGAGCTGAAATGCCCCTGCCTATGGCACTGAGATACTCTAAAAGTCATTGGCACTAGGTGAACAGTCCCCAGAACCTGATCCAACTTGACGTGTACATGGGCAGGTGATTTTCTGTTAGACATCATCATCATTAGCTTTCAACAATTACCATTCTTGTCCCTTTAGCCCAGAAAAGCCAATAGAGAAGCTGTTTAGGTAGTTCTGATCCAAATTTCACAGATCCAGGAGGTTGGTGCGGCGGTGGAGTGGTGCCGAATGGCTGACCCTTTCGAGGTTTGCTGACCACCCCAGGTTGTTCTGTGCAGACCTGTCATCTGGCGGCTGCAGCTTTCAAGCAATTACCCGTGGCCACTTAGTGACAGTATTTAGGAAAGTTAAGTTGGGATTTTTCCCAACTCCTAATTTACTTCTCAATAAAAACTGAAAGTTAAAAAACAAAACAAAACAAAAAAACCTGGCTTGGCTGCAGCATCTAAGTGTTTTTGAAAGACACAGCTGGGGCAGGTGGGTGTGAAGGAAGCTATCTGACCAAGGACTCGGACGAACTGGAGATGCTGGGAAGGGTGTGGGGATAGCCCCAAGAGCTGTTTTCAGCGGCAAAGGAACAGACAGTTTGAAGAGGGTGAAATCTGATCATTTGTCCTTATCCAGCGGGTGCTTCTCTTTCACGGATATTCAGAAGTAGCCCCTGTGGTTTCTGCCCATTTCCAGGGTGTTTTCTTCACTCTCTTTTAATAGCTCATCTCAAATCCTGTGTCATCAACATAGAAATTTAGGAATCTATTTTGTAAGGCCAGGAAATTCTTATTTCTATGTGTGACTGTTTAGGACTCTTTAACAAAAATAATGTCAATTTTATCTTAATTTTTAACCTTGCAGGTTGCCTACTTGTTTTAAAAATTATTTCTAATTGAAAGAACTTGATAAAATCTATAAAACAAGGAAGTGGGAGGAGAAAGTCACCTACAAGGCTGCTACCTGAGCCTTCACTTTTCCTCCATGACATTTATTTCAGGGGAATTTTTAAAAAAGAAGTTTTCCATTCAAGACACCGAATATTTCACACAACTAGGCTTCAACACTATAATAACGATGAAGTGGCTAGCTTCTGGAGGGTGGCCATTGTTTTAAACATGAGTGAAGGATCCCAGAAACCCTCAGCTGACAAATGTTTCGCTTCTCCCCCAACGCCTCCACGTTACTGTACATTCTCCCACCTCCTGTGGCTCTATTCCAAGAATTCTTGACATTGAAAATTAGCTCAGCTCCTTATAATTTAGGCAAGACTTAATTTAAACAAATGGTTCAGTTCCCATCTGGGAAAGGCCTGGCAGTGAGTTAGAAAACCCTCTAAAATGTTTAGTCTGTTTTACTCTACATTTTCCTAATATTTTGCTTTATATGTCTCCCTCTAGTTAGTAACTATTATTGGGTCTTCATCTTTCTGCTGGCCCTCTTTCACCTGTTTAGCTTGAGTTTCTGTACTACTTCCTTTTCTCTCTAGTTTCTCCTTCTTTTGATCTATTTTTTCTTTCCTATTCTGATTAGCTAGTAGTGTGGTGTTGCCTCTTATCTTAGGCTTGCTAAGAAAGGTTCCTGTAGGAGGAGTTGCTTACCTGTTTTTGTCCATCCTGGACAGTGGAATCTTAATATGTAGGTGAGGGTGGGTTATAAAAGTGATGATTTAGAATGAGAAATGAGATCATAACCAAGGACAATATTTTTTGTTGTTTTTTGAGACGGAGTTTCACTCTTGTTGCCCAGGCTGGAATGCATTGGTGTAATCTCAACTCATTGCAACCTCTGCCTCCCAGATTCAAGCAATTCTCCTGCCTCAGCCTACCAAGTAGCTGGGATTACAGGCATGCGCCACCATGCCTGGTTAATTTTGTATTTTTAGTATAGATGGGGTTTCCCCATGTTGGTCAGGCTGGTCTCGATCTCCCGACCTCAAGTGATCCACCCGCTTCAGCCTCCCAAAGTACTGGGATTATAGGCATAAGCCACTGCACCTGGCCATAAATTTTTAAAAGTTGGCAAATATCACAAATGTCACAACATCCAGAAACACGGCATCATATAATTTGTATATAATTATTAAAATATTAATGAATATATTACTGTATATACATACATAGTAATTGACTGACCAGCCCAACATTATTTTTGTCTACATTTTGCCTGCACACTTTTTACATGATGATTTCTGTGCTGCCAAATAAAAGCAGCTCAGTATCCTTAATGTCATGTAAATCTTTCAGATTGACATCAAATTTAGGAAAACCTCTATTAAGTTGTTTTTTTTCAAATGTGAGTTTATGATTTTAGGGAGTGACTAATTTTAAATACTATAAATCAAAAACACTTCAGAATCAGTTTGTCATGGATGTCATTGTCATGAAGGCTCATTATGAATTTTTTCAAAGTTTTATTTCCTGACCAGATAGGACTACTTTGACTCAGCATCAATGAGCACTACGTCTGCTACTTAAATATTACATTTCTGATGACTGTACACGTTTCATGCAGACTAGCTTCTGACTTTGTATATTTTAAACCTTATTTCTCCTTCATTGCTTGCATATTTTGGTTTGGGGCACCTTTGGCTCACACTCCCAGGAGAAGAACCACCATGGACCACAGGAATATTCATAAAAACCCTTCCCACCCTGGGACAATCAATATAACTCAGCCTAAGTTCTTCCTGCGTGAAATAATTGTGAACCAAATAAATACAATCTCATAAAACCCAAACAAAATGTATCTGTCATTCAACTTTCCCTTAACTGGATCCCAAAAATGTCTTTGGCTACTCCAATGCCACCAGATATAAGAAGTCATTAAAGAGTAAGTTAAAGCAGAAAAGACAGTGGTCTTAACTGACTACAGTTAAAATAACTTATTTTTTCAAATTTTACAGCTCTTGGAAGAAGTTGTACAAATAAATGCATACCTCTGAACCTTAAGCTTTATTATTTCTTTGCTTCAGTATAAATCTACTTGTGCTGTGGAAAATTTTAACTTTTTTTTTTTTTTTTTAGAAACAGAAAAAAGCTTTAAGAATGGCAGAAATCTTATTCTGTAGTGAGAACTAAATTTTGTTGCTTCCACATATTTGTGTAGGCAAAAACCATAACTTTTATACAGTAGCTGTTTGTACAGATGCAGCTATTGAGTAACAATTCAGGCCCATGGACTATGAGAGGCACGTGAGATAGCGGTGGGAGAGAAGGGGGCTTGTTAGACCAGGGCATTGATGAGGCAGACCTGAGCAGCTGGGAATCAGCCATGGTTCAGACTCCCAGCAATTCCAGCTTTGCTCTGAGCCTCTTTGGAAGCCCTTCCCCAACATCACGCACAATGTTGCGGTAACCACCATCTGATCCTTAGCAAACAACCTCCTTCAAAACAAAACAAACAACAAAAACAAAAACAGCAACTTCCCTTCTCTTCCATCTCACCCAAAAACATCATTCTTTCTTGGTCAAATTCATTGACCCAGTTGGTAGGAGAAATGAGAATTCTTTTTTGTTGTTCAGTGGGTGGAAAGGTACATCAGCCTCAGCTTTGGAGTTCATTTTTATTCGACATGACTTCTGTAATGGGTTCTAATGTGAGTCTTGGTGTCGTCACACTAGAAAACCAGTGAAAACACTTCCACAGCAGGTTCGGACACGTGGGCAAATTCACCATGAATCCTTACCCAGTGACCTATGACAACACGGGGCCGTGGTGGGAAGGAGGGAGATGCACACTCCTTTGCTTAGATGAGTGTGTTTCCTCCTTTCAGAAACTGTACTCTTTGCATGTTTTCACCTAGAAAGTGGAAAGAAGAGCCCCAAAAACCTACTGACTGAAAGAATAACCTCTTGCTTGGAATTTGAGCTGAAAACATCCATATCTCTATGCCTGGAGCCAAGGTTTCATGGAGAACATTCTTAAATATCCTCCAGGCAACAGTAGCACTGGATTGTGCTATTTCATCACTCAATCTTTTCTTTCTGCTGAAAATAGCTCTGCCCAGGTTATTCTCTGAACTTTATGAGACTGAAATAGTGTAGGACAAACAAACGGAGCTTAGGAGAAGATATTTTATATTCTTGAGAAGTTCCTCTGGAACTTTAAGCTCCCTTTGAATTCCAGTTTTGTAATTTTATGATCTAGAAATCTGCTTCCAGGATGCCTCTGATTTGGAAACACTAAAAATATCTATTAAATTTTGTATGTCTATGAGGGTGAATGGTGTACAGGGAAAATGCTGGTGTTAATTTTTGTGAGTTAATCATGAATAAGTTCCAAATTATTCGAAATTCTAGTAATTTCTAAATCTAATCCAAATGTAAAATCTTTAAATCTGATACTTTAAGATGGTGAGAGATGAAGCCAGCTGGACTTCCTGGGTCGAGTGGGGACTTGGAGAACTTTTCTGTCTTACAAGAGGATTGTAAAATGCACCAATCAGCACTCTGTAGCTAGGATTGTAAAAAGCACCAATCAGCATTCTGTAGCTAGCTAGAGGTTTGTAAAATGCACCAATCACGCTCAGTAAAATGGACCAATCAGCAGGACATGGGCGGGGACAAATAAGGGAATAAAAGCTGGCCACCTGAGCCAGCAGGGGTCCCCTTCCATGTTGTGGAAGCTTTGTTCTTTCACTCTTCACAATAAATCTTGCTGCTGCTCACTCTTTGGGTCCACACCACCTTTAAGAGCTGTAACACTCACCGCAAAGGTCTACAGCTTCATTCTTGAAGTCAGCAAGACCAAGAACCCACTGGAAGGAACCAACTCCGGATACAATGGAGCTCAATGTAAATAAGTTATAGTGATAGAACAGCAAAGGTGTATAGGATATCAGTATTTTATGGAGTGATTTATAATGCAACTGTATTATAAGAGATTAATAAACACACCAAGAAAGGAAAGTTTCCACCTTTTAAGAAGAGAAATTTTATTGCACGATGTGACTTTATACTTACCTTATTGTACTGATGCACAGAAATAGAGATTTGGTTGCCAAATATTTTTAATTCTACTATAAGTTGAATTTTAAATAATAAAAAGTAAAATAAGTAGCCAGGAACAAAATCTAAAATAGGCAGTGATCTAGCATATGATTGTGACTCTTCTACAACTGTTTAATTCTATAAAATGAAAAAAAAAACAAACACCACCTACAACAAAGACACATTTGGAAAAAAACATCCTCCTGCCTCAGCCTCCCAAGTAGCTGGGACTACAGGTGCATGCCACTGCACCCAGCTAATTTGTTTTATTTTTAGAGATAACGTCTTGCTATGTTGCCCAGGCTGGTCTCAAAAGTCCAGTCTCAAGTTATCCTCCTGCCTCAGCCTCTGCAGTAGCTGAGATTATAGGTGCAAGCCACACCTATATTTTAAATCTATGTCATACACGAACAGGCACTTTTCAAAAGACACACATGCAGCCAAAAAGCATATGAGAAAAGCTCAATATTATGGGGCATTAGAGAAATGCAAATCAAGACCACAATGAGATAGCATCTCACACTAGTCAGAATGGCTATTATTAAAAATCAAGAAAACAATAACAACAACAACAACAAAGCAGAAGCTGGTGAGGTTCCCGAGAAAGGGGAACACTTATACACTGTTGGTGGGAGTGTAAATTAGTTCAACCATTGTGGAAAGCAATACGGTGATTCCTCAAAGAGCTAAAAGCAGAACTACCATTCAACCCAGAAATCCCATTACTGGGTATATACCCAGAGGAATATAAATCATCCTACCATAAAGACACATGCACACTGTTCATTGCAGCACCATTCACAATAGCAAACACATGGAATCAACCTAATCGCCCAAAAATGACAGATTGGATAAAGAAAATGTGGTACATATACACCACGGAATACTACGCAGCTATGAAAAAGAATGAGATCATGTATTTTGCGGGAATATGGATGGAGTTGGTGGCTATCATCCTTAGCAAACTAATGCAGGAACAGAAAACCAAATACCACATGTTCTTACTTGTAAGTGGGAGCTGAAGGATAAGAACTCATGAACACAAGGGAACAACAGACACTGGGGTCTACTTGAGGGTAGAGGGTGGGAAGAGGAAAAGGAGCAGGAAAAAGTACCTGTTGGCTTAAGTTGTTAATAACTATGGCTTAATACCAGGGTGATGAGATAACCTGTACGACAAACCCCCGTGACATGAGTTTACCTATATAACAAACCTTCACATTACTCCCAAACCTAAAATAAATGTTAAAAAATAAATAAAACTATGTCATAAAGGTAAAGTCAACATGTAGAAGTGAATGTAGCATCGCCAAGCTTTTTTTCCCCACAGCTATTTTCTACTGTAAATTCCCTAATAAAAGAACACCCAAGAATCAGAAACCACAACTCATATGTTCATTCACAGATATTTGCCAAATGCCAACACTGAAGATTCAGCAATTTTCAGGGCAAAGTCCCTGCCCTCATGACCTTTATATGGAAGTTTTGGCCAAGGCTCCAAGACAGTAGAAAATACATCCCAAGTGGGAAAGGGTCGTGGAAAAAAGAGGGGAAAGAAAGCCCACTTGTCTGTGTGCCTCTAAAACCCTAAGAGTACTGATACTGTCTTTATTTATCATTTTGATATTTTGCTTATAATTTTTTTTGCATCAATATGGATTTAAAAAAAAATAACATATTAAAACATAATTTATCCTGATTATTGTGGTTTTTGGTGCCTTACTAACCTGAGCTGAGTGTTGGCTCTGCCTAACACGTATCCACAGTATAAAATGGTTCTGAGGTTGAGAGTAGGCAGATTTATTTAGAGGAAGCTGCAACTGTGCTGTGGCTCTTGTCTCCTCTACCACCCACCAGGGAAAGCCCAGACACTTAAAGAAGCTTCAGTAAGATTACTCTAAGGGCTTACTCTGGATGTCCTGTGCTTAGGGGACACAACACACTGGCCCACAGTGATAAATACAAGGGATGGGTGACTCGGGGGTTGGTCTTGCAAACCCAGCCTGGACAAGACTGCATGAATATTTTCTGTGAACCAGAATGGGGAGGGAACACAGGAGAGGAAGAATGTTTGTAGTGTCACCTTGGGTCCTGTCTGGGAAGATAGCCAGGAGTAACTGCAGTGGTCTTGGCTGGAGGATGGCTACATTTCTAGGGGCTGAGGGAGGTAAGCAAGGAGTCAGTTCCCCAAGCCTTTCCCCCTGAGAGTGCACACTCCCCATGAAGGGACTACACAGGGGAGAGCATATACTCCCATGACCCAACACTGGCACTTGCTGCATGTGGCAGATCTTTAGTATTATGTTGATGCAAAAGTAATCGCGATTTGGCCATTACTTTTAAGGGCCAAAACAGCAACTACTTTTGCACCACCATAATACTTTTTTGTTATGGGAGTTCTTGTAGGTAACCACATCCAGCAAGTGCTAGTGTGGGGTCACCACTGAAGTAGCAGAACTTTCCAGCTTTGTCACCAGTGCTCCCACCCTGGGCTGCCTTCTGGAAAAGTCAGAAACCTGGGAAAGCAAGAAGGGAAAGGAGGAAGACAGAGCCAAGGACAGAAGGGGAAGAGAAGCTACCGGGACACCTTCCCTGTCTAAATCCCACCCCCAAAACTCAAGATCAAGGCGAGGAAGACGTGCCTCAATTTAAAGTCAACACTGAAATTTTGACTACAGGACTTGCCATTCAATTGCCACACTGACATTGTTTTGTATTAGAAGTGATTATTTTCGTTTTTTAGGAAACCTAAGTGTGACCAAAAAGTCTTTATTAGAGGGAAGAACTTAAAAGGACAATGGGTGACAAAATTTTTAGATATTGATGTGTTATGCATAACAATAATATTTAATAGCAAAGTAAGGTGGTGGGAATTGATGCAGAGGGAGCGCTTTTCTTGGGTAGTGTCATCAGAGAAGAGTATTGGGAAATGACGTTTGAGTGGAGGCCTGAATGAGTGGACAGCAGGCCCTGCAAAGATGCGGGGGAGTGAGCCATAGGATCAGGAGTGGGAATGGCCACTTCCTGCCCTTTGGAGGTAAAATTACTAATGTAATTTTCTAATTACCCGGTGAAACATATTTTGAAATAGAACACAGATGTTTGGGAAAACCTCCAGCAAACTGACTCAATCTGATTGATTCTCTTATTTAGATTCTCTTATTTAGTGTTTTTCGAAGCAGGAACTGCACCCATTGTGACAGCAGAGGCGCTAAGGCTACGAATTCCTGGGCCTCGACCCACTAGTTCCTTATCAGAAACTCCAGGGTGCGGACGCGAGATCTGCATCCCCGGGATCACACTGCCTTTGGAGAATCATCCACCTGCCGGCTCCAAGTAGGTCGAGGGAGCAGCGGCACCGGGGATCCCACCAGACCGGGAAGAGTCAAATCCAGATCTCTCCCTGCTTCGCCAAAAGGCCCCCTGCCTCCACTGTAACGGGAACAGTGTCTGTCTGGGCACGGCGGTTGCTTAAGGCTCGGTTTCGTGCTCCTCAGTACTCCCACCCCCAACACCGCATCAGGCGGCTCCCAGCCTTCCAGGGGTTCGCAGACGCTCACTCCCCAGACCACAGTGACACCTGCCGAGGCCCTGCGGAACCGCGCTGCACGGCGACCTGGTGTCGGAGCTCCAAGCGCGGCGAGGGGAGCGGCCTGGGACCGGGGAGTGGGGAGAGGCATCCCCCGGAGACCACCATGCGCTGCCAGACGGGACACTGCGGGAATGGCCAGCGAGGTCTCGCAGGGGCACTGTCTTTTAGGAAATCAAGGGGCCAGCGCCCCCCAGTGCCGGCTGGGAGATGCCTTCAGTTAAAAGAGGAAAGATGCGACCTTCAATCCGCTCCATTCTCCCTGTCGGACAGGCCCTGCGGCCGGAGCTCCTGCCACCGCTGCCTCCCCATGATGTGTGCTTCTGCGCCCCACCCTGGTGCCCCCCACCCCACCCCCAAACGGAAATCCTGCAGGAGAAACTGAAACACTAGTGACAGTGGGACATATCCCCGGGAGCAGTTGCGGGAGGCAGAGAAGGAAGGAGCAAAGGGGAAGAGGAAGAGAGAGATCAAGGGTGCCTTCTTGGAAAGATTTAACCTGACAGCATGAAGGCGGCGGGTAGCAAAGTAGCGAGCTGGTGAATGAGCGTCCTGACCCGCCACACTTCCCTCACTGACACCCTTCATCCGTGATACCCCATAGGACAGGATGTCCAGCTGACCTTACTTAGCGTGCCCCTGGGCATTTGAGAGGTTCTGAGAAACGCAGTAACTTATTACCCTCACATAAGATATATTTTCACTTTCTGCTCCTTGATTGTAAGCTCAATGAGATAAGGGACCTTGTGTTTTACTCCGTTGTACCCCGTGCCTGACACGTGGTAGTTGCTGGATAGAGAGTTCTTCGATGATTGATTATAAAACACACTAATTTAGAGCTATAAGATCTCCATCTGCAGTGACTCACTTATTCCTCACAACAAGCCTAGGAGGTAAGGTTTTCCAATAAGGAAAGCCAGGCATCCCATAACGAACGTGCACGGTGTCACATTCCCAGCAAGTGCTGAAGCTGGGGTCCGATTTAGGCAACCTGGCCCAGTGGCCTCACAGCTCATCCAGCCTCCACATGGCCATTTTGTCCACGAATAAATGAATAAGTGAATGAATGTGTGCTAATTTTGGTGAGTTGTCTGGAAAAATGCACAGGCTTTTGGGCTAGAAAAGGTCTTAGTCATGAGGGGGACCCTTTCTGAGTGCTGGGGAAGAACTAGAACTCCTGGGGCCCCCAGGCTTTGCTACCTAAGTGCTGTGGAATTTTGCACATGGTCACCACCCTCTAGCAGCTTATTACTTTGAGCAGTGCTGGTGGTTCTCAAATGTTAGAGTCACCCTGATGAGAATGTTTTTAAACCCAGTGGCTCAGGTCACCCCCTCCCCACACTACCTGAAATTAGAATCTTTCAGGGTGAATCCCAGACATCAGTTCAGCTTCAAATTTCTGAAATTTTCCCCGGGTGGTTCCAATGTGCCATCAAAGCTGAGGACCTCGTGGGTCTTCAGGGAAGTGGGAAATACATTCTTTCTCAAAGGGTGGCCACTGATCCTCTGAGAATCACTGGGTTTGCTGGTTTACATTGCAGATTCCTAGGCCCTGTTTTGGATTTACCAAATCCATATCTTCTGGAATGGGCCAGAAGATCTGCTCAAATGAACAAACAAAAGTTCCCAGGTGATTTTTATGGCCATGAGAGTCCAAAAGCTGCTGGGAAAGCTTCTTTCAAAGTCTGGTGTTGTACCAGAAGCAGGACCTGGAACTTGCTAGAAAGGCAGATGCTCTGGCCCCACCCAGACCTGCTGCACCAAAAACTCTGGAAGTGGGGTCCAGCAATCTGTGTTTAATAAGCCCTGCAGGTGACCTTGGGTGCCAAAGTTTGAAAACCAGTAACAGACTTCTGGAATCATACAGCCCTGGTTTCAAATTCCAGCCTGGTCACTCACTAGCTGTATTAGTCTGTTCTTGCACTGCTGTAAGGACATACCCAAGACTGAGTAATTTATAAAAGAAAGAGGTTTAATTGTCTCATGGTTCTGTAGGGCTGGGGAGGCCTCAGGAAACTTACAGTCATGGTGGATGTGAAGCAAACACATCCTTCTTCACATGCGGCACGAAGGAGAAGTGCTGAACAAACTGGGAAAACCCTTATAAGAGATTGTCCTTATAAAACCACCGAATCTGGTGAGAACTCACTATCACAAGAACAGCATGGGAGGAACCACCCCAATGATTCAATTACCTCCCACTGCATCCCTCCCACAACACATGGGGATTACGGGAACTACAATTCAAGATGAGATTTGAGCGGACACAAAGCCAAACCATATCATTCCACCCTGGCCCCTCCCAAATCTCATGTCCTCACATTTTAAAACACAATCATGCCTTTCCAACAGTACCCCAAAGTCTTAGCTCTTTCCAGAATTAACTCAAAAGTCCAAGTCCAAAGTCTCATCTGAGACAAGGCAAGTTTCTTCCTCCTATGAGCCTGTAAGATCAAAATCAAGTTAGTTACTTCCTAGATACAATGGGGATACACGCAGTGGGTAAATATACCGATTCCAAATGAGAGAAATTGGCCAAAACAAAGGGGCTACAGACACCATGCAAATCTGAAATCCAATAGGATAGTCATTAAACCTTAAAGCTCCAAAATGATCTCCTTTGACTCCATGCCTTACATCCAGGTCACACTGATTCAAGAGGTAGGTTCCCACAGCCTTGGGCAGTTTCACCTGTGTGGCTTTGCAGGGTACTGCCCCCTCCTCCTGGCTGTTTTCACAGACTGGTGCTGAGTGTCCGTGGCTTTTCCAGGTACATAGTGCAAGCTGTTGGTGGATCTACCATTCTGGAGTCTGGATGACAAGGGCTCTCCTCTCACAGCTCCACTAGCTAGTGCCCTAGGAAGGACTCTGTGTGGAGGCTCTGACCCCACATTTCCCTTCCTCACTGCCCTAGCAGAGATTCTCCATGAGGGCTCAACCACTGCAGCAAACTTCTGCCTGAACATCCTAGCATTTCCATACAGCCTCTGAAATCTAGGCAGAGGTTCCCAAACCTCAATTCTTGACTTCTGTGTACCTACATGCTCAACACCACGTGGAAGCTGCCAAGGCTTGGGGCTTACACTCCCTGAAGCCACAGCCTGAGCTGTACTCTGGCCCCTTTTAGCCACAGCTGAAGCGGTTGGGATGCAGGGCACCAAGTCCCTAGGTTGTACACAGCAGGGGTCCCTGGGGCCAGCCCAGGAAACCATTTTTCCCTCCGGGGCCTCTGGACCTGTGATGGGAGGGCCTGCCACGAAGGTTTTTTGACATACCATGGAGACCTTTCCCCATTGTTTTGGAGGTTAAAATTTGGCTCCTTGTTACTTATGCAAATTTCTGCAGCAGGCTTGAATTTCTCCCCAGTAAATGGGTTTTTCTTTTCTATTCCATGTTCAGGCTGCAAATTTTCCAAACTTCTGTGCTCTGCTTCCTCTTGAATGTTTTGCTGCTTAGAAATTTCTTCCACCAGATACCCTAAATCATCTCTCTCAAGTTTCTAGTTCCACAGATCTCTAGGGCAGGGGCAAAATGCTGCCACTTTGCTAAAACATAGCAAGAATCACCCTTATTCCAGCTCCCAACAAGTTCCTCACTTCCATCTGAGACCACCTCAGTCTGGACTTCATTGTCCATATCACTATCAGCATTTTGGTCAAGGCCATTCAAGAAGTCTCTAGAAAGTTCCAAATTTCCCCACATTTTCCTATCTTCTTCTGATCCCTCCCAACTGTTTCAACCTCTTCTTGTTATCCAGTTCCAAAGTTGCTTCCACATTTTCGGATATCCTTATAGCAGCACTCTACTCTCTGTGGTACCAATTTACTGTATTAGTCTGCTGTCATACTGCTATAAGGACATACCTAAGACTGGGTAATTTATAAAGGAAAAAGGTTTAATAGACTAATGGTTCTGCAGTGCTGGGGAGGCCTCAGGAAACTTACAATCATGGTGGAAGGGGAAGCAAACACATCCTTCACTTGGCAGCAGGAAGAAGAGGTGCAGAGTGAAGGAGGGAAAAGCCCCCTATAAACTCACCAGATCTCATAAGAGCTCACTCAGTATCATGAGAATAGGATGGCTAGAACCTCTCCCATGATTCAATTACCTCCCACTGAGTCCCTCCCATGACATGAAGAGATTATGGGAACTATAATTCAAGATAAGATTTGGATGGGGAGACAGGCAAACCATACTGCTAGCCTTGTGACTCTGTGCAGGTTATTTGACTTCCCTAGGCTTCAATTTCTTTATTTGTTAGTTGGAGGGGTTGTTATTTGGTTGAACAAAATTCACATATTGAGGTTCTAATTCTTAGTACCTTAAAACGTGACCTTTTTTGTAGATAGGGTTATTGCAGATATTATGAGTTAAAATGAGGTCATACTGGAATAGGGTAGATCCCGTCCAATATGACTAGTGTCTTTACAATAAAGGGAAATGTGGAGACAGACATGCACACTGAAATAACACCATGTGAAGATTGGAGCTGTACTTCAAGAAGCCAAGGAACTACCAGAAACTAGGAGAAAGATCTGGAACCAATTGTTTCCTAGTGTTTTCAGAGGAGACACAGCTCTGCTCTCACCTTGATTTCAAACTTCTAGTTGCCAGAACTGGGGGACAACACATTTCTGTTGTTTACGCCATCCAGGTTGCTGGGTTTGAGAGTCCTAGCAAACTAATATGGGACATTTGGGAGGATTGTGTGAGATACTATATCTAAAAGCATATAGCACAATGTAAGCAATCTCTACTAGAGATTAATAAAAATATTAGATTTTTATTAAAAAAAAAAAGTGATCCTGTACACTGCCTCTTTAAGTAGGGATGAAATCTGAGACGTAGGAAAAGGACCAAAGTTGGACATTGCACCCAGTAGACTCAGGCCGGGCAGTAGCGTTGGTGCACGCCAGGCCTGCTTGGCCCTGGCTGCAGGCTAAGCAACAGTGGACAGATGGTCATCGTTTCAGGTCGCCCCTGATCTGGACAAGAACCAAATGAGGGATCCAGAGGCAATGGTGTGTTCAGCTCTGATGTAGCTTTCCTCCTCTCTAAAGCCCTTGGCAGAGGCCTCAGTTGCCTTCCATGAATTGTCTCAGTCCTTTCTGGTCATAAGCATCCCTGTCACAGGGAGCAGAATCCATTACCAGGCTCCTGATCTCCTCAGACCCTCCAAAACTGCCTTCGTGAATGTGTGTGTTTAAGGTTCATTAAGTCACCTGAAATGGAAATAAATGATGCAGAATAGAAAGTTCCCTTCCCTCAACCCTCACAGCATAGTTATCTGGCTGCCAGTTAGACACTGCCACCTTGGAACGGAAACCCAACCCCTGCAAGCAAGTAACTTCCTTCACCTCTACTTATCCTCCAGAGAGAGGCAAGGGCCTGGATCGTCCCAAAACGTCCTTCTGTGCACGCTACCTGCGCAATCAGGAATCCACTTTTCTTCCCAACTCCAGCATACACCACGCAGGCAGCAAGGGGACAGGAAGCCTATTTTGTAGAGTGTCCCAAGGTGGGTGGCAAACCAGGTTGATCAGGGGAGTGGGATATTACACAGTGTCAGAAGCTGTTTTCCATTTTAAAGACTGTACTATTTTCAATTTATGGAGGAGGTAGAGGTCATCTGTGGGATTGTTTTGCTGCAGCAGCTACTCAGTGACAAGTGAAATCATCCCAGCAGGCAGGGCTGACTTCTGCGGCTGCCCTAGGTAGGACCTGTGCAATTTCATGGCAATCTGGGGAAGTCAATTGGGCTCCCATCATACCATGGTATCACAAGTGTGACTCTCAGACCAGCTGACTTCAATTTCTAAAGTGTGTGGCCATTGGCTCCAGCAGGAAGCTAGCCCTCCAACCAGCAGCACAGTTTAGATTAAAATTTCCTGCCCCACCCGGTTATCAAATATCTTCCTTTCTCCCCAGGCAGTAAAGGAAAATACAAGGCATTAGTCTTGGAGGTGCAAAAAGACTCTACTGTGTGACCTTGTGCAGTTATGCAACCTCTCTGAAATTCAGTGTTTGGAGTTTTTCTTATTTAAAATGAATTTAATAATACCTTTCTTGGCTTTCCTCATGAGGTTGTGAAAATCCAAGGAGCTTGTGTACGTGAAGTGGTTTGTAAACAGCAGGGAGGGATGCACAGGTAAGGAAAGTGATTATGGTGCTGTGATTATATCTTGCAGAGTTCTTTGACCTTGGTATGGTGGTTCTGTTCATGTCTTTAAAGAATGCAGATGAAGTGCAACAGAAAAAGTAGATTGAATAAGGGCTATATGAAGTGAACTAACATTCAATGGACAGGAACTGACCACATCTTATCTCATTTAATCCATTCAAAAATCAAGTGAGAGGGAAGTAATTAGCTAAATGTTAAACCAGAGGTTTCTAGAGTTTCTTAGTTTATGGTGCTTTTAGTGTGTCAGCGTTCCTAGTCCAAAAGGCAAACCTAACCATTCTATGTATTATGTAGCCAGATTCAAACTATTTAATAGGTATTGATATCCTGACAACTTGGCTCCTACTGGTCCCTGAGTAGCTTCTCAGATTTTAGAATCAGGACACTGGCACCTCGGTTGTTGTTCCACATTGATTTTCACACAGCACTAATATTTTATTACAATTAAAATCCTAGCTTCTCATTGATACAACATTGTTACAGGACAGGGATCCCAATCCAGACCCTGAGAGAGGGTTCTTGAATCTCACGCAAGAAAGAATTCAGGGTGAGTCCACAGTACAAAGTAAAAGCAAGTTCATTAAGACAGTCAAGTGGTGAAAGTACAGCTACTTCATAGACAGCATAGGGCATTCCTGAAAGTTAGGAGGAACACGTCGACCCTGGGTACAATACCCGTATAAATGGGGAGATGTGCTCTGCTACAAGGGTTTGTAATAAAGGATTAATTTTCTTAATTACTATATTTTGAAAGAATCAATATTATCTTTAAAGCAACATTAGGAATGCCTTTATTGTCTGGATATCAGGGTATCCAGACACTCCCAAGTCCGGGTCTGTTTAGTAAACATTATTAATTTGTTCCCTTCACCGTAAACATCTAGAAGCTAGGAATGCCTAACTTTCTGAGAATGCACCCCAGTAAGACCCAGCCTCATTTTCCCAGCCCTCATTCAAAATGGAGTTGCTCTGGTGCAAACGCCTCTGACAACATCATCAAAAGGAATGCAGCAATTTCAGTTGTAACTAAACTCTCTCTAGCTAGTAGTGGGATAGTTCAGTTCACATTGTGTTGGATAGATGTTGTGTTTCCCTTAAACATTTAAAATATCTCAAAATGGGCCGGGCGCGGTGGCTCAAGCCCGTAATCCCAGCACTTTGGGAGGCCGAGACAGGCGGATCACGAGGTCAGGAGATCGAGACCATCCTGGCTAACACGGTGAAACCCTGTCTCTACTAAAAAATACAAAAAACTAGCCAGGCGAGGTGGCGGGCGCCTGTAGTCCCAGCTACTCGGGAGGCTGAGGCAGGAGAATGGCGTGAACCCAGGAGGCGGAGCTTGCAGTGAGCTGAGATCCGGCCACTGCACTCCAGCCTGGGCGACAGAGCGAGACTCCATCTCAAAAAAAAAAAAAAAAAAAAAAAAAAATCTTAAAATGTCCCTGTGAGTTCCTCAGGGTGCCCCCAGGTGCCTCAGTGCACAGTTTGCGAACTGCGGTAGTAAACTAATGCTCAAAGGTTGGAAGAAACTTTCGATCATAGCTTTAAAACTTTAATAAGCCCCTAAGTGATCAGGGGTCTTGTTTTAATGTGGATTCTAATTCAGTAGGTCTGGGGTAGAACGCCTGAGATGCTGTTTTTCTAACAAACTCCTGAGCATGGAGGATGCTGCCAGCTCATGGACCAGCAAGGCTTTATAAGATCTAGTCAGGAGAGGTGGGGCAGGCAACATAACAATCCAGGTCTCCAAAGCTCTTTTCCACAACTATGCTACTTCCCATGTAATAAACTGTAGAGAAAATTTAAAAACTCTATTAGTGGACGTTCCATTCCCATTTGGCATATAAGGAAGCTTGGAATTGATCTCTCCCATCCCTGCAGTAAGAAAAAAAGCTGAACAAACTGAAAATCAACTCTTCATAGGACCACCACAGGATTGTGGCAACAGGACAAGCTGCTGCCCTTCAAAATTAGAGAGACAAACAAGTAGATACAGAGAATCTCAACTTACCTGAAAAGGGGCTCAGAAGCAGAAACCTCCTGGAGACCAGGAAACAGTACGTGTAATTGACAAATTGCAGCTGGGAACAATGCTGAGCATTACAACTGGCCTCCTATACTTCCTGTGAGTGTTTCCTGGGGGAGCCAAACCAGATTCTCACAATGAAGATTAGAGAAAATCCCCCAGCATTTCTGAGAGGGGAAGGGGAAAAGTAGCCTTTCTTTTTTTTTTTTTTTGAGGCAGAGTCTCACTCTGTCGCCAGGGCTGGAGTGCAGTGGCGGGATCTCAGCTCACTGCAAGCTCCGCCTCCCGGGTTTACGCCATTCTCCTGCCTCAGCCTCCCGAGTAGCTGGGACTACAGGCGCCCGCCACCTCGCCTGGCTAGTTTTTTGTATTTTTTAGTAGAGACGGGGTTTCACCGTGTTAGCCAGGATGGTCTCGATCTCCTGACCTGGTGATCCGCCCATCTCGGCCTCCCAAAGTGCTGGGATTACAGGCTTGAGCCACCGCGCCCGGCCAAAGTAGCCTTTCTTAAATACACACAGAGCCTTCTTGTTAACAATGCCTCTCAGGAGAAACTATTTAACCAGAGACTAACCTCTGGGGCCTGCCCCTGGCGCTTTCTCTCTCATTTCTCTTGCTGCGACCTTGCCAGATTCTTGTTGCCACTGGATGAACCAATTGTCTTAGTTTGCTAATTGTTACTGTAACTGATGAGCACAAATCTAGAAATTTTCAACAACAAAGATTTATATCACAGTGTGTAGGTCTGATGTTCAGTGGGCTCAGCTGATTTCTCTGAGTCTCTCAAGGCTGCAATCACACTGGAAACAGGTTTTCGTTCCTTTCTGGAAGCTCTGGGGAAGACTATACCTGCAAAACCATGCAGGTTGTTGGCAGAACTGAGTTCCATTTGGCTGTATGATGTTGTATGTTCCATAAGGTCCTCCTTTCTTGCTGATAGAGGCTGAAGATTGTTCTCATTCTAGAGGCTGCCCACATTTCTTGGCTCATGGCTCCCTTCTTCCATCTTCAAAGCCAGCAACAATGGTCAGCTTTGAATTTCCTCTTGGATTTTCCTTCCCTACCACATCTCTAACTCTCTTCTCACTCTTCCACTTTTAAGGGCCCATGTGATTGCATTGCATCCACCTGGATAGTCCAGGATGCTCTCCCTATACTAAGATCTATTACCTTAATTTTATCTGCAAAATCTCCTTTGCCATGTGACATAACATATTCATGGGTTCCAGGAATTAGGGTAATTATTTAGCCCATTATACTGACTATCAACAAAATCCAGGCAGGAGGTAGAGAAACACTATTAAAAATGTTTAAGTAGTTTCAACTATGACCTACAAAAAGGACTGCTTTCATGCCAACAAAACTGGCTACATAATTTTCAGGGTACAGTGAATTGAAAATTATTAAAATAGATTCTATAAATATATATTTATATATATGTGTGTTGTGTTTTAAAATTTTGTATTTTTAATGTTGCAGCTCCTTGGACATGGGGGATAGTCAAGAGGTGAGTGAGGACTCTCACAGGCCCCTAGGAGAATTGGTGTATGTGTCCCCTGGCTGCTGGGTTCCTCTGCTTTCTTGTCAGTTACTGGAACAACACAGCATGTTATAGCTTGGGACAGAGAAGCAGAGTCAGGCATCTCCCCTTCCCAGGGGCCAGCTGCCCTAAGCCATTGTGAATGGGTGGCTCCCAAGGTATTGCGGCTTCCATGTTGGGATGCCCTAGGTAACTGGATAAGGGGTGAATAAAAGGCTCATTCCTGCCAAGTCCCTTCCAACTGTGCTGGGGTGCCGGAAGCCCAGAGTGGAGGTGCACCCGTGCCCTGCCTGCCGATGCCATGAAGCGCATGTGTCCAGCCCAACCCCCTGGCTTGTCCAGGCACTGCCAGGCATGGAGGGTAGCAGCATTCACAAGGTAGGAGGGTAAGGAACAGAAAGCCATGTGGGGCTTGGGGAGCCAGGGCATAGGACACAGGAAGCTGAGAGCTCATCCAGGGGAGACAGGGAAGGTAGTGGCTGGAGGGACTGCATTTGAGCTGAGCCTTCAAGGCCCCAGCACATACTCCATGGTCCCATCGGATGTCGTTACAAAACACAAATTCAAAGCTAAAATTATTAACAGTTTCGATATGGAAGTCACAAAGCATTACACCCCACGCACAGGTCATTCTGAGCACAGGGTCCTGTGTGACTGCACTGGTCACACAGCCACAAAGCCACCCTGCATGCCAGGATGAGGTCTCGTCAGCACATGTAACTCCGTGGTTGCTCACAGCTGTCCTTCATCTGCTTAAGATCCCTCCCAGGAGGCCGGGCGTGGTGGCTCAAGCCTGTAATCCCAGCACTTTGGGAGGCCGAGACGGGCGGATCACGAGGTCAGGAGATCGAGACCATCCTGGCTAATACGGTGAAACCCTGTCTCTACTAAAAAATACAAAAAACTAGCCGGGCGACGAGGCGGGCGCCTGTAGTCCCAGCTACTCGGGAGGCTGAGACAGGAGAATGGCGTGAACCCGGGAGGCGGAGCTTGCAGTGAGCTGAGAGCCGGCCACTGCACTCCAGCCTGGGCAGCAGAGCAATACTCCGTCTCAAAAAAAAAAAAAAAATCCCTCCCAGGAACTAAGCTCTGGAAAGGTTTTGAGCAGCCAGTCTTACTCCATCAACTCTGCTTCCCTTCAAATCAGCAATGTCCCTAGGGCCACTTCACGCTCAACGAGCCATGGTGGACCTTGTGCTTTCACACCAGACGCATGCTTTGGCCTAGAGAGCAGAACCACTGCCTGGCCAGCAGGAGACAAAGCCCCTTCCCTACAGTGCACCTGTGGTGTTGCATTTCCACAAGGCAGGGATTAGTTCACGAGTATTAGTCGATTTTCACACTGCTCTAAAGAACTATCTGAGACTGGATAACTTATGAAGAAGAGAGGTTTAATTGATTTACAGTGTCACAGGCTTAATAGGAAGCATGACTAGGAAGCCTCGGGAAACTTAGAATCATAGTGGAAGGTAAAGGTGAGCAAGAACGTCTTACCATGGCAGAGCAGGAGAGAGAGACAGTGATCGAAGCAGGGAGTGCAACACTTTTAAACCAACCAGATCTCGTGAGAACTCACTCACTGTCACGAGAACAGTAAGGGGGAAGTCTGCCCCATGATTCAATCACCTCTCACCAGGCCCCTCCCCTGACACGTGGGGATTACAATGCAAGATAAGATTTGGGTGGGGACACAGAGCCAAACCATATCACCATGCAAAGCACATACACTCAGCTGTTTTTAGGAGGAAACTCAGTATGCATGAAATTGAATTTCATTCATGAAAGCAATTCAATTGAATGTCACAGTCCTCATAAGGTATTTATTTAAGGCAAGTCAAAGCTACTCAGTAGGGCATACAACAAATCAGGTTACTTCCTTGCTAAGAAGAGTTACCTCAACACCGCTGACACACGCCCATGCCAATAAGAACATGAGATGACTCAGTAAAAATTCAGCAATGCCTTGGTCTCGCTAAGTGTTCATGTCAACCACCAGAATGTAGGCACCATAGTTCTTGTAGCAGGTTGGAAGCAGCAGAGCGTTCAATTAAAAAAGGGAATCATCCATGACTAATGACTAATAATGTGGCAGTAATTGTAACATTTAAAAAATTGCCATTTATAATAAAAAATGCCTTCTAGGAGAGTGGATCCTGGGAGAATGAAAGGCTTTTTGCTTCTGCCAAGTTCCTAAATGGACTTGGATAAGCAGAGTGTGACCTGGAGCTAAACTTTGGTGGAAGGGACAGAAGAAACTGAAATTGGAAGAATTTGGTTTTGCTCACAAGAGAGGAGACAGCAGAGGCATTGGGCGAAAAGCTGGAGCCTGCATTATAGACAAATGCCAAGGGTTTTTTTTTTTTTTTTTGAAACAGGGATGTCCTGAATGCAATATTAAGTTGTGTCTGTTGCTATAGTAACAGGATGATATAGAAATACTGACTGAGATTCATTCTTGACCCCAGAGGTTACAAAATGGTACGGGGGATAACAATGGGTACAGGGCACTAGAGAGAACAAAGTAACTAGATACTCCAGGCTCATTAAGGCTACCGGCATTGATATGGAACCTGTATAGACAATGAGTTAGCCTAACAGGGTGACCAACTCTTGCCATCAGCAGTCACACCAAAATAGGCCCATGGGCAGTAAAGGATTAACCTTGTCCAAAGGAAAGGTGTGGCCCTTGCTAAACTCCTGGGAGTTAACCTCTGTGTCTTAGAAATGGTCAATCCTGATAAGAGTGTCTTTGTTTATCTGGGAGTCTTGGGCCAAGTAGTATCAGCTTAACCTCTTAAGAGCAGGAGACTGAAGTCAGGCGCGCGGGCTGTCAGCCATGCCTACATGACTGGCCCCCAGTAAAAACCTTGGATGCCAAGGCTTGGGTGAGCTGCCCTGGTTAGTAATGATCTATGCACGTTGCCGCATGTCATTCCTGGAAGAAGGAAGTGCTGCTCTCTGACTCTACTGGGAGAGGACAACCAGAAGCTCATGCCTGGTCTCTCATGGACTCTGCTCTGTACCCCTCTTCCTATTATAGGAGTTAGTTATTAAGAGATTATTTTAGGCAGATAGAGAGGAAAGGGGGTCCTTAGGAAGTTTTTGTTTCTTTTAAAGCAGCTCCAGAAACATTTCTTGTCCAGCAGAAAAGCCCTGGTTCTTAGAGCTGGATAGGCAGCCTTTGACATGCAAATACTGGCCATTAGAAACTGGGTCCACCCAAACATGGCGATTCCCACCGTGGTCCTCTTGCGGAATCCCCCGCCTCTGTGTCCGTACAGGGGAGCTTCTTCCTAACTTCTGTCTTGCCTATTAAGCTCTCCACTCCTTAAAACCACTGCACGTGTGTCTGTGTTGTTTTATCCAATTCGGCTTGAGAGGAAGAACCCTGGTGTTCCTCCACTCATCGGAGCCGTATCATTTTCTCTGCTGATTTTAATCTGTGTCCCTCCATTGCAACAAATTGTAACTGTGAGTATAGCAACTCTTCTGAGTTCTGTGAATCCTTCGAGAGAATCATGGAAGCTGACGGTGGTCTTGGGGACCCCCTGAACTGCAGCCTCTCTTCTTCCCACCGGATGAGCTCCGAGGAAAGAAAGGCTGGGGAGAACAGAGCAGCCCCACCCCTCTTGGTTTCACAGGCCCAGATCGTGGGACCCTGCCCTTCCCTGAAAGGAGTGATACTGAATATAACAGTGACGTTTCAAAAATATTTAAGGTGATGGATATCCCAATTACAGTGCTTTGATCTTTACAAATTATATGAATGTGTTAAATTGTCACATACACTTCAAAAATGTGTACATTATGTGTCAATAAAAAATTAACGAATTTTTATAACCAAAATCAAGCTGCTATAGTGAAAGTGGCTGGAAAGTAAGTCAGCCTGAGCTGTGGGGAGAGCCGGCCTGATGCCTTCACCGGGCCCAGTGGGAGGAGACACTGAAAACAAGTTTCTTTTGGTGCCTTACCATATGAGATGCCTCAGTGAAGTCCAGCACATTACAATATGAATCTGTTTGCTACTCACCAAATGACTTGTGTGTTACTAGTTTATCATTATTCATTTAATTATTATTTCTGGTGGGAGTCAAGAGGGTTGAACCAGCATGTGACTAGACAGTATAAACGAGAAGCAGCACATGTGGGACCAAAAGGATCCCTAGACTGTGCTAACTGGGCAGAGGCAGGACCCAGAGCTATCTCAGGCTAGTAGTGAGATAGTTCAGTTCACATTGTGTTGGGCAGATACTGCTGTGTTTCCCTTAAACATTTAAAATATCTCAAAATGCCCCAGGCACCTCAGTGTACAGTTTGGGAACTGTGGTAGTAAACTAATGCTCAAAGGTTGGAAGTAGCTTTCGATCATAGCTTTAAAACTTTAAAAAGCACTTGAGTGATCAGGGGTCTTGTTTTAATGTGGATTCTAATTCAGTAGGTCTGGGGTAGGACACCCGAGACGCTGTTTTTCTAACAAGCTCCTGAGCATGGAGGGTGCTGCCAGTTCATGGACCAGCAAGGATTTACAAGATCTAGTCAGGAGAGGTGGGGCAGGCAACATAACGATCCAGGTCTCCAAAGCTCTTTTCCACAGCTATGCTCTTCCCATATAATAAACTGTAGGGAAAATTTAAAAATTCTATTAGTGGACTTTCAGTTCCCATTTGGCATATAAAGAAGCTTGGAAGTGATCTCTCCCATCCTTGCAGTAAGAAAAAAAGCTGAACAAACTGAAAATCAACCCTTCATAGGACCACCACAGGATTGAGGCAACAGAACAAGCTGCTGCCCTTCAAAATTAGAGAAAGGAACAGTTAGATACACAGAATCTCAACTTACCAGAAGAGAGGCTCAGAAGCAGAAACCTCCTGGCGACCAGGAAACAGGATGTGTAATTGACAAATTGCAGGTGGGAACAACTTTGAGCGTTAAAACTCCAGGTAGCCTCCTATACTTCCCATGAGTGTTTCCTCCTCGAGCCAAACCAGGTTCTCACAATGAAGATTAGAGACAATCCCCCAGCACTTCTGAGAGGGGAAGGGGAAAAGTAGCCTTTCTTAAATACACCCAGAGCCTTCTTGTCTTCTTAACAATGCCCCTCAGGAGAAACTATTTAACGAGAGCTAGAAACTATTTAACTGGAACTAGAGGGAATGGGTGTGAGACCGCAGGCACCGTGGGAATTAGCAAAGATCTCAGAGCAGGCTTGGACTTTCTTCCCCAGTCTGCAGAGGGGGGCAGGGTGGCCCTGGCTGTATTTGAGCTGCATAAAGATTACCCTGTTTATAAATGGGAAACAAGTGGGAGGGAGTCATCTCCTTGGCCTCTAAAACCAAAGAGGTGGGATAAGGGCATAAATTCCCCAAGTGGGTCATGGGATGGGATGGTGGTAACAGGGGCCACTGCTTCAGGCCTTCGGGTCCCAGCCCCACGTATTCCACCTAAGGGGGATGCAGCACCACACAAACACCTTTGCTTGGAATGTGCCCTGGGCCCCAGAGGAAGGCACCCCATGTTCACATGGTGTCATCTCTGAGCTGGAACTTCAGCAGAGGTTTTGAAAGCCATTCCATTGTTTTGTCAGCGGGCAGCTGAGGAATAATGTGGTTTGCGCTATGACACATGGATCTTCTGATAATGTGCCCACCTCCCTTGCTGCAAAGTTGTCTCATAATAGTGCTGTCTGCGGCCCTGTGGGCAGAAAACACAAATCCATACCTGGAATATGTGTATTCTGTCAAGATGAATCTCTGTTCCCACAGGGTGCTAAGGGCTTAATATAACTTGCCACCACGTGGCTGGTTGGTCTCATCAAAGGGTGGTGCCATACTGGGGACTGAGCACTGGTTTCTCATCTGGGCAGGTTGGGTGTTTGGAGGTGGCAGAGTTCAGCCTGGGCGGGTGGGAGGGCACACTGTTGGGCTCATGCACAACTTCTGTATGCTACAACAGCTCCTCCATTCACGAATCTGCAGCACCTGCCCAGGGATGCCAAGACAGAGGCTGGCTAACAACAGCTGGTGGTCATTTTCTCTATATGTGAATGTGTAATATAAACAAAAACTTCCCAAGGACCCCTTTTGTTATTTAGTGTCTCACCTTTAATGGCTCCTCTCTGGTGAGTATGAGTGTGTAATATAAAGATAGTCACACTTTGTGCCAAGTTCCACGTGTCTACCTATATCCTTCTGTCTTGCTGTCCCCATTGTTCCAACCTTTCTCCTTCCAGGCCCCTGACCAGCCAGCCATTTGTCATTGCCATGAATGCAAGATACTCTTATTTTGGGCCCGTCTTCTTTGCACATAAAGTGGAAAACCAAGTGCACTTCTTAAAGGGTTTCCCACGAGGGGGATTTTTCATCACCACTGTCCTTCAAGGCCACCCGTGAATGGGGCTGTGATGCCGTAGATGTCCATTTTCAGCTTGCTCTCACATACCAACCTGGCCCATTCGTGAAAACAGTTTGGACTTTTTCCTCTTCTGCCTGCTGGTCAGAGGGAGAGATAGTGAAGTGAAGTGGTGGGGGATGTGAGAGTTGGGCTACCTGCTCTTTTGGCTTGTTTGGGCATTCAACCTGCTCACGCACCATTGCATGAGTATCTCCTTCCACCTCAGGATGAATTCCTGTGGGCTTCACCCTACATTATGCTTGGTGGGTTGGACAGAACCCAGCTCTTGATGGCCTGCTCTGGTCACATAACAGGGCATCCTATGTGCCCCTTGTGAACCAAGCCTCGGTAGCACACCAGGAGCTGTTTATTAAAGAACATTTAATTCTCTGCTGAAAATGTCATGGCCATACTCCAGAACCTTGGGGATGTAAGTTTGGCTCTCCCATTGGAGCTCACCATTAACACCACACAGCATATTTTCCCACCATGGAAATCATGGGCTCTGGTGAGTGCTGCAGTCCCAACAACAGAGCTAATTACACTGCAGAAGCCGGAATCTCTACAGAGTTCCTTCCTGCCTTGAACCTCCCTCCAAGCTGGCATCTGTTTGTGTTCTCCATGACATAGTTTGGAGCAGTAACCATAGTTATGGAAGCTGTTCTCTCCAGAACTCCAAGGGTCCAACCAGGGTTCTTCTTAGTGATTAGAGGCTCAACATGCAATAATGCATTCTTTATTTTGGAGAGGAAGTTCTAGAAATCCCAGACCAATGGGCCTTTAATATTTTTCTGATGTGGTGGACCTGAGTCTTCCTAGCAAAGGTGCCTTATCTGGTCCAGTCCCTGCAACTGGGGCTACTATTTGGTTGAGTTTGCGGCATCCCACTGTTATCTTCAGGATTTGTTTATTTGTTGTAGGCACCAGAACTGGTAAATTAGGTAAAAACTGCACCTTTCAAATTTTTAAGAGTGGCTATAATTTCTACTATTTTCCCCAGGATGTGAAATTATCTTGGCCAGGGTTGGGTATAGTTTTAGATGTTTCTGTTGGTTTTCCCCAGTGCAATAACTCTTATCACAGAGGCCAAAGCACCAACGTGGGACTTGTGCTCGATATTAAGAATGGTGATTCCACTGTGCATCCATAAAAAGGAATGAGATCGTGTCCCTTGCAGGGATATGGATGAAGCTGGAATCCATCATCTTCAGCAAACTAACATAGGAACAGAAAACCAAACACCACATGTTCTTACTCATAAGTGGGAGTTGAACAATGGACACATGGACACAGGGAGGGGAACGACACAACGGGGTAGTGGGAGGTGAGACGAGGGAGAGCATTAGGGCAAATAGCTAATGCATGTGGGGCTTAAAAACTGGATGATGGGTTGATAGGTGCAGCAAACTACCATGGCACACATATACCTATGTAACAAACCTACACATTTTGCATTTGTATCCCAGAACTTAAAGTTAAAAAAAAAAAGGATAGTGATTCCAATCACATATTCAACACTGAGGAAAATGGCTGGCTACCCGGTGGGCTCACAGACCCAGTGGATCTACTGGAGCCAGTCCTGGGCCAGGACTCCGTTGGTTACCTGCTCCCCATATCCCGCCTCTAACTGGGGGCTCAGGATGAAGCTCTGGAGCTTTGCCTCTCAGTGCCAACTTGGACCCTGCATGTACCAGTCCTTGACATGTTTGGGTCTTTCCCTGCCCCCAGTGAACGTTTACCTGAGTAAATGGCAGTAAATGTCTTTGAGGAAAGACTGTGGAATCATTATCATGTGTGCTTGACTTCTTGTCACAGGGTCTTCACCCTGGCAACTCAGCCTCTCTGTCAGTTAGTGGGATCTGACTTTGAAAACTTGTTTGGGTCTAGCAACTGGGTAAAGGATGAGGACCTTTTCACTGGGACAACTGCCTGCAGCCATCTTTGATTTTGTTTGATTGTACATGTTGGTCAGTACCTTTGACAGCTGTCCATTCATTCTGTCCCTAGGGTTATTGTGTCCTGTCACCCATCTCCATTAATGTTCAGACTCTGCTGTCACTGTATTAGTAACCACCTAGCTTTTGTGACAATTGACCACAACCACCTTCTCCATTGTTTGGGGCACCTATTGGCCTCACTGTTGTCTGTGAATTCAGTTTTGTGATGTTCTATTTTATCGTCATCCCTTGGCTATGGAGGACGGTCCCAACAGTAGTGCATTCTTCATCGCTTTGGTGAAAGGTGTGTTCTTTAGGCCCTCCTCCAGAGCAGTCTTCCGGGGGGTTTTCTGGGCTAATAGTGGACCCACTGCAGCATGCACAGGGTGATGCTTCTACATGCCAAGGAGCTCCAAAGATTGCCAGCAAACCACCACAAATCTCAGTTCGTTTTCCAGGGTTGCTGTCACAAACTACCACAAACTAGGTGCCTCAAACAACAGAAATGTATCATCTCACAACTCTGGAAGCTAAAAGTCTGAGATGAAGGTGTCAGAGGCCTGGCTCCTTCTGAGAGCTCTGAGTGAAGGGTTTGTTCTGGGCCATTCTCCTTGGCCTGTGGATGGTGGTCTTCTCCCTGCGTCTTCATAGCATCGTCCCTCTATGCATCTCTCTTCGAATTTTCCCTTCTTTTTCTTTTTTTTGAGACGGAGTCTCACTCTGTCACCCAGGCTGAAGTGCAGTGGCCCGATCTCAGCTCACTGCAAGCTCCACCTCCTGGGTTCACGCCATTCTCCTGCCTCAGTCTCCCGAGTAGCTGGGATTACAGTCGCCCGCCACCACATCTGGCTAATTTTTTGTATTTTTGGTAGAGATGGGGTTTCACCATGTTAGCCAGGATGGTCTTGATCTCCTGACATCATGATCTGCCTGCCTCAGCCTCCCAAAAGTGCTGGGATTACAGGCGTGAGCCACTGAACCTGGCCAAATTTTCCCTTCTTAAAAGGACACGGGTCATATTGGATTAGGAACCCTACTCAGCTCCAGGATAACCTTACCTTTACTTCACTAATTACGTCTGCAAAGGCCATGTTTCCAGATAAGATCACATTCTGAGGTGCTGCGGATTAGGACCTCAACATATGGATTTTGGAGGACATAATTCATACATAACAATATGTGTGGTAGCAACAATTATTAAACACCCTTTATAAATTCATAACTTCAAAAGAAGAGCTCCTGAATCCCAGTTTTGGGACGCAGGGAATATTACCCCAGTGGCAGTGGCAGTGGCCCACATACCCCCGCATTCTGTACTATAGGACACACGGGCAAGCCTCCAGCTTCTTGGAGGATGGACCCACGCGGGTGACATCTGCAAATATAAAATGAAGTACAGGCAAGACAAGAGCAGGAAATGATTAATGAATATTGACGAACTGTGATTTTTTTCTAGTATTTTAAAAAGATGCTTTCTTAAACTTGTCTTCATTTTATATTCCCTTAGATATGTTACCTGAAGCACAAAAATGTGGAAAACTGCACTAACAATAATCTGATGAAAAGGTTGGACAGTTGGCTTCCCTCAGCTGATTTGTGGTCACTACTGGGCTTTTGTTGTCTTCTTAAAGTCTCACTTTAGCTCCTGCCAATCAGACATCCTCAAAGCCCAGTGCCGGGCAGTTTGGATCTGAGTCAAGCAGTAATCATAGTGGTTGGGCTTGGTCTGGATTCTCTGAATGAAACTTTTGCAGATGAGCCTTTTTCAGCAGTGACTGGGCACCCTTGCGAGATGAGAACCACCAGATGGCGCTCAATGCTCAATAAGAAAAGAGCCTGGTGTGTCCTTCAGGCCCTGAGGGCATGATACTCTTGGGGACCCACAAAAGTGTTTTCATTTATTTTAAAATCAGAAGAAAAAAAGTGAATATAATACTCCTGGATTAGATTCACCTTTCTACTAATGCAATCATTAAATATACTTTCATACATACACTTTTAAAAATTATGTGTGTGTGTGTGTGTTGTGTGTGTGTACAGAAGGGGCTCAGGGAGCCAAAGTGCTTAGGGCCCTGGAAAGTCATACTGGGGACCTGGCCTGGTGGTTTTTCTGTATCATATGTGGGATGTGGATCAAAGGTGTCAGTGAATTTCACGTCAGGTCCAGGCGTGTCTCTCTTTGCAGACATCTTTCAATTGCATGCATTCATGTATTTATTTAACTCAATAGGTCCCTTCTCAGTTACGTGTCCTTTTTCTGTTTGTTTTTGTTTTCGTTTTTTGAGACAGAGTCTCTCTCTGTTGCCCAGGCTGGAGTGCAGTGCTGTGATCTCGGCTCACTGCAACCTCTGCCTCCCAGGCTCAGGTGATCCTCCCACCTCAGCCTCCCAAGTAGCTGGGACTACAGGCATGCACCACCACACCCAGCTAATTTTTTTTTTTTTTTTTTTTTTTTTTTTTTTTTGTAGAGAAGTGGTTTTGCCGTGTTGCCCAGGCTGGTCTCCAACTCGTGAGCTCAAGCGATCTGCCCACTTTGTCCTCCCAAAGTGTTGGGATTACAGGCGTGAGCCACTGTGCCCGGCCCCACATGTCCTTTTGATTCTACTTCCTAAATGTCTCTCCAGTCTGTCACCTTCTCTGTAAATCCACTGTGGCCACCTTCATTCAGGCCACTGGTACCTTTCTCTTGGACTTTTACAATAGCTTTCTGTTGGGCATTTTGTTTCCAGCCTCGTCTCCTATATATATATCCAAGGCAATCTTCTAAAAATCAAATCTGCTCATGTCAGTTTTTTGCTTTAAAACTTTGTGACTCGGCCGGGCATGGTGGCTCACGCCTGTAATCCCAGAACTTTGGGAGGCTGAGGCGGGCAGATCACAAAGTCAGGAGATCGAGACTATCCTGGCTAACATGGTGAAACCCCATCTCTACTAAAATTACAAAAAATTAGCCAGGCGTGGTGGCAGGCGCCTGTAGTCCCAGCTACTCGGGAGGCTGAGGCAGGAGAATGGCGTGAACCTCGGAGGCGGAGCTTGCAGTGAGCTGAGATTGTAGCCACTGCACTCCAGCCTGGGTGACCGAGTGAGACTCCGTCTCAAAAAAATAAATAAATAAACAAACAAATAAATAAATACATAAAAATAAAACTTTCTGTGACTCTTTGATGCCTAAAGTGCCTGTTTCTGAGGTAGGGTGTGTGTCCTCGAGGAAGCAGGTAGGGTAATTCCTGGCAGTGTAGAAGAAAAACAGAACCCTTGCTTGTATTTACCTTTAATCTGATCCTTTAAACACTTGCATTTTTTGTATGCTTTATTTATTTACACAATACATGTACATTATTCATAAATATAACATGTATTGTATTGGGAAAGGTATGGGGTACCTTTCTTTTTTTCTTCACCAAAAGGATGCATCATCAAAAGTGTTTGGAGACCTTAAAAATGATGTCCAGGCCGGGCGCGGTGGCTCAAGCCTGTAATCCCAGCACTTTGGGAGGCCGAGACGGGCGGATCACGAGGTCAGGAGATCAAGACCATCCTGGCTCACACGGTGAAACCCCGTCTCTACTAAAAATACAAAAAACTAGCCGGGCGACCTGGCGGGCGCCTGTAGTCCCAGCTACTCGGGAGGCTGAGGCAGGAGAATGGCGTGAACCCGGGAGGCGGAGCTTGCAGTGAGCTGAGATCCGGCCACTGCACTCCAGCCTGGGCGACAGAGCGAGACTCCGTCTCAAAAAAAAAAAAAAAAAAAAAAAAAATGATGTCCAAATTTGTTTGAATTACAGTAGGTCTTTCTGATATGAATCAGATTTACCTTTGAGATCTTACCTGCTAGTTCTAGCCACGCAGGACACCCCAGGCTGTAAGCTCTTAAGCTTTCATGCATTTATGAACATTCCATACACAGAATGCACCTCCCCAATCATCATTCCTCACCTAATCAACTCCAACTCCTCCTTCACCATCCAGCTCCCTGGGATCCTCTCAGAGTTCCTCTCTCCTGTGTGCTGCCTTAGCTGCCTTAGCATAGGTTGGTGCACAAGTCATTGAGGTTTTAGACCGTGAATTTTAAATCATTAGAACTAGACTCAAACACATCTTCATTAATCAAAGTAGGAACCATTGCAATCAACACATTTTTGCCAGCGATTAATAAGTCTGTTTATTCCTGTAGTGTAAAAATCTGTGCTCTTGGAACGCATTTTCTGCATCCTGTCAGTTGGGGAAGCATTTTCCCTGCGAAAAGTTATCGAGATGCTTGAAGAAGTGGTAGTCAGTTGGCGAGAGGTCAGGTGAATGTGGCAGATGAGGTAAAACTTTGTAGCCCAATTTGTTCAACGTTTGAAGCTTTGGTTGTGCATTGTCATGAAGAAGAATTGGGTCATTTCTGTGAACCAATGCCGGCTGCAGGCGTTGCAGTTTTTGGTGCATTTCATCAATTTGCAGAGCATACTTTTCAGATATAATGGTTTCGCCGGGATTCAGAAAGCTGCGGTGGATCAGACCGGCAGCAGACCACCAAGCAGTGACCATAACTTTTTTGGTGCAGGTTTGGCTTTGGGAAGTGCTTTGAAGCTTTTTTTTTTTTTTTTTTTGAGACGGAGTCTCGCTCTGTTGCCCAGGCTGGAGTGCAGTGGCGCAATCTCGGCTCACTGCAAGCTCCATCTCCCGGGTTCCCGCCATTCTCCTGCCTCAGCCTCCCGAGTAGCTGGGACTACAGGCGCCCGCCACCACGCCCAGCTAGTTTTTTGTATTTTTAGTAGAGACGGGGTTTCACCGTGTTAGCCAGGATGGTCTCGATCTCCTGACCTCGTGATCCGCCCGTCTCGGCCTCCCAAAGTGCTGGGATTACAGGCTTGAGCCACTGCGCCCGGCCGCTTTGAAGCTTCTTGTCGGTCCAGTCACTGAGCTGGTCATCACCAATTGTATAAAAGCCACTTTTTGTTGCATGTGGCAATCCAATTGAGAAATGGTTCACCGTTGCATTGAATAAGAGAAGGCACTTCAAAATGATGCTTTTCTTGATTTTTGATCAGCTCATGAGGCACCCACTTATTGGGCTTTGTCACCGTTCCAATTTGCCTCAAATGCTGATGTTGAGTTCTTCAGCAATTTCTTGTGTAATTGTAAGAGGATCAGCTTTGATGATTGCTCTCAGTTTGTCATTGCCAACTTCCAATGGCCCACCACTGCGCTCCTCATCTTCAAGGCTCTCGTCTCCTTGAATTGCCACTGCACTGTACGTTAGTTAGCAGTTCCTGGGCCAAACGTGTTACTGATGTTACGAGTTGTCTCTGCTGTTTTACGACCCATTTTGAACTCAAATAAGAAAATCACTTGAATTTGCTTTATGTCTAACATCATTTCTATAGTCTAAAATACACATAAAATAAACAGCAAGTAATAAGTCATTAGCAAACAAACATAAAGTGAGAAATGCCCATTAAAATGATGTAGAATATAACCACATTTATTTAAGAATGTATTCCAGTATTAAACAGCAAATTCCAACAATCCAAAAACTGCAGTTACTTTGCACTCACCTATTTGTTTCATTTTATTTTTCCTTTACCATGTTGTGAGGAGCATGTTTGTGTGTGAGTACATTTATAGAGCAGCTATTAGATGCAGGGCACAGTGTGAGTCCATTTCTATATATCATTTCAATTCATCTGTCCTCTAAGTGACCAACTCATCTTGATATGCCTGGGATTTTCTAGGTTTCAGCACTGGAAGTTCTGTGTCCCAAGAAACCCTTCAGTCTCAGGCAAACCAGGACGAGTGGTCAACCTATAAAATAATCCATCATGCAGATGAGAAAGTCAAGGCTCAGAGAAGTTATAAAAACTTAGCTGAGCTTATGAAGCTAATTAGGGGTGGGACCTGGCTGTGAACCTCAGAAAATCCGTGCTCTGTCCATCATGTTGTCATGCTGCCTGTTCATGGGCAGGGACTGGTCTCATTTCACTTTGTATCTTCATGCCTGCTGTGATCCCTGTTATATCTGATGAATGCAAGAATGAGTTCACCAATACATAATCAAACATTTATTACATAGCGACCCTGTGCACTAATTAAGCCATGCCTCCTCCCATCCTGTGATTCTGCATAGTCACAGAATGTTAGAAAATCCAACTCAGCGGTGATGACTTGCCCAAGGTCACAGTGCCAGAAAGATGGTAGAGTGGGAGCAGAACCCATGTTTCCTGACTCATACTGCAGGGATCATTCTTTTCTTTCTTCTTTGTTTTTTGGAGATGGAGTGTCACTCAGTCACCCAGGCTGGAGTGCAGTGGCACGATCCCGGCTCACTGCAGCTCCGCCTCCCGAGTTCACACCATTCTCCTGCCTCAGCCTCCCGAGTAGCTGGGACTACAAGTGTCCGCCACCTCACCCAGCTAATTTTTTGTAGTTTTAGTAGAGATGGGATCTCACAGTGTTAGCCAGGTAGTATCGATCTCCTGACCTTGTGATCTCTGCCTGCCTCGGCCTCCCAAAGTGCTGGGATTACAGGCACCAGCCACCGCACCTGGCTGGGATCTTTCAATTAGAGCTCTACATGAGATAAACTGAGGGGCAGAGGAAATAATGAGAGAAGACTGAGCTCTTTTCAGCATCTAACTGAAGACACTAAAGCAGCTCTGAAATGCCAGCATTTGCACTGTTTAAAAAACACGAAGATTGGGAACTTATTTTCTTAAAAGGAAAGAAGAGTAACACTGTCAAAAAGGAGTGTTTTCACATTGGGAGGGCTTTGTACAAGAGCAAGAAATGGAGGAACTGCCACATTTGGCACCCAAGAGGATGCCTTTTTTTTTTTTTTTTTTTTTTTTTACTGTGTGACTCCTCCCCACTCCCACCTCAGCCCACCCCGCAACAGTCAAGCTTTGGGTCCAAACCAATCTGGCATCTCTAAAATGGAAGCACTGTTTGGAGACAAAGTGACCAGGCACTGCCGGCCAGAGAAGGGACAATGCCCCACACCCACGGCCTGCCTGCTCTGAAATGCCTATTTATCTCCATTTTTATCGACATCTCTTGGCTTCCAGGCCCTGTTTGTGCTTTGTCCTTGGTCCTTATTGACCTATTGGATTCGGAGGGGAAGCTCAGCCGCAGGCAAAAGGGTATTTTAATCCACAGTGGAAAACATGGGTTCCTCTAGCGCCACTGGCAGCTCCCTGCATCTTGACCCTGACCTTTTCAGCAACATGTGGCCACACACTCTACCCAGGCCAAAGAACAAAAGGGCCCCAGGGCACACATTGGGGCCAAGAAAAGGAACCGAATGATGGAATGTTGCTGACTTTTCCGTCTGGATCTGCCTTCGAGACTCTTGCATGGGAAAAAAGGGTGGAGAAGGGGCGGAAACAAAGCTTAGTCTTTGTCTGATTCAGTCTTTGCACTCCCCCTGCCCCCTCCTCTGGCAGGCCATGGAGGCCACACCTGGCACACCTGGGCATGTTCAAGATGCTTATAAAGGGCTGGGGAAGCAGGGCTGTTCAGTCATTGTGAGAATCTGGGAAATTCTCAGTCCTCATGGGTTCTGTGAGCAGCCAAGGTGATCAGCCCTGGCAGGATGGTCAGGGTGGCAGTGAAGAGGCTTGATTGACAGGTGAGCCAAGGATGGGACTCTCGGCAGCCCTAATCAGTGAGTGTTGCTTCTGAGCACAGCTCGGCTAATGTCCCATGCTGTTACGGAGCCTCAAGGAAGAGTGGATTGATGGTGGTCCCAGGCTTCCTAGACCAAGTGAAGCTGGCACAGACCTCTGGCGTAGCTGACTTGGAACCTGTTCTGGGAACGTGAACTTGGATTCGCCTTAGCAGTAAGTGCTCAGGAATGTGCTGGAATTGCTGCCAGTTCCTGGGACAGGCAGACCCCAGAACACTGGAAGAGATCTGAAGGGACCTCCCTGTCACCCCCACCAGCTCCATGGGCTCCACACTCAATCAAGCAGGTCATCGGTTATCTCCACCCTCACGTGGCCTGGAAGCCCAGCAGGCAGAGTTTGCTCTGTGATGTGACAATGTTGCTGAGTCTCCTGTCACTCACCGCAGCACCTCTGGGTAGTGAACGGTATCTTTCCTGGGTCCATGACAGTTACCTTAGCTCTTCCAGGACCACACAAGTACCTGCCTTGTTCTGGTTTTGTGATGAACATAAATGGAAAGAAGGCAGCCCGTGCTTGAGGGGACATTTAGTATATTGGGAGGTGGGGAGGAGGCCAACTAGTCCAGAGGCTCTGACTTGGTTGGAGAGGGGTAATGCCAGGGGTTAGGAGGGTGCTTGGTTGGGGGGAATCCCGTGTAGGCTACAGGGGCCAGTGCAGGTTTCCTGGAAGTGCCGAGACCTGGGGCATGAAGAAGAGTTACTTATGTGAGGAGGAGAGAGGAGATCCAGACCAGAAAGTCCACATCCACTACACCATAAGCTCCACCGGTTCCGGAACCACACTTCCTGGACTGGCTGTGGAATGTATCCCTGTGTTTAGCACAGCGCCTCCTAGTGCTCCCAAGTCCTCGCTAGATACTTGGCTGTTGAACAAATAAGCTCAAAGACTTGGAGGTGAGTGCCTGAATGTTTTAGCTGGACTGGAGTGGAGCTTAGGAATGTGTCCCCTGGGGTGTGGGGCAGGGACAGGGAGCAGAAGCCGGAGGTGAGTCTGGGGAAGGACAGTGGCTGGGAAGTCGCTTTTGGGCACTTGTACTTTCTCCTGAGGGCCAGGGGTTGGGGTAGGGGGAGACTGGAGAACTGCTTCTCCATCCTTTCCTTGCCCTCACTTTCTTCATTTCCTTAGGAGCCAACAGACCTGTGCAAACCTCAGCTTTCGCCAGTTAGCTCCTTTTCCATCTTCTTGATTTCTGTATTTTTTAAAAAACAAGGCTGCATTATATCGTAGGAGAACAATAACCCACTGGGCCATGTCCTGGTAAGGCAAAGCTGCAAAGCCATGGCCTCATCACTGTAGACACAAGCTTCCAACAGTGCCCCATTGTAGCATTTGATTTAACTCAGCCAGTCAAGAACATGCATTTCTGACTTAAATTCTGCACAGCATCACCATATCCCCAGCAGATGTCGCTAATGTCTCAGATTTTGGTCATGGCAGCAGCACGCATCTCAGTCAACAAATATTTATTAAGCAGCGAATGTGCATTGTGTGCCAGGCTGAGCACTTTGTAGATAAAAATTCCTGGGGCATGACCCAGGACATGAAGAAAAGTTACTTAAGTGAGGAGGAGAGAGGAGATCCAGATCAGTTTTTGATGACAGAAGAAGGTAACATAAAAAAATAATGGACTGTCTGAAAAGTTCTTTCCCATTGAGGTACAAGTTTGTTTCTGGCTATGCAATGTGAAATTGGAATTGAATGTCTGGGATCACCTCGAAGCTTGTTTCAAAGGCTTATTGCTACATGTCTTTTAGACAGATTTTATTTCAGCTTGGCTAATTGAATCTCTAATGACAGAAGTGTAATTCATATTTCTATATTTCTTCTGGGAAGGAAAGCCCAAATGAGAAGGCAGCACTAAACAAAACTGTGAAGTCAAAGTTGAAAGTATGGTGGCTAGAGAAAGAGTGTCGAGAGCCCCATGAGGTGGTTTCCCCCGGAGATGGCTTGTTTCCCAAGGGGGTGGTGTCTATTTGGTTGGACTTGAAGAGGTTCTATGTGTCGAAGTTGCTCCACATGGCTGTGCTGAGAATGCTTGGAGCTTGGACCTGGAGATTTGAAGCATCAATATTTAGCAAGTATTCATCCAGCACAACACAGCTCATAGAATGGCTGTGACTCTGGTGAAATCTCAGATGTGGATGATGTAGAAGCGCCCCTAAATCAAGCATACAATCAGACTTGGTGCAAAGAGACTATTGTTAGTTCCAATCCATGTCTATCTAATGGACATCTCAAACCAAATATGTCCTGAACTGAGTTCCTGCTATTCTCCTTCAAACCTGCCATCTCCAAGGTCTTTTTCATTCCAATTAGTTGCAATTTCATGGTTTCAGTTGGTCAAACCAAAAATCTTGTGGTCAACTCTTAACTGTTCTCTTTCTCCATATCTAATTTATCAGCAAACGATATCAGATGTATCTTCCTAAATATATCCAGAATTACTCTGTGTCATATCACCCCATGCCACCGCCTGGTGGAAGTCACCATTGTATTTGCTTGTATTATTGCAATAAGCTCACTGATTTCCCTACTTCCACCTTTGCCCCTATTTGTTCTGAAATTCAGTAGCCAGAGTGGTCATGTCCTTCTCTGCTTAAAATCTTCCAGGGGTTCTCATCTGACTTAAGGTAAACATCAAGGCTGCACATGATCTGGCCCCAGTTATCTCTGACCTCCTCTGCTTCTCTTCCTTTCCTGACTGGCTCCAGCTGCATGGGTCCTCGTTGGTCCCTGAACTCCAAGGGGCACGCTCAACACCTTTGCACTTGGTGTTCCCTCTGCCCAGAATGCTTTTTCCCCAGGGATTTCATGGGTGCGTCCCTCACTTCCTTCAGGTCTTCCCAGCAAAGTTACATGAGTTTCTCAGGGCTACTGTAACAAAATACCACAAGCTGGGTGGCTCAAACAACAGAAATGTATTGCTTCACAGTTTTGGAGGCTGGAAGTCTGAGATCAAGGTGCTGGCAGTGTCTGTTGCTTTTGAGGGCTGTGAAGGAAAGTCTGCTCCAGGTACTCCCCTCCATCCCCTGCCCCCAACATGAGTGGCCACCTTGATGCTCACATGGATGTTCTCCCTGCCTGTGTCTGTCTCCAAATTTCCCTGTTAGGAGAACACCAGTCACATTGGATTCAGGCCCACCCTAAAATCTCATTTTCAGTTGATTACCTCTGTGAAGACCCTATCTCATAAAAGGTAATATTCTGAGATATTAGAGATTAGGATTTTAAATATTAAATTCTAGGGGGAACAGAGTTCAACTCATAACAAAGACCTTCCCTGGTTACCCTACTTAAAATCCCACCCAGTTAGGGAGCCTGGCACTCCCTAACTCCCTTCCCTGCCTTAGCTTTTTTTCTCTTGAGAACCTTATTACCATCTAATGTGCTGCTACGTGTTACCTACCTGTTTTGTTTATGGCCTATCTTTCTTTTCCCTTGGATCAAAGCTCCATGAAGAAGAGGTCTTTGCTGGGTGTGGTGGCTCATGCTTGTAATCCCAGCACTTTGGGAGGCCAAGGAGGGCAGATTATGAGGTCAGGAGTTTGAGACCAGCCTGGCCAAGAGACCAGTCTGGCCAATATGGTGAAACCCTGTCTCTACTAAAAATACAAAAATTAGCCGGGTGTGGTGGAAGGCGCCTGTAGTCCCAGCTACTCCCGGGGGCCAAGGCAGGAAAATTGCTTGAACCCAGGAGGTGGAGGTTGCAGTGAGCCAAGATCACACCATTGGACTCCAGCCTGAGTGACAGAGTGAGACTCCGACTCAAACAAAACAAAATAAAAAAGGGTGTCTTTGTTCATAGTTGTTTTTCCATCACCTAGAATAGTATCTGGCACACAGTAGATGATCAGTACATAGGATAGAAGATGGAGCTGATGAGGGCCGCTGTAGACTAATGTTAATGAGCTAATATTACCAGGTAGAGAGATGGGGGAGGGGAGGTCAGCTATTGGTTGATTTAAGGAAGAAAAACACCATGCAAGTATAACATGGAGCCCGGGGTGAACCATCCCTTTTTTGGCCTCTCCTGCTTTTTACAAAGGGGACTTCATCTCAACCAGGCCTCAGAGTGCAGGCTCTCCCCTTTAGCTTGCAGACTGAGTTCTAAATGAAACCAGAGATTTCTCCCAAGCACAGAGCATGCCACAGAGCACAGTGAACAGCCTGCTCTTCTCAGGCCCTTGTCTGAAATGATGATGCTTCCATGTGGCAAATCGGCAGCCCAAGGTTTGGAAGGGGAGCTGCTGTTCAGGGATTCCTGGCCTGGAGTCCCTACACAGGGACAACAGGGAAAGGAATGGGGTGGTGTCTAGCAAGAGCGCTTTGCCCAGTCCTCAGAGAAGTTGTGGCCCAAGGTCTAATCAGCATTTTTGCTTCTTGTGTTAGCAATGTTAATAATAGCATGAATACTAACAGGAGTATTATCCCAACTTGGCAAGCTACAGGAAGATACTTTTATTCAGGTAAATCAGCCAATACTTAGGGAGCCATTGCTTTGTCCTGGCATCGTGCAAGGCATGAGGGGATTCCAAAAGGAAATCTCTCATATTCCTATTTCACTTTAGCATGAACAAAGAACTCGCACATGCATTGGCCATTTCATTCTCACAACTGCCCTGTGATAGAGATGTTCTATTATCTTGTTTGACAAGAAGGGGAATGAGGATAAGAGAAGTCAAATGACTTACCCACAGCCATGTATATTCAATGATTGAGGAAAAATGTGGGTACACATCTTCTGGCATGCATCGTGTGTTAATAATAATAACAGGCCAGGCATAGTGGCTTACGCCTGCAATCCTAGCACTTTAGGAGGCTGAGACTGGAGGATCACTTGAGCACAGGAGTTTGAGACCATCCGGAGCAACATAGCGAGACCTCATCTCTAAAAAAAAAAAAAAAAAAAAAAAATATATATATATATATATATATATATATACACACACACATACACACACACACACATACACACACACACACACGCATACATACATATAAGCCCAGTGCAGTGGCGCTCACCTGTAGTGCTAGCTACTCAGGAGGCTGAAGTGAGAAGATCCCTTGTGTCCACGAGTTCAAGGCTGCAGTAAGCTAAGATCATGCTGCTGAACTCCACTCTGGGTGACAGAGTGAGACCTTGTCTTTAAACACACACACACACACAGACACACGCAAAGTATCAGTAATTGGATGTGAACTATGTACCAGGCACTGTGTTTAGCACTTTATTTGCACTTTTGCATTTTACTTTTCACACAATTTTATGAGGTAGGGAACACTTTATGAGATGCAGAAATAGCAGTCAAGAGCAAGGTAGAAACTTTTGCCAGTTCTCCCAGCTCTTGATAATGGAAGGTGGTTCCTGAAAGAGTAGCAGGTGCAATCAGCTGCAGGAATTCAGATAAGAGATGGCGGCAGGGGCTCGGTGTCAGATGGGTCATCCAGGAGGGCTTTGGAGTACACCAATCCTTATTTGGTAGGTAGAGAAGGAGTTCTGGGCACACTGTGTTGAGTGGGCAGAGAAGGGACAGGCCAGACCTGAGTGCTGGGGCCCAGCAGGGAGGCTGGGAGATGAGCAGGATGGGGCTGGAGAGCGGGAGGCCAGGAGTACCGTGAGGAGCCAGGCAGACCCAGTCCCTGCCATTTGGGAGGCAGTAGCCAGCTTGGCACTTGGCAGCGTGCCCTGATGCATTGATTCCAGGGACTTTTCTGTTTATTGCAGGCATTCATCCCTGGTGGGACTGTGGAGTCAGCAGTGGGCACAGGACAGGGAAGGGGTGAGGTGTTCCTTTCCGGCATCCTCCCACGGCCTTTTCCCTTCCAGCTTCTGAGGCCTAGCCCAGGTCAATTGGATACAAAGGAGCATGAACAGTTCTTATTTCCTACATTAGTCAAGTCACTTAAAGAAAAAAAAAAAAAAAAAAAAAAACCCAAAAGACTAATTAGTTCTGGCAACTACAGGTCTGCACCAGCTTTCCTAAACGCCATGAGCTGAAAGGGTCTTAAAAGTCTCCTGACACAGCTCTCATCTGATCACTGGATTGCCCTTGCAACCATCTCCGCTGGTTGATTTCGGGTCTGTTTGCACATCTCTGATGGGGAAGAGCTCATTGTTCTGAAGGCAATTCTGGTGGCCTGGGCTCCTCTAGTTAGGGCCAAGACACACACACACACACACACACTCTCTTTCTCTCTCTCTCTCTCTCTCTCTCTCTCTTACACAAAGGTATATATGCATCCTTCTCAGTCTGGCTTCAAGATTTCCCACCTTGAAAGGGACTTGAGAGTTGAGACACCACTGCCCTGTTGTTGCTGTGGAACTTGGGAAGGGCAGGGTGCGGTGGCTCACAACTGTAATCCCAGCACTTTGGGAGGCTGAAGCAGGAGGATTGCTTGAGCCCAGGAGTTTGTGACCAGCCTGGGCAACATGGCAAGACCCCATCTCTAAAAAAAATACAAAAATTAGCCAGGCATGGTGGTACACACCTGTCATCCCAGCTACTTAGGGGGCTGAGGTGGGAAAATCACCTGAGTCTGGAGAGGTTGAGGCTGCAGTGAGCCATGAGTTGTGATCATGTCACTGCACTCCAGCCTAAGTGACAGAGTGAGACCCTGTCTCAAAAAAAAAAAAAAAAAAAAAAAAAATAGAACTTGGGCAGCTCTTGCCGCTGCCTCAAGGCTTCCAGGTGGGCTAATTGCTTTAACTGCTTTTGAGACTCAACGTCTTTGCCATTTGTCGTTGTTGTTTTGTTTTTTGGTCGGGACTGCAAGAACAAGGTGACCAGTAGAGGGATTTTCTCAGGAAGTGATGATTTTCACTCAAGTTGGGAACTTTCACACAACTTGGGAACTTCCAGATGTCTGTGAGTAAGAGGGGCCTTCCAGAGACGAGGGTGCTATCACTTCCCATGGTGGCATTTCAGGTATGCCAGCCTCTGAGGCTGGGACTGCTGTTCAGGGAGAGGGAGAGGAAAAGTCCAACCAGGAGAGCTTGGTGTTTCTACCCACCCATTTCCAGGTTGGAAACCTGGAAATATGAGAACCACCCAGAGATAACGGGGTGCTTGTTCATTTAGGGGAAAATTTCCCCATAAGAGGGGAGCTTGTTCTTTTAGGGGAAAATTTCCAGGTCGGTTGAGATCTTCTACACGGTGTGGCTGTAGCAGAAAATAATGGTGACATGATATGGCTAGATAGGGGGTGGGGGGTTGGTTTACCCTGGCGCACAAGTGCCATGTGAGGAGAATTTGGAAGTTCCTTAACTCCAGGCTGGAGGGAGAGCAGTGGACTCAGAAGGTGGCTACAGAGTTTACTATGGGACTGCCGTGGTGAGCAGTGACATGATCTTGTGGCAGAAATGCCCATGAAGCTATAACCAGAGGCTACTGTCTGAATTCCCAACACATGGAAGACCCCCATCCCTAGGATAAGGATGCATGATTAGAAGTCACAGTAGGGCCCAAACACAGGCTGAATTTCTCCTGGGCAAGAGAAACAAAATAAAGAAATGAGACTGGACCAGCTCTGAGTCTGGCTGGATCAGGGATCTGAGCGCATTCCCCAGGAACCCTGCACTAGCTCAGTCCTCAGGATGCCACTTTCTGTCTAGTAAGTCGGCCCTACTCCTTAGGTGCTGAGAAGGGGAACTGCCATGGCTCTGTTTAGGCAAGAGAAATCCTGCTGCCCTCAGTAACAGGAGTACTTCAGTAAAGAACATCAGCAAGCCCAAAGCTTTAGGAATCTCATTTGTTGAAAGTAGTGACTGAAGAGCAAAGGCTCATGGGGTATTCAGAAGATGCAGACAAAAAACCTCATATGCAGCCTCATGCCTTGAGTAGGATTCTGTTGCTAGTGCACCAGGGCCAGGACCAGAAGTTTCATTTTGAGTTTTGCTAATTCATTTTGAGTTTTACTAACAAGACCAGGCTTCTGAGTTCATGGGAGCCCTGTGCATCTTCCCAGTACCAGCTATCCCACTTGAAATTGAAGAAAATCTCATCACGTCCTTAGCAATGGGCATTTCCCTTTCTTTCCTATTCCCTTCCGAAGCTGCAGCCTAGGGCTTCCAGCTCTCCCTTCATCTCCTGCATTCTCCAGGTTCCAGGAGGGCCCCGTGGGGTCAGCCCCTACAGATGAAGTAATTTAGGGATCAGGACTTCTCTCTGCTTCCAGTGGCTGCCTTAGAGACAATGCCCTTGTGTTTTCTCTTCCCATTTCCCTTGTTTCACAGAAGTGCCACTTCCTGGTGATTAAAAACCCAAGAAAATTGTCTTCAAGTCGTCTTTCCCCATTTCTCATAAAAAGGCAAGCCCTTTGCATGGATGTGTGACAACAGGTGGCTTCATCCACGAGGTACTGTGCTGAGCCAATACTGCCACCCACAAGTGGACGGAGGGAAAGGGCAATTGAAAAGACTGTTCTGAGAGACTGTATTAGTCAGCTGAGGCTACATTCCATTGAGTTAAGAAACCACTCCCAGACCTCAGAGACTTCTAGTGTGATGTTTGATTTCTCACTCAAGTTATATGTCGTTCACAAGCCAGGGCTCTGCTCCGTGTTTCCTGTGATCCAGCACCCAGGCTGATAGGGGTGCCTTCATCTGGAGCAGTGCAGGTCTCACAGCACAGCAGACATGGCAGGTGCAGGCTACCTCATAAAGCTTCCACAGACATGTCTCCCCATTTTTCATTGGACAGAGCTACTCCTGGGTTCAACAAGATGAGGTTTATAATCCTCCTGCAAGGGGGGGAGATGGACACACGCCAAAGGCCAAACTTGACCTCGATGGGCAAGATGTACACATTTCCTGTTTATGCAGAGAGAAGATGTTGAATACTCATACAGTCTGCGCTAGTGTATATACCGCCTGGCATCCCACTGCCCCAGGGCATCCTTATTACCCCTGTGTTGCTCCATCCACTCATGGCTTTTCCGCTGTCAGGACCTCTATCCTGGGCCCCGGGTATCATCACTGGGCTGGGAGCTGCACTAAGTATCTGGGCTGGTGAGGGACAGTTCCTGGTCCTGCTCAAGTGGGGTGAGGCAATGACAATGGTTGCCGGATTCCCCAAATTTCAGACTCTGAGAACACTGATGCAATTTCCAAAATAGGGTGTGTAGGTTCTGCAATAACCCAATGGCAGGATAAGTGATTTAGGCTTCCACAGGCTGCCTGAGAACCTCTTCACCTACTTGTAGCTCTTTCAGTCAGCAAATGACTTCTGAGTTCCAACTCCCTGAGCATCACATGCTGCCAGAACAGAGCTATTTAATCCACACACATCACAGAGAAAGCAAAAACTCAGAGGCATGAATAGTGTCTTTAACATAGTCTCATATTTGGAAAAGCAGTTTAAAAAAAATTGAAAATACAAGATAAGGTAAGGGTTACTTATATAAGTTTTAACCTTATATTGCTTGGCCATTTTTACATATAAATTATTGCTTACTAGCTTCGATAAATACACAGCACGGTCATATATATATAATATATATACACAGAGGCAGAAAGCATGGAATATGGGAAAGAAAACACTGTTAATGGCAATTCTGGTAACTCAACAAATGTTTCATATTTACCAGTTCTTTAAATGGTGGAAAACTACCAAGTGTAGTCCCTGAGAAGTTAGGTAGACACCCTGATGGCGGGTTCTCTATCTTCTAATTGTTAATGCAAGCTGACAATATCACAGCAGCCCTAATTAATGATACATTAAAAGGCAAGATTTCTTGCTTCAGGTCACTGATTTCATCCCAGTATTTAATAACAGTGTAATATGAATACAATAAATAGACTATGCAAATAAATATTACTCTGCTAAAAAATGTTTAGTATATACAGCTTTGCTTTATACAGTAATACATTTTCATCTAACTTTTTGGCAATTTTTAAAAACTTCCCCCCCACCCCCACCAGTTTTAAGCAAAACTGGCCCACTCGCTAAGAAGCAGGCTGAAATTTTAAGGACATGTTTTTGAAACATTTAAAAGAAATCTTGTGTTGGACCACTGCAGAAGACCTGATCATCCCCATTTTAATGTTTTTGCCCAGTTTCTGAGAAGACTGGATTGGCTGTGCCATTTAGGAACATTCAGTTCTGGATCTGCGGTGTCTGTGCTGGCTAGAACAGACTTGCAGGGCTGGGATATGGGTAGCAGTGAAAGCCCAGCTCCAGGGATAAGAAGTCATCACTGGTACCCTCTCTTTCATGCCACAATTTCTCCTCCACTCAGAGGCGAGTATATATACATGCAGCATCCCCTCCCTGTGGACTAGGAAGTGTGAGCATTGACCGTATCCACATGCTTCTAAATTCGGTGTATGTTCCACACTACCTGTTTGTGGTTCTTGGTCTAGGGAAATGAATTTATTCTAAACATAACTAAGGAAACTAGAAAAAAGTGAATGCAGGTCATGTGTATCACTACAATCACTTGGCAGTTATACAGATGACAAAGAGCAAATTCAAAACACCACACTCTAGGGAACACCTGCAAATGTGTATGTAAAAAAATTTTTTTTAATGGCAAGGCTGTGATTTTGCCTACGGAGTCCTGCATTCTGCCGTCTTGTGCTAACTTCTAAGCAGGGCTAGTTTGCTGGAATGCTGACGAATCCAAAGACCCACAGGACTGTCTGAGAGTTGTGCTGTAACAAAAAGAGCCCACTTAGAAGTGCGCCTGCACCACCTGGTGCCGAAGGTGGCAGATATAGATTTGCAGAGTGAGCGAAGATTTTATGCAATAATAAAACTCCAAATGAGAGCAGGCAAAGAGCTTAGCCATCTTCTAGACCACACTTCTAGCCAGAACAAAACCTATTCTGAAGAGGCCTGGGTGAATATCCAGAGAGGAAGCGTGGCCCATCCTATTAACAAGGAGTGCTCAAGCCCTACCACTGTCCACCAGCGAACAACTCAGATTCCTTAGAAAAAGCTTTCTGTTGAATAAAATCTGGTTCTCACAATTGGGTTTGAATTATTTTTTTTATTTTTTATTTTTTGAGACGGAGTCTGGCTCTGTCTCCCAGACTGGAGTGCAGTGGCCAGATCTCAGCTCACTGCAAGCTCCACCTCCCGGGTTTACGCTATTCTCCTGCCTCAGCCTCCCGAGTGGCTAGGACTACAGGCGCCCTCCACCTCGCCCGGCTAGTTTTTTTTTTTTTTTTTTGTATTTTTTAGTAGAGACGGGGTTTCACCGTGTTCGCCAGGATGGTCTCGATCTCCTGACCTCGTGATCCGCCCGTCTTGGCCTCCCAAAGTGCTGGGATTACAGGCTTGAGCCACCGCGCCCGGCCTGGGTTTGAATTCTTTAATTCCAGATCTAAGATTCTGCAAAGCTTTGAGCTGCCGCCTGGCAAACCTCTAGAGACAGTTGTTAAACTTCAGAAAGATGTAGAGATTTTGGACATTCAGAAGACAAGGATGGAAAAGCAAATCTCGACTGCACAAAATCCTCCCTTCCCTCTGCTACCCCTAGGACCACTTAACCACGGCTGGAGGAAGAGGTGAACAAGCATCATTTTCTCCCCAGTTTCCACCCATGTCATGTGAGAGACTCTGAAGTCACTGTACAAAATGCATTTAAACACAACATTTGTGTAGCTTCATCTGGCTCGGTGTGCATATCTAACTTGGGGTCTAAGCAGCACGCAATATGCTGAAAGAGTTCTCCATGGAAAATTAGTCCCCTAAAGGTAATGTCCTACTAGGAGCAATGTAGTTCTAATGTAAATAAAAATCTGAACTGTGAAACACAGAAACAATGTCAGGATGGCCTTATATGATTACACTGGCCAAACCTTAGTCCAGGGCATAGGAAAAAGGTGAGAACACGTGCTTGTGCTGTAAGCCCATGCTATCGTTAGTAACTGCGTGAGGAGGGCTTTGGAGGGTTTGCTCAACCCAGCTGTGAGGGAAGTCTGCTGTCCGCTTCTCTGGCTCTGGTGTCCTCCCGTGGGCCACATTCCATGACCAGCAGCATGCAGCATTTCTGTGAATGGACCAGCCCTGGAGGATGCCCTTCTATAAAACCCCGTAAATGTTCAGGACTGAAGTTTTACATGCTGGGCCGAACTAAGTCTCTCTCAAATTCCTCTCAAACCTTCTCTCCACATGGTTCCTTCCAGCAGTATCTCAAGCTCAGTGTGGTTCCTGAGCCCAGGAAACAGCACTGCTATAAAGATGTCAAAAAGCATTGGACATGCCTCATTAATGAGGATGAATGAGGTGTTGATGAGACAAAAAGGAAACAGGTCTGTGTGGGCATGAAAGAGATGAACAGGCAGGAAGAGTGAGAAGTGCACCAAGACTCCTGCATTTGGAAAATGAATGGACCAGGCCCTTGCATTTTAGCAAGGTGACAAGTATCTAGCAGGCAGGGGTAGATTTCATTATTTTGATCCATAGGCTGTTTTGTTCATGTGAAGGTTGAAAGAAATCCTCTACCCAGTCCTTGAAAATATCAAGACGTCTTATTTGCTAAAGGAGCCTCAATTGGTAAAAATGGGAATAAAAAAAGATTTCAGAAGACTCAGATTTTGAAAAAAAAAAAAAAAAAGGCAAATTATAGGAAGGCTCCCTGCTTTGGCTGGTAGGTGGACTATAGGACTTCTAAGTCACCAACATCAATCAGACACTTGGCTATTTCAGGGCATTTTTCATTTGCCAAAACACTGGTAATAACCGCTATCTTACTACCTAGAGAATGCTAAGTGCTTCATTCATTAAATGTCACTTAACCTCCCTGCGCTGGCTGCTGTCGTTCCATAGTGTGGGCAAGGAGCCTGTATGAGGTATGCAAAATGCATCATCAGGCACAAGAATGCAGACTTTTGTGACTCTGTCACCTCAGTAAGCAGTTAGTGAGTGTCTACAATGTGTCAGGCACTGTGCTTTTTCAAAATCATATTATGTCCAATAAAAGATAAGAGCCTGCTTACAAGTGTGAAGAAAATCCCCAGGAATTAAACAATGAGTCAATTTCTTGAAGATTACTATTTTTCCTTACTGGCAAAGCAACTTCATCTACCTTGCCTATAGCTGCAAATCAGTTATACAGAAACTAATTTCACTTGCAAGCATGTGTCAATAGTTGATTGTGGTGCAAAGTGATGCACACCTTGACACTGTTCATCTGCCCAGCAGAGCATGAATGCTAGCTACAGTCCTCACTAACTCCCTAGACACAAGTGGCTTTTGGTGATGTCATAGGTGGTATCAACAGAAACCTCTCCTCCCTGGAGGTCTAGAGATGCTGTCTCTGTCATCAGGTGTTCAAAAGAATGACTTCTTTGACAGCTTATGGACAGTAATCTAAAACTAGGCAAAGTAAAAACTCCTTCCTGTTCCACGCATGCTCTTAATGAAATATTTGGTCATTGCATGTCAAGACGTCGTTGTCTTGTCTTGATGCTGGCACATCTCATATTGAAAACTGGACTGGATCAACAAGGTGATCATAAGAAACCAGCCTTCTCCATCTCAAGAATGCTTCTGACTCTCCTTCTGCCTTCTTGTCTCGAGAGTAGCATGGAGAGGCCTCTCCCCCTCTCTGGTGGCTGACATCACTTCCTGAACACGCTTTGGCTGGCTTTCCTGTGAAAGTCTTGGGTTATACTGATAAAACTCAGCAACTTCTTTTCTCACAGGAAAGCAACGTGCTTGGCATAGACATTCCCGTAGCTCAAAGTGCTGCAGACACAGGGGAGGTGAGGCAGTGGGGCTCACACCCGAGGCTCGATCCTGTGTGAGAGCTCAAACAGGGCCTGCTGGCTGTCAATGACATATAGGTGATTAACATAGGACTTTAACTCTTGATGCTCTTTTGGACACAGGTCACCTGTTGTTTAGATGGAAAAAAAAAAAAAAAAAAGACAATCTCAGGAAAGCAGTAATGCTATATCTACATACCAACAAAACCCCACACTAAGGCTGAATAAATGTACCAGGTGGGTTCTCATTAGTTAGAATCCCATAAGAGGTGTCCTTGTCCTAAGGTAGAAATGCTTTTTCAGCTCAGAATGGATTCCTCAGGTCAGGCAGACCGGCAGGCTACTTATAGCATTTATTACCTAACATTGTATTGTTATTTTGAAATTATGTTATTATCTCACTCCACAGATGGGGAAACTGAGCACAGTCACGCAGCAAGTAAGTGTCACAGCCAGGATTCGGACCCAGGCCATATGGTTCCTGAGTCCTTCTATGTAACCTTTTACAGCAGTTACCTGTTTAAACGGCCAGCACTGGCTCCTATATCTCAGCCTAGAAGCATTGAAAAGCGCTGATAATGTGTTTAGCATATGAATGCAATCACTTTTTTGTTGTTTAGATTTTGTACAATTCTTTGGTGTTCTCATTTTTTGAAAAAAAATTAATGGAGCAATTGAATGAACAGATACAATAGAACAGACTCTAAGATGTGGTTAACAGATGAAATTGCTTCAGAAATTATGTGTATGGACTAAAGTCTACCCAGAGAAGGACAAGACAAGGGGCTTTTCCACTCACATATCTAGGGCAGTCAAGGAATTGAGGGGCCAAAGGAGGCTTTAGTACACTGTAAACACATCCACACCCTGCTAGCACCCGTGCTGATAAGGAACCAGGATGAAGCAGCATGAACCACGGGGCAAGCCCATGCACCATAGTCAAACACACACACCCACAAGCAAACCATTCGAGGCTGGGGAACACTGGCCAAACTGCACCACAGTGAGGCAAAGGAAAGGTGAGTGATGAAGACATCATATCCTGTTGCTTTGTAGATTATGCATGGGACAAGCAGGGTGAGCTGCTGGAGCTCAGTTTGAGCAGAGGGAAGGGAAATGCAGGAGGCTGAGCATTTTCTTATAGCATTTTTTTTTCTCTTGTGAAACCCCCTTTTTTCTCCTCTATAACAAGTGCATTTTATGAGGAAATAATTTAAGACCTGTATGACATGGGTGGCTTATAATCCTTAGGTTTAATAGAAACAGGCTTCCTAGTTTCAGCAAGTAAACACACTAGGAGTTAAAGTTTATACCATTCCACCTGTTTGAAAGTAACAAAAAGCTGTTTTATTCCAGAATGCCTTCTCTGGAAGACGTTGAGAAAGTGCTTTTCATTTATTAAACATTGGTTTGGATAACATGATGCTACAAAGGTAATTTTATTGTTAATTTTCAAGCCTTAAAAAGATGGCACAATGGATGGTTCTAACCAGGGCAACTGACATTTGCATGATAATTTATAATGCATAAGTGACTTGATTAACATTTTCATATTTTATCCCAAATGCTGACATGGGTTTACTATGCTCATACAAACTGTTAAAATGAATTTGGATAATTAAATTCCCAAACCGATTTTTAAAGATACTGTATATAAATATTAGAACACAAACTGGCTTGATAGTTATTTAAATTTCTCCTTTGCTTAGTGCCACACAGAGGGTTATTCTCTGATGAGTGGGAAGCTCAAGGCAGGTTCAAGGCCACACAAGCTAGTATAACTATCACCTTCCTGTCTATACTTGGAGCATATATAAACTAGAGTTCCTTGCTTAAGTGAGACTGATATCTTAGAATTAGTTGAACCCCCAGTAAACACGTGGGAAGAAAAGGAGGATAAAAGCAATATGAAGCTATACTCATCAGCATTATGCTTGTACATTTCAGTGAATCTCTGTGATGATGTTATGATCACTATTTTTATTGTAACTGCATTGTATGCTTAATGAAGAATTATATAGGTACATTAAAGTGGTACTAATTGATGTGAATATTTAGAAAATTAGGTCCTGTATTTATGTCTCCTTTTCAAAGAGAAAACATAATCCACACAGAAGTCCAGTTCCTAACTTACTTTGCCGGGAGACAATATTGCCAGCCTAGACCAGCACTGAACAGAAAAAATTCTTAAGCACATGTACCCAATTGTTATTAGTACTTTTCTTGAGAATTAGGACTCTGATTTTCTACTTTATATATACTTCTATATTGTTGAAAAAACTGTTTTACAATGGGCATGTCTTACTTAAAAAATGAAGTTGAACTGAGTGGTTGCCTTTGATTAATTTAAAATTGTTGAAATCAATTTTCTATTTTTTATTACCCTTTGTATCCATAGGATCTGCAGAGGGCAGAGGAGAGGACAAGGAGGTAAGGCAGACTCAGTCTGAATAACGGCTCAATAAGTGACTCTCTCTGAGTCTCTGCTTTTTGCTCTACACCTACAGGGTTAATAATCCCCATTTACTAGGACGGATGTCAGGATTCCATTGCCCATGTGAAAGCTCCTTCAACTCAATAAAGTTGATTTCCTTCCTTCCTGCAATGTTCTAACACCATTTAAACATAGCATAAATTATGACTGAGATTTAAAATGGAACAAATATTCCTACATACATTAGTCTCAGTGGGGATTCTACAGAAGTGCTCAGAACCACACTTTTGCAGCTAAAAGGCAGCTCCAGACAGGAAGTTTTCATTGGAGAGGAGAAAAGATTCTGGAAGGCTGCTTTAGGCACTTTTACAAGCTATAGTCCTATTCCAGGAAGGCTCCACGCAAAGAGGTTAGGGACAAGGTCACCCCTGCTCAACTCACCAGTGATTTTTGAGCCAGTGGGCAAGCAAAGCAAGACACTGTGGGGACAGAAGTCAGCGGGAGTTGCTAGGAGGTGCTTTCTGAGTGCATAAAGTCACTCTTTGCAGCATAAACTTGCTGCCATTAGGGGATAATAATCTGCCATATCTGGTCTTCCTCTGCATCCCAAACATGCAGTGAGGAAACAAACAGACAATCTACTATATATATACAATATGCATATGTATATACATATGCTAGTTTTCAATTTGTTTAAATTGATTACCACCCAATACTTGTGACCACAGTTGGTACCAATGTAGAGTCAATTTACATTCCGCACCTGACTTCAATGACTCACCAAACTGGTTAGTCCTGCAGTGTCTCAGGGTTCGGACAGTGTCTGCGATCATATGCTGTAAGGTAGAACAGGAAACACATCAATGGAAGGGTCGCTGACGGTGTTACTGAAGAAGCAGTGCCTGCTAGGATGGAAGGATGATCTAGCACTCTTGGCTGTAAACAGAAGAACTGTATTTGGAGCTGGACATAGCTTTGATTCTATGGAGCTTGGATTATCAAAAAATACTTAGTCCTTGTCTGCAAAAACAGTAGCACCAGACCGGGTGAGGTGGCTCACACCTGTAATCCCAGCACTTTGGGAGGTGGGCGGATCACGAAGTCAGGAGTTCGAGACCAGCCTGGCCAACATGGAGAAACCCCATCTCTACTAAAAATACAAAAAAATAAGCCGGGGGTGGTAGCAGGTGCTTGTAATCCCAGCTACTCAGGAGGCTGAGACAGGAGAATCGCTTGAACCTGGGAGGCGGAGGTGCAGTGAGCCGAGATCACACCACTACACTCCAGCCTGGGTTACAGAGTGAGACTCCATCTCAAAAACAAACAAACAAAAAACAGTAGCACCCAACCCGGGTTGCACAGGTTCTTACTGAGCCATGAGAAAATACACTGTAGAGAAGTACAGCCACCCCCGCCCTCCGCCCACACCCCACCCCGGCCCCAATCATCCTGTTCACATTTGCGCATGTTGTTTCACTTCAGGGTATGTGTCACCTCCTCTCCAAGAAGCCTTTCTGAGATGTCCCTCCTGGACTTAGAGGCTCCAATCTCAACATTTCCACTGCTCTTTGTACAGCACCTACTGGCTTTGTGTCATTGTCATTGCTGTTGAACTTTTCTCCTCCTCTAGACCAGGTACCACCAGAGGGCTCTGCATGTGCAGAGCCTACTGTGTCAGACACATTGACTTACACATACGTGCTGAATGGAGGTAGGAATTTTTGTAGATTCAAAGGTTCAAGTATCTTAAATTGTAACTGGAAATGAGATACTTATAAAAGATGAACATTTTCTAAAACATTAACATCTTTTCTTTTTTGAGATGGAGTCTTGCTCTGTCGCCCAGGCTGGAGTGCAGTGGTGTGATCTCAGCTCACTGCAACCTCTGCCTCACAGGTTCAAGCAATTCTCCTGCCTCAGCCTCCTGAGTAGCTGGGATTACTGGCATATGCCATCACGCCCGGCTAATATTGGCTAATTTTTGTATTTTTAGTAGAGACGGGGTTTCACCATGTTGGCTAGGCTGGTCTTGAACTCCTGACCTCAGGTAATCCACCCAAATTGGCCTCCCAAAATGCTGAGATTACAGGTGTGAGCCACTGCGGCCGGCCGACATCAACATCTTTAGAGACCATTTTCTGTTCGTAGTTTATAGTCATGTACAGTCTTCAATATTCTAATTTAATTTCTTTCCTTGAAGTCCTCACTGATTTCCAGGCAAAAGTCTTTTTTTTTTTTTTTTTTTTTTGAGACGGAGTCTCACTCTGTCACCCAGGCTGAAGTGCAATGACACGATCTTGGCTCACTGCACCCTCTACCTCCCAGGTTCAAGGGATTCTCCTGCCTCAGCCTCCTGAGTAGCTGGGATTACAGAGGCACACCACCACAGCCAGCTAATGTTTATATTTTTAGTAGAGACGGGGTTTCACCATGTTGGTCAGGCTGGTCTTGAACTCCTGACCTCGGGATCCACCCACCTCGGCCTCCCAAAATGCTGGGATTACAGGCATGAGCCACCCTGCTTGGCGGGCAAAAGTCTTCTTAAATGTATAGCTGCTTTGGACAAGATCCCATCATCTTATACTTGTGTACCTGCAAGAGTCTTCTAGCTGTCTCTACCACTTTTAGTTTTTCATGTTGAAGGAAGTGGCATTTTGGAAGCATATACATATATGCTATAGGAAGAACTAGAGTGCAGGATGGTCTCTTCCAAAATGCTATGTTAGCTGGCTTAATTACCAGAATAATCTCTAAATACTATTGTCATCATGTTCTAGTTCTCCTGAGAATCAACAGTAGCTCTCTACTTTGTTTCATATCACAATACAAACATCATCCTATTATTCAAGAATTCATATCATTATCTGGTCCTCCAAAGTGGGTCAACATCTTTCATGTCCCGACTATACACACTGAGCACAGAATCACCATATACAGCAAACCCTCAATGAATTATTTCTGAAAGAATATTCAACACTAACAAATGTTCTTAAAATTCAGAACTACAGAAAAATTATTTGAATATGCCCTACTGATTGAATTGTTGTCATAACCATATTTCTAATGCACTTCTATTCAATAGTGGAAAATTGAATAGGACAGTGATTATTGCAGTAGCTCAAGCTGCATTTGTAAAGGAAATGAGACCTGACTCATGTCTGTGCATGTATTGTTCGGTTTCCTTCCCCAAATTTTACCACTTTTCCCAGGTCAGTTTTCTCATTTTAAGCTCTGGCGTCACATTGATTTCTCTCATATGCCATTTGCATAGCTTGTGCAAGGCTCAAACTGATGTAAGGCTCGGTACCGGGTGTGGCATTGAAATCTGAGTTCTGGTCTTCATCTTTAGGCTTTCTAAGGGGGAGGGGGTAGACAGGGTAAAAGATGATGCCCTTAACATCGAGGGATAAAGAGAAGAAAAGAAACCATTTGCTTCTTCTTATGAAACAGTTTGAGATGAAAACATTTCCAGTTGCTGAGGCAGCAAGGAATGTAGCATAAAGAACAGAAATCTCATTAGATCTGATGAGGGCTTCTGGATTTTCATGGGGTCTGACTCAATGTGTTGGACTGCATCAGCCAGATAAAGATAATACACTGAATTATCTGTTAACTGGCTTAAGTTAATATCCATCATGAGGAATTGACTTCTCACAAGTTAATTCACTTAGGTTCTATTGGTTCATTATTGTGAAAGACGATCCTGTTTTAGCTTTAGAGAAACCCAGTCCTTTGCTAAGAAACATTCCTTGAAAATAGTGTTTCTCCTAGAAAGGTCAGTCTCATTCTCTAGCATCCAAATGTAACACAGGGCTATATATGACAAAACTCCTTTTTGTCCTGGACACAGTTTTATCCTGTCTACTCTGTAAGGAGGGGTCAGCATGAGGCGTGCTGTGGACCAGGAGCTCACTGGTCCCGTGGGCGGAGCCTGCCCTCTAAGGAAATGATGAACCCATGCCTGCCTGACAGGCTTGCATGTGCACTATGTGCCTGTTGTGTGCATGCTGAACTGCACCCATTTCTTCACTGTTTTATAAAATAAAATTTCTCTTTAGGAATTTAAAATATTATTTATGCCATGCTATTCCCTTAAACTTTCTCAAAGAATTAAGGGTATGATGATTGACCCTAATAGAAGTCATATCATTTAGACCTCCTTTGTTTCCAGCTCTATGGTTAGTTGGCAGTCTTGGCATATTTGAGAGCTGGCATTAAGAGGCTTCTGCTGGATTACTGGAGACAGCAGGGGAAGGCCACAGACGCTGGTTAGAAGGAAGGTGGGAACAAGCTTTCCACAGCTTGTTCCCATTTGTGACTTTACGGACTTGTTCAGGTTTTTTATCATCTTGTCACTTTGGTGGCACTATCTGAGGGGGAAAATGACATAATGAACTTAACAAATTCACTGGTTCACTTTAAGGAGGTCAACCTCATGTCTGCCCTCAACAACAGGCAACAGCCAGCTGATAGAGTACAGTTGTTCTCCCACGGCCCCTTGGTCTAGTCAGGGGAAAGGATTGCTCAGCCTTTCCAGGGAATTCCACTTGGTGTGACACACCTCCTCCTACATCTTCACAGATGCTCCACAAAGCTCATGTATTGTTCTTAGGGAGATGTGCTGGCCAGGAAGCCAAGTAAATATTGACCGAAGGCTTCATATTCCCGCAATTGTTTCATTAATCCCAAACGCCAGGAATTAACCTGCTTAGAGGCAAGAATTCTAGTGCCTGCAGCCTTTCATTGTTAGTAAGTGCCCTGTGATCTTCAGAATACCACACAGCAACACAAAATACATACAAAAAAAATAACACTTTATCCATTTCTGGCTCTGTTGGTTTGACTGTAGCATCTAAAATAACTGAGCTCTGATTCCAGAACACTTACTGCAGAGACAGACTTGAAAGTGTATTGACATACCACTTAGAAAAGCACTAGCCATCCAGTGATTGTCTTCAGTGTGGTTAAAATGGAGATAAAGCAAGATATTCCAAGACTGTATTTTATATTCCAGATGCTTGGGTTTTGGAGGTTGTATAAGAGCCGACTACATTGTTTCCAAGCTGCCTCACCCTACATGTGGGGAGTTGGCTGGGTGAGCAGAGCAATGTAGTTCTGAGGCAAAGGTCAGGTGCCAAGCCTCAGCGGGACTCATCAGTCCCTACTGTTCTTTGATCATGGTCTGTGGTCCCTGCCTCACTTAACCTCCTCTCAAGTGCTGACTCAGTCTCACAGGGAATCAGGGTCAGTTTCTGCAAGGGTTCACACAAATCCATCACCATTACTGAAAAGGTCACTCAAAGGTCAGGATCTGTGGAGCAGTGTTACTACTATCGTCTTTAACCATGAAGGACAGTTTATGACACTAAAGTTCATCTGTCAGATAAATCCATTCCTCTGGCAGTCAATGGGTCTCTTTGGAGTACTTCTATTTTACAGTTGCTCAGTTCTAATGGGTAACCCCTCCTTTGCTTAAGGGCAAGTCAGAAAGGCTTGGAGGAGCCCACCGTTTTACAAAACACCTGGGAATGTCCTGGAAATCATTCAGGAAGCGGTGTTTCAGAAACATTTAGAGAGGATTGCCCTGGGAACCTCTTGCTGGAGGAGGGAGGGTACTTTGCCTGAGCTGCTCTGGCCATGGTGCTCAGGGGTGGCACCCTTTGTCAATAGGCTGACAAAGGGGTGGTCCTTCCTTTCACACAAGACCCTGCAAATTCCAGCCTCACATTTAAGCTTGGAGTCCTGAGAGACAAACATATATCCCCAGGAGAGGAACTTTCTCCCTCTGCGCCTTGAAAGCGTGTAGGCTGAGACACTGAGAGATGCCTGTAAAGCAATAAAACATAATCTCCTGAGTGTGGATTCCTCCTGACAACAGCCTTACAGTTTTAGCTCTGGTTCGATCATAGACCCTCAATTCTTCATCTTATGATATTCCATTTTTAAAAACAAAAAGCAGATTTTCATATTTGGTTCACAAAAACCTTGCTAACATACTTGTTGTTAATTGGAATGCATTTTGTTGGCAGTGTACAACATGCAGCAAATAAGCTCCTTGAATTCGCCACACATCCAATGGAGAAAAGTACTACAACTATTTGTTTCCTAGAGCAGGAAAGAAAAGCATACATTTCTGTTACTGTAAAAAAGGGAGAAGTAACGAAATTTACATACCAGCTTTTCAAAATTGACAAGATTATCCAAAAATGTTTTATTTCCTTCATGAATAAATGTTACATCTGAAAATTAAAAACAAAAAGATGCATGTATCATTAGGAATGGATCATGAGTCAGGGCTGAAGAGGTCTAGGTACAATGCAACTTATTCATTTTTCTTAAACATTAGGGATCATTCCATGCACTTGGAGAGGCAATTTGAAATTGGATTTATGTGTTATTTGATGTAAAAGTGCATAATTTATGTGTGTGTGTATATGTGTGTATGGAAAAACAGTGTAATCTTACTGAAAGTATATATTTTGCACTCATAATGAAGTGTTTGACTTCAATCTGCTTAATATAAACTAAAGCTAGTCTATAACTTAATTATTCCATTATGTGTTTAGGTCAGAAGACTGAGCAGAAAAGGACTGAATACCCAGAAACAACAGGATTTTAGTAATTATGTGTTTGCTTTTCACAAATCCCTGGCAAAGTGTATGGGACCTGCTTTACTTAAAACAACTAGTTAAGATTTAGATTTAGATGTTTAAATTTAAATTTTTGGTTCCCAAAGTTGATGTCTGATTGTGTACCAGGAGTAAGTGAGGAAAGAGGCAGGCTTGAAAATGTCAAGATATCTGGCCCCATTCGACTAGTAGAAAGCAAGCATCACTGACGGAAATAAAAGGAGGAAAGTACAATGAAAAAGTGCATTTTCAGAGGAAGAGAAAGTTAAATTTGATTTGAGGCTCACTGCATTTAAGATGACTGAGGATATTCATTAAATATCTCCTGTTGGCTGCAGTAAACTAAAGAGTGATTCCTCGAGACATATAGATTTGGAAATCAGTTACATTAAATAAAGGTAGCAACTGAAGCTCTGAGAGTGGATGACTTAGCCACAATCGGATCAGAGGGTGGATGACTGAGCATCAGGGAATCCTCACAGACAAACATCACAAAAAGAAATATACTATAATTTAAAGCACGTGCAAATAATCATGTTATATTTCAGACATGGAGAACCAACCAAATAAAAACAGCCTTCAAAAATCTTGTAAAAATAACCTGATAGAAAAGAGGGGGAAAGAATGTCTTAAAAACTCCTGTAAATAGAAAAAGAATGTATTTGCTTTTAATCAAGACTTTTATTCTGCTGGTCCCTAAGGGGTAATTATGAGATAGGTGCTCCTAAAACCTGCTACCAAAATACTGGGCTACAAAGCTTTTACTGTCACCAGGAGGTGACACTAGTTACACAGTTACAGCACACACTGATGCAACCCTTTCCTCAAGGCATTATACACAGCTTCCAATGTGGACTGCAATGTTTTCATAAGCTTCTTTTCCTTTTTTTTTTTTTTTTTTTTTTTTTTTGCTTGTAAACTGATGTCCTAGTAGGAAAACGGTTCACAACTCATTACACAGTCTCCTGACAAACTTTCTGGTTATTTTATTATCTTTTGAAATTTTGCTTTCAGAAAATTACAAGCTTTCATTCTGTGACACAGTATTTAGAAAAGAGAACACAGGTTTTACCTTTTCTGTGTAGCAAATGCAAACCTGTGCACACTCTGTCCACATTAAACACCACCTGAAGGACTGACCTCTACTAACTCTCCAAGAATTCCAGATTCCAAACACCGTCTCAGAGTGGCTTAGTCCATTTTCCCTGCATTACAGGTTTATCTCTCACCTGCCCCTCACCCCTCTTCCTAGGGATGATGAGGAGGGCAGTGGCAATAATGACATCTTACATTTATTAACAGTGTTAGACATGGCTCTAAAGAGCTTTAGCTGCATTAACGCATAAGGTAAGTTCTAGGAGGTAAGCCTGTGAAGAAACTAACGCCCCAAGGACGTCTATGGCCAATTCATGCTCACAGCTACAAGTGTCAGAGCCAGGATTCAAACAAAGGGAGGCTGGCTCCCCCTCACCACTGCGCCTCTCCAGGCACCTCAAGTGGAAAGGACTTGGCTTTTCTTGCTATCAGGTGCAGTCAACCTGCTCAATTTACAACATATCAGCTGCCCCTGCAACAGTGAAAGTGCTTCCCTCCTCACTCCCTCCAGGCAGTCCCTTCTGACTTCAATCTCTCCTCTTCCTGGGTAGTCCCTCTCCCTCTTAGCTCTTAGTAGAGTGCGTGGAGGCTCTGTTGAGGGGCCAGGGCCTGTCAGGCTGGGACTGTCTAAGCATAAGGCAGGGAAGGTGCCAAGGGTGCTGACCAGGTGAGAGAGGAGAGAGGCTGGAAGGGGTTGCAGCCTGGGAGAAAGGGAAGAGTTCAACTGGCTACAGGTTTCGATGCAATTGAATGGCAGGTGCATGACACGGAAGGTAAGAGAGAGAAACAAATGAGAGGTTGGGCTGAAAAATCTAGGATGTCAGAATTTAAGTCATGGGACAAGAAGCAGTTTTGGGGTATGAGAAATCAGCAACTGCCAAGCCTCTTTCACCTGGAGACACCTGAACACACCCCAAACATCTGAACTAGAACTGCTCCATGAAATGACTTTGAAGAGATGGCAAGTGGAAGAGGAGGAAGAAACATTCAAGAGTCCCAACATTCCTTTCCTTCAGAGACCCGCACAAATCTGCAACAATAAACTCCACTCTAAGACACATACACGAAACCCACCACAGGGACCCCAGTTTATCCTCAAACAACGAGATGATTCACTCCATCTCCAAAAATAGCACACGATATATGACTCCTTAGATCCTTAGCTCAGCTGGATCTTCTCCCCAGCACTTAGTGCTTCCCATTTGTCCCTTTCTGACCAAGAGTCCACACCACGGTAAGGGGAAAGTACATCAAAAGGCAAGACATTCAAATAAGAGAGAGGAAGACTCAGGGCTAGAAGGATTCTCAGGTAATCCACTTACTTGATAATCTGCAGGCTTATTGGGAACTGAATTTCAAAAAATGCAGCACAGGGGGCCTAATCCTTCCTAAACACCAAGGAGTTCAATTTGGTCCCATTTTTCTAATTAAAAGCTACTCAAAGTAGGAGGCACAATAGAGGAGGGGAAAAAGAGCTTTCACTAAAAACTAAGTTGGTTGTTCTAAAATAGTTCATTGCAACCTTAAATTATATGATTAAAAAAGCCTAAGAATTAATGTTGTATATTTTTGCCAAAATGTCTCATCTTAGGCATAATATACATTTTTTATGTTTTCATCACATTTTCCTTGGAAATTATTTCAGACACAAACACTAACTTTAAATACCATGAAGTACTAATACTACATGTTTTTATAATAACGAAAAATTAGAGAAAGGAAAACTAAGTGCTTATTGAAATTCAAGGAAACTTCTAATAAGAAAATAACAAATGTTTATTTCTTATTCTTTTGAAATGAGTAAATGTGTTTTCAGTAGAAAAAGGGAAATTTGTCTTGCTGCCAACAGAGGTCTCGATAAACTCAGCAGAGCAGAAAATTGCATCCAAGCTAAAATGTAAGTGTGAGACACTTGACTGCATTAAATATTTTGGGGGAAAACCACTAATACATGGCAGAAGGCTCTGTTCATATCTAATGAAGTATTAAAGAAATATTGTCAACTAATTTCTCATTACCTTAAAAGTATGTATTGTTTCAAAATTTTTTCTTCCTACAATCAATTCCTTTCCTACATCTGTCCTACTTTCTATTGTCTTTATTTGTGTCTAAATGACCCTAAGTGTTACTTCCCACCTGCCCCCTCCCACCCTCTAATTGAAGGTGTTTTATTCCACAAATAAAAAGCACAGACCTGAATACACTTCTCTTAAAAGCAAATAAATATGAAGAGTCAAATAAACTTTTAAATTATTATTTGGGCACCGCAGTGTCTCTTTCACGCATTTGTATTTAACAGAATCTTTTCAGCTTGGATGAAGCATCTGTGCATATCTATCTCCATTGTCCTAATATTATATTCTTGTTTCATAGAGATTCTTGCTTCATGTTCGATGAAGGAAGCCTCAGTGAGTAGCTACAGGATGTAGAGCAACTCATAATAATTTTCCAAGCTCTGGCTGTTCTTGAGAGAAGCTGAAGAGGAAATGTCAGCTTTATGGGGTAGGCGAAGGGCATAGCGGGTGGTGGCAATGGGAGGAAGTGGAGAATGAGGATAGCCAGGCCAACCAGCAGTCCAGTTCCCAAATAGCTCATTTCCAGAATCACATGCATGGGTCCAGCCATTGGAGCCTGGCTCAGCATAAGTTACAAGCCTCTGAAGAGAAGAGGCTGGATGAAAGAGTATTCCTACAAAACCCCTCGAAGGAATCAAAATATGGCCACGGATAATGCCCAAACCCTTTCCCTGGAAAGTATACAGGTAAAGATTTACACTGAATGTCAGGGATATACACCAGATTAAAAAGAGTTTCCTTTTATTAATCCCCTCAGTTTCAAAGCAAGATCACTGAGATCTCATCAATAAATTTAACATGTTTCATGATGAATTATTTGGTGCTTAGTGGAGCGTGGTCAGTGGAGTAACTTGCAGCTATCAAAAACTTGCCCAACTCAATTCCACTGCTGAAAAAAGGAAGTACATTTCTCCATCAACACTTTTCAAATGCTATATTGCTTGTATTGACCAAAGGTACTTCTCATACAACAGCAAATTGTGGACTGCATCTCTTAAGTTTAGGTTGCAAAAATAGAACATGATTGATCACCATTTGGGTTCTTTATGCCAGCCTTATTCTTGGTTGAATTCAGTGGATAGTTAGCTCAAAGAAAATAATACAGGGCTTAGAAGTAGAGTAAAAGAAAAACACAAACGTTTCCAGTGCCCAGTTTTGAGTCAAGTGAAAACGCTTTGGTGTTTGCTCAGACACAGTTATGTATTCTAGGTATCTCAAAGATAATCAGCTCTTTGAAAAATAATCACAAGGAAATATAATTAGGTCTGAATGTCAAAATAACTGTAAAGAGACAAACTGAGAGTCCCTTTTTTGCCCTCAATAGTTAGAGTAATACATTTCTGGAAGATGAAATTACATGGCATAAAAGATAGAAAATCATTACCTTTAAGCAATAAGGGCATGAAAGGGATTTTTGGTGGCTTCATCTTTTTGAATGCATCTCTGTAGGCTTTGTGATTTAGGGAAGGATCCTGCCGAACCAAGCAGATTACAAAGAGAAGGAAAAATCAATGTGCTATAGAAACAATTCTAAATCCACTTTTGCTATACAGTTTGAACACGACTTAGATATAGAGAGATTCCTCCTAAGAACAAAGTAGATAAAGGTTTCCTAGGAGAATAAACTCACTAAATTAGGGCTGGAAATCTAGGCAATGAATGAAACTCAAGTATATTGGTTTACAATAAAGGGAAATGACCACAAATGGGAGACATCTTTTGATTGCCCTATTATTTTCCTCAAAGAGCTCCTTTAAGTACAGTTTCCTCTGCATAATATATATCATGAGTTAACCCAAAGTCTCTTGTTAGATACACTACCAAGAAAATCTGTCCTTGTAACACACACAGACAATGCAGAGAAAACAAGTGAATACTGTTTTATTGTACTCTAAAAAGAAACTATAATTTAAAAAAATCTCAGTCTGAGAAATTGTAAAAAGGAGAAAAGGGCAAAAGAATAATGCATGAGACACTAATTGCATGCTAAATTAGTTATACTGATTAATTTTGCAGGCTTTGAAATGGACTATACTTAAAAGCCTGCCTTCTGAAAAATCACACTAAAAAGATTATTTTCACTACCTTTTTAGAAGGAGAGGAAGAAGCATTAACTGTCAACTTGCTTCCCTCCATAAGAAGCAAAACTACAGTTTCATAAACAAGTAAACTAGTCCAGGTAGGCTACCTGACACGGTAGAGTACAAACACCAACCACTGTAATGTAGAAAGAAACTAGACCCTAGTGATTATTTTGACCAATAAGTCCCCTTTGGCTCAACTACTTACTGTTAAACTTTCAAGTTCAGAGAAAAGTTTCTTAAACTTCCCAGGGATTTTCTAAAAAACAAACACAAACAAAAAACAGAAGGTCACAGAAGATGGTTATTTTCAGAGGCGCTGAAGGGAGTTTTCATTACGTTATTTGTGTCACACTTCTGAACATAAATACCTCTATCATCTGTTCTACCCTGATTGCTTCTCATTATACAATTTTCATCATCCCTTTAATGTGATCTTCCTTAGGAATGATGCTTAAAACAGCGTAAAATAACAGCCACATGATTGAGGAATCTAGTTGGTTAGACATTCACATACTGGTGGTCCATTTAATAAAAACTTAGATTTCAGTTCCATACCCTACCTTTGACAAATGCTCTCATCTTCTTAATAGTCTTCCTGAGTGGGAAATAATTATGTTGGCTGACATTTTTAGCATAAATGATGTAATTTTATTTCACAGCATTGGGCTAAATAGCGAAGGGCCAGGAAGACCTTAAGTGATGAAGCCTGTACTTTAATGAGTGGAATCACTGAACTGAGGAGCTCAACCATAACACGTACCATGCTAAGTGACAGGGGATGAAAGCATAGGCCATCCTCCCAAATAAAAATTCAGACCTAAGGAAGAAGGGCCTGGAATGTTCCAGCCTGCCTTTAACATGGCTAAGTAAAAAATTGGGTGCCTTTCAATATTGACTTAGTAATATTTGTGGTAAACAGCACACATTTAAAGGCAGCCTGAGTTTGACCTCTGACTCTGCCCTTTCTAGCTATGTGGTTTGGTGTGAGTCAGCAAGCTCTGGGATCTGTTTCTTCAGCTGAAGATGTAGAAACCACTCATGAAAAGTACACGGTCCTTGGCTGGTGCTTAACAAATGCCAGCTATTAACACTAACAACAAAGCTTAAGAAGATATTTCTGGGATTTTCAGTTTCTTTCTTTTTTGTGTGTGTGAGGCGGAGTCTCACTCTGTCGCCCAGGCTGGAGTGCAGTGGCCGGATCTCAGCTCACTGCAAGCTCCACCTCCCAGGTTTACGCCATTCTCCTGCCTCAGCCTCCCGAGTAGCTGGGACTACAGGTGCCGCCACCACGCCCGGCTAGTTTTTTGTATTTTTTAGTAGAGATGGGGTTTCACCGTGTTAGCCAGGATGGTCTCGATCTCCTGACCTCGTGATCCGCCCGTCTCGGCCTCCCAAAGTGCTGGGATTACAGGCTTGAGCCACCGTGCCCGGCCAGGGATTTTCGATTTCTAAAAGGAATCAAAACAATGAGACAACTCCTACAATAATTAGACTTTTATATTATTTAGAAATAGATTTTTTCAATGTGATAATTTTGGATCTGGACTCAGTTTATCACAGCAAACAGGTAGTTTAATCTGTTTGGAAACTACACACACACCCCCGCAACGAACAGAGGACAAATTAAATGAGAAGATACAAAATAGAGATATTTGCAACTGATTCCAGTCTTTCTTCTGAGCTGCCTACCTTAGTCTGTGGGACATCCCTCACAAATGTCCCAGTGGCACCTCAAATTCAACACGTCCGAAGTCAAACTAAGTGATCTACTTCCAGAGGTCAGCCATGGAACAAATCTAGCCATGAGCTACTTTTAGGACGTCAAGTTTTATTGGATTGCTGCCACGCCCCTTCATTCATGCACATGCTACAGCTGCTGTTTCACTTCAGTGGCCGAGTTGAGCAGCTGCAACTGAGACCATGTGGCCTGCACAGCCTAAACATTTTTCCTCGCTGGCCCTTTACCAAAGCAGTTTACTGACCTCTGATCTATTTCTTTAAACCTACTTCTTTTCCTGTATTATCTATTTGGGAAGTGTGATCACTTTCCATTCACCCAGTCACCAGACCTGGAGATCCTGTAGTCACCTCTGCCTGAGATACCCATCCCCACACTCCAGTAACTCCCAGCTGGACCTGGAAGGTGCTGCAGCTTGAGGCTTCTCATTCGAATTTTCTCAGCTACCCAGAGGCAGAATGAGTCCCTCCTCTTGCTCTGCCCTGGTCCAAGACTTCTGTCACTGCAGGCACGCTCAGTTCTCATGTAGCCATCCCCTGTCTGCCATGGCACTGATGCACTGCCCTGCACGTAGCAGGCAGTCAATGTGCAGATTAAACATAAGCTGGTTGAATCTAATTGAGTTATTTCTCCTCTCAGTGTTTTCAAATCAGTTTCATTCAAGGTTTAATTCAAATTTGCTCCCCACTGACCCTTGCCAGCCATTTGTTTTCCTCCTCCTCTAATGAATCGTGGCATCTGTCACCTATCTCTTTCATCTTGCTTTGTGTGTGAAGGTCTTGTTTGCTGAAGCAGAGCAGGCAGGGCTTTCATTTCTTTTCTTTTGGGCCCTTTTAAGGAACACTGACTCTGACCCTTGGGTCAGCACAGTGCATTCCTTCAGGGTATGATCCCTGACTGAAAGAAAGCAAATCCACAGGTTGCCCAAAGACCTATTCTGAGAAAAAGATAGCTGGCCTATCAGCTTTTCTCTTGTAGGAGTTTGAGTAGGGAACCATGAAGAGAATGGCACAGTCAGTGATAGGAACTAAATCTGAGAGGACTGTGAGGGAGGCTGAGGAGACCACAGTGAGCCACGTGCAGGCTAGAGGCAGAGGCATCATGCTTAAAGAGCAATGATGAAATGGTACTAGGGAGGTAGTCAGGAAGGAAGGAAAGGAGAGCGAAAGAAACAAAAGCCCAAGGAAGGAAGGTGAGGGGACCATGAGTGAGGCAGAGCCCTATGCCTGTGTCTGGCTAAGTTTAGGGGCTCCCCAGTTTCAGGTCTTCCCACATGAATGTCGCAGTCCACACATCAGACCTGTGTGAACTTGAATGGGCCTCTGCATCTCAGAACCCAAACAGCCTTCAGCGTGCAGAGCCAGGATGTGGGAGGTCTGAAACTTTAGAACGTTTTATGGATCCTCTTTAAGAAAAAGAATATAAAATTACTTTGCTTTCGCAAATTTTACAAAAATATGCATCATCCATGTGAACACATTGGCAGGGGCCCTGCAAGTGAGAGACCTTGAAGCTTAAACTCGTTAGCATCACAGCAAACGCACTTCTGAGCAGGGATGCTGCCAGGACCAGCCTGGAACGGGAACTGCACTATCAGGCAGGACAGAGGAGAAGACTAATTCTAGCTGGGGAGCATGTTACCATTTTTATATAGTTCGGACACATTATACAACCATATAAAGACCATCTGATCAAAAAGATCCCTACCACCTTGACACATGACTTTTAAACATTTTTAGTTTAGTAGTACTTATCTCATTTAATCCATGTAAATCACTTTATTTCCATTTTATGTGTCCCCCACCATGGGACTCCAAGGCTCACCTCCCAGGTCTGTGACAGTCGACTGACAGAAGCAGTGTTGAGACCCATCACGATGGCAAAGAAAGAATTCAGGTTTCTCTGGGCTTTGCAGCTATAAAATAAAAGAGAGTAGAGGATACTTTGAGGAAACATTCTTTCCCCAGATAATCACAAAAGATAAAGCTGAAAAGACTCTCCTAGGCCACAGAGCTCAGGAATTCTGCTCTACGGCCTATGTACCCCTTACTGCCCTTCAGCTGTCTCTAATGCCAAAGAAATGATTCCAAACACTGCAGCTCACCCTTACCTAAAGGAAAAGATCTGTGCTCTTGACACCCTCCTGATGTTTCACAATATTCCTCCTTTTTAACCTATGTTGTGTGCATTTACAATTTCAACTGAGCACTCTTTTAAATTCATGTTTCTTTATATATGCCCCACTCTCCTTTTAACAGCTTACTAGTCCTGACTCCTTCATCAAAACACCTTTTTTCATTTTTTGACAGACAAGCCCTTCTCACCTCACAGGTCTAAGCTCCCCTTCCCATTAGATTTAGATACATCTTTGCTACCAACAAAATAGCTACTATAATATGTATATATTTTAAATATGGCATATATTAATGGGAATACTGTTCCACATTTCTCAGTTAAACAAGGAAATAAAATGTAAAATAAGATCATGTTGAGCTCCATTCGCTTCTTGAGGCTCTCCACTCTGCATAACATCAATCATACCTAGAGACTTAACTGGTCAACATTCCACTAATTTCCAAAGCCAGCTAAGAGGGCTTGGAATGGCAGGGGGAGCTCGGGATTTCAGGGCAGCCAGAATAGTCTGGGAATTCCAGGCACTCCTTCATCTGGAGAGCATTACAAAACAGGCTCTCTGAGACAGGGCTTTAAAATAATAAAAAATTTACCCCAATTACCCTCCCTTGATCGTTTACTATGAAAAAATATGAAGTACTTAGCAGTAAGCAGAGTGTGTATCAGGGGCCTCGTGATGTTTATTTAGCTTCCCTCAGTTACCATCCCTTCTGACCTCTCCACCAATGTCTCACATGGAATCTGGGAATAGTGTAGATCCTGCCTGCTTCTTCAGTTAAATACCATGTTATGTTATATACTATGGATTATTTACTATCATCATTAACAGCTATGTAATATTTTATCAAAAGAGCATATTACAGAACTTATTCCTCTATTGTGGACAATGATTTTCAATTTTCCCTGTTACAAAGAATGCTGGAATAAATTTCTTGTATATACAACTTTTTACTGTATTTATGATTTTTTCCTCATTACGTTAGACTTCCAGTCATTCCACGATTGGTCAAAAGCTGTGAAGACATTAAAGGTTCTCGATACATATTACGAACCCGGCCCCCCAAAGCTATACCGATTCCCAGTTGTACACACAGTGTATGAGATTACCTAGTTCAGAATCAGGAGAACGAGCTGAGATGTGGAGTAAGTAGGGAGACCTACAGCAGCTGTGCTCTGGCAGGCCCCGCCTAAACTGGCCTGCCCAGAGCTGGCCTCACAGGTTAGGCACTGCCTGAGTCCAGCTGCACGCAGCTCCAAGCAAGGAAGGCTCAGGTCTGGGGTCATTCTAGAAGTTCCATCCCCAGGAACAGTGGAACCTGGAAAGGACGTGCTGCCTCCACACCTCATGCCGAAGGTTATCTGGGGTGGACACACATCTTGCAGGCACCTTGCTGCTGAGCCTCCACTGGGCACAGTCTGTCCCTCTCATGGTCCTCCTGTTCAGCCTTTGGCTCTGCCAGCAGTTCCTTAGTAAGTGTGAGGCCCTGTACCTTCATCCAAGCGACCCCTTATGTGCTTTTTTGCCAACTTTCTCCTGGGTAGACCCCGCTTGGTATATTCCATGAATAAACTAAAACAAGATACCTCCCAGTCTGTGATTGGGAAACCTACCTGCATTTGAGAATCATTGCTTTCACATGGTGACTCCCCTTCCTCCTGCTCTTCACTTCCCTCATTTTACTTTTTCTGACTCTTCACAACCCTGAACATTCCCACCAGCTAGAACAGACCTGAGTTAGTGCCATCTCCTGAGCTGATGTTCTGAAATACCAGGCTCCTCTGCAGAGACTCTTGTGGTCAGTAAGAACTGCTCCATCCCCTGCCGGCAGCTCCTCAGTGGGAAGTCTCTCTTACCTCTGGGTCCCTTCACCTGAGGATATGATGGAGGCCCCACTGCTTATGCAATCCCTGCTAGACAGTAGGTCCGTTAAGGCTAGAGTACATGTCTAATCATTTTTATATTCTGCCCATCACCCAGGTGCCTAGTACACAGCAAGCCTTTTAAACAGCATTTGCTGAAGTAGGGACATGGTTTTATCATTATTCATTATAAAGATGTCTATTATTCTACTTTTTATTCAGTTTAATCTATCTATGTGAAATCTTAGAATTCCCATCTTTTTATCTTTTAGCTCCCCAGGAACAATTTTCCTGGCCCATATAGCTTTCTTTCTTCGTCATATTTTAAGGGAAAAAAAACCCACAAAAACCCACATACAACTAACATCTAAATCTGCTAAGAAAAAAAAGGAATTAATACAGACACCACTTCTGGAGAAGACAAATTGATACAGTGCAAATATGAGATACCATTCCAGGCTGGAATCCTCTGTTAGTGAGGGTCATTCATTCCATGATAAGAACAGACTGTCTGACACTAAACATTCCAGTTCAGCAAACGCTCCTTTTGTCTTTGTGTGAGGAAATAAAATCCACTCAATCCACAGACGCGGGGGATGGGGATGGTGAGAAGGAGGGGAAACATGAATATGCAAATAGGATGCCTCAGGCAGGAAAAACACTTCATGATTGTGGAAATGACTATTTTCCCTTGGTTATTCCTACTAGCATGATTATAGGGAATTTAACTTTATTTTCTGTTGGCATTCTATTCCATGGGCTAGGGATAGAGACCAGTACCATAAAGCATTCAAGAGCATGGGCCATATGGAGAAGATGTGAATATACCCTGAGGACAGATATAATCTTATAGTGGGAACTGAGCTGGGTGGTGTCATCTTACTCCTTGGAACATTAATTTCCCACTTATTCACATAATTAGCGTTCGTAAGAAAGCTTTTTACCCAAAAAAGCCTCACCTTTAGGAATTTTACAAGCCACTTTGGAACACAATGGCCAAATTTTTTAAAAACAGCATTCACCATAAAAGCAATCAATAAGATTTAGGCATATCTTATTTTCTATCCTTCCATGCCCAGTCACACCAAATACCAGGTCAAGAACCTCCATGGTCTCTTGTCTAAGAAAAATTATCCTACTCTTGGGGTCTCTTTGCTATAGTTCAATGTGCTAGTTTCAGACCAACCTTCCTGAAGGATAACTCTGATCATAGCAGGCTCCTGCCCAAAAACTTAAAACAAAATCCCTTCTCCCTTCTCAATTCAGTTCAAACCCTTCAATCTGAAATTCAAGATCTTTTACCACTTGGTCCCATCTGTCTTTGCAGCTCATTCTCCCACAACTTCCTTACAAATCCTCCTCCACTCTTAATCAGTCTCTGACCACAGGCTCTGCTTCATTGTCTCCACTGAGTCGACCTCCCACAGACAGTGTGCTCTTTTGAATTCCTACCTGTCACTTCCCACCCAGAATTCAAATAGATGCAAAGGCAACTTCCTTCACCAATGTTTTCCTCATCCTGCTTCCCAAACCCTTGGGGTATGAGCTCTCACTCCTCTAAAGCCCTCCACAGACTTAGATCTTCTTCTAGGGCATTCCTCCATTCTATTTTGCACAGGAGCCAGCTGAGGTATAGAATTACCCGCCCACACACTGCAAGCCTCACAAAGGCAGGAACCGTGTGTAGACTCAGTCTGATTTCCCCACACTACCTTGTACACATCTGTACATATAAGTGATCGATATATACTTTCTGAAAATGCTGCATTGACATGTACTTGAAAACTATTTGATGTAAAAACTACTTTGGAAGACAAAGGAGAAATAAAACTGGAAGCCCAGGACGTAAAAGGAGCTGGCGAAGATTTTGATTCATGCTCCCCGCTTCTGCTGGGGAGCTGTCCAAAGAACAGACTCTTGATGTGAATCTGATATTTTAAGAGATGCTCCTAGCAAGTTACTAAAATTTCATTCAACATTTACTGAGTCATTGCTATTTACCAACTTCTGTACCATGCACCCAGGTATAATGATTGATAAGAAATATCCCCTGTTCTTTGAAAGCGAACATAGCCTAGTGAAGAAATCCTATATAAACAGATAAATTGAATAAATATAATAAGTTTTCATAAGGTAAAAAGTATATGTGTGTGAGGGGAAGTAGAGGCAGTAGTGGAAGTAGTACCCCTGCATTTGAAAATCAGGGGTAACTTCAGGAAGGAAGTAATACTTGACTGAGGTCTTGAAGAATGGCAGCAATTTGCTGAGTGCCAGTGGCCATTCTTGGCAAAGCCGACAAGTATTCACGCTTGGAAGATGGTGCTCATGGGAAAGACAGACATTTAGAGTGGCTAGAGCATGGGGTGCACCCAGGGGTGAGGCTCAGGGGGTGGGGCCAGCCACTGCAGGGCCTTCTAATGAACGAGTTCTCATAAGTTCATACTGTGGGCCTCAAGGAGCAATGAACGGGTCCTACAATGCACCTGACGTGCAATGATTCCCACTTCTGCACATCATCATCTCCTTTTTTCTAGCCTCCTGTAGCTCACCCAGGCACACTGTAGTTCAGCTGCAACATGAAGGATGTGTGTACTGCTGCCTGCTTATTAGTGCTGAGGCAGAGAGCATAGTGTTTCTGTCTGATATTTTGACATTGGCTTTAAGGTATAAGTACTTGAAATGCAAAGACATAAATATTCAAAAATGGACCTTTTCAGCCATTTGGTCATTTAACTCCATGTTACATGTTTATATCCCAACCCTTATCACCCATAAGACAAAAAGAAAAACAATGTACTCTCTCAAGGAGACTAGAGGAATGGCACTTCTCACACTAGAAACTTACTGAGCCGCAATTTTGATGAATTTTTTCACCAGCTGCACTCGCTTGCCCAGCTGGCTGCAGAGCAGAATCTCCGTGGCCACCCAGAGCTGGACCTCATTGCATCTCTGGAGCAGAAGGCTGAGGTTTACAGTGTGTTCCCCACTTCCCTGTCTGCTGAATGTGAAGTAGATCAGCTCTTGCTGAAAGAAAATGTATTCATGCCAGGGTTTATTTATAGCAAAGTATAGTTGATATAAAATTCGGTCAAATTTTAAGAGCTACTTCAGGTAGTCCCTCCCATATTATTAATATGCTAACGGAGAATATGGCGAACGGTAATATATTAAATTCAAAATGACTTAGTTTTAGAGGTGCCTCATTCAATAATTTTTTTTGTGATTTTTGTGTTATATAAGTGATTTTTCAGAATGTAAGGAAGACATCTTTATATACAAATCTAAGATATTCTGAAGTTTAAATCATAGGATAAATGGAATCCCCAAATTTCCGAACCTTGTCATGTTGAAAAATTCAAGTGAAAATGAACACTAGTACTACCAGTATTTGTTAAGGTGCACATCAGACCCTCACAGGTCTGTTCTCTAAGACAGTGGTCCTCAAATTTTGGTGTGAATCAGGATCACCTGGAGGACTGCTGAAGCACAGATTGCCAGATCCCACCCCTAGAACCTCTGATCCTGCAGGGGTGTGGAGGGGCCGGAAATCTGCATTTCTAACAAGTGCCCAAGTCCCGCAGATGATGCTGGTCTGAGTATCTGCTCTTTAAAAACCACTGATACAAAACATTGTCAAACCACAAATGGAAAGAGAATGAGATTAGGGCAAGGTCTAATAATTTATGAAAGCAAACAAGACCAATAACTATTTATATAGATAGATCATGTGCAAAGCAATAGATTTGTTTTTAAATGTGTGTGTGTGTGTGTGTTTTACAGAGGTAATCTACATTCTTCCACTGCATAAGCAGGGATATATCCTAGTCTACTAACATTTCCAAAGACACAAGTCATTTAGCCTGAAGGAATTCATTACTTGCTCACATTCTGATCACAATTATTGAAATCTGTTTAATGAGAAAATACGAGGACATTTGGGTCTCTAAATTGGGCATGAGGTTCCTTCTTCAGAAGGAAAGGCCACTTCAGAATGAAATATTTTACTATATGGCAAAACAAATGCAACATATGGTTGCAGAGGGCTCTAACATTTTTCATCTCTTGATTCCCGTGAGCGTTTCCTCTGGCCAAATGTACTCAAGAATTGTCGGTAGCATTTTGCTCCCAATCTATTGTTTTAAAAATGTCATAATCTGTCCTCAAGTGAAAAATTGATGGACATAAAAACTTGAAATATATCTAAAATTTTCAATAAAGTACTTTAAGTCTTACAATGCAGTCTAAACTTGTAGAATGTTCTTAAGTTAAAAGATGCATATGTGTGTACATAAATATGAATATGATTCTTGTACAACTATCATAAACTTCATGGAAAAAATAAACCTATCAATATCAAAGGTAAAATGGTTAATCAACCCCATTAGAGCTTCATCTCCAAATACATATATATATTTATATACGTGAAATATAGCATATTTATACATGACACAAGCATATGCTCACACTTGGAACAAATAAAAGCATGCTTGCACATTCTGATTTTTTTAGACTTGAGTCAGTCTTTCAACATATTTAAAGTCCCCAAGTATCTTTTGGACCATGTTATTCTAGTATAATTTCATCACCGCATGCATTGATATTCTGCACAAATAATTCACAGTTAAAACAGCATTTGTATTTTATCTTTTCACTCCTCACTTACCTCGTGAATTGAATTGAATAGACTCCAATCAAAATTCATTAATTCCAGAGCAAGATCCCAAGTGTTCATTCCCAAAATCCTCATCGACCTTTGCTGTGATTCCTCATTTTCTGCAAACGGGTTCTAAACCGACAGAAGCAAAAAGATCCTCAGTAATTGCCAAATGTTTTGCACTGCATTGGCTGGCTGTAGAAAGGCACTAGAAACCCAGATTAGCAAAGTAATCTTTTCTGAGTGCACTTAATATTTTCCCTGGTCTGTTTACCTTCAGTGAGTTACAGCCAATTTAGGAAACGGTCTTGGAAATAGTAAAACGTGATCAATGATACTTCAGTGAGTTCGCCCGCTCCTCCCCCATCTCTCTCCCCCACCCCCATGTGCACACATGCACACACAAAATCTGATTATAAAACACTGCCCTGGCAGACAGCATAATAAAAGCGAAAGCCCCGAAATCACTTTGGCTTCTGGTAAGAATTAATGTGCCAGCAGGGTTAGTATAAAAACAAACAAAAGAAATGTCATGGTGCACTTCAATAAAGACAGACATGGCGTTTACAGGAAATATGTTTAGCAAGGCTCATCCCAGACACACATTTACACATTTTATTAAAATGCCCATGGAAAGTAAAAAAACAAATTTAACATGAAATAAAAAATAAAAATTATTTCATTTATATGCTGTGGTGGATTATTATTTTAAGCATCAACCACTTTCCCTATGTAAATAGGGCCTAATCACTATGAGGCTGGTAACAGTATTTCCTTAAGATATGGCATAAAAGTATTAGATGCCATCACAACTTTCAATCTATTTCACCACTAAAGTTATTAAAAAGATTATTTGGCATGTTTCCAAAATAGCTGATGTTTTCTAATGAAAATATAAATTCTCCCATTTGAAGGGTTAGATTTGAATAATAACTTTAAAACAAACAGAAGGAACCTTGCAACAATAAATGGCATAGTAGGATAAAGGGAATATTCCAGCTGCCAAATATTAATCCGTATTTCTAAACTGAAAAATAAATTATTTGCATTTTAGAAGTTTTACATTGACAAAAAGTTTTCCTATTTTTTTTTTTAAACCTAGGCCAGGCACGGTGGCTGAAGCCTGTAATCCCAGCACTTTGGGAGGCCGAGACGGGCGGATCATGAGGTCAGGAGATCGAGACCATCCTGGCTAACACGATGAAACCCCGTCTCTACTAAAAAAAATACAAAAAAACTGGCCGGGCGAGGTGGCGGGTGCCTGTAGTCCCAGCTACTCGGGAGGCTGAGGCAGGAGAATGGCGTGAACCAGGGAGGCGGAGCTTGCAGTGAGCCCAGATCTGGCCACTGCGCTCCAGCCTGGGCGACAGAGCAAGACTCCATCTCAAAAAAAAAAAAAAAAAAAACCTAATGACTGAAGATCTTCATAGAGCTTTCCCACAGACTCAGTCCTCTCAGCGGCAGGTCAAGGTTCACTTTGTCTCTGTATCCCCAGTGTAGGGCACAGTGTGGTGCTCAGAAAGCAATGACCAAATGAACCAGCTAACAAATTGTGAGGTGTTGAGGTGGAAGAAAAGCTGAGGTTTCTCAGGGATTGGTCTGGATAGGCTAAGACCAGACAGACTCTACTGCTGACTTTCAAAGAAAGACCCAGAGTGAGGAAGTAACACACACACCTGCTTAATAATTTAGAGGTGTCAGGAAATTTCTACTTGTTTTTTTGTGCCCATTTTCTCCCTAATTGGGTCTCTTACCCAACTCGAGTTATTAACTCTAGTTATTCAAGGTTGAATAACTATTTATTCAAGGTTGTCCATTGCCCTTGCCAAGGAACATTACATTTTTCTATCTCATTCCTTCAGTGCTCTAATTCCTGTTTTCTAAGAAGATTAATCTATGTGAAAGTGACAGTAGGTACTGGTGTTTTCATCTGTTATTCTTCTCTCACAATGTTAGATTTTAACTGACATCTTTTGGTGATGAAATATCTAAACCTATGATTCCAATAGGACAATTTTCGGTGGTGTCGGGAGTTGGCGGGGGAAGCTTTTGAGGTAGGATGGAGTCTGGCTTCTCTTGGAACATATTTCACAGCACCTATTTATTCCATCAAGGCATTGCCCAGGCCTGCCTTCTTTTCTGAATGTGGCCCTGGACAGTGGTAGATTGAGCCATGGGGATGCACAGGAGGGAGCTGCCTGAGAAGGCCACGTATGGGTGGCAGAGGATGAGTGGAAGATATTCAGAGTGGAGGTTTCCTCCACCACAACAAGCCCCGCAGTAGCTAGATGTCAGATCATGGGGAGCGGTAAAATCAATCTCATTTTTACTCAAAACTGCTGTGCAGCACCCAGTTGGTTACGTTTCACTGACGGAATTACACAGGACTTGTGGCCTGCTGAAGGACAGCACAGGAAAGGTCCATGTAAGGCATGTACAAATGAAAGGAATGCACAGGGGCTTTAGAGTCAAACGTACAATTGCATTTAAAAATCGAAGCACTCTCCCTTACTTGGCTGTATGAAGCTAGAGTGGTTACTCAGCCTCTCTCCTGGGGTTACTGGAAGTGTTAAACGAGATACCATATGTAAACTACTCAGTACACACAGATCTAGTAATAAGTGATTAACATTATTATGGTAGTTTAATATCCTGCAGACAATGTTACATAAAATATCTTTCCAGTAGACATATATCTGGACGTAAAACTATTATCAGTAGTTTGGGTTAACCTACATGGTATGCAGGTTTCTCAATTATACATACAACAGGACCAGTGAGAAAGACTCACCCCAGCGATGGCTCCATGAAGAGATGGGGACTCTGAGTTTCAGACACAATCGCAATCTGCTAGAGCCCACTTTTTCTAGATGACAGATCTGAAGCCTGGTCCTGCTATTCAGAAACCAACCCCAGGACTAAAGTCTTTAGGAACCACAGCAGCAATGAAATCATCCACTTATGTATAAGTGTTCTTAAATTTTGGACTGAAAGTAACTTAAAGTGCGCATTCTACATTTCTCCAGACTCTTTCTCTATAGTGGCAGCTGATGCCCCTTCACCATGACCTCGTTCTACACACAGAAGGCAGATCATCCATGCTTTTCTTCAAGGGAATGGAACCAAGTGTACCAAACGTACTGAAACAAAGGTCTCTTTCTCCTTAAATCCACCTAGGATGCATTTCTCAGCCTCATCTCCATATACTCACCGAAAAAGAAGAAATGAAATTAAAATTCGATGGGAGAAGGAGTCACTTGTCTCAAATCCCTTATTTCAGGGCTCAGAAAGGGTTTCACTTAGGCAGGGTTTAGCATTCCTCAAGTGGGATTGGATTGGATTGAATTGCTTGACCCCTTTTTGATTTGTAAAAGTAGTGTTACTTGGGAATTACATCATTGGATAAGGGAAGAAATAATTTAATTTTTTAACATTCATTATAAACACATAAATATTATGCTTTGAGTCTGACATTTACGTGGTGTGTGTGTTCTGAATAGCAGGACCATTCCTTTTTTTTCTTTTTTTTTAGACAAAGTCCTACCCCGTCACCCAGGCTGGAGTGCAATGATGAGATCACAACTCACTGCAGCCTCGATCTCCTGGGCTCAAGAGATCCTCCCACCTCAGCACACACCTAGGGACAACAGGTGTGTACTACTATGCCCAGCTAATTTTTAAATTTTTTTGTAGAGACAGGGTCGCAAACTTCTAAGCTGGTCTCAAACTTCTGAGCTCAAGCCATCTTCCTGCCTTGGCCTCTCAAAAGTGCTCGGATTACAGGTATGAGCCACCTCACCTGGCCTGTTTGTTTCAAATACAAGGCTGAAGGTCCTTACCAAAGTGTCCGCCAGGTCTTTCCGATAGACATATATCCGACCAGATGCCTCGAGGGATTTGGAGATGACTAAGTCATTCGGCTGAAGTTCATGCTTTCCTTTATTTGAAAAAAAAAAAAAAGGAATAATCAGAAATACAAGAGTCGCAGCAGTAGGCCTACACAGTACACTTAAGTGAAACTTGCCAAAGAAAAATACTTAAAAGTAAATAGAACTTAAAGTGGATTAGTTTTAGTTCTGCACACTCTATACAATGACAACAGTGGCATCACGAACAGCTCTCACTGCTCAGTGGCCAGAAAGTGGAGTCCTCTTGCAGTTCTTTCCTATAACATTTAGTCATTGTTTGGAACATAGAACAGTTTAAGAGAAAAAGTAAAATTTACTCATCTAAGATAACAATACCATGTTAACACTGGTTACATTTAGGTCTATTTTTGTTCTGATTTTTATATAACTGTGTGTATATATACACACACACAACTTGCATTGATTTGCAATGATTTATGCATACGCATTTATAATTATCGTGGATACACATATACATTTGCAATTATTCCATAATTTTATATTCTGATATTCTTATAAGCACTTTATCCACTTAACAAAATTATTGACATATGACATATTTAATTGGTTATATAATAGTTCATTATACCATCATTTAATCTTTCCTCTATTGTTGAACATTGAATGGTTAATTTTTTTGGTCATATAAATTAGATGGCATGATGTATGTTAAGTACTGGCACGGGGCCTGGCACATAACTGGGGTTTGGCAAATGGGATCTATTATTGTATCAGCCATAATATATTTTGCTGAAGTCAACATCTTTATGTTTAAATCTTTGTCTGCTTATAAATGATTTTTTTTAGGTTAAATTTATTTTTATTATTATTTTTTATTATTATTATACTTTAAGTTCTAGGGTACATGTGCATAACGTGCAGGTTTGTTACATAAATGATTTTCTTAAGACGGACTCCCAGTATTAGAATTACTAGCTCAAAGGGAATGAAAATTTTTTAAGTTTTTGACACAAGCTACCAAATTGTTTCTGATTTTTATTTTTTAAAAAAGACAATATAGGCCGGGCGCGGTGGCTCAAGCCTGTAATCCCAGCACTTTGGGAGGCCAAGATGGGCGGATCACGAAGTCAGGAGATCGAGACCATCCTGGTGAACACAGTGAAACCCCGTCTCTACTAAAAAAATACAAAAAAAACAACTAGCTGGGCGAGGTGGCGGGCGCCTGTAGTCCCAGCTACTCGGGAGGCTGAGGCAGGAGAATGGCGTAAACCCGGGAGGCCGAGCTTGCAGTGAGCCCAGATTGCGCCACTGCACTCCAGCCTGGGCGACAGAGCGAGACTCCATCTCAAAAAAAAAAAAAAAAAAAAAGACAATATATTTTCCTAAAAAATTGGTATAAAACTTGCACACTGACTAACACTGATCATTACTTTTTTTTTGAGACGGAGTTGCACTCTGTCACCTAGGCTGGAGAGCACTCATGTGATCTCAGCTCACTGCAACCTCTGCTTTCTGGGTTCAAGTGATTCTCCCACCTCAGCCTCCCGAGTAGCTGAGATTACAGGTGCCTGCTACCACGCCTGGCTAATTTTGTATTTTCAGTAGAGATGGAGTTTCACCATGTTGTCTAGGCTGATCGTGAACTCCTGACCTCAAGTGATCCACCTGCCTTGGCCTCCCAGAGTGCTGGGATTACAGGCATGAGCCACCGCGCCCAGCCTGGTCAATACTTTTGGTAAGTTTACTATTTTGCTAATACAAAAAGTAGATTCTCTGTTTACTTTGTGTTTCTTAACTAGTAGGTTGAGTATTTTTCATATATTCCTCTTCTATCTTATTTCTCTTGATGAAAATTGTTCCTATCCTTTGACCATTTTCTACCACAGTTGGAGCCCTCTTATAACATAATAGCTTTCTTCCTAGAAAATGCCCTCCTCCTAACTACAAAATGCATATGGGAGTAGACTAAAGCCATATTAAAGTTTATTTCACTGTGACACAATCAACTTCTCCTAAGGTAGCTGTTCGGTTATCCAGCATGATTGGGAAATACAATATTCCATATGCCTTTTCTAGATAATTGACCCAAATGCAAAGTGTTGTTCTGAACATTTCTGTTTAATACAGAGTACACAAATAATAATCTAATATATTCTTTATGGTCCAGCATTATAAAGATCCACAGTACTATAATGTTGGGCTGGTGACATGTATAGTGGATGGTGTCACACGGCCGGATTCTGAAGTTTCATCTCCTGGGTTCCATCTGCTCCTTCTTTGTTCAGCTATAATTTCCTGCAGCCCTTTCTGTGCCTATGTATACCTTAAATCTGAATTTATGAGAGCCATTCACACTTTATAGAATAAAATGTCATAACTTTCTGATAGCATTTTTCTATTTGCTGAGAAATATTTTTCCCCTTATTTTCAGGTTTGTCACTACACTATGAAAGATTAAAACTGATAGAATTTTAACCTCTGAATAACTGGGTAGTTTATTGTTACTACATACATATGACTACCCTGGGTAAAAAACAGCTAAAAACCTACCAAAGCTATGAGAATGATACTATTATTCCTTTTAAAAAATCCATAAAACCTCCAACATCTCTGACATCTTAAAACTTTTTTTTGACAAAAATAAAGAAAAAACTCACCATTTCTTTTTGAAGTAGCACTAAAATATAATTTATTAAAAATGATGTAATTAGAACAAGGAATGCATTAAGCTCTTGAGTTTGTTTTCTTCGTTAAAACATTATTGTTTGGGGGATAAAAAGATGCAGGAAGAAAGGTTCCTTACAGACAAAAAAAAAAAGGTAGAGGATGGAAAATAATGGCACACTGCCAAATCTGTGGGATAATTCAAGAGATACGCTGATATTTCTAGTGATGATTAGCAATGGGTCTATACACATTACAACGCTATTGCCCATCCTAATGAATCTAATTTAATAGAGTGTGAAAATGGTATTTCACAGACACCAAATAGATATTGGACAGTGAAAGAGCCACTCATTAATTGCCAGCTTCTCATGAGGCCCTGGGTTGACTCTCAGTCAGCTCCCAAAGGAGACGGGTCTCAGTTTTCCTGCAAAGTTCATTCAGCTCTTCCTTCTCTGGCACCTTCTGTCTGAATGGGGACCCCAGGATCACTCTCTGTAATGGTATTACCTGGAGAGGCAGACGCTCAAGCTTAATACTGCTTAATTAAGCAGTATTGATAAAGCTTAATACTGTTTAAAATCCTTTTATATTTTTGGTCACTTGAAAATTAAATATACATTTATCATACCTATTTGAAATATATTATCAAAAATCGAACCACTTTCTGATTAAAATTCATTTAGCCCATATGTTTCTCAAATTCTTTTTTCTAGATCATGTTTTGCTAAGATATACAATTAGAGCCCTGGGAGAGGGGAGAGGGATTCTTATGTATTAGGCCCAGGGAAAAGGGCTTCATTTGCATATGTAATCAGCCAGCTTGTAGGACCATTTTACCTGCCTGTGAGCAACAAAGCCATAGGAACAAGGTACTTTACCCTCAAGTACATTCTGGTACTCATTTTCCAACTGGAGAATGATAACAAAGGGTAAACAGGAATGCAGTTTATCTGCTCCCCTCCCCCGCCCGCATCTCTGGTTGATTAGTCCACACAGTGCTCACGTTTTTCAACTACTGATGCTAAGTCACTTTCTTTGTATTTTTTCTCAGGGTTAAGGAGATATTAAATAAAGATTGCAAACCAAAAAAGGAGGCCAGCAACACAGATCTGACAGGCTCCAGTGAAAACGAAGGGGTCTGTTCAAGCCGCACAGATCAATAGTGTCAGCTTGTAATCTGTGTGATCTTATTCAAAACAGACAATAAACCATTCTCTGAGGATAAATAAGGCCCAATAGAAGGAGAAGCTGTAACCAGGCCTCACTCCCCACGTCCACCTAAAGGAATATTGCCGTGTGAGCTTTCAGCTTATTGTACAGTTTGTCTTTCTTTCAATAGGGAGTCTTTAAATATTAAACTGTCAGCCCTCAATAGGACTGGTTCAAGGCCATCTTTCCTTTTTTTCCCCCCAAAGTAATTTCACTCTTTAGCAATTTCCCAAGTTAATTTAAATAGGAAAATAGAAGGCTTATCTAGAGTACAAAATATGAAAAGCTTTGTAATGTATTTTAAAACACTGGCATGCCTCTCTATTCAGTTCTTGGGGAGGAAATTCAGTATCCCACAGTACCCAACTGTTGTCATGGAAACACTTCTGGTAGGCAGCTTCTTATTGTTACTGTGGTCATCCAGCTGCGGGCCCAGAAGGGAGGAGCTGCACTTTTACTCTACAAAAATGCCAACTCCCTCCTTTTGAAGGAGATCAGTGAAAGATTAATATTCAAGGGTAGAAAAGAACTTACCTCCAGAGAATGTGATGGCCACCAGAGCCAGATCCTCTTCGGCATACTGGATCTTTTCTGCCACGAATTTTAGGATCTCTTGGGCTGTACTGGAAACTTTTGCCTTCACACTGACATAGGAGTGCTCTGTTATATACACGTGGCAGAAAACTGCACAAGTGAAAAGAATTGTTTGGAAACAGAACAGTGGTCATGAGGTATAGACTTTTCCAAATCAAGGCACCTTGATCAACTTTTCTAAATCAACCCACCTTGCTATTCTCTTCAGTATAACACATATAGAGTTAGATTTTTTATATACGCACACGAGCGCCTGAGGGTATACGTCTATGAATGTGTGCTTGCAAACACATGAAACTCAGATGTTATAAAGCTAGCCAACAAGCACAAGTAGTATTTAATCTTTTCATTCTGCAATGAGAGACCCGAGTCATACAAGTGTGTACTCATTGTAGAAACCATCTGACCATAATACAGTGGAATCTGTGGTGCACAGACTGTATTTTTAAATCCCTTCTTTGACAGTTGCCGAGATCTCCCAAAGCTGCATATTAAAGTGTCTAATTCATAAATTTTTCCTTTACACTCCATTTCAGGACAATCTCAGTGGCCCAATCAAGAACACCATATTTTGCTATTAGAATTCTCATAAGTTTATCTAAAAATCTGTCATCTGCTTTGGTTTTTGAGTTCAGCTTTCTCAATCATTTAAGACTGACTCCATTTCTCCCATCAAGGTAGTGATGAATTTAGTTTCCAAATGGAGGTCACATTTCTAGCCTTTTTAATTTCCTTTTTTATTGTCTGTGGTGCTAATAATTATTACTAGGACATTATCACTGTCAGGGTGAATGGGTCCTGAAAAATGTTTTCTTTATGATATTAATAGCAGAAGCTGTTTTAATAGCAATGGAAGTAACTGACACATTGCCTCTTATATCAGCTACTATAAATGTATAAAATGCACCAGCTTCTTTCCAGTAGACAGAAGGACAATAATATACTTAGATATTCTACTCTTTGGTGTTGCAAAAAAAATTGAGAGTGAAGCTTCTGGAGAAATTTTATATGCAGTTTAAATGTCACCACAAAAATAAGCCCAGGAATGTTTTCATAGAAATACAAATGAAGCAAAAGTCTAACTATGAGTTTACATGTATAGAACCTGAAAGTAAACACACTACGAGGAGACACTTGACATATTTGGTTTGGTTGGGTATGTCACTAAAACAATAGCATGTAACAAATAGTTGTTTTGTATTTTGCCAACAGACTAGCGAGAGAAAAAAAGGCTTTCCTCCTTCCATAGAAAGATGGAATTTTTAAGCAAGGCAAAATCTGTCTATAAACTACTATATGCGGGGTAAGTTTACATCTTGCTAAATAAACTGATAAACAAAAAGAGGCTGGGGGCCTTGAAATACTTTGCCTTTTTGCAGCTCAGCTTGGAAAACTATATGATGAAACTTCAAGACAAATGGGCAAGGAAGGTCAGCAACAAAGGAATTAGGAAGTTAGATAATTTTGTTTTCTCTTTCACTTGTCACAGATGACACTTAATATGAGTCAACAGAACCATCTATCAGCAGCATTATATACAAACACTATCTGAAGGAATAAGCATCTTTGTGGCTTCTCTTACAAGTTCCAGAAATCGGGCAAATATTAAACGATCACACTCAGAATTTCAGCATATGAAGGAAGATGAGTCAAAAGAGAGAGTCTGTGAGTCACAACTGCAATAAAATTTTAATTTGCTGTGTTTTCCAGCTCTGCACTTGACGCAACCTCTATCTAAAAGGAGAAAACCATTGTTAATATTTCTTGCTCCTCTTTAAAACATTAACATAGAAAAGCACTTCAGCATCTTCAGGGTTCTAAAAAGGTGTTTCCCCTTGTGTTGGATGAACATGGCTTCAAGAAGCCATGAGCCTCTTCCACAAAAATAAGCAGTGACTGAGGACACAGCAGATGGGCGGCACTGCCCACACAGCCTGACCTTGCAGGAGCTTCTACCGTACAGCCTTCTCTCCATTATTCTCTCTAAGAGTTTCTTCTCGTGGACTGAGTCATGGACTGACTCAGCCCAAATCTGCACATTGACTTTGGTGATCCTTCCAGTTAGTCATAGGCAATGGGCTGATGAAGGCAGGGAGAAAATGGTTCTAGGAGAAAATGGTGAGTTTCCTGTTCATTTTTACCTCTTCTCAAAAATGCAAGGAGGCTCTAGGCATTGTCTCCTTTCCTTGCTTCCCAAATTATAAGCATCCTTGGTGCTTGGGACAGTATTATGTGATCTAAGAAAACTATAATGCTCAAAGAAAGAAAAGAAAAACATGCTATTTGATGCTAACATGCTTATCTGACAGCTAGAAATGAAGGTTAGTCAGGCTGATACGCCAATGTAGGAGAAAAATGGTGGCTAACTGCTACCTACCCCCAAACCCTCACTTCAAACCATACTCACTTTCCTCTGTTTCAGTCACAGTTCCTCTATGCTGGAGCCAGTTCTCCTTAAGACTGAATTGGTGGAAAAGGGCTTTATTCTGTGAGATTGGAGAAAGAGAACAATGAATGAATGCATTCTTGCCCTTTGGAAAACCATAGCTGTTTACAACATGTTCCAAAAGAGCCAGCCAATTTTTTTTTTTAAATATGAAATCCACCCATCCAATCTTAGAGAAATAAACTGGGAGTCGCCCCAACTAATGCAAATGGTGGTGGAGATTATGAGCAATCCGATGGGCCTGGGCTAAGGCCAGCAGCAGGCCAAAAGTCCTTATATAATACCCTGCAACATGACTTTTCACATCTAGCTATTACAAACATCCATAGTCTCCTGAGATAAACATCATTTCCCCATTCCAACATGAATCTATAAGGCGTAGTTATCACAATCTGATCCTCTGCTATTACATTTTTCATAGAAGCAACTTTGAGATGGTTTCAATACCTCTGCTGTAGTACAGTGACTTTCCTAAGGGACACAGGCATACTGTTCATTATGATTATCCACCTGATACGGCTGTGTCTCCAAAGCTTGTGCCTGATATCTCAGTCCATATTTCCCCCTTATCAAATTGGACTGAGAACACATTCCCACTTGCTACCTTCTCTTTCTGTTGTATTAAAAGTGCAAATATTTTCCTTATAAGACTTCTTTCCTCTTAAAGATTCCTCCTACCTGGATATTTTTTTTTTTTTTTGACATAAACATCTTAAAATTCAAATTTATATCACTCCAGGGATAGCAGGAAGCCCCGAGACTCTAAAATGCACCACAAAACCAGCAGAATGTCAAAAAGTCAAGGGTACACAGCTAAAATCAGATCTGCACCAGCACAGGAATAACTAAAGCAAAGCAGGAAAGCGCAGGGAAGCTGCAACCCCAGGCGCCCCGCCTTGTCGGGTTCCGCTCGAGGCAGTATTCATTTTAATTTTGAAACACGCCAAGGGAGGCAAGGCAAGGTCTCCAAACCAGATCACCTAATTTTAGGTATAGAAGCATCTGCTTACCTTTTTTTGTGGTGAATATTCATCCACAGTGCTGAAAGGAAAAATGGCAAGAAGTCAGTCTTTGTCCCAAACCCAGAATAATGCAGTTATTGTTATGGAAGACTAATTTCCAGCACTAGGCAGAGGATTTTGCTCTTCAAAAAAGATAAAACACAGTATTCATTAATTCACTATGTACAACACACTTGACATTGGGCTCTGAATTTCAAATGAGCCAGGAAGTAAAGAAGTTATGGATTCAACAGATGTATTTTGCCTTCTACCCACAGAAAATGAAGCTCAGAAGTGAGGGAGGAACTGGATCTGCTCAGTCCATGGGAACTCAGTCCACAGAAATGAGGATTTAAAAAAACTGCAATATTCAGTCCATAGACATAAGTTTTCTCATACAGTGATAGTGATAGATTTTAGGTGAAATTACTGCTATTTAGATAGCTAAGTCACTCAGCCAAGGCACATCTTCTCCAGGATGTGTCTCTGTGTAGTGGAACTGGGAACACTCTGCCCATCTCTGATCATCTCCGCAGATTCCCACCTTCAAGTGCCCTCTGAACGCCACCTCCACTTACAAAGGAGCCAGTGCCGGGGCCAATTTCATACATCATTAGGTGAACTATAAATTAAATGTATGAGTCTTGCTCTCAGAAAGGAACACTTTTGGCCGGGCGCGGTGGCTCAAGCCTGTAATCCCAGCACTTTGGGAGGCCGAGACGGGCGGATCACGAGGTCAGGAGATCGAGACCATCCTGGCTAACACAGTGAAACCCCGTCTCTACTAAAAAATACAAAAAACTAGCCGGGCGAGGTGGCGGGCACCTGTAGTCCCAGCTACTCGGGAGGCTGAGGCAGGAGAATGGCGTAAACCCGGGAGGCGGAGCTTGCAGTGAGCTGAGATCTGGCCACTGCACTCCAGCCTGGGCAACAGAGCGAGACTCCGTCTCAAAAAAAAAAAAAAAAAAAAAAAGAAAGGAACACTTTCTCCTCTATTTTGTGTACTGGGGCTAGAGAAAAAAAAAAGTCACGAGTTTTACATTTAGGGCTTGAATCTTATTCTAGAATCTAAAGCTATTTCATAATCTTATAAAAATAGGCAAGAATCATTTCTTTCTTTCTTTTTTTTTTTTAAGACATAGTCTAACTCTCTCACCCAGGCTAGAGTGCAGTGGCGTGATCACTGTTCACTGCAGCCTTGACCTCCAGGGCTCAAGTGATCCTCCTGCCTCAGCCTCCCAAGTAACTGGAACTACAGGCATGTACCACCATGCCCAGCTAAGTTTCTATTTTTGGTAGAGGTGGGGTCTTACTATGTTGTCCAGGGTGGTCTTAAACTCCTAAATTCTTGGACACAAGTGATTCTCCCACCTCCACCTCCCAAAGTGCTGGGATTACAGGTGTGAGTCACTGTGCCAACCAATAATCATTTTTTTTATGTCATTTTCTTATTTTATTCTAGTATTTACCATTTTTGTGTAGGTTTTTAAAATGGAATGTATTAAATTTCCATTAATGTATTTGATGAAATATGTTCACATGTATTAAACCATGAATTAAAGTTTCCCAGCTATAACAGGTCTGCCTCATAGCACAGAGCAACTTCCATATGGGGAATTATTTTGATGACAAGGTTGCCCTTTTTTTCCTTGTTTGATTTCATTTATTAGTTCATATTTTCATGTAAGTCTTAGGCAATGGAAACTTAACATAATGTAGACTGTAATAAAAGAAGACCACCAACATTTACAACATTCATCTCTAAGGTACTGTGCTAACTTGCACTTTACTTTCAAATCTCTCAATGTAAGATTTTGATGATTGAGGACTAAAGTATACACACGGTTTGCTACCTAAGATTAATTTATACAGATGTTTCATTTGCAATGAGGTCTCCCTTTACTAAAACTAAGTCAAGCTTTAAATCACAAATTAGTCATCTGAAAGGCTTGAATTAACACGTTCCAAGAGAGGTGCAATTTGTGACTGTTTTTAATCGTAACAGAAGCTTTTCACAACTTGACAATAAATGTACTTTATGTTTACGAAATATACACTGTAAATCAGATAACAAGTTTTCCTTTTAGATGAACTCTGTGGCTAAATCTGAAAACTGAATGACTTGATGTTTTCTTTACCAAAATTAGTAAGGGGACTTAATGGTAATATCACTAATAGTAAAGTTGAGTGTTGCCAATCTGAAAGATTAATGACAGATACCTAGGGGACACTTAGACATGCCAAGAGTCATTGAGTAAATGGCTCTTTAAAAACTTTCTAAATTGATAGAGAAACCTCAGGGAACTCATAAAACTGAGCTTTTAAAATGCTCCACAGGTTGGGTGTGGTGACTCACACCTGTAATCCCAGTACTTTGGGAGGCTGAGGCAGGTGAATCACCTGAGGTTGGGAGTTCAAGACCAGCCTGGCCAACATAGTGAAACCCCATCTCTACTAAAAATACAAAAAAGTAGCCAGGTGTGGTGGTGCATGTCTGTAATCCCAGCTACTCAGGAGGCTGAGGCATGAAAATTGCTCAAACCCAGGAGGTGGTGGTTGCAGTTAGCCAAGATCACGCTGCTGTATTCCAGCCTGAGCAGCAGCAGAGTGACTATATCTCAAAAAATAAAATAAAATAAAACGTTCCACAACTCCCTGAGACCTATTTATTAAACTTTTCCTCCCTATTCCATAGAGATAGTTACAAGCCCCAAAATGACAAGTTACATAGACTTTTAAAATTAAGTAATAATTTACTGTTTTTATGCACCCTGTTGTTATGGCCCAGGCTGTTTTTACTATATAAAACGGGGTTAAAACAATAGTCAACGAGTTGAATTGTGTGTTCTTTCACTTTGAGTTATGAGAACAAAACACACAATTTACTACTAGAAAAGCTAGGGCATCAAGATGAATCTGAGTCAAAATGTTCAAAATCAACTTTTATGTATAAGGCATTCCAAATTCTATCATATTTGCTGCTGTTTTCTTTCATTAACCATAATTAGGAAAATGAAATACTTACTGACGACGGTGCATTCCAAGTATCTTTTGAAATTCTTTCAATTCTTTTTCAAGTATTGGATATTCATAAACATCATCCAGTACATTCCTATATATGGTCTGGAGAAAAAAGACAAATGACAGCTGAGTGGTTGAATACCCATTTTGTAGGGATTAAGACTCATACCACGGCTATCCTAACAGAGGAAATAAGGACGGATCCAGGACAACGCGCGGGTTTCACCAGGTGCCAATGAGATCCAGAGTGGGATCATAACTCGTAGCTTCTCTGTCAACTGCCATGGCTCTCTATCTGCTTTCAGGGCCGTAGGTGGAAATTCTGGAAAGAGAACTCTAGAGATCTGTGGCTAGCTGGCTACTAGAGATTTCCATGCCCATTCTATACCTTAAAAAATAATAGGCCAGGCGTGGTGGCTCACGCCTGTAATCCCAGCACTTTGGGAGGCCAAGGCAGGCAGACCACAAGGTCAGGAGATGGAGAACATCATGTCTAACACAGTGAAACTGTGTCTCTACTAAAAATACAAAAAAAAAAAAAAAAAAAAAAAAAAAAAAAAAAAAAAATTAGCTATGTGTGGTAGTGGGCACCTGTAATCCCAGCTACTCGGGAGGCTGAGGCAGGAGAATGGTGTGAACCCAGGAGGTGGGGCTTGCAGTGAGCCAAGATCGCACCACTGCACTCCAGCCTGGGCAACAGAGCGAGACTCCACCTCAGAATAATAATAATATCGGTTGGGTGTGGTGGCTCAGGCTGTAATCCCAACACTCTGGGAGGCTGAGTAGGGAGCATTGCTTGAGCTGAGTACGAGATCAGCCTGGGCAACAAAGCAAGACTCTGTCTCTACAAAAAAGAAAAAATTAGCTGAGTGTGGTAGTGCACGCCTTTAGTCCCAGATAGTCGGGAGGTTGAGGTGCAAGGATCTCTCAAGCTCAAGAGTTTGAGGTTGCAGTGCACTATGACTGCGTCACTGCACTGCAGCCTGGGTAGCAGAGCAAGACCCTGTCTCAACACACACACACACACACACACACACACACACACACACACACACACACACAATTCCACATAATCATTTGGGAGAAAAAAGTCAATTGAATTAAATTAAGCAGTTGCTTTGAAAACAACATGAGTTTGAAAGAGTTGGTTAGACTCGTAAACAACTGGATGCCTAAATGACAACTAAATGCTGAATTCAAAGTGGTTTCCTTCATGAAAGGCTGAGTCTATTTAGGCAGTTGCCTACTCTGAACTAGAACTCTTCCTTGCTAGAATTCCATTCCATTCCTTCTCTGTCCTAACCTGTAGATTTAATATGATTTTGGTGGCAAAAGTAATCCAACTGTCTTACTAATCATCTCTCCAGATAATCATCTGTGTTGAAAAGATATTGAAGCCTATTAATTAGAAAAAATAAATCAGTTTGTCTCACTCTAAATGTAAATCTACATTATATCTATTTACACATTATTGCTTAAAATTCTCAAAGTATACCACATCTGACAAATGTTTCATAGAACATACATTGTCAATATAGTTTTTAAATCATAATGTTTTATGCAAATATTATATATAGAGGACTGGTTACTTTAAACTTATAATGACTATCAACATATTAAGCTGTATCAAATTTTGAATGTTTTGGTTTACCTTCCTTAATTATTTCATTAGCAATCAAAATTTCCATGACTTTTAGATATGGAATATTAAGCTTCAGAAGTCAATATAACATATATTCTCTGAATCACAACTTGACTATCACAAGAAAGCTGAATGACTGTTACCTACAAATGAGATATTTAAAATGCATGACTAAAAATAAAATTAGTTATTTTGCATCAAAGAATACCTGGAAACGTTAGATTACCTTTAAAAACATTTTTGAATGTTCATCTTCATGTAACCAGTCTTTGTACAGAGCAATCCACTGGGAAACAAGATGCAAGACTTTACGTTTCCTACGAGGAACATCTGAGTTTTCCTCTTTGCCTTGATACTTCTTAGCAGAATAGGTGCAAATGGTTAAGAAAAAATTATATTGTTGAAAATTTAAAAATATGAAGACATCCGTTTACTCTTATTTTTACAAAATACATGAAGGCATACAAGCGTATAAACATGCAGGAAGAACAGAATATACGCAGGGAGAGCAAAGGGTGTGCACTGAAAAGAGCAAAAGTAAACTGAGGAAAATGACTGAAGTATACTCAGTGGGCAGCCAGGAAGTGAAGGGTCGGGCCATTTCACTGGCAGCCGCTGACATGCTTCCGTAGGCAACATGTGGTCAATGCCAGCCCGAGGAGATAGTAGGTGGCCCATTAATTTCAACAGTGACTCCAAGAAGAGAGCTCGCCTCAGTACACAGGTGAATACTATTTCAATACATTTTAGGTAAGAATGAGGCCAGGTGCTGTCTGGTCCTCAGAAATTCACATTCTGTAAAACCAGGTGCTTCTAAAGTAGTTCCAAATGAGTATAGATCTCGGGAACACAATTTGTAACATGATTCAAATGCCCACTCCTAGGAATTTACTTAAGAAAACACTGGATACATGTGCAAACACAGAGGTAAAAGGGACTGCTAATTTTCATTTTGATTAAAATAAAAAATAATGGGAAATAACCTAAATGCCTCAGCAACTGAGAACGGTTGACTAAGTTATTACATATCCATTTAACGGACTATTCAGCAGCCATAAACATGATGGTCCAGCAGTACATTTACTGACAGAGAATATGCACAATGTATTGTTGAGTAGAAAAGCAAGTAAGAAAAGAACATGTTAGGATGATCTACTTCTGTTAACAATGTTTATTTATATGATTAATCTCACTAACTGGAGAGATATATATTAAATAGTTAACAGTGGCTTCTCAAGGTAATGAGGTTTTAGAGTACATGAATTATTTTTATCGTACTTATTAGCATTTCCTAATTTATATACAATGACCATATGTTAACTATGCTGTTAAAATTACATAAAAATAACAACCTCAAAGGCAAAGTGTTTAAATGACTAGGAATGCAACAGCAGCTTGGCATATTCTACACCGATCTATTCTTGTTGTCTCCAAAATGATAATTTCTGAGTGTCTTGGACACATTAAAAAGATGACTAGGAATAGGGAATGCTATGACATCAAACACTTGAGTGTTGTTGGACAGGATTATATATTCTTTAACACTGATATACAGTTGCAAAATTGGAATAAACTTTATGTCAGGCTTTGTAAATATTTTAAAATACAATTTAGTCAATGTCTCCCCATCCTGCAAAAATACATTAAGACCACCTTTGATTTCCACCTGTGAAATAAACTCAGGCAAACACAAAAAAAGTTGCTATTTCTTTTAGTTTTTCTCTTGAAAGGCAAAATATAATAAAGATTTATCTAGGCCAACCATGGTGGCTGATGCTTATAATCCCAGCACTTTGGGAGGCTGAGGCAGGAGGAGTGCTTGACCCCAGGAGTTTAAGGTCAGCCCAGGCAAGAAAGTGAGACCTCATCTCTACAAAGAAAAAAATTAACTGGGTATGGTGATGCACATCAGTAAACCTAGCTAGTTGGGAGGCTGAGACAGGAGCCTGGGAGGTTTAGGCTGCAGTGAGCCATGATCAAGCCACTCTACTCAGCCTAGGCAACAGAGTAAGACATGTCTCAAAGATTTATCTTACATTATTTCCCCTTAAACAAATGTTGTTCTCTTCTTTTCCTGTGAATATAATACCTTCACTAATATAAAGAAATCAAGAAAATTAAGAAATGCAATTTTTTAGGTCATCATGTATAAATGAAGATATGAACTTTGTATTCAAGCTGCATATATATGTTCTACAATTATGGAGTAGCAGAATAAAGTAATTGCAAGAAGCAACGCTTCAACCATTCTCCATTCATAGACAGTTATCTGCTGTACCTTGTTTTCCTCCCTGCAAGATATATATTTAAAATATATTTACTGGTTAAATTTGCATTTGTATTAATCTGATTTCCAATATTAGGAAACAGACATTCTTTTACATTTTGTCTATACTAGATTACACTGATTTATAAATTTAGCTGCAGATAGAAATAGTGGGAAGGCATGTGGTGAGAGTTATAACTTCTATGTAATGCACAGAATATTAGCTGGCCCATAGCTATGAATTTAATGCTCTTTACGATGCTATTAAATACTATTACAATAAAAATACTTATCTAAAATATCTAAAACCAGCACAAATAGCTTTAATCTATAAATAATGTTTTAAAACCATTGGGAAAAAAACAAATAATTTAGATTACTTCTAAGAAGTTGGTTGTAGGGGAATATGCAACACATCTTCACTAAGATGTGCATAAAAATATCTCACATTAAATATAGATTCCGTTTTTGTTTGTGGTATTTCACAAAAGGCAGAGTGCAAATATACAGAAACAATAATAAAGAAAGACTTCCGGCTTAAAATGTTTTAGAGTTCATGGGTTTTGATTATTGGTAAAAAGGCTGATAAAAATCTGAACCAAAGTTTTGTATATAATGTCTTAGTCAAAGACTCAAAACATATATATCAAAGTTAAGTTCTAGAGATTGTTTAGGGACATCCTATAGTACATTAAATTATTAAATGATAATCACAAATAACATTAGGATCATAGTTAAAGAATGTAGTTTAAAGGCATCTCCTTTATTATAAGTACATTTTATATTACTTGATGGATGAATTGTTTTAGAAATATGTTAGCATTAAAATGTAAATGAAATTAGCTCACAGATATTTTTCCAAAACACTTTTGAAGAAAGAGATGTTCAAAATCTTATCGTTATTGCTAAATGTGGAGCAACACTCCACTTGAAAGCTGTGAAGGAAATCTGCACATATTATTGAAACTTTCCAAATTCAAAACTAACTAACAATGTTTCAAGATCAACTTTATGAACTGGTTCTAAAAAGTGGCAAAATATCTACTATAGCTTTGTTTGGTCATAGGATATAGTAAAGCACTACAAAGTAATCATCATTTCCACTTATATATATATTTTAAGAGAGATGCTACTTTATGCCCTTTATGAAGTTCTAAAGTATTCTTTTAGGTGGGAAAATGCTGTAAAGTTGGGAGATGTGTAACAATTATTTAATAGAGAAAGAATATTAAATAAGCATTATCATTAGGTCTTTTGTTTGCTTGTTTTTGAAGGCAGTCTCCCTCTGTCATCTAAACTGGAGAGCAGTGGCGTGGACTTGGCTCACTGTAGCTTCAACCTCCCGGGCTTAAGTAATCCTCCTCCCTCAGCATCCCATGCAGCTGGGACCACAAGCACATGCCATCATGCCCAGCTAATTTTGGTATATATCTATATCTATATCTATATATCATGCCCAGCTAATTTTGGTATATATCTATATCTATATCTATCTATAGCAAATATCTAGCTATATACCAAATATATATATTAGAGATCGCATCTCACTATGTTGCCCAGGCTGCTCTTGAACCCCTGGACCCAAGCAATCCTCCCACCTTGGTCTCCCAAAGTGCTGGAATTACAGGTGTGAGCCACTGCACCCAGCTGTCATTAGGTCTTAATAGAACTTGAGTATATACAAAAGCAATCCATTTTCCTTAAAATTTTCATATGGTTTAGAGTGGAATCTTCAGTTTCATTTAATAAAAACGGTACAGCAATAGCCTATTTAAATGCTTAAATGCATCTGAATACATTAAATACTGTGAAGCAAGAAGACCACTTGGAGACTTTCAGTAACTTTACATGGCTTTGTTTTGTGGTCTTTCAATGATCCGATGTTGCATCTCTTCTAGTTAGTGAATAAAATTATAAGGCTTCCTTAACTGGTCATTAACCTTCTAATCACATCCATCATTCTAAGAGAGCATGCAGTGACAAAGCTGTGAAAAGATGACAGAGGATTCCAGGGGCTAGGTTTGACCTCCCATGTGGGGGAATGGCCTGTCTCCCCTGAGACACTTGCCAGGAACATGAAATCACATATGTGCATTTTCCTTCACAAGTGGTCTGACACTTAACTAACTGATTCTCCTTTAAGTCCATTTATTCCATGATCTTGCCATTCCACACAGTCTCTTGACTCTGGGGTTTACCCAGCAGGCCAATTTTGCCTCCAGATTTCTAAGCAATCATAAGGCACAGATATGAAGCAAACGTAATATAAACAGTATAATATAGCCACAACATAGACTGTGAAAACAGCCGTTCACATTTCCAGTTTCCTCTGTCTATCTCATTTCATCTTCTACCTTGGATATCATTACATTAATATTTAACATATCCACACTCTACTGTGGGGTTGAATAAACTAAGGAAGGCAGTTAATTCCTAATGTGGGACATCTGTCTGAGAGGAGGTGGTCACAGCAGCCTGAAGATAATGAAGGATATTGCCTTAACAGAGCCTGGCACAAGTCATCAGTTGTCATGAACACAGTGTACGTGAGAAGGAAGTCATCCAGGAGGGTCTCTGCAAAGAAAAAAAAAAAAAAAATACAAGTAAGCAAAGAGGTGGATAAGAAGAGCAGCTGCTTTCCAGGCCCCAGAACCATGTGCATGGCAGAAATATGATAAATTTTGATGGCTGTGGGAGGGATTAGAATAGGAGAATTTTAGCCACGAAAGACATTATTTATTAAAATTAAGATATGAAAAACTCCTTATATCAAATGCCTCAAGCAGTAAGATACTTTTGTTGCAGAGCTCTCTAAACATACAATTTTGTTATCATCTTGTTTTCTTGAAACCTCATTTATATTTTTATATTTGTGGGTAAAGCTGATATAGAAAACCAATGCGTAAATAATGTGAATTAAAAAATAAATTTTACAAGATTTCTGAGGTGTACACTCAAGTCCTACAGGGAATAAAGCCCTCATGTGTTAATAAATTAAAATTTTTTCCAAAGCCATTTACTTAAGTCTAGGGCAAGAACAATGAATAATAAAACCCAGAAGACATGTATCAGGTTCCAAGGCCATTCACCTTTATCTCTTAAATGCACCTTTAAGAAGTTGGGAGAGTGATGAGTGATTTTCTTAGTCTTGAAGAGAGACAGAACTGAGTCCAGTTAAAATTGGAGAGCAGGTACAATGTATCACAGCATACTTCTTCCTAATTTCTTTTTTCTACCAACCAAATCAGGTTACATTGTTATAATCTTTGTGCTTTGAGTGTTCTTGTAAGAATTAAGTTTGTATACAATATGGAATTGCTAAAGAGGCAAACACTGACCTTCAATGTAATTTCCAGTATAGTACAAAAGATTATTGTTTTCCAGCATTCATGGTTTTTTTGTTTGTTTGTTTGTTTGCTATACAGATTCTGAAAGTAATTGAGTGGTATGAATTAAAATACTATAATCAAAATGCACTTCAAATAAAAGTAGTGATTTGGCAAAGCAGTTTTTGCCATAATAGTCTTTATCTAGTCTCCTTAACTTAAAATTCATTTTACTATATGATTTAATCTTCATGTTTTACATTCCAGACATCACATTTTTAGTTATATAAAACAGTAATAAATTATTAGAGTAATTAGCTTGTGTACGGTTGTTACGGACTGAATGCTTATGTCCTCTGCAACACTCCCACCCCCACCACTTTATATGTTGAAACCTTACCCCCAGTGTGATGTATCAGGAGGGGGTATTTGAGAGGTAATTAGGACTGGATAAGGCCATGAGGGTGGAGCCCTCATGAATGGCATTGCTCTCTTTATAAGAGTCCTGAGAAAGCTCCTTTCCTCTCTCTACCACACAAGGATACGAGGCGACTGTGGTTTATGAACCAGGAAGCAGGTCCTCACCAGACACTGAATCTGCCAGCACCTTGATCTTGGACTCCCCAGTGTCCAGGCTGTGAGATATAAATGTCTGTTGTGTAAGCCTCCCAGGCTATGGTATTTTGTTATAGCAGCTTAAGCTGACTAAGAAATATACTCAATAGTGCTTATGCTCTCCAAGATCTACACCTTATAATGATGATGTGTAAGTAAAAATAATTGCCCAGTATACAGCCCTATAGCTCTACATTGAAGACTGGATGAAAGAAAATCTCCAGAATTTTTAGGAATAACCAGTAATACTTACTTTAAAAGTTAATCAGAAAAACAAGGTTATATTTATGAACACAAAACTCTGATATAAGAGGTTGTGGATGACATCTATAATTCTATATTAGCTGCAGGGCATAACTTATTTCTGCTTGGTTGCAGAATATCAAGGTAATCCTAATCCACATAGGTAAGTGGTTGCAAATGGTAGTTTCTTTAAAAGCTTGCTTTTTAATTGCAAGATGCCCATAATTAAAATGAACCAAGGGTGTTAATGAAGAGTATTAACGGAATTTATCTGAAAGATATTTTATCTATAAGTCATAGTATTCCTTGACAAAATAATAAATTTGACAAATTTTCTTATTTAAAACATGTTTTTAAAAGTCTAAACTTACATTGTTGTATCACACTGCAATATGTTAGCAATCACTAGTCTAACTTACTATTTACTCTATAGCAAAAGCAAATTCCTAAACAGATATACCTGGGCCTTGCTGGGCATAAATGAGAACTAGCACAAAAAAGCTGTGGTAGTGTGCTCGATCCGACAATGTTACATGTATGAGTGGACACGCGCAGCCTGCGTACGCAGAAGAGCCATGGGCCCCCTACTAGAGTCTCTGTTTATGGATGTTTCAAATATATGAACAAGGCACGGGAAGGTTTACTTTACTTGTCTCCAAACAAGTTAACCTGGCAGCTCAAGTTAATCACTGGTCATCCTAATGAGAAATTTGGAATATATAATGCGTGCCTTTCATTACAGTTTTTAAAAACAGTTTCAATTGGCCGGGCGCGGTGGCTCAAGCCTGTAATCCCAGCACTTTGGGAGGCCGAGACGGGTGGATCACGAGGTCAGGAGATCGAGACTATCCTGGCTAACAGGGTGAAACCCCATCTCTACTAAAAAAAAATGCAAAAAACTAGCCGGGCGAGGTGGCGGGCGCCTGTAGTCCCAGCTACTCGGGAGGCTGAGGCAGGAGAATGGCGTAAACCTGGGAGGTGGAGCTTGCAGTGAGCTGAGATCCGGCCACTGCACTTCAGCCTGGGCGACAGAGCGCGACTCCGTCTCAAAAAAAGAAAAAAAAAAAAAAATCAGTTTCAATTAAAATTGATCACCTGCACATTAGCTGGCAACCAAGGATATTTTGGAAATACAATTTGAAAACTATCCCTCTGGGATTCTGTTGAAGAGTAATGTTTACAAATTACAACATTTCTCTGTTAAATGTGATTGATGGAAATCCTCAACCTTTCCTGTCTGATTAGAAATTAAGCTGAATCTGGCCAGGTGTGGTGGCTCACATCTGTAATCCCAGTACTTTGAGAGGCTGAGGTGAGTAGGTCACTTGAGGCCAGCAGCTAGAGACCAGCCTGGCCAACACTGTGAAACCCCATCTCTACTATTAAAAAAAAAAAAAAAGCTGGGTGTAGTGGTGCACGCCTGTAATCCCAGTTACTAAGGAGGCTGAGGTGGGAGGATGGCTTGAACTCAGGAGGTGGAAGTTGCAGTGAGCCAAGATCATGTCACTGCCCTCTAGCCTGTGCAATAGAGTGAGACTCTGTGTCAAAAAAAAAAAAAAAAAAAAAAAAAAAAAAAATTTAGCTGAATCTTCCCAGATACTCAGGAGGCTGAGGTAGGAGGATGGCTTGAACCCAGGTGGCAGAGGCTGCAAGTGAGCCAAGATTATGCCACCACACTTTATTTAGCCTGGGCAACAAAGAAAGAGTTTGTCTCAAAAAAAAAAAAAAAAAAAAAAAACAGTTAAGCTGATTCTTTTGTGCACTCAATGTTAGATACAAGCAGCAAGGACAACAGAGTAGTTTTTTTTGTTTTGTTTTGTTTTTTTGAGACTGTCACCCAGGCTGGAGTGCAGTGGTGCGATCCCGGCTCACCGCAAACTTCGCCTCCCAGGTTCAAGTGATTCTTGTGCCTCAGCCTCCCAAGTAGTTGGGACTATTGGCACGCACCACCATGTCCAGCTAATTTTTGTAGTTTAAGTAGAGATGGGGTTTCACCATATTGGCTGGGGTGGTCTCAAACTCCTGGTCTCAAGTGATCCGCCCACCTCGGCCTCCCAAAGTGCTGGGATTACAGGCGTCAGCCACTGAGCCTGGCCAACAGAGTGGCTTTGAATCCAGTTTAGGGTTTTCAATGGCTCTTGTAGATAGGAGCCACCAGTATGCAGAAACCATTGGGTAACAGCATTGAGAGGGAGTGAGTTGGCATTTACAATGCTGGATGTGACATACAGGTTCAGACTCTTTGGGGTGTTCTTACACTTAGCTGCATTTAATGAGGTTAGAACTATTCTCTAATCAAGAGTTACTCCATTAGTAGCTGAGATTAAAAAGAACACCATTAAACCATTAACTTTGACATAACCAGTCATTCCATTCCAGAACAACCTTAGATAATGAACTATCAGAGTCTGGTTGGATGGTGGCAAACCCATTTGGCATTCAATCCAATTAATCAGCTCACATATGACAATATTTTGTTAAGGGCTTTGACCCAGAAATGCCTATTTTCTCCTAAGCTAATATCATATTTAAAATTCAACAGCATTTACCTAATTATCTCTCCATCATAGAAATATTAATTAAAATAAAAACAATGAGGCTATACAAAAACAGCTCCAGTTGAAGTCCTAATAAATAGTTAAAAATTCTAATGAATAGAACAGATTCCCAATACTCCTAACTCAAATATCTAATTGCCATATTGTTCTAAATTTTTCTATATAAAGAGCTTTCTTTTATTCTTTTCCAGCATTCATGTTTTTTTTTTCTTTGCTCTACAGATTCTGAAAGTAATTGAGTGGTACGAATTAAAATACTATAATCAAAATGATGCACTTCAAATAAAAGTGCATTTTATAATAGCCATGCTTCCAAAAAAGAGGCTGTCCCATTGGTATTTAGAGATATTTTTAGAACCACGATGGTTATATGAATGATCCCCTGAAGACTATTAGCTGACAATAGCCATTTAGAAAGACTAGCAAATCCACTGGCATCCAAATTAAAACACTATAATTATTTATTACACTACATAGTACTTAATAATAATTTAAGACAACAGGCAGAAAAGCATGTTTGTATACATAAAAGTATCTTTCATTTAAACAAATTCATAGCTGTCATATATACTAACATTCTGAATAAAAAAGGTATTCATTTTGATTTCTAACTTTGTGAATACCTAGGCATATTAATATACATATATTAATATGCAAAAACTCTTTCTTTTATATATACATGTGTGTGTGTGTATATATACATATATATATATATATATATATATTTTTTTTTTTTGAGATGGAGTTTCACTCTTGTTGCCTAGGCTGGAGTGCAGTGGTGCGATCTCAGCTCACTGCAACCTCCACCTCCCAGGTTCAAGCGATTCTCTGGCCTCAGCTTCCTGAGTAGTTGGGACTACAGGTGTGCACTACCATGCCCGGCTAATTTTTGTATTTTTGTATTTTTGTATTTTTTAGTAGAGATGGGGGTTTCACCATATTGGCCAGGCCGGTCTCGAACTTCTAACCTCAGGTGATCCGCCTGCCTCAGCCTCCCAAAGTGCTGGGATTATAGACGTGAGCCGCGGTGCCAGTCATTTTCTTTGATATTCTACGCATTAAGTCAATTACTAAATCTAATCCTAATTCTTGGCTTATCACTAAATTTTTGGGACTATCCTCCCCACTCCAAAATAAAATAATACTTTTGTAGTGGCTTTTTGAATACAAGAAACATCCCTGCAAGTAAAAAAGTAACATCTTGATAATCATTGAAATTGGAAGGTAAATACTTTTATACTTTTAACTATTATAAAACTTGAAATAAAATATATATAGAAATGGTTCTGAAATCCATGCATGTAATTAGCTATACTGATGTCATAAAGGACTTTTCCCTATCATCTGCTACTATTTTAATTTGGGGGGGGGCTTTTTTGAGATAGAGTCTCACTCTGTCACCCAGGTTGGAGTGCAGTGGCACGATCTTGGCTCACAGCAACCTCCGCCTCTTGGGTTCAAGCTATTCTCCTGCCTCAGCCTCTGGAGCAACTGGGACTACAGGCACACACCACCACACCTGGCTAATTTTTGTATTTAGTAGAGACGGGGGTTTCACCATGTTGGCCAGGTTGGTGTCTTGAACTCCTGACCTCAGGTGATCTGCCCGCCTCGGGTTCCCAAAGTTCTGGGATTACAGGCATGAGCCACCGTGTCTGGCCTATTTTAATTTTTAAGTCATATAAAAACAATTATCTATTTTTATTTAATTTCATTTGAATGTATTTCTCTTGTATGTACCAATTAAAACATTTTTCTCAGTCTCATTTTAAGTATATGAAGCTCTAAAAATTCCCATTTTATTTCTGCAAAACACAAGTATCCCTAGAGCATCCTAGAGTTGTGACAAGGCAGAATAGTAAGAGGTTTGGTACTGACCATTTTCATGGAGTTCTGTTATATATAAATGTAATCAAATTTAAAAAAACAGATCCAAATGTTACCAAAAGGTCTAAGCTTAATGCTTTCTTTGTAACATTAAAAAAAAAAAAAAAAACCCTGAAGTCTAAAAATCACTAGAAGTATAGTGTTATGTAGGAAAAAATCTAGAAATCTACCTTGGTTATTTTTTTCAACACTCATAAGCAAAATGCACTGCGATAATGAAACCACTCATTTGTTAAAGTGAATTACCAAGAAAGCAAATTAAAAGAATTTGGACAGGAAACTGCCTATAGTAGCCATTTAATCCAAGTATAGTGATGTGAATAGTCAACATTTCTGTATTAACTCATATTTCCTGAAGTACTGTCAGCAGTTTTGTTTCACCTGTATTTCTGCCTCAGATGCAATGGAATTTAAGGCACTCTAAAACATATTCTACTTAACCTTTATTTCAAGAAGCCAAGAGAAAAGCTTTGAACATCAAAGGGCCCATTTCTGGTCCTGAAATGTTACAACTTGCCATTATTTTTTGAGAAGCAGTGCCAAAATGTACCATGTAATTTGATTAAGCACAAATAAATTTTTTTTTCATGTTCAGGTTGGAATAATAGATTAAAGCGCTATGCCATTAAAAGCAATGCTTCTTTCCCTGTGTATCTTAACATTTCTGAAAGTGATATTAATGACCTCAAACACAGCTTTTTACTACAGCTCTTAAATTCACTTCATTCCTGCCAATTCTTACAGTCTCACCATAGCGTTTTGTTTGGCCATTCTAACATAACCAAATCTTGAGATCTAGCTTTATTTTTAGGTATTTGTGGCAGAAAAAAAAATGCTTACTTATTTAATGCTGTTTATACATCAAATCTTAAAAGTCACCCCTTTAAATGACAGGAACTTACTACAGATAGGGCTTGGGGACACTCTTCAAATAATCAAATATGTTTTTAACTTGTAAAATTCAGTTTTAGAATCCTATCATTCCTTCATCAAGAAAGAATGATTTGAATGCAACAGGTATTCTGTTCTTAGCTACACTTACTTCTATTCACTGCCTTTTAAAAATGTTACTAAGAGGAGCATAGAGTAATAAACAGGGGGCTTGTCTGCCTTCTCCAGGCTGCAGCACTCAGAGAAAGGGTGCAGGTCACCCTGGGGCTAAGAGCAGTGAGCAGCCTCATAGCTCCTGTTGTTACATCCCCAATCAGCTGCTCTCAGTGTATAGGTACAATTGCAGCCCATTCATGGCATATGCATGTGTCTGCCAAGTATGCGGGGAAGCTCAGAACAGAAAACAATATAAAGAATACCATAGAATCAGAGAGCTGGAAATCTAATGGGGTAGCCTAAGGCATAGTCCTTAATCTCTCTAGGCCTTACTTAAGTCACCTGTAAAGTGGCCATCGTATCTATATGTAGCAGAGTTATAGAGAAGATTAAATAAGATAGTATATCTAAAGCAACTGGTAGAGAGCCTGGTATACCCTAGGCACTCTAAATAAATACTACCTATTCTTTATTTTTATAAAATAAAATTATTTCAACCTTATCCCAATTCTCCAAGTGCTACCAATCCACCAACAGAAACTGAGTATTGAGAACTATGAATTTCCAAGAAGAATTGGAGGAGGCAAAGGAGAAGCAAATGTGAGCAAAGCAATGGATGTGGGTGGGTCTGTAGCTGAGTCACAAACCTGTGGTCTTGTGACTTGCAGGTCTTGTTTAGTCCCTAGAGATGCTTTCTCGGAGTTGACAAAATTTAAAAGTCAGAAGATCTGGCAACACCAGGGCCACATCTCCTATGGCAACCATGTTCAGAGCCAACTTGCCCACTTTATGCAGGAGGCACTCTCCAGTTCATCACCCTTCTGCTCTGGCAGGCTTCACTCACTCACTCTCACTGCCTGTGGACATGCAAGTTGGTAAGTCTTGGTCTACAGCATAGTTGTATAGTAGTAATAGAAGAGATCACATAGTATAATTGAAAAGTAAAGCTAGAGAAGTAGGTTGGAGGCAATTCCTGAAGGATCTTTGAATGCTAAACTAAGGAGCCTGGGGCTTATTCCACAGGAAAAGGGAAGTGAAGGGAGGTTTTCAAGACCAGAAGTGACAAGAGAGACGTGAGTTAAGCTTGCTTCATCAGGGAAGTCAGACTGGATAAGGGAAGGATAAGGGGAGGGAGGTGAGTTTGCTTTTCAACTTGCTGAGCTTGGGTTCCCCAGGTTACTCTAAGGAAAGCTACTAGGAAAAAATATCAAAGACCAGAGCTTGCCAAAGAGGGTTACAGTTATGATTGTGGGAGCCAGCACCTAAAGAGGATGGCTATGGCCGACACGATTTCTCAGAAAAATAAGCAGCAGTCTAAGGGAGTGGGATATTGAAGTTTAGGTGATGGTAAGGGAAAGATGAGTTAAGGAAGGGGAAGGAAAAGGAGGAGAGAAACAGAATAAAGAGAAATGAACATACATTCAATAGCCTCCTTTCTGTAAACAAACAAGAGACACAAATGTAATAAACCAACAAGAAAGAAAAGGATTGGAAATAAGAGTGTTAAATGCTGCTTGAAGAGGTTTTATCGGGGTCAGGACTCAAAGAGCACTGGATTTGTTATGTGGACAGTCCCTGGTTTGATGACCTTGGAGAGATGCCCCTTGGTCAAGGGTGGGGGCATACTCTAGTTAAAAGGAGCTAAGGATATTCTGATAATCAGTGCTCAGACCATGTATCACACCGTTTTGGTTTTTTTTCCCCCCAAAGACTCCTCTTAAAGTTGTAGAGCTCATTGTTTAGAAAGAGCAGGTGCTCTCACAAGGAGCTGGGATGAAAAATTTCTCAATAATCAATACAATTATCATTTCATTTAACTGCATAGATTATAATGTGGGAATTGTCATGAGCAAGGAGCCTTCAGTACCAATCTGCCAGCATCTACCAACAAAAATTAATATCCAGCTCTAAGATTCACTCGATCCAACATAACTGACCTCTCAGAGTTGCTGCATGGTTGTCTGATTAACATCACACACGTGTACTAAACATACAAGCTGTGTTTCTAAGTGTTTGTCCATTCAGCATTCTTAATTTTCAGGAAACAAAGAAAAATTAATTTAAAGATAATATCCTAATTAGAAGCCTGAGACATGGTTATTATAAGCAAATTAACAGTCATTCTAACAGCTGAATCGACTTAGGACACATGTAATGTTTTTACCTCTCAAGCACCAAAAGGATCTGTATTATCAACTTCTTTCAAAACGTGAAATACATCATCATTCCAAATGTTAATATTAGCATTACATTTCAGAAAAATAACATTTTATTTACTTTTTTTTTCTGATGTATTAGTACGTTCTCATGCTGCTAACAAAGACGTACCAGAGACTGGGTAATCTATAAAGGAAAGAGGTTTAAAGGACTCACAGTTCCACATGGCTCGGAAGGCCTCACAATCATGGCGGGGGAACGAAAGAAGAGCAAAGGCATGTCTTACATGGTGGCAGGCAAAGGAGTGTGTGCAGGGGAACTCCCCTTTATAAAACCATCAGATCTCATGAGACTTATTCACTATCATGAGAACTGCAGGGGAAAGACTTGCCCCATGATTCAATTCCCTCCCACTGGGTCCCTCCCATGACATGCGAGAATTATAGGAGATACAATTCAAGATGAGATTTGGGTGGGGTGGGGACACAGCCAAACCATATCAGCTGGTTAAAAGAAATTCTAGGAATCCTAGACAGACTTATTTTCTTCCAAGTTTAGCAATGCATAGTCAACTGCCTCTTTTAAGACAAAGGATTGGCACGATAGCTAGATTATATTAAAGATAAGAAGATATTCTAGAAAACTAATTTAAAGTAAACACAAGTAAGCACAATTAAGGCTTATTTGTTTGTTTTTGAGATAGAGTCTTGCTCTGTCGCCCAGGCTGGAGTACAGTGGTGCGATCTCGGCTCACTGCAGCTTCCACTTACTCGGTTCAGGCAATTCTCCTGTCTCAGCCTCCTGAACAGCTGGGACTACAGGAGTCCACCACCACACCCAGCTAATTTTTTTCTTTTTTTAGCTGAGGTAGAGTTTCACCATGTTGGTTAGGCTAGTCTCAAACTGCTGACCTCAAATGATCCACCCACCTTGGCCTCCCAAAGTGCTGGGATTATAGGCGTGAGCCACTGCGCCTCGGCAATTAAGCCTCTTTCTAAATAATCTGGCACAGGATCTTACATATGCCGACAATTTTCAGCACAAGAAAATTTAATGTATTGCCTGTATTTAAAAATATTGCTAGGACAAATAAAACAACAGATAAAACAACAGAGGCAGACATGCCTCTGTGTTCTGGTTCCAGAGCTGTCATTAGTGTTCTTTTCAATAACACACAGCTGCTTTCTTTCTCACACAGGTGAAAGGAAGACTTATGTTTTTGGGTCACAGAGAAAGGTTTAGTCAGCAACCATTTACTGAACTTCTGTAACTAAGGGATGACCACTGTGCCCTCTGCCACGGAGAATGGAAAGTTGTTCACAGGGTTTGGGAATCTGATTGGTGAGATAATTAAATGACCACATAAGGTATCCTCCACACCCCAGGCTGGTGTATATTGCACTCCTGTGAATGTCTGGGCAGTCCTCCACACCCCAACCCCTACCCAGCACATGTCATTGGCCTTGTGTCACCTAAGATGTTCCTATCAAGTTGTTTTCCATGTAAGTGCCAGGATGCTGAAGTTCCTTTATTCCTACTCAAATTTTATTTTGTCTTTATTTTCTAGGGAGCCCCAAATTTGTTTGAACCATATCTAACTGGCCATGCACCAGGAAGCCAGAGTGGCTTCAATGGGCAAAGAGAAAAAGTAAGGGAGGAAAATGATAGCGGCCTCGCTAGTTAAACATACCCACAGCAGCCACCCTTTATTGACCACAAACTGTGTGCCAGTACCAATGATAATCACCGAATCATTGCCCAACATCCCACACCTGTTAACACTAAGGGCTTTACCTACATGACCTGTGCCCGTCATATCCACCCTAGAAGGTAGGTTGTACATTGTCTTTTTTGAGATGACAGCACTAAGGCTGAGATGAGTAAAGTGAATAACCACCCAGGGCTCCTCAGCAAGATGATGTCTGAAGGGCCTAAGTCCCAGCCCTGGTTCTTTCATGACACTATGCTCTCCCGAAAGTGTGGACCCAAATAACCCATCTGGTTTATGGGAAAAGAAAATGCAGGAAAGTAACAGAATCTCCAGGTTTGGAAGGGGGAGTAGAGTCATAGACACAAGAAGGTGGTCTTTTATTGGTCTTAAATCACCAAAGATGCCCCTATAAAGTTGTTTTCTAAGTGCCAGGATGCTAGAGTTCCTTTATTCCTACTCAAATTTTACTTTATTTTTTATTTTTTGTGGACACCTGGCCATAGCAAATAGATATGAGATCAGCCCATTTGCTTTTCAAAAGGTACAACTGACAATCACATAGAAAGACTGAAATGGTCCACAAATTCGCAATGCTTTTAAGATTGGCCAATTATACATATTTATAGTTTAAAAAATCGAAATATAAAGGCCAAAACTAAAAAAATTGTTTGCAAAAGGCCAAATCATAAAATTCTTCCCTCCTTTCTAGATAAATTCTCTATATGAAAGATTATACTGAAAAAAACATTTTTCTACTCAACACACCAACTAAGTTTCCCATAATTCAGTTCTGACACTACCTGGAGATAGCACAGACATCACAGACTAGGGGCTCAATCCCACAAGACTGCATCCCACTTTAGATGCCAATCACAAATCTCAGGTTGTCACCTGTACTTCTGACCAATGGGTTGTATATCAGGGTTCTCACAACCACCCTCTGTGGTCTGATAATTGCCTATTAAGGACTCACTAAACTCAGGGAAACATTACTTACACTTACTGTTTTCTTATAAAGGAGATGAAGATGAATGTTCAGGTGAAAAATAGTTACACAGCATGAGTTCTAAAAAAGTCCTGAGCACAGAAGCCTCTGTTTCTGTGGGGTTTGGGTGCACTATCTTTATGGCACATGGATGTGTTCAACGACCTGGAAGCTCTCTGAATTTCATTGTTTAGAGTTTTTACAGAAGCTTCATTAGGTAGGCATGATTGATTAAATCATGGACTACTGGTGATTAAGTCAATCTCCATCTCCCTCCCCTCCCCAGAGGTTGAGGGTTGGGACCAAAAGTTCCATCCCTCTAGTCATGCCTTGTCTTTCTGGCAACCAGCTCTCATCCTGAAGCTACCTAGGGACCCCAGCCACCAGTCATCATATTAGCAAACAAAAAGATTCTCCTATCACTCTAGAGATTCCAAAGGTCTTAGAAACTCTTGTGTTAAGAATAAGGGATTAACACCAAATACTAAAACAAAAGATGCTCCTATCACCTCTATCACTCACGAAATTCCATAGTTTTAAGAGCTCCGTACCAGTGGTAGAGACCAAGTATGTATTTATTATGTCACAATAATAGAATATTATATACAATTAGATACTAAAATCTACTCTTATAAATACAAATTTAATTTGTGCCATTGTTTAACTTCCAAGCCATAATATATGGAATATTTCTTAGTTCATGTTTAATTTCTTTCTTTTTTTTTTTTTTTTTGAGACGGAGTCTGGCTCTGTGGCCCAGGCTGGGGTGCAGTGGCCGGATCTCAGCTCACTGCAAGCTCCGCCTCCCGGGTTTACGCCATTCTCCTGCCTCAGCCTCCCGAGTAGCTGGGACTACAGGCGCCCGCCACCTCGCCCGGCTAGTTTTTTGTAATTTTTAGTAGAGACGGGGTTTCACCATGTTAGCCAGGATGGTCTTGATCTCCTGACCTAGTGATCCGCCCGTCTCAGCCTCCCAAACTGCTAGCATTACAGGCTTGAGCCACCACGCCCAGCTCATGTTTAATTTCTTATATGAAAAATGTTTCTAACAATAACTAGGAAGAATTTGAGAGTGAATGACGTATAATTCTCAAACATGAAATCAATAGCTCAAATCAGACATGAGAAAAGTACTTAAAGCTAACTAAACCTTGCATGCTAAGCATATATAAGATTATTCTAAATATTCACTTCTTGAGGAGGATATAAGAGATAATCCAAATCACTTTACAGACTTTAAAAAAAAAGATTATGTCAGAGGCATTTGAGCCAGAGTGACTCCATCTTGAATAGGAGCTGGGTAAAATAAGGCTGACACCTACTGGGCTGCATTCCCAGAAGGTTAAGGCATCCTATATCACAGGTGAGACAGGAGGTCTGTACAGGGTACAGGCCACAAAGATCTTGCTGATAAAACAACATGTGGTAAACAAGCCAGCCAAATCCCACCAAAACCAAGATAGTGACAAAAGTAACCTCTAGTCATTCTCACTGCTCATCATATGCTAATTGTAATATAATCGCATGCTAAAAGACACTCCCACCAGCACTATGACAATTTACAAATGCCATGGCAACAATCAGGAAGTTACCGAGTATGTTCTAAAAAGGGGAGGAACCTTGAGTCCCAGAAAAACTCGTGAAAAACACACCCCTTGTTTATCATATAATCAAGAAATAACTATAAGTATCCTTAGTCTAGCAGCTCAAGTTGCTGCTCTGCCTATGGAGTAGTCATTCTTTGGTTTCTTTACTTCTCTAATAAACTTGCTTTCACTTTATGGATTCGCCTTGAATTACTTCTTGTGTGAGATACAAGGACCCTCTCTTGGGGTCTGAATCAGGACCCCCTTCCAGTGACAATTATACAATGCATTAAACCATAGTATGTCCATATTTCTTTGAAGAAACAAATATATAATTATGACATTGGGTCTACAGTATCAAAACAAACTAACATAAGCTTCTATTTACAAAATTACATGTCATTTGCCCCTTCTTTGGGAATCAAACTTTGATTTTTTTTGTTCCTGGGCATTTTGCTTCCCTGATATTTTAAAGATGGAACAAAACAATATACAATATATTTGCCAGCTTCACTTGCAGCTAGATGTGGCCACAAGACTAAGTTTTGGTCCATGAGGTAAAAGCAGAAGCTGTATGTGATGGACAAGTGTGCTCTTCATGACTTTCTTCATCCTGCTGCCTGGACAGTTATGCTAGTGTCCATGAGGGCACAGGAAATCAAATTCAGATAAGGAATCTCAAGACTGACTGACATTAGAGTGGCCTTATCAGCTGTGGACTGTATTTCTCCATACTTACTTTCACATGAGAGAGAAATACATTTATATCATGTTTAAATCATCACTAGAGCTTTTCTGTTATACAAAGCTGTGACTACTCACAAATAACACATATACACTGAAAATTTTCAGAAGCTCAAGTACATGATACGCAATATGATCTAGTTCTCAATTTTCTCAATTATCAGAAGTAGGAAAGGTACATTCAAGGAGTGTTAAGTATTGTTAATTCATCCTGCTCTCACTACTGTGGACTTTTAGAACGTGCTGACGAAGACACATTGCCTTGGATGTTTGTTTGTCGGTTTGTTTGGAAGAACAAACATCCGCCCTGGGAGACTATCAAACAGTGCAAATTGTCATAATAACTCTGAGATGTGCACACTATGCCAATCAGCATTGGCAGAACATGGGTTAACTAAAATTGTTCTGCAGAAGTCATCAGTAAATGAAAATGGCTTGCAATGCCTTCAAACACAGATCAAACTGAACCAAGACTTCAAAGGTCAATTTTATATATCCAACTCTGAGAAGTAGATCCAAAATTAGAATGAAAAGATCACTCTGTTCTTTTTTTCTTAACAAAACACAAGACATGACAGTAGATTTAAGATCTGTAAACTGCTACACAAAAGAAAATATGTGATTATCAAGCAAGACTCAAAGAAAATTTAGGGGGAAAAGCTCCTTTGCTGTCAGTACTACATAAATTCTTCTTTGTAACAGGTGAAGAATATTGAAAGGGATAGAACAAGAAAAAAAATAGCAGAAGCTTACACATACCCATTCATCCAAAACTATATTCATTTTTAGACTGAGAATTGAGGTGGCAATATCCAGCCAGGTATGCGATGGAGAATTCTAAATTGTACTTTTCATGTTCCCACTAAATGAAGCTCATCTAAAGGATTACAATATTTCAAAGTTAGAAGATTCACCAAATATCCTAAATGCTAGACAAGAATGGCAAGTCGGAAGCAGAAAAGGCTCCAGAATTGTTCTGAAAATTATTTTCTGTCACTATGTAGATTATGACAAGTTGTTCTGGGATTTTTGTTGGTATTGTTTAGTTTTCCACGTTTCTGTTCACCTGTATTTAACAGTTCTAATTTTATATTTGTTTTCGAGATTCAAGGGAAGGACTGCCAGCCAAGTAGCAGCCTTAAGTACAAGGCAAAAAAGCTGCAAACTGAATGAAAGAAAAGGTTTCAATCGTTGAGTAAGAAAGCCTGAGGTAGAAAATGAGAATAATGGGAAATGGGAGGGGAAGGTTATAGTGCCAAAAGGCTGATAGGAAAAATGAAGAGAAGCTCAATTAAAGGTAGGTTAAAGGCAAACATTCTCCCACACAAAGAATATCTCTTTTAGACACGGGCTTGTCAGTTAGAGCAATTCTATGACATTACACCCTTTCAATGAAGCAATAATTGATTGAAACATGCTGTGAGAGATTAACATGCAGTGACTGTAATCAACAAATTGCCATCCACTAATACTCCTTCCTCACACTTCGTACGACTATCTGAAGTACACACTCTTACACAAAAAAACACTTTGTTCCCCCATTTCCTGATAGAATGCTAAATTTCACTTGAGGAAGATGTCATAAACATTTTAAAATTCAGACAAGGACATCTGATTATCTCACTTTAAATCCAACAACTGTCTGGGGACATGACACAAGATTTCTGAGAGAGAGAAACAGAAAGAGAAAGAAGGAGACAGAGGCTTTTCAACCGATGACATTGTCTTAAACACAGTTTCAAGTAATTTCAGCTGCCGATGTTAGAGTGAAACTATCATTTTGCTAAAATTACTAGGTTGTCAAACCCACAACTGACACAATATCTTCTCTTCATGAATTTCAGTATCTCTTGTTCCCTTCAATTTGCTGCTCCAGAAATGCCCCACTTAAATCACACATTTAAACAGGTTCCTGGAAATACAGCCAGACACTAACAAAACCACATGTGTTTCTACTAAAGTGCAATATTAAATATGCCAAGAGACACAAAACCTACTGAGAAAATATGGCAATTTATGTGTTTTTAAAGGTTTTAGAACAGAAATTTCCTTTCAAAAGAAATAAAACCCCAGTTAGCACTAACCGAACTGGGAAATGACGCTGTAGAAATTATTTTTGCGAAGAAATAGAAAAGTAATATATGTAGCCTTCTTCCTTAAAGGGTACCTATTAGGGAGACAGGATATCAAGAGAATATTAAACGAGGTGTTATCTATCTCAAATTTATTTTTATGAGGAAAAACAAGTTATATTGAGGATTTATGTTTCAAATGCAGCCTTCATCCTATGTCAAAGAGATTATACAGATGTAAGCCAATATCTTATCCATATAACAATAAAAGCAAGGACTATTATTAGGTCCTCATAGTTTGCCATTAGATTTTATATTTGAGGCCGGGAGCAGTGGCTCACGCCTGTAATCCCAGCATTTTGGGAGGCCGAGGCGAGTGAATTACCTGAAGTCAGGAGCTTGAGACTAGTCTGGCCAACACAGTGAAACCCTGTCTCTAGTAAAAATACAAAAATTAGGCGTGGTGGCACATGCCTGTAGTCCCAGCTACTCGAGAGGCTGAGGTAGGAGAATCTCTTGAACCCGGCAGGGAGAGGTTGCAGTGAGTTGAGATGGTGCCACTGCACTTCAGCCTGGGTAACAGAGTAAGACTCCATCACACACACACACACACAAAATTATGTTTGAAAATAGATTGTAATTTTATATATTTTGATTCTCTGAAACTTGACAATTCCTGTACATACTAGGGCAACTCTCAGTAGAGTAGAATATTTTATCATTTGTAATAATTTATCCCCCAGTTGTTCTAGAGATTAGAAATTTACTTAACTACAAAGAAAGAACTAAAGTTCTCCATGGAAGTCTAGCTAAAAAGATGAGTGTCAAGTTGGGCATTTGAGGTAGAGGGAAAGTATTTCAGGTGAAGCAAATAAATGTAAATAAAGGCTAAAAAGAAAAAAATATGCAAATATGAATGAAGTAGAAAGTCCACTGACTTCTCCATCTTCCATGCTGGCTGCAGTTTACACAGGAAAATCGGGGTTCAGGGGTTGAGGTTGGCACTGAAACTGACTTCGAGGAAATAAGCAGTCACATGCATATGTCATTTAGATAGAACACAGTGTGCAGGAAACCTCTAGATTATCTCACCTTCAGCCTCTAGGACACAACCTCCACTCTAACCTATCAGAAAGTGGTTGACATTTTCCTTCAAAGTATTTAAAGAAGAAAGTCCATAAACTGTTAAGATGCCCACGTTTTCCACAATTCTTATAGTCTGGAAGCTAAGGATCTAATTTCTAAGGTAATTCTTTCCCCCTCATGTACTCCTTTTTCCATTTCCTATCTTCAGATCCTCTTGAAATTAATTTCCTAGAACCCTATAATACTTTGGTTTGTTTAGCATGCTCTAGACTTCCACTTGACCTTTCCCTTGACAAAATCTGCTGTAAAATGGTCAACCTTCTGTGGCAAAAGCCACAACTGCGAAGCCAACTGTAGTTTCCCTTTAATTAAATATGACAAGTTTAGTTACCCAAGGTCTTATTTTCTACTTTATAAATAAAAATACATATACACTCCTATGCATTTATTATAGTAAATTCCAACAGTGGACACAGAATAAATAAGGGTGGAGGACGAAAGCAAATGATAAAAGTAAAGGTTTAATGAAAGTGTTCGTCTCTCCACATAGTTCACTAGAAATATCAGGTTATCATTGAATAAACTAGTCTACATTTTTCTGAGTACTTTCTTATTTGGAAAACTGTAACATTTGCATAACCTTCCATGCTGAAATTGTTTGTAAAATTAAAATTCAGATTATAAACTATAGCTCAAATGTGGTATAAACCTGAAAATGATTCAATTAAAAAATGCATTCCAATGATCCATTCTCATTCTAAATCGAGACTGTTTCCCTGAAAGGTCTGCTATACTCATATTAAATATATCCTTATCCATTAAATATCTTCCTTTGCCCATTGGTTGTGTTGTAATGAAAACTTCCACATTTCCATTATTAATCAGTGTATGTTAATGATCTTATGCTTCAGCTGGGTCTCACTTCACTTCACCTTGCTTCATTAACAACAAGGGTATTAATTAACCCACAATCTACTGGCAGTGTAAAAGCATCAATTCCCTTGTTATCATACATAATATTGCATGTTCAAAGGTGGTGAGAATAGATTAACCCAGAAGATGAGCACCTCAAATGAAATCCACAGTCAAAATTTAATTTTGAATCACTTCTCTTGTGAGTAGTCTGATACAGTGTCAGCTGGAACTAGGATATCTCTCTCTCTCTCTCTCTCTCAACCTTTTTGAAGCAGTTAGCTCACCCAGTGGCCATTCTGCTCACAGCTGGAATCCAAGAAGCAGGTCTTTGTGCTGGAGATTAGAACACCCTTAAGTGGGTACTGAAGCACCTGATTTGGGGCTTAAAGCTTGAGTTGAATGGTAGATTTTTACTTCAATTATGCTTTTCATCCATGATTCCAGTCTCTAGCAAAAATAATCTTTGGGATAAAACTCGGAATATATTTGGGCTCATTTCCCGATTCAAATGGTAACTCAATCACTGAAGCAACTGAATTAACTTCTACCTTGGCTTCTATGTCCATCAAATGGGGATAATTATCTTGCACAAGGATCCATCTAATGGGACAAGGTTTGAATAAATAAATTGGTGTCTGGAGTAATCTTTGAACCTGGTTCTCATAGCTAGAAGGGTTCTCAAATGTCATGTCGCCTAAAGCCTCTGCTTTTATAAGTGAAATAACTGAGAAAATTTCTATACAATTCTAATTATCTCATCACTTTGTCAACACTAATTTATAAAGCCTTCCAATGCTTCGATTATGGTCAGCAAATACCAGAGAAGCTCAAGGAACTACCAAAATCCAAACCAAAACAAAACAAAAACCACAGCACACACATTATAAAGTAGAACAGAAATCATATTCTAACTTGAGCACTTTTTCTCTCTTGACACCATTTTGGGGATTTGTACTGTCACCGTGGACAGCTGTTTCAAGTCTTTGCTTTATCTGGAAAAACAAGCCCTTACCAAACAGTGGTACTCTTCATCTGCATCTGACGCACACCCAGGGCAGCTGGAGTTTGTGCTAATGAATTCAGTCTTTCATTGATTTTTTTTTTATTAGCATGTATGCAAACAAATTAATCTACTTTATTTTTATTTTATTTTTATTTTTTTTTTTTGAGACAGAGTCTCACTCTGTCACCCAGGCTGGACTGCAGTGGTGCAATCTCAGCTCACTGAAACCTCCCCCTCTAGCATTCAAGCAATTCTCATGCCTCAGCGCCACCACTTCTGGCTAATTTTTGTGTTTTTAGTAGAGGCGGGGTTTTACTATGTTGGCCAGGCTGGTCTCAAACCCCTGACCTCAAGTCATCCACCCACCTTGGGCTCCCAAAGTGCTTAATCTAAGATTTTAAAGTGACAGTTTCAAAAAGCTGAAAAAGACTAAGTAGCAGCCCAGTCCAGTTATTTGCCTTGGATAAAGCGATCTTCACAGTTTAAGATGGTAAAAGGCTGATATCCTTATCAAACATTTCCACAAATGTAGATTCTATGGGTTCTAACAATAGTGATTTACACCATCTGGGGATTACCTATACATACTTCAAATTTATTTTATGTTATTTTAAAAATTTCAATTAAGTGTGTTTCTTTTGATTCTGAAATTTGTTGCATTTGACTAGAGGTTTCACATTAATTCTTAAAATACTTTAAATACATTAAAATATCCTCCAGCTTTTTTATTTTTAAAGACATGGATATAGTTATCCCAAATACATGCCTATAATGATATTGGCTATTTAGCAACCCATCATCTAATATACAATATTTTCTTACTTATTTTGTTTATTGTTTGATTCCCTCCAATAGAATATAAGCCTTCAGGAGGGTAAGTAGTTTGTCTATTTTGTATCCCTGGCATTTAGAACAGTGCCTATGCAATTGGGGGTCAAAGATATTTAAAGGAATTAAATAAATAAAGGACGTAAATTTGTCTAAGGTATTCATTCAGGTGCATGCAGAAACTCAAAACTAAAAATGCACTGTTACATTTTTTTATAGAAGTAGTGTATAAAGCTAAAAGTTAAGGAATTGCAGGGAAATGGCTAGTAGAAGAGATATGATGTAATATATTTCATCACTGAGGGAAAACTGCTGCTTTTCTCCTGCAACACTATTTCTGAATATCCCAAAATGGCTTGGTAATAAAACTCTGCAAATGGAATTTAGTAGTAGGGTGATAAATCAAAGCTATTCTTTAGAAATGTTATGGCATAATTTCTCAAAGGAACTTAAAAAGTTTCCCATTGGACAAGGTTATATAAAAACACAGTTAAATCATCACCAGGTATGGCCACTCAGCCTTGGATTCTAAGCTTAATACCCTGTCAACATTCTAACAGCTCTATGAGGCTGAAGAAAAGTAGCAGTAATATGAAATTAGACCAAATTTCCTAAGCCCTCGTGCAAGGGCTGCATGAGGTGTTTACAGCATAAAATGACTTTGGAGGTCACCTACACGAATTCTCAGGTCTCCCTCCCATCTAAAATTCTATGGTTCTGTAACATATTTTGCAAGGAAAGAAAATATAGATCCCTTTGAATCAAAGGGTTTTAGTGATGAAAGATATACTTCAGAGATCATTTCATTTATTACTTGCTCAAAGTCTCTGGCTGTTTTTTTAATGGAGCCCAGATCTGGTACTCAAGACTTTAGAATCTTATTTGAGTAAACTTTCTACTCTGCTATGTGCATTTTCTCCTTTCTTAAAACATGATTTCTCTCAGAAGCATTCTTGGCTGTGAAACCTAAGGACCACCCAGGAATTTGTGTCGTGTGATACAACTCACAAAAATCCAAATGGTTTTTGTTCACTATAGTCACATCTTCTCATTCCAAGAGATGAAAAACCAAACATTTTGTGTGTCCGGTACCTCTGGGCCCTCTGATGGTGTCTTTTTATTCAAAACCACTTTAATGGATGGACTGGCAGTGTAGGTTTGCCAATTATGAACTTCTCAGGCTGCAGAACTCCAGGGCAGGGGCCAGCGGACATGAGGCTGGACATACAGTTCTGTCAGAGGAGTTGGAAAGGGGGAAAGGAAGTTCCTAATTCTCTGTATATCTATAACCATTAGAAACCTGGAATTGGTCTTTCAAAACGTGGAAGTGAGACAATGTTCTATTTCAGTGGCTTTCAACTTGGCTGCAGATTGCAACACCTGGGGAACTTTTAAAGGCCTTAAGGCCTAGGCCCCAACTCAGCCCAACGGAATTAGGCTCTCAGGACATTGCTGTTTTGTTAAAAGCATCCCAGGTGCTGCTAATGTGCAGCTACAGATAATCTACACTGGTCTGTTTATTACATGACCTTACAGAAATAAAAAGATATAAATACAAGATAATTTCATGTACATGTACAATTGTACAAAATCACGAAAAGACTTACTGCCATCTAAATATTTACCTACCCTCAAAAAGTTTTAGTACTGCAAAAGACATGCTGCTACAGGGTTATTACGGTCTGGCAACCTGGGAGAAAAAGCCTGGAATAGAGGCACCCAGCATCATTCCAGGAATGCTAAAAGGCAAGGTAAGCAAGGAATAAGTTCACTTACATTGTCTTCTATCTTTCCAAAGAGAAGAAGAAAGATATTCTTAATTTTCCTCCATGAAAATTACATAAATATCAAGGGATTATCATGAGCTTGGTGTTGGCAGGAGACAAGATTAAAAAGTTAATAGAAAATGAAGTGCCTGCCCTCACTTGACTCAATGTTTTATCAGTGCAATGCTTAAAAAACATCACAGCCGGGCGCAGTGGCTCACGTCTGTAACCCCAGCACTTTGAGAGGCCGAGGTGGGTGGATCACGAGGTCAAGAGATTGAGACCATCCTGGCCAACATGGTGAAACCCCATCTCCACCGAAAATACAAAAATTAGCTGGGCGTGGTGGTTCGCACCTGTAGTCCCAGCTACTCGGGAGGCTGAGGCAGGAGAATCATTTGAACTTGGGAGGTGGAGATTGCAGTGAGCCAAGATAGTGCCACTGCACTCCAGCCTGGTGACAGAGTGAGACTCCGTTTCCAAAAAAAAAAAAAGTCACTAGGTTGACCATCAAGAGCTTCTGGACTGTATCAGTTGAGTGAGACACTCCTATAATATAAAACTTTCACAGAGGCACTTTCACAGAGGTTGTTTCCTCTTTAGGACAGTAACGAACTCACTTCTTCAATCACATGCTCAACCTACTATGTGCTGCTAAACGCCAACCCCCCAACACTGAGGTATCTCTGAAAGAATCAAGGCAGGTTGTGTAGACATTTCCACACAGAGGCATGTTAACAGAGTATACTGAATGATAACCTCATGAAATTAAAAAAAAAAAAAAAGCAGCCATACCTAAAAGAAATCAGGTCAGGCCTAATGAGAATCATCTGGTAGGCTTTACCTATTCCTACTATTCTATTCTCTGTTGGCTTTTTTTTTCTTGGAAACCTGTAATCATAAGTACATTTTCTTCAAAAACACGAATAAGGAAATGGGAAATAACATATTTCCTATGTTTTCCCTAAGGTAGACCTGTCATAACACAGATTCAGAAAGAAAAATCAATAAGAAGGGGTTTCTCCATATAATCCACAGTGTTCCCCCTGCTTTGAAACAGAAATCATCATTCACTACAGAAGCATCTGTAAGCAAAACACACTGTATCCTCTCTAGGCAGGAGAAAGGGTTAACTAGGTACAGTCACTAGCAGGACCACAACACAGCAGGACTGGCTGGGCCCAAACTTGCTCCCCCATCCCTTCAACTCCTCTAACTCACAGCTCCTCGTTTTTTTTTTTTCTTTCTTGCCTTCCTTGTAATTCTCTCATGTAAATCTCATGCCCAGTGATGTTTGCCCCATTTCTGGGAAAAGATAAAGCTCCAAAAACGACTTGATTTTCCTCTAACACTTCAAAATATTTCAAGGCAAAACCTGAACCTTAGGGGGAAAAAAAGGAAATATTTGAAAACAGCTTCAATCACTGTCCAGGTTCACAAATGTCTAGTTACCAGACTCATAGTTTTCCTACTTTAAACAATGAAGAACTATCAGACAAAAGAAGAAATGCTGAAAAATTTAGATGACAATGAATTTCATTACTGCTTGCTCTCAGGGAGTGTTACTGCTAACTTAGTAAACAAAAAGAGATCTTGTCACAGATGGATGAACATTTCAAAACTGGCTGCAAATAAAGACCCAAGTGCCTGGTCAGTTTGCTTGTTTCTTATCAGCACTTCCCATTGATCTTCTCTTTAAGAGTTTAGGAAATTCACTCGGCCAGGTACGGGTGGCTGATGCCTGTAATTCCAGCACTTTGGGAGGCCGAGGCAGGCAGATCACTAGATCAGGAGTTCAAGACCAGCCTGACCAACATGGTGAAACTCTGTCCCTACCAAAAATAAAAAAATTAGCAGGGCGTGGTGGTGGGCCCCTATAATCCCAGCTACTCTGGAGGTTGAGGCAGGAGAATCACTTGAACCCGGGAGACAGATGTTGCAGTGAGCCAAGATCATACCATTGCACTCCAGCCTGGGTGACAGAGAGACTCCATCTCAAAAAAAAAAAAAAGAAAGAAATTCACTCATTCACTCATGCGTTCCTTCATTCCACAGATATCACTGGATGACTTCTTGTTCCTTTCACTACCAAGGAGGAAGCCTATGTACTTGAGGGATTATGAAAATAGGTATAGTAGGTGTGCGTGAGTCAACTCATTTAGGAAAATCATTAGTAGGTTGCTTTCATCTCTAGAATTATTCTTCCTTTAAAAAGCTTGATTTGCTGATAGAATACTATATGAATTGTTTAGTTGTTTCCTATTCTATTCTTGAGTCCAGAAACAACAGAAATGCCTTATTTTAATAGCCCTGGCATTCTCCTCCCTGCTATATTCAATGGAGTAAACTTTAGTTGTATGTTAACATCAATCAGTAATCACTTCCACTTGTCCTGTGGGAGCACAGAGGGCCTCCTCAATTGGGTCCTGCACCTACATTTTCACAAATTAGTGACTTTTGTGGGAAAGGGATGAGAAATTACTCACATCTCTTGTTCAGTTATACTCCCCAGCCTCTGGTGGGTCCAAAAATGTAAGAATCCAGAACAGGCTCATCCCAGTCTCCAGGACCATTCCTTGTCTCCCATGGACCCTCTCCTCCTCACTGCTATTGGGCCATGTGGAGGGCCACCATATGGCTGCACGCAGCCCCAGATGGCTCCATCTCCCTAAAAGGGGCGCTCAAGAACATAAAAATGCTGCTGTGTACTTTTATTGCAGCCCCTTCTCATTTTCCTCCATCTGTCCTCCATATGGTTTATGCAACTCTCTTCAGCTCCTGCACACCCGGGCCTTTGATAATGAGGGTTGCTTACCTGACCGAGATAAAGAACTAGAATTCACCTTGGTCAGCGACAAGGGGTCCTGTTACTTTAAATATCTGATTCGCTTAGTATCTGAACTATTAATATCTCCTTTTCTTCAATTTGCACACATTTATTTTATATTTATTATATTTCTTATAATCTTATTAAGAGAAACCACGTGGTGGCTTTTCTGTTGTGTTTTCTCCAAGTGTCGTTCTTCAAGTTTGGAAGAGCTACATTGACTTCCACTTAGGCATCTCTTTTATATACACATTAATCATTTTCTCCAAAACTGACTTTTCCATTTTCATAAAATCTTTCTTTGGTGAAAGTTGTTACCACTTTTGCCACTCAGATGTCTCTGCAAAACTCTAACATTTCATGTGTGTCCTTCCCCCAAACTCTAAGGAAATGAGCAGGAATTAGGTGAGGTGACCCCAACCAACCCCTTCTTCCCCACTTAGGTTGGTGCTAGGAGAGTCAAGCCATGAAGTCCTGGTCCTCTTGGCTTTGTGAGCACATGGCAGAAGTGACATACATGATCCAAGGGTTGGTATAACTGAGAAGAAAGCAAGAATAAGTCACTAGACAGGATGCAAATCACTATATTTCCCAATAGGAGGCAAATTCTGACATTAGCAACAATAATAAGAGTGATTTGTCATTCTCAGTGTTAAGTAGCGGGAACCTGTGAGCACCTGAGCCATTTTCTCAAAAGCAAAGAGAACACAAACTCATGACAATTAAAAAGAAAAAGAAATCAAGCTAGGCCTGGGCAGGTTATAGTAATTTTCCTGCTTACTAATGTAACCCAGACACAAAGTCTTGCACTACACAACTGTAGTGGTATTAAGAAGAACAAAGTATTCAATCTTTCCAAACCACTACTAAAGTGTCTTTTCCATGACACATCATTTGTCTGCATTCTAGCTCAAAACACCTGTGTAAAGCAGTCTGGTAATCAGTAGACTGAAAATTAGACCCACCTTCCATGATGATTATATTTGATGAAGCAGAACATGGGAATAGTGCTCAAATGCACAAAATATTAATCTATAGACATACAAAATCAACCCAGCAAATGCCAAGAGAATATATTTTTCTTTTAGCTGTTTAGTGTATATAAATGACAACTATTGATTTTGTCTTCAGACATATGCAAAATAGGGTATCTATCTGAATTTTAAAATCACACAATAACTTTACTGTAGGATACATGGTTAGGTCATTTTGATACTGTTTTTTGCCCATTTACGTATTTCACACATTCTTGTTTCTCTTATTGTCCTTTATAACGCAATATAAACCCAGACATCACTTACGTTCAGACAAAACTCCAGGGACACAAGGAAATTCTTGTTCCCACCTAAGCTGTCATTTCAAAATCCTTCCTGCATGGTAAAAACCTAAGGAAACTGTGGGTCTCACAGGTGCTTTGGAAGGAGCAAAAAGTGCATTTTAGTTAAGGGATCAAGTTGCAAAATGCAGGCTACAGTCAGAGGCCTATTCATTGGAATAACTGCTCCAGCATAGAACAAATTACAAATTCTGGTTAAGAGAAGCAAGTACTCTCCCTTCTGAGATAAAGGAAGTTACCGATAAGTCATTTTGTAAGTGGAATAGTAGTGTTTCCAAAAGTGCATGGGTGAAAAAGCAAAGTGAGTGTTCTACTCTCAGATTAAATTTAAAAGACAAGAAGTCTGATCGGTAAGGCTTTAGTGCATTACAATTTCTGCTCTGAAAAGCTGGAAGTATCACAGTCTGCACCTCAGGGCTTGTTCTGACCAGGCAGTTTGTAAATCACTTGGAAAAAGGCAGAAGTTGCCACTAAGCATAGAGCTGCTGAGTAGTTGCATTAATTGTTGACATTTCAACACAGAGGCTGCTCCCCGCAGCTCAGCACTGCCTACATGCCAGGTGAACGCCTGCTAGCCCTCCTCCCCCTTGTATTTCTTTCCATTGAATGTTGCTATTGAATGTTGGTCTCTTGCCAACTGCCTTTAGGTGAGATTTGGGAAAAATTGCCAAAGAAATAAGAACAGCTGCCTTCATATCATTTTCTTTGTACAGCTACTTCCCAGGAAGCTGCTTGGGATCTACATGTGTCCATTTACTGGATTTAAACAAATCAGCACAAGGCAAGGGATGAGTCGCACAAAGCATATGTTATTTCTCCCCACCCCGGTTTCAGCTAACAGTGGGAACCTTGCCCCTGAGGGTACTGACAAGGGCATCAGCTGCTGTAAGTCTGGAAGCATGAGCTACTCAGAGCCTTACCTGTTTCTTTGTCCTGGACTTCTTCCAGGTGCAAGTCATTCAAAAGGTGCTCCAAAATCTTCTCCGGGGTCCCGGACACCACCACATATCTGTCAGAGAGCAGAGAGTCCACTGAGTCATCCTCGGTGGAAGACTGCGAGCGGCTGCTCCATTCATCGTCCTCATCCTCCTCGTCGATGTATTTGAAATAAGGCACATCGAAGGTAGGCAAGGGCAGCTCTCGGTCTGAGAGCGCCGCGGCGGAATCTTTCCTCTCCAAATGAGGGTCAAAGACCCTCAGCCGGGAGCTGCCCATTGTGAATGGTTACTAACAAAGGCATCCCCTAAATGCTAAAAGATCTTGCCATCCCTGTCCTTTCACTGGGAACTGAGTCCATCTGGCTGCTAAGAGCTCTGCAGTCAGCTAGAACGCTGGAGAGGCGGAGAGAAAAGAGAGGGAGGGAGGGAGGGTAGAGGAAGCAGAGAGCGAGAGAGATGGAGCAAGGGAAGGGAAGGCAGACAGGGAAAAGGAAACGGGAGCGCGTGCCTCTGTGGCTGCAGGGAAACTCTCACCTCCAATGGCTCTCCGCACTCCCAGCTGTGGGGGCTGGGCCACAGCACTGCACTTTCTTCAGCACCAGGACGCTCTGGTCTTGCTCTTTAACCTGAACAGTCGACACTTCATCATCTTGCTTTAATTGTGGACAGGGATGATGGATGAGAGAAGGAAAAGGAGAGAGAAAATTAAAAGAGGCAGGGGTGGGAAGGAGCTAACAAAAGCTATATTTTCTAGAGTTGCTTTACAGTATCATCTCTTTAAAGATTCAGAATAAATTAGGAGTTTGGTCAAAAATCTCCCTCTAATATTAAAGTATCCAGGCTCAAATGCTATGAAAACTTACAACATTAGAGACATACATACTTTGAAGGAAATAGAAAACAAAGTGGAAGTGGAATTCAGAGTTTATTTTTAAAACTACCTAAACAATTTAGAGACTACAAAATTCAAAGTTTCAAAAAGCACAACATACTAATTACATGTGTACTATATTCTCTTTTACCTGGCAGATGTTTATTAAACACTCTATTAAAGTTGAATCATACAAAATATACATTATTTAAACATTAAGACAATGAGTAAGCCATATTCCACAGTTGTAATCAATACATATATTCATTTACTTTACACCCTTACTTTAAAAGGCAGGCAAGAAAAAAAAAAAAAACTACCTACTCCATCATTCAGTTCAATTTTTTTTCAGACTTGAGAGGGCCTTCAAATTTATCATGTACTTGTTTTGCCAGAATACAAGCAAAATGGATCTCTAGTTAGAATCTCGTCTAGGCTGAAATTCGGATGTCATGGATGAGTGCACAGACTTTCTTCACCTCAGTCCCTTTTTAAAAAGGAGAGACGGCTGAACCATCATTCATTTCTGCACACACAGCTTCCACAGCCCAGAGCGAGTGTGGCCCGCTGACGTGGCTCTGTCACAGAGGACAGCTTGCTGCTGACCCAGCAGGGTGGCCTCCAACTCGGAGCCATGAACACTTTCAGAGTGTTTAGTGTGAACTTCTCCCAGTGTGCAATACCCAGTAAGCGTAAGGTAGCCCAGGAAAAAGGAACTGTAAGATGCATGTCAGAAAATCTAGCTTCCCTATTTCTGAGGATTTGAGCAAAAGATTAAAGGAAGAAAAGTTGATAGTAAGTAGGTTTCACCTTAAAGATGATGTCACCTCTTTAAAAAGGGCACTATGTGCTCAGGGCTACTAGCACATTTCCCCTACTGACAGAAAATCCTACCTACCTACCATCAGGTATAAATATAAAAGAGGATATCCCCACCCCCAACAGAGAAAAAAAAATCCATTGTGCCTTATTAATTGGTTCTACAGGCTAATCAGGGATGTCAATGTATTTTATTCACCTTTCATAAGAATAGGAAGGCACTAATCTTGCCCTAATTGCCAGCCAAATCACTGATAAAATTGTGACTTTACCTCCTGGTATTCTGATTCCTAAGAAAATGCAGTAAGCTAATCATTTAAGTCCTCCAGGATTTTCTTAAAAACAAAAAATATGTGTCATTCTAAACAGCAATATAATTTTATAATCATTCTTTTTTAATCTTTTAGTGGTAAATAATTTCACTATGTAAAACCGATGTATTACATTTCAGCAAGGTCAGACGCATGCAGTTACTGTGGCAATTAATGCTGGATATTCATTGTTAAACTCCCTGAGGACGACAGTGGGACTCCCGTAACATGAATACCAATGTGTAATTGCTATCTTTCATTTCTCCAAAGGGGTTCCTTTGTTATCCATGTGGCTGAAGTGAAATAAAGTGGCTGCAGAGAAATGCATCTATTGACCAAACCCCCCCCCCAACACAAAAAAAAAAACAACCAGAAAACCACAAAACAAAAAGGCAGAATGACGGTCTGGGATGCTGAGACACACAGAACAAACAAATAATTCTGTTCTTTGAAAGGACAAAAATATTTCCCTGGTTTCCTTTAATCATGCGCCAATACTCATTTTATATGAGCTTGCTATCATTCTGAAGTACGTTTTACATTCTATGTGCATGTGATATATGGCATTATTAACTTCCACAGGCCATGCACATACATATGGATGGGAAGGGCTTCTCTAATGCCTGTGTAACTAATATGTATTACATGGCTATGTGCACAGCAGCCACACTCTGCCAGGCAGGGGAAGAGCTGAATCATATTGATGTACTATCAGTAGCATCTATGTCATTGTGATAGTTTTCCATTTTGAAGACCTATTAAAAATAAGGAAGAGAAAAAGCAGAAAAATTAATGTACGAAGGGAAATATGTTATCTAAAATTGCCATAAAAATGTAATAATCCTACGTATTACATCTGACTCTCAAGAAGGAAAGGTAAATTAATGTTTCCCGACCCATGCAAGCTTAACTAATTTCTCATCCTGAGAAAGAACAGAAGTACCATAGTTGAGGTTCTGGGTATGAAATTTTATTCTTGTGCTTGCTAGGTTAAGATTAAAAGTATTAAGAGAACTAATAACAGAAAATATATTAAATGACAAATAGTTCATGAAATGCAGGTAAAGAATTAAAACACTTAATTGACATTCATTCAACAAATAGTGAGGGCTTGCCTCCTTTGCATAAGGCATTGTTCTGGACACCACGCGGCAAGTGAAGATGAGTGAGGCAAGTACCCTGCTCTTAACTGACAAGTTAATAGGCTCAATGACAACGTAAGTATAACTGGGTGAGCACCCTAAGACGTGGCCAAATGCAAGAGACAATGCAAAAGTAGAATCCATGGGATCTGACGGTCAAAGATAACTATGGGTGACTGAGAGAATGGAAATACCATTAAACAGGGGAGAAAGTGTATGAAGGAGCGGTTCTGGTGAGACCGATGCTTCTGATTTTAAACACTGACATTTCGTACTAAGACAGCCTACCTGCTATAGATGTTTAGCAAGCAGTTAGAAATAAAGAACCAGGCCTCTGGACAAAGGTCGAGGGTAGAGACAAATTTATGAATTATTTAAGCTTTGGTAATGGATGAGATTGTTAAGGAGGAGCAGGAAAGAGGCAGAACTATGAACAATGGGGATTAAAGGAGCTAAAAACACAGTAAGGGGAAGAAGTAAAGTGGGAGAATATTCGAGTCATGGGGGAGCTACTTACAGAGAGACCATGAAGACCACTACCAAGATGAGTCAGGAGGAGAGCCAGGAGAGCACTGTATCAGGAGACCCCAGGGGAACGCTTGCCTGACGCTGTAACATTTACAAAGATGGTAAGTCTAAGGTCACTTAAGGTCAGGAGTGGGGAAAATGTGTTAAACTGTGAGTGAACAAGGAGGAAGGGAAGACTACATCTTGGAAATTTCATTATAAAGGAAAGAAGTCAGTTTGAAGAGACTCATTCCTCCTCCAAAATCAAACCTGTCTGAAGCAGGCAGTACCAGAGAACCTTTCAGATGGCAAACGCGGAGAATCATCTAGCTTGACACTACGACACTCAAGAAGTCATACCAGTAGCACGAGTTCCAATGCTGTTTGCCCTTAGGTCTGTGAACACATTAACTGAAGATGTTAACTGATAGGAAGGCATTTGTAGCCAATAGCTTGTTATACCTCTTTTCATCTCACAACTTTCTTGGCCTAACACTTATTTATCCCACAAAGTTCACTTCAAGAATCACCTCCTCCAGGAAGCCCCCTGGTCTTCAGGTTGATCTTGTTGGCCCTTCTGTGTGACCTTCTAATTCAGCACTCTCAGGAGCACTTACTGATGCACTTTCTGTCCCCACCTTGCCCAAGCTCAGTTGTGGGCAAGTACTCTTACCTTCTTTCACTTTGAATTCCCAATAGTTAGCCAGGTCTTGACATTTCACACTCAATGAATATTTACTGAATACGTTTATAAACAAAGGATGAATGAATGCATTTGCATTTTAAAGTGGAGGTTTAGAGAGCAACACTTTAAATCTCTTTTTTCTTTTTTCGGGGGTGGTGGTGGGGTGGTGTGGGAGGACATTCTCAATCTGTCACCCAGGCTGGAGTGCAGGAGCACAATCTCAACTCACTGCCACCTCTGCATCTTGGGCTCAAGTGATCCTCCCACCTCAGCCTCTTGAGTACCTGGGACTACATGCACACACCACTGGCCCAGCTAATTTTTTATTTTATTTTGTAGAGACGGGGTTTCACCATGTTGCCTAGGCTGGTCTTGCCTAGGCTGAGCTCAAGCAATCTGCCCACCTCAGTCTCCCAAAGAATACCTTAAATCTCTAAGAACACATTTCAATTGGTGAATTGTGATAGAGCCCAGAGAGAAGGGACATTTTACTGAGAGATTCTCTTCCTAAGGAGGGATCGTCAAACTCTGCTGGTGGTCATCAAACTCCACAGGGCACTGGCCTGCCCTGCTTTGCATTCTGACCATCAGCTTAGCTGCGGCACTCAAACAGACCAGGCTAAGCTGAGAAGAACAGCTGGCATGCTTGTTAAATTGGACAATGGCAAAGCTAGGCAAGGAGTTACATATACATCAGATCAGAATGACCTGCTCTAATTCAGGGTCTTAGCCTGAGAGTAGCTCATGTGAGACAGCACCAAGCCTTGGCCACTACTTAAGATATGATAAGTATTTTGTGAAGTATAAAACATCATGCAATTATCAGTGACTGGACCATTAATAGCTAACATAATTTTATTCCATAGTGGTAGAGGTAATGACAACTGAAGAACTAAGGAGACAACACTGCCATATGCAACAAACAGAACTACCAGGAACGGGCAACTGGGGAGGAATCAGCCATGACCAGGCAGATAAACCTATGACAACTAACACTGAGGGCTTACCATACAGCAGGCAAAGCTAAGGGCTGAAGATCCACTACCTTACCTAATCACTATAATGATCCTATGAGACTAATGCTATGAAAATTCCTATTTTACAAATGGAGACGGGAGCCCAGAGATTAAGTAAGAAAGATCACAGAGCAGAGAGATGGTGAAGCTGAGATTGAACCCAGACAGGCTCGACCCCAGTGCCCTTAACCAGAACTACAGTTGTCCCCTAAGATGGCCAATGCTCTATATTATAGATGACAACTATCAAAGGAGATGTCACTTTCCCTCGAGCTGACTGCCAGTGCAGGGCAATCTGTTGGTGGGTCCGGCAACAGGGAGGTCTAGGCCAAAGTGAAAGTCAAAAGTTCTAGCATAGCCGGTTTTTAGTTCTGGATGTCTTGTTTGGTTTGGGAAAGCCATGCAAGGGCTTTCATTCTAAGAGAGGAAGAGAGTTGGCAGGATCTGAGTGCAGTGGTGTGACCATAGCTCAACCAGCTCAGATCAGGCAGTGCTCGAGACCCAGCAAGTGGAAAATGAAGTGTCGACCAGACCCGAATCAGTGACCAAGGCAGGAACAGAGCTAAACACGGCAGAGACTGGCTTTAGAGGAAGGCTGTGTTTGTGGGCACCTATGTCTCTGCAACTTGAGATATGCAGGTTAAGGCTGGTGGAGATGGGGCTCCCAGTATATAAGCTGCCTTGGGCCTGATGGGCTCAAGAACTGGGTAGACATGAATTATAGACTTTAAAATGGCTAATTTTATGTTATGTAAGTTTTACCTTAAAATTGAAAAAAAAAAAAAAAAAAAAAAGAACTGGGCAGAGATGAGTCTGTGGACACAGATTTGTTGGCCAGGGAACACATGAATCTGCCCCAGGGAGCCACAAAGGGCTCTGAGAAATATGTCCTGAGAGGTACAGTTTCGGTAGCTGGAAGGTCCAACAAAGAAGAGTTCAGGAGGATAAGTAGCAGCAGATTATTTCCACTTTCTGAGCCACTCTACCCTGTGGGAGAGGAAGCCCTGGAATTACTCATGACGTTCTAGAAAGGTGACTTTCCACTAGTGGGTGATGAGATAAAAGTGGCTGCTTGGTGACCAATATAAAGAAGTATTAACAGCAGAGATGGACCCAGCTGTCCCTCAAGCTGAAGCAGAGTCTATCAGCAATATCATAGAACAAATGAAGATGATTCTGGATCAAGAGTCAGGGCTATACTTTGTACCCTTTCCAACACAAAGATTCTACAAAACTAATCTTGATTCCACTTTTCTCACAGAAGCCCAAAGTGTTGGCTCTCCTAAACAGGAAGAAGGCGCATGATTTAGCAGTTAGGTATCTCTTCCCATCTTGTACTATGGAAATTCATATAAAGCCTAGCTGACCAAGCCATCAATACCCACATCTGTTTCTGTTCTATAAATGTGGGTACAGCAGAATTATAATACTTATCTGAAAAAAAACATCTCCTCTAGCCAAAAAGAATTTTGTTCGAGAACAACCCTTAGATAATTTGCTGACAATGTATCTCACGAGTCTTTTTCTCATGAAAAGAAAAGTAAACAGATGTTTTTTAAAAAGGTCAAAATATTGCTGGCAAGATAGAATTGATTAAGAGAGAGATTAAGTTAGCAGATGTATGTCAAGGTGAGCCGCTTAGACTCACCCAACCACAAAGGAGCTGGCCTAACAAATACGTCTTTGTACAAGATACTCTGGCAGAAGGAGAGTATTTAGATAATGATAATTAGTTCTTTCCTTTTTTTAATCCCACACATATTAAGATTAATAACTCTAATGAAAGCCTAAACAAGATTAATAGGATTCATCATCCCAACATTTATAAAATCTAGGTAAAGTCTGACTTTTATAGATATGAAAATAAGCATATATTTATTACAGAACTTGACCAAACTCCAACAGAAAACCAATATGCATGACTAAACAGAAAATTTCTGGCTACTAGAGAAAAACTGTATGTATTAAATCTCATTGCCTCTAAGAGTATCATCATACAAAACAACTTGTCTAATAACCCTAAAACCAGAGCAAGCCTAGCAATGTGATCCCAGGGCCAATTTCAGCTAGTAACCTACTGCACAATAGAGCAGAAAAGATGGGACAGACTGTAGCATCTTGAAATATAAAGTCAATGTCTTTTTATTATGAATATATTTCAACATGTTGTATTAGCTTGACAGATCATTCTGGATACTGGCAGGAAAATGCACACTCAGCAAGGGTTTTGAAAGTGTTTAATGAAGGGGCTATTTACAGCTGTGTAGGTAGGTTTGCTGAAACTAAGCAAAAATGGTGAGAGAGAACCAGGACTAGAAAAGAGGGAGATCTCAACTAGCCCTGGGCTGGAAGGGGTAAGGGGAGGTAAAGGTAAGTATTGGATCCCTTTGGGAGCTGGAGGCATAAATGAGAAGCTACGAAGGAGGAGCTGCAGTCACTGCCAGAACTGCATGAGGAAGCTAGACAGACGTAGGAGGAATATCCTGACCTTTCTCTCCTTCCATCCTCTGATCTCCTGCCGATGCTTCCCACCAGCTGCATCCCATTCAGAGCAGGAGGACAAGAAATCCAGGGTGACGCATTCCGCAGTGTGTGGTGAGGACTCGCTGTCCCAGCACAGGGCAGACGTGAGAATGGAGAAAGGGATGCAAATAGAGACAGCCCAGCATGCCTCACATTTCACAGTTTCCAGAGAAGCTTGTGTTAAGTTTTCATTAGTTTAGACTACACCATATTGGTCATGTATTTCATCATCCTGCTGTCCAGAAAACAACTCAAAAATCTAAAAGCTTTAGGGTAGGGTGTGTTAGCATTTTCCTACTTGACTGATTACAATTTCTACATGCTTTATGATCTTAACAGTGTTTCTTGTCTAGTGCCCACATCAGTTTACTGTAATTTAGCTTCTACAGCTTGTTTCACAATCTACACTTCCCATGTGACCTTTGAGAGTGGTTAGTCAATCACACAGGTGTTGCTGTTTATCATAAAAGCTTAAATTTTATTAAATATTTTCCAGCAGGCTTCTAGTTCCAATATAAAAGTTCTTGGCTGATGACCAGATTTGGGATTGGGATGGAGGGTAGAAGAGGGAGGAGAAATGGCAGGGCCAGTTCTACTCTGATGACAGCTATATGAGAACAGTGGCTTGGTTGGTTTGGTTTTACATCCAGAACAATGTCTGTTAAATGAATGCATGGCCTGGCAAATGATGGATAAGTGGACAGATACTGTAAATCAGAATGGCTCAAGGTCAAGGACAGAGAGGTCAGCAAAAGCAAAGAGGCAGAGGTTCAGTCTCAGAGGAACTAAGTCGAAGCGGCAGGCTTGGGTAGAAAAGGGAAATTCAAGCCTGACGTCTGCAGAACGAAAGGACAAAATCTAGTCCACCATAGCCAGGAACCAAAGCTCTAAAGTCAGATCTAGGCTAAGTCTGAGTAATGGGCATAGCACTCTGGCAGAAGAAAGGGAGCTTGATTCTGACTCCAGGGTCTTTGGAGCCAGCTCTTACCCAGAAAGAAGCCAGTCCTCAAAGAATGGTTGAGTTCACAGCTGCAGACAAGGCCTCAACCTATACTGAGAGGACATGGGTTACAGGGCTTGCCTTATCTACAGCCAAATCCCAGCAGCCATCCAATAGCTGTGTTTCTGGGAGAATAAAAATATACTCCCCAAACTCCAAAGCATCATCTAAAAAATAAGGTTATTAGGCATCTTCCAGGACTTTTAGGCACTAAAACAGACAGTGAAGGCCTACCACAGTCCCCTGCCACCCCAACTACAGTTCAATCATCAATGAGTAGATAAATCTAATTTGTTTAACGATTTACACATCTTACCAAGAACCCTTCCACCAAGCCGCAAGCCAGGGATATGGTCAATTTCTCTCTATTTCATGGGTAATAACCAATTCTTAATAGCACAAAACTTAAACTCAGATGATGGCAGCCCTTCAAAGAACTTATGGCCTGAATCAAATTAAACTGATATCCACCAAAGCGAAGACAGACCTAGTTCAAATCCTAGAGTTGCCACTTACTAGCTGGGTGGTCTATCTCTCTGAGCATCAGCTTTCTTGCCTGTGAAATGCGATAATCCCTACCTTATAGACCCAACTGAACACTGGACACAGAGAAAGCCCTCAATAAATAGAGGGCAGAAAAATATACAAACTATATTGTAACTGTATGCCATCCAAGTATACTAACACTGAAGTATTACAAAATTGAATTTGTATCAGGGTCTTGCTATGATTTTGTTTATATGTATGTGTATATCAAAATCATCCAAATTTAAAAAACACACACAAATATCATAAAATTTTTTCCACTGCAATGCAAACCACTGCCTATGGTGCTGTACGCACTACTGAGAGGCAGAGAATTAACTACAGAGCTCACGGAACCTGCAGAAAAGGAGGTTCTAAGCCCCTCTGCCAGAGGAGTACTAAGGATGATGAAATTGATCACTTTCATGGGCATGTGGGCCTGTTTTTTTCTGTTACTCACCTCACCCCAAATCTCACTCACCAAGAAGTGTACACCTCTAGAGACCAAAAACTAAAAGAAGGGAGACAAGGAAGTTCAGTTGTCTCTCTGACTCTTACATTTTTAAACATAAAATGTCAAGAGACAGCTAATGCTCTATGGGCGCTTGGTCTTTGGTCAGGGTTACTGATGATCTGCAAAGGCACAGTTGCATCCTTCATTGTTGATACGACTGGAGTATACACAGGAGAAAACACAGCAATGACAAACAAGGTGTGATGCCAGTCATGGTCACCAGAAGTGAGGCAGCTGGCATGCCACTGCTTTCTGCTGCTCCTCTGTTCCAGATATGGTGGTTATTTCCTTCTGCAGAGACTCGGAGGTATAACCATTCGCCCTGGTTAGAAGGCCCGAGGGAATAGGTGAAGGGTCAGCCAAACTAGGAAACCACTGAGATTCTCTGAGCCACTTACCACCTACATGCTGTGGACCAGGGCTCTTCAGCAGTGCCTCAGTTCCCTGAAACCAGCAGCCGGGGTCAATGGGCAACTGACAGCATGGTACAGTGTGCACACATGACCTGACAGAGGCCTATTTGAGATCACGTCAGAAGAAATGAGGATGCAGAAATCTAAATTAGATCCTTAAGCATTTCCTGAAATGTTGAAGTAGAAAGGGAAAAAAATTGCCAGTGACCAGAAGCACTGCTTTTCACTAGCAGCCCAAAGGTAGGACAGAAACCTACACTAAATTATGATTAAAGTTTCTACATTCTGGTTGCAGATATATTTGTCCCATGGGGTTTGAATAATCCATGGCAGCAGTTTTACAGAAGCCTTTACAACTGAATAACAAGAGGATAACATGACTTTCCAGAGCAGCATAAAATAGCTATCCCTGACTGGTTCCTATGGCCTTGACTACTCCTCTCAAATTCCTCCCATAGGATCTGAAACTTAGTTGTGTTTGACTCAGTGAAGAACTAATTCATAAACGGACATTATTTGAAAAAGCTAGTTCTTACCTCTGAGAAGACCCAGCAGAAGTATTCTTCAAACTTAAAAAGGAAATACACTCTAAAAAATTGAAAGGCTTCAAGTCAAGGAACTCTATCACTCTTCCCAAATTTCCTGTGTGTGTGTGTGTCAATGTGCATCTGCATGTGTGTACGTGAAGATATGCCTGTGTGTGTGTGCATGCATGCGTGTGGAACTTCCGTGGGGGCAAAGCAGTAATCAAAAGGGGAGTTTCAGTATTTATGCAAGTTAAGGAATGAGAAATTTCTAGCTACTGTAGCAGCTGCCAGATCACATGGAATGGGAGTGAGGAGATACAAAGCATCTTAAGTAAACACTCTTGTTTTTTCATGTTTTGTACATTCCTTGGTGTTTTTAGGGAGGCACGCCTTTAGTCTCTGCTGTAACCATGTCAGAAACTCCATTTCACAGTTTGAAACAAGGTTGGGATAAAGGCAGACAAAGTGTCACTCTTGGTGCATGGAACAGTAACAGGAGGTTGGTATTAAAAACAGGTTAAGGCCGGGCGCGGTGGCTCAAGCCTGTAATCCCAGCACTTTGGGAGGCCGAGATGGGCGGATCACGAAGTAAGGAGATCGAGACCACTCTGGCTAACATGGTGAAACCCCGTCTCTACTAAAAAAAAAAAAAATACAAAAAACTAGCCGGGCGAGGTGGCAGGTGCCTGTAGTCCCAGCTACTCGGGAGGCTGAGGCATGAGAATGGCGTAAACCCTGGAGGCGGAGCTTGCAGTGAGCTGAGATCCAGCCACTGCACTCCAGCCCGGGCGACAGAGCAAGACTTCCGTCTCAAAAATAAATAAATAAAATAAAATAAAATAAAATAAAATAAAATAAAAACAGGTTAAAAGAATGTAAGATGTAATTAAATATTGCTAAAATGATTTGAGAGGCAAGCAAAAAAGTAAACAAAAAACCAGAAGGTAAAAAGGAAGAGAGAAGGTTAAAATAAGACAAAGATGAATTTGATTGCATAGTGGCAGATCTCCCCTGCCTTTTTCTCTAAGGGAGGGAATAGGTGTGGAAAGGACAGGAGGACAGACTGGGTGAACAAAAAAGGAATTAGTATTTAAGTGAGGAATTAGTATTAAAATGATAACACATACAAAAAATAAATTCTCTTTTCCTGAATATTAATGTGCACCTGGAGTGCCAAAGAAGGTCAAAATCCTCACATACAAACCTGTCCAGGTAAGATCTTTGCGCCACAACCTGTGATCCATTAAAGTCTGAAAGTCTGCATCCACTCTTTACCAGGGATGGATTCTTCCAAAGATTTTTCTATATTACAAAGTGACTATTGGTGATGAATCTTCCTGCCTTTTCTGCTTATCATTTCCAGGTTCATTCTCTAAGGTAGAAAACTTCTAATGTAAAACTTTAAATATCCAGTGAACTGGAATCCTGAAGCTGGTACAACTTTGGATTTTTACGGATGTGATTTTAAGTACTTGACTCTGGGAAACATTTCAAACCACCCACAATTTCCTTTTCTATCAGCTCCAGTACCACAAACACTGACTGAAAGCCGAGTGCTGAACACTGGGGATAAAAGTTCAAATAAAACGTAGGAATGCTCTCAAAGAGTAGATTCTTCACGTGAGAGATAGACATTTAAGAGACAAAAATTTGCATGTTTTAAAAACAGTAATTTGGAGTTAGTGGGTAGCGGCCAATGAACCTAACCACATCAAGAACTAGGTTACTTTCTTGGTATTTCTAAGGGTTCAAGGCAGTAAGAGCAAGCATTTCCTTCATTGTAGAGATCTGGGAATTCCAGATTTTGACCCTCAGGACATTCTGATCTCGGAAAAACAATTCCAAATATTTAATGACTTGACTTGAAATATCATTTTAATGTCCTGATAACAGACACTTCTAGCTGGATATGCTAGATCAGCCATCTGTCCTGTATCAACACCATTTCACAGAGTAAATTTTTAGAAGTTCTATCCACTGGAGTATTTTTAGAACATAAAAGAACAGAATGATTCTTAGCATTGATAGACATATTCGATCAGAGTGAAAAAAGAGCTACTCAGAACTTCCTGAGTAATCAATTGGTATCCTTTATAAAATGGTGACATTTTCCCAGAAAGAGTTCAATACTCAAAAGCATGGATATTGCTGAATTTTGGGGGAAGGGTGTCTTCAAGTTAAGAAAGGAATTTTAGAGCTAGAAGAAATCTTAGACCTCTAATATCCTAATTTATTAGATGAGAAGACTGAAGCTCAGAGAGGTAAGGTGATTTACTAAATCAGCACTCAACATATTAACTTGGGAGGTAGTTTGTTCATCACAGAACTTCAATTCTTCCAGAACAAAATGAATGTCTTTGATGCTAGTGATAAAATAGTAAATTATCTGAAGAAAAACTATGCATGTAATAGTTGATCAAGAAATCTTACATTACAAAAATAAATCACAGCTATATTAAAAATCCAAGTGAGGCCAATCTCAGTGGCTCATGCTAATAATCCCAGCACTTTAGGAAGGTGAGTTGGGAGGATTTCTAGAGCTAAGGAGTTGGAGACCAGCCTGGGCAACATAGTGAGGCCTTGTCTCTACAAAAATATCAAAAAATGTGCTGGGTGTGGTGGTACATGCCTGTAGTCTCAGCTACTCTGGAGGCTGAGGTGGCAGGATTGTGGCTGCAGTGAGTTGTGATCTTTCCATCACACTCCAGCCTGGGCAACAGAGTGAGACCCATGTCACAAGAAAAAAAAAAAAAAAAAAAGATCTGAGTGAAAAGTGCAACTCCAAAAGGAACAGAAAAAATAAAATAAAATTTTACAGAATGAAGGGATTTCTCATTTTAAAGACAATTTAAAAAATAAAAAAATTAACAGTTTCACTCATGTGTATAAAAATAACTAATTAGGAGAGGCGGCACCAAGATGGCCAAATAGGAACAGCTCCAGCCACTGTGGCGATTCCTCAAGGATCTAGAACTAGCAATACCATTTGACCCAACCATCCCATCACTGGGTATATACCCAAAGGATTATAAGTCATGCTGCTGTAAAGACACATGCACCCATATGTTTATTGCGGCACTATTCACAATAGCAAAGACTTGGAACCAACCCAAATGTCCATCAATGACAGACTGGATTAAGAAAATGTGGCACATATACACCATGGAATACTATGCAGCCATAAAAAAGGATGAGTTCATGTCCTTTGTAGTGACATGAATGCTGCTGGAAACCATCATTCTCAGCAAACTATCGCAAGAACAGAAAACCAAACACCACATGTTCTCACTCATAGGTGGGAACTGAACAATGAGAACATTTGGACACAGGAAGCGGAACATCACACACCGAGGCCTGTTGTGGGGTGGGGGGAGGGAGGAGGGATAGCATTAGGAGATATACCTAATGTAAATGACGGGTTAATGGGTGCAGCACACCAACATGGCACATGTATCCATATGTAACAAACTTACATGTTGTGCACATGTACCCTAGAACTTAGAGTATATATTTAAAAAAAAACTAATTAGGAAACAAACTAAGTAGAAAACAAACTGAGGAAAACAATATGCAACAAATGTGACAAAATTTTATATCCTTCATATATAAATAACTGTCCAAATCAATGAGAAAATTTCAGTGAGAAAAATGAGAAAGGAGAAAAATAAAGTACTTGTAGAAGAAAGAAAAATAGGTTGATATAAGTTGCAAATATTCAATTTCACTAGAAATGTACATTTGAACAAGATAGTATTTTCCTCCCTCTCCCTTGCCCCACCATCAACCTAACAAAGATACATAGTTTCTCCTACTCAGAATTATAACACTCAATGAAGGTGAAAGCTAAGATGAACGGATTACAAAACAAGTAATTTCGTATATTGCTGATTTAAGTAAAAACTAGCCAAGCTTTATGGAAAGTGGTTGAGCAAAAACATAAAAGATAGTAATGCAGTTTATATTTATAAGTAGTAATTCTGCTGCTAGGAATTTATCTTTAAGAATATAAACTTAGGTAAAGATTTTTGGAGAGTTGTGCATTATAGTTTATAATAGCAAATTCCCCCAGGGAAGGGTAGCTAAGTAAAGCATGTTATGAAAATATGAGGAAAGTCTCAGAATACAAAGATTGGGGACAGCAAGGGGGTGGGGGGAGGAAATAGCGGTTTATCATTAAATTTTTATTTTCCTCCTTGTAGTTTTCTATTATTTCTGAATTCTCTATGGAGGGCATATATTACTTTTACAGTAGGAGAACAACTTTAAACAACAAAAATTCTTTAGCAGAAATGTGCTATAAATTCCGGCAAGTTGCCTGCTACTTTATTCTGGACTGTTAAACACCTGTAAACCTCTTCCAGATGAAGCCTGTTTCCAAAAACAAATTCAATCAGTGAAACAGGCCAAGGACTATGTATAGTATACTCAATTGTTTTTTTTGGAAAAGTGTATTTTGTAGCTAGAAAATGGGGAAGGGAATGAATTGTAAACTCCAATGTGCAACCTCCTTTAGATTTGAGATTTATAATCTTTGTCATTTATAATTTATGTCCTGACCTGGCCATAACCCAGGAAGTAAAAAAGATGATGCTTAATTTAGCAAATGCCTTACAGGAATGTAAGAAAACAATTTTCTGGAAACAAATACCTTATTCAAAGTGCACTTTCTCCTCCCATCTGGAAGCCTTTCCTGGCCCTTTCTTCTGTGTGTTTTTGCCCTTCTTCTTTACTGGGTTTTCCTGTCTGGGTTTTCACATGCTTCTGTCTCATTTCACATGCTTCTGTCTCATTAAATGCTGGTATCTTTGGGGCTCACATCACACCTTGCTCATTTCTGTCTCTGTTCTATTTCATGTGATGTCTTGTTCATAGGTGCTCAACAAATGCTTTTCTCAGTGAATGAAGGTAAGAATAAATCTTGGCCAGATATTTTTAAATTTTGCTCTACTTATAAAAAAAAGGTTGTACTGACACTAAAATTATTTAGGCCATCAACAAAGTTAACTTTATGTATTGTCACTGAATGACCACCACTGGTGGCAACAAGCTAAAGAGCTATTTGATTGCCTTCTAACTTGACTAGTATAACTCTTTGTAATCATCTCTGTGCATTCAAATGAAGGAATCTGAATTAAGCTGCTAATGGTGGAGAAACTAAATGTCTGATCAGTTCAGCAGAGATCATAGGGATGATTATAAGGGATGCTGGCCTCTGTCTGAAGACCTCAGTGTGACCAAAATCCCTGTGTCTCTGGCTCATCACATTCAGCTAAAGAGTAATTCCCTTCACTGGGTCTTCCACAGGCCTGTGCTGCCCAACTCTTCTTTTTTATAGGGTCCCCTAGACTGAGATGTCTGCAGCCTACTATCATCTATCACTCAGAAGGAAAAGTCACCATTTTTTGCTTCTTTAGTCTGGATTGAAGCAATCTAAAAACTTGGGTTTGGACCAAAATGAGACCAACAAGACACTCTTTTGCTACTTTCTTTCCCAAAGATTCTACGGAAGAACTGGACTAGCCAGATGTGGAACATAAAGTAGAAGTCAGAGCTAAGATGCAAAAATCGCAAACCACAAAGGGCGGGGCACCATTATTGGTGCAGCTGCAGATGCTGAAGGTACCTACAGCCACTCTGATCGTTATTAATAAGGTTCTTTCCAGGGTGTGGTGAATTCTGTCAGGTCTGTGCACATCTCCTCTATGTGCCAAGTTTATGAGTAATACTAAAGGACAGGAACTTAGATTTACTGACTTGGGATGGAAGTGGGATCTACTGACAATTGAGATAAAGGTCAGATGTGATTGCCAAATTATCATGGAAATGGCATTTAATAGTTCAACAAGTCATGAAAGGCTTCTGTGCACAAACATCTGGCATTCAAGTATATTCCTTAAAGACAATCAGAATAAAACTGGCTCTCTCTTTTGTTCCAAAGTTTCTTTTCTCAGATTTTAAGGAATAGGCAGAAGTCGTCCTTGTTCAGGCTCAAGATCTTCCTTTCATCCCTTTCTTGGCTTACCCTTTAGTCACAAACCTGTAGGTATAAATCAATACCAACTTGGGCTGTGTGTGCTCTCATGTCTCCATTTCGTACAGTTTTAAGTACATATCTTTTAAAATTCCACTCATACATATTATTAGAGAGGACAGTATTATGTCTGTAACTTCAATTATCCTTCTCCCTCCCCCCGCCCCCCGTTTTTAGAGTTATACCTGAGTGTTGTTTTAATACTGAGATAATTTTTAGACATGTACTTCCAGATGGGTGTTTAATGAGAAGAACTGAATGATCCCATTTATTTTTTGGTGGCCAAATTGTTTGTGCCCACTTTCATGAGTCACTAATTTTCGATGGGCTAACTGCTAATAGGTAGGGTAGGAGCAGTTCAAAAGAAGTGTTGTATATACTTGTTAATAAGTTATTAACAAAATTGCTTCTGATTACAGAGGCTAAAAGGTATCTACTTTTACTAGAAGAATATTATCAGTGGAAATGTTTTAACATTTTCTTGGGACTAATGCACTTCCAACAGAACTAATGGTCATAGAATGTATTTTGCCCATTTTAGAGGAAACTGCTTATAATCCTATTTAGCAGGTGCCAGTTTGAGAAATAAAGATTTCCTTCCCCAAGCCATTAAGACACATGATATCTAAAGTTCTTTCTAATGCCTATGACTCTCAGAGGAAAACTCCAGACTACTCAGATCGATGGTGAAAAATAATGCATCATCACAAACCCCCAATTTGTAATAACAATAAGTTGACTGAATAGGGAGAAAGTGATAGCATCCATCAACCATAAAACTCACCTTGGGATTTTATTATGCATTGTGCCATTTGGGGAATGTTAAGAATTCTTTATTCACAGGGGTGTCAACATAAAGCTTGTTCTACTTCTATAAATCCTAGCCAAGGCAAGATCATGAAAGGTTTTAAGAACTATCTGTATGAAGTACCACTCTCTCCTCTCTTTGATGATGGAGGGCAAAAATTTTACCTGGACACATTCCACCCCAACTCCCACCTCTGAGGTCACCCAGATATGCTTTATGACTCATTAAGTTTTTTAAGCCTTCTTGTGAATCCATACCTCCAAGCCACTTTCTGACATCTTAATTGTCTCATTATCACCATTATTCTCTCCTATTATGTGTTTCTTGGATCTTGAGGTGCCCCTAATCCTTTACTCTGACTCACTTTTGCCTCAGTCATGCCCAGTCATTCCTGGAACCTGAACAAAGAGGGCATTTACAAGGATTTGTTAAAATGGTTGAGCCTTGTTCACTTATGTACAAATGTGCAATAAATGAACATACATGCCATATCTTATTTCTCCATGTTTTTAAATGTAGGAGGGAAATGCTGGAAAAAGAGGGGAAAACCGCAAAATTCAAAAACCTATTCCAGTTAAACCTAAGTACTGCAACATTGACCTCTTCAGACCAAAACAATCATCCTTTTCGCTTCAAAAAGAGAGCAGATAATTTTATTACAAAAAATAAAGACAAATTTTTATGTAACAGCAAACAAGAACTTGGTCATGTTGTAAGTAAAATATGCATATTTAGCATGATTTATTAGAAAAAATGTACTGTACACTTGCCCACAGTCTGTTATGTTCTGTTATGATATTTTCAGCAATCTTCTATTTTTGCTATCTTAAAACAACATTTAGGACTGCTGGATGCCAGATGGAATTTTTCCTTTCCACCCACTTCCCACTGCAAAAGGAAAAAAAGGTTCTTTGCATCCTACATGGAGATCTTTTATAAATTCCTTTTCCTCATCTTTAGCAACCAAAGTATATGAATGACTCAGAAATCATCAAACTTTGGCTGAATCAATATAAGGCAAATATACAGCACAGTAAGTTGTATTTAAAGTGAACATATCTACCTGTATGGTGTTTATTAACAAAAGATATTCATATTATGTGCATGCACAAAATTCATTTCTACAAAAATAGGACTGACTCCAAGTCAACTTTTAAAAGAAAAATGGTGATATAACAGTATACTTTAGGGAAAAGGTAATAAATTAGAAGTGAACTATCACTGGACATTCTGTCTTCACTGGAACTGAAGTCCCCTGACTTGGGCTGCCCACAGCAAATCCCTTGTATGTATGCTGGTTACTACTTAATATGAAATTGACAGGACTGTGAAGAAAGGGGGACCAGAAAGCTTTGAAGGAGTGAATGTGACCCATTCTTCTCCTTCAAATCTGTTCCCACATTGCAATGGAGGAATGTTAAAAATTCAAATCTAATCATTTTTCCCTCTTGCTTAAATTCTACACAAGAGCTTGCTATTGCTCTTAGCACACAATGTTTGGATAAACCCACAGGTCCTGCATCCTCCAGCTCCTGTGCCTTCTTCACCTGGCCCTACCTCTCCCATCCACAGTCCACACTTAGGTTCCAGCTGGTTGGTTCTGCTTCTAAAGCTGCTCTCTTCTCCACATCAGGCCCTCGTGTTATCACATGTGTTCTTTCCTCTGCCTGGAATACCAATCCCTCCTCACTTTTCATAGCTCTCATGACCCTTCAGATTCTGTCTTTCTCTCAGGTAAATGTACATGACTCCCTAGACTAGCCAAGGTCACCGTTAAATGCCTCCACAGCACTTGGATGCTGACCACACAGGTAAACTGTGAATTCAGTCTCTGAGTTTCTCGCAGAGCATTAGCTCATGAGGTCAGAGATGTCGTAGGGCAGTCCTTTGGGAACCAAGCCACACTGTAAGTTGCTACCTATGTGTCTTTACTTCTTGACATCTCTTCTTTTTATTTTTCTAAACCTCAGTAGTACACAGTTATCATGAACAACTCTCCATCCGTCTGTGCATCCTTTCCCTAAACTTTTTGTCTTAAAGCATTCATTATAAACCCAAATAACACCAGCCTGGCAAAAGTTTCTAGTGTCGCCTGATCAGACACCAGTCTATATGGTAGTAACACTGTTATGTTAATGCAGATCAGGCCTTCTTGGGGGTAGAGAAGAAAAGAATATAAGGTCACCTGGGGTCTGGAGTGAGATATACCACTGGGGGAGGAGGGTGAGGGCAAAAAAACAATGACAACTTGTTTTTCAATCTTCACTTTAATGATTTTTCAACCATATTGCAGATGATATGGCTATTTTAATTTTACAAGAATTAGAACCTAATAAAGCTAGGAGTAGCATCTGTACAGCAGAGAATAAAAAGACCCTTTGATAACATGAGTTTGATAAATCAAACGAACTGAGCCAGTATCAATGTTCTTAATTGGGCCTTTTAAAATAAACTTGAGCACTTTAAAAAAATAGCATAATGACAAATTCCTCTCCAAAAATGCTCAAACTAATTTTTTTTTAAATGTTAGGACTTGCAGTGGGCTTCTTGTGAGAACCTAAAAATACAGCTAATGAGCAGATGGCTCCACCAGACAGCAGGAGCACACCACTGACTTCCACTGGCAGTTAACTGCTATTTTTCTGGAGGAAAAGCTAGAATTTAAAGAGCACACAGAGTGAACCAAACTTGTAAACCTTGTTCCTAAGTAAATGAGAAGAGCATGGTTTGCTGCAGTTGTGAAATGTGTTTGCCAGATTTTACTTTCCTCTAAATGTCTTATTTAGACACTTCATTAAATGCTGTCTTGAATGGTTAACTGTTTTCCACGTAGAAATTCTTTCCCCACCTAGACTGTAAACTTCTTGGAGGCAAGAACTACTTCTACTTTTTTGTTACTCTGTGGCCATATTATTCCCTATTAAAAATGGACTATAATAACTCACTCCAGGAAGCCTAATTCCATACTTTAATACCAACCCAACACAAAGTCAGGATTTTGTTATTAAGAAAAATAAACTGGTTTCAATGAGGTGATTTCTCAGTTTATAATCAGGCAACTTAATGTATTATGAATTGCCTATTATACCGTAGTTCTGACTTTCAATTCCATTACAATAGTGTTACAAAGTTCTACTTCTCTTTAGTAAGTGGTTTCTTGGTTAAACTAAATACTGATAAACTTCAAATAATGCTGGGGATTCCTTGAAACTTTACTTACCTAGATGTATAATTATAAGTTTGAAAACAATGATAAAACCTCTTTTCCTTTTAGTAATTCATATAGCGTAAAAAGAAGATTTTCACCTTATATTTAACTGCTTAAAAAATACAGACAAAATGAAAGTTGGAAAAAGGTAGAGACCAACTTTCAATATGTAAAATAAGCGTGACAGCAGCCAGAATACTCCAAACCACTTCTCCCCTCGTAATCCTTAAACAAGGAACCCTTTGACGTAGGCAGAATTCCAGGATGAGGCTGCAGGAAACAGGGAAAAGGAAATTCCGGTTGAGGCTGAGTGATAGAGACCCTACCCTGGCAGCAGACTGTGCCAAGATGCAGTTTCAGAGTGTGCAAAATCCCCTTCCCACCCATCCATATTTCATGAGTGAATTAGAAAAGGGGAAGGAAGTAGGGTGGGTCCCCGGACTTAACAAAGGAACAGAAGAAAATGGGGTGGGGCAAGGGAGGGATACAGACAGGATCCCTAGGGAAAGTATTGCTGAACAAGGTTTTCACATACATTTTACAGATACTGCTCATTTCTACAGTTGGAAGTCAGGAAGTCGGTTTAGGAGCTATTGTCGGTATTTCTAATCTACAATTTAATACACTACAAAGCATAAACTACATTTCAGGAAAAATACAGGCTCAGTTTTCTGGTAAACAGTGCAGCTATGGTCCTGAAAATAGGACCCACATCCATCTAGACACATACTTTGATGTAACTATTTTGCTGAAAATAAATTGTGAAGAGTTTATAAGCTTTTCAAATCTAAGTAACAACTGGGCAAGCACCTTTTCTTTTTCTGCATCCCTGCCCCCCACCCCCCATCCCTCCCTACGTATTCTTTCTGTCTCTGTCCTCCAGGGCTGCCCTCTGAGTGCATACCCTCTTTCACAGGACTGCTGTGGTTCCGGTTACGTTGGTTTCTGGGCCACCTATCAGTCCTCACTCCAGTGATGAAGGCTGAAGGAAGACACCCTCCAGAGGCAATCAGACTTGAATTCACTCTGGGCCCAAGTCTGCTTAATCCCTCTTCAGCTCCCTCACTATTCAGTCACTATTCAGTCAGACTGAAATAATGTAATTTATCTCATGAAGGCCCTGCCTCAACCATCTTCCTTAGGAAAAGTTAGAAAACCAAATGCTCAGTCGGTCCTCATTATTTTTAGAATGAAGTAAAACTTCTCAGCCCTCAAAATCCTCCACAGTCTGGTCCCAATCTCATTTCTCATGAAATCTTCCTTCTCCTGCCTCCCCTCCCACACCCGCAACTCTTGGTATTCCGGCAACATGAAATCGTTTCAGAGTTCCAAAAAGCAACTAGTATGTTGGTATCTCTGTGCATTTTCTAATGCTAGTCTTCCCACTAGGAATACTTTTCTTCAATGTGGATTCTTTAAATCCAACCCAAAACCTAATTGAAGGTCCAGGTCAAACTCTACTTCTGCCCTATATAAGAATCCTGCTTCCTCAGGTGTAAATTCTTCTTCAGACTCCTATGTATCTCTCTTGGGATTCTCTTCACTGCTTCCTTGTATCTCAGCCATTTGTGTGGATATTTTTTCTCCACAACTAGACTATACTTCTTGAGGGCAGGAGCCACCATAGTTAGTCTGGCTCCTCTATGACATCGGCTTAAACAGAAGTTAGTGAATAAATGGATGACAGAGAGTATTCTAGAATAGAAGTATAGTAACACCAACTCAGACTACACAGATCAGGAGAGCAACCCTAAAATCCCAGTTAATTCTCAGGAAGGCACACATATTGCAGCAAATGCCAAAGCTCTGGCCAAATGTGTCAGTTTATTTGGGAGCTACCAGAGATTCTCTCTGTTTAAGGTATTTTCAAAGGGTTCTGGAATGAAAAGTTTGTGTTGTCCCCATAGTGTTTGCCAGAACCCCACCTAACAATTTGTCAGTGAGATAATACGAACATCTCAGCCACCTGAAGCAAACTGTAGGCAAACAAAGTAAGGTAAATGGCTTATGTAGCTTTCTGGCAAAGGTGGTAAGAAACAGAACATTCTTATGTCTGCCACTATACCAAAGAATCCTTCAAAATTGCTTACTATAAAACAGCATGCACATCCCCCATTACCAGTCACTGAATTCTGTCAATTTTACTGTGTAAATGACTTTCCACATTTACTCCCGCCTCCGTTCTTATGGTCACTGCCCCAGTTCAGGCTAGCTAGCACCTCTTACCTGACTCACTACAGTAGCTTTCTAAAGGTTCTTTCCAACATTTCCCTCTTCTTCACTCAATTATTCCTCTAAAGCAATGCCAGAGAGATCTTACAAAGGCCACATCTGATCATGCCACTTCCCTTATTTGATGGCTTTCCTTTGCCAAAAGGCAAGTTTAAGCTCGTTAGGGTAGCTTACCAGTCTTTCATAATGGAATTTTAGGCTGCCTCCCAGCCCACCCCTCTCCATTCCCTAGGAATCACCAGGACTGCAGTTATGTGTCTTCCCGTGGGTCCCTCTGCCTAGAATGCTGTCCCCTGCCTTCTTCTATGACCATTAGTCATTCTTCAGGGTCATGCTCAAAAGTCCCCATCTGATAACACGTGTCCCTTCCTCTATTGGCACAGTCACAGAATTGAGGCTAGGAAATACAATGCCTACACAGAGATAATTTCTTTAAAGAACCAACAGCTCAATGTTAACTCTACTATCATAATGTTTAGAAGACACAGCCAATTTCTTTCCCCTTCTGAAAGTCCTTCCATAATAATTTTCAACACGTAGGAATGAGTGCTTGCTAATTGCGCCTACAGCTAGTTAATAGAAAATAGAAAAATGGAGTGCTTCCTGAGAAGCCTGCGATAATTATACATTTAACTTTTTAAATTTCAGAAACACCTCGGCAAAAGCACAGAGTGAAGCATTTCTCTAATGGCATGCATTTATAATCACAGCATTTAGCAGTTAAGAAAATATTAGAAATGCCTACTAAGAAAGCTGTAATCCCCTTCAATTTGTAACAAGATGTACCAGCAACAAAGGCTTTATTCTATCAAATTTATGTCTTTCCCCATGCAGTAGTGCTGCAAATTAGCTCTCTCTTTGGCATCTATGTGGCATTCTAGAACTGGAAAAGTAATGAAGGTTAGTCAAAAGGATGACTCAATAGGCAACTTGGGTTCTAACTCAAATTTTATCACGGTCTACTTAACTAGCTTTGGCCCAGGAATGGTGAATGAGGTCGATGAAGCATTTTAAAATCATAAAAGAAAGGAAATCTGTATGTAACTTCAGGGTTTGGTCATTATTGTTATAACAAGAAGAGGAAACTGCAGACCTAGGTTTACATTAAGTAAACTGCAGTTTCCTCTGTCCATGCTGTGTGTCGGAACTGAGTTTCTATGAAGAGCAGACGACTGCTATTGTAAAGAAAGCGAGGACAGGAAAAATGAAAACGCTGCACTACCTTCATGAACACTGTGAGCTTAAGGGCTAAGCAAAGGTACAGGTACATCAAATGCCCCAGACATAAGATTGAAGTGAATTAGCAGGTGGTTTTTATTCCTAATAAATTACTGCAAAAAGTATAAGCATCTAGTATCAAATAATTCGTTTAGAGGAGTGCTACATCAATATCAGTTTGGAGAGTTGAGAGATTCCACTGGTGTCATCCTGCAGAAGGGAGATGACAGAATGGCTTCATTTATAGTTATCACTAGAAAGAAAGATCCCTAATATTCCTTTCCTTATTTTAAGCTTCACAGGAACGTCTATATACAAAAAGTTGTAATTCCAATATTACACAGCATCTTTCGTCTCAGAAACAAAAACGTTTCAGAGTTGTTAATGCACCCATTATATAACAGTCACGCAAGAAGTAAAAAATGTTAGTGTCTATTTTACAAATGAAGTGAAGGTTTAAAGGTTACAGAGCATATAACCATAGCAAAGCTGCAAATCTTCAATCACTAAATTTCTGCCTCATGTTAAAAGCCTTTACAATTATCAGCCCCAAGTGTAGATTTCTATAGTTACAGATTTGAAGAGTATTATAATCTCATTGGCTGTGACTACTTATAATATTCTGGACTGAACTAAATATACAACAAAGACAACACACAGGTATCTTTTTAATAAGTGCAAAGTTGTTTTGTCATAAGCCTTAATCACAAGCCTAAAGCTTATGATTTCTAACTTTGGTGAAGTGGTACCCTACTGTTCTACTGTTTGATTTTTGAAAGATCTTACCATACCTGAAGTTGTTACTGGTTTACTGCACCTAATTTGCAATCAGTTGTAAGATACAGCATTCATTTTAAGAACTATAAGGAAAGAGAAATGCTCACAATTAAACTATGACATGTTTTCATATCATCGATTGTTAAGACTACTGTGGGGAAAGTGTGCATCTTGAAATCAATAAAATATGGCATATGAAAAACTGTTGCTCATCTAATTAAAATGAATCAAAAGGAAATTTTTTGAAAAATTTAAGCTGCACACTAGGATATTCAAATATCCTAAGGACACAGCAGTGGTTAGGAGTCAGTCTATGATGTAGTCAAACTTCAGGGTGCTTTTAACAACTTGAAAAAGGTGCTAAATTTTTCAATAGTTCCAAGCAAAGTGAAGGTTGCCTGAGACCTATATCCACACTTAAAGTCAATAGTCACCTCTGAAACAATTCAATCACAAAGCTTTGAAACTGCCTAATTATTCCCTTTCTTGAGACACCAACTGTTACAATTCGACGTCTCACTGTTAGAGAAGTGCTGTGTTATTAAATTAAGCAGCCAGCCAGCCTTGAGCATCTTACCTCCTCTCCTTCTCAGTAAAACCCTGCCATTTGTATTAATAGACTTGGAGCAGAAAAAGCATGAAGCAATGTTTTCCCCCCTGGAAAGGGCTGAAATAAAATCTCAAGGAAAAACAAAAGTCAGAGAATGACACACGTATAAGCACAGAGGAATGTTCCCCTTCATGAGCAATCCTGGATAGTGCAGCACTGAGAGTGAAGTCTTACAACCACCAACAACCAAGTCAACAGATAACAATGTGTGGCACAAGAAAGTGGTCCCATTGTCTTCTCAGCATGACGGCAGCATTCTCAGTTCTAAGGCTCAATCTGAATAACTGCTTTCAGGAGGACCAAGCGGAACGTCCCTTTCCTCCAGTTTTAACTGTATTCAAACAATATAACTCTTGTTGGAACACAAGCCTTCATAAGATACTGGGAAAACTCCCTTCTGACCCTCTCACTTGGTGAGAGCATCTATAATCTGTTTTTGTGTTTTTATCTATTTCTAGTGACTTAGGACACATTCATTTGGCAACTAGATCCACCTCTGTACTAAACATAAAAATATGTTGAAATGTTTTTTCAAAATTCATATTCTACAAACTATACGATAAGGCAAAACTTCCAAAATCAAACTTGAAAGCCACCCAAGCAGGATCATAAATAGATAAGGATTCATATTTGCTTAAATGTATTCTCATATTTCTACATAATTTACTTATGAGAAGAGTCTCTTATAAATCCAGTGTCATAAGCCACTTGCTTAGAACTATGAGCGCTGTCATTTTTACTAAGGAGGATGCTCTTGGGGGGAAAAAAACCCCAAAACCTAAAGAATTTAAAATTAAATAGTCTTTTGTTCAAACATGCAATCAGGCAGAAACATTTTCCACCCCTTCAAACCTGCATCCCCAAGAGGCAAAAGGCTTACGTGTTCAGACTTCTCCTGTTCTTTTTTGTCCGTCTGCAAAAACTGATAGTTTTCTCTTGCCAGCTTCTGAACTAGTTCAATTCGTCCGATTTCATCTCTTTCTTGAAGCTTGCACATCACCCCTGCCTTAAGAGTTGGAGAAAAAGCGAAGATATACTTAAAACCACAGTCCCAGGACATGACACCACCGCAAAGTTCACCTTATAATAAGCTCATCTTTTCCACTGCCTGGATTAAATCATGGTCTTGGGAAAATATTTTGCCTTTCAAAAACTGAAGTTACATTATTATAATCTAGGAGCACCATGCCAAAAGACTTAAAGTTGAGTCTGCATATCACTCTACTTTAAGAGCAAACTAAATCATTTGCTACTAAGTGTGCGCCTGATAGGCTCCTGTTTGTTTGTTCCTGACAGCCTGTTTCCTGTTACATAAGCAAAGCCTAGCAAGAGGTTAAAAACTCATGGGAAAGTTAGCCAGGAACCACACTGGTGAAAGGGCGAAGTGATACAGAGCCCTAAAAATAACAGTATACAACACCCCAATTCTTTAGCCCCACAACAAATTATTCCATATGTAAATAAACCCTTAACAACAAGATCACAAGATAAATTTTTTCACAATTGGAAAATTAGTATGGGGCATCAGTAAAATACCACTAATAGTGCATAAAAGATGGTGAAATAGTTTGCTAAAAATAAGGGATTGGAAAAAGAAAGCTCGAAATTTCCTTCCTTGGGGTTTGGAAATGATCCATAAAGCATCATATTTTACATTAGGTCAAAGTGCCTAAATAATAATGGAGGAGGGAGGTGAATCTAAGACTTTGAAATAGGAAAAAGAAAAAAGTTCATTCTAACACACTAATTATGAAGTGTTTCTGCTCAAATTCTTTCCAAAATGGTTCATACTGACATACCAAGACATGATCTAATAAAGAAATCCAAAGTTATACTTGGCAGGAGCAGTCAAAACTAGGGAATCCGTTTTCCTCAACATAACCTACAGGATTTGAATATACTCCATAACATGACCAAATATAGCAAAGGGGCCGGCGAAGAATCCAAACTTCATGATCTTAACGGTTTGTGCTCAAGATACCCATGTTGTTGAGTGGGCAGCAGAGAAATGGAACCATTCCTGCAAAGCAATGACTAACTATTCCCAGGGGCTGTGGTATCTCTTTAACTAGCAGTTTGTCCAACTAGGAAGGAAATAAACAAAAAATTTCTGAAGTGGCCCACATCACAGACTCCTAGAGGACAGCAAGTGGAATTCCTCCACCAAAGTCAGAGATTTTTACAACATCCTCACAAGTGGCTTTTCAGTTCCTTTCTAAAGTTTCCTTGGACAGGGACCTAAGTTTGTCTTAAGACAGTCTGTACTCTGTTGGATAGCCAGGCTTGTTGGAAAGTCCCTTACTCTTATCACACTAGACAAAACTGAAACCATTTAACTTCAATCCGTGAGGACTAGTTCTGCCTTTTAAAGCAATGGAAAGTAGGCCTATTCTTCATACAATGTGACATTCTTTCAAATATTTAAATACAAACTATTGCGGGAAGTCAGGGACCCCGAACGGAGGGACCGACTGAAGCTGCAGCAGAAGAACATAAATTGTGAAGATTTCATGGACATCTATTAGTTCCCTAAATTAATACTTTTATAATTTCTTACACCTGTCTTTACTGTAATCTCTGAACATAAATTGTGAAGATTTCATGGACACCTATCACTTCTGCAATGAATATCTTTGTGATTTCCTATGCCTGTCTTTACTTTAATCTCTAAAGCCCATCATCTTCTTTGTAAACTGAGGAGGATGAATGTCGCCTCAGGACCCTGTGATTGTATCAACTGCACAAATTGTTTGCAAGCACCTGTGTTTGAACAACATGAAATCTGGGCATCTTGAAAAAGAAAAAAGAACAGGGTAACAGCGATGTTCAGGGAACAAGAGAGGTAACTGAACTGGCCACCGGTGAGCCGGACAGAACACAGCTATATTTCTCCGCTTTCATAAGCAAATAGGAGAAATATCGCTGAATTCTTTTTCTCAGCAAGGAACATCCCAGAGAAAGACAATGCGCCCTGAAGGTGGGTTTATAGATGGCCCCTTTTTAAGACGTCTTGTCTTTTATGGTTGAAGCCGAAGGGATGAAATCAGCCCCGGTCTCCTACAGCGCTCCCAGGCTTATTGGGACGAGGAAAATTCCCACCTAATAAATTGTGGTCAGACAGGTTATCTGCTCTCAAACCCTATTTCCTGATAAGATGTTATCAATGACAATCCGTGCCCCGAAACTTCATTAGCAATTTTAATTTCACCTCATCCGGTGGTCCTGTGATCTCACCCTGCCTCCATTTGCTTTGTGATATTTTATCACCTTGCAAAGTATGTGATCTCTGTGACCCACACCCTATTCGTGCACTCCCTCCCCTTTTGAAAATCACTAATAACAACTTGCTGGTTTTACAGCTCGGGGAACATCACGGATCCTGCCGACATGTGATGTCTCCACTGGACACCCAGCTTTAAATCTCTCTCTCTTGTGCTCTTTCCCTTTATTTCTCAACCCAGCTGAGACACTTAGGAAATAGAAAAGAACCCACGTTAAACATCGGGAGTGGATTCTCCCAATAACAAACATTTATAATATTCTCATTTTAATATTCTCCAGATATATATCTGATATGGTTTGGCAGTGTCCGCCTCCCAAATATCATCTTGAATTGTAGTTCCCATAATCCCCACATGCTGTAGGAGGAACCAGGAACAGGTAATTTAATCACAGGGGCAGAATTATTCAGTGCTGTTCTCGTGGTAGTGAATAAGTCCCATGAGGTCTGATGGTGTTATGAAGGGGACCTCCCCTGCACAAGCTCTCTTGCCTGCCACCATGTAAGACATGCCTTTGATCTTCCTTCGCCTTTTGCCATGATTGCAAGGCCTCCCTAGCCATGCTGAACTATGAATGAATTAAACCTCTTTACTTTATAAATTACCCAATCTCAGGTATGTCTTTATTGGCAGCAAGAGAGCAGACTAATACAATATCCCTAGTTCCCTAAATTATTTTATTCATTCATTCACTCAACAGAGTAAAGGATTTATTTGAGCAAGAACCTACTATAAGTCTGAGAATACAGTAGTGAACATTTTAAAAAAAACAAAGTTCTGGCTGGGCATGGTGGCTCGTGCCTGTGATCCCAGCACTTTGGGAGGCTGAGTAGGGTGGATCACCTGAGGTCAGGAGTTCGAGACCAGCCTGGCCAACATGGTGAAACCCCATCTCTACTAAAAATTCAAAAAATTAGGCAGGCTTGGTGGTGTGCACCTGTAATCCCAGCTACTAGAGGGGCTGAGGCAGGAGAATTGCTTGAACCTGGAGGTAGAGGTTGCAGTGAGCCAAGATCACACCACTACACTGGACGACAGAGCAAGAGTCCATCTCAAAACAAAAACAAAAATAAAGTTCCTTACATCATGGAGCATACATTCATAATGTAACATACCAATAGGAAATATTGCGTGGTAATATATGACAGAAAAAACAATGAAGCAGGGTAAGGGGACAGAGAAATAATTGAAGGCATTATTAAGATAAAAATGTCAAGGAAGGGTTTTCTAGTAAAATGACATCTGAATGGTAACCTAAAGGAAATGAGGAAGAGGTGATGTGCATATCCAGAAGGAAGTGTGTTTTGGGCAGAGGAACAGCAAGTACAAGGGCCCTAATGCTCAAGTGTGTTGGCACGGTCAAGGATAGGCAGAGACAGCAGCAGGGCTAGAAGAGAGCTGTAAGCAGTAGACTGGTGGCACTGGTTGAGAGGTAATGCAGGAGCCCAACACACAATTTCCTTATAGGCTGTATAAGGAGTTTGGATTCTTTTTCTGAATACGACAGAACTTTGGAAGGTTTTGAACAGAGAATTGGCAAAATATGATTGACATTTTGGCAGGATCATTATGTGTCCTCAGTTGGACTGGGGGAACTAGTTGATGCTAAAAGACTAGTTAGGAGCCTGGTTTTCACATAAAGACATGGCTTGGAACTTGTGCTAGTGGTGAAGATGGTACATGTGGTTCTAACCACTGGAGATATTTCAAAGGTAGAGCCAGCAGATTTTGCTGTTTGGGAGTCTCCAAAATATTTGCCCAGAGTAACTGGAAGGATGGAATTGTCATGGGGGATGCAGGGGTTGGTCTGGGAAGAAAAACGGCTATTTGACATCCAAGTGGAATTGCTGGGTTAGAAGTCTGGAAGTTCAGGGGAAGTCCAGGCTGAAGATACGAATTCCAGAGTCATCAGAGTACAGATGGTATTCCTCTGGTTTTATCAATGGAATGGTGTAAATCCAGGAATGGTGTAAATCCAGGAGTCTACTGTTTCGATACTGGGAAGATGAGGAGTAATCAATCAGAAAAGGAGACTGAGGAGGAGTGGCTCCAAGAAGAGAATCTGGAGAGTAGTGAAGCTGTTTCGAGGAGGAAGGAATGAAAAACTCTATCAAATGTTGCTGAAACGTCAAACAAGATGGGCCCAAAATAACTGATGCTGAATTTGACAAAAGTAATTGGTAACTTTGAGTGGAGCAATTTCTGTTTGAACTGATAGCGACAAAAGCTTTATTAGCACGGGTTCAACAGTAAATAGGACACAATTCTTCCAAAGAGATTTGTGACAAGAAATGAGGCACTAGCTGAAAACCGTCCTTGAAGAGAGTTTTGCTTGCTTATTTGCTTTAACATGAGGGCTATTCCGGGATGTTTACCTTTATTAGAATTCCAGTAGAGAGCAAAATTTGATGATGCAGGAGGGAGAAGGGGGCATTTTCAAGAGTAAGGTTCTTCAGTAGGAAAGAGAAGATAAAGATCTACTCTCAGAAAGAAATATGAATATAAATATTTCATCCAGTGAAACAGGAGAGACAGTGAAATACAGGGGTAAATATGCAGGTACGTTGGCATATTTGGTGGTAGGGACATGCAGAAATTCCTTTCTGAAGGCTTCTATTTCCCAGAAAAATAAGAAGCGAGTTATTATCTGAAAAAAAGAAATTGTGGGGAGATGCTGCTGGAGGCATAAGAAAAGAAGGCACGTTAATAGTCATTCAGGTTACAAGCACTATGAAACCATTGTGTAAAGGGCCAGACAGTAAATATTCTACGCTTTGTAGGTCATGGGGTCTCTGTTGCAACTGCCCAATTCTCCAAGAGATAATACATAAATGAATGAGCACAGCTACATTCCAATGACATTTTATTTATAAAAACAAGCAGTAGGCTGTGGTTTGTCAACTTCTGGCCTAAGAGAAGGGGAAACTGGGCAAGGGAAGTAGAATAAAGACTGCCAAGCACTACTAAAGGCCCACTTGATTTTATTTTTACATCCTTTTATGCTCCTAGCCATCCTCCTTAGGGCAGATTTCTGTTTGTCAGGATTTTAATCCAGTCCATAATCTGAGACAATGGTAAATATATGGGCCTATCATTAAGATGCTCTTTTAATCTACAAAAAGGAGGGTAAAAAAGTTTCAATGGTATTATAAAATAACTATGGAGGCAGGGAAATTGGGGCAATTTCTACTTACAAATAAGCATTCTTTAAATGTTTTGACACTTAAATATGTTTCTATTATCTAAAAAATTCATGTACATCAACCAGCGAGGATTTCTTCTCTCTCCTTCCATTTCATCTGCACAGTATTTACTATACTGTCCTGGCGGTGAAGGGAGGATGCTAATGACCCTCCAAAATGCCAACCTGGAAACCTGTTCTGTGATGTAATCAGTGGTGTGATGGATTTAGCCCTGATCTTGCTCTGCTCCCCAGTATGGCCCTCCCATACAAAAGACAGCATGTGGTGAATGGAGGCCCAGGCAGTGGTGGGACACAGTTGAGAGTACTGGGCAGCTACAACTAACTCATCACCACGGGGAGCCTGTTCCCTCCTTTCACCAGCACTGGCTCCAAAGCAACTCAGCTAAGCTCCCACAGACTCAATCTGGAGACAAAGTCTGTCCTTCTATCTGTAGGTCCCAAATACAGTGTTGTTGTTGTTTTTTTAATCAGCTGATTACAGCATCTCAATAAAAGGCTGAAATTAAATAGAGGAAATTTAAGAGGTCTTCACTATTTTTTGGATTTCTGTATGAACATGATTTTTCAAGGAACTCCAAACATTTTTCACATATGATTAGAATCCTAAATATAAACTTTTCTCTCAGCCAAGTGCAGTGGCACATGCTTATAATCCCTGTGTTTTGGGAGGCCAAAGCGGGAGGATTGCTTGAGTTCAGGAGTTAGAGGCTGCAGTGAGCTATGATCACACCAATGCACTCCAGCCTGGGCAAAAGAGTGAGACTCTGTCTCTCTCTAAATATAATAATAATATGTAAATAAAATGAAGTTTCCTTTCAGGAGGAAAACATTTTCATTACAACCAGATACTCGGGCCCACGAAGCAAATATGTACTTTAAAGGCAAAATGCTCTTACTTTTTAAAATGGGCTTCAGACTAACTTATTTCTTTAATTCCACATCTTATAATTAAAGAGAGAATATTGCTGTTTTGATTTTCTGGTTTCCAAACAACTTCTAGACGCAGTTTCACAAGGTAATCAATTCTATAGCATTCCTTACATAACAACTATCAAAAAAGACTTTCAAGGAGGTTATGAATGCTTCTTCATTCACTGGGAGACTTGAAGCCCACATATCCCAGATGATTTATAAGGCAGTGCTAGGTGGAAGCATCATGCCGAACTAGATGTTCCTCAGGGTCCCTTTCAGAGCTCCATAATTTAGTGACTTAATTCAAGAAATCCATGAATTTATTAATATATTGTGGGAGCTTTGTTATGGCAGGAGAAGCAAGATAACTAACGGTCCTTGATCTAAACTTTCACATCCCTGGTCTATTGAATTTCTCTATGTAAAATTAATTATAAACAATTTACCTAACACTGCTAAGCCAGAAAAAAATAAAAGATTAATGTATAACTGTCAGAAGAGTTATTTAAGAGCTTTATTTCAAGGTCTGTTTTGAAAAAAAGTCTCCATAATGTATAATTAAAGCTATTCATAGGATTTTCAGCCTTTGAGAAGAGAAATGTTATGAATGTAAATGAAACCCTGTTTCCTTTATAAATGGAGTCATAAAAATGTTGGGTCCATCCCCTCAACGGCAGAATGAAGCATGGACAAGATTCCCGTGGGAAAAGTCACAGGGATGATAAATGAGCATCTTACTGGGACAAAAGCACAGTTCTTTGTATTAAAACATTCTCTGCATTATCTTAACTTTAACAACCACTTTTTCTAAAACACCTAGGTAAAACATCGTGCAAAAATTGCTTATTAAGGTCAGGGAAACCAGAAAGAAAGAGTCCACCTTTCATGAAAGCACTTCTGCAATAACAGAATGCTATTCAGTTCAAATTCAGGGTGTTCAGATAAATTCTTATTAATTACTACATAATATCTTAATTTCATTGAAAATTAAGCCTAGAAGTTCATATAATTTTTTTGCTATTTTAAACAGAAATATAAATGACAGAATAAAACACTGATGAGCTTAGATGATATATTATTCTATTGTATGCACCTTATTTTCTTTATTTCTTTCTTTTCTTTTTTTTTTTTTTTTTTTTTTTTTGAGATGGAGTCTTGCTCTGTCGCCCAGGTTGGAGTGCAGTGGCGCAATCTCCACTCATTGCAAGCTCCATCTCCCAGGTTCATGCCATTCTCCTGCCTCAGCCTCCCGAGTAGCTGGGACTCCAGGCGCCCACCACCATGTCCAGCTAATTTTTTTGTATTTTTAGTAGAGACGGGGTTTCACAGTGTTTGCCAGGATGGTCTTGATCTCCTGACCTTGTGATCCGCCCACCTCGGCCTCCCAAAGTGCTGGGATTACAGGTGTGAGCCACCGCGCCCGGCCATATGCACTTTATTTTCAAAACAGAAAAGATTAAGAATTCTTTTCCAGGAAAATTCAGAAGACAGTTCATAGTCAAAAAATAATAATAATTTTAGGGCAACAAATATTCATTTTCTCAAATTTCTTCAGAAAAAAAAGTTAGACTATGAAAAAGCTCTCCCTGTTATAGATAGAAGAATATGCCCCTTGAGAATTGGGAAAAGAACTACAAAGCATCCACAGTGAGAAATGTACCTAATTGAAAGTGTGATGGTCAAGGCAGGTGAGGAATCCCTAGGGAGTCACTGGTATGGGCCTCAAACACCATACTGGGGCATCATGGAGATTTAGAAATCATTTCATAATTCCTAGCCTTTCACTGTCCAGGCAAGGCAATGGACATTCAGTTTCTCTGGCCCTACTCCTTTGTGGAATTTCTTGTGTTAAAACATCACCTTTGTATAGGATGGACAGACCCATCCTATAGAAATACTGTGTAATGCTGCATCCTGCCAGAGTATGATGAGAGCCAGGAATAAGACAGAAACCACACTAACATGAAATTTATGCTGTTCTTCCCCTCAAGTACTTTCTTAATCTTTCGTACTTAGAAAATTATCCCTTCTGAATAAAATCAAAATACAGCGTTATAAATTTACATAATATATAGTATTATAAATTTAGATAATTGATAAAGTAAGGAGTGCATTCATTTCACATACTTGATTCCTTTAACGTTCAGACTAAAGTAGGGAGGCCACCAATATTTTCTTTGTTTTGACCTAAGAGAAATTACAGCTCAGACTTGTGTATACATTTTTGACCACACTGGTAAGCAGGGCAGCAAAGTTAAAAAAATAATTAAAAAGTTAAAAAAGAGAATAAGCAAACTCAAATAATATCAAACATAAAAGATTTAACAGGATAATCAATTTTCTTTGACAGTCTTAAATAAGTTTTTTAGTATAGATATTTTTAAAGTTATAGTCTACTGATAAATTAGTTACCAAATATTTAGCAGTTAATTTGTATAATTAATTATCACTTAATAATAGAATGATTGATTCAAATGGAGGATAGGAGACAATGAAAACATTCACTGAATCCAGTGGCCAATGGCTAATGGAACAAAGCAAGATTTTCCAAAGTTCAATACATTATAAATTACTCAAGGCCAAGTGTGGTGGCTCACGTCTGCAATCTCAGTACCTTGGGAGGCTGAGGTGGGCAGACTGCTTGAGCCCAGAAGTTTGAGGTCAGCCTGGGCAACATAGCAAAACCCTGTCTTTACAAAAAATACAAAAAATTAGCCAGATGTGGTGGTGTGCACCTGTTGTTCCAGCTACTCAAGAGGCTGAGGTGGGAGGATCACTTGAGCCCAGGAGGTTGAGGCTGCAGTGAGCCATGATCATGCCACTGCACTCCAGCCTGGGTGACAGAGTGAGACCTTGTCTCAATCAATCAATCAATCAATCAATTAATAACTAATGAAAAATCTCACTAGAATTCTTAAAAGCTAGAACCAGACAAATTTTCAGTACATTTTGACAAAGATTCTTAAATCCTTTTATCCTATAATAGAGTGAAGGGACTAGAATATTTTGTGTCTGTGAAGATACCATCTGGCAGAGAGTAATGCTGCAACTTGGCCCAGTTAGATACTTTAAATATTCCAACCAAAGGTACAAGAACTTCCAACCAAAAAGCAATGAGATGGATGGTCAGAGTGACAATAACTGAGAGAGGCTGACTTTGTTGGGTCCTTACTGTGTGTCAGGCGCTGTTCTAACTGCTTCACATGTAGTCGTTCAATCTTCAGAACAATCTAACAATTATTTCCATTTTACAAAGGTTAGAAAGGCAGTTTGCACAGCTGTTTAAAGCAAGGACATCAGAACCAGACTGCCCTGGTTTGAGACCTCACCCCATCCCTTACTGGCACATCTATAAAGTGGTGGTAATTAAACTGCCTATCCTGGAGGGTTTGCTGTGAGGTTTAAATACATTAATAAAAACAAAGAGCCTTAGAGGGTCTAATATATATGAAGTGCTGCCCAAATGTTATTGTTAAGTGTAATAATACTGCTCCCAGTATTATTACAGAAAAGGAGAATAGGAGCACAAGAGAGTTAAGTCGCCCAAGGTTTTTTTGTTTTTTGTTTTTTTTTGAGATGGAGTCTCGCCCTGTCACCCAGGCTGGAGGGCAATGGCACAATTTCGGCTCACTGAAACCTCCGCCTTCCGAGTTCAAATGATTCTCCTGCTTCAGTCTCCCTAGTAGCTGGGATTATAGGTGCCCGCTACCACGCCCAGCTAATCTTTTTTTTTTTTTTTTTTTTTTTTTTTTCAGTAGAGACAGGGTTTCATCATGTTGTCCAGCCTGGTCTCAAACTCCTGACTTCATGATCTGCCCGCCTTGGCCTCCCAAAGTGCTGGGATTACAGGTGTGAGCCACTGCGCCTGTTACTACCCCAAGGTTACTGTGCCAGAGTCAGGAAAAGAACCCAGGCAGTGTGGCCCCAGAGGCAGCACCCCTAGTCTTTACAGTATGCTGCCCAACATTTATTGAAACTCTCCTATGTGCCAGGATTGCCAGAAGCCTTTTATGTGCTTCATTTCAACCTCATGAGAAGCTTATAATATCTCCATTTTGCAGAGATGAAAACCATGCATGCTAGGTACTGCCTAGCATCGTGGGGACACCATGGGGACAAAGACTTAGGTGCCCTACAGGATCTTCCAGGTTTACAGCCACTAAGGAACATCCCTTAAGGAAGAAGGGCTGGGATGTAAACCCAACTCTAAATGCTCTCTCCACTCCACCCACATGTGACAGCATTAAAACAGGGAGTTTCCTAAGCAGAAAAGGTATTTTTAGTAAGAAAAAAGCAGCTAACATATGAGAGATCTCTGGTAGATAGGAAGCCTGTGTACAACAAGGCCAAGTCTCTCTGGGCTTAGTGACCATCTTAACCCTCTATAGACCTCAAGTTTTCAGCAGCCTAGAGGTACTTTTCCCATGGTAACATATTTCATCATGTATGGGGAAGAAGGAATCAGGATCCACTTAACTTGCTTAAAATATGCTCTGGAATGAAGATTGAAGTAATTTGAAATACTGTGAAGGGCCTGGCAAATAGGTGCTCAAGCCATTATATGTATATATATCAATCAAATAAATTGTACATATAAATTACACACATATGTACACACCAATAAGCATACATTTTTATTTCTAATTCTGCCTACATATCTGATGGTATAATTCTAAGTTTTCTTTAAGTTCACCTCGCATGATTTGAACTACTTATTCCATCCAGGGAATTTCTATAGATGGGCCTGTAGAATTAAACCAATAAAACTGGTGTTTCCACTATGGTAGCAGATCAAGTTTTCTTACACACCACCAGAGGAGGTGACAAGTGCCTGCCTTCCTACCCAGCTTAGGCCTATAACACTTATAATGATGTCATGCTGCCCAATGAACTTAATTCAACTTTCAAACCTATGTAGAATCTGTTCCTGATCTAATTATCTATGTACTGGTTTCATGATTTCATCCCTCTGTATGTCCTGTAGATATAGTTATATAACCATTGCTGAATAAAAATCACAAAATCCTGAACAATAAGGTCTGTGTATCCTTTTGAGAAATAAAATTGCATTCAAACAGACATTTACCCATAGAATAAGTTCAGAACAAATAAAGAATAACAATATTTTAAATTTAGAAACCTTTGTCCCACTAGTAATTTAAGACTTTAAGAAATCTTGGAGAAAGTGGTAAATACACTGAGCTGGGGAATCCCTGCACAGGTTTGCTTGGAAGCCTTCAGTATAATTTTAATATGAACTTGAGGACTGCTGCATGTTTAATATTACCACAGCAAAACAATGTGACTTTGTTAAAACATTACTGTCCAGGCAACCTTTATTGAAAAAGTTAATGTGATTCGTCTGACCAGAATCAACAGATTTGTAACCTTAAAGGTGAAGTGAGATGAGTCAACCAGGCTGAGTCGGAACTTTTAAATGCTCCACTGTTGTGTAAAGTCAACAGCTGGCAGCACTAGGGTGTCCAAAGTTTTTATGGTGCAGTAGTATTTGGAGGTATGCTACCTAAAGCATATTCATGCCATGATTTAGCTACTGGGAGGTGGCACAGAACCTCTGGCAGGCCAGTGCTGTCAGCTGGCTCATTCTCCACTGCCTGCTTCAGGGGAACGTCTGCCCTTCACTCATTTCCCTTGCTTTCTCTGGGAAGTAAAGTGTGTCTATCTGACCCTCTCCCATAAATCAAATTATAAATTTAATTACCAGTTTAGGACCCTTAGTGTGGAACACCTTTATATCAAAACTGAGCACTTTATTCCCAGTAATGTAGCTATTTACAAAACATAAAAGGTAAAACCTATATCAGTTTTGAACACCTGCATTGTCTCACCACCCTCAACACACTCAGGTATGATGAGGGGCTGTCACAGAATTGATCATACCTGAGAATCTGGAACACTTTCGGCTTCTGTTACAGCTACATGTTTGTCATTGTTTTCTTCATCTTGTTCAATTGCTTTAAAAAAAAAAAGAATACTATTAAACAAATATATCATCAAAGAAAAAATGCTTCAGATAATTTTCTTTCAGATCACAATTTAGCGGGAAAAAATGTTAGATTCACAAAATGTAAATAATGGCATTATTTTTTGTTAATCAAATGTGAAGTTAGCTAATAGCACTGGGTATTTCTCATGCATATTATCTCATGCATTAAATCAACGGCAGTGAGAAAATTCAATCTTAATTCTGTTCTTCACCTAAACCCATCCAGACATCATCATATCAGTATTGTGCTTTACCAAAAGGGCAGTTGGGCGTATAAGATGAAGACTTTTATTCATTTCATGTGAGAACAGCCATATATATTTTTTAACGTGGCTTTCTGGTTCGCAGTTTAAATGTCATATAATAAAGGAAGCACAGTATTTTATATCTGGGTTGCGCAGTGCATTGTTACCACAAAATTCCATACCGTGGAGTCCTGAATCCATCTCTCCCTTCCCAGCATCACCCTATCCAAGCCCTTATCACCCTTTCTTCATTGGTACAATGACCTCTTACACAAAGCCCCTGACTCTAGCCTCTCACTAATCCAATCCAGCTTGGGCACAATGCTAAAATAATTAGTCTCAAAAAATATAAAAACAACAAGTGCCAGACTTTGGCTTATGTATTGCTTATCTCATAGTGTCTGAACTTCTCCTGCTCATCACTGAAGGGCTTCTCTGAACTCTCTAGCTTCCTCCAAATGTCCAATTTCACACTGACATTCAATACCAAAATGTATTTTACATAACTGATCCACGCATAATGACTGGATTACTTTTCTCTTTAGATAATTTGTTCTTCCGTTTTCACAAATATTTACGGAGCAGCTATTATGTCCATAGCAGGAGATGTGACATTCAACAAGCCTGGAGAGAGTAGAGACCACAATAAATTCAGATCTAAGCTTAAGAACATGGGGAACCACAAAAGAATTTTAAATTGGGAAGTGCATGATTTGATGTATATTTTCAAAAGTTCTTTTTTGCTTCTTTGTGGAGAACAGACTTGAGAGAAACAAGAGCAGAAGCAGGGAGACATCAGTTGCTGTAATGTTGCTTGCAGATGACAATGACTCAGATCAGGGAAGTGGCAATGAGCAGGAAAAACATGGAACACTGGAGCTGTATTTTTTTAGACAAAATGGACACAACTGCCCAATGAATTGAATATGGAAGGAGAAAAAAGGACATGAAGGAGAAGCAATCAAGGATTACTCCTAATTAGTTACTCCTTGTATCCACTATGCCATTTATCCTTTTCGCCCTTTCCATCAAAAGTAGGCCAAAGCATACCAACCTAGCTGACAGTGAGGTCACCCACTGTACTTATTGACTCAGTTTGCATTATTCTGTGGCTTTTTTTTTTTTTTTTTTTTTTGAGACAAAGTCTTTACTCTTTTTGCCCAGGCTGGAGTGTTGTGGCACAATCTTGGCTCACTGCAACCTCCACCTCAGGATTCTCCTGCCTCACTCAGCCTCCCGAGTAGCTGGGATTACAGGCGTGCACTACCATGCCCAGCTAATTTTTGTATTTTTAATACAGACGGGGTTTCACCATGTTGGCCAGGCTGGTCTCAAACTCCTGACCTCAAGTGATTTGCCCACCTCGGCCTCCCAAAGTGCTGGGATTATAGGCGTGAGCCGCCCCGCTCGGCCTGTGTACTTTCAAATATTGTGCTCTCTGCTCTGTATTTTTTAAAATATCATTTCATGTACCTTTTGCTTTTGTATGCTGTTCATGCCTGCTGTGTGGTGCCTACCATGGAGCCTACCTATAATGCTGTGCATACAGTAGGGCTCTGCAAATGCTAACCGGCATGAACAATGTATCCCCAAGTGATCAAAACTGCACTGCTTGACTATGCCTACTTATATAATAAGCTACTTCTTTTGTAACTATTTATGAAAGAAGAAAAGAGAGAAATTCTTCTGTTCACTCTTTGGATAACTAGGATAACTCTGACCAGCTGAGAATCTAAAAGCAAGGTAGGAAGAGGTGAAGTGGGTAGAAGCTTTTCTTCTATTTTTCAGAGAAAAGTTCCATTCATGCCTGTTCAAAGGGGGTTCCCTGTTGCTACTGTTGCCCAGCTAGGAAGAAACTTAAGAACAAAGAAAAACATTCGTGTTTTCTCTGAAAAACTAGAGGTAAGACTATAAAGGGAAAAATAAAACATAGAATAATATCCTAAATTCCACTTTAAAAATGCAATGGGCTACAGAAGTAAGGAATTCCACTTAACCAATTGAAATAATAGAAGAAGCCTTTCCTCATCCTGGAATGCAGAGTAATTTTCTTGGAGGGCAAGCTGATCATATACTAATGCGAAATAACTTCACATGAAAAGCAACCATACTTTGGCACTTCATTTGTGCTTTATTTGAATTTTTGCTCTTTAAAGTGCTAATTTCAATGAAAATGAAGAAAATTAAATTTCAGAATATTTTAGCCTACTGAATTCATGTTTTTGGTTTTAAAACAACAATGCTCTAGGGTATAGGCATTGCTTATTCTTACCTTATTATACTAGAACATAGAACATGCAGGACACTAAATCATAATTTCAGATTGAGAGTTAACACATTTTTTTTGAGGCAGGGTCTCCCTCTGTCACCCAGGCTGGAGTATGGTTGCACCATCATGCCTCACTGCAGCCTGGACTTCTTGGGCTCAAGCGATCCTCCTGTCTCGGCCTCCCAAAATGCTGAAATTACAGGTATGAGCCACTTCACCTGGCCTCACACTACTTTTTAAGTTTTAGGAATAATTCTTAATACATAGAAATAGAACTAACGGAGGAATAGATGAACATAAAAGCAAACCTAGGATAAAGTGTCAGTCCTGTATTTATTTCTAGCTTATCCCCAACAATGCTACATTTATTGTCACATCTTAAAAGACCTCAAAATCAGTTGCCTACCATTATGCTGAAACTAACAGGGTGAGAATTAGAAACAAAAGCAAGTTAAGGGACTTGGCAAAGCTAACTTTGCAAGCTAAATCTGCATAATGGACAAACTCTCAAAGTTCTGCTGGACGCAACCTCAACCCCCTAATGACAAAGAAAAGACAGCATAAATAACATTATTTTCTTGGAAATATGAACAATTATACTTCTAAGAATGCATCTTGGGAGCAAAAGTATATTTATCCTAGACAAGGATTTATGATTATCCTATGAAGCTGCACGTATAAAATATATACGGTCCCCTGAAAGGGAGAGCTCTGTTGACCCTTTAATGCATAGATTAATGTCAAAAAATAAATGAAAACACAATTTCTCTCTTTATGCCTTCTAGAGGTGTGGCTCATGTGGTGGGAAAAGGAGGAAGGAGTTATTTAGATTTTTGAGTTCAATCTTTCTTTTATCTGATCAGAATGAGAGTTGGTTGGGGAAAATTTCCTATGCAAATATTGATTCTGGGACAGTTCCCTCCAGTGAAACACGTACACAGGAATGACAGCCTCTGGGACCAAGAGAGGCTAGGAGCCTCATTCTCTGCCAACACAAACCATCTCCTTATCTCTCAGCACACAGAGTCTAAAAGCAAGTAATGGCCTTTGAAAATAACTTACCATAACAAAAGATACAAGTGCAAGATCTAAAGCATATACTTTAGTGAGCATTACTGCCCACAGGAGAACTAAGCATGTATGTGGATTAATTTACACTGATTCGGTAAGGATGCCTAGTTTAAATGTATCTATTTGTAAATTAGCCAAGAGGGATTCAAGGTGAATGACTGCTGAAAGCCTCCTAGGATTGTGGGGCTTAAGTTGATATTGCTTTCTGATTGCCTTGGGGACAAAACAGGTTTTCTCTCCCCAGGACTTACTAGGATGGGTGGCAGAATACAAACAAACAACAACAAAAAACAACTCTGCCAGTAACGCTACTAATAATAATACTTAAACACGAAGGGGACTGACGTCCCTTCTAAATGATGCTCATTTAATTTCCACTGATCAACTTTGTAAAGGTAAGAGCCCCACTAACAAGAAAACATTAAAACACAATGACTGTCATGTGCTGACTCCCATCGGAACCATTATTTAAAAATCAACCAACCCATTTCTTTAAAAAAAATCTTACAAACCAACCACAAAGATGACTACAGATACAAATGGGGCATTTCAAGCCTCAATGTGAGAAATCAGCAAATAATGTATTGGGTACTCTGCCAAGAACGAAAGTTTTGGCAATAATACAATCTTTCACCTGTGTAGCATTTTCACAGAGAGAAAACTCTTGCATGAAGGGTCTCATCTGATGTTCAACCTGAAATGCTGGGCAGGTAAAATCATCCCCCATTTTACAGATGAGGAAACTGAGACTAGTGAGGTGAAGTAACCTGCCTTAGGCCTCACATATAAAATGTACGTGTCGGTGACAGTTCATCACCGCTACAGTCAAGGATGGAACAGAACAGGGCTGGTCAAACTGCACATCAGCAAATCCATTCACATGGATCCTGACCAGGGTTTCTTTTCCCTTTTAATGAAACAGAACAGAATATCATAGGAAGAAGAGAAAATAAAGATCAAAATGTATTGCAACTAGTAAAGTATTTTTCACAAGTATGGATGAGAGGTGTACTAGGTTGGAATCTTTTACATGCTCTGTAGATTGTGGACACAAAAATGTTAGGGAAACACCACAGTGTTTCCAGGCCACAGGAGGCAGAGCCCGGTTCTTCATTATCTAAATAATCAGCGAATTTTTTGTACCATCCTGGAGTGGGGTCACAATGTTTACTTCTGGAGGCCCTTCAACAACACTCCATCCACATTCAGCCCTGGAGGATGGCACAGAAACAAGCCTGCAGTGAGAAATGCTTAGAGAGTATACTCATTTTTGCCTTCAATATATAATCATAAATGCTTCCAAATACTCAAATCTCTTCCATTCTTTAAAAAGGAAGAAAAATGGTAATTGTAACCTTTCTGCCTCATCACTGTATTTCTTCAGTGTTAAAATTAGAAAAGTAGGGGTCAGTGTTCACCATCAAGCCACTCCATATGGTATTATAACCTGGCCCATCCAGTGCCATTGAACTTCTCTTTGAAGGTGAACCAATGACCACTACATCTCTGCTCCAGCGTTTTTTCTCAACCCCAATCTATTCAGCTGAACTTGAGACTACTGACTTAAAACTCTCTTTTCTGTGTACTTATCATCCTCAAGTCTTCTAAAAATGCAAGCTTTCCCCAGGTTCTCTTTTCTCTCTTTGCCTCTTTCCTTAGTGATCTTATCTGTTACTAGGGTTTCAACTTTCACTGCAATGCGGTTTATTCTCAAATCTGTCTCCATTTCTGCCCGCTTCTCTGAGTTCCAGGCCAACATTTCCAGTCACATATTGAATATTTTCATTTCACAGAGGGTAATATATCTGCTACATACAAGCTGCTGTGATAGGTGTAGTGGCACAGTCTGCACCTCAAGAAACAGTAATTGATTTAATATGGCATGAAGACATGAAGGTCTGAAATCACAAGCATCTTCCTGCTTCTGGGGTATTTCAGTTTAGATCACCACCAAGTACTGAAGCTACAAATCTCAGGCACCCTCATGGTCCTCCTTCCGCTGAGCCCTCACCTCAATCTCACACTAAATCCTGCCACTTCTACCTCTGTAATGATTCCACCCTTCATCCTCTCTGCCATGGTCACACCTCATGTAGGCTGCTATGGCATGGCCTCTCCCTCCATCCATTCTCCACACAGTTGCCAGAGCTCCATTCCAGAATGGAAGTCTGATCAGGTCATCCCCCGATCCTGCCTATGCCTGCTTAGAGCACATGAGAGTCACACAGTGAGATAGATACCAATTCAGGCTCCACAGCCCCATCCCCAGTGTCTCTGAGGCCATGGGACTTAGCTCATGGATGTGCAGGTTTGAAAGCTCTGACACCTGTGATCCCCACTCTGTTGAGCACTGGCCAGTGTTCAGGTGGAAGCCCTCAACCTGGCCTCAAAGGCCAGGCCATTAGGTCTTGGACCCTCTCCCCAGGTGCATCTCTTCCTTTGTACATTTCTTTGTCTCTAACCTGGAATGCCCTTGTCCCTGCCTTCACCAGGTGAAATTACTCTTGTCCACTGGGCTCCCCAGTCCAAATACCAGCTCCTTAATGAAGAGTCTTCTGAGTCCTCACTCTCTGCATCTAAGGCCCCTGACAAAATGAAGAGTACTTCCTCCTAGCCCAACAAAGCTCTTTTTCTGTACACTTGATATTTTTTAGTCAGCAACACAAATATCTGTCTTTGCTAACCCAAATTATGACTTCTTCAAGAGGACAGAGGGTACATTTTCATATTCCCAGTGAAACTGACCCAATAGTCCCATAGACAGTTTTTTTTTTTTTTTTTGGATAAACATAGAAATTGACCTTTCTGGTCTTAAAGCTTGAAACTTATATTTGTTTTATCTGAGTTCTTTCCTCAGGAAACAACCTTTAGGCTTCTCAATAAAATAAAATAAAATAAAATAAGATAAAAAGAATTGAAACTCACCAGATCACTGCATCCAGACATGACAGGCCAGACCCTTCATTCATCTTGATTGCTTCCTTGCCCCTCCCTAGTTCCTGTTTTCTTATACCTGTTACATTTCTTCCCTGCTAGATAAGCTCCTAGTTATAGTTGGTCAGGGAAATGGATTTGAGACTGGGCTCCCAACTCCTCGACTGCAGCACCCAATTAAAGCCTTCTTCCTTGGCAATAATCCTTATCTCAGAGATTGGCTTTCTGTGTGCTGAGCAGCAGGACATAGATTAAACCCCTCATGTTTCAGTAACACCAGCACCTGGAATAATTTCTAGAACACAGAGGTGCTAAGTAATGGTCTACCGAACTGAACAAAGGTAGTCAATTCAGACAGTAATAATTATGAGACAGATATAAATAGAACAAAATGTCAATGCAGTTTGGGGGGCGGGGGTTAACATCATGAAAGGCATCCAGGAAATGTAGATTCTGATAGGTGGATGAGATAAGGGGAGGAATGCAGTCAAGGTGGAGAGCTGGTATAAACAAAGGTAAACTGAAGAAACCCCTGGGATCTGACACGGGAGCAGGAAGTAGATCATAATTGGAAAATGTTAGAAAACCTCTGGTAGAGGTCCTGGCGAGGCTGCACTGAACTATGTAGCCATTGAGGGCAGGTCAATAATCTGATACCTCTTTGTGCCAACGTTTGTTAAACATCTGTTCAGCATTTACTTAGTAGGGCTAGTGAAGAATCAAATTTCTATTAATAAAAGGTGAATACCATTTCTTGGAATTTAGCAATTCACTTTTCTTGAATTATCTCAATTAGGAATTTTTCTGATACTTAAAAATTATTTTGTAAATTATAAATTAACAAATTGTAGTTGTGTTTATTTTCTGACACTCATAATTTTTCCAACACACTAAGGAGAGAGATAAAGCATGTACATGGATAAAATCACATTGCCCAGACCCAGCAACACCCATGTGCCATCTGGTTTCAGAATTATCACTACTCACCAACCAAAGCCAACAAGTCTATAGGTTGGTGCGGTTGCCTTGTTGGGCCTTGAGCAATGATATAATGCTCACTGAAAAAGAATTCCTCAGTCATTACACAAGCTCAATAATAAGTATTTATAACTTTTCAGTAGATAAGACCAACTTCTGTGGCCAAAGCAGAATCCATTTACATCTGACAGTTTTTGATTCTTCATTTAAAAAATCTCAGTTAAATGGGAGCATATATGCATTATACCAGTGATGTTGTAGGGCAGGTGTGTGGTTGGTACTCTCCTTAATTAGATTCCAAGATTACGCTCACTTTACAGATGGAAAAACTGAGGCTATGAGATGCCACATAGTTTGCCCAGAATTATACAGGAAGTGATTAAAGGAGATAGTTAAGTACACTCAGGTCTGACACTATCTGTACCAATATGTTTTAAAGATTAAAGAGCCTAAAATAAATTGAACAGAAATGAGGCTGAAAACAAACAAACAAACAAAACGCAGGAGCTTTACTTCAAACAGTGTAAGCATGAACTGACTTGGATTTCCTACTAAGAACTAAGGAATCTGATGTTTAAAGAAGTGATGTTCGATGAGCCAGTGAGGGATGGGGCGGGGATTGGAATGGAAACTGGCTGCCTTTCAGTTCTCAGGGTCCTGCTGGGGAGATGTGCCCAGGTGGGCCTGTGCTGGGAGAGTGGAGGCAGGAGTGGTCACTGGCAGCTCTGTCATTAAGGCTGTAATGACTTACACAATTTTAAGTGCTCCTACCCATTGCCTTCCCCACAAATCCTCCCTATGCCTTCCAGCTCATAGTTCTATAGGAAAAAGATAATAAATGTTTGCTACATGAAAGAAATGTATTATTTTTATTAACATTTGAATATAGGCATGTTGTATGTTCAGGAAAGCCACAGCACTCAGACAGCACAATAAATCTACTGTGGGGAGACTGAAAGCAGAGGTGGCTGAAAAGCTCCCATTTCCCCCATCAGTTGCTCCATGCTCAGCACACTTGACTGGGGGCAACTTGAGCCACTGAGAGGGGGTTCCGGGTGGCCTCGCTCCACCCTCCCTGCTGCCTTACTGACTGCATGATTTATCCCTGCCCTACAGCAGAGAGGATTCCATTTCAACTCTTATATCTTTTTTTTTTTTTTTTTTAATAGCTAAGACTCTCCAAGCTTCTCTTCTACTTCTTAATAGGCTTTTACAGTGTTTTCTTTTGATTAAGATTTAATATACGTCCACTCAATGGAAAAGTTATTCAACAGAAAACAATGATAATGTCATTAGAGCAAAAGGTATCTCATATCGGTTCCTTTAATTAGAGCATAAATACTTATCCTGCTGGCTTGGGGTAGTAAAGAGGTAATCAGTAATTGATACCAGTAGCCCGTTTCATTGCCATTCTTATAAGGAAATGTATTGGGAAAAAGGTGTTCTTTTGGCTGGGTGCGGTGGCTCACGCCTGTAATTCCAGCAGTTTGGGAGGCTGAGGTGGGCAGATCATCTGAAGTCAAGAGTTCGAGACCAGCCTGCCCAGTATGGCAAAACCCCCTCTCTACTAAAAAAAAAAAACCAAAAAATTAGCCAGGAGTGGTGGCGAGCGCCTATAATCCCAGATACTCAGGAGGCTGAGGCAGGAGAATTGCTTGAACCTGGGAGGCAGAGGTTGCAGTGAGCTGAGATGGCACCACCACACTCCAGCCTGGGCATCAGAGCAAGACTCCACCTCAAAAAAAAGGTTTTCTTCTAATGCAAAGGTGGCTTGTGTATTATGCAACTAACATAAAACCTTGATAAACAAAAATCAAGTTAACCTTAGCAACAGGTTTGGGTTTTTTTTTTTTTTTTCAGTATTTTTCTTGGGAGGCAGAAAGGCTTTACTTTCTTCATTTGTGTTTTGAGACAGAATCTTGCTCTGTCACACAGGTTGGCGTGCAGTGGCGCCATCTCGGCTCACTGTAACCTCCACCTACCGGGTTCAAGCAATTCTCCTGCCTTAGCCTTCCAAGTAGCTGGGATTACAGGTGCCCACCACCACGCTTGGCTAATTTTTGTATTTTTAATAGAGACAGGGTTTCACCACGTTGGCTACGCTGGTCTCGGACTCCAGACCTCAAGGGATCCGCCCACCTCAGCCTCTCGAAGTGCTGGGATTACAGGAGTGAGCCACCACGACTAGCTAGCTTTACTTTGTTTGTGCCTTTCAAGGTTGTGTTCTGGTGACAATACAGATTCAGGGCAATCTGCTATCATTACACAGTAAAATATTGAGCAGTAACGATTCCTAGATATTGCGAAATGTTCATTCATTTTAAAAGATCCTAGTGTACTTCAGTACTCTACACAATTTCTCTCAGGAATTAAATTGTAAAAGATTTATTTCAGCCAGCAAAAGAAAAACAACTCTGAGCCTACCTTTGTGTCAGTACAAAGCTCTGTGTGCTGTAGGCCACCTCATTTAGCCCCTCCAACAAGCCCCAGAAGCGTGTGCCATTAGCTCCATTGTCCAGAATAAGAAAACGAGCCTCTGGAAGTCACTAAGTCATGCTACGTGGCTAAGCCAGGACTGAACCTGAGTCTTTTGATTTGCTTTTCACAGCTACTTGATTCTGCCATGGGAATTGTAAACCAGAAAACGCAACAGGTCAGGTCTAAAGGACATTCTTGTTAACTAAAGTTTATGGCAGACATCTACATTTTAAAAACATTTATTGCAACTTTTTGCCACTTATATTATGCTCATTAAGTTTTTTTTATTTCTGAATTGTCAGGAATTTTACTACTAAATCTTCCCAGTGACATTACAGTGGAATTTTAAAACATACAGTGGAGCCACCAAGAATTCCCCAGGTGTCCTTGTGTTTGCAAATACAAGCAGTGACACCAAATGAAACAGAGGGGGTTGGGGGCAGTCCAAGAGAAGTGCTGGAAATAAGACTGGAAAATTTGCCTTAACCCCCATCAAAATCTATCCTGCTAGAATTTAAAGGAACTTCCTTTTATTATACATTAGGGAAAAATAAAGCAGTATTCCTACAATACTTCTTGTACAATTGTTTGTCAAATTACATCAACTCACGAAGTTTCAATTTCATTACTTGTAAAAGGGGGATGATAAAAACCTATGGCATAGATGTGTGGAAGGAGGGATGGATTTAAACCACTTAATCAATGGTAATGACTTTATATTATTATACAAAACATGGTGATATGCTTTTTTGCATTTTTATCTGTGGATGGGACAGTTTTCCTAGTCAGACCCACCTATCACTGGGGTAGAGTGGAAGATAAGGAATATAAAAATAAAGTCATTAATATTTATATTCCAATACCCAAAGCAGAACTTTGTGGCAAGACAACAGACTTGAAATGGCAGAATCTGTAGAGATTCTGTAATTTTCCTTTGCATATCATGAACCAACTCTTTAAGTCCCAGATCTTGACCTTCTCTCCTGTGATGCTAAGTTTCAGGCTCCTCCCCTAAAGGAGGAAGTCAGGAAGTGACAGGCTGGAAAAGCTCAAGGCTGTCCCCATATTGCATCAAGTAGACTGTGGGAACAAGGTGACAGGGCAACAGAAATGGCAGGTAAAGAGCTATGGGCCTGATCTCCTTTGGTTGGGCTGGGTCTGAGAAGGTGAGGCCAGAGAGATGGCTGAGGGTCAACTGTGGACAGGGGTGTCCACAGATCAGTATCGGCACACAGAGAAGACTGTCCCAAAGTCTGCCCCCAGCCCCTCTGGGAGTTAGCAGAATCACAGCAAGTCAGCAGCTATTTTTCCTGAGTAGCTCTTCTTTACCAGGATGGGAAGGTTCCTAGCACTTAGCAGTTTCTACATGCCCTGGGGATAGGGACTTGCTATGGAGCCTCCCCTTACAAAAGGCAAAGGTCTGGATGGAGCATGTGGCAGGGAAGCCATAGGGTTTAAGTTCTGGCAATATGGGGTGGGGCAGCCAGAAAGGCCTAGAGACCCTGACCCAGCTGAGAACGGCCCCTGGTCACCACTTCGAATCCACCAGGGCAGAGTGACTGGCATGGCCCATGTGGCTTCAACAATCCCTGCATGCCAGGGAATGAGTGATCCAAAAGTGGGGACTGAAACCAGCCCCAGGAAGCAGTTACATCTTAAACCAACTTTTCATTATGAAAACGGTTCAAATTGCCAGGCGTGATGGCTCATGCCTGTAATCCTAGCACTTTGGGAGGCCGAGGAGGGTGGATCATCTGAGGTCAGGAGTTCGAGACCAGCCTGACCAACATGGAGAAACCCCATCTCTACTAAAAATACAAACTAGCTGGGCATGGTCACACATGCCTGTAATCCCAGATACTCGGGCGACTGAGGCAGGAGAATCACTTGAATTTGGCAGCCAGAGGTTGTGGTGAGCAAGATCACACCACTGCACTCCAGCCTAGGCAATAAGAGTGAAACTCCATCTCAAAAAAAAAAAAAGAAAGAAAGAAAAGAGAAAAGTTCAAATCAGAAACAACTACAATATTGCTCAGTGACAGTGGGTAGCAACTTGTAAGGACCACAGAGCCACTGTCGAAAATAAAGAACACAGCATTTCCCCTCTACATTTCAGTGCAGTTAATAATTCTGAAAGCCTCTATACTACCACTTTTGAATATCAATGTAAGTACTTATGGCTCACAAAAGAAAGGAATCTCATAAGATTGTCAAATAACGAAACTAAGCCAAAATATATTTGGGAAAAAGAAAGTTTTTTTGTTTGTTTGTTGGTTGGTTGGTTTTTGTTTTGTTTTTGAGACAGAGTCTTACTCAGCCGCCCAGACTGGAGTACAGTGGTGCGATCTCGGCTCACTGCAACCACCGTCTCCCAGATTCAAGTGATTCTCCCTCTCAGCCTCCTGAGTAACTGGGATTACAGGTACCCACCATCATGCCCAGCTAATTTTTGTATTTTAATAGAGACGGGGTTTCACCATGTTGGCCAGGTTGGTCTTGAACTCCTGACCTCAGGTGATCCGCCCGCCTCAGCCTGCCAAAGTGCTAGGATTATAGGCATGAGCCACCGCGCCTGGCCAAAAAAAAAGTTTTGATACAGCATCAGTTATCAGCCCAATCTATTTCTTAAGTTTTAATTTTTAACTGACAAATAAGAATTGTATATATTTATGGAATACAACAAGATGTTTTGATACACGCATACATTGTGGAATGATTATATCATTTTAGAATGACTATGTATACATTCTCAAGTGATCATATCAAACTAATATATCCATCACCTTCCATACTTATCATTTTTTTTATAGTGAAAACATTGAGAATCTATTCTTTTAGTAATTTTGAAATAGATACTACATCATTATTAACCATAGTCACCGTGCTGTGCAATCAATCTGGAAAGTTAGTCCTCCTATCTAAATGAAACTTTGTACCCTTTGGTCAACATCTCCCCAGTCCTCTCCCACTGCTATCTGCCAAGCCTGTGGTTACCACCTTTCTACTCTCTAGTTCTGTAAGTTCCACTTTCTAAGATGCCCATATGTAAGTGAGATCATGTAGTATTTCTCTTTCTGTGCCTGGCTTATTTCACTTAGCAAAATGTCTTCCAAGTTTATCCATGTTGTTGCAAATGACATTATTCCCTTCTTTTTCAAGGCTGAATAGTATTCTATTGTGTGTGTGTATATATATATATACACACATCATATTTTATTCATTCATCTGTTGATGGACACTTCCACTGATTCTACATCTTAGCTACTGTGAATACTGTAATGTCGGGGTCTTCAACCCCCAGGCCATGGACTGGTGCTGATCCATGGCCTGTTAGGAACCAGGCCACACAGTAGGAGGTGAGCTGTGGGTGAGTGAACATTACCGCCTGAGCTCCACCTCCTGTCAGATCAGTAGTGGCATTAGATTCTCACAGGAGCATGAACCCCCATTGTGAACTGCACATGTGATCTAGGTTGTGTGCTCCTTGTGAGAATCTAATGCCCGATGATTTGTCACTGTCTCCCATCACCCCCAGATGGAACCATCTAGTTGCAGGAAAACAAGCTCAGGTCTCCCACTGATTCTACACTACGGTGAGTTTTATAATTATTTCATTATATATTACAATGTAATAATAATAAAGTGCACAATAAATAATGTGCTTGAATCATCCTGAAACCATCCCCCTACCCCAGTCCATAGAAAAACTGTCTTCCATGAAACAGGTCCCTGGTGCCAAAATGGTAGGGGACCACTGCTGTAATTAACATGAAAGTGCAGATATCTCTTCAACATACTAATTTCAATTCTTTTGAACAGATACCTGAAGTATGATTGCTAGGTCATATGGTAATTCTATTTCTAGTTTTTTGAGGAAACTCCATATTGTTGTATGGCTGTACTAATTCACATTTCCACCAGCAAAGTACAAGGGTTCTCTTTTCTTCATATCCTCATCAATACTTAACTTTTTTCATCTTTTTGCTAATAGCCATTCTAACAAGTAGCAGGTGATATCTCACTGTGATTTTAATTTGCATTTCCCTCATGATTAGTAATATTGACCACTTTTTGCAGAAACCTGTTGACTATTTGTATGTCTTTGAGTCAAATTCTTGGGCCATTTTAAAATCAGGTTTTCTTCCTATCATGTTGTTTCAATTCTTTATATATGTTGGCTATTAACACCTTATCAAATGTATGGTTTATAAATAATTTTGACCACTCTGTGTGTTGTCTCTTCATTCTGTTAATTATTTTCTTTCTTGTTCAGAAGCTTCTTAGTTTGATGTAATCTCATTTGTCTTTTTTTGCTTTTATTGCTTGTGCTTTTGGGGTCATTTCCATAAAAATCATTGCCTAGACCAATGTTAAACAGATTTCCCCCTATGTTTTCTTCTAGAAGTGGACAGTGTAAATTCACACATTTAAGTCTTTAATCTATTTTTCATCTGTTTTTGTATATGGTGTGAGACAGGGGGTCCAATTTCATTCTTCTGCTTGAGGATATCCAGTTTCCCAGCATCATTTAAAGACTGCCCATTTTGTATATTTTTCAAGTCCATGTTGAAGGCACTAAGCCATACTTTCTCTTAAATAAGTAAAAGTACATGTATTTTGAATTTCCACATAAACTGACAAAACCATAGGCTACTTCAACTATTTGGCTTTCTTCTTAAAATATCAACGTAACACACTCTTATTCAAGATAGTACTGGAAGTCCATGCCAAGCAATCAGGAAAGAGAAAGAAATAAAAGGCATCGAATTAGGAAAGCTATCTCTCTTCACTGATATGATTCTATACCTAGAAAATCTTAAAGGCTCCTGGGACTGATAAGTGGCTTCAGTAGAGTTTCAGGCTACAAAATCGATGTATGTAAATCAGTAGCATTTCTATACACCAATAATGTTCAGGAACAGAGCCAAATCAAGAACACAATCAAATTTACAACAAGCCACACAAAAAACAAAATACCTAGGAACACATCTAACCAGAGAGGTGAAAGGTATCTACAAGGACAACTAAAAACACTGCTGAAAGAAATCATAGATGACACACACACAAAAATGGAAAAACATGGATTGGAAGAATGAATATCATTAAAATGGTCATACTGCCTAAAGCAATCTACAGATGCAGTGCCATTCCTATCAAGCTACCATTGTCATTTTTCACAGAACTAGAAAAAACTATTCTAAAATTCGTATGGAATAAAAAAAGAGCCCAAATAGCCAAAGCAATCCTAAGCAAAAGGAACAAAGCCAGAGGCATCGTATTCACTGACTTCAAACTATATTATAAGGTTACAGTTACCAAAACAGCATGGTACTGTTACAAAAATAGACACAAAGACCAATGGAACAGAATAGATAACCTAGAAATAAAGCTGCACACCTACACCCATCTGATCTCTGACAAAATCAACAAAAATAAGCAATGGGGAAAGGACTCCCTATTCAATAAATGGTGCTGGGATAACTGCCTAGCCATATATAGAAGAATGAAACTGTACCCCTGCCTTTTACCATTTATAAAAGCCAACTCAAGATTGATTAAAGATTTAAATGTAAGACCTCAAACTATAAGAATACTACAAGAAAGCCTAGGAAGCACCATTGTGGACATTAGCCTTGGCAAAAAAAATTATTACTAGGCCTTCAAAAGCAATTGCAGCAAAAACAAAAACTGACAAGTGGGACCTAATTAAACTAAAGACTTTTGGGACAGCAAAATAAATTATCAACAGAGTAAACAGACAAACTACAACATGGGGGAAAATATTTGCAAACAAAGCATGTGACAAAGGTCTAATATCCAGAATCTATAAGGAACTTAAACAATTGAACAAGAAAAACAAAACAACCCCATTAAAAAATGGGCAAAATCCATGAACAGACACTTTTCAAGAGAAGACACACAAGCAGCCAATAAACATATGAACAAATGCTCAACATCACTAATCATCCAAGAAATGTAAATCAAAACCCCAATGAGTTATCATCTGACACCAGTCAGAATGGCTATTACTAAAAAGTCAAAAGAAAACAGATACTGGCAAGACTGCAGAGAAAAGGAAATGCTTGTTCACTGTTGGTGGGAATGCAAATTAGTTCAGCCACTGTGGAAAGTAGTTTGAAGATTTCTCAAAGAACTTAAAATAGAACTACCATTTGACCCAGCAATCTCATTACTGGGTATATTTCCAAAAGAAAATAAATCGTTCTGCCAAAAAGACACATGTACTCATACATTTACTGCAGCAGTATTCACAATAGCAAAGACATGGTGATGTAGTTTGGCTGCGTACCCACCCAAGTCCCATCTTGAATTGTAGCTCCCATAATCCCCACGTGTCATGGGAGGGACCCAGTAGGAGGTAATTAAATCATGCGGGTGGGTTTTCACGTGCTGTTCTTTGTGACAGTAAATAAGTCTCACCAGATCCGACGGTTTTATAAAGGGCAGTTCCCACACACGCTCGCTTGCCTGCTGCCATGTAAGACATGCATTTTCTCCTCCTTCACCTTCTGCCAAGACAGTGAGGCCTCCCCATTCATGTGGAATTGTGAGTCCATTAAACCTCTTTTTCTTTATAAATTACGCTGTCTAGGGTATTTCTTCATAGCAGTATGAAAATGCACTAATATAAACAAAATCAACCTCAAGGCCCATTAATGGTGGACTGGATACAGAAAATGTAGTACATATATACCATGAAATACTATGCAGCCATAAAAATAAGGAAATGCAATTTGGTTGCAGCTGGAGGCCATTATACTACGTGAATTAACGCAGGAACAGAAAACCAAATACTGCATGTTCTTACTGATACGTGAGAGCTAAACAACGGGTACTTATGGACAAAAAGATGGCAACAAAAGACACTGTAGACTACTGGATGGGGGAAAGAGGGAGGAGGGCAAGGGCCAAAAAACTATTGGGTACCATGTTCAGTACGTGGATAATGGGATCATGCATACCCCAAACCTTAGCATCACGCAATATACCTAGGTAAAAAACTTGCATGTGTACCCTTTGAATCTAAAATTAAAGTTGAAATTATTTTAAAAAATCATCAAAGTAAAAAAAAAAATCCTGCACTGGAGTAGGCCCTAGAAAAATTCCCTTAGAGGGGCCTGGATCATTCCAATAAATGTGATCTTTTGATGAGACTGTCCATTTGGTTACAAGGCTAACCATGAAATTAGTTGACTCACGAAGGCCTGTTATAAACAAAACGTAACAACTTCAACTAACTTGGATTTAGGCGCAAATGCTAAGCTTGAATTCTAAGTCCTGGGTTAATTTCAGTGATGAAGCTGAGAACTAGAGAGGTGAGGTGCCCAACGTCCACACTTCTCGACTGTGTGTGTTGCTCTAATACTTGTGAGGCCCAGTGATGGAATCTTCCCCTTCCCTAACCAGACCAGATGGACACACCACTTCCCTGAGGACCACAGGCTGCTGGGACAATGCCCCCAACTCCTCCACTGTCAGCAAGAAGTATTCCCAGCCAGAGATTATTGATAATCTCCTATTTCCTTAGTCTTCCTCACCACTCCCCAGCAGGGCAGGGAAGCTTGCTTTCTTAGGCATAAGTGATAAATGTATCTGCTCGGTAAGGCCCCTCACACAGAGGGGAAGAACTTGCACTTAGCTCTACCTCCGGAACTAGGATGTAGGAAATGAGCTTTTTAACATGCTAAAACAATACTAAAAATCAAAGTGAAGAAGACTAGAACCTATAAAAGTAAGATGGCAAATTGCATCAGTCATGGTTTGCTCCCTGTTGTAGCCAGGGTGGAAGAAAATGGGCAACATTTCAAAATACTACCATCTATTCCTAAGTCTACAAAGACAACCTCAACTGAAATTTCTCACAGTCATTCTTCTACCAGAAAACATTAACAGGATAAGGTATAAACTTCCTCAACTGATTTTAATAAGTCTTAAAGCAAATGCTTCATTTTTATTAAATGATAGTTAGCTACTTCTTGGCAAAAGGAGAACCAGACAAGCCCTTGGGACCTGCACACAGTTTACGAGGATATGGCTTAGTTCAGATACACTTAATTGGAGCCAGGCTTAAAATTCTTTACCCCTTTTTTCTTTTTGATTTTTAAGATGGAATCTCACTCTGTCGCCCAGGCTGAAGTGCAGTGCTGGGATCTTGGCTCACTGCAACCTCGGCGTCCCAGGTTTCAAGCAATTCTCCCACCTCAGCTTCCTAAGTAGCTATAGGCATGCACCACCATGCTTGGCTAATTTTTGTAATTTTTTTTTTTTTTTTTTTTTGGTAGAGGTGGGGTTTCATTATGTTGGCCAGGCTGGTCTCAAACCCCTGACCTCAAGTGATCTCTCCACCTCAGCTTCCCAAAGTGGTGGGATTACAGGTGTGAGCCACTGCACCCCACCTTACCCTTTAAACTAGTGCAAATCCGCTCAAAAAAAAAAAGCCTTGACAAGTTTAGTATAGAAACTTTAGTTACAATATTTGCTTATTCCTGACTGTCCACCAAATAAAGCTAGGTAATAATTCTCCTTTTATAAAGCTTTTACTGGTAAAGAAACACTGAAAGTTAGGCAATTCTCCAATGAATGAATTAGTTGCAGAACTATAACATATATTTTTTATTCTATCATGATTGGTTTCTTAGACCACCAAACACCCTTTATAAAACACAGCTCATTCCCTAAGTCTGCGGGTCATACAGACTTTTGAACGTGATTGTCAAAGTCTGGCATCTAAATCACTGAGGGCTAATGGCTGGTTAAATTTTAGATGTCAGGGCCTCAGTCTATACTTAAATAAAGCCCCATGAGGTAGAACCCAGGAATTAGCACGATTAACAAGTGCTGCAGGTAACTGCTATGCAAATTAAATTTGATGACCACTGCTTTAGAAAAACACAATTTTATTTAGTCAAGGAGGGACTTTGATGCGGCTATTGACAAAGGTACCTAGGATTATTTTATAAAGTATCTATCTACCGGCTGGGTGCAGTCACTTACGCCTGTAATCCCAGCACTTTGGGAGGCTGAGGCAGGTGGATCACGAGGCCAGGAGATCGAGACCATCCTGACTAACACAGTGAAACTCTGTTTTTACTAAAAATTAGCCGGGAGAGGTGGCAGGCGCCTGTAGTCCCAGCTACTCAGGAGGCTGAGGCAGAATGGCGTAAACCCAGGAAGCGGAGCTTGCAGTGAGCCAAGATCACGCCACTGCACTCCAGCCTGGACGACAGAGCAAGACTCTGTCTCAAAAAAAAAAAAAAAAATAAAAAAATAAAAAAATAAAAAAGTATCTATGTTTCCTTATCTCCAAACAAAAATACTTAACATTAAAATGTACCGGTACTTAAACTGAAATTGTATACAATACATGTCTTCATTGACTTCAGGGTGAAAATGTCTATCACTAATCTTATCCCCAAAACAAATCTTAATCACTATATGACAGTATTTAAAATACAGTATTTTTATAACCTATCTGAAAAGTGCAAATAGTTAGAACCAGGGCTTGCTTATCTGCTTAAAAAGATAATGTCTGATTCAGAAACTCTCAAGTGTTGAGTATTTTTTATTATATGAGTGAAAAGAATAATATATAAAGTAAATTTCACTTTTGTCATAAGCATCACTTATCCTGGTGGAATTCAGCTGAAGCAAATTACGCACTCTGCATCACTTACTATGGAACATTATTTACTTTTATTCACATACCATGTTCATGTCATTTCCAGTTTTACTGAGAACAGTTCCATTTGCATGTCTATTTATACAATTAAACTTTTAATGTGACGAATGATGGACACTAGCTGGGTCATACGGCCAGGACAAAGATTTCCCTTGATAGCTCTTACTTGTCAATACAAATGACAGAAAAAAATGTCCCCAGGGGGAAAAAAGAGGGCCTTCTGTAGATTTTCAGTGGGAAAAAAGTCGATAAAATGAAAAAAGTTTAGGAAGGAAAATAAATGATCAGTAATTATTATTCTCATATTCTTGTGGAAGAGACAGCAATGTACAATTGAGAGAAGGGGAGCTTCCTAGTACTTGGTACTTAGGACATGACCTCAAGCATGGTACTCTAGTCATCGACCAAGCCTACCTCTGCATTTTATAAAAGAATGGAAACTGAGGCTGAAAAAAGATAGTGATTAATCAGGGGGAGCACATCCAGTGTAGGAGTCAAATTTCCTGACCACACCCCCAGAACTGCTAAATTTTGGTAGAAGCCCATGTTTTCTGCAGAATTTCATAACTCTATAAAAACAGCATCTGGCAAGGATTTTTCTTCTTAAGGAATATTTCAGTACATAAGAGACATGATTTTAGCCATTAACGTTTTCCATTTAATTATGTGATCATCTCCTAATAATTATTTCCTCAAATATTTTAATATTTAATATTTTAAAACATCTACAGATTGCAAAAGCAATATAACATAAAAATGTTGTACCTTACAGAGAAGCAGTCACAGAATTGTAAATTCTAAAAATAAATCATAGACAATGCCACACCCCCAGCAACCACTCATGCACTCTCCAATGCAAACCTTTGTTTACCCAAATACACAGAATTTATCAGATACAGGGTTATAAGTGAATGCATGTCTTGTTTAGGGCACCTGGTAATTAGCATAATGGCCTCTTGGGCCCTGCCTCTGAATGCTGGGTGGCATGTATCATAGATTCATCTGGGAAGCAGCTTCCACTCACCAGAGGACCAAGGACAAAGGAGCTGGCAGGCTTCAGGGGAGTAGCTGCCCAGTCAACAGTGTATTAAGGACACCCATTAGTTGCCACAATCAGCTAATTAGCTCAACAAATGCAAAACCTAAATCATTAAATAAAGTGGCCCTGATTGCACTGCTGACTTCTGATTTGGTGTCACTAACCCAGCAGGCTGAGAACGAGGTAGTTCCACTGAAAACAAAAACCTGTCCACACTGGGAAAACGATATGGGATGGGATTTCATTTTCATGAAAGTTGAGCCCTGCCAGGAAGTTTCACTGACAAAAAAAAAAAAAAAAAAAATGGAGGTGCCAGGGAGACCGCTGTGTTTATGCTTTGAAATTTAAATCAATTTAAATATAAATTGCTCTCCCCTTTTGTCATTATGAGAAGGAAATAAAATGTGGGTTTCAGATCTCTGGTGTGTAAATGGTCATTAACTTTCATTTGACCTTGGGTACGGAACTAATATTGGATTTATGCACAGGGTACACTCATTATGCTCATCTAGTTTCCTCACAAAAAACATGTTCCCAGGAGCTGCAATGCTGGAAGCTGCTTCTTAGGTCTCAACTAGAAAACTTGATTCTCTCTTTAATGCCTCTCCCCCACCTTACACCCACCTCTCTGCTCAATGTGTCAGGAAACTGTTTCTCCAGGCTTAGCAATGTGTATAAAACATGAGTAAGAAGAAGTAGGACTCTGAAGAGCTTAAAATCATTGTCCTGGACCACACAAGACCAGAGAGTAACCCACTCTGAGCAACATCACCTTACTGGTACCACCAGTGTGCAGTTCTTCTTCCCAGTATCAAATTCCCTAGAACAGGAACAAGCTTCCACTTACAGCGATTTAATTAGCTTTGTCTACTAAGTGTTACACAGCTTCACTGAAGTGCCCCACATGTTTTGAAAACCAAGACCTCAAAAACCTTGGATTCTGGAGTTTGTGCTGCTGTGGTTATAATTATTCACCTCCTTGGCAAATCTGTTTCATTTACTATCTTAATGGACATGACCATACTGAAGGATTAAAAAAAAAATCATCTTGCCTTGCTTTCTGATTTTCTTAATTCTAAACAATTCTCAGGGTTAAAGGAATCTAACTTCTTATACTCCCTACTCTCAGATCTCCTGCTCATCAGGAGAAATCTGTGCAAAGGGCTATTTTCTTTTATAGTATGCCATTGAATGGTTATTTATCATTTTGACTTAATAGCTCTAATTACAAAAGATAGTGTCACGGGACTTTTTTTAAAGGCAATTTTCTTTGTATCCCAGTGGGAGAGTGAGAAAAAAATTTACAAAGCATCTGCTGAATGCTTTTTCAATTATTCCTGAGCTTTACCAGGGCTATTACTTTCTTGATTGTAAGAATTTTACATTTTCAAATATGCTTTAACTTTACAATGCATTAATAATTACAGTTTTAAGATTCCTATGATGGTTTTATCCCACGAAAGAAAGAAAGAAAGAAAGAAAGAAAGAAAGAAAGAAAGAAAGAAAGAAAGAAAGAAAGAAAGAAAGAAAGAAAGAAAGAAAGAAGGAAAGATACAACCCGTCAAACACTGAATTGATCATTGCTCAACGAGAACATGCACCGGTGAAGACAGGATGTGAATATACAAACTCTGTCAGCAAGCAGGGACAGAAGAACTATCTCTGGAAATGTTAGAACAAGGAGTTATTATAGCACTGGAGAAGGATTTTACAAACTTCAACAATCAGCATGGTGTTAGGCAAAGCTCTCTCTTTTGAGGAAAACAACCTAGGAATCATCAATCAATTAGGAAGACAAGAATGTTGTGTTGATTATTTTAGAGGAAAACACATGACACTTCTTTCCTCTTGGCTGACAAATGCTAAACAACACATTCAGTGGGGTTACCAGACAATCAGTGTAGGCCTGTGCTGACCACAAATGAGAGTGATGGGCGCTGCCGGACATAGTATCGAGGGTGTGGCAAAAGAAAAGAAAAAGACAAAAACAATCTGGAAAAATCAATTCTGAGAGGATCCTGATCCATCCTTTGAGAGGCTGTGACAGTCTTGGGAAATGTACATAGTTGAAAATATCACCAAAAAATAAACATAATCTTTTAATTACTGAAATACAGCCAAGACACTCCTCTTATAATGTAGTATTTTTTAGCGTAAACACTCTCTATTAGAACACTCAGAGATTAGATAGAAAGATCAAAAGGAGATCATTCAAAATAATATCTCTGTAGTTTTTAAAGAGAACTTAAATTTCTTCCAAAAAAATTAAACACATATTGTCAGAAAGGTAAAGGAAATGTGAGACGGCAATAATTATATTAAACAAGTCAGCCTGTCTTTGCTGGCCCTTAATTTTATTACTAACATCCATTCTAAAATCCCATTTGTCATGCATTCTCCTAAATATTAGCTATGTATTTACAAAACGATCAAGGTAAAGTCTAATATGGTGCTACGTTAAGAGAAGAATCTGTCAACTAAAAATCAAAAGTAAAAATTTATAAGACCATAAAAGCAGAAGCTATTCCATAGGTATAAAGGTTATTTTTTTTCTTCTACACATGCAAAAGGGAAAGCCTTACTTACACTGTTAAAAATAGTCCACCATCAATTTCATTTCTTGTGACAAAGCAACATGAACATTTTGTCTTTGGAATATTCTGCTCCAAAGTAGAATATGCCTTTTCACTGGTGTCCAGTCTCAAACTCCACAAATGCCTCACATTGTGAGTCCTGCTAACATGTGACTGCTCCCAATCTTACATACATATACTTGAAAAGCGGGCTTAAAACCTCTAAGTTTTCCAAAATCGTGTTGCTGGTGATGTGATTGTTACTCACAGTAGATCTGGAAAGCTGGGACTTTAGACAAAGCGTAATTAAAAAAAAAAAAAAAAAGGTCGGGTGCAGTGGTGGCTCACGCCTGGAATCCCAGCACTTTGGGAGGACGAGGCGGGCAGATCACCTGAGGTCAGGTGTTTGAGACCATCCTGAACAAGCTGGAGAAACCCCGTCTCTACTGAAAAAAAAAAAAAAAAATCAGCCAGGTGTGGTGATGCATGCCCGTAATCCCAGCTACTTGGGAAGCTGAGGTAGGAGAATCGCTTGAACTCAGGAGGTGGAGGTTGCAGAGAGCTAAGATTGCATCACTGCACTCCAGCCTGGGCGACAAGAGCGAAACCTCGTCTCAAAAAAAAAAAAAAAAGAAAAAAAAATCAAACCCCTCAGATTGTCTCATAGAGCAGTCCTCAACCTTTCTGGCACCAGGGACCAAGTTCATGGAAGACAATTTTTCCATGGACCTGGAGAGGAAGGGGAGATGGGACGGTTGGGATGAAATTGTTCCACCCCAGATCATCAGGCACCAGATTTTCATAAGGAGCACGCTACCTAGATCCCTTGCGTGTGCAGTTCACAACAGGGGTCACGCTCCTGTGAAAATCGAATTGCTGTCCCTGATCTGACAGGTGGGGGAACTCAGGGGGTAATGCTTGCTCTCTGCCACTCACCTCCTACTGTGCAGCCCAGTTCCCAATATGCCACGGATAGGCACCGATCCATGCCCCAGGGGTTGGGGACCCTGAGTCTAACAGATCCACCTCGATTACCAGATCCTGGGGTTTCCTACTTGAATGTTTTACCTGGAGTTCACTGTCATGGCAAGTAAGAGTTACCAGGTTGTTGAAACCATATGCTCATCACAAATCCCTATTTAAGCTTGAATATAGGATTCTAAGATCATATAGGATACATTTTTTGAACATAGGAATCAAAGATGATAAAACAAGGGGATCTGTAAGATTAGAAAAAACAATTTAATGTAAAACATTGGCTTCTCTCTTATCCGTTCTAGTCTCTTAAAAATAATAATGTTTTAAAAAGCTAAACACAATAGGCTAGCTGGGCACCATGGCTCACATCTGTAATCCCAGCACTTTGGGAGGTTGAGGCGGGAGGATTGCTTGAGCCCAGGAACTTGAGACCAGCCTGGACAGCATACCAAGACCCCATTTCTACCAAAAAAAAAAAAAAAAAAAATTAAAAAATTATCTGGGCATGGTGGCGCATGTCTCTAGTCCCAGCGACTCAGGAGGCTGAGGCGGGAGGATCACCTGACTCTGGGAGGTAAAGGTTGCAGTGAGCCATGATCACACCACTGCACTCCAGCCTGGGTGACAGAATGAGGCTGTCTCAAAACAAAAACAAAACCAAAAACAAAAACACAATAGGCTAAACCATTTTATACACTTTGGTATATCATACATATTTTAATATCTTAATCAAATATTTTGGTACACAAAGAAAACTTTAACCTGAATTCCTGGCTGGTTTATCCTAGAAAGAGGGAAAAAATGCTATTACCCACAACTTGAAGAGTTTATGAATGTTCAATTCATTCCTTTCAATTTCCAGGAACAAAAACAGAAAACAAGAACGCCTTTTCACAGATTACATATTTACTCTCATTATCTTGAAAATTACTAACCAAGAGTGGGAGTGTGGCTGGAAATGTCAGGGACCAGGTGTTGGAAAACCTGAGTTTGCATTCTGCCTGCAGACTTTCTAGCCTGTGTGAGTCTCAGGGTGCCACCTCCTCTCTAAATCTTGTGATTGACATAGTGCAAACAATTCCTTCTGGGGTGATCACATTACTCTTGCCTGCCCAGCAGCCATTCTACCCTCTGCTGGTGTTCTTTGCAGAGCCATGTATTTTGCTTGTGTCGGGTTGACTTGACCTGTCTACCTCCCCCTGCCATTCTCCTGCTGCTCCAGAGGTGGGCACTTCATCCTTCCAACAAGATCACTTAGCAAAGCTTCTGTTGGGGCTATCAGGACAATCCCTTGCTGAGACTGTTAAACTCTACAGAGTCCTTGATGCAAAAAATTCCCTTTTTGGTTTTCAGTTAGTTTTTCTGTCACATGCACCTAAAATAATCGTGAATAAAATAGTCCCAAGGTTGTGACTGAGGTGAACAAATGTAAAAAGTGAAAACATTATTATAATAGGATTTTTAAATATTAGAGCTGGAGGGAATCACTGAGGTTACCAGATTTTACACCAGCCCCTGCAAGATACAAATTGAAATCACAAAGCTAAGGTCGCAAAGACATGTAATGGCAAAAATAAAGCAGAGCCTGGAGTCCTTTCTTTCCTTTTCAAACTTCAAAATCCCAGATACTTTAGTTTTAAAACACTTAACTAGCTATGGGCTAAGGACAGAGTGAAATTTAAACGCTGCCAAGGAGATTAACCACTATGAGATTTCTGGTTTTCCAGAAATAGAAGCCCACCATGGCACAAATTTCATATGATCTAAAGATAATGAGAGCTAAAAGTACTTTGGATTCCCTGGAAAAGGGAAGTAACACATCCCCCAAGACACTAATGAGCCAGCATTAGCAAGAGAATAAGCAATCCAACAACAAGAAAGAAGTGCAAGGATATCTGTGCAAATTTCTGCAAATCTTATGAAGCCTTAAAATGCTATTCATATCCACTAAGGTTAGCTCTTAGGGTAGAAAACTGTTCAAAGGCACATCCTAATGGCCTCTTAGAAAATTACAACAAAATAGATTTTTCACTAAGCTACAGCCTTCGATTATTTATAAAACCTACATTGATTGGCAGTTACTTTTATTTCTGTTTGTACAGTGGGCTGAAACCAAAATTTTTTTATATTAATGCTCATTTTAATAACCTTTTGCAGTTAGACAGAAATCTGACAGGACCACCTGAGCCCTAATTAACAGTTTTACTACAAGACATAAGATAGTAGGGTAATCAATTCCTTCTGTCAAGCTCCAGATGTGCCAGCTGTCATTTTAAAATACTTTTTTATTTGATGTATATTAGCTTCTTTTTCTTTTCCTTTAAAAAATATTCAAAATAGTTTTAAAAATAAGAAGCATACATCGAAAGCACCATTTTGCAGCTGGAACTCTACTTAATTAAGGCCATGCTTAATGGTTCTGCATTTGATCACCTCCTAAAATCACAATAATAAGTTTACCTTTCTCTGACAGTCACTGACTCATTAATGCATTCTATTTATGAAACATGCTATGATTTTAAAACAGCAAGGGCCACACTTGTCCTTGCTCACTATTGTATCCTGTGCCTTACACCGCATTCAGCATATAGTCTGTGCCCAGCTAGAGTCTGATAAAGGAACGAATGAATACAATAACTATGACTTAGGCTTTTTTGTACCTTGCCATTGTTACTTTACATCCAACTCAATGCCAACTCAAGCATTGAGAACGCTCAGCGAATCAGGCAGGTATCTCTAATATTTCCGTATTTGAATTCCTTGAATATAGTAATATATATCTTGTTGGTTATTTTTACCCCTAGATTGTTTCCCAGATTTATTGTAGTTCAGGGTGGGGAGGGGTCGTAAGAAAGACATGTCTTTTTTTTTTCCCAATACAATCTTCTTCATTTATATTGCTCTCCTAATCAGAAAACATTATATTTAATTAAAGTCAGGGCAAAAAATAAAAAAAAATTAAAAAAAATAAAGTCAGGGCAAAATAAGAATGCCAACTATCATTGATATTATTCAACCTTATACTGCAAGGCTCTAATGAAATATTATAATATGGGGAAAAAGGAATTATATGCATTGGTAAACACAGACAAAACAGTCATCATTGACAGATGATGAATTTGTCCATGTGGAAAATCCAAGATAATTTTCAAGGAAGCTATTAGAACTCACTGGAGTTAAACAATTTTAAGGGACACAAAATCAAAAATTCTCATACAACAAAAAAAGAGCCAACTAGAAGAGATAATAGATGTAGATACAGATAAACTGATTCTGAAGTTTTTATGGAGAGGGAAAAGACTGAGAATAGTCAACACAAAACTGAAAGTGAACAACAAAGTTGGAAGACAGACACTATCCAATTTCAATACTTACCATAAAGGTACAGCAATCAAGACAGTGTGGTATTGGTGAAAGAACAGACAAATATGCCAGGTGTGGTGGCTCACGCCTATAATCCCAGCACTTTGGGAAGCTGAGGCAGGCAAATCACCTGAGGTCAGGAGTTCGAGACCAGCCTGACCAACATGGAGAAACCGTCTCTACTAAAAACACAAAATTAGCTGGGCGTGGTGGTGCATGCCTGTAATCCCAGCTACTCAGGAGGCTGAGGCAGAAGAATCACTTGAACCCAGGAGACGGAGGTTGTGGTGAGCCAAGATCATGCCACTGCACTCCAGCCTGAGCAACAAGAGCAAAACTCCGTCTCAAAAACAACAACAACAACAACAAACAATAGATGAATAGGTCAATGGAATAGAATAGAGAGCCCAGAAATAGACCCAAATATAGTTAATTTATCTTTAACAAGGAGCAAAGGCAATATAATGGGGAAAAGATTGTCTTTTCAACAAGTGGTTCAGAAACAACTGGATATCCACATGCAAAAAATAAAATAAGAATAGAATCTAGACAGACATTATACCTTTGAAAATGAATTCACAATAGGCCCCAGACCTCCTTCTAAAATGCGAAATTATAAAACTCCTAGACTATAACATAGGAGAAAATCTAGATGACTTTAGATTTGGTGATGACGTTGTAGATATAACACCAAAGGCATGATCCATGAGAGAAAAAATTGATAAGTTGGATTTCATTAAAATAAAAACATTTCTGTTTTGCAGAGACACTTAAGAGAGTAAGAAGGAAAGCTACAGAGAGAAAATATTTTACAAAAGATATATCTGATAAAGAATTGTTATCCAAAATATACAAAGAACTCAAACTCAACAATAAGAAAATAAACATACCAATTAAGAAAATGAGCAAAAGACCTGAATACATACCTCAGTGAGGAAGATACACAGTAAGTACATGAAAAGATGCTCAACATCATATGTCATTAGGGAATTGTGAATGAAAACAATGAGCTATCACTACACATCTATTAAAATGGCCTATTAGAATAGTCAAAATCCAGAACACTGACCACATCAAATGCTGGTGAGGATGTGGAGCAAGGGGACCTCTCAATTATGCTGGTAAGAATGCAAAATAATACAGCCATTTTGGAAGACAACTTGGTAGATTCTAATAAAATTTAACATACTCTTAACACATGATCTAGCAATCAAACTCCTTGGTATTTACCCAAAAGAGATGAAATTTACAATCACACAAAAATCTGCATATAGATGTTTATAGAAGCTTTATTCATAATTGCCAAAACTTGAAAACAACTAAGATGTCTTACATAAGTAAACGGATAAACCGGTTCATCCAGACAATAGAATATTATGCAGCACTAAAAACCAATGAGCTCTGAAACCATGAAAAGACTCTGAAGAACCTTAAATGCATATTACTAAGTGGAAGAGGCCAGTGTGAAAAGGCTATGTATTGTACTATTCCAACCATATTACATTATGGAAAAGACAAAACTATGGAGAGAGTAAAAAGATTAATGGTTGTCTCAACTCCTGACCTCATGATCCACCCACCTCGGCCTCCCAAAGTGCTGGGATTACAGGTGTGAGCCACCATGCCTGGCCCAACATGGTGAAACTCCACCTCTAGTAAAAATACAAAAATTACCAGGCATGATGGGAGGCACTTGTAATCCCAGCTACTCGGGAGGCTGAAGCAGGAGAACCGCTTGAAATCGGAAGGTAGAGGTTGCAGTGAGCCGAGATCGCGCCACTGCACTCACTCCAGCCCGGGCAACAAGAGCAAAAGCTCCATTTCAAAAAATAAATAAATAAACAAATAAAAAATTAAAATTAAAATTAAAAAAGATTAATGGCTGTAGAGGGTTAGGGGAAGACAGAGTTGAATAAGTGGAGCACACAGGATTTTTAGGGCAGTAAAACTACTCTGTAAGACACTATAATGGTGGATACATGTCATTATACGTTTCTGCAAACCCATAGAATGTACAACATCAAGAGTGAATCCTAAACTATGGACTTTGGGTGATAACTACATGTCAATGGAGGTTCAGTGATTGTAAAAAACATACATTCCAAACCAGAGTGGGATGCTCATAAGTGGAGAGACTGTACGTGTGTGGGGCAGGAAGTATAGAGCAACTCTGCACTTTGTATTTAATTTTGCTATGAACCTAAAACTGCTCTAAAAAATAAAGTCTATCAAAAAAATTTCATTAAAGAAAAACACTGAGGAACCATCACATAAGGCAGACTTTAGGATCAATAAAAAAAAGGTATTAGAAAGAATAGTTCATTTACAATAGTAATCAAAACTACAAGGTACCTAAAAATATATCAAACAAAAATGTCAAAGACTTGTACAGAGAAAGATATCCTATATTCATTGATAGAAACACATTATCTCAAAAATGTCAGATTTATGTAATAATCTATAAGGTGAATACACATTAAAAAAATCCCCATAGGGGAGAACAAGAAAAGTAAGAGGAGACTTGTCTTACCCATCCAATGCTCCCACTCTCCCCTAAAGTCTTATTATAAAGCATTGGTAATAAAAACAGGATAGTGTAAGCACAAGGAAAGGTAAATAGATCAGTGGAACACAGAGACCAGAAATAAATCTAAGCATAGCACGTATATAAACTGCATATATAATGGAGTAAGCATTATAGATCAGTGAGCAAAGAATTCAATGAATGCTAATAAAGAATTCAATGAATACCGGCTTAACATAAGGAAAACATTTTGATTTCCACATGATACCATATACATAAAATTAATTCCAGAGGACTTAAAGTCCTAAATGTGAAAAACAAAACCTTAACACTGTCCACACCTAGCTATTCCACCTTTAGTAATTTATTATAAGGAAATAATTGGAAAAGGGCACAGAGATATGTACAAAAATATATGTTCAGGTTCTTCCATTATTATTTACAATGGAAAAAAAACTAAAAACCTAAATGTACAACCAAGAAGTAAATAAACTGCTATTATATACAATTAATAAAAATATATAAACTTATATTGCTGATATAAAAATTAGGCTGGGTGCAGGAAGCCAAGGTGAGAGGATCACCACGCACCTTGAGCTCAGGAGTTTAAGACCAGCCTGAACAACATAGCAAAACCCCTGTCTACTAGAAATAAAAAAAATTAAAAAATTAGGACATGTAGTGGCACATGCCTGCCTGTAGCCTCAGCTACTCAGGAAGCTGAAGTAGGAAGACTACTTGAGCCCGGGAGGTCAAAGCTGCTGTGAGCTGTGAGCTGTGATTGTGCCACTGCACTCCAGCCTAGGCAACAGAGCGAGACCCTGTCTCAAAAATGATAACAATAATATTAATCCTATCAAAATGCATTTTACATATAGCTATGGTAATCAATGGTGTAGTATTGGTGGATACCAATGGAATCTGTTCAATGGAACAGAACAAAGAACTCAGAAATACTCCCATACAAATATGCTCACATGACTTTTGACAAAGGTGCACAAGAAATTGGAGGAAAGATGGTCTTTCCAGCAAATGGTGCTGAGGTGACTGAACATTCATATGCCAAAAAAAAAAAGAGAAACTTGACCTAAGTCTCATACCTTATATCAAAACTAACTCAAAAGTGATCATGGACTTAAACGTAAAACATAAAACTTTTAGGGGAAGAAAAGGCACAGAAAATATTTGGACTCTAGAGCTAGGCAAATAGTTATTTGATTTAACCCCAAAGCATTAAAAGATCCATTAAAATAAATAAATTGGACTTTATCAAAATTAAAACCCTTTGCTCTGTGAAAAACTCTGTTGAGAGGATGAAAAAATCAAATTACAGACTGGAAGAAAATATTTGCCAACCAGTCCTTATCAACAAAGGACTACCACCTAGAATACATAAAGAACTCTCAAAACTCAAGAGTAAAAATCAAAAAACAAGCCATTCAATTAAAAAATGGGCAAAAGGCGTCAACAAACAATTCACCAAAAACAACATTCAGATGACAAATAAGCACTTGAGAAGATCAACATTACGAGCCATCAGGAAAATGCAAATAAAAACTGTGATGAGATTATCACTACACACCTATCAGAATGGCTAAAATTAAAAATAAGAAGAATAATAATGATACCAAATACTGGCAAGGATGCAGAGAATTTGAGAGAATTTGGAGCACTTATAGATTGCCAGTGAGAATGTAAAAATTGCACAGCTACTGTAAAAGATAGTTTAGCTGTTTCTCAAAAAACTAAACATATAACCATAGAACCCAGCAATTGTACTTCTGGGCATTTATTCCAGAGAAATGAAGATAGACTCACACATACAAAAAAACCTATACAGGAATATTTGTAGTAGCTTCATTCAAAATAGCAAAACAACCGGAAAAAACCCAGATGTCCTTCAATTGGTAAATGGTTAAAAGTATTATGGCACATTCATGCCACAGAACACTATTCAGCAATAAAAAAGAAAGCACTCAGCCTGAGCAACATAGTGAGACCTTGTATCTACAAAAAAATAAACAAAATTAGCCAGGTGTAGTGGTGTAGTCCCAGCCACTCAGGAGACTGAGGTGGGAAGATAGCTTTAGCCTTCCTTGGTCAAGGCTGTAGTGAGCCGAGATCGTGCCACTGCACTGCAGCCTGGGATACAGAGTGAGACCCTATCTCAAAACAAACAAACAAACAAAAACAAGGAAAAACCTACAGATGTATTCAACAACCTGAATGAAGCTTAGAAAATCATGCCATGTGAAAAGGGCCCATTTCAACAGTTACATACTGTCTGACTCTATTTATATAATATTTTTGAAATGACAGAAATAGAGAACAGATTAGTGACTGCCAGGAATTAAGAAGAGAATAGAGGTAGTGGAAAGTCAGTGTAGCTATAAAGGAGCAACATAAGGGATCTCTGTGTTGGTGAAAATGTTAATGTCCTGGTTGTGATACTTTACTGTAGTTTTGCAAAATGTTACTATTGGGGGAAACTGCATAAAAGATACTCTGGATCTGTCCATATTATTTATTACAATTGTGTGTAAATCTACAGTTATCTCAAAAGAGCATATATAAGATGATCCTTTTATTAAATCAGCAGCATGTTAATATATAATATATAATATCTGCATATTAATTTTTAAAAGTTTGGTGGCCAGGTGTGGTGGCTCACACCTATAATCCCAGCAGTTTGGGAGACAGAGGCGGTGGATCACCTAAGGTCAGGAGTTCAAAACCTACCTGGCCAACATGGCAAAACCCTGTCTCTACTAAAAATACAAAAATTAGCCAGGTGTGGTAGTACATGCCTGTAGTCCCAGCTACTAGGGAGGCTGAAGCAGGAGAATTGTTTGAACCTGGGAGGCAAATGTTGCAGTGAGCTGAAATCGCGCGACTGCACTCCAGCCTGGCTGACAGAGCGAGACTCCATCTCAAAAAACAACAACAAAAAAAAAAAAAAAAAGGAAAAAGAAAAAAAATTGGAAATAGCCAAAATACAAAGGATTAAAATTAAAATTAAAAATTAAAAAATGTTTGGAAATAAATAAAACAAGAGTATTAGTGGTTATATTGGTGAGATGATACATAACTTAAATTTCTTCTTCATACATTCATGTATTATAAAAGTTTTTTTCAATGAGTATGCTCTACTATGATAGCAAGAAAAAATAAATGAAGCTATTTTCATCATGAAAAAGAGAATACATGCTATTGTATACAACTTTTTTCACTGAAAAAATAACTATATAAATTCTTCCAAATATCTTTTTTTTTTTTTTTTTGAGGCAGAGTCTCGCTCTGTCGCCCGGGCTGGAGTGCAGTGGCCTGATCTCAGCTCACTGCAAGCTCCGCCTCCCGGGTTTACGCCATTCTCCTGCCTCAGCCTCCCGAGTAGCTGGGACTACAGGCGCCCGCCACCTCGCCCGGCTAGTTTTTCTATTTTTAGTAGAGACGGGGTTTCACCGTGTTAGCCAGGATGGTCCAAATATCATTTTAAAAGCTGTTTAATATTCCAGTGCACTGATCTATCAATTTTATTATTTCCTTATCATAGGGAATTAAGGATTGTTTCTACTTTCTGTTAAAAAAAAAAAAAAAAAAAAAAGCAATGCAACAGATATTCTTCGATCTTAATCTTCACATGCAACTCTGATTATGTCTTACAGCCAGACCTCCAGTCATATAAACCTATTGGATTATAGAGTTACTGGAATATACTGAACAACTGCTTTTCTGAAAAACTATGAACTGATGTCCCCATCATTAGTATAAGTGTGTGAGATCACTTTACTCTGTCCCTGAGAAGTTGCCAAAATTGTATTCACATTCCAAACTCCATCGATCAAATAAGTAAGGAAAACAGACATGCTAATCTCATATAGTAACATCACAACATAATAAAATTGACTTTACACCAGTCTTTGACATTATGCAATCTAGTATGTATGGGTCTTGCTTGCTCATCTTCATCTCCCTCCACCTCCAGAAAGTTGAAACTTCTTCATCTGACATTGCGAAGTTACCTCTCTCAGCCTCATTCACTTGTCTCCTTGCAGTCTCTAAAACACATCTGATGCAATGTGTCTGTCCAAATGCTCTGTGGATAGCCACAGGGCTCTCTCTCACTGACTTTAGGTCTTGGCTCAAAAATCTCCAATTCAGAGGCTTTCCCATCCCACTCTGTGTAAATCAGCCACCCCCTTCTCCAGCCTCCCTATCTGTATTTACTTGCTCTTTCTCTGGCAATGACATGCTGTAAGCTTTTGATTACTTCTCTACTTTATTCTGAAATTTTAAAAAATCAAATCCTATCCTTCAAGACACTGTCATCCCAACTTGTACAGACTATACACTTGTCTCTTTATCATGACCCAAGAATCAAGATCAGCTCCAGCAGAATTTATTTCTAGGCCGTTCCTCCTACAATCTTTTTTTAGAGTTACTTTTTTGATAAATAATAATTGTACATATTTGTATGGTACATATTTTAATACATGCAAATATGTGTAATAATGAAATCAGGGTAGTTGGGATATCTATCATCTCAAACATATACCATTTGTATTGAGAACATTTCAAACCTTCTTTTCTAGTTATTTTGCAATGTACAATACATTTTTGATAACTATAGCCACGATACTGTGCTATTGAACAGTAGAGAATTTACTCCTCTAACTGTATTTTTGTACCCATTAACCAACTCTTCATCCCTCTTACCCTTGCCAGCCTCTAGCAACCATCATTCTACTCTCCATCTCAATAAGATCAACTTTTCTCGCTGCCACATATGAGTGAAAACATGTAGTATTTGTCTTTCTGTGCCTAGCTTATTTCACTTAACATAATGTCCTCCAGGCTTATCCATGACGCTACAAATGACAGGCTTTATTCTTTTTCATGGCTGAATAATATTTCATTGAGTATATGTGCCACATTTTCTTTATCCATTTATCTGTTGATACATACTTCACTTGATTCCACATCTTGCCTATTGTGAATAGTGCTGCAATAAATACGGGAGTGCAAGTATCTCTTTGATATACTCATTTCCATGGGATTGCTGAATCATATGGTAGTTCTACTTTTACATTTTTGAAGAACCTCCATACTGTTTCCCATAGTGGCTGTCCTAGTTTACCTTCCTACCAACAGTGTATGAGAGTTTCCCTCTTTCCACATTCTTGCCAGCATCTATTATTTTTTGTGTTTTTGATAATAGCCATTCTAGCTGGGATAGGAGAAATCGCAATGTGATTTTGATTTGCATTTCCCTCCTGCAGACTTTATTGATGTCCTTTCTCTATCTTGGCCTCCACCTCTGCAAATATAAATAATGCTGTTCACTGGGAAGCCTTATTCACGCCGCCCTCTCTTCAATACCCAAGATTGCTATTCCTTGCATCCTCCTCCCCATTACCTTTATAGCTTCCAGTCTCTATGTCCTCAACATCTGCCAAACCAACAAAGAAAGTAACATGAATGTAATAAACTAATTCACACTAAGGTCTGTTTGGTTCAAATAGTGACTAAGAAAAAATCAAATTCTTAGGGTTTCTAACTGGAAAAAGAAAGATATAAAATGTACAGTTTGTGTTCCTGAGACATTTCCATTCCATTTTATTTCTTCAAGTTTGGTCATCACTTTTATTTTGTCATAGTCTTTCCGCCTGAAACGTTTTAGTCTAGTTTAACATTATCCAAGAAGTACCTCCCTTCTGATTTTCACTCCATTCAGCACTGACCTCCTCCCTCCGAAGGGAGGAACAGCAAAGGATGCCTCCTACTGACATTCCTCCCATCTAAGCGAGCATTTTTCTACTTCAGTGAGTCTCCATTTCATATAGAATTCTAGCAGACTATTTTTTTTTTCTCCTTTAAAATGTATTTGAAAGCCCCCCTTTCCTTTCCACATGTTACTTCCACAGATTATATCCTATAGGTATGAGGAATCAGGCCTATCAATCAATCCTAGGAGTAATGCTTGCTTTGAAATGTCACTAAGCAATTCAATTATTTTTAGAAGGAACTACTTTGAGTTTTTAAAGCCTTATAAAAAAGATCACCTCTATAGTATCCATTGTCCTTTGTCATTAAGATACATAATACAAGGTGATTGGCTTACTTTGTCATGTACCTAGATCCTTATATGGTTGCAATGGACTACAAACATATTTTTAACTTTAAATTTCATTTTTTCTTGAAATCAAAAATAGATTAGAGCAAAACAGTGACACTTTATCTTAAAAAACTACATATAACATCCTGTGCTATTCTGATGGTAGAACAAATGATTTTTAAAAACAAATGGGGATAATTCTTTGCATTCTACACCACAACTTCCTGAGATACACTCAACTGCACACTACCAGACGATATGTGAAATACCCCCAAAGAATTAGAATCTTCCTCCAGGCCCACAAAAGACAACTTACCAGACTTCCTTGCTTTCAAAGCAATCACAGCTGCTAGCTCTCTCTGCACCTAATAAAATATTAGGGGGAAAAATCAAATTAGAAGAAGAAAAATGTAGCCATCAAAAGCAGTACTTTGTTTTTAGATATGCAGCCCAAATTCAGAGCTGTTGCAATTAAACTGAAGTTTGCTGCCAGCACTTTTTTGATTTTTGCTTGTTTTTAGTACATGGAAAAACCTCTGCATAGGAACTTTCAGAAGAATCATATTGAATTACTTTTTTAAAAGTTAGACAGTTGCCAGAATGTATACATTGTAAAACACTGGTATTTACACTGTGATGATGGGAAGTACCTAAAAAAAACTATATAATATTCAGATATAATGCAATTATGAATTAAATTATTAAAATATACATGATACCATAACAAAGATTAAATATCATTTACCTCTCAAAGATGCTAGTTTATACAGAAATTCTAGTAAAGTTGATATAGGTAATCCTGGTTTAATTGGACCTCTGCTCAAATATAATGAATGTTCACTGCAAGCCTGACAGGTTTACAGCAATCATTTTGGATAATATGCCACATAAAAGCAAGCGTCATCAATGCATAGGGCAGGTGAAATGGGAATAGACTAGATGACCTTTAAAATCCTAAATGTCTTAAACCCTACTTACTTGTCCAAAGTTTTTTAGCATTTAATCTCACTCTCATCTTTCCCACTTTGAACACTTAAATCCTTCCTTGAAAACATTTTCAAAGCAGAACACGAAACAGTGACAAAAAAGATAAGCACAGTCATTTTCAAAGATAACACGAAGGTATCAATAAAAATTCCATAAAGAGAAAGATCTCTCCTCTTCAGGACACAATCTCTTAAGCTCAGAAGTTTGTGTATTCAGGTGTTTGGAACTGGTGATGGTCAGGTTTTTTCCGAGGGATGGGGGTATCAGGCAGCTGAATATATTGCAGTAATGACACTTTAAAGGGAGAACAAGGGAGTTCAAGGTTAAATTGCAGATTTGCTATTCAAATTAATGTAATCTACATTCATTTACTGGAAGGCAAGCATAGCAATACGCTAGACCCTGAGACTCCACCGAGGACTGCTTTGTCAATGGCCAGGGCATTATCACCCCTGCAGAAGGCAGTTTGTCCCATGTACTGTCTTTATTGCCATGCTTTCCCTGATGGGCTATGTGAAAGCTATTCAAAAATGCATAGTCTTGATTCTTTGAAGGCTGATTCTTTGACACCTTAAGATTCTCTCAGGAAAATTACACAGCAGTGAGAAGACAATCAGTTCTTCTCCAACCTTAAGAGGTTGAGCTCTGAAAATGCTCACGGTTGGAAAGTTTACAGTTGAAGAACTCAGCAGGAAAAGAGTACTGAGGCAGACAGAAGTGATGAATGACCACAAGAAAACCTTTATAAGTACTGATATGTGTACTCAAATAAATTTAAAAAGCATCAAAGTAAAAATATCAATTACTGCATATTTTACATATTTTAAATTGTTTGTAAGGTTTATTGTAGTATTACCAGCTCTTTTTAGGATTTTCTTCATTCAGTGTCACAAACATTTGGAGTTGGGACAAAGAGGCAGATTATAAACATTCACAAGGGTCTTGTCAATGGTTTCCAGATTCTATGACCTCCCAGGGAAAACCCCACTGTGGCACACACACAGGGAGAAGGCAAAGATGGAAAATGATGCACGAGGTGGATCACTTAATTTGTTCACAAAGGATCAAAACCAGTCATCTCCAGCTTCCTCTTTTAATTTTCCACACCTGAAATCCCTTTATGGGATTCTGTTTTTCCTTTTCCAATTAGAAAATGATGCCCAAAATAGAAACAGCTCAGAAAAGGAAAGGATTATATTCCCACCAATGTATAACACTACAGCTTTTCAAAGAATTGACAGAGAAAGAAAGGAAAGAAGGAGATGAGCAAGCAAAAAATGGAGCATTTCCAGGGCACTGGGAGGGTGACAGATGGGCAGTGAGAAAGGCACAAAGAACTTCACAGTTCAACTTAGAACCTAGGCTGCTTTTTTACATAAAATAAATGAGATTACTGTACTGTATTACACCACATCCACTGAACCTCTGCCATGCGAGGATACGAGTATTTTATGCAAAGTAGGATGTACGATAGCTTCCGTGTTTCTGCACTAGGAGGGAAAAAGGTTTTGACAAAACAAAACAAAACAAAACAAAACCCAAAGATAGGTTAGTCTTCCTATAAGACACAAAGGGAAAAGTGCTGATCAAGCAGAGCACACACTGGGTAAGATCCCTTTTATGTTGCTATAGCATATTCACAGTTCTTTTTTGTTTTTTTAAATGACCTAGCAATCAATTAATCATTTAAAGTTGTGTGACTAATGCCTATATTTTGGCTGGAAACTCCAATGAGGCAGAGACCTGTTTGCCTTTTCTTCACATTATCCTGGGCAATTGACACTCACTCATTAGCCCACAAGAGGTGGCTAAAGAGACAACTCTATTTATACAAAGACAGAAGGAGAAAACACAGAAAGGACCCAGGGGAGAGAAAAAACTTCCCAAGGGAGGACAATGAAAACTCAGAGAAGGCATGTCCTTGTCACAAGCTACTCTCAGCAGAAGTCTTCAGAACATGTTAGAAGGATTCAAAGTTGGCCTTTGCAAATAATTATTAGGTTTACATGAAACTGAATTGAAAACTTTAAACTCTGAGCAATTACATAAACAGGGACTACACTTTTCTTCGTGTGCTAGTAAGGGATCTGTTGGCATTGGAAAAGAAATGTCATACTCCAGTGCCAGTTGAGCCTTCAAATAACTGAGGCTCTGGCTGACATTCTGACCACAACCTCCTGAGACACTCTGAGCAGGAACTAACTAGCTAAGGTGCTTCCAAACTCCTAACATGTGGGGGATCGGTCAGAGTGGTGGGAAAAACTACAGGGAAAGGACACAAACCTTCTGAAAGGTCAGAAGGTTCTGCACAGCCCGGGGGAGGCGGGGGCAGAGAACAGGTGAAGGCAGCTGTTCTATAACCCTGAGGCAGAGGGCAAGGAGTAGGTACAAAGGAGTGTGGCGGAATTTATCTTAAACAAGCTTGTTTACTTATGCTGACCAGGAACTGACCTTTGATCATCTGTGTACACCTGATGTTCCCTGAAAGGGGAACAATGAATATTAATTACCTACAGGTTGTGTTGGCTCCAGGTTTTCGGCATTGCGCCTGTACTGAATAAAAGCAAAGCAGCTTCAGCTTCTCAGGGGTACTCTCTGGCCACCAGAGCTAGGCAGTCACCTAGGTGCTCTTACACCGCTTACCTGTGTCTGAGTACTCATTTCATCCATCTGCCAAGATCTGTGGGATAGACCAGTACTAACATAATAAATACAGGTTGTTTCAAATCTCTAGATTCTGGAGTCATTTGTTATGCTGAAGAGTCTTTTATAGGACAATGATGATTTTTCTACCGTAATCTAACTGTGTTGTTGGCAAACCTGAGTTCCTCTCACCATGCCCAAAATAGAGCCACTGTTAGGTTAGGCTTGAGAAATATACCAAATGTAGAACCATGTTCTGATACTGGCCATTGTTTTTATTCAGTGAGGATACAAAACCACTGCCTAGGTCATTAGAAAAAAATGTATTGTTCTTAATCTGACAGAAACAGTAAATTACTAGCTTGGCTTTTCCTATCACAACCCTTCCCTACTATAATCCATAACTCCTTTCAGAACCCCCTGGGACTAGATGTATTTCAGAATTCAAAATTTTACATATTTCAGAAAGGTATCTTAAGTGAGGTCTGGGGCAGCAACTTGTAGTCAGATACATTAATATTTCTTCCATGAAATGCATTACTATTCAAACCAAATGGGATAAAGGAAAACTAGAAAAAGCCTAGAGTTTTGCCACCAAGTAAGTTCAGTTTTTGATTTTGCCACCAAGTTAGTTATGAAGAACTTTTGTTTTTCAGAGTTTTTCTATTGTAGGACTGTGAGTAAGGGACTGTAAATCTCTACTAGTTTTACATTAAAGTTTCCCTCCCTCGTCTTTTTCTCATGTTTCCTCTTTTCCAATTGCTATTTGGTCACTACTTTTTGTCTGCTTACTAGGAAGAGCTTTCTTTAAATAGCTTGAGTTTTCATCTAGTTCAGCAGTTCTCAAACTTGACTGCACATTAGAATCATTTGGAGAGGTTTAAAAAAAATACAGATATTTGGGTCTCAACTAAATCAGAATCTCAGGAGAGAACCAGGCATCAGTGTGTGTTGTCGTTTCCAAGCTTCCTAGGTGATTCTATTGCATCCAGGGTGAGAAATCACTGCTCTATTCAACAAGTATCTTACTTTCTCCAAGGCCCCATATTTCGATCTTCATTTCGACTGAGAATTTTTAGTCTGTACTTTGTCCTCCTCTAATTTAATTCATTTGTAAAGGAACATGGCCTTTACTGTATTTAGATATAAAATTGTGCTATAATCCAATCAAATAAGATTCACTTACTATAGTAGCAGTTCGACAGACAAGATTTATTCAAGTACAAAGAAAATTGCAAGGAGGCTTTTTAAGAAGCTTCAAGTTTAATTTAAAATATAGTTTACTCAATATAAAACAACTATGCAATTCAAAACACTTGCAGCTGACAGTTATATTTGGCCTTGTAAATGTCTAAATAGAGGATGATTAAAGGACTGATAAAACATATCCCAAAGTTTTCCCTCTCCCCTAGTTACCCATGAGAAACTAGAATCAGAAACATGTTGAAATGTTTTGGCTTTCTATCTTGGATAACCAGCATGGCTGTTCACAAAATAGCCTTGACATTCAGTGAGAATCAGAGTCAGTGTTATGTCCAGTATTCTGTCTTCCTTTTCCTCTGGCACTTTAATAGTGCCTTCAGTCTTAAAATCCAAAGGCTCCTGGACCTGTTTTGCATCAAAGCTAAGACTCATGCAAACTCTGAGTGATAGTTTCTCCATGGGAGAGGTTAACTGAGAAGACATGAGCAGGCTTCCTGGAAGAGGAGGCCCTTGAAAGCAAGGTATGAAGCTCAATTAGAAAGTCAAGGAAAGTTGGGCTGGACGCGGTGGCTCATGTCTGTAATCCCAGCACTTTGGGAGGTCAAGGCAGGTGGATAATGAGGTCAGACTGACAAACAAGGGGAAATCCGTCTCTACTAAAAATACAAAAGAATTAGCCAGGTATGGTGCGTGCATCTGTAATCCCAACTACTTGGGAGGCCTAGGCAGGAGAATCACTTGAACCCAGGAGGCGTAGGTTGCAGTGAGCAAGATCACACCATTGCACTCCAGCCTGGGCAACAGAGCAAGACTCCATCTCAAAAAAAAAAAGAAAGTCACGGAAAGTCATTTTGAGAGGACAGAGGAATACTGGCAAAGGTCTTAGTTACCAAGGGCTTTTCCTATCACAACCCTTCCCTACTATAATCCATAACTTGCCCTTACAAATTAATTTTTAATAGAATTGTCAATTCACAAATTCCCTAAAGGCTTTTAGTAAATCTATCAATCTTAGAAACACTTAAATTTTGATGCCATGATAGAAATGCTTTTAAAATACAGAGCCCATTTTTCTCAATTTCCTAAACTAAATGTAAGAAGAAACATAATCTAATATTCTTCCATGTTTTCTTCCCAAAAATATACAACTTTTAAGCCATAATACAATGTTAAGCTAGTATGGACTTCAGAAATTCTAGAAAAAATAAATAAATACGCTTAATAATTGTACTTTTATTTTTTATTTTCTTATTTTTTTGAGACAAGGTTTCGCTCTGTCACCCAGGCTGGAGTACAGTGGTACAATCTCAGCTTACTGTAACCTCTGCCTTCTGGGGTCAAGCAATCCTCCCACCTCAGCCTCCTGAGTAGCTGGGACTACACGCGCCTGCCACCATGCCCAGCTAATTTGTTTGTATGTTTTTGTACTGATGGAATTTCACCATGTTGTCCAGGGTGGTCTCGAACCACTGACCTCAAGTGATCTGCCCACCTCAGCCTCCCAAAGTGCTGGGATTGCAGGCATGAGCCACCATGCCCAGCCAAGAAACTACTGTTCTCCACCAAATAGTTTATTTAACAGATAGTTATTTCGCCAACAACTGCTGTCATCACATCAAACAGGTATTTGTTAAGCATGCTATGATGATAAAATGTATCTATCCTTACTCATCTGTTTCAAGGCACTTCGGGGTATCTTTTAAATCACTTAAATAGACTTGTTTAATGCAAACAAATATGCATATTAACTTTATTATAACTGAGATAATAGCTGGACATTTAAAGACTACTATATGTAGAAGTGATCTGAAACTAACAAAATGAACTGGAATAAAGTCTTCCATAGATTTTAAACGTCTATTAAGTCTGCTACACATACACCTAATGTGATAGAGGTTCACATTAAAAAGATCTGATAGTTGAGTATAAGCATACTATGAGTTAATGGGAGTTGGATTACTTAGAATGGATAACAGTGTTTTTAGGAATATTGCTAGAGGTATGACATTCAGGTCACACAAAAAAATGGACTCCAGAAAGATCAACATCTGGATTGTATTCAGTTTTGTTAAGGTCCATGAGGAGTACACAGTATCCACAGGAGAACGGCCAGAAGATAGTCACCTCCTTGTAGCTCAACTTGACGAACACAGCCATCCTCATTTACCTTGTCCTCTCTGCACAATTTGACTATTACTCACTCTTAACCATTGGGATTTCATGATATCCCATGCTCCAGGTTTTCTCCTTCCTCTCTGGCTACTGCTTCTCTTCTCCAAAGGCTCCCCTTCTCCTCTGTCTTTTACAAAGACTTTGAAATTCCTTAGTGATTTATCCTCAACCCTCTTGACCTTCTTCTCTTTCTATTCACATGACTTCAATTATATTTGCATTTCCAGTCCATATTTCCTCAGCCCTAGATCCCCACAGCCATCTACCTTCTGGACCTGAAAGTCCCCACTTATTGGCTCAAACTCAACATTTCCAAAGGTGAGTTCACTTTTTCTTTTTTTGAGACTGGGTCTCACTCTGTCGCCCAGGCTGGAGGGCAGTGGTCCAATCACGGCTCACCGCAGCCTCCATGACCAGGGCTCAAGCAATTCTCCTGCCTCAGTCTCCCGAGTAGCTGAGAGGACAGGCACACACCACCATGCCTGGCTAATTTTTTATTATTTGTAGAGATGACAAATTGCTATGTTGCCCAGACTGGTCTTAAATTCCTAGGCTCAAGCAATTCTCCTGCCTCAGCCCCCTGAAGTGCTAGGATTACAGGAGTGAGCCACTGAACCCAGACTGAAGTCACTTTTTTACCACTTCCGCTGCACTCCACAAATCTGCTCCATGAATGGCACCATCAGACACCACAGTCCCAAGTCAGGAAGAAAGGTATCCCTGATTTAGCTCAGCCCATCACTGTCTCCTACTCAGGCCTCTGTCTCTAATTTTTCTCTCTCCATCCCACATCATTCTCTACTCTTCAGTCAGACTAAATCATCCTAAAATATAAATAGGATCCTAAAATATAAATAAATATAAATTTTATAATATTATATCTTTTCCCAAAGAACTCTTCAAAGATTTCTCCATGACACTATGACAGAGTTCAATGTCTGATACTGCATATATAGTGTTCTTCTGGTCTGGTCTTAAGTATCATCTCTATCTCCATTCCTTCTTCCAAAATCCATGCTCCAAGCTTATTAAAATATGGCATTTGCAATTCCCTGGATGGACTGTGCTCTCTCTTTGCCCCAGGCCTTTTCACATATTCTGTCTGGAATGCCTTCCCACCTCCCCACCTGTGTGGCTGTCATTTACTTGCCCTTCAGATCCCAACTTAGGTACCATCTTCTCCTGAGTGTCACTCACCTCTCCTGTGTGAAGTCCTGTTTATACTCCAATAGCACTCTATACTTGTTTCAATTATAGCACTTATCACACTCTAATGAAATCTCCTCTTTAGCTGGAGGGCTCCAAAACTAGTTTATAAGCCCACTGAAATGGACTCTTTTATTCATCATTATGACCCTGACTCCTGGCACCATTCCTCGTACATATGTTTGTGATCAAAAACACAAGTAAAATGTTTACAGTTGTTACTGAGAAGGTGTAGGGGGAACATGATCATTAACTTCAAGTATTTCAAAGTATGAGGTTGAAATTCAGACCAATGGAGAGAAGTTGCAAAAGGATATGTTTTAGCTCACTGTAAGAACTTTCAAATACCCAGAACTGTCCACAGTGGAAATGGTCTATTGAATTTGTGAGATTCAATAGGAGATGCTTTCCATGGGAAGGTATATATCAGAAGTGCCCTAAGGAATTTTTAAATATTTGTTTTAAGAATATCTCATTTCCTAATCACCCCACTATCAAAAGAAAACAAGCATGTTCTCTGTAGAGACCGTGGGAGTTGTTCATGTCACCTGGGAGTTGGTGACATCTGTCAGCCTGCAGTTGAATAGTTGGTGACGTTACGGCCATCTAATCCACCTGACAGAGATAGAGGTGGTGCAAATCTGAACGAATAGATTAAAAAAATTGTGGGAAACCATTTCTTGTTGTGGAAATCTCATGAATTTCACGGTACAAACAACAGGAGAAACTACAGATGTTTACAAGAACTTTGAGAAGGGCAAGCTAATGACACTAACATCTTTTCAAAAGAGCAGGTGTATCTGTGTCTTCAGTTTTCAAAGCTGCTCTTAAAACCTCTGATTGGTAATTTCTCTGAATCCCTAACTGCTGATCAACATGAATTTCCTGATAAATAAAAATTCATATATAAAATGTATTTTAAGAGAATAAGTCTGTTAGACATTTTATTTTTTTTGTAATAATGAAATAAAACATTATGTTTACATCATTAACATTTTAATTTTTATGTCTCAAGTTACTTTTCTTAGTGTTTTCTGGCAGACCCAGTGTATTATTCAATCTATTAAAAGCTCATGAATGATTCTCAGGTGAATTTTCATGATACAGTTTATGTAATAAAGCATCTTTAAAGCCATAACATAATTTTAAACTCATGCCTTTTTACTATGTCTTTTATTCTATGTTACACACCATTCCATACATATATTTTCCCAATCATTGTGCCCTTTGGAGGTAAGATTATAAACTATAGCAGTTATGTAACTACATCAACAGTCAAGTCCCAGACATTCTAGGGATCTTCTATGGTAGCAATCTCTCATTTGTAGGGACAGATTCCTGTAGAACCTTGTAGGGATGTTACATTACAAAGACTGATATTGGGATAAACTCAGATTGGTAAAGACTGTTTCTAACTAGAAATTCTACGCATAAAAGCTGCTAACAAGTGAAGCCTCCTGGAAGAACAAGATTCAGAACCCAAGATCCAAAAATCTAAAACAAGAGTAGGAAATCTCTAATTATTTTATGCCAACCTTGAGAGAAGCTGTAGTTTCCTGACGGTGGGGTGGAGTCACAGTCCTTTACCTCATAGGATTGTGGTAAGATTTAGATGAATTAACATGTATAAATCATTGGGACTAATTGATCTGACACAGAGTAAGTGCAATTTGAGTGTTAGCTATTATCATCCTCATCACATAATTAGAATATAGTTGAGCTGAATGACAGAAGCAAGGACATATCCAGTCTTTAATTTATTTAATATTGCATATGTTTAAGCTGCTTCTTCCACCTAAATTATAAACTCTTTCACAATCAGTATTTCCTCCATTTATTATATTTCACCTACCTAGCCCAGTCCCATTGCAACAAGCATAAAAGAGGCTGAAGCATTTCAGTGAAAAGTTGTAAACAGTGCTTAAAGTGCTTTTTCAGACTTTACTTTAAAAACGAACTTTTAGATTTCTACAGAATTCTGAAGCCTTTATAAATGTATGAAGGACAGACTTCAGATTTCAAAATTCACTTTGAAACATCATAGGTATCAACCAACTTAAGTAGCTGTGCCCTGGCAGCTTCTGACATTCAAAAGAGAACTGCTGTGTTATGAATCAGGAGATTATGGGTTCAAATTTAAATTCAAAGCCAAATTCAAATTCTTGTATTCAACAAGAAATGTGCATTAGTTTAATATATCTTCCATAGCAAATCATCATCCATTTTACTGCTTAATATCCACTTATTATTTCATATTTGTGTAGGTCAAAAGTCCAGGTACAGAGTGGCTCAACTGGGTTCTCTGTTTCTCACAGGGCCTCTTGTAAGGCCCAAAGCAAAGTACCTGCTGGGCTGCACTCCTTACTGGAAGCTCTCAGGGAGCATGTTCTTCCATGCTCATGCAGGTCATTGACAGAATCCAGTTCTTACGTCTGTAGGGCTGAGGTACCTGTTTCCTTGCTGGTTGTCACCCGGAAGCTGCCCATAGCTCCTAGGGCCCTCTTTCTGGTGTTTGCACATGGGCTCCTACATCTTAAAGCCAGCAATGACACGATGACACCCTCTTAGGCTCAGAATTTCATTCACCTTGCCTTCTGCCATATTGCTTTGACTCCCACAAAAGCAAGTTCTCTCCTTTATTTTAAAAGCTCATATGATTAGACAGAGTCCACATGACAATCTAGGTCTGTAGCCTTAATTTTATCTGTAAAGCACCTTTTGCCCTGTAATGTAATACGTGCAGGACCAAGTGGGTATTCATGTTTGGGGGACCATTTTACCCATTACAGAATGACACAGATCCTGAAAAACTATCCCTCAACACCTCATTAGGGTCTTAAAGTCACTTGCTAATACAGCCTAGCTCTGGAACATGATTTACTTGCTATACAATCTTCACTAGATTATACCAAACTCTCTTTCCCTTTACAACTTTCTCCTGTTGTACCCCAAAGTCCCAACCAGTGCCCCAAATTCATCTCAAATTAACTCATTTATTTGCCTCCATTTTCACCCCGAGATGTCTCTCAAGTCTTACAATCTATCTAGAATGTTCTTTTCTTTCCCTTATCTAGACAAAGCCTGCATTCCAGTTTCTGCATGGAGCTAACCTTAATTATCAAGACGTTCATAACTTTTCTGATTTTTTACATCACATCAACAGCACACAATGTGCATAATCTGGAAAATGTTTAATTTATACTTATGTTAATTTTTAAACAAAATCACTTTTTTGTGGTTTTTGTTAATTTATAGTAATGTAGGTTTATTTTTGAAATTCAGAAAATGAATAAAAGTAGATGAGGAAAAATCACCCCCAGTCCCAGTGTCTAAAGAGCTAATCCTAAATTCACTCACTGCATGTAACATGGTGCTAATTATTAGCTATGGGATATAAAAATTGATATATTAACCATATTATTTTATCTATTGTTAATAGATGGTTCATGCCAATAATGTTGGTTTTAAGAAAAGTATTGGTATCACAGAATTGCAGGCCAGAAGTAATAAAAAGGTCACCTACTTCAGTTCTATACTAGATGCCTTAATCCTCTATACAGAGTACAGAATATAAAATAATAAAACAACAAAACACACACTTCCATAGAACTTATTAGGTACCTGGGCACCGTTCCAAATATTTTCCATGTATTCACTGACTTAATTTATATGCATAGTGCCTTTTGTATCTGACCTGTAGTAACCTGCATAGATAAGCTCTTGAAGAAGTTCCGTAATTTTTATGAAAATAATCTAAAATAAATTAAATTCATATATGCACACAGATCTCTTATATGTGTTTATAATTCCTTACCCAGCTACATAGCCTATTCAAACCTCTTTACAAATCACTGAAACCTGCTACTAATATTCCACTGAATCCACAGGTTCTTTTGTTTTAAAGAGCAAATTTTTGTTATACAACTAGAAGAGCCTAGTAATAGTTTTTTGGAAGGTTTTAATATCTATTTTTAAATCTGTCTTTTGCCCATTCAATTCTTAGAACCCCACGTGTGTTTGTCCTGACTCTCAATACACAGTTTCTTTAAGTAGATTAAGACTTAATCTACAGTTTCTTTAAGTAGATTAAGTCTTAATCTACTTAAAGAAGTTTCCTACCTGTAGATGCTTTTTAAAAAGTTGAACTTTATTACTTGATATTTCTTCTAATCCAAATTCAAATTAAATTAAAATGGTGCTTTAATTTTTCATGATTGGCATAGGATCTATTAAGTTTGAAAACTTGCTCTGTTATCTACTAAGATATAATATATTCTTATGCATAGTTTCATATTAGTATTATAAGTAAGAGGATATTAAATGAGATTTGTCCTGTGGTCTTAGCATTTTCACTGAAACCCAAAGTCAAGAACAACTGGTGAAAAGTGCTCAGACCTTCTAAAGATAGAGCTAGGTGCACCTCCACAGATTCCATTAGCCCTGAAGCAGCAAAATTCTATAAAATCATGTTGGCAACCCTCATCCCTTCACCCACTTCAAGGAATTATTAGGGAGACTTGAAGATTATTCAGGAGGGATCAACAAAGACTATTTATTTAAAGGGAGTTGCTGGAGTGCTACAAGGATAAATATTATACATACATACAGACTTCAAGTCAAATGACAGGGGTCTCAATTACTTGAATTCAATGGCATTTGTTCCCAAAGTTTAGGGACTGCTCTCATCTGTAAAATTACAAGAGTCCTGGCAAATGGGGCAGAAGAAGAGAGAAAAGCTGTGCTGTGTTGGGATGGCCTCCATTTCCAGGGTTTGACAGGACAATAATGCCCTCGTGCTTCCTATGCGCCAGTAGAGAGTTGGATATAGGTCATTTTGGAAACAGGTCTCCCGAAAAGGTGGGGTGACCCCAATAGAAGAAAACTGTGAGAAGGAAGCCAGAGGCCGGAGGGACAGTCCTAAAGTTTCAGAAGAAGAGGAATTGCCAGGGCCATGGAATTATAATCCGGAGCTCTTTACACATAGGAATATCCACCAATCCACACAATGGCCCCATCCAGAACAAAAGAGATTTCTACAACTCTCACACAGAGAACCCTGAGGCCAGACTGTAACTGTAGCAGTCAAGAAAGACCTTTCTTGATACAGCCTCTCTTCCCACTAGCCTCTCAAACCCTGGCTGAGCCAGCAGCAGCACAGTGAAGCAGAGGAGGAGGCAGGGAAGAGAAAAAACAGAAAAATATGATGGGAAATGTCAACAAAACTAAACCAACCCTGGCCCTTCTCCCAGGCTCAGGTTGGGGGAAAGGAGATGCTTTGAAGTGGATGGGAGATTGAAGTTCTGATACTGGACTCAAATGGACTTTTAAATATCTGAAGAAATAGAGACTGCTCTGAGAAAGGTGAAAAAAAGCTATGGATCTGCACAGATTCACCCAGGAGTGGGAATGAACCAGTCAGAACCTGTTTGAGGAAACTGGTAAAAAAGGGTAAATTTTTTCCTTCTTTTATCTTATTGAGACTAGTTCATTTAATGAACCATTTATATGTATATACTTGGTTTTATAATGAGAGTAAAAACATACAGGTACAAAAGCCATTTAGTTGTTTTTTCCCTCTTAACTTTAACCCATTTTCCTTGTTTTATGTCTGGGAATGTTTCTCTTATATCCTGAGCTGATGCTGCAGTAGGGGTTTAATCTCTCACAACTATAATGTCAGCCTAACTAAATTTCATTTAAACAATCTAGGTGAGGAAGCAGTGCCTGCTCATCTCCAATGCTGGGGTAATCTTAGGCAGTGTGAAATTCAAAATTTAGTGAAGAAGAAAAAGAGAATATTGCCTGAACATATACTTCTGACTTTAAGAGTGGTTCTATAACTTCCTCTTTTGGCTTAGGATTGGGAGGGACAGCAAATGTGAAAAACATGAATAAAATTATAGTCTACATTTTTACCTGACACACCCTTTCTTCTCTCTTGCTCTCTAAACACAAATAGGGTTCTGGGGTCTCTGAGCAATTCTTCTAATTGCCATGGGTCTTCCTATTCTTATCCGTAATAGAAGGGAATTGGAGAAGATGATTTCTTTTTCTTTTGAGACATGGTCTGGCTCTGTCACCCAGGTTAGAGAGCAGTGGTATGAGCTCAGCTCACTGCTCCCTCTGCTTTCCCAGCTCAAGCCATCCTCCCTCAGCCTCCTGAGTAGCTGGGACCACAGGTGCATGCCACCTCGCCGGGCTAATTTCTGTATTTTTCGTAGAGACAGGTTCTCACTTTGTTGCCAAGGCTGCTCTCAAATTCCTGGGCTCAAGTAATCTGCCCGCCTCAGCCACCCAAAGTGCTGGGATTACAAGCGTGATCCACACTGCACCTGGTGAAGAAGGTAATATCTAAAGCTGTCTTCCCTTCTATCCTTGTTCCAAATAAACCAACCACGATGTTCTCAAACTGAAGAATTCCAATTAACTATAATAATTCCTCATTTTAATTACTGATGTACACTGCAGAACCTGTGGTGAGGAGATACAAAGGGGATATCTGTTCAGCTGAACTGAGATGAGTTCAATGAAACCAAGATAGCCAACAGGGTTTCCTGGGTTAACTAACGAACCTTATTCTCTCTTGCTATTCTAATGCATCCGACAAAGATGTTACTACACAAAGCTTCTTATAGCACATTCCAATCCTCTCAGGAGCCTCACTGGCTATTTCTGTCTACCACATAAAATCTTAACCTCTCCCTCTGCAATTCTAGACCTTAGACACTTCACTTTGCCCACTGGATACACGGATTCTTTATTACTGCCTTCTATGCATCACAGACTTCTGCTGAACAGAAATGATGGCCATTTCTCAAACATACCCCATCCTGGCTTCTTCACTCATGCTATTCTCTCTAATTAGATTGCTATTAATATTTCCTATTCATTCATACTATCCTTTATATTCAACATATCATTCAAGCCGTTCCCCCGTCTCCAGGAGACCTATTTTAAAACCCTAACTGAGCAAAATGACTTTTTACTTTGACCTCCACAGTACTTTGTATTCACAACAGAGAACCTTTATAGCTATTCACCTCTACATGGTAAGCTCCTTGCAGACATGGACCAAGCTGTATTTTTTTTCCTCTGAATTCATACAATGGAATCACAAAACCTGATAACCAGTCTGAATAAACTTCTAAACTGCCAAATCATTTAGCCATGTCTACCAGTATTTTATAATTTCTAATAGGTTAAAAATTAAAATGCTATTTAATATAATTCCAAGGGCACCATTTCATAAAATCCTTCAAATCAGGAGAGAATTCCACAATCACATTCCAAACCCAACCTGTTGAAATCTATTCAGTAAATATAAAATGTTTTAAGTGATGATAATGTGGAAAACTGTGTTTTCAACCCATATAGATATTATTTTTAATTAATATGGACTCTTAATTCAATATTTAATTAATAATGCCTGTCTCAAATGCTTCATCTCCCCAATGCAATGGTAATACACCCTGTCATGTCAGACTGAAATGTGACAATGTATGACAAACAGTATCAGAATGCCTGTGCAAGGTAAGAACTCAACAAATATTAGCCCATTCTTAGCCCCTTACCCGTTTCTCACTTGATCCAATGCAGTAATGCAGGCTAATGCATTAACAACTGCAAACAAGTCTCTTCAAAGGTTTCCCCATAAAGAAGTTCATCTCTGAGCTGTTCATAACAGCAAAACAGTGAAAATAAAATCACAATGTTCAAAATAGAAGAAAATGATTTTCAATCTGTGTAATGGGATACTATAGAATCACTAAATATGTTGTGGCCAGTGCTTTTAGCTCCCAGAACATATTAAATAAAAAGTATAGAACACCAAATAAGGTATTTAGGGTTTTTCTGCAAAAAAAAAAAAAAAAAAAAAAAATATCCTTCTATAAAAAAAAAAAAAAGACACACACACACACACACACACACGAAAAACAACCTAGCAAGTAATAATAATTTATTTCTGGGTCGTTTCATTACAGGTACTTTTCTAATCTGCATTTAAAAAAATGATAAAGTCTTTATATTCAAGTTAAACAATACAAATGTCAACTAAATAAAAAGGAAGCTACAAAGCATAATCCACAGTACTGTTATCTCACTGTCAGACTTCTCATTTGACATTTACAAACATAGGAAATGAATTCACACTATTTCCACCCAGTATCCACATAAAATGTCATTATATTCTAATTTTTACAGCAATATAAAATAACAGAAACTAATTTAAAATTTGTCTTATTCCATCACCACCAAAACATTCAAGTAATTTTCACTGTTTTATATGCCTCCTGGTTCTCCTCCATATATGGGCATACTATACAAAGCTATAACACTGACTGAAGTATGCAAAACTTACATTTCATCTAAAGCAGCTATAAGAAGTTAAATTTTAAATAAATGCACAAAGAAGAAGCCAAATATGAAACACTCATGGATCATCCTTTTAAAGCTCTGTCGGCTTCTTTCAGAGAGGATTTCACATTAACACTTCATAAACCCATGACTGTCAATATCCGCATTGAGAGTCGAATGGTATATTTCTATTTCTTGTCAATAAAAAGTCTATACTTTCCATGAATATTGCATATCAAAGTGATTTTCATCTCGGAAATACTCAAATATCATAATATACATGTATGCAAACACACACAACCCTCTTTCCCTATTCCCAAGAGATTCATTGAGACATTTTACCCTTGAATGAGTTCTGCACACTTACACCTTTCTGAACACATAAAGATAAATTTCCCCCCGCCCTGCATTGCTTCATTTCAGTAGGCAATCCAGTATGTATCATGCTGCTTACCAAAACCAAACTCTCAGGGCTAGAGTTAAAAATTAAGTTACCACACTATCTGGGTAGATTTTGATAGTTTCTTTGGAATTAGAGATGATGGCTTAATAATTAATTTTAAAAAGTTGTGTGTGTGTGTGTGTGTGTGTGTGTATGCACATCCAAACCTGTATATTATGGTATTTGGGGATCTATTACCAGGATGATGATACATAATAGACAGAACATATAAGAATTTTTTATTGACAACCAATAGAAATATACTATTCAGCGATCTATTCAGGTATTGACAGGTATAGGTTTGTGTAGTGTTACTCTGAGATCCTACTGAAGAAAACAGAAGGAGCTTTAACCAGCATTCCACGTGGTCCTAGAGACTGACAGTCCATAGCCCAAGGCCCATTGGAAGAGGACAGATTGAAACACAAGGAGAGAAGGTAGTATCAAGTCCTATGGCTCCTTATAAACCACAGAAAAAAGTTGCTACCAGCATATACTGCAGTTCCACTGGTGCTTCCTTAATGCTCCTTGGAACTAGATCCATCTTCTCTGGTCTCACTTGACACTTTCCCTCAAAACTCAATCTGCCTGGCCCTTCCCCAAATCATATAGTAGCTCTTAAGCCACTGGAAGAACTGGAGCCAGCCTAAGGATTCCAAGTAGGAATTTTATGTTCCCTACAAATAAGAAATATAGGTAACAAGATGTTCATGATCCTGTGGCAGCCAGAAAGAAGGCTTGTCATTCACTGGGGGTGTAACTTTTATTCTTGGAACAGACATGTCTGATTAGGCTGCGATAGTCTAAGGGAAGGGATTACCTACACTCCATTTCTGCATTCTCCAGGAAGAAAAAGGCAGATAGCCAGGAAAAAGGGTGAGTAGAAACCCATTTGTTTTGCATTTTTAGAAAAGCATATTTCTAAATATGATAGAAATTCATCACTCAATTGTGCTTATCACATACAGATGATCCTTGACTTATGATGGGGTTACATCCCAATAAACCCATCATAAATTAAAACGATTGTAAGTCAAAAATTTGTTTAATAAGCTACCTAAGCTACCAAACATCTTAGTTTAGGCTAGCCTGCCTTAAACATGCTCAGAAAGCTCACATCAGCCTACAGCTGGGCTAACTCATTTGGTAACACAGAGCACCATGGAGTACCAGTTGTTTATCCTGGTGACCATGTGGCTGACTGGGAGCCACGGATCATGGCTGCTGCCCAGCATCTCGAGAGGGTATCCTACCATATATCACTGGCCTAGGAAAAAATCAAAATTCAAAATTCGAAGTACAGTTTCTACCAAATGCGTCTCATTTTTGTACCATCACAAAGTTGAAAAACTGTTACATCAAACCATCACTGTCAGGACCATCTGTATTCAATGTGACAAATCCCTCCAACTTTCATGCAACTAAGATTACTCCCAGACCTTGCTAACTTGGCACACGATCTCTTAAACAAGTCTCTAAACGTCTCTTTTTAAAGATTCATCAAAACCCAAACCTCATGCTATTACTGAACCAGTATCAATTTAAAAGTTTCCAATCAAAGAAGTTGTCAATGTTATTCAGATACTGAATAACAAATTCCTGTCCAACATAACAATTCTTGTTCAAAGAGGAATTTCTCCAATATATCAAATCCAAACTGTAGAGTCACCAAGAAGGACAAACTAAAGGAATCCTTGCCATTTTATAACCTCTCTGGATGAAGAAAGGCTATAGATATTGTGAAAGATACACCCTTCAAAGAAAATGACTGAAGTTTCAGGTGAAAGATGAGACAGGACTTGACTGGCAAGTAAGATTTTAGTCCAGTGGTATTTCTCAGAGGATGGATCACTTATACCTGAAGCCCTTATGAAAAGGAATTTAGAAAACACCATTAAATGCATCCAAGGCAGAGATCCCACAATAAAGGTGGATGAACCAAAGAAAATGAGCCAGATCATAGAGAAGAACCATACAAACAGAAACATCTAAATGGATAAAAGTTATAAACTGGATGAGTTCTGACATGGAACACAAGGGTGTAAGAGTGGCAGTTACATGATCCAAGAGTATCAAGTGTTTTTCTCAACCCCATGGATCTCTCTTCCTAAATTCTGAATACCCAATTTGTAATTTTAATTTATCTCTTAAGATATAGCCATAAATTCCCCACCACCACCACCACCACCACCACCACCAGGTTAATGTTTTATTCCAGACACTCAGACTGTCTTCTCTTTCACCTCCATGTGATGGCTGACTTCATTGAATCTAGCAGCACAGAGGACACATCACATGCTCCCTGTCCCTTTATAAGGGCCTCCCACATTACCATCTAATCAAATAGGCATTTAATATAAACAAGGCGCAACTTAGCCTAACTCACATCACCTCAGGTGTTTGACAATTAGACTACGAACGAAAATCACAAATTTCATTCAAACCCAGATGAGATGTTTGTCTTTTCTATTTCTATAATTTCCAATATAAAATCTTAGCCTTAAAAAACAGAAACAACCTAATATGTTTTGTTCTGGTTGTTGATTTTAGGTATACATGAGATGGAAGTCTAGAATACGTTTTTATCTCCTATTTAGGAATGTTCATGTTTCTATTTCCTGTCTTTGGATACCTCCCAAGTACTTCTCAGATCTTTTCAATGCTTCAGAGTTTAGCTGATTTCCTAAATTTACATCCTTAAGAACTGTGGCTTTGAAAGTAATACACAATTCACCAAAAACATTTCCCCACATCTACTTTAGGTTTGAGTAAGCAAACCCCTGGATTGTAATATGAATATATTTTTTTTTTTTTTTTTTTTTTTTTTTTTGAGATGGAGTCTCGCTCTGCTGCCCGGGCTGGAGTGTAGTGGCCGGATCTCAGCTCACTTCAGCTCACTGCAAGCTCTGCCTCCCGGGTTCACGCCATTCTCCTGCCTCAGCCTCCCGAGTAGCTGGGACTACAGGCGCCCGCCACCACGCCCGGCTAGTTTTTTTTGTATTTTTTAGTAGAGACGGGGTTTCACCGTGTTAGCCAGGATAGTCTCGATCTCCTGACCTCGTGATCCACCTGTCTCGGCCTCCCAAAGTGCTGGGATTACAGGCTTGAGCCACCACGCCCGGCCTGTAATATGAATATTTTAAACCTGTCTGATCAATTCTGAATACTCTATTTGTCACAAACACTGGAAGAATTCATGTTTAAAAATAAAACAATGCTCAGAACTTCAGGGGTGGAAACTGATGAGCTGTGTCATTCAAAGGTCCTTCCTGGCCTGCCAGCTTTATCAAACCAACAGAGACTCGCAGTTGATGAAAAGAGGTTTTCAAGTTAACAAAATGTGTAGCACCAAAGGATATTAGAAAGGAGGCCAAGGTGGTAAGTTAGAATGCAGAAAGTCACACTGCTTCCAGATAATTCCTAGAGTGTTTTTGTAGACTTTATGTAATGGAAAGGGTCTATTATAGCCACGTCCTTTTTCCTTAAGCTAAAAACTTCTTACAGAGTTTCACTGTTTAGGTTTTTGTATGTCTGACACTTGGAAAGATGGCTCTTTCCTGAAGACCACTAGAAACATGGCTGGAACATTTTAATCACTCATGCTTGTGTACATTTAACAACCCTACATTTGACTGAATCATAAAGACATTCTTATTTCTACACATGCACTGTCTTCTCATGTTCCTTCAATATGAAAACTCATGTGCATCCTCTTCCAGAGTAAAATTTCAGGTAATATATTTTTAGATGACAGGACTTTTCCTCCTGATGAACCTAAGAGGGGACCAGGAAATAAACTATTGGGGTTAAAGAAATGAGAAATTTTCTAAGATAGTCACATGCAACAATCCCACATTTGAATAAAAATGGTGAATATACAAGAGGGCGCAGTTGACTGTACTGCTAGAAACCACTGTCCCATTCCAATACCCCCAAAACACAGACTCTCAAAGAGTACATTGGCAACTCTACATTATAGATGTCACTTCTGCTTTCCTTTATCACGATTAGGGGTCACAGTAGATGAGAACTGTTCCTTGAGTGATGTATGTAAATATCTTTCTGCACACAATATCACCTAGGTAACAAAGTTTACATGCCATTGTCAACAGGAACAACTATGTTATGAAGAGGTGGACTTACCCCCGCTGCCCACTAACAAATGCTTCTAGAATGAACAATGGAATTTTAGAACTTGAAGGAACTTATCAACTGTCTAGTCCAACCACTCAACTTGGTCACACTGTTGCAAGAAATAAGAATCAAGGTCCTTAATCTTAGTACCGGATATTTTCAATATTGCAGGCCGATTGCCCATCAATTAAAGAGATGAAATTTTCCTCTCTGCCGTTTATTTTCATTTCTAAATACCACCCTAAATACCACTCCAGCATCTTCCCTCATTTTATTCAGTCTTTTCGCCTGGGGATTTTTCCAGTAACATTATGTCAACTAAATCCCTAGTGAACACTTTGCTGTCCATCCCTTCCTTTTCAGAGTTTCTTTTGAATGTGACCTTCATGGTATAAACCACTCAGTTATTTCCATTTCCTCTCACTGTCCTCTCGTCTCCCTACTGCCCTCTGCTAAGGCTGTTCCCCAGACTCTATCTTCTACTTGGGTCTTCAATCTGCAACTTCTCTGTGACTGGCTCCCAGAAGCTCCCTGAGCTTCAGACTCTTGTCTCCAGGTGTTTCCTGCATATTTTCATGTTCCTATCTCCTCAAATGCAACATATCCCCCCAAATCACCTTCCTTACTGCATAATTTGCTCATCTTCCTAAGAATATCATCATGTCTCCAGTAATGCAAGTTCAGAACTTCAGTTATCTCAGTCTTACACCTTTACCTACTCATACTGGTTTTTAAAAAATCAATTTATTTGTGTTCCTTTTTGAAGTCATCTTTCTTTTGGTTCCCAGAAAAACCACCATAAACTAGGTTTTCATCAGCCTCTAACCAATCTCCCTATCTTCAACTTATCTTCATTCTTGAACATCTATTTCATTGCATTAATCTGTTGTTCAAAAAAATATTTCATTTTTCTTAACCAGGACCTTCTTCTCTAACTCGGTGGGTCTACTTACATTTTTGCATTGTACTTTCTCATTCCTGTGCTTGCCCACAATAAATTCCACAGCTAGAATACACATCCTCCTAATTATCATCTCCAAATCCTGACTGCTTTCAATGGTGGTTCAAGTCCAGTGTCTGCAGCGAAGCTTTCTGCTATGGTCCTTGAATTTACGATTTTACTTACTCACCACCTTTCTTTGTGCACAATTTCCAATTACTTTATATATCAGCTTTCTGAATATATCTGTCTTATCTTCTTGGTATGGCTATAGGAACCAAATCATACATGTCTTTATCACTTCTGAAACTATCCCAATAACTGTATTACATTATTTATTACATATATTTAAACGAGGCATAGTAGTTAGGAGAATATTGGAGATAAAAATTCTGAGTTCTGCCTCTTGTTTTGTTCTTTCTTGCTGAGTGAACTTAGGCAAGCTACTCAAACTCTGTAAGCTTTCATATCTATAAAATAGACGTAATACCACCTACTTCATCGTGCTGTTGTATAGTACAGCTTAGCAGAATGTGTATGTATGTGTGTGTACACACAAACACACAACGTTTAACACAGTTTCTGGCCCATAGTGAATGCTTTTTAAACAGATGGCTAATTATAATTCTGCACACCATAGGCACTCCTTTTTGGTCAATAAACTGAAAAGGTCTAAATATGTTTTCATAATATGCTGTCAAGATTCCATTTCATGTTTTTTACACCATTGATTATCATATTGATATAGTTAGGCTTTGAGTCCCCAACCAGATCTCATCTTGGATTGTAATCCCCAGGTGTTTAGGGAGAGACCTGGGGGGAAGTGATTGGATTATGGGGGCAGTTTCCCATGCGGTTCTCATGATAGTGAGTGAGTTCTCACAAGATCTGATGGTTTTAAAAGTGTTTGACACTTCCTCCTACACACTCTCACTCTGTCTCTCTCCTGCTGCCATGCAAGATGTACCTGGTTCCCCTTCCACCATGATTGTAAGTTTCCTGAGGCCTCCCCAGCCATGTGGAACCGTATGTCAATTAAACCTCTTTCCTTTATAAATAACCCAGTCTCAGGTAGTTCTTTAAAGCAGTGTGAGAACAAATGAACACACATATTTAATAAAAAATTACTTTTCTAAGCTGCATTCCAGAGGAGTAGGAAAGATACTTTCAATCTTCAAGCTGTGCCCAGTTGACAAGACCTAGTGTATAAAACTCTGTACAGACCAGTTTCATCCATACACATAACCCAATCAACCACGATTTTCAGCAATTACCATTTTAATAATGGAGTTAAAGCAGAACTAAATAATTTTTTGGGAAGGCTAGAAAAGTTTCCAAATAGCCAAGTCAATAGGTACAGGTTTGGTGACACAGGATTGCTAGCGCCTGTCAAAAACTGAAACTCAAGGATTAGTGACCACAGTCAGCTTTTCCTATGAAGAAAGCCATGAACTTTCCTTCAGCCAACAAGGCTATAACAAAGTCTAATCAATAGCTTTAAAAAACAGAATGGAAATGTTGCAATATGGTACATTAAAAACTAGCGACCTGGCCTTTTTTGGCTGAAGTAATTCTTTTTTTTCCCTAATGAGAGTCTTTTCTCCTTTGTGCAGCAGGTCACAACTTTCCTAGGTTAACTCATATTGCATGTAAAATATCAGATGCTACACCTCCACCTCCACAAAGGTTGCAGGAAGTTTCCACCAGAAATATCTGTGATCTCGCAAAGGCAGGCTCCACCCACATATAGAAAGTCAAAGCCACTATCTCCCTCTGCCTTGCCTCATACCTCCCACAATGATGAGCAGCCACAGGGAAAATCTCTCTCTACACCATCAGCCAAACAACTTTCCTTCTAGGACCCCAGCTTCATTATTTCTGCACCCCTAGGCAGGAAAATTGCGAGGTCTTACCGCAGATGTTAGACGCGCAAGAATTTCATCACTGCTTTCTTCAGAGTCTTCAATTTTCTGATGAGACCTTTGGGAAAAAAAAGAACAAATTACTTTTCAGTTTTGTTTGCTCAAATTTATCTATCAAGTTAGGAGGAATAAAGGGCAAACAATGTAATTGTTATTATATTAGTGAAAAGTACTCATGCTTTAACAAAGGTTGTGTCAGTAACGCCATAGGAACATAATCCTCTTGCAGGCCAAATGTTCTCACAAAATCAATTAGCAAGAACCTCTTTACAATGTACCAATTGAATCCTGAGGATGGAGTATTACTCACCCCATGATACAGCAGAATAACCCTGACATGCCAGTTTTACATATATGGGCTTGCATAGAAGGTAGATGCAAATAAAAGGTAGTTAAGTGCTGAAATTCCCTCTAAACCTAAATGAAATCCAGATTTTGAAAATATGAAATGTGAACTTTCCACTAAAATCGAGTTGTAGCCAAAACAAATTTACTATAAAATGGTATCATTATAGGCCTAATACCACCATGGGAATTATGAGGAATATAAAAACACAGAAGTTTTGTATAGCTTTGTATTTGCTTTCTTAAGAGATTACTGCCCAGCTAAGAAGCTAAGAATATTATGCACATGTTAAATAACTAATGTGACGTGTAACAATGTAAGATCAGTTTGTTTGTTTGTTTGTTTGTTTGGGGAAAATGATCTTTTTAACTTAATTCACGAAAAAAGGCTTCACCAAATGTATATTCTAACAGACAAAATTGTTCTTCTTAAGAACAATCTTATATACTACATTTTTTCCTAGTTTGGTCAAAGAAAAAAAATGATTAATACAACTGAATATATAAAATTGTCTCCAAGATCTATTTCCACAAGCAATCCCTTTCAATATATGCCGTGGACAGGGGGGATTGGAGGTAACTGCCCTGCAGAGCAGCAATATCAGCATCACAGTCCAGTGATTGATTTCAATCTCAGTAACTACAGTGTGTCAGCTGGAATGCCAGCCTTATGGGCCAAGAGGGCTTCTCCCAGCTCACAGGACAGCTGAGAAGCTGGTCCTTAAGAAGGGAAAAGCCAGTTGGATCAATTCTGGCATTGCCTTCTTGTTTCTGTAAATGTTATTAAACCCTTTTCCAGAAAGAAAATCCCACCCTTCAAATCACAGCCATGCATTACAAACCACTGCCTTTATAAAAATTGCAAGATACAGGTATGAAGCCGTGCTGATGTTGTCAAATAACTTAAGCACTCATGCAGCAAAGTATATGAGATGCTTGCTAACAATCCGCTCAATAAAAACTGTGGGAACTGAGCATTATAACTTGAGATCGTTTTTTCAAAAAGGTTACCTAGATGATGAGTATTTCGAATAAGCTTTATTATTAAGATTCTCTATTCACAAGGCTTCTGTAGTTATACTGAGAAGAGACTGGAAACGCTTTATAATCTCAACCACCAAACCAGATTGATATGATTAAGCTGAGGCTACTTAACAGACAGGAACTTAAGAACCAAAGACACTAAAGGCAAGAGAACCAAACAAGGGCTTCTGCTGCTTTGTCTGTGTCTGTAGTGACGCATGGGCTGGTCGTGCCTTTTCATGTTGCTCAGACCCCAACAGATACCTGAAGTATTAGTTAATGGGCACGAGGTATTTTGCACTAGCACAGATTCTCTCATGAATCTGCTTTCAACAAGCTGCTAAAAGGAACTCAAAATTCCAAGAGAAGCTCTTGTGTATGAGACCGATGATGGTTATCTCATAACTAATGGTTGAGCTGCTGCTATTTTAGTGGCAAATAATTTAGTCTTTGTTCCGAAGCAAAACTGTCTTTCATTGATCTTCCAGAACAAATGATGCCTTAGCAAAAACATTTCTTAAGGAAATACGTGTAAGAGGGACAGAGTGATGATCTCCCAAGAGCTGTCCCACAGCCCATATCCCATTGTTATCACCTCAATCACCAAGATTTAAGCCCAGAACTCCCAAGTATTTCTCTAGCTTCTGGCTCTCCCCTGAGCTTGCCTTATTTTTCCATCTGCCTTCAAAGTGGCTCTATGTGGCAATTCCAGGAACTTTATTTTCACCCACGTGGGGACCTTACAGGCTAACTCAACCTAACTCATACTGAACTCCTCTCTTACCTCCTGCCCTCAGCTCTCCCCTTGGAATTACAGGCCCTGTTCACCCTAGAGCCATCCCTTCCCTCCTCACTCTGGCCTTTGGGAAGTCACCAGATCCTCTCACTTCCCTTCCTTCCCTTCCAAGCCTCTTTGACAGTCTAGGCTTCGCTTGAACAAATTATTTACAAATTATTTTACTTCGCTTGAACAAATCATTTGTTCAGCTTCGCTTGAACAAATCATTTGTTCAGCTTCGCTTGAACAAATCATTTGTTCAGCTTCGCTTGAACAAATCATTTGTTCAGCTTCGCTTGAACAAATCATTTGTTCAGCTTCGCTTGAACAAATCATTTGTTCAGCTTCGCTTGAACAAATTATTTTAACCACCTTCTAACAAGCTTGTCTCTGGCTTCTCTTCTTGTACCCAGATACCTACAGACACCAGAACCACCTTTCTAAAACCCAGATCTGGTCCTGCTCTTCTCCAGACTCCAAACCTTCAGGGATTTTCTTCACTGCCCACTGAGGGCTCTAGAATTCGGAAATGCTCTTCCTTCCCTGCTAACGTGCCCCATGCCCCACTGCACCAGCAGGCACCTGTACCTCACCTGGTGTAAAGGAAGGTCATAAGGGCAGGACTGGTAGTAACAGGCAATAGTGGAAGAGCCTGAAAAGGGGGAAAGAAGAGAGAAGGCAACACTCGGCTACTCTCCTTTCTTTCACCACTATGGTCACTTTTTAACTTAAACCCCCTCCTCAGCTCTAGGCCAAATTGCCCAAAAATACCAGACTCTCTTTTCTCCAGCAAATGTATCTTTTACAAAATTTAAACACATTCTGTTTTAATGTACGTAAATACTTTTCAGTGCCAGGAAAGACAAAGTTCTCACTTACCCGATCAAAATAAATAAGGAAACAGATGCAGCAGAGGAAAAGCAAGTGTAATACTTGCATGTTTTCCATTATTACTAAAGGGGGCTGTGCTGCTCAGTGAATGAGAGAGAGAGAGAGAAGGTGTGGGTCTAGTTTGTCAGTGATTAGAGAAAGAAAATAAAGAAATTCCTACTGGAATCAGCAGGTAATGACAGTGACAAGTGACATAAGACAGAAAGAGAAGAGAAATGGGGTGACCCTTGGAAGGAAGATCTCTCCCTGAGGGTTTATTCCAACAGATGCTCTCCTTTAGGAATTCCCTGGGTTACCTTTCAAGGTCTCTGCTTACCAGTACCCCAAGCCAGACCTGGTAATTCTCCAGGGGAGAGTGCTGAGTCCTGGTGCTCTAGGCAGACGTCTCTGTAAGTTCAAGAGATCTGCAATATCTAAGGGTGTCATTGTGAGGATGCAGAGATGACAAAAACCTATGGTCCTCCACCCTCATCCCTCTAACCATCAAACTGGATGCATTATCATTATGCCCACTCCCACCCGAAAGGAAAATAACAAAAAGCCCTGCCCTTCCTATAGTCCTCCTCACCTGAATTGATGGCAACTCCATCCTTCCAATTGGAAGCCATCCTTGAACCCCTTTCTCTCACACTGTGCCTTGTATCCACCCTGAAATCCTATTGGCTCTTCAAGACATATCTCTCACCTGACCACATCTCACCACCTCCATCACTACCACCGTGGTCCCAGCCACAGTATCTCTCACCTGGACCCAGGAGCCAGCGTAGTCTTGCTAAAATGTAAGTTAGTTCAAGTCCCTCTACTCAAAATCCTTGAATGACTTCCCATCTCACTTAGCATAAAGCCAAAATATTTTCATACTTAAAAATATGCAATTAACAAAGACATATTCAAGGTGTGCAACATGATTATTTGTGAATACACTGTGTTGATTAGCATAATCAAATTTATTACATAATCATCATCATTCATGCTGTACATTAGACCTCCAGAACTTGCTCAATTTATAAATCAAAGTTTGTATGCTTTGATCAACATCTCCCCATTTTCCCCACCCATGATGTCTATATTCTGGACAAGTACGTTTTGCTTAATAAAGCAAATTCCTATGAAAAAAGAAATGGGATGGTAGAAGAATGAGAACTAGATTTTTCTTGAGATCTTTGATATCATGAATACAAACACTGTTCACCTTCTCAAGAGAAGATAATTTTTCATAGCATCTGGCTACTAGTTATGCTTATAGAAAAAAGTACTAAATGGGAATTATGAATGTGAAAGGTTTCATTAAGAGTCCAGAGTGTATAGTTATACTTTAAACTGAATGAAATTAGATTTTTCACATTTGATTTTGAGGATTTGAGTATTAATGTTTAATATTTAATTCGATGGTTCCATTTCAAATGCTAATATAATCAGGCTTAGATGTCCAATTTTTGCAAAATTCCAGTACTACTCTTAAATACAAATGTACTCTGATAAAGATAAGCAATCTGTTCCCACACCTGGAATAAGCCTTGTCTATAAACAATGGAAATTTTGAAGGACTCAGTGTTTCCTTGGGAGAAGAGGTAATGAGTAATCACAAAGACTAGGACTAGCTGATTTCATAACACTGTTTACAAAAACAGTTTAAAGTAGTAAGTGGAAATTTTGTTCACTTACAATGCCAATACAAATCTTATGCCAAGTTCCATCACAAACATTTTTTGAAAAATACTGACAACAACAACAAAAAATTTGTTTACCCACACGGTATTTCCTCCTCTCCAAGTGTCAAGAGGATCTAATTAGGAAAAGTTAAGTCAGGAGTACAAAGGGTAGGCTTCGGACATCAGAATAGCAGACTTGAACTTAAGTTCTCTGGCCAGAGAGTGTGAATCCATCACCATTTCAGAAACTAAGGAGGCCAAGGGATGTCTCATGTTGCTAATAAACATCAGGTAGTAAGAAAAAAACAGGCAGGATAAGGAGAACAAAGGAGGCAGAAGTGAGGGGGGGTGGTGGAGGTGCTATTTTGTACAGGATGGAAGAGGAGACAGGGACCTGAATTTTGGGAACCACCACTGTGAGACCATATTAAGTACATGACTGGGTGAGGGTACATCCAAAGTGAAAGCAGAAAAATAAGAGAAGTCCAAGACTGACCTCTACTGTGTTTAGAGGTCACTGCTTCAAAATGTAGGTTTCATTATTTAGGGACAGCCAGACCGAATAATCTGAGGCAAACAGATCAGGAGATGACTGGCATTAAAAAGACAGTTTTTTTTACTCACAGTTCCCAAGAAGAGGGGGGATGACACACAAGGAGGGGCCACACAGGGAGGCACAGTGTCAGTCAGGAGGCAAAGGACATGGGGGAAAATGTGGGAAAGAACCTTTATTATGGTTTCCCCAGAATAGAATAGGTGAGGGTGAGGCAGGGTAAACAGGCTAAGGATGGACTGTTTGATTAACTTCAGCAGGACCAAAAGCATAAGGACTGCCCCTAGTTGTTTGGCACCTGGAATTCGGGTGATTAGGGCAGGTGAAAAGCAGCCCAGAAGGTGAAAGCCCAATATAAAAAAGTGGTTATGAGCTCTGGAATGGCTGGCTTACCTATGAAAGGTATGCTCCCAGCAAAGCTAGCAGGTAAGTTCTCTACTGTCTCTAGGAATGGACTATTCCTGGGATGGGCAGTCTCTCCAGGGTCAGCAAGGCCCCAGATGTCAAAGCACCGAAACACGGTTAATACAATCAGGAAAAGGAAGAATTAGCAAAGAAGCCTTAAAAGCAGCAGCTAGTGAGACAGAAGAGCCAAGAGATGTTATCCCAGGGGCCAACTGGAAAAACTGCTTCCAGAAGGACATGATCAATTGTGCCAAATGCTGCTGTCATGTCAAGTAAGATGAGGACTGAAAAATCAACATTTTGGCATTTGGCAACATGGAAGACTTTTGTAATCTTGACAAGGTTGCCTTCAGTGGAGTGGTACTGTTGAAAGCCTGCATGGAGTAGATTCAGAAAAGAATAGAAGAGGTAGAGAAAGTAACCATAAACATCTTTTGAAGAGTTTTGCTGTAAAAGGGAACAGAGACATTGTGCAGCAGCTAGAGGGAGATATAAGGAAATATCAACACATGCTGAAAAGAACAATCCAGTAGAGGAAAAAGCTGATAAAGCAGGAAAAAAAAGAGACTTCAGAAATGAGATCCTTGAGTAGGGGTGCAGAGATGGGATCAGTGCACAATGTGAGGAAACTGACCTTAAATAAGAATGTGGATCATGCATCCATTTTGATCAGGAGCAAAGATAGAGTCCACCAATATAGATGCAGGCAGGTTAACAGATTTGGTAAATAAAACATGAGAAAGATAGTTTTTAAAATGTTCCTCTCAATGAAATTAAAAGCAAGGAAAAAGAAGTAAGAGGGGAGCAATTGTGATACAGTTTTCTAGGAGACTGAATATGCCAAGAAATGAACAGGACCATGCAGCAGCATTGAAGACCCACTCAAGATTAAAGGCCATGAATATAAAATGAGACTGATCATCCTTAGACTCCTTAACAAACCACCTCTTCCATCTACCTTTAAAATCTAACAGAACAAGATGCTAGACAACCATGGCGAGTGATGGCTGAAGAGAAAGGAAGTATTGATCCTGTGATTTTTCTATGTATATAACTATATCATCTGCAAAGAGAGATGGCTTTATGTTTTCCTCCAAATATATGCCTTTTATTTCTTTTTCTTGACTTTTTGCATTGGCTGGAGTGGACGAGGTGTACTAAGAGAAGATATATTAGCCTTGTTCTGAGTCCTAGTAGGAAAGCATTTAGTCTCTTACCATTAAGTATGATGCAAGCTATGGGTTTTGCATAAAGTCTTATCAGATTGAGGAAGTTCTCTTACATTTCTATTTTTCTGAGAATTTTTATCATGAAGGTTTAAATTTTCTCAAATTCTTTCTCTGCATCTATGAAATTTATTATATAATTTGTCTATTTTCAGCCTTTGAATATGGTGAATTATATCGAATGATTTTTGAGTGCTGAGCCTTCCTTGCATTCCTGGGGTAAACTCCCCTTTTTCATAATGTATTTATAATTTTTATGCATGAGAAAGATTGTGTCTATACTAATGAGTCACATTGTCCTGTATTTTTTTTTTTTTTTCTTTTTGAGACGGAGTTTCACTCTTGCTGCCCAGGCTGGAGTGCAATGGTGCGATCTTGGCTAACCGCAACCTCCGCCACCCCAGTTCAAGCAATTCTCCTGCCTCAGCTCCTGAGTAGCTGGGATTACAGGCACACGCCACCATGCCCGGCTAATTTTTTTGTATTTTAGTAGAGACGGGGTTTCTCCACGTTGGTCAGTCTGGTCTTGAACTTCTGACTTCATGTGATCCGCCTACCTTGGCCTCCCAAAGTGCAGGGAGGGATTACAGGCGTGAGTTACCGCGCCGGGCCTTGTTGTTTTTTTTCTCTGAAATTTGTCATGACAGTGCTGGCCTCATAAAACGAATGTGAAACAGTCACTCCTCTTCAATTTTCTGAGAGACTGTATAGAAATGACATAATTTGTCTACGGCCATACAACCCTGATGGTGCCCGATCTTGTCCCATCTCAGAGGCTAAGCAGGATTGGGCCTGGTTTGTACTTGGATGGGAGAAATGACATAACTTATTTTTTAAACGTTTACTTAAATCTGTCAGTAAACTTATGTAAGCCCATTGTTTCCTTGTTTGAAGTGTATCAACTACAAATTCAATTACTTTAGCATACATAATTCTATTCAGATTCTTCTTGAAGGACCATAGGTAGTTAATATCTTTCAAAGAATTTGTCCATTCCACCTAAGTTTTCAAATTAATGATCAGACAGTTGCTCATAATATTCATTTGTTAGCTTTCAAATGTAACTCTGCAGTGATATTCATTCTTTTATTCTTGATATTGGCAATTTGTCTTTTTGTTTTCTTCAACACTCTGGTTAGAGATTTTGCACTTTTTTTTTCAAAGAACCAACTTCATTTCATTAGTTTTTTTCTAATTTCTTTTCACTTACATTGATTTTTGTTATCTTTATTAATTCCTCCTTTCTGTTTGTTTTGGGTTTAGTTTGTTTTTCTTTGGCTAGCTTTCTGAGGTGGAAGCCCTGATCATTGATCTAAGACATTTACTCTTTCCTAATATAAGCATTAAAAGCTATCGATTTCCTCTAAGTATTGCTTTAGCTGCATCCCATAATTTTGAGCATGTTATGTTTTAATATACATTCTATACTAAATATTCCTTATTTCCTTTGGGACTTCCTCCTTCACCCATGAGTTACTTCAGAGTATGATGCTTTCCAAATAGTAGGAGATTTTACAAATATCATTTTGCCTTTAAATATATTATTGCATATGCCTCTTTATCCTTCCCCAGTCACCTTTTGTTATAATCATAATATGTATTATATCTACATACACCGAAAAGTTTGCCAAATATGTTTCCTTTCAACAGTCATATATATTTTAAAGAAATTAAAATAAAAATGCCTTTGATTTTTATCTAAATATCTACCACTTATGTAGCTTTTCCTTTATTCCTGAATTTCCAACTTTCCCTCTGATATTGTTTCTATTCAACCTGAAAATTTTCCTTTAGATTTCTTTTAGAAAAGGTAAGCTAGCAACAAATTCTGTTAGTTTTCCTTCATCTGAGAATGTCTATTTCACCTCCATTTTTAAAAACTATTTTCACTGTAGAGGATTGACAGTTCTTTTCTCCCCACCCCCCAACCCCCCACACACCTTGAAGACTTTCTTCCACTATCTTCTGGCCTCCATGGTTTCTAACATAAAACCTCTAATTATTTGAATCATTATTCCTCCTGTAGATGTGTGTCATTTGACTCTAGCTACTTCCAAGATATTTTCATTATTTGTTTCTTGTTTTTAAGTATCTAGCAGTGTGTTTCTCTGAGTGCTCCTGTTTGGTGTTCACTGGATCTCTTGAATCTACAGATTTGTCTCTCACTGAATTTGGGAAGCTTTTGGCCATTATTTCTTTAAAAGTTTTTTTCTGCACCAATCCCTTTGTCCTCTCCTGGGATGCCAACATGTGTTAGACTTTGCTACACTGTCCACCAAATCCCTGAGACTGTTCATCTTTTTCAATGTTTTTTTTTTTTTTTTTCTTGTCCTGCACACTGGATAATTTATAATGATCTATCTTCAGGTCACCTCTATTTTGCTACTGAACCAATTCAACAAATTTTTAACTTCAGGTATATTTTTCAGTTCTAAAACTACATTTCTTTTTTTTATTTTTTATTTTCTATTTCTTGACTAAGAACTTCTCTCTATTCATTTGAAATTTGTTTACTTAATGGGGCATAGTTAAAATAGTTGTTATCAAGTCTTTAATAATTCCAATATCTGAGTCATCTCAGGGTTGACATTAATTGTTTTTCCTTTGACAAACGGTCATATTTTTCTGATTATTTTGTGTCAAGTAATTCTGTATTATATTCTGGCCATTTTGAACATAATGCTATACAGCCTCAATGACTCCAGCTGCAGTTCAGTTTTCAATGCCTTTTCTATGGTACCTTGGGTCTGTCCCACAGATGTCCATCTCAGGAAACTCACATTTGTATAGTTCATACACAAAATTAATGAATCCCTTCCCTAGTTTCTCCTCTCCTGGATTCCCCTATACTCTCAGACTAGCTGCGGCTCCTCTGCCCAGCTCTGACCAAAACCAAACAGTTTCTCCTTGTCTATTATCTGCCTGCACTGCCACCACCACAGAGCTCTGAACCTGGGACAAACCTGTAAGAAAAAAGGAGAATCAAGACAAGGATTTCTCCACCCACCCCACCCCATCACACTCTTCAAAACTATAGGGGCCCATTTTCCTGATTCTTCTTGCCAGAAATACGAGGTTTCTCCTATAGATTTTGACAACTGTGCCACCACTGATCTCCCATTCTACAGCTGGGGTCTGCCTTTAAGGCAAAGCTGTGAAATAAAAGAAACGAAAAGGGAAAACTCACACCAGTGTAGGCCACTTCTCCAAAGTTTCACTTCGTTCCATAATCTGCCTGCTTTTATTTACTTTTGAGAGGCCTCGGGTAGTTATTGTCTGTATTTTATCTAGAGGTTTCAGCTGTAATCAATACAAGAGATAGGCTCTAGTAGACTTGCTCCATCTTGGCCTGAACCTGTAGCTCCATCAATAGATTATTCTTTCCAAGACTCTTCAATGGAATTCATTATTATCTTGCCATAGTTAATGTCTCATAAACAAGAGGCCAAAAAGTCAAGGTTTTCAGGGAAAAAATTAAAGTAGATAGGCTGAAAATATGCATGTCAGTTCTATTCTTAAATGTAATAAGATAATGAAAATGTAGAAAACACAAAAGACGGAATAACCTATAACAAAAACTAATTTTCAAAAGTTGGGAAGAGCTGAATATTCCACATAGTAATTCCAGATTTTTTTATAAATTTAGAAATTAACTGTATGAAATATTTTCATTTCTCAGGAAATAATTTTGTTTTTTTTTCCCACAGCTTCAGAATCTTCATGATAAGCTCCTAGGTATCACCTGTGGCACCCGACTTCTCAGCTTGTTATCTGTATGAACTGAGCTCAACCCCTGTTAGTCACTGAAGGCCTTACATTATTTACATATCGTCATATCCCTCACAGGGCCAAACACGGAAGCTTAAGATCAGTAGATGCCTGGTGAGTAAGTCACTCCACGGAGTGCAGGTGACAACTGGTTGTCTTTTCCCAAACCCTCTGTTCCCTCTTCCTCTTCTTCACCTAAACATTAAGAGAAGCAGATTCCACGATCTTGTAAATCCCTTGTGGATACCAATATGTATGAAGCTAAATTTGTGAACTTTTCAGAAGTGTCAGCCAAGTGGCAACAGGCAGCATGTTTGGTAAAATCTTTTTATCACAGTAATATTAGCCAGTCAGGATGGAGAGGCGGTTGTTTCAGCAGAAGCCATGACGCTTAACAGGGTGCATATGGGAGCCACAGCCAGACCCAGACCACTCGCCATGTACCCAGAGGCTACCTTGAGAAACAGAGAGAAATACAGAGACTGGGCTCTTTTCCTAAAAGACACTAAAAAGTTAACTAGAGAGACTTTGTAAATCCCTATATTAGAATAACTTTACTAAAGGGTGCTTCTTCCCCCTACTCCTTTTTTTTTTTTTATTGGCCATTCTGCAGGATGGCGGTTCACGTAGACAAACATCAGATCACTTAGAGAAAAACAAAGAAGCTACATTTTCTTTCCATATTTGAGTGTAATATGAGTTAAATTTTAGCAGTCCTCTGTCTTAATCCCAGCATAAATATTAACTACTGTGTAAGTGGTAAGATACAGTTTCATGCATTCAAGCTTCACAGACTGTCTATTCAAAGCCCTACCTACTCCCACCCCTGGCAAGCTGGGAGATGCTATAACCACAGCTGAATTGAAATAGTCAAGCTCCCTCACAGCCTAAAAGCCCAAACAAGGTAGTGTTAGAAGCATCTTACCAGTCCCAAGGGAATTATTAGGCTGCCTTTTCCTACACTGTTATTTCATCATTCCTCACCAATTCTTCCCTGACTCTCTGCTTAAAATAAAAGAGCTAGAAACAGTACATTCTGGATAACTTGATTTGGCTCTCTGTTGGAAGGAGATACCATAACTGTTCTTTTTTCCCCCAGAGATAGTACCCTTGACAACCGATTCAGTCACTTTTTTTTCTAATTATCTATTCAGTTGGGGTATAAAAGTTATTTTGTATAAAATTCTGTTTCTTCAAACTAGCTTTAAAACCTTGCAACAGTTTCATTTCCCCTCCTGCTTTAAAGATTCTTTCTTAAATGAGAAAAATCCCCTTTACTATTTTTAGAAATGCATTTATATGGAACAAAATTGTGTTTACTTAGAGACATTAAATGGTTTCCTTGCATTATTTTGAAGACACTTAGAAGACAGCAAATTAGAGGGGACTAATGTAGATAGGCTAACACAGGTAGGTATCAGCAGCCTTTAAATGTCAAAAAGGTTATTAAAAGCAACACAAAATTGGGTTTTCACAAATGAATGGACAATGAAAGAATCAAGAGGGCACTTGAATAAAATGGATAGAAACAAAACATCATAGAACTAAGAATGACATGGAAGCATGGATTTTTTTTTAATATAAAATGCAAGAGCAGTAAGTTACCGAAAGCAGTAATAACATGGACTGGAGACATCATGGAAGTTTTGTGGTCAAGGCAGGACTTGGGCTTCCCCTTGAGGGTTGGGTAGAGTTTGGGAAAAGGCAAGAAGAGCAGAGGAAAGAGCAAGAGTATCGCACTGGCATGAGGAAGTAAAGAGGTGTGGGCTACGGGTGAAAAGAATGGGATAGGATCACGCATGTGCAACCACAGAAAGTATTGTGACAATGCAACTGAATGAGGACAATGTCCATGGACATCTTTTCTCTGATCATAGTGTATTCCAAGTCTAGATAAGCCAAAGCTTAGCTCTCCAAAATTAGGCCAAAAACATTCTACCATAACATAAAAGGTGGCTTATGATTGTAGTATTGAAAAAAAGAAAAGGTATATACTGTCTCTCTCTAGAAGAGACCTACAATGGTTCAATAATTTTATCTTTATGTATTTACTCCTTTAGAACAGACAGGTCCGTAGGTTCCCCAATGACAATGTTTCTGTACAAGTCAGTTACTACTCCCAAATGCACACATTGACACCAACAGAAAAAACTTGCTGATAAACATGGCATGCTATATAGCAATTCTCATCTCCAGAGCCTAAGATTTGTGTTCACAGTGATCAGTATGACAAAAGACTGCAAGTAATCTGGAGTTACTATTAGGAAGAAAATTTAAAAATTTTTCATTTTTAGAAATTAGAGTATACCCAGGATTTCTCTACAACAAGGTGATTTCACTGGCATTCCAATTTGTTTTCCAAATGGGGGAGAAGGAGGTGGAGTTAAATCATGAGGACAGCTTGCAAGTTTATTTCCACAGTCCTATGACCCGGTGAATCTGGGCATGCCCATGGGATTATGCACACCTCCATCTTGTGTGCAGGACAGGAAAGGCTGAGAGGAGCTGCTGGAGAACACCAGTCCCAAACAGTCACAGCCAGCCACAGCCACCTCCGGTTTAAAATCATGTCACTCCTTTTTAGGAAGCTTGTTAAAGTTCATTGAACTGCTCCTTGACTTTTCTCAGGACACTTTTGACCTATATTAAGAGCATATCACAATAAAGGACATTTCCTAGAGTCAGACCAATTGAACGATATCTGAATTCTGCTTTGCCATTGCAAGGCCCTTTATAGACAGTGGTGATGGGAAATCCATAATCATTTCACCAGAGCTTAACACTTTTATAGTTTCTGTTTATAATTTTATAGGAAGGGGTCCTAGAATGATCCCCATAACTTCTGGGGAAGAACACATAGTATCAGGTGTTAAAAGCACAGTCATTAAAGCCAGACACACACAGATTCAAACACTAAAACTCCACTTAATCCTTGTGTGACCTTGGACGGTTTACCCGATCTCTGTACCTAATTTCCTCTCTTATTTAATAGAGATAATAATAGTACCTGTCTTATAACATTCTCCTGAAAGTAAAATAATGAATATAAAGCATTTAGCACAGTGCCTGACATAAAATACAGTCTCTACAGTCAACCTTTCTATTAGCACTGTCTCATTAATATTCTGAAACTTATTTATTCTCCTAAAAACAGTCTATATTAACTATTCAGTATTGTCATTTAACAGATTTTATTTTTTCTCTTTTTTAATTTTTCTGGGTACATAATAGGTATATACATTTATGGGGTACATGAGATGTTTCGATACAGGCATGCAGTGTGAAATAAGCACATCAAGGAGAATGAGATACCTATCCTCTCAAGCATTTATCCTTTGAGTTACAAAGAATCCAATTGCACTCTTTAAGCTATTTTAAAATGTACAATTAGGTTATTATTGAGTATAGTCACCCTGTTGTGCTATCAAAGAGTAGGCCTTATTCATTCTTTCTAACATTTTTGGTAACCATTAACCATCCACACCTCCCCACTAACCCACAATTACCCTTCCTAGCCTCGAGTAACCATCCTTCTACTGTGTTCATGAGTTCAATTGCTTTCATTTTTAGACCTCACGAATAAGAAATAGCAATGTTTGTCTTTCTGTGCCTGGCTTATGTCATTCAACATAATGCCCTCCACTTCCATCCATGTTGTTGCAAATGACTATATCTCATTCTTTTTCAAGGCTGAATAGTACTCCATTGTGTATATGTACCACATTTTCTTTATCCATTCATCTGTTGATAGATGACGAGGTTGCTTCCAAATCTCAGCTATTGTGGACAGTGATGCAATCAACACAGGAGTGCAGGTATCTTTTTGATATATAACCTTTCTTTTGGGTATACACCCAGCAGTGGGACTGCTGGATACTATGGTAGCTCAATTTTTACTTTTTTGAGAAACTTCAAACTGTTCTCCATAATGGTTGTACTAATTTACATCCCCACCAACAGTGTACAAGGGTTCTCTTTTCTCTACATCCTGCCCAGCATTTATAATTGCGGTCTTTTGAACATAAGCCATTGTCTTTTGAATATAAGCCATTTTAACTGGGGTGAAATGATATCTCACTGTAGTTTTGATTTGCATTTCTCTGATGATCAGTGGTATTGAACACCTTTTCATAAACCTGTTTGTCATTTGTATGTCTTTTTTTGATAAATGTCTATTCAGATCTTTTGCCCATTTTTAAATTGAATCGTTAGATTTTTTCCTATAGAGTTGTTTGAGTTCCTTATATATTCTAGTCATTAATCACTTGCCAGATGGGTAGCTTGCAAATATTTTCTCCCATTCTGTGGGTTGTCTCTCACTTTGTTCATTGTATCCTTGCTGTGCAGGAAGATTTTCAACTTAATGTGATCCCATTTGTCCATGTTTGCGTTAGTTGCCTGTGCTTGTGGAGTATTGCTCAAGAAATTTTTACCCAGATCAATTTCCTGAAAATTTTCCCCAATCTTGTAGTTTCATAGTTTAAGCTCTAAAAGTCTTTAAACCATTTTGATTAGATTTTTATATATGGTGAGAGACAGGGGTCTAGTTTCATTCTTCTGCATATGGATAGCCAGCTTTCCCAGCACCATTTATTAAAGAGACTGTGTCTTCCCCTGTGTATGTCTTGGCACCTTGTTGAAAATGAGTTCACTGTAGGTGTGTGGGTTTGTTTCTGGGTTCTCCATTCTGTCCCATTGGTCTGTGTGCCTGTTTTCATGCAATTACCATGCTGTTTTGGTTACTATAGCTCTGTAGCATAATTTGAAGTCAGGTAATGTGATTCCTCCAGTTTTGTTGTTTTTGCTTAGGGTAGCCTTGGCTATTCCGGATCTTTTGTGGTTTCATATAAATTTTAGGATTGTTTTTTCTATTTCTGGGAAGAATGCCATTGGTAGTTTGGTTGGGATTGCACTGAATCTGTAGATTGCTTTGGTAGTATGGATATTTTAACAATATTGATTATTCTAATCCATGAACATGAAATATTTTTTCCTTTTTTGGTGTCCTCTTGAATTTCTTTCATCAGTGTTTACAATTCTCATTACAGAGATCTTTCACTTCTTTGGTTAGTTCCTAGGTATTTAATTTTATTGTGACTATTGTACATGCTGGTGTAAATGGTCGGGGCAAGGTGGTATCAGTGACTCAGGACTGTTTTTTCTATCTCTTCAGTGCTCCTTTCAGCAATATGGAACTAAAACCAGGTATTATGAGTGCTCACCTGATTTTTGGTTCTTATGAAAGTGCTTTTTTCTGTGTAAGCAGTTATTAAATTAGTGTCCTTGCCTGGGGGACAATTGGTGGAGACTTCAATTCCCTCATCTTGCTCTGCCTCCTTCTCAACAGTCAATTGTCAAAAACATAAGAGTTGCCCTTGTTATGGTTATACAGGTATTTCTCTCTGAACCTACTTTCTTATCTGTGACATAAAGACCATACCACTTGGCCTGCTAATATCATGGAATTGAAAGAGTCAACAATATGGGAAAGCATTCTGGAAACTGAAGTGTTCTGCATAAGTAAAAGTTTTTAACTGATACTTTAATCCATAACTCATAATTCTAAAATAAGCTATCACCATGGATAAACAAAGGTATGTCAGAATCACCACATCATGACTCAAGTCCTGTTCCCAAGCCTTCCCTAATTAATTTTAATTCATTTTAATCATATAGTGACTCAGTATCTTCATGCGATAATGATTCACGTGTTTTAATTTGCCAAATGTTGCTTCTAGATTATTTTCAGAAACATTCTGTTGAGCTCTTAGGAAAGTCACGACTTGGAGCGAATAGGATGGGAGTTATTATTTTATTCCAACTTAAGCCCAATCATATGTTTGTTCCTAATTTAGATCACCTACTCCTATAACGATGATAATTTAGAAACCACATGGTACAGATGGTGAGGCATGGGCTTCTGGGATTTGAATACCAGTCACTTATTAGCTGGATTTAATTTTCCGCAATTTATTTTATCTTTCTAAATGTGCATCTGAAAAATGGGGACAGTAACTCCCTCTTAAATGAGACAGTGATCTTAAAGAGCCGAATATAGTCCCTGGACATGGTAAATGTTATCTAAGTGTAAGAATACAATGGCACAAGAGAGCATCTACTTACAGCTCACAGATGCCAGCTCTAGCAGGAATGAGAGGCACAAGTTGCAGTAAAAGCTTGACACCATTTTGCCATTCTTCTTCTCTTTCAAATTCACAGTACAAGTAGCTACATTCATCAGAGGAAAACTGGTAGAAAACATAAGTATCTTGAAAGTATAGATGCTGGTCCACTGTTTGAAACAAAAAAAATGTACAGATCAGTTTTTTAAAGGATATTACTCAGACAGCAATAATCCAAATGATAAACTGAAAGCCCCAATAATTGGGAGAAATCAGGGTTAAGACTATAATTACACATTCTAAGCTCATTCATGTTTATAATCCCATTGAAGTGGAAAGGACTTACTGGCTAGTCTATTTTTACTACTAGAAGTTTTGGCCAGCATATTCACATGTATTTTATATTTTTTCTACTTCAGAGACAGGTGCAGATAAAATCAATAACAATTCAAAGAGGATAGGGAGAAATCTTTTTTAGTGTCCCAAAGCAAATTAGTATATTGAATTAATTTAGTAATACAGAAATACAACACAATGGCAAGTTTTAGATCAATGGTTCTCAACTAAGGGTGACTGTGCCTCCTCTGGGGGATATTTGGTGATGTCTAGACATTTTTGGTTGTTACATTTGGGGGGCAAGGTGCTACTGGCATTGGAGGGTGGAAGAAAGGGATGCTGTTAAAAAAAAAAAAAACCCTACAATGTACAGGACAGCCCTTCACAACAAAGAATTATCTAACCCAAATGTCAATACTACCAAGGTGGGGAAACCCTGTTTTAAAGGAATCAAGAGCTAGAGATTTTTCCAAAAAGCACTAGTAGGAAATGTTTTGCTAACCAAAACCCTGAAACTATCAAGTATGCTAATAATACCTCCATTCCTCAAAGGTAGTTAACTAATTTTATAAATAAGAGTATTAGGTGCTAGGTACTATTGACTAAGATTACACCCACATCCATATCTGTACCATTCTTTCACAACGGGACTAGGGGTATGCCCTTGATATTTATTACCTATAGGAAAAAAAGGGTTTTTCAGTGACCAACTAGCAGCTGAGAGACTAGGCTAAATAAAGAATCCAGATTGCTCGGTTTCTAATCCTTCAATTCTCTAAGAAAAGAGATATCCATCATCTATTTTAGTTTCCAGTTAACATTTATTTTCTGTTCAGTCTAAACAGCTAATTTTCATAGGTCATATCTCTAAGTGTTCATGATTACTTGGTGAATTAAAATGGCATAACATCCCACTCATAAAATCAGTGTCTGATGATTATCCTAAGTACAAGATAAATCACACACTAAAGATGTCACTGATTTTGAAAAAAGTTTGTAAGCAGCATTTTTGAGTTCAGAAGAAAGGAGGTAGAGGAAGGACTCCTACAGGTATTATGAGTCTATGAATCAGCAAGTATCTAATAATTTTTACAAGAAGTCTGAGAGAAATAAGTGAAACAAAAGATGACCTGTCACTTAGAAAATAAGAAAGAATACAAATATTTATCTTCAAAAATAATTCCCATCCAGATTATAACATCCTCTAGAAAATCAAGTGTATTTTCATCTGATAGCTTAATAAAATAATGATGCTGTGCCTTCAAGACATAATACTAACCTGATAACATAATTCCCATGTCCAGTAGGAGTTGCCAGACTCCTATGGCCATAGATCTGCACTGGACAAAAGGACAGTGTTCTAGAAGCCAGTCTACCAGTTCTGACCCAACGCAGCTCCTCCTGAACAAAAGCAAAGCCATTCACAGTAAGATATTGCTGACATTCGTTTGCCAAAAAAATTGATATATAATACCTTTCCTTTCATGTGCTTGCTTTTTTTAAACAAGCAACCCAAGAATAAATGGCATATACCTCTTACTCATCTTTCAGATTAAAGTTCAAATATCACTTCCTTAGGGAAACAAGAGTCAAATTGTCTTCTACTTTTTCATCAAATCACCTAACATTTAATAAGTATGTATCTTTACAAATGAACAATATCTGCTTCTCCCACTAGAGAAAAATTTTCAGGAGAGCAGGGACTTTATATAACTCACTATTAATTCCCAACAATTAGAACAGTCCACAATACACAGTAAGTTCTCAAAATATACTTGTTTGAAAAAAGAAGGAATAAATGTAGCAGCCTTTTATATAAAGATAATGCTTTTACCTTGGTAAGCTACATACCTCAAGTTGGTGGTGATAAACTTTGGTTCAACTATTTATAGATTTTTATCTAGTCCTTTTGAGAACAAAATAATTCCAAGGTTAGACAAAATTGGGACCATAGTCAGTAGTATAGAGTTTTTTTTGCTACTCTTCAAAGACTGAACCCTAAAGTTTACTCTAAGAACAATAAATTTGATTGTTAATCTTTTTAATATAATCCATGTAACTAGTTAAGCAGCCCAGGTCACATAACCATAAACCCAGACGTGTTGGATTCTACTAACTACGCATGAGAAATTACCTTTGTAATCTGTCTTAAAACACACAACTATACTCAAAAAAATGTCATAACCTGGGTATTACAGGCAGTATCATCATGCCTACTTTTCAAATACAGATGAGCCTCAGGGGAAAAACAAAAAGAAAAACTTCTGAAATGTTTTGTCATTTGCAGAAATTTTATCAAATTTCACTCTCCCTTATGAGAAAAGATCACGAAAAATTTTTTTTTTGCGTCAGAGTCACGCTCTGTCACCCAGGGTGGAGTGCTGTGGCGCAATCTCAACTTATTGCAAACTCTGCCTCCTAGACTTGAGAGATCCTCCCACCTAAGCCTCCTGAGTAGCTGGGAGTACAGGTGCTCACCACTGGCTAATTTTGTTCTTTGTAGAGACTGAGTTTCAGCATGTTGCCCAGACTGGTCTCCAACTCCTGAGCTCAAGTGATCCACCTGCCTCGGCTACCCAAACTGCTGAGATTATAGGTATGAGCCAAGCGCCTGGCCAAAATGTTTTTTTTTTTTTAAATAATGTATCATATAATGACTATCTTTATATGCAGTACTGGAGGACCAAGAGATGCCAACATTTATTTGTATTTCTAAAGAAGAAAAATACTGCCTATTTTGTTCTCTTATGATTGGCAAAGTTACAAATACCCTAGAATTACACCATAACCAACAATATGAACTGCCATGGATGCTACATTTTCTGGGGTGAAGAACAATAAAGTAGCAAACTTTTCTGCTGAGATATTTGATCAAAAATCCTAGCTTTTCATCAAAAGCTAGAATATATTTGGTAAAGTGTCACTATTTGAAAGATACTCTAAGGCAATTAAGCCAATTCTAGACATGTTCAGTTGCAGGTTAGCATAAGACAGCATAAAGATTAACAGTCACATATATGGATGTTTTTTAGAGAAAATGAGAAAACAGATGGCAACAAAACAGGCAATTAGACCAAACAGTCAAGATTAACTTCTAATTCTACAGGATACCTTTCATGTTAAAGGTTCAAAGTGTTAATTAACTAATTAATTCCTCAACACCTCTGCCAATTAGCCAGCATCTCAGGGCTTTGAAAGCACTTTTATCTCATGGATTAAATACTGTATCATCTTAATTCATATTCTCAAAACAATGCAGCTCCTTAGCCTGCTCTGAGTGTCTGACATCACCTGGACTATGAAAGCACACAATAAAACATTTACTAAACAAACTAAACTGTCAAACTGCAAAAGGGGCTAGATGGATACAGCTGCTTGTTTGTTCCCAGGTGATAAGGAAGAAGCTTCTTAGAACAGGGCTTCTAAAAACTCTGCTTAGGAGTCACCTGGGTGATGTTCTTAAAGTATAGATTCTGACGCGCTAAGACTGGGTGGGACCTCAGATTCCGCATTCCTTTTTTTTTTTTTTTTTTTTTTTTTTTTTGAGACTGAGTTTCACGCATATTGCCCAGACTGGAATGCAATAGTGCGATCTTGGCTCACTGCAAACTCTGCCTCCCAGGTTCAAGTGATTCTCCTGCCTCAGCCCCCCAAGTAGGGCTAGGATTACAGGCATCTGCCACCACGCCCAGCTAATTTTTATATTTTTAGTAGAGCTAGGGTTTCATCCTGTTGGCCAGGTTGGTCTCGAACTCCTGACCTCAGGTGATCCACCCGCCTTCGCCTCCCAAAGTGCTGGGATTATAGGCATGAGCCACCATGCCCGGCCAGATTCCACATTCCTAACACGCTCTCAGGTGATACTGGTGACCTCAAAGCCCCAATCCTCCAGATCTCCCTTCTCAATGGGAAGGGCTCACTCTGTTTTGGGGAGGCAGGGCTCTGACTCAATATGGTAGAACACAACACTGTCAGGACAATATTAATTAAAAACTGAGCCCCACTCTCAGAGCAAGCTACTGTTTCTGTTGCACGTGATCCTTTTCTATTCCCCCCACTGGCTTTATCAAGTTATGTTTTAAATCACTTATAAGGATCTACCTACCCCAGGGCAAACATTAGGAGTAAATTATACACTATCATTTACATCACCAAAGCATATAAAATGAGGTGGCATTATCTCTGCATTTAACGCCTTGTCCCCATGCCTGCTACAATCTGGTTAAAATACCTAAATCCACAGGACTTAGGGGAGAGCAGTGAGGAAGAAAACAGAGATGACTGGAACACAGCAATCTAAACACAGACAGTAGTTCCTACCCACAGTATATTTTCAGTCTTGCACTCAATCCAGAAACTGCTCCAAGTACATGCAGATCTAACTCCAGTTTCAATACTAGGTAGGAACATTGTGATATGGAGGTGATCAGCTCAAAGCCTATGTGACTGCTTAACAAAACATGAATTTACCCAATCTCCAGAGTGGAAAATTTGATTTATCTTAGCATCCTCCTGTCTCTAGTTAGACTTTTAGCAATTAATTCATAGTAATGCAGACACTAATCTTTAAAATAAATCAGGTGATGGTATTTAGTGATGTATTCGTGCAAAACAAATGATGTCTCAAAAACCAGTGTGATTCTTCCTACAGTACAAAGTGAACAGAAAGCATTTCAAAGTTTTGAAAGTGAGTTCTCATGCAGTATATGGGGAATATTTTACCTCAATTTACTACCAGACAAATGAAAATGATTCATCCCTAGGTAATCACATGAGCATTTCATGCTTAAACCCAGAATATTAATCAGTCCTTAGATTAGAAAATCATAGTGGTCCTGGCCGGATCACAGGAAAACACATGCTCTCCCCATTCTATTCCCGTTAAATCCTACATCTGTTCTAATTTGGATAGATGGCTTTTTTCCATGAACCTGATTAATGTTCATCTCCCAATCCTTTTTCAATCTCTATCCATGGAGATCCAATAAAGAGGAGAAAAATGAGAATAATGATCAATGTTACACATGGCCTCATGTAAATAAAATGAATCCTGTGAGCGTGCTCACGACTATACTCAAAGACTTACAAATATAAATTTAGTCTTTTAAAAAAGGAGAAGTCAGATGTTTCTAAAGGTGATGCCATCATCTATTTTTTAAAGTGAGTTTCTATGTGAAGTAGTCCAACCACCACAGCCCTTTTACTCCCTGTCCTGTCTACTTGGTCTGAGCTCTACCCTCATGGTTTTCAGACCTTGGCCTATGAATCCCTAATAGAAGGAAAACAGTAGATCTTGGAGCTTTTTAAAGAGCTCCACGACTCCATACACACAAAAGCATTATTTGTAAACAGAATAGGCATGTCTAGCCTATGGCATATTTTTCAAAACCTATGTAAATGCTAATGTGATTGATTAAATGTTCTTAAAGTATTAATTCAATGGGGTTTCTCATCACACTTCGGATTTGCTCAATTAATGGCTCAGAAGAATATAGACTCTGCCAAGTTTGTGATGTTAAAAAATGGTTGCAGGGAATGGTTACTGACTGAAAAGAGCCATGAAGGAACTTTCTGAGGCATGAAAATCCACTATATCTGGATAGTGGCTAAATGGATAATGATTACACAGGTGTGTAATAAATAAAAGTTCAAGCTGTATATTTAAGATTTGCATATTTTACTATACAAAAATTACGCCTCAGTACAAAGGGAGTCGGTGGTCTTACTCTGATAGTCTGGGGATTACTATCCCAAAATCCGAAGCCATGATAAAATATTTTCCATTTCCAGCAAACAGAAAAAACAGAAATATTATAATGAGTTTATCGTAAAGCTAAGTTTATTTAACATAAAGGAACATCCTTTATTCTGAGAACTTTCTACTTTTTGGGTGTCATGAATTCTGAGTACTCTTCCTACTTTTGATGGGTATTACATGCCATTTATTTGAAATAGAATGGTGATAACAAATGGTAGTGGTTTTTCTTTTTGTTTTCTGTCATAGTTTTGGTATCATTTGATGTGGTTTAATATCTTTATCTGGCAAAACAAAAAGCTAATAATTTGCTTTTGGTTTTTTTCTTTAAATTATTCCATAAAATGAAAACATACACATCAAGTTTTCTAAGTGACCATGCCCTTGGTCCAGCTGTACTTTAAAACTGGCCATTTACCTACCTGTTTATTCTCATACCTCTGTCAAGGTAGACACCTGCCATCCCTATACCAACCTGTCTCTCCCTGCTCCTTACGCACTCAAGGAGGAGGCCCACTCTCACCTGGAGAGTTAGAGCAGGTCTCTGCCCAAGGCATCCTTTCAGGGCCTCAATAAGGTCCCTAAAGAGGGGATCTATATTTATTAAAGTCCCTAATGTAGCACCACCCCCTCACCCGCTGCAAAATATCACGTCTCAGAGGAAGCAGAGCACAGACTGTCTCAGGAGCCCATCCACACTTGGGGCTGGAAATTCCATACCTTAACTTCAGAACGGGAGTCAAACTGTAAACAAATGCATGACTAAGTTTAATGAAAAGTCACCACCAGTTTCCTCAATAGAACAAACAAACCCTCCTACTACTGATATTGTCCACCTCTCTTTGATCAAGGTTACAATTTTTAATACAGGGTGGGTTTTTTTTCCTCAAAGAGAATTTCTGACAAGGTGTTAGAAAACTGTGTTACCTGTAAAACCCCTTGAGGTTCACTCTGTCCTTTATCAGGTCAGCTGCTTGAACGATAATAACATTCCTCAGTGCTCTCCCTGCACAAGAAGAATTCTCTCCATAAATCTAAATGGAAAACACAAAGTCACTGTAAATATAGAATCATGTGACAATTTGTGAGCTACCAATAGCATACTCTCTCTCTCTCTCTCTATATATATATATGATGATAACCAAGTCCATAAGGTTGAGACATATTTTAGCCAATACAGCTATAAACCTATAACTATCTTACTTTATTTTAGCTACCAGCCCACTTACACTACTAAGCTATCACTATTCTCCAAATGCTAACCTGCTTTATTTAACTATAGCTATAAATAATTTTCTTTTATACAAAGTTTTCAGTGTAAATAATCCACTGTTTTTTAAATACAATATTTATATCGATACAGCAAATGAAGAATTTATATTATGTATTGAATCTGCATATTGATAATGCAAACACACACAGGTCTTGGAAGATGGAAAAACAATTTTCTTCCCTGTCTAGCGAACATCTCAAACCATGACACAATTTGACAGCAGGCTGCTTTACTCTTAAGCTTCATTCAACTGCAGAGTTCATAGCCAATTCCAAGCATCTGGTTTCATCTACTTCACAATTCCATCTATCAGATAAAAATTTCATTTAACTTATTTTTTTAATCTTCGAATTCTCCCATATGAGTCTCTGGTTCTTAGAGGATGGAGAAGGGTAGTTCTTAGATCTAGAGGGGGCTAGGTCCTACTTTATAATACTACCTCCTACTCTATAACTAGCACCTTCCTCCAAAGCACAATGCTGTTTCACAAGCAAAGGGGGCTAAGTGAAAATAAGCTGCCTTCATAAGGTTTATGAAAATTTATATTGGGGGTACATGCCTACATAGTTTCACTTTTTTCTTGGTAAACTTTTTATGTACCTACTATATATATATATACACACACACACACATACATATATACATATACACAATATACATGTGTATATATACATAGACATATACATACATATATATATATATATATATATATTTTTTTTTTTTTTTTTTTTTTTTTTGAGACAGGGTCTTGCTCTGTCACCCAAGCTGGAGTTCAGTGGCAAGATCATGGCTCACCGCAGCCTAGACTTCCCAAACTCAATCAATCCTCCCACCTCCCACCTCAGCCTCCTGAGTAGCTGGAACTACAAGCACACACCATCAAGCCCAGCATATATATATATATATATATTTTTTTTTTTTTTTTTTTTTTTTTTTTTGTAGAGACAGGTCTCCCTATGCTGCTCAGGCTGGTCTTGAACTCCTGGGCTCACACAATCTGCCCACCTCGACCTCCCAAAGAGCTGGAATTACAGGTGTGAGCAACTGCACCTGGCCGAAATATCTGACATCTCTCAAGGCAAACAAATTGATAATATAATGATTATGATTTGACTGGGAACATCCACCTCATCCTTATACTTCCTTAATTTTCCTGGTATCATCTCCTAAACACAAACTGATAAGGAAGTGGGAAGGGAAGGAAATTTTTTTTAACATGTTAAAACTATTTTTAAAAAAAGCTTGAACAAGCCAGATGACAGAAAATATTACCGAGGAAGTGGTGTGAGTCAGCTGACGCTTGACTGGTCCTGACAGCATACAATATTCATTCACTCAGTCATTCAAAAAGTACATAATGAGCAACTGTCAGGTGTCAGATCTGTTCCTGATGGTAGGGATACAGTGGTGGAGAAGGTAGAGAAGATCCCAGCCCTCACAAAGCTCACAGTCTCCTGTTAGCCTAAAAAATGCAACTTTTTTTTTTTTTTGAGATGGAGTCTTGCTTTGTCGCCCAGGCTGGAGTGCAGTGGCACAATCTCTGCTCACTGCAAGTTGTGTCTCCTGGGTTCACATCATTCTCCTACCTCAGCCTCCCAAGTAGCTGGGACTACAGGCGCCCGCCACCACACCTGGCTAATTTTTTGTATTTTTAGTAGAGATAGGGTTTCACTGTGTTAGCCAGGATGGTCAGTCTCAATCTCCTGACCTCGTGATCCATGCATCTTGGCCTCCCAAAGTGCTGGGATTACAGGCGTGAGCCACCGCGCCTGGCCAAAAAATGCAACTCTTTGTTCATTGATTCTTTACTGCAACACAATGATAAATACTGAGGAAGTAAATCTCCTTTTATACAAAACTCAGTGTAAAATATACGCTATTTGTAAAATACAGTGTTTTTAACAATAGATATATTTATATCATATTTATGTACGTGCTCTGCCACATCAATTCATTCATGTAAAGAACTTGGAAGATGGGAAAATAATTTTTTTCCCTAGTTCCTGAACATCTTGAATCATGACAATGATCAGAGCATCTCAAACACTTTTGCTGTGTCATCCCAGGTGGAGAAGATAACGTGATCACTGCAGCATCCCTGCAAAACTCTATGTGGTCAGGAGCAAAGGGAACAACTGTAACTTGAGAAGTGTACATCAGAATTTCTTAATCACTATTTCAGAAAATGCAGTAAAAGAGAAAAGAATCATACCTGGGAAGGTGTATGTTCAAGGTACGGATTAGATATTCTTCTTGATAGAGTCTATTTTAAATAAAGAAAAAAAATAGTTAGAACCAAATAAACTTTTGTACCAAAAAAGGAAAACATAAGCAACAGTGGCAGGGGGAGGACCCTGCTAAACAACAACAAAAAAAAGAGCTTGAATCTCAAATCATGGTCCCTATGGGCTTAGTATCCTTATTTTCACTCAATGTAAATATCTGGTCAACATTCATAACAACAGGACAGGATATTCCACTTGAATGGCTCTCAACAGAAGTACAATAGAAAGAGTGGGATTTTCTTGGACCGGTCACTTTATTCTTGATGTGTTTTGGATTCCATTTCTCCTTTCCTTTTCCTCACCCTAACTCAGGCCCTCATCACTATACCCTCAACTACCTGCTTCAGCTTCCCAGTGGATTTTCCTGCTCTCTAGTCACATCCCCTTCAGGCCATCCTTCACACCTCAACTAAGCAAATCTCCCTAAATCACCCCCTTGACTTACAGAGGGTCCCTTATTGCTTATCTGAGTTAATCCATGCCCCCTTGGCTCACCACAGTCTGCCTCCAACAGATTTCCAGTATTCTCTTTCCAACTCTCAACAAGGCTTCTTCAGTTTAGCAAGACCCACTTGTCAGAAGAACCTGCCACTCATAACCCTGCCTTTAGTCAAGTCAGTCTTCATGTTAAAAGCCTTCCATCTTCCTCAATGCTTCTCAGAATCTCACCAGACTTGAAGTCCAGTTTTGTGGAGTCGGCTCCTGCATGAAGTTCCTCCTACTGGGGTATGTTCCTCTTTAGAGCTCTGTTTTCGCTACTATTCAGGTGCAGCCCCTGGGTGCTCAGCATTGTTGGTTGTTTTTCTGTGTGCGCATTTTCCCCAAGGAATCCATAAGCTCCTTGAGGGAGGGCTGGCAGCTTATTCTGCTTTGCTTTCATGGCATCTAGCACACAACTGTGCATAAAGATGTTTAATTTTTCTATTCATTTATTTAGATATTTATATAACCGTATCAACTTAATAAGTAATTGCTGAATGATCTGAATTGCAGGAGCTAATTTTTCCTGCCTAATGATCCAGGAAACAGCACCATCACCCACATATGCTTAAGCACAATACAGAACTATTATCATTTCCTATTGCAGTATAAAAAAATGAACAGAGAAACTAACATTTATTGAACTTCCAACCTATGTTTAAAAGCTCTTTCCATCTCTATTCTAAGTCTTGCTATCTTTCGAGATCCTATAGTTTTCAGACTGCCGCCTCCATGTCTTAGAATACTTTGCTAAATGTACAAAACGTACCCCACCAGTCATCACTTTCCAGCATCTGAACCTTCTACTAAACTTTAGTCTAAGAAGAGAATTCCCATTCTGCCCCTTCCCTAGGCCACATGGCCCTCACACTATTCCTAATTAAACTAAAATAAAATGTATCAACTCTTTTTCCAGAAATGCCAAATGATACCCTGTTAAAGATTTGTAACTTCATTCAAAGAAAATACATTTTATAAAGTAGAGGGCCCATTTTTAATTCCCAGCCTTCTGGTCTTGTCTAAATGTACTCCCAATCAGCACTCCCTAGGCCTCATGTACCATGAGCCTATGTAATATAGTCCCTTATTGATATACTGAACAATTTAAAAGTTTTAAATGTACCAGATTATATGAAGATGAATCATCATAATTTTTTTTTTCTAAACAGGTAGACTTTTAAAATCACTATGGCAGACCAGAAATGACAGTCTTTATGACTCATCTAATTGCCTGAATCAGCTCAGAAAAGCAAATAGTTTATATAATCTAGTTAAAGAAAAAGCTTTTAAGCAGAAACAAGCTCTAAAAAAAAAAAAAAAAAAAAACAAAAAACAAAAAACAAAAAAACCTGGGCAGGAGCATTTTCACAAAACAAAACAAGCCACTTGCCTTCCTGGCCACTGCCAACCGGCATCTGGCTGTCTACACACTCGTGTTACACTCACACAATTCCACTTAACAGAAACCTCCCCCATGGATAGCTTGCTTCAAAAGGTAGGTAAGGTGAGTAAATAAAGCAATAGGGTTCTTCTATACTGAATAGATAGCAGCGTTAGATAAGCTACTGGCCCCAGGAACTCAACAAGCTCAACATAATAACTGTCTTTTACAGGACACAATTCCTAAGCTGGCTGTCAGGAACTGCCTTGAAACTCTCTCTTCACTGGTCCCAGGAGAGCTTTGTTTCATTAACACTCTAGGACAGCGGTTCTCAAACTTGTTAGCTGAGCATGGGGAGCCAGAGAGCTTTGTGGAACTCAGTCAAGTACTGACTCCCTAAACTTAAAACAACTATCATAACTGTACTTCCGCAGAGACCACTTTATGTTAGTTTTCAGTACTGACCCAAAATAGCAAAGGCCAAAGGTTTAAAAGAACATGGGGAATATTCCATCCATTACCTCATTTTTAGCAGGTACTGGGAAAGGACTGTTACTTAATTTTATCAGAGGAATACCATGGGCCATCTTACTGCTGCTGTAAATCACTTAAGAACTGCCCTCCCAGCATTTATCAGCAAGAGTACCGCAAAAGCACCCTTGAAAATGCACCCCCCTCTTTTCATTTTGACATTCTTTCCCTGATATACAATCATTCAGCTGTTTTCATCCCATCTTGGAATCCCTTGGTTTTATTTTTCCTCTCAGCATCCCAGGGCCTCATCTCATCACTCCTGTGGCAACTTACTTCCATTCATTTCATTTTTGAAGCACTTACTCAGCTGAGCACCAGGCACTGTGGGAACTTCCAGAAACACACACACGGACAAGATACCATCCCTAATTTAGAAAACCCATTTGCCAGAAGGCATAGGATCTAAAGAACCTATTAAGCCCATGAATTCTTTTCCTTGATCCTAATCTCCCTATCAATTTTCTCTGCAATCTTAGATGGCTGGTCACTCGATGCAGGGTATCCTCTCTTAAATGGCTCCCACCATAATCTCTCATAAATATAATGCCCAAAGTGATGATTCCTTTATCCTCTGTATTTTAAATTTCCTAGAATTACTTAAGTTGGATGCAATGATTCTTTCATGAAAGACATATATATCCCAGAGAGATGAAAATACTAATAACACAAATGAAAATATATTTTTAAGCCAAATGTATTCCTCCTTTCCATTTTAATGTACCATGGAAACTGGTTCCCTGATTACAGGCAAGCCTCATATTTTAAATGTAAACTAGGAAATTGCAATCCTTTAATATTCACAAATGGACTCCCAGAAAAAAATAATGGCATAACTCCAAAAATAATTGGTTAGCAACCATATATTACATTTTTTAAGTCAGGTATATATTAAAATTAAAGTGTAATAGTTCATGAAGCTGACTCTGAAGCAGGCAAGGAACTCACTCCAGAGTTGCTAAAAATATCTTGCTAAACACTGTAATAGACTTAAGGCATATTTTTCATTAGCCCTTAAAAGAGATAGGAACAGTTTTTATTCGTTTTTAAAGGAGATGCCTTAATAGTATCCTTAGACTCAGTTAAAGTACTTGGGCTACTAAGGGGTGAGAGAAATAAAGGAAAAAGATCAAATCGCTTCAGTCACTACAGAAGCACTACCTGCCCTTTTGCTAACATGAACCAACAAGAACTACCAAATTTATTGTTAATGCAAGAATAACACAACTGTCTGCCAACTTCAGCCACTGTCCCTCTTCCTATTCTGGGTGACCAGGCAGAATATGAAGATGAAACAATGGAATAAGTACACGTGAATTTCTAACAAACACAGGAAGATAAAAAGCCTCATAACTAGCAGGCACATATGTAAAGAGATTATAAAATAAAATACTGAAGGCTATGATCTATTAAGCTGCCCAGTGGATTTTTAACACAGGAAAAACTTGTGGGCCATTCTTCAGCCCCCAAATAAACTTACATCTCAACCAAAGCTTGGTCAAGGTTAAAAGGACAGAATCCCAGCCAGATTATAGGGTTGAGAATTATCCAGTCATCAAAGTTGGGGATAATGGCTCAGGTGTGGTGGCTCACATCACTCTCTGATAACATGCTACACGTTATTAATAGTAACTGAGTTTCTGCTGTATGCCAGAGATTACACCAAGTTTTGGGGGTTTTTTCTTTTTCTTTTCTTTTCTTTTTTTTTTTTTTTTTTGAGACAGGGTCTCACCCTGTCATCCAGGCTGAAGTGCAGTGGCACAAGCACAGCTCACTAGAGCCTCAACCTCCCAGGCTCAATTGATCCTCCCACCTCAGCCTCCCGAGTAGCTGGGACTACAAGCACGCACCACCACCACCTCCAGCTGGTTTTTGTATTTTTTTTTTTTTTTTTTTTTGTAGAGACAGGATTTCACCCTATTGCACAAGCTGGTCTCAAACTCCTGGGCTCAAGCAATCTGCCTGCCTCAGCCTCCCAAGGTACTGGGATTACAGGCATGAGCTACCACACCCAGCCTATACTAAATATTTTGCATTCATCACATTACTTAATACTTGAAAAACTATGAGGTAGGTACTATAATTAATCCTATTTCGCAGATGACAAAACTAGACTTAAACAGGTTAAGAAATCTGTCCAAGTTTGCAACCTAACTGCAGTTATTGTCCCATACATGTCTCTTAACATAGGATGTGATAATTTAAGAGTAATGTGACAAATAAATGCATTTAACTGCAGTAAGAAGTCACAAGTAGTATCTGCTAGACTCAGTGGTTCTCAACTCTGGATGTAAATAGAACCACCTGGGAAGCTGCAGAAAAACAAATAAAACAGGTATTAAAGATGCACCCCAAACATACTGAATTCGAATCTCTACGAGGAGAGCTGGGCAGTCTTTCCCCAAATTTCCCAGGTGGTTCTAAGGTGCAGCCAGGTGTCAGGGGAACTGTAAAAATAAGTGATTGGGAATGGCAAATTGAAACTCTCCTCATCCACTTCAGCTATGGGGCTTGGAGCACTGCTCAGACATCACCTCCTGCACACACCTTGCTAAATGAAGAAGAGGTACTGTCGTTTACCAATAGCACAGGGATCCATGACTGAACCTCCAAGTGGCTTGTGTAGAACAAAAAGCCACTGTTTCGGCAAATCCCGTCCTGCACCTGTTCATGTGGTATGTGTTTTCCATACAACCGATCCTAGACATAGCCTTAAGCTACAGTATCTTCATGTCTGCACAGTAGCATAGTACCTACATACCTTCAGAAAGAGTCTACCCTTTAAATGGCATCCATGGCATTAAACTTAATTTTGACTTCCCATTATTAAAGCACTCTATTCTAGTAGAAACATGTTTCCCTACTTAAAAGCTAAGTAGAAAATGAAAGTGGGTTCAAGGAGTACTTAGAAACATTTCACAAACCTTTCACTGCTATGGAGACAAATCAGCAAGAACCAACAGCTTCTGGGAAAATATACGCAACACATACAACAGAAACAAACCCCAAAGCTTCATCAATTTGATTTTATTTAATTCTTGGGAAAATTTCTTTTGGGCTGTGTTTACAAACAAAAGAATAGGTTCACCTACCAAGATGGGCCTCCCTGGTTAATGCAATCACAGAGAAACCTTTAAAATTTGAGAATTAAGTAACTAAAGATTTAGGAAACATGGTTTAATCAGCGAGCTTACTTATCTCCACTTGTCACTGAATTTCCTAGTTTTATTAACAAGAACTCATCCAGTCATACCTGGACTCCAAGATGGACCCTTCCTACAGTAACCAACGTGAAGAAGCTCCCACTGGCCAAATCTGGGATGATTTGAACAGCAAATAATAAAATTATTGAATTATAATTCATAAAATGAATAACCATGAGTCCATACTAATACAAGCAATTGAATAAATAAATAAATGAGGATCAGGAAGAAAGGACAGCCCTTCCTGATGCGATTATTTAAATTACTAAACGCAGTAAAAAGAAGAAAACAGAAAACCACCATTAGGCAAACACCATAGTAATAAATGTTGCAGGCAAAAATCATCCATAAATGCTAACATTAGTGGACAAAACTATGATGAGATATAGGATATTTGCATAATTATCAAAATATCTCCCACCAAAATACCTAGTAAGTACAGAGGAAAAAATAACTTTACAGTGGAGTTTAGCTCACACCACTTTAAACAAATGATAAAAATTATCGCCTATCATGAGACATGTTGAGATCATCTGCCTCCTGATATGATGAACAGAGAAAGGCACTTTTATGGTATTTTTGTCAAAATGCATACCTGAATATAATGATGAAATATCAGACAACCTCAAATTGAGGGACATTCTTCAAAGCAACTGACCTGTACTTTGCTAAAACTGTCAAGGTTAACAGGGACCAATAAAAACTAAGGAGCTATCCCAGATGGGAAGAGACCAAAGGAGCCAGACAATTAAAAGTATTATGTGATCCTGGACTAGAATAAGGACCTTAGCAGGACACATGGCAAATGTGAATGAGGTCTACATTTTAGTTAATCATGTGGATCAGTGCTGGTTCTGACGACTGTGCTGTGGTTATGTAGAAATGTTAACATTTAGAGAAGCTGAGTGATGCTTACAAGTGAACTCCCTTTGTACTAGTTTTGCAACTTTTAAGTCTAAAATTATTTCAAAATAAAAAGGTTCTTTAAAAAAGAATAATGACCTCCCTCCTCCCCACAAATGTGGTCTCAAAAATTATTCACATATTATCTCAAAATATAGCATTTATTTTTTTGCTGAAAGCTGCACCGCCCCTCCATAACTTCCTTGGGCTGCACAACAGAATGACCCTCATGGCTTTCCTGCCCACTCAGGTCTCTGGCATCTTCACACAAATTAATCTCCAGAAAACGCCTCCTTACATGTCACCTTATTTTTAATACAACAAATATATATTTGTAAGTTTACTCTCCCTGAGTGCTCACAGTGTTCCAAGTCTTTAACCTAGTGGTCCACACCTTCCTTACCTGTCTACGAAGTTCCTGCTGCACTTCTCTACAGACACTCTGCTTCAGCCAGGCAGGCTGTCCTCTTTTTATGAGACAAACCACATGCATTCTCCCTTCATGCCTGAGCCCCTGCCAAGATCTCTGCTCTGTGCACTTTTCTGCATTTCTACATTCTGCCCTACAGTCAATCCACACAAATGCTGCATGAAGTCCAACCAAGCCCTGAGCCTCCCATGATTAATCTCTTCCCCCAAACATTCTAGCACTTTCCATATCTGCCACTGAAATATAGTGCCTCCTAGCCCCATTTGCAGGTATATGCCATCTCTTTTCAACCAACCTAACCTACCAGAGGGAGTCATGCCTTCTACAGGTCTAGGACCATCAGTGTGGAGCAGGAGCTGACCTCTGACCAGCCAATAGTGATTTCTTTCCAACATCACACTGTCTGATAACCTGCCAAGTGGTAAAGCATGATATTACCACCTCAAAAGCTATGAAACGCATCACCACCACTGCCCCACTCCAATCGCCACCTATCCTTTCCCTCATTTCCATCCCTGACTTAAGTGGTCATGCGTAGAAAGTGCAGAGTGTGCACAGTGTGCATATAGAGCTAGCTGAGTATACAGAGAGGGAGTAGATATGACTCTATAAATTATATATATATAATTATATATATAAATGTACATATTTTTATATATTTATATATAATTTTATATAATTTATAGATAAGAGACAATTTATATTTATTACATATAATTTATAGAGTATCTATGTAATACATATAATTTATATATAATACATAAATTTATATATTATATGTAATTTTTTTCTTGATAATTATTTATTTATTTTTTTTTCTTTTTATACTTTAAGTTCTAGGGTACATGTGCATAACGTGCAGGTTTGTTACATATGTATACTTGTGCCATGTTGGTGTGCTGCACCCATCAACTCGTCAGCACCCATCAATTCGTCATTTATATCAGGTATAACTCCCAATGCAATCCCTCCCCCCTCCCCCCTCCCCATGATAGGCCCCGATGTGTGATGTTCCCCTTCCCGAGTCCAAGTGATCTCATTGTTCAGTTCCCACCTATGAGTGAGAACATGCGGTGTTTGGTTTTCTGTTCTTGTGATAGTTTGCTAAGAATGATGGTATCCAGCTGCATCCATGTCCCTACAAAGGACGCAAACTCATCCTTTTTTATGGCTGCATAATATTCCATGGTGTATATGTGCCACATTTTCTTAATCCAGTCTGTCACAGATGGACATTTGGGTTGATTCCAAGTCTTTGCTATTGTGAATAGTGCCGCAATAAACATACGTGTGCATGTGTCTTTATAGCAGCATGATTTATAATCCTTTGGGTATATACCCAGTAGTGGGATGGCTGGGTCATATGGTACATCTAGTTCCAGATCCTTGAGGAATCGCCATACTGTTTTCCATAATGGTTGAACTAGTTTACAATCCCACCAACAGTGTAAAAGTGTTCCTATTTCTCCACATCCTCTCCAGCACCTGTTGTTTCCTGACTTTTTAATGATTGCCATTCTAACTGGTGTGAGATGGTATCTCATTGTGGTTTTGATTTGTATTTCTCTGATGGCCAGTGATGATGAGCATTTTTTCATGTGTCTGTTGGCTGTATGAATGTCTTCTTTTGAGAAATGTCTGTTCATATCCTTTGCCCACTTTTTGATGGGGTTGTTTTTTTCTTGTGTATTTGTTTGAGTTCTTTGTAGATTCTGGATATTAGCCCTTTGTCAGATGAGTAGGTTGCAAAAATTTTCTCCCATTCTGTAGGTTGCCTGTTCACTCTGATGGTAGTTTCTTTTGCTGTGCAGAAGCTCTTTAGTTTAATCATATCACATTTGTCAATTTTGGCTTTTGCTGCCATTGCTTTTGGTGTTTTAGACATGAAGTCCTTGCCCATGCCTATGTCCTGAATGGTACTACCTAGGTTTTCTTCTAGGGTTTTTATGGTATTAGGTCTAACATTTAAGTTTCTAATCCATCTTGAATTAATTTTCGTATAAGGAGTAAGGGAAGGATCCAGTTTCAGTTTCTACTTATGGCTAGCCAATTTTCCCAGCACCATTTATTAAATAGGGAGTCCTTTCCCCATTTCTTGTTTCTCTCAGGTTTGTCAAAGATCAGATGGCTGTAGATGTGTGGTATTATTTCTGAGGACTCTGTTCTGTTCCATTGGTCTATATCTCTGTTTTGGTACCAGTACCATGCTGTTTTGGTTACTGTAGCCTTGTAGTATAGTTTGAAGTCAGGTAGCGTGATGCCTCCAGCTTTGTTCTTTTGACTTAGGATTGTCTTCGCAATGCGGGCTCTTTTTTGTTTCCATATGAACTTTAAAGCCGTTTTTTCCAGTTCTGTGAAGAAACTCATTGGTAGCTTGATGGGGATGGCATTGAATCTATAAATAACCTTGGGCAGTATGGCCATTTTCACGATATTGATTCTTCCTATCCATGAGCATGGTATGTTCTTCCATTTGTTTGTGTCCTCTTTGATTTCACTGAGCAGTGGTTTGTAGTTCTCCTTGAAGAGGTCCTTTACATCCCTTGTAAGTTGGATTCCTAGGTATTTGATTCCCTTTGAAGCAATTGTGAATGGAAGTTCATTCATGATTTGGCTCTCTGTTTGTCTGTTACTGGTGTATAAGAATGCTTGTGATTTCTGCACATTAATTTTGTATCCTGAGACTTTGCTGAAGTTGCTTATCAGCTTAAGGAGATTTTGGGCTGAGACAATGGGGTTTTCTAAATATACAATCATGTCATCTGCAAACAGGGACAATTTGACTTCTTCTTTTCCTAACTGGATACCCTTGATTTCTTTCTCTTGCCTGATTGCCCTAGCCAGAACTTCCAACACTATGTTGAATAGAAGTGGTGAGAGAGGGCATCCCTGTCTTGTGCCAGTTTTCAAAGGGAATTTTTCCTGTTTTTGCCCACTCAGTATGATATTGGCTGTGGGTTTGTCATAAATAGCTCTTATTATTTTGAGGTACGTTCCATCAATACCGAATTTATTGAGCGTTTTTAGCATGAAGGGCTGTTGAATTTTGTCAAAAGCCTTTTCTGCATCTATTGAGATAATCATGTGGTTCTTGTCTTTGGTTCTGTTTATATGCTGGATTACATTTATTGATTTGCGAATGTTGAACCAGCCTTGCATCCCAGGGATGAAGCCCACTTGATCATGGTGGATAAGCTTTTTGATGTGCTGCTGAATCCGGTTTGCCAGTATTTTATTGAGGATTTTTGCATCGATGTTCATCAGGGATATTGGTCTAAAATTTTCTTTTGTTGTGTCTCTGCCAGGCTTTGGTATTAGGATGATGTTGTCCTCATAAAATGAGTTAGGGAGGATTCCCTCTTTTTCTATTGATTGGAATAGTTTCAGAAGGAATGCTACCAGCTCCTCTTTGTACCTCTGGTAGAATTCAGCTGTGAATCCATCTGGTCCTGGACTTTTTTTGGTTGGTAGGCTCTTAATTATTGCCTCAATTTCAGAGCCTGCTATTGGTCTATTCAGGGATTCAACTTCTTCCTGGTTTAGTCTTGGAAGAGTGTAAGTGTCCAGGAAGTTATCCATTTCTTCTAGATTTTCTAGTTGATTTGCGTAGAGGTGTTTATAGTATTCTCTGATGGTAGTTTGTATTTCTGTGGGGTCGGTGGTGATATCCCCTTTATCATTTTTTATTGCGTCTATTTGATTCTTCTCTCTTTTCTTCTTTATTAGTCTTGCTAGCGGTCTGTCAATTTTGTTGATCTTTTCAAAAAACCAACTCCTGGATTCATTGATTTTTTGGAGGGTTTTTTGTGTCTCTATCTCCTTCAGTTCTGCTCTGATCTTAGTTATTTCTTGCCTTCTGCTAGCTTTTGAATGTGTTTGCTCTTGCCTCTCTAGTTCTTTTAATTGTGATGTTAGAGTGTCAATTTTTTATCTTTCCAGCTTTCTCTTGTGGGCATTTAGTGCTATAAATTTCCCTCTACACACTACTTTAAATGTGTCCCCGAGATTCTGGTATGTTGTATCTTTGTTCTCATTGGTTTCAAAGAACATCTTTATTTCTGCCTTCATTTCGTTATGTACCCAGTAGTCATTCAGGAGCAGGTTGTTCAGTTTCCATGTAGTTGAGCGGTTTTGATTGAGTTTCTTAGTCCTGAGTTCTAGTTTGATTGCACAGTGGTCTGAGAGACAGTTTGTTATAATTTCTGTTCTTTTACATTTTCTCAGGAGTGCTTTACTTCCAATTATGTGGTCAATTTTGGAATAAGTGCGATGTGGTGCTGAGAAGAATGTATATTCTGTTGATTTGGGGTGGAGAGTTCTATAGATGTCTATTAGGTCCGCTTGGTGCAGAGATGAGTTCAATTCCTGGATATCCTTGTTAACTTTCTGTCTCGTTGATCTGTCTAATGTTGACAGTGGAGTGTGGAAGTCTCCCATTATTATTGTATGGGAGTCTAAGTCCCTTTGTACGTCTCTAAGGACTTGCTTTATGAATTTGGGTGCTCCTGTATTGGGTGCATATATATTTAGGAGAGTTAGCTCTTCCTGTTGAATTGATTCCTTTACCATTATGTAATGGCCTTCTTTGTCTCTTTTGATCTTTGATGGTTTAAAGTCTATTTTATCAGAGACTAGGATTGCAACCCCTGCTTTTTTTTTGTTCTCCATTTGCTTGGTAGATCTTCCTCCATCCCTTTATTTTGAGCCTATGTATGTCTCTGCATGTGAGATGGGTCTCCTGAATACAGCAGACTGATGGGTCTTGACTCTTTATCCAGTTTGCCAGTCTGTGTCTTTTAATTGGAGCATTCAGTCCATTTACATTTAAGGTTAATATTGTTATGTGTGAACTTGATCCTGCCATTATGATATTAACTGGTTATTTTGCTTGTTAGTTGATGCAGTTTCTTCCTAGCCTCGATGGTCTTTACATTTTGGCATGTTTTTGCAATGGCTGGTACTGGTTGTTCCTTTCCATGTTTAGGGCTTCCTTCAGGGTCTCTTGTAAGGCAGGCCTGGTGGTGACAAAATCTCTAAGCATTTGCTTATCTGTAAAGGATTTTATTTCTCCTTCACTTATGAAACTTAGTTTGGCTGGACATGAAATTCTGGGTTTAAAATTCTTGTCTTTAAGAATGTTGAATATTGGCCCCCACTCTCTTCTGGCTTGTAGAGTTTCTGCCAAGAGATCTGCTGTTAGTCTGATGGGCTTCCCTTTGTGGGTAACCCGACCTTTCTCTCTGGCTGCCCTTAAGATTTTTTCCTTCATTTCAACTTTGGTGAATCTGGCAATTATGTGTCTTGGAGTTGCTCTTCTCGAGGAGTATTTTTGTGGTGTTCTCTGTATTTCCTGAATTTGAATGTTGGCCTGCCCTACTAGGTTGGGGAAGTTCTCCTGGATGATATCCTGAAGAGTGTTTTCCAACTTGGTTCCATTTTCCCCCTCACTTTCAGACACCCCAATCAGACGTAGATTTGGTCTTTTTACATAATCCCATACTTCTTGCAGGCTTTGTTCATTTCTTTTTCTTCTTTTTTCTTTTGGTTTCTCTTCTCGCTTCATTTCATTCATTTGATCCTCAATCGCTGATACTCTTTCTTCCAGTTGAGCGAGTCGGTTACTGAAGCTTGTGCATTTGTCACGTATTTCTCATGTCATGGTTTTCATCTCTGTCATTTCATTTATGACCTTCTCTGCATTAATTATTCTAGCAATCAATTCTTCCACTCTTTTTTCAAGATTTTTAGTTTCTTTGCGCTGGGTACGTAATTCCTCCTTTAGCTCTGAGAAGTTTGATGGACTGAAGCCTTCTTCTCTCATCTCGTCAAAGTCATTCTCTGACCAGCTTTGATCCGTTGCTGGCAATGAGCTGCGCTCCTTTGCAGGGGGAGATGCGCTCTTATTTTCTGAATTTCCAGCTTTTCTGCCCTGCTTCTTCCCCATCTTTGTGGTTTTATCTGCCTCTGGTCTTTGATGATGGTGATGTACTGATGGGGTTTTGGTATAGGTGTTCTTCCTGTTTGATAGTTTTCCTTCTAACAGTCAGGACCCTCAGCTGTAGGTCTGCTGGAGATTGCTTGAGGTCCACTCCAGATCCTGTTTGCCTGGGTATCAGCAGCAGAGGTTGCAGAAGATAGAATATTGCTGAACAGCGAGTGTACCTGTCTGATTCTTACTTTGGAAGCTTCCTCTCAGGGGTGTACTCCACCCTGTGAGGTGTGGGGTGTCAGACTGCCCCTAGTGGGGGATGTCTCCCAGTTAGGCTACTCAGGGGTCAGAGACCCACTTGAGCAGGCAGTCTGTCCGTTCTCAGATCTCAACCTCCGTGTTGGGAGATCCACTGCTCTCTTCAAAGCTGTCAGACAGAGTCGTTCGCGTCTGCAGAGGCCTCTGCTGCTTCCCCTGTTGTTTTTTAGCTGTGTCCTGTCCCCAGAGGTGGAGTCTACACAGACAGGCAGGTTTCCTTGAGCTGCTGTGAGCTCCACCCAGTTCAAGCTTCCCAGCGGCTTTGTTTACCTACTTAAGCCTCAGCAATGGCGGGCGCCCCTCCCCCAGCCTCGCTGCTGCCCTTTCGGTTAGATCGCAGACTGCTGTGCTAGCAATGAGGGAGGCTCCGTGGCCGTGGGACCCTCCCAGCCAGGTGTGGGTATAATCTCCTGGTGTGCCCGTTTGCTTAAAGCGCAGTATTGGGGTGGGAATTACCCGATTTTCCAGGTGTTGTGTGTCTCAGTTCGCCTGGCTAGGAAAAGGGATTCCCTTCCCCCTTGCGCTTCCCAGGTGAGGCAATGCCTCGCCCTGCTTCAGCTCTCGCTGGTCGGGCTGCAGCAGCTGACCAGCACCAATTGTCCAGCACTCCCCAGTGAGATGACCCCAGTACCTCAGTTGAAACTGCAGAAATCACCGGTCTTCTGTGTCGCTTGCGCCGGGAGTTGGAGACTGGAGCTGTTCCTATTGGGCCATCTTGCTCTGCCCCCCTATATGTAATTTTTTTAAGACAGGGTCTTGCTCTGTCTCTCAGGCTGGAGTACAGTGGCACAATCATGGCTCACTGCAGCCTTTATTTCCCAGACTCAAGTAATCCTTCCATCTCAGACCCCCAAGTAGCTGGGACTACAGTTGCTCACCACCATGCCTGGCTAATTTTTTATTTTTAGTAGAGACGAGGTCTCGCTATGTTGCCCAGGCTAGTCTCAAACTCCTGAGATCAAGCAGTCCTCATACCACAGGCTTCCAAAGTACTGGGATTATGTGAGTTGCTGCACCTGGCTAAATTTTACATACTGAATGACTTATAAGCTTGTTTGAAAACTTAATGATTCAGTTGAATACCAATTATTCCTTTGTAGTTAAAAACACGGAAATTGTGTGGGGTCATTAACAGGAAAAATGTTCTCTGTTCAATTCCCACATTACTCACAAGTCAGAAATGAGTGAAAGAAATAAACCCTGGAGTAGCCAACTTTCTTCCATTCTTTGGCATCTGGATATAAACTACTGTCTTAAATGTGTCTTTTCAATTTGTACATAGATTTTTGAAACCTGCAGAACAATAAAGGTGATAGTGTAGTCTTCTGATGAAAGGAAGAATTCAGGATACTTGTTCCACTTTTTATTTTTCAATTACTCAACTAGGATATACAAAGAGCTTCAGAAATGTAGCAGCAGAATGGACCTCCTGGGGTCACCAGGCCTTCCTCTAAACTATGTGAGATGGGGGTATGGAGATTAAGAGTCCACAGACCAAACCCTGTTGCCACCTGTTTCATAAATAAAGTTTTATTGGAACACTGTGTGTTTACATATCAACTCTGGCTGCTTTACTGCTACAACAGCAGAGTTACATAGTGGCCAGCCAAGCCAAAAGTATTCACTATCTGGACCTTTATAGAAAAGGTTGGCCAATCCTGGTCTGGATTATCAAACTTTAAAGAACAGGAAGAACTGTATAATCTCCCAGGCAATATATTCTAGTGCTTAATCAGTTATTAGTAAGAACTCTTAATTTTGAATCAAAATTATCTCCCACTGCAATCTAAGACTGTTTCCTCCCAAACCATTTAAGGCACAAGTCCATCTCTACTTGGGTTACATAAAAGCAAGAAATGGTAGCTAAAAGCTGTTTTGACCTAAGATTAAAACAAAGAGTAGAAGTACTAATAAAGGGTACAAAGCTCTAATTATATAAGATGAGTAAACCCCAGTGATACACTATACAGCAAAGCACCTATGGTTAACAACACTGTATTGTATACTTAAAAAGTCTGCTGAGAGAGATCTTATATTAAGTGTTTTTACCGCCAAAAAAAAAAAAAAAAAAAAAAAAAAAATTTAAAGAGGATGAGAGGAAACTTTTGCAGGTAATGGATAGGTTTCTGGCCAAGTTTATTTCCAAACTCAAGTTGTATACATTACACATGTACAGCTTTTTGTATGTCAATCATACCTCAATAAAGTGGCTAAAAAAGCAAATGAAAAAGGAGCAATTAGTTTCACTAACTCCTTTTAAATTGGGAATTTTCAATCTATAAATAATCTAGACAATGCTTGACTCCAGAAAACTGATGCTAAAGGCCAAATATACAAAAGTACTAGTAAATCCATGAGTATAAAGTGTTGTTTCAAATATCTGAATCTTGCACATAATACTCTCTGCCTAGAATGCCTTTCTGCTCATATGTTTAAATTTTCATATAGATTGTAAAAATGCATTCATATGCTCAAATCTCCTGTTAGAATTTATGTGCTTCTAAAGCATTTTGGATTCCAGATTCTTATTGACATGTGAATTTCCCCTGATTCATTACATGAATCTTAAAGATAGGATCGATATTGTGCTCATAAATGTCCACAGTGTCCAACATGATGCATTCTGTATAGTTAATTATCATTAAATGTTTATAAAGGAAAAAAATCTAGCCCTTTTAATACCTTCCTTAATGCTCTTCACCTTCCAGAGTTTCCAGTTCCTTCCTCTGTGCATTGCATCCTCTCCTCCTGGGAGGCAGCCTTGCATCACTGATAAGAGTGGAACTCTGGGTTCACCTTGCTTGGATTCAAAGCTCATCAGTACCACTTAAAAGTTGTGTCCTTGGTTAAGTTATTTAACTTCTTTGTCCCTCTGTTTCTACCTCTTTAAATGAGTGAAATAAAATCTACCTTTAAGGTTGTTATAAAAAATAAATGACTTAAAATTGTGATTCCCAAACTTCAGCATGCATCAGACATCAGAGACACCTGGAGAGCTTATTTAAAAGATTGCTGGGCTCCAACCCATGGATTTTGGTTCAGTAAGTCTGGGGCCAAGCCTCAGAGTCTCCAATTCTAACAAGTTCCCAAAGGATCAACCACTAATGTAAAATTATATGAAGAGCTTAGAACAGCACCTGTTATATAACAAGTGCTTGGTGAATGTTAGCTTTTGTTATTGTTGAGCACTCAGGAAGTTTGGAAGTTTTAGTATTACTATGTGCATGAATGTGGGTCTCCCCTACTAGACTGTAAGCTTCGCAAGGGAAAGGATTATATATTTGTCACCCACATCCCTAGGACGTGGCAGAGTGCCTGTCACAAAGCAAGGCCAGTGGGACCCTAATAGAATTCTCTGCATACCAAGAGAGAATCCTCTTACCCAAGGTTCCTCCTGGTCAGAAGGGAAAATAGGATGTGTGAGAAAGAAAATCCTCCTCCTGGAAACATTCCTAGGCATTTCCCATCAAGCCTCTTTTGGACATGGGCTATTTCATTCCCTGCTTGACCCATGAGGGTTAGGTCCCATTTCCCACACCTGGGAGTCTGGAAGAGCTAAACTGGAACTATTCAACTGTTATTAGCTTCTTGGGACCAGAGTCCTTTCCCAAATAGGTACAGAATTTCTATGGGCTTCTGTCAGTGTAACAACCTGCCATCACCACTGTTTAGAACCCTAAGTACAGTCAATTTTTATATTTTACCTAGACAGTGACAAGTGGAAATCCTGTAATTGACACTAAACGTATACTATACGTACATACATATATACCTACATACACACATTTATTTATCTAAACATGTTACCAACTCATATACTGGTGTTAACAGAAAACAGTATATTAAAAAGCTATCCCAATGTGTAATACCTCCACTTGACAATTCCAAAATACTGCACCCACAATCTTCTCTACTGGTCTCCCACCAATGACTTGTCAGATGTGATGTTGCCTCTTACTTTCTTGGCAGCGGAGGTCAAGCAGATACAAGCCCTGGCCCCAAAAGCAGGACGTTGTACAGCCAAGACAAACAACAGGGCAAAGAGGCCAACACCAGTCACCTGATCTTCGGACTGAAGCAACCTGATTGCCTCAAACTTACTGGATGTATTTTGCCTCCTCTCTAACTTTTTTCAGTATGTAGGGGGAAAGTCATATTCAGGCTCCAATTTACACGTATTCTGCTAGGTAAGCTCCAAGCAACTTAAAGTTATTTGTGTTTACCTCTCCTGTTTAAGCATAATTACTGTAAGAGGTACTTCATAAGGGGTTCTATTTTTAGAACGCTCTCAATTTTTAATTTTAATCCAACTTCATTTTAAACACCAACAACTGCACTCTTTCTGCTTTCTATCTGCATGAAATTAGGTAACAAACTTAATTTCTTCTCTTTTATTCAGCTTAGCTAGAGTAAATCACAACCCTAATTTTTTCAAAGAGGCACCTTTTAAAAGTATGTTTATACTGATTGATAATCTGTTTCTAGATGAAAGACCTAAAGTTAATAAAGTGTCCTCCACTCCAAAAGTAGATAACTAGGGAATCAGTCAACAAAATATGTATGAATTATAGAGGAAGGCACCTGTTGCTAGGATATGTTTACTACCTAAAAGGATTCCCCTCACTCTGGTTCCTCCTCCCTTCCCACAGTCTAGTCCAGATATATGATGAAACATTATGCAGCCATTTCAGATGTTTTAAAGAGCCTTAACACATGGAAATATTTTGGTGAAAAGAGACAAATAAAAATAAGTAAAAGTAAAGAGACAGTATAAGATCAACAATACCTAAAAAACAAACAGAATGGAATACACCTAAACGCTAACAAAATGGGTTCTGTGTCATCGCTAGATTGTTGTTTTTCCCTCTTCCCAAACTTCCACATTTTTGATGTTGGATCTTGTCAGGTCCAGAGTCAGGATCCAGCCCATGCTGAGGTCCTAAGGGAGTGGGTGGATGAGTGGCAGACAACTGAAAGAACACTCGGGGGGGCCATAGGCAGGTAAAAGACAGTTTTATTCGGCAGCTGTCCTAGACTGTCTCTGTCTCTGCTACCTGTTCCTGCCGCTCCCACACACAGCTGTATGGCCGGCTCTCTCTTCAGGGTCAGCAGCTTAACTCTTTCCCTCTGGGCACAAGCAAACAGAGCTGTGTCCTGGCTCCCCCAAGTCTGTCTACAAGACAGCTATAAAACAATATAAAAAAAGCTATAAAACAAGATAACATTTCCACTCTCACAGCCCTGTCACCCCCAACCCTGTAAAGGAAAGACAAAGTTCGCAGATAAAAATGGTGACTCAATACATAAAGGATTAAGAACAAGTCTACAGACGGAAAGAAATCCACAGGTAAGTTAGCTCTCATGTAAGTATAGTTATGGATGGGGGAAAGTGAGCTAAACCTCTAGGTCAGGAGCTGAGAAGCGGGACAAGGCTGGGTTCTGCTGGGAAGGATGTTGGCACTAATGCTCCCTTTCTGCCTAGTGAAGTCCGTTTGGCTTTCTGCCTATCCTGAAGAGATGTGAGCACAGAGGAGACCATGGAGGTAAGGGAAGGAGCCCTCTGCAAGTGTAAAGGCAGACAGAAGACAGTGATAACCTATGGTGGGGAAATTTCAAACAGCAAAGCAAGAAGAGATGAGGCAGCCCTTCCATTTCTAAATGACCCTTTGTAGGTAAAGGATACAAACAAGGCTCTGCCCAAGTTCCTGTTCTAAGAACATCATTGCTTGGAGAGTCTTGTGGCCCATTTGCTAAAGTGCTTAGGACCACTTTTTCTTGCCATTAACATCTGAATAATCAAATTTAACAACATCTGAAGAAAACAATTCAAAAAGTAAATACTGCAAAGTCAAATATCAGTAAATCAGGGGTTCCCCGTTTTTAGATTTAATTATGTCTATACACAACCAGGTTCTATATCAGCTTCAGAAACAGGAGTGTGACATATGTAATGGGTTATAAGACAACAGCTACATTATACATTTAATACATGATCTGAAGGCACATGGTCAATGTCGTTTTTAGTAAAATCCAAACTTCCTCTCTGACCCAGAGTACAGGCATTGCATTAGCCACTCACTCTGGGGTATGTAAACTGCAAATCAATTTTTAAATTAAAATCATGATCCTCATATATAGGACGCTAGCTTCATTAGAGCTCCATAAGCAAGGATTTCAGCTTTGATCCCTGCCCCACAGCCCTACACTGTCCACCACATTCCCTCCTGAGTCCCAAGTGCCAACTCTCCAGTTTGACGCCAGAGAATGTCAGTACTCAGGCTTCAGCATGCAGACTGCGACACAGATAGCAACCTGTGGGAGGAAAAGGGGTTTTAAAGAACCCTGAAATACAGATTCAATTAACTACTTTTCCACACACACAGATCTTTCATTGAGGGTAAGATTAAATTACCAATATTGTTGTTTTTAAAGCAGCTCCTAAGCTGGACTGAAACTATTTTAAAACTCGTAGATGGAACATAAAATGGAATGATTGAATCCTATTTCTTTTTTCTACGATATGCCCCTCTCCAAGGTGGAAGGCTCACTGAAGCTTGATCTTTCTATACCCTCTTAAGTCGACATTATGTGTGTCCTTGAAATAAAAGGTCAATACCCCTTTAAAAAGTTACAGGAGGTGGGCCGGGCACGGTGGCTCGCGCCTCTAATTCCAGCACTTTGGGAGGCTGAGGCGGGCAGATCACGAGGTCAGGAGATCGAGACCATCCTAACTTGGTGAAATCCTGTCTCTACTAAAAAATACAAAAAATAAGCCGGGTGTGGTGGTGGGCACCTGCAGTCTCAGCTACTCGGGATGCTGAGGCAGGAGAATGGCATGAACCCGGGTGGCGGAGCTTGCAGTGACTAGGGATTGCAAGACTGCACTCCAGCCTGGGTGATAGAGTGAGACTCCATCTCAAAAAAAAAAAAAAAAAGAAAAAAGAAAAAGTTACAGGAGGTACCGAGTTGGCCAAGAATATTCAAGAAAGAAAGAGTACATTCAGAACAGGGACAGCAGTGAGCAGGTAACCAGGGATTTCCTTCTATTTCTATTACATAATCTAAGAATCACGACTTAGAGGAAACTTGTTGAAAGTAATGGAAAAACTTAGAACATTAAAATATTGTTAAAATTCTAGGGTAAAAGCATTATATCCTTCCAGCTTGAAAACCACATGATTCTGGAGATTGGTTGCACAACATGAATGTACTTAACACTACTTACCTGTACAGTGAAAAATGGTTATGATGAAAAATTTTATCTTATGTGTATTTTATGACAATTAAAAGCAAAAAATTTTTTTAACTATATTTGACAGATTCTGAAATTACAAATTTACGTGCAAATGATAATCTCCAAAGCTAATTAAACACAAAACTAAAGCCTCCTGGTTGCAGGTTCTCTGCCAGGGCACTTGAACTTTGCCTGTAAATTGCTGTGCCTCCATGCCCTGGGGAGATTTAATGCCCTGTCAAACGTTCTTCATTTCAGTAAGGTTTTCAATGGCAACGTTAGAAAGGTAATCATGAGCAAATGAAGCTCCAGGAATTAATTAGCACAATTGTATCCCCATGTTTTATTTTTATATATGTACTTAAATGCAGTTAAAAAAAAAAAGTTATCATATGAATAAAGCCCTAAATACAAAGGTAAAATGAGGAGCGTTCCACCTACAGAGAACAGGATGTTCCTCTTTCCGTGAAAAGCACTTTCTCCCTCCACTCTCACCCACATTTCTGTAGTAAAGATTCCATGCTAACAAGAGGTTTTCAACAACTGGTTCCCATTTCTTATTATGGACAAGATTTGACACAGGAAACTTTTTTGAAAGCATTCCAGTTATAAATTAATTCCATGACTCATGGGAGGCAATTTCTTTCACATAGTCCTCACCTAAGTCCCATGTATCTCAAGCTGGACAGCAAACGCTTCTCACAATCACAGTCCTATTAACCATCAGCTGGCACATTAAATCTTTAGCCACCCTCTCTCTGGCTTTCTCACGCCCTTTTATGCCTGAGGGAGCAACCCACTACAAGGTACACTGACACACAATTGGAAGAACCTGTGGCTGTTTTCATAAATCACTGGCTTTCAAAGTTTTTTTTTTTTTACTGCAGCCCACTGTAAGGAGTATATTTTATATGGTTACCCAGGTCACACAAACATATGTGTGTAGGTACTTAGCCAAAATAAAATGCTTTTAATCATCCTCTTACTCTGCCTACCAGGTGAGATCAACTCTGAGCTTATTATGTGATACAGATAAATATTCATATTAAATGCTAACATTTCACTATGGTGATTCTATCATTCTCATGTTAAACTGTCATGAAAAAAAACTTTTCAAAAGTTAATTTGAGTCTTCAAATCTTCAGTAGATAAATATTTAAGTATTTACATATTTAAAATCAGGTTGAACTGCATGACTATACGCCCAGATACAGTGGGGGGTCAGGGGGAGGAGGTGAAAGAGAAAGAGAGGGCAACACTAACCAACCTTGGAACCCAAAACAGCATACTCAATGCATGGGATATACTTAGTCATTAATTTTTTTTTTTTAAATAAAGCTTCCCTACAAACAGACTCTGATCTGGGTTTGCCAGAATAACCAACAGTCTTAACAATCTTACCTGAAGGGAAAGATTATTTCAACAAAAGAATGGACAGCTATAGCTTTCTGTGAGCCAAATTTGAAGAATGAAAAGAGTATTTATTTTTATTTCTAAATATTTATGCTGCAATTTTTAAAAAGAGGGGGACCTCTAAAAACCCTCATAGGGGTAGGATAGGGTAAGGTATATGGATGTGCTTTGGTCAAGGAATAGGCCGAGGCACACATCCAGGCCTGCATGACTTGGTGGGATTGGTGCGCTGGCACACACCTCCACTTGTTATATAACCTGTTTGTGTAAGCTCATATTTGTCTTGGAGCCACTAGTGTTTAAAGGTATAATTGCCCTGCTGGCGCTGTATAGGTGCTCTTGTGCTGGAACCCAGAGAAAGAGAGAGAGAGTACCAGAGCTGTCCATCTTGCAGACGGACAGAGGGGAGCCAGGGCATGGCATGGCTTGACATGGCTCATGTTCGTGCCCCGAGAAAGAGTTAACCTACTGACCCTGAAGGCAAAGGAGTGTCGGCTGCGCAGTTGTGCATGGCAGCGGCTGGCTCAAGCGGCCGAGACACAGCGGACAGTGTTGGGAGCTGCTGATGAGAGAGCTGCTGAATAAAACTACATTTCACCTGCTCAGGGCGCCCTGCGTGTTCTTTCAGCTATTGCCCATCCACCTACCCCCCATGGACCTCAGCATGGGCCCGAACCTGACCCTGAGCATGACATTTGGGTTAGTTGTGGACCTGACAGACGGGTTTGTCTACTACAAGAGTTTCCATCTTGGCTTTTTCTTATTTAACAAAACAACAGGAGAAAAGAGAGAAGTGTTAAAAAATGATCATGAAAACATAGTATTAAAAACACACAAACACAAGGTGGCAGAAAAAAAAAAATGAATATACTCTTCCTAAGGGCAGCAGTGTAAAACTAAAGCCCAAAATGTAGACAATGAGGCCTTTACATATCCTCTGTTGTTAATCATGTTCCAGAATCAATGTTTCTGAGGGAACCATGAAGAACTGAAACAAAGTCCTTGAACAAAGTTTGGCAATTTCTGATAAGGGAAAAGCTAAGGGCAAGCAAAGAAGAGATTGTGGCATAGAAGGAACACCTGCATCCTGAACAGCAGCCTGGCATTTATTTAGCAGCACTGCCAACATACATATGTATACATATAAGATCACTTAGCAATATGTACTTACCAACCACTGATGTACTGCTTATTTTTTTCCACTCACTGTTCTAAGCACTTTTTATAAATATTAATGCATTTATTATTCATAACTATCTTTGGAAACACAGAGAGGTTAAGTCACTTGCCCCCAGTCATTCAGGGGGTGAGGGTCAGGGAAAGCCTGGCTAGCTGGATCCAGCTTTTATATTCGTTATCTCTACATTCTTCCTGTCCTTCTCTGAAGAATGCTCTTGGTTCCTGCTCCATTTGAAGCCTACCCCTCCAGCCTTCCAATAATTCTGCAAGCCAACCTGCATCGCAACATCCTTCCAGTAATTTCAGAGTTGGTCTCTTGTTTGCAATTAGGACCCTTGACTGATTCAGTCCCAAATCCAGTTACACAGAAGAGTGTTATGTGAACATAAAAGCCTCCACTGCATCCTGTCCCAACAGCAAGTCAATTACCTGAGGAACACCGAGAGGGGACAATGGGTGGGGATAGGCGGGGCATGCATGTTTATAAACGAGCCAAATCTTCACCTTACGTGGTGGGAATCAAGAGCACTTGCAAAATTTATGAAAGTAAGAAACAGTGGTACTCATTATTCTTCTCAGTTTCAATGAGGCAAGTGGATTTCATGTGATCAGCTACACAAGTTTACAGTTTTCTACCAGAGTCTACTCTGACAAGCAGCTACGAGTATCTTTAAGCCACAATTCCCTGGACTTTGCACACGTAGAAATTTAAGAACTGGGACAGGCAGAGGTAGATAAAGGAAGCAAACTGCCTCCTTTATATCCAGTCAGTTCCTTCTCTTCCCACAAGAGCTATCTTCTACCTCATCTTCCCACACCTACCCCAAAGGCTGGGCTCGAGGACAACTGGCACCATGCTGATTGGGCAATGAGGGTGGAAACCCGACACTGGGCAGATGCAGCCTGAGGACAAGGTGGGGCGGTGGGGCATCTACTTCCATTTTCCTGGAGGCCACAAAGCCGTATCAACTCTGGGGTGGGGGGACACACAGAATGGTCAGACTGCCATCTAGTTCTCCTTCCCTGAACCAAAACAAGAAACAAATAAAAACAAAAACAACAGCAACAAAACACACACACACACACACACACACACACACACAAAACTTCCAAAACTGTCCTAGAGGCAAATACTGCCATTTAGTCATTTAAAAAGCAACTCCTTTCCTTCTCTGTCACATAAGGAACTTATACAACAGAAACAACTTTTCATACAAACATGCAAACAACCATACTCATAATTTCTTAAATAAGAATCTTGGGAATCTAAAAGACTTTCTGTATAGAAAAGACAACCTCTGGTCATATTTCTGACAGACTTCTAGTCCTCTCAACACCAGAAACCTATTTGGTGTTCTTGTTGATTTTTAGTTTTTTGTAAAAACAGAAAGCAAATTACTGAATCCTAGCATTGCTTCCTTCGCAACATCCAGACTTCTTATTCCCAATGCCTCCATCTTAGATCAGGCCCTCGAGCCCTATCACCAAGGCAACAATCCCTAAGTGATTTCCCTGCCTCAACCTCTCCTTTCTCCACTCTGCACACTCTTTAGAAAGAGACCAATCTTTCCAAAGAAATACTTTTGTCAACTGACAGTGACTGCCACCTTACATCTATTACATCATGTCCACATGTAGTCTCACCTTTATTCTGCCCCAAACCAGGTATCTACTACAGGAAGTGGTTCCAAAATGCTCGTGTGAGGCACAATATGAATAAGGGCAATGTAGGAAGCTTTTTTATAAAATTAAATTTACTTAATTGTGAAGAAGAGTCCTTTATTCTGGTGGTACAGAAACAGGCTATACCCTACTGGGAGATGACTGAACTTAAGCAAAATAAAGACAGTCGTAGAGGAATAGAGCATGGAGAGGAGGCTGATGTTACAATTTTAAGCACAGTGGCCAACGGGGCTTCAGACAGCCAGCTGGGAAGGGGTCCCCAGAGAAACTCCAGCCAGCCTGTGCACTGGCAGGAGTGTGCACTGGCAGGAGTGTGCACTGGCAGGAGTGTGCACTGGCATGGAGCCACAGAAGTTCATGCCATTTACAGCAGGGTGGAGCCTGGCCCCTCCTCTTCCTGGGTGGAACCTGGGATTCAGTCTGCCAGGTATGAAGTGCACAAGTAGAACACTGGCTTTGCAGAGGATCCCTGTTTCCATTTTCACCCAATAAACCCTGCCCTCCTCACCTTTCAAACTGTCTGTGAGCCTAAGTTTTCGTGGCTGTGTGACAAGGACCCCATCTTTAGCTGAACTAAGGAAAGAGTCCTACAACAGGCTCACAGAGAAAATAACCTTTGAGCAGAGAGGTGAATGGATATCTGCGGAAAGGGCTTCAGACTGAGAAAACAAGTGAACAGGCCTTGAGGTGGTGTCACTGTCCAACGTGTTCATCTTGCCTGCTGCCCAGATAGAGCCGAATTGTCAAGACAGGGGAACTGCAATGCAGAAAGAGTGTAATACATGTCGAGCTGGCTAAACGGGAGACTAGAATTTTATTATCACTCAAACCAGCCTCCCTGAAAATTTAAAGGCTAGACTTTTTCAAAGATAGTTTGGTGGGCAGGGGATAGGGCATGGGTGCTGCTGGTTTGGTTGGGGATGCAATCGGTTGGGGATGCAATCGTAATCACAGAGGTGTGGAAAATGGTGCTCTAGTGCTGACTCCGCTTCTGGCTGGGGATAAGAGGACCAGTTGCCAAGCACTGTGGGTCCAAGTGGGGCCATCAGGTCATCAGAAATGCAAAAGTTTTAAAAGACATCTTAAAAGGCCAATCTTAGGTTCTACAATAGTAATGTTATTTACAGGAGTAACTGAGGAAGTTGCAAATTTTGTGACCTCCAAAACGGCTGATAATTGGTTAACTATACCTACATCTTAGCAGAATTCAGGACCCCCTCATAATCCTAAACTTGTGGTCTTTTATTAGTTTTATAAAGGCAGTTTAGTTTGGGGAAGAGCTATCATCATTTAAACTATAAACTAAATTTCTCCCAAAGTTAGCTTCGCCCACAGCCAGGAATGACCAAGGGAAGTCTGGAGGTTAAAGACAAGACGGAGTTGGTTAGGTAAGATCCCTTTCACTGTCATAATTTTTTGTTACAATTTTTACAAAGGTGGTTTCATGTCCAGCATGATGGGCAAAGCCAGTGGGGAGTACAGCAGAGCAAGAGGACAATACTATGGCTCTTAGATCTGAGGAAGAGGCTGTCTTTTGTTTATAAAGCACATTGTTTGCAATGTTAACACACCACTCACATTTACATCTAACGTAAAATGTGTCAGAAATCTCTGGGTAAATCAAAGTACCTATATGCAACCTTTGTTGCCTAATAACTAACCCTGATTGTTATTTTGCACTTGGCTTTGTTCTTTTCATACCGTAGCAGCAAGTTTAATTTTTGAGATCAAAGAACTGTCAGTAGCATAATTGCTCAGTAAAAGTATTTTTAGCAAGTCTTCATTAGAAGGATACTTACCTGCTGCATTTCATTTGAACTAGCGGATCTATTCTACTGCTGACAGATTGCTTTCATTTATTCCTTGAGGTCTCAAAGACCAGGTAAAGCCTGTTCTTAGAGCTGCAACCCAAATTATTAGTTTACCTGTTATGCAGCACATAAAATAAGTCAGATACCAACCTTACCAAGGTAATGTAGCTCTAAACCTGGTGGGTAGACAACTCCCAGCTCTTAAATCACCTCCACACTGAAGTTTTGCTCTCATTCCAACTCAGAAAGGTAGATTCTATACCTTTGGCACTCCCCAAAGTATTTTCTGTTATTTTCTCTTCTAACATTGTAGTTATACTACATATTTTGAAAATTGTAAAATTTTATAAAACGAAATCATAATGCAATCAACATGTTTACCTTCCCCACTGGACTTTGAGTAGCTAAGGACTGGGATAATTCCTTTAGTCATCTGTGTATTCTCAATGTCTAATGGCTGAGGTAGACATTCTAACATTTGTGCTTCTTTTATCCTTCAAGACTCCTGGGAAGATGACACTTTGGTGGCCCCGGAAATGACTGAGACCAATGAAATATCAGCAAAAGTCACCTTGGCCAGAGTATTTAAAAGCCCATGTGCAATTCTCCATTATTTCTTCACATGCTGCATTCATTGTGGAGGAAGAAGGTGACAGGGAAACATACACGCAGAGCTGCTGTTACAGTTGGTAGCTAGTCAGACATGAGCAGGGCAGAAGAGATACCCCCCACCACCAGGAATGTCAGAAGACCATCAGGTGAGGGTCAGGCATTTGTTAACTGTCTCTCTAAAATAATCATTGATCAGAGTCAGCATCAGGGAAAGGCAGCCTCTCAATTCATAGAAAAAAAATGAAGCTGGTGATCAGCAACTTCCAGATAAGATCTCAGGAGCTGGATGAGTGGGCTCAAGCATGCACACTAAGAGGCAAAACAATGGAGTTTAACTGGTGTATGACCTTATGGGAACATTCGACTGGTAAGGGAAGAACGCCTCAAGTGAGCATGCATACAACTTCAGTAAACACACTGTGCATGCGGCTCCTCCCAAGTGCTGGCAAGCAACTGCAGACACTCCACCCCAGAGGAAGAATCAGGGGAAAAAGGATGCAACTGTTCAATAAACCTTCACTCCTGCTCTAAAACTTGCTTCAGTCTCTCACTCTGCCTATGCCTCTCAGTTGAATTCTTTCTTCTGAGGAGGCAAAAATTGAGGTTGCTGAAGACCTGTACAGATTCACAGCCGGTAACACTGCCACACAGAAGATAGCTCCCCTGGAGAGCACTCGGATGCAAAATGTTTCCGTAAGAAACAAATAAACTGTTGTGTTAAAACTACAAAGATTTTGATGGGGTTTTGTTATTGCAGCAAAACCTAGACTATCCTGATGGACACATCAGAGAGTAAATGCATGATACAGATTTTAGAAGGAAGAAAAGATACCAGGAAACGCAAAAGAGAGTGACTGCATCAGATGGCAGTCTGGGATGTGAGGAACAGGTGCTGCCTGCAGTACACGCAACAATTAAAATCATTAATCCACTTTCCTTTGTCTTGTGTTTAGCCTTATATTCCCAGAGCTATTACAATTGTTTAAGTAGAAGCTTCTACATTTATTACAGTCATTACAAAATGAAACAGGTTTTGACTTTCACAATTTCACTTCTCACCTGAGCAATACCTTCTCGTATGTATCCTTTGACCAAGGCAGAGGTCGCTATTTAAAGCAGGTAGTTTTGAAAATGTTATGCTAATCAGCAATCAACACTTTTGTAATTCTCTACCCCCTAAAGCAGACCAGGTGGATGGTTACTCAAGCCTTTGCAACAGTTCCCCTTCTCTTCTTACGGGAAGTGGGGAATGTGAGAACTTAAATATTCTAAAAAAACTCATAGACTGGGTGGGGCGATGGCTTCTCTGATGGTTTTAACATGCAGAGGTGTGCTTCAATCATCCAAACTCCTGAAAAGGGCATCAAGCACCCTGTCCTATTCTAAATGGAGCCCTCAGCTGGGGCCAGGCAAACTGATGGTTTGGTGCCAGGATGAAGAAACAGGAGTGCTGTGCTGGGAAACAATGACAACAAACAAGCAGCTGAGCTGATTCAGAGAAGAGAGGTTGGGAAAACAGCCCACCAGAGAAGCCAGCAGGAAAAAAGCTCAGGAGAGGAGAACAAGACAACAGGAACCACAAAGACAAAGGAAACCTAACCCAAAGTGAAGATGGATAGCTCATCCAAGAGGAAGGAAGGAGACGAATCTTCACAAACCAGGAAGAAGGCTGATCAGAGACTTCTGAAGGCCAAACCAGAGAAGGAGATGGTAAGCACAGAAAGTGGACCTGAGTCTCTGAACAGGAAAAACTCCTTTCCCAGCCAGAGGGATAGGGAGAACATTCACTCTAATCTGGAGGTGAAAACAAAGTGGATTGGCGGGAACCATCCTTGGCCCAGGGTCTGAGGCTGGAAAAGGGATTCCTGCGTGTCTGGGCTCCCCAGCCCCCACAGCCCCTCCTCCACAATGAGCTCCTCCTTGTTCCCTGACCAGGGCTTGGATTCTCTTACTAGGGTCATTTGTACTAGAACCCCTCTCCTCTTCCCTCTAAGAGGTTCCCACTAAGAGGTGATGCACAGGCATGGCCACTTCCTGGAAGCCTTCAACTAGGAAGGCTCTATCTCCTTCCTGGCAGATTTGGGCTCCTGTCCTCTGGGCTTCCATTTGCTTGTCTTCTCTAGGTACCTAGCAACAAAGCTTTATTGGAGAAATGACCAGAAAGAAGAGAAAATGGAGCAAAAGCAAAGAATTCATACACTTGAACTCGTGCCACACTGAGTAACACGAGGTGACTTATCATGATTGCCTCAGATGCATGAGGTCATCCCTTGATTCCCTCACATATCCATGTTTTCTGACATATAAATATAAGAAAACTCAGTGTATTACTCCGTTTTCACACTGCTGATAAAGACATACCCAGGACTGGGCAATTTACAAAATAAATTGGTTTAATGGACTTGTTCCATGTGGCTGGGAAGGCCTCACAATCATGGCAGAAGGTGAAAGGCACATCTCACATGGCAGCAGACAAGAGAAAAGAGCTTGTGCAGGGAAACTCCCCTTTTTAAAACCATCAGATCTCATGAGACTTATTCACTATCACGAACACAGCACAGGAAAGACCTGCCCCTATGATTCAATTACCTCCCACCGGGTTCCTCCCACAACACATGGGAATTCAAGATGAGATTTGGGTGGGGACACAGCCAAACCATATTAATTCCACCCCGTCCCTCCCAAACCTCATGTCCTCACATTTCAAAACAAATCCTTCCTTTCCAATGTTTCCCCAAAATCTTAGCTCATTTCAGTATTAACTCAAAAGTCCACAGTCCAAAATCTCATCTGAGACAAGGCAAGTCCCTTCCGCCTATGAGCCTGTAAAATCAAAAGCAAGTGAGTTACTTCCTAAATACAATAGGGGTGCAGGCATTGAGTAAATACAGCCATTCTAAATGGGAGAAATTGGCCAAAACAAAGGGGCTACAGGCCCCGTGTAAGTCCAAAATCCAGCAGGGCTGTCAAATCTTAAAGCTCCAAAATGATCTCTTTTGACTCCATGTCTCAGATCCAGTTCATGCTAATGCAAGACAGGGCTCCCACAACCTTGGGCAGCTCCACCCCTGTGGCTTTGCAGGGTATATTCTCCTCCTGGCTGCTTTCACAGGCTGTGTTGAATGTCTATGGCTTTTCCAGGGGGACAGTGTAAGCTGTCAGTGGATCTACCATTCTGGGGTCTGGAGGATAGTGGCCTTCTCACAGCTCCACTAGGTGGTGCCCCAGTAGAGACTCTGTTTGGGTGGTCCCACCCCACATTTCCCTTCCACACTGCCCTAGCAGAGGTTCTCCATGAAGGCCCTGCTCCTGCACCAAAACTCTGCCTGGGCATCCAGACATTTCCATACATCTTCTGAAATCTAGACAGAGGTTCCCAAACCCCAATTCTTGACTTCTCTGCACTCACAGACTCAACACAACGTGGAAGCTGCCAAGGCTTGGAGCTTCCACCCTCTGAAGCCAAAGCCTGAGCTCTATGTTGGCCCCTTTCAGCCATGGCTGGAGCAGCTGGGACACAGGGCACCAAGTTCCCTAGGCTGCAAACAGCACATGGACCCTGGGCCCGGCCCATGAAACCATGTTTTCCTCCTAGGCCTCTGGGCCTGTGATGGGAGGGACTGCAGCAAAGGTCTCTGACACCCTGGACCTTTTTCTGTTTAACAACAGAAAAATCCTGGAGACATTTTTCCCATTGTCTTGGGGATTAACATTAGGCTCCTCATTACCTGTGCAAATTTCTGCACGTAGCTTGAATTTCTCCTTAGAAAATGGGATTTTCGTTTCTATCACATTGTCAGGCTGCAAATTTTCCAAACTTTTATGCTCCCCTTCACTTATAAAACTGAATGCCTTCAATACCACCCAAGTCACCTCTTGAATGCTTTGCTGCTTAGAAATTTCTTCTGCCAGATACTCTAAATCATCTCTCTCAAGTTCAAAGTCCCACAAATCTCTAGGACAGGGGTAAAATGCCACCAGTGTCTTTGCTAAAACATAACAAGAGTCACCTTTGCTCCAGTTCCCAACACATTCCTCATCTCCATCTGAGACCACGTCAGCCTGGACTTTATCATCCATATCACAAGCATCTTGGACAAAGCCATTCAACAAGTCTCTAGGAAGTTCCAAACTTTCCCACATGTTCCTGTCTTCTTCTGAGCCCTGCAAACTGTTCCAACCTCTGCCTGTTACCCAGTTCCAAAGTCACTTCCACATTTTCAGGTATCTTTTCAGTAGTGCCCCACTCTCCTGGTGTCAATTTACTGTATTAGTCTGTTTTCATGCTGCTGATAAAGACATACCCTGGACTGGGCAATTTACAAAAGAAAGAAGTTTAATGGGCTTACAGTCCACGTGGCTGGAGAAGCCTCACAATTATGGAGGAAGGTGAAATGCACGTCTCACAAGTGGTAGACAAGGGAAAAGAACTTCTGCAGGGAAACTCCCCTTTTTAAAACCATCAGATCTCATGAGACTTATTCACTATCACAAGAACAGCACAGGAAAGATCTGCCCCCATGATTCGGTTACCTCCCGCCAGGTTCCTCCTACAACATGTGGTAATTCAAGACAAGATCTGGGTAGGGACACAGCCAAACTACATTACCCAGAAAGAGAGGGAAAAAATTCCAGGGTTGATTTTTCCTCATAGAGAACTCTTCTTCTACCTAAAGAATTGTAACAACAAAAAATTTGAGATTGGGGGCTTGTTTTGTCTTTACATATTTCACTTATTAAGACAAGGTATTCAGATGTTGGTACCCAAACTTTACCACCCCAATATTATTTATAAAAGCTCTGAAATAGTTTCAACCTAGCATGACGTTTCAATATGAAAGAACTAATAAACACACAGAATTGGTATGAATACGTATGGTAGTCCTGTTTCATGGTGAGGTTACTGTGGAAGATGATCTGGTTGACCCCCCAAGCCACGAAAAATGTGTTTTATCTCACCAACACGCCCATTGCTGTAACCTATGGGCAAAGGAACCAAAGGTGTAATTATTCTATTAAACTATTTGTTACTCCATGAATGTAGTTTTGGCAGGCATTTCAGAACATGTTCAATATACGGTGACAAAATTTAGCAAGATCAAAGTCCCACATAAAGGTTTTATAATTCCTGTGTATAAGCTGACAATGCTGAGGGTGTCTGGGGGAAAAAGGCAAGGGCAGTAAAAACATTGCTAGGCAATTGCAGAGAAGGAATGCCAATTCCTCATGTAACAGCTTCTTCAATTCCAAACCCTAGCCACCCAGGTTTATGCACAGAAATGGCACTTGATTCACGTTCAAGTAGTCCTAGCTTCTAACCAGAGGTCCAGGGACTCCTCAGGACCCTCTATGGCAACGCCCAGCAGCACTTTCAAGGCCAGGCCTTCCCTTGCCTCTCCCTCTATCCTCCACCCAAAGAGCAATTGGGCCTCTGCCTTGCCATCATCCTTGGCAATGTCCATTCTGTTCATGAGTTTCTTCTCACCATGGCTACACCTCCCACTGTCACATTTTCTAGCATGGCTCTCACCTGGGCTCCTCCATTCATCAAGGGTCGTCTAGAAAAGAGCCTATCAAAGATGTGTGGGCAAGGTTCAGAGGCCCGAGGAGATGCTACAGCACAAAGGGACTAATCATGACAAGCCTTGAACAGTCCAAGGCCTGGCGGCCAAGGGGAGACACAGCTGTACTGGAGGCTGGACAGAGCTGACACAATTGAGGAAGGACTGCCCAGAGGCAGCTGCCATTATAGGTGGTCACAGACACTGCAAGCACCACAGAAAAAAAGCAAGCAAGCAAGAAGAATAGATACTCATGGCCTCTTGCTCCTCCTGGCCTCCCACTGACTGAACCCAAACCTAAGCCAGAGGGCAACAGAGTCCTGACGATGAATGTCCTTAAAGGCAGCCTCCACCGTGCAGACTAGAACAGGGAAGGGCAAAGAGGACTCAAGATGGACAAACAGAATAACCAGCATAGCTGCCGTGGGCGATGATGCTCCAAATCCTCCTCCCTTTTTTCTTTTTTTAAACAGCTAGTTATTCTGTAGAAACCACCAAGGGGGAGTTTCAAAATTATTCATTCAATAAAGTTTTTGTAGTCAGAGTCCTCTATTTGGGTCTGGACTTCAACATGGAGGTGGTAAACAGCCAGGCAGACTCCTGACCTAGGCAATGTTCTGAAGAAGGTCACCAAACTTTTGAGGCCTTCTAGTCCAGTGCTACAAAGTACGGTCTGTGGATGCAGCAACAGCATACCCTGAAACTTGATAAAAATGCAGATAATTGGGCCCTGTCAATGAGCTGTTGAATCAAAGTCTCTAAGGCCGAGGCCCTGGAATACGTGTTTTAACAAGCCCTCCAGGGATTCTGATGCAGGCTCCAGTTTGAGAAGCTCTGCTTTAGCCCCACCCTTCACCGCGACCTGAGGCTAACCTCTCAGAGATCCTGGACTGAGAAGCCCAGACTAAGGGGTTCCTGACTCTTAACTTCCTCACGATGACCTTCAGCAGGATCCAATTGTGGAGCCTCAGTTTTCTTACTTAATTTCTACCAATATAACCAGGAAGATCTCTTTCAGCTCTTCAGAGAGACTGACCCTGGAATGCCTCAGATCTGTAATTCCAGACACTGATGATGATGAGAGCAATGACAACAGCAGCAGCTCATGCTTACTGAGCATCCTCTACATAACCAGGTGGGCACTGCCTGTGCTTCACAGACGGTGAGGCTGCAGCATACAGAAAAGTTCGGAACCTGCTTTTCAGTCTATAAAAGAAAAAAAAGACTTTATTCCAGTTATGAAAAGAGTAAAATAAGAATCCACGTGAAAGTGCTTTGTGAAGGTAAAGCATTATATAAATCACGACAGAGTGAACACGCAACTACAGATGGGCTTTTCTAAGCTCTAGCTCCATTTGAGATATTCAAGGTAGATTAGAATATGTCTAGGCAGCTTTTTTTGTTTTTTGTTTGTTTGTTTGTTTGTTTGTTTTAAGAGAGAACTATGTGCCAAGAGCAGTGGGAAATTTGAATGCTTAAACATTATCCAAAAGAAGAGAAATCCACCTGGTAAGATCTCTGACAGACACATAGTGTTGCTGCCACTAAGTACTCTTCTGACACCTCTCCCAGAATTCTGTTTATGGCCAAACAAACCATTTAATCTTCTAGAAACAGATTTATAGATGTGTTCTTTTTACTTTTTTGATATGACAGATTCTTGATTTAATTAGATCTCTTTCCCATTTTCAAATGCTCCCTCTGCTAATGCATTAACTTCTCCCTCTCCAACTAAAGAGATGTGGTTAATATTAAAGACCCATCTTTCCATTTGTCTAAGATTCACCCCAAAGTGTCCTACTGGTTGAGTTGTCATCTCAACACAGAACACTGCTTGGACCTTGGCCAGACAAAGAACAAGAAATAAAACCTGGTTCCCTGTCCCACCATTGGTTCCCACGATAGAATACTGGTACTCCATTTTAGAGACAACAGACTCACAGAGGTTATCTGATTTACTCCAGGTCACACAGCCCTTAAGTGGTAAACTCATTTTAAAAAATGTTCTGTTACACCACAGCCAAATTGCATTTTAATAAATTGAAACAGTCATGATACTTCCCCTAATCTCCAAAAGTTATTATTATATCTTCTTCTCAACTTAAAAAAAATTTTTTTTGCAAAGATTTCATACCTATGTACAAATTCATAGCACAATATAATGAGTCAACCATTTGCAGTGTTTGTTCATTACAGCCAACATTTAGAGTGTCAGAGCAAGAGAAGTGATAAGCTGTTCACTTCCCTCAACAGTAACAAGAGAGTAAAATAAATTTACCGTCAGCACCAAAGTCCTAAGTGTTAGGCAATCACAAGTATTTGCATGTACACCTCATAACAGCTGCAGGTAAATGATTTGACAAGGTCAAATTCAACTGAACAACAAAACCACCAATGGACCAAGTTTAAGTTGCTAGACCAGTTGGAAAAAAATACAGGAAGACAACCAACTAGAATGCGAAAACCCTGGTTTTCAGAATTGTAGCTTTAGTAAAGATTTGTTTTGTCTTGTTAGAAATCTTGAATGATATTTTCTCTACAGATAACACAAACAGTACAAAATGAAAAGGATTTGATAAGCAAGAAGTCAATGTCCCACAAACACAGCAGATGAATACAAAACAGATTAACTGAGTCAGAGAAGGTAAGATCTGCCAACTCACTATACAAATTACAGTGACTAAAAGGCATGTCTAAATCTAATGTCATTTAGTTATATTCATGGTTCTCAGTTTTAGGAAAGGTATATGGAAAGTTTAACTTTTAAATTTTGCTTTCCTAAGAAAACAGATAATTATTTATATACACACACAGACACACACATAAACACACACATATATATACTTTAACACCCCCCCACTTAGAATTTTGGTTTCTTCCACCTTCAACATTACTCTAAGGCTATTAATGCTTTTTGTAGGAAAAAAATTAAATTTATTCTCTTCTGACATTTAAATTATTACCTAAGCAATATGTGTTCATATAGATTGTTAATATAATCTTAATTTACATTTTTCACACTTCATAAATATATTGGGATTGTTTGTATACACCATGTTAAAGCTGTGATTTACTATGATATTTCTATAAACTATGTAGCTATATTTTTAAAATAAAAACATGGTTTACCATAGTTCCTTTATTCAAGGACATCAATAATTTTAAGATATGCCATCAATTTAATAATAGCTTTATAGGGAACAAAACAGTAAGTACTTCTTCAAATGATCACAGCAACCGTTAAGATACATCTCAATTTTGAAAGTGTCAAAATGAAAAAAAGAGACTCTAATCAAGAACATACATTAATTATCTTATTTAGAGAGAGGATGCAGAAGTGTTAGACTGTATACTATGGAGTCAGGTTTCTTGGGTTCAAATTTGGCTCCTTCTCTTATTCGGTGATCTTAGGCAACTCAACCTATGCCTCATTTTTCTCTTTGGGAAAAGACCACGAGACCATCTGCGACATAAGATGGTTGTTACCAGGACTAAATGAGTTACTGTTCTTAAAGTACTTCAAACAACCTGATATGATAAATGTTATACTAGGAGTTGTTGAATATTAATAGTTATCATCATTTTCAGCACCACCACCTACCAGGGCTTACTGAAGCATTTGCTATATTTGGAGGTGAATGACTTCCAATTCAGCACCAGTAAAATATTTCGATTCAAAAAAAAATAATTTATTAGCAACTTGAATGAGTACTTATATCATATTTTTAGAGGAAACGGAGAGAAAAGGTAAAATAATTGTAAAACCATGATGCTGCTTTCTGGAAGGCAAGTTAGTGAAGCACTTTCTAACCAGGGGTCTTGTGGCACAGGCTTCAGAACATCCACAAGCCCTCTGAAATGAGATGCAAAATTACATCTACATGTGCATTTCTTTTGCAGTGCTATCTTTTGATTCTTAAAAAGACAGACCTGGAATCCCCCCCAAAACAAAAACAATTAAGAGAAATTCCATGCAGGTAATCACAGTGCATTAAAAGGTAAACATACCAAAATTTAATTTCATTAAAAGATACTGTGCATTCTCAATTATTTTATTCTATTGTAAATAGGTTCAGTTACTTTGACAGGTATGTGCACTTCCAACTTCCTAATCTGAAGTTTTTTAAATATCAAGCATGTTACCATCAGAAATATAAATCCTGGGTTACAAGGAACTCATTCTACCTCTTCCAGTTTTCCACACAGGCCAGAAAAGGAACTTGCGTTCTTTATAAATCTCCAAGTAGATGTGTACTATGGAGAAAACAATGACTTCTAGGATGAGTCATCCCAAACCTTCATGTTTCTTGTGCAATGGCTGGTATTGCTGGGAGATGACTGACAGCTACTCTGCTCAACCCATGGCCAAAGCTTGTGAGTAAAGACTGATTCCTTCTCATGAAGATAGAGAGTACACTGGTGGTTACCAGAGGCCAGGAAGGGTAGTGGAGAGGAGGGGATGAAGAGAGTTTGATTAACAGGTACAAACACACACTTAGATATAAGTAATGGATTGGGTGCGGTGGCTCACGCCTGTAATTCCAACACTTTTGGAGGGTGAGTCATGCGGATCACATGAGGCCAGGAGTTCGAGACCAGCCTGGCCAACGTGGCAAAACCCCATCTCTACTAAAAATACAAAAATTAGCCAGGTGTGGTGGCACACACCTGTAATCCCAGCTACTTGGGAGGGAGGCTGAGGCACAAGAATCGCTTGAATCCACGAGGTGGATGCTGCATGAGCCAAGATGGTGCCGCTGTACTCCAGGTTGTGTGAAAGAGCAAGACTCTGCCTCAAAAAAAAAAAAAAAAAAAAAAAAAAGGTAATAAGACCCCGTGTTCCACAGATCAGTAGGGGCCAAGAGCAGTAGCTCACACCTGTAATTCCAGCACTTTGGGAGGCTGAGGCAGGCGGACCACTTGAGGTCAGGAGTTCAACACCAGCCTGGCCAACGTGGTGAAACCCCATCTCTACTAAAAATACAAAAATTAGCCAGGCACGGTAATGGATGCCTGTAATCCCAGCTACTGAGGAGGCTGAGGCAGGAGAATCGCTTGAACCCAAGAGGTAGAGGTTGCAGTGAGCTGAGATCCCACCAATACATGTCAACCAGGGCAAGAGAGTAAGACTCCAACCAAAAAAAAAAATAGGGTGACTATAATTTAACATTAATTTATTGTGCATTCCATTTCAAAGTAGCTTCAAGAGAATAATTTGAATGTTTCTAAAGAAAAGATAAATGTTTAAGGTGATGAATATCCCAATTACCCTTGATTATATTTATGTATCAAATTATCACATGTACCCTGAAAATATGTATCAATAAAAACAAATAAATGACTGATCCTGGAAGCCATTACTGAAGACAGTGGAAAGAGAATGAGCTGTACTTTGCACTAAGACTTGAAATGTTTCCTGCATCTATTGTTTCAATACACCCTATGTTGTTATCCTTTCGAAGTTTTAGATAATATGATATTGCAGACAGGCGATAGTCTTTGCAATCAGGTAGTCCTGGGCTCCATTCTTTCTCTGCTGTTTCCTAGATGGTTAGCCATGGGAAGGCTTTTAACCTCTCTGGATTGTAATTTCCTCATACCTCTTCCTTCAGGGGACTATGGAGGTTTCAACCTGAAGAAGACCTGCCACAGTGGCATCTACGGATTTTCCATTAACAAATGATTTATCATAATAATGATTTGCCACAAAAAATTAAGTCCTTGATTTTAACTATTTTACCTTTATATAAAATCTTATGATTTCTCAAAAAGTACTTCCAGATCATATATCATTACTGGAATTATCTATGCTCCTAACAAAGATTGTTATGCAGTATTGAGGCAAAAAAATCACAAGTACTCAAAGTCACTACCAGTGACTTATTTCCTACCTTTCCATCTATTGTTAGCTATACAAGTTGCCAATTACTGCCACATCAATTTAAGAGAAAGTGCAAGTATGAAATGAAGCCTATTTGTTATGGTACCAGTATTTAGACACCACCTAAAACACTTACTATATGTTAGGATATCATGTGCTTTTAAAAAATAGAATCCGACATTGCATACGAAAGCAAAAATGTTTGTGTCTAGATTTCTATAAATGTCCATGAAAGTCCATTTGCCTAGAGTAAGCATCCTGCCAGGGAGACAACTATTTAAGTTCCAATGTACCCAACACTTTATATTATCTCTATTCTTGGAAAAACCTGATTCGCTGTGTATGTCATTACAGAGGAAGAAACTAAGGCTCAGAGAGCTCAGAGAATAACTCATGCAAGGATATCAAGTGATAGCACTGGGATTCAAACCCACTCTGAAGCTACAGCCTGTGTCTTTTCCTGGGATCTAATTATGTCACCAAAGTGTGGGGGTTGGGAGGGAAACGAAGAAATAAGTATACAAAATATTAACTTGCCATTCAGTTCCTTTGCTAGAATTCACAAGAAATTAAATGAATCTACAGTTTCTTTTCCTTCTTCCCAAATAAATATTTTTGAAGTTGGCATCCACAGAGCTTTATTTTATCTGTAGCCATAGCTAACATAGTTTTACACCAAGATCAGGATAGTAGTTTGTCAGCAAGCAGAGACAGCGAAGTCAGTATGTCTCAAATAAGTTCAGCATGTGTCCCTCATATCTGATCTGACTCACCCTTCCTGGCACATGCATGGCTCTCTTAAAGGCCTTTATCTTCTGGCTGCCATAAGCAGATGAGAACAAAGTAAGTTGGGTGAATTCACAAGGTTTTTGGATTGACCTTGATCAAGTGAGCATGGCTGATTTTGCTTACGACACATGGATGCTGTTTTGTTTTTTACTTTTTTTTTCTTTTTTTGTAGATACACGGTCTTGCTTTGTTCCCCAGGCTGGCCTTGAGCTACTTTTAATTTAAGTAAATATTAGTTACCTTTCACCTATAACCACAATGCTTCTCCCCACTTCCCCTAAACCCAATATGTCAATAATAAACTTCTGTGTACTCAAATAAAAGTTAAAAGTCTGACATTATTAATGGCATTTATTAACCTCTCTCAGAGTGGTAAGGATAATATCAGCAGGCACTATAAGGCTATCACAGTTTACAGTAAATAGACCCTTTGCCCTCTCAATGCATTTGAGGAAAACTAAAGTTAATTCGGAGCGTGGACTTGGCTCTATGGAAACAGAATACCTAGATGCAAACCTCCCTTCTGGCACACACTCTGTAATCTTGGGCAAATTACATTTGTGTCTCAGTTTCTTCATCTGTAGAATGCAAATAGCAGCATCTAACTCATAGGCTTGTAGTGTGAGTTGAAGTTTATATCAAAATATGCATGGTATATAATTAAGTGCTATGATGTTAGCCATTGATTTCAACTTAAATACAAAGAATAAATGACATGTTTTGCCTGTAAAATAGGTGGCTAAAATGGCAATTGGGCATACTGCATACTGGTATATAACTTGGATCGGTTTGTATTTCTCAATCAATAAAGTCAAGTTTCTAGCAGAGGAGGGTATTGAGTCAGAGCTAAAGCACTCCAGCTTGGACAAAGGGAAAGGGATACTTTGTTCCTTTTTGAGAGGAAATCATCTGGGCAAAAAGATTATAAAAGAAAAAGAGAGAACCTCATTCAGAGGGCTACCAGCTGTTCTTCCCAGTTTCTCAATTTTGAAGAGCACAGGCCATAAGAACCCTGGCTAGTGAAGGGTGGTTAAAGAGAACTAGACCTTTCTGATGACCAATCCAAAAGCTGGGAATCACTGAAGGTCTTTGGTGAGCAATTTGGCACAATTGGTGAATCGTTCTGGCTGTTGTAAATGAAACAGATATCAAGACGTTGAAGACAGTGGCAGAAGCTGCAGAAAACATGACAGCAGCCAAAGCCCAAAATAAGTCAGTCCCAGCATTTTGACAGCATATATAGAAAAAGAGAATAGCTGTTATCGGTTCTTTTATTAGGGGGAAAATATCAGTCTTAGCAACAACCTGATGAGAATGATTTAAAAAGAAACAAAAAAGTAAGGTAGTAGGCTTAAGACTATGGGAAAAATAATGCAACCACTAAGAGAGGCAAAAGATGGGGAAATGAATGATTGTCAGTTAAAAAAAAAAAAATCAATGCTCCTTGAGAAAATGGCTGATTTCAGGGTTTCAGGTCTGCAGCAGCAGAGTATGGACAAGATACACCTAGAATATCCTGTGCCAGAAAAGTAAGAAAGGTATTCGAGTTTACTGGGGCCATTTACAAAGTATATAGGAGACAAGGACAAACCAAGCACCAAAAAGGTTATTGACTGAAGTGACAGAAACAAATACATTAAGATTCATAAGTTCTTAATGACACTTAAAAAAGGAAAACTCACTGGTTCTCACTGGAAGTTGTTAAAGCACCAAATCATTACTCTGATAGTTGATAAAAGGAAAAAATTAAGACTTTTCCCTGTCTATCCTGCACATTGTGAATTTCAGGAGACCTAAATAATTTATGAGGGAAAGTTCTTTATAGACAGAATTCCAATTAATAAATGCAAGAAGAATGATGGATTCAGATCATCACCATTTTGCAACCCCTAATGAAAAGGATCTAGACTACAACCATCTGTGATACTAAAATCATTAAGTAGAAGGCAGACAGCTAAGTGACACTACCTAAACTCACTAATCAATCTTTCTGTCTCAAAAAGAGAGATATCCAGACATTATGAGTCTCATGATGTGATGCAACAGATTTTACACAGCACCATCAATGAAGGTTACTTGTCTTTGAACCTGAATCTAGTCAAACCTCTATATCTAACTGCCAGATCACAGGAAACAGAGAACAGAGGAACAAGCTAAACACCACCACAAGGAATCAGTCCAGACAGTAGGATGTTCTACTGCACAAATGAACCACTCTCTTCTGCAAATTAATGGCATGAAAAAAGGGAGGGGAAGCTGTTATAAAATAAAATAGATTTAAAATCCTAACAACTAAATACAATATGTGGACCTTGTTTAGCTCCTATTTCCAACAATCATAAGTAAAAAGACATCTTTGAGAACATTTGAATATGGAAATTCTATGTTTAAATTATTAATATTTTAGGTGTGAAAAAGGCAAAGTGTTGCTGTTGTTTTTAATGTCCTTATCAGGGCCGTAAACTGAAAAATTTGTGAGTAAGACCACATGATGTATAGAATTTTGTTTTAAAATACACTAGCCCCTATAAAAGTGTATGAAGGAGGAAAATAAATGAAACAAGACTGGCAAAACGCTAATAACTGTTGAAGTATAGGTGTTCATTATACCATTCTCTCATAATCTCTGTTATACAATTTAAAAAATTAAAGGTTTTGTCAGGAACTCAGGTTGTGCATTACCTTGCTACTGATTTTTAGGAGGTGGCTAGGGCCCTCCCACAACGTACAACTTAGTCTTTCCCTCATTTGTCCCAAAGAAGTGCAAAGAGTCTTAACCAGTATGCATGCTGAATTCAACACAACTAGAAGTGACTGAACTGAGGAACCAAGGAACTCAGGTATATTAACCAAATGACAGTTTGATTTTTCCTAGTAAGAGATAGCCTACAACATAGTGAGACCCCCAGTCTCTAAAGGAAATAGGAAAAAAAAATTAGCCAGGCATGGTGGTGGGTGCCTGTATCCAAGCTACTCAGGAGGCTGAGGTGGGAAGGCCGCTTCAGCCCAGAAGGTCAAGGGTACAGTGAGCTGTGATCACACCACTGCACTCCAGCCTAGGTGACAGAGCAAAATCCAGTCTCAAAAAAAAAAAAAAAAAAAAAAAAAAAAACCCTACAATGCACCTGGGTTATTGAGCAACACAACCCACAAAGAGCTTTGCTAATGTCAGTTGATGTCAGATTGTCCAGGTTGTGGGAGCCCAGGGGCAGCATGGACAAGGACCACACATATTCCTAAATCAGATCTTGGTCAATGTAGGAGCTGAAAATTCAACCAACTTATGTAATGCACAAAGCTGAGTCTTTATTAGTGGTAATGAATTTCTGTTAACTTGTCCCTGAAGTCACACAGCTCCAGTCTGGCGGTATGGCCCATGAGACACAAAGCTGAAAGTCTACAAAAAGATCCAAGCCACGATTTGTTTGCATTAGCATCACTGCCCAATCCAAGGTGGTTAACCAGACAATCCCAGATGCTAACAAGTCACCAACTAACCAGTCTGGTACATATTCTACTTGTATCTCTCTGTCTTTCAAACCCCTTGTGTTTTGGACTGTTATGTTTATGCCCCCTACAAAATTCTTATGTTGAAGCCCTAACCCCTAATGCAACATTATTTGGAGATGAGGCCTTCGAGAATTATTTAGGGTTAGACTAAGTCATGATGGTGGGGCCCTCACGATGGGATTAGCGGCCTTATGAGAAAAGGTAGGCCTCTTTTCCTCTGCATATACCAAGGGAAGGCCATGCGAGGATATACGAGAAAGTGGTCATCTGCAGGCCAGGAAGAGAGCCCTCACCAAAAACCAAATCAGCCTACACATTGATCTCAGGCTTCCCAGCGTCCCGAACTATGAGAAAATAAATTTGTGTTGTTTAAGCCACAGTCTATGGTATTTTGTTATGACAGCCTGAGCTGCCTGAGATAAGTTCATATTTCACTTGTTTTTCTCCTTCTTTCAACCCCCTTCCTACTCCTCTGATAGGGAAGATTCCAAAATCACAAAGGTGGTTCCGAGGTAGAAGAAAGGGGAAATAAATAGTCAAATAAACGGTCAAAAAAGTATGAGTTTCCAACATTGGAAAAAATGACAATCAATCTTCCTTCAATAAAAACTGGTCATGCACTTTCGAAATGTGTTTGGAAAGTCCCAAAAAGAAGTAATACAGTATTAGAATCAAAGAGGGTTAATAAAGCACACTTTATTTGAGGTAACCATATTCAGAGTAATCAAAAAATAAAACTAAATAGGTATATTGACAGGTATACAACATCATCCCAGGCAGCAAGAAACATGAGTATGAACGCAAATGAATACTATAGATCTATTTATACAGAAACCCTCAGCAATTCTTGTCGCATATTGCCTGGCGGCCCTCATGTCTTCAGTATTCTGTGCCACGAAAAAGTAACCGTCAAGGATAATAGAAACACAATTTGACCTGCTTTTCCCTAGATTCCTTTAAAGTCTGTAACTCCGGTTCTTGTTTATTTCAACACCACATCCTGGGGACACATTTCCTCACTTACTTTGCAGGCAATTCTAAATGCCACATGTTAAGGTCACTTGTGGGCAATTCCTAAACTCTCTGGGTCACCGACTTTAAGAATGCCCCATCACTCCCAGAGAATCCTCAGAACATCTTCTGAGACGGACCTGGGATGGACCATTTTCCACCTGAGATGGAAAATGCCTAGGAAAAGAGAGATGCGGCCTCGAGAAGCTGAAGACCTACATCAGTTCAGACCCTTCCCTATCCAAAGGAGGGCGCATCAAAACAAGCGGTTATCCCTCTCTCTCAAGTTTACACACACCCATCTCTGAAAGAGCTAGAAGTCTCCCAGTAAGGGCTTGTTTTAAGGCAGACAAGACTGCATTTTTAAAAGTACAGCCTAACAGGAAAGAAAGCTACATTGTGGCAGCTTCTCATTAAAGACCACTTAATAATAAATTTTTTAAAGACGAGTAGAACCCACCAAAGATGCCGCCAAGCCCTGGTGAGCAGAGAAATCTGAGTAAGTCTGCTCTGTGTCCTGAGGCCCTGACAGGGCCTCCTAGGTGGCTTCTTAAAGATCCCAGGAGACAATCAGCAGATCTTCCTGCTTCTCTTAAAAATACAAAACATGCCTGACCTGCTCGGGTCATTAGATGCACTCAGAACCCAATGAGGGACACTCCTTCACCAGGGAATCATATCTGAACACACCATCAGGAAGTCAATATTGAAGGTTCTTGGGGGCGTGCACCCTCCTGCTCAAGAGGGTGTCCAGGAGTATCAAGTGGTGGAGACACCGGAAACCAGGAGCTGGAAGCTCACCCAAGAGCTTCCGACTCCTGGGTCTCCCACTCGGCGGTGGAGGCCACCAAAACCAGTCCCGATGCCCAGAGCTTGCAACGGGACCTCCAAAACAAGCACACACGTCGCAGTCGCATGCGTCCCGCAAACTGGGATGCCGCTCATGGGGCCTGAAGCTTGCGGTTGGGACAGGGCTGGCTGGCTGTTGGATCCTGGACACCTGCAGCTTCGCCTCTGAGAAGAGGCAAACAGCTCTTCTTCCACCGATGCCCGGCCCCACAGCCTGAATCCGGGGGCCCTGGGGTTAAGTCAGGTGCAGCTTGCGGGGGTGGGGGGAGGGCGGGGGAAACAGTCGCTCAAGGGGTGGCACCTCAAAACCCAGCCGTCCCGGGCCCCTCTTCAGCCGAATCCGGCAGAAGGGCGTCCCTTCCGCCACCTCCCCAACTTCCAGACGCCCCCATCAGCGGCCCCGGGGTGGGCGCGGGCTCCATGTGCGCACCGCCCGTGCCCAGTCGGCCAGGGCCGGGCCACTCACCCGGCCCCCAGCGGCGCTCCGCTTCCTCCGCAGCGTGAGCCCGCTCCGCAGCAGCGCTGGCAGGTCCCTCAGCCGCGGCCGCAGCGACTGCTCGCGCTCGGGCTCCCGGGCGCTGGGGCTGCGGCGCAGGGCGCCGTCTGCCGCCACCACTGCCGCCGCGGCGGCTAGGGCCGGGCTCTCGCACGGCGGCTGCATCTTGATGGAACCCACTGCCATCCTCATGCCCTGACGGCGCTGCGGCGCCGGGGGCTCCTCTCTATCGCGCTCGCCTCCGCGCGCCGTCCGCGCCTTCGCCAGGAAGCGAGAGGGCGCGACTGCGGCTCGGGCGCGGGGCGCGCTGCCAGCCGCTGCCCATTGGCGCGCGCCGCGGCCCCCGCGAGGCTCAGCCCTGCGCGCCTCCCCTCCCCTCCTCTCTCCTCCCCTCCCCGCCCAGGTGCGCCAGCCCCGCCCCGCCCCGCCCTTTAGCCCGAGAACTCCGCCTGGGACCTGGCCCCCTCCGATCTCCCACTCGGGACCCAGGAGGAAGAGGGTACCTTGGGTGCCGGCTCATCCACAGGTGCGGAATTCCCAGAATCTCCGCCAAGCCCGCTCTTCTGCTCTCTCCCCCTGTCCCCCTACCCCTTAGGCTGAAAAGTCCTGCTTCGCTTCACTTTTCCGAACAGCCAGGGGTTGACTTGGACCTCAACCAAGTGTGCTGAAGAGTCCGCCCTCCCGCACCTTTTGCACAGCGTGGCCCCTCATCGTAGTCTTTACTCCTACGAACTGTTTTGGCCAAGGAACTTCAAAATAGGCACGCTACAAGGCAAACACCATGAGGCAGAACTGCTTTGCGCCGACCCTTCTTGGCACACGCATCCTTAAAGGACGAAGGGAGACAACTTTTGTTGGTTATGATCGGTGTTGAGCAGAGTAGCTGCAAATCTGGTGACCTGAAGGTGAATCTCTGTTAACATGTCAGAACCTGACCTTCCCTGAAAGCCCGCTGCTGTGATGAATGTGCTTGGTGAACTGTAAAGGCCTGCCGTGGTGTGAATCATTGTTTACACCCTTCCAGGAGGCAGGAATTCTGGATCATTGAGAGTGAAACTATTCCAGCAGTGCGTTAAACTCCAGGGAGTGGGAATCTTCATATCCCAGCTCAATCTGTCTTCAACAAGGGCCAGACAGGGTTTTGACTTCTCATCAGTGGGGCGCTGGGATCCCCATCTTTGTCTAAGACTTACAAAAGTTGAATAAGCTTATTCACATTTTTAAAAAATGACAAGAAAGAATCGTAGGAGGTCAGGGCCCAGAGTTGGTTTACCATTGTGCCCTCAGCCACTCACATGGTAGGTGCTTGGCAAATATATATAAAAACATGCCATGTAACAAAAAAGGAAGAACGAACTGTGACCTCTGCCCTTAAGGAAGGTAAGATTTAACCTAGGAGTAGATAAACATCCAGAAAAACAAAGATATTGCACTTGTACTCTTGCTAATTGCCAAGTAAGTATAGGTAAGACCAGTTCAGGCCACAGGAGAGAGAAATGCTTCTGGCCTGGGATGGGCAAAGCTAAATCCACAAAAGGAAGGAAGTTTAAACTGCACCTTAAGGGTCAGCGGGGAAGATTCAACCAGGCAGAAGGGAGGGTAAGTGTCCTTCAAGTAAGGAAGAAAGACATGAGGCCGGGCGCGGTGGCTCACGCCTGTAATCCCAGCACTTTAGGAGGCCAAGGTGGGTGGATCACAAGGTCAGGAGATCGAGACCATCCTGGCTAACATGGTGAAACCATGTCTCTCCTAAAAATACAAAAATTACCTGGGCGTGGTGGCGGGCGCCTCTAGTCCCAGCTACTCAGGTGGCTGAGGCAGGAGAATGGCGTGAACCCGGGAGGCGGAGCTTGCAGTGAGCTGAGATTGCACCACTGAACTCCAGCCTGGACAACAGAGCGAGACTCAGTCTCAGAAAAAAGAAAGAAAAGGGAAGGGGAGGGGAGGGGAGGGGAGGGGAGGGGAGGGGAGGGGAGGGGAGACATGAGAAAAACACCAAGGTGGTATCACACAGAACTCACTGGGCACTGAAAATACGTCATGCTAGTGAAGGGAAAGATGACATAATGAAGAAGTAAGAGAAAATACCAGAATGGATGCTGGTAACACACTGCAGAAGGCCTTAAACCCTGTCACCTTAAGCTGTGTGTGTTAACTGGAAAGGACTTTATAATAGGGCTCCATAGTCCATTACAGTTTCCAAATACCTATCACATGCATTTATCCAAGGCTGAAATTGCACTTGTATGTTACCATGTCAGACTCTATCCGTTTTTACAGTGTTAAAATATTGCAGCTCCAGTTGGTAATTGGTCATTGTTTTGAGCCCCAGAGTGCCACTTACCCCCATACCTCTAACTTCCCTATGACTAAAGGGTGAACACCTGGACCACTAGAAGTCCTCCAGGACATTCAGATTAGTGGGTGCTTGTGCCCTATCACCCCTGATGACACCATTGAATCATACCATGAACCTACTCTACTCCAAAATAGAACACATGTTCCATCTCCTGGTCCAGGTTCCTGGTCTTCACGCCCCTTCACACAGTTGCTCAATGCAAAGCCAACATTCCATAGATTCTATGGGACAGACCAAGCATCTAAAGCTCAAGAAGGGCCTTTGGAGAACTGGTTTAGGTTAAGGTGATAAATGACAAATGCCATTTAGCCTCAGGATAAAAATAGGCAAACAACAGGGAATAGCAGGATGTGTACACGGAAGAGCTGTGTCACCGTTTAACTCAAATCAAGCAACCTTTACACTCGCTGTGCCCTGTCTGGAATGAGAGTCCTCTGCAATGCTGTCCAACAGAACTTTCTGCAATGATGTGCATTTTCTGTTATCTGTTATGCAGCTACTAGCCACATATGACTGCTGAGCACTTGAAACATGGCTAGGGTGACTGAGGAACGGAATTTTTAACTTTGTTTAATTTTAATTCATATAAATTTAGATAGCAGCATATGGCTAGTGGCTACCATATTGGATAGTGCAGTTCTAGAAATCCACATTTCTCTCAACGTCTTCAGTTTTTAAATTCAAATGTTACCATTTCAGTGAGGCCTTCCATGACCATGTGATTTTAAATTGCAGTCTTTTCTATCCATTCCTGTCTTCATTCCCTTCCCAACGCCCCACAGAGCTTACCACCATCCATATTCCATATATTTTACTTATTTACTTTGCCTATTGTCTGCCTCCCTATGACTAAAATGTGTATGCCATAAGGACAGGGCTTCTTTCCTCCTTTGTTCAGTATCTAGAACACATGAGTTGAATAACTGAATTACTTCATATATGAGAACTAAGTTTTTCAAACAGCTTAATCTAGGTTTCTATACAAAATCTGATTTTGCAGTATGAAAGCTTATAAAAATGTAAATCATATAAAAATACATTAGAATGAATAAGATCTACTGCTGGTAGCACAATAGGGTGACTATAGTTAAAAATAATTTACTGTATATTTTTTAATAACTAAAGGAGTGGAATTGGAATGTTCCTAACACAAAGAAATGATCAATACTTCAGGTGATGGATAGCCCAATGTCCCTGATTTGCTCATTACATATTCTATGCCTGTATCAAAATGTCATATGGACCCCATAAATATGTACAACTATGATTTACCCATAAGAATAATACTTTTTTTCGAGATGGAATCTTGCTCTGTCGCCAGGCTGGAGTGCAGTGGCATGATCTTGGCTCACTGCAAACTCTGCCTCCTGGGTTCAAGCAATTCTCATGCCTCAGCCTCCCGAATAGCTGGGATTATAGGCACGCACCACCACACCCAGCTAATTTTTGTGTTTTTAGTAGAGATGAGGTCTCACCATATTGGCGAGGGTGGTCTTGATCTCCTGACCTCATCATCCACCTGCCTTGGCCTCCCAAAGTGCTAGGATTACAGGCGTGGGACACTGCACCTGACCAAAAAAAAATGTTTCAATGTAAATCATATTTGTGCCAAACCACAGAAGTCAACGAGATCACTTGCCAGCCATTTGCAATTTTTCCTAGAGGATGGGGTACCAGAGCTGAATTTTACTTAAGAGAATGAGACTATCAAAGTCAAAGTGTGTGTAAAGACCCATGTGAGAAAACACAAATTTTAAGGGCTATTGGCAGGATAGGGAAATTGGAGAACAGGAAGATAGCTCTGACAATGAGCTAGCTACAAAGTGATGAGGGCCTGAATTCATTGTGGCAATGGAGGCAGAAATGAGGGGTTAGATGTTAGACAGTACAAAAGAAGGCTCCTCGGGCATCGGAGCAGTAGAAAAATACTTCAGATGGTGTTGTGGATTGTATTGTCCAAAAATGGACAGTTCAGCATCTCCTATCTCCCAAGCTCTTCTGCAATGTGATCTTGCCACTCCCCCATAAAGAAATAGAGTTTCTTTCTCCATCCCTTTGAATTTAAGCAGACTTTGTGATAGAGGAGTTAAGAAGAAATCACTTAGGCAAATAGTGAGGGTATGGGAGTCCTTGGTAAGACTTTCCTTTATAATGAAAAAGCAGTACCAAATCATTTTCCAACAAAGAGCAGCCTGTAAAGTCGAGCTGCAGATACAGACAAGCAAGCTGGGAGCTTGCACGGGTGAATGCCAGCAGGAACTAGAGTCTAAACATGTTCAAGATGGCGGCTCCATCTTCCCTTTTCTCCTAGCCATGTGTACAGTGAGGAGCAGACAAGATGGTGCAGGCCAAAGGAAGAATTCATTTGCATAATAAGATTCACATGGGGTGACCAGTCTTCCCCACATGCTGTGTAAACATCACACCTGATTGAACCAATCTGTGAGCCCTAGGTAACTCAGACACTGCCCCCTCAAGCCAAACTATCAAATCCGGCACATCCACCACCAGTCAGTCTTTTCTGCTGGGAAGAGCACCCCCCATCCCCCTATAGAGAGAGCAATTTTTCTTTCTCTTCTCTCCTGCTATTAAACCTCCACTCCTAAACCCCTCATGTGTGTTCGTGTCCTAAATTTTCCTGGCACAAGAGGATGAACCCCGGATATATACCCCAGACCGTGTAGCCGTTTCACTTATGAATGATTTGGCCAATAGAATAAATAGAGGTGACTTCAGCTGTTCTGTAAATAGCCCTTGGTTGGCCTGGCAGCTTCCACTTCCTGCTGTCTTGGATTGCTTTGTCTTGGGATGTGCCTACTCAGAACCTAGCCTCCTTGCAGGGAGAAGCCCAAGCCACATGGAAGCCCTGTAGAGGTGATCTGGCAGCTGAGCTCCCAGTAAACAACCAACATGAATTCCTGCCAATTTGGGAGCTACTTTGAACACAGTCCAGCTGAGCCTTCAGATGACTTCTGTACTAGTCATGTCTGACTGCAACCATAGGTAAGGAGCTCAAGAAAGAACTACCTAGCTAAGCCCCGTCAACCCACCAAACTGTGAGAGATGATAAAGTGTGTGAAGCCACTAAGTCTAGAGGTATTTGTTACATAACCATAGATGACCAGGACCCATGGCTCGAAAAATGTGAAGAACATACTCCGTTGTGAATGAAAAGGATGGAAATTCATATTCATTTTTGTGCGTGAATGAAGAAACTCTGGAAACTTTTTCAAGTCATTGGAATTGGGCATGTGGGGAAAGGAAAGGTGGGAGATTTTTCATGTACCCCTTTTTATATGGTTTTGTTTTTTAGAATATGGGAATATATTACCTATTTTTAAAAATAAACAATTTTTAAATGGCTCCAGATTTAGAGAAGTCAAAGAGGTAGGGGAAACTGGTTTTGAGGGTTTCCTTTTATATAGCAGTTATACCAACTAAAGGGTGCTCAGATGAAATTCCCACCAGCAAGAGAAGGAGGTGAGCTAGAACTGAAAAGAAAGGACTGGAGAGAAACAAGCAAGCTGGGAGTTTGCACGAGTCAATGCCAGCAGGACATAGGGTCTAGACATGTTCAAGATGGCAGCTCCATCTTCTCTTCCCTGCTAGCCATGTGTTCAAAATCACAATGGTAAACAGTAGAGCTAGACCAGGGTGCTCAAGGGATAGAGGAGAAGCGGGGACACTCTGTCCCTTGCTAAGCTTGAAGAACATGCTGCAGGTGACCTTTCATCCCCCATTGTATGGAATTTGGGGCACTGACTCTTATGGCTTCTCTCATTTAATTTTTGTGTTCTTGTATAATTACTAAGAATGCCAAGGAAACCACCTGTGAGCTGGTCTTTCCCTTGTTCCATGCCCTGCCTACCTGTCTTCTGATAAATGTATAGAATGCACATCAGCTAATGAGTCTCCCAACACCACAGCTGTTAGGACTTTGATGAGTCCTCTTTGGAATCCATCTCTTCCCAACGTCTCCCATTTTTAAATTTACCCCCATTCAAGATGTTGTGCATTGGTTTAACAGCTCTCAAAAACAGAAAACTTGCATATAATTTCGTCTCCCTATTCAACCCTGCCAACCCTCCAGCATGTAATCACCAAAATGGATTAAATATGAGCACAACCTTCCCAAGGGCCAAGCTGATTTTGAGGGGTTCAGTTATATATATATATATATGTTATACCAAGTAAACTAAAGGGTGCCCAGATGAAACTTCAACCAGCAAGAAGAGGAGGTGAGCTAGAACTGAAGAGAAAGGACTGGAGAGAGAGAGAGATGCCAGTGTTCAAAATCATGATGGTAAACAGTGGAGCTAGACCAGGGTGCTCAGGGAATAGGGAATTAGCAGGGACACTCTGTCCTTGCTAAGCTTGAAGAACATGCTGCAGGTGACTTTCCATCCCCAGTTGTTTGGAATTTCAGGCAGTGACTCTTGTGGCTTCTCTCATTTAATTTTTGTGGTTTCTCTCATTTAATTTTAAGAGAGCAAAAAGCAGATCCTTACAGGAGAAACCCAAGTCTTCCCGTGCTACCTCTGCTGAGAATGCCAGACAGAACAGTTTGAGTACTTGATACTAACTCTATTTTTATGTTTTCTTATGGAATGAATATGCAATTGAGAGAAATGTAGCAAAATAAGGAAACATGTTTCCAACCTAAAAATGTTAAGCCTTATTCATTTTATTTGTTTTCAAGAATCATAAATGTAACTATCTGCTATCAGACTGTTCATGACAAACCTGTGTGACACTGTGCTATTATTTTTGTAGTACATCACGCACTATGCATCATGCAAATATCCCCCTTGGGGATGATAAACCTTCTTCATATTATTTGCATTGGTGGCCCCAGCCAGAGGCAGTGGCTGACAGGCATGGGTGCCAGATGGGGGTTCCTCCCTATAAGTTCATCTTCTACTCATTCACTAATAATCTTTAAAAAAAAAAAAAAAAAAAAAAGTATGTCTGTTCATGCCATTTCATATGCTATATACTACTACCATCCTGGAAATTTCTTTTACAAAGTCGATTGTGCAAATTCACCAGGCCCTTTAGTAGATTTTGAAAAAAAAAAAAAAAAATCTGTATGGTTGAATGCCCAAGAAGACAGAGGAAAAGGGTGATAAGATAACTACCTTAACCAACAGACAGCAAGAAAGCCAAGACAATCTTGTCCCTTCTGTGCTTGTGGAAATCTACTCATCTTTACACAGATCAAACAGTATCTCCTCCTAGAAGCCCTCTCTGTTCTTTCCATTTGGGATTAATCCTTCCGTGGTAAACCTGTGTCTACCTAAAATCATGATTCCATGTTTACCACCTGTGTTATCATAGTCTATCTCTGCATTTGAATTAAGTCAGATTTGCCCATTTCACCAATGCAAGATTATAAACCCTTTGAGGGCAGAAATTATTCTTTTTTGTATTTTCCTCTAGCATCTAATACAGTGGCTACCATATAGTAGATTATAAGCAAATAAATGCATGCATGAATGAATGCTGGGTGGATGAACAAATAAATGAACAAAATCATGACTAGCTAAACACTGCAATCCTAAGTTAAGGAAAGCAAGACAGAGGTCTCAGCAGATGCAGAGTCTCTGAGGTTGTAGGAAAGTACATTATCCCATGGGTGACGGGAGGCTATAAATGGACACCAGACGGTGGCATGTTCAGATCAGCAGGGAAGGAAGATGATTTTAGCATCAATATGTAAAGTGCTTTAGAATAGGGAGACACTGAAAGCTGGGCAGCCGGCAAAGCAGGTTACAGGATCCCAGGCATGAAGTATTAAAATGGTCATCCATAAGATCAAGTTCATGGAAGCTTCTTCTGTGCTTTCTTTTGCTATTTGTGTCAGTGCATTCTGTGTACAGAATTTCTGTGCTAATTAAATGAAGTGGTGGTTGTAACACTGTTTGCAGACTTTAAAGCTCTGCACAGATAGCACTGCCTTTCTTAGAGGATTGAAAGAGAAGGGGCAAATGAAATGATGCCCTGGATAAATCAGGGCCTGGACCAGGAAAATAGGAGAGAAGAGAGTGGAAAAGGAAACAAGGATTCAAAGTCATGCCCACACAGATATTAGAAACCTTTAAGAATATGCTTTTCCTCTGTCTGTGAATGTTAAGCATTTGTAGCATTGATCCAAGCTAAATACAGAATGAGCTGTGAGCAAACCTGTCTTAGAGGTTACATTACATGAGCTCAGATTGGCTTTTGAAGATCTTGATCAGAAGATATAAATCTGGGCCGAAGTACACCGAGAGCAGCAGAAGGTGTCCCAAGTTCTTAAACATAAAGAAGCCTTTAGCTTAGAGAAGATGACAGCACTCAAGGAATGACAAGGGAGTTGTTTTCAAATATTTTGAATATGTTGAAAAAGAATTGGACTCATTCTATGCAGAGTTAAGACCAAAGTGGGAAACTATAGAGAAAAGAGTTTCTTCTCAACATAATAAGGGTTTTTCTATCCATTTAAAGTCCTTTTTGAACCTGGAGTGGTCCCCGTCCTTGCAAAATGGGAAGCTTAGGCAGGATTTCATGGGATTTTGTTTCATCAGATGAAGGATTGGACTAAATGACCTGTAATGTCCTTTCTAATCAAAGATTCAGTTATTTCACTGGCCCTAGTACATACTATAGGGCAGGGATTCTCAGACAGTGAGAATCATTTCAGGGGTTTCCCAAGGGTCCTAATAATACTAAAATGTTACTTTCCCCCTTTTCTCTCATTCTCTCGTAAGTATACATTGGTGTTTTCCAGAGGCTAAAGATGTTGGATGTGGCAAAAGATAGAGTGTAGGACCAGATACGAGAATCCAGCTGCTTCTCTTAAGCCAGACATTTAAAGAAATTAGCAAAAATGTAAAACAATGCCAGCCCTCTCACTAAATTTTGTTTTGTTTTGGAAAACAGTTATTTTTCATAAAACATATTTATAACAACACATAATCAGTTCATTTATTAAATAAATATTTTGAAGAAATGTCTCAGTTTTAAACTTTAATATGATAAGCATTCATAGATACAGCTGTAACCCATGTACATAAAAGGTCTTTGGGGTTCTATATAATTTAAGAGTGTAGAGGGGTCTTGAGACCAAAAAATTTGAGAACTGCTATTATAGGGCATGGTTAAAAAAATTATCTCTGATACTAGGAAAGGAGGGAGATCTGAACAGGCTGAAAAGCTTTCTGCCTTCCCCACTTCCCAGCTACCTTCATGGAGCTAATATCACTTTTATCCTGACACAGAACTAGTGACTTCCTCAAAGGTGGGTACTCTGCAGACCTAGAGTGGTAAAATAGAACACCCATGCTCTGGCATCAGATAGGCCTAGGTTCAAAACCAGGTCTTTCCACCTTCTAGGTATGTGCCCTCAAGTTACTTGGTCTGAGCTTCTGCCTTCTGTTCTAACACCTGTACAACCAGGTTGTTGAGAAGATTAGACAAAATATGTGCAAAGACGCTAATCAGTGAGGTGGCTTGTAAACTATGGCCAGTGCTCTTTTTGGCATCATGTTGTCTCCATATTGGTGGTGCTGTAGTAATTTAATTCCCCATGAGTCCCAGGGAGGCCGTATAACCTGATGAATGAACCATGGTCCAGATATGATTTTCATCAACTTTCCTTTGCCACATATTCCCCACTCTAGGCAAACTCCAACTCTTCTGATGGGTTATTCTTGAAGCACCTTGTTTACTGCCAATCATCAAAATATAACTTTTTCATCCTTTATAGTCTAAATACACTTGTAGGGAAGTTGAACAGACATTGGACATAGAGTTGAAAACCGTGAATCGAGTCTTACATTTATGATTTATTAGCTCTGTGACTTTAGCCAAACAATTCACCTCTCTGAGCCTATTTCCTTATCTGTAAAATAGAGATAATAAAATCCAGCCTTCAGGTGGTTCTGAAGGCTAAACGATGCCTATGAATGCCTATGATAGTTAACCCTGTTAACCCTCAGAATATGCATAAGTGTCAGTGGCTATTAATAAATCTCACCTCTTCTATGTTCAGAAGTGGTGGAAATGAAAAAAAGAATCCACAATGAATATTTAATCAAAGTTATCTGCAAACACACATACATACACATTTATTGGATACTCATATGAAATTTGCATATGTTTTTACAAGCACACAAACTCTGTGAATGGTTTTGGTCAATCTCCCAAATTTGTTTTCCTGTTCTTCAGCTTCATATCAAGCCCAATAAAGTGAAACACTAAAGCTTATGTAAATGCTTTGTTTATAAATAAACCTACTTGAAAGAGGTAATATTGGTAAGAAGAGCAATGAATAACTTTCTTTTTGAAAATTTAAATGTGACACTCTCCTGATTCTGTCTCTACAACCGGGTCCCTAGAGAGGGAGGGTTAAAGGAAGAGACACTTGAAGGGATAATAATTCCTAATTGCTATTAACAGAGCTGAATCTGTTATCTTCAGGTGCTCTATTATGTCCATTCATTCAGAAATGGGAAAAGCTGGCTGGGCACGGTGGCTCACGCCTATGAGTGGCTCCCAGAACTTTGGGAGGCCTAGGTGGGTGGATTATTGAGGTCAGGAGTTTGAGATCAGCCTGGCCAACATGGTGAAACCCTATCTCTTCTAAAAATACAAAAATTAGCCAGGTGTGCTGGCATGCACTTGTAGTCCCAGCTACTCAGGAGGCTGAGGTGGGAGGATCATTTGAGCTTGGGAGGCAGAGGCTGCAGTGAGCCAAGATCATATCACTGCACTCCAACCTGGGCAACAAAGTGAGACTCTGTCTCGGAAAAAAAAAAAAAAAAAAAAAAAGTGGGAAAAGATGTTAGTCATAAAGTTTCTGTTTATTCCAGGTGAAATGTCAAAACCTTCATGGTTAAGACTGAGAGAGTTTGACTCAGTTCTCCAGTCCATTCAGAGAGAGCTAGTCCCCTGGGGTATCTGCATATTTGTTATCTTTGACTCCTCTTTGGTTGTAAACTTCTTGGGGACTGGTGTCATCCTTTCTGAATATTACTTTATAGAATAGTTTTCTGCATAGTGGGCATTACATGGATCTGTAATTATATGATTCCAGATAAAAACTGATAGTTTAACTTTTCTAATATGTAGATTGTAACATTCTTTCAGATACTTTGTATAATGGCAAAAATAGAATTTTGTACTTATTTAAACAGGAGACTCGGGACTTAGTGTTTGTAAAGTTTTAATCGTTTTTCTCAGGGTATATGGACAAGATACATTTTTAGGTCTCTATAGTGTAGACATTAGAATAGAATATGAAATAAATTCAAGGGTCCATGCAATCATAGAAAAGGCTTGGAAACGTTGTTGTTTTATCTTATTTCCCTTCTTTGTTACCATATTTCCTTATAGTTTCTAATTATAAATGAGCAGCGCTATTGTATGGTGGTCTCTGGAGCCATACTGGCTGGATTCAAATCCTCCTTCTGCCTTTGACCAGTCATGAGATGTTTAATGGGCCACATCTTTGGAATCAGTTCTCTCATTTGTAAAATTGGAATGATTTTAGGAGCTGCCTCACAGAATCATTGTGGGAATAAATGGGTCATTATTTGTCAAGCACTTAGAATGGAGCTGGCACAGTCAGTATAAGTGTGTTAGAGATTATCTTCATCATTCTTTTCAGTCTGGAGTCCATAGGCTTTACAGGCTCTGGGAGCCTCCTTACATGAAAAATGCCTGTGTACTTTTCTGGTGAAAATATACAGGCTTCATCAGACTTTCAAAGTAAGCAGTCTAATAAGGAAATCTTCTAAGACCTACAGTACTTGGGGCAGAGCCTAACTTCCTAAATGTGAGCATGTATAGACAGACCAAAAACAAGACAGATGTAAGCTGCCTCGTTTACAATATGAGGCGTTTATTGTGAATTCAACTACAATGCAAAGGACTGCTCTTTATCTTAGAGGATATCTAACTAGTAGAAATGGACATTCCCCACCACCACCAAAAGACACAAACCTGAAAATGAGCAAAGGTCACATTCCACACCAGTGTTTGTGAGGTGAACCAATATCTTCTGGCAAGGGGATTTTGGGAGGGATTGGAGGCAGTCATTTTGGAAAAGGACAATTCTAATGGAATTCCAACACATCTGTTTATGCTCAAATCTTAAAAATACCCTGAAGAAGAAACAATCAGCACAGGATCAGATGCCAGAGGTAAAATGGGAGGGGAGAAAATACCCAAATAAAACATTTGTAGGAGGAAACTTTATTTTTTGTTTGAATTTTGCATTTGTCTTTCTAAGGCAGCACAGATCCTCCATGAGAAGAAAAACAGATGGGATGGCAGCATTTTGTGGCTGTCTTCTGGAGCATATACTAGAGAATTCACGGCTCCTTATAGTTACTGACGGGTATGCATTTGGATGAATTTTCTGCCATGACAACAGGTAATCCTCATAAAATTTCAGTCCCTAACAAGAGGGCAGAGATGTTGCTTTTCTAGCCTTTCTGCCTTTGAGTTTGCATATTAATAGCCTTGAATAGCTACTCAGGGTTCTAAATAATTGAAACTGCCTTGCTTGAAATCTACTTTATGATTGTGCTTTAAAAATGACTAATTCTTGGCGGGGCACAGTGGTTCATGCCTGTAATCCCAGCACTCTGGGAGGCCGAAGTAGTAGATCACCTGAGGTCAGGAGTTCAAGACCAACCTGGCCAACATGGTGAAACCCCATCTCTACTAAAAAAAAAAAAAAAATACAAAAATTAGCCAGGCATGGTGACGGGCGCCTGTACTCCCAGCTACTCGGGAGGCTGAAGCAGGTGAATCCCTTGAACCCAGGAGGTGAAGATTGCAGTGAGCCAAGATCATGCCACTGCACTCCAGCCTGGGCAACAGAGCGAGATTCCATCTCAAAAAAAAAGAAAGAAAGAAAGAAAGGAAGGAAGGTAGGAAGGAAGGTAGGAAGGAAGGAAGGAAGGAAGGAAGGAAGGAAGGAAGGAAGGAAGGAAGGAAGGAAGGAAGAAAGAAAGGAAGAAAGAAAGAAAGAAAGAAGAAAAAGAAAGATTAATTATTTATTTTTCCTGGACAATTTTGACAGCTTCCTGCAATGGGTCTTATGTGCTTGAAAATCTCACTGTTGGTCCGCATTAGATATCTACAGAATCAAACTAAATATGATGCCGATTTTGCCTTAAGGAAGATATCAATATTTAATGTTCTTTTTTTTTTCTTTCTGGTTTAATCATCGATCATGCCTTGTAATCAAATAACCAATATTTATAGAACATCAGGAAACATGAGGCAGAGTTACCTGGAATATTAAGAACTAAGATCAGGACAACTTGGAAGTATAACAGTGACAGGCTATGAAACAACCTAGGCTACGAAATAGTCAAAACAGGAATGGAAAGGTAAGGCAGAGCTGAGACCTACTGAAGCAAAATCCCAGAAGATGATGATATGGGACAGAGGAGATGAAAGAAAGGATTCAGGTGAAGGTGATAACTCGCTCTTCACAAGCTGTCCAATGCAGTCCTGGTGTTCAGTGCTTTTGTCAAGAATAATAAGATCATATCAAATCCTCAGTGTCAACAGACTCATTTGACATCATTAAAATCAAACAAAAACAAACAAGTACTTTTAAATTTTGGAAAACAAACTCTGGAAAACTGAACAAGGAATTTTGTGCTTCACCATTCACTGCTGACTCCTTTTGCATCAGGTCCAAACTAATACCTCAACAGATTGATAGGTGAAATTATCCTACTGAACATGTTTCAAAGACAGACAGGATTAAGACCCTTATCTTTTCACAGAATGGCCTACTTCAAAGGAAGTCCATTCAAATGTAATAGCTGGATTTACATGGGTTAGGAGATTTACCCAGGGCCTATTTGAAATCTTCCCTCCATATAATATTTTAATCAATGCATAGGCTTTTCTGAATTATTAGAGTGAGAATAACAGAGTAACACGCACTTTTATTTCCTTTTACTGGCAAATGAGCAGAAGGCAAATAGATTGCCTGAGATACACAGAGTGAGTCTGCCACAGTCCTTTAATTGTGGTTCTGGCTTTTATCCCTATGGTGAAGGCCATGCAGCACTAACTGCTGATTAAAAACTAAGATGGTGGAGCCCTGAACCTTTCCTGTAAATCCCCTAAGCCGGCAATACTTCTTAGGATTTACACACTAATATAAGAGATTCACAAAAGACACAACAGAGACAGCTTCTGTGATAAAACCTTTCCAGAAGGGGCAAAGATGAGTGATCTTCCTGGCAAAACCTCTGAGGAGGTTAAATGCATGGTCAGGTTAGGTTTCGCTAATGCACTTCTCTGGAGGTTTCACCCAGAGCTGTCCTCATTCCAAAACTCCAGGGCTTGGGTGTAAATAGTTTGCAGAGGGTTAAGGTAGCCCAGAATGCTAAAAGTTACCTAACTTGGAGCATCCACAGCATTGTTCTGAGTGGTCTCTGAGAAGACCTAAACCTTCTGACACTCACTATGTCAAACTCAAAGGAGAACAGGTTGAGGGGCAGTGATGCTTAGCCAGAGCTTTACTGCACACATAGGACTGCTTGTATCACTCCTAAGAAGTGTTGTCTATCACAGTCCAGTGGCAGAGTCAATCCCTGGACAAACCAAACTTCACAAAAGTTATTGCAGCAGCTCCATAAGGAAATACATGGCTCAGCCACAAGACAACATATTAAAATCATACAACACTGATGCAAACACATTTACCCAAAACATAGATATGATGCAAGAGTATGAGCTAATGGAAGTCAATAGGCATTGAAGGGATTAGGCTTTCATGTTTATAGAAGACAAAATGCAGAGTGGTGGATTTGAGGCAAAGATATTTGCATGAGGCAAAGAACAGGACTGTCAGAGCACCCTTCCCTGTAGGTAGAGGCTACAAGAGTTCACCAGAGGATAGACTACTTACTATAGAAAGAACACAGTACAGTGTATCAACTCATTATAAGTAGAAACAGCAGGAGCAAGAGCCGCATCCTTTTTCTTTCTATTTTTTATTTTTTTTTAAATTATTTTTAGGCAGGGTCTCGCTCTGTCACCTAGGCTGGAATGCAGTGACACAATCATGGCTCACTATAACCCTATAACCTCCGCACCCTACCCCTGACCCCTGGGCTTAAGCAAACCTCCTACCACTGCCTCCCGAATAGCTGGGACCACTGGCGTGCTATTTTTTTGTATTTTTAGTAGAGATGGGGTTTTGCCGTGCTGCCCAGGCTGCTCTCGAACTCCTGAGCCCAAGTGATCCACCCTCCTCGGCCTCCCAAAGTGCTGGGATTACAGGCATGAGCCACTGCACCCAGCCAAGAACAGCATCTTTAAAATGGAAGTTCGTGTACATATATTGGCAGCCAGAAAGCAGGTTTCTTAGTTCTAGTTCCTCCAGCCTTTTCACACCCTGAAATAAGAATTTCAGAGCTAGTCGTTTACTTGGGAGGTGCTCCTAAGAACATCAATAGAAGAGTGGGCAACTTCAACATGATTAGAGAGGGAAGCCAATAAAAGGTTCATTATTAAGAAAGCTACAACTTGGGTAAATGAAGCTTAACCCTGCTAGAGAACACTGGAAGCCATTGTAGGTTTATCAGAGCTACCCCATTTGAGGGTGGGGGGAGCTGAGGTGTTTATATTCCACGCCCATCTGTCATTCTCTGGCACATCCAGCCTGCTCTGAGCACTGGTAGAGCAGGTTTCAGCCACCAGAAAAAAATTCTTCCACATGCAGAGATGTGATGCTGGCAGTTTAAAGTCTAGCTGGGATATGCTACAGAGATGGGGCCCCAAAGGGATATGGACAGGACACTGACGGGATCTACCACACAGGTCTTCCTCAGAAAATCCACTAGGTATCAGGCTAGGAGTCAGAGTTGAGGCAGGGAGAAACATGCTCTTTCTCCAAAGTATATTTCTCTCCCATTTACTTCTGGCAGATACCCACTTCCAATTTTCTGAATTTGCATGACTGAAAACAGGCTAAGGTCCAAAGGAAGAAAGGTGTAATTGTTTGTGGACAGCAGAATATGCCACGCCACAATATGCCCCTTGGGTATAAGGATTATTTTAAGCTAAAGACACTTCAAAAACCAGCGAGTACAAGAAGGGCTCTCTGGCCCTCCCCTTTTTCTTCCTGAAAGCAGGAGATAAAACTCCCACATGAAAACTGTCCTCCCTATACCAGAAGGAAAGTAACATTCTTATCCTCAAGGACCGGAAGTTAAAACTGAGAGAAATCGGCACAAACAAACCTTTTTCAACTAGCTGTTATCTTCCAGCCATTTCTCTATGATTAACTACCCTCTTCTCAGCCCCTTTGTCTTATCACCTTTTTATAATTTACTACTCTTTGTCCAATTCAGTATACAAGCATTCAATTCTAACTGCTTTTGGGGGGTCATTTCCTTATGAGCGTTCCTCTTTCATAAAACATAAATATTTATATATTATAAATAAAATGTTTTTCTCTTGTTATTCTGTCTTTTGCTATGGGGGTACAGCTGAGAGCTTGGAGGGGTAGAAAGAAAAGGATTTTTTTCCTTCCCTACATAACAAAATATTACAGATGGGGTGACTTAAGCAACAGAAATTTATTTTCTCATAGTTCTGGATGCTAAAAGTACAGATTAAGGTGTCAGCAGGTTTGATTTCTCCAGAAGTCACTCTCCTTGGCTTGTCAATGACCACCTTCTCACCATCTCCTCACATGACCCTTACCCTAGTGTTTCTATGTATGTCCAAATTTCCTCTTCTTATATAGACAGCTATCAGATTGGATTGGGGCCCACCCATACGACCTCATTTAACCTTAATTACCTCTTTAAAGACCCCATTTCCAAATACAGTCACATTCAGAGGCACTGGGGGTTAGGAGTTCAATATATCAATTTGGGAGGGATACAATTCAGTCCATAACAGAGAGCAATTAGCACATTCATTCATGCATTTAGATTTAGATTCATGCATATTTAGATTCATGCATATTTCTGTGATGAAAGAAAAAATATGTATTAACTAGGTTCAAATAAACAATTAGCGTTGACAGTAAAAATACATACAGAACTGTAGCTGTTGTCTTAAGTTGAAAGAAACCTTTTATGAGTTCCTGAAGACCCCAATCCATGATGTGAGGACCATCTGTAATAAGACCCCCTGGTGTCTGATGACTCTTGGTCCTACTCTATTAAATCTCATGTATGATTTTTGAAAGTTCAATAACAGCAAGAACTAACCTCTACTGAGTGCCTCTTATGCATCAAGTGCTGTGCTAAGCAGGCCACATCAATTAAGTGATTCTTTTACTTGGGTATTAAATAATTAATACTTAACAGATGAGAAAACTGAGTTTTGCAGAGGCAAAGTAACTGAATGTTTAGGTCTTTTTTTTTTTTTTTTTTTCCATGATCTGTGGTTTTCTTTTTAATTATCTTTAGTCTTGCAATCACACATAATTTAAAATTTGTGTATATCTCTGCTACTTTAATCCTTTTAAGTTGGCAAAAGCACCATTCCCAATCACAAATACACAGTTCTACAGTTTTATGTTTCTGAATGGCTGTTTAAAGACAATCCTAAATTATAACTTAGTTTGACTTAGATTGTAAAGAATTCAAGAGTGAAGTTTAACTTGCTACTATTTTAAAAGCATGTGACCTTATAGATTTGTAAGATGTGAGAAGTGTTGAATAATCTTTAATATTACACATAAACCATACTAAAATGTTTTTCAATAAGTAAAAGGAACCATTTTAAATACAGGGAATTATAATTAGATTGGCATCGTTAAGGCCAAAACTCTAGACATTGCTACCTTATTTATCTTCAACCCTTGCCTTTAAGAGGCAAATGAACACAAAACACAGGTGAATCTTGCTTGGTTCTGAGACAGTGAAGGAATTTCCCCAGTATTTAAATATATTCACATAACCAGCTATATAAATCTAAATACAAAACCAATCTCCAGTAAGTTTTAAGATGGCACTCACCATCTTTGTGAAAAGTTGAACATTACTAACAAAGTCTAATCATATCTTTAGAAGGGGTAAACAGTGATAGCATTTACCGAATTGGAATTACTATTAAAATTCAAAAACTGAACATATTCATTTAACCACAAGCCAGTCTTAGTTTTAAATCAGGATTGCCCAACAAAATATTCTGTCAGTCATTCATGATCTGAATTCTGGTGTATGAGATCTATTAAAGTATGGTACACATAAAAAAGTCATGAGACATTTGTTTTGTAATAAATAAGACAGCGGCCAATTATTACTCATTAGTAGCTTTTCTGAGATAAGCTATCAAGTCTTCCCTTTCTTCCTTCTTCTTAATGCCGACAAAGATCATTTTTGTTCCAGGGATGTACTTCTTGGGATTCTCCAAATATTCCATCAGTGTGTCCTCTCCCCAGGTGATGCCTTTGTTCTTTTTTTTTTTTTCATTTTTTAATTATACTTTAAGTTCTAGGGTACATGTGCATAACGTGCAGGTTTGTTACATATGTATATTTGTGCCATGTTGGTGTGCTGCACCCATCAATTCGTCAGCACCCATCAATTCATCATTTATATCATGTATAACTCCCCAATGCAATCCCTCCCCCCTCCCCCCTCCCCATGATAGGCCCCAGTGTGTGATGTTCCCCTTCCCGAGTCCAAGTGATCTCATTGTTCAGTTCCCACCTATGAGTGAGAACATTCGGTGTTTGGTTTTCTCTTCTTGTGATAGTTTGCTAAGAATGATGGTTTCCAGCTGCATCCATGTCCCTACAAAGGACGCAAACTCATCCTTTTTTACTGGATTAAGAAAATGTGGCACATATACACCATGGAATACGATGCCTTTGTTCTTATTGGCGGCTGTGTAAGAGTATCCAGGGGCCTGACCTGTCTTCCGCCCGAAGAGACCATGGAGATTTGGCCCAGTCTTGTGCTTGCCTCCCTTTTCAACGGTGTGGCACTGGGAACACTTCATAATAAAAATCTTCTTGCCTTTCTCAACATCACCCATATTTAATTCTGTTCCTAGTTAGGGCTCCGCCGCACCTCAAGCCGTTACTCGCCCGGCTCGGTCTGACCACAGTCCAGGGTCCTCACTCCCGGCCCTCCCACCCAGCGCGGGCTCCCTCCACTCAGAGGCTCCCCGCGTGGGTCTCGGTCGCTAGCGAGTGCGCGCCGCCCACAGCTCTGCCTCTAACCAGGTGCGGCTCGCATGTTTAGGTCTTTATTAAAGCAAATGAACTTGTCTCCTATCTCACAGTAATACAAACATAAGCTTTACGAATACTGCACTTTTTATGTTTAATTCAATAAATACTTAAGGTGAACCTATTAAGAAATGATCTCAGCCTTGGAGAAAGGCAGGAAAAATGGGGTAATTTATAAGACTCTGGGTCCGTCTCCAGGAGGCTGACTCTTAACAGGCCTCTAGACTGTAATAGGGAGAAATAGGCCAACAGACTGTAATAGAAAGAAAGCAGAAATGTGCTAGGTAAGAGGGAGATGTAATACAACCAACTACTGTTCATGGTTTCACGAAAACTCAGGCAAAGAAGGTATTAAGTCCCAGTAGGGAGAGTACAGGAAAGCTTGAAGAGGCAATTGGCACTTGAGCATGTAAAGTGCAGTATGGGGCACTGATCCGGGTGGATTCACCCACTCCTCCAGGCTTCAACAGCATGTGCTCACAAAGCTGAATCAAGAAGTAGAGCTCAGAACCCAGGAGCACTTCCATGGAGAAGGTAACATTTAAGAACAAGTACATTGCAGCCGAGGCTCTATGTGGTGGGAGCCAGAGTAGTAGAGGTGGAAGACAGCAGCCCATGGGCTCAGCATGAACTATAAGTATGCGCTGTTGACATGCAAAAGGATTCTATCAAATTATATGCCAACATTTAAAAATTGGAAGGTTTCTCGTTGAACTCTAGATTTTTGGCTGCTGTGGATAATCAAAAGATCTGGCTGCCCTGGGCCTGCTTGCCTGCCAGATGTGAGTAGCACCCTCTCTTTCATTAGGTTAGGCTCTCTCCATTTGCTACAGCCCCACCACTCCCCCATTTTCTTGCACCAGCTGACCTCACTCAAATTGCCTGCAGGCCCCCGTAGCAGCTGAGGTTGTGTCACTTGACTGAGCATCATGGTGATTCAGAGAACTAACAAGTGAATGGAATCTGTCTAAATCTTGGCTCTAGCTGTATGATTTGTCTCTCTATACCTCAGTTTTCTCATCGGTTAAGTGGGTATGATAGAGTACCAGATCTACAGGAACCACTTCACATGTGTAGATTGCTTAGTACAGCATCTGGTCCTTTGAGAACTCTAAATAGAGGTGGGGTCTTAACCACTGTTGTTCCAGGGTTTTGTTGGTGTGTGTGTTTGTCTTTGGATAATTACCTCCATTAGAGAAAAGTGCCAGTGAGCCCAGGTTTTCAGTTTGGAGCATATTTAGGATAGTTAGTTTTGCATTGTTCCAAAAGCAGTTCTACAACTCCCACTCAGCCAAGCCATTTCGTACATGCATCATTACTCCCAACAGACACCACGAAAAATAGTCCAAAAAAGCATCTCATTGAAGAGGTGAGTGGCATCTTTTTATCAGACTAGGCACAAACATTTCTCTTAAAAAAAAATGTCAAAAACATATGCAGTCTCTATTAAACTATGGATTTATGCAATATGCACACTTAATCAGAAAAAACAAAACTCTATTCTAAGAGATTAGGTGGCAGACATCAAAAAGCCCCTAGTGATAACACTTTAGACAAGATTAAAGATAGGAAAAGGGCATTACAGTAATACTTTTAACAGTTACATACACATACATGAATCACATATATTCATAATTTTCCTCAGCTATGAATAACCTGAGTTTATATACAGTCAGGGACTGATTTCACGATCGTGGTAGGCAGGTGATAAGGTGTTGGCTGCCAGATTAATCTACCAGGCATTTTAAATTTGCACTGAATAAATCCTACATGGGATGATGAGGACTGGTATCCCTTAAGAAGTTATATAACCAAAAGTGGCCAGACTGTGGAGGGTATCCTCCTCTGTTCCTTTTGCTGCTGTAGTACAGAGGCTGAAAGTAGGGGCCAGGTTTCAGCTTCCACCCCTTCTGTTAGCTGTGTGTCCTGGGCTAGTCCCTTATCTATACCTCTGTTTCCCCACATAAAAAAGGCATTCAATGATTGTCTCTTGCACTGGGCTGTTGTGACGATAAAATACCGAGTGATTGGCACAGTACCTGATATACAGTAAGCACTCAATGTTAGCCATCTATATTGTTATGAATTAAAAGTCAGCTGATCACCCCTTTTAAAAAAAATGCCCAGAGTGTTCACCAGAACTGGAAGGAATTCTGTGTCTTTCTGTTTCTCTCCTGAGCCTCTGTCACCTTTGTGCCTGGAAAGGAGGAGGAACACTTGTTTTTCCTTCTCAGTGAAATGCAGGTTTACAAAGATTAAAAGGGGACATATGGGTTTAGCTTGGAGTGTCCAGATATCGGAACTGCTACAAAAAAAGAAGGCAAAGTTGCAAAATTGAGAAAACGACAGCAATGGTTGACCTTGAGAGAGAGAGAGATAGAAAGGAGCAGAGAGAGAGAGAGAGAAGAAAGGAAACTCAGTAATTATGTTAGTCATTCCTCTCATCCCAGCAAATGCAGAAGATGCAAATGTTGTAGTCATTATCGGGTACCCAAAGCTTCATATGGGTGAGCAAAGATGAACATTTTTAGCATCATTTTGAATTATTGAGGTAACATTTACTTGCAGGAACATACGCAGTCAGATTAACATTTCAGCATTTTCAACTAACAATAAACTTTCAAATCAGGTAAAGTTAACCCTACTGAGGACAATTTCCTATGACTTAGGGGGAAATTAACAAAATGTATTTCATTCGTGAGCAAGTTTCAATATCTCAATATTCTGGATTTACAACCAGATATGGGAATAATAGGTCCATGGAGACTTTGTTAATTTTTTTTTCCCAAAGTCAGCTTGAAGAACTCCCTCCCTGTCATGATCAGGAGGTACAGAACCTGGAGCTGAAATCTTGATGGGCCCCAACAGACATGCATGCTAGCTAATGATTCCTCCTCACCTCTCTCTTAACCTGAGGACTCCTGGGGAATTTGGTGGGTAAATTTTATGACTGACACTAATTTATACAGGCTTTAAAAGGGTCCTTTTCTGCCTTACAGCCTCTTGTCAGGAGAGTGGAGCATCGGGGCTGTGGCAGTATAGACTTGAGTAAAATGCAGGGGAGAGGTGCCTTGGGAAATCTAACTTGGAACAAATGGATCATCTTAGATAAGGGCATTGTTACGGGACTGAATTAAGATGTCAGCTAAATCTGGGTACAGGCTGTCCTTCCCCTGCCAGAGGAAGCTGTCCCTCTGCTGGGAAATAGCCAGGGATTCAGTAATGAGAGAGAGGCTGAGACACTTGCTGGACAACAAGATGGGAAGCAGGCACCTCTAGAGACAATAATTAGCAACTAGAAGTGAACAGACCAAGGGAGAGGAAAAAGCAGCCCAGGCACTTGATTTTGCTTACGTTTTCCTATTGTTATCTGAAAATCACACTGATGATCGTTGTACTTGAATCTACAGGGCTTGATTGGCCTATTCATCTAGCAATTACAGTTTTGAAGGCTTTATACTTTTGTCTTAAGTTCCTGAAATATAAGTGGCAGGCATGGGTTTAGTTATTGCCTGGGCAGCTTCCTGTCCAGCATGGGGGTTCTTGGAAGGAACATCCCAGGACTTAACCAGGATGTCTGAGAAAGGCAGAGAGGGCACCCTTTCCACAGTTCTACTGGGAGACTGGGAATGTAAATTCATGCCACTCACTACAAACTCTGAAAAGCTCCTGAGCATTGCATTTGCTTATGAAACATGCTCTTGACTTGATCAAATGAAAAACGACGTGAACTCTGCCCATGGGTTATTTACCCTGCAGTGAATGCTCCGAGTGTCTGAGATTCTATTACCATGGAAGACCCCGGGGGCCTTGGGCTCTTTTTCTCTGAATGTAAATAAGCTTGGTGCCTTTGCATTTGTCCTCATGTGTCATATTTTTTTTTTTGAATGACAGAATCATCTGAGAGGCTCTGCTCTGGGAAGCCAGGTCCTGAGGCCAGGGGTCAGCAAATTGCAGCTCCCAGGCCAAATCCAGCCTGCTGCTTGTCGTTGTTGTTGTTGTTTTTAAATAAAGTTTTATTTATAGATTGTCTCTGGCTACTTTTAAGCCACAGTGCAGAGCTGAGTAGTTGCTAGAGAGACCGCCTGGTCTGCACAGCCTAGAATATTTCCTATGTGGTTCTCTATAAAGGAAGTTTGCTGGCCCTGTCACGGGGTATGGCCTCCTCTCCAGACTTCACTGGGAAGCCTGGTAGAGAATAGGATGGAGGAGGAAGCATAACCTAAGTGGGTTCATTTACTCTTCTCTGTGCAGAGGGATCCCTCCTCACTCCTAGCACAGGAATTACAAAGTTTCTTTTATCCTTCTTTTGCCTTTGACCTTCGGGTGCACAGAGGTCAATAAATTATATTTCTCAGTCCATGGTGCAATATGATTGGGACCAATGCTTGTTTTTTGTTTTTGTTTTTGAGACGGAGTCTCACTCTGTCGCCCAGGCTGGAGTGCAGTGGTGCAATCTCAGCTCACTGCAACCTCTGCCTCCCAGGTTCAAGAGATTCTCCTGCCTGAGCCTCCCGAGTAGCTGAGACTACAGGTGCATGCCACCACACCTGGCTAATCTTTTGTATTTTTAGTAGAGACAGGATTTCACCGTGTTAACCAGGATGGTCTTGATCTCCTGACCTCATGATCTGCCTACCTCAGCCTCCCAAAGTGCTGGGATTACTGGTGTCAGTCACTGCGCCCAGCCGATGTTTGCTTATTTTACTTTATTTCATTTGACCTCTTCCTCTCCAGCTTCCTTTACTTCCCTGCTTAGGTATGTTACTCTGAAGTGCTTGATATGCATGTATTCTTAGAAAATGTGGTTGTTAGTTGTATGTTTGTGTTTTTAATGTACATAAATTATATTGTACTGTAAATCTCATTTCAGTTCATTATTTTTCACTGCCAGCTATTTTTGCTCGGTATCATGTTTTTAAGATTCATCTGTGATGCTTGTGTGTATCTCATTCATTGTTTCTGATTATACCTCAAAGCTTGTAGGGGAAAAGGACAGTAGATTCTTCTCTCAGAAGGCGTGGGACCTCTGGTGTGTGAGTTATTCATAATACCCATTACACAGTAAACCCCCAGAGAAAATACAGATCTTTAAAGAGAGCTTGGCTGGGCACAGTGGCTCATGCCTTTGGGAGGCTGAGGAAGGTGGATCCCTTGAGTTCAAGAGTTTGAGACCAGCCTGGCAACATGGCAAGATCCTTGTCTCTGCAAAGAGGAAAAAAAAAAAAAAAAACACAACAAAAATTAACCAGGCATGGTGGCAAGTGCCTGTAGTCTCAGCTACTTTACTTGGAAGGCTGAGGTGGAAGGATGGCTTGAGCCTGGGAGATGGAGGTTGCAGTGAGCTGAGATCATGCCACTACACTCTAGCCTGGGCAACAGAGCAAGACCCTGTCTCAAAACAACAACAACAAAAAAACCTGCCATACATAAATCATAATTATATCCATCAGTAGAGACCCTGAATTCTTGATAAACCCTGATATCAAGCCTAGTTAGGAGGCAATATTTCTGAAAAGCTTTCTGCATATTCTCAACTAGTCACCCCACCCCACCAATATATCTCTACAATCTAATTTGTGGCCAGTCATTTCCAACTATGCATTGTCTATATTGGGTTCTCAGTGAAGGCGGACAAGGCTTGGGGTTTCTCAGAAGATGGAGATTCAGGTGGGCCTATCTCCAAAAAGGCAAGAAGGATAGCCATGTCAGTATTTGTCCTTGGACAGTTGCTGACAAGCTTGGACAGTTCTACTATGCCCCCAGTGTTAGACTGACCTACCAGGATGTCAGAGCCCTCTCATTCCCACACCATGCCCTCTATCAGGAGGGATCGTTTGGTTCATAAGCCTTCCCATCCCTTAGGTTCTGTGAGCTTTCAAGGGTTGCGAGGTGGGATGAACAGGGAATCCCCACAATTTACCAAATAAAGGGGGTTCAATCAATGATTTTGTGTTAGACTCAAGGGAAGAGTATTCAACTTCAACCAATTATTATTCCCATAGAATACTGTAAATCGTTTCCTGACCAAAGATTTTAATCTCAGCTCTCATGAGGATTTATGCTTTTCATGCATCTTTTCTATATTGTTAAAAAAAAAAAAAGATCTATGTCTTTTGACGTTTGATGCTTTTCCAGTACGAGAGTATGTAATAAATGGTAGACTAGGGATCTGCATGCAGATTTACAGTAATGCTTGAATTTTAATAATGTTAATGTCAGGCTCCTGAAGGAGATCCAGAAAGTTTTTGTGGCATACCTAATATACCATTCAAATTAGTACTCTTTGTTCTCCTTCCATCCAGAAATGTCAGGGCATTACTGATTTATATGTAAGACAGTGTTTTGAGAAGGGGCAGTAGGGAATTTAAAAGGGGGCTAATCTACTGCAGAGTGTGATGGAGCAACCTTATTTATTGGCCCAGAGGGTTGAGGCTCTGCAGAGGAAGGTGGCAAGGGACTGAGCACAAGGCTTCACTGTGGACAAAACTGTCCCCTAATTTGTCCCTTGGGTCCAGACCAAGGCCCTTGCCAAGGCTGCTAATTAAAGAAGGGGTCTTGATGATCCATAATTCACCCTTTTTGCATCCACTCAATACCTTCTTAAACTCAATTTTCCAAACTTATACATGGAATGGAGGACTTGTAGTTCTGCTCCTGGCTGATTTTCATCTGAACAATTCCATGCCCCCAACAAAAAACACACACACACAAGTTAAGCTTGTCTGAATAAGATAACTCAGGCCAACTCTCTGCCTTTCTATCTCTTTATGAATATGACTTCTATCCACACACATCTCAGCCTTGCAGACAGACAAGTAATCTTCCCAATTTGCATTTAACAAAGGTTAAGCAAACCTCTCTAAAATGTAATCTGGGAAGGGCTATACTTCTCGTGTATAGCTAAAGAGATTGTACACTAATTAAATTGAAGTACCTATCAAGATTAAAGCAAGAAGTTTCATGATAGGAAAAGTCTTCATCAACAAGGGAAGCATGAAGCATAAATTTCATTAAAAATATAATTTTTAGGGTAAACGTTACAATAATGGAGATTTTCACACAGGAAGTCCCTATTTTGTTCATCCTAATTAGGTATCTTCTTTTTTCCCTTATCTTGAGCAAGGGCAATCATTTTACTCATACAGCAGAATAGAAGCACTTTTTAATCACTTCAGCAAGTCGGCAAAGGGCTTTCTGCTCAGCAGTTGCTCTACTAAGAAATCTTCCTCCTCATTCCTGCTCCCATCCCCAAGACACATTCCAGAGTTTAACTCAACCTCTTTGATGGCTCCTAATGATCTTTATTCAACTATTTGTCATCTTCCCACCCACGTTTAAAGTCACAAAATGTCAAATGTCTTTTTTTTTTTTTTTTAAGAAAACCAAGAATATTATAACTCCTTATGATAGCTGGGCCTAATGAACAGCAAATTTTTTACAATTTAAATGATGGCAGGCTCACACCTGTAGTCCCAGCACTTTGGGAGGCCGAGTCGGGTGGACCATTTGAGCCCAGGAGTTTCAGACCATCCTGGGCAACATGGCAAAACCCTATCTCTACAAAAAATACAAGAAAAGAAATGAGCTGGGTGTGGTGCCTTGTGCCTGTAGTCTCAGCTACTCAGGAGGCTGAGCCTGGGCAACAAAGTGAGACCCTGTCCCCCCAAAATAAATAAATAAATGATGGGCAAAAGGGAAGTGCCAAATACCCATGGAATATGCTGAATTTGTAAATTAAAAAAATACATAGAATCTACAATTATATCAAAATACAATTTTAATTTTAAAAAACACGTAAAACCCTAACTTACTAGCCAGAGTTTCGTGAACTTAAAGCTATAAACATATGAGCTCAACACTTTTCACATTTGCTTTTTAAAATGAACATACTGATTTCATTTATAGCTGTACTTTAAGACATTTTCCAAAGGAAATAATAAGCCACACTACTCCCCCATCACCTAACACTTTGAGATTGTTGGTTCCCTTGAATTGTAAATACTCTCTTGAAAGTTTCAAGGCTGCAGTACTTTTCAAAAGGATCAGGCTAGATTGGGAAGCAATGTGGAAGACAATGAAACGTTGCAGTTTTGTGCTTGTTGACACTTCTTAGGATACAAGCCACTAAGCTTTTCAGTCATCCCTTCCTCTCCCGCATCATTCTGCCTTATTTTCACCTAGAACCGTTTGTTTCTCTATCATTACTGAGCTCTGTGCAGAAAAACGAGATATATGTCAGAAATTCACAAGCAATGAATAGTTAGTATAATGCTTAGAGTAAGGAGGTGAAGGAAAGATTTCTTTGGAGTTGGCTGCTATAAAGGAGGTACTTCTCTGAATCTGGTTTAACCTTAACCCTGTGCCCCACTACAGAAAGATTATTTGCTTAAGGGTTACTATCCCATAACTTCTATCGAGCTCCCAGCTGTCTCATTTGAGGTAGGGCCCAAATTGTCGGAAGCATTCAAAGCACATGTTGAGTTTATAAGACTATTTCCTTTCAATATTCCTTACTCAGATTATTTGCCAGCAGATGTGGTCACTGAAAGGCTGTAATTAGAAACCAGCACTATAGCACTATAGGCTGAGCATAGTGGCTCTTGCCTGTAATCCCAGCACTTTGGGAGGCCCAGGCAGGTGGATCACTTGAGGTCAGGAGGTTGAGACCAGCCTGGTCGACATAGCGAAACTCCATCTCTGCTAAAAATACAAAACTTAGCCAGGTGTGATGGTGCATGCCTGTAGTCCCAGCTACTCAGGAGGCTGAGGTGGGAGAATTGCTTGAACCCAGGAGGCAGAGGTTACAGTGAGCTGAGATTGTGCCACTGCACTCCAGCCTGGGAGACAGAGCAAGACTCCCTCTCAAAAGAAAAAAAGAAACCAGTACTATATCAGGATACTGTAGTGGACTAGACTTTCCTTAGAAATCAACGTATTTAATGACATTAATATCTGAATAGTAAGTTTCCTTTAAGCTGCTAGAATGTAAGTTTCTAGAGGACAGTGATTCTTATCTGTTTGTTCACTGACATATCCCAAGAGACCAGGGTAGTGCATGCATGTGTTAAGTGCTCAATAAATATTTGTTGATTGAATATAGAAGACAAGGTTCAGCTGTGTGCATTAGACATTTGTGTTTGGGAAGCGGGAATAAAGAGGCAATTAGAATCAACCGTTAAAAGACATGCCGTTGACTCCTAACAGATATTAATCTCTTGGAAAGGTTTGCTTTTCAAAAGAGATTTCCCTTTTAAGTGTAACTGACTCACAGTAATGCAGGCTGGCAAAGAAAAGGCTGTAGAAGCAAAAGCAGTGAGGTTTTAATCTGCATGTCTGAACTATTCTTAAATTCAGTTAACTATGGTCTTTCCCCAATTTGCAGAATTTTGAGTTTTTCTCCAAAAACTTTTCCTTAAAAATTGTTGTTTTCAACTACAACTTGTGTATGTGAAATATGAGCGTGCAATGGTCTTTTTTTTTTTTTTTTTATGGAGTCTCACTCTGTCCCACACTGGAGTGCAGTGCAGTGGTGGGATCTCGGCTTACTGCAACTTCCATCTCCGGGGTTCAAGCAATTCTCCTGCCTCAGCCTCTCAAGTAGCTGGGATTACAGGTGCCCACCACCATGCCTGGCTAATTTTTGTATTTTTAGTAGAGATGGGGTTTCACCATGTTGGCCAGGCTGGTCTCAAACTCCTAACCTCAAGTGATCCACCCACCTCAGCCTCCCAAAGTGCTGGGATTACAGGCGTGAGCCACTGCACCCAGCCTGGTTGTATTTTTTGTGGTGCTCAGCCTAGGTCAGTGTTCTAATTATACCTAAAACCCACTATAGAGCTACCTCTATGCGCTCATGAAAATCAGCAGCCCAGAGATAAGGATCTTGGGATACGGCCTCAGTTCAGCCACCAGCAAATTAACAGTGTGACCTTTGACTAGTCAGGGTCTCTCTGTATCTCAGTTTGAGCATTTGTAAAATGGGTTTAAATCCATCTATTCTACCTCCCTCCCAGGGTTCTATGAGAATCAATGAATTGAAATGGTCATGATATGAAAACCTTTAAAAATCATAAGGTAAACAAGAAATATAAGAAATGAATAGTGTGGTTGGACTGATGTCTTGGCACAATACTTCACTCTCATTCCTGCCCTAAAGACAACTCAAGGAACCAGAAGGCTCTGATCATGTCTCCTAGAAAATGTATGTATATAATTGCCTGCCTTTTGAAGCTCTGATGGAACTCAAGAGCTCTGGAGTTAGAGAAGACAGCTTTGGTTCAATATCAGTCTTCCAACTGATAACTACTCCTCCTGTTAGTTAATCTCTCTCAGCTCCGGTTTCTCCACATGGGAATAATAAATATAAAGAATAACTGAGATTTGCAAGTGATTTATAATAGTAACAATGACAATGTATATTTGCATATTCGTTTTCTGAGGATCTGGGATTCAAACTCAGGTCTTGTAATTTCAGATCTAGTCCCCTTTTCGTTATTCAGAGTCAGATTTCTTATTAGATAAACGTGACATTTATCCCATGGGTATGGAGAAAATATCTGCTATTTTGGCATATTAAGTGGTATGTGCCTTTAAAAAATATCATTCTTAAGGCCTCACCCTTGTAGCAGGTTGCTATTGAAGAGATAACTGGCAGATTTTTGGTGCGATTTGGTTATTAAGCCTTCTTCTTGGTGCAAATTTTGCCTATGGCAACCAGTGTTATGACCAATATTGATAGTTAGAACTCTATAAATAACATGCAAACACATAGTTCACGATTAAATGCAGAGGTATCCAGGAAAGTAAGAATTAGACTACCTCCCACCCCTTGAAAAGATTTGGAGACAGTCTGATCACAGCCCTGCAATTCCCTGCCCTTCCGTCTCTGCCTCTCTTTGGGGCTGTCCTAGCTCCCAGTAGAAAAGACACCCTGTTGTCAGCTTCCTGGATGTTGCCTTCCTTTTTGAACTATATCTACATACACAAAGGTTCTAATTTTTTTAAACGACTGATTTTGTAACAAAGAAAATATTTTTATTGGGTAGGTGGTGGGGCGTGGGCAGGAAGCATAGTTTAATCCTGTGCACTGCTGTTACACCACTTCTCCAGTCAAATTTTCAAGGCTTTGCGTGTGGGTGCAAAGGCTACCTATTGCTTTTTGTGTTATTGTGGTCAAATACACATAACATAAAATTTACCATGTACACCACTTTTAGGTGTACAGTTCAGTGCCATTAACTGAATTAGGGCATAAACCCCAACTCACCATTTCCCTCTTCCCCCAAGACCCTGGTAACCTATAATCTAATTTCTCTGTAATTTGTCTAGGTGTCTCATAAAAATGGAATTGTATAGTATTTGTCTTTCTGTGAGCAGCTTATCTAATTAGCATAATGTCTTCAAGGTTCACCCAAGTTGTAGCATGTGTCAGAACTTCATCCCCTTTTAAGGCTGAATAATATTCCATTGTCTGTCTATACCAGATTTTGTTAATCTGTTTATTTGTTGATGGACTTTTGGGTTGTTGTGCCTTTTAGCTATTATGAATAATACTGCTATGAACATTGGTATACAAATATCTGTTTGAAATCTTGCTTTCAATTCTCTTTGGAATGTATCCAGTGGCTAGCTTATATGGTAATTTCATGCTTAATTTTTTTTTTGAGGAACTGCCTGCCATACTCTTTTCCACAGTGGCTGTACCATTTTACATTTCCACAGTCATGCACAAGAGTTCCAGTTTCTCGATTTCCTTGAAAATAGAAAATAGAAAACACTATTATTTTCTATTTTTTCAATAATAGCCATTCCAGTGGGTGTGAAGTGGTATCTCATTGTGGTTTTTGATTTGCATTGCCCTAATGATTAGTGATATTGAGTATTCTATTGCTTTTTGAGTTGACTAACACTCCTTGGCTGGATAGCCAGTGCCCTGTAGCACTGTCTCACATCCTATATGAGCACCCTCTCTGCTTAGCTTTCTATTCTCCATCTTTCCTGAGGGATGCCCTTTCTCTGCCATCCCTTGGCTCACCCCTACAGAGGCAGGGGATTTTGGTGTATTGCAGCTCAGCATTCCAAGATGCAGGTCAGGGTGGGGTAATAGGGAGACTATCTGGAAGGGAAAATGGAAACTATCCACCATTCCAATACTTTAACAACTGCTATATATCCATCACAATATCTAGAACAATCATGGGCTCATGGTAGATAATAAATACTTATGTATTAGAATATAATTTTGCCAGATGTATTAAAGCAGAAGTTGGGGTTAAGCCTGTGAACTACCTACTTTACCTATAGTTTCAAATGGTAAATGTGGGTAGCCAGTTACAGATTCACCCCTGCTATGACAGACTATTATTTTGCCTTACAGCAGTTATGAGTCCCATGCCATCATTCCCTCCTCTCACCATCAGTCCACAGGGTCAATACATTGATAATTGTTGAAACAGGATGATGGGTACATAATCTCTAATTTTGTGTACATTTGGAATGTTCCATAATAAAAAGTTTATTCAGATAGATACCAGGCCTCACAACTGACCGTGTGATGGAAGGGACCACCCGTAGTCTTATTTATCTGTCTATTTTTTGCATTGGGTAATTAATTTGAGTTCTATGGGTAATTGTTATTAAATTTAATTTTTTTTAATTATACAATTCTGCAAAGTCTAAAGCTTAAGGCAATTTCTATGTCTATGATATATAAACGTAAATTACATTATAGGTCATTATATATAGTAATTTTAAAGTTATGCTTATTGTCTGATGCATATATAAAATAACATTTAAATAGCATTTCAGTACCTCCTATAATTACACTGAAAAATTTTTCCCGGTGTTACTGAAATCGGTTGCAAATCTTAGATACATAAAGTACTAGAAAAGTAGCCAAAAAAAGAGACATGGACTCAACATGCTGCCAAAAATAATAATAGAACCTTGAATGTTAAGCAGCTTTTGAAAAAGCTCTTCTGTGGAATGAAATGCATTCACTCAAGTTGCTCTTCCCTATCCTCCTGCTTCTTGTTATAGATGTGCCTTGCTGGCTGACTTCCTGATCAGTTGGTGGGCCCAGTCCTACTGAGTCACCCGGCTGCAGCTGTTGAGTATGAGTGTGTGGAGCTGGTGGAAACCAGGATGGAGAGTAGGCTGGAGACTGAGCACTTGGGAAAATTTTAAATTGGAAAAAAAAAAAATGAACGAAAGCACTGAGCTGCTGCTGTGAGGGCAATTAGCTCTCTGTAGGCATCACAAAATGTATGTGATGACTGAGGCCAAAATTGGTCTATTTGCTTTGTTTCCTTGGAGAAAAATGAGAATACCAACGATTGTCCTCTGGTTGGCATCATGTTCACTCGGGGTACAGTTATTTTCTGTTACCAATGGTTTTTACAGGCTGTATAAGGGGTAGTGGGCAAGAGTTAATGTTTTTCTGTCGTCACTCTGGAAAGTACATCAGGACCTTTCATTTCAATCTGTCCCTATAAGTCTGGTTGTCCCTTTTCACGTACTCAAAGGAAAATTGGCATGGGGCCCAAAACATAGAATGGGGTGTACTGATCTCCTTGGTCTGACCAGTTCAGTTTGGACCCCAGAGAAGTTAGCCAGTGTGGACCACTTTGGGAAGAAGGCCACTCAGTGCTTTCATCTAGGAAATGTTCCTAAAGTCAAGTCCATGTTTAGTGAGTCTCCTCAATTTTAAGAGGAGGCACAGAATGCCACAACTTGTAAGCTGCCTGCTTTTAAAAATGTTAATAAGTCATTAAAATTAAATAAGACAAGGCCGGGTACAGTGGCTCACGCCTGCAATCCCAGCACTTTGGGAGGCCAAGGCAGGCAGATCCCCTGAGGTCAGGAGTTGAGACCAGCCTGGCCAATGTGGTGAAACCCCGTCTCTACTAAAAATACAAAAATTAGCCAAGTGTGGTAGTACACACCTGTAATCCCAGCTACTCAGGGGAATTGCTTAAACCCAGGAGGCAAAGGTTGCAGTGAGCTGAGATCATGCCACTGCACTCCAGCCTGGGCAACAGAGTGAGACTCGGTCTCAAAAAATAAATAAATAAATAAATAAGACTGTGCTTAAAGCATGTAGCACTGTGTCTAGCACATTGTAAAAGTCAATACATGTTAGCTTTTATTTATGACTATTCTAGCTATGAGCACAACAAACTTTATTCTAAATTACTTATTCATTTAGCAAACAACTATTGAGTACCTACCATACATCAAGCACAGTTTTAGTCAATATGGATGTGGCAGTGCACAATTGAGCCAAGATCCCTGCTCTCATCAAATGAACATGATTTGAAAGGGAAAACACAATACATTGTTCAACTAAATAATTCCTTTAACAATTGTCATAAATAAAACAAAATGAGAGAGTGGGGATAGAGAGTGACTGAGGAGAATGGGATGGGGAGAGAAGTTGACTCTAGATGGAGTGACCGAGGAGAGCTTCTCCCCAGAAGGGATTGGATGGTAAGATGGAGTTGCCATGTGAAGATGCAGAGGTGCAGTAGCCCAAGCAAAGAGAACAGTAAGCGAAAGGCCCTGAGTAGACCCCATCTCAACACTGAGCCCTCTTACCACATGCAATGGATGTCAGGCTGCAGGCCTGTTTGCTGTCCTTTCAATAGTTTCCATGTTCAAGGCATTTAAGTACTTAACCTGCAAACAGATTAAATTGCTACCAGAAGGAGCTGTGGTCTGTAGGTGAAAACTCACCCATTTCTACAAATGATGTAGAATTTTTAGTTTAAGCAAGCATGAGAAATGACTCCTTGAATAAGCATTGCTTGATTGTCACTATTACCCATTTCACTGGGAGAGCCTGCCTTCGATCTTGGGACCAGGCCCATAACTCACTGCTACTCAAATCACAGATGTAAGAACCAGCAGATGAGATAGGCTGGCTCCTGCTCTGCCAGTAAGTAACCTGCCATATGCTCTTAACAGGTCACTTAGACCTTCTGTGACTTCGTTTGGTCATCTATAAAACCAGAGGAATTGGTTACACTGGTGCATCTAAAACTTTCCTGTGCCCTCCCATCTCCTGGACACTTTGTTACCTGCAGACTCTGACTCAGGAGTGTGGGGCAGGGCCTGTGATTCTGCATTTCTAACAAACTCCCAGGTGATGCTGAGGCTGCCCACGCTTGACCACACTTTTGAGGATGGAGAGTTTAGATTAAGTACCTTCTAGCTTGAAATCTAGGAGTCTGCATTCCAGGCATACTAGGACTTGAACTTCAAGTCTTTGAACTGATCTTAATCACATAAAAACCTGTGATGACCAAGACAGGTGTGAGCTTCCTGCAGTAAGCAACCTGTGCTTCCTTCTGGGTTGTCCAACCCTTGCAAGTCAAGATCACTGCCTCACCTTAGCTACCTGGTACTGCAACACCTCTGCATCCTGGGGCAGGACTGGTGAAACTCATTATCACTTCTCAAAATTGATATGATGAAATGAGGAAGCTTCGATTTCATAAGTGTGCCAACATTTGGGCTGGGATGGAATGGTTCGTTTACCATAATAAGCCATAAAAACAGAGCATAATAATTTAATTGACATTATTTGATGGATGAATGTAATCACTGAGTGAGATTCTTTTAAAATCACACCAAATTCCATATAGTTCTAGAAGTTCAATGAAGGATGTTATTGTTGATTTTACTTTTATTACCTCTGCTGGGGTTTACCTTGAGCAGGTTATTAGACAGGTAACAAACCTAGATTTTTTAAGAGTGGAAAATCCTTCAACACTTCTCAGCAATATCAGTGTCCCCTTGGCTTCTTATCTCTGAAAGACGTAGCTGAGGTGGTCAGTTTCCCATGGCTCTCAGAAGATCTGCTCTCTAACAGGCCAGAGGAAGCGGAATCATGAAGACAAATAACTCAGGAAATGACAGACTTTTGTTGCACTATTTAGTATAGGGAAGAAAGGTAGCATAAAAGAGCATGCTGTCATTGTCATAAGAATGGTTTACATTTGAATATCACCTCACAGTTTTTAAAGTGTTTTCAGGAAGTGACTATGGTTATCACCATTTTATGAGGGAAGACTGCAGGCTAAAGGGAGTTGTGAACTGATAATTGGTAAACAGAGCGTCTGAACTCAGGTCTTCTATCCAGTGTAATTTTCAGCCTCTGGATAATCCTCCAATTACAGAACCTGAACCCAGTCTTCACGCGCTTTCCCAAGCTCACAGAGCATGGCATATAGAGGAAGAACAAGATTCTATCCAGTTCTGTTGATTCTCAAATTGACATCCTGTGTTGTCACCTCCAAGACCTGTGATTACCTTTGTTGGATTGTTAGGACTACACAATCTATACTTCCCATCAAACATGCTCTCCTGTAGAGAGTTCCTTGGGGATAGACTGAGCCTAGCCAGATGTCAATAAATGGCATAAGATAATTAACTGACATTTCATTCAATCCTTCAATGTTTCTTCTCCCACACATCAGTCCAAAGGTTCAAAGTGTCATGGGACAGCCATTCAAGGGGAAGCAAACAAATGAAATAGGACTCGTTCTCTCTAATCCCTTTCAGGCTATGCAGGGCACTCCCTGGGATAAGGCTGGCCATTTCAGAAAACATACTATAAATACTGGTTAGTTGCTACCTGCATTTTCAGTCAGCTTTCTCTTTTTTAAATGTTTGCTCGGAAGGAAGATTCTCCACCTGAAGTGCATGAACATACATTTCCAAACAGGTGATATTGCCAAACGTGACTCATGGGGAAGCCGGTTGTTTTATAAAGAACTTGTAGGAAACAAATAGCAAAACATATTAAATATGCCTCTTGGCCAAGAATTGAAATCAGTGCAGGGCAATAACAAAGAAGAGAAGTATTTAGCCATGATTTCTACCTATTGTGAGCTCCTTATATTGTTCATAGGAGCTGCAACAAATATTTAGAAACAATCATAATACATAGAGAGACAACAATATTACCATATAGCAAAGCCTCGGTTAGCATTGATTTTATTGATCTTCCAGACACAGCAGGTAGTTGTAACTTACAATTATGCCCATAGGTGAGAGTCTCTATTTATGCTATCACACAAAACATTTAAAAAATTAATTCCAAGCCAGGTGCAGTGGCTTATGCCTGTCAATCTCAGCACTTTGGGAGGTTGAGGTAAGAAGATCGCCTGAGCTCAGGAATTTAAGACCAGCCTAGGCAACATAGAGACACCTTGTCTCTACCCAAAAAAAAAAAAAAAATTAATGAGCTGAGCATGGTGGTGTGTGCCTATGGTCCCAGCTACTCAGGAGGCTGAGGTGGGAGGACTGCTTGAACCCAGGAGGACAACACTGTAGTGAACCGTGATCATGCCACTGCACTCCAGCCTAGGCGACAGAGTGAGATGCTATCTCAATAATAATAATAATAATAATTTCAACCCTAATGAATCAGACCGAATCACAGGCCAAAATCCAGCACCTGGTATAGAGTTAAATATCCCCATTCCAGACACAATGGAAAGCCAAACATCAATAGAAACATTCAGGATTTGTTTTCTTATTTTTTGATTTTTAACCTCTCCTGGTTCTCAGTAAGATAACACTGGCTTTTATCATTGGCATGCTCAATTGAACCATGGCTCTGGCAAAAATTAAATTTAAATTGGTCATACCCACCTATCCATTCCCCCCAATCCCTGTCCCAGTGATGCCGGAAAATGGCGAGGAAAATGATGACCAGGCAGGGCTGCCCAGTGGTGGTGACAGTCTCTGAGGACTCCCAGCATCATGCTGCCAGTGGGTCATCCCTGCCACACCTCTATTTGGGCATGACGAAAAGCAGCACTTGGGGCAGCTTCAGATGGAGGGGTGGGAAACTGACTTCCCTTCCTGCCAACACTCCAGGTGGAGTCTATGACTTCGTCCTGCCCTATTGTGTTGGAGTTAGAGAAAGTGTATGTGGCAGGATGGGGTGGTAGTGAGCAGGATGGCAGAGGTATGGAAAATGTCCTAACAAGGTGGCAAACTTGAGGAAAAGGCAGAGGGCACACCATTTGGACCAGGGTCCCTGTTCCCTTACCCCACAGCCTTTGTCTCATTCTCTCAAAGGACCAGATTACTTAATAGGAGCTAATACAAGGATCCAGACCCCCAGAGCCATCCACTTTCCAAATAAGCAGTAGACTCATTGATGGCCACAGCAGATGAGTCCCAAAGCTAGGGAATCCTGGTACCAGGAAGAATGTTCTTCCATTAAAAGGACCTAGATTCCCTTCCTCGCCCTCCCATTCTGGTTCAACCACACCTGATCTGGCTCTCAAGCTATAAGATACTTTACAGTATGAGGAAATGATGTTCCTCGTACTGTCATACTTTTGTCATTGTTATATTGGTTATAACAATGACAAAAGAAAACTTCATGCCAGATACCCCTGCTGTGGCCCTGTCTGGGTGGCAGAGGAGGAATCTCCATGTACAAGATCTCGCCTGACAACCACAGAGAGATTCTGTGCAGGGCCACTGACTTTCTGCACATTTCCTAGAAGCCCCAGACAAGGGGGGAAAAGCAGCTGGATAGATTTGCAGTCAGCCTTCCAGAACCAAAGCAACTATACAGAATTCCTGTTGCCATGCTTCACTGTGCTGGGTGCAGTCTGCTGACTCGGAAATGAACCCACCATCAAGCGAGAATCAGAAAGACTTGACTCTTGGCCCAGTAAGACCATCTGAGTTTGTTGAAGCATTTCTAGCCCTTTATGCCCTATTTTTACTTCCTCCCCTTGCTTATCTTGGGTAACCTAGAAAGGAGCTGAAAGATGTAAATAATGTTTCTGATTGTGGAAATCTGGGATCCAATCAGCAAGGAGGGGGCATGATTAAATCCAGGCTGACTCAGAGATGGCAGGCGAGGACAGCAAGGAGAGCAGACATCTGCAAGGACTTGGGCAACTCATTAGGGAGGAATTTTAGGAACAGAAGAGGGAGAAGCTGTGGTGCAAAGTTGTACCGAGAAACAAGAATTACTCCCCACCCCCAGGCCCCCACCAAACCAGCCTTTCCCTGCACATGACCATGTTTGGAGACACACAGAACTGAATCCTGGGTGATAGAAACAGTGTGCAATAGGACTCTATCTATGTTTGAGAAAGGAGGGACTACATTACATTTCAATCCATCAGCATTAACTGAGCACTACGAAATCCCAGGCACTGTGATCAGAGATAAGACGGAAATGAGAAACAGTTTCTGTTCCCAGCCTAGAAACAGAGCTTTATAAGATTTAGCCGCAGATCCCTCTATTCACTCCTGAAAAGTAATCAATATGCTTTTATTTTATTATTTCTTTAGTGCTTTTCTTCCCTGAGAGGAACTTGCCTGTTCGCCTCATTTTGAGCTGAATCTGACTCCCTCAGTCTTGTGATAGAGGTTGGTAAACGTAAACACCTAATCTTTTTTGCAACAAAATAGAAAATCTACTTTTCACAACATGTTTCTTTGTCTTAGTGCAGGCTCCTGGGTTCGTGTGTTTAAGTTGCACACAGAGAGATTCTACGAAAGTTTTAATGTCTTGAAGCTTACTAGTGCACTCCCGCCAATCTATCTGCCTAGTCTCAATAAGTATTGCTTTATAGAGCAGAAGATGAGGAGATAACTCTTTACTGTGGGAGCATATACCTTTGCAGGCCTCTGGGGGCTGATTATGAAGTTGTGTTATATGAGCATCACCTTCAAAGCCTCATTCTAGGCTAGCTGGTCTGCGGAAAATATGTAAGAATACAGGCTGTGTGCAGAGGTTTTCAAAGGGGAATTCTGTGCTCACTTTCAACACATCATTCCACGGTTGCTCCCCTATCAACCATATTTTAGGGCTATCTCCTTTGTACACATAAATTTAAAACTGCTTAGACTGCATGCAAGACCATTTGCAGAAGAGCTGCTAAGCCTCTCTCCCTCTTTAATTCACTCCCCTGAGTGGCATTCCTCCAAGACCAGGGCTCCTATCCCAGAGCAGACCCAAATCCACCATCCTCAAACTCACCTTCTGTTTACCCACCTCAGGCCCTTTCCTTACAGAGATCCCACTACCAGAAAGTATCATTCTCACCTTCTGAAATCATACCCACCTTCCCAGGCCCAAATTAAATGGCATCTTCTCCAGGAAGCCTCCTCAGACGGCCCATCCCAACTGGAATTCATCTCCCCTCCTCCAGTCTCCTCACACTCTGCTCTGTGCCTCTATTTTGTGGGATTTATTAGAAAGATGGGGAAAGGAGGGTAGGGCAGCAGGTTCTGGGGGCAACTAGAAGAAACTAGGGCAAATCACATACAGGTGTTTTGAACTTCACTCCTGTTTTGTTAGGAGTGAATGTGATTTTCTGAGACTGAAACCTGACAGAAGCAAAGCAGGAAAGACCAGTGGGTTTGAAGAAGACGATATGTTCCAGGGTATCCCAGCATCCTATGGGATGAGATCTCTATAGGAGAGCCAGAGACTGGGACCAAGGTTTTAAAATCCAGGGATTTTAGCTCTCTCTTAGAAAGAGAGCTGAAATTTGATCTGTGTCTGTGTTGGTGGTGATGATTAATGAACAGCGATAGAGAGAAGTTGCCTTACATCTGAAATGCTGTCCAAAATTCTTTGTGTCTCTGAGGTTAAGACCATTTAGATTGAGGTGGCTGGAGTTAATACGGCTAGAGCACTTATCACAGACAGATTGATGGCTCTTGTCTTTGCACCCGTCTCATTCGCTTGGCTTTAAGCATCTTTAGGGCAGGGATCAAGTCTTACTCATCTTGAGACCTCCCACATACTGGCACTCAATAAATAATGGTTGCAGAATTGAATTGGGTTAAATTAAATGAGCCCTGGGAAAGGTTTCTATCCTAATAGTTTCTTAATAGCATCTATAAGAAAACTAGACTCCATTGTATGTAGCTTTAAAACATTTTATTTAGTTTGAATCAGCTTCAAGAAGGCAAATGCTTCTTTCAAATAGGTAAGTTTGTCTGAAATATAAAACCAGTAGAAAAGGCCTTCATCTGACTAAGCCCTAAGCAACTCAGTCCAACATTGGTCCATTAATACTCTTCGCTTTGTAATTTTTCAAATACTAAAAAATTTCTGGATCATGCCACTGCACTCCAGCCTGAATGACAGAGCAGGACCCCATCTCTAAAAAATAAACGTCTGATTTGAGAATTTATGTCAACTTCCTGATTGGGGGAAAATAAAAGAATATTAAAATACTTGTGGCTGGCCAGGTGTAATTCCAGCACTTTTGGTGACCCAGGCAATTGATTGCTTGAGCCCAGGAGTTTGAGACCAGCCTGGGAAGCATAGTGAAACTCCATCTCTACAAAAAATACAAAAATTAGCTGGACATGGTGGGACGTGCCTATAGTCCCAGCTATTGAGGCAGGAGGGCCGTTTGAGCCTGAGAAGTCAAGGATGCACAAAACTCATGCCACCCAAAGATAAATGCTCCATCAACAGTTTGGTGTATGACTTTCCTACCCTTCCTCTAGTATCTCTGGACCTCCCCTAGGATCTCATAACTAAAATCTTCCAGGATGCTATTCCAGGACTATGGCTGGCATCCTTTTTGTCTGGTCATTGCCTGAGTCTTGCCTTGAATGTCACCCTACTTTCTCTTTCTGAGTTCACTCCCACTCATTCTAAAGTTTCCCAATTTATGCTCTCTCCTCTTTCGCTGTCTGTTAAAATCTGTTCTCAGCAAAAGCTCTCACTCACTCAAAGTGTAAATCATGGCTAAACCTTTGCATGCTACCCATTCCAGAAGTATTTGCATTTAGAGCTGAAGCCTTAAATGAAAGAACTAGATCTCCAGTTCTGAGCTATAGAGCCCTAATAAAGTAGTTCTTCATATACTGTTTCTGGAGACATATTCAGGTTTTGGCATCCTTGATGTCAATGTTGAAGACCCGCCTTAAGAAAAAAAAATAAAATTATAAATATAAAATTAGATATAAAAGAATATTTAGAAGAAAGCCATGAAAGTGAGCATCATGCATAACTAAAGTTTAATATTTAGGAGCTTTATGATAGACTCACTTCTGATGTTTAAAAATTGATCCTTAGCATCCAGTGAAATTGGCAAGGTAGGTACCATTAGCCCCACTTTACAGATAAGGAAACTGAGACCCAGAGAAGCTACGCAGTCAAAGAATAGAATCACGTACTGATAGACACTGGAGGTATCTGCCCTAATGAACCAAAGCCAAAAAGAGTTAAATGCTGTATTGTAACAAAGAAAATATTTGTAGAAGAGATCCAAACCCAGATCTCCTGGCTCCAAGCCTGCTGTTCTCTCTAGTATCCATCCCACCCAGAGGCTGAACTGAGGCTACAATTCACAGCTGCTGAACTTGACTCTCCATGACTTTTTCTCCCAACCCCAATGTGAACTGACCCCCTAAAAAGAAAAAAAAAAAGAGATGCTATAGTTAAATGTTTGACATTTTCATATATGTAAACATGGTGATAACAAAACTAAGGTATTAAAGTGAGGGGTCCTGAGAGAAATATGGATATGTCAGCTTTCGTGTGATAGCAGTGCCCAGAAAACTTTCATGTCAAATTTATATGAAGTAAATTATACGGTGAATAAAGAACTCACTATTTTGAGGAACTCCATAATAAAACCTCCTGTTAAAAATTAAAAGAATTCTTGTCAATCAAAGAATAACATTCCAATTTCTCTCTTGACAGTTTGAATGTTCATACCCAGAGATTTCCTAAGGCAGAGCACAATTGCACACACTAGGAAAAATGTTGGAATTCGGACAGGACTGTGAGATGAACGGAAATAAAACCTGAGACATAGTTTGATTCATTCAACAATAAGAGCAGGTTTCCACGCTGTGAAAATATATGTCGGTCCTGCTGGTTTTGTTTTCATCTCAACCATGTGAATGATGTTGCCAATAAGATTTTTAGTTCTATCTTTGAAATGCAATTATTCTGCCTGTTCCCATGGAAACTCTGGTAGGTTGAGTACAGTAATGGCCCTGATTGGCCACACCTGTCTTGGACCCTGGCACCGCAATGTCAACAATCCTGGGCTAGCTTGCTGGAGAATGAGAGCCAGGAGATTCAGTACCTCCTTTTCCACCCACCATTGCAGTAGCTGACAGCCACCCAACAACCAGACATGTAAGGCCATCCTAAACCAGCCAGCCCCCGACTGATTTGCCAGCTGACTGCAGACCTTAGCCCAGGCTATGTCCTTCAAGACTAAAAGAACCACCCAGGTTATCCACACACTCATGAGCTAAATAAATGATTATTGTTTTAAGGCATGTAGTTTGGGGATGGTTTATTTTCACAACTAACTGATACAGAAATCAACCATAATACATTCCTGCAAAGAATTAGCTACTTTGGGAGCATTTTCTGCTTAAATGGACTGAACTGTTAGCATTGGTGGTTGATATTCCATCCTTCATCTGTTTGAATGTCTTAGAGACCTATAAACTATGTAGTCTGATCATAAATAATTCTGCAGTATGGATATATTCACATGAAGTTGCTGACATATGTTTGGCAAGAACATTGTTCTGGCAGTCATTAAAATGCAGAAAAAATAAAGTTTTCAGAACAAAGTGAATTTTTTGATGAATAGATTTGACTACACACTCACTCTAAAGATTCAGTGATTTCTCTTCCAACATCTCATCAAATAATCAAAACTTTTCAGACAGGCTGTGATTACTAATAAAGTAGGGGTTTGGCAGCCTGGCCACCTATTTTTGTAAATAAAGTTTTATTGGAACACAGTCATGGTTGTTCATTTACATATTGTCTATGGCTGCTTTTGTGTGATGACAGCAGAGTTGAGAAATTGCAACAGATATTGTAACTCACAAAACCTAAAATATTTACTGTCTAATCTTTAAGAAAAAGTTTTCAAACCACTGCAGTATACCACAAATATCTTTCTAAAGTAAATTCATTAGAATAGCTATTATTAAGATACTTTCGAATTACAGTCTCAGACTTGACAGAACCTAACCAATCACATTGCAAGGAGATATAGTAAAGAAAGGGAGGAAGAGGCATGTGGGGGTGTTGTCATAAAAACTGCAGGAATACCACCATTGTTGGGCCTATTAGATGGACTTCTGTCAAGCCAGTTAGATTATACAAAGAGGTGAGCCACTAGTCATAAAGCATTTACAACAAAGTCAAGCTCTACTGAGCTTTGCCCATCTGTTTTTCTGTAGCCCATTCATTAATCATATTCCTTATGAGTCACCTGATTCCTTTGCCAGAACCATAGTTATGTTTCAGGAATATTAGAACTCACAGCCAGGGAAGATAGATGCTCCGGGCTTGACATTCACCTTTCAAAGCGTCAGTGTCTTTACAAAGCCACCACCAGGGACCGGCGTGGTGGCTCACGTCTGTAATCCCAGCACTTTGGGAGGTTGAAGTGGGCAGATCACGAAGTCAAGAGATCGAGACCATCCTGGCCAACATGGTGAAACCCCATCTCCACTAAAATACAAAAATTAGCTGGGCCTGGTGGTGCAGGCCTGTAGTCCCAGCTACTCGGGAGGCTGAGGCAAGAGAATCGCTTGAACCCAGGACGGGGAGGTTGCAGTGAGCTGAGATTGCACCATTGCACTCCAGCCTGGTGACACAGCAAGACTCCATCTCAAAAAGAAAAAAAAAAAAAAAAAAATGACCACCAGGTGCTCTCTAAAGTCGCTCCCAAATTGGACACTGTGACAGTGAGTTGGTGGTTGTGATGCTGCTTATCGAACAATAGTTGTGGGAACTAGTGGCCCAGCTTCTGCAAACTAAATGCAGCCACTGCTCAGGCCTGTGGACCACAGTTCAGCTCATTGGAGGGAAGCCCTGGGCCTCAAGCTCTGGAAACTCTCACCCTACTGAAGGAACAAGGTACCTGGCTGGTGCCTCACTCAGTGAGGCCACAGAAGGGAAGATGACAAAATGGTGTGCCACCAGAATGTCCTAAAAACAGACAGGAAGTTTGTCTTGGCAGGAAGTGATTCTGTACACTCAAGTTATTAGCAGTATAATTCTGGGTGGTAGAAATACCAGTGGTTTTATTTTTTTTTATTGATGCACATTTTCTGCAGTGGTATGTATTAATTGCGTAAAAAAAAAAGAAAAAAACCCTGGCTGGGCGCGGTGGCTCACACCTGTAATCCCAGCACTTTGGGAGTCTGAAGTGGGCCGATCACGAGGTCAGGAGATCGAGACCATCCTAGCTAACACAATGAAACCCCGTCTCTACTATAAATACAAAAAATTAGCCGGGTATGGTGGCGGGCGCCTGTAGTCCCAGCTATTCAGGAGGCTGAGGCAGGAGAATGGCGTGAGCCCCGGGGGCGGAGCTTGCAGTGAGCCGAGATTGAGCCACTGCACTCCAGCCTAAGAGACAAAGCAAGACTCCGTCTCAAAAAAAAAAAAAAAATCCAGAAATGATAAAAGGTATTTTTCAAAGGACCCCAGTCCCATTTCTAAGGCAAATAATGGGACTGGGATCCTTTAAAAAACACCTTTAATCATTTCTGTTTGACTGGGGAAGACGGATCACCAGACTTGATAGCCGCACACTCCCCATTTGGAACCCTGACTACTTTTCCCCCTTCAAATCTAGCCTTGATGCCTGTTTTTAAGACACCTCCCACGCACAAAAGCATTACTGGGTGATTTGCCTTAGGCCCACCTCTTTCACCCCAGGCCTGCTCTGGCCAAACCCTTTGTTTGGGAACAGTTTGATTTTGCTATGGCAAGGACTCCAAAACCTGCCTTGCCATTAGGAACACCTGAAGGAGTTGAATGCAAAATATTATCTCCTGGGGTCCAGACCAGTTTAGTAGCTGTGGAGCAGGCTCTGAATTCCCCAAGTGTTTTTAATGATCATCTCCATTTCGGACCAGATCCTTGTGGAACTACTGCCAGCATCTGGGTCTGATCTCACTGGGAAGGTAACCCCAGGTTCACACTGGGCCTTATGGAAGGCAGCAAGATGGACACGGCAGAGAAATTCATGGATTACCTCTTGTTCATCGCATTGGTTTCTTTTCTCCAAAACTGTTTTTCTTCTTTTAATTTTCTTCATTGGTTAAGATCCTGAACCCTGAAACCATTCTGCCTACGTCCAGAGCTTGCCTCTGCCACTTTCTAGTTGTGAGACTCTGCGCAAGTTTCTTAACCTCTCTGTGTCTCAAGCTCCCTTATCTGCAAAATAAGGATCCTAGCAGTATCTACTCCATAGAACTGTCAGGAGGGTTAGATGAGTAAATATAAAAAGTGCTTGGAAGAATGCCCTGCGTATGGTAAAGATAACTCAAGGTGGCTATTTTTTTTTAATCATTGTTTGACATTTTTTGGCCCATTATGCTGTCCTAGAAGCTCTTGCCCTGTGCCCCTGTCTGAGGGAAGCGCAGTTTCCTTTGGGCACCGTCACCTGCTCAGAGAGGGAGATTTAGGATGGGCTTGTCAGTATTTATTCAGATACAAGGCCTAACATGGCATGTAAGTTATGAGGGCAATATTGTGCCCGTCAGCACCTCACACAGGCACAGGGCAGAGGTGGTGCAACACAACTGCATGGGGCACCTCTGGGTCCTATCATTGTGTCCACTGCTGGTGACTAGGGACAAAGCAGTTCCACCTCAAGACCAGCATACATAGAGGCTACCTGACCCAGGTCACACTCTTCTTTCCCATCCATAGGGTTGGCTGTCTTAGTCTATTCTGGCTGATATAACAAAATACCATAGACTAGGTGGCTTCTAAACAACAGAAATTTATTGCTCACAGTTCTGGAGGCTGGAAAGTCCAAGCAAGGGACTGGCAGATTTGGTGTCTGGTGAGCACCCACCTTCTGGTTCACACATGGAGCCCTCTAGCTTTGTCCTCACATAGCGAAAGGGACATGCTAGCTCTCTGGGGTCTTTTAGTAATGGCACTCATCTCAATCTTGATGGGTCTGTCCTGCTGACCTAATCACTTTCCAAAGGCCCCCACCTCCTAATACCTTCAAATTGGTGATTAGGTTTCAACATATAAATTTGGGGGGCTGGAAGTGGGGCATGGACAAAACATTGAGACCATAGCACTGGCCATTTGGAAAATACCCAATATTTTAAGATGCAATTATCAAAACAATGGACCCAAAGCAATTGGGTAAGTTGAGAAATTTTATCACTTGCCAAGTTTCTGTTGCAAGTGTGGAGTTTTCAGCTTAGTGAATTCCTTACTCTTGTTGATACTAAGGGTTAATAAACAACAATAGTCATAGCTGATCACAGAGAGTGGGGAGGAATAAAAACGACTTTCCTCCAAGGTGTCAACTCTGTACCTGGAGCGATTTGGGAAAGCAGAGCTCCAGAAACTGCAAAAAGTTGCCAGTGACAGTGTAAATGTAGTCTTTTACATGAACATAGTGACTGCTTTTTTTTTTGGAAACTACATTATTAGCAACTCACAATGAATCAGTTATTTTTAGTCACCAATCATGAGTCTTCTATTCCCAGATTAGCATTAGATACTTCACCTGATAATTTAATGAGCACACCTCATAAAAATAGCACTACTATCTATATTTGTGCTATTTTCTAGTCTCACCTTATGTTTGGTGTTGTTAGCATTTACTAGATGTTGTTAGCATTTACTAGATGCCCTCCAGGATAAATAAATGGTAAATGGTGCAGAGAATACCCCCTCTAGGCATTCACAGTCAGTCACCGAGGTGGAAAGAGTGGAAGAATTCAAGTGAGACCACCTGAGTGTAAGGCCCAACTATAAATTTTGTGTCTCTTTAGGCACATGTCTTAATCTGAGATTGCTTCTTAAACCAGGAAAAACAGCCACCTTATGAAGGGTAGCAAATAAATTAAGGCTCATAAGTATTCCATTGCTCCCCTGCATTTCCCAACCACGTCCAGCTCGGCAGGGCTGGGTGACTAGCCTAGCCAATGAAAGATGAGTGGAAATGATGCTTCACTTCCAGCTGAGGCCATGAAAAGCCCATGTGTGATTACCCCATCTCTCTCTCCCCTAGTCCAAGAGACTGAAAAGGCTACATTTTTTCAGATGGTACAGTTTTACAAGATGGGGACTCCTCTTTTAGCTTGGGTCCCTGAGTGACTTTGTGGAGCAGAGCATTCACCTCCCCCTCACCCTATGGTCTCTTAATGAATAGAAAGCATGAATAAGAAAGTCTTTACTGTGTCAAGGGATTTCCAGGTTACTTCCTCCACTCAGCATAACGTAGCCCACCTTCACTAATAACTGGGGTTGTTTTGAGGTGGTAAAATGTAGCAGTAAAGAACATAGTTTCTAGGGTCACACTGTCTGGATCTGAAACTGAGCTCCATTATTCATTAGCTTTTTGATTGCCTGGGCCTCCGTTTCCTCACTTATAACATGAAGACAATGTCTTACATGATTGCTGTAAATATTAAATCAATAGAGAGAAAGCTCTGAGAGCAACATTCATAAGTGTTATGGGTGAAAGTGTATACCCCCTTAAATTCTTATGTTGAAGTCCTAAACCCCAGTACTTCTGAATGTGACTATGTCTAGAGTTAGGGCCTTTAAAGAGGCAGTGAAGGTTAAATGAGGTCATATGGAGGGGTCCTAATGCAATACGACTGGTGGGTTTTTGTTTGTTTGTTTGTTGTTTGAGATGGAGTCTTGCTCTTGTTGCCCAGGCTGAAGTGCAATGGCACCATCTCGGCTCACTACAACCTCCACCTCCCAGGTTCAAACGATTCTCTTGCCTCAGCCTCCTGGGTAGCTGGGATTATAGGCATGCACCTCCATGACCAGCTAATTTTGTATTTTTAGTAGAGATGGGGTCTCTCCATGTTGGTCAGGCTGGTCTCGAACTTCCGACCTCTGGTGATCTGCCCACCTCAGCCTCCCAAAGTGCTGGGATTACAGGCGTGAACCACCGTGCCTGGCCATGACTGGTGTTTTTTAAGAAGAGGGAATTAGAACACAGACCTAGAGGAAAGATCAGTGAAAACAGGGAGAAGATAACCATCTACAAGCAGAAAGGCCTCAGAAGAAATCAAATCCTGTTCGCACCTTGATGGTGGGACTTCCAGCCTCCAGAATTGTGAGGAAATGCATTTCTGTTGTTTAAGCCATCCAGTCCATCACACTTTGTTATAGCAGTCCTCGCTAATCAATATGGTAAGCACTCGATAAAAAGCAGCTACTATGAGATACATTGCCAAGCACATACTAGATATTCAGTAAATATAAGTTTACTTTTCCACCACTCTCTCCTTTTCCCCTGGGCTTCCCCAGGGTGATCCTCAACCCTGGCTGCACATTAAAATATCTTGGAGAGATGTGAAAAAGTGCCAAGCCCATGCTGCACCCCCAGTTTCTCATTTACATGGCTTGGGTGGGACCCAGCACTGACAGGCTCTTAAGCTTGTCAGGTGAGTGTAATGTGTGCAGCCAGGGTTGAGAACTACTCTTCCACACTTGGCCTCAAATTGATGCTTACCTGCTTAATACTCTAAGGTTTTCCCAAATCTGGTAACAACAAAAACAGGGTGTGAGATTCCTGTGAGCCAATATACTTTCCTAGCTCCAGGAAGGTGGCATTCAAATCACAAAGGAAAAAACCAAGGCTGCATTATGCTGACATGACAGCTGGGCTGAGAGTGTGCATTTTTTACTCAAGCCATGGGCAAAGCAGCTGATCTCTGCAGCATTTAACCCATCTGCTGCAAGGAGGGGAGAGGAGGGACCTGAAAGAAATGAAGTTCAGAGTTTTGGTACTCAAGACACCCAGAACTTCAGCTGCCTTCCGTTCTGTTTATTCCATTTGGGTTGCAAGAAACAGGAGCTTGCTTATGTGGGCCCAAATAAAGAGGATGGGATAGAAAGATGCAATAGACAAGCTCATGGAAATGGAAGGTCCTGAGGCCAGGCCCAGCACAACCACAGGAAGAACACCCCTGGGCAGCCAGGAGCAGAGAGGACTTCCTCCTCCTCCCAGACTCCACACGACCTCTCTCATCTGTGTGCCTTTGATCTAATCATTGTCTCTCTCAACTGGTTTCACTTGCTTTCTCCTCTGGCTTGCCTTTCCCAAGGCATTGAGATTCCTTGGCTCAAATTTCTACCACAAATTGGTGGCAATATTTTACTTTTGTTCAAATCAGCTCACTAAAATCTGATGATCTCTGCTTTTTTATTTGAGCTGGAACACCTAAATTATAGGTCTTTGATCAACCAACAAATTGGCTGGCCTCAGATTAGGAATTTACTCCTGGTCTCATCATCTATGGATGAGGAAGAAAGGCCATAACACAGAACCACTGGAAGTACCAAGTGAGACACGAAGATACTATGGATACTGGATGTCATACAGTCATGCATTGCTTAATGGTGGGAATACATTCTGAGAAATATGTTGGTGGGCAATGCTGTTATTGTGTGAATATCATAGAGTGTACACAAACCTAGACGGTATAGCCTATTGCTCCCAGGCTACAAATCTGTGCAGCATGTTACTGTGCTGAATATTGTAGGCAACTGTAACACAATGGTAAGTATTCATCTACTAGACATATCTAAACATAGAAAAGGTACAGTAAAAATATGGCATTATAATCTTATGGAACCACCACTGTCTATGTTCTATTGTTGACCTAAACATTATGTGGCACATGACTTTCAAACAGGTGGTGGGGCACAGCTAGAGTATTCTCAGACTCACTCTGAGAAGGACAAACAGTAAAGACAGGATTTTTGCAAAAGTATTTCTTTGCAACTCTACCGCAAAAAACTATTAGAACTAATAAATAAATTCAGTAAGATTACAGGATAAAAAATCAATATACAAAAATCAGTAGCATTTCTATACATGAACAAGCTAGCTAAAAATGAAATTAAAGAGGCAATGTCATTTACAATAAGTAAAAAATATAAAATTACCTGATAATAAATTTAACCAAGGAGATGAAAGACATCTACAAGGAAAGCTACAAAATACTGATGAAAAAAACCAAAAAGAATACAAACAAATGAAATGACATTCCATGCTCATAAACAGAAAGAATTACTATTGTTAAAATGACCATACTACCCAAAGCAATCCATAGATTCAATATAATCGCTATCAAAATACCAACGTCATTCTTCACAGAAACAAACAAACCAAAAAACCCTAAAATTTGTGTGGAGCCACAAAAGACCCCAAATAGCCAAAGCAATCCTGCGCAGAAAGAACAAAGCTGGAATCATACTACCAGGCTTCAAAGCTGTAGTAACCAAAATACCATGATACTGGCAATAAAAACAGACACATAAACCAACGGAACAGAATAGAGAGCCCAGAAATTAATCCACATATCTACAGCAACTGATTTTTGACAAAAGTGCCAGGAATACTTGCTGGGGAAAGGACAGTCTCTTCATAAATGGTGTTGGGAAAATTGGACATCCGTATGCAGAAGAATGAAACTAGACCCCCCTCTTACCCTATACAAAAATCAACTCAAAATGGATCAAAGACCTAAATGTAAGATCTGAAACTATGAAACTATTAGAAGAAAACACAGGGGAAATGCTTCAGAACACATTGGTCTGGGAAAAGATTTTCTTTAATAAGACCTCAAAAGCACAGGCAATTATTATTATAAGCATTATTATTTTAATTATTATTAATAAGGATTATAGCTATTATATATTAACTATATATGATTATTAATAAGGATTATAATTAGTAAGGATTTATATCAAACTAAAGTTTTTCTGCACAGCAAAGGAAACAATCAACAGAATGAAAAGATAATCTACAGAATGGAAGAAAATATTTGCAAACTATTCATTTGATAAGGGATTAATATTCAGAATATATGAGAAAGTCAAACATCTCAGCAGTAAAAAAAATAAACAATCTGGTTTTAAAATGGGCAAATAATTTGAACAGACATTTCTCAAAAAGAAGGTACACATATGGCCAAGAAATCTATGAATAAATACTGAACATCACTAGTCATCAGGGAAATGGAAATCAAAATTATAATGAGGTATCATCTTGCCCCAGTTAGGATGGCTATTATCAAAAAGACAAAAAATAACAAATGCTGGTAAGGATGCAGAGAAAGGAACTCTTATATACTATTGGTAGGAATGTAAACTAGTACAGTCACTACGAAGAAGAGTATGGAGATTCCTCAAAAAATTACAAATGGAGCTGCCATATGATAGTCCCTACTCTGAAAGATTAACATGTGTTCTCTACAGGGACCCAGGGGACTGGGAGCAGGGTGAACAACCACATCTAGGAAATAACTTTCTATCAGCCTATCCAAGGCCCATGAGTCCTAGGGGTCAGAAGTGGAAACTGATAGGAATGTTGGCTTGTGCATTCTACCTAAGGAGGTGGAGTCCTAGGGGAAGAGGTTAGGGGGTGTCATAACAGGCGGGGAGACAATGAAGGGGATCAGAAGAAGCCAATCAAAGGAGAGCTACTATCAAAATCGGGGAGATTGTATTCAGAAAGGCCCAGGAGAACCTAGGAAAGCAACTTCAAGAGAAAGGTCTAGAGAACGTGATGCCATCTTAGGAAAACACTAGTTATGTATGACTTTATCTGTCCTCCAACCTTCCTTCTGCTTCAATCCTGAAAGTACAGAAAATGTGGTTCACAAGATTTAGCTAGCTCGAGGAAGAGTAGGAATATCAGACACAGAAATAAACAAACCACCAATTTTTGCTCCTTCTGGGTCACTGAGGGAGTGGAAGAAATTCATGTCTGAATTGAGACTACTTGTGACAAAGTAACCGGAAGATTTCTACTGGAAAATGACCAGAAAAGTTGTGATATTGTTCTGAGTTTTCATCAAGGAACAGGGGGAAAGTAACCACATTGAACAGGTTTTAAAGGGACAGTGGGAAACAAAAATAAAATTGTCTTTCTGGTTATGTCCCATAAGCACTGCTTGTTCAACTGATGAGTTATACACAGATGGGGTTAAGGAGCAAGGGGTTGTGGACAAGTTAGAAGGACAAGTTACCAGACAAGTTACGGTATGTATTAAGTATTCCTTCATTTAAAATCAGCTCCCAAATCCTTGTGGTTATTTCCAAAGAATCCAGTCCCTCCCAGAAACGAGGACTTCTTAGGTGAATGACTCTTGACATTTGTGGTCCAGTTCTACATCAGTTCACTCATTAGCATGCCAGATTCACCAACAAGACCTGAAGTACCCACCCACTGAATTGACCAGCCTAAACATGATTGATAGTCTTCCTAGAATGGTCACTTTGGTGGCCAAGGTGACCAGACACATTCATCTATGATCCACCTACAAATGAGTTAGAATTCCAAGCTTCTTTTCTGTTTCTGGCCAGTAATTTCCAAGTGCAGTCAGCTGAGCTATGCAAACTCTACAATTCAACTGTCGGGAAGAGCTCCTGCTGAATGGGGAATGCTTCCTTATATCTCATGGATTAGGAGAATGGAGGCAGTGAGTGGCCACATCACATTTCATTTCTAAGTTTATTAAACGACAGCAAATGACTTCTGTTAGAGCCCAGGCAATAAAGTTTGTACTACAGAGCATACAAAGGTAAGACAACCTCTCCCCATAATGTATTAATCTTACAATAAAGAGGGCAAGATAATGGGACCATCCCATTCCAAGAGGAAGGAAAGGCAGAGAGTGCAGAGAAGGGTTGGGATGACTCTCTGGGAAGTTGTGACATTTGAACTGGCCTTGTATGGGTAGCATTTCAATAAGAAGAGATCATGGGTGATGACGGGGGTAGAGAGGGCCATTCCAAACCCAGGGGACTTGCCACCATGCCTGGTCTACCCTGGGGGTTTTTCCTCAATGCCAAGATAGTGGAGATTAAAAAGTTTCACTTCCTGTGCAAAGTCTGTTCTATTGAGGAGTTGCCTGTAGTGCTCTTTAACTGGAAGTGGGCAATTACAAGGAGTGTTCTGGACAATTAGTACCAATAGAATAGCCTGGAGTATAGGCGTCTAGTGGGAATCTCCGCTTTTCTCTGTGGTCTGTTGTTATATATGGATTCTTAATTTAGGTCCATGGATGGGTATGGAGGGTCATGAATTTTTGAAATTGAAAACAGATTTTTAAATATTTTGGTAGATTTCGGGGGGATACTGGGCCAGAGATTTCACCAAATTCCTCAAAGAGATCCATGACCAGGAAAGGTTTAAATCACATAGAAGAGGAGGAGGAGGAGGAGGAGGAGGAGGAGGAGGAGGAGGAAGAGAAGGAGGAGAAAGAGAAGGAGGAGAAGGAGGAGAAGGAGGAGGAGAGGAGGAGAAGGAGAAGAAGGAGAAGAAACAATGTCAAATTAGGTTGGCTTGAATAAAATAATTACAGTAAAGGAGAAGCATATTAGGTCCTTTTTGACTTAGAAATGTCACAGACTCAGAATATTCCCTTCCAGAGCATGACCAGGGCACTAACCTCAGAAGGTCTGGTCTGTCTAGGAAAGATGGAACTCTACCGAAAGCAGGGATGGAAGTAGGAAAAATAAACAAGAATAATTTTCTCATTTTCAGCTTTCCCATTGTTAATCCTGTGCTTTCTGACTACTTTCTAATGGTAGAGCAGGGCTGTCTCCACCAGTGGATATAGCTTGAGGCCACTGGAAGTCCCAGCCTCCAGTTTTTTCCTTTGGACTTGTCATAATGACTAGGATCCCAGGGGAGATCCTGCTTTGTTCTAAGGCAGCAATGACAAGAAGGCTTCAGGTCTCACAGAACTCTGCTCTGCTTTTTGTGGTTGCCTGTAGTGCTGTATAAAGACAGATTCTAGACCAAGACTGGGCTGCAGGTAAGTTTTTGCCTTGTCTGTTTAAAAAATTCTCTCCCAAGGCTCCTACTAAAACCCAAGTGCTTTCTGGGGAAAGTAGATGATGATTCCCTTAGTTTTATGTGAATACGGATTGATTGGTTTGAATAGCAGGTTCTCTCACACAAGTCCCTGAGGGTGAAGCCCAGGAGGGCCTGAGCTCTGGCAGAGAGTGTAGAGGGGAGAGGGAGAGAGAAAAGGCAAAGGGAGAGAGAGAGAGAGGCAGAGAGAAGAGAGGCAGGATGCACTTGGGGATACTCTGGGAAGAGGAGAACATCTAACACTCATCCTTATCAATCATGACATACAATCAAGACAAATATTAGAAACTAAGGATTTGGTCGGTGAGGATTTCCTGACTGTTGTTAGAAACATAAATGGGCACAGGACTGCTAGCCTCTCCATAAACATTATTTGCTGGGCAAAACCTCACCATGAGTCACTACTCCAGCAAACAGCTCCAAGAACTCAGAAGAAATGCTCACATGCCCTTCATACAGGTAACTGCCCCGAGGGCATGCTCTGTAATTTCTGCACATTAAAACCTATGGGAAGCTTTTCAAAGATCCCGATGCCTGCCTCATCCCATGCAACTTAACTCAGTGATTCTTAACCCTGGCTATGCACTGGAACATCCCGGGGAGCATTTTAAATTATTGATGCCTGGATTCCTCTTGAGAGATTCTAATTTAGCGGGTCTGGGGTACAGCCTGGGCTGTTTAACAGCCCCCTGGGTAATTCTAATGTGCAGCCAAGGTTGAGAACCACTGCTTAGGAAAAATCTGGCAGGAAGAGATTGTGATTCAGGAGGTCTGGGGTGGGAACCCAGGAATTTATATCAAAACAACCTTTCCAAAGCAGGAGACTACCTCTGCATGGTACAAAACATTAATTTGTCGATTCAGGAAAAGCAGATCAATCTGATTATCTGGCTTTGTGTAGATCTAACACCTGGTTGATTAATTGAATTTTCTCCTTTTCAAGTAATTACTTTAATATCCTGTTCAAAGAGCCGTCACACACTATTAACTTGGGCATTTTGATTGAATTGACTGCTCCATCCCATCGGTGCCGATCATGTCATCACCCTGTATCCCTAGGTGCAGCACAGTGCCTGGCACACAGAGGACGATGAAATATTAAGGGGAGCAAAGCCAGTAATTACCTAGGGATCTTTCAAAACAATCTCTTGGTCCTATCCTAAATAAATAGAAAAATTTGGTATCGACCAGGAATTAGACGCATCAACTATGAATAAAAAGATCAGTTTTTTTAGCCAACATAACCAAACTAGTGTGTGTAAACTCTATCTCTCTTTTTCTCCGATGTCACACTCTTCTTCTTCAAGTGGGAGAGGAGAAGCCTCTGGCAGCCTGGCAGATGGGGTACTGCATAAGCCTCTCTCTCCTTATCTTCCTTTCCTAAACTAATCTCCTAAATGAACATGTCATATCCAGGGAGTTTTAGGGCTTGGAAATTTGCAGCTCTCTGAAAAATCCTTCCTTGGCTGACCAGTGGGCTCCTAAGGGGAAATCCCTTAGCATGTCCACAGGCTGGCTGAATAGCACCCCGGAAAAATTGAGCCTGGTGGATCTTCTAAAACAGCAGCAACAAATAATGCCTACCATATCTGCAGCAAATTTAACTGCTGGGGATGGACCAGCCATGAAATGCTTCATGGTCAGTCCTGGTCATGGGGCCAGGCAAGTCACAGTGGCCCTGTGAGCCAGTCAGTGCTGGACGTCATCACACCCTCGGGCCTTCTGTCCACCGTCCTGTGGATGTTTACGGTGAGGCTTGGTGTTCCCAGATGTGCTTGCTCAGATGTTTCTTTGGGTTTTGTTAATTATGACTTTATTGAGAAAATAAGACCTTATCCTAAGATGTTTAATTCTCTTAAAACATTTTAGACAGGAAGTTGATACTTGAAAGCTTTGCTTTATGCAAGGTTGTGATTTTTTTGTTGGTTTTCCATATATTCTTTGCAAAGAAACTGGTCATTTACATTTAGGAAAAATCTGCTGCATTCTGAGAAGCCCTTCATACCCACGGGAGAAGCTGCTGTGGCTCTCCCTGTCTGACTGTCTTTCCTCGGCCAGGTAATCTTCAATTTTCCCTCAATCTTCCCTATAGTCCAGCACATAAAGGAGTACACCTGGTTCACCAGGGGCCTCTAAGACCTGCTCCAGGGCAAGTTTCATTGATTTGGATTGGTCGGTGCCTGTGCTGAACTGGTAAATATCATGACTAGCATCCCTGTCTACTTCATTCCTCCATCCGGACCTGGAGCCATCTGACCACAACCTTCCACTCAACACTGTCCTGTGCTCTGGGATAATCCTATCCAGGAGATGCAGGGATTTCCAACATTTTGTCCAGCCCTCTCGAAATCAGTATCAGCTCACACTTGTGCCCAGCCCAGCTCTGATCTTGCAGTCCAGCTCTAGTAACTAACTTTCGGTCTTGCTTCTGAAACAAGTTCCCACACTGTGTTCCTGCCCAGCCAGCTCCCAGAGCGGGGGCGTACCCAGTGGATGTGCCTGCCTGGGGGACTTGGCTGAGTTTGGGTGCTTCACAGCCCACCACACACTTAGAAGGGAACAGAGATTTTCTCTGGTCAGCAAGAGTTAGTATGGGATGAAGAGGGATGTGAATATTGATAAGGAAGGGGGCAGAGTAGGGAGAAGGAGGAACAAGGAGCAAGGGAGCAGGCATGGGGGCTGGCACAGCGAGGGTCAGGGCATGAGCTCAGAAGGGAGGCTGGTGAAAGAGAAAGGTTGCCACTTGTGGGTAGGGCCAGACTTGCAGTGGACAGATGCACTTGGAGGAGTTAAGGAAATCCAGTCCCAGTTACTGAATCCTCACCTGGACCCTTGTGCCAACTCCCTGCCCTGGTGAGCTGCTTGGCTGCATTCCCGGCAAGAGCCTGGGTTCACTCCTTTCCCATCAGTCACCACTGTTTTGGTCCTGGGGTCCAGCTCAGGAAGCCACCCTGACATCTGGAATCTATTTTCTGAAACACACTTCCTAGATAGCAAGAGGTACAGCAAGTGCAAAAGCCTGGGGGTAAGCATGCACTTGGCACATTCAAGGAAAAACTGGAATAGAATGATCCAGGGCAAGGGATGAGAAATGGGATAGAAGAGGTAGTCGAGGTAACACTGCATGGAGCCTGCTGTGGTTTAGATATAGTTTGTCTCCACTAAAACTCATGTTGAAAACTTGATTCCCAATGTCGTGCTGGGAGGTGAGGCCTAATGGGAAGTATTTGGGCCACAGGGGTGGATCCCTCACGAATGTCTTGGTGTTGTTCTTGCTGTGGTGGGTTCTTGCTCTCAAAAGACTGTATTAGTTTTCAGGGACATAAATTTATTCCCATGATGTTGGGTTGTTATAAAGCCAGGATGCCATCATCTTCTCTTCGCATGTATCCACTTCTCCTGTGACCATCTCCTACTATGTTGTGATGCTGCACAAAAGCTCTCACCAGAAGCTAGGGGCATGCCCTGAAACTTCTTAGCCTGTAGAACCATGAGCTAAGTAGACCTCTTTTCTTTCAAAATGTTCAGTCTCCGGTATTCTTCTATAGCAACACAAAATGGACTAAGATAAGGAATCTGGGTTTTACTTTAAGTGAAATGAAGATAATCACTATTTTTAAAAACTCACAACACTTGCAATCTAAACAGCTAAGGTGATGAAGGGTGAGCAGAAAGAAACTGGTCAGAAAAACTGGGATGCAGTCCTGGTTCTATCCATCTTTGTAACCAAAGTGTGATACAAAGTTCTATTTCCCCTATACTTGCCTCAGAGTCCTTCTATCTAGAAGCATCCCCATCCCCAGAAGAATGTCCTGGTCCTTCCCCTCTGTCTGCTTTGCCTATGTGCAGTTAGGTCTTACCTTAAGTCATCAAGTATAAAAAAATGTTCATGTCCCTCTTGTCCTTAGCCTGGAGAAGGGGAAAAGAAAGAACCAACAATAGCCCTGGTTAGGAAAGCCTCTTAGGATATGCACTTTGTGTGGAGAAGGGGAGGGGAGGAGAGGGTACCAAGAAGGGGAAGACACTGCTACCTTTAGATGAAGGGGAACAAAGAAACTAGCCTGGAAGGACCACTTTCTCTACATTCTCTCTGTCTGTCATCTCTGCCTCTACCCACCACCATGTGCTCCATGTGTTGAAAACTTGGTTCATGACCTATTGTCAAACGCAGTGGCTCTGACTTTGTTCATGACAGGGAACCCTGGCCTGATTCCATAGAATATGCACTGGCCATGTCTGTTTATCCTTCCTAGCTCCCATACTCCACCCTTTACTGTGTGATGACTTTACCTTAGACCTCATCTGGCCCAGAAGCAGGTGATGCAGTTATGGTTGAGATTCTAAAAGGTCCTTGTATTCTAGTTATAAGTAATGCAGCCCTAAGAATAATCTTCTGTATAGCAAACTTCTGTACAACATATCCAAAATCAGTACATTTAAAAGACAGCTTGGAAAGTGTGTGTGGGTGCGTGTATCAACACACATATATCAAAGTCCTCAATAAAAAAATGGGAAAAAGGACACAAAAGACAAATAATAAAAGAAATACAAATGACTGAAACCCTTCAAAACCTCAGCCTTTCCAGAATTTAAAGAAATGTAGGTTAGAATATTGAGAGTAGCCAGTGAACATGGACAGTAGCCAGTGTTATTTAGAAAGTGGGAAACAGACTCTCTCAAACATTACTGATGGGAATGTAAATTCATAGGACCTTTCTGCAGGGGAATCTAGCAATAGATAACAAAATTTTAAAAATCCGTTCCCTAACATGACAACTTCACTTCTAGAAACTTATTCTTAAGAAATAATTGGACAACTCCACAAGGACATATGTACAAGGATTTACAGGAAAAGCAAGCCTAACCTCCACCATAGAAAACTGGCTAAATAAATTACACTACATGCACACTGTGGGATATTCTTTAGCCACCCAAAATAATGTAAAACAGTATTTGTTGACATGAAAATGAGTGTACAATACATGAAGTGTGAAAGCTAGATTACAAAAGCATGCAATGTATGATATAATTTTTGGACACTCTATCTGCGTTTCTGCATAAAAAGTCTGGAGAAAATATGTATACCAAAACTAAGTCATTATTGGTTTCCTGTGGATTATAGGATTTTAAGTTTTACTTTTTAATATTTTTCTGTACTTCTTTGAATTTTAAATAATGAACATTAGTGACTTTTAAAATCAGATAAGACCGGTAATGTTTCAATGCTCTGGAAAGTGAAATGAAATACTCATCAGCAGTTCTCAGTAGAAAGGAAATCTCTTTCTCTTCCATTCCCACCCCGCAGCCAATCCATCATGCCATACTTCGGATAGGATTACACTTCAACTCTTTCAGGCAGATGAGCATCTATTCTATTTTTAAAAGCTTCCAGAGAAAGAGGCTTCAAAATTTCTCTGGGCAATCCATTCCAGGGTTTATCAAATCCATCTGAAAGAGAAATTTTGCCTTATGCCTAATCCAAAACACCTGTGCTGTGATTTAAGCCATTGCTTTTCTCCTGTAACTTCCAGTGAAAGTAGGATATGGTGACTGCCATTTGTCCTAATCAAGAGCAATTATTTTCCAGAATATCTGAAATTATATACATCCTGCAAGTTAAACATACATGCATGCATACACACACACACTCTCAGGACTCTCTAAACAGGCAAGATCATATAAGCAAACATTAAATTCTGGGCCTGAGGGTTAATGGAAGTTGCCATGTAGAAAGCCCACCTAGACTGTTCTGAAGCACAGAATTGCAGCTGGAGCTTGTTCATCTCACTCATTTCAGTGGTGGCAACATGAGGAATGCACCCTTCAGCAGGAACAAGAGCTATAGATGTTGCAGGAAGCTATCTCAGACTGTTCTAGTTGATAAGGAGGTATACCACTCCCAAGCCTTGAAAAAATGGAAGAGAACAATGGTTTGCTGGTGCTACTGGCCAGTGTGAAGGATACATTGTGACAGAAGCCTTTCTATCTCTATGTCCTGCAACTGCTCCTCTGTCCCTCTCTCCCTTCCTCTTCCTAGTGTTCCCTCCCTCCCAGCTTCGGACTTCTTTCCTTCATCCTCTCCTGCTCAACATGTTGTCCTCAATGCCACCTCAGCTGTGTGTTGTCTGTTTGCTATGTGCTAGATACTGTTCTAAGAATGCCACATGTCCTCAGCTAATCCTCCCATCCACCCTGTTAGGTGGACACTATCATCTCCATTTAAAGTGGTCTCATTCAAGACCTCGCTCCTCTACTCGCTGGGTGCCAGATGGTCTCCAGAAGTACCCTCTGGAGCCACAGGGAGGTTTTCTGTACCTAGAGGGGCGGGTGGGGAAATGTGCCCAGGAGCCTGCCATGACTAGGGACCAAGGGAGCTGAGCAGAGTGGAGTTGTGGAGACACCACAGGCTTCAGATCCTGGAGCAAATGCTGTCATCAACTCCACCCTTATCCCTTGGACATTCATGCATAAGAGATGACCTCTAGTCACCAGAGTCTACAACTCTGAGCCTGAGGGCTTTTTCTCCCCAACCAGTAAGCCACTGTGACCCTGGGGCAGCCCTCCACCAGTGACTCTCAGGTATTTGCGTAAAAGTACCCCAGCTCACTCGGCACTTGAGTGTAATAATTCTGGGATGTGAGTTTTGTACTATTTTTCTTGGGACTTCGGCACAGTTGTACATAGCTGATACAAGCAGCTGATATAATAATGCACCCCTTTCTGACTGCCTTCGTTTCCTGAGTCACTTCCCACTGCTCAAAAAACTGCCTCCACCTGAGTCATCATCGCAGGTTGTCCTGGGAAAACCTAACTAAGAGTCTATGATGGACTTGGTTTGAATTTTGGCTTCCATGCTTTCATTCCATATGACATTTGACACACTTTAACTCTCAGAATATTGGAGTGAGGTGTTACAGGGGTTAAATTTCTTTGCATTTGAAGTCCTGGTAAACAGGCAGTCAAGAAATGGCCATTCTTACTGTTGCTGGGAAGGTGATGCTGTTGCTATACGGTAGCTGTTCCTTTCCTAAATAAAAATGAAAAATATCTCTCCTCCTAACACTTCCGGAAACAACACCAAGGGCTCACACCTGGCTGCTCTCCAGCACCGTGCCAGGAAAGTGAAAAGCAAATGTGACCCACTGTGAAATCCTGCCATCAGATGCGTTCCTCAGAGTTCAGTTTCCATTTCAAAGAAATACAATTGCAAGTAACTTTCAAAGAATGAGTTCTCTCAAACTGTTGTGCGAATTAAGAGGTGCGAATTCCTTCCTTGGGGGGAGTCTTTTAATGCTGTCAGAGTATTTCCATCTAACTCTTTATAAACACATTTGATTCTCATGTCTGATCCTCGTGTCTGGATAGGCTAGGTTAGGCTCCATAACAACCAACACAATCTCAGTGGATTAGCACAACACATATGGACTTTTTGTTTGCTGTCTCATGGTCTGCTGGGGGATCCATGCCATGTCATCTGCCCTGCAGGATCCACGTTGACAGAGCAGCCATCACCTACAGCACGGCTGTTCATTATGGCAAAGGGAAAGGGCACTGGGCAGTGTTCTGCACGAGCAATCCAATGTTGTGCTGCAAAGCCTCATTCTCATTTCCTCTCGTGTTACTGGCAGGATCTGTCACAAGGTCAGGAAGTTGATCTTACCATGTACCTGGAAGGCAGACAGTAGGAAAGAGTTGATGTATAGAAGTTGTGACTATCACTATATGATTGCATCCATTTTATTATGGAAAACATGAGAAATGGCAAGTATACATGCGTTTCTAAAGTCACCAGGGAGTCCGGGCAAAGCTAGGCCTAGAATTCTGGTGTGGTCTTTCTCCCTGAGATGTCCAAAGAAGACTACATTGTGAGACAATGAGAGTTCCACCCCATTCCTATCTCTTTCTCAAACACAACAAACTTTAATTGTCTTCATAATTGTTCTGTTGACTGGCAAGCTCAAGGGCAAGGATTGACTGATCAATGATGGTGACTCACTGGCTGAACTTGTGAATTGGGTAATAAAAGGATCTTTTAAACAGTAGGCACAGTAAAAGGAAGTAGGTAAAAGTGACTTCTTCCTCTGGCCTACTGTCTTGTCCCCAGAACCAGGTGGCATCCTCCAGTCTGGGGGATGGTAAAGCACTCAGTTGTATCCTCAGTCCACGGTGTTCTCCCTTGGATTGTTGAAGTTTCCACCCAGTAGTATCCCACAGCCTGCTCATATCAGCCTGCAAGAACCAATCATATGCATCTTTTGCATCTTTTGTCAGCTTCACATTCAGGGAAGTCACAGGGGTGGCTTGAAGTCAGCTGTGGCAGGAGTATTTACACCACAGCAATTGGTGAAGCTATAAATCCAGCTTGGTTCTCCCAGAGAGCTGGTTGTTAAACCTGTCTCAGCATATCATGGCATCTGCTCTCAGTTCGTCACATACAATTGATTTTTCCTTCATACACTTGCATGGCTTGTGGGCATACCTGGATCCTTGAGGACTTGAGAGCTTCTCTGAGAAGGAGGGCTCTGCCTCAACTCTTTTTAAAGTTCTTCTCTTCCTGGGCATATACTTATATGGCACTTGGTATTTGCCTGGCATATTCTAATTACTTACATGTATAAACTCTCTAATCCTTCAAACAACCCTGTGAAGAAGGAACTATTATCTTACAGATGAAGAAACTGAGGCACAGAGAGAATAGGGAAATTATCCCAGACTCCATAGCAAACAAGCAGCAGAACCAGGATTTGCACCCGGATAGTCTGGCTCTCACATCTGTACTTGTAACCACACTCTACTGCCTCTCTCTTAGAGCACATACTAGAAGAATAGGAAGGTTTTAATTAATTAGAAAAATAATGTTCAATGTCACTTTTCTGAATATCCAATATCAGTTATGTCTGGCAAGCACATTGTTAAAAGTGGATTCTTGCCCTTGCTTCATATTCATCTATTGAATACTGGCTGCATGCCAAGCTCTGTGCTAAGTGATGAAAAGGATACAAGGATGACAGTAATATGAGAGAACATTTATTGTGCTTTTATGAAATAGGCACTGTGGTGGGTGCTGAAAGGGCTATAAAGACAATGATAATGATGGGTGATGACGATGATGGCAATGTCACCATTATTTGAATGCTTAATATGTGCCACACATTGTGCTGAGCATCATTGTGTTTCAACTTTGCCATGCCTTGTGAGACAAGTATTTGTCCTTCTGTGCCCATTTGGCAGTTGAGGAAACTGAGGCATGGGGAGGTGTCAGAAGCCACACAGCATGTCAAGGAGTTCACAATGGAAGCTGCTTCATCTACACTGTCTACAGGGCAGTAGAGTTAGGCCCTTTGGGGTTTCTCCCTGTTGCCTGCAGGCATAGCTAAGCAGTTCCATGGATGTTCTAGCTCAGTTCTGTATACTTACTTTTTGGCCTCAAGGAGAGCTTTGGTGTTGTCAATCCAACACCCCTTTTGAACACAGATATAATGGGGGGGAGCCTAGCAAATCAAAAGTAAAATGATTTTTCTAAACTTTAAGAAACATGAATCATTAGCATTCAGAGGATGGCTACAACCAGCACAGATACCCTTGCTATTCATTAAGTTTAACATATGGTGCCAATGAGACCAGAAACTCATTAGGTACTCAGTAAGAAGCTTAAAACCAAGGTGAGGACCTCTTCTTTCAACATATACCCCACTTTGTTACTAGAACCTCCCATGGGAAAATCTGCAATATGGATAAAACTTTGAATTTAGAATTATCACAATTAACTTTGAAATTAAACATCACTATCAAATAGCTGGATACACTTTTAAACAAATATGGTAGAACTTGTATTTCTCATTTGAATATTTTTATCTTTAATGGTGTTACCATTGAAGATTATTCTCTCATTCAACTGTGTTACCACTTAAAAATATTGATAGCTCTAATTTTAGAGTTGTTTTCTGGTTTAATCTAGGAAATGTGCAGAAAAAGCAACCTAGTGTGTGTGCGTGTGTGCACATGTATGTGCCTGTGCATGTATGTGTGTGGCTGTTACTGTGAAGTCCAAATTTCTGGTTCAATTCAATCAGCCACCTTACCGAGTATGCTTAGTTGTCCATGACTTTGTGCTCTAAAAGTAAAATCCACCTGCTACAAACATTGTAACCACAAAGAGCCAAAATAACATGCTACGGGCTCTGCTGGGCAATTCTGAAAGAATAGTTCCCCAAATGGCTTGAGCAACAACGTCACTAGAATATGCAAGGTGAGTCCTTTGAAGATAAACTTGCTTATTTGTGTATTTTTTTATTTTTTGTTTTGTTTTATTTTATTTTTGAGATGGAGTTTCACTCTTATTGCCCACGCCGGAGTGCAGTGGCACAATCTTGGCTCATTGCAACTTCCGCCTCCTAGGTTCAAGCGATTCTCCTGCCTCAGCCTCCTGAGTAGCTGGGATTACAGGCACCCACTCCCATGCCTGGCTGATTTTTTGTATTTTTAGTAGAGATGGGGTTTCACCATGTTGGCCGGGCTGGTCGTGAACTCCTGACCTCGGGTGATCCACCTGCCTTGGCCTCCCAAATATTTGTGTAATTTTTTAAAGGGGATTTTTATCCCACTATTTCAAAAAGATTTGAAGCAGTCACTGACAGTTTAAATCAGTCACATTAGTTTATCCTAGCATTTCATATGACAAAATCTCTAGGAAATGCTTATTTTTGTTCAGATGAGAAGAAAAAAGACAAAGCCTTACAGTGAAGGGTGTGAACGGAGATATTTGGAGAAAAGAGATCATAAAAAACTTCATTTCAATATGAATTTAATACAATAAAAAGATATCACAAACAAATGGGATAAGGGGAAATTATTTTAAATCCTTGCCTTACATTATAGAACGAAACAAAACAGAGACAAGTGAAGGAGCTCAGTGTGAAAAATTACAATGACAATGACAAGTGCTGGCAAGGATGGAGAGAAACTGGAACACTGCTGATGAGAGTGTAAAATGGGGCAGCCACTTTGGAAGATCATTGGCTGTTTCTTAAAACGTTAAGCATAAATTTACCATATGTTCCAGCAATTCCACTCCTAGGTATCTACTTAAGAGAAATAAAATATATGTCCACACAAAATCTTGCACATGAATGTTCATAGTGGTCTTATTCATAATATCAAAAGGGGCACACAACCCAAATGCCCACCAATGGATGAGTGAGTAAACATGGCATATCCATCAGTGGACTATTATTCAGCAATGAAAAGAAACGGCATACTGATACATACTGCAACATGTCTAAACCTTAAAAACATTGTACTAAGTAAAAGGACTCAGTCAAAAAAGACCCTATATTTGTGATTCCATTTATATGACACGTCCAGGAATAGGGAAATCCATAGAGACAGAAAGCTGATGTTTGCCTAGGACTGGGGTTAGGAATGCAGAGTCGTTCCTCAACGGGGCATGAGGTTTTTCTGGAAGGGGATGATAAAAATGTTCTAAAGTTAGATTGTGGTGGAGTTTACACAACTGTGTAAGTTTGTTAAAAATCACTGAATTGTATATTTGAAATAGGCCAGGCACAGTGTTTCACACCTGTAATCCCAGCACTTTGGGAGGCCAAGGTAGGCAAATCACTTGAGTCCAGGAGTTCAAGACCAGCCTGGGTAACATAGGAAGACCCTGTCTATGCAAAAATTAGCCAGGTGTGGTAGCACACACCTGTAATCCCAGCTAAATAGGAGACTGTGTTGGGAAGATCACTTGAGCCCAGGAGGTCAAGGCAGCAGTGAGCCATGATCATGTGACTACACTCCAGCCTGGGCAACGGAATGAGACCCTATCTCTAAAAAATAAAAAATAATAAAATAAGTGAATTTAGGTATGCAAGTTATACCTAAATAACACTGTTAAAAGTAAGTACTAATACCTTGACTATCTTCTGTCGATCTCTGGTTCCCAAACTTACATTTAATGTGAAAAATAACAAAGGGATGATATATAAAGATTTTACACACTGTAACACAAAATAAAATAAAATACAAAGACTAAATTGACAATAACATTTGCCATCCATAAGGCAAAAAGTTAATTTACTTAGTTTGTAAAGATTTCATAGAAATCTGTAATAAACACATAGGGAGATCTCAATATGTAAATAACAAAGGGCATGAACAAACTAGTTCACCACCCCTTTGAAAAATTACTAAACAAATGAAAATATATTCAACCCAAAGAATAATCAGAAAATGTAAATTTAAAGAGCTATAATTTTCACCAATTAAAACAGGAAATATATTTTAAGAACATTATTTCGTGCTCACCTGGGCATGGTGGGACAAATCTACTTGCATGCTGTTGGATTAAATATAAAGGAGGACATTATTTTAGAAATAAAATTGGCCATTTGTCCCAGATAGCTGAAAAATATCTACCACCTTCAGCTAAATAATTCCACTAGCTTAAGAAAATAATTTAGGATGTGGAAAAGACAATGTATAGAGATGTTCAATTGAGGAGTATTTATAATAATAAATGATAGGGAACTACCTGTCTCATTATCAGAGAATGTTTAAGTAAACTCTTCAACATTCATACCAAAGAATACCATTAAAAATGTTTGTGAAGAGTTGATAATAATATGGGAAAATACTTGAGTTATCATATTCAGTAAAGAAAAAAAATCACCAGAGTACAAATTGTTAAGTGAAAAGAAAAAAATCACATCAGGATATAGGATCATTTCAATTAGTAAAAAATATGTAGAAAAAATGCTGGAAGGAAATAGACTAAAGTATTAACTGTCACCACCTCTGGGTAGGTGAGATTTTCAAATATTCATTATAATACTATTTTTACAGTCACAAAACATAATTTAATGCTCTTTTTAAAATGGAACTCTTCAAAGCAAAAGACCAAAGGTGGGTATTCCAGAATAGCTCATTGCCTATGTCTCTAAGGTCATCATAACCTTACCTATCAAAATCTGCCCTGGGTGAAGTGTCACAATGATTTGGTATGATACATTAAAATTTAATACACCAAAGAGAATGCTGTACTCTGTATTGTTCATATGCTTTTTAAAACAACTAACTGTTAGGTTGGCAGCAGTAAGTTATTTTGCAAGAAAAAGTTAGCAAGCCACCCACCAACTGAGGCCATCCAGTATTATCCATGGCCTGTATTTGTTGCATTTGATCATAGCCTAACAGAGCAATTGCTGTCTACCATATATCAAAAGCAACCCTGCAATTAAGTCAATTCAAGCCCAAAGTCAGTCAATGCAATGAGACAAATAAGATTCATAAAAAAACAGTCAGTTGGCATCATATGAAGCAAAACTGATTGATGGACTGAACTTCTGAGTTTTCAACTGATTTGCATAGTGCTCTGAACACTAACTGGCAGCCATTTTGCTTAAAGTACAGACTGTTTCCTGTTACACTATCTCACCAGAGCCAATAATAACTTTTTTAAAATCTTCTATAATTATCAGGGTACCAATGTTTATATTCCAACTGACAACCACCCAAGGTGCAGCCTAAATGAACTGCAGGAATTGGAGGGAAATGGCCTCCTGCCTTAGACCCAGCAGAAATCTTTAAGAAAATAGGCCTTTCAGATTTGACTTCTAGAAAAATAGCAAAGAGGCAGATTCTGACAAAAGCTATCCAGCTGAAATCAGCTATAATTCCCAGAGCTACTTCCCATTACATATTTACAAATGGCTATTACAGCCCTCAGTAGCCACGAAAGTTTCCTTGGAACCCTGGAGACTGTTATGTTGTTATGGTTGTTTTTCTTCTTTTTTGTCCTTTCTGCCTAGAAATACTTATTAGACTAGGAACATCTGTACCATTAGACCCTCTAAAGGAAGTGGGGCAGCCACCAACCCAATGTGGCCATCAAATACTGCCCTGGAGGTGAGAAATCCTAGGGTCTGGTCTTAGCAATTTCATTTACATTAAGACTTTGGTTAAGTCAATCCTTTGGGCTCCTGGGCACTGCATAAAAAACGGAAAGTTTGAAGAGTTTCATATTCAGTAGTTTGGCAAACCAGATCATCTGAAATTCTTCCATAAAATATAAAACAAAGCAATAATTGTTTGAAATGTATAGTTAACATCACAAGAAAGTAAAGGAAATCCTCAAAGGACAAAATAAAATGAAGTAAAGGCATGAATTCAGTATTTTTTTAAATGTTAAAGGCAAGGTAGCACTGGGAACACTTGAGGGTATTGACTCAGCAGGAAGACAGAAGATGAGGCCTTGGGCCCTTGAAGGTTAGAAAATCAAAAGGCAGACACTCCCTTTCTCCACCCCAACTTCATAAGTTAAGTTAGATCTTCAAAAAAACTACCTGCACCTTCAGGAAAAAGGTAAATAACAGCAAAAACAAGAACAAAACTGTCACATGGGGCAGTGGCTCTGGATCAAAGGGGAAGTAGTCCCCCGGAGAATTAGGAACTTCAAACAAATACACATGCATTAATTCATCAAGTATTTATTGAACACCTGTTAGTGTCCATCTGTAAGCTAGACATTGAACATAGAGCAGTGAACACAGCAAGTAAGCCCTGCCTTGAAAGAGCTTATATTCCAACAGTGGATGACAGACAAGAAGCAAACAAAAAAGAAACGTCAGGCAATGATGCGTGCTAAGAAGAAATATGAATAAGGGTAAGCCTGTTAATAAGTGACTGGCTGGGCCGGGTAAAATTTTATATGGTTTGGTGAAGGAAGGACTGTTAGATAATAATGTAACATCTGAGTATGACTTGAAGGAAGTGAGAAAGTGATCTATGCAGGTGTTTAGGTGACGTCAAGTACAAAAACCCCTACACCAGGCCTGCCTGAGGAATAGAGAGGTGGCTGGAGCAGAGTGAACCAAAGAAGAGAGGAGAAGAGAGGGTCACAGAGACAGCAGAGGCTCAGGCCACAGAGGACCCTGTGGGCCGTGCAATGACCTGGAATTTATGCTAAAGAGATGGAAAGACCTTGCAGGATGAGTTAACATGTAGAAGGCTCACTCTGAGTGCTGTGTGGAAAACTGACTGTAGGGGAGCAGGAGAGAAAACAGAACAGCAGTTATGGACAATAGGCCAAGCTAAGAGGCAATGATTTATGGCTTACACAACTTGATGTCATGGAGATGACAACCTGGCCTAACTCTGGAAGGGCCAAAAGGACGTCCTAACTGGTTTCAAGAGAAGGAGAGGATCAAAGGTGACTTCAGGATCATGGCCTGGCTAACTGGAATAGAGCTGGTTTCTCTGAGATGGGGAAGGGTGGAGAAGAATAAGTAGATGAATTGGTGGAGGTCCCTAGTTTAGGCATGGACATATTCACTTTGACAGCATCGTGGAGCTACAGTTGGAGATACAATTGTTAAAAGAAAATCTAAAGCCTTAAAAGGCTCATGTTAGCATAGGAGAAAGACTGAAAAACAGATGAACTAAACATCCAACCTAAGAGATTAGAGGTGGACAAGGAACTTAATGTAAGCCAGTAGAAGGCAGGAAATGCTTACAAAAGGAATGAAGTGAGTAATAAATGTACCTTTGAGAGGTTCAATCCAACTAATGTTGAATCTGTGAAAAGAAACTGTTAAAATTAAAAAACCTCCAGCAAGACTGTCGAGGTAATGAGAAAAGCTACAAGTAGACAAATAGTAGAAATCAAAGAACACAACAAATGATTTGAAAGAAAGCATGCATGTTATTGCAAATCTGGCTCTAAGGGAGACAAATTCTGACACTTTCAGGTTTGTGTGCTGGAGAGCCTGAACTGGGGAATAGCTGCAACACTGACCTTAGCCAATCCTACAAGGAGCTGCTGTACAGATGGGGTGGTCTGACAGAATTATCCAGAATTGAGGCAAGAACTGCGTCTTTAAACTCATGCACTGGCCAGACATTGGATGGAATCTGCCCTGAGAAGTGAGCCTGAACTTAGCTCGGCAGCCAACGGCAATCCTGAGAGAGCTGTCAGCCACCAATACTCCTGGAATCAGAAGGAATGGGTGCTTCTGTCCTGGGGGTGCTGAGAGAGGGTCTAGGGAGCACAACCCATTATCAAGTACAAGTGTTATGCCAATAAGCTTTGATAAAACAAACAAGTTCCCCAAAAGTAAACTTTCCAAAACTGATTTGAGAATAGAAAACTTGACTGTTCTTACTACCTTAAAATGAATTCGATCAATGGCTGTAGATTTTGTCTTTTCACAAAGAAAGCATCAGTAAGTTCTTACAAGCATTCATGCATCATACAAGCTCTTAAGAGAAGAAAAAGAACAGGAAGAGGGAAAGGAAGATGAGGGAGAGAAAGAGGAAGGAGGAAAGATGGAACGGTCCAACTAACTTCATAAATCTAATGTACCAAACTGGGACAAGAAAAATTACATAACCCATTTCATTCATGAACACAAATGCAACAATTCTAAATAAAGTATTAACAAACCAAATCTACCAATATTTAAAAAATAAAGCACGTGCCTATAATCCCAGCTACTCTGGAGGCTGAGGCAGGAGAATTGCTTGAACCTGGGAGACGGAGGTTGCAGTGAGCTGAGATCGTGCCATCATACTCCAGCCTGGTGACACAGCGAGAATCTGTGTCAAAAATGATATATATAAAATAAATAAAATAAAATACATATGACTAAGGTGAGTTTAATACTAGAAAATCTTTTAATGTAATTTAATTAAAGGTGTGAATAGGCCTTTCACCACAAAGAAGTCATCAATAGTGAACATATGTAAGATGTTCAAACTCATTAGTAAATCAGGGAAATATCAGTTTGAACCTACTGAACTGATCCCCAACACTTTTTTGATCTGACAGTATGAAGGGTAAGCAAGACTGTGGTGTAACAGAAAACCTTATACACTGCTTGTAGGAATATAAATGGACACAATCACTTTGGTAAACAACACATCATTTTCCAGGGCACTGAAGGTGCATATACCCTACAACCCTGGCCCTCCACTCATAGGTTTATACCCTGGAGAAACTCTTGCCCATGGGCACTAAAGGACAAATACAGGAATATACATAGAAACAAAGTTTGTAAGAGCAAGAACTCTATCCAAATGTCCAACAACTACAACAACAAAGATAGATAAAGTGTGGTGCACTCATCAAAGGAGATCACATTTCAATGAAAAATGAGTTAACTAGAGCTACTTGTATCAACATGAATGAACCTCACATCATGTTGCATTTTTTTTCAGAAGAACACATACAGAATGATACAATTTACAGTAGTCTCCCGTTATCCACAGGGAACAGGCTCCCCCCAGTAGATGCCTGAAAAGTGGGTATTACCAAACCCTATATATACTATAGCTTTTTGATCTGATCACCAAGAGGGCTACTAAATGACTCCCGGGCAGGTGATGTGTACAGCGTGGATGTGCTGGACAAGGGATGATCTACGTCCTGAGCCAGAGTAGGATCACACAAGATTTCATCATGCTGCTCACAACAGTGCACAATTAAAAACTTATCAATTATTTTTAAAATTTTCCATTTAATATTTTTAGACCACAGTTTACTGCCAGTTGTTGAAACTGCTAAAAACAAACCACGAATAAGGGGAAAAGACTGCATATAAACTTCAAAAACTTGTAAATCTAAATGGCCATATTGTTTAAAATTATAAGTAGTGTGTCTGATGGGCTCAACAGGCCTGACACAGGTTGGGCATCTACATCTGTAGTAAAACTTTAAAAACAAACAAACAAACAAAAACAAACAAAACAGTAAATGATAAAAATAAAATTCGGCCAAGGATTTACCTTGAGGTAATTGAGGTAATTACCTTGAAGATTTATCCTTGAGGGCAGAGGGCATGAGGGACTAGTTGGGGAACTGACTCGCTAGCATCTTCAACAGTGCCAGGTGTGTAGTGCTTCTTAAATTGGTTGTGCATATGTGGGCATTCATTCTTTATAATGCAGACATACATACTTACGTTATTTTACATGAATATCATATTTGAAAGTTTTAAAAATAAAGTGGGTTGACTAAATAACTAAAACCCTTCCTATTGCTTACAATTCAACCTGTGTGACTTCTCACTGCCCTCACCTGCCTATTGGAAAATAATAATGTTCTCACAGGATTTTGTAAAGGTGAAATTAATTAGTGCACATAAACTGCTTGGATTGTACCAGACATATACGAAGTGCTCAAGGAATGGAACGAATAGAACTACCATTCTCTTCCTTGTTACCACCAGGACTACCCCAAGTGCATCTTTAATCTTACAATTGAGGCAAGGAATTATTAAAATCCCTAAGAAAGAAAGAAGTTGTCAAAGACTATCTTGTATATTTGGACCTTGAACTGTTGTTGGACTCCCAGATTTCAACATTATTCAGATGCTTGCAGCAAAGTGAGTACCTCATCTTTTTCGCTTCACCCTGCAGCTGGCTTGGTTCTTACTGGAACCATAGGCTGAGTCCAAAGGCTTGTTTTCATTAGTCATGATGGCTAATGCTGAGAACATAGCCCCATGGTTTTACCTCAACAGCCACGTTTTCCCCAAGGAATGTAAAGAAAGCTGTTTCCTGCTGCTTAAAGGATGTGATTACCTCATTCAAAACTGACTGTCCAACCTGCCTCAGGCCTTCTAAGTCCGTCAGACAGACACATTTCTCACCATGACTTGGGTCTTCCTCATTTGCTCATGACCTGCATTTTCCCCAATCTAGTCTACAGCAGACATGGAATCCTTGGCTCCATGATTCCAGCATCTCCCTTCCATCAGGCATTTTGGACTGGACCCTGCTCTTAGTCTCCCTATCACTGACATTGCAATTATTCCTATCAAATGATAGCTGGTCTCATCCTATGGTTCTCTGTCTTTTGGGGTGCAATGAATGGGAAAATATTTCCTGGTTCCAGGCTCAATCCTAGTGGCTCTGTTAAAATATTTTTGGCTACAAGTAACAGAAACTCGAACAGAAATTGACACACATAATACAAAGACAGTATTGGCACAGTAATGAAAACCTACAGTGATAGAGGAAGTTTTGGTGACCCAATGACAACACCAAAGACACAGCTTCTTCTCTTCTCTTCTGTGGTGCCTGCTTCATTGTAAGGCTGACTCTCTTCATGTTTGCAAAATGGCTGGAAGCGGCTTTAGGGACTGCTTGTTTCCTCAATTATGTCCAGCAGGAAGTGGGAAAAAAAAATCTCTCTCCCAATAGCTCTCTCAGAAGTGAAACATCTTTTTTTCCAACAGTCTCTAGAAAGAGTCTCTCTTGATTCATTGGTCTGAATTGGGTTGTGTGTTCTAAACCAAGTGCTGTGGCCAGGGGATGAAGTATGTTGATTGAAGATCAGCTAATCAGAACCTAGGACTATGCTTATGGAGTGAGGTCTCCTCCCAGAGCATGTAGGCTGGTAGAAGAGGCATGATACCTGTGCTCTGTTTGACCTTCACCTTCTCTCCACTCTCTGCCTTAAGGGACTAACTCTTCAGAATGCATCACTCCAGCTTTTTGCTTTCTGGCTTCTAGTTGAATTTGATCTTGGGCATACCAACATAAGATCAGAGGGTGGACAGAGAACTGGATCAGGACAACTATTTTCCCAGGTGGTTGCTTGCCTTGCTGTGGTTATGACAGTGGCTGTGTTCCTCTAGCGGGGCAACTCCATTTGGGCCACCCTTCCAGCTCCAGCTCTTGCCAGGCTTTGGTAACATCATTCCCTTCCTTACGCCATCTAGTCCAGAGGCGATAACAGCTCCCTCCTCTTGCCAGTCCCTAGCTGCTCCAGCATTCCTTGCTGGTCCTTGCTATGGTCTGAATGTTTATATCTCTCCAAAATTCATATATTGAAATCTTTACCTCCAAGGCAATGGTATTAGGAGAGGGAGACTTTGGGAGATGATTAGATCATGGGGTAGAACCTTCATCAGTGGGATTGGTGTTCTTATAAAAAAGTCTCTAGAGAAACCCCTCACCCCTTCTGCCATGTAAGGTTAGAGTGAGCAGATGGCTGTCTATGAGGAAGTAGATCCTCACCAGACACCAAATCTGCTGGTGCCTTGATCTTGAACTTCCAGACCTCCAGAACTGTGAGAAATAAATTTCTGGGCTGGATGTGATGGCTCATGCTTCTAATACCAGTGCTTTGGGAGGCTGAGGTGGGAAGATCATTTGAGGCCATGAGTTCGAGACCAGCCTTAGCAACAGAGAGACCCTGAATCTACAACAACAACAACAAAACATTTAAATACAAAGGTTAGCTAGGTGTGGTGGCATACACTTGTAGTCCCAGCTACTTGGGAGGCTAAGGTGGGAGGATTGCTTGAACCCTGGAGGCAGAGGTTGCAGTGAGCTGAGAACATACTGCTGACTCCAGCCTGGGCAACAGAGTGAGACTCTGTCTCTAAGGAAAAAAAAAAAATTCCATTGTCTACAGGCTACCCAGTTTATGGTATTTTGTGATAGTAGCCTGAACAAATGGACAGTCTTCATTCTACCCATACCTCTGTAATGAGCCCCTTCATTAAACTATGTGATTTGCCACCTGTTTCCTTCCTAGACCTTGACTAATACAATACCTGAATGAAAATTGAGAAATTACTACCCAGAAAAAAGGAGAATGGACACTAGGTAACCAAAATAAACCAGCAAATGTGTACCATGATCCACTATGGATTACATAGGTGAGCAATATTAAAGCACACACATACACAATAGCAGTCTTGTCTCTTTCTAGAGAAATGCTCTCATCACTCCCTGACAGCAAAGAACTGCCAGCTGCTTCATGAGCTCAACCTCAGGTAGAAAAATGCTCAGCCCTTCAACTCCTGTTCCTGCCAGCAAATGCCACCTGACTGCTCATAGGACATTTCAGTAATCAACTGGAAAATGAAAAATAGGAAAACACAGGGAAGAATGAGAAGAAAGAGAATTCCAGAATCTAACAGAACCTAAATGAGTTATTTCACCAAAAAAAAAAAAAAAAAGAACCCAAAATCAAAAAGCAAACTTCACAAGCCTGGTCATTTGACCAGACTTCTGCAACAGCCACAGGACCGCCCCCCGCCAGCTTACTATTTCAAGCTCTTCCACCCCCTCCACATAATGACTCATTGTAACCCCAGGGAGAGATGATTTTCCTGCTCACAAAAGCCCAAAGACAGGTTAGGCCAAACCAGTTTTAAGGAGAGGAGATCTGTGTAGGAAAGGGGACCCAAATTGTGGATATTTGGGCCTGCCACATAGGAGAACTTCTATTGGGCAGGAGAGATGGCAAAGTATACTTAGACAATTAGGAAGCGTATACTGAAAGATGTGAAAGGATAGACAGATTTAGGACTGTGCTATTCCAAAAAGTTACCCACCACTACTCATTCAGGAAAGAATGAATCCTTGAACTGGTATAACTGGTTGTCAACTGAGATGAATTAAAGAGCAAAACTGCTGGGCTTTGTCATGATGAACATGTGTGTATAAATATGTGTGTAAGATCATCCACCACTGATCACATTCTCCTTTGTCCTCTCATCTCCTTTGCAGGTTCACAACAGTGTTATGGCGGGAGCAGGGAGGCACCTACATACATTGGACCCATCCTGACAGCTGGGAAGGACGTGTCCACCCACCCAGGGATGTGCATCTGGCACCCACCTCACAACAGCTGTTCTAACCACGTAAGAAGCACAAGGGTCACTAGTTACTCTCCATGAGAACGAAAGGCCAAGGATGCAGAGATAATTGCATCAAAGGGATTCAACTTCCTGGATGACCTCATTCCAAAGATCTGCAGAGCCCAGATAAGCATCCCAGGGTTCTGGCAGAGGGCCCCTCCAGGGACAGGAAAGGGAGAGGAAGCCGGCTTTCCGTGTCTGTACCGCCTTCCTTGGGAAGGATAGGACACCTGTGGCCATCAAGTCATGATGCCCCATGCTGTCTCCTGCCAACTCCACAAGAAAGTCAAGTAAGTGTCACATTGCCCCCAGAGTCATGACTCTGCTGATCCCACATGGGCCCCCTAGGGGGCTTTTCCTTCTGGGTCTTCACCATAGATTGCTCATATTTTCATTTAAACAGATTTGTATGTAATTTTTGAATGTTTCCTTTCTTTCACATTCTCAAAAAATACATTAAGACTAGTAAGAATAGGTTAAAAAAATGGTAGATCTCAGAAGGTACTATGTGACACTAATAGCTGTAGTTTGCAATAAAGAAAATTAAATGAGGTTTCTAAGCACTTATGTATTTATTCTCTAAATATTTTTGAGCTCTTTCTATGCCTGACACAACTCCAAGTCCAGAGACGGAAAGATAAAATGTTCCTTATGCTTAAAGAGCACATAGATTTGTTAGAAGTCATAGATATTTAAACAAATGATTATATAATAAGTTCTACAATGTAATTTTATCCTTGGGGATTCTGCTAATATTACGAGGAATAATAAATAAGTCAAAATAAGAGTCCTTTATCAAAACTCTATTTTTATACTGCTCAGTTTTGCCCTAGAATTTGTTAATTTATTCAATGCTCTCAGCCCAAATTATTCTACAATGGTGGAAATATTCCAAATCTATGCTGTCCAGTGGAGTAGCTACTAGCCACATGTGGCTAGAAGTACTTGAAATGTGACTAGTGTGACCAAGGAACTGAATTTTAAATTCATTTTGATTTTAACTCAGGTCAATGTAAATAGCCACATGTGGTTAACATACTTTCAGAGTTCTAGTCCCAGGTAGATCTGGCCAGATTTACCAAAAACAGTGAAGGTTAATCAACTGTGATTAAAATCAAGCAACACATCAATGTGAATAGCCAATGAACCATTAAAGAATCACCTGCCTGCCCACCTGCACCCACTCAACCCTGAATGTCTGGAAGAAAACGAGCCTGTTAGACGCAGCCAGAAAGAAGGTGGGAAGTGTAACCATAAGGCAAGGTCAAGCAGCTCAAACAGAAGCACCAGGCACAAACAAACCACAGAGCAAAGCTGGAGGGACAGCACGAAGCTGGTGAGTGTCAAAAGGGAAATAAAAGCAAGTTCAAGCTCAAGTCCAATTTTTAAACACTTGAGATTTTAGAAAAATAAATAGAATCTAATCCAAAAGCCATTTATTGACAACCTTCCATCAATAAATGTTTTTCTGAACATTTTCTGTAGGCTCAGCACCAAGGTGGGTGGTTATTAAGAAGTCTATAGTAACATCAGTCTCCACCTTAAAGAATCTTACAATTTGCTTGAGACCAAATGCACACACATAAAATCGTGAGAAACTGAGACAAGACAGTATTCGGTAAAGCACTCAATTGTATTTATTCAGCCACATCTAAAGCTCACTTGTACACGATATGCACCGTGGGTAGAGAGGTAGGGAGAGAAGTGAGCGTAGGTTGCTCTCACCTGGATGGGCTTCATGGAGACCAGCAGGTGTGATATGGGACTCAATTCAAGTTAGCCTGGCCTCCACCTGCCTGCAGCAGCATCCTTTATCAGCTCCACCCGACCCCTGCTTCTGCCAGAATGACTTGCAGTTTCCTAATGTACCTGCAGTCTCTCAAGCTGAGCCAGTGCCTAGGCAGAACACAGTCTGGTGGACCCGCCTGGCATGCCCAGACTCTGGAGTTGCAGACTTGTGTTGAATTCTAACCTCACCAATCTTTAGGTGGCTGAACTCAGGCAAATTCCTTAACATCTCTAAAGCTTGTTCTTACTATGTAAAATGAGAGTAATAATATTATCCAGCCACAGGGTTTTTTGGTGAGAATTCGGTAAATAAAAGTCTTATACAGAGAAATCATTTCTGCTTTTCATACATTTTAAAAAAATCAACTTTACTAAGGTACTGACATATAAAGAGCTGTACATAAGTAATGTGTACAACTTGGTGAGTTTGGAGATAAGTATACATTCATGAAACCATTACCATAATCTGTACCATAAATATCCATCACATCGAAAAGCTTTCTCCCATCATCATTTCTTATTTTTTTGTGTCATGAGAACACTAAAAATCTACCCCTTAGCCATTTTTTAAAATTTAAGTTCAGGGTCACATGTGCAAGTTGTGCAGATTATTTCATCACCCAGGTATTAAGCCTACTATGCATTATTTTTCCTTGTCCTCTTCCTCCTCCCACCCTCCACCATCCAATAGGCCCCAGTGCCTGTTTTTCCTCTCCTCGTGTCCATGTGTCCTCATCATTCAGCTCCCACTTACAAGTGAGAACATGTGGTATTTGATTTTCTGTTCCTGTGTTAGTTTACTAAGGATAATGGCCTCCAGCTCCATTCATGTCCCTGAAAGGACATGCTCTCATTCCTTTTTAAGACTGCATAGTATTCCATGGTGTGTACGTACCACATTTTAATCTAGTCTATCATTGACAGGCATTTAAGTTGTTCCCGTGTTTTTGCTATTGTGAACAGTGCTGCAATGAATGTACAGGTGCATATGTCTTTGTAATAGAACGATTTATATTCCTTTGGGTCTATATCCAGTAATGGGATTGCTGGGTCGAATGGTATTTCTGAGGCAAAGATTTCATAATGAAGACACCACAAGCAATTTCAACAAAAGCAAAAATTGACAAATGGGATCTAATTAAGCTAAACAGCTTCTGCACAGCAAAGAAAACTATCAACACAGTGAACAGACAACCTACAGAATGGGAAAAAAATTTTGCAAACTGTATATCTGACCAAGGTCTAATATCCAGCACCTATAAGAAACTTAAATTCACAAGCAAATTTTAAAGTATACATTATAAACTATAGGCACTGTGCTGTACAGCAAGTCCCTGGGACCTATTCATCTCACATAACTGAAACTTTATACTAGTACCTCTCTATTTCCTCCTCTCCCCAGTTCCTAACAATCACCACTCTATTCTGTTTCTATGAGTTTGACTATTTTAGGTTTCTTAAACAAGTGGTATCACGCAGTTGTCTTTCTGCGCCTGGCTTACTTCACTTAGCATAATGTCTTCCAGGTTCATCCATGTTGTCACATATGGTGGGATTTCCTTCTTTCTTAAGACTGAATAATATTCCATTGTGGGTATATACATTTTCGTTGTCCATTCATCTGTCAATGGACATTTAGGTTGCTTTTATGTCTTGGCTATTTTAAGTAATGTAGCAATGAACGTGGGAAAGGTGCAGATATCTCTTGGACCTACTGATTTCATTTCGTTTGGCTCTATATCCAGAAGTGGAATTGTTAGATCATATGACAGTCCTGTTTTTTAAATCTTGAGGAACCTCTATGCAGTTTTCCATGATGGCTGTACTAATTTACATTTCCATCAACAGTGTATAAGGTTTTTCTCTTCTCCACATCCTTGCCAACAGTTCTCATTTGCTTTTTTGGTAATACCCATCCTAACTAGCATGAGGTAATATCTCACTCTTGTTTTAATTTGCATAACTCTGCTAATTAGTGATGTGATTATTGAGCATATTTTCATGTATCTATTGGTCTAGTGTATGTCTTTTTGAGAAAATGTCTATTCATTTTCTTTGCCCATTTTTAAATCAGATTTTGTTATTTCATTATTGAGTTGTAGGCACACTCTAATTTACATTGGATATGAACTCTTTATCAGTATATATGATTTGCAAATATTTTCTTCCATTCCATAGGTTGCTTTTTCATTTTGTCAATTCTTTTGCTGTGCAGAAGCTTTTTACTTTACCTGACAATTTCCAACCCATCTTTTAAGGTTCTGCTCAGGTATTTCCTGTCCCGAGAAACTCCCCCGTGCTTTCTTCTCTTGTTGTTGGGTTCTCTTCCCAAGGAACAGCATCCTGAGCTCTCCCATAGCCAAAAAGATCATATGCACTGCTTCTCCTGAAATACTTCCAGTATATGCTTGGTGTCCTATGCAGTTTTTAGCACTTGTCCCACATGTTTTATTTTCCTATATAATACTGTTAGTGAAGATTGCATTAAAATAATTGGAGTAAGTTTGATAGATGTCCACTTTGTCCTTCCAGCTTCTACCATGGTCTGGTCTGCAAATATGTAAGGTGCATGAGCAGGGAACAAAGTTCTCACTTTAATGCATCCCTAAATCTGAAAGATGATCAGCAATAACTTGTCTTTTTTATTGAGCTTTTCTAGATGAAGCTGAAATATGGGAAAGCTAACATTTCCCTTTCAAGGGCTTGCTGCTGATAAAATGAACTATATGTAACTCCTAGTCTTGGAAGGTGGTGGGAGATGGATTCCACACTGCTGCTCCTGCCAGAAATTTGTGTGCCTACCAGTTGTGTCTTGGCCAGTTTAGTGGCCTGAAAGTCGCACAAAGCTACCAGGCTTCCAGTCAGTACAGTCAAGAAAATGAAAAGAAATTATACATTTGGTGCCTGTGTAAATTATGTGGGAATTACAAGCCCTGTGATAAGTGTATAATGAGAAAACGGAATACTCTCCTTCATTTATAAAACGGGATAAAATCTCAACTATTTTATTATTTGGTGACATTTTTATTTGGTAATAAATGTTTTCAACAGCAGCTGAATAAAACAAAAAAGTGCATGTTAAATGAAAAGCTAAGTACTGCATTTCCATGTAATAAGAAATCTGATCAATATGTACAAAATGTTTAATGACATTTACTATCCAACATGGGGGTTCCTGGTGACATCACTAACCATATGAAAACCAGACCCTAATCTACTAAAGAAGAACCAGCTTCTGCCTCACACATTAGAGCTGTTTTAAGAAGGCTGTACCCGTAAACAAGTTTCACTTGTGCAGCTGCAGAAGGTGTGTTTACATATCATCCTGTGAAGCATGACTTTTCATCTAGATCAAACAATAATTCTTTAAATTAATTTTGACTATTCTTATTCCAAGTCCGTACACACAAAAAGTGAACTGATAGCTGCACATGTGATGGCTACATTAGCAAAAGAGCTGCCATATAGCTGTATGAAGCTCTTTGATATTAGAATCCTCAGATACTTCAGATTATCAGCTGGTTTCCATGAAGATTTTTTTCATACAATTCATGAAATCAAAATAAAACTTTTGGAAGCTTATTCTCAGGTAAAACATCTGACATTGTTGGAAATGCTGTTATAAATTCAGTTCAAAAGTTCAATATTGTTCAAAAGGTCAATACTGAAGATGTGTTTTTATAGTAGTAATAGGAATACAAAATTTTGGGGGAGCACAGGTTCATGGAAAAATAACATTCTTACTAAATTCATAAAGTAACAGACCAGAACTTGGAAATGATTGTGGGCACACAATTCATAAATGTGTCCAATCCACTGTGATTGATATTCCACTAAAGGAAATAGAAACTATCATCATCAAAAATTACAAATATTTCTACATATAAAGTAACTATAGTATGAAATTCTTGTGGCAGAGCTTATATGAAGTATCCAACCACCCACTACACCCCAATAAAAAACCAGTATCAATCAAGCGTAAAAACCCCATGCATCAACAATAACAAAAGAAACTTCAGCTTGGCAGTACACATTTTCTGTTGCTCATCAGTAATCTGATTTTAGAAACATTTGAGCCTTTAAATAACTACTTTGCAAATCAGCATACACCTTTTGAAATAATTCTTTAAATGTTGGCTGCATTTTGATGAAAATTAGTTGGAATATTTTAATAAATTATTCAAAAAATGGAGTACAAAAACTTTCAGGTTGTGGAGTTTTTTATGAATTATAATTATCTAAAGCAAGCTTACTCAGGGACAATTTGAAATTGTCTCCACCAGACCAAGGGGGGAAATGACCAAATTAAACTGTGGGAGCTCAGAGGTATATGCTACCTTGACCTGTGGGAAGGATCTTTTGATGAAGTTTCTACTTTTAATTGGATCAATTTACATTCTATACTGAAATGGAATACAATTAAAAGGACTGCAATTTTACAACATTTAACTTTGGTGAAACATTCAAAAAGAATCATCTTAAGTAGAAATTATTTGACAAGCCATATTTTGTAATGTCTGATGGGGTATCTTGCAAAAATATCTGTTGAATAAAGATAAATGGGGGCAAATACATACCTTGTGAACTTATTCAGGCTGAAATATTAACACAATTCAATATAAAAATGTTAAAATTGAGAATACTCCCCATTTAGCCGCATATACTCTTAGCTTACTAAATAATTCAGCATCTGTAGAGAGAGTATTTTCTGAACTAAAAATATTTTGCACCACAAAAAAAGGTCAATTTCAAATATGCTAGTGACATACTGCATGACAGGTAGATATGACTAAGAAATTTATTATACTATGTGGCTCTATAGTAATAAGTATTCTACTTACATTTTCTTAATTTAAAATTATTCATTTAAAAATTATGCTTTAATATTCTATTTTTAAAATAGAATATTAAAATATATATTAAATTATATATTAAAATTTATTTAAATTTTATATTTTAATATTTAGTATATTTGACATTAAAATATTTTTAATAATTTTTTTTCTAAATAGAAAATGTTAATTTTCTATCTTTAAAAAGAGTTTTATTTTTATATTTTTAATGTAACTGTTTGTAGTTTACCACTATGCTGGAATTAATTTGCTAGTCAATTCCTAGTTTTAAAAACTTCGTAATTTGTATTATTTTAGTATTCCCTTCCTATCTCAAGTGTCCCAGGTTGGATAAATTCTAGGTTTACCCTGGCCACAGCTCACAGCAGCCTGTGTCAGACTGTTTATGCATCATTCTTTCCCACCCTATTGGACTTCCTTGAGAGTGTGGATTCAATTTCCTGACTCTGTATCCCTTCAATGGCCCTTACCATGTGCCAGGCACTGTTGAACTATTTTAATCCTTATTAACCTCTGTGTTGGACATTCTAATCACCCCATTTACAGATGAGAAAATTGAGATGGGGAAGAGATAAAGTAATTCAATTGCAGTCTGTGAGACAAAGTCACAAATGTAGGAAGCGAAATTTGCTCATTTCTGCTTGCCAGCATAATTTCACAAGCCCCTGACTCTGTGCCGCTCTCCAAAAGATGCTTCAAAGACAAAACAGGATAGAACACATGGCCCCCCACATCTCTTGCCTGACTCACTATATTCCTTAAAATAAAATGCCCCAGTCCTTGCCTTTCCTATGCATAAAATAACGTCTGATGGGGTTCGTGATTATGCTTCTACAATGTATAACCAAATGTGCTTTAGTAATCTATAACCAGATGTACTCTTACACCCCAACTTTGATGTGAATTTGCACATATTGCAGCTTCACCACCTGTATATAAACTGTGAACTGCAATACTGCTTCGGAGCAGTGACAGATGTGCTCCTGGCCTACAGGCCTCCGTAAGACTTTTGAATAAAACTAGCTTTAATTCTTTAAAAACTTCACTTTTCTTTCTTTAGTCAGCAGGTCCGAAATCCTAGACCATGGGATTTGGCTGGGATTTGGCCACCCTGGGATTTGGCTGGATAGTCCATGCTCCTATGCTCCTACCCACTCCCCATATGGCCCTTTCTGGGTAAATGTTCTCTGTAAGTACTTGTGGAATGAATAAAACCCAAATGAATGAATGAGTGATGAAGAGGGCAATGGTGCTCATTGCAACAATGATGGGTAAAAAGATTGCAGTGAGAGGAAGTGCCTACCACACATCTTCAAATTCACACCCCAGGACTGAAAGGTTCTGAGTTGGAACCAGCAGTTTTCAAGGGCAAGTGACTGACGTTAAGTAAACATGATTCTTTACACAGCACACCAACTGCCAGATGCAAGAAGTCAAGACAACAAACGTGTTTCTCCCAGCTAATAACAGAGGCCTCCTCATCTGGGCTGTTTACTCAGCCACTAAAAACCAGATACTCTCTCTGGCTAAAACCGGGATGTTGTGTACCTGTCCTGTTAGGCCCTGAAGGCAGGCCTGGTCTGCAAGTTGGGCCTCAAGGACAGGAGTCAAGTCTTGAAGATCTCTTTCCCAAATACCTGGGGTTGGAGGTAGGGATGGTGGAGTGGCTGAGCTATCAGCAGAGGAACTATGGGGGAGCGTGTAAAGGAATGCTGGGTGCTGATCTGACAAAGGACCTGATGATGCCTTTGACAGAGTTGGAATTTTAGAACATTTTCAGGGAAAGGAACACATTGCAGTGACTTTGGGCTTGCTGAGTTTGAGACATTGAGAAAGAGTTTAAAAAGAGAAAATGAGGCAAGGCTGAGAGAGGCAAGGTATCCTGGGTTGCCGTCATGACAATGAGGAGGACTTGGCAGCGTTCCCAGGAAGAAATAGGAGTGACGGAGACACACTTGCCCCCTGGACGGAAGGAACACAGGATGAGAAGATATCACTTGGAGAAGAAATAGCAACAACCATTGTGACACCTGGCTCACCCCTACCCCCTTCCCCGGCAATCAAAAATCTGATGGCTCCAGCGGCTCCAGCATGCCCTGGGGACAGCCAGTGTGCTTCAGTCTGAGGCTCCCTCCTTCCATCCGCTCGCTCCTGCCTGTCTTTCCCCAGTGTTTGCCAGTGTCAGATCTGCATAGTGATCTTCCTTTCCTAATGCTGCTTCCTCCTCATCTTTCACAGGTGTTTACCCCAATAAATCTCCTGGAACAACTCTGTTCTACCATCTGCTTCTTGCAGGACCCAAACTGACATGCTTCCCAACAACTCGAAAAGTGACATTCCTTTTTAAAGACCCAGAGAAAATCCTAGTATCATGTTCTTTGGTATGTTCTGGAACCAAGGACCCAAGATTAATTGGTAACTGATTCACTTATTCAATCAAGCATTCATTTTATCAATCAATTCAATTGGTATTAATTAAGCACCCACTGTATGCCAGGAACTGTGCTGGAGCTTAGAACTATAACAGTAAACAAGGAAGACATAAGTGAAAATCCCATCTAAGCAACTTGGAAAATGAAAGACCACGGGGAGTCCAGGAAGGAAAAGCAGTCTCTGGGTGTGGCTGAACGTTAAAGCAATCTATCCTATCTGATGAGAAAACACACAAAATGACCATTCCAGACCACAAATATCTCCAATTACAAGAAACATAACTTCCGCCACTGCTATGCCCTTTGCACTCTGTACATATTCAGTTCCTCCCACCAGGAGCCATTGGAGAAACGCAACTGCACATGGATGGCACGACAATAGCACAGCATTGCTGGCTGTCATGGTAGCTGGCACATACCAGCTCCTTTTCCTGCATGCAGCTCCCTCCTGCCCCCATCACCTAAGAGCCAGGCAACGACACTTCCACTTGGCTGGAGCCACCAGGACTTTGATCTACATGAAGCACCACAAAAATAACCCAATTGAACAAGCTCTGGGCCAGAGAAGGAGCTGAGATCCAGCTGAAGGTGATGTCCAGCCCAAGAGGCTGTCCCCATAAACTGACCCTCGGGGGGTGCTGAGTCCCACTCCCCTGCTTTCTCCATGTCTATGTGATATTAGGGAGCTAGAGACCACCACAGCCTGATGAGTTCTTGGAGAAGCCCAGAGCCAGTGGGCCTGTCTCTCCACAGAGAGTCGCGCTCAGGGCTTTAAAGGGTCCCTGCAGAGGGAGTGGGTTTGAATCCCAAATCTGCCATCCTCATCCTAGGACAAAGAGCAAGACCTTTAACTTCTCTAGGCCTCAGTTTCCTCTGCTACAAAGGAGCGAGGGTACCTGCACCTCCCTCATTGGGCTATTGTGAGGACTAAATAAGATAACATATGGAAATCACACAGCACTGTGCAAGGCAGCTTGAGAGGGCATGAGCAGGATTGGAGAGGACTATTCTTGTTTGCCTGGCTCTAGCCATTACCCTGACTTCGATCACCTCTAACCATGCGTCCTTCTACTTTTGCCTATTTCCCTGTTAAAAAAAAAAAAAAAAAAAAGTAAAAAGAAAATATAAATTCCCTTCTGCTTTCAGAAATGAATTTTCTGAAATTGTACCCATCATGAGGATTCCAGGGACCATGGACTCTTTGCAGACACACTACTTAAATCCATGGAGAAAATGTCCTATCAGCTGCTGGGGAGCCTCTGCCTTGGCCACTTGCAGCAACCCTGGGGGAAATAAGGGCCTCAGACAGAACAATAGCATGGATTGTGCCTCTTGCAGGAATTTCATCTGTCACTGAGTAACAGGTTTTGATCTCAGGCTCACTGCCAGTTAGGAAGTGAAACCCTTTCCGGAACACTTGCTGTTTTGTTGGTTTTCCCCTGGAGATTTAATGATTTCACCTTGGAGGTTTCAGCTGATGAGCTGTGCTCTGTATGGAGCCTACCCATGTGAAAAGCCAATAAGGTATTTCATGGGCTCCCCAATATTCTTTTTTGTGAGTTTGGGGACCCGGGGACCCTCCCACTAAGCCAAGTTGGACATCCCCACAAGGTGTGCATTTGCTGTCACCAGAGCGAGCTCTGGGTCTGTCCGCATGTCACAAGGAGAGCTGTTAGATCAGTCGTCTTCTCTAACCCAGAGGCCTAAGTGAGAGGATGAGAAAGAAAGGACCATTGTTTCTGCAGACAAGTTCACCTGAAGAATTTGGACAATGATGCTGGTTTCAGTTTAAAGGGCCTTTGGGAAGGGTTGGCATTAGGAGCAGGGACTGAGGGAGCTTCTAGACTTTTCCACATTACGAGCAGAGTGATTACAAATCAGCTCTGCATATGACAGCACAGACCTCTCTGTGATGGGTTCTCTTGGGCCATCAGCAGATTTGGAGCCATGGAAGAACAGCGAGAAATCTCTTCTCATGACCTTCATGTCTTCCTCCTGTAAACCGCATTGTATTTCTAACTTCAGATCAAGGGGCCTGACATCTGCAACTCTTCAGGTAGGACAGCTGGGCCATGCCCCTTCAGGCCTCCCATCCTCCCCTCGTCTTGTTAGCCAGTCGTGCTGGGATCTGCCGGCAGTCTTGTGAGAGCAGGGCAGGAACTGGCCAGCAAAGGCAGCTATAAATACTCCTCTTGGCAGTGAGCTTCACTTGGGAGCCCACAGCTGAGGGGCGGAGGCCAGCGGGAAGCACCTGCACCTCTTCAGGGCACATCCGAGGCTGGGCCTGGCTTCCCGCCCTCCACCTCTGAATGGGGCTTTAGTCGACCTTTTCCAGCTTGGGGGAAGTCCCCGTGGTGATCCAGCTTCCCAGATGCATGAGCAGGGAGGGCATGGCTCTCCAAGCCGCCCAACCCCTTTAAACTCAGAGCTATTTCTCACAAGGGATGATGAAACTGAATAGCTGAGGGTAAATGAGGAGGCAGGAGAGGCGAAGAGGAAGGGAAATAAGCTCTTTTATAGAATGCTTTTCTCCTCCTGATTTCACTTGTGTGGGGAAGCATGAAACAACCACTAATCAGTCTTTGGCCCTGATGAGTCGGAAACTTGACAACTGGAGAGTTTAAAAAAAATTCAATGAATAAATATTTCTTTTTTCGGCTTTATTTATGAAGCATGGGCTAAGAGATTCCTTATGGGCATTTTAAATACCAGAAGCAAGTCACAACAGCAGATAATGGTCAATTGTAAGTGCAGTTCTGCTGTGCAGTTGTCATTCAAAATGTGACAGTATTTAAAAACTGGGCTGTATGTGAGATGAAAGAGTTCAAAGACCCACTGGATGACAGTTCTCACGCTTCAGCAAGTGGAAGAATCACCTGGAACACTTGTTTATGAGGCAGATCCCGGGTCCCTAGCCCCTGAGATCTGATCCTATAGATGTGGGCCAGGGCCAAGAACCTGCATTTGAGTCCCTAAGTAATTCCAACCTGGATACTCTGGGACAGGACTGCACTTTGCAAGACATTGCCCTATGCCAGTGGTTCACAAAGTGAGGTCCCCAACCTGGAACCACAGGAAATTTGTTAGAAATACGGATTCTTAGGCCAACCCCAGAAAGACAGAATCAGAAACTTTGAGGACAGGGCCCGACAATCTGTTGTAACACACCGCCAGGTGGTTCTGAAGACTGCCATAGGTTGATAAACACTGCCCTAAGATTTCTTACAAGCAAGGTGTGCAAACCCTGGAACACTGGCAATTCCATTGTGTAGCCAAGATTGAGAACCACGCCGATGGACACTTCCATTGGAATATGAGTGCTAATCTCACTTCCATAACCCTTACTTTTCAGAGCATTCACCTTTTTGAGCCAAGATTAGAGTTAATGAGGTGAAAGGGAAAGAACGTGGGTTTTGTTTCAGGTAAACGACTCAAGCCTTGGTCCCAAGTTGAACCTCCCTGAACCTCAGTGTTTTCATCTGTGAAATGGAAGGAATGCTGCCTACCCCACAATGGTGCTGTGAAGAGTAATGAGACAGCATCTGGGAAAACACTTAGGCAGTGGCTGGCACATTGTAGAAACTTGATTTTTTTTCTCTCTAAAATATATATATATATATATTATTAGTTTAATTGGGGTCTGGAATGAGATTCTTAATTTTTATACGAATATAGCTTGAGGGTTTACTCTCCAGAGAGCATCAAAAGACTCATTTTAAAATTCATCTCTTGTTTTAGGGTAAATGTCTGAAGAGCTCAGTAAGCACTCTTGATGTTAAAGATGACTGGTAGCCTTAGTATAGAAGCAGCTCTAATTTAGCATAGCCTGGTTCCATTTTGTAACCAGAGTCACTTTCTCTTCTGAGACATCACTGATGTCTCAGTAATGGCCAAAAATCTTATAATATTATTGGGCACTTTGCACAAGCATTTAACTTCCTTAATTGGTCACCATTGCTTATTAAATGCCAGGCCAACTTCCAATACAGTTTGGTGACAGAGGCCTGTCATCAACTTTTGTAAAGAAATCACTTCTTGGCCGGGCGCGGTGGCTCAAGCCTGTAATCCCAGCACTTTGGGAGGCCGAGACGGGCGGATCATGAGGTCAGGAGATCGAGACCATCCTGGCTAACATGGTGAAACCCCTTCTCTACTAAAAAATACAAAAAACTAGCCGGGCGAGGTGGTGGCGCCTGTAGTCCCAGCTACTCGGGAGGCTGAGGCAGGAGAATGGCGGGAACCCGGGAGGCGGAGCTTGCAGTGAGCTGAGATCCGGCCACTGCACTCCAGCCTGGGTGACAGAGCAAGACTCCGTCTCAAAAAAAAAAAAAAAAAAAAGAAATCACTTCTTGTGTGTGCACTGGTCAGCTGGTAATTCAGTTGGTTGGGAGATCAGTCAGTATTGTACATTTACAAAAGAGTAGATTCAGTAACCACTTTGGCATGAAGCTATGCTGCCTGTGTTTTATATTTTATATAATACATAGTGGTTCTATTGACTTTAAATAAATACTTGACAATGACCGCTTTAATAGATTCTAAAGATGAAATGTCCACAAACACATCACTTGTAAGGTAAAGTTGACACAAATCACATTTGTGGGAGTAAAGTGGGAACTCATCCACGTGCAATGATCAAAAGTTCCACATACTTTTGTTAGGATGGAAGGGTGTTCAGTAAGGTCCTTCATGTAATCAAGACCTGTCATGGTATGCAGCCACAGAAGCCAATTTGTTTTACTTGTGGTACCAGCATCCCTTAGGACAGGAAGAGATGGATATATCCAAATTGCATTGCCACCTAGTACTTCAGCAAACACAGAGGACCTGCCAGGTGCAAAGCACATTTACATGCATGACCTCATGTAAGGCTCACAAACAGTTATCTCTGTCTCCTTTTTACAGAGGAGCAATTGAGATGCAAAGACACAAAGGCATTGGATAAACGTCATGCAACCCATATTGGTTTTACTTACCCTAGAAGGGATTTCTTGCTTTCAATTTCTGGTTTGCTTATTCATTCATCTAGTCATCATTCATTTATGGTTTATCATAGTGAGGCAATATTATTTACTCTCATATCTCCTAAAACAATTTTAGAAAACTACATATCCTCTTGAATCTTTTTCAGATGAGACTTCAAGTTTCCCTTCCTGTGTTAAAATAGTTGCAATGATGTAATTATGGCACATAGTCAATATTGACACTTTACAACAAAATGCTAATGAATGCATTTCTATATGGCCAAAGGAACATAGATACCAATTATATTTTTCCTTTATCCAAGGGGATATAGATAGCAAGATGTATTTATCACCTAAAAATTTTAAATATATGAATGATCTTTTTATAGAACTTTTTTCCTGGAACTCATATTTCCATTTCATTTCCCCAATATTATCTCATTTTAAGGGACCTCATGCTTAAAAATATGTTATCATTCTATTATAATTCTGTGTAGCAATAATATAAATCAAAATGATTTTTTAAATTTCCTATAATCTTAAGGTTTTAGATATTAAAATTTTTCTTCTAGATTGGGTTATTAAAATTATGAAGAAATTATTCAGAACAACATAAATACGACAACTTTAGACAATGCAGCATAAAATCAGGAGAGGTATACTTTTTTTTTGAACACAGAAAGCAAGCTGGGAAAGGAGAACCTTTCTCATATCTCCCTGCAGGCATCTTCTTAGGCCAATGTTATTAGGAAAAAGTACATGTAGAAGTCTGGGATATGGAAATTAATTCTCTGAGATACACCCATTCTTGCATAACCCAGCTGGAGGGCTGCTTCCCTGGGAGCCAAAAGCACAGAAGGTCCTTGAGGGGCCATGGGACACATGAACAAGCAACCAAGCGCAAGTTAGACACGCCAAGCATTGTATCTGGTAGAGATGAAGTAAGAGACAGGCATCATTCGTAATCTTTTAAATTTTTTAAGTTTTTAATTTAGGGGTACATAGGTGTATATATTCATGGGGTCCATGAGATGTTTTGATACAGGCATGCAACGTGTGATAATCACATAATGGAGAATGGGGTACCCATCCCAAGGATTTATCCTTTGTGTTACCAACAGTCCAATTACACTCTTTTAGATTTTTTTAAATGTATGATTACGTTATTATTGACTATAGTCACCCTGTTGTGTTATCAAATAGTGGGTCTTATTCATTCTTTCTATTTTTTTGTACCCATTAACCATTCCCACCCCCTGATCTCCATCCCAAACACTACCCTTCCCAGCCTCTGGTAACCATCCTTCTACTCTCTATCTCCATGAGTTCAATTGTTTTGATGTTCAGATCCCACAAATAAGTGAGAACATGCAATGTTTGTCTTTCTGTGACTGGCTTATTTCACTTAACACAATGATCGCCAGTTAAATTCATGTTGTTGGAAATGACAGGATCTCATCCTTTATTATGGCTGAATAGTACTCCACTGTATGTAAGTACCACATTTTATCCATTCATCTGTTGATGGACTCAGGTTGCTTCCAAAATCTTGGCTATTGTAAACAGTGCTTCAAAAAACATGAGAGTGCAGATGTCTCTCTTTGATATACTAATTTCCCTTCTTTTGGGTATATACCCACCCAGCAGTGGGATTGCTGGATCATATGGTAACTCTATTTTTAGTTTTTTGAGGAATCTCCAAACTTTTCTTCGTAGTGGCTGTACTAATTTACATTCCCACCAACAGTATACAAGGGTTTGCTTTTCTCCGTATCTTTGCCAGCATTTGTTACTGCCTGTCTTTTGGATATAAGCCATTTTAACTGGGGTGAGATGACATCTCATTGTAGTTTTGATTTGCATTTCTCTGATGATCAATGATGTTGAGCACTTTTTCATATACCTGTCTGCCATTTGCGTGTCTTTTGAGAAATGTCTATTCAGATCTTTGCCCGTTTGAAAATTGGATTAGGTTTTTTTCCTAGAGAGTTGTTTGAGCTCCTTTTATATTCTGGTTATTAACCCCTTGTCAGATAGGTAACTTGCAAATATTTTCTCCCATTCTGTGGGTTGTCTCTTTGTTGTTTCCTTTGCAGTACAGAAGCTTTTTAACTTGATGTGATCCCATTTGTCCATTTTTGCTTTGGTTGCCTGTGCTTGTGGAGTATTACTCAAGAAACTTTTGCCCAATGTCCTGGAGAGTTTCCTCAATGTTTTTTTGTAGTAGTTTCATAACTTGGGATCTTAGATTTAAGTGTCTAATCCATCTTGATTTGAGTTTTGTATATGGTTTGAGATAGGGGTCTAGTTTCATTCTTCTGCATATGGATATCCAGTTTTCTTAGCACCATTTTCTTAGCACCATTGAAGAGACTGACTTTTCCCCAGTATACGTTCTTGCCACCCTTGTTGAAAATAAGTTCACTGTAGGTGTCTGAATTTGTTTCTGGGTTGTCTATTCTGTTTCATTGGTCTATGTGTCTGTTTTTATGCAAGTTACATGCTGTTTTGGTTACTTAGGTAATGTGATTCCTCTAGTTTTGTTCTTTTTGCTTAGGATGGCTTTGGCCATGGGTCTTTTGTGGTTCCATATAAATTTTAGTTTATTTCTATTTCTGTGAAGAGTGCCATTGGCATTTTGATAGGGATTGCATTAAATCTGTAGTAGTATGGATATTTTAACAATATTGATTATTCCTATCCATGAACATGGAATATTTTTCTATTTTGGAGTGTCCTCTTCAATTTCTTTCATCAGTGTTTTACAGTTTTCATTATATAGATCTTTCACTTCTTTGGTTAATTCCTAGGTATTTAATTTTGTGACTACTGAAAATGGAGGCCTGGCACAGTGGCTCATGCTTGCAATCCCAGCACTTTGGGAGGCTGAGTTAGGCAGATCACCTGAGGTCAGGAGTTCAAGACCAGCCTGGCTAACATGGTGAAACCCTGTCTCCACTACAAATACAAAAAAATTAGCCTGGCGTGGTGGCACATATCTGTAATCCCAGCTACTCAGGAGGCTGAGGCACAAGAATTGTTTAAAGTCAGGAGGCAGAGGTTGCAGTGAGCCGAGATTGCGTCACTGTACTCCAGTATGGGCAACAGAGACTCTGTCTCAAAAAAAAAAAAAAAAGAAAAGAAAAATTACTTTTTCAGATTTTTCATTATTGGTATTTTATATGTTGATTTTGTATCCTGCAGCTTTACTGAATTTATCAGTTTCAATAGTTTTGTGAAGTCTTAAAGTTTTTCCAAATATAAGATCACATCATCTGCAAACAAGGACAATTTGACTTTTTCCTTTCCAATTTGGATGCCCTTTCTTTCTCTTATCTGATTGCTCTAGCTAGGACTTCCAGTATTACTTTGAATAACAGTGATGAATGTGGGCATCCTTGTCATGTTCTAGATCTTAGAGAAAAGGTTTTGTTTTTCCCCATTTAATATAATATAGCTGTTGGTCTGTCACATATGGCTTTTATTATGTTGAGGTATATTTTATCTTCAGTTTTTTTGAGGACTTTTATCATGAAGGGATGTTGAATTTTATCAAATAATTTTTCAGCATCAATTGAAATATGGTTTTTTTTCATTCCGTTGATATATCATATTGATTGATTTGTGTATGTCGAACAACCTTGCATCCCGGGGATAAATCCCACTTGGTCATGACAAATGATTTTTCTAATATATTGAATTTGGTTTGCTATTATTTTGTTGAGGATTTTTGCAGCAATATTCGTAGGTATTGGCCTGTAGTGTTTTGTGGTTTTTAAAAAAATGTATCTTTGTCTGGTTTTAGTATCAGAGTAATATTGGCCTCTTAGAATGAGTTTGGAAGTGCTCTCCTTCTCTATTTTTTGCATTAGCTTAAGCAGGATTGGTATTAGTGGTTCTTTAAATGTTTGGTAGAATTCAACAGTGAAGCCATTGGGTCCCAGGCTTTTCTTCACTGGGATTCATTAGTAAATTTAAGCAGAGGAAATCCAGTATAAAGAATTGACAACTAGACAAAGGATGATTAACTCCCAAAAAGCATAAAGGAAATGTTTAAGATATAATTGAGGTAGAAATTATAGAAGGCTGCTACCACCCTTGACTGAGGGAAAGGTAAGTAAGGAAAGACTCTGGAAGACAGGGCGTGGCTGCTGCAGGAAAGAAGAAACAGGCTGCCAGAGTGCTCCTCACAGCACCATGAGAGCTGTCACCACTGAAATGAATGCTCCTGCGACCCTCCACACTCTAATTTGCTCACACTTGTGTGGGAAACGGAAAGTGTCCCTTCCCTCCCTTTAGCTTTGCAGGCTCCCTGCAGCGCCCTCTATTGGCAGACCCCCCTCCCCCCGCCCACGGCCCAGATTCTACCCCGCCCGCCCCCCACAGCCCAGATTCTAGCTTCAGGATCACAAAGCAAGACAAAAAGTCCGGTTTGGAGCTGCAAGGCAATAAATTAACAACTGGAACAGACGTCAAGAGAAAACTACAGTTAAAGGATTACAGAGAATGGATAAATGACTTTTACTCCCTCCTCTCCCCAAATCAATAGATTGATAGTCTGGGTCCTGAGCGAACTCCTTCAGTCTCGGGGTAAAAACTGCAGAGTAAGCAGGAACTAAATGGCTCCCTTGCAGTGATGCCCAGGGCTGAGAATCTTACCCCGAGCTCGAGAAATCTTGACTTTTCTATGCATGCATAGGGAGCCTGTTTTCTCACATGTTCAGGAAGAACCACTAGGATTTCTGAAGTGAGAATTATTTATCTGTCTTCCTGGCAGTCACTCATCCCAATACCAGTCCCTGGAGATTGCTTCACTGCTGAGCTTTTTCCCCTTTGAATCCTGCCCAAGAAGAGTAGGAAGGCAGGGAACAGGGGATAAACTATTTTGATTTCTCATATTTCTGCTCTGTTTTGAAGTGAAACAATTTCATACAGCCCCCAGATTGGCACAGGTTCCCCCTTCCACCAACTCCCCTGCAGTCTTTCTCACTGCAGTCAGGAAGACATTATTTTAAAAAATTCATGTCAGTGCCAACCAACTGCGACAGGATTTTATTTCAAAAATCATTCTGTTGGCTTCCCTTGTATGAAACTCTCTGCCATATTCTATAAAACACTCCATTACCCATTTCAACCATCTTTAGAAAGAAGCCTTCTGAAAGGCCACATGATGTGCAGAAAGTACACTGGCTTAGGGTAGGAGGCTGAGGCATTTCCATTTCCAGCACCAACTGTGCTATGTGCATGAGAAAAATCACTCAGTTTCTCATTGCCTCCCTCAGCATCTCCCCTGAACTCTACAGAGACTTTTTTTTACAGTCATTGACCTCAGGGAGGTTGTAAAGTACCATATTCGTGTTGTTGAGGTGGAAAGGACCAAGGGAATCTGTTAGGGCAGCTCTTATCTACACAGTTCTGCACCTGAAGCTCTTTTCTGTGACTTTTAATTTGTTACTTTTTGAAGTTTTATTTTTAAAATTAGGACATAATATGAAATACACAAATTGATGACCTTTTTGCATAAATATATACCTATGTAACAACCTTTGATCAAAACATAACATCACATAACCCAAAAAGATCCTTTGTGTCCCTTCTTAATCAATATACATCCCTGTCCCTAGATGTAACCACTATTCCATCTGCCATTAACATAGAGTTGTATCTCTTCTCAAATTGTATCTCTTCATATAAATGAAGTCTTACAGAATATACCCTTTTGCATCTGGCTTACTTCACCTAATACTGTCTATGAGATTTATCTACAAGTAGTTCCCTCCTTTGTATTGCTGGGTAGTATTCCATTGTATGAATATACAGCAATGTATCCATTCTGCTGTTGGTGGACATTTGGGTGGTTTCTAGTTTGGGACTATTATGAATAAAGCTTCTATGAACATTCTTGGACATGTCTTTTGGTGGACACATACATTTTTCTTGGGTATTGTATCAGTCCAATCAGAAGAGCAAAATCATGTAATAATTTGCATAGGAAAAGTTTAATATAACAAATGTTTATTACAGGGATAACAGGATTGGCTAGTAAGAAGCAAAGAGAAATCTAAAGAATGCAGAAAGAACAGAGATAAGGAGCAATTACCAGCCCTAGGGGTGAGAGAGAACTCTCAAGAAAGACCCACCTCCAACCCCTACCTCAGGCCTGAGATACAGATCTTATTGGAGAGTGCATGGCCATGGTTCACCAAATAATAGAGAAGTCACTATAGTGCTGTACTGGTGGAATCTTCTGGAAATATGCCCTCTGGAAGTTTCTGGAAATTCATCATCTAGGGTGCCAGAGACAGTTTTTCAGAGGGCATTGTTGTACATGAGACACTTAACTACAAAACTGACCGAAAGAGTAACCCAGAGAAGCTATAAGCCACTGGATGGTGCTGGCTGCCATGCACTGCAGGAGCTGAGAGCTGGAGAAGCCCCAAGTGCTACAGGAGCTGGCTGCTGGAGAGGCTGCACATGCTGCAGGTGCTGGAGAAGCCATGTGTATTTTAGGAGCTATGCACCGCCATGGCTGCAGGTGCTGCAGGAGCTGGATGCTAAAGAAGCACCTTGCAGGAGCCTGGGGAGTGAGCATAGTGGAACCAGGAAGCAAAACTCTTCTCCTGCAATGTCTCATCAGCAACCTCTACTGACCAAGCTTCAGTACCAGCTGGCAAAGAAAATATTTAAAATATATACATATTTTTTGAGATGGAGTCTTGCTCTGTCACCCAGGCTGGAGTGCAGTGGTGTGATCTCAGCTCACTGTAACCTCTGCCTCCCAGGTTCAAGTGATTCTCCTGCCTCAGCCTCCTGAGTAGCTGGGACTACAGGGGCATGCTACCACACCCAGCTAATTTTTGTATTTTTAGTAGAGACAGGGTTTCACCATGTTGGCCAGGATGGTCTCGATCTCTTGACCTCATGATCCACCCACCTTGGCCTCCCAAAGTGCTGGGATTATAGGCGTGAGTCACTGTGCCCAGCCCTAAAAATATTTTAAAAGCTCACAGAGCAGTCAAAAAGGGTCAGTTCATTGTTGAGAGACAATAAATCAGGAACTGGCACAGGTATACACATAGAAGAGGACCTGCTGGGTCAGAGTTGTTACAAATTCAGCGTTAATGGATTTTGCCAGTTTTCCAAAGAGTTGCACCAATTTACAATCTCATGAATAATGTAGAATTCCAGTTGCTTCATAATGCTTGCCAATACTTGATATTGTCGGTTTTTCTAATTTTAGACATTCTGGTGAGTATGAAGTGGCATTTCATTGTGATTTTATTTAGCATTTTCCTTAATGAGTAAAGATGTTGAGCAGCTTTTCATACGCTTGTTAGGTATTTGGATACCCTCTTTAGCAAACTCGTTGAAGTCCACTCCCCATTTTTTATTAAGTTGTCTTTTTCTTATTGATTTGTAGTTTATATATTCTGAATTTGAGTCCTTTATCAGATACATATATTGCAAATAACTTTTCCCAACATGTGGTTTGCCCATACTACCTTAATAAATATATTCACAGAGGCAGAAGATCAAAATACTGTGTCTTCCAATGTGCTATTTCTCACATATCAATGGTCACCGAGTCATGGTGACATGCTTATATAGCTGGAATAAAATAATCTTTTGGAATTCATCTGTGCACTTGCCTAAGAAGGCAAATGAGTATTACAAGAATCTTCCTGACCGGGCATGGTGGCTCACACCTGTAATTCCAGCACTTTGGGAGGCCGAGGAGGGCAGATCACGAGGTCAGGAGATCAAGACCATCCTGGCTAATACGGTGAAACCCAATCTCTACTAAAAATGTAAAAAATTAGCCGGGCATGGTGGTGGGCACCTGTAGTCCCAGCTACTCATGAGGCTGAGGTAGGAGAATGGCGTGAACCCAGAAGGCAGAGCTTGCAGTGAGCCAAGATTGCACCACTGCACCCCAGCATGGGCGACAGCAAGACTCCATCTCAAAAAAAAAAAAATCTTCCTAATCCATTTAAAATATTTGTTCTCCTTTTACTCCGCCAGTTCAATTACTGCAAATATTTCTGAAAATGAGGAAAAGATTCATGGTTTGGATTAATTATGGCCATTTCTATTAGAATCAGATTGTCTTCCTCAATTTCCAAGAAAGAAATCTTGCTTAAAAACCAACAGTGTGGCTGGCAGAGCAAGATGGCCGAATAGGAACAGCTCCAGTCTCCAATTCCCAGCGCGAGCGACACAGAAGACCAGTGATTTCTGCATTTTCAACTGAGGTACTGGGGTCATCTCACTAGGGAGTGCCGGACAATCGGTCCTGGTCAGCTGCTGCAGCCTGACCAGCGAGAGCTGAAGCAGGGCGAGGCATCGCCTCACCTGGAAGCGCAAGGGGGAAGGGGATCCGTTTTCCTAGCCAGGGGAACTGAGACACACAACACCTGGAAAATCGGGTAACTCCCACCCCAATACTGCGCTGTAAGCATACAGGCACACCAGGAGAATACATCCCACACCTGGCCGGGAGGGTCCCACGCCCACGAAGCCTCCCTCACTGCTAACACAGCAGTCTGCCGCGATCTATCCGCAAGGCAGCAGCGAGGCTGGGGGAGGGGCGCCCGCCATTGCTGAGGCTTAAGTAGGTAAACAAAGCCGCTGGGAAGCTGGAACTGGGTGGAGCTCACAGCAGCTCAAGGAAGCCTGCCTGTCTCTGTAGTCTCCACCTCTGGGGACAGCGCACAGCTGAAGACCAACAGGGGAAGTAGCGGGAGCCGGTGCAGACGCGAACGACTCTGTCTGACAGCTTTGGGGAGAGCCGTGGATCTCCCAACACGGAGGTTGAGATCTGAGAACGGACAGACTGCCTGCTCAGGTGTGTCCCTGACCCCTGAGTAGCCTAGCTGGGAGAAATCCCCCACTAGGGGCAGTCTGACACCCCACACCTCACAGGGTGGAGTACACCCCTGAGAGGAAACTTCCAAAGGAAGAATCAGACAGGTACACTCGCTGTTCAGCAATATTCTATCTTCGGCAACCTCTGCTGCTGATACCCAGGCAAACAGGGTCTGAAGTAGACCTCAAGCAATCTCCAACAGACCAACAGACAGTCCTTCTGACTGTCAGAAGGAAAACTATCAAACAGGAAGGACACCTGTACCAAAACCCCATCAGTACGTCACCACCATCAAAGACCAGAGACAGATAAAACCACAAAGATGGGGAAGAAGCAGGGCAGAAAAGCTGGAAATTCAAAAAATAAGAGCGCATCTCCCCCTGCAAAGGAGCGCAGCCCATCGCCAGCAACGGATCAAAGCTGGTCAGAGAATGACTTGGACGAGAGGAGAGAAGAAGGCTTCAGTCCATCAAACTTATCAGAGCTAAAGGAGGAATTACGTACCCAGCGCAAAGAAACTAAAAATCTTGAAAAAAGAGTGGAAGAATTGACAGCTAGACTAATTAATGCAGAGAAGATCATAAACGAAATGACAGAGATGAAAACCATGACACGAGAAATACATGACAAATGCACAAGCTTCAGTAACCGACTCGATCAACTGGAAGAAAGAGTATCAGCGATTGAAGATCAAATGAATGAAATGAAGCGAGAAGAGAAACCAAAAGAAAAAAGAAGAAAAAGAAATGAGCAAAGCCTGCAAGAAGTATGGGATTACTTAAAAAGACCAAATCTACGTCTGATTGGGGTGCCTGAAAGTGAGGGGGAAAATGGAACCAAGTTGGAAAACACTCTTCAGGATATCATCCAGGAGAACTTCCCCAACCTAGTAGGGCAGGCCAACATTCAAATTCAGGAAATACAGAGAACGCCACAAAGATACTCCTCCAGAAGAGCAACTCCAAGACACATCATTGCCAGATTCACCAAAGTTGAAATGAAGGAAAAAATCTTAAGGGCAGCCAGACAGAAAGGTCGGGTTACCCACAAAGGGAAGCCCATCAGACTAACAGCAGATCTCTCGGCAGAAACTCTACAAGCCAGAAGAGAGTGGGGGCCAATATTCAACGTTCTTAAAGAAAAGAATTTTCAACCCAGAATTTCATATCCAGCCAAACTGTTTCATAAGTGAAGGAGAAATAAAATCCTTTACAGATAAGCAAATGCTTAGAGATTTTGTCACCACCAGGCCTGCCTTACAAGAGACCCTGAAGGAAGTCCTAAACATGGAAAGGAACAACCGGTACCAGCCATCGCAAAAACATGCCAAAATGTAAAGACCATCGAGGCTAGGAAGAAACTGCATCAACTAATGAGCAAAATAACCAGTTAATATCATAATGGCAGGATCAAGTTCACACATAACAATATTAACCTTAAATGTTAATGGACTAAATGCTCCAATTAAAAGACACAGACTGGCAAACTGGATAAAGAGTCAAGACCCATCAGTCTGCTGTATTCAGGAGACCCATCTCACATGCAGAGACATACATAGGCTCAAAATAAAGGGATGGAGGAAGATCTACCAAGCAAATGGAGAACAAAAAAAAGCAGGGGTTGCAATCCTTGTCTCTGATAAAACAGACTTTAAACCATCAAAGATCAAAAGAGACAAAGAAGGCCATTACATAATGGTAAAGGGATCAATTCAACAGGAAGAGCTAACTCTCCTAAATATATATGCACCCAATACAGGAGCACCCAGATTCATAAAGCAAGTCCTTAGAGACTTACAAAGAGACTTAGACTCCCATACAATAATAATGGGAGACTTCAACACTCTGCTGTCAACATTAGACAGATCAACGAGACAGAAAGTTAACAAGGATATCCAGGAATTGAACTCATCTCTGCACCAAGCGGACCTAATAGACATCTATAGAACTCTCCACCCCAAATCAACAGAATATACATTCTTCTCAGCACCACATCGCACTTATTCCAAAATTGACCACATAATTGGAAGTAAAGCACTCCTCAGCAAATGTAAAAGAACAGAGATTATAACAAACTGTCTCTCAGACCACAGTGCAATCAAACTAGAACTCAGGACTAAGAAACTCAATCAAAACCGCTCAACTACATGGAAACTGAACAACCTGCTCCTGAATGACTACTGGGTACATAACGAAATGAAAGCAGAAATAAAGATGTTCTTTGAAACCAATGAGAACAAAGATACAACATACCAGAATCTCTGGGACACATTTAAAGCAGTGTGTAGAGGGAAATTTATAGCACTAAATGCCCACAAGAGAAAGCAGGAAAGATCTAAAATTGACACTCTAACATCACAATGAAAAGAACTAGAGAGGCAAGAGCAAACACATTCAAAAGCTAGCAGAAGGCAAGAAATAACTAAGATCAGAGCCGAACTGAAGGAGATAGAGACACAAAAAACCCTCCAAAAAATCAATGAATCCAGGAGTTGGTTTTTTGAAAAGATCAACAAAATTGACAGACCGCTAGCAAGGCTAATAAAGAAGAAAAGAGAGAGGAATCAAATAGATGCAATAAAAAATGATAAAGGGGATATCACCACTGACCCCACAGAAATACAAACTACCATCAGAGAATACTATAAACGCCTCTACGCAAATCAACTAGAAAATCGAGAAGAAATGGATAATTTCCTGGACACTTACACTCTCCCAAGGCTAAACCAGGAAGAAGTTGAATCCCTGAATAGACCAATAGCAGGCTCTGAAATTGAGGCAACAATTAATAGCCTACCCACCAAAAAAAGTCCAGGACCAGATGGATTCACAGCTGAATTCTACCAGAGGTACAAGGAGGAGCTGGTACCATTCCTTCTGAAACGATTCCAATCAATAGAAAAAGAGGGAATCCTCCCTAACTCATTTTATGAGGCCAACATCATCCTGATACCAAAGCCTGGCAGAGACACAACAAAAAAAGAGAATTTTAGACCAATATCCCTGATGAACATTGATGCAAAAATTCTCAATAAAATACTGGCAAACCGGATTCAGCAGCACATCAAAAAGCTTATCCACCATGATCAAGTGGGCTTCATCCCTGGGATGCAAGGCTGGGTCAACATTCGCAAATCAATAAACGTAATCCAGCATATAAACAGAACCAAAGACAAGAACCACATGATTGTCTCAATAGATGCAGAAAAGGCTTTTGACAAAATTCAACAGCCCTTCATGCTAAAAACGCTCAATAAATTCGGTATTGATAGAACGTACCTCAAAATAATAAGAGCTATTTATGACAAACCCACAGCTAATATCATACTGAATGGGCAAAAACTGGAAAAATTCCCTTTGAAAACTGGCACAAGACAGGGATGCCCTCTCTCACCACTCCTATTCAACATAGTGTTGGAAGTTCTGGCTAGGGCAATCAGGCAAGAGAAAGAAATCAAGGGTATCCAGTTAGGAAAAGAAGAAGTCAAATTGTCCCTGTTTGCAGATGACATGATTGTATATTTAGAAAACCCCATCGTCTCAGCCCAAAATCTCCTTAAGCTGATAAGCAACTTCAGCAAAGTCTCAGGATACAAAATTAATGTGCAAAAATCACAAGCATTCTTATACACCAGTAACAGACAAGCAGAGAGCCAAATCAGGAATGAACTTCCATTCACAATTGCTTCAAAGAGAATCAAATACCTAGGAATCCAGCTTACAAGGGATGTAAAGGACCTCTTCAAGGAGAACTACAAACCACTGCTCAGTGAAATCAAAGAGGACACAAACAAATGGAAGAACATACCATGCTCATGGATAGGAAGAATCAATATCGTGAAAATGGCCATACTCCGCAAGGTTATTTATAGATTCAATGCCATCCCCATCAAGCTACCAATGAGTTTCTTCACAGAATTGGAAAAAACTGCTTTAAAGTTCATATGGAACCAAAAAAGAGCCCGCATTGCCAAGACAATCCTAAGTCAAAAGGACAAAGCTGGAGGCGTCACGCTACCTGACTTCAAACTATCCTACAAGGCTACAGTAACCAAAACAGCATGGTACTGGTACCAAAACAGAGATATAGACCAATGGAACAGAACAGAGCCCTCAGAAATAATACCGCACATCTACAGCCATCTGATCTTTGACAAACCTGAGAGAAACAAGAAATGGGGAAAGGATTCCCTATTTAATAAATGGTGCTGGGAAAATTGGCTAGCCATAAGTAGAAAGCTGAAACTGGATCCTTTCCTTACCCCTTATACGAAGATTAATTCAAGATGGATTAGAGACTTAAATGTTAGACCTAATACCATAAAAACCCTAGAAGAAAATCTAGGTAGTACCATTCAGGACATAGGCATGGGCAAGGACTTCATGTCTAAAACACCAAAAGCAATGGCAGCAAAAGCCAAAATTGACAAATGGGATCTAATTAAACTAAAGAGCTTTTGCACAGCAAAAGAAACTACCATCAGAGTGAACAGGCAACCTACAGAATGGGAGAAAATTTTTGCAACCTACTCATCTGACAAAGGGCTAATATCCAGAATCTACAAAGAACTCAAACAAATATACGAGAAAAAAACAAACAACCCCATCAAAAAGTGGGGAAAGGATATGAACAGACATTTCTCAAAAGAAGATATTCATACAGCCAACAGACACATGAAAAAATGCTCATCATCACTCGCCATCAGAGAAATGCAAATCAAAACCACAATGAGATACCATCTCATACCAGTTAGAATGGCAATCATTAAGAAGTCAGGAAACAACAGGTGTTGGAGAGGATGGGGAGAAATAGGAACACTTTTACACTGTTGGTGGGATTGTAAACTAGTTCAACCATTATGGAAAACAGTATGGCAATTCCTCAAGGATCTAGAACTAGATGTACCATATGACCCAGCCATCCCACTACTGGGTATATACCCAAAGGATTATAAATTATTCTACTACAAAGACACATGTACACGTATGTTTATTGCGGCACTATTCACAATAGCAAAGACTTGGAATCAACCCAAATGTCCATCTGTGACAGACTGGATTAAGAAAATGTGGCACATATACACCATGGAATACTATGCAGCCATAAAAAAGGATGAGTTTGCATCCTTTGTAGGGACATGGATGCAGCTGGAAACCATCATTCTTAGCAAACTATCACAAGAACAGAAAACCAAACACCGCATGTTCTCACTCATAGGTGGGAACTGAACAATGAGATCACTTGGACTCGGGAAGGGGAACATCACGCACTGGGGCCTATCATGGGGAGGGGGGAGGGGGGAGGAGGGAGGGATTGCATTGGGGAGTTATACATGATATAAATGATGAATTGATGGGTGCTGACGAGTTGATGGGTCCAGCACACCAACATGGCATAGTATACATATGTAACAAACCTGCACGTTATGCACATGTACCCTAGAACTTAAAGTAAAACTTTATTTTTTTTAATAAATTAAAAAAAAAAAAAAAAAAAAACCAACAGTGTGATAATGCCACTTCCAAGCATTCCAGTGGCAACTCTCCTTCCCTGTCATGGGGCTTTATAATTATTGGTTGTTTTCCTTTTCACCATTATGCTCCTTGAAAGCAGGAGCCAACCATTCTTATTCATCTTTGTAACCCCAGGGCTAGCCCAGGAACTGGTGTGTCCTATGTACTCAGTGAATGTTCCTTGAATATCTCAATTTAGTCACAGTAATCATCTATTCCAGATGTGAGTTGAGACACAAACTGAATTTTTACTTATGCCCATTTTGAATGGATGTTGGTGCTGATGATAGATAAAGGGAAAGATGGGAATCTGAAAGGAATGTCTTGAGTCACTGAAAAAAGGGAAATTAGAAACCCCAGCAAACCCTTTCGAAATGAAAACTGATAAAGAGGAAGAAAGAGAATCTGGTTTAGGCCAAGAAGGGAACAGAAGGAATCGGACATAGTGCCCCAGGGATGGCTAGCTGGGAGAGAGAGCAAAGCAGAGGGTAGCAGCCAATCTGGGAATTCCTTAGCGGAACTTGCCAAACCCAGCTGCATGTAAGATTCACCCTGGCTCCACTGCAGACCACCTGATTCAGAATGGGGGTGGGATAGGCAGATATATATATATATATATATATATTTTTTTTTTTTTTAAGTATCCTGGGTGGTTCTGATGAGTGATGAATATTGAGAATGTCTGCTCTACAGCAAAGTGAAGCTGGAGAGTGTCTTCCAAATATTGACCCTGATGTCTGTGTTAACAAAAGGCTGTCTCTAAATGTCCTGGGATAAATCCAGAGGATCCACTAATTAGAGGTCTGGGTGCTGCAAAGTTAGCATTAGATCTCAGGGTAGGTTTAGGCTTCTGGTACTGAGGACTTAATTGTCTTTCACTGTAAACAGAAAAGCTGTAAAAGGGAGTTCTGATCTTTAATTGGGGGTACAAAAAATAAATTAGGAATTAGGAAGGAGAAAAGGTGACTACCCTAAGTAAAATGCCACAATTAGCCAACTGAATTCCTTTTTTGCTGTAATTGTTACAATTAGTCAATTGTGGCCCAATTGCACCCTTCACACTGTGGTGAAGCCATTGTAGTCATGAAAAGGTTAAGGTTGAGAAATGGAGGGCCTTTAGTGCCAAGGCTAGGAGAGCAGCTGCCCACCAAGCATAACTGCACCCTAGGAAATTTGTTCCTGAGGTAAGTGGCTTCCCCTAGTGAGTCAGCCTCACCTTTAAAATTCTACAGTTCTATGATATACACTGTAAGAAGTGAAGTAATGGTTATTTTCGAATCTGAGTTTTCTTGCTAATGCCAGCTTGCCTTCCTAAGTCACACTTTCCATGTGACTATAACTGGCAGTCGTTGGAAGGCCTTGGGCCAAGCACAGAGAACTAGAAAACCTATGGGAAAGTTTTAAACTTTGTGAACCTGAAGTTCAGACAGAAAGTGCAAAGTCAACTAGCAAGGTCCTCACCTGCCCACATAATGACATGGTATTAGAAAATGAAAACCAAGGAGCTTAAAATACATTGTCATTATTGGCATTACTCTGCACTAAAATCTGCACTGGGGATTCTTTGTCCCCAAAAAACCAACAGGACAAACCAGCTCCCCCACCACTTCCCATCCCAGCCAAATTCACCCAGCCAAACATACAACAGCTTAATTTAGTGTAAGTCCAGATGAGCCATCCCAATAAGTCATTAGGGTTAGGCTTACTTCTAAGAACACCAGACAATATAATCTAGCTGAAGGAGAAAAAGCTACATCATTTTGACCATGGGGAGCTCTACTTCTTCATTCAATAAACTTATCCGGTGACAACTATGTGCCAGGCACAGTGCTGGGTGCCAAAATCACAGAGGAAAAAATGTGATCCCAGGGAGGTGAATATGAGGAAGAAACAGAGAGAGAAACAAATATATTAGTGTACTAAAGTGCAATGGCAGAGAAATGCACAGGGGGACATGGGAGCAGTAGAAGCTTGGAGCCAGAGAAGATTGTAACCAGGGAGGAGGAGGAGTTGATGCCTCAGTGAAATCTTAAAGGAGAGGTGGAGACGAAGGTGACCTGAAGCACTTATACTGGCTTGTGAGATCCAATGCATTTTTTCTCATTTCTGCATTCAGTGGCCAGATTTGTAGCTTGAAGTCAGCAGCGGTATGAATATTTATACCTCAGAGGCAAACTCCGCATATCAAGATTTTTCTCCTCTTGAGTCAGTTGTTAAACACCAAACAGCACACCACTGGGTAGGCCACAGCCAGATGGAGGGAGGGCATGCTGGACAAGGGTACACCTTAAGCCAGGCCATGGAAGCCCCAAAAAGCTTGGAGGGGGACTATAGGACTTTAGCTTTTCTAGGCTGTAAAGTGCACAGCTGTAATGGCAGGAGATAAAACAGCAAGACAGCCAAGGGCTAGATTGTGGAGGGCATTGCATGTCATGTTAAAGAGTTTCTACTTTTATCCTGGCATGGGCAAAGAAGTTTTAAGCTAGGGTGTGATACGCTTTTTTTTTTTTTTTTTTTTTTTTTGAGACATCCTAGTTTACAACCACCAATGCCTCTCCTTGATAAGTATCTTATACAAACTAAATTGAGATAAAAGAGTATTTGTTCCTAAAATCACCCATAAAGCCAAAAATAAACAAACAATAAAGAAAAAGAAAACCTCCAGCAGTTGACTTTGGCTCACCTTGTCCAACGGCAGTGACTCTGAGCATGTCAGACCCATGGAGGTTGGGGACTCCTGTTTGACACGCTCCATGCTGTTTCCTCTGAGCTATTTGCACTTTAGTTAGTGCAGAAAATGTCACTCCTCTAGAGCATAGGCACAGGCTTTGATTCAATTTCATGATTCTAGCAAAGGACAGGCCTCAGCTTTTAAGCTTGGGACTGTTGCCCATTTGCCCTATAAGCTTCTTATTTAATTTCGTATCTGGCCAAAACAGATAAAGACAGGGTCATCTGAAAGACGAGGAAGCTGTCATTGGCTTTCCTTGCAGTGGTTTGAATGTAGCTTCACATTTTCAGTGTCAACTTCAAAGGAATTGCTTTGTACCTTGATTCTAAACCTTATGTTGGCAAAAGACCTCAGATTATATTGGGTACCACAGCCATAAGACCTGAGTAATGATGTCTAAATTTTCCAATTATGAAAATGTCCATTTTAACAAAACAACAAAATATGGCAAAAGTTACACATATAGTAAATGATTTCTGTATTTCCCCTGTTTATGACAGTTTCCATATCCTCTTCTCCTGGCACAAAGAAAGTGAGCCAGCCTGTGTCTCACTTCTCAGTATTATGTTGGGCCATTATCCTGCCAGGATTCTTCCACCAACATCCTTTTTTAAAACCTGTATCATAAACTTATGCCAGACTCCATCCTTACCCCGTTATGGGTCCTGTCCTCAGGACTCTCATTAACACTACACCCCACACCCTCAGTGAGCGCAGCATGAATTTTCCTATTCAGCATTGCAGGCAATTCTCTTTCCATTTTGGTTCATTTCTAGTGACATTTAGTTTCATTATCCAGTTTCCCACCACAATAGTGTAATTTGGTTCAGGTTGGTGGCCTGTGGAATGTGTAGAAGTTTAGGTCCAATCATTAAATGGAGGAATTTAGAAGACTATATGATATGAGGAAAGGCTGAATGTGGTGGCTCACACCTATAATCCTAGCACTCTGGGAGGTCAAGGTGGGAGGATTGCTTGAGCCCAGGAATTTGAAACCAGCCCAGGTAACATAGTGAAATCCCGACTCTATAAAAAACTGTTTTAAAAAGATTAGCCGGGCATGGTGGTGTGTGCCCATAGTCCTAGCTATGGGGTAGAGGTGGAGGAGAGCTGAGATGGGAGGATCACTTGACCCTGGGAGGTCAATGCTGCAGTGAGCTATCATTGCACCACTGCACTCGAGTCTGGGCAACAGGGTAAGACCCTGTTTCAAAACAAACAAATAAAAGGATACAGGGAAACCTTTATATGGTTCCCTGGGGCTAAGGGAGATCATTCAAGGAAGGACAAATTTGAAAGGGTTCCCCTAGTTTAGGTGAGGTTCAGCCTACTAGACAGCAGAGATGGTTGACATGGAGCTCATCTGGAGTTGCTGGGTAAATCAGGGCACTCTCCAGTGTGCAAGCTGGGGAGCTGGCCATCAGGCCTGCTGGCCTGGACATACTGTGGGAGTCACGGCAGCGAGAGCTCTGGTTTTCATCCGAGACTGCTGCAGAAAGGTCATTGCTACACCAAGGGTGCAAGCTTGCAGAGGGATGACACTCAGGGCCTGAGGCTGAGGGAGGTTCCACCAAAAGCCATCATACTCACACCAACTCCTGAACCACCCCGAGACAGCAGCAGACTTCCTCCTCGGTGACCCTCCTGTGCCCTCTACTGAAAAAGCTGCACACTTTCAGCTCATTATATACATATATGCATGTGTATACATGTATATAATAAGATATACCTTTTGATTGTATTACTGACTTTAAAGGAGAAATACTTAAAGGAATCTTGTTGCTTATCACAGAGCATATGTTAAAGAGTGCATCTTGAGCTGAGAGGCAATACATTGATAAACAACACAAGAGGCCCAACATTTGAAAAACTGCTGCTTTCCTGGGTGTGTTAGCTCCACATTACAGAACAGCTAGCTGTGTTGGATTGCTCATACCATCCACGGGCTTCAAGGAATTGCTTACCACTTATTTTGAGTGTCAAATAGGAGCACTAGACTGTGACTGCAGCTCTGAAGAGGGTCGCTTCAGTTTCCGATGAAGTTTCAAGGTGGCAGGGCTCTGTACACTCATTCACTCCTTCCAGTCACTGAGGAACTTTCTTTTTCTTTTGCGAAGGAGTCTCACTCTGCTGCCCACGCTAGAGTGCAATGGCATGATCTCAGCTCACTGCAACCTCTGCCTCCTGGGTTCAAGCGATTCTCCCTGCCTCAGCCTCCCGATAGCTGGCATTACAGGCGCCCGCCACCACGCCCAGCTAATTTTTGTATTTTTATTAGAGATGGGGTTTCACCATGTTGGCCAGGCTGGTCTTGAACTCCTGACCTCAGGTGATCTACCTGCCTGGGCCTCCCAAAGTGCTGGGATTACAGGCATGAGCCACTGTGGCTGACCCACTGAAGGAACTCTGAGCAATTCTTCTCCAGCATTTGACTGTCCTTCCCCAAAGCAGTTACAGGTCATTTTTCCGAGATGCTCAGACTTCTGCAGTTTCAGAATATTGGATTACACCACGTGCTCTACTTTCCACTGTCTTTCTGGGAACACAAACAGGCTCTGATGCGGTAGCTTGATTCTCTTCATGGTGCAAACAAGCTCCTATCACCAGAGGCTGTGGTTCAGAGCCCAGGTCCTAAACCAGATGTACCCTATTCCTGCATTTACTTAAATTGTGTGTTAAGTCATTGGAACCTCAGTTTTCTCATATATAAAATGGGGATAAAAAGCATCTGCCCACGTGACTTAGGATTAAGTGAGATCATCTGTGCAAAGTACTTGACACTTACCAGCCACGTAGTAAACATTTTGGTAACTTGCTAAGTTACCATTACTGTGCTCTCCTGATGGCCAAAACTCAGACTCCTAAAGAACTAGACAGCTAAGCTGTTGCCTTTCTCACAATACTAAAATTTTAGCCATCATTTATATTTATTATGATTTTGAGTATCACTATCAACTAAAAAATGAATTTTGATGGAATGGTTTTTACTCTGTCCTAGCTTCACTCGTGAATTAGAGAATTTGCAAGGATTTGCCTATGATTTTTCTTTTCTCTTTTATAATTCAGTTGATAGTGTTGTTCATTATCCACTTGAGGTGGCATTAGAATAAATTAATATTAAAATATTTAAATTTAGAACAATGTGTTCAAAATGCCATTAGGAAGATTTATCACCTGCAATGAGAAATCAGTGCTACATTAGCTACAAACCCTTTCCAGTGAATTTGGAGACCTCAAGCTCAGATCATTACCCATCACCTCTCCCTACTGTCCCCTGACTGCTGTCTGGAGAGCTGTTCTTGGCTTTACTGAGGGTGTGTTCTACTAACTCACTTTTTAACTTAGACATACATCTGGCTGGGGATTCTTTAATACCACCAGCCTAGACACTGAGCTAGGGCCAATAAACAATACAAGGTGTTAAGGGCTGACTTGTGCCTGCCCTCGTCATTTTTACCTTGAAGCCCAAACTCTAGTACCTCGGAGAGTGACCATATTTGGAGACAGGGCCTTTAAGAGGTGATTAAGTTAAAATGAGGCCATAAGGGTGAACCTTAATCCAATCTGCTTGGTGTCTTATAAGAGGAGGAAATTTGGATGCATCAGAGATGCACACACACAGAAAAAACCCATGGAAGAACACAAGGAAGGCAGCTATTTGCAAGCCTAGGACAGAGGCCTCGGGAGAAAGGAAACTTGCTGACAACTTGGTCTTGAACTTTCAGCCTCCAGAACTGGGAGGAAATAAATTTCTGTTAAGACACCAGTCTCATATTTTGCTATGGCAACCGTAGCAAACTAACATAGTAGCCCTTCCTTATCCTCAGAGAACATGCTCCAAGACCCCCAGTGGATGCCTGAAACCACAGACAGCACCAAACCATATATATATATATATTATATATATATAATAAGAGATTAATAATAACTAGTAATTCAACAGAACAATTATAACAATATGCCAGCATCACTACTCTTGCACCTTGGAGCCATTATTCAGTTATAAAAGGGTTACCTGAACACAAGCACTGTGATACATGACAGTTCATTTGGTCACCCAGATGGCTACGAGGCAACTAATGGGTGGGTAGCATTGACAATATGGAGACAAAGGGATGAATTCATGTCCAGAGCAGGATGATGTGAGATTTCATCCTGCTACACAGAACGGCCCCCAATGTAAAACTTATGAATTGTTTATTTCTGAAATTTTCCATTTAATATTTTTGGACCATGGTTGACCTTGGGTAAAGTGAAACCATAGAAAGCAAAACCTCAGATAAGGGGGCACTAATGTACGGATTTTTTTTTGCTTTTTTAGAAACTTTATAAACTTATGCAACCAGTTTTGGAGTACACAGATTACCTGCAATGTGCTTTTTCCAATCAACACTCTATCTTTGAGATTTGTTCATACTGATATGCATCTAGGTCTAGGTAATTTTTCTGTTGTGTAGATTTCCATCCTACTAATACCACAACTTACTTTCAATTTCTTTTGTTATTGTTATGTACGATGTGAACATGACCTTTCCTTGCACATGCAGTAGGGGTTCTCTAGGTGTTGTGTCCCTCCCCTATTAACCTCAATAGGGAAGGCACCAGGTTCAAGAGGCCAAAGAGAAGATGCAGAGCCAGCAAAGGAGACGTGGGGCTTTATTAGGGGCTTGCATATGGGGGAGAGAATCCAGTGGCAGCAGGCTGGACAGGAGAACCACCTTATGTATAGAAGTGGTCCAATGCTGACAGGCTGAAGGTTAACTGCATGGCCTGTCTAGTGGTGGTGGGCTGGGCAGGAAAACCACAACACTCACCCCCTAATGACCTCCACCTGACAGTCTTCATTTACCAAAACTCAGAGCCTCGATCTCCTGTGTGGCCCATGTTCCACAGGACAGGCCTGGGGCTCAGACACCTATTAATAAGGAATGAATCTCCAGGTTGGCCACACCTGGATTCCCCTAGTGCCAATCACATATTCAGATGCGTCTGCCATACAGGCTTATTCTCAGGGTATGCTGAAGTTATCGCTCTCAGCTGCATTTACCCTTCACTAGGTTATACCTATAATTGAACATTTTGGCTCACAGTGCTAATATCCTTTTTTCTAGATTTTTTAAATTGATAAAAGTTGTATATATTTCTTGTGTACAACAGTTTTTTTTTCTTCCTTTTCAACTTTTATTTTAGGTTCAGGGGATACATGTTCAGATTCATTACATGGATAAATTGTGTGGCATGGGGATTTGGTGTACAGATTATTTCGTCATCCAGGTAATGAGCATAGTACTTGATAGGTAGTTTTTTGATCCTCACCCTCCTCCCACCCTCCACCCTCAAGGAGGCCACAGCATCTAGTGTTTTCTTTGTGTCCATGACAACATGGTGTTTTGAAATATGTACATGTATGACCATGTGACAAGGCAGCAAGAGAAGGGCCGTGTACAAGCCTGGAACAGATTCTTCTATTATGGCCCCTAGAGGAAACCAACCCTGCCAGCACCTTGATCTTGGACTTCCAGCCTCCAGAACTGTGAGAATTTCTGTTAAGCCACCCAGTCCGGCATTTTGCTCTGGAAGCCCTAGTAAAAAATTGTACAAGGACAGGCAAAACTCATTCGTCCAAACAATTGTTAAAAGTAATACAATATGTATTCCAGGGAAGCAAAAAATGATTGAGAGCTACATTTCCATTTTAAAGTAAGGAGCAGCTGACAGGGCATCCCACCAGATCTGTAAGGCTGTGCAGTGTGGTTGTTAAAGCAGACTCCAGAGCTAAACTGCCTGGGTTCAGGTCCCAGCCCTGCACTTGCTGGCCATGAGATCTTGACCGAGTTACTTTACCTCTCTGTGCCTTGATTTTCTCATCTGGAAAATGGGGACAATAGCAACACCTGCCTCCCAGGGCTGCTGCAAGTATTATAGAAGTTAGCAAATGGAACACCTGGCACATGGAAAAATGGTATGGACAAATTTGCTGTTTTTATCTGGTCTTTGAAAAAGATTTAAGAGGAACTATAATTAAACGTTGTTACAATCAATTAGCACCCACCAGCATGCCAGAAGACCCCTTATTTATAAGATCCCTTTTTAGGTTTGGACTTGTCTCCCTTTGCCAATTTTATTTAAAAGGATAATGACCCACTTTTAGTAGAAAGCCCCAAGGATGCTATTTTGAGAGGAAACTTCTCAGGAAATTCCCAAGTAATCCGCAGGTAGAAAAGATATCAGTTTCTTAAATCTGCTTAAAAGTCTGCCAACTCCAAATTAGTCTGCTGTCTTACAAGTCAGAACAGTGGGTTAGTAAGGGCTGGATCTCCGGGGGTGCTGACTGTGAACACTGATCCAGCTGTGCTCTTGTGATCTGTGCACATGTGCATATGCATGTTCAACTTCAATACTTAATACTGATATGGTTTGTTAAATACTGATATGGTTTGGCTGTGTCCCCACCCTAACCTCATCTCAAATTGTAGCTCCCATAATTCCCTTGTGTTATGGGAGGGACCCAGCGGTAGATAATTGAATCATGGGGCTGATTTCCCCCATACTGTTCCTGTGGTAGTGAATAAGTCTCATAAGATCTGATGGTTTTATTAGGGGAAACCCCTTTTGCTTTGGTCTCACTCTTCTCTTGTCTGCCGCCACGTAAGATATGCCTTTTACCTTCCACCCTGATTGTGAGGCCTCCCCAGTCATGTGGAATTGTGAGTCTATTAAACCTCTTTCTTTGTAAATTGCCCAGTCTCGGGTGTGTTTTTATCAGCAGGGTGAAAATTGACTAATACCTATACCTAATACAAATACCCTACACCAAGAGATATAGTCCAAACTCACCCAAGAACCTTTGAATTCCTTCTATATCTTCTTCATGGATATTTTGAAATTCCTTTGACAAACGGTTCCAATCCTCTTGGGACTAAGCTGAGGCGGAGGGAGCCCCAGAATGGGACCCCTAAAATATCAAATAAAATCTTTACTATGAAGATATCCCATGTAATATTTAGGACATAGTTTTGCTAAAAACTGTTGCTTATTTGAAATTCAAATTTAACTTGGGCATTCTGTATTTTTATTTGCTAAATTCAAGTTTCAGATAAATCTTTTAGAATACAGTATAAGTATGTTCAAAATATTATATATTTGGGATGTATTTATACTGAAAACGTTATCTGAAATTTAAATTTAACTGGGTGTCCTGTATTTTATCTGACAAAACTATTCTGAGTGCTTTACACATATTGATTCATTTAACCTTCATATAAATGAATAAGGGGGTAACATTATTACCTCCATTTTATAGATTAGGAAACTGAGGAACGGAGGCTGAGTAGTTTTCCCAAAAAATCTGACAATACCAAGTGCCGAAAAAAATGCAGAGCAACCGGAATTCTGATATACTGCTGGTGGAAATGCAAAATGGTACAGCTACTATGGAAACTCATTTGGCAGCTTTTTAAAAAGGTGAATATACACCTACCATAAGACACTTTTGAAAGTGTTTTGATTTGATACTATGAGGCTAAAGACAAAGACCTGCACACAAACACTGTATTCTAGCTGATAAATATGTATCCTCACAGGGGTTTAGGTTAGAAAGTTGGAAATTATTTGTATACCAGAGAGGAATACATAAATAAAGTCATGCATTGCATAATGATGTTCAGACAACAATGGACTGCATATATGATGGCAGTACCATGAGATTATAATGGAGCTGAGAAATTCTCATCATCTTGTGACGTCATAGCCATTGTAACGGCATAGTGCAACACAGTATTCACATGTTTGTTGTGATGCTGGTATAAACAAACCTATTGCACTGCCAGTCATACAAAAGCATTGCACATGCAATTATGTACAGTACATAATACTTGCTAATAACCATGTTACTGGTTTATTATACTATACTTTTTATTATTTTACAGTATTTTTAAAGGTTAATTGTCAAACAGCCTCAGGTAGGTACTTCAGGAGGTATTCCAGAAGAAATAATTTTTATCATGGGAGATCACAGCTCCGTGTGTGTTATTATCCCTGAAGACCTTTCAGTGGGACAAGATACAGAGGTGGAAAGCCGTGATATTGATGATCCGGACCCCGTGTCATCTGTATGTTAGGTCTATCTGTATGTTTGTATCTTCACTTTTAACAAAAAACGTTAAGAAGTAAAAAAGAATTTAATATATAAAAAAGCTTGTAAAATATGGATATAATGATGTTATACAGCTGTACAGCATGTTTTAAGCTAAGTGTTGTTACAAAAGAGTCAAAAAAGTTTATATGGTAAGTTACAGGAAGCTAAGGCTAATTATTGAAGAATGCTTTTTGTAAGTTTAGTGCAACCTAAGTCTACGGTGTTTTATGCAGTCTATGTTAGCGTACAGAATGTGCTAACGCTTCACTTTCACTCACCACTTGCTCACTAACTCACCCAGAGCAGCTTCCAGTCCTGCCAGCTCTATTTAAGGAAAGTTTCTTATACAGATGTACCATTTTTACTCTTCTACTGTATTTTTACTGTTTCATTTCTGTTTAGATAGACAAACACCACTGTGATACAGTTGCCTACAGTATTCAATACAGCAGCATGCTCAACAGGTTTGTAGCTAGGAGCACTAGGCTTGCAGATAGCCTGCCTGTGTAATAGGCATCTAGGTTAGTGTAAGTACACTCTACAATGTTTACATAATGAAAAACATCTGACACATTTCTCATAACATATTCCCATCATTAAGTGATGCATGAGTGCATACTGCAGGGCCAGTTTCTCACTATTGGATAAAGAAGTTACAAATAAGGAAAGGAGAAAGTCTAGAATAAACTCCAGTGCTAGACTGTAGTTATCAATGCTGACTCATGTTTTAAAAAGATATGCACACTCACACTCAGATAAATACAGAAATAAAAGAGATGTGCATAGACATAAGTTATTACATGTACCTATATTACCTAACTGTCCACTGAGACAGCCTAGATGCAATTGCATTCTAGGAGCAATGAGTACATCTATTGCCCATATCTTGGTTTCTAAATACCATTCTCCAACTAAAGGCTCCTTGGAGAACCAACTGATTCTAGGACTGGGGCTGAGAAAATACAAAATGAGCCTGGAGTATCTTGTGGTGCAGGAAGTAAAGAAGTGCCATAAAATAAATACATAAAGGATGTAGGCATACCAAAAGAGCACAGGAGTCACCTGAAAGCATCCCCAAAGGCCAAAGTTGACTTGATTGGATTAGATTGCAACAAAAAGTGAGATCAATATCTATGAGTCCATTTTGATATAAATTTACACTGATATACGTTTGTTCAAATGAGGGAGAATCGACAAGTCTCCTCTTCATAAGAATTCCAATTGACAAATGTAGAAGGAATTAGGGAAATAAATCACTATCAGAACACCATAGTAATTGGCCATAATCCCAGCACTTTGGGAGGCCAAGGTAGGCGTATCACTTGAAGTCAGGAGTTCGAGACCAGCCAACATGGTGAAACCCCATCTCTACTAAAAATACAAAAGCTAGCCAGGTATGGTGATATATGCCTGTAGTCCCAGCTACTTGGGAGACTGAGACAGGAGAATTGTTTGAACCCAGGAGGCAGAGGTTGCAGTGAGCCCAGATTGCACCACTGCACTTTAGCCTGGGTGACAGAGCAAAACTGTCTTAAAAAAAAAAACAAAAAACCACCATCGTAGTCAATGTCACAAGCTAGACCCAACAATGGATGCTAAAATAGGGGACAGAAGTTTAATCAGAAACAGGGTATTTATACAAAGTATCTCTCCTCAATGTTTAGTATAATTATAGAGCCAAACCAAGTTTACGCTGAAGAATCCTGGCAAACACATCCTCACCAAGTGATCGGATGTAACATCACCTGTAATTCATATAAAAACCACATGACCCTGATACAATGCACTGAGAAAGGAAACCTTCTGTGTGTCTCTCCCCTAGACTACATAACTTCAACCTACACATAACAAATTAACCCAAATCAAGGGACATTCAACAAAAATCACTGACCAGTACTCTTCAAAAGTATCAAGGTCACCAGAGACAAGGAACAACCAAGGAACTGTCAGAGATGAGAGTTAAGGAGACCTGATGGCTAAATGCAATGTGGGATTCTGGATTGAATCCTGGAATAGAAAAACTGGTGAAAAACAAATAGGGTCTTCAGTTTAATTAGCACTATTGTAGTGAGGTTAATTTCTTAGTTTTCATAAACATTCAGCGAGTATTGAAGATGTTAACATAAGCAGGAACTGGGTGAAGCATCAATGAGAACTCAGTACTATTTCTGCAACTGAGTCTAAAATTATCTAAAAATAAACCATCACCCAAAAAATATAAAACCCTCATTTCACCCTCATAATCCCTTACTCTAGCAAAAGAAAAAATTGTATTAAAGAGCCAATTTGGGCCTCTAAGAATAGGGTCAGTCTTCCACAATTTGTACTAATAAACAATTTCCCTGGCCTGCTTTCATCTTTAAATTGAGTCAAAAAACTAAAGAGCCTATTTTTCCCCCTTTCCTTCTTCAAACTTCTAAGTCAGCATTTCCTATGGAACGTAGCCGATGCTCAATCTCTTCCGCACAGCTCAGGGCCCAACACAGTGGGTGGGCTGCACTCCTTCCCAGCGCTGTACTGGTTCTAAGTGTGGTCGAGGGAAAATGAGCTCCCTAGAGATGCCACGTACTGTTAAAATCTCTAAAACGCTTCTAGAACCCTGAGGAAAGTGACACAGAGGAAGCTCACTGATTCAAGAGCTGCAAGGCCTGGTTTTAAGGGCCCCCCGTTTCCTCATTTTTTTCAGGAAAATGACTCCGATCCCTGAATGTATAAACTGTTGGTAGGTAAACAAGTTAAAACCATCTGCTGCCATCCAAAGATACTGCCAGATTATGACATGTCATAGCGCTCCCTACCTCGTCAATCTTCCCACACAGCAGAATTGTTTTTCACCTAACACCAGATATTTAACCTCATTAAGGTGTTAGATACTGTGTGAGAAATAGACTGCTTCTGACTTTTCAATTAGCTCACAAGGTAAAGGCTCATTTTGATTAATAGAAATTGTTTTCAAGGCCAGGTACGGTGGCTCACACCTGTAATCCCAGTGCTTTGGGAGGCTGAGGTAGGATTACTTGAGTTCCGAAGTTCAAAAGCAGCCTGGGTAATATAACAAGATACTGTCTCTACAAAATATTTTAAAAGTTAGCCAGATGTGGTGCTACATACTTGTAGTCCCAGCTACTCAGGGCTAGACTTGAGCCTAGGAATTTGAGGCTGCAGTGAGCTATGATTGCACCAGTGCACTCCCACCTGGACAAACCTGTCTCAAAAAAAAAAAAAAAAAAAGTTTTCATATTGCTAACATATCAGTTGAGATAATTACTCTAAAAGTCTGTGTTTCTGGCTATTGGAAGAATAGGTTAACCTTCAAAAAGGAAAAAGAAAATCATCACTACTAATAAAAACTGGGTACTTAGGGAGATACCACCTAGGTAGAAACACCTTTAATAGATTCATGACATATTGGAATTATTTACTTTTAGAGGCTCAAGGGATTGTTGGGACTTCTGGAATGAGAAAACTAAATTACTGTCCCTCTTTCCAGGCATGAGGCCAACTTAAGCCCCGAGAAGAGCACACACCTAAGCTTGTAGAGTTCATCTGTGCAAATGTGGTAAGTTGAAACCCCATATCTGGGAGGTATATGGTGAGAGTCTTACATTCCCATGTGCAGCCACCAGCCTCCCAAGTCTGAACTGGTGCCTTAATCCCAGAGCCCTACGGAAGGGTGAAGGCAGGCTGGTCACCCCTTGTCATTCCCAGGCCGATAGCAAACATCAGAAATATCAGCCTGGAGTCTTTGATGTCCTGCAGGTCAGTGCTACTCAAAAATGTGATTGGCAAGTGATGTGTTATCTGTCCATGATGACATAAGAACAGAGATTGAGAGTTAAGTCTTTAGAAGTTTTACAGCAAGTTGACAGAGTAATTCAACATCGAATCTAACCATAAAAAATAAACCGTCCTTTTACATTACTCTAAACCAGCATTTCCTGACTTTTCTTGTAGTGTGCCTATGAATTTGCAGAGTTCCTGGGGTGGTAAACTGCTCTTTTCACAGCAGTCTTCTTCTCTGTCCAGATCTCTTTGCACCTACCCTTCTCCCAGCAGAAACATTTCACACATGTACATCCCATCCTCCCCCTGCTTCCCTGTCATGGCTGTTGGGAGGTTATGCAGGAGAATGGAAGGAGACATGGGCTGTGGGGCGGAAGACTTAGGTCTGACTTGCTGTGTGGTAACAGTGGCTTCGGCTGGCACCTAACCTTAGTTTCTTCATTCATAAAATAGACAGGATGATGGTGGGGCCTACCTGGTAAGACTGCTCTAAGAGCACCCTCTGCATACTGTACTGCCTATGCCTAGTGCTGCTGTCTTTGATCAGGCCCTTCAGAAAGTTAATCCTGAAGCAAGCCCAGAGCAGTGAGAGTGAAAGCCAAGGTGGAATTGAGGAAAGAAAGACGAAAAATATAATGTGATGCATTACCACACTGACCAGGACACAGCAAGTCATTAAGCAGGCATGCTCACCAGGAACACTGGGATTTTCTTTAGATGTTTTGCAAGGAGAAGAAACTGCAATGCAAACCAGCCATTGGAAGGGAAAGAGGAAGGACATCATTTCTAGTTGATCAAGGATTGGATCCTCTAGCTCCTGTCTATCTCTCAGAAAACCAGAGAACATACCCCAAATTGTTACATTTCATCTTAGCCTAGATGTAGAAAGTGACTCCGGTGGGTTATACCAAATGAGACAAAGACGGAAAAGGGAGTCTGAGAAAGCACACAGGATTTCAATTTAATGTGTCAGCTTCCAATGCCACTTCTACTACCGTCCAACCTTCTTATACAAACCAGCAAGTGGAATGAGACGAGGTGGAATCTGTGTCTTGAGTCTAGTGATAGTGCTGAAATGATGACTGAGACACTTATTTAGAAGATATGTTGAGTTTTTCAAAAACAGCCAGATTTTCTGGAGTTCTTCAAAAATTCTACTACCTGGTCGCCAACCCCAGAGAGGATGAATCGGTAGTTCTGGAAGACTGGATTCTGTTGTTTTAAGATGGTATGTGTTTGCTCCATAGATGATTGTGAAGTTAGGGCTGGGACCCATGGTGATAGTTCCTCCATCGCTCCAGGCTAGAGGGTTCCACAGACTCCTGAATGCCTCTGTAGACTGTATCACGCCAGGAGTTCCAGTCTGGAGCTGTGATGGTGGTGATGGCAGACAGGATCCAGCAGGAAAGTAAAATCCTGTTCTGCTGCCAAAAACCTGCCTGGGACTGACTAGTGCCCATCCCCGAGGCTGTATGTTAAGAATCAACTCCAAAGGCAGAATGGAAGTGTATTAACCTATTGGTCACCAAAGATGGCTTTGTTTTATTATTAAAGGTCAAAGGGATAATATAAACAGTTTGGGGATGCTAAAATCCATCACATTCTGTTGTTGCAGTTCTACCTATATGCCCGGCAGTGTCTGTTGCTTTGAAAGGAAAGAAATATATCCTATACCTATGTATATCATTCATTGTATATATGAATACCTATATATTTACATTCAAATATGTATAGATGTCCCATGATCATTTAACTTCAGGCCTACATGCTAGAGATGATAAAGGAGTAAAGACCCTGACTTCAGCGGTTCTCATCCTCGGCGGCCCCTGGGAATCATCTGAAGAGTTTGCTAAAAAATACTGGTGCCTGGTACCCACCTGCAGAGATTCTGATATTATACGTCTGAGATATGGCCGGGACATTCTAATGTACAGCCAAATTTAAGAACCACAGCCTTATTTGGAGTCTAAAGCCCCCAAGTTGTACAGTCCTGTGTAATTTCTATGGGAAACCAGGAAGAGCCATCTTCCTGTGTGGCCAGCAAGGGCAGCTACAGGGGTTCAAAATGGTCTGTTGACAGCTCTTTTAGGGAAATATTTGTGCAGCTGATGTTGCACTGCCCTGGTACTTACCAAAGATAAGCTAAAACTGTCATCATATACAGGGTGCAGCTGTTGATGGGTTTCTGTCTGGGTGAGATGCTGGAGCAGGGCTCAAGTTCCTGTAGCCATGAGCGCAAACAAGCTAGACTTGCTGCAGATGGCTGTGAACTTTCTGATTGGGAGCATCTGAGCATCCCTCAACTTGGCTAGAGCTCCAATCACCTCTCCCTGACAGCTTACCCATTCCAGTGGTGAGTGGACAGCTCCCATTCCAGTGGTGAGCCTAAGACCCAGGCAGGTAGCTGTGTGAACATTTGCCCACAGAAAGCTCGTCATTATGATCTGAATTCCTGAATCCAAATGAGAAACATCTCTTGATTACTCAACAGCTACTCATATGCTCTTTGAATGAGCTGATATATTTGGAAGTAAGATCAGCTCCCTGATATCTGTCTGATTAACCAACATGCCTCATAGTATCCTCATCTTCCAGAGAGAAAAGTAATGCATCCCTGAGTCCCTCCAGGCTTGAAGGCAGGGAGGGGTTCATCTGCATCTCATTTTATCCCCACCTAAAAATGTCACTGCCCTAAGAAGTAGCTTCCTGTACTGGCCTGTGTGTGGCTACTCCTAATGGGCACCTGGCATCTCCCTGGTGGCCAGCACATTAGTATCTCCTGCCTTTCAGACAGCATGATATACAGTCACATCTGCCTGGAGTCAGGACTAGAGGTGCCGCACTCTCTTGCACCAGGCAATGTCATGTTCCTGCTGCACACACCTTTCCATGTGGGGCCTTGAGCTGGATTTTGTTCTGAGTCAGGGTCTCCTTCTGTTCCCCAGGCTGGTATGCAATGAGGATCACAGCTCACTGTAACGTTGAACTCCTGGACTCAAGTGATCCTCCTGCCCCAGCCTCCCGAGTAGCTTGGATTCCAAGTACATGCCACCATGCCTGACTAGTTTAAACTTTTTGCAGAGAAGGGGCCTTGCTATGTTGCCCAGGCTGGTCTCAAACTCCTGGCTTCAAGCCATCCCCCAACCTGCATGGTAAACACACCTCATACTAAAATACTAAAATAATGCATGAAAGTACTATGCAAATTGAAGAGTACTATGCAAATATTAAGAATTTCGTTCATTAAGATAATGGATTTTTGGCTTTTTAATGGATCCTCACTTGCATTTGCCCTTTGACAACCTCACATGTGGGCAAAATTTTGTTTACATAGTTTGCGGGACATCAACAAGAGGGTTTTTGGTTTTTTTTAATGCTTCTTGTGTAATCCAATGTGTCACATGCAAATATGAAAAAGTTAACTTAAAAAGGCTTTATCTCCTCTTAATCTTCCTTTGTTCTTTTCTGCTTTATCTTAGCACATTTCCTATATAGACCTGTGATTCCCATGAGTGAGCTACTGACCTTGGGAGAAGCAAGTTGTCTTTTCAGACTCTCTTGTTACTCAAAAAACATAGGGAAAAGCACACAGTACTCTTCCTACTCCGTGCCAGGATGCTGTGCTGCCCAGCTGAACCCAGAGCCCTCTCCAGTGTCAATCAGCAAGGCTCTGGGGCTGCTGGGTGGCCTGAGAGTGGGGTGGGGGCTCAGGGGAAGTTGCTAAGACTCAGGCCCAGACAGGTCCCTGCTGAGGCACCAAACTGGTGAGACCTGAGCCTGGTCACAATTAGTCTTCCATTTGCTAGATAACTGCCGCTGTTCTCAAAAGCAGAGGCAAACAATCCCACCATTGTTTAAGAAGTCTGGGGTTTATCTTCGGTTATTTAAGGCAATGAGGACAGACTGCAGAGATTCCCACATCTCTCTGGCGCTGAGACTTGTTGCTAAGAAAACAAAGATTCCAGCTCTCACCCCCAGCCTACTGCTCCAAGATAAGCGGTTCCTCCAGTTATTAAATAGTATCTGTCTGCTCCAATCGTAATGTTCTCACAGGATTTTCTGCACCTTTCTTTAACACGGTCCTATGATAGCCACACACTGTCGCAGGAATTAGTCTCTCAAGTTCTCTCAAGATCTAAGGTAATATGTGATCAAAAATCAGGGAAAACCTCAACTTGGCCATTGGGCATTTGGTTAACCTTAAGCCTCACTGGGTCTGTATTCTTCACTAAAACGAGAATACTTAAGTCACTGGTGTGTTATAAGAACTAAATGAATTTATACATATAAAAATCTTACCGGGGAGGGGGCTTGGACAGAATCATCACTGCAGTAATGGAGATGTTCTCCATACTGTCTAGTCCAGTGGCAGTTGCCACATATATCCACTGACCACTTAAAACGTGACTACTTTGGGTCTTGTTTTCTGAAATGCTTCTCTTTGTAGGAGGGAGGTCAGGCCACTGTGTTCCTTTACCTCAGGGACAGACCACCTCACCTTGTCTGATTTCAGGAAACAGCTCACTGAGGGGGAACCATGGAAGGAAGAGGTGCACTGTGCAAGTGGAGCTGCTCCTGCAGCCCGGGGTCCTTGCCCAGCTCCTGGCTTCACCCTCAGAGAGGCAGGCCTGGGAGGAGAACAGCCGAGTGAGGCACCCAGGAGGCTGCCTGCCAAAGCACCCGAGATTAAACTCCCGCTCCACTTGGCAATTTGATTTCAAGAAAATAAAGACATTTCTTCACACCCAAGGAGAAATGAAGTCATCCATGCTACATTATTAGTACATTTCCACCCAGAAATAACCAAGTCCTGGGGCTTCCTGGGTGGGATTGAATCATATAACAGGGTGGGGAATGGGGGAAAGGTAGATGGAAGAAACAAAAGGAGATGGGGGTGGGGGGCAAAACATGATGCCGGTGCCACAAGGAGGCAGTCCATTCGCCCACTTGAGAATCCTTGCTGCCTGCCCTTAACAGAATCACATTGTGCTGCATAGTATTTTACAATTTGCAGCCTTGCTCATTAATAGCCTGTGAACTCTAATAACTAATTCTTTCTGCTAGGTAAGTAGAAAAGAAGACAGATTTTGTTCATTACATTATTATCCTTGTAGAGTAACCTCCCATGGAGCGGGCAAGTGGGGGAAACAACTTGCTGGATGGCCAATATTTTATGTGTAACTTGCTGACTTCACACTTCCCTAATCGTCCACATACTAACTGTAAGCCTCCTGAGGCTCTGAGACATCAACTTCTCTCTCCCTAGAGTGGCGTTGTGCAAGACAGTAGCCACTAGTCATGTATGGTTTTTTTTTTTTTTTTTTTGGAGATGGATTCCCACTCTGTTACCCAGGGTGAAGTACAGCAGTGCAATCTTGGCCCGGTGCAGCCTCCACCTCCCGGATTTAAGTGATTCTCCTGCCTCAGCCTCCTGAGTAGCTGGGGTTACATGCATACACTACCACGCCCAGCTGATTTGGGTATTTTTAGTAGAGATGGGATTTTTGTCATGTTGGGCAGGCTAGTCTCGAACTCCTAGCCTCAGCTCTTTACATTATAAAATGATCAGAATTAAAATTTAAAGATTCTCTCCTCACCCACACAACCCACTTTTCAAGTGCTCAAGAGCTACCCTGGGCTAGTGTCAACCCTGCTGGACAGAGCAGACAGAGGACACCTCCATCACTGCAGCAAGTTCTGTCGTGCCTAATCATACAGTGTTGCTCTAGAAAGGAAGGTTATTGAATGGACATCTAGAAAAGCATTTTAAATGTTTTAAATGACTACTTTTTTGGTTGTTATAAGCAATAACTTATACTTACAAAACAAGAACAAACCTTATCCTGTTCCAAATCCTTCAGAATCATAACCAGAGTCATAATTGTACATATCATTCCCAGCGAAAGGTAAAAAGTGAAGTCCTCCCACATACACAGCATTTTTCTTTCTTTTGAAAGCTTTAAGTGATTTGCTTCCTGAGGACCCACACTAGTCTGAGACTGTAGTCACAGTCTGAGCGGCAGTGCCTTGTGTGTATCAAGATGTGGTTATTCCAAAAAGGTGACAAGAATGTGAGGATACGTGGGTACTGGCAATGCCCTGCTGCCAATATGGATTAAATTTATGGCAATTTACAGCTCAACCCAGGGAGCCTCAATCTGCAAAAGCTCAGTGGCAGGGAAAGTTGCCATAAGAATGCAGGTAATGAAAGCATTAAGCTATCCATCCTATTGAGAAAAATGGCTCCAGGCTGAATTTTCCAGGCATATTGTCTATACCAAATGATTATCCCAATCATGCTATGGTGTTTTCTTCCTCTTCCCAGTGCTGATTGGCCTTTAGGTGTAGCGGGTTTGTTGCTGCTATGTTTGGGCTTCAGGGTATAATGCCACCTCCTGTTAGAAACCATTATCTTTAATAGGTGCCAACTACAGCATGCCTACACAGACTTCTAGAAGCAGCAGGGCCAGAACAGAAGCACTTAAGCCCCAGACTAAAGACACAGAAGCCTGGCCCAGGTCCAGCTGTCTGTCCATGGGACCACAATGAGTCTTTGACAGTGCATGCCTTGCTTGTACAAGGGCAATTATCTCTGAGGTTATGTTCGTAATGGTTACCACTTAGGTGTTCAATAACAGGCTCGGTGTTAAGCACTCAATATGCAGAATGCCACAGATCCATCCAAAGGCTCTGTGAGGGGGTCACTGGATGTCCTCGTTTCACAGTAACGTAAACAACTTAGGTGATATCTCAAGCTGGTGCAAGTAGTGGCTGACCTTGAATCTAGGTGATGTGACCATCGCTATGGGTTTCTGTGGCTCCCTTGGCCCAAGGTCCTGTCAATTCACATATATACCTGTACAGTCCACCCAGCTTTAGCTTCCCTATTTACATTTAATGGTGAAGAGCACAGACCTCTGGAGCCAGACCACCTGTATTCAAATCCTAGCTCTGCCATTACCACCTGTGTGTCTTTAGCTAACCCCTGGGTGCCTGAGGACCCTGGCCTTTTGCTGGTCCTCTTCATACAGAAAAGAAAGCAGACCCCAGAGCCAGTTTCTCTTCCATAAGGGAATCCTGGAGGCTGGTTTTACTTCTATAAGAGGAGGATGATATTGATGCCTGGCATCACCTGAGAGCTGTCAGAAATGCAGAGTATCAGGCCCCACCACAGTCCAACAGAGTCAGAACCTGTATTTTAACAAGGTTGGTTTGCACATTAGAGTTTGAAAAGCACCATCCAATGGCAGAAAGTAGTGCACCGTCATTAATTATTTTGTAAAACACATAAGACTCACATATTGGTCTACTTTATAAAGCCAGACATATCATAGGTCTATACTTCAGTGCACTTAGAGGACTATGCCATTGCAGCTGCTCCCCAGATGAACACAGTCACGTAAAGCCAGAGGATTGTGTTGAAAGACAAGGAAATGAAGCTAAATCATTGCTCTTAGGACTAAAGTCAATGAGGTAACATTAGCAGCCGTTTCCTGTAATCCTTGAGGGTGGAGAGGAAGCATCGTGTAAGTAAAACAAAGTCTGTTGGCACGTGTTCCCATCAAGATTCATGCCTAATTAAGTAAAACCCACGAAAGCCAGAATCCTGCTCTGGGGAGACTGGGTGGCCACTGTGTTCTCTCTGGAAACTGCTGCTCACAGGGGCCAGGCAGAGCCATGTCTGGGTCTGGTCCTCAGATTCCCAGAGTCCTGCTTGCAAGGGTAGCTGAGTACAGGTATCTCACCAAGTAGCTTTGAACAAAGGGGACTGAGTGGCTCGAACTGTCTTCCTTTCCTGCCCACCACCTCCCAATTTCTGAAAGGGTTCCCAGAAGTAGAGCTTGAGACTGGGCTTCATGTCCCAATGATCTACTGGGTGCATGCTCTCAGAAGGGGCACACACAGATTTGCCAGATAAAATACAGGTTGCCCCACTAAATTTAAGTTTTAGATAACCAATGAATAATTCTTAGCACAAGTATGGCCTAAGTATTTTACGGGCCATATTTATACAAAAAAAAGTTTTGTTGGCTATCTGAAGTTTAACTGGATTTAGTTATGTTTGTTTGCTAAGTCTGGTAGTCCTGGGAAGAAGGACAGGCAGAGAGGGGAGCTAAGGAGAGCTCCCAGCCAGAGCCCAGGATCCCAGCATTGCACAGTGTACCACAGTAGTCTCACACTGGGGCCAGCAGCCAGGCACTCTGTACTCCTGTGCCATTCAGTCACTGGCCAGTCTGCCCCCCAGGCACATAGCGGGAGGCAGATACTGTTCATGGGCAAAGGAAGTGAGTGGATTCCATTTGGCCAAGGGCAATTCTCCAGAGAATGAGAGCAGCTGGGAGCCGCAGACAACCAATATTCAATCAGAGTGGGGCCTCTCTGGGGTCACCTCTGATGGTTGGGGATGCTGTCATCCACAACCTCTCCCCACCCTACACACACTCCTGCTAGCAATCCTCAGGCCTTTCAGAAGTCAACAGTAGTTTATGAGTAGTTTTGAACTGGGGACGCATCCCTGGATCTTGTCTCGTGTCCCTGGGAATAGATTCGTAAGCAGGGCTTCCAAAAATAAAACGAGGTGCACTTTGTCCATTGACTGCCCGAGCTGTGCCGCCGGCACATCATCCACCAACTCTGGTTGGCTCTGGGTGTTTCTGAGAACTAGATGGGGCATTTTCTTTCCATGCTTCTAGGACAGTCTGTTTCACCAGGATGGAAAGGGGTAGAGAGAGAAGCTTTTGGCCCATGTCACCTTCTTCCAAGCAGAACAAACTGTCTAGGAAAAAATGTCAACCAACTCTATACCTCACACTGAGAATAAAGGACAAAAGTAACCCTACTCATTCTGTCATTTGGGAGAAAAAGTCATCTTAGGAAAAAAAAAAATCACCAGTGTTTTGTTTTGCTATGTTTAACAGATCGTTATTCCACATATGGATGAGGGGTACAGGTACATGTTCATTTTTACTCAGATTACAAAAGCAGGAAACGTGAAAGTTGCCTACGGGCATGATTCAAGGGGCACTGAGCGGGCCTTTCTGTCCCCAGCACAGGCTTTCCTCATTTTCTGCTACAAATATTGCATTTTGTTTTTGGTTTTGTTTTTTAACAAATTGGATGTTTGTGGCAAGCCTCTGTCGACATGTCTATTAGTGTCATTTTTCCAACAACACGTGCTCACTTCATGTCTTGTCACATTTTGGTGATTCAGTATTTCACACTTTTCATGATCATTATTATATCTGTGATGGTGATCTGTCATCAGTGATCTTTGATGTTTCCACTGTAATTGTCTGGGACACCACAACTCTACCTTTCACTTAAAGGCTGAGAAGCCATTGTAGGGTTACTAACTGGCCTAATTTCAGTGTTGGATCTCGGAATATGGAGGCCCAAGGACAGGCAGAGACACACGAAATGGCTGGTCGGTGGAGCAGTCAGAACACCACATTTACTAAGTTCACTGTCTCATACAGGTGTGATTCATGGTGTCCCCAGTTACAATAGTAACAAAGATCACTCAAAGAAGATCAAAGTAGCCACTACATTCTCTTAAGCCAAAGCCTAATCCAGAGCAAGGCCCCAAGGCTCTTCAGTTCTGTGAAAGCTGAGAGAGGTGAGGAAGGTGCAGAAACATTGGCAGCTACCAGGTTGGTTCATGAGGTTTAACAAAAAATGCCATCTCCATAACATAAAAGTGCAAGGTGAAGCAGCAAGTACTGATGGAGAAGCTGTAGTGAGTTATCCAGAATATCCAGCTAGGATCATTGAAGCAAGTGGCTACACTAAGCAGAATTTCAATGTAGACAAAAATAGCCCTCTTGGAAGATGCCATCTAGAAGTTCATGCCTGCCTCCAAAGCTACAAAGGACAGGCTGACTCTTTTATTAGCGGTTAATGCAGCTGGTGACTGTAAGTGGAAGCCAATGCACCTTTATCATTCTGCAAATCCTGAGGTCCTTCAGAATGATGCTAAATCTACTCGTCCTGTGCTCTAGAAATGGCACGAAACCTGGATGACAACACATCTGTTTACAGCATGATTTACTGAATATTTTAAGCTGACCGTTGAGACCTACTGCTCAGAATAAAGATGTCTTTCAAAATATTACTCTCATTGACAATGCACCTGGTCACCCAAGAGGTAAGAGGGAGATGCAAGGAGAGGAATGTTTTGTTTTTTTTTTCCCACACCTGTTAAGACCATATTCATTCTGCAGCCCATAAATCAAGGAGTCATTTCAACTTTCAAGTCTTATTTTTTAAGAAGTACATTTTGTAAGGCCAGAGACGCCATAGATAATGATTCCTCTTAATGGATCTGGGCAAAGTAAGTTGAGAATCTTCTGGAAAGATTTACCATTGTAGATGCCATTAAAAACATTTGTGATTTGTGGAAAGAAATCAACATTATCAACATTCATAGGAGTTTGGAAGAAGTTGATTCCAGTCCTCATGGATGACTTTGACAGGTTCAAGACTTCAGTGGAAGAAGGCAATGCAGATGTGTAGAAACAGCAGCAAGAGAACTAGAATTCTGAGTACAGCCTGAAGCTGTGACTGAATTGCTGCAATTTCATGATAAAACTTGAACAAGTGAGAAGTTGCTTTTCATAGATGATCAAAGAAAGTGGTTTCTTGAGATGAAATCTATTCCTGGAGAAGATGCTGTGAAGACTGTTAAAATGACAAAGGATTTAGAATATCACATAAACTTAGCTGATGAAGCAGCAGCAGGGTTTCAGAGGACTGATTCCAACTCTTAAAGAAATTCTACTGTGGGTAAAATGCTATCCAACAACACCACAGGCCACAGAGAAATCTTTCCTGAAAGAAGAGCCCATTGATGTGGCAAACTTCATCGTCTTATTTTAAGAAATTGCCACAGCCACCTAGCCTTTAGCAACCTCCACCCCCATCAGTCAGCAGCCATCAACATTGAAGCAAGACCTCCACCAGCAAAAAGATGAATCACTGAAGGCTCAGATGATTATCAGCATTTTTTGTTAGCAATAAAGTATTCTAAATTAAGATATGTACTTTTTTAAGACATGTTATTGTACACTTAATAGACCATAGTATAATATGAACAACTCTTTGTACATTTTTTAGAGATAGGTTCTCACTCTGTTGCTACGGGTAGAGGGCAGTGGCATGATCATAGCTCACTGCAGCCTCAAACTCCTGACTTCAAATGATGCTCTCACGTTGGCCTCCCAAATAGCTAAATATAACTTTTATATGCACTGGGAAACAAAAAAAAAAAAAAAAAAAAAAAAAATCATGCAACTCACTTTATTCCAATAGCCTGGAAACAAACTAGCAATATTTCCAAGGTATGTCTGTATATTTCTCTACATAGTTTACTAATACCTGAAATTCCACCATCAGAAATTCCTCTCAAGTCAGTGATTCTCAACTGGAGATGAGTCTGCCTCTGCCTTCCCCTTGTTAAAACAGATTGCTGAGCCCAACCCAGAGTTTGATTCAAGAGGAACCCAGGAACTGCATTTCTAACAGGTTTCCAGAGGATGCTAATGCTGCTGGTTTGGGGACTCCACTCTAAGAACCACCGGTTAAGAGGCCTGAATGAGATAACACACATTCACAGCTATTAGTGTACAGCTTGGCATACGTAAGCCTGCCACACTCGGTGGTTCTCAAACTCGGTTGCACATTAAGATTACCTGGAGAGCTTATAAAATTCCCAATGCTCATTCTGCACCTCAGACCAATTACAGCAGAATCCCAGGGGCAAGGGCACACATCGTTGCTTTTCGAAGCTCCCCAGGTGATTTCAGCGTACGGTCATGGCTTAGAGGCACTGCCTTAGCGGTGGTTTAGAGAGAAAGTCGCTTGCGTCCACAGAACTCTCATTTCTAACGGTGGCTGAAGGAAACTGACTAGAAAGGACCAGACATCCCATTGGCACTGTGGGATATAGTTCTGTGTCTGGGAGTACGAACATGCCTGCCTGGCCTTTCATTCAAGGACCAAGGCCAGAGGCAGAACACAGTTTAAGAGATTTATTGCAAACAAGGCCCTGAGGCCTTTGCTTCTACTTCATCCTCGTTTCCACCTCCTCTGAACCAGCCTGGCTTTGTCGCCTTAAACTTCCACCTATGCCAATCCTCTCAGAGGGATTCCTAAATGCTCCCTTCTCCAGGCCCCACCCACCCACTTTTCTGCAGTCTACAGATTGATTCTTCCCTCCTGAAGTGATACCTGTTTTCAGGAAGCCCCTCTGGTACTGACCAGTTCTCATCTTCTCCTGTACCTGTCCCTGTACCTCAAGCAATCTCCACATCCCTTCCTGCCTACCTTTCACCCTGCCAAGGGATCATCCTGCTAAACCACATGTCAATTGCCCTCAGTTCCTCTCATGCAAGCCCTCCAGGGGCTCCCTCCCTTCCTTTCTAGCCACACTGGCCACTAAACTTTCCTGGTGGATCCTGTTTCAGGGCCTTCACTCAGGCTGCCCTGGGGATGACAACATTCCACACTCTCGGACTCCTGCTCAGCCTTCTCAGCTCACTCAGTGCTTTCCCCAGGAAGGTGTCCGTAAAGCTGCTCTCCCTGCCCTAAAGGCCAGGGTAATATGAAGGCTGTCACTATAAATGCTAAGAGACATCCTAAAAAGTATTGGTTTGTCTTTTCACATAGATAGAGGAAGAAAGGAAACAAAGGGTAAAAAGTCTTCTTGGTAATAAGAAACTACCATTTATTTACAGAGTCACCATTATTTCTTCCTTAGCCATGTGGGTATAAAAATGAGGACACAGCCAGGTGCAGTGGCTCATGCCTGAAATCCCAGCACTTTAGGAGACCAAGGCAGAAGGATTGCTTGAGCCCAGGAGTTTGGGGCTGCAGTGAGCTGTGGTCACACCATTGCACTCCAGCCTGAGTGACAGACCAAGACTCTGTCTCTACACAAAAACATAAAAATGAGGACATGATCTCTGCTTTGAGAAATTTACATCTGATTCACTGGACAGTTTCCTAAAATGTCACCATGATCACAGGTCTAACCCTAACGACAAAAATCAGGACTTGATAGTTAGATAAAAAGGTTTCTTTCAGTTACATATTTGTTTGAAAGCCCTTGCAAAGGCATAGAAATTAAAACACATGCCAGGCGTGGTGGCTCACGCCTGTAATCCTAACACTTTGAGAGGCCGAGGAGGTGGATCACCTGAGATCAGGAGTTCAAGACCAGCCTGACCAACATGGAAAAACCCCATCTCTACTAAAAATACAAAATTAGCCAGGCACGGTGGTGCATGCCTGTAATCCCAGCCACTCGGGAGGCTGAGGCAGGAGAATCACTTGAACCTGGGAGTCAGAGGTTGCAATGAACCAAGATCATGCCATTGCACTCCAGCCTAGGCAATAAGAGCAAAACTCCATTTAAAACACACACACACACACACACACACACACACACACATTTTGGTATAGATTTACTATACTGCCTTTCCAAAAGAGAAAAGAATACAAGTAAAATATAAAACTGAGCAAATTATATTAGCATCTGCATCTCTGAGTAATTGAAATGAGCACGGCCCCAGAACACCCCCTCTGCCCCATAATAAAGAGTGACTGGCATTCTAACCCATTTGTGAGGCTGAGAATCTGAAAAGTGACTACTCCCCACACGCCACCCCAGAAACTGCTATGGCTGCACACACCTCCAACCACAACTGAAACAGGTGGCCAGGCTATTGTCCCAGTCCTCCATGTCCCTTCTCTACTGGCCCTTGACTCCACCCCCTCCAAGGAGCAACTGCCCCATCCAGTGGCCTTCAGGACCTGCTGCTAGCCTGAGCAGATGCTGTTTCCTCTTCTTCTCTGCCCCACCTATCCTTCCCACAGTGCAGCGGAGTATACCTTCCCAGATTTCCTGCGGGAGCCCTGCATTCTGTGTTTGGGGAAGGAGAAGAGGAAGTGCTTTATTATCTGAGCCACAACCTTTAACAACATCCCTCCCTCCCATCTGTCATTCTATGAGCCAGAGGAAGGCGAGTGCCCTTGCCCTACCTAGTCACCCTCGAGGCTGAGTGCCCAGGGACAGTGGGAATTGGGAAGGTTTGAATAAATGGACCCCACCCTCATCCTCACCCATGCTGTGTTGCACTGTGGCCTTCTTTCAAAATGAAAAAGTCAACTTTGAAATGCAGACCCAGTGGCAATTTAAAACAAACACCTCAGCCCTAACAAAAGGGAAGATGGAAATAAAAGTTCTTGGTAGGGTCTGCCATGTTTTCATAGCAGCCACATCACTACAGATGATAATTCCAACAGCCCCTTGAGAGGAAACCACTGCTGACTGGCACCCAGCAGGGCAGAAGCAGTGAGGCGACATATGCAGTTGCAGACCTGAACTGAACGGACCTTTTCCCTTACCCCCCAGTCATGTAGCCCTCAGTTTTCTAGCCTCTGAGCCAGTGCATGTGAAGTTGGAGGCTGAGAGGCTCTTAGAAATAAGCTAGGAAGGTCTTACATATTGCCATGGACAAATCCCCACATAGATCAAATTGCTGAAAAAGTCATAAAAATGACTAGGAGTTGCAAAGACTGGATGTAGTACCCTTGGATAAGTTCTCTTCTAGCCAAGGCTTTTTATTGGGAATGAACAGTCACAGAGCAGGCAACAGCGCCACCTGCTGTTCAGAATAGATTCAAACCAGGCAGGGAGAAACCAGAAACCAGGGAGCTCTTGCCATAGAGGCAGCATGGCCTACATGTGATTTCACAAAAGAACCGAAGACCTAGGGTCTGTCCACCTATTGGTTGTTTTGGGATTCCTCATTTACCTGGTGCAAGTAAGGAAGACACTGTCCTTACTAATAAGCTAATAAGCTTACTAATAAGCTAATAAGCTTACTAATAAGCTAATAAGGTAACTAGTAGTTATAACATTCATAGACCATGAGTTTTCAGAGAACATCATACTGTCAAAACAGCATACTTAAACAGTACCATATTAAACGGACTCTCCTTAGCAATAGAAAAAGGTATAAGACCTTCAAGAAACATAGTTGATATGTCTGATAATTGGGCACCGTTATGGGTTGAATTCTGTCCTCCAAAGAGATGCTGAAGTCATAAGCCCAAGTACCTGTGACTGGGACCTTACTGGGAGACTGGGTGTTTGCAAATGATCAAGTTCACATGGAGTCATCAGGATGTGACCCAAACCCACAGGGCTGGTTTCCTTACAAAAAGGAGAATTTTGGATACAGAGACGGACAGGCACACAGATGAACAGCATGTGACCATGAAGGCAGAGACGGGGGTGCCTCTGGGAATGCTCAAGTTTGTCAACAATCACCGGGCCAGGAGACAGACCTGGAACAGGCTCTCCCTCACAGCCCTCAAAAGGACCAACCCTGCCAATGCCATGATCCCACACTTCCAGCCTGTATAATGCAGACACGTTTCTGTTGTTCTAAGCCAGTGTGTGGTACTTTCTGTGGCTGTCCTAGGGCACTAATACGGCACTAATTATGGCTGCAGTCTACTTACATTGTAGCCTCAACTGAAAACATTTGTGACATATCAGAAGAACATAAGTAGGTTCTGATCCCACATATCAGCTGTGGGACTTTAGAGCTCAAAGAATCTCAGCAACTTAGTTACCCGCCCCGTCTATAAAATGGGACCACACCAACCTCCTCAGAGTTGACACGCCCCTCGGTGAGCTCATGCATGTGAAAGTGGCCTATACATTTGAAAGGGTGCCCAGTGTTATCACATGGAGTATGGCTTTTCCCAGGCAGGGACAGATTGGCCAGACCTACCCAGAATGAGCCCAGTCTATGTGGACCTACAACCACCTTGCTCTATGCCTTGGAAGGTTGATCTGGAAGGGACACATCAATGGCCTTTTACTACCAACTAGGATGGGCTAAGGGGAGGCACAAAAGGGGGAGAGTTCCCCCTGGCTCTGTCCCGTTGGATTACCAGGAGTTGACTGGATCATCTACAGAAGGCTTTAGCCACTGCCAGGCAACTGTCCCCAAACAGCTACCCTATTGGGACTCCAGAAATCCTTACCTCCTTGACCTCCCAGGCTTAGGTTGTAACAGTCTCCCTAGAAGGACTAACTCCAAGATACTGAACTAAACTAAACTAAACTGATTTGCTTGAATTCTGCCTACACCTTGGCAAACAGTCTCTTTAGTAAACACCCCTCCAAGTATCCACTTTGAGTAGGCCAACTTTTGCCTGTCAAGACTCATTTAGTAATTAGTTCACGAGGTGGTTCAAGAAGCAGCCTCAAAATGCACTTGTAAGATTATTTTGCACTCATATTGGATGACATCATAGATAACCTTCTTTGTTGAGGGAAACAGAACACAGGTAACTTACGGCACACAGTGGCATCAGGACTAACCAAATGACTTAGCAGTGATGCATAGGATAAAGTCCAGATAGAGTGTAAAATATTGGGAAACCAGAGGCCGAGGCGGGCAGATCATGAGGTCAGGAGATTGAGACCATCCTGACCAACATGGTGAAACCCCGTCTCTACTAAAACTACAAAAATCAGCTGGTCATGGTGGTGTGCACCTGTAGTCCCAGCTACTCAGGAGGCTGAGGCAGGAGAATCACTTGAACCCTGGTGGTGGAGGTCGCAGTGAGCTGAGATCATGCCACTGCACTCCGGCCTGGTGACAGAGCAAGACTCCGTCTCAAAAAAAAAAGAAAAAAAAAAGTGGGGGGGAAACCAAGTGACTATGGCCCTTCTTTGCTACAGTGACAATAGGACAATAGTGATTGTGGTAGATCAAAAAAAGAAAAAAAAAAAGTGAGCATAGTATGTTGCATATCCTCCCATAAAGAGGTGGAGTTTATTTCTCCACCCTGATCCTGGCCTAAGCCAGGAAAAAAAGAGGGGAAAGAGCCAGCTGACCCATAGAACTGTGAGCAAATAAAGTGTCTTAAGCTACTATGTTTGAGAGCAGTTGGTTATGCTTCAAATGCAAACTGCAATAGTAACTATGAAGGTGGTAGGGAGACGGGCTTTAAGGAAAAGGGAAATTGAAGGCCATGAATGTCCAACCGAGGACATCACTGGAAAGGTAGCAGCCTTTAAAGCAGCTCTGAGGGAATCCTGCGCCTTCTGTGACCTCAGGCAGATGTGGCTGGGAACCAAGCCCAACACCTGGTTCTCAGGGTTGCAAAACTGCAACCACAAATAAGAAAGCCCACTGGGTTTCTCAGACTAAGACAGTTTCAAATGGCAGTTCTCACACCAGCAATGAAAGTGTCCGCTGGGGACTTGTTAGAAATTCAAGTTCTCAGTCTAATGATTCAGAATTTTAGGGTGGGGTTCTGCACCCATGTTTTAGCAATTCCTCCAGAGGATTCTGACGCAGTCTGACTTTTGAGAGCTACCACACTAAGGTAAGTGCTGTTGAGAAAGGGGTGGGACTCTGAGCAGACGGGGATGAAACTGGGGATTCTGAATCCCCAAATTCCTCTGAAATCTGCCTTGTCTTCAAAGGCAGCTCCTCTCCCATCCCAGGAAACTACCTACATCTGCATAAAACTTTTCCACGAGGCAGCTGCTCATAAGGAGGTGCCAGTTCTTTTCAGAATTCATTCTACTACCGGGCCTTCCACAAGAATTAGATCCCATTGTAACCCAGATAAAAAAACAACAGGCCTACTCTGACCTCATCCATCTGTGTGGAAGGGGTCCAGGAGCACACAAGAATGCATTCTAAGGGTGACGAACAAAAGAGGAAGAGATATGAGCAGTGGTGTGCTGGAGATGGTTGGAATGGCTCATGAGAGCCAATAATTAAATATTTAGAAATGTTGCAAGATAGTTGTTAAAAATAGCCCTCATTAAAACTTAAGTCACATACACTTGTAAGTAGGTATACTGAAAATAAAGGTAATAAATACTCCAAACTCAGTTATTATCACTACTTTTACTATTCTATTTTTGAGGTTATTTACCTCTTGGATCTATATAGTGGAAATACTACACAATGGCAGCTACTATGCCTCTGGTCTCAACTCACATTCAGCTGGATGTCTACAGCTTGAAGTGCGCCATGGTGAGAGTATTTGCAAACTGGAAGTCAGAAAATGCTGTGAGTCAGGTAACCTGGATGGAATTGGAGACTATTATTCTAAGTAACTCACTCACAAGTGGGAGCTAAGCTATGAGACAGAAGGGCATAAGAATGATACATTGGACTTTGGGGACTCAGGGGAAAGGGTGGGGTGTGGCAAGGGATAAAAGACTACACGCTGGGTCCAGTGTACACTGCTTAAGTGATGGGTGCATCAAAATCTCAGAAATTACCACTAAAGAACTTATCCATGTAAGCAAACACCCCCTGTTCCCCCAAAAACCTATTGAAATAAAATACAAATTTTAAAATTTTAAAAATAAAACGAACAACAACAAAAAAGAAAGTACTATAAGCCAGGACTTCATTCTTTTTTTCCCCCTGGAGAGCTGCTTGTTAAACACCAGCATAGCCCTGACTATAAGGCTTGATAAGGCTAAACTTATTTTCATGAGTATACTCATCTGAGATTCAGGATCTAACATTCGCTCTAAAACCTGGAAGTTTTAAACATTTGAAATCTGGACTCGATAGCTGTATTAGTTTTCTATCGCTGCTCTGACAAGTTACCACAAACTAAACGGCTTAAAACAACATATACTTATTATCTCACAGTTCTGGAGGTCAGAAGTCCAAAATGGATCTCACTTAGCTAGAATGAAGGTGCCAGCAGGACTGCATTCCTTTCTGGAGGCTCTAGAGAAATATCTGTTTTCTTACTTCTTCCAGCATCTAGACGTTGCCCACATTCTTTGGCTTGAGTCTCTTTCCTTCATCTTCAGAGCTAGCAATGGCCAGCTGAGTCTTCCTCCTGATGACAGTTCTCTGATTCTAGCTCTTCTGCCTCCCGCTTCTTCATTTAAGGAGCCTTGTGGTTACATTGGGATCACCTGGATAACCCAGAAAAACCTCATTATCTTAAGGTCAGCTGATCAGCAGTCTTAATTCCATCAGTTCCTATTCTGCCTACCACAGTAGCCTACAGTCAGAGTGCATTCCCAGAACCTCCTGCAGAGGCTTAGAGAAACAGGAGTAGTAGAATGAATCTATTATATGCAACCTGCTCAGCCCCCTCCCAAACCATCCCCATTCAACGGACCCCACTGGAGGATCCTGGAGTAATCTCCACACACAAAACTTTGAAAAACATATTGGAGATGGGCCAATTGCACAGATTTCTTTGGAAAGCTCTGGATGGAATAGGTTCCCTGATCTCAAAGAGAATAACACAATTCTGGTGTGGTAGAGCCCAGGTGGCACCACTTACCCAATAGAGACATGGTGGCCATAATTACTACACTAAGCCTCAAGAACAGAATGGTGCTGCAGGAAATTGTGGTTATGACTGATTATGGTGTCCTTAGAAATGGAATAAGCAGGTAGCCTACTAAGCAGCTGGCTGCTTGACATGTATAGGGGAAAAAAATAATTCATGGGTAGAAGTCTAAATCAAGTCATCCTAGGGAGATGCATAACCTCTTTCACAGACCTGGAGCCCTAGAATGAAGACCCTGCAAAGTAGTCATAGTGTATGATAAAAATTTTCCCAGAGCAAACAGTGGCCATTTACCCTGATAACTGTGACGTGGGAGAGGGGAATACACAAATCTCCCAGGAGTTATTAGATACTGTCTCTTAATTTACATGAGTCTTCAGAGACCACCTTGTAGTATGGGAGCTCCTGCAGATCAAGTGCTGAATCGTCCTTGCCCAAGTCCCTCTTATACTGGGTCTAACATGGACCCTTACTGCGATTATACCCTCAATTTCAGGGTGTGTAGAAAGTATAAACTCTGCAACTGGCAGAATGTCCACATTGGTTCCCTGACCTGTGGAGTAAGGGCTATTATAACTGGAAGGGCCAAATGAACTCTTCTGGAGCGACTTCTTTGCCAAAATTGTAAATCAAAAGCAACAGCGCATCCCTAGGGAGCCAGTACTCTGCTCTTTGTGGCTAACCTAGGGAAATAGTCTGGACCATAACCATTTGCCCTTCCTAGGGAGATAAGAAAAGTTTTATTATCCCTTTTGATCAGAGCAATTAATCAGACAAATGGCTACAGACCAAATCTTCACAGTATATGAAAAGCAAAACATTGCTAGGAGAAGGCAAACATTCTCTATCTTTATATTATACACATTTCTGTGTCTCAGGAGGCTACAGCTTCTAGATAGGTGCACTGAGGAATCTAGGGGAGATTTATTTCTCCACAGGTACAAGTGGGGTCCCTCTTTCCAGAACCACAGGACTGAGAATAAGAAATGATGGTCACTCCCAAAGCAAGATTTGGGGACTACTGGCAACAGAAAAGGGAAATGGAAACTTGAAAGGTCACCAGAGAATGCCCAGAATTTAAAGAAATCTCTCAAACCAAATCCAGCACCATATTGAATGGCAAAACCCTAGATAAATAAATTCAGAAAGCCATATGAAATGCCCCCATCACCACCATGATTTAACATTATTCTGGAAGCCCTACTAATACAATTAGACAAAAGAAACAAAATAAGGTTTAAACATTGGAAAGGAGGAAGCAGTGTTATTATTTGTAGATATCATTGAACTTCAAAAGAATCAACTGGGAAACTATCAACATTTAAGAGAATTAAGCAAAGTGGCTAAATTACAATAATTAATCATTTTCCTACATATAAAAAGTGGACAGAAAACTAATGAAAGGAAAGAACCAATAGACAAAGCCACAAGAACAAAAACTAACATGAAATGTGCAGACCTTTAAGAAAGAAAAATATAAGTTTCCTCTGCAGTATAAAAGAAGACTTGTCTAAGGAAAATATCTTGCTCTTAAATAAGAAACAAATAATGTAAAGATGTCAATTCTTCCCTATTAATTTATAATTTAAAATCCTAAGTTCATATGGGAAAATATACATGTAACAATAAACAGGAAATTATGAAACAAAAGAATAATGCAAAGAACTAACCCAACTACATATTAAAATGAATTATAAAGCTAAATAATTGAATAGTTCAGCGTTTAATAAGAAATTGTTAAGCCAATAAAAAAATATAAAGTTAATAAGCAGGCTCAAATACAAATGTGAATTTGTGTCTGACAAACCTGGCATTCCAAATCAGTGAGAAAAGAGATTAATCAACAAATGACATTGGGAAGACATTTCTTCCATTAGTTTTCTGTCTACTTTTTGTAATAGAAAATTTATTAATTACTCTAATAAGCCACGTTGTCACCATCTCTTTTTTTGTTTTGTTTTGTTTTAGTGTTTTAGTTTTTTCATTTGGAGTACAATGACATCTGCAAATAGTAATGATGTCGCCTCTTCCTTTTCATTGTTTAATTTGGGAAACAATTGCTAGATCCCTGGCTTACTCTTTGCATGAAAACTAACACCTAATGAATAAAAACATGAGTAAAGTCATAGGAGCACTGGTTGAAAAATAACAAGAAATAACATTAATTGAGCACTTACCCTATGTCAGGCATTATCTCGTAATATCCCTGTATGATAGGTATAAATGACACATCTGCGGTCCAGAGAGGTTAAGTAAGTTAGCCAAGACCACACAGCGCGTGTGATTTAAACACAGGCAGCCTGACTCCAAAGCCCATACACTTAATCACTATGTCATAAAGCCTCCCAATTCCAGGAGAAAATATGAGTGAATTTTTCCATACCTTAGAGAAAGGAAATGTTTTCAAAGTATCGGGAGGCCAAGACGGGTGGATCACGAAGTCAGGAGATCGAGACAACCCTGGCTAACACGGTGAAACCCCGTTTCTACTAAAAATACAAAAAATTAGCCGGGCGTGTTGGCGGGCCCCTGTAGTACCAGCTACTCAGGAAGCTGAGGCAGGAGAATGGCGTGAACCGAGAGGCAGAGCTTGCAGTGAGCTGAGATTGCGCCACTGCACTCCAGTCTGGGCGACAGAGCGAGACTCCGTCTCAAAAAAAAAAAAAAAAAACTAGAAGCCATGAAGACAAAGACTGACCATTTTGACTATATAAACCTTAAAGTTTTCTGAATGAAAAAATTAAGTGAAAAGATAAAACAACTAAGAAAAATGTTATTTGCAATACAGATTTCAAAGGACTCATTTACTGAACATATAAAGAGCACTTGCAAATTAGTAAAAAACAAGCAAACAAACAAACCTGCTGTCGCACAGAAGATTGGGAAAGAAGCATAAATGGGAAAATACACCCATATGGCTCATAATTAAAGAAATGAAATGATGAAAATAGGAAACCACTCTCCTTTGCCTTGCACATAAGCAAAATATTTTAGTTTTTAAAACTAAAAAAAAAAACACAAGATATTAGCAAGGATGTGGAAAATATACATTAAAATATACAATGTAAATTGCAACAACCTTTTTAAAAAAATCTGGCAATACTCATCAAATGTAAAATGCACATATTCTTTGACATAATAGTTCGCTTCTAAGAACCTATCCTCCACAATAATTGTACATGTGTAGAAAGTGATCACTGAAGCAATGACTTGGTTAAGCAAAACACTGCAAGTCATCTAAATGCCCATTATTTACAGGGCTGAGTAAAGCAGAAAAGTGTAAGCCAGAATACTTTGATTCATTCTTAGTTAAAATTATAGTTCGAAACTATGGACCACAAGTTTCAATGGTATTATGAAAGCTTTGAATGAAAAAGTTGTGGCTGTAAGTGCTTTTGGTAAGTAGAGTTTCTGGTTATCTGTGATCCATTGTTTAAAAAGATTAAAGTGAAAAGTTACAGAATATTTACCAACCAATTACTGCAACATTAAAATAAGTCTATACTTTTTTCTGTATCTTGTACAGATGTAGCTAATTTTCTGTCAAAATCAGTTTACTAAAAAGAGCCAAAAGCTTTCCTAATACGTAAAGGTTTGCTTTCACAGTTATCTAATGGGACTGTTGACCTATAACTTTGAGACCATGTATGTTTGTTTTTGGAAACTGCACATATGCCTATTTTAAAGGATCTCATTTGTTCTCTTGAAAACTGTGTTTGCATAAGAGATTTAATGGCTCATCAACCTGAATACATTTAATCACTAAATATGACCTCATGGGTCTTGTAATAATAAACAAGTCCACATGAAACCTGTGAAATTTTTCTTGGAGTTAAAAATGGTTCTTCATTTCGACTTTCTCCTTTTATTGGTTTATGTAAATTAAAAAATCATTAAATAGTGGGACTGTCAGATTCATTACTTAAAACACAATTCAAAATTGTCTTTTTTTAAGAGCTAAATAAATTATGGCACATCAAAAGGGAGCAAATCTTTTCCCCACCCCACCCCAAATCCGAGCACAGGGTGCTTGTTAAAACACTCACCAACAAGCCTCACACCAGCTTCTGATTCAGCTGGTCTGGAATGGGGCTTAAGAATGTGCATCTCCAACAAGTTCCCTGAAGATGCTGGTGTAGTTGGCCTGGTCACCACACTTAGAGAGGCTTTGCTCTAAAGGCATGCGGGAACCCTTTCTGTATTGATGTAGAAATATTTCCCAAGACCCAGTACCTTAAAGAAAACAAAGGGAAGACTGATAGGTTGGTCTCATTTGCTTATGTAGACAAACTTATTCATGCTTGGGAAATGGCTGGAAGGAAATGCGAGATTGAGAATGATTTTTCTGGGCAGTGGGCAAGGAGAGAGACTGGCCTGTACTGAATACCCGTTTAAACTGCTTCAGTTTACCACCTGCTTATGTTTGTCTTAAAAGAAAAAAATAATGAAGTCTAAAATTCAAAATTCGTAAAAGAGATGGTTGCATCTGGCACTGCCCAAATAAGTCTATCGAATGCCTCCCCTTGCGGAACCTGGGACCAAGCAGAGCCTCAAACTATCTGACGGTCAGGCCCCTTTCCCAGGTGGTGCCGTGGTGGCCGTGGGGTGAGGAAAATGAATTTTCCTGCAGGAAAGTATGCACGGCTGTAACCGTCCATTTCTCATCCTGGGATAGCGAGGGGTTCCCGGAGGAGGCGTCTGCGGTGGGAAGCGGGAGAAAGCTAGCAAAAGGGGCGGGGGCGAAGGAGTGGACTTGCCTGCTGCCGTGTGGGCGGGAATCCGCTAGCCAGCCTGGGAGAGGGGAGAGAACAGCGGCTGATCCTTCCCTGAGCAAGGAAGGAAAATAAACTGTGCTGGCCTCGGAGTGGGGGATGGAGAGGGGCGATGACGCTGCAGCTGCAGGACTTTGCAGGGGCTGGGGGCGGGCAAGACTAGTGCCGGGAGGAAGGTAGTGGTGGTAATGGCGGGGATGAGTGGCAAACAGAGCCCGAGCGAAAGCCTGAGAAGCTTCTGGTTGGCCCCCAGCCTCCTTTAGTCCCTGGCCCTCCAGTGGGGCGAGGAGGGAGCGCATCGGACAGGCACCTGTATGATGGGCAGCGGTGCTTGTCACCTGAGCGTAGGTACCACACTCAGCAAGGCACCTGGGTGGGACATAGGAGAAGGAAATCTCCACCGCAACCCCCCAAAACTCGACCCCAGTGCAAATCCGGCGGAAGTGGGCGGTGAGGCCCAGTGCCGCAGCCCCAGGAAAATGGCAGTGACACAGGTGACAGCCACCTTGAGAGCGTCAGGCCTCCTCCAGCACATTTGCAGGTAGCAGCTTTGGTCAGAGGAAGGCGCATCTGCACTGCTGGGTTCGCAAAAGCGGGGCATTTGGGCTGAATCCCCACTTTCAGCAGCGGGAGAGGCTGGAAGAGACTGGGCTTTTGCCACTTGGAATTCAAGCCCTGGACTGTGGTGGAGTCTTGGTTTGATAGCCTCATTTTGGTGGCTATTTTTGACGGCTGTCACCTTATCCTCCACCCCTCTCTTTTCCTTGAAGGGATTAGCGACATAGAATAAAATTCACCACGGTTAAGTGTACAGTTTGAGAAATTTTGTTAATTGTATAGAATCATTTAACTGCCATTAAACAACATGGAACAGTTCTATCATCCTGAAAGTTCCCTCCTACCTCATCGTTCTTCATGGTCTCCTGTGACCACACAGCCCCAGGCAACCCGTCGGCTGCCTTCTGTTACTCGGTTTCCCTTTTCCAGAAAGTTTTCCAAATGGAATCAGTCTTTTTAAGTCTGGCATCGTTCACTTACTATAATGTTTTGAAATTCAGCCACGTTGTTGTGTGTCTTCCTATCTTGTTCTAGGGTATGGAGATACCACAAGTTGTTTATCCATTCACAAATTGGTGGACATTTGGGTTGTTTTCCGTTTTTGAAATTTACATGTAAAGTTGCTATGAACAATTTGTATACATTTTTGTGCACATAGGTTTTTATTTCTCTTTGGTAAATACCTAAGGAGTGGGAATGCTGGGGCATGTGGTAAATGTCTGGTTAACGTCATGAGGTACTGCCAGACTATTTTCCAAAAGGGCTAACCCTTTTACATTCCCACCAGTAATGTAGAAGAGTTCCAGTTTCTCCGCATCACTTGCTATCTCCAGTCTTTTTAACCTTAGCTGCTCTAGTGGACATGTCTGACCATCACTTTTGATTTTACCCCATCAGGTCCAGGGTCTAGAGAAACCCCCATTGCAGAATGCTCCCGCCACAGTGCTTCAAAAGCATGAAGGGTGCTGAGCAGTGGGTGAGTCTCAGAAGGCTCTGTGGCTGCAGCCTTCCTTTCAGGCCTCCCACAGATGCTGAGCAGGTCCTACTGGAGAACAAAGTTCTAATACACAGATGAGAGGGAGTGTTCGAATTGAGAGAGAAGTGAGAATGAATACCAGCAATGCTCTCAAAAGCTTCTGAATGCATGGGATATTTTTATAGCCAGCGGCCAGTTGTCAGTTAATCGTGGCCTAGCCTTGCAGAGACCCATCTGGAAATATCTTCAAATGAATAAACCTCAAATTACTTTCATCATGCCAAATGCATACTTTTATAGCTCATCATATGTACCTAGTGGAAGAAGAAAGCCAATCACCCAAGCGTGAATGATAGACTAAACACATCTCTAAAAACATCAAAGTGGGGGCGTAAGCACAGAGTTCTCCAGAGGGTTCTGAAAGATGCCGTTGATAAAATACCACAGCACAGCAGTCCTACTCGAAGTAACACAGAACAGCCTTCTCACTGAAGCAGCGCTGTGGAGTCTGGAGCCTTCTACCACATCCTGCTCTCATTCAGATGAGTAGGCTGCCATCTGCAAGAGCCAGCAGATCCGGAACCAGTGCAAGGAGATGATAGGGGGTGTGGGGAGTTTCTGGTCTCGGATAACGAGAGCGTATTAGTTTGCTAGGGCTGCCTAACAACGAAGTACTACAGACCAGGTGGTTTAACCAATAGAAATTTATGGTCCCACAGGTCTAGAGGTTAGGAGTTTGAGATCAAAGTCTCTATAGGTTTGCTTCCTCGAGGGCTGTTAGGGAGAATCTGTTCCAAGCCTCTGTCCTGCCTTCTCATGGTTTACTAGCAATCTTTGGTGTTCCTTGGTGTAGATGCATCACCCCTATCTGTTTTGCATGGCGTTCTCCCTGTGTGTATGGCTGTCTACAAATTTCCCCTTTATATGAGAGCACCAGTCATATCAGAGTAGGGACCCTCCCTACTCCAGTATATAACTAATTAAATCTACAAAAACTATTCCAAATAAGGTCACATTCTGAGGTATGAATTTGGGGCAGACCCAATTCAACCTGTAACAGAGGGCCTGGTCATCTTTAAATCAGTTCTGACTTTACCTTTTCCCAAAAAGGACATGGGTGCTAACGAGGTACCTATTGGGCTGGGTAAATCCGGGACTTGGAGAATCATCAGAGAACCCACATCTCTGGCTCCAAGAGGAAATGCACCAGCATGACCAGGAATTGCCAAAAATACTCTTTTGTAAGCATGTGGGTAGCCTGGGCATGGGGTAAGCTCCTGGGTTCTGCTATGGCTAAATATGCTGCTTCACCCCCACACTCCCCACTCTGCCCCAGGACACCCTGGATGCAGCAGGGGAAACTTAGGCAAGGCTGGCGGCAGCACCCACCCCTAAAAGTTTGCTTCCATGAGCTCTAAGCCAGTGTACAGGTGCAGCAACTTGGAATCCCCTGGAGAGTCACCTGCAGCTTCTCAGTCTTGCTCATCTCCTTTCACCACGACTCCAGCCTTCCCATTTGTCTCCCTTAGTGACCCCCATGGCCTCCTAAAGGTGTCCTCATTGCCATCCTTGATCCATTATAGTTTATTCTCAACACAGTAGACTTGGTGATTCTCTTGAACATAATAGAAACTGTGTCAGGATGGGGACTGGGGTAAGGTACTCATGGGAAGGCTAAAACATGTGGTTCACACATATCCCTCCCTAGGAATCTGATGCACTATTCAGGGTGGCAAACTCCGGTAAGGCTGCTCTGAATCATTCAGAGTTAAAGCCCAAGTGTCCACAAGGCTACCAGACTTTGAAATGGCCCCATGTTTCCTCTCCGGCCACATCTCCTACAGCTTTTCCCTGGATCACTCTAATCAGTCACTCTGGTGTCCTCGCTGCTTCTAGAACTAGCTATCCTCCTCCCTACCGCAGAGCCTCTATCCAGGTGTCCGTGAGGCTTGCTCCCTGCTCCTTCGAGACCTTGTTTCAAGATCACCTTCTCAGCCAGGCCTACTCTCATGGCCCCATTGAAAACTGCACCTGCTTCCAATCCCCATCACCCTGCTCAGTTTTTTCCCATAACATTTTTCACCTTTTAACCTGATATCCTTATTCTGTTTATTACCTGCTCTTTCCCGACACTAGAATGGAAGCTTCATGAGGGTGAAGAATTTTTGTTTTGTTCTTGGATATATGCTTAGGGCTAGACCATTGCTTGGCATAGAGTACATATTCAGTTTATGTTTGCTGGAAATAGACACATTCCCAGGCCACATCCCAGACGTGTGGCATGGAAATCACAGCACCAAAAGTGTAGGAATCTGCATTGCTGCAAAGCTCCCACTGTGTTTCTTAGGTTCACCAAAATTTGAGAACCAAAGTTTAAGTCTGAGGGGTGACAGAGTTACCAAGCCTCAGCTACAAGTCTCTGAAAAGCACAGAGAATGGGGAAAAACGAGACAGGCAGGATGACCTCCTGAGAGCATCTGATCTTCACTACCAGTCCCAGATCTTAGATTTCCTTTGACTCAGGATGGATTAAGATGACCTCAACCCACACGGCTAAGCTCCCAGCTGATGGACCCCCTGCCTCTGAGCTCTGGGTTCTGAGGGAGATAAGGTTCCCAAGCCATAGGCAGATGAGGCAGATTGACAATCGGTTTAGAAGGTGGGTGTATTAGTCTGTTTTCACGCTGCTATAAAGACATACTGGAGACTGGGTAATACATAAAGAAAGGAGGTTTAACTGACACACAGTTCCACATGCCAGGAGAGGCCTAGGAAATTTACAATCATGGCAGAAGGAGAAGGAGAAGCTTAGGTGGCAGGAGAAAGGAGCGGGCATAGGGGAAACTGCCGCTTATAAACCATCAGATCTCATGAGAACTCCCTTCACTAGCACGAGAACAGCATGGGGGAAACTGCTCCCATGATCCGATCACCTCCCACCAGGTCCCTCCCTGACACATGGGGATTACAATACAAGATGGGATTTGGGTGGAAACAAACAGCCAAACCGTATTAGTGAGTGAGAGATCACAACCAACTATTCGATTAACTATGCAGCCATGGAATTAGACTCACTGGAACAAATTGAGTGGGAAAATCCCCTGCTTTTAGCTATGATCTAGGACATTTGGGAAGTCTCATAATGGTGAAGGCAAAGAACTAAAGACTGGAATGGTAGGAGAAGTCTTGTTTGAAGCCGGGGGAGTGAGAGGAAGTGACTTGTGGCCCCTGGGCTGTACTAGCATGAGCTGTGTCACACCTTTAGGAAGCTGGAGACAACATTGGAATTTGATCAGCTGGAAGCGGGGCCATCAGGAAAGGCTGGATGCAGACTGACTTTGCTCAGGAAGAGAAAATGTAAAGCTATTTTCAGAAGCACTCCTTTTCTTTTGATTTCTTCATAACCCTAACAATATTTGACTCATCATCAGAACCTTAAATTAATTATGAGAAACTCCAAGGAAATATTCAGATCATATGTCCCTCTACTCCATCACTGGCCTCCATGGGTGTGTGTAAAGGAAGATGCTTACTCCTGTGGGCTCTGTCAGCTCTGCCACTCTGGGAGTCTGGGAGTCTGTGTCCCACCCTCCTTGGCCTCCGGGACACCATAAGTCCATCTGTCATGAGCAAAGAGCCTAGGACAGCTCCAACCTTTGACATTACATTGGGAAAAGGTGGGACTGGTCGATCCCATCCCATCTACATCTCATGGCCCCCCTGACCCTCCACTCCTAGTAGACCTCACCCTTCCTAGGGGCCCTGAGGGGCAAGGGAATATTCTGGCAAGCTTTGTTCACTGTGCAGCAAGAGCCCTTCAAACACTCCAGTGATGAAGGCTAAAGTCCTCCTGAGAATCCCAGAGAATGCTCTAGATGGTTGGATCTGAAGCTGAAACTGTCTAATCTGAAATGACCAAAGGATGTGGTGGCAGCATATCTTCCTATAAAGCCCTGATCTTTCCTTCCTTTACCCTCTTCAGAGAAATTTGAAAAGCATTCGCCAGAGCTGACTATGTCAGGCATGTGTCCATCAAACACCCCTCATGCCAGTTATCCATGTGTTGTCTCTCAGCTCCAAATTCACCCCCTTTGGCCACATTTGGTAATCCTGGAGCTGTCCCCTGTGAACATGTGTCCTTGCCAGATGGCGTGATGCTAAGCTTGGTCAACAGAGGCTGTTGGAGGACACTGGAGGAGCAAGGGGCTTCTGCGCCTGGTCCTGCAATGCTCTCCCAGATTTGCTCCTGGGACACATGTTAGCCAGGAGCGCGAGGGACACCCAGTGGTGGCCACCCAGCAGGTTGCAGCAGCAGCCTGTGGGCAGCTTCCCACTGAGCTCCACCAGCATCCCAGGACACAGCTCCCTGCTTACCAACACTGGCTGGCAGCACTTCGGCAAACGTCTCCACCATCCAGTGGGCCAAACCTCCCCTCCCACCATGGAGATTCCCTTCCAAGTCTGTTCCTTCCCTGGTGCTCTGCCTCAGCCCTGTAGGTGGAGGCTGCACCCTGCATTTGCTATTCTTTAGTCTCTACCCATTAGTACCTAGTCCCTTGTTACTCGTCATTATTCCCTATATTAAACTTTCCCTGCTGGGCGTGGTGGCTCACGCCTGTAATCCCAGCAACGTGGGAGGCCAAGGAGGGTGGATCACCTGAGATCAGGAGATCCAGATCAACCTGGCTAACATGGTGAAACCCGGTCTCTACTAAAAATACAAGAAAAAAAAATAGCTAGGCGTGGTGGCGGGTGCCTGTAATCCCAGCTGTTGGGGAGGCTGAGGTAGGAGAATCGCTTGAACCTGTGAAGCGGACATTGCCGTGATCTGAGAGCATGCCATTGCACTCCAGCCTGGGTGAGAGAGTGAGATGCTGCCTCAAGAAAAAATTAAAATTAAAATTAAAAATTAAATAAAATAAAACTTTCCCAGTTCAGGTAACTGTGTGGTTCCTATCTCCTGATTGGACTCTGAAGGACATGCCCATGCAGTCTACAACTAATTAATATTTTAATATTACCTACAGTCTACAATTAATTAATATTTTGCTATGTCTTCTTTTTCACATATGGGAGCCTCTTATTAGTAGTGATCTCTGGCTGCACAGGTCAAAACAAGGCTCATCCTAGGGATAAAGGTGTATTCGTTTGCGAGGGCTGCCACAAAGTATCCCAGACCCAGTGGCTTAGACAATAGAAGTTTGTTTTCTCACAATTCTGGAGGCTGACATTCAACTCAAAGCAATGGTTAGTTTGTTTCTTCTGCAGCCTCTCTCCTTGCCTTGCCAATGGCCATCTTCATGTTCACATGGCATTCCCTCTCTAGGCCTGGCTGTGTCCCAATCTCCTCTTCTTATATAGACAACACTCATAGTGGATTGGGGCTCATCCCAGACCTCATTTTAACTTAATTACCTCTCTAAAGACCCTGTCTCCGAATACCATCACATTCTGCAGTACTGGGGGCTAGGCCTTCAGCATATGAATCGGGGGACACACAATTGAGCTCATCACAAAAGAGATCCAAAGAAAGGTATCCTTGTGCCCTGTGCTTTCTGAGAAAGATGTTCCCTTGAGATTCTCAGAGGTAAAGATACAACTAAGTCATTTCTTCTGCCCCCCAGAAAACAAAATGAGATAGACATGTACCTCCCCAGAGGGGCTCCCTGACACTGCTGAGCAGGGTGTAAGAGGTGACACTGAAGGGTTGGAAGGAGGAGAGATGAGAGAAGAGAAAATCACGGAGCTTGAGTTGGTCTTTGCAGATGATTGGCGTCTCTGATAAGACGAGGCAGGGGATATTTAGAGTGCCCTGGAGGATCTGAGAATGCCCAGACCACTGAGTAAAACAGCGGGGACTGTGCCAGCCTTGCTGGAAGGGCCTTGCTGAGTGGTCTGGAGGTGAAGCAATGGTGCCCAGAAAGTGAGTGCAGCTCAGGAGGGAATCAGTGTCTCACAAAGACCAGGCAGGCTGCACGCACCACCACCTACTAGGCCACGCGGGCTCTAGGAAATGTCTTCATGGGACAGGAAGGCTGAGTGTAGGTAACTGCAGGACTTTGGAAAATTGTGGGCCTTTCTTAAGGGGCAGCTTCCCCAAAACATGGAGTCAGTGTTGCCCTTTCCTCTTAAGTTCACAGTCCTGAGCGGGCCAGTTATGCAGCAGTGGCTTTCTTGGATTCAGAAGCAAGGGAATGCTAACCACTCCCCAGATGATAACTCTAGCTCTGCATACTACGGGGACCTCAGCCCACAGGGGACAAAGCTTACTCTTTTGGAAGAAGCTGCCTTTTACTGCATAATATGTAAGGAGAAAAAATACATTAACTCCTGAAGAATGAACCTAGGGAACCATTAGGGGAGAAGGAAACCTGGCCTAGCCCTCCTACATCCTGGCTCTGTGAGTTCCCTGTTCAGTCAGACTATTGCTCGGGTCTGGGGATGGTGATTAAATCACCTGCAATCAAAGGCAGATTCAGGCTAGCACTGGGAAACTGTTTTGGAATGCCTGAAAAAGAAGACCTGACATACACAATAGATACCAGCACTGAGCTCTAACTGGACCCTTGATTCACTTCCTCACTATTTTTTCACTTTGTCGCTGTGCTTTCAAGATTTAGAAATAAGTACTTTTAGATCTATGGTGGCTTAATGAAAGGTTTTCTTCACAGTCATATTTTATAAAATAAAAAGGAAGCTTGATCTCCCTGCCACACATGTTCACTCCACTAATGGATTCTCTTTCTGATACCGTATTATTTGCAAGCCATTAAGTCTGTAGAGACTTTGCTGACACTCAGAATATGTCTATAAGGAGAGTCACAGGGACTGCAAAATCTTCAATTTGCATATTTCACTATCTTCATTTGAATTTCCTATTAGGCTTAATGATGAGGGGAAATCTAGAACAACAAGCTCATCTCTGATGGGGACACAACCAACAGACCCGTAGCCTGCAAAGAACTACGGCCACCAAGTACAGTTGTTCAGTTGTGCACTGCACAAAGGTGCCGTTCAAAGGGAGTGCTACTCACATCATAGACATCTTCACTGTTTTGAAATATGTTCTTCTTTGTTGTCTCCAAAGGTGGGCGGTCTGTATGTTTTTTGCAAGAATTTTTAAACAGATAGCAATAAGAAATCTTGCTTTAACAAAATTACTATATTATGATAGATGAGTGTAAAGTGTCCTTTTGATGGGTAGGTTCATATTGTCATTCAACTTACAAACGATTAGCAGCATAGTACATTAACATCATATTATTTTTATTGTGCTTTAGTTTACTTGTGCTTCCAAACAAGGAGGAGTTGACTGGTAATCATGATTGATGAGCATATTAAAAAAAGTCCATCTCCTTTGTATTAGAACACTGCTAAATTTACTCTCCATCTTACAATTTATGTCACCTGATACTTGTTACTTGCCCTAGATGGTATTATTAAGCTTTCAGCTTACGTCTATAGTACTTTCTATACTATACTGTATATCATAAGATGAATCATTGAAAAATAATTGATAATTTTCCATTAATAATCCATTAAGTGTTACAAGGATAATTTTTAGAGATTATATTAGTGTTTTAAAATGTGATGTTTCAAGGTAACTTTATTCAAAAGCACCTTTTTCTAATCTGGACAAAGCCGTTTTACACACTATCAGTGGCTCTCATAACCACCAAGAGCCTTAAACCAGCCGTCTTGATGGCATGTATGTGAGGATGTCTTGTTCTTTACCCCCATCCCGTCCCCTTCCCTCCAGCTCCATGAAGGCAGGATTGGGAGCAGGGGTCCAACCGCATGTAGTCTATAAACTCTCCAAAAGTAGTCACAAAAGTCTGGGCACGTCATGTGCTTTTACCTTTGTTTTAAGGCAACTGTCCACGAGGTTCATTGCATCTGTGCCTCTGAAAAGAGCAAAAATCATTGTTTTAGTTTGCAGCAGTGTTTCTCAAACTTTATCAAGTATTAGAATCATCTGGAGGACTTGTTAATACACAGATCCTGAACCTGCCCTCAGGATTTCTAATTCAGTAGGTCTGGAGCAGAGCTTAAGCATCTGCATTTCTAATAAGTTGCCAGGGGATGCTGTTCCTGCTGGCCCAGGGAAGACACTTGGAGAATCACCGCTTTAGAATGTCAGCGGTGGCTGGGCACAGTGGCTCATGCCTGTAATGCCAGCACTTTGGGAGGTCAAGACAAGTGCATCTCTTGAGGTCAGGAGTTCAAGACCAGCCTGGCCAACATGGTGAAACCCTTGTCTCTAATAAAAATATAAAAATTAGCTAAGTGTGGTGATGCGTGCTTCCAATCAAAGTCACTTGGGAGGCTGAAGTAAGAGGACCGCTTGAACCCGGCAGGAGAAGGTTGCTGTTGGCCGAGATCGCACTACTGCATTCTGGCCTGTGTGATAGAGCGAGACCCTGTCTCAAAAAAAAAAAAAAAAAAAAAGTGTCAGTTATGGCTATGATCAGTGCAGGCCCACATGAGGCAGAACCCTGGGGATACACTAGGTTTCTAACCTCTTTACCAGCAGAGGGCAAGTCCACGTTTATTCCAACCTGTGTCAACAGTCTCTTCCAGCACAAGGTGGCAGCACCGGCATACAACTCTCTATATAAACAGGGAGCCCTTGAATTTTAAATTCAATCACAAAAGCATGGGAAAGCCACATGAACTGCATTTATTCCATAAATTGGATGGTAACCTAAACCTGAAAAATGATAAAAATGTTTCTCTGTTAAGAACACATATCCATGCAAATCAGGTTTCAAGTATGAGCAAAACTAGACTGCATGGCAGACAGGAAGAGGAGCTGGATGATGTGTGGCCTCTCTCCTCTAGCCTGGCACCCCGGATGGGATTTCATACTTCTCTGTCTGGTGATTCAGAAATGTTCTTCTGTGGAAAGTCCTAGGCTGGATGCAGCAAAATTACCCAAGGTGCTTATTAAAAATGCAGATTCCCTCTCCTTTCATAGCCCATTCTGATTAAGTAGATATAGGATTAGGTATAGGCAGTTCTTTTTTTTTTTTTTTTTTTTTTTGAGACAGAGTCTTGCTCTGTCACTCAGGCTAGAGTGCAGTGGCATGATCTCAGCTCACTGCAACCTCCACCTCTCAAGCTCAAGTTATTCTCCTGCTTCAGCCTCCTGAGCAGCTGGGATTACAGGCTTGTGCCACCCCTCCCAGCTAATGTTTTTGTATTTTTAGTAGAGACGGGGTTTCACCATGTTGGCCAGGCTGGTCTCGAACTCCTGATCTCAAGTGATCTGCCCAACTTGGTATCCCAAAGTGCTGAGATTACAGGCGTGAGCCACTGCACCAGCCACAGTACGATTCTAAGGCACAACCCTGTTTTGACTATCTGCATCTGTATGTTTAATAAACATAAAACCAGTGCTTAGTTATGAATATTTGGCTGTCTCTGCCTTTTACATAGTAGTTCTTTCTAGGTTCTGAACTCGCAAAGCAGTTAAAATGCAGAAAGAGCTATACTTTCCCATATGGTAGCTGCCAGCCACACGTGGCTAGTGGACACTTGAAATATCACTGTTCTGCACTGAGATGTGCTCTCAGTGTTAAATAACACCAGATTTCGCAGACTCCATAGGAGAAAAATAATGTAAAATATTTTCTTCCTAGCTTTTTATACTAATTACATGTTGAAATGATTTTTTAAACGTATTAGGTTAAATAAAAGCTTTCTTAAAATTAATTTCACTGCTTCTTTTCATGTTTTTAGTGTGACTACAAAAAATATTAAATTACATATGTGGCTCACAATATATTTCTATTAGACAGCATTGGTTAGAGGATGTAAACAGCTTTGGCAAGAATGGAGGGGAAAGTGGAAATCAGAGAAGCAGAGCCTAACAGGGCTCAAGGGAAGAAGTCTTGACCGCATGGAATTCTAACCGCATTCCTCCACCCGGGCCTCACATCCTGGCAGCCAGGCCTGGAAGAGAAAAGTCCTTCAGCCTGCAGGCACTGCAGTGCTTCAATAACAGTTTCTCCACGGGACAGTTCCAACTTGAGCACATGCTGACTGCGAACACCCACTCTCCAAATAGGTTGAGTTCTGAGACAGACTGGATGTTAGTCACTTGCTGGCACTCAGAGGGCATTTCACATAGGAAAAAAACATGGTTCCTGCAGATGGTTGCTGGTATGTGGAGTGCCCCCCGCCCCTCCCCCCCGCCCCCGCCGCCCCCCCGGGGCTTACTGAATCTGTGCAGTAGGTGAAATCTCTACTTTTACAACAAAGAAAGCTTGATGGCTCATCATTAAACAAAATCGTACTTGTTTGTTGTTTATTTATATATAAGACTAAGAAAGAGTATGTTAAAATAGCTTCTCTGCAATACTAGTACTGTTCTCCAAGAAAGGCAGGTTTATACTTAGCAGTGGTCCTCAGTAGAGTCCCCAGACCTGCAACATCTGGGAACAGCTAAGAAATTCGAATTCTCAGGCTCCAGTACAGACTGAAGAGATCAGAAACTCTATCTAGGGGTGGAGTCCAGCAATCCACCTGGAGACCAGCCCTCCAGGTGATTGTGAGAATGCATCCTAAGATAGAGAACCACAGAGCCAGAGAAAGAAAAGGCCCTGTGAAGGGAGACCTGAGGGTATGGAGAGTTGTTGGCTCCAGTTTGGGCACACTCTCTCTCTCTTTCCATTTCTCTCTTCTCTCTTCCCCCTCTCCCTCTTCCCTTTCCCCCTCCCCCTCCTCCTCCTCCTGCTCCTTCTTCTCTTCTTCCTCTTCCTTCTCTTCTCCTTCCCCTTCTCCTCCTTCTTCTCTTTCTTCTTCTTCTCCCTCCCTCCCTCCCTCCTGTCTCTCCCGTCTGCTGTCATTGGGAAGCTGTGTGGTCAGCCAGTCAAAAAGAGCAGATTTTGGAGTCAGGAGTTCCAGGGTTCACGGTTGAGCTCCATTCCCTACTGGGTGACTGAGGGCAGTTTCTAAACTTCTCTGATCCTGTTTTGCCATCTGAAGAAGGGGAAAATAATACATAGTGTTACGATTGTTATTGGGAATCAATGAGCTAATGTATGGAAAAGGCTGCATGTGGTTCTTCATGCAAAGAAACAGATTATTATCAGTTACATGTAGGTGAGGCATCCAAAACGCCTGAGCCTTTGCATGGTATCACTGTGTCCATCGTTACCTTATCTACACCCATAGCATTGCTTGCTTTTTTTCATAGAAATTACCTATTTTCTGTGATTAGTCAGTGGATCTGCAACAATTTTATCTAATCTCATTCTTGCTTAGGGACTCATTAAAGTGTTATCAATCTTACAGAATTATTTAAAACCTGTGAACTCCCCCAAATAATGCTTGAGGGTTCCAACCTTCCCTGCCCCTTCACAAATCAGCTTCAGAAGCTGATTTGATCAAGTGAAACCAGTGTGCCTTGTACTTCATTCTCCCGGGTTTGCTGCTTTTCTAAGTATGGTCTCACAAAATGTATACTGCTTTTTTTTTCTTTTAGTCTTCATGTTGTATATTAGATCCCTAGACTTATTTGTTCTACACATCCGCTGCTCTGTCTTCTCACCTACATCTGCATACTGCTTTAATAGAATGGATGCTTGTAGACATGACTGTGATACTGGAATATGGAAGGATCCGTCCAGGGTCAGGAAGCAGCAGGCTGGCTTCATTCTCAGTGTTTGTTTCCCGGGTCTTTGAAGGAGAGGTGCTGCAGGGAAAAAGGTCGTGCATCAGGAAGTGTCATTTAAAAAGGACCTGAGTTGGCCTGAGTTATCATCAAATACACGCCATGGCTGTGCTCCCCACACCCCACCATACACTAACAGGGCAGCAACCGTGATTGTCTAACAAGCAGCAGAGCCGCCCAGCAGCGACCACATTAGGAAGGAATTGGAAACCAAGACTCCGCTGGCTGTCACCCCTTACCCACTTGCTGTCAGGTAGAGTACTTGTTTATTATTAACTGTCTATTTTCAGTATCCTGCACCTGGGGGTGAACATCATCGGTGCTAAGACTTTTTAGCTTAGGGGGATCTCTGCTGAGCACTAAAACCATGGGCTTCCCCTTTAGAAGAGGCAGAAAATACACTTCCCAAGTTCTCACTGCCAACTCTGACATGCTGAACTGCAGTTGGAGAAGGAGGGTGAGGACTGGGCTCTCTTCCTCTCTCCTAAGCCAGGGCAGGGCTGGGCTTCGGGTGATGGTAGGAGAGAGAGAAGCAGGTAACTTCCCTGGACGGGGGGCTGAGCGGGGCAAGTTCCCTCTTCCAGGGACATTCCAGGCATGACAGAGGTGCACAGGCACGGAAGCCCTGCTGCTTCGGCAAGCTAGGCTGCTCAGAGCTGTGTCTACCCCTTCCCAGGACATGGACCGTGGGGAGTGTCTATACAGAACCATCTAGAAGAGTTCAGAGCCTTTCAAATTTCTTTTCAAATGCATTCCTGACTGCGGACACAGCTCAAAGCTGCCTCTCAGGCTTAGAAACACTTCTTAATTTTCACTGTCGAGGGCTAGCTTTGAGTCAGATCCTTTCACCTCATCAAAAACGTGTCAGCACACAAGCTCTCTGAAATTACTCGCTTGGCTTTCTGCTCAGGGTGACTGTGGTAAAGAGGTTACAGCCCACAGGCAAACCTCAGTAATTGGCCTTGGCCTGGAGCCACACCTTGGAAGCCATCTCCCAGCGGGAATGAAAGGAGTGTGGGGACAGGGCATCAATGTCTGCCCAAGACAAAACAGGGCGAACAGTAGCCTGCCTGTGGCACCCTCCCCACCTCTCTTTTAGAGCAGTAACCCTTCATTTTCTCAGCCTCTGCATGGGAAGGCTCATTTAGGCTCCTTAGTTCACCCACACCTTGCTATGACAAACAAAAAATGATCACCATTACAATACATGGAGTCCTTGCTATGTGAGAAGCACTGTATCAGTGTTTTCCACGCATCATCGTGATCTTCACAACAGCTCCTCAAGGAACACATCATAATGGCCCCTTTGGCGGGAACTACAGGGACCCAAGGAGGCTAAGCTACCCTTTAAGGTACAATTGGCCAGACCAGGATTTGAACCCAAGCCAGTCTGACTCAACAGGGACTGCGGTTTCCCCGACACTATACCATCTACCGTTTCCAGACTTCTCAGGCTTAGGCTATGTCTGGTTTCTGCGACATCATAAAATAAACATTATTAACTCATGAAGAAGCAAAGGACGTGAGCCGTGGGAGTCATTGGGTAAATGAATATTGAATGACTGAATGGACCGGAGCTTCTATCAGTTCCCTCTCATCCAAAGACTCAGCACCTCCAAGGCTCAGATCCCCAGGGCGCTGCTATCTCAGAGATCTCTCCGGGCTCTGCGCACAGGCACTTACCCACTGCCTGACCTTGCAGGCTCCTGGAGTTAAGCCATGAGTGGTTTCCTGTCTCTTGACAACATCTACCCAGAACTCAGACTTTGGTTTTCCTTTGTCCCTAGACCACAGCCTGAGGCAGCCAAACCCATTTCCTTGGGGATCCAGCCCAAACCAGAGAGTGTGGACAGGCCAATAGAAGAATGTTGGACCAGCTTAAAGAATGGGCTGTTCTAAGTCATGAATACTGTAGGAAGCGGCTCTAAGGACCACAGGGCTGGGGGTGCACAGGAAGAGGCCGGTGCATACAGGAGAATGTTGGTTTTATTTTCAAATTTGTGCATCAAGGCTTTACCTACTTTTTTCCCTCTGAAATTAGGAAAATGGAAATAAGACACCCCTAGAAGTGCACCATAGCATGGCCTAGCATTTTTTCAAATGATCTTTACATTCAATGATGATTTGGAGGAAATGGAGATGCTGATTATTTTGTTAAACAAATGCTGCCTGTTTAGAAACCACGCACAGACAGCTCATGAAGTGGGAGAATGACTAATTGCTGTGGCTAAAATCAACTCCCTTCAGCACTGGACTCACAGGGGTCTTTCTCACAAGGCCCAATTATGCAAATTGCTAAAGCAGTCTCTCTTCCCCCCCACCCCCCCACCCCCCAACGGCATGGCAGGAAAAGAGAAGCTGTTTCTATTCCTTAAAACTGTTTTATCTGACCTGAGTAAGGCACAGAGGCGACTTTCCCCTGGGGTGTGCCTGTGCTCGTGACTGTGGGCAGCAGACAGACCAAGCTGTTTCTCCCCTGTCTGTCTACACCTGTTCTCCACTTGCACACACCCGGCTCTCTCCTCCTCTAGCAGGGGCTGCTGCTTCCCAGTCTCCGCAGCTGCCCCTTCCCAGTGTCTTCACACTGCAGGGCCAGCATGCAGTCCTCCACCCTCTTCTTTTTCTTCCTCCCTTGGTGACTTCATTCAGTCTCTTGGCTTTCAATAGCACCTGCCTCTGAGGACCCCTGCCCAGGCCTCTCTTCTGCACCCCTGCCCACATTTCCAAGTCCCGACGCGTCTTCTTCATCTTCATGTCCAACAGCCTCCTAACTTCCTAGGTCTAATGTGAAGGGCTGGGTCTTCCCCCAAATGATTCCACAGGAACCTTTCTGTCTCAGTATTCTGTCTCAGATGCAGGGAACAGCATCCCCATCCTCCCAGGTGCTCCAGCCAAACACCATGGAGTAGTCTTTGACCTTGGTACCCCTCCTCTGATGCCCAACCTATCATCTATTGGGACATCTGTTGGCTTCAAAATCTATCCAGAACCAAACTCTTTCTCAATCCCTCCATTACCATTGCTCTCCTCATTTCACTCAAAATAAAAGCCAAAGTCTCCACAATGGTCTAGAAGGCACTACCAAGCACTTTCCCTCTGACCTCACCTCCTACTTTTCTCCTCCTTCTAACTGCTCCAGCCACACTGGCCACCTGGCTGTTCCCCAGACACACCAGGCACCTCCCTTCACCTTAGGACCTTGGCGCTGGCTATTCCTACCTCCTCAGGACTTTAGTCAAATATCACCTGCCCGGTGAGCCCTGCCTGGTCACCTCCAGGAACCAGACCCTAGAGTGAGCAAGTCCTAGATCCCCAAGCTTGTACTCTCAATTTCTTGCCTTCTATATGAACTCATAACTCTATATAGAAGGTTATCACCTTCTAATGTACTTGGCAATTGACTTATTTATAATAGTTATTATTTATTGCCTGTCTCATCCACAAGAATGTGAACTCCATGAAAGGATTTTTTTTTTTTTTCCATTTTGTTCACTATGTATCCCAAAGGACTAGAACAGTTTCTAGGCACACAGTAGGCACTTGATAAATATTTACTGAAGAATGAATGAATACTACACAAACACCTTGCTGTTTCATCCGACTGACACCAGGACCCTGAGTAAGGCACAGATGTGACTTTCACTTGGGGTGTGCCTGTCCCTGTGGAATCTTAATAAGGGAAACACCATCCCAGGATTTCTGCTGGTGGAGGCCACTAGCATCCCGCCGACCTTTTCTTTTTTTAATGTAATTTAATTTTTATTTTCATGAATACAAAATAGTTGTACAGATTTCTGAGGTACATGTGATACTTTCATACAAGCATGCAATGTATAATGATCAGGCATGGTGGCTGAGGTATCCAGCACCTCAAGCATTTCTCATTTGCTTGTCTTAGGAGCATTCCAATGCCACTCTTCTCATTATTTTGAAATATACAATAAATTATTGTTAACTATAGTCATCCTATTGTGCCACCAAACACCAGGTCTTATTCCTTCCATCCAGCTATATTTTTGCACCCATTAACTAATCTCTCCTTATCTCCCCTCCCCACTACCATTCCCAGCCCCTGATAACCATCATTCTACTCTCTACCTCCATGAGATCAAGATTTTTAGCTCCCACAGTATGAATGATAATGTGATATTTGTCTAACTGTGCCTGGCTTATTTCACTTAACAGTGTCCTCCAATTCCATTTATATTGCCGCAGATGACAGGATTTCATTTTTTATGGCTGAATAATATTCCATTGTGTATATCTGCCCCATTTTCTTTGCCTATTCATACACTGATGAACATGTAGGTTGATTCCATATCTTGGCTATTGTGAATAGTGCTGTAATAAACATGGGAATGCAAATATCTCTTTGATATACTTACTTCCCTTCTTTTGGATATATACCCAGCAATGGGATTCCTGGATCATATAGTAACTCTGTTTTTAGTTTTTTGAGAAATCTCCATACTGTTCTCCATAGTGCTTGTACTAATTTCCATTCCCACCAACAGTGGACAAGGGTTCCCTTTCTCTTCATCCTCACCAGCATCTGTTATTTTCTGTCTTTTTGATAACAGCTATTTTAATTGGTGTAAGATGATATCTCATTGTGGTTTTGATTTGCATTTCCCTGATTAGTGATGTTAAGGAGTTTTCCACATACCTGTTGGCCATTTGCATGTCTTCCTTTGACATATGTCTATTCAGATCTTTTGCCTATTTGTAAATTGGATTTTTTTGTTGTTATTGAGTTGTTTGAGCTCCTTAGATATTTTAGTTATTAATCCCTTGTCAAATGAATAGTTTGCAAATATTTTCTTATGTTCTGAATGTTATCTCTTGACTTCATTGATTGTTTTCCTGGCTTTGTAGAAGCTTTTTAGCTTGCTGTAATCCATTTGTCCATTTCTTGCTTTAGTTGCCTGTGCATTTGAGTCTTATTCAAGAAATCTGTTCCCAGACCAATGTCCTGGAGAGTTTTCCCAATGTTTTCTTCTAGTAGTTTCATAGTTTCAGGTCCTCAATTTAAGTCTTTAATCCACTTTGATTTGATGTGTGTATATGGTGAGAGACAGGGATCTAGTTTCATTCTTCTGCATGTAGATATCAGTTTTTCCAGCACCATTTATTTAAGAAATTGTCCTTCACCAATATATGTTCTTGGTCCCTTTGCTGCTGACCCTTTTTCAAACACAACCAAAGCCATCTTGTCCATGTGTCCATGAGTTCAATTGTTGTAGAAACAGCCCCATATATCTGAAATGAAGCTGAAAAAAGGTATAAGAAATTCATTTCTGCCAGCTTGAATATCCAGCTCATCACACTTAGGCAACTCTCCTAACCTAGCTTGCCAAGAGCCACACGCCCACTCTGGGGCACACGCCACCCTACCAGAACCCTGGAGATGAGCATATTTGGTCGCTGATTCTCCTTGGCCTTTATGGCTATGGACTGACCTCAATTCTCTCCAATTTCACTGCCTTGCAAATGTTTTGTTGTTGTTGCATCTACTTCCCACACCGGTGTGCATGCAGTATTCAAACGGATGGCTTGAAACTTTTTTTGAGACAGTCTCATTCTGTCGCCCAGACTGAAGTGCAGTGGTGTGATCACAGCTCACTGCAGGATTGACCTTCCCCAGCTCAGGTGTCCTCCCATCTCAGCTCCCCAAGGACTTGGGACTACAGGTATGCCACCACACCTAGTAAATTGTTTTCGTTTTTGTTTTTGATAGAAACAGGGTCTTGCCGTGTTTCCCCAGCTAGTCATGAACTCCAGAGCTCAAGCCATCCACCCGCCTTGACCTTCCAAAGTACTGAGATTACAGGCATGAGCCACTGCTCCTGGCCCATCACAAATCTCTTAATCTCTCTGTGCCTCAGTTTCTTCATCTGTAAAATCAAGATTGTGATAATAGTACCCAGCTCACAGGCTTGTGGTGAAGATTGATTGAGTTGATAGTATAAAGTGCTTAAAACAGTGGAGGGCATACAGTAAGCACTCAGTAAGTGTTAACTATTATTAGTATTGTTACTATTAATAGTAACAGTGATAGTATCATTACTATTAACATTAATTAATATTAATGTTAAACACAGTATCTGATTTGGATTTTTATTCCCAGCCCTAGTACAGTACCTGGGATAGAAAGTGCTCAGGAAAAGTTTGCTGGATGGATGAATAAATAAATAAATAAATGACAGAAGACCGGTGATTTCTGCATTTTCAACTGAGGTACTGGGGTCATCTCACTAGGGAGTGCCGGACAATCGGTCCTGGTCAGCTGCTGCAGCCTGACCAGCGAGAGCTGAAGCAGGGCGAGGCATCGCCTCACCTGGAAGCGCAAGGGGGAAGGGGATCCGTTTTCCTAGCCAGGGGAACTGAGACACACAACACCTGGAAAATCGGGTAACTCCCACCCCAATACTGCGCTGTAAGCATACAGGCACACCAGGAGAATATATCCCATACCTGGCCGGGAGGGTCCCACGCCCACGAAGCCTCCCTCACTGCTAACACAGCAGTCTGCCGCGATCTATCCGCAAGGCAGCAGCGAGGCTGGGGGAGGGGCGCCCGCCATTGCTGAGGCTTAAGTAGGTAAACAAAGCCGCTGGGAAGCTGGAACTGGGTGGAGCTCACAGCAGCTCAAGGAAGCCAGCCTGTCTCTGTAGTCTCCACCTCTGGGGACAGCGCACAGCTGAAGACCAACAGGGGAAGTAGCGGGAGCCGGTGCAGACGGGAAAGACTCTGTCTGACAGCTTTGGGGAGAGCCATGGATCTCCCAACGCGGAGGTTGAGATCTGAGAACGGACAGACTGCCTGCTCAGGTGTGTCCCTGACCCCTGAGTAGCCTAGCTGGGAGAAATCCCCCACTAGGGGCAGTCTGACACCCCACACCTCACAGGGTGGAGTACACCCCTGAGAGGAAACTTCCAAAGGAAGAATCAGACAGGTACACTCACTGTTCAGCAATATTCTATCTTCGGCAACCTCTGCTGCTGATACCCAGGCAAACAGGATCTGGAGTGGACCTCAAGCAATCTCCAACAGACCAACAGACAGTCCTTCTGACTGTCAGAAGGAAAACTATCAAAGAGGAAGGACACCTATACCAAAACCCCATCAGTACGTCACCACCATCAAAGACCAGAGACAGATAAAACCACAAAGATGGGGAAGAAGCAGGGCAGAAAAGCTGGAAATTCAAAAAATAAGAGCGCATCTCCCCCTGCAAAGGAGCGCAGCCCATCGCCAGCAACGGATCAAAGCTGGTCAGAGAATGACTTGGACGAGAGGAGAGAAGAAGGCTTCAGTCCATCAAACTTATCAGAGCTAAAGGAGGAATTACGTACCCAGCGCAAAGAAACTAAAAATCTTGAAAAAAGAGTGGAAGAATTGACAGCTAGACTAATTAATGCAGAGAAGATCATAAACGAAATGACAGAGATGAAAACCATGACACGAGAAATACGTGACAAATGCACAAGCTTCAGTAACCGACTCGATCAACTGGAAGAAAGAGTATCAGCGATTGAGGATCAAATGAATGAAATGAAGCCAGAAGAGAAACCAAAAGAAAAAAGAAGAAAAAGAAATGAGCAAAGCCTGCAAGAAGTATGGGATTACGTAAAAAGACCAAATCTACGTCTGATTGGGGTGCCTGAAAGTGAGGGGGAAAATGGAACCAAGTTGGAAAACACTCTTCAGGATATCATCCAGGAGAACTTCCCCAACCTAGTAGGGCAGGCCAACATTCAAATTCAGGAAATACAGAGAACGCCACAAAGATACTCCTCCAGAAGAGCAACTCCAAGACACATCATTGCCAGATTCACCAAAGTTGAAATGAAGGAAAAAATCTTAAGGGCAGCCAGAGAGAAAGGTCGGGTTACCCACAAAGGGAAGCCCATCAGACTAACAGCAGATCTCTCGGCAGAAACTCTACAAGCCAGAAGAGAGTGGGGGCCAATATTCAACGTTCTTAAAGAAAAGAATTTTCAACCCAGAATTTCATATCCAGCCAAACTAAGTTTCATCAGTGAAGGAGAAATAAAATCCTTTACAGATAAGCAAATGCTTAGAGATTTTGTCACCACCAGGCCTGCCTTACAAGAGACCCTGAAGGAAGCCCTAAACATGGAAAGGAACAACCGGTACCAGCCATCGCAAAAACATGCCAAAATGTAAAGACCATCGAGACTAGGAAGAAACTGCATCAACTAATGAGCAAAATAACCAGTTAATATCATAATGGCAGGATCAAATTCACACATAACAATATTAACCTTAAATGTTAATGGACTAAATGCTCCAATTAAAAGACACAGACTGGCAAACTGGATAAAGAGTCAAGACCCATCAGTCTGCTCTATTCAGGAGACCCATCTCACATGCAGAGACATACATAGGCTCAAAATAAAGGGATGGAGGAAGATCTACCAAGCAAATGGAGAACAAAAAAAAGCAGGGGTTACAATCCTTGTCTCTGATAAAACAGACTTTAAACCATCAAAGATCAAAAGAGACAAAGAAGGCCATTACATAATGGTAAAGGGATCAATTCAACAGGAAGAGCTAACTCTCCTAAATATATATGCACCCAATACAGGAGCACCCAGATTCATAAAGCAAGTCCTTAGAGACTTACAAAGAGACTTAGACTCCCATACAATAATAATGGGAGACTTCAACACTCCGCTGTCAACATTAGACAGATCAACGAGACAGAAAGTTAACAAGGATATCCAGGAATTGAACTCATCTCTGCACCAAGCGGACCTAATAGACATCTATAGAACTCTCCACCCCAAATCAACAGAATATACATTCTTCTCAGCACCACATCGCACTTATTCCAAAATTGACCACATAATTGGAGGTAAAGCACTCCTCAGCAAATGTAAAAGAACAGAAATTATAACAAACTGTCTCTCAGACCACAGTGCAATCAAACTAGAACTCAGGACTAAGAAACTCAGTCAAAACCGCTCAACTACATGGAAACTGAACAACCTGCTCCTGAATGACTACTGGGTACATAACGAAATGAAAGCAGAAATAAAGATGTTCTTTGAAACCAATGAGAACAAAGATACAACATACCAGAATCTCTGGGACACATTTAAAGCAGTGTGTAGAGGGAAATTTATAGCACTAAATGCCCACAAGAGAAAGCAGGAAAGATCTAAAATTGACACTCTAACATCACAATTAAAAGAACTAGAGAGGCAAGAGCAAACACATTCAAAAGCTAGCAGAAGGCAAGAAATAACTAAGATCAGAGCCGAACTGAAGGAGATAGAGACACAAAAAACCCTCCAAAAAATCAATGAATCCAGGAGTTGGTTTTTTGAAAAGATCAACAAAATTGACAGACCGCTAGCAAGGCTAATAAAGAAGAAAAGAGAGAGGAATCAAATAGATGCAATAAAAAATGATAAAGGGGATATCACCACTGACCCCACAGAAATACAAACTACCATCAGAGAATACTATAAACGCCTCTACGCAAATCAACTAGAAAATCGAGAAGAAATGGATAATTTCCTGGACACTTACACTCTCCCAAGGCTAAACCAGGAAGAAGTTGAATCCCTGAATAGACCAATAGCAGGCTCTGAAATTGAGGCAACAATTAATAGCCTACCCACCAAAAAAAGTCCAGGACCAGAAGGATTCACAGCTGAATTCTACCAGAGGTACAAGGAGGAGCTGGTACCATTCCTTCTGAAACGATTCCAATCAATAGAAAAAGAGGGAATCCTCCCTAACTCATTTTATGAGGCCAACATCATCCTGATACCAAAGCCTGGCAGAGACACAACAAAAAAAGAGAATTTTAGACCAATATCCCTGATGAACATTGATGCAAAAATTCTCAATAAAATACTGGCAAACCGGATTCAGCAGCACATCAAAAAGCTTATCCACCATGATCAAGTGGGCTTCATCCCTGGGATGCAAGGCTGGGTCAACATTCGCAAATCAATAAACGTAATCCAGCATATAAACAGAACCAAAGACAAGAACCACATGATTGTCTCAATAGATGCAGAAAAGGCTTTTGACAAAATTCAACAGCCCTTCATGCTAAAAACGCTCAATAAATTCGGTATTGATGGAACGTACCTCAAAATAATAAGAGCTATTTATGACAAACCCACAGCTAATATCATACTGAATGGGCAAAAACTGGAAAAATTCCCTTTGAAAACTGGCACAAGACAGGGATGCCCTCTGTCACCACTCCTATTCAACATAGTGTTGGAAGTTCTGGCTAGGGCAATCAGGCAAGAGAAAGAAATCAAGGGTATCCAGTTAGGAAAAGAAGAAGTCAAATTGTCCCTGTTTGCAGATGACATGATTGTATATTTAGAAAACCCCATCGTCTCAGCCCAAAATCTCCTTAAGCTGATAAGCAACTTCAGCAAAGTCTCAGGATACAAAATTAATGTGCAAAAATCACAAGCATTCTTATACACCAGTAACAGACAAGCAGAGAGCCAAATCAGGAATGAACTTCCATTCACAATTGCTTCAAAGAGAATCAAATACCTAGGAATCCAGCTTACAAGGGATGTAAAGGACCTCTTCAAGGAGAACTACAAACCACTGCTCAGTGAAATCAAAGAGGACACAAACAAATGGAAGAACATACCATGCTCATGGATAGGAAGAATCAATATCGTGAAAATGGCCATACTCCGCAAGGTTATTTATAGATTCAATGCCATCCCCATCAAGCTACCAATGAGTTTCTTCACAGAATTGGAAAAAACTGCTTTAAAGTTCATATGGAACCAAAAAAGAGCCCGCATTGCCAAGACAATCCTAAGTCAAAAGGACAAAGCTGGAGGCGTCACGCTACCTGACTTCAAACTATCCTACAAGGCTACAGTAACCAAAACAGCATGGTACTGGTACCAAAACAGAGATATAGACCAATGGAACAGAACAGAGTCCTCAGAAATAATACCGCACATCTACAGCCATCTGATCTTTGACAAACCTGAGAGAAACAAGAAATGGGGAAAGGATTCCCTATTTAATAAATGGTGCTGGGAAAATTGGCTAGCCATCAGTAGAAAGCTGAAACTGGATCCTTTCCTTACCCCTTATACGAAGATTAATTCAAGATGGATTAGAGACTTAAATGTTAGACCTAATACCATAAAAACCCTAGAAGAAAATCTAGGTAGTACCATTCAGGACATAGGCATGGGCAAGGACTTCATGTCTAAAACACCAAAAGCAACGGCAGCAAAAGCAAAAATTGACAAATGGGATCTCATTAAACTAAAGAGCTTTTGCACAGCAAAAGAAACTACCATCAGAGTGAACAGGCAACCTACAGAATGGGAGAAAATTTTTGCAACCTACTCATCTGACAAAGGGCTAATATCCAGAATCTACAAAGAACTCAAACAAATATACGAGAAAAAAACAAACAACCCCATCAAAAAGTGGGGAAAGGATATGAACAGACATTTCTCAAAAGAAGATATTCATACAGCCAACAGACACATGAAAAAATGCTCATCATCACTCGCCATCAGAGAAATGCAAATCAAAACCACAATGAGATACCATCTCACACCAGTTAGAATGGCAATCATTAAGAAGTCAGGAAACAACAGGTGTTGGAGAGGATGTGGAGAAATAGGAACACTTTTACACTGTTGGTGGGATTGTAAACTAGTTCAACCATTATGGAAAACAGTATGGCAATTCCTCAAGGATCTAGAACTAGATGTACCATATGACCCAGCCATCCCACTACTGGGTATATACCCAAAGGATTATAAATTATTCTACTACAAAGACACATGTACACGTATGTTTATTGCGGCACTATTCACAATAGCAAAGACTTGGAATCAACCCAAATGTCCATCTGTGACAGACTGGATTAAGAAAATGTGGCACATATACACCATGGAATACTATGCAGCCATAAAAATGGATGAGTTTGCGTCCTTTGTAGGGACATGGATGCAGCTGGAAACCATCATTCTTAGCAAACTATCACAAGAACAGAAAACCAAACACCGCATGTTCTCACTCATAGGTGGGAACTGAACAATGAGATCACTTGGACTCGGGAAGGGGAACATCACGCACTGGGGCCTATCATGGGGATGGGGGAGGGGGGAGGAGGGAGGGATTGCATTGGGGAGTTATACATGATATAAATGATGAATTGATGGGTGCTGACGAGTTGATGGGTCCAGCACACCAACATGGCATAAGTATACATATGTAACAAACCTGCACGTTATGCACATGTACCCTAGAACTTAAAGTATAATAAAAAAAAAAAAAAAAAAAAAACATTTAGCAGAAATGCCCCCTGCTGCAATATAAACCAGCATGTGCTTGGGATAAATGGTACTTACTTCCCTCAGAGCAGCGCAGTCTAATAGAAATATAATGTGAGCCTCAGATGTGATTCACATTTTTCTAATAGCCACATTTTAAAAAGTTAAAAGCAAGGGGTGGAATTAGTTTTTATAGTGTCTTTTACTTAACCCAATATATCCCAAATAATATCATTTCAACATGTAATAAATATAAAAAGTTATTAAAGAGATATTTTATATTCAAAAAAAAAAAATAAATAAATAAATAAATAAATAAATAAATAAATAAGGATGAGCAATTTCAATGCAGGGGCTGTATGTCTTCGTCTCTGTTTAGTACAAACCTAGTTCCTAATAGTTCTTTAAAAATGCATGCTGAATTTTGAATGAATGGCACACAGGAAAGTTTCTGCATTTATCTTGTACAGTACAGAAAGCCTTGGAGGAACATAAAAAAACCAAAATCAGTGATAGCATTGAAGGAGTAGGGGTGGTGCCTAAGAAACTCTGGGAGATGGGGAGACCAAGTTGTGACTTTGGGAACAATTTTTAACTTTTCTGGGTTTCTGTCTTCTCCTCTATCAAATGGGGCTAAGATGAGTCTCTGGATCCTAAGAGGGCTAAACCAGACAATGCTTGCAAAGTGCACAGTTCTAGGCCTGGTACCTGCTAACTGCTCATTCAGTAAGTGTTGGCTTTAAAACCGTGTGTCAAGTACGGCTGACACATGCCCCTCTGCCCATCAGGCTGCAGGGCTTGACCAGAAGGTGAGGGGCCCTGATTTATGGGACAATAGCCAACTACCCAGGGGCCCATCTTTCTACCCCATCTTTCTAAATATCTTAGCCAGAGGCTTCTCTTTCTTGTGCCCTCTTACCCATGATCCAGGGACAATCTAAATAAGTTCCTGCTACTATAACCAGAACTTCTCTAATTGTCATGTGCAAGGTATTTCTCCAAAACCTTTCAAAGAAGTTCAGACAAGTTGTACCCCTTCAGCAGACTTTAAAATGAAACTGGGCATTTTCCACTGTTTCCTCGCCCCCAACTTCCTCCCTTGGACCCCCTCCAAGTCTATGCAGCTGATGGTGTCTTGGAAAGGAGACTCAGAGCGTGATGAATCGAGCACTCAGTCACAGATTATATTCATCTTTATGCTTGCTCAATATAAACCAAACTTTTGCCTTAGTTGGTTTAAATCCAGAAAATACCCAGCAGTTTATAACTTATCTCTGACCATTCTATGAGGTCTGTATGATTAATCTTTTTTGATGCCTTTTTTTTTTTTTTTTTTTTTTTGAGACAGAATATTGCTCTGTCACCCAGACTGGAGTCCAGTGGTGTGATCTCAGCTCACTGCAACCTCTGCCCCCTCAGGTCCTAGCGACTCTCATGCCTCAGTCTCCCGAGCAGCTGGGATTACAGGCACCCACCACCACATCTGGCTAATTTTTGTATTTTTTAGTAGAGACGGGGTTTTGCCATCTTGGCCACCCTGGTCTCAAACTCCTGGCCTCAAGTGATCTGCCCACCTCAGCCTCCCAAAGTGCTGGGACTACAGGTATGAGCCACCACATCTGGCCTAAAATGTCATATATTTTGTACTGATTGACTTGCCCAAAAACTTATGGTTATTAGTTGAGAGAGAAAACTTGAGAGAAAGTTTCCCTGCACTTGGCTGAGAGGAAATTAGAACAGCCTGCATCTCTGGTGCTGGGGAGTATCAAACAAGTGGAATTGGGAGAAGGATGAGGGCAGTGGCATAGCTCTTAGCCTTTCAAAATTAAAAATGGGATGCTGCTTTATATTACAAATCTAAGGAATTAGAAGAGAGTAAACCAAGCAACTAAGTTTGTTCTCCTTGCATAAACTTTAAAAAGTCAGCTTAAAAGTTCTCAAGCTTAAAAGTTGAAAAATGAAAACAAATGCATGACATGTCAGAGGGGATAATTCCTACATTTTTGGAAATGTTCTCATGTTTTCTCCATTTTATCCTATGAATGAAAATGCCATCAAAGGGGAATAATGCTATTCGTAGAGTGCTCATCACCACAGTAACCATTGGGCATCTCTACCCTTTACCATCTTCATTTCGATTGTAATAAATGAGTTACAAATCTATATCTGGGGCCCTAGTTATGTATTTGCCATATGTTCATACCACACACACATGCACACACACACACATGCACATATGTGGTGACTAAGAGTGAGCCTAAAAGAATGATTTGGAGCGGGACCTGTTGGAGGGAATGGTAGGAAAATAATAGGGATTCACTCAGTCTCATTTTCTACTAAATTTCAATAATGAGAAGCATGCTGAGCAAATGTTTGTTGACTATATGAATAAATGAAATGGTGCATTTAACCAGAATTGTATATTTAAATATGGTGGTAGTGTGTACAATATTAGAGGAAGGAAGTGCAGGCAACTAGGAGAAGGCTTCTGCGATGATCCATGACACTGTGATATTGCCATTCTGTGCAAAGTTGCTCACATTTTGACATTCGTGCTCATTTTTAATTCCCAAAAACAAGCAACTGACCTTTCAACTTCCTTTTATTACTGTAAAATATATGCACTAGATACCCTCACCTCATTCCTTACCCACCCCCCAATTAGCTTTACCAGGTGTCTAATCCACAGTCATCACGGACTCACCCTATCCCTCCTTAGACTTCTCTGTATCCTTTACCCGATCCTTCCAGATGTCCAAACAGTGTCATCCGGTGTCCTGACATGGGGCCCCAGTGAACTGACCCACGGTGGAAAGGAAGAGTAAGAAGAAATCAGAAGGAAGAATTCAGGAGATGTGGCAACAGAGTGGATGTAGCAGAAGGGACACAGAGAGTGCCTAAAGATGACTCTTTGGTCAGCATGTGATGAAAAGAACGAAGACATTGGGGAAGTGGGGAACAGAAGCGGATGTGGGCCCAGGAGGAAAAGGGTAGGTTTGGACTGGGGCATGCTGAGGTCAGCAGCAACATCAAAGTCCTGAGCACCCTCATGTTGTTGCAGATTCCAGACAGCAGAGAGAGATGGCAAAAGATGCCTGGAAGAGAGACACAGCAGGGTCGGGTTCTGGCCTCAGGAGCCAAGGGGGAAGTGCCTGAGAAAGAGATCCCCAAATGAGGTCTGTGTCAATGAGGTCATTAGGGGACTGGCTTCCATGTACGCCAGGCCATACTTCCTGGATTCCCAGCATTGAGAAGACCAAACGCTTCTACACATTTATTATTGAAGTCCCCTGCAAGTTGAAGGCAGAGGAAGTGGCCAATCTCCTAAGCCGTGTGTGACCGAGGCAGTTGTCAGAACTGTGACGAGGGAAATGCTCATTATTCTATCCCTCACTTGGACAAATAAAGAACTTCTTAGAATTCTTCCCCTGTGACAAAACGGGGGGGCTGTGATTCGGAAAGCCGCAGGCAAATTTGCTAGGGCCACGGTAACCCAGCACCACAGACTGGGTGGCTTCAAGAATGGATGGCTTCAACAGAAAGTTACTGTTGCTAAATTCTGGAAGCCAGAAGTCCAAAATCCAGGTATTTGCAGGGTTAATTCGATCTGAGGGCTGCGAGGGAAGGATCTGTTCTAGACCTCTCTCCTAGGCTTGCAGGCGTTGGTCCTGATGTTCACAGGGCATTCTTCCTGTGCCTTCACATCGTCTTCTCTCTGAATGTATCTCTGGGTCCAAATTTCCCTATTTTAAAATAAGGAAATCAGTTCTATTGGGTTAGCGCCCCCCCCCCACTTTAACTTGATCACCTCTGTAAAGACCCTACCTCCAAATAAGATCACATTCTGGGTACTGAGGGCTGGGACCTCAATATCTGAATTCAGGGTGGGTGGGTGCACAATTCATTCCATAACATTAAGAAGGAAGGAATGAGTGCCCACGGAATCACACGCTCGCTCACTTGGGGAGAGTTCAAAGTGTGCAAAGCTGATGGTCATAGCCTTGCCTCAGGCCTTCGGAAATCCCCTGAATCTGGTTTTCCCAGTTCTCATAATCTCATTTCACCAAAATATGGCATCTCAATACATTCCATGCATTTCTGGTGTCAAACTCATTCTGGTGCATGCTAAGCAATGTGCTAACTACGTCTTAACTAGGGTGGTTTAACTGGTTTGGTTAACATAGATCTCTGAGGCATTTCACCCATTCCTTAAGCCTAAACAAATCTCATCCAGGTGTTTAAGACATTGCACAATATTAGACCATTTGAAGCTCCATATCCTTGGGGCAATCTAGGTTGGTGATGAAAGTGGCTGGTAACTGTTCTCAGTCTCATCGCCATAACGGAACCCTGTGTTGTGTTTCTCCACACTGGTGTGAGGGACACTACTAAGTGAGGCAGAGTTTGCACTCAGGACAGATAAATATGGACTCATGCACAGATTCCAGCTGAGTCCCTCCAGTGTGCTAGGTACTATGTCCAGCCCCCCAGGATTCACCTGTAAGCAGGAGAGTCTTTTGGATGAGAGAGGGAATTCTCATATATCCACAGGCAGATGGAATTTACAAGTGGAAAGACCTAGAAGTTCAGAGACAGGGGGACTGAACTTTATGCTTTCAGTCAGAATCTTTGCTTACAGTTGTGCAAATGCTTGCACTGGTGGGTTTCCATGCCATAATGTGCTAAATATTTTTACTTTACCCTTGCACATAAGCATACTGTTGGGAGGGAAAATGAAGAGGGTAGAGTTGGTAACAAACTCAAGCTAAAGAAATGGGATTTGGATGGGTACTAAGTCCAAAGAATTAACTTGAAGAAAATGAACCAGGATTCACACAGTTTTGAAACATCTCAATATCAGGACCTCTTTACCCTCTTAAAACTTACTTCGTGAGGACCTTAAAGAGCTTTTGTATGTGTGATTTATATGTATTAATATTTACTATATTAGAAATTAAAAGTAAGAAATGGCTGTAATATGTGTTCATTCATTTAAAATAACTATAACAAACGATTTTTTAACATTAATAATGTTTTTCATGAAAAGTAACTATATTTCCCCCAAACCCCACAAAATATAATGATAAGATTGGCATTGTGTTATATTTATAGAAATTTATTTAATGTCTGGTCTCAGAGAAGATGGCTAAAATCTCATATCTACTTCTGTTACTTATGTTGTTTTGACTGAAGTATGAAAAGAAAATCCAGTCTTACACAGTAAAGTCAAGTCTTAGACAGATATATAGTTGGAAAAGGCAGGATTTGCGATCTCACAAAAAGAACCTAGGGACCCCCAGTGGTCCCCTGGCCACATTTTGAGAATTGTTGGACTAATAGTGGTTTTATAATCTTGTTATATCCTGATTGGATTTCTCTTTCTAACTACACCATTAAATGCAAACCCAAATTTCAGAATTTTAATCCATAATATGAAAATTTAGATACGGATTAGTGTCATATATATACATGCAAAGTCTTAACTCTTTCTACCTCCACGTTTAAGAAGTCGGTTTTATTATAACAGTCACTATCTTTTTTTTTTTTTTTTTGAGACAGAGACTTGTTCTGTAGTCCAGGTTAAAGTGCAGTGCCGTGACTTTGGCTCACTGCAACCTCTGCCTCCCGAGTTCAAGCGATTCTTGTGCATCAGCCATCCGAGTAGCTGGGACTACAGGCACGCACCACCACACCTGGCTAATATTTGTATTTTGAGTAGAGACAGGGTTTTGCCATGTTGGCCAGGCCGGTCTTGAACTCCTGGCCTCAAGTGATCTGCCTGCCTCAGCCTCCCAAAGTGCTGGGATTGTGAGCATGAGCCACTGCACCAGGCCTAAAAGTCACTATCTTTTAGTTTTTTTGCAGTGAAAATAATAGTTTAAAAAATAAATTAGAGACACTATTGCCCAGTATCTATATTTAATCACAGAAATATTTCTTAATGCTTCCAACTCCGAAGTCCCAGACATTCTTAACTATGTGCTGTAGTTATAAATAACATGAAGGCTGGAGCACAGTGGCTCATGCGAGTAATCCCAGCACTTTAGGAGGCCATGACAGGCAGATTGCTTGAGCCCAGGAGTTCAAGACCAGCCTGGGCAACATAGTGAGACCCCTCCCCCGCCTCATCTCTACAGTAAATAAATTAGTCAAGTGTGGTGGCATGTGTCTGTAGTCCCAGCTACTCAGGAGGCTGAGGTGGGAGGATCTCTTGAGCCCAGGAGGTCAAGGCTGAAGTGAGTTGTAATTGCACCACTGCATTCCAGCTTGGTTGACACAGCGACAGCCTTTTTCAAAAAGAAAAAAAAAAGAAAGAAAGAATATGTGTATCCCTGCACCATAGGAAATAGGAAGTATTGTGTGACTTTTTCTTGGTCTTTCGAGGAACTATGTCATGTGAATCATGATGACTGCTGAAAATGCATAAGAAGATAAAGAAAAGTGAGTTGTTGCTCAACTGTTTCAAGCCCAACTCTGAGTACCAAACTGTGGCTCCCTAAACTAACCCAGAGGGCTTGACTCTGACAAAGCTCTGGCTGTAGCCATAAGACTGACCCTCAAAAATCTTACCTGAGATATCGACAGTCTCACCCTGAAAGCAGACCACAAATTGTGTTTATAATCTAGTGGTTTGCAGTATATGACGTACTACCTAAGACAGTGAATAGGGTGACCAAGTTTGGTGCAACTAGTCTGCAGATGCCAGAGAGGCTGAAGAAGCCTGCATGAAACTAAGTTTCTGGCCAATGGTTCCAGCCTAATCTCAGACCCTGGGAACAGAGAAGCACCGCTTCATCTCCTCCTGCAGGTAGAGATTCACTGCATTCACCTTCGTAAGCTCCCCTTCCACCAACCTTGGGCACCTTTTGCATCCTATAAAGGTCCTCTCCTTGAGCACCTGCTGCTTTTCCCTGTGCTTGTCCTGTCTCACTCAGGTCTATGATTCCCCTGACGACACTTCCCGCCCCCCCCATCTCAGCTGTCCTTCTCAGCCTCGCTATCCACTCTCATTCCTCACCTGAGTGTTCCAGCAAGATCACTGTTCTACAGAAGCTCAACCTTCAAACTTGCAATACACATTACCTAGGTCCTGCTTCGTCTCTGTGCTCTGTGCTCAGCCCTGGTGTAGGATCAGTGTTCCTGTCACTCCATATCCTTTTCCAGGGATATTTGCATCTTTAGTAGTAGGCTTCATTGGTGGTCCTTCAGTGGAGTGTCACAAAGAGAAGGGAAAACACTCAGGTACTATGAGGAGAAATGTTGGGGACTATTGAGAAATCACAAGGACACCTCTCACTCCTACCCCCAAAGCTACCTTAACCTATTCCTGTCAAGACAGGAGGATTGGCCAGGTGGGGTGGCTCATGCCTGTAATCCCAGCACTTTGGGAGGCCGAGGCAGGTGGATCACCTGAGGTCAGAAGTTTGAGACCAGCCTGGCCAACATGGTGAAACCCGATCTCTACTAAAATTACAAAAAATTAACCAGGCATGGTGGCAGGTGCCTGTAATCCCAGCTACTCGGGAAGCTGAGGCAAGAGAATCGCTTGAACCCAGGAGATGGAGGTTGCAGTGAGCTGAGATCGTGCACTGCACTGCAGCCTGGGAAACAGAGCAAGATTCCATCAAAAAAAAAAAAAAAAAAAAAGACGGAAGGGTCATGCCTCAGAAAACTCAACTCGGGGTCTTTGATTTGGTGTGAATTTCCCTACTTTCTTTGCTTGAAAGAAACCTGTCCTACTTTTTCTAGACTTATTTGAAGAAAAACTAATAGTGATTTCCAAGCTTCAACTGAGAATTTATAAAGCATAGCCTATAAGATCTGGCATTGTTTCCTCCAGGGCTGCTGAAGGGTCCAGGGAAAAGCCCAGGAACTTCAGGAAGGGGTTTCTTGCTGAGTGTCTATGTGTTTTTGCAACAATGACAAAATGATATTGTGCTTTTAACACTTGATAGGAAAGGATACATTTCTTTCTGCCTCCTGGCAAATCACTGAATCTAGGGCAGTATCTGTCAGGCTGAACTTTTCCAATACACACTCACCTTTCCTTTGTGGTTTGTTTTTTCTTGATAATGATTCCATTCCTAAGTTTTCTTCTTATGTTTATGTCTCTCCTGGATGTTATGCAGCCATCCAATGCTGAGTATGACACTCCACTGAATCACAGTAAGAATAGTGTTGATCTGCATCTTCATTGCATCCATCAGTAGATTGATGCCCAGACAGATTTCATATGGAGTAGAACTGGCTGTGAGGTTTTCTGAGATGACTGATGGATTCGGCCTTTCACTCATGGAAGGTTTTATAACCCCAGCTTATCTCCAGAGAAGGCCTCATGTGTCAGTCAAAGGTGAAAAAACATATTCCGTTCTCAATTTTAGTGTCCCATAAAAAAGACTCGGCAAACACAGAGGAAAAGGTACTGTGTTTACTTTTAAAGAAATGTTACAGTTATTATAGTTATTGGATTGCATTCATGGATTGAGCTGTGGATTAGGAATAATAGGACCTAATGATATAATGTGGTTTATTTAAAAATGTAAACACACACTCATATTTCATGGAGCAATAGAGGAAAATTTCTTCTGAAAGAGCAAATATGCTGAGGAAAATCAGACTCATGAATTCCTGCACATTCCTAGCTTTATGACCCCATGGTTTTATTTGGTTAATGTTCACTTTCCACAGTTGGCTACCAAAATAGCTTTCCATTCCAAGGTTGTTACTGCAAAGTAAGGAGCTCAAGTGTCCCTCTCACACTTCACCGGATATTAATTGTTCAGAGCTCTTGCCCTCCCTTTCGCAATGTTCCTGATTTTCATACTTCCGATTGAGAAACTACCACACACACTGAGGATATCCTGCTTGGTCAGCAGGCTGGCTATTCTAAGTGGCAACTCTCAGGGGAGATGTCTTCTGTACGTCTCCAGAGTGTTGCTTTGGGGGGCACTCCTGTGCCATAGTAGTTCTGATGCTTATCAGATCCAGATCATTCTACTAACAATGGTCTTGAGCCAACATTTGTCATTCAAAGGTTGCTCTCTTATGGAATTGCCATGGCTAGGCAATCAAGTTATTTAGAAACAGTGGACACTTTTAGATGTGCTTTCATGGTGATTATACGGTTTTACATGAAGTTATGCAGGAAAATATCTTTTAGGAGCCCCAGATACTCAATGAGGCACCATCACATTGAACAGAAATAATTGCAAGTAGGAAGGTGATTTGAGGAAGTGATAATCCCCCCATGGAATCTGGTTTTGAACTGTGACGTCTTATAGCATTTCATGATTGTTTTGTTAGTGCCAGGAAATCTGATCTGGGAGAAACATTGGCACTTTTACTAAGGCTCACATCATTAAAGTTTATTTCTTTATTTGAGGGAGAGAGCTTGTTCCAAATTGGAGAAAACCGAGAGAACAGTTAGTAGGACTTACCTTCTAACTCTGTTGATGTCTCAGTTATTTATTGCTGTGTAACAAACTACCCTAAAATTTAGTGGCTGAAAACAAAAACCATTTTATTGTTCTTGATTCCGTGGGTCAGGAATTCAGACAGGGCTCAATAGGGATGGTTCACCTCTGCTCCACATGGTGTTGCCTAGGGCTGAAAGATCCAAGATGACCTCACTCACGGGTTTAGGCATTGGTGCTGGCTGATGGTGGGGGTAGCTCACTACTCCTCCAAGGACCTCTCTCTTTTCTCTCTCTCTCTCTCTCTCTCTTTATCATTCCCCCCACTCTCTCACCCCGCCCTTCACTCTTGCTGTCACTCTGTCTCTGTGGTCTCTCATCATTCAGTAATTGTATTTACATTGAAGTAGCTGGCTCACCAAAGGAACTGGAAATGCTCTCAAGGATCAGGAATCAGTGTCACTTCTCCCACATTCTACTGACCTGACCAAAGTAAATCTCAGGATCAACCTAGAATCATGCAGAGAAGAAAGACTCCACTTCTTGGCTGAAAGAGCTGCATGGTCCACAGGGTTTGTTGGTGGCCATTTTTTTGCAGAAAAGCACTACAGTGGCTGACTCCTGGCAAGGTGTGTCTAAGTTCCTTCACTGGACAAATTAATATTAGCCAATTGCCTTAAAGACATAGAGTTATCTTATTTGGTGGACTCCCAAATGCCATCCACACTGTGTGTAAGATGCACATTGTTTTATGCATTGTTTTAAAAGAGAGCCACCAAAAAAAGGGACATGATATCAATTGTTAAGATCAATTTCAGAGATACTAAATGATGAAGGAAATATGCATGTTAGAATTAATAAAAATGGTAATTATTCACTATATAACTCAACAGAATTTAAAAATGAATGGATAAAAATCTGAGGTGTAAAAATAGGTCACTCTTTTGATCCTTGAGTCTATTAATTGAGTATCAACTTACATAGATCTTATCCTGACTAAGGTGCTGATGATCTGGCCTACTGTCTAGTAGAACAGGGCCTTAAGGAACCATTATTTCTCCCCCAACCCCTCATCAAACCATGAGGAAAAGCCTGATGAGGAAAACAAGCAATGAATCAGTAAAATGAACATTTTAAAGAATAAGAGATCCTGCGAGTGTCTGCGGGGAAATAAAGAAGGTGATGAGGGATAAGAATAAACCACCTCCTTTAGACAGGGGTGGTTACTGAAGGGCGTCTGAAGAAAGGATGTTGAAGCAGAGACCTAGGGATTAAAAAGGATCAGCCATGCAAAAAGCAGAGGAAGGTGCTTGTATTAGTCTATTTTCACGCTGCTGATAAAGACATACCTGAGACTGGGTGATGTACAAAAGAAAGAGGTTTAATTGGACTTACAATTCCCCGTGGCTGGGGAAGCCTCACAATCATGGTAGAAGGCAAGGAGGAGCAAGTGCCATCTTACATGGATGGCAGCACGCAGAGAGAATGAGGAAGACATAAAAGCAGACAGCCCTGATAAAGCCATCAGATCTCGTGAGATTTATTCACTACCACGAGAACAGTATGGAGGAAACCGCCCTCATGATTCAATTATCCCCCATGGCTCCCTTCCACAACATGTGGGAATTATGAGAGTACAATTCAAGATGAGATTTGGGTGGGGACATATAGCCAAACCATATCAGTGCTCTAGACCAGGCAGAGGACACAGTAAGTACAAAGGTGCTGAGATGGGAAAGAGCTTGGCACATTCTTAGAATTGAAAGTAGATTGGTTTCATTGGAGCGCAAAGAGCAAATTCCTCCATTAAACATCTGTTTAAATATCTGCAAAGCAAAACAACGACAACAAAAACCAACTAGATCCAGAATTTTCCAAGTCTATCAACATCTTTGGGAGGAAAAAAATGAGCCCTATAGTGGGTTTTCTAAACTCTCTTACTAGCCAGATGTTGAGAATGTTTCTTGGGTTTATAGGAGGTTATTCATTATGTCACTGTTTCTTAAACATGAGTTATGAAGTAATCCTTTAAATGAAAAAATATTATAAATCATTAGTGTGGACAAATCATTTTAATTATGTTTCTTTAAGATAAATGAAGTGTAAATGCTGAACATGTATAGCTCTTATGCAAATCTAAGAGTAAATAAAATGTATAAATTAAACACAAACTAAACTACAAAACTAACAAAATGAAAATTATCAATATTAATTCAGAGTAATGGTTGATGTTATTTGCTGCCACTAACTTGTTGATGTTTGGTTTAATAGTAGAAAATAAACTGATGTATTTAGTTTTACTTGTTGCAAATGTTGGCCACTGAAACTATTATTATTATTATTATTATTATTATTATTATTATTATTATTATTATTTTGAGACAGGGTCTCTCTCTTTTACCCAGGTTGGGTGCAGTGGCCAATCAGGGCTCAATGAAGTCTCTATCTCCTTGGCTCGAGAGATTCTCCCATCTCAGCCTCCTAAGCAGCTGGGACCACAGGGACATGCCACCATGCTGGGCTAAATGTTTAATTTTTTATAGAGACAGAGTCTCACTCTGTTGCTCAGACTGGTTTTGAACTGCTGGGCTCAAGCAATTCTCTCGCCTCAGCCTCCCAAAGTGCTGGGATTACAGGTGTGAGTCACCACACCCGGCCCTGGAACCATTATTGTTACTGTAATTACTGTTTTTCTTTTAAAAAAACAAAGCTTTTTTAAAACAATAGATCCATTATCTTGAAAGGCCAATTAGCACACTCCAAAATACAATATTGAAATTTAAAAACGCTGTTTAACGAAAGAAAATTCGTGGTTTTTCACTATAGGATTTACTGCTAATTGATCATTGCTAATTTGTATATACAAAGACAGGATTTCACAAAACCACTGACTGAATTTGTACCTCCAGCCATCTCTGCAGTCTTTACAGCTTCACCTAGAGATGTTCCTAGCCATTCGTTCTCCCACTGCCTTTCTCTGTGCAATGACCACAAAACCTTAGTATGTGTATTGTAATAGAATGTGGGTTTCCTTGGTATTAACATGACCATATGTTTAATGCAAATGCCCTCTAAAACTGTATGGGGGACTTTAGTAAAAGGAGGTGGTCAAGATGTTGCCAGAAAAAGGGGTCCCCATCTAGATGCCAGGAGAGGGTTCTTAGATCTTGCATAGAAAAGAATTCAGGGTGAATCTCAGACCACAGTGAAAGAAGTAACTTTATTAGGAACTACTCTGTTATTGAGTATGGCATCCTCAGAAAGCAGGAGGAAGAACGTGCCGTCCGTTGTTTCTGTCTCTACTTATAAGAAACTATAGAGCTATAATTATACTTAGAATGTATAGATGTGCTCACTGAAGGCAGGGGTTATTGGTGCTATCAATGACCATTAATCCTTCAACCTAAGCCTGCCCATTAACATTATATTTAAGTAAAGTGAGCTGCACTCTTAGGACATCCGGACATTTTGTAGGCCTTGTGGGAGATGTTCTGTGTGGCCATAATATTCTGCAATTATAAGAGCAGTCAGCTTACAATGTGACTATTTGCAGACCATAAGCATTCACTTCATAGGTGCTTTGTGAGTGCCTAGCTACGAACTTTAAGATGGAGTCACTCTAGTCACATTTTGTTAAACTAAAGGCCCAGTAATCAGAGGCTCCTCTAATGCAGGGATTCTAGAATGTATTTTTATTACTTTAATAGTATTATAAATAGGAAAACACATTTTAAATTTTTATAGATTTAATGGGCTCTGAGGATATGTCAGAAGGCTCCAGGTTGAGAAGTGGTGCACACATTAATATTCTGGTCATCTGAACTGATGTACAACCTCAAGAACGATCAACTCAATGTGAATACAGCCAGATTAGTGCATCATGGAGCCCCAGCATGGGGACATCTATCTGGTTTAGAAAGAACATGAATAAGGAAATATAAAACATATGTATATAGCTAATAACATATAAAACATATATATAGCTAATAACAATAATCAACACTTGTCTAGAGTAGCTGCTTAACATGAGGTATTGTGTTAAGCAATTAATAAATATTATGTATGATTAAAATATGTAGTTCATTTATCAGCTACCACAGACATATCCAACAGAATAACATAATTCCAACTCGATCACTTAAAAAAAAAACACACACACAGGAAGGCATTTTGTTCCTAATTTAACAACATTAGATCTAATGCTCCAAACAGAAATCTCTGAGGAGGAATCTCTGTGGAGCAAATGGGGTTGCTGAGTGCAGAGGCCAATAACTATGGCACTGGCTTTTGAGAAAAGAAAGGCTTTATTGCAAAACCTGCCAGCAAAAAGACAGGGGTTGGGTTCAAAGTTGTCTCCTTGATTTGGGGTCTGGGGCAATTTTATGGGCCTGAAGGGCAAGGGAAAGGATTTGGGAACATTGGTTTGGTCTGATTGGAGGACTTCAAATTTGGCCATTTACGGTAAGGTATGTTGAGGCAGACTTTGGCCCCAGATCTTCCAGGCCAATGGACTCCTCCTTCTGAAAGCGTTCCAGTGTTCATGTTCTAGTCATGGGCCGGTCCTCTTGGTTCTTGAGGGGAGGAATCATTGGTTCTGGGTGTTGTTAGAGGTCAAAGCTTTTTCTATAGCACATGCCCAGGTTATATGACTTGCAGGTTTTTGGCTCTGTTATACCTGTAAGGTAACTCGACACTTTGTTATCAATGAAGTAGGCTCGGTTTGGGCTGGTCCCACAATTACAAAAGTTCCTGCCCAGTTCCCAGACCCAATCTCTCCTTGATTTCCAGACTTGAATATCAAGACGTATTTCAAATTTACAACATCAGTGATAGAGGTTGTCCAAAGATGGTTGTCAACAACTCTTTCTCTCCCTGCTTCTCGCATCAGGTGGTGAAGCCTTTCTCTCATTCCTTTGAATAGGGTCTGGCCATAGTGACTTGCTTGACCAATAAAACACAGCAGAAGTCGCTTTGTGCACTTGTTAGGCTAGGCCATAGGAATGTTTGGAACTTCCACCTGACTTTCTTGGAATGCAAACGCTTGGGACACTCCCTTTTGGAACTCAGCCACCCCTCCGTAAGAAGGCCAAGCAACATATGTTGGCACTGCCATGGATGGTCCTTGCTCAGCTCCCAGCAGAGAGCCATATAAGTGAGCCCCAGATGTCTCACTGTAACTGCAAGCGAAAAACAGAATCACCCAGCTAAGCCCAGTCAACTTACAGAAAGATGAAAGATAATAAATTGCAGCTTTAAGTCACTCAGTGTTTGGGTGGTTTTTTTTACAGAGCAACAGGACACTATAAGAGTGGCCCGACCAAGTCCTTCACTTCCCCTCACAAAACTTGCTCCTCACTCTGTGTTTGCCATCTTAGGAAAAAACTTCAGCTTGATCAGGTCAAAAATCTTGGAGTTATCCTTGATCTTTTCTTTTACTCAAATGTCACATCCACTCCATTAGTAAATTCTGTTGGCCCAATCTCCCAGTCATTTCCCGAATTTCTTCATTTATTACTCCTGGTGTGACCCCACCATCTTGGCCCTCCAGTCATATCCCGAATTTCTCCATTTATTACTCCTTGTGTGACTCCACCTTCTTGGTCCTCCTGGGAACTCATGCAGTGACTGAGGATGTACAACTAACCAGGACAGACCCAGAGAAATGAATGGGAGAGCTCTCAAACTCGATCTGGTACAAGGATTCATGTTCCTTTGAAGTTGGTCCTTTGCTCTGCACACACTTGGACTTTAAGGGTGTGTTACAGGGATGAAGTTTGCAGTAAACATGGATGCACCAATAGAACCTGTCCCCAAGTCTCTGATGAAAGTCAGAGACTCCACACAGGGATGTGCTTCAAATGCATATCCCTTGGTTAGCTTCACATACTAACCAAGATTGCTTTGCCCCCATACCACAAGGACTCTGTGTTGGAGCCAAAGAGCTGTAATTCTGTAGGTATTTCAAAGCATTTCAAAAACCCTAAAGGGCAGTGTATACGTATATTTACCCAGCACAATGAAGGCAAAAACCACAGTCATGAATATTTTTAGCATTTGGGGCTGTCAGAAGAGCTAGGCCCTTGGCTAAACATATCCAGGCAGCTTCCCTACATTACTAGCAGGGTTTGTTTTCAATTCCTATTTCCTTTAAACAGCAGTCATATTGAAGGAAATAAGCACTGTAATAATAAATACCTCTCTCTGCATCATAAGTTATTATGGAAGTTTTTCCTATGTTTATTTTCTCTAGAATTCCTAAGTTCCTATAAATCACACTCCTAATATGAATTTTTATTGGTAGGATCTTCTGTGAAGATTCAGAGATGTGGGCCACCAACTAACATAAGAAGTAGATACAATTTCTTACAACCATTAACTAAGTCCTCTTTATACTTCATACATGTGTTAGCTAATTGACCTCTCTAACTAAACTCTGATCTATCACTATCTTTTTCAAAAAGAATGAGAATCATCTAAGCTATCTCAATGATTAATTACAAATGACAATATCTATAATACATTAAATGCTCAGTGTGATGAGTGTTTTACATGCAATATATCACTGAATTCTCAAAACAACTTTGTCAGGTAAACCCTATTATTTTTATTGTATAGAAAAAATAAACTTTTTCTGTGTGTTCACATTCAACACACTTCTGTGACCAGGTATGTGGGTTTTTTCCCCACATATTCAATTCTCCTACAGGACATCAACTGGATGTCCTATGATTTCATTCAATTCTGATTTTCACCAGAGTTGGCATAGACCTCACCAGTTAATGACTTAATCCCACAAGACAGTCCCCCATTTCAGATGCCAATCACAAGTCCTAGGTGTCACCTGTACTTCTGATGGACTGGCTATTAATCAGAGTTCCCCCAAGACCCTCCTCAGGTTTGATCATTTGCTAGGAAGGGTCACAGAATGCAGAGGAACAATAACTTACCATTACCAGTTTATTGTGTTAAAAAAGATAGGATAAGGGATATAGGTGAACAGCCAGATGAAGAAATACAGAGGGTGAGGTCAAAAAGGGGCCAGGTGCAGGAGCTTCTGTCCTCATGGAATTGAAATGCACCACGCTCCCAGCTTCTGTGTATGCTTCCCGATCCAGAAGCTCCGTGAAACTCATAGTTGAGGGATTTTTATATAGGAATGACCAATTAGTAACTCAATCTCCAGCCCCGCTTTCCTCCCTGGAGGATACAAAATGGGGCTGAAAATTCCAACCTTCTAATCATAGCTTAATCTTTCTGATGACGAGCCCCTTCTAGGAGTCTAACAAGAGTTGCCTTATTCAAACAAAAGAAGCTCCCATTACCCAGAAAATTCCAAGGAATTAGAAGCTTTGTATCAGGAATCAGGATCACAGACTAAATGTTAGAACAATAATGTACCTAGCACCTCTATCATTCAGGAAATTACAAAAGTTTAGGAACTCTGTGGTGGTGGCACGTTATATATATATTTGGTGGTAGGGACCATATATATTTTTTATTGTTACCTTATCATGACCATTTTACAGATGAGGAAACTAAGACACAGTATGTTTTAGTAACTAGCCCAAAGTCTTGCAGCAGATAAATGGAGGAATTGGGATTCCAACCAGCATCCATCTGACAGCAAAGCCAATAGTCATAACCACTGTGCTATTCAAACTCGCTTCAGAGGTCTATACCACAATGGAGTGTGGGCACAGCAATGGTTGGCAAGTAGGGCAGTTTCCAACTTGCTTATCCAACATACTAATAACAAACTTATTTGGTCATTGAGGTATTGTGATTTATAATAAGAAATATTATAATATAGTCTTAATGTAATCTCAGAAGGGTATCTTTTGTATGCTAAGGTGAGATGACTAATGGCTGGGGCCTCCTGGAGAACCTTGAAGGGAGGCTAGCTGCCAGGGGAAACAACTATGTAATTAGAGGGTTAGAACTTTCAGCACCAGCCTCTCACCTTCAGGGAGCGGCTGAAAGTTGAGTTAATCACTATGGTCAATGATTTAAATCAATCATACCCTATATAGTGAAATCTCCGTAAAAATCCAACAGGACAGGGCTCAAAGAGCTTTTGGGTTTGTGAACAAGAATCCGTCCATGTGCCCAGAAGCCGACATACCCCAGCTCCACAGGGACAGAAGTTCCCGTGCCCTGCACCATTCCGGACCTCACCCTGTGTATCTCTTCATCTGGCTGTTTATCTGTAGCCTTTGTAATAAACCAGTAAACATAAGTGTTTCCCTGAGTCCTGTGAGCTGTTCTAGTAAATGATTGAACCTGAGAAGGGGGTCATGGGAACCCTTGATTCAAAGTACAGATCACAAGCTGGGACTTGCTGCTGGCACTGAAGTAGGAGGCAGTCTTATGGGGTTTGTGCTCTGTATTCATCAGTGCAGCCTGGAATTGGACATCCAGTTGGTGTCTGCAGAGAACTGGAAAATTATTCCCACACAGAATAACCCCTATACATTTGGCAGCCAGAAGTGAAGTGTGAGTGTAAGCACGGTGAAAAATACAGTTTGTTTTTCTCAGTCACTCAGCTGCAGAACCTTCCCCTACCCTCAGACCCAATACTGGTAACATTTCTGGAAAGGGAGCCCCTTTCAGCCTGCATTCCTCCCACTAGAGGACTCTGTCCCTCCCTGATTCCGCTCCCTCCACTCTCTCTCTTTCTATGTACCCTCTACCCAGTGCAGCTCCTCTCCTGGGCCCCTCTCTCCTGGGCCCCTCTCCTCCCAATCACCTGCACGATTACCAATTATCAGCCCTCCAATTTACTTCCATTAAGGATTCCATCGTCCAGTCTTCAGTCTGCTCTCCAAAGGCATGATTTTCCATAGGAAAAAAAAGTGTTAGTTTCAAACAACCAGCTTACCAACAGGCTCTATCCATTTGAATGGACTGTTCAAGATTATTTTATAGTGAAAATTGCTATCTAGCCACATCTCTCCAAATCTAACAGTGAAAACTATGCCTTTGATATATGTCAGGATGAAGTTAAGTCAAAGTTTCCTGTTTCACTTTTTACTGTACTTATGTAAATCAATCATTAGTGGACTCTTAAGTGGTTTCCTAATGCCAGAAATGATTAGTCACTTCAATGTGTTAATGGCACATTTTGTGAAATCTTTTCCAATGCAAAAACCACACAGCATCTGGGTTTCCTGTTCTGTATTTCTTTCTGACCTTCACTATCTTGAAATTATCTGCTGCATATTTTTTACTTCTGCTTAGTTATTGGCAGTATTTTCATTATCTACACTTTTCTTCTCCTTATATTCTTTTGGGCTAGTCTTTGAAATGTCAGTCTCTGTCCATTGAAACTACAATAGGATAAAAGGAGAAAACGAAATTGATGTCTTTCACGTTGTAATGGTAATATGTTTCGTTTATAAAAATCAATTTTTTTACCAGTAAAACATGAACTTTTGACCTTCATTGATCAGAAAAGAAAATTGGATCAGTCTGAAAATGCCTTTCCCAAATAAGTCATACCATCCTTAGAACAGTGATACAGCAGTTCTCAAGCTTGAGTACACATGGAAATCACCTGGAAAGCTTGTAAAAACACAAGTTGCTGGGTCCCATCCCTAGAGTTTCTGATTTAGTAGGTCTGTGGTGGTTCCCTGAGAACTGACATTCCCAACACGTCCCCAGGTGAAGTTGATGCTGCTGGTCGGCAGACCACACTCAGAACAATTGGTGCAATATCAGAACTCACAAAGGTCTTGGAAATAATTTCTGCCTTACTTAGAGTGCTTTTGGCTGCAACTTACAAAATCCCACTCAGACTGGCTTGAGTGCAGAAGGGCATTTATTGGAAGCGGTTGGGATATCTGTCAGACTCCAAAATGAAGTTGAAAAACCAGGCGGAATATGGCACCATTAGGGAGCACCAGGAAGGATGCAGTTCTCAGAGAAGAGTGGTGTAGGCTCAGCAGAGACACCAAGCAGTGTTACTGCATTATCTCAGCTCCCGTATTTCAAAAGACAACTGCAGTTTGAGGAAATTAAGAGCTTGCTACGGAGCATACAGCTAATAGTGGCAAAGCCAAAGCCTGGAAGTGGTGAGTAGCAATCTTTATCCTAGCCAGTGGTATGCTGGAGCTGTGGGTACCAGCCCCAGAGAGCTGGTTGTTAAATATTCAGGAATCTTTTGAGCAGGTAGCTGGAAGATGGCCACAGTCAGAATACTTACACTGAAATATTGGCTAATATTACAGACCAGGATCTTTTTTCTTTCTCTTTCTTTTCAAAGAACAAGCATACCAGGACACCATTGCCTAATTCCATGTAGGGAGGATTTAGAATCAATGCAGATGCCATATATTGGACAAGAGGCAATCCCAGTGTGCAGTTTTTTCCAGTAGTAGCCATCCCCAATCCCACTATTGGCTGATGGATGGCACTGGTGCTGCCAGCTAGACTTCTTTTCTTTTCTTTTGGTTTTTCTTTTCTTTTCTTTTCTTTTCTTTTCTTTTCTTTTCTTTTCTTTTCTTTTCTTTCTTTCTCTTTCTTTCTCTCTCTCTTTCTTTCTTTCTTTTGTTTTTTTTTTTAGACAGAGTCTCACTCTGTTACTCAGGCTGGAGTACAGTGGCATGATCTCAGTTCACTGCAACCTCCACCTCCCAGTTCAAGCAATTTTCCTGCCTCAGTCTTCCGAGTAGCTGGGATTACAGGCACACACCACCACACCCGGCTAATTTTTGTTTTTTTAGTAGAGATGTGGTTTCACCATGTTGACCAGGCTGGTCTTCAACTCCTGACCTCAGGTGATCCACCCGCTCAGCCTCCCAAAGTGCTGGGGTCATTCTTTTCTTCTTGAGACAGAGTCTTGCTGCTCTGTGTGTCCCAGGCTGCAGTGCAGTGGCACAATCTCAGCTCACTACAACCTCTGCCTCCCGGGTTCAAGCAACCCTTCTGCCTCAGCTTCCAGAGTAGCTGGGATTATAGGTGTATGCCACCATGCCCGGCTAATTTTGTATTTTTTTTGGTAGAGATAGTGTTTCACCATGTTGGCTAGGCTGGTCTCAAACCCCTGACCTCAGTGATCCACCCACCAGGCCTCCCAAAGTGCTGGGATTACAGGTGTGAGCCACCATGTCTGGCTTAGACTCCACTTTGTATGTCCAATCTTTCAAACCTCTCTTCTATACATGAGTGGTGCTCTCTCTCTAACACACGTCCACAAAACAAGCCCACCATCTATCTCATTGTCTTTGTGCCTGCTCTTGTTTCCAGATTCAAAGCCAGTTCCTTCCTAACTGTTGAACAGTAGAACTTCAGAATTAAAAGAATAAGACAAGCCTGAGCGTGCGTGTAAAGCCAAAATAAGTGTCTTTAAGAGACTCGCTTAAAAACAAAAAAAAGAAGGCAGCCAATAAGCAAATTCTTCCTAGGGATATTGACTTATTGCGTAGCTATTTAAATAAGGCATTTCATGTGCAAATTGCACTAGACTTTTCTCTCCAGGCTCCCGTTGTGTGGCTTGGCTGCCCACTACCTCATTCCCATCAATGGACAATGGCTGGGAGAAAAAGCCTCCGTGACTGTAAGTGACTCCCCAGACCGCTGGCCTCTGCCACCTGTCACCGAGCCCACTGACGCACCTCCACTGTCATGTTGGCAGTGCTCCATGCAGTCTCTTGTCCCACATTTCTTAAGAAGCACAAATTACATTTACTTTACTGACCACAAGCCAGCACTGGGAGCTGGGAGGGTCAGGGTGGAGTGTTTCCTTCCAATAATGCTTCCTGGGGCAGGGAGCCTAAAACAACACAAAACAACGCTCCAGCCTTTCCAGAGGAATGTGGGGGCAGCTATTGCTGTCGCTGCCGCTGCTGCTGTGATTTTCTGGAACATGATGTCGTCATGAGAACTCCTAGGCGCCCTCTCCCATGGCAGACCTGCTCTACTGGCATGCTTATTTGGGATACTGAGAAAATATGAGGATGCCAAGACAAATGAAGTCTTGGCACTCACATCTATGGAGATAAAAGCATTTTTATGAATTTTGATGCTTTTCCTTCTTTTTTTCTTTTTCTTCTTCCTCTTCCTTCCTCCTCATTCTCCCTCTCCTCCACCATCACCCCCATCTTATAAATAGTTGTTGAACTTCCACCGTGAACTTCCACCAACATACTGAGCTAGGTACTTTGAGAAACACAAAAAATGTGCATTAAGTTAAAAAGAACACAGCACAGGGATCTAGTGACCTGCCTTTCTAAGCCTCATTTTATTCACTGTTTTCTCAACAATTCATGTGGATAATATGATTGTTAATGATGAGGTACAACATGTTCTGCCCTTGTAGTCTCCTGGAGGAGGCAGGTACTTGGAAAACTAATGAGAACCCGGAGAAATGCCTTTAATAAAGTGATGCACACAAAGTGCTAAGATTGCATCTAGTTTATTTATCACGAAGTGTTTTCAGTGGATTAGTGGATTGTGTAATGTAATCTTTACAACAATCTTGTGCATTAGGCAGGGGAACAATGTTGTTAGGTTTTGGTTTATCTGTCCCTCCACAGTCCCTGGGGAAGGGAACTTGTTATAGAGTCAGATTTTTATAGTTAAAGGAACTATTTTAAAAAGAAAAGAAAAGAAAAACCACCAGCTTAGCACCTTCCTTATACGGATAAGGAACCCGAGGTTGGAAGTCAGCCTGAGGTAACAGAAAAAGCAGAACATTCCACCTGGTCACCTGGGCTCCTGCTCAGTTCTCAGCCATATGCTGGACACATGATTTTGCACATGACTTCTTTATGCCTTGATACCCTCTTCTGTAAAATCGAGTCAACACTATTTTCTCTGACTGCCTTATTAGGCTGTTATGAATATTAAATGAGAGAATGAATGTGAAAACACTTTGTGAAACTTAAATGCTATTATAACTAACGATACCTTTTTGTACCAGGTATCATGGAACAGTCTCCACTCCAGGTTATGGATCCATGGTTGGGCAGTTCTACACTGTTCACATCCAGATGCAGATTCTGCCAGCAAATCCATCTGACTCTATCTCTCTCCGGCCTGTCTAACTCTAGGTTCTGCTTTGTCTAACATGTGGTTGTGTGCACGCCAGGGTGCAAGCTCTTGGGAAGCAGGGGCCATGTTTATTGATGTTGTATCACCAACATTTAATACAGTACCTGCTAAAAAGTTTCTGTCAACATATTTGTTAGACAATGATTACTGGATGGGTGGATGAAACATCAATATGACTTACCCAAGGGCAGTTATGAATGTCTCCAAAACTATTTCAGGGGTAATTCATGAACACATCCTCTGAGGATTCTTCTTCCACCTCTAACTCAGTTCCTATGATATGACTACCTCAGGGCAAGAAATTCACTGTGTCCCTGCTACAACAAAAGATCACTCATGTTTCCCGACCACTCATGTTGCCCTCTCTCTTCTCAAGAGGGCATTTCCTTTCTATGATGTGATTTTACACACTGCAAGCCTGTATCAAAACATCTAATGTATCCCATAAATATATATCTACTATGTACCCACAAAAATAAAAAAAAAAAAATTTTTAAAGAGGGCATTTTGGCTAGGTGCAGTGGCTCACACCTATAATCCCAGGACTTTGGGAGGCCAAGGCGGGTGGATCACTTGAGATCAGGAGTTCAAGACCAGCCTGGTCAACATGGTGAAACCCTGTCTCTACTAAAAAATGCAAAAATTAGCCAGGTGTGGTGGTGGGCACCTGTAATCCTAGCTACTCAGGATGCTGAGGCAGGGAGAAACGCTTGAACCTGGGAGGCAGAGGTTGCAGTGAGCTGAGATTGTGCCACTGTGCTCCAGCCTGGGTGACCAAGCGAGACTCCATCTCAAAAAAAAAGAGGGAATTTCCCATTTCCTTTTATAAACTCTATTCCAGTTATGTTGAGAGACCTGAGGCTGGTGTCCTGCCGGCAGTACTGCTGGGATAGAGTGACAGTCATGGGAATGTACCAGGTATCATGAAAACAGGCCCTGTCCTAGGTTATGGAGCTGCTGTTGGGCAGTCCTACCCTTCTCACATCCAGATGCAGATTCTGCTGGCAATTCCATCTAGTCCTATGAGACATTCCCTGAAAATGATGTGCTCATCCTCATCAGCTACGTGATGAATAAATCCAGGGGTGTTTGTCCATGAAGTATCTGCTATCTCCTGTGCTTGATTTACTGATGTGGATGTTGTTCTTGAGGTGTGGGTTGAAGCCAGGACAACAAATGTCTTCAAGGAAGGTGTGTGAGTAGAATGCAGTATTGGAGGGTACTCACAGTTGGTAAGTAGAGTAGGGAAGAGGAATAAGAAAAGGTAGGAAGGAGAGAGAGAAAGTGAGAGAATGAGAGTGAGGTAGTGACACTAGGAAAGTGACATGTCATGGAAGCCAAAAAAAAAAAAAAAAATGAGAGAGAGATGAAATAACAGTGCCACATCCCAATAGAGTCATCAAACTTCTGATGAAAGTCTATTAAATGTGGCAATAAAGAGATCATTAGAAAGATGTAGGAGAAAAGGTTTAGATATGTGAAGAGTGAGAAGAAAGCCAGGAGAGATGTGGCTGCCCAGGAAGGTGAGGAAGTGGTGGTGCCTCATGTATTCATGTATTCAAGTATTTGGATAGGAAAGAACGTTGCCCTGTAGTGAAAAGAGCCACCAGGTTCAAATGAAGATCATGTCAATGTGGGCAAATCTCAGTACACAGGACAACAGGAGAAAAAGAATCAGAAGAGAGAGGATGTTTCAAAGGGAAAAGTAGCTGGGGGATCCAGATTTTTAGGAAAGGATGGGATTCACATGACTGAGGTTAGAATCCTAGCCTAAAGTTGTGAAATGAGGTCAGTGAAGTTACACTGTCAAACACCACCTCCCCAAATGACCACAGAAAACCCTTAGAACCAAGCAAAATAAGGGGTAGATATTTACAGGGATTTGTGGGTCTGCGTTTACAGGGATTTGTGGGTTTAAGGTGATTTTTTTTCCTATGTACTGTAAATATTTTTATTTTTTATTTTTTTACTTTAAGTTCTGGCATACATGTGCAGAACATGCTGGTTTGTTACATAGGTATACGTGTGCTATGGTAGTTTGCTGCACCTATCAACCCATCACCTAGGTTTTAAGCCCCCCATGCATTAGCCACTTGTCTTGAGGCTCTCCCTCCCCTCACTCACCCCCTGACAGGCTCCAGTATGTGTTATTCCATTCCCTGTGTCCAAGTGTTTTCATTGTTCAGCTTCCACTTATGAGTGAGAACATGAGGTGTTTGGTTTTCTGTTCCTGTGTTAGTTTGCTGAGGATGATAGCTTCCAGTATCATGCATGTCCCTGCAAAGGACATGATACCACATTCCTTTTTGTGACTGCATAGTATTCCATGGTGTATATGTACCATATTTTCTTTATCCAGTCTATCACTGATGGGCATTTGGGTTGGTTCCATGTCTTTGTTACTGTGAGTAGTGCTGCAATAAACATATATGTCCATATATCTTTATAATAGAATGATTTATATTCCTTAGCTATATACCCAGTAATGGGATTGCTGGGTCAAATGGTATTTCTGGTTCTAGATCCTTGAGGAATTGCCACACTGTCTTCTACAATAGTTGAATTAATTTACATTTCCATCAACAATATAAAAGCATTCCTATGTCTCCACAGCCTCGCCAGCATCTTTTGTTTCTTGATTTTTTAATAATTGCTATTCTGACTGGTATGAGATGGTATTTAATTGTGGCTTTGATTTGGATTTCTCAAGGCAAATCTTTTAAGTGGGGATCTGACTGGGAATCAACAAAATTCATGACATGTTGTTTAGTCTTCGTGGACAGGCCAGGGTGAAAAATCAAGTTTTGAATAAGCAAACAGTGGTCTGACAAGCGAACTGTTTGCCAAGGCAAATAATCTATTGTCCAGAGAAGACAGCTGTTTTCCCAGGTGAGCAAACTATTTGCCCAGCAAAAACAAATAGGGAAGTTACTTACTGATTTACAGACAATAATTTCCTAGGAAGAACAGTTGCCATGTTGACAAAGATGGTCATAGTGCTTAGTTCCGAGAGGTAAGCTCTATTCACCGATGCAGGTGGTCTCAATTCTCAACACTGAAGTCCTCCCTAAGAATGAGCATGAACCAGAAACACTAGAGTGGTGGTTCCAAACTTTGCTGAAGAGCTTCACAAAATACTAATGTCTGGTTCCCATCCTTGAACATTCTGATATAGTTGGTAAGGGGTACAATCTGTGCACTGGAATTTTTAAAAGCTCCCCGGGTGATTCCAAAGGGCGAAGTTTGAGAACCACTTCGTTAGAGTTAAAGGAGAAAGTAGGGATAAAATGACTATTTGGGTGATGATGACATGGCCAGATCCCATCTCTATAACAATTTTTTAAAAAATAGCTGGTCATGGTGTTGCATGCCTGTGATCCTCACTACTTGGAAGGTTGAGGCAGAAGGATCACTTGAGCCTGGGAGGTGGAAGCTGCAGTGAGCTATGTTTGTGCCACTACACTCCAGCCTGGATGACAGAGCAAGACTGTATTAGTCTGTTCTCATGCTGTTAATAAAGACATACCTGAGACTGGGTAATTTATAAAAGAAAGAGGTTTAACTCACTCACAGTTCCACATGACTGGGGAGGCCTTACAATCATGGCTGAAGAAGAATAAGGAGCAAAGTCACATCTTACATGGCAGCAGGCAAGAGAACTTGTGCAGGGGAACTCCCATTTATAAAACCATCAGACCTTTTGAGACTTATTCACTACCATGAGAACAATACTGGGAAACTGCCCCCATGATTCATTTATCTCCACCTGGCCTTGACCTTGACATGTGGGGTGATTACAATCCAAGATGAGATTTGGGTGGGGACCCAGCCAAACCATACCACAGACCCTGTCTCAAAAAAAAAAAAAAATTGACAGTATGTTAGAGGTTGAAATCAGACAGCAGGACCCCAGAATAGCTTTGTTCTGTAGCTTCCACCATGAGCAGCATAGAGGGGTGATGGTGAAGACATGCCACACGGGGTGCTGGTAGGTGTGGCAGGCTTTGTGGTAGGTCAGACAGAGGGGATTGAGGCACTGGGCAGGTTACTGTGGTAATCAGAGTGGGGAGAATGGACTTGAGCAAAGGGAAGAGCAGAGAGCGGAGAGCTGTGATCTGACAGAGAGAAGCCTGAGGTATGAAATCCAGAAGTGGGAGATCCCCCTAAGCGGCATTGTAGAGGAGAAGGAGAAAGATGTGGCATGATGGAGGATAACCTGCATGGGGAGAAGAAAGAACGAGTAGACATCACCTCCGTGACAACGTGGAGGTGGCCATGAGCAGACACAAGGCTATACTATCACTGATTTGAAGAGGACAGCATGGATAGATGACATGGAGTCCAAAAGATGAATGAGAACAGAAGACACCTGTCTTGGGAAATGGCCTAGAAATGGCCCTGCAGGGTGAGGCAATCCTGCCCAACCCCCTTCACTGCTGAGGAGAAGAGGGGGCCTGAGAGGAGGTGAAGACTGCCTGGAAATTCTGCAGGAGGCCCAGGGCCTTCAGGGAGACTGAGAGCCATAGGGCCAACAGAGGCAGGTAAGGGACAAGCACAGGTTAGTGTTAAGGTAAGCTCATCCCTACAAAGCAGGAGTTTCACAGAGCAGGTGGTAAGAAGGACAGGGTAGAGAGGTGTGCGTGAAGTTGGGAAGTGAACTGCTTATGAAAAAGCAGAGAATCAGAATGCAGGTTGCAAAGAGGAAGGAGCAGCTTGCAGGACAGCACTGGTGGGCTGACAATAGCCTTCGCTGAACAAGATAAATAGACAAGACTCTCCTAAGAATTAGATATATATTTTTCATTCCTTAAAAGAGTATTTAATTTTTGGCCAGGCACAATGGCTCACACCTGTAATCCTAGCACTCTGGGAAGCTGAGGCAGGCAGATTGCCTGAGCTCAGGAGTTCAAGACCACCCTGGGCAACATGGTGGGAAACCCCATCTCTACTAAAAATACAAAAATTAGCCAGGCTTGGTGGCAGGAGCCTGTAGTCCCAGCTACTCGGGAGACTGAGGCAGGAGAATCGCTTGAACCTAGGAGGCTGAGGTTGCAATGAGCCAAGAATGTGTCAACGCACTCTAGCCTGGGAGAGAGAGTGAGACTGCCTCCAAAAAAAAAAAAACAAACAAACAAAACAGGACATCCAGTCATTCTATGGTTAAAATATCAAAAGGCTACTAAAAAGAGATATAGTCAAAAGCCTCACTTCTACTTCTGTCTCTATTTAGTCCAGCTCCCACATCTCCAGTAGGTAAGCTTTATTAGTAGCATCTCATGTAACATTCACACAGGAAAGGTTGTGTATACACATATCAGCGTATATGAATACTATGTTCCCCCTCCTATTTACACAGCAATGGCATATTATGAGGGCAGCTGCTGTTGCACAACTCCAGGGGTGCCATTTTGCATAGAATACAATGGAAACAGTGACCCCAAATTTGTTCAACATGGAAGAATTTGACAATATGTGCAGTTTGTTCACATAACAATAAGTCTTGGATATCTTTCTATATCAGTACCTAAAACACATCTTTATCTTTTTAAAACCACTACTACATCTTTTTACAGCCACTACTATGCCACAGTATGGATATGCCATAATTTATTAAATTTCCTACAATGGATGTTTTGTTTATTATAATTATATGCTTTATAAATAATGCTGAGTATTTCATTTTGTACCTGTCCAAGTACATAAAACGAATTACTCAAAGTGTAGTTACTGGTCAAACAATTTCTGCTAAAAGGAGATTGGCAAATGTTTTCTGTAAAGGTCCAGATAGTAAATATTTTAGTTTTGTGGGCCATATGGTCCCTGTCTCAACTCTCGACTCTGCCACAGTAGTGCAAAAGCAGCCATAGACAATATGTAAATGAATGAGCATCGCTGTGTTCCAATAAAACTTTATTTATGGAGACTAAAATTTGAATTTCATATCATTTTCATGTGTTATGAAATAGTATTCATCTCTTGATTTTTGCTGCCACCATTTAAAAATGCACAAGCCATTCTTACCTCAAGGTCTATACAAGGACAGACAGCAGTCCACAGGCTATAGTTTGCCAACCTCTGGTTTATGTGATAGAAATTTTGATAAGCATTACCAAATAGAACTTTATACAGGTTGTATCACTTCATACTTCCAATAGCAATATATAAGTTGCTATTTTCCTCTAAGCCTTGCCAATAAAGCGTATTATTGAGCTTTTGGATTTTTGTTTAATGGGTGAAAACAGTATTTCAGAGTAGTTTTAATTTGTATTTCTCTGAGAATGGGCTTATTTTCATATGTTTAAAAGCAATCTGTAGTTCTCTGTGAACCATCAGTTTATATACTTTGATACACTTCACTTAAAATATAAAGATTTTATGGGTAAATCTTTTTCTTTAAAAAATTGAAGTAACTTTTTTGTATTTTTCTGATTCTAAAAGTGATTATGATTATATGCTTATAGTAAAAATAATTAAATGAAAAAAATTTTTAAGTATTATTTATAATCTCATTCCCAGAAATATCTACTTTTTTGCATTTGTATGTTTTCCAGACATTTGTATATAGGCATTTTTAGAAAAACATTATTCATTCAACAAATATTTATTGTGTTATGAGTATTACAAGGGTCATATGACATATACCATTTTGTAATTGTTTTTCACATAATAGTGGATCATGTAAATTTTAGTTTCAGCCTGTCAGTACAGAAAACTGAGTCAGAAAAGTACGAAATACAATTCAACAAGCAATAATGTGGTTTCTGTCATTCCCTCTGGGCTGATGTGTCTGCCTGTTCTGATAGAGACACTAGTTGAACTGGTGACATGCATTCACAAAGCAGTGTTAAAAGCCACCTCTTTGCTCAACTAGAGTCTTCATTCAAAAGTACTTACTGAGGACCTACTATATGCTGGACTGTATTCTAAAATACTAGGGCTGTAACAAGATAAAGGTCCCACATATTTCCTGATCTTATGGAGCTCAGCGAAGGAGGCAATAGAGCAGAGAATCTCAGCCTGCGGTGTGTGTTATACAGAAAATAACAAAGTGATGTGACAAAGATGGATGAGGGACCTTAGTGGGACCTCCTCTGCTGACCAATCTGCACTAAGGAGGAGACAAACGGGCTCAGACCAGATCGACAGAAAGAAGCTGTAACAGCACTGACTCCATGCTAGAGAAACGCTTGCTCACTTAAACATAATTACTACTTTGCTTGAATTTACAGATTATTTACTAAAAACAGCTTCAGGAAAACAGGACCTTCAACAGAGATAAAAGGAAGTGTGTGCAACCAACAATTCTAGAAACGGGCTGCCAAGCCTGATCAGAATAGGGGATGGATCTGTAGAAGCCGCAGTACATGGACCGGGAAAGCAATGACGAACAGCCTGCCTGAGACTGCGCACATTTCACAAGAATGCTTTGATCATCATTTCCCCTAATTTCCCTTAAAAAACACTTCTCTGGAGATGCAACTCGATGAGGTGGTCTTTGCCTCCCCCAGGTTGCTGGCTTTTCGAATAAAGCTAACTTTCCTCTCATCAAAGCTCGTCTCTTGAGGTTTTGGCTTCAAGTGACAAGTGGCCTGGACCTGAGTCTGGTTACACAGCCAACCAGGTAAAAGTGTGGAGAAGAAAACTGCAGGCTGAAGAAATGGCACAACCAACAGACTTGACTGGCCTACCAACAAGAAGATGGCAATGTGAAGAGGAAGGCAAGGAAAAAGAGAGTAGTATGGCTCAGGCCAGATAGGAAGATGAGGGTCAGTCCATGGAAGACTTGAAAGGCCAGAGCAGGGAGTTTGGCTGTTATTTAGAAGGCAATCGAAAGTCACTGGTGGACTGATGAGATCTGATATACAGTTTTTTGAGACAGGTCTGGTTCTGTTGCCCAGGCTGGAGTACAGTGCCACAATCATGGCTCACTGCAGCCTCAACTTCCCAGGCTCAAGTGATTATCCCACCTCAGCCCTGATCTATATTTTTAAAGAGATTATTCTAGTTTAGACTTGCCAGATAAAATACAGGATGTCCAGTTAAATTTGTCAGATAAACAATGAATAATGTAAGGAGAATAAAAAATATTTTAAATAATATTTTATATACCAAACATTACCCATTGTTTACCCAGAATTCAATATTAGCTAGGTGTGCTGTATTTTTATTTGCTAAGTCTAGCAACACCATTCTGATTATTGTGGAGATCTGGAAAGTGGGTAGATGCAGAATATATTTTGGAGGGAGTCCCAAAAGTACTTGCTGAAAGATTGCCGTGGGATAGGAAGAAAGAAGAGGCATCAAGGATGACTCCTAGGTTTTGGACACCTGGGGTGATAATTGCAGAATGCTTGTGGTTTTCTCTGCTTGTTTGTTCATTCTGCAGTCTGAAGATGTGTGGCTGTAATAATAATAAATAATAATAAATAGTAAATAATAATAAATCAAAAGAAGACACAAAGTGACTTAAAGCAAACTAAGGAACCTCTTTCTTATTAAGAACCAAGAGACCTCCATCCCCGCCTCCCCAAATCAACTGAGATCAATATACTTAAAGCCTGTTTATTCATTTTCTTTGTTTCATAGAAAGACAACTTTTAAATTATTATTTGGATGAAGAAAAAGAAGGAACACAAAATATTATTCATTAACTAGAACAAGCACTAGTTACATTTTGGCTCCATCCAATGGCCAGTTTCCCATTTTATAAGCAAGGAATAAACGACAGTGAGGAGAGAGGGAGTGGGGAGTACAAAAGACAGATGTAGGGTGGGGAGATGCTATTGGGGACAAGAATACAAAAGAAAAGGTGATTCAATGGGTGTGGCTTTAACCCGCCTAATGAACAATTTTCTTATTCCTTTGGTTACCTTCAAGTATTAAGGCACCAGTTTATATGGGCTAACAATAGCAGTTCACTAGCCTGAGGAGTGGGAAGAGAAGGAATATTTATTGAGCCACCTGCTAGATACCAAGGGCTTTATATAAGTTTGCTCATTTTTTACAACAATCTGTGAGGCCAGTATGTTTATTCCTGCTATGCAGAAATTAGTGACTTGCCCAATAACACAGAATAAAATGGTAAGATGGACTTGGAGTTGAATGCAGGTCTGTCATCTTTCTGAACCCCAAATGTGGATTTTCTGTGACACCATTTTTCTTCACCTGGTTTTAAAGAGTTTGAATATCTTCGTGCTTGCTAAATATTTATAGGGAATTTCCTTGTTGGCTCTTGTTTTCTTCACAGATTCTTTAATCCTAGAAACCTTTTTTATTTTTAACTGTACCATCGGATATAAGTTAAGGACAAAGCAGCAGAAAAGTAAATATTTCAGAATGACATTGTTGGGGGAACAAAAATCTACTTACAGATTGTGGTTGGCTAGGTGGATAGTGGATTAATCTTTAGAGGAAAACACCTCTTTTGTTAGAAAGGCTTTAAACACCTCTTTTGTTAGAAAGGTTTTTTGACTGTCTGAGATAAGGCCTAGGCTACATTCAAATGGGGAAAGTTGTTAGAAAAGGAGGTAAATGTCATCTTAATAAAGTAAAAAGGGGTCTTCCTTAAGCAGAGAGTCATGGATTGGGTTTCTGAGGAAGAGAAGTTTTAGATAGTTTGCTCAATTAACCTATTTTCATTTTTCTCCGCAGAGGTTGGGACCTGGGAGTTGGGGAGAAAAGCAAAGAATGCCTGGGGTTGAGTGAGGCACAGGGTCCCAACCACCAGCTAGAACATGCGGAGAAAAGAAGAAAGGACTCACTGAAATGGAATTGCTAAAGAGGACCTTGATATCTGAGGGCTTTACTTTGTGCTTTGTAATTTCTCTTTGCCATCCTCATCTTTTAGGAAACTGATTAACCACTATAATTTAGGTTGTATTAGCAACATCTTAGAGAATGAAGGAGGAACTGTATTTATTCTTGGAGCATAGCCTGGAGAGAGGCAGAAGGCTTCAGGAGCTGTTACTAGATAGTAGGAAATCACTCTCTCTAGAGTCCCCTGGAAGAGTCCGGAAGAGAACGGATTTCCTGCTGTTGTGCAGGATGAGGGTTTGAGTACAGATATTTAATTTATTTAAAAAACGCTGGAAGATGGGGAGAGAGGATGGGTCAGATTATAATATGTTCATATGTCTAAGGCAGGAAATTAGAATCAAGATGAAATCTAAGAAAGTTTTGTGAATGGGTTTCTCCCACAGAAGGAGGAGAAAATTCCAGCATCTCTGGTTATGCAAATAATATGCAAATTACAGTGATTACATATTTGCTTAGAAAATTTTGATTACCTCATTTTGACTTCAGGCAGAGTTGGGACACCAAAAGGGAATGTTTGTCAACAGTCCAGAGTTGTTAGATTTCTTCCAGGGGAAATGAAAGGGTAAATTTCTTACCAAACACAAGGGTTTTAAGTAAGTTTTTCAAACTCCTTAATGTCTCCCTTCCACAAAGCATACCGAAAAAACAAAAATTGCAATATAGTCAAAATGTGATCTGTAGACAAAATGAAGGACAAATGGTTTTCCCCCATAAATTTTACTACAGGGTACCTTTTCTCCTCTTTCTTGGTTGAACAATGTAAAGTAAGGGCTTGGATTTTGTCCTGCAGATGGTTTGTACAATCATTTCCAGCCATTTCTCTAAGTCTGGGCTTCAAATCTGTCACTTGAGAGTGATACAGTTGCCTGTCTCATGGTGGTGTTAGGTGAGGCTGACAGCATCAAACAAATGGCCCAGCTCCTGCCACAGCTGCATCCTTGACACGTTCCAGTGGTGCCTGAGCAACACTGCAAAGACCCCCGGGACAGCTGTTGGCAAGAAAAGGTGGAGTCACTGCCCTGGGGGGCCGGGAAGGGAGTTAGAGAACTACTGTCTTAATCTCAAATTTGGGCAGAATCTGCCTTGGATCAAATTTAAAATCTTTTTATGAATATTAGCTGACTTGATTAGGAACTAGTCATCTCTCCCCTTCTCAGCAGAAGACTGTGGAATGTGTCTCCTAGCAACAGAGATGTGTTACTATCTTACGGTAGGACTGTTTTATAAAGCAATGGTCTCCAACCTTTTTGACATCAGAGACCGGTTTCATAGAAGACGATTTCTCCACAGACAGGGAAGTCGGCGGATGATTTCAGGATGACTCATGCACATTACATTTATTGTGCACTTTATTTCTATTATTACTACATTGTAATATATAATGAAATAATTATACATCTCACCATAATGTAGAATCAGTGGAACCCCTGAGCTTGTTTTCCTGCAACTAGATGGTTCTATCTGGGGGTGATGGGAGACAGTGACAGATGATCAGGCATTAGATTCTCATAAGAAGTGCACAACCTAGCTCCCTCACATGCTCAGTTTACAGTAGGGTTCACGCTCCTTTGAGAATCTTGTGCTGCTGCTGATCTGACAGGAGGTGGAAGGTGGAGGTGAAGCTCAGGCAGTAATGTGAGCAATGGGGAGTGGCTGTAAATACAGATGAAGCTTCACTCACTTGCCCGCCACTCACCTTCTGCTGTACGGCTCAGTTCCTAACAGGCCACAGGCCGGTACCTTGTAGAAGTACCAATCCGTAGCCTGGGGGTTGGGGACCCTGGTTATAAGGGACACTCATTCTGCTGCCCTCACTTCTCTCAGTAACTACCAGGAAAGGGTCACAGTCAGAATGAATTTTGCCATTCACCTTCAGTACCAATGCATTGTCCTAAAGAGGTAACAGTTCCACTGGCTTCAAATCCTTGGTATCATTTGTGTCTTCCTTCCCTCTCTTCTCTTCCTCTCTCATTCACACTTTTCTCTTCTTTCTCCCCAATCTCTCACTCCTTTCCTTCCTTGCTTCCCTGACCACTATCTTTGCAACATCTGTCTTTTGACCTTTCCCTTTCCCTTCTTTATTCCTATCCCTGCCACCATCCTGTGTAAAGTGCTATCAGTTCTACTCCATTCTTCCCTCTACCTCTGCCCTCAACCCTAGTTCCAAGTCCAGGTAGTTCCTTACCCCACCCTCTGGACAAGGATGCTTCTGGGCTGTAATCCTTTTTCAAAATATTTTATCCTACGTGCAGTTGCCAAGTTATTTCCCCTACAACAACAATCTATTCACAGCACAGCCCTGCTCAAAAACCTTTAAGGGTTTACATTTCCTATGGAGTAAAAACCAAAGTCGTAAGCCTAATACTCCAGAGCCAAGAGAGTATGCTTCTGTTCATCTTTTGCAGCCTGGGCACACTCTGGTTTTCTTCAGACATGCACTGTTCCCATCAAAATGACTCTTACCCACCTGGGTCTTTTCTCCAGCTGTTTCCTCCGCCTAAAGTTCCCTCACCCCAATTCCTCCATCTCTGCACATCTAAAACCACTAGGACTACCTCAAGCTTAGCCTGTTCTATGCAGCCTTTCCTGATATCTCTACCTAGTCCTTCTTCTGAACCCCTATAGAACTTATCCCCATAATGAGGTCACCCTAACAACAATCAACCAGGTGCTGCCAGCCCTGTCCTACACATCGATATGACCTTCAGCCCCTGTCTAAGTTCCGTTGTAGAAGTGTCTCTAGAAGTTCCCAGGGTGCCTCACACATACTCCCTGAATAAGGACACTTCTTTCAGGTCTTGCCATTGCTCTGCCATCTTCCCCTAAGCATCTGCTGGGCACCACTGCTCCTGACACAGCTAGGGAGCTCCTACCACGTCAAGGTTTATAGTGTTCTGAAGTAAGATGCAGAATGAACTTGCAACTCCTCCTTACTGAGGAGTCAGAGTCCGCTCTATCAGGGAGGTCTCGAAAGAATGTTGTTGATGCTCTAATGGTCTTTGAGGTACTGTGAAACAGTTCTTTCTGCTTATTCCCCCAAGCTCCATCTCCTATGGAGCCATAGGATTCCAATGTTAGGTAAATGTGAGCAGAGCATTGTGCTTTACATGGAATTGACTCTCCTGCCCAAAATGCAGCATTCTTACTGAGTCAAGTATGTTATACCTGCTCTGTCTTCACACATGGCCTTCGTCAGCCCCTAATGCAAGTAAATGAGGGGCTGGACTGCCTATATATTTTCTAGAAAACGTAGTCTTAATGAGTCACTGTTATGGTTGGAAATACATCCTATCCCTCAGGTATGCTGGGAAAGAAAAATGGTTAAGACATACTAGATTCTATGATACTCCAGAACTGTACTGCTCAACACAGTGGCTACTGGCCACATGAGGCTATAGAGCACTTGAAATTTAGCTAGTCCCAACTGAGAGGTGCTATGAGTATAAAATTCATATCAGGTTTCAACGACTTACTCCTCCAAAAAAGGGTGTAAATTAAGTCATTAATAATTTTTGTAACATTGACTACATGTTGAAATAATATTTTGTATTAGGTCAAATAACATGCCATTAAAATGGATTTCAGCTCTTCTTGCTTTCTTAGTATGGTTTCTAGAAAGCTTGAAATTACATACATGGTTTGCATTTGTGGCACCCCTTACATTTCTATTGCACAGTGCTGCTGTAGAGCAGCTCTCTAGAGCACTTGTTAGAAATGCAAACCCTCAGGCCCCAGCTCAGACCTACTGAGTCAGAAACTTCAGTAGGGCCCAGCAATCTGTGGCTAACAAGTTCTCCAGCTAGTCCTGGCTCACACTGACATTAAGCTCTCCACCAAGGAGGTAAGCTCCAAAGCACTGAAAATAAGATCCAGAGCATAACAGGATCTCAATAAGTTTTAAATCATTAAAAATGATTTAATCTTGATGGTTCCACTTAAGCTCAAAATTATTCTGTTCATCAGTCAGTCAGTGAGAGAGAAAGTAAACAACAAACTTCGTTCCCAACCTTGGAAAAACAACTTGCTGGTAACTTCAAAAGCTGCCACTACCAGCCGGGGAGAATTGCAAGTCATTATCAGAACACCTTTAAAAATTCTCAATAGAAATGTATTGAATACAATGGCTATGCCAGAAGCAAGAGAGAGTCAGACATGAAGAAAGCATAAAGAAAAATAAAAACATGCTAAGTTATAAAACTGGTCTGGGTGCCAAGTCAGGCTGGCTGATGCTTTGCAATGGAGTAGTTCTGAAGCTGCCTCTTCTAGTGCCTGTGCCCTACTGGACAAAGACAGCCACAGCCTCAGTCCCTCTTTTGGTACAGATACCAAAAGCTTTTGATCAACCGGGACTTCACCAATACAGCCCTCAAGAGCCTGCAGTCCTTGCATATCTCGACTTTACCCCTTCAAGCATCCTGAAATTCACCTCAAGTTTCCATTCCTTGTGACATGTGCCATTATCAAGATTCATTAGTTCGTGACCATGCTTGAAGAGCACACCACAAAATATGCCATGCACATGACAAAGCATGTCCTCTTTAAGAGTGAGTGAGAAGTGTATGGAACAGAAGCAGAACTGTAAGAGTGGCCTCGCTTTCAGCACTCCGAAAGTGAAATAATGTTCTCCAAACAGCAGTATCCTGGAAACTGATAACCATGTTTAACATACTTAGTGGTATTAAAACTATCATCCATGTACTTATTTTTTGCCCTTAAAAAAACTGACATATAATATTTTACATATTTATGAGGTACATGTGGTATTTTGTTACATGGATCAAATCAGAGTTTTGGGGGTGTCCATCCCTTGAGTATTTATCATCTCTGTGTTGGGAACATTTCAAGTCATAGCTACTTTGAAATATCATGCACTTATTAAAAGTAATTCATGCACATTGTAAAAAAGATTAAACAATGCAGAAGTGGATAAAGTAAAAAAGTTCTCTTCTCTGACTCAGTACCAATCACTAGATTATTCTAGATTTTTAAAATATAGATATTAATAGAAATACAAATAGATACCTTTTTTTAAAAAAACAAGATCATATGTGAATTCAATTTTGTAACTTGCCTTTCTCACTTGCTTGTATGTTGTGGGCAACTTTCAGTGTTGTTTGTGTAGATTTACCTCTTTCCATTTGATGTTTGTGCAGTGTTCTACTGCATGGATCGTTTATTTAACCACACATTAATCTAACAGTAGTACCCAAAACATAGAAAGCTCTCAATTTATAATCATAGAAATATTTTTATATTTCCTTATTTATACTTCCTCACTTCTAAAATGTATTGTACTTTTTTTAATGTACAAATTCCCAGACATGTATATTTTATAAAGGATAAACACTAGCTTTTATTCTAGCTTTTATTGATCAATTCTACACTTTAGTTTTCTTTCTGTCTTTATTACTATGTTATATTTCTTTGAGTTAATTTTATCTTTTTGTTTGTTTTTTGGAGACGGAGTCTTGCTCTGTCACCCAGGCTGGAGTGCAGTGGCGCAATCTCGGCTCACTGCAGCTTCCACTTCCCAGGTTCAAGTGATTCTACTGCCTCAGCCTCCAGAGTAGCTGGAATTACAGGCGTGTGCCATCATGCCCGACTAATTTTTGTATTTTTAGTTGAGACAGGGTTTCACCATGTTGGCCTGGCTGGTCTTGAACTCCTGATTTCAAGTGATCTGCCTGCCTCAGCCTCACAAAGTGCTGGGATTACAGGCATGAGCCACCGCACCCAGCCTAATTTTGATCCTCTTCTTCTAGCTTCTAGAGTTGAATATGTAATTATGTTTATTTTATTCTCCTGTTTTCTAAAAAGGTATTTTAAAGTCATCTGAGGGAAGTACTTTAACGTGCCTTTGTCTGTACCCCTTTTTAATATATACTAGTCTTACCATTAATTTACCTAAATAAATCTTAATTTCAGTTCTGAGTTCCTTTTGACCCAAGAATTATTTAGAATAATGTTTTTACACTTCCAAGCGTTATGAGTAGTTTTATTGTCATTGCTAATTTAAGTTTCATTGCAGTGTGTTGAGGGAACATGCCTCATATGTTTTCTATTTTTAACAAATCACTGAGTTTTTGTCATAGAAAGGACAAGTTTGCTATCACATGTGTTTTCATAGTGCTGATGAGATGTAATTCAGGCTATTAATTGGACTACGTGATGCAGTACATGTGCTGCTGTTTATAATAGGTTGCCATCTGGAAGAGGGCTTGTGTCTCTGGGAAACAGACTATTGCTTGCTCCGTGCTGGAATACACACCTACGGCTGCGTGGTGTAGCCTGCTCAGCTAGAATCACAATCTCGTGATTACTGTTCATGTTTGTAAACTATGATACAGGCAAATTACAGGATCAGCATCAAAGATGTCAGCTGTGACTAAGAGATTCCTGCTGTGCAAGTTGAAAAACAAATGAGAACATATTATGTTCTTTTTCATTAGTTTTGATAAATCAATTTAATTTTTTTCAACGTATTCTTTTTAACCAGCAATAATATTCTCAACTGATGACCCTGCTTTGTACCCTAGAACTGTGCTGCCCAAATTGTATGGTATTTGTATGGTAATTGTATTATGGTAGCCACTAGATATGCATGGCTATTTACATTTAAATTAATTTAAATTAAATAAAATCCAGACTTCAGTCCCTCAGTTGCACCAACCACTGACCATGTTCAATAGCCACATGTGGCTGTTGTACTGGACAATGCAGCTATAAAGCATTTCTATTATTACAACATTTTTTATTAGATATTCCAGCTCTAGGGGTGAAAATAGTGTGATTGTTTTTTGATGTATCAACTTGACTAGGTTATAGTCCCCGGTTATTCAATCAAACACTAATCTAGGTGTTGCTGTGAAAGTGTGATTTAGTAGGTGTGATTAAAATGCATAATCAGTTGACCTGTAGTAAGGAAGATTATCCTTGATTATTCAGGTGGGCCAGATCCTATCAGCTGGATGGAACACCTGAAGAACAGAACAGATGAAGAAGAAATTCTGATGAAGAAGAAATTCTGCCTGTGGACATTTCATTTTATGCCTGAGAGTTCCAGCCTGCTCTTCCTCACAGCCTGCCCTGTGAATTTTGGAGGTTTCCCACAATCACACAAGCCAATTCCTTGCAATAAATCTCTCTCTATACATAGAATACAGATATTCAGTAGGAGATATGCATTCAATTGCTTCTCCAGTTAAATTCTAATACAGAAACTCTCTCATGTATACAACCCCCAAACTACAAACAGACCTGCCCCAAATTCATCTTCATCTGCTCTCCTGTCCATAGGACTCTGGATCCCATCTACTCTCACTTTCCCAAAGGTCTTGCTCCCTTAGTTATCCTTTACCTCTTTTGTGTTTCCATCTTTTCCTTTTCTACTGGATCCTTTCTATCATGCTCTAGTATGAGTCAAACACTTCAATGCAGGTAGGTGGTTTATCTGGAAGTGATCCCAAGGTGGGAAAAAAAGGGACAAAGTAAAGAATGAAGTGAAGCCAATACACAGATGCATTTTTTTTAAAATCACCTTTACAGGCACCAATCCCATGGGACCTTCTGAGCAAACGTATGCAATGGGTCTTAAAAACTGTCCACCAAAGAGAGAAAAGAGGACAGCATTTATCCATCAGCTTTTATTGCCCTCTAGTCAAGGGTCATCCCTTGGTTGTCAACTCCCCTGGTTTCTGGGTTGCACAAGCATGAATGCTGAAAAGGTTCCCTCAGATGTTCCCAGCCACAAAACAAAGAAGCCCTAGAGTAGGAGGTGAAAGGCAGGGGCTCAAAGCAAGGCATGGCCAAGTTAAGCCTGTGGGGAGCTCAGAACTTAGCAAGGCAGTGGCTAGGCTAAGAGCAGAGCCAACAGGATTAAAGTAACATAAAAGAGGTGTCCAATTCAGTCCCCTCCATATGCTAACTTATTTCCTTATATTCCTTCACAGTCATACTTGCTGGAAGACTTGTGTACATATGCTACCTCCACTTTTCATCTCCCATTCACAACTAATCCAACTGTAAGCTGACTTCTCCCACCTCTACTATCTCCCAAGCTGTTCTTCTCAAGGTCACTAATGATCTCCATCTTGCCAATTCCATTGAACCTTCTCCAGTCTTAATTTACTCAATATCTCATCACCATTCAAACCAGCAATCACTTTCTTCACAAAATACTCTCTTCTCTTGACTTTCATGGCACCACACTTCTAGGTTTTCTCCTGGACTCTCCTTCTTGATGTCCTTTCCTGGCTCTTTTCTTTTCTTTTCGTTTCATTTCTTTTCTTTTCTTTTTTTTAGAGACGGGGTCTAACTTTGCAAGGCTGCTCACTGCAGCCTTGACCTCTGGGGCTCAAGCAATCCTTTAACCTCAGCCTCGCGAGTAGCTGGGACTTCAGGAATGCACCACTGTGGTTGGCTAATTTTTTATTGTTTTGTAGAGATGGGGTCTTGCCATCTCGCCCAAGCTGGCCTCAAACTCCTTGGCTAAAGTAATCCTCCCACCTGTCTCCTAAATGCTGGATCACAGTGAGCCACTGCGTCTGGCCCTGGCTTCTCCTTTTCTAACACTGGATCCCCTCAGGGTTCCACCCTGGGGCCCCTTCTCTTCCCACTATATACTCTCCCTCTTAGCTAACTCATGTATTCTAATGACTTTAAATATGTTTTCCATTCTTTATATATATATATATATATATATATATATATATATATATATCACTCCCACATTTATTTATATAACCTCGATTGCTCTTTCAACTCTAGACCCAACTGCACATAACTATACAGGAATCTTAACATGTCCAAAATGGATCTCTATATCCTTTCTTGAAAATGTGATCTTCCTCCAGCCTGTCCCACTCAGTAAATGGTATCAACATTTACCTAATTGCTCAAGCCAGAAATCTATGAGTTAACCTTGATTCCACTACTCTCACCATCATATCCAATATAACACAAAGTTCTGTTTATTCTATCACTGGAATATCTCTCAAATCCTTCCAACTTCTCTCCATCTCCACTACCATCCACCTTGTCTAAGCTGCTTCTCTCCTGAACTCCTGGGAAACCTCCTAATGGATTTTCCTGCATCCATTTTTCTTCCTATTTCAATCCTTTCTCCTTATGGCAAAGACATAATCTTATAGTGTCAAATCATTTGATTCCCCAGCTCAAAACACTTCAACAGATACCAATTGTTTTTTGGTTAACATCTTAGATTAGTAACAAGACTTAGAGGGCGTCTCTGTCTCTGTATGTTTCCCCAGCACAATCTTGCATCCCAGCCCCATTCCCTCAAATGTACACCTATATCAGCTTCCTTTCAGTTTCTCATGGACACTGGGCCCTTTTCTTTTGAAGTCTGTTGTGCTATTCCTGCTGAGTGACACGTTCTTCTCCTGCTTCTTCTGGGGAAATCCCATTCTTTAGGTCTCAGCTCAATTGTCACTTCCTTAAAGAGGCCTACCATTGTCTACCTCTCTGTAATTTAGCAATTTGTCATTTTCCTTCAAGGAATTCATCATCTTGCATAACCATGTATTTATTTATACAATTATCTGTTATTGCCTGTCCTGCTGCTCTATGAGAGGAGTAACAACACTTATGTCATTCTTTATGGAATCCTTGGAGCCCCGCACGGTGCCTGGCAATCAAAAAATACTAACTAAATGACTGAAGAGAAGAAGGGAGGAAAGGAGGAAGAAATAAATTATTAAAATTCTTAGAGAAATTAAATTGTATTGTGAGTCTAAAATACTCAAACCTGAACTGCATCTTCCTCATTGAAATAACTGTGTAATGAACACAGGTCTGTGTTAATAAGACCCATTCTTGTTGCTATCTGACATCTAACCTATTCCTTCTAGCTTCTGTGTCCAACACAAAGTCTTCCCACTTTTGATACTGAACACTCAGATTGCCTCAAACTCTCCCATCATCGTAAGCAATAGCTAGTGTTTAAAATGCTACTTTTGAAATGTCTGAAGATGTTTTTAATAAAATTCTGTTAGTGTGAGTCATAAACTACCAGAGTTTTGAAGGATATTTTTCATAATGACTTAAGTACCTAAATTTGGTATTTCCTGCAGTCCCCAAAATAATATTTACAGGCCTTTAGAAAAAAAATGCAAGCACAAAAATGTGCAGTCTCCAATTTGGTGGATGACAAGGGAAATCTATTATATATGTAGGCTGAGTTAGGAACTTGATCAGCTGAAGAAAAGGCATAACCAAGATGGCTGCTTCCCAGTGGCTAACATACTCTTGAAGAGAAATAAAGGAGACAGCTTACGTAGTCACAACAAACATTTACCCAATGGCTCAAACCAAAAACCTAGGAATTATCCTGGACTTACTCTTGACATCATTGTTTCATCATCTGGGGCAGATCTTAGTCACTTAACATTTCTGTCTTGACGTCATTGCTATTTTATTCACATAATCTCGAACTATAATGATTGGCAGGTTCAAAAATGAAAATAGCCATAAAATTATCAGAAAATTTTGACTTTCTGCTAACTCTGTGAATATACAGACATTTCACAATAGTTGTTTCCAGATTTTACTCAATGTATCTCCTACTCTGCCTATATCCTCTCTCAATCCCTTTCAACTTATTCTCTACACAACAGCCAGAATGATCATTTCAGAGCTTGCATTTGATCCCCCTCTTGCTGCAGCTTAAAAGCCTCTCTGTGGCTCCTCAGCCAAAACTGTAACCTGCTCTCAAAGGCTGGCCCTTTCTGCTGTCCTCTGCCTCCCACCCTGCTCCTCTCAACTCTACTTTCTAATTGCACACCGAATTCCCAGTTCCTCAAATGTACAGGGCTCCTGTGGTCTCCAGAGCCCACGCACACCCTGCTCTCTCTGCCTGAAAGACTCCTCTCAATTTCTCCTCCCTGACACCCCCACTCCCAGCCTTCTCATCTCAGACCAAGCATCAGTTCCTCAGGGAAGACTCCCCGGACTTCCCATTAAATGTGCTCATAGACCCCCATACCTCTCCCTAGAGTACTTAAAACAGTTGTAAGTTACACACGGTTCCATGAGACTCTTAGTTTCTGATCATCCCTGCTAGACCAGAAGATCCAAGATCAGGGACTTGCCTAATGTTGCTCACCATTGTTCCCATGGCCCCGAGTAGAAATCAGTGCAAAGTCAGGACTCAGAAAATGTTTTAAATGGATAAATAAATAAATAGATAGCAATTCATATTACTAAGTATATTGTTCTATTTACTATGATTCAAGACCAGTTACAGTTGAAAAATCTCTGTAAATTATTTTTAATTATCCCCTGAGTTTTCTTTTTTCTAACTAGTTTAGTTCTCTCTTTTCTCACACACAGATTTGGGCTTGTGTGACTGTTTACTTGTACAGTGTGCGATGAAGATGGTGAGGGACTGGTGATAACAGCCAGGCTGGAGCACCAGGCAAGACTATTATCTTAGTAACAGTGAATCCTATTGAAAAGCAGTGGATATTAGAGGGAAGATGAAAATTGCAGTCATTACTATGGTTCATCTAAGTAGATCTATGGTACAACTAAGACTGGATTGACATTTTGGTGCACAACCATTTGGGTTGCTGCCTAGTTTATGAATGCTGGGAACAGCCCACTAGACATGGGCAGACCAAAAGTAGTCTTGTCTCACAACACAATCCTGCACCTCTATTCATACAGGTGATCCAGGAATAGATATGAGTTGGTCAGATTCTCTCTCCCAGGAATTTGAAACCAGGAATGAAAAAAAGGAGATTAGGAGATTAGGAATTCCTGGCATTAAGTTCAGGTAATAGCAGTGGACTCCAAAGACACTGCTCATGATTGTTCAGCTTTTGGTTCTGTGAGATGTCTCTGTAGCCTTCAAATAAATTTCTCCTTTTTTGCAACCAGTCAGAGTTGGTTTCTGTTATTAGCAACTCGAAGAGCTCCACAATTGCAAATATAGAGATGGTACCTCTGTGCATGTGTGAAGAGTAAAAAGTGGGGGAGGAGAGAAACAGAGAGAGAAACAGAAAGAGAGAGAGAGAGGAGGAGGAGGATTTGGAGAGAAAGAGAGAGGAGATCAGATGATTAGAATAAGAGAAAGGTACTGGGATTTGGGGATACCTAGCAAGGGTATGGACTGAAAAACGAAATTCTGCTGGAGCTAAAGTTACATAAAGGCCCAAACTAGGGAATAAGTCAGGCTCATGAAAAAAAAAATAGATAAAAGAAATCATTTAGTAGGAAAAAAATCACTTTAAAAATGAAGGGAAAAATTAGCCTGCAGTTAGTTATTCTGACAGAGCTATCAACCACACTGGAGGAATTAAGGACTGGAATGTACTTCCTGAGGGGTTGGTATTTATTTTTTTCTGATTTTTAATGTTTTTTCCACTTTCTACATAATCTAGTTTATGATGAGACTTCGTGAAAAATCTGCAAAACAACAACAGCAACAAAACACACAGGTGAGGAGGAATCACTGTTGTGACCACAGATTACAATAAATTTATTTGGTGACTAAGATGACAGAGTCTGTAAATCCTGAGACTTCACGAGGCACAGATGGCGCAGAAGTACTCATTTGTTCATTTGCAGACAGAGATGATGTCTGTTCTAGTGATTTCCTCACTGGAAAAATCTACTGGATTTACAGTAACAGATGGCTTTGCTCAAGTTATAAAATAGATTTATTGGGCCACTTTGGACCTTCCAAGCCAGATTAAATATTCATTGCAGCTTTATGCAAAGAAAATATTCTTATTTTATTACTCATCATATATTTTAGAACTTCATAGGTCATACAATAAGAAAATCCTACTTGCTTACTTAGGCAGGATAGATCAGCAACAACTTATAAGGCTGACTGATATACAGGAGAAATGAGCAAAGCAGGCTTCAGTACTGCACTATTTACAGAATGATAGAAGGTATCTTCTTCCCTGCAAGGTCCTGTTCACCTGCCCAGCTCCTTTTTGAACTTGGTCTCATCTTACACTGAGTACCTGCCACAATGGGGCTATTCCATCTCTTCAAGCTGAACTGTAGTCCTCCGGTAATTTGTCACCTGTCCTCAGCCTGGAATGTTATGTTCCAGACACCCATCCCTTCCTTCCTCAGCTTCCTTTATTACATGTCTTCACTGGAAGGGGGGAGGGGTTCATTTCCTTCATTGGTGGGAGTTATTTGAGTGACACTGTCTCACCACTGGACTAAAGGCTCTGTGAGGGCAAGAACTGTGTACTTTTCTCTTAAATCAAGTGTCTCCAGGATCTAGCAAAATGTCTGGTACACAGTAGGTATTCAATAAATCCTTGTTAGTAAATGGATAAAACTAAGTTATTGTTCAACCTTAATATGCCACTTCTAAAAAGACCAGATGGGTACTTCTTGATTCTGGCCTAGGAACACTGAGGGGTAGGGTGGGCAGAGGGGAGTGGAGTCTTTAGCACTGTTGCCAGCTCTTCCACTTTCTTCCTGCTTCTTCTATTCAGGATCCAAGTCCTGTCACCAAGTGTTGAGTAATGCTTCTCACATGTGTCCTCACCTTCCCTTCTAGGGTCACTGTCCCAGGTAACACCACTACATGGATGACTGCAACACTTGTTCACTTGTTTTATTGGCTTCCCTTATATTCTTACCTGCACATGGAGTTATTCTCTCAAATTCAGCCTGAATTTCAGTTGGAAATGGTACCCCAGAGTCCCTCCTGCAACTTCTTCCAATTGCTGACCAAAACAGTGGTTCCCTACCTTATATGCCTTGGAATCACCTGTGGAGCTTTGTAGATTTACACTAACTATAAACCAGGCACAGATAGATTGAGAATAGCCTACCCAGTTTTCACCATAACTTATTTTATTTATTTGAATGAGGATAGGAAGGGACTTCAAGTCTGCCCCTTTGATAGACCACTAACTCAGAGAGTCAGTCTTGCATCCTCAAAGTGGCAAATCAGCTACTCCCTAGCCCACTGATGCCACTCTCTGAAGTGGCTATTGTTCCTCAGTCCATGTCACCAGCTGGCAGACATGGAAAACCCCAGAAAACAACTGGACAGGAAGTAAGGTGGGAGGTGTGTCCTGGCTTTAGTGAGTTGCTTCCTGAGAAGAAAGGCCTCAACAAGAAAAGCACTGTGGGTGGATGATGGGGAAGAACACGTGGTAAGAGCAAATGCTGGAGAAAGGCTTCATACGAATGAACCAAATGAACTCAATGAACCCAATGAACCCAGTTGGAGAATCACAGGGACAGGCAAGTAGAGGTAGAAAATGATTCCTCATAACAGGAAACAACATGAAGAAAAAGCCTTCGTGACTTCTGGAATTTGACTGGGAGATGGGAATGTTTATAACTGCACTACAGAAAGAGATTTGAGAAAACTTATCACCTATCTCCACATCGCCTGAGATTGGCACCAGTGAGATTAGCTTTGCCTTATTTGAGATGAGGAAAAAGAAGAAAACACATACAAACCCAAACCATAATAGCAGTAATAAAAACAGAAGTCTAACAAAAAACAAACAAACACCATCAAAAAAGGAGAGCATCATTCTGGAGATACAGAAGAAAAGCAAAGCCCCCAAAATTATCTCCTGCAAAATACAGATGACAATCTCAGAAAACTGTTTTATAAAATGTTAAATGACTCACCTCCATAGAGAAAGCAGGGAAAAGCTAAAAGAGAATCAGGTGGCACGAAAAACTAAGATAAGAGGAAAGAGGAGATGACAGGAAAGAAAAAATTACAAAGAATCTAAAAATGTAAAAGCAAAATTTTAATCCACATTGATGGCAATGAAAACCAGTACTGACACTGCGGGAAACTGACAGTATGGCTGGCAAACTTGGGAATTTTTCACACAAAATAGAAAGAGTGTATTGATCCCCAAGGCCCTCACCCAGAAACTCTGATTTAATAGACCTACAGTAGGGCCTTAGAGCATTTTTTGTTGATGTTGTTTGTTTTTAATCTTTATATCCATGCCACATCTCAGACAACTTAAAATAGAATTGCTGGGGATGGAACCCAGGCATCAGTAACTTTTAAACCTCCCCAGGAGATTCCAATGTGTGGTCAAGGCTCTAGAATTTTGGGGGCAAACTTCTGTAATCTAAGGATTTCTAGGTTATTTTTCATTTATGAAGACAACAGGCATCCAAGTACTTATGAACTACTAATATTTCTTCTAGAAGAAATAACTTGAAGATACTCTTCAACTGACTAAAACTTGAGATAAAACAAAGAAACAAAAACTAGTAAAGTTATGGTATAAAAGGTGTGGTTCTGGTTCAAAATGCATATATTAATATTGAAAAACTATATATATACATATACACACACATAATGAAAAAACATAAATTAATAAAAATCAATACATCTCTATATTATATTAGCAATGACTGAAAATAGAAAGTAGAGCAAAATATATATATACACATACATATTTAATATATACATTTATATGTATATACACACATGTGTATGTGTGTGTGTATATAGGGAAAAAAGGACAATATAAGCAAAATAAACTTAAGGTACTCATAAAGCTTCATATTCAAAGTACCATACCTCTGAATCAATTTTGTACTCAGTTGCCTGATCATACCTGTAAGAATAACAGTACAACAGGTATTCTGAAACATAGAGTAAAAATTTATTCAATTTTCAGAATCAAATTTAATTTAATTTAAACACCACCCATAAAAATGTGGAAGGACATCTCTCTTATCTTTCAATCATATTTGAATTTATATCTAGGAAAATGGAGGGACTCAGTCATTTTATTAGTTTTGATTGCCACTAACTATAATTGTTACTGCAAGGTTACATGGTTCATTCAAAACCTCCCATTCATTCTGACAGCTTTCCTTCCTGTGTCAAGTCTAGCAATAGCTCCTGAAGCCATATGACTTATTTTCTCAGAGCCTCTGCAATTAAGGGCCCAAGTCTGGACCACCAATGTAACTTCACTCCTCTAGGAATCCAAGTACTGAAGGCAGGCCATAGCCTTTCTCGATCTTTGAAGTTGTACCCATTTTAGTGGGCTTTTACTCTCAAAACATAAGGATCGGGGAATTCTGTTCCTGAATAAAATGTAGTAAGATCGTAGCAGACTAGAATTCCCATTGCAACAATTATAAAGAACCAGATAAATTAAGAAAGTCACATTTTTAAGAATCTCAGAAAATGAGGAAGCAATGAAGGCTACATAAATCACCAATTGTTTTCTTCCTTGGGGACATTTGACAATTCTGGGCATGGACTGAGAATTTGACTTGACTTATAAAGAAGGAATCTACTTGGGGAAAGAGAAACCAGGGAGGTTTTTGGTAGACACGTGGGGCTGGTGGGAGAAACCAGAAACTTGGTAAGTGCTAAACACATAGCTGGTTTTCCCCCGGGACATCTTCTGGGTTCAGGGGCTATGCAAAGAAGGCTGGGGCATTTGTTTAAAGACTTCAAAAAGTCATAATAAAATCTCCTCTAGTTTCATGGTGCTAAGGGCAAAAAGTCTAATTAAAGGAAGAAGTCTTGCCATTCAAACACACAGCCAGCCACCCTGCTTAGGACATCTTCCAGATTTTGAAGCTGTAATAGGACAAGGGGTGCAAGGCTAAAGAGCTAAGCTCAAAACCTCTAACGTACAGCACTAAATTCCCCACAATCTTTCAGAACTGAGAAGACAGAATTCCTGCAGGCTGTAATCAAAAGTCCAGAATTGCTATGTTTGAGGAACAGAGAAAAACCAGAAGCAGACTAAGTCTTACTAAAGCTGCAACTTAGCCCCTATTCAGCTCGAAGATAAAACCTTCATCCTAAGAGTGTTTCCAAAGAGGAATGTGGAAGCTCTTTCTAGTATAGGGCATCTACTGGAGTCTCTGCAGTGCTTCTATTTATAATGTCTGGTTTATAATTAAAAAATTACTAGACATGCAGAGAAGCAGAAAAAATGTGACTGATCATTATAATCAAGAGAAAAGATAAACAATAGAAGCAGACCCACAGATAATACAAATATTGAAGCTGGCAGATGAGAACTTTATTAAAAAACTCAATATACTACATGAAACGGAAGAAAATGGGGGAAATGGATGCAATGATAATGAATATAAAAAGATTTAAATTTTTGTAAAAGAATCAAATGGACATTCTCTGACAAATATAACATCTGAGTAAAACACATTAGGTACATTTAACAGCAGACTGGACAGAGAAGTAGATAAAATTAATAGACTTTAAGATAGGATTATAGAAAATATACAAATCCAAGAACAGAAGAAAAGAATGCGTAAAAAGAAAACTGAGCATACAAGATAGTTAAAAAGTATACCATATTTATTTAAAATTCTGGACTAAAAGGAGAAATAAATGGGAGCAGAAGCAGTATTTGTGGAAATAACAGCCAAAATGTTTCCAAAGTTGATAAGACATTATTCAACAGATTCAAGAAGCTCATCAAATTCTAAGCAAGATAAATAAAAGGAAAACAACAGACATATTTTTGTCAAACTTCTAATAATGAAAAATTAAAAGAAGTCTTAAAAGTATCCAGAGGGGAGTCAACATGGAGGCAGAGGAATCGGAGAAGGCCGCAACGGAGCACGAGCCGCTGGAAGGGACAGAATAGACACTAGACGCGGAGGAGGAGCAGGAGGAATCCGAAAAGGCGGCCTGTGGCGGCAATAAGCGGGTAGTGCCAGGTATTGTGTACCTGGGCCATATCCCGCCGCGCTTCCGTCCCCTGCACGTCCGTAACCTTCTCGGCGCCTATGGCGAGGTCGGACGCGTCTTCTTTCAGGCTGAGGACCAGTTTGTGAGACGCAAGAAGAAAGCAGCAGCAGCTGCGGGAGGAAAAAAGCGGTCCTACAGCAAGGACTACAGCGAGGGATGGGTGGAGTTCCGTGACAAGCGCATAGCCAAGCGCGTGGCGGCCAGTCTACACAACACGCCTATGGGTGCCCGCAGGCGCAGCCCCTTCCGTTATGATCTTTGGAACCTCAAGTACTTGCACCGTTTCACCTGGTCCCACCTCAGCGAGCACCTTGCCTTTGAGCGCCAGGTGCGCAGGCAGCGCCTGAGAGCGGAGATTGCTCAGGCCAAGCGTGAGACCGACTTCTATCTTCAAAGTGTGGAACGGGGACAACGCTTTCTTGCGGCCGATGGGGACCCTGCTCGCCCAGATGGCTCCTGGACATTTGCTCAACGTCCTACTGAGCAGGAACTGAGGGCCTGGAAAGCAGCACGGCCAGGGGGCCGTGAACGGGCTCGCCTGGCGACTGCCCAGGACAAGGCTCGCTCCAACAAAGGGCTCCTGGCCAGGATCTTTGGAGCCCCGCCACCCTCAGAGAGCATGGAGGGACCTTCCCTTGTCAGGGACTCCTGAGGGCCAGGGTGGCCCCTTCCAGCTCCTGGCCCTGCTCTGCTTCCTGTCTACCTCATACTAGAATGATCTTGACTATCCAGGCAAACATTTTACTGTGTTTCTCAGACCAAGCGTCTCTGCTTAAGGGCCCAAATATGCAAGTTTTGAGGGCTTCCACTATCCCCACTCCGAACTCCTGTATATGCCTGGCTGAGTCACCTAATTCATACTGTCATACTAGCATGATTATGACTATTGCATATACTTGTTTTGTTTGACTCTTGGCTGCCTGCGTCTATAGGGTCCCCTAAAAATCCCACTTCCTTCCCCCAGGAAGGGCCTTTATTTCCAACTAGGGGGATAATGCCTAGTCCCAGCAATCTTTCTCTGTTTAGCAGTCACAGGTGAGGGTGGTATTAGCATCTTTTTTATGTAGAAAAAATTGACAGTTAATGGCGTGGACTGAGTTGGGAAGAAATACATTTCCTAATGTATTTATAGAAAATAAAAATATTTTTATGTGCCTTTAAAAAACAAAAAAAGTGGCCAGGCGCGGTGGCTCAAGCCTGTAATCCCAGCACTTTGGGAGGCCGAAACAGGCGGATCAGGAGGTCAGGAGATCGAGACCATCCTGGCTAACATGGTGAAACCCCGTCTCTACTAAAAAATACAAAAAACTAGCCGGGCGAGGTGGCGGGCGCCTGTAGTCCCAGCTACTCAGGAGGCTGAGGCAGGAGAATGGCGTAAACCTGGGAGGCGGAGCTTGCAGTGAGCTGAGATCCGGCCACTGCACTCCAGCCTGGGCGACAGAGCGAGACTCCGTCTCAAAAAAAAAAAAAAAAAAAAAAAAAAAAAAAGTATCCAGAGGGAAAAAATACGTTAACTTCAAAGGAGCAACAATAAAATGAATGGCTGACTTTTCAACATAAATTATGAAAGCCAGGAGATAATGGGATAATATCTCAGAGTGCTGGAATAAAAGATTATCAATTTAGAATTCTATGCTTATTTAAAATATCATTCAAAAATGAAGGAAAAGTAAAGAAATTTTCATCCAAATGAAAATGAATTTTTAACCAACAGATCTTCACTACAAAATTAATTAAAGAAAAATTTAAAGTGATCATATAAAGGCATAAAACTTAAAGAAGAAATAAAGAGCATCAGAAAATGTAAATATGTGGGTAAAAATAAAATATTATTGATTGTTTCATGTAACAAGAATAATAATGTCTTGTTGAAATTATATAAACAAAATATGTGACAATAGCACAAAGGCTGGAGGCAAAGTATTGTCAAGAATGCATATCATGGTCTCCAGAGAAATCATAAAATAATAACACAATTTATTACTAACCATATAGTAAGTAGAGAAATGAAATAATAAAATACGCTTGATTAATTCAAAAGAAGACTAGAAAAGAAGAATAAATAAGCAAAGATCAGATTAACTAAAATAAAATAAATAACAAGATAGTGGACTTAAACCCAACTATATCAGTAATTCCATTCCATATGAATGAGCCAAACAGTAAAATTCTTTTAAAAATTGTTAGATTAAATTTTTAAAACTTGACTATATGCTACAGACAATAATTACTGTACACATAGAGATACAGAAAGGGTGAGAATGAAAAGTTGGTAAATGATATATCATCTTGACACTAACCAAAAGAGAGCTGATGTCATTGTACTAATAGCAGACATACCCAAACACACTGTGTGTTAGCCTAAGAGGAAGTCTTAATTTTTTTTTCAAAGGATTCAAATTATATGTAATATGTTCTCTGACTACAATAGAATTAAAATATAAATAAATCAGAGAAAGATAATTAGAAAATCCCCCAAATATTTGGAAATCATGCAATATACTTCCAAATAACTCAAGGATTAAAAAACCAAATAAAATTAGAAAATACGAGCAAAATGACAATAAAAGTGACGTATTAAACAGTGATGCCAAAAAGGAAATTTACAGTTCCAAATGTAAATGAATATTTGAGATGAGAAAAAAAAGAAAGACTGAAAATCAATAAGCCTTATTCAGACAAATTTAATCCAAGGAAAATACAAGAAAGAAAATATTAATGAGCAGAATTAATAGGCTAAAAAACATATTATAGGAAAAGCAAACAGCCAAAAGTTAGTTCTTTGAAAATAGTAACACAATTGATAAGTCCTTATTAATGCTGATCAAGAAAAAGAGGGAGAGAAAACACAAATTACCAATATCAGGAATAAAAGGAAAATTATCATTACAGACATTTAATAAATATAAACAATCGTGTGTCACTTAATTTTAAAAATTGAGATAAAACAGATAAAATATTGTTTAAACTCCAAAATGGACACAAGAAGAAATAGAAAATCTCAACAGTTCTATATATATTAAAGAAATTGAATCTATATATTGAATTTTTCTACATCTATGAAGTTGAACAGTTTATATCTATTAAAGGAATTGAAAGAAATTAAAACTTTTCACAAGGGCTTCAATGGTGAATCTTTACACATATTTAAGAAATAAATAATATCAGTCTTACACAAACTCTTCCTCTTCACTTTACTGTGAGATTTTTAAAATCTTTGGCTAGGTAAATCAGGAATTTAGTCTAAAAGGGGGGAAAAAAGAAGACAAGTGTTCTTAGAGTTGTCTCCAAAGTGGCCTACAATCTCCCAGCAAATTTGCTTTCTTGACCAGAAACACTACATTTTAAAAAGAGTTTACTCCTCAAGGGAGCAAGAGAGTTCACACCTTTAGAAACATAATCCTAGTTTTTCTTATTGTGGGTTGGGGATAAGGGATGTCAATTTCTACATTGCAAATCTACAGGGGAAGAAAAGGCTACAAGCAAACTTTTTCAATAAGTCTATCAGCTCAGTGGTAATATAAAGTGCTTAGGACAGTGCCTAGTTTATAGCAGTCACTCAATGTTTTTTTGGTTCCATTCTCACTTTAACTTTCAAATCTGCAGCTTGTAGTAGACACTTGTTTATTGCTCCAGCTTCCACTTACCTTCTTGGGCAATAGTCCTCAAATTCTCCTGTATAGGGACTATCTTACCTCTTTTCACAACCCATATATAGATGACCCTATATTTGGGCTTTAGAGGTCAAAAAGCACCATGGACCAATGAGGTCCAGTGAAACCATGATGGTTAATTTTATGTATCAATTTGACTGGGCCACAGGATGGTCAAACATTATTCTGAGTGTTTCTGTGACAATGTTTTTGGATGAGATTGTCATTTGAACCAGTAGGCTGGGTAAAGCAGATTGTCCCCCTCATGTGGGTGGGCCTCACCCTTCAGCTGAAGTCCTGATTAGAACAAAATGGTTGATGCTTTCCCAAGTAAGATGGAATTCCTCCTGTCTGAGTACCTTCAAACTGAAACAGTGGCTCTTCCTGGGTCCTTTGGACTGGAATTACACCATCAGTTCTCTGGCCTTCAGACTTGGACTTTGGACTTGCACCACTAGCTCTCTTGGGTCTTTAGATTTCTGACTCACTCTGCAGATCTTGACATTTGTCAGCCTCCATAATCATGGGAGCCAATTCTTTATAATAAATTTCTTTATATATGTATATGTGTGTATATATGTATACGTTTATATGTATATATGTGTGCATATATGTACATACTTATATATATAAACATATTTACATATTTTATATATGAGGAGTCAATAGAGCTAATAGTGGAGCTGCTCAGAGGATGGGGAGCAGAGAGAGGGATCCTGGGGACATTGGCTAAGCCCTCATTTAAGTTGCTCCTGAAGCTCCCCTGGATCTTTCAACTTTTCAGCATCTATCAGCCAATACATTCTTTTCTTTTATGAGAATTTGGGCTGATTTTTCTGTCACAAGCAAAGGAAGTGTTTTCCTTAATGAACACACACACACACGTACACACAGACATATGCGCACACATACACATGTACACATAGACACATGCACACACGTACACACAGACATACACATATACACACACATATACACAAACGTACACACGTATATACACACACACAGATGTCCCTGATTTTATTTTTATTGATTCTAATTCAAGTATGCTTTACTTAATAGGGCATTTTGTCTTCTTTTTTTACATCAGCACTGAACAATCAAACTTTCTGCAGGGATGGAAATATTTTACATCTGCACTGTCCAATGAAGTCCCTAGACCGGGTAAAAGTGCCTAAAAGAGAATGTTGACCAAGAAGAGACGAGGCCAAGGATGGGGTCTGATGAAGGAGGAAGAGCTAGCAGATGAGAAATGGCCAGTAGAGTTGAAGGAGTCCAGATAAATGTGTAGCACAGAAGCCTAGAGAAGAACATGTCTCAAGAAGAGAGAACCAACCATTCCTACTGTGTGCAGCTGAGAAATCCAAGATGTGGGTAGAGAACTGCTGTTACTGATAAATGCCCATTCAGTGGTGTGGCAGAGATGAAACCCATTGGAGTGGGCTTAGGATGAGAATGAATGATGAGGAAATATAGACCTTGAGGTTGGATGGCTCCCTCCAGAAATTTTTCAGTGAAAGGAAACAGGGAACTGCGCAATAGCTAAAGGGAGCATAGGATCACTTTTTTTGAGAGAGATGATGCTAAGTCATTTTTATATTATATGCTAGTAGGAAAGATCCAGTAGTGAAGGAGAAGTCAGTGGTGCACAAGAGGAAGGAGACAACTTCAGGATTGACACCCTTGAGAAGGTGAGAGGGGCCAGATCCAGAACATACATATGCTTCTCTGCAAGCAGGACCCTGTGTGTTTAATACAGCACTGACTCAGTGAATAAACTGAAACTTGAAAAGGTAGAAACAGAAAGCCAATGTTCTTTCCCACCACCGTACCACAGAACTACCTCTCTCAACTTGTACTTTCCTGCTCCTGGACAAAGTTCCAGAACATCTCATGGCTTTTTCAATTACTCTCAGTTACTCTCAGGTAACAATAACAAAAAAATTCATTATTCATATTTAGCACCCTGTGTATTATCAATGCTCCAAAATTTAATTTTAAGTTTCTCCTCTCCTCTAGCTCTGGCCTTTGCCACACCAGGAAATCACCAGTGAGGGAAGGGTAGCAGAAGTTGCTTCTCCTTTCCTGCTTGCTTCACCTCATCCACGGTCAGTCTGACCTGCTGGTTTTTGTTTTGTTTTGTTTTGTTTTGTTTTGTTGGAATTCCATGGTTGGAATCCAGTAGGTAAGAAAGGTAAAAGAAAGGCCTTATTCAGTTAGTGTGTTATAATTCAGCATACATGCCCTTTCAGGATGCAGAATTTAAATACTAATTTTCTCTCTTCTGAAGCATTTTTATAGATTCTTCAAAGACTTACAATGGATAAGAATCTCCCAAAGAGATCAACTGGACTCCAGCCCCATGGTTTCTGACAGTTCATCTCCATCTGTTGAGGTCACCTTTTCTCAAGGTCCTCTTGGTGTCTATCACAAAATGACCCAATCTAGTCCCTTCCATGGGGTTCTCACTGACTGAGGGGAAACAGCTTTGCCTCACCAAACCCTGAAAGTACAACTTATGACCAATGAAACTCTCTATTCCATGACTCCAGAGCAGCAAACTAGAGACAGTTTCCCCTCTTCAGACTTCTCATGTTTTCCTTCATACTCCAGGGGACATATGTCAACTTCTCTGAGAGTTTATCTTCCAGCTCTCCTTAGTTGGTTTGAAATGGCAGATGCATTCCCTCCTCTCCCTCCCCAGTGTCCCCACACACTGACAACTCTCTCCAAAGATGCTCTCCAACCTGGTATCTCTGATCCTCTCTATTATGTCACCTGGAGCTGGCCAATGGACTAATGCCAGCAACACAGATGTCACTGTCTCCAAGCATATCCTGCCTATTTGGTTCAATACCTCCCTTTGGAATACTAGCATATTTGGTTCTCAAATTTGGGGTTCCTGCCAAAACTCTGAGAGCAAATGAATCTCATTTTAATATTCTACAGAAATCCATAAAAAGAGGGGTGAGTGCATAAACAGTCAGTGTCACTGCTGTGGCCAGAGTTGGCCTGATACTGCATTTGACTTTCACAGATTATTCCTTCCAGCATCCTTCTTCCTAACCATTTATCTCTCTTATACTCTAGAGCAGAAGTAGGAAGGGGCAGGGAGACCACATGCCATTACAAAGGTTGTTAACTGCACAAGGCACCTGGCTGAAGAGGTGAATGGTAAATGAAATATGAAGTACTGTTTGTTTTAGGTCCCCAGCTTGGGGCTGCACAGTCCTTAAGGGGAACCTGTTTTATTTCATTCTCAAAAAGGTGTCTCATGGCTTAGCAGAGGCCCTGGAAAGAAGCTACAGAAACACAGGGGGAATCACTGGTCCAAACAGAATGATAATGCCTCTGTGGTAGAAGAGAGAGCACTATAATAGTAGTATGAGATTTATCTTTGTCCAAAAGGATGATGTGACTTAATACAGAAAATCCAGGAAGCACACTGATTGGGGCTGGCGAGAAGGGATAAGCAAAGATAGACTCAAACCAGGAAGAATGGGCAGAATTTGAACTGGGTTAAAAAGTTAGTTGAGCCAATTCAATTCAAATGGAGAAGATAACTCATCTAAAATTACTTTCTCTCATTTTGAAATATTATTTGGTATTGGTTCATTGTTTTAATTATTCAACTATGTTACAGAAATGCTTCTACACTTCTTTGCAGTAACAGGATTCCAGACCCTGCCCATGGGGTTAGCAGTGTGATCTGAGTACACCTCCCACCCCTTTCCTCGCCTGGAACATTTGACCCTCTGAAGTCATCCAAAAGATCTGGATCGGGGGGCTAAGAGACTACGTATGTCTATGAGTGGTAGAGGTAATGGCTGCTTGCATCTCCCTTAGGTTAATACTCAGAAATAAATATAAATTCCAGGAAGGAAGCTTCTGATTGTGTAGTTACGGTAAATTACTTTGGTTTAAGCTACCAACTGTACCTGGACTTGTGAGAGAGTGATTGAGAGTGAGCAAGTAAGGCAAAAGAGAGAGAGATTGATTATAGTTATTAAGTTTCTTGAAAACTCTTAGCTACATTTTGGCTTCTTCTTGATATAACACAAAACAAACTATTCTCATAAGTAAACAGAGAATATTAAAAACTTCCTTTTTTTCTTTTCTTTTCTTTCTTTTTTCTTTTTTCTTTTCTTTTCTTTTTTTTTTTTTTTTTTTGAGTCAGGGTCTCACTCTTTTGCCCAGGCTGGAATGCAATGATGTAATCATGGCTCATTGCATCCTCGACTTCCCAGGCTCAAGTGATCTTTCCACCACAGGCTCCCAAGTAGCTGGGACTACAGGCACAAGCCATCACGCTCAGCTTATTTTTATTTTTTAAAATTTTTTTGTAGAGATGGTTTCCCATTATGTTGTCCAGGCTGGTCTTGAACTCCTGGCCTCACACAATCTTCCTACCTCAGCCTTCCGACGTACTATTACAGGTGTGAGCCACTGTACCTGGTCAAAAAATGCTAATCCATAAGAGAGTAACACAAAGCATCAAGGTAAATTACCTTGTTTATTAAAGAATAAAGGTAGACCTAAAGGCAGGTACTTTCCTCTCCTAGCTTGCACTGCATTTAGTATTCAGTATAACCCACTATTTATAAAGTTATCCAAAGACATCTTGGCATGAACCAAACCACACAGACAAGATAACATCACTTCCCTGGGAATTGCTAAGCTTCCTTCAGTCTCTCCCCTGTCAGCAGAGGCAGAGAGGTGCTGCCTCAATCCTAGCATACTGGAGACATGATTTTTCCATTGCAAGTTGCATCCTATTTCATATCCACATGGGATCCTGACAACTGAGGACTAAGGTAGATAGTGAGCCTCTGAGCAAGTTCACTGTTGATGGGCTTGTCACTAAAAATTCACTTCAGTTATATAGAACCCAAACTAAGTATTACAGGAGAAGGGAACTGCCTTACAACCAGAAAATAGACGTCACTCTCCATACTAGCCTTAGAGATTCTCAGCACTGCAGGACAATAAACAGGACAATAAACATGAGCAGGTTGGACTCCTTGCCTGATGTGAGAATTCCTCTGCAGCATCCTTGTCAAATTCTCATCTATTGGTAGAAGCAGAATTGCTGGGTAGAAGAAAAGCACATTATTACTTTTATAGGCACTAAGAAATCACACTCCGAAAAGGTTATAACAAGTTATACTCCCTTCAATTAGGTTTTACGTTGTCTCCTATTCTCACTAACACCAGACATTCAACATTATCAGATTATTTAGTTTTGTCAAATCTGATTTACCAAATAGTATATCTGTATATATGCATATCTATAGTCATATATAGAGTGGGTATTTTAATTTTTCTTTTTATTTTTGAGATGGAGTCTTACTCTGTCGCAGAGGCTGGAGTGCCACTGCGCCATCTCGGCTCACTGCAACCTCGGCCTCCTGGGTTCAAGTGATTCTCCTGCCTCAGCCTCCCAAGAAGCTGGGATTACAGACGCACGCCACCAAACCCAGGTAATTTTCTTATTATTGTAGAGATGGATTTCACCACGTTGATCAGGCTGGTCTCAAACTCCTGACTTCAAAGTAATCCACCGGCCTCGGGCTCCCAAAGTGCTGGGATTACAGGCATGAGCCACGGCACCCAGCCTAATTAGTATTATTGATATTAGCAGGTTTATTGCTAATTAGCATTTCTTCTTTAATTGAGTTTTTCTTTTTCCTTATTTTTTTCTGTATAAGCCTTTGATCTGCTATGTATGTTTCAAATTTTTCCCCATCTTTCTCACTTGTTCTTTAAACTTTGTTCATTCTGTCATGTAAATATTTTACATTTTCATGTGGTCAAATATGTTGGTCTTTTAGGATTTCTTGGTTTTACACTATGCTTAGAAAGGCCTTTCCTATCTCGCAATGATGAAAATACTCATTCTTCTGGAGTTTTGTTGTCATCTTTTTGCAAATCATTTATTCATCTAGATAGAGCCTGAATATAAAGATCTTTTTTCTTTCCAAATAGTTTAAAAGACCTCTTATACTTCCATTCTCCAATCTGAATAGCTGAATGAATGAGAAAGTGAAAAATAGTACTGGCAATTAGTTGAATGGGCTCTTACTGTTTTTTACCACTGCTTCAGATCCAGGACAAAGGGAAGGGACTGAATTCCCATTGTGCAGAGGTTACACCTCCCTCCTTATTTTGTCATATCTTCCCTGAGTCTACATAATAATTAGTTAGCAAAATAACATAATTGGAAAAATAGTTTCTCTGAGATGTGTAAATACTTTCTCAAATGTGCACTGACTAAGGTCTCATCATAATTTTCTTAAGGAACAACTCTCTTTCCATCCTAAATGCCAGACCAATGATATGATCTTTGGCAATCTACTCTGGAAGAAATAAAGCAGCATCTCATTCATTCCTTGCTGTGTTCAGATGACAGTCTATGAAGTATGGGTGTATTTGTAGGGGTGAAAGTGACAAAAAAGAAGGCAAGTCATATGAAGATTATATCTGCTTAAAATTGACACATTTAAATTTCTGCAAAGATTCCAGACACTGTTTTAAGACAGCTGAAAAATCACAAAACTATTCTGCCCACATGCCCCAAATACTCTATCTCACCTTAGTCCTCTTGGATTTACACATACCAAAATGCTCAAGGGCCATTTCCTGAATTCCTGCCAAATGTTCCGATAACACTTCAGCTTAGATTACTTCAAATTCCAAGGAAAACACCAAAGTGATTTACGACAAGGAAAAAGAGATATTTGAACTAAAAACATAATCAACAGTAATTTACAAACTGAAGATAATTTTATGTCACTACTCAATTTTGGAAAAGCAACTCTTGTAGGAATTTCCCTTCTCTCCCCCAGTATACAAATAGCCAGCCTTTTCATATGGACATCACTATTTACAGTAAATGGAAGACCTCGCATCTCACTTCTAAAAATAGGTTAGATACTCTATGAAAGGATCTGTCTCACTTCAAATAATCCCTTTTACTTATTAAAATAGGTATTTATATTTTATCTTATAGAGATCATTTCTTTATGGAGTTAAAAAATGGATGGCCAGGTGCAGTGGCTCACGCCTATAATCCCAGCACTTTGGGAGGCTGAGGCAGGAGGATCACTTGAGCCCAGGAGTTTGAGATCAGCCTGGGCAACATAATAGAACCCCACCTCTACAAAATAAATTTTTTTTAAAAAAAGATGGATGTGTCACTTAACTTTGTTGAAACTGATCTAGAGTTACAGGTTGGGCTGAAAATTATAAAATTCTAATTTATTTGAAAAATGTTAAAGTATCAAGTTAGCTTTCATCTTTGTAAGGATATTATTGCATCCTTTGTTATACTGAAAAAATTTAAGTTTGTATATTATTTTACTCATGATAAAAAAATGGCTACATCAAAATAACTGGCAAATATACACACTTTGATAGATTTTATTAAGCAGTGGTCTTTCACCAATGATTATACAGTTATGCATCACTTAACAACAATGGGGATACATTCTGGGAAATGCATTGTTAGATGATTTTGTCATTGTGCAAACATCATAGAGTGTGCTTACACAAACCCAAAGGGTATATAGCCTACTACACACCTAGGTTATACGGTATAGCCTATTGCTCCTAGGCTACGAACCCATTCAGCATGTGACTGTACTGAATACCATAGGCAATTATAACACCATGGTAAGTATTTATGTATCACAACATAGAAAAGGTACAGTAAAAATATGGTATTACAAACTTTTGGGGCTACTGTCATATATGCAGCCTATCGTTGACCAAAACATCATTACGCAGCGTATAACTATTTTTTAAAATTCTCACTCTTATTTCATCCAAGTAGTTAAATTCTTAATGAATTTTGTCCCCAAAATTTGTAAAAAAGAAAAGTACAGGAAAACAGTTCCGTTTATAATAGGGGCAGCAGAGGAGAGGGTTATAGCTTAGAAACTGGAAAGAACAGTTCTTTTAAAACAAGCAAAAGCAAAAGATATTTAAAGTTACCAAGCAACTATGACAGGAAGATGGTGAGGCTGAGTGAAAATGATTGTTTAGGCTATAGCTTTAAAAATCAGCTAGACTTATCGCCATTTAAAAATAGATTTCAAGCAAAATAATAAAAATCCTTATTCTACAGTTATTATTTAGTCCAAACATTAGTTGTGATGGGCAGAATAACAGCCCCCAAAGATGTCCAGTTCCTACTTGCTGGAACTTGTGAATATATTACTTTATGTGGCAGAAGGGACTGTGCAGATGTGATTGAGGATCTTGAGATGGTGAGATTACAATTGATAATAAATTATAATATTATCTGTATTATCTAGGCAGGCCAAATGTAATTAGAAGGGTCCTTCTAAGAGGGAGGCAAGAGTCCAAGTGAGAGGTGTGATGCTAGAAGCAGAGAGTCACAGAGAGATTTGAAGGTGTTACATTACTGGCTTAGAAAATGGAGGGAGGGGCTTTGAGCTAAGGAATGCAAGTGGTCTCTAGAAGCCAGAAAGCGAGGAAATGGATTCTCCCCTGGAGCCTCCAGAGGGAATACAGCCCTGCCAACACCTTGACTTTAGCCCAGTGAAACTGATTTTGAACTTTTGACCTCCAGAACCATAAGACAATACATCTGTGTTTTGTTAATGCTGCTATATTTGTACTAATTTGTTACAGTGGCAATAGGATACTAATATATTAGTGTAGCCCAAGCCATCTGTGAAATGCATGCATTTGCACTCATTTGAACAAGAGACCTCCATATGGGTCTCACATCTCTCTATGTGAAGAGCTTTGTGGAACAATATTCTGGACAGGTAAATGCACAGGGCTAGCAGCCTAGAGGAAGTAAGTGCGGAAGGAAAAGAGTTGGAGAAGAACTTATGGGTACAAGAGACCACATTTGCAGTAGAAAAGACCCAAGGTAAGGGGATGAAGGTCACTGTCGGATACCAGTGCCTCTGCAGTGGAGGTTTCCAGGTGAAGACCAACTCTTAAAGAGCTTGGTGGAGATCCTGGTCCCTATATTCATTTTTAATTTTTTTTCTCTTTCTTAACTAGCCAATCACAAAACATTTAAATGTATTTGCTGCACTTACAAACATCTCTAGAAATATGTAATGCATGATTTCAAAATGGGCCTGAACAGTTGTCTGAGTGGGAGGCAAACTCAATTAGTCTGCGTCCTATTGCCTGGTGAGGTGGCCTGCTGGGGATCCATGGGGCAGGCTGGTGGAGAACTGAGCTCTTCTTTCTGGCAGTCATTTAACACTCAGTGAGGTCAAATACTATCACCCCTGGCTCAGACAGGACCCAGAGCTATTAGGGGAGAACAGAGTGGCAGATGCCTGAGGCTTTGAGTAAGGAAGGAGGCGCTCATCCACCTGCCTACTGTCTCTGAGTCAGGCTGCCCCAGAGTGCGGGAATCAAGGGCAACAGATCTCTGCTGCTCCTGCCATCATGTGTTCATCCCCTCTATGACTGAAGTCACACAGGCCTCTAGGTGACCCAATCCTGGCGTCTCACGCTCAGTTCTGTGTGGAGTCCACAGAAGCTGCTCCCCAGACCAAGTGCACAGGGTGCTACCAGTCAAGCCTCCTGTTCTCCTTGACTGGTTCTTCCTTAAATTCCCTTGTTTCGCCACACAGAATGTGGTAAAGCTTGCTAACGATTGTAAACTGGAATCCTCTGGCATATATATATGTGTGGTCTACTCTGCTAAGTGGCTTAAAAAATTACTTATAAAATGCTTCAAACATACAAAAAATATAAGAAAATAGTACAATAAACACATATGTACCTGGTATCTAGATTCAATCATTGTTAACATTTTACTGTGTGTGTTTTTGTGGAGAGAGAAAGAGTAAGGGAGAGAAGGGAATTCTGAAATAAATTACAGACATTATCACACTTCAACACTTCACACCTTAGTTTCTTTTTATCTTTCTAATCTACAGCAGTCTCCTAGCCCTGGTCTGCTTTTGTTGTTCTTGTATTTTAATGACTTTGACTTATTGAAGAGACCAGGGCAGTGTGTCTTATAAGACAGTTCATATTCTGAACATGTCTGATTGTTTCCTTGTGGTACACATGATGCTTTAAAAATATATTTTTTTTTTGAATAAATAGCCTACATTTAGAATTCGGGCAATTGTGTGTAAAATTCTGGATTTCTGGCTTTAAAAACTTTTTAAAAAATCAAAAGACCTGGCAGTGCCTGCCGTGTATTCCTGGCTGGTTGCAATTTGTGGCCCAGTGTATGAGCTGCTGCCTTTGAGAGGGCACCATGTTGTAGCTGTAGTGCTATTCCTTACTGTGTCAAATCAACTGCCAACATACCTCATCCATTTGTGTAGTCCCCAAGGGCGACTGAGTTTATAACTGTATCAGTCCAGGTTCTCCACAAAAACTGGACCAACACACTGTCCATGAAAGCATTTGTTTTAAGGAATTGGCTCACAGGATTGTGGGGGCTGGCATGTCCAAAATCCACAGGGCAGGCTGGCATGCTGGTAACTCAAGCAGGATTTTGATGTTACAGTCTCTCAGAATTCCTTCTTCTCTGGGAAACTTCAGTTTTGGCTCTTAAAACCAGCACTGATGGGTGAAGCCCACCCACATTATGGAGGGTAATCACCCCTGCTTAAAGTGAATTGATTGTAGATGTTGATGACATCTACAAAACACCTTCACAGCAATATCTAGACTAGAGTTTGACCAAATGACTGGGCACCACAGCCTAGCCAAGTTGACACACAAAACTGGCCATCACAGTGACTCTGTTTTAGAACCAAACATGAGAATGTTGTTTTTACATAGCTTTCTTCTCCCAAAACCTTTCTCCTGCTTCATATTGGTTTTCCATCACTGTGTCACAAATTACCACAAACTTAGTGACTTAAAACACAAATTTATTATCTCATAATTTTCATAGCTCAGAAGTCTGGATATAGTGTAGCTGAATTCCCTTCCCAGGGTCTTCCCTGACTGAAATCAAGGTGGGGCTGCATTCTCCCCTAGGGTTTGGGGTCCTTTTCCATGCTCTCTGGCTGTTGGCAGAATTCATTTCCTTACAGTTGTAAGACTGAACTCTGCCAGCTGGGAACCACTTTCAGCCTTTAGAGGTTATCTACATTCCTTACCACATGGCCCTTTCTATTCTTAGGCCAATAAAAATATGTCAAATTCTCCTGTGTCAAATTTCTGCCTTCCTTGTCAACCACCAGCTGGAGAAAACTCTCTGATTTTAAAGGGCTTATGTTATTCAGTCGGGTCACCAGATCATCCCCCTTTCTTAAGTAAACTGTGCCATATAACATGACCTAATCACAGGAGTAAACTCTATTACACTCACAGTCCTGCATCATATCCATTATGCAGGAGACGTGTACATCGTGTACATGGAGGAGGGTCCAGAATCTTGGGGCCCTCTTAGAATTCTGCCTACCACATGCTGCTTCAAGTTATTTGCAGAAGGTTTTACCTTCCATATTCAAGAAAATAACAGAATTAAAGTGAAATGCTCAAAACTCAATGACTAAGCAAACCTATTTTCCTAATGAATATAAGAAGTAGCTAGTGGCTGAGCCATACCTTCCCACATAAGGAATCAGGAGAACTATCGAATAGAGCCTCGCTAAATAATGCATTATCATAAAGTGTAAAAGGGATCTCCCTTTCATCCGTCATACAAACTCTGCCTTCAGAGTAAGAGTTTACTCATCTTTTCCTATTCTGAGGTTTATTGGTAGCTTCTTGTAAAACCAGCCTCAGTTGCACCCAGCCATACAGACATAAAAGACCTATGAAAGCAAAACCAGAGACCAAAAAAAGAGTTGCCCTAACTCTTTTAGGGTTGTATTTTTAAGTGATCACAAAAGGGGGAAGAAGAAAAAAAATTCCAAGCAGAAGCCCACCAATAGAGAGGGTTTATAGTAGTAATTCAAGTTTCTTACACTCAGTTCCTTGTAGATTGTTATTTGGTGTTTTTAAGGAAACAGGATAGAAGGTAGAAAAGGCAACCTTAAAGAAGCATGCAAAAACAAAATTCCAGACTTACAGAAATGATGACTGGACCACAAAATGTGTAGTCACACTTACGGGTGTTATCTTTTCATAACTCCTTCCTGTGTTTCTTCTGGGCCATTTTACCAAGAGATGTCATGCATTCATCTGCCAAAAAATACAGTGGCAGCAAATGAGCCACCCTTATTCATCACATTTTTATTATACATAGAGCTGTACACTGGTTATACCACAGTCACTCAATCCTTGCCCCAGAATATTTTCCCAAAAAACCTTTACAGGAAAGTGAAAAGAAAAAAGAAAAAAAAAAAAAAAAAAAGAGGTGCTTCAATTCTTTTACTTTTCTGTTACTGGAAAAACTGAAAAAGGAATCCAGATATCACTGGCTGAGAATAACGCATTTTTCTATGATCCAGTCTATAATCCTATGCAACAGAGAAGAATCTAAGCCATTAAAAACTGTTCTAAGTAATGCTTGTATACCTATTTCAGCCTGTTATATGATGCACTGTATTTGACCATCAACTCAGAGATCTGCTGAAATGAACTCTTGGAAGTCCCCCTCGGGAGAACTTTTCCTTATTGAGAAGCCACAAATACTACCTCGCTTGAAGTGTGATTAGAAAAGTTTACAAGGAACTGAAATATTCTCATGAATTTCAATGTTTAATTTAAGCATGTCTTCCCCAAAAGAAATCTAAACAAAAACCTTGCCAAATACCTCTGGTAGCAAGGAGAACTAATAATGGAATCTCTTGCCAAGTGTTCTGAGAGGTTGAGAATAATGATACCCATCTTAAAATAATTTCTAGGTCGTGGATTTTCCCTCCAATCCCAACGTTTTCAGGAGCTTTCTATTTTTTATGCCTAGGATATTTCTTATTATATTTATTAAATGATGAAGAGGAGAGGGGATGGGGGACAAAGAAATAATTAATTGGTTTTCTTGCATGTTATAACCTAAGGAGAAAGACAGACATGGCATGATGAGGAAGAACATTGGAAGCCCAGCCAAGGCAGAGGCTGGGAGGAGTCACTGAAAGCAGTTAGTCATCCATCATCCCCATCCCCAAAAATCCTGAGGAGGGAACTGGAAAAAGAGTCTTTTTGGGGGGTCAGTGTTCAGAGCTCTTCCAACCAATTTCCTTGCCTCATTTGTAAATTAAAGACACTTTTTATCACCCAGACTTTATTTCAAAGGAAGGTAAGAATAAGGATCTTCTAAACACAGGTCTTCTTGACAACATAAATTATCATTCCCAGAACTTTCCTTCATGTATTCCAATGTTATTACCACTGTTTACCACAATCACGAGATATTCCCCTAGAGATATCTAAAAGATGAGCCATTTAAGTCAACACCTCCTACAAAGTAAATAACTTCTCAGCTCTCAGCTTTCATCCATCCAACATTTTCTTCTTTACAGTACTCCCTACTATCCCTCTTGACTAAGGAAAATTAGATTCTCTTCTCTGACTTAGTTTTTGTTTTGCATGAGTGCTCACTTGCTTTTCTTCATTCCCCTGACAACTCCGTATCCAACAGCATCCCTTCTATGAGGATAATTCTCTTTAACTGAAAGACAAAATTATTTGTTCAGTGTCTATTATATGTTCACGGTATTGGCCTAGAGACTGAGGCAGAATCTCTCAAGTTTGCCATTATAGACACTTTGAGCAGGAAAACCCCCTTTTTGTAGGGTGCCATCTTGTGCGTTGTAGAATGTTTAGCATCATCCCTGGCCTCTGTTCACTAGATTTCAGAAGCACCTCCCTCCCCAGCTGTGACAACCAAGAATATCTCCAAACATTGTTAAATGTTCCTAAGGAGCAAATTTGTCCCCAGTTGAGAACAAGTAGACTAAGGGAATTTCAAGAGATATAGAAGAAAGAGTCTCTTTCCTTGAGGAGTTTAAAATCTTATGGAGACATAAATTGTTATAGAGAAGCATCTTTAGAAATGATTTATGAACTCTTCCTTTTTATTAGTGAATACATTGAGTGAGGCACAGAGACTTTAAGTGATTTGCTCAGTCGTACAACAGAAATATTCCAGAAAACAAAGGTAACATATAATCAAGCCTAAATTGCATTTGCGTAGACCACAGATGCTATGAAAACCTAAAGAAGGGAGAGAATAATGCTAGTTAGTAGTGGCATGAAAGAGGTAGTACTATACCTCCAAGGATGAGCACTTGAAGGGTGAGATTAGCAGGGAGAAGAAGGAAGGGGATGCCTGGCATGATCATGCATGACCACAGCATATGTAAAGGCTTAAAGGTAAGAGTAGAGCATGGAGCTTTAGAGGAATGAGGCAGGGACTAACTCAGAATGTCCAAAGAAAAGGTTGGAGAGGTTAAATGGGTCCAAATTCTGGAGGCTGCTGACCTCCTGGATTAAGTCCAAGATCTGATTGAGAGACCTTCAAAAAATGATTTCTGACCTCCTCTTGGGGAAGGCAGAAAAACTGAAAACGTGCTAATTGGGAGTCAAGAGATTTGGGTTCTAGTCCTAGCAATTCACTGACAGCTGCGTGACTTGGACAAGCTCATTTATTTCCCTTGGCCCCACTTCCTGCATCTGTAAAATGGGGGTCAAACTGGATGATCCCGGAGCTCCTTTCCAGCTGTTGCTTGTTCTGATTCACACCTGCTGTCACTTGCACTGATGGCCAAAGAGCTGTTTGCTGCTTGCCCTGATGTGTCTCAGCAGGTACCCTAAGGGGCCCTTGACGGGAGGGTGCTGTAACTTCTGGCCCAACCACAGGACATCAAATCCACATGTGAGCAGCCTGAATGCAATGAAATGTGCTGGAGTACCAAATGTTCCTTATTAGTTGCAGTGTTTTCTGTTATTGAATAAGACCTGCCATTTCCTGACTTTTACTAAACCCAAGATTGCACAGTTTACTGGGTTCAGAAAAAAATAATGTACAACAGCCGAATGGTAAGTGAAAGAAGAACAAGGCATCTAACATGACATTGTCATATCATTTAGTAAATTCCAACAAAGACAGTAAAAGGTGTTAGTATAATTTGACATGGATGAGGGTAATCAAAGAAATAAATTAAGGACTTCTTTTCAGTTAAGGACACTATCAACAAGATTAAAGGACAGCTGAAAAATAGAGAAAGAAGGCTCACTCCTGCAATCCCAGCACTTTGGGAGGCCAAGGTGGGTGGTCACCAGAGGTCAGGAGTTTGAGACCATCCTGACCAACAAAACATGGTGAAACCTCGTCTCTACAAAAAAACACAAAAACTAGCCAGGCATGGTGGCATGTCTGTAGTCCCAGCTACTCGGGAGACCAAGGCAGGAGAATCACTTGAACCCAGGAAGCAGAGGTTGCAGTGAGCCGAGATCGTGCCACTGCACTCCAGCCTGGGCGATGAAGAAGGACTATGTCTCAAAAAAAAAAAATTTTTTTTTTTAAATCTAGAAAGATATTTGTAATGTCTAAAACCAATGAGAGAGGGCAGAGGGCAACTAGAATACATATGGAATTCCTGAAGGTCAAAAAAAGAAAGCAGTCCCAACAGGAAAATCAACAAGGGCTGTAAATGGACAATTTCCAAAAAAGAAAACCAAAAAAAAACTATCAAGTATACCATTAAATACTCAAAGTAAAAGACAATCAGTAAAAAGGAAAATTAAAGAAATGGTGATATTTTGATTTGTACCTGTTAGACTAGTAGGAAATTAGAAAGCTGTGTAATGGAAAGTGTTAGCAGAATTGTTGGAACTTATGTGCACTGTTGGTGGGACTGTAAACTGGTACAACCAACGTGGAGACAAATCTGCCAGATACTTAGTTTAACAAAGTCTATTCATACCTATGACCTTTGTTGCATGAATATCTGTATTGGTTTCCTTTTTAAGTTTATTTTTAAAATTTTATTATAAATGAATAATTTATAACTATGTTTATGGAGTACAAAGTGATGCTATGATTTATGAATACAATATGAAATAATTAAATCAAGCTAATTAACGTATTCATTACCTCAAATACTTTGATTCATATCAAATATTTTTATCATTTTTTGTGGTCAGAGCGTTTGAAATGTATTCCCTCAGCCATTTTGAAATATGCAGTACACTATTATTAAATATATTCACCACACTATTCAATAAAGCTCAATGAAAAAACACTTATTCCTCCTGTCTAATGGAGACTTCATGCCCTTTGACCATGATGTCTCCATTTCCTGCCCCTGCTCAGCCTCAGTAACCACCACTCTACCCTTTGCTCTATGAATTTGAGTGTTTTAGAATCCACATATATGTGAGAACATGAGGTAATTGTCTTTCTGTGCCTGGCTCATTTTACTCAGCATGTTCTCCAATTCCATCTATGTTGTTGCAAATGACAGAACTGCATGGGTTTTTTTTTGTTTTTTGTTTTTTTGTTTGTTTGTTTGTTGAGATAGAATCTCACTCTGTCACCTAGGCTTGAGTGCAGTGGCATGGTCACTGCAACCTCCATCTCCTGAGTCCAAGCAATGGCACGCCAGGCTAATTTTTGTATTTTTAGTAGAGACAGGGTTTCACCATGTTGGCCAGGCTGGTCTCAAACTCCTGGCCTCAAGTGATCTGCCCACCTTGACCTCCCAAAGTGCTGGAATTACAGGTGTGTGCCACCATGCCAGGCTAATTTTTCTATTTTTAGTACAGACGGGGTTTTGCCATGTTGGCCAGGCTGATCTCGATATCCTGGCCTCAAGTGATCAGACTGCCTCAGTCTCCTGAAGTGCTGAATTAAAGGTGTGAGCCAACACTCCCTGCCTGTTTTTTGTTTCTTGAAATAGGGTCTCGCTCTGTCACCCAGGCTGGAGCGATGCAATCACAGCTCACTGCAGCCTCAAACTCCTGGGCTCAAGGGGGTCTCCCACCTCAGTCTCCCAAGTAGCTGGGACTACATGTGTGCCCCACGATGTCTAATTTTTAGAGAAAAATTTTGTAGAGATGGCACCGTGCTATGTTGCCCAGGCTGGTCTCAAACTCCTGGCCTCAAGAGATCCTCCCACCTTTACCTCTCAAAGTGTTGGGATTACAGACGTGAGCCACTGCACCCAGTTTTTAAAGGCTGAGTAGTATTCAGTTCCATATTTTCTTCATCCATTTTTCTGTTGATGGACACATAGGTTGATTCATAACTTGACTATTGCATATGGTGCTGCCGTGAACATGGGAGTACAAGGTGATTTCAAATCTCTTGAGTAAATGCCCAGAAATGAAATTGCTGGATTATATGGTAATTCTATTTTTATTTCTTTGAGGAACCTCCATACAGTTTTCCATAATGGTTGGACTAATTTACATTTCTATCAACAGTTTACAAGGATTCCCTTTTCTCCACATCCTCGCCAAGACTTATCTTTCATCTTTTTGATAATAGCCATTCTGACAGGTATTAAGCAATATTTCATTGTGGATTTAATTTGCATTTCCCTAATGATTAGCAATATTGAGCATTTTTTCCTATATCTGTTGGCCATTTGTATATCTTCTTTTGAGAAATGCTTATTCAGGTCCCTTGCCCATTTTTAAATTGGGTTATTTATTTTATTTTTTAATTTTTAAAATACTCCAACTTATATTTTGTAAGTCGTTTCACTAATGATAACAGTACTAAGATTTATTAAACATTTTTATATACCAGACACTGTTCTTAACACTTGATATAAACCATTTCATCCAATACTCCATATAAACCCATTAAGGAGGCACTACTATTACCACCATTTTCGAAATGAAGAGTATGAGGCACAGAGAGATTAAGAAACTTTCCCAAGATCACACAGGTAGGAAGAGCAGGGCAAGGATTTAAACTCAGGCCGTCTGACTTTAGAGTTTACAACCACAATACCATATGGCCTCCCCTATGTATAAAAGATGGTTGGTTTTAATATTTTGAAATTACGGTGTTTGGGCTGGGCACGGTGGCTCATGCCTGTAATCCCAGCACTTTGGGAGGCCGAGTCGGGCAGATCACGAGGTCAGGAGATTGAGACCATCCTGGCTAACATGGTAAAACCCCATCTCTACTAAAAATACAAAATATATATATATACACACACATATATATTTATATATATACACACACATATATATTTATATATATATACACACACATACATACATATACATATATATTAGCTGGGCATGGTGGCAGGTGCCTGTAGTCCCAGCTACTCGGGAGGCTGAGGCAGGGAAATAGTGTGAACCCGGGAGGCGGAGCTTGTAGTGAGCCGAGATCACACCACTGCATTCCAGCCTGGGTGACAGAGCGAGACTCCATCTCAAAAAAAAAAAATTATGGTGTTTAAAGCCTATGATCAAGTCACTATAGTGAGGGATTATCAAACTGTCACTCATACAGCAGTCTCTGCTTCATTGTCCTGGAACAACATGCTAAATTAACTTTTGACATGGGTATCTGAAAAGCATTGCACCAGGTTTCCCACAGAGCCAAGCAATCTCTGAAGGCCATTGAGAAATTGTCTAGAATCTCCACTGGTAATAAAGTATCTCCCAATCTAATGTCTCACCAGAGTTCTAGGCCTCTGTTTCCCACTTCCTACAGCTCAGCACCTACATATTCTATAATCTCATGCGGCAACACTCTCCTCCTTGTACACCAAGCTCCACTTCACTGTCATATTTTCAATGCTGTCATTTGACTGAATAAAATAAATAAATGAGTGAATGAATAAATGTATTAATAATGCCAAGTTCATTATCATTTTATCCAAACAACTCCTCTTCTGTACCTTTCTCTCTCAAGCACTCACGTCATGCTGGACTTCACTTTCTCCCTCTCCCTGGATATGTGATTAGTCACTATACGCAATAGATTCTCCCATGTGAAGTCTCCCACATGTAGCCATTCCTTTCCTTTACTACCCTAGCCTCAGCTCATAACACTGGGTGTTTTGTGCAGTAGCCTTCTAACTGAACTTTGCCAATACTTCTTTCATTTATTGTTTCACGAATTATCTCCTTTGATTTGAACCTCATGCCAGGCACTGAATTAAGTGCTTTGGAGACAATGATGGGTAAGACAGATACATTATCTATTCTCCCAAAGTTTCCCATAGCTTATGTATTTACATGTTATACTACTGAAAGATTAATTTTCCTTAAATGCCACAGTTTCCATCCCTTTAAAAATCTTCTATAGCTTCTTGTTGTCTAGAGAAAATAGTTCAAAATTCTTAGTCTAATATTTTCATTCCTACAAATTCATCTTCCATTGCTCAATTGAGTATCCCCACTATGCCAGCTATAGATTTCCTGCTTGTAAATGTGCCATACTATCTCCTGCCTTGGTTCTTCTGCTTGAGCCAGTCCCCCTACCTAAAATGCCTTCTCCCTAACCTTTATTTAGGTCTCACTTTTTCCCCCTCCAGCTTTACTGAGGTACAGTTGACAAATAAATATTTTATAAATTTAAGTTGTAAACATGACATTTTGTTATATAAACATTATGAAGTGATTGCCACAATCACACTAATAAACATAGCTACCACCTCACATAGTTACCTGGTTTTCTTGTTGCTATTGCCACTTTTTGGTTTTGGTGATGAGAACACTTAAGATCTACTCTTAGCATATTTCAAGCATACAATACCTTATTGTTAACTATAGTCACCATGCTGTACAGTACATCTCCAGAACTTATTCATTTTATAACTGAAAGTTTCTACCCTTTGACCAAAATCCCCCATTCTCCCCCTTCACCCAACTACCGGCAACCACCATTTTACTCTCAGTTTCTATGAGTTCAACTTGCTTAGATTCTACACGTAAGTGAGATGATTCAGTACATATCTTTCTGTGTCTAGCTTATTTCACTTAGCATAATGTCCTCCAGGTTCATCCATGTTGTCACAAATGATAAGATTTCCTTCTTTTTTAAAACATTGAATAATATTTCATTGCAAATACATATAAATATAATAAATATATAAATCACATTTTCTTTATCCATTTATCTGTTAAAGGACACTTATGATGTTTCCATATCTTGCCTATCGTGAATGATGTTTCAGTGAACATGGGAGTGCAGATATCTCTTTGAAATACTGATTTTATTTCCTCTGGGTACATATTGAGAAAAGGGATTGATGGGTCATAATTTTTTGAGAAACCTCCAAACTGCTTTCCATAATGACTGTACAAATTTATAATCTCACCAGCAGTGTACAGGAGTTCCCTTTTCTCCAAATCCTCACCAACACTTATTATCTTTTACTTTTTGAAAATAGCAGTCCTAACAGGCATGAAGTGATAGCTCATTGTGCTTTTGATTTGCATTTCCCTGACGATTTGTGATGTTGAGCACTTTTCCATGTACCTGTTTGTCATTTGTATGTTGTCTTTGAAAAAAACAGACATTGAGGTCTTTTGCCCATTTTTAAATTGCGTTTTGTTTTGTTTTGTTTTCTGCTATTGAGGTTAAGGTTATATGACTTCCTTATATATTTTGGTCATTAACCTTTCATCAAATATATAGTTTGCAGATATTTTCTTCCATCCCATAGGTTGCCTTTTAATTTTGTTGTTCCTTTTGTGGCACAAAATATTTTTGGTTTGATGTAGCTCCCCTTATTTACTTTTGCTTTTGTTGACATGTTTTCGGTGTTATATTTACTAAATCATTATGAAGACCAATATCAAGGTGTTTTTCCCCTATGTTTTCTTCTAGAATTTTGGTTTCAGGTCTTATGTGTTTAGTCCATTTAGCTTGTTTCTTCATAAGATAAAAGGGTCCAATTTCATTCTTTTGCATACGGATATTCATTTTCCCAATACCACTTATAAAAGAGACTATACTTTCCCCCATTGTGTCTTCTTGGACACTCTGTACAAGATTAGTTGACCATATTTGCTTGAGTTTATTTCTGGGCTCTCTATTTTGTTCCACTGGTTTGTGACTGTTTTTATGCCAGTACCATACTGTTTTGATTACTATAGTTTTATAAGAAAATTTGAAATCAGATAGTGTGATTCCTCTAGCTTTGTTCTTATTTCTCAGGATTCCTTTGGCTATTCAGGGTCTTGTGGTGCCATACAATTAAAAATTTTTTTTTTCTATTTCTGTAAAATATGTCACTATAATGTTTGTAGGAATTGCATTGAATCTGAAGATTGCTTTGAGTAGTATAGATACTTTAACAAACACTATTTCTTCTAATCCATGGACCCAGGATATCTTTTTATTTATTTCAGTCTTCTTTCTTTCATTAATCTTTTATAATTTTCAGTGCACAGATCTTTCACCTACTTAAATTTATTCCTAGGTATTTTCTTCTTTTTGATTCCACAATAAATGCAATTGTTTTCCTAATTTCTTATTTAATTATTGATTTTTCAGATAGTCTATTGTTAGTGTCAGAGGTACAAGTGATTTTTATACGTTAATTTTGTATCCTGCATCTTCACTGAATTCCTTTGTTAGTTCTACCAGTTTTTTGGTGAAATCTTTAGGGTTTTCTATGCACAAGATCATGTTATCTACAAACAGAAACTAATTTCTTTCCTAGTTTGGATCTTTTTATCTCTTTTTCTTGCCTAATTACTATGGCTAGAACATCTAGCACTATGTTGAATAGAAATGATGAGAATGGGCATCCTTGTCTTGTTTCTGATTTTGGAAGAAAAGCTTTCAACTTTTCACCATTGAGTATGATAGTAGCTGTGGGCTTGTTCTATATGGCCTTTATTATGTTGAGGTACTTTCCCTTTATACTCTTTTTGATGAGAATTTCTATCATGAAGTGAGGCTGATTTTATAGAATACTTCTTGTGTATCTATTGAGATGATCATATAATTTTTATCCTTCATTCCTCAATGTGGTGTATCACATTTACTGATTTGCATAAGCTGAACCATCCTTGCATCCCAAGGATAAATCCACTTGACTGGGGTGAATGATCTTTTTAATGTGCTGCTGAATTCCATTTGGTAGTATTTTGTTTAGGATTTTTGCATCTATGTTCATCAGGAATACCGATACACGTTTTTTTTTTTTTTTTTTTCTTTTAATGTCCTTGTCTAGCTTTAATATCAGGGTAATGCTGGCCTCATAAAAGGAATTTGGAAGTGTTCCCTCTTCTTCAATATTTTAGAAAAGGTTGAGAAGAATTCATACTAATTCTTCTTTAAATGTTTGATAGAATTCATCCATGAATATATTTGTTTCTAGGCTTTTCATTATTGGGAGATTTTTGTTAATGGTTCAATCTTATTACCCATTATTGGTCTGTTCAGATTTTCTGTTTCTTCATGATTAAGTCTTGGTAGGATGTAGTTTCTAAGGATTTATTCATTTCTTTTAGGTTACCCAATTTGTTGGCATACAATTATTCATCCTATTCTCTTATGATTCTTTGTATATATGTGAGATAAGTTGTAATGTCTCCTCTCTTATTTCTGATTTCATCTGAGTATTCTTTTTTTCTCAGTCTAACTTTGTCTATTTTGGCTGTCAAACCAAAATTTTTTAGTTTGTCAATTTTTGTCAGTGTAGGTTTGTTGATCTTGTCTTTTAAAAAACTTTAGTTTTGTTGATCTTTCCTATTATTCTTGTAGTCTCTATTTTATTTATTTTTTTCTCTGATCTTTGTTATTTCCTTCCTTCTGCTAACTGTGAGCTCAGTTTGCTCTTTTTCTAGTTCCTTGAGGTATACAGTTAGGTTGTTTTCTGAGATCTTTCTCTTTTCCTAAAATAGGTGTTTATTGTTACAAGTGTCTTTCTCAGAACTACTTTTGCAGCATCCCATAAGTTTAGGTAGGTTGAGGTTTCATTTTAATTTGTCTCAATGTTTTTAATTTCTCTTTGGTTTCTCTTTTGACCCATTGATTGCTCAAAAGTATATTAATTTCCACATATTTGTGAGTTTTCCAGTTTTCTTCTTATTATTTCCTTCTAGTTTTATACCATCATGGTTGGAAAAGGTGCTTGATATGATTTCAATATTCTTGAATTTATTAAGACTTGTTTTAATATAATATATGATCCATCCTGGAGAATGTTCCATGCACACTTGAGAAGAATATATATTCTGCTACTGTTGGATGGAATGTTCTGTATGTCTGTTGGTTCCATTTGGTTTATAGGATTGTTTAAACCTACTGTTTCCATATTGATTTTCTGTCTGGATGATCTATCCATTGTTGACAGTTGAATATTAAAGTCCTCTACTATTGTTGTATTATTTCTTACCAGTTCTGTTAATATTTGATTTGTACTAATAATACCAGTTAATGCTGTACTAATGACAATGTATTGGCATTATCAGTTTATATTAATATTTTCGGTTCTGTTAATGTTTGTTTTATATACTTAGTTGCTCCAATGTTGGGTGAATAAATCTTTACTATTGCTATATCTTCTTGATGAAGTGATTCTTTTATCATTAAACAATTATCTTCTTTCTTTTATTGTGACAGTTTTTTACTTCAAGTCTATTTTGTCTCTTGTAAGTATAACCACTCCTGCTCTCTTCTGGTTATCATTTTCATGAAATATCTCTTTCCACCCTCTGCTTTCAGCCTATGTGTATCCTCAAAGCTAAAGTGAATCTCTCATAGGAAGCATATAATTGTCTTGTTTTTAACTCATCCAACCACTCTATTTTTTAAGGGGAGAATTTAGTCTATTTAAAGTCACTTTTGATGGTAAGGACTTATCATTTTATTTTATTTTATTTTTTAAAGACAGAGTCTTGTTCTGTCACTGAGGCTGGAGTGCAGTGGCACAATCACAGAATCATAGCTCATTGTAACTCTGAACTTCTGAAACTCCTGGGCTCAAGTGATCCTCCCACTTCAGCCTCCAGAGTAGCAAGGGCTACAGGTGTGTACTCCCATGCCTAGCTAATTCTTTAAATTTTTTTGTAGAGACAGAGTCTTGCTATGTTGCTCAGGGTAGTCTCAAACTCCTGGCCTCAAGTGATCCTCCTGCCTCAGCCATCCAAAGTGCTGGGATTATAGGTATGAGTCATTGTGCCAGCCTGCCATTTTGTTAATTGTTTCTGACTATGTAGTAATTTTTTTGTACCTTTCGTCCTCTGTTGCAGTCTTCCTTTGTGGTTTGATATATTTTTTTTTTCCCAGTGGTATGTTTGATTCTGTTCTCTTTATCATTTTGTATACACTAAAGATTTTTGCTTTGTAGTTACCATGAGGCATACATAAAACATCTTACAGTTATAACAGTCTGTTTTAAGCTGATAACAGCTTCACTTCAGTTGCATAGAAATACTATACTTTTGCCTCTCTCTGACCCCATAAAAATGGGTTTTTTTTAGTCACAATTTTATTATGTATCCACTAACAAAATAATGTAGTTATACTTTCAGTACTTTTATCTTTTAACCTTTATAGAGTTAAAAGTGTCTTACATACCACCATTTCATATGAGAATATCATGAATATGCTACATTTATCAAATATAAAATATCAAATATTATACTATAATACTATAAATACTGTAAATATTATAGTATAATACTATACTACATATTTACCTTTACTCGCAAACTGTGTCCTTTTATTGCAGCTTGAAGAACTCCATTTAGCATATCTTATAAGACAGGTCTAGTGGTGATAAACTCCCTCAGCTTTTGTTTATCTGGGAAAGTCTTTATCTCTCCTTCATTTCTGAAGGTCAGCTTTTCTGGAGAAAGTATTGTTGACTGACAGTTTTTTCTTTCAGCATTTTGAATATATTACCCTATTCTTTCTTAGTCTGTAAAGTTTCTGCTGATAAATCTACTGACAGCCTTATGAAGATTCTCTTGTGTGTGGTGTGTCACTTTTGTCTTGCTGCTTTTGAAATTCTTTTTTTTTTAACTTTTGACAATTTGATTATATATATATATATATGTCTCTGTCATGGCTTACTTGGGTTGAGAATGGGAACTTTTGAGCTTCATGAATCTGAATGTCCATATCTCCCAAGGTTTAATAAGTTTTCAGCCTTATTTCTTAAATAAACTTTCTTCCCTTTTCTCTCTCTTCTATATCTGAGGCCCCTGTAATGCATACATTGTGCCACTTAACGGTGTCTTATAAATCCCATAGCTTTTTTCCCCACTTTTTCTTTCTTTTTTCTCCACCAACCAGATAATTTCAAAAGGCTTGTTTTTAAGTTCACAGATTCTTTCTTCAGCTTGATTGACTCTGCTGTTGAAGCCCTCTACTGCATTTTTCATTTCATTCATTGTATTCTTCAGCTCCAAGATTTCTTTTTGGTTCTTTTCATGATTTCTATCTCTTTGTTGAATTTCTAGTTTTGTTCATGAATTATGTTCCTGATTTTGTGGAGTTATCTACCTGTGTCCTCTTGCATCTCACTGAGCTTTTTAAAAACAATTATTTTGAATTCATTTCCAAGCAATTCATGGACCTCCATTTATTTGGGGTCAGTTACTAGAAAATTATTGTGCTCCCTTGGTAGTGTCATGTTTCCTTGACTTTTTATATTTCTTGGGGCTTTGCATAGATATCTGCACACTTGAGGGAGCAGTCACCTATTCCAGACATTACAGATTAGCCTCAGTGGGGGAAATACTTTCACCTGCAGGAGGGTGTGAGAATGCCAGTTGGGTAGGGTACAGCAGCTCTGGTTTCAGAGTGTGTGCTGTGGTGTACTCTTCATGCAGCTCTATCATTGAGGTCAGCATTGGGGACAACTCTAGGAGTCCTAGACAGCCAAGGCTACAGATATCTGAGGTTATGGCAGCAGCAGCAAAGGCTGTTGGGATCCTTGGTGGCAAAGACTTCTGGGAGCTCCCTGTTCTCTTTTTCCCCTAGGGAAGGAAGTCCTAACCAAGGGGATCCTTCTTGGTGCTAGGTCTGGTATGGCCTACAGGCAGTTGCAGCAGCACTGGGTTCTGGTATACAAATACTCAGAGCAGCAGCAGAGATGGGGCCCAGAACTCTGGGGTGTCCCCCAGTGGCCTGGGCTCTGGTGAGAGGATGAAGTACAGTGGTGGCTTGGGCCACAAAAGGTAGGGCACAGCAGCAGCATGGCCCCAGGCCAACGTTTCCAAAAGTTGTAACCCATTCCAGCATCAACTTTAAGTTCCAAATGTCATCTAAACATCACCAACTCAAAAAGTTACAAATTGCATCATCTGAATCAGGTGTTGCTGAAATCTGTATGGTCTATCCTGGGCAAAATTCCTCTCCATCTCTGGACCTATGAAACTAGGAAACAAGTTATCTAAATACAAGTATCTAAAATACAAAGGTGGGCTAGGCATAGGACAGATATTTCCATTCCAAAAAATATTAAATGGAAGGAATAAAGGTGTCACCAATCCCAAAGGAGTCAAAACTGAGCAGGGCAAATTTCGTTAGGTTTCAAGGCTTGAGAATAATCCTCTGTCACTCAACACACCCTTGGGGCCCATGGCAGTTCTGCCTTTTGGGTTTGTGGTGGCCCTATCCTCTGAGCCCACAGTGGTCTATTCTTTGGACCTATGGTGGGCCTCAGGATCATTCTTTCATTTTCTTAAATGGTAGCAAATATTTACAGCTGACTATCTCTATTGGCCCACTTTCTGTCTGTAGAAGTTTGGAAGTCTGATAGCGTTCTCACATTTCATCCTGCTTCTATCCTTTTAAAAGTTCAAGCTGGCAGTCTGCAGATACAACATACTCAAAACCCTTGTGGTTCTCCTGTGGGGGTCCAGGGATTCATGCCATTAGACAAAAGGGTTCTCCACAGATTTTCCATGAGTAACTCATTTCTATTTTTGGTGTCTGGTGAGATGCTTGAGTGTATCCATGAGTCATGCTTTATCTCTTCAGCAAAAGGTTGTCCAGCCACATCCTTGGCCTTCTCTCTAGAGCATACTTCCTAACAGAATTTCCTAACTTTAGCATCCTTTGCAATCTGGGTAGACTGGTAACTTCCAAAATGAAAGTGCTTGTTCGTTTTTATCTAACAGTTCCTTTCTTATCTTATCTTTCTGCTTGTATTTATTTGACTATAGGCAGCAAGGAAAAACCAGCCTGCATCTTTAATACTTTTCTCGGAAGTCTGCTTTTATTTCTACTCAGAAATATTCAAGCTATTCCTTACAAATTAGGCTTTCCATACAACAAAGAAAACATGATTCTGCCAACTTTTCTGCCTGTATATAAAAGATGACCTTTCCTTCAGCTTTCAGTAACACATTCTTCATTTCCTTCTAGCAACATTCTGTTTACAGCAAGATTTGTATTCTCTTAGATAATAGAAGTTTTCTCTACCATGTACCCTACTTCCTTCTGAGCCCTTACCAGAATCCAGAAGTTTTCTATCCTCTGCCTCAAAATTCTTCCAGCCTTGGGTAATTACACATTACCTAATTCCACAGTCACTTCCATAGTTTTAGGTATTTGTTACAGTAGCATCTCACTTCTAGTCACCAAACTATGTATTCATTTCCTAGGGCTATCTTAATAAAGTGCCACAAAATTGGTGTCTTAAAAAATAGAAATGTATTCTCTCACAGTTCTGGAGGCCAGAAATCTGAAATCAAATTTGCATTTCCTCTGAAGGCCCTACGGGAGAATTCTTCCTTATCTCTTCCAGCTTCTGGCAGCTCCAGGTGCTCCTTGACTATGACTGCACCACTCCACTTTCTGCCTCTGCCTTATCTTTGTGTTTTCTCTTCTGTCTCTTAGAAGGACATTTGTTATTAGATTTGGGACCTACCTGGATAACCCAGGGTGATCTCTTTTCAAGATCCTTAATTACATTTTCAAAGATGCTTTCTCCCAGTAAGGTCATATTCACAGGTTCTAAGGGTTGGGATGTGAACCTATCTTTTTGAGAACCATTTAACCTACTACAACTTCCCAAAAAGATTCTCACTTAGGTTCATGAGATTCTAGGCCAAAGATACTCACTGCAGCATTGTTTGTGTCAGTGGGGAATTGTATGTCCATCACTTGGACAGTATGTAGATAAAATATGGTGGATACTCACTATATCAGAGACATTTATGGCTCACTGGCTGCCAATGCACTTCTCACATTTCCCAGCCCCTCCCACAGTTGGTCGGGGCCATTCAACAGTTTTGGTCAACGTGCTGTGAATAGCAGTGATATGTGTTACTTCAAGTCTGAAGAATGTAAGAATGGATATGAATTCCCTACATTGTTTTCTTCTCTCCTTTAACAACCCCGAAAGTCATAATTTCCCGGTGACATAGCTATGAAATGGAAGTAGAAGGGATTTCTGAGTTGTGGCTTAAAAGAGAGCTTCCCTGGCCAGGCATGGTGGCTCACACCTGTAATCCTAGCACTTTGGGAGGCCTAGGTGGGCAGATTGCCTGAGCGCAGGAGTTCAAAACCAGCCTGGGCAATGTGAAGAAACCCTATCTCTACATAAAATACAAAAATTAGCTGGATGTGATGGCTCACGCCTATAGTCCCAGCTGAGGTGGGTGGATCACTTGCTTTAGAGGTGGAGGTTGCAGTGAGCTGAGATCATACCACTGCACTCCAATCTGGTGACAGAGTGAGACCCTGTTTCAAAAACACACAAACAAAAAAACAGAGCTTCCATGACCTATGGAGGGAACAACCAGACTTACAGAGGATTCTACATGAATAAACAATAAACAGGGCCGGGCACAATGGCTCATGTTTGTAATCCCAGAACTTTGGGAGGCCAAGGAGGGCGGATCACCTGAGGTCAGGAGTTCAAAACTAGCCTGGCCAACATGATGAAACCCATCTCTATTAAAATGCAAAAATTAGCAAGGCATGGTGGTGCATACCTGTAGTCTCAGCTACTAAGGAGACTAAGGCAGGAGAATTGCTTGAACTCAGGAGGCGGACGTTGCAGTGAGCCAAGATTGCACCACCTCCCTCTATCCTGGGTGACAGAGCAAGACTCCATATCAAAAAAAAAAAAAAAAAAAAAAAAATTATATATTAAGCCACTATGATTTGGGGGTTTTTACTTCAGCATAGCCTGGGCTACCTTGATTAATATGCACACCATGAAATACTATAATTTGTTAGGAGCAACAGATTATAGAAATATACATAGCCTCATGGATAGATCTTAAAACCATAGTGCTTAATGAAAAAGTAGGAAAGAGACTAGAAGGGATACTATAATATCATTTACAGAATTTAAAATAAGTGCATTCAAAGAAAATGGACATTCCACAAGAACTCATCCAAATGAAAAGATACACATTCAAATGGGGGTAGGGGAGAGGAATTAGGGTTAAAAAGGAAATCAGTTCTTCCATCGAATAAGGGATTTGCCTGTTCTAATAATGTGCTAAGACCTAACGTGTGTGTGATAATGTGCTAAAACCCAAGGAAGATGACTAACCAGATGTTTGGCCCTTCTAGGCCAAAGCAGAATCTGAGGCAGGCTGGTCTAGGGTAGCACTCTTGGGAGAGACAGGAGAGAAGTCTGAGGCCTGCTGAGAGATACGGGTTAAAGAGGAGGAAGAGAAGAGCCAGCAAAGATGCCTGAGGAAGAGGAGTTGGAAAAGTTGAGAAGGCAAATAGTCAAGATAAATGTAATAGGTTCTTGATAAACAATGTGACTGGCAGCCTGGAAAGGAAGGTGTGGATAAAAGAGATACACTAAGATAAAGTGCAGTTAAATCCATCATTTTTACCACATTGTACAAGTCCAACGTGGTTTGACCAAGTTCATCACTGCTCAGCCCACACTCCAGACACTGGTCTCTCAGATGTTTTTTTCACTGTCTCAGGGCCCAGGTACTTGCAGTTTCCTTTATCATCCCCCTTCTTTTAATGGCCCTTCTCATCATTCAAGTGGTCTGTCTGAGAGGCCCTCTCTGGCTACATTTTCTAAAGTAGCTTCCACTATCACTCTCTCTCCCACTGCTTTATTTTCAGCACTACTCACTACCTGAAAGTAAGTATGTCTTTACTTTCTGTTATCTTTCTCCCTACAAGACTGCAAGCTCCATAAGAGCAAGCCCTTGTCTTGGTTATTCACCATCATATGGACAGTGGTTGGCACAGTGGGTGGCACACAGTAGATACTCAATAAATATTTCCTCCACGAATGGCTGAAAGCTAAGTGGACTCTGATTTGTTCCACCCAAGTGATGGAGTATATGGAGCTGCTGTTAACTGACAGGAATGGTGAGAAAGGGAAGAAGTTTTGAGGATGTTCAGTTTTATAAATGTTGGGTTTTGAGGAAACCCATGACATATCCAGGTGGAGGTTGTCAACAGGTCATGAGTCAAAAATTGGGTGAAACCTGTAGATTTGGGAGCTGTTGGCAGGTCACCGTTGAAACCTCGAGGAGAAATGAGGTAGCAGAAAGAGAGTAAACACTGCCAATTGAAGGAGGTCATTATAAGAAATGCTAAAGCTCCACTGTGGAGCCTAATCTTAGATCTATGAGATCTGGCTCTGAATTCCACTTCCATGTAAAAAATACAGAAGCAAGATTCCACCACATTTGCCCATTGTCTGACAAATTGAGACAGACACAATCCCTGTCATCCAAGGAGCTTATGCTTAGCTAAAACATTCCATGTATGCTGAAGTTAGGAACACCAATTTCCTAGCCCCTACTACCTAAGAAGCACTGTTCAGGCTTGGAGTCGCCCACCAGAGCCATCTCAGGCTACAAAAGCTGAAAGATTACAAGAGCCAAACACATCAGTTTTGAAGAGAAAGTTATCCTAACAGTTCTGTTCAGATCAAGATGAACTTTAAAGAATCCATATCCACCACAGGCTTCTTACTAAGCAGTTCAGGACTCTGGTCAAATTGCCCACAGTCAGACTGAAAAGAGAAGGGAAATGATGATCCTAAGCACTAAAATAACTCTTGTCTCTGGTTGCACATTAGAATCACCTGGGAAACTTGAAAAACAAACAAACACTGCCTGATTCCCACCCCATGCCAATTAAGTCAGAACCTCTGGGGGTGGGCCTTGGACATCAGTATTTTCTTAAAGTACTACAGGTGATTTTCATGTACAGCTAGTTTCAAACTAAAAAATGTGTCACTGGAAAATGTTCCTTTCTTTTTCCCCCTCTTTCTTTCCTGGAAATAATGAGAGGACATAAAAGTCATCTCAGCATGTATGCTTACCCATTGGTCAGACTTTGGTCATTAGCTCCTCTTGAGCTCTGCCCAAGAGTGGCAGCGGGATGAGTCAGTTATCTCCGTTCTCAAGGAGCCACTGGAACCTCAGGAACCCACCGGGGAAATAAGCGGGAAGGAGGGTGAGTAGATCAGACCCCAAGAACAGTGGGATAGTTTTGCTATAACTGCTGACTCATTTAGCTGGCATTTCCTTTTTCCTCTTCCTTTGCCGTAACAATAGTCAAATCCTAGAACATCAGACCTGTGAGAGGTCTAAATCCTTGCCTCATCCAAGAATCCTGTTAGTAGTGATGGTGGTAATGGGGACATTGCAGAGCAATGAAGTGACCCATCCAGATCACATGTGTATTCCATGCCTCATCCTGTCCCCCCACCATTTATCTGCCTCCTGGAGACATTCAGAGAATATGCACACTAATACACCTAAGGGATGAACCTCAAGTATTCTAGGTACCACTTAGTGAGGGGTCAGGTCTAGAATTAATTTTCAGACTTCTTCAGAAGAACAAGTGTGTCACATTCCAGGAGTGGGAAACATAATGGCCTTAAATACTGTGTTGAATGACAATTGAATGAAAGTATTTGGCACAACCCACCATTGCCTAATGCTTTTTTTTTTTTTTTTTTTTTTTTTTTTTTTTTTTTTTTTTTTGAGATGGAGTTTCGCTCTTGTTGCCAAGGCTGGAGTGCAATGGTGCGATCTCAGCTCACCATAACCTCCGCCTCTCCGGGTTCAAGTGATTCTCCTGTCTCAGCCTCCTGAGTAGCTGGGATTACAGGCTCATGCTACCATGCCCAGCTAATTTTTGTGTTTTTAGTAGAGACAGGGCTTCATCATATTGGTCAGGCTGGTCTTGAACTCCTGACCTCAGGTGATCCACCCACCTCGACCTCCCAAAATGCTGGGATGACAGGCATGAGCTACAGCGCCAAGCCCATTGCATCATTCTTAAAACCATCTTCTTAGTGACAGGACATATTCCTGGTTGTCCTCCTACCTTTCTAAAGAATAGTTCCTTCTCCATTGCCTTCTCTGCTCCACTTCCTCCTCACACTAGCCTCACACTTTTCTTGGGGTCAGGGGTGGGGTCCTGAGGCATCTCTGCAGAGTTAGAGGTCTCTTCAGGCAGGACAGCTTGAAACATGATCCAGCCCCAGTCCCTTATTTGACAGGACTGGAAACTGAGGTCCAAAAAGGATAGTAATCTACATAAAGTGATGGGGATAATTTAGTGACACAGTTGGGAATAGAACCCAGGTCTCCAGACGTCCAACTGTATTCACCGCTCTGTTCACCTTACCACTGACTTGAACACAGGAGGAAGAACACCAAACGGTGTTGCTGATCTATATGAAGCTCTTTCTTTTTCATTTTCTAAGTCCTTGTTATTCAAGGTGTAGTCCATAAACAGCAGGCACTATCTAGATGCTTATTGAAAATGCAGAATCTCAGGCCTCACCCAAACCTACTGAAAGAATCAGAATCTGCATTTTAACAAGATGCTCAGGTGATTCTAACACACATTAAAATTTGAGAAGCACTTTTCTAAATCACCATTTAGGTATTCATTCATGCAAGTAATTACTCAACATAAACTGTGTAAAATAAAATGACAGGCACTGAGAAGGTTATACTATCAGAAAAACAATACAATAGAACTTGTTTTAACACTAAAAATTTTAGAAATAATGGCAAATTAAGGTATTTAGTTGGATAACACTGATACATGTGGATATGATAGTCAATTTCTACATCAAAATAATTTTAGATTTAAATACTGTAATAACATGATAAAAAGAAAAATCCAAACACCCATCATCCTAGTATCAAGTGCATGTGTCAATTTCCAAAGCTCTCAAATTATTCTCCATTGCTATCCAAAACTTTGCTTGAATCAAAACCATAATGCACAACTGACTCTGGTTTTGCGTCAAAACAAAGGACAGAGTACCAATTCCGTTCTCTTTATTGCAAAATTCCTGGCACAGAATAACTTTACTACCCTAGCAATTGTTGCACCTTTCCCAATTTCCTTGATCTTCATGTTGTCAAAAAATGATTTCTGGCATGGAATTAAGCAAACCCAAAGCACACCTGATGTCTGCCAACTTTCCTTCTCCCTTCTCTTATTAACACTGAATTTCAAATCAAGAGCCTTGGCCTTTCCTTGTTTCTTGGCAACAGAGCTTCCAGAGGAAGTGCAAGAGCGAGGACACACACAAAGACTGCAGCCGAACAAAGGCAGAGAAGACAAACATACGCACAGGAAAACACAAAACCTGTGAAGGTGGGAACAATCAGGCCCCCGTTGATATAATGACATTATTTATCAAACCCCAAGTGTCACAGCTCCTCTGTCCTCTGCTCTAGTGCTGTCTTTGTGTGTTCATGCAACAAACAGTATTTGTAACATTCTGGATGATGATTCCAATAAGCTGCTGACTGTAAATAAGATCAAATCTGAACTCACAGAAACAAAAACCTTTGGAGTAAATATAATTGAGAAGAAAAGCAATACATGTACAAGACAGTTATATCAATACAAGCTCTGATGTGACAAAGTAACCACATGAGGAACAAACATGATAAGCACACAGATTCTCAAAGAAGATGCCCAGACTAGAGGCAAGGGGAGAACTGTCCTTCTCTCTCTGAAGACTAGCCTTTTTTACTTATCCATTTTCTCGGCAGGCAGAAGATGGCCACTCTACAGCTCCCAAGCTTACACCTTACAGCCAGGACTATGGAGAAGAACCATCTTTCACAGTCACAATTCTGAGTTCCCAATACAGGAAATGATTTGTCAGGTGTCTGTCCCTGCACCACTCAGCAGTAGCCAAAATCTGTCAGCAATGCCTGACTGTTAACAATTACAATAGTTACAATTCCCAGTTACAATAGGGTGCTTTTGGCTGCAGATAACAGAAAACAACCTAAACTAGCTTAAGTAATAAGTCATTTTATCAAATAACAAATGGTGAAGGTATGGTGGTCTAGGATTTAGTAGCTGAAAAATATCATTGAGGACCAGAATCTTTTCTTCTTTCCCTTCTGCCATCCTCAGTGTATTAGTTAAACCTGTTATCTGGCTTCCCTCATGATCCCAGGATGGCTGCCATAGTCCTAGATGCCAAGAGTACAAAGGATGATTCCTCAGAAAAATTTGTTTTTAAGCAATGAGGAAAATATTTCCCAGAAGTCTCCAATAGACGTCCCCTTATCTCATTGGCCAGAATTCTGTCACATGTCCACGCTTAAACCAATCATTGGCAAGAGGAACAAGACCGCTATGTTTGGCTTAGGCCAATTAGAATTCACCAGGGACGAGGAGGGGCCAGTCTCGCCTAAAGCATCTGGCTATCTGATACCCAAAATTTTGGAGTTCTATTAGTAAGGGCTATAAGTAGGCAACCAACGGTCTCTTCCACAGCTCCCACTTCTAGGAAGGCATTTCTGGCACTAAAACGAAGATGCCTTTTATTTTTTTGGAGACAGAGTCGCGCACTGTCACCCAGGCTAGAGTGCAATAGCGCGATCTCGGCTCACTGCAACCTCCTCCTCCCCGGTTCACGCGATTCTCCTGTCTCAGCCTCCCTAGTAGCTGGGATTACAGGCGCACAACACTACACTTGAATAATTTTTTGTATTTTTAGTAGAGTTGGGGTTTCACTATGGTCTCGAACTCCTGACCTCGTGATCCACCCGCCTCGGCCTCCCAAAGTGCTAGAATTACAGGCATGAGCCACCACACCCAGTTCGAAGATAACTATTTTATCAAAGATAGAACCAGGATTAAAAAGCTGCTTTCACACTGTCAGCTGTCCTGTTCCAGCTATGTGGGAAACTCAACTGTGCCTAGCTGTATAGCAATAATAAAAGCAATAATGAAACAATAACAATTACTGAGCACTCACCATATGCCACGCCCTGGGTTAAGTGCCTTACACACTAGAAGGGATGCTGTGCAGGGTAAGGCAAGTGAGGTGCAAAATTTAAAAAGGTACTTGCTGTCAGGGTTGTTCATTTGCATGTTGGCACCTGAGAGTGGATGCCTCCTTAAATGTCACACTCTAGGGCACCCCTTGCTTCCCCCTAGTCTCAGTCCCAATGCTGCAATGTGCCACCCAGATCTATCACAACATTCAGAATCAAAGTACTAATTTCCCAGTGTTGGGAGTGTGGGGCTGAGCACTGTCAACTGAGTCCCTCACAGGGAATTTCTTTCAGCTGAAGATAATTGCCTTGCCCAGGCTCATCCCCTTCCTGTGGGCAGCCCTTATCCAATGACTGCTGAGTGTAGAAGTATGAAGTTCCGGCACTTTTGCATCAACTCAGGTAAACTCTGAGATGTCATCCCATACTCAGAGGATCCCACAGTATTGACTCAGGGCTTTCATGTAACTGCACTGCAGTTCATCTCCTTCTGACCCATCTTATTTTCCTCACTCACAAAAGCAGTCCCCAGTTACCTTTCAGCATGCAAATCTCCATCTCAGAGCCCATTTCTTAATGAGTATGTCTAGCAAAAGTTGGTGCAGGATTGGTCTAAAGAAGCAACATTAAAATGGGCTACAATGAGGACCTCAGCCCCAGTGATAAGATGAAGCACTGAGATACCCTCATTTGTAACCACAGTGAATTTTTAAAAATTTGCACTAGGATGAACTAGGATGGGAAACAATAGACGGGAATGCACTGTCAGGTGCAATGTATTAAGTAGTTGAGCTATGGGTTGGATAATAATTATAAGGGTTATGGAATTTGATGGCTGTTGTCAGGGAGAGAGATGTATTGAGTGAAAACAGTGAAAGACTGAGTGTGATTAATCACTATTTAAAGCTAAACGTGACTATCAGAGGCCTTATTGGAAACACATAGAGAAACTCTCATATCCTGCAGCCAGAGGGCAGAAAATGCTGAGTATCAGACCCAGGACTTCATTATAAAAATAGCAGAACCACAGAGGAAATTGAATTGTCAATCCAGAAGGTATTCCACATCAGAGTCTCGTCTCTAATCATGAAGAGGTGAGACCCTGAGACTTGGAATGGGGAAATTTATGTTGATACACTCATAAATCTCAAATCCCCAGATTTTCCACCCCTCCCCCAAACCGTCTGAGCCTAAAGAATTGGCTCACTCCTTTCTAATAAATTCGATCACTACCTCTTACCTGAAGACAGGTAAGGCCTCTTCTAAAATAACACTTGCCTGTGCTGGGCAGTCTTTAAAATAGCCCCAGTGGTTCCTGCCTTCTGATAGTCCCACGCTTACCCCTTCTACTCTGAATAGAGATGACTTTTGTAACCAATAGGATATTTCAGAAATAACAGTGTGTGACTTCTGAAGCTAGGCCACAAAAGGAATTGTGGTTTCTTTCTTTCAATTTTCGGATTATCCACTCTGGGGGAAGCTACCTCCTATGTTATGAGTGTACTCAAGCAGCATGATGGAACAATCCATGTGTCAACAAACCGAGGGTTCCTGACAATAGCCAGTGAGTAACTGAGACTTCATGCCAACAGCCATGTTATGAACCATCTTGGAAGTAGATCCTCCATCCCCAGTCAAGCCTTCAAATGGCCACAGCCCTAGCCAGTATTTTGACTGAAATCCCATGGGAGACACTGAGCCAGAAATCCTGAGATAATAAATTTTGTTATTTTAAGTTGCTAGATTTTGGGGGTAATTTGTTACACAGCAATAGATAAAATAATACACCCTCTCAGAATCTACTCCTACGTCCCATCTTGGCCATCAGACCACTAACTAGAATTAAATCATAACATAACCCAATTGAGGAAGTTCTGGGTCTTCTAAGGAAAAAAAAAAGATCATATTCCCAAATAAACTGCAGTATTTAGCTAGCATATGCCAGCAGGAACTAGAATAATATGCCTAGACAGGATTTAATGCCCCAGAAGACAGTGCTAAGACACATGTAGAATGGATCAGGTAAGTTTGGAGAAAACAGTAAAGTAGAAATGCCAGAACTGCCACAGCAAACAGTGGAAGAAAAGATCAAAAGGCTCAGAAAAGTAGGCATGCTAGAGCAGACACACTAAACAAGATGAGAAAATATACCAGATGGCTTTGTTCCATGAGAGGGGTGAAAAGATATTCTGATTATCAAAGTGACAAGGAATGCCCTGGTGAGAGGGCCACCAATGTCACTGAGAATTTCAGTAGAAAACATTCTCTACTGAAATTCTCAGTATAATTCTCAGTGGCCATAGAACCAGGCTGATGGTAGTAGTTGTTATAACAGAGCTGAACTCATGGAAAGCAATAGTGGATCCTAAAATCCTTTTTAGGGAGAATCCTAAATAGAGGCCAGGTAGCCACCTTTAACCACTAGAAGCAAGGTGGTCACAACTGTCATAATCCATGGAGATAGTTAATAGAACACAGAATTTCTAGGGCAAGTCAGTGAGAGTAATGTTCAATCTATAGACCCCCACCTCTCCCCAATCCCCCAAAAAATCAAGGATTGGTGGTTAAGAGACTAAGGGCAGCCCAACGAAAAGTCATTATCCCTGGCCCAGTTTCTGGATCTGAGCCAGAATCTACTGACTAAAGGAGGGGCAATTTCTCTAGGAGGGAGGATCCTGTAACACCATGGTAAGTATATATAGTAACGATTATCTCAATCATTCCCTAAAAGAATCGATGGTCCTTTACTCAAGTAATTGTACACGTGGAAAGGGGGAAATCCCAAGAATTTTGAGAATGGCTGGACACAGAACACAAGTTTGCACTGCAAACCCAGGGATCCAAAGTAACATCATGCTCCACCCCCACCCCCACCATTAGAGTGGAGGCTTAAGGGGGCCAATTAATAAATGGAGTTCTGGCTCAATTCTGGCTCACAGTGGGTACACTGGTTCCCTGGACTCACTTAGTCATTTTTCCTGTTCCTGTATTCATAACTAGAATCAACATACTTGGTTGTTGGCAGAGCCTCCACATATCACAGTGGGAAAGCTAAGTAGAAGCCACTGAAATTGCCTTTCCCACCCAGCCATGAGAGTATAATAAATCAAAAACAGTATCATATCCCAAGGGGAACAACAGATGTAAGGATGCAGGGTGGTGATCCCCTGAACATTCCTACTTAATTCACAAGTCTGACCTTTACCAAAGTCATTTGTGGATCCTGGAAGATGGCCATGGGCCAGCGCAAACTCAACTAAGCACTATCGCCAACCGCAAATGCTTTGCCAGTTGTGATATCTTGACTGGAGCAGATTAGTGTTGCCTCTAGTACATAGTTTGCAGCCATGGATCTGACAAATGCATTCTTTTCCATCTCTATCAGAAAGGAAGATCAGAAACAGTTCTCCTTCACTTGGGACAGACAATAGTATACATTGTCTTACAGTCTTGCCCCTGGGCTGTGTTAACTCCTCCACCCTCCCTCAAAATATAGTCAAAAGAAACCTGGGTCACCTGCTATTCTGCAAAACATCCTATCGGTCCATACTACTGATGACATTATGCTACTGGGACCCAGGGAGAAAGAAGTAGCAAGTATGTTGGGGGTCTTAATAAGTCACATGCCCTTCAGATGATGGGAGATATACTCTACAAAGATTCAGCGGCTTGCACCATTGTTGGTTGCTTGCTTTCACCAGAGGATACGGTAAGTTTTCCATTAAATGATAAGGTGTGGCTGCCACCCAGTTGCTTCACATTCCTCATACCAAGAGAACAGCAGACAAGAAAAGGAGTCAGCCTCCTGGCATGAGTAATTGATTCTGATCCCCAGGGAGTGAGAGGGCTGCTTTTATAAGACTATGTGTGGCACCCAGGTAACCTGCCGGGTGTCTCTTAATGGAAAATAGGTAAATACAGCTGTCACAGCCTAGTTTTATAACTGCCAGGTAAACCACTTGGATCAAATGGGAAAGGGAAACTAGAATAGGTAGTAAAGGAGGAAGACAGTGTCAGTTGTAGCCACCAGAGCAGCTGCTAGGTCATTAGCAGCTGCTAGGTCTCTGCATCTCAGCAGAGAGCACTAGGTCATTCCATTCACCTTACTCTTGTATGTTTCCCCAGAAAAAGAAGACCACCAGAATCTAGAAAAGCTGCTGTCAGAACTTATGATAGGAAGCAAGTGACTGAGGTGCAGAGTGGACTGCGGTGAAACTGCAGTGTATCACCCAGGTTTATCGCCCCCTTCAGGGCTCAAGCACTAATTTCCCCACCTGCAGGGAATTTTGGTGGCTAACAGCTATTAGCTCTTGCTCTTCAGGCATTGCCCTTTGCTGAACAGTTTCTTTGCCCAAGATCACATCCCCATCCCAGGGACATCTGATATCCAATGATTAACTTATGTAGGGCCATAAGACCGACCTCAATTCAAAATAACATTGAAGGGTTATTGCAGCTACACAGCCACTGGTGGGATTAGTGAAGTTTTCTTACAACTGCATCAGAATTCTCCTTCTCCCTGTGCCCAATAATGCTATCTTCACTTCCCCAAAAGTACTGATAGCAAAAGGACTCCTCAGTAACGTTCCTGCATGCAAATCTCCATCTCATAATCTGTGTCCCAAGGAACCCAACCTGTAATGCATGCGTTGTCTCATTTGATCCTCACCACAAGATCAGTACCACTGTTATCCCTATTTTACAGAGGAAATTCAAGCCCCAAGAGCTTCAGTAAACTTGCACACTCTCTGATTTTAGAGTCTGTGCTCTTAACCAACCTGGATCAGCAAACTGCAATCCCTGTGCTATAATTAGGCAAATATTTCCCTGGGTGAGATGCTCTAGGTGCAGCCAGCCGAGCACTAACTCGCCAGATGTTTCTTTTCATCATGTGTTCCCTGGGACCTACCTGGAAATTTCAAAGTAAGGTAAGAGAGTACTTCTGCAACCTAGCTCCTCTCTCCAGGCTCTTTAAGCCTCCTCACCTTATTGCTCTGGGTTCCAGGGGTCTTCTGTGAGCTTCCAATCAAGTTTAGCATTCTCTCCTGTGCTTGTGATGCTGTGCAGAGGAGTCCTCCTGACATGATCAGCTGCCACCCCAGCCCCACGGGTCCCAGATCTCAAGATAACTGGAGTGACCCAAATGTAGATCTTGGTCTTCTGAATCCAGTTGTTTAATAAGTGATTTGTGGCTGGACAGTTACATAACTGCAGAGATCACCCATGGGGTCTCACTTCCCTCTCCACCCCAGACTGTCTATCTCTCCCTAGAGTAAAGCTCCATCACATAGTCTCCCTCAAGTTCCAATGTGTTAATGCTAGATACATAGAATGCTTGTTGGGAATGTGGCTTAAACTGCCTCTACTGTGACAGAAGGACAGACTGTCATCAACTGCTGCAGGTAACCTAGAAACCCTTTGTCTTTCACAACAACTTTTACTTATTTTATTCTCTGAGCCATCTCTTAGACAATGTCTGGATTCCCATCAACTTCTGCACATAAACATAATTATAAGTAACAAGGCAGAGCAATGGAGTGTGTTTAGTCATTTTGCATAAGAACTTCCCTTGCACAAGTTCTATATATAACTCAGTTGGCAACCCCCTTTTCTATTGAGGCACCAGTGCAGAACATGTTCTTAGGAGCACTCACAGCCCCTCCACTGTGGGTTTCTTGAGGTAGTGGAAAGAAAATTCCAGGTGTTACTGTTCCCCCACCCCTTACATACACAGCCCCCAGTATCTCCTACACTTAGCCCCCATTACTCCCAATCATGGTTCCTCTGCTTATGAAGGTCTGCCTCCTTCCTCTGCCTCACGTGTCAACCTCATTTCTGTCCTTGTTCTCTTCCCATGGCATTTTCCATCCTTCTCCCCACAGCAGGATCTCCTTTGACTCTCTTCAGTAATCTGCATACACTGTGTGCTTCCCCCAGATACCGTCCCTGAAGAGCCCCATTTCACTCTGACTATTCACAACGCCTCATTAGCATGTTCTTCTACAGTACTCACCACCTTTGAATGGAACCTGATGCCCTTTTAGAGTCAGAATACTAAGTTCAGACTCTGCCATTTACAGGAATGTAATCTGGGGGAAGTTCCTTAACTTCTCCAAGCTTCACTGTCTTCACTTGTAAAATGGCAATAGTAAAGCCTACCCAATGTGCTTGCAGAGAGAACAAATGAGGTAAAGCAGTAAAAAGCAACCTTTAAATTTTAAAGTTCTATATGAATGTGAGTTATCATTATTGTGTTGTTTCTCCCCTCCGAGCTCTCTGAGGTCACATCTTTTACTTCCTTTCTCTCCTTGGGTTATACGCAGTGACAGTAACACTGTAAGCTAATATTAGATGCAGAATTAAGAATGAATAAAAGAAAACCACTCACCAATCAGAATTAGGCAAAATCCTAACCATATTAAATCTATTGTAGACTGTTCCACAGAGTGAACCTAGGAACTGCTCTATAGGGAAACATCCTGAAAAGACATGAAAATTCATTTACAGTCCATGCTTGCAAATTTATGCTGAGAGGGAAAGGAATAGCAACAAAACACATCCATTCTTCCTTCTAACATAGGGCCAACATTGCTAACAAGAGACAGGCTGGCCTCAGGAACACTTGTTAGCTTTTCCCAAAAAGACTGCTACCTTTAAATGATCAGTTATCTCCCTTAGAGAATCATTTTTTATCCCATAATATCAGTTCCTCTTCAACATCTGATGCAACTCTTAGTGTTTTCCATTGCTTTCTAGCTGTGTCAGATTTCCCTAGAAGACAGAAATGAAAGTGATGACTAAGAAGATTGCACTGAAATTTCAAGTGTTTGGTCCACACATTGATTCCCCCACCCACCCCTCCTATTCTGGTCTCCTTGCCCTCCACAGGGGGAAATCACTATTTTTGTACAGTGTAAAACCTTCAGCTTTCACCATTACATGCAGACTTACAATCTTTAAACACAAATTTAGTTCATTTAGTTGGAACCACACAAAATAGAACCTACTCAGAGATTTCAGATTTTTTTTCTATTTCCCTGACGATCTTCTAAAGATATAGTAAGTTACATGTCATAAGTGTACCAATCGTGATCAGTTTCCCCTGTCACTTAGAAGCGACAAAGCATTTACTTATCTCCTCCACAGTGGCCCATTTTCTATATTGCAATCTTGCCTCCAAGTCAAATTGTTCGAAGCACCATGTCTGGAATGAAGAAAGGCACCGGGAAAAAAGGAAAACAGCAAGAAGGAGGAAATAATCATACGGAGTATTTCTTCAGGCCATCTCAACATACTTCACATTTCCTTCACAGGAACAAGATAAGATTTCTCAACGGGGTATTTCTTTTAAAGGTCCAAACTTGAGTAGTACAGGCAGTACTTTAATGGATATCTGAGATAATTAAATGATTATGGTGACGTATTAATATAGGTCATTGGACAGGCGCGGTGGCTCACGTCTGTAATCCCAGCACTTTGGGAGGCCGAGGTGGGAGGATCACTTGAGGTCAGGGGTTCGAGACCAGCATGGCCAGCATGGTGAAACTCCATCTCTACTAAAAATACAAAAAAAAAAAAAAAAAAAAGTAGCCGGGCGTGATGGGGCATGCCTGCAGTCCCAGCTACCTGGGAGACCGAGGCAGGAGAATGACGTGAACCCAGAGGCGGAGGTTGCAGTGAGCCGAGATCCTGCCATTGCACTCCAGCCTGGGTGCCAGAGCAAGACTCCGTCTCAAAACAAAAAAAAAAGGATATTTTCCAGTACACCCTGTTCCATATATGCTCACTCAAGTCAAAATTACTGAGTGTAGTGGACATTTTAGCCCTACTCTCAAGGAAAAGGCAGATTTTCATAGGTCCATTTCTATCATTATTTCACTAGGTCTCCCAAGCTTCCAAAAGGTAGATCATGTGCCCGCTTCAGCATCACGTATACTAAAATTGCAACAATACAGAGAACACTAGCAATTTTAAAAAATAAAAATAAAGCAGATCATTAAACGATCAAAACTGTGGTGGAGGGATCTTTCACACGGACAAATGGTACCCCCGGTGTAGTTCACAGCATCCCACAGGAACTCTACACCGTCTCAATGTAGTGATTGAAAGCCAGGCACTGGAAGGACAAAGTTGAGCAAAACCACCCCGAAACATAAGAAGTTCCTGGTCCTAGGCTGACTCCCTAGCAGGTCATTTTACACCAGTCAGGGAAAGACAGAGGGGCAGGGGTTGAGGTGGAAGTGGGGGCTCAGGGAAGGAGTTCCCTGATCAAGTCTTAAAGGATAAACAGGAAACTGGACAGGAAAAGGAGGAGAAAGTGGCCAATCCGGGAAAAGACGGCAGCTTGAACAAAAAATCAGGACGAGCCGGGCGCGGTGGCTCAAGCCTGTAATCCCAGCACTTTGGGAGGCCGAGAAGGGTGGATCACGAGGTCAGGCGATCGAGACCATCCTGGCTAACATGGTGAAACCCCGTCTCTACTAAAAAATACAAAAAAAAAAAAAAACAAAACTAGCCGGGCGAGGTGGCGGGCGCCTGTAGTCCCAGCTACTCGGGAGGCTGAGGCAGGAGAATGGCGTAAACCCGGGAGGCGGAGCTTGCAGGGAGCTGAGATCCGGCCACTGCACTCCAGCCTGGGCGACAGAGCGAGACTCCGTCTCAAAAAAAAAAAAAAAAAAAAATCAGGACGAACAATAGAATTCCCTGTGCCGCCATCAGCAAACGTTTGCCCCACGTGTGTTTGTGTGCAGCTGCCAGGTGTGGCGGCATGGCTGCCATTTTGTTCCTCTCTGGTTGGCTCCTTGGGCGCCTACAGCCTGTGAAGCGCTGCCTGATGCCTACCGCTCTCCCACCTCCCCGCCTCCGGGCCCTGCAGCCTCCAGGGATCCCTCCGCCCCCACCCCCGGGAAACCTGGCGGTGGCCCGGTGGTCCGCGGTGTGCTCGGGAAGGTGCTTTACCCTGCTCGTGGCCCGCAGTGATGTGGCCACTCTTCGTCTTCCAGAAGAGTCAGAGAAACAGCCCTAGCTTGCTTTCACCTCAGCCCCCTGGGTCCCTCCAAACCAGAGGGCGCAGAAATGCCTAAGTGTGAAGGGGCTGGCTGTGCTCGGCCTGGGGAGTCTTGAAAGTCGCCAAGGCTACCTCAGAATCCCCCGCCCTGCGGCCAAGCCCCGGGCTTTGTGGTGGGCCAAGCTCCTCTCCCCGGGGCGCTGCCGTGCGTTCCTCGCCGCCCTCCCGCCTCTGGCTGGGGACCGGCGAGCTTGCCGCCGCCCAGATGCACCTGGATCCTCGCCGCAGCGCTCCCTGCCCTCGGCACCCCTACCCCTGGTGGCCCAGACGCGCCCAGGTCCTCGCCTGAGGAATCTCCGTGGACACTCGACCCTAGGCTCTCTCTGAAACCGCCCCCGCTCACCCCCCGCGTCGTTTCTTTCTACTGGAAGCACAGCCCAGAAAGTAGCTCTCCAAATGGCTTGTCCACACCAGAAACTGAACAGCAAGCGCGGCCTGGTGGGGGACAGGGTGGAGGGGGACTAACAGTTTTACACTCTTCAGTAGTTGTGAGTGTTGTACTGTGCGTGAGGATTGCTTATTCCCGAAGTGTAATTTGTTTGGAAAATTACTTGCGAAAGAAAAGTCGTATTTTTGAGCCCCAGAGTTTTCAGAATATTTTGCACAATGCCATACTGATGCTAGCCTTCCCTTTGTACTCAAAAGGCTTCATTGAAACGAATCACACAGGTTAAAAGTCAGTTTGGTGTGGTGTCTTGGTGGTGGTGGTGGTGAATGAGTCACATAGCTTAAAAACTCAGTTTCTGGTGGTAGATCTCAGATACTAAACCCACTGTGAGAGCTTAATCAAGTGTCTTTACCTCTCTGTGCCTCAGTTTCCACATGTGTAAAATGGGAATAATTATAGTACCCATGTCACAGATTTATGGTGAGATGAAATGAACTCAGGTATATGAAGCACTTGGTGTCTGCCACAGAATGGATGCTGGAGAATTGCTCACTGTCATTATCCTTGTAGATTGCTGCTCACTGTGTCACCTTTTGCTCCAGTCTGTGGTGAGCAGTTTCAGGGAAGTAAAGCATGCCTCTGAGAAGGATGACACATGGATTGAGTAGAAAAATGGAATTCCATGTTGGTCAAAGGTTAAAAATTTTCAGTAATAAAATGAGTAAGTTCTGGGAATCTAACGTATAGCATAGTGACTATAAATAATAATACTGTATTGTTTTCGTGAAATTTCGTGAGAGTAGATCTTAAGTGTTCTCACACACACACACACACAATGGTAGTTATGTGATATGATGGATGTGTTAACTTGATTGTGGTAATCATTACTCTGTGTATGTGTATATATGTGTATATATGTGTGTGTGTGTATATATATAAAGATACAAAGTCATCACTTTGTATACCTTCAATATATCAAATTTTTATTTGTCAATTTACCTCAATAAAACTGGAAAGAATGAAATTTGAGAGTTTTCAAAACCTTAATCTCCATCCTGCAGGAGAAACATTTCCTTTCCCCTGTGGCACACAGGACAAAGTACAGGAGCTGAGTCAGGGACCAGGGCCCAAGCCCCTGCTCCTCCACTAGCCTGTGGGTTGATTCTTGGGCAAACTGCCAATGTCTCTAAGCCTCAATTTCTTCACATGGGGTCAAGTAAGCCCCATGTGTATGAAAGGGCTTTGTACCCACTAAAAGCCTGAAAATTGGAGGTGCAGTTATTTTGAAAATACACAATTGATGGCCTATAAATAGAACAAGTGAGTTAAATGGAACATTGACAACCATGTGGAAGTTTCTACAGTGCCATGAGAAAAGCTTGATTTTTTTTGTTAAAGCTCAGCAGTGGTTAAATCAACTGCTAAAAGAAGAGCTCCTTCCCAGAATGTTTTCTCTTTTTTCGAGACAGAGTCTCGCTCTGTCACCCAGGCTGGAGTGCAGTGGCATGTTCTCAGCTCACTGCAACCTCTGACTCCCAGGCTCAAGTGATTCTTCTTCTTTTTTTTTTTTTTCTAAAGTGATTCTTCTGCTTCAGCCTCCCGAGTAGCCAGGATTACAGCCACATGCCACCACACCTGGCTAATTTTTGTATTTTTAGTAGAGATGGGTTTCACCATGTTGGCCAGGCTGGTCTCTAACTCCTGACCTCAAGTGATCCACCCGCCTTGGCCTCCCAGCGTGCTGGGATTAGAGGCATGAGCCACCGCACCCAACCCCTCAGAATGTTTTCTTGATGGAGTTGCTGGCACTTCCTTTTCCACCACTGAGGTAGGATAGAAAAGCCCTGTGACTCTGAGGGGTTCCCTTTCTTTCTCTTCCAGATGTTTCCTCTGTGATCCACACTCTGGGTCCTTTCATATCTCTGGAAATAAATTGTCCCCTTCAAATTCAAAGCACCAGAACATACTGCAAGTTCCTACAGTTCAGGCTGCAACTACTTTTAATCAATTCTAAGAAATCTCAGGGAACCAAGTCCATCAGTTCCGTGACTTCAAAATAAGTCACCTAATCTCTCTTGGCTGCAGCTTCCTTGCAAGGAAAATGATATACCTCAAATTCTAAGAGTCACATGAGCTTGGCAGAAATGTAAACAGTTTCCACTGTTTTCTATCTCTCTATCCTTTCTGGTTAGTTCCATGAACTTCCACCCCTAGACACAGGCTGAAATCCACCTCACCCTCAGCAACCTTGAGTTTTGAAGAAGGTGGGGCCTGAGTTGTTTTGAGTTCTCAGTTGCAAAGGGTTGTTCTCCTGCCAGCCCTGGCCTACCTGCCTAGAGCTATTGTTAGTAAATTCTTGCTTAGTGAAGAGACAAAGGAAAAATGCATGTCTGAATGGATTAGCTTTATCACTCATTCAACAAATATTTACTGAGTGGTGTGTCTGTTATTTACCATGGCTTATAGTTCTCTAAGGAGGTGATCCACCTGTTAAGTGGAGGTGGAGGGGGCAGGGGAGGCTTCCCTGAGGAAGTGAGACCTGAAGGAAGAAGGGAAGCAGTCAAGAAAGCCAGTGCAAAGCCCTACAGTGGGAAAGAAGGAAGCAATGAATGGATGAATGAATGAATGAACGAATGAATGAGTGGATGAAGAAATGAATGATTGACCAAACGAAAGGACAAACCAATGAATAAGCGGTTCGGCCTCCCCCTTGGTTACTGGCACACTATCCTCATTGGGTTTCTTTCTCAATTCAGTCTGTCTATAAAGCAGGTAGGAGTCCTGGACACCTACCACTGTGATGAGAAGAGACTTCTGCAGCACTTACACAAACATTTCCCGGGTTCTTACTGGTTGGAAAGCACTCATTATGCAAATGAAGAGTGGAGAAATCTCAGACTTTTACTACTTCAGAGGAGCCATTCCTTTCAGCTTTTCACTAATTCACCACCATTTTTTCTAGTTAATAGCTTCCATTTCAGCTCTTCAACATCATTGAAATATCTCATATGGGCATAGGAATTTTCATTTTTGGGGTTTGGTTTTGGGTTCTGGGTGTGTGTGTGTGTGGTGGTGGTTTGTGTGTGTGTGTGTGTGTGTGTGTGTGTGTTTTGCAATAAAATCCAGTAAATACCATATAGACTTCAACCGTGTCTTTCTTTCAGGGTAAAAAATTCTCAAGGGAGATAAGTTTACTATGTAGAAAGAAGAAAAACTTTTGCTATTCCTGAGAAGGGGAGAAGGAGGGAAAAAAACAAAAAACAAAACCCCCTGTAAATGCCACTAGTGACTAACTCCATCTATTTTTGGAAGGCCCTAGGGGGTTTTAGGGCTTTCCATGCAGTAGATTAAATAGTAACATTCCTCTGAAAAGGAATGTGCAGGCTTTCTCCCTGGAGTGCTCACCTGCAACAGCTGTCATGAAGGGCCAGAAAAGCAAGTGGAGATGCTGGGGCCCAACGCACAAAGCTTCCATCTTCACCTCCACTAGCTCTCAGGGACAATAGAGCATTGGCATCTTTTAAGCCCATAACTCAAGTGCGTCCTTTGTCTGCTAGGTTTCCCCAGGCCACTGTGGACATGTGACCGTGACTTTTTAGCACCTGCTTCTTCTGCCATGAATTCCATCTACACCCGACTTAAGACAGCGGACCCCGCAGGTCAGATGCCCAGGTTCATTCCCATGAGCTTGCCCTGAGCCCTACCAAATCAATGTGTCTCCAAAGAAATATATCGCTGTCAAAATTTAGAAAGCTCTTTATTGTTAAAAAAAAAAATCACATTTGTTTTATGCTGGTTTTTGCTGGAGGAGGAGTGGACAAAGCAGCAAAGAAATATGACCTAGCTATGGTGTTTAAGTACTGCCATGTTTAAAAGGACATACTTGAAACTTTGTTTTTTCCCATACCAGGTTGAAGGTGTTAGGTTAAAAATAAGTTTTTACAATGGTGGTTCATTATATGAATCTCTCTACTTTTGTGTAATTTCATGCTTGAAATTTTCCACGATAAATGGTTACAAAAAGAAAGATAAGTAACACAGCATTTCACATGCCATAAGATCCTTGCTGCTTTACTTCCCTTCTTTGGCTCCACTAAGACTCCACCACTAGCAACCTCTGAAAGATGAGCTTCCGGCTGTGTTATGCCTTAACACCTGGAATCCCGGATGTTGCCACCCAGAATCCCAACTCATTTCATTTCAGTTGCTTAGCAGCAGGGCTCAATTTTTTTTTTTTTTTGAGATGGAGTCTTGCTCGTCTCCCACGCTGGAGTGCAGTGGCACGATCTCGGCTCACTGCAAGCTCCACCTCCCAGGTTCACACCATTCTCCTGTCTCAGCCTCCCGAGTAGCTGGGACTACAGGCGCCCGCCACCATGCCCGGTTAATTTTTTGTATTTTTAGCAGAGACGGGGTTTCACCGTGTTAGCCAGGATGGTCTCGATCTCCTGACCTCGTGATCCGCCTGCTCAGCCTCCCAAAGTGCTGGGATTACAGGCGTGAGCCACCGCGCCTGGCACAGGGCTCAATTTTTTACATCTTATATTTTACCAATACTTCCATAAAGGAACTCTGTTCTCACCATGATAGAAATTAAAGGTTCTATTGAAGTTTTTGTCTAAGAAGAAAATTACATATTAACAGGCATTCTGGTGTTATTTTTACCCTTTATTTAAAAGGTTAAGGTTCTAAGGACATTAAAAAATTGCAATAGTATTACTGGGAGTAAATTTCATTCCTATGTCTAGGAAACATAAATTAGCAAATGATGATGTCATAGTTGAATTTTGCAATACAATTAAGGATTTTATAACTACCTTAAGTCTAAATCAGAATACATATAAGGCACGGAAAATGAATTCTATAAATGTCATTGTCACAAATAAAAAATCCATTGAACATTTACAAAGTTAATAATAATTCATAACATGCTTACGAATAATCATGAAGGTGAAGTATATTAGCTAAGGAACTTCTTAAGAATTGTTATAAAAATTCCACATTCCATTGACACCACTTCTGGTTAACAGGGATATTCTACTCCTAATTGAAAATGCTTCTCTTAGCAGATGTTTTCTACCCAAGGCCAGGACAAGTTGGCTTCCCCTTCCCTTCTGCCCTGTAGATGGAGACTGGCAAACACATGGATGGGACAGACAGCTGAGGACTGAATGCCAACCTTAACCAGAGCACTATCCCACCCCACTCCACAGCTTGGCCCTGACATCAAACCAGCTTCCCAGGCTCCAGATTAGAACAGCAAGCAAATTCCTAATGTTCCATTAAAGCATCCGCAGATAATTCAAAAAAAACCTTACAATCTGCTTGAAAATATGGGTCATTTTGAACTAATAGGATGACAGCCCGTCTGAATTTGGGAAAACCCACTTTATACTTTTATTTATTTTTATTTTTTTCATAAAAAGTGCTGCTACACCCCTGGGCCCATCTGCAGACAAGCTGTCCTGCCCAAGCCTTTGGGGAAACAGCCCCCTTTATACTTTAATGTAATTTATAGAAGTTTTTAAAAGTATTTTTATTACTTTCAAAATCATGATGTAATTTAGGATAAGCTGGCAAAGTACTCTTTTATGGGTATTTCTTGCTTAGTGGCTAGGTAAGAAAGACTTTCAGTGCAGCCATTCATTAAGTTCTAAATTTTCCAAATACAACCTGGAAATCATTCATTCTTTCAGCTTTTTTGTTTTTAAGCTTTTTAATAAAATTATGTTCCCACTCAAACATAATAGCAATGGTTCTTGCCAGTTAGAATGGAGATTTACCACTGGCCACACTATCTTAATTAGGCCATGACCACTTGTCAGAGCAGGAGTCGCAGGCAAGCCTTCAAAAACGCCATGTTGCACCACCTGGACTTTCTCAAGAAACTCTGCTCAGGAGAAGAGGACCTGGCAATCTGAATATGCAAATGCAGAGCAAAGCGTGAATCAAGGGCATCAGTGAGGCTTCTCAGAGGTGCCCAAGCAGTACAGGGGCGCCATGTTGAGGATGAGTGCATGCTGTGCTATTTCAGCATACAAGTCAGTTCACGTCCCACCACATCCATGTCCCTCTCTCGCCCTCACACACACAGCAAGTGCACTTGTTCCGTGTATCAGCCTTCTTTCTCTTGCCCATAGCTGTCCTGCAGAAGTTGATACATTGAGCCACATTCCAGAATCTTGAGGAAGCCTAGCCCAACTTCTTGAAAGCCAGCACCAAAATACTCCCATTTGTATATTAAATGACAGAATCAAAATTCCAGTATGCTTTGTCTGATGAAAAAGATGCAGGGAAGTGAAGTACCTTGTAAACAATTACACAAGTTCAGAAAGGCATGATTTGGCCAAGCAGATAGGAATCATTATAAAGGCAACACTTCTAGTTTTACTTGAAGAGTTAAAGATGTGTGTTTATCTCCTCCAAATCTACTTAAAGGACATTACAAAAACAAATTTTACAAAAACAAACAAAAAAAAAAAAACAAAAAAAACACAGAGCAGCCAAGGCAGTCTGCCTATAGGACTCCAGCCACCAGAGTGGGTACAGTGAAATACCAGCAAAAACCAGGATTAGGGGATAGGGTCAAACTGGAATGAGGAAACGCGTCCACACACATCGACACCAATTTGGCCCACGTTGTCAACCTTTTTGAGGTTCAGCTTCAGAATGCTTGGAAGGCAAGTTTATGTCCTTTAGGCAAGAGATTGGACAACTCCCCTCATGGGAAACTAAATATCAAAGGGAAACCTGCCCCCACCCCTTGCACATTTAAAGTTCTTCCAATGGAAAAAAATGGGAGACCTGCCAGATCACCCTTAGAGAAGCCCAGCAGCTAATGAAATCCCCCTAAATAAGGCTTCCAGTCAACATTTTAATGCCTCTCCCTTAGAAATAAGTGACCTGTGCTGGGTGGGGTGGCACAAGCTGGTAATCCCAGCTACCAGGGAGGCTGAGGTGGGAACACATTCCTTGAGCCCAGGAGTTTAAGTCTAGCCTGGGCAACATCGTGAGACTCCCATCTCTAAAAAATAACTAAAAAACAAAAACAAATAAATAAGTGACCAAGACATTTGTGAAAAGCAACTCTCTTGAAGGAAACTAACAGAAATAAGAAATTCAGAAGAAACAAGGAGATAAAAAAAGTTTTCAGGTAATATTAATGTCCTCAGAGAGATAAAAGATATATTCATGAAACAGACATTATTTTTAAAAAGAGAACTCTTGAGAATTCTAAAAGCTCAATGAAAGGGTTAAATAATAAACTTGAGGAAATCTCACAGGAAGTATAAGATAAAGACAAAGATATTGAAAAGGGAAAGAAGATTTTTTTAAAAACAGGATCCATCCAGGAAGGCCAATACCCGAAAGGAGAGAATAAAGAAAACAGAATTAGAGAAAAAGAGAGAGAGAAATATAATCCTGATACACAATGCAGCTCAAATGCAGTTAGGGCTGACATAATTTAGTACACCATAGAATGTCAGCTCTCAGCCAACAGTGGCAAAAACAGAAAACCAACAAAATTTACCATGCAGAGTCCTCAAAAGGCTCAGGAACTGGCAGTTTCAGATAGTGCTTCTGAAACTGAAGGTTACACTGAAAAAAACCAATCTAGGATGAGCTGGGTAAAGGCTGTGTGAGAAGCAATCAGAGCCTTCATTCCCCTCTCTGCTCCACATCACTGAGTATGTCCTTTTCCCCTCCCCCACACAAGATGGCAGGCTTATTCTTTGAAGGAATCCTTCCTGACCGGAGGTCAGTTGGCACAGCGGTTGATTTGAGAACAGTAACACAAACCAGGGTTTCGGTGACCATAAAATGGTGAGACCCACAGCCCTTCTTCCCCAGCTGTTTCCTCAATAGGCCACCAAAACAGTGACAGCATACTTGTAATCTTGGCAGGAGATAAGAAAGGTTTCTTTCTGAGGTATCTGACTAGTCCACGAAAAAATGTCAGAAAACACTGAAGCAGAAAAGTTTCCTAAAACAAACAGTGCCTCCGGCTCACCCTACAGTGAAGCTCAAAGTCAACAAGCCGTGTCTGCAAGTTGAGAGCATCCAATCCACGTTTTAGTCCTCTAATCCTGAACAAACATCCAAGGGTGCCAGATGCCTAAGGAAAGCCTAGGACAAGAAAACTGGAGAGCAAAACAAGTAAGTAAAAGCGACTTGGAGGAAATAAAATACAGTGACTAAAACTTTAGAAGTATCATGGATACCCTCAGAGAAATAAGAGACAATGACACCCCTTTGAAACAAGAGTAGGAAACTATAAAAAGGAACATAGGACCAGAAAATAGAATTGAGGCATTCTAGAAAGGTGAGTAAAATGACAGAGGGGAAAACAAAAGCAAGAAAATGAAGATATTAGAGAACCAATCCAGGAGTTTGAGTATCTGATTAACAAGAGTTTCAAAATGAGGGAAAAGAAAGCCAACGAGAGGAAATCATCAGTAAAATTATTCAAGCAAATTTCTCAGAAGTGAAAGATATAAGTTTCCAGATTTCCTAAAGGGGCCACTGAGGGCCCAGAACAATCCAGGCAGATTATTGTGAAATTTCACAACACTGGGGACTAAGGGAAGATCCTTTTTAACCTGCTTCCTGGAGGATGTTCTCCCCCCAAATAAGAGAGTAAACCGAAAAAGAAGAGATGAGGAAACCAACCTGGGAGAAAAATCTAGAGAATTCCAAGGTCCACAGTGAAGGAAAGTCTCAGGATAGATGACAGCTCTGCAACAGCCTGGAGAGCATTCAACTCGGAAGAGGAAAGGGATGGGGGTGGGGTGGAGAGTGGGCTCTCCTAAGAAAAAGAAAGAAAGTGATAAACCATCCAATGTTGGTGTCTATTAGAAAGTGTGTCTGCTAGAAGAACTACAAAGAAAATCAGGCAGATAGGAAAAAAGTCAACAATTTCAGGAAAAACTAGAAAAGGCAACCATAGTTCACAGTACTCAACTGGAAATTGTATTTGCATAAAATGTTAGGCAAACATAGAAGTTTATTTAATCAAAAATTGCATTATCTTGGGAGGGTGGGGCATGGGAACAAAAAGGAAGGATTTGTATTATCTGTCATAATAGATGATTATGTCTAAAAGTCACGATTGCAAACAGTTTAGGCATATTATTTAGAAGTACTGAGATGTATATGCCAGAAGAAATGGCTAGAAGAGTCAAAAGTAGTTGCCTCTAGGAAGAAGCAATGAAAGAGTGTGAAGAGTGATACAGGGAATCATTGTAATTTCTTTAATACTATTTAACAATATTTTTATTTTTATTTATTATTTTTATAGAAACAAGGTCTTGCCATCTTGCCCAGGCTGATCTCAAACTCCTGGGCTCAAACAAGTCTCTCACCTCAGCCTCCCAAAGTGCTGGGGTTACAGGCATGAGCCACTATGCCTGGCTTAACTTTTTCAAAAACTAAAATTAAAAAAAAAATTCTTGGCCGGGCGCGGTGGCTCAAGCCTGTAATCCCAGCACTTTGGGAGGCCGAGACGGGCGGATCACGAGGTCAGGAGTTTGAGACCATCCTGGCGAACACGGTGAAACCCCCGTCTCTACTAAAAAATACAAAAAGCTAGCCGGGCGAGGTGGCGGGCGCCTGTAGTCCCAGCTACTCCGGAGGCTGAGGCAGGAGAATGGCGTAAACCCGGGAGGCGGAGCTTGCAGTGAGCTGAGATCCGGCCACTGCACTCCAGCCCGGGCGACAGAGCAAGACTCCGTCTCAAAAAAAAAAAAAAAAAAAAAAAAAAAAAATTCTTTTAGAGGCAAAGTCTCACTCTGTTGCCCAGGCTGAAGTACAGTGGTGTGATCACGGCTCACTGCGCCTTGAACTCCTGGGCTCAAGCAATCCTTTTGCCTCAGCCTCCCAAGTAGCTAGGCCTGCAGGCATAAGCCACCAAGCCCAGCTAATATATTTTTTATTTTTCGGGATGAGATCTCACTATGTTGCCCAGGTTGGTCACTGACTCCTGGCCTCAAGTCATCCTCCCACCTTAGCCTCCAGAGTCACTGGAATAACAGACATGAAGCACTGTGCCTTTTTAAATGATGTGCATGTATACCTTTGATTAAAATGATTTTTTTCAAAATGAGAAAATAAAACAAATATAAAAGATGTTAGTTCTTAACTAACTCAACTTATCAACTCCTCCAGATAAGGGGTCTTATTCCCCTTCTCAGCATCTGGCGCAGAGAGGCACTCAACAAATGTTTGCTGTTTAACTGATTGCTTTATTGATTGATTGAAACAAGCAGTCAAAAATATTAATAGGTTTCTTGAGCTACACGGATAGAAAATTCTAGGAAAAAAATTAATAGCTAACACTCTTTAAACACATACTATTTGACATCCTCTGTTCTAAGTGCTGGGTGTTTATCATATTGCTGAATCCTCACAACAATTTCATAAGGAAGATACTGACATTGTCCCCATTTTATCAACAAAGAAACTGAAGGACAATGAGGTTGTATAACTCATTCCAAGTAACACAGCTAGAAAGTATCAAAGCTGGGTCTAGGTCAGGCGCGGTGGCTCACGCTTGTAATCCCAGCACTTTGGGAGGCCAAGGTGGGTGGATTGCCTGAGCTCAGGAGTTTGAGACCAGCCTGGGCAATATGGCGACATCTCATCTCTACTAAATTAGCCGGTCATGGTGGTAGATGCCTGTAATCCCAGCTACTTAGGAGGTTGAGGCAGGAGAATTGCTTGAACCCAGGAGGCGGAGGTTGCAGTGAGCCAAGAACATGCCACTGCCCTCCAGCCTGGACAACAGAGAAAGACTCTGTCTCACAAAAAACAAAACAAAACAAAACAAAAAAACCAGCTAGGTCTAAATCCAGGCTGACTGACTCTGAAGTCTCTACTCTTGACTGATGAGCTTTATAACCAAGAAGGAGGTGTCCTGTGGTCAGGCTACAACTGGAATATTATGTTCTGTTTTGAACACATGCACACATGCACACACACACTTCAGAAGTGGAATGTAATTACAGGAAGTTGAACAGCAAGTGAGTAGATCAAAAACCATAACAGTGAGTGTGAGGAATGGTTTTTAGATGAAGACAGTCTAATCATGCTTGCAGAGGGCAGATAAAGAACAGGGATTGGATTTGTTTTTTTATGTCCCAAGTGGTAAGACCAGAATCAACAGTAGAGATTATTTGGGGTTATATTTCAGTTTAAGGAAGAAATTTTCGGCCGGGCACGGTGGCTCAAGCCTGTAATCCCAGCACTTTGGGAGGCCGAGACGGGCGGATCACGAGGTCAGGAGTTCGAGACCATCCTGGCTAACACGGTGAAACCCTGTCTCTACTAAAAAATACAAAAAAAGCTAGCTGGGCGAGGTGGCTGGCGCCTATAGTCCCAGCTACTCGGGAGGCTGAGGCAGGAGAATGGCGTAAACCCGGGAGGCGGAGCTTGCCGTGAGCTGAGATCCGGCCACTGCACTCCAGCCTGGGCGACAGAGCGAGACTCCGTCTCAAAAAAAAAAAAAAAAAAGAAATTTTCCACAGTTCCATAGGACATCAACTGCTTTGGAAATAGTTTCATTACTGAAAATCATAAGCTCATCAAACTCAAACTCCAGGCTTGAAAGAAACTAAGGAATTTCATCCAGTCACCCTCAGGATGCTTGGATCACCTTTATAGCACACTCCTAAAAGGTCTTCCGAAACATCCCAGGGGCAAAGAACACACCAGAGGTGGCACACTCTTTTCTTTTTTAATCAGAATTACCTGTACATATAGTTGAAAGAGTCGAATAGTTCTATAAGATTCATTAAGAAAAGCAGAAGTCCTTCCCTAGAGGCACCCACTTTCAATTTTCTTTGGTAATTCTTTTAGAAAGATTTACCTCTATATTTCTAAATAACATGCTTGTATTGCTATTTCTTTATTTTTCAGTATTAGGTATTCTCCACTAACCACCCACAATGTTGGATGAAGATTTCATTCTTTCATTCCCCATACACAACACACACACCCTCTCCATGTTCTTATTATTCCAGTGTAGTTTATGTACTTATTTGGGTTAGATCGGTATTTAGTGTTCACATTATTATAACTACATAAACATTATTCAGAGCTGAGTCATGGGGTAAATCATAATTATTTTTCCTCTCCTATGCAACTCTTGTGTTTCCCCTGAAATTAATTTAAGAATCTTACTTTTTGCCTTCACTTAGTTTTCTATGTATTTATCAGTAATTCATACCCTCAATTTTCTGCCAAAATGTCTGAATTTCCTCTCAAGACATTCAGACAGGTCGAATATTCGAGCCATTTCACCTCTTTGAAGAAGGCTCTCTCAGAGCCTCTGGGCCTATTCTAATGTGAACTGATTACCTCCAAGTCTGGTGCAGAGTTACCATCTGGGAATTTTCCTTTACCATTACTGGAGAGTCCCTTTACCCTTCTCCCATTTTCTGTATCTCCAATCTTTCTCTCCTTTGATGTTCCCCATTGTTTTAGTGGTGCTAAAGAGTGGCTTCCTGAGAAAGGCCACATGGGAGGCAAACTTTTTGAATCTTTTCGAGGCTAGCTATGTCTTTATTCTACCTATAACTTGATTCAAAATTGTATTCCAGCTTCTCCTGTGGCTATTGAGAAATCTAGAGTCATTCTGGTAGCTGGTTCTTTGTATATGACCTGTCTTGTCTTCCTTGAAGCTTTTTTTGAGACCGAGTTTCGCTCTTGTTGCCCAGGCTAGAATGCAATGGTGTGATATCAGCTTACTGCAACCTCTGCCTCCCGGGTTCAAGTGATTCTCCTGTCTCAGCCTCCTGAGTAGCTGGGATTACAGGTGCCTGCCAACACACCCACCTAATTTTTGTATTTTTAGTAGGGATGGGGTTTCATCATATTGGTCAGGCTGGCCTCGAACTCCTGACTTCAGGTGATCTGCCCACCTCGGCCTCCCAAAGTGCTGGGATTACAGGCATGAGCCACCACGCCCAGCCTCCTTGAAGGTTTTAATATCTCCCTGAGTGTCCTGAAATTTCACAATGCTATCTTGGGTGTGGGTCTATTTTCTTGCATTGTGGTCGGCACTCAGTACCACATTCAGTTTCCAATTTCAGTCAGGAAACTCATGTCTTCCAGTTCTGGGAAATGCGCTTGAATTACTTTGTTGATGATTTCCTCCTTTCAGTTTTCTGTTTCCTCTTTTGAATGCTCGTATTCAAATACTGTACTTCCTGAACTGATCCTCTAATTATTTTATCTTACTTATTTTCCCCTGTTTTCTGTCTCTTTTCTTTCTCTTCTAATTTCTGAGATGTTTCCTCAACATTACCTTCCAGCCATTCTATTGAAATATTCATTTTTGATGTCATTATTAATTTCCAAGAGTTTATTTTTCTTTTGTTATGTTTTCTAGCATCCTATTTTCATTTTGCAGTTAAAATATTTTATTTTCCACCTGTAAAAATATTAACAATTTTTTTCCTTGAAAGTTTCTTCTGCTTTCATAATCCTTTTTCTCCGCTCTGAGTTAGCTTTCTCCAGTTGTTTATTTGAATGTTTTGGTCTTTATCTTTCATGTGAGGCTATTCTCAGTGGTCTGCTATTCCTTGATTGTCTACTCTTTAATAGAGGGATTAAAAAGCCTGTTGGAAGCTCTGATCTTTGAATATGGCTGTACAATTTTGGCTTCACGGGAGGGTAATCTGAGCTGTTTGTTGGGGAACCTCCAACCTCAGAAACATCAACTATTTCTTCTTGGGCTGGTAAGATATGGAAGAGTATGCTCTTCTGTTCTTCTGTTTGGAAACTGGAGTCCCGCATGACATAAGAGCTCAGGGTGTTTTGAGATAATAGCTCGGCCACTGCCTTCACCTATGCTTGAATCCACAGTCCGAAGACTGTGTTTTTATCATTTCTAGAGAAAAAAACCTCCAGGTTTCTGTTAAGGTTGAAGCGGGGATGGAGCAATGATCTAGCATTGCTGAATTGTTGGAGGGAGGGGCCCAGCACTCCAACTACTTCTCAACTTCTCTTTACTCTGCTTCCATAGATAGGTAGCTGGTGCCACCAATTCCAAAGTTTTTGAGAGATTCAAAGTTAAAATCAAGGATTTGACGTTTCCCACTACCAGCTTAACATTCACCTTGCCCAGATGTGTTAAGTCAGTTACCACTTGTCCATCACTTGCTCCCTTCAAAATATTTTTGCTTGACCTCCTGTCTCATTCTCCTATCATTGTGGGTCTGTGCCTCTTAAAAACAATCTTTATTTTAGTTTGAGTGGTTTGAGGAGAGAGAAAGAACTAGAAAGGTATGTTCAATCTGCCACCTTTACCCCAAATCTCCCCCATTCCACTTGTGGGCAGCCATAAAAGAAAATTTCTTCATATTGGAGTAAACTCTTTGTGGGAAAACTGACCATTCTATCAAAATTTTAAATGTGAATAACTTTTAGTCCAGTAATTTCACTGCTAGAAATTATTCTGAAGATATATTCATAAAAGTGAAGACATGTTCATTACAACATAAATACATAATATATAAATACATAATAAATGAAGTACATCAATATTTGAAAAAACAAACAGGAAATAGTCTGTGTCTATCAGGAGGAACATGAATAAATAAATCACAGTACAGTTGCCCCTTGGTATCTGTGGGAGCTTGATTCCTGGACCCTGTCAGATGCCAAAATCCATGGACACTCAAGCCCCCAATATAAAATGATGTAGGATTTGCATATAACCTATACGTATCCTCCCATATACTTTAAATCATCTCTATATTGCTTATAATACCTAATACAATGTAAATGCTATGTAAATAGCTGTTATACTACATTTTCAGGGACTAATAACAAGATTAAAAGGTCTGTATATGTTCAGTACAGGTGAAACCATTTTTTCCAGATTATTTTCAATATGCAGTTGGTTGAAGGCTCATAAAGTCTAAGTAGCTTGTCCAAACTTATTCTGTGATCAAAGACAAGTCATTTAACCCCTCTAGTTCTCAATTACTTTTTTTTTTTTTTTTTTTTTTTTTTTTTTTTTTAACAGAGTTTCACTCTGTTGCCCAGGCTAGAGTGTAGTGGCATAATCTCAGCTCACTGCAACCTCCGCCTCCTGGGTTCAAGTGATTCTCCTGCCTCAGCCTCCCGAGTAGCTGGGATTACATTGTGGCGCACACCACGATGTCTGGCTAATTTTTTGTATTTTTAGTAGAGACGGGGTTTCCCCATGTTGGCCAGACTGGTCTCGAACTACTGACCTCAAGTGATCTGCCCGTCTCTGCCTCCCAAAGTGCTGAGGTTACAGGCGTGAGCCACCGCGCCCGGCCCACAATTACTTCTTTTACAAGGAGCTAATAATGCCATCAGGAAATTTGCTAACTTTGTGTTTTATATAGCTGAGCACACGTATGTTTGAAGATGTGTGTGCACTTACACATTAATCTGCCTCCACCCCAGAAGAGAATAATGAAAACCTTACAGATGATATCAAATGACCTCTCCCAATATGGTCTCAAAAACTGTTACCTACATTCCTTCTCAGTTGAAATACCATGAGCTTGTGAATGATCATGTGTGTGTGTGTATGTGTGTATGTGTGTGTGTGTGTACACATATTCAGCTTTCCCTGACTTAATTTCTGTCTCAGCGGTGCTGGGGAAAGAAATCAGTTAGCTGACAATTCCGATAGGTCAGCCCTTAAGATAAGACAGATGAATTAGATGTGATCCCCAAGGGTGGAATATCTGAGCACACTTGAAGGGAACTCAGCCCAAGCAATGTGGGCTGTGCCTCTCAGTCAGTGAGCCCTGAATTATCTCACCATCTCACTGCTTATCTCACTCCTCTCCTGACAACCTTGTCACTGCATGGGCAAATCTGCCATAAGCACCTTCCTAGCAACATTCTACTCATGCACAGGAGTCTTCCAAAAACACACCCAAATTCCTGGAAAAGCCATCTCCACCCTATTAACAGTCTTCCTCACTACCACCCTGGCGCCAGTACCTGAAGCCCCAGCCCCACCAGTGGTCATAGCTCCACCAATTAATCAGAAAGAGAAGGTAGTTTCCTGGAATCATACCCTACCACACATTCAATGGAGGCAAGTATTCCCAAAGAGTAGCTGTTTACTGCTAGTCTCTTACCTTGCTGCCTTTCGTCATTCTTTCCACAGATAAATCTAAAGAGGGTAAAAATGGTGTCCTACTTTTGGGAAGTACCCAGCATGATGCTACATTCTTTCCATTTATTCATTCATCCATTTAACAAATGATACTGAGCATCTCTCTGTGCAAGGCTAAATGAGACACTCTGACCTCTGGGAACTTAAGCTGAGAAAGAGACAGCAAATGCAGGCAATTACAGTACAGGAAGACACTTGCTCCTTGGAGCTGCTTTTAAACTCACTCATGTTGTTTGCAGAATTCATTACCTTGTGTCTGTAGGACTGAGGAGCTGATGCTTAAGGGAGAGGGAGGTAGGGAAGACTCACAAAGGAGGTAGCATTGAGGCTATTCCATTCTTCCCAGGTGGATAGGAAGAGGGCATTTCAGGAAAAGTAAACATTAGCACAAGGGCATAGCATACAGCATATTGGCATCAGACATACGAATGTCTGATAGTTCAGCATTACTAACACTCAAAAAGTTTCACGACACAGTGGCCAGGTGGTAAATCTGATCAGGTAGGCAGAGGCCAGATTATGAAAGGATTGCATGCCAGATTAACAGCTTGAAATGGGGAACCACTGAAGCAATTTGAGGTTTTTGTTTCATTTTGTTCAATTAATTTCTTCTTAATTGACAAAAATTGTATATACTTATTATGTACAATATGATGCTTTGAAATATGTATACACTGTGGAACAGCTAAATTGAGTTAATTAACATATGCCTTAACTCACATTTTTCTGTGGGGAGAACACTTAAAATCGACTCTCTTAGAGATTTTTAAGAATCGATGTTAATGACTACAGCCACCACGTTGTACAAGAGATTTCTTGAACTTATTCCTCCTAACTGAAATTTTGTACCCTTTGACCAACATCTTCCCCGCCCCTCAACCCCACTGAAGTATTATGACTCTGAGAATGATATGAACAGATGTTGTGTCAGAAAGATCTCCCTTCTTACCCCCACCCCCAACAATGGGAGCAGAACAGATGGAGGGGAATAAACAGGAAGGATTTAAGGCAAGATCTAGCAGTCTTCATGAGGGTGTGAACTAGGGCAGTGATCATGCAAGTGGCGGGAAAGAAACAGATCAAGGAGAATTAGGCAGAACTCACTGGCAAGGGTGAGGAGAGACATCACCTCATCAATACACAGACTATGGAGGGTGAGCAGAGTCTGAGTCCAGTTTGGGACCTGTTGACTTGGAGATGCCTATAGGACATGCAAGTGGGGAGATCTAGGAAGGGTGGACTAAGGTCAAGGGCTCAGTCCAAGGTTGGGTTGAGATAAACATATTTGGGAGTCACACCCGTGGAGAATACAAAGTGATGGCTGAAACCACAGCAGATGTTGATGCAATTCCCCAAGGAGAGTGAGGGGAGGGAGGAGAAGAGAGGACCCAGAATGGATTTCTGGGAACACAAAAGCAAGTCATCTGGAAACTACAAAGAGGTTGAAACAAACAATAAATGTGGTTGGCTACGCCTTTGGATCCTGACATTGTTTCTTCTCTTTCATACAACATAGGTATGGACAAACTAGATTTATAATACCTCGTACATTATTGTACTGGAAGGCTTAAAGGAGTGTGCAAAGTAAAAAAATTATAGCAAACTGTGCTTCCTTCCATGCTCAAATCAAGGTAGAGCATGGTTGCCCTACAGCTATGTGGTGTTGTTTTCACAGTGGCTGTTTGCATAGTTGTCTTTGCTTGAGCCCAGATACATTACTCTGTGAGTAAGGGTAGAGTCAGAGAAAGACACAGAAGGAATATTTCCCTTTTCTGGAGCTGCATGGCAAGGAGGTGGGGGTGGGAGTCGGTGCAAGGGGAGGCAAGGAGGATATGAGCATGAAGACATTGAGCTAAATGGCACAAGATATCAAGAGGGATAGAGGTGAGGCTCCAGGGACTCACAACTCTGAGAAAAGGACAAAGATCTCAGTGATATGGGGAAAGGGATTTCCTCCCCTTTATTATAATAGCCATGTATGTGAGTGCAAGTGTAGCTAATGAACACATTTCAAACCCCAATTCCCACCATGTGATGAGCAGTAACATGGAATTTCTTCACATCTTGATTTCTATGGAGCAGAGATTTCTCAATTCATAGGAAACTCAAGAATAGGCAAAATCTAATATCTGCTATTAGAAATTATGACAGTGGTTACATCTGGAGGGCAGTTATTGACTGGAAATGAGCTAGGCAGAGTTGGATGGGGTAATGGAAATGTTCTAGACCTTGATTTAGGTAGTGGTTACATAAGTGATAAATATGTAAAACTTCTTCAAGCTGTACATCTAAGACTTGTGCATTTTAAAGTGTATATATTCCTTATCAAAAAAAATAAGTAATCTAAAACAAATTAAATATAGCACACATCCCTACACACAAACACACACACACACACACACACACACACACACACACACACACACACGCCCCAGATGGCTATCAAATAAGGTCTATGTATGCCCAGGAAAGAAAATGAAATCAAAAGAGGATTAATCCATTTGAAATCCCGGGAAGTGGAAGGAACTGGAGAACCCAGGGAGTTCCAAGAGTGATGTAATGAAAAAGGGAGTAACAAAGCTGTGATCAGGGTGAAGTGTCAGCAGAGTGAAGAACCCCTGCTAGATGGCAAAGTCCAAGGTGGGGCTGTTGGTGTGAAAAGCAGCAATGAAAAGGAGGATCATTAGAATTGAAGAGGTCTCCAAGGGAATGGAACAATAGAAGCCTCTGCTGCCTGGTCACTAAGGCTCCTCAAGAAGAGAGCAGGAGAAGCAGGAGAAGACCCCAAAGCACCTGGGGAAGTGGCCAAGTAAATGAAATGGTAGATTGAGATAGTAACAAACCACTCAAGTGATTCATGACGATTTTTTTATGAGCATGAAGTGGAGAATGAAGCACCTGGTGTAGGGTATGATACTCTTTGAGAAATGGGGCTTTTAGGTGAAAATAACAAGTTAAAGGTTAGCGTTACGCTCTTGAGAGGGAAGAGAGAATTGTTGGTGTTGGGTCACCTCTACTTTGCTTCCACAGCCTTCTATGCTATTCAATCAATCCTAACAAACCAGTTAGACTCCCTCCCACATCCCCACCTGAACTAGGAGTTTCTTAAGGAAAGTGCCTGTAGTTCAGTGAGTGCTAGGAAATGAGAGGAAGAAAGGAATGAAGAAAGGAAGGAAAATGCCAGGGAAGGGTTTAAATTCTAAGATTTACAATGTTTAAATTCTAAGGGTTTAAATTCTAAGATTACAATTCTGAGATTACAATGTTTTGGACAGAGTCCGGCTCTGTCACCCAGCCTGTAGTGCAGTGGTGCAATCTCTGCTCACTGCAACCTCTACCTCCTGGGCTGAAGTCATCCTCCCAATCTCAGCCTGCCAAGTAGCTAGGACTACAGGTGCGCACCACCACACCAAGCTAAATTTTGTATTTTTTTTTTTGCAGAGACGGGGTTTTGCCATGTGGCCCAGGTTGGTCTTAAACTCCTGGGCTCAAGCAATTGCCTACCTTGGCCTCCCAAGGTGCTGGGATTACAGGCAAGCGCCACCGTGCCTGGCATCCTGTTGTAATAAACTTGTAAATAACTTTCAGATTTATCTACTTCTCTCTGACTCCACCACCAAGTCTCCATCACCTCCCATGTGGACAATAACTTTGTATCTGGTTTCAGGACAAACTTACAATTAAACTATACTGTAGTAGGGTAAGTGGAGTCCCAATATTTTAATGCTGTAAAGTGCAGAAGTATAATACTGTAAGGCTATTGAAAAATAATATTTTAAAATGTAAAACATTTCTACTTAATAGATGTTTAGGCAATCAACTTACAAATGAACTGACCAAGTGTCAAATGATCAGAAAGAAGTCACTTCCCAGGCCCTACCAAAAAAGTAGAGTTGAAATGAGGGTGGGGGCCAATTGACCATGGCATTATATTCAATGTTATGTCATCGTGGGTGGAGTGTCCCCAAGTTTTATTACTGTATCAAACGGAGTGTGATTCAAAAAGCATCATCATCACCATCATCATCATCATCATCATCATCATCATCATCATCATCACACCCGATTTCCTGCATAGAATGTTCCTCAAAGTTTCCAAGTGACCCAGATGAAAACGAGAACCTGCACATGCCCAGAGAGGAAGCGGAAGCTTAATCAATCTGTGAAAAATTCTTCTAGGAATTCAGAAAACCTTTCGTAAATGACCATCTGGTTCAGGGGACACAGAATAGCAGAGTCAAGTGACACAAGAGGAGGAGACAGAAACTCCTAAAAGTCTGGCTGGGAGAAACTTGTCAAGCCCCGCATGGTCTTCTCATACTTTTAGGGGGCTCTTTCTTCTCTTCAGCTCTTCATCTTTCACTACCTTTCTCCTTGTTGGTTTCATCTGGGCAGAAATCCTTCTAATAAAACAAGGAATTAGAGACTAATTAAACCATCTCTTGAGAGAATTGTGAAACAGGTCCATGTAATGAGGAAAAGTCTTCTCTAAGGGTAAATTTTAGGCTCTAAGACACTTGACCTGAGAATTACTTGGGAACCTGGAATTGCACCATCTAGGTACCCACTTGTTATAGTATCTGAATCAATTCATCCATATCAGGCTCAGTCGTTCCAGTCCCTCTACAACTGGACACTATGCTAGTGGTTGATTTCACAGCTTCTTCTACATCCTGCTTTCCAACTTGTATGAATTAAGGTACATTGTATTTGGAGATTTTTTAAAGATGTCTTTTGAAGTAAATGAAATTCCTTTTCATGAGGCCCCACCGGGGTAAAAAACTTCTGCTGCCAGCATGTACTTGGGGCTGCTTTCCAAAAACTACAATAAAATCCATAATCTTAGAAATGGTGATAATTTTTATTTGATGTTTGAAAATATGGGATATGTATAGGGAAGATAAACCCAACCTACCATATATGAAAAGATCAGTTCTCTAAAAGGAAAATTGTAGTCTAATATAGCACATAGGTAAGATCAAGTAATTAATTAAAACCACGCAGTCAATCATTTTCATATGTACTCAGTTCATGTCTACTTAATGCCACTAGAATAAATATGTCCTAGATATAAATGCAAAGTGTGTCTTCTCAACTAAACTGAAGATATAGTGATGTATATACTTTATAATATAACCTGATAATAAGAAATACTTAATTTCTTTTAAAACTATCCAAATTTGTAGGCTTAAATCATGTAGAAAAGAGAGAATTTCAGATAAGAACTTAGTTGAAGCAGCCATAAACAAAGAACAAAACATCAGAGAAACTATTTAATTATTTTTGAATAAAATGTGGGTCCCAGCAAAAGACTAAAAAAATTTATTTCCTCAACATCATAGATGCTGACAGCAAAATCTTATTCAATAAAAGATTTGCTTTTCCAACTCAGCCAGAACACCAGTTTCTTCCTCAATTTAAACAAACTAAATAGGCTTGGTGAATAATCTAGGAGAACTGTTCTGTGTAAGAATAGTATCTTAGAACAACTAACAGGAGTGCCTTGTTGTATTAGCTCTGAGCAGAATTTCTATATTCCAAATAGTTATGAGATATGGTTGACTGATGTAACAACCACTATTTATACAGTTAAGCTGTTGTTTTAACTGTATGATGATTTGTGGATCTCTTCTTTCTAAACTATAAATCTCTGGACTCCATTTCACCCTCTTTGAATAGGAATTTCTGAAAGTAGTACCCAAGAATCTGTATTTTTAAAAGCATTGTAGGCGATTCTTGTGAACATTAAAATTTGAGCACTAATGAATTAAGACTATATATGTGTATAGTCTTCATATTCCTCTTGGATTTCATAGAGTAATGAAATTTGTAACTTCTGTAGCTATTGTAATCCTTATTTTCAAAAGAGGAAGTCAAATTCGGAATAATAGACAATTTGCCTAATCCCCAGTAACACAGCTGCCACATGACAGCAGTAAGATTTGACATTTTACTGATTTTTTTCTTGTGTTTATGCACTGATAAAGGCTAAGTAACTTACCCAGGGTCACACCTCTTAAGGGTATAGTAGGATTTGGGCCCAGGCAGTGTGGCTCCAGGCTGATAACCACTTCTGCCATGTTGCCAGGGAGTTAGTGGAGTTTATCTATCAACACAACAAAATAAGAAAAAGACAAACAAAATAGACAAAGCACAACAACTTAAAGAAGGAAATCACCAAAAAGTATTATCTGACCATGAAACGCATGTAAATATATTCAGACTCATAAGCAAAGAAATGCCATATTAAACACTGAGATACTACTTAATACCTATCAAATCGACAAAAATTTTTAAAAGTTAAGTGCCCAGTCTTGGCCATAATACTGAGAAATGGACCCTTGATTGCTGATGGGAAAGCAATCTGGTACCACCTTCAAGAAGGACATTGTGGCAATATCATCCAAAGTCTTAAAATGTGCACACCGTTTGACCCTACGATTTCACTTCTAGGAATTTATACTGAAGAAAATGTCAAATGAGTGCAACGGTGTCTGCACAATCATACTCACTGCAATATTATATGATAGAAAAATAAAAATAATCTACATTTATAAAACTGAGCTAATAAAATCTATTAAGCTTAATAAAATAGTGTTGCAGAAAATGCTCTTGACCTCAAAATACGGAAAGATGAACTTAATATATTGCCAAATTTAAAAATGTATAGAACATGCTGAGCACGGTGGCTCACACCTGTAATTCCAGCACTTTGCGAGGCCAAGGTTGGCGCATCACCTGAGGTCCGGAGTTCAAGACCAGCCTGGCCAACCTCATCTCTACTAAAAAATACAAAAATTAGCTGGGCGTGGTGGCGCACACCTGTAATCCCTGGGAGGCTGAGGCCAGAGAATCGTTTGAACCTCCGAGGCGGAGGTTGCAGTGAGCTGAGATTGCACCACTACACTCCAGCCTGGGCAACAGAGTGAGATTCCGTCTCAAAAAAAAAAAAAAAAAAAAAAAAAGTATAGAATAGGAAGCATGGTATGATAGCTCTTTCATAAAATAAATTTTAAAATGCCTAGAAAGATTAGATAGGTGAATGAATAGATAAATACAGACATACTAAAATAATAATAGTGGTGACTTCCGGGTACTAAGATTATGAATAGTTTTCCCTTGTGCTTTTTGGTGTTTTCCAAATTTTCTCTGTTGAGCATGTTCTATAAATAGGGGGCCAACATTCGTTCTTAAGAAAAAGGGGGGAAAAAACCAGGAATCATTTTTCCAGCCAAGGAATAGACAAAACACAGCATCAGACTGCTGGAGGGAAAGAGAACAGAACAGAACAAGCATATAAATAAAAAGAGAAGGAGGAGTCCTTTCTCAGTAACAAGGGACAAACATTTGGCTTACTGCACACTCCTTTGATGACAGGCTGTCTCTTTAGCAACGCAGTTGGCAAAAACACTAAAAAAACTTCGAAAGGGTGAGAATGAGATTCTTCATTCAAAAACTTGGCTGCCCCAACCCTGACTAGCACAGCACAAGAACAGGGTAGCATAAATACAGAACTGCAAGAAGAGATTTGAGCCAGGAGGAAAAGGAGGCAATTCTCATAACTATCTTTGAGCAAGAATTTGTTTCACCAGTGCCATAGTCAAGGAAGAAGAGGAACTTTGTATCAGTACACTACTGCAAATCATTAATAATGTGTTATACATAATTATGTGGAAGTTAACTGCAGAGCAAATTATAGCAAGCTCTAATTCCATGGCATATGCTTCTTCAATCCCCCATGATCTTTCATGTTGCCTTCAGAGGTTAGGAATAGTGGTTCCTCTGCAAGTCTGGATGAGTTCTACCTGACATCACATCAACATTCTGGTGGCTGGATTTGCAGACCTTCACAGAATGCTGTTTTAACAATGGAATGTTCTGGCCAGGTGCGGTGGCTCACGCCTGTAATCCCAGCACTTTGGGAGGCCAAGGCGGGCGGATCACAAGGTCAGGAAATCGAGACCATCCTGGCTAACACGGTGAAACCCTGTCTCTACTAAAAATACAAAAAATTAGCTGGGTGTGGTGGCGGGCGCCTGTAATCCCAGCTACTCGGGAGGCTGAGGCAGGAGAATGGCATGAACCTGGGTGGCAGAGCTTGCAGTGAGTCGAGATTGAGCCACTGCACTCCAGCCTCGGGGACAAAGCAAGACTCTGTCTCAAAAAAAAAAAAAAAAAACAAAAACAAAAAAACAAACCAGTGGAATGTTCTATCTCTGAGGGCTCTATAGGAAAAAAGATTCTGGCACAATGCCAGCACTCATAAATTTTGTGTTTTGTTTGTTTGTTTGTTTGTTTTTGAGTTGGAGTCTCACTGTGTCACCCAGGCTGGAGTGCAGTGGTGCAATTCTGGCTCACCACAACCTCTGCCTTCCAGATTCAAACAATTCTCCTGTCTCAGCCTCCCAAGTAGCTGGGATTACAGGCACCTGTGACCACACCAGGCTAATTTTTGTATTTTTAGTAGAGACAGGGTTTCACCATGTTGGCCAGGCTAGTCTTGAACTCCTGACCTCAAGTAATCTGCCCGCCTCGGCCTCCCAAAGTGCTGGGATTACAAGTGTGAGACACCGCACCTGCCCCCACTCATAAATTTTGTTGAATTTATAGTGTAAGGCCTTTAAACAGGTGGTATTTTATCCTAATGGCTGGAGCTGGAGATTGGAGGTTGGAAGCAGCAGAGACAAAAAATAAAGTTTTGTAGTTATGACAGAACAACACCATCACCGTCCATTTCTACCACCAATTATGTTAAAATAATTGAACGTTCCAATGCTAATTTTAACACCAAAGGAGAATAATTTGGGTGTCATATGGAGAGATAAGTCAGAACAGAGTTTGACATTATTCACGAGTGTAGAGGGGAAAAAATGCATCACAGAGGAGGATTATTTTAGTTTGAAGAAACAGCATAGAAGTGATAAAAGAAGCCAGTGGATGATGATTAGGTTATGGATAGTGGTCGGGTCTCTTTCCATGTTCATAATAGGATACAAGAGCAAGTAACCTCAACTAAATGAAACAAGAACCTTCCCACTTGCAGGAGAGTTGGGCACCCAAGTGGTTTTCTGAAGATGGTGATGGAGCCCTTCCTCCCCTAGAGATATTTAAGAGCAGGACCACTGTCTGGGGTAGTGGAGGGGAAACCTCCCTAGTGATAAAGATATGTACTCTATGACATTATATGCAGCTTTCTGGTTATTGATAGGTGTAAGTCACAAACATCCATCACATATCTTTACACCCTATGTATGGCACATTTCTCTTCTTTAATTTTATGCTGTTATCTTACTACTAACGTAGGGGAAAGAGAAGTTATTTAGCTAAGTTATCCCCACCTACTGCTATATCAGAAACCACTCTTTCCCTTGGCAGAATGCTAATGACTACTAACACCTGCATGCATCCTCAGCCGGCCAGGAATACCTTCAACTGCCCAAACCCTGTCTTGGAAGCAGCTGCTGCTCCTGAAGACTACCAGGGAGTAAAGGGAAAGAATAACATGGAGTGGGAAAACTATTTCTTAGTTTTTTTATAAAAATAGGGATGCATGTGTGTAAATATTCAAACTGGAAGAGATAGTACTTTTATAAGGTTGGGGTTGAAGACAAATTATGGAAACTCAGAATGAAATTAAACAGTGGGTCAGGAAAGAGGTAACAGATCTAAAAACTAAAAATCAATTTGCTTCTTGCCACAAAATTACTTTCTCCCTCAAAAGAATTTTTATCATCCTAATAATTTGCTGGGGTTTTAGCAGGATTGGTTGCTTGTTTTTATATCTGAGACACATGTAGTCCGATGTATTTCAATTACTTTTTTTTTTTTTTTTGCCAAATGTGTAATGTGGCCAACATTAGCATTCTCACCTATATCCTCATCAGACACTCCTGGATTTGTCTTTCTTTAGAAGAACAAACATTTTTGACATTTACAACAGCCCTCAGGATTCACTAAGAAATTATCTATCCACTCTTACAAATCATTTAGAAAGGCAGCAGGCCAAAGAAAAACAAAGGACATCAACATATAGGGGACACTATACACTTGATGTTCAGTATCCACAAATAACAGCAAAAGGATGAGGACTAAAAAACGGATAATATTCAATGTTGATCCAAGTGTGGAGAAGCAGCTATTGCTTGTGGGAGTATAAACCAGTGCAATTTCTCAGAAGAGAAATTTGATAGACCTATCAAAACTGTAAATGCACATACCCTTTGTCCCAGAAAGCTCACTTCTGGATATTTATCTTGCAGATATAATATGGCATATTCAGGGATATACATTTAAGCAATATTTGAAATAGCAAAATAATCTGGAAGCAATTTAAGTATCCATCAAAAAGAGAGACTAATTATAGCAATTATGGTAACTTCATATCATAAAGTATTATGTAGTTCCTTAAAAAGATCAGGAAACCAGTCATAAATATATTTTAATTAAATTGTATTTCATAGTCATATATGGGAACTTATTTTAAAAGTCAAATGACATTAATAGTCTTAAAACGAAATATCATGATTCCCTGTTCTCCTCCCAGTTCCCCAGTTCCTTCCCCAGAAACACTCACATCTCACTATCTTAGCTGTGATATCTTCTGGTATTTACTCATCACCTTATTTCTAAACCAGTGCTGTTGTTTCTGGGACACATGTGATTTTATTTATTTAAATGAATTTTTTTGGCAAATACAACATATAGAAGTATAATGCAAGCCACATATGTAATTTTAAATTTCCTAGTAGCCACGTTCAAAATAATTAACAGAAATAGGTCCGGGAATGGTGGCTCACGTCTGTAATCCCAGAACTTTGGGAGGCAGAGCCCAGCAGATCAACTGAGGCCAGGAGTTTGAGACCACCCTGGCCATCATGGCGAAACCCTGTCTCTACAGAAAATACAAAAATTAGCCAAGCATGGTGGTGCACGCCTGTAATCTCAGCTACTCAGGTGGCTGAGGCACAAGAATAGTTTGAACCCAGGAAGCAGAGATTGCAGTGAGCCAAGATTGTGCCACTGTACTCTAGCCTGGGTGACAGAGTGAGTCTCTGCCTCAAAAAAAAAAAAAAAAGAAAAAGAAAAAAGAAAGAAAAAAGAAAAGAAAAAAAAAAGAAAAAGGAAACAGGTAAAGTGAACTTTAATAATATCTTTTATTCAATGTAATACATTCAAAATACATCATTGCAACATGTAAACAATACTTTTTTTTTTTTTTTTTGAGACAAGGCTTCACTCTGCTGCCCAGGCTAGAGTGCAGTGGCATGAACATGGCTCACTGCAGCCTCCTGGGCTCAAGCAATCCTCCAGCCTCAGCCTCCCACGCGGCTGAGACTACAGGCACATGCCACCAGGCCCTGCTAGTTTTTTTTACATTTTGTAGATACAGGATCTCACTTTATTGTCCAGGATGGTCTCGAAATCTTAGGCTTAAACAATCCCTCTGCCTCAGCCTCTCAAAGTGCTGGGATTACAGGCATGAGCCACTGGGCCCAGGTAAAAATTCTTAATGAGATATTTTATGTTGTTTTTTTTTTCTTCTTTACTAAATCTTCAAAATCCAGTGAGTAGTACACATGAACAACATATCTCAATTTGGACCAGCCACATTTCTAGTGCTCAATAGTCACATATGGCTATTGAAGCTAGTGACACTCATATTGAATAGCACAGCTCTAAACAGAGAATTCTGCTGTCTTTTGATTCATTATTGACTTCCTACAATGGGTAAATTAAGGTCTAGCTCTCCTAGGACTGTACTTTCTCTCTTATGACTTTATAATACGTTATATTTTTTGATTAAATATTCAGTATTTGCATTATATTCCCATGCAAATATTAATCACAGCAAGTATTGTAGTGTGCTATGAAAATATTTATTCTTGTTTTATTTTCCCTAAATTTAATAATTGCCCTGTTTTTTAAGCTTATTTTGAGAGTCTTTACACCTATTATACTAACTCTTCCACACCAGCAAATAGCCTTTCAGTGCAGTGTTCCACTAGTCAGTCCCATCAATTTATCAGTTTCCAGTGGTCTCCTCTCTTCTACTTGTTTGCTTTTTACTCTCTTGTTTTTTGTTTGTCTGTCTGTTTGCTTGTTTGTTTGAGACAGAGTCTCACTCTGTTGCCCAGGCTGGAGTGCAGTGGCGCCATCTCAGCTCCCTGCAACCTCCGCCTCCCAGGTTCAGACAATTCTCCTGCCTCAGTCTCCTGAGCAGCTGGGATTACAGGTGTGTGCCACCACAGCTGGCTAATGTATTTTTAGTATAGACGAGGCTTCACCATGTTTGCCAGGCTGGTCTTGAACTCCTGACTTCAAGTGATCCGATCCACTGGCCTCAGCCTGAAAGTGCTGGGATTACAGACATGAGCCACTGCACCTGGCCTGTAACCTCATTCCAATCAAACTAATCTTCTAGTAGTGTATGTCTGTACTACCCAAAGTGATCCACAGATTCAATGCATCCTATCAAAATTCCTATTGAATTTTTGGCAGAATTAGAAAAACACATCCTAAAAATCATATAAAACCTCAAGAGACCCCTAAATAGCAAAAACAATTTTGAAAAAAAAAAAAAAAAAAAAAAAAAGAACAAATTTGCAGGGCTCATGACTCCTGATTTTAAAACATATTACAAATCAACAATAATCAAAATGGTATTGTACTGACATAAAAACAGATACACAGACCAATGGAATAGAATAGAGACCCCAGAAATAAACTCTCACATATATGGTCAAATGATCTTTGACAAGGGTAGCAAGACCAATCAATGGAAAAGGTCAGTCTCTTCAACAAATAGTGCTGTGGAAACAAGATATCTGCCTGTAAAAGAATGAAGTTGGATCTGTATCTTACGCTATCTACAAAAATTAACTTAAAATGGATTAAAGATTAAAAATAAGACCCAAAACAATAAAACTCCTAGAAGAAAGGATATGGAAAACAAATTTAAAAACCCACAAAATTAAAAGAAAGAAAATAAACAACAAAAAGAGAAAATTTGGAAAAAAGCTTCATGACACTGGATTTGGTGATGATTTATTGAATGTAACACCAAAAGCACAGGCAACCAAAGCAAACATAGGCAAATGGGACTACAACAAACTTTACAACTTTGCGCATTGATGGACACAATCAGCATCATGGAAAGGTAGCATACAAAATGAAAGAAAATATTTGCAAATACCTGATAAGGGATTACTATCTAGAAGGTATAAAGAACTCTTACAACATCAAAAAAATCAAATAACTCAATTTTTAAAATGACCAAAGAACTCAAATAGACATTTACCAAAGATGATATACAAGTGGCCAACAGTCATGGTGGTCAACATCACTAATCAGCAGAGGAATGGAGATCAAAACCACAATGTGATATCACTTCACACCAATTAGAATGGCTACTATAAAAAAAAAGTGTTGCCTAAAATGTGGAGAAATTAGAACCCTTGTACACTGTTGCTGGGATTATAAATGGTGCAACCACTAAGCAAAACAGTATGGTGGTTTCTCACAAAATTAAAAATAGTAGTACCATATGATCCAGCAATCCCACTTCAGAGTATAGATTCGAAATAATTGAAAGCAGAATCTCAAATTGACATTTGCATATCCATATTCATAGCAAGAGTATTCACAATAGCCAAGAGGTGGAAGCAACCTAAATGTCTATCAGTAAATAAAGAGATAATCAAAATATGGTATGTACATACAATGGAATATTATTCAGCCTTCACATGGAAGAAAATCTGTCACATGCTGCAAAATGAATTAACCTTGAGGACTTTATGCTAAGTGAAATAAGTCCGTCACCAAAAGCAAATACTGTCTGGATGCACTAATATGAGGTATCTGAAGTAGTCAAATTCATAGAAACAGAAAGTAGAATTGTGGTTACCATGCTAAAGGGAGGGGGACTAGGAGGTTATCGTTCAATGGGTATAGACTTTCAGTTTTGCAAGATAAAAAAGTTCTAAAGATCTGTTCCACAACAATGTGAATATATTTACCACTACTGAACAGTACAACTTAAAATTTGGGGGATATTAAATTTTATGTTATGTGCTTCTTACCAGTTTTTTAAAAAGACAAGTACAATGGCAGAAGGTTTGGCAATGACAGTACTCAAGCAACCTCCTGAGTCACGATGTTCCAATCTGTACTGACTGCCCTCTTCGATTAATGTGTAATCGTCATCCTGGGATGTCCCTTCACCACTCTCCAGGAGATTCCCTTTCCCTTCTCCACAGTGATGGATCTTCTGCTTTCTGTATTCCATGCCTTCCTCTTTCTTGGCTTATTTACTCATCTATATGAAATGTATCCTCCAGGAGCTTCTTAAGAAGACTAAAATTTTTTTTTTAGAGTTGCCTGCTTGAAATTATCTTTTTGTTTTGTGTTGTTTTGTTTTGCCTTCTCACTTGATCCATAGTTTGGCTTGCAATAGAAATCTAGGTTGGAAACCAATGTCCTTCACTGTTTGAAAGCATTGTCCATTGTCTTCTGGCTTTCAGTGTTGCTGGTGAGAAGTTGCTGATCTCTTGTGCGTGACCTATTTATTTTTGTTGTTGTTGTTGTTGTTATTTTCTTTCTGTGAGCTTATCGAATCTTCCTTATTTCTAATGTGATAAAATTTCACATTATGCTGGAGGTATTTTTTCATCCACTGCACTGAAAATCATTGGGACCCTTTAATCTCAAAATCCATGCTCATTAGTTCCGAAAAATGTTCTCTCTCCCATGTTCTCTGTTCTCTCCTTCTTTCTGGGAATTTATTATTGAATTGTTGAAGCTTTATATGTTTATTCTAGCACAGGTCAGATTTTCTAGGGTGTAGTCTTGTGCATGAAGAAATATTTTCCCTGAGGATATTAATGTCATGTTTCTTCTACCTGCACAAATTGCTTTTCTGTTTATTTTGGACTTTCCTGTGTTAGATGCTGTCCCTACATAGCTGGTTGTCTATGCTGATTGGAAGCTTTAAGCTTGAGGATGGGGCTCACTGATTTTGACCTTCACTGTAGACTGCTCTGGGTGGCACAGGGTCCATATCTTTATGTGTTTCTGCTTAAGCAATCCTCCCGCCTCAGCCTTCTGAGTAGCTGAGAATACAGACATGCGCCACCACGCCCTGATCAATTTTGTATTTTTTGTAGAAACAGCGTTTTGACATGTTGCCCAGGCTGGTCTTGAACTCCTGGGCTCAAGTGATCCGCCCACCTCAGCCTCCCAAAGTGGCAGAATTACAGCCATGAGCCACTGTGCCCAGCCTCCATTCGGTAGTTTTATTGGAGTTTTTGGAATACAACAAGATTATGTGTTCAAGCTACCATAACTCAGCAGTCCCCTCAAATTTTTTAAAAAGAAAAAAATTCAGAAGTTCCCATTTATGTGAAAACAATGTGAGACTATACGGTGGTTGATATGTACAAAAAAGACACCTGGAAAAATAAATGAGGATAGGTTTTTTTTTTTCTTTCACTTTGTATCCTTCTGTACTGATTGGTTTCTTTTTCAAAAGCTATAAGCATGAATAATTGTAAAGACCTAGTTTAAAAAAAAAAACAAAAAACTTTAAAGACCTAGTTAAAAAAATAAAATCATATTTAAGAAAGAGAGCATATCACAAGTCAGCGTGAATCTCCCTGAACCTACTCTAGATTGTCAATGGTATCAGAGAGGGTTAGAACCACTTACACAGTTGGAAAGCACACAAGCTCTTACATCTGGCTTCATGAACCTTGAAAATACATTCAAGGTTTCTCCCACGCCTGACTGATCAGACAAAAAGAAGTAGTAAGAAATAGACTAGGCCAGACCTCCTTGGCTTCTGAAGTACCTCTGACAAGACTTGTCTGCTCCACTTACCACAGCCTCCCCAGTCCCCCACCTAATACCCACTAGCTCTGGCACACACCATAATCAGGACCTCCCAGCTCACTGAAATATGTCTGCCTGAGTGATTCATACACCACACAGCCAGGGCTACTCCAAATGTGCCCCCATGGAGCCTTCATTCTTTTAACAAATGTTTGTTTGTGGCAGAAGAGTGTAATGATTATCTATCCAAACTATTAGGTTCAAATCCTGGCTCCACTAGTGACTAGCAAATTATTAACCTCTCTGTGCTCAGCTTCCTCATTTGTAAAATGGAGATGATCATGATGACTACCTTCAGGCTGCAGTGAGGACTCAGTGGTTGACACTTGTGAATGCTTACTGAGCATCTCCTTGTACAAAGATGGTTCTAGGTCAAACAGACACAGAAGTCATCAAAATAGAGATTCCTGCTCCCATGAAATTTAAGGTCTAGTAGAAAAGACAAAATTCAGTTCTCTTAATACAAACTAACAAACAAAAAGACACCAATAACAAATTATTACACATTGTAATGAGGTCCATAAAGGAAGAGTAAAAGTGTAGTGAAGGTTACAACAGGGAATGTGCTTATATTTGAATTCTGGATCGTGATTTCCCAGCTCTAATACTGAAGTAACTAGAAGCAGCAGCCCAGCAGAGTTGGTGGGTTCAATCGATTTTTTGTCTTTTCTCATGTCACAAACTTGTTAGGGTTCAACAGGCAGGAATTCAATGGTTTTGCAACAAAAGGTACTCAGAAAAAGCTCCCTCTCCTTGCCAACAGTGAGTACATGTTATAGAATCTTCTACTCACGATTGCGTTTTTAAAGAAATGTCCCTTGGCCAGGTGCAGTGGCTCATGCCTGTAATCCCAGCACTTTGGGAGGCCGAGGCTGGTGGATCACTTGAGCTCAGGAGCTCAAGACCAGCCTGGGCAACATAGTGAGACCCTTGTCTAAAAAATATATAGAAATAAGATAAAATAAATGTCCCCTTTTCTAAAGGTGTGACAGACCTTTGGAATATCTTAATAAACAAGTAGGCAGATTCCAACGTGCCTATGCTTTGGAGAAAGGGAGAGCTATGCAGGTTATTTCTTTCCCAAACTAAAACATAAGTGCCTATTTGCTCTCTAGAAGAATTGTCAGCACATTCTAAGCATGAAGTGCAAAGGCACCACATACCTTATCTCGGATAGTCCCTAATATCACAATGCCAACTTTCTGGTTCTCTGGGACACTCCTAGCTGCCCCAGGGAAGATCACAGAGCCTCCCCACCCCATCTCTCCCTCAGGCCAATAGTTTGTTTGGCCTGATTTAACCATCTACTAATTTTAGAGTCTGTCTAGGCATAGATTATAGCTTAAAGCAATTTGCAATTATGATTTACTTTAGTATGAAATTCGTGAGATGATCAATCCAAAGGTCTGAGAGAGCACCCTAGTGCTATGATTCTCACAGGCAAAGGAATTCAGTGGGTTATGAAGAGCTGTAGATTTCCATTTTCTTTTCCTCATTATCTAGGGCTCAAGCTTTGAAGCAAACCATGACAGTCTGTGGCCTCCAGCCTGACTCTGTTTCTGGTTTTAACGATCAAAGGGATTTCCCCAGCAGTTCAGTAAAAGAGAGAGAGGAAGGGTAATTTACTAAGTACTTCCCTTCCTCACAGTCACGAGGTCCCTGCTATTTCCTATCTGAGACACTCAGATTAGAAAGTATCAATAAAGATGGCCAAGAAGGTTATATTAAATAGAAGTTACCTTACAATAAAGAGAAGATAAAAGATATACATGTATTAACATGGCTAAACTAAGTGTAAATGTATGAAAAATGAACCTTGGGTGACTGGGGCCAGATAGGATACATCAAAGGAGATTTAGGGAAGAGTTGGATATAAACATCATTCATTCATTAAACAAATTTTTTTATTGAGGATCTACTATGTGCCAGGCACTGTTCTAGATGCTAGGGGAACAATAGTGAGTCATACATCAAGGATTGAGCAAAATCAGTCCCATTATCTGCTTTTATAGAATATATAATATGATGGGAAAGACCGAAATTAATCAAGTAGTTACACAAATGAGTGTATTAATTACAGACTCTGATGAGCATACATAATAGAAGAAGTGGGGGAAGGTGCTGTAACGGGAACCCAACAAACTGGAAGCACTTTAAAAAGGTTTTCTTAAGAAAGGGAGCCTTGAGGTAAGAACTGAAGGATGAGTAGGAGCTGACTGGGCAAAAGAGGAGGAAGAGAGAAAGAAGTGTTCCAGCAAGCGGGTGTCATGCACAGAGGCCCTGTGGCAGGGAGGAGCTGACACATTCAGAGAACTGGAAGAAGACGCACAGAGGGGAGAATAATGGAGAATGGGATGAGGTTAAGACTGAAGAGCAGGGCCTTGCAGGACATGGGAGGCCATGTCATGTTGTATGTCCAAACTAACAACTATAGGGAACCATTGAAGGTTTTTATTTATTTATTTATTTATTTATTTATTTATTTATTTATTTATTATTTTGAGACAGAGTTTCATTCTTGTCCCCCACGCTGGAGTGCAATGGCGAGATCTCGGCTCACTGCAACCTCTGCCTCCTGAGTTCAAACCGTTTTCCTGCCTCAGCCTCCTGAGTAGCTGGAATTAAGGTGCCCGCCTCCATGCCCAGCTAATTTTTGTATTTTTAGTAGAGACAGGGTTTCATCATATTGGCCAGGCTGGTCTCGAACCCCTGACCTCAGGTGACCCACTCACCTTGGCCTCCCAAAGTGCTGGGATTACAGGTGTGAGCCACTACACCCAGCCTGACAGTTTTAAAACAGGTGACGGAGAGAGAGCAGATTTACATCGTGAAAAATTTGCCCTGAGACCAGATAGAAAGTTATCATCCACATGGGAGGTGATGGAGACTTGGTGGTGGAGTCAGAGAGAAGTAGATAAATCTGAAAGTTATTTACAAGTTTAAAACCAACAGGACACCAGGCGCAGTGGCTCATGCCTGTAATCCCAGCACTTTGGGAGGCCAAGGCAGGCGGATCACAAGGTCAGGAGTTCAAGATCAGCCTCACCAACATGGTGAAACCCCGTCTCTACTAAAACACAAAAACAAAAAATTAGCTGGGCATCTGGCCAACACAGTGAAACACCGTCTCTACTAAAAATACAAAAATTAGCTGGGCGTGGTGGCGGGCGTCTGTAATCCCAGCTACTCGGGAGGCTGAGGCAGGAGAATCACTTGAAACTGGGAGGTAGAGGTTGCAGTGAACCAAGACTGCACCATCGCACTCCAGCCTCTGCGACAGAGCGAGATTCTGTCTCAAAAAAACAAACAAATAAAAAGAAAAAAAAACCAACAGGACTTCCAAAAGATTACATATGGGGTACAGGAGAAGGAATCCATGGAATCTATGACTCCTAGGTGTTTACTGGGGCTTAAGAAGAGAGTAGCATTGGCAAAAACTGGGAAGGAGGACAGGCAGGTGAGCCGGTGCACCTTTGAGCTGATTGGTGGGTCTGTCTAGAGTGTTTCTTTCTGAAGAACTTTTGAACTCTTATAGTAGGAGACAACATTAGAGGATCAACAGAGAAAGTCGGAAAACTCTGGATTGACTTGTACCTGGAAACTGATGAGCTCTGTGGTGTTAGGCAAGTCAGTTCACCTCTGCGAATTTCAGTTCCCTGAAAGGTCCCTCACACCTTCCTCCCAAATCAGAATCTCCTGAAGTGCTTGTGAACATGCACATATATGGACAATTGTCTGCATTGGAGGATAATGAAAAGGCTTAGATTTAAAAGACTTGCCTAAGATCGTACAGGTAGAGCCAGAATGAGGGCTCCAATCCAGGTCTGACTCACTCTAAAACTGTAAGATATGAGTAAGAGGAGTGAATGGAGAAGGTCCCAAACAGAATTTCCATAGCATCGCCAGTGATACTTCAGGATGTAAGTGGGCCAGGCTTGGGAAAAAGCTGTAGCTGTCCCCTTCTCTCCTAGTTGGAGAGTGCTACAGTTAAGTTTCATTATTTCATCATTTCCTCTACTGACCCAGGGCAGGCACCACCACATCCTCAACCAGGGACACACACAGGACTCTCACATTTTACCAAACAAAAAATCCTACAAACAAGCCTAAAATTTCCCTTTAAAGCCCAATGGGAGAACCAAATCTACCTCAACTTTACTCTAAAGCTGTTTTTTAACACATATACTGATAATATTTTTAAAACAACTTCAGGACATCAACTCTCTAGAAACCATGACAAACATATAATTGAGTTTTTAAAAAATCAGGTTGACATATCAACCTGTTATATGACCTATGAAATGCTTTCAAGAAACCCAAGCAAAATTAAAGAGAGCTCTTCAAGACATCAAACACACAAAAAGAAGTTATTTGGGGCTGGGTGCGGTGGCTCACACCTGTAATCCTAGCACTTTGGGAGGCCGCAAAGGGCAAATCACTTGAGGTCAGGCATTACAGACCAGCTTGGCCAAAATGGTGAAACCCTGTCTACACTAAAAATACAAAAAATTAGCCAGGCATGGTGGCGTGTGCCTGTAATTCCAGCTACTTGGGTGTCTGAGGCAGGAGAATCACTGAAACCCGGGAGGTGGGGGTTGCAGTGAGCCGAGATCACGCCACGGCATTCCAGCCTGGGTGACACAGCAAGACTGCCTCAAAAAAAGAAAAAATAAGAAGTTATTTTATTGGAATTGATTTTTTAAAAAATTATCCACCTAAATAATCCACATAAATTAGCCACACAAAAATAATCCAAAGTAGACTCGGATTTGTAGAGCACTTAGAGCTTTGGGTCTTTGTTGTTTCCTGATAGTTTCTAATGGGCTTGCTGTGTTTTCCCAACTAGTCTAGAATAAAGTCTAGTACTCCCTTTTTCATTCCCATCAGTGCCAAGGACATGTTAAATTACTTAGCATAGTACTAGGTGCATAATCAAAGTACTAAGAGCAAGCAGTTATGGAATTCTAAATACATTATATGCATTAAGTGATTTATCTTCACAGCAGCCCATATAAGTGGGAAAACTGAGGTCCCACAGCTAATAAATGGCAGAGTCAGAATTCCCACCCCGTCTATAGGATTCTCAACACCCATGAATCTCATCTGTCACAATGCATTGGTAATCATTCCTATTTCTCCTTCCTTCCTATTTCTTTCCCTCTTTCTTCCAAATGTATTCTCATGTTCTATTAATCACTGGCAAAGTTATAAAAACCATTCCCTTTTTGGGCACAGTGGCTCATGCCTGTCATCTCAACAGTTTGGGAGGTTGAGACTGAGATGGAAGGACCACTTGAGGCCAGGAGTTCCAGACCAGCTTGGGAAACATAGTGAGATCCTGTCTTTACAAAAACTTTTAAAACATTCTAAAACAACAACAAAAACCCATTCTCTTAAGGGAAAAGCATAACTTCATATCAGTAGATGAGACAAAGTGCTAAAACCTTTTTAGTCAATCTTTTTGTTTTTGTTTTTTTGAGACAGAGTCTCACTCTGTTGCCCAGGCTGGAGTACAGTGGCATAATCTCTGCTCACTGCAACCTCCACCTCCCGGGTTCAAGTGATTCTCCTGCCTCAGCCGACTGAGTAGCTGGGATTACAGGTTCATGCCACCATACCCAGCTAATTTTTGTATTTCTTCGGTGGAGACAGGGTTTCACCATATTGACCAGGCTGATCTGGACCTCCTGACCTCAGATGATCCTCCTGCCTCGGCCTCCCAAAGTGCTGGGATTACAGGTGTGAGCCACCGTGCCTGGTCCTTTTTAGTCAATCTTAAATGCACATACCACTTGGTCAAGCAATCTCATTGCTAGAGATGTAACCAAAGGATATAGTCACACAAATATGCAAAACACCACAAAGCTGTATTTAGTAATGTTCACTACAGCATTGTTTGTATAGAAAACTGGATATGACCTAAATGTCCATCAGTAGGAGACCCACTAAGTAAATGACTTTGTATGGAATTCTATGCTGCTCTTAAAAAAGAATAAGGTAGATATGTGTACATGAATTTAGAAAAATCTTCAAGAAATATTAAATGGAAGCAGAAGTAACAGAGCATTATATGTAATACGATCTCACTTTTGATTTTTAAACTAAATGAAAATAGATCGCTGTAGGTCATTTTTGAAGTATTTCCCAATTTATGTTTCTGCATCAGCAAGGTTATTTCTCTCCCTGAACTTGTACTTGGCATTTAGACTAAGACATTGCACTAGAGTTGGGACAAAAGATAAGCCCTGGAGAAGTCTCTAGCAGAGAGGAAGGAGAAATGACATAAAAGTCTAACCTTTAGGCTGGATGGACTCTGGAGAGAAGAGGAAACCCAGAGGGCTTGCAGAGGGTCAGATATGTGGGTTATGGAAATCCTGCCTCCCAAGTCAAAATTCCAGAGGGGAGGTGTAGGATTGAGGGGAAAGTCGAAAGCAGAGGGGCTCTTGCTCCTTTCATTTCACTGGTCAGGAAGATACTGCCCCTCATAGTGCCCGGCCATTGCATCAGGGGGAGAAATCCTCTGAGGTGTGGTAAGGCAGGAAAAGGGCCTGGATTTAGGGGCTGAGGACACTTTAAGCTACCTGGTGGCGTGGGAGTGTACACAAGTTCCTTTGTTCCCTGGGGAGAGGCACAAAAGAGATCTGGTAGTGTTGGCTGATCAGTTTACAAAGGAGGTCTCCAGGGAAAGGGCATGGGGCAGTGACACTGAGACCACTTTGCTGAGAGCTCCCAGGCCTGACACCTGGGGAATCACAGGTGGACCCAGTCAGAGCAGGCTGAGGGAGTACAGGCCTCAAGGCCACTCGCTGAAGACAGTAAGAGCGGATGCCAGCAGGCTGACCACAGGACAGAGTGTGATCTGCGTTCCGCCACAGGTATCAGTAAGTGTCCAGGTAACTTCCCCAAAGGGCCAGCTTTGGAAAGAGAAGGTGGAGGAGCGGAGCGCTGAAAGATGCAGCATTTCCTCGAAAGGAGCTGTGTCAAAGCGAAAGGAGATAGTGAAGCAGAAGGGACTGGGCTCCCGTTAGCGAGCAAGGCTGGACTTCCCTGCTGCCCAAAAGGAAGGACTTATAAGAAGAAAGATAACCTATCAGTTAGAGCAAAACAGAGGTGCTGCCCTTTGTGTATCCAAGTGCAGGGAGTGAATTAATCTGTGACCCACTATGCAAAAACATATTACATAAAACTCCCAGAGCTCTTAAGAGAGGTTGCCTCTGAGAAGCGGAACTGGGGTCAGTGGATGTGCAGGCGGTAAACCTTATTGCTTTTGTAATAGAAAATGTGAAAATGTTTTAAACAGACCTCACCAGAAGCACTCGTAATACAAAATTAAATAGTCTCACTTCTCATTATACCCTATTTCTACATAAAAATCTAAATGATACTTGGCTGGAAACCAGTGATTTCTTCTATTTTATTTATCATTGATGAACTCTACAGTCCCACATCCAAACCAAAAGGGACTCAAATGTTTCAAGTTCATCACATTTAAATCTCACTGAAACAGCAGTACCAGATTAACTCTTGCGTAACACGTATCAGAACTGATTCCCTACATAAGGGGCTTAAAGATTCATCTGTCCATTCATTCATTCCATAAATATTTTTGAGGGCTTATTATGTACTGGGAACATTTATAAGGACAGGATACAGTGGTGGATAAAACAAAGTCCCTATTCTCAAGAAGCTTCTATACTAGTGGGAGAGATAGACAATGAACATGCATGCAAATGGATAAATAATATAACCTTAGCTAGTGGTAAATGCTATGAGAAAAGTAAACCAGGGTAAGGGAAAACAGAATGAAGAGGGGTAAGGATTATCTTGAACTGAATTGTTACTGGAATCTTTTTTTTAAAATTAATTTATTTATTTTTCTTTTAAAATGGAGTCTCGCTCTGTCCCCCAGGCTGGAGTGCAATGCCCTGATCTCAGCTCACTGCAAGCTCCGCCTCCCAAGTTCACGCCTTTCTCCTGCCTCAGCTGGGACTACAGGCGCCTGCCACCATGCCCGGCTAATTTTTTGTATTTTTAGTAGAGATGGGGTTTCACAGTGTCAGCCAGGATGGTCTTGAGCTCCCGGCCTTGTGACCCGCCTGCCCCGGCCTCCCAAAGTACTGGGATTACAGTCATGAACCACTGTGCCCTACTTGGACTTAGTAATTATTTTCACTCTAAAATGCCTTTAGAGTGCCAGGCGCAGTGGCTCATGCCTGTAATCCCAGTGCTTTGGGAGTCCGAGGCGGGCAAATCACTTGATGTCAGGAGTTTGAGACCAGCCTGGCCAACATGGCGAAACCCCGTCTCTGCTAAAATTACAAAAATTAGCCAGATGTGGTGGTGTGCGCCTGGGGTCCCAGCTACTTGGGAGGTTGAGGCACGAGAATCGCTTGAGTACAGGAGGTAGAGGTTGCAGTGAGTTAAGATTGTGCCACCGCACTCCAGCCTTGGTGATACAGTGAGATTCCATCTCAAAAGAAAAATAAATAAATAAAATAAAATACCTTTAGAGAGTAAAATGACTCCACTTTCAGTACTCTCTCTTTTAAGGTTTTTTTTTTTTTAGATGGAGTTTTGCTGTTGTTGCCTAGGCTGGAGAGCAATGGCGCAATCTCGGTTCACCACAATCTGCACCTCCCAGGTTCAGGCAATTCTCCTAATTCTCCTGCCTCAGCCTCCTGAGTAGCTGGGATTACAGGCATGCACCACCATGCCTGGCTAATTTTGTGTTTTTAGTAGAGACGGGGTTTCTCCATGTTGAGGCTGGTCTCGAACTCCTGACCTCAGGTGATCTGCCCACCTCGGCCTCCCAAAGTGCTGGGATTACAAGTGTGAGCCACCGTGCCCGGCCTTCTTCTAAGGTTTTTTTTTTAACAACACAAAATAGCAACATAGAAGCAACACCAGCATAAGATTAACAGAAAGTACAAATTATAAATGCATGAGGAATGTCAGGTATTTATCTGAAGTTCTATTGGAATTTTGAGCTCAGTTAGAACTTTGTGGTCTACCCCAAATTACAGGGAAGTGGGTCTTCTTATAGTTGGTGTTATTTTATAAGATAAGGAAAGGGAGACTCAGTGAGGTGCAGCAATAGGCGTAGGGTGTGGGAGTTGGGCCTCAAACTCAATTTCAAACTCCGTATTTTAGAGCACTCTGTAGCTACGTAAGTTATGAAAGTAGGGGTTTTGTTTAAATTCAGATATATTAAGTGAGGAAAGAGAGATGCTGTGACAGAGACCTGAATGTACTTTGGGTTGGCTAGGACTGGTTTTTCTTGCTTTTTTGTTTTGTTTTAAAGTCCATACCTGGGAGATGTCAAATCATAAAGATCTGCCTATTTTTCACCACTGGTTCCCCAAACACAAAGAGACGCTCCAGGCAGATGCACCCTGGGCATTCTAGACATGGTGTGCTAAAGAGGCTGATAGGATTCTTGCATCTCCAAGATTAAATTCATTTCCTATGGGTGAACTCCTTATATCCCAGATCAGACCTGGGAATATCAACTTCTAGAACATTTCCTCAAAGTGTGTGTTTTGGAATCTGATAGATTGGAGTGTGAATCGGCTTTATTACCTTCTAGCTGTGAGATCACAGGTAAGTTAATTGGCCTCTCTGAACTTTGGTGTCCCCATCTATAAAATGTAGATTGTTGATTTGTGTGAATGGATTTGTTCAACAGATATTTCTTCATCGTTTACTATACGCCATACACTGTGCCAGATACTGGAGACAGGAAGATAAAACACCTTAACCTCACAAAGCATCCACTCTGGTGGGGAAGACACACATAAGTCATCATTCTAATGCCATATAACAATTCTAATAGACATAGAGAGAGTGGTAGCATCTCACCTGTGGTAGAGGCTTCTAGTGCTCACTTATGTCCAATCTCCTTTCCTTCCAGCCTCATGAGAGCATTACACTTCTGCCCCTTGGAGTTAGGCAGAGCCACAGAACAGGGCTGGCCAGTGGGCTGAGAATGGGACTAACATGGTCACTTCTGGGCCAATACACTTCATTGCTAGCACAATACCCTCTCTTCTCCGGCCACAGCAACCAAGGAAGCTGAGTGTTCTGGATGGTACAATTACAGAATGATAGAGCTTCCATCGGTTCCATCAAGCAGGTCTCTGAAGGGAGCTGCCCAAGCGAATGAGCCAGCCCTGCAGCAGACTTTGACTGGCCAAGCGAAAAATTGTATTAAGCCATCAAGATTTCTGTATTTTAAGTCACTACAGCATGATATAGCCTCAGGAATTCATAAGCCCACCTGCAAAAGGCATTCTGAAAGAGAAGACTGAGTGGGTATTGACTGATGAGTGATAGAAGAGCTAGGGGATGAGGTGGGGAAGGACCATTAGAACAGAGAGGGAGGCAGAACGAAGGCCCAGAGGGCTGAAATGGCTGGGTAAGGCGGGTAATTGGAAGCAGTTCGGGTGTACTGGCATGTAAAGAGAAAGGGAGAGGGACAAGAGACAGAGGGAAGAGGTGGACAAAACCAAACTCTGGAAGGCCTTGTGGGCCATATTAGTAGCTTGGCCTTTACCATAAAGATCATGTGAACTATGCAGGGTTTTGAGCAGATTGATATGCTTATCTGTGCTTATGTAGAGGAGAGATTTGGGCAGAACTAGAGACAGGAGACCAAGATGAAACTAAACAACTTATGGAAAGTACCTACTGTAGTACCTGGCAGACAGAAGTACGTGACTTCCCTTTTCCCTTCCTCAGCTCATATATTAATGTAGTTTTAGAAATTAGCCAAGCCTGGACCTCAGCAATCTTACTTTTAGGACTTGTTAGAAACAGATGCTTTATTATATAAAAATATATGTACAGGAATGTCTCTTGCAGCTTCGCCAGCAGAGGTAGAAAATAAAAAATGACCTGGATGTCATCAAGAGAAAATTGGCTAAATAAGTCATGTAACTTCCTATGTTACATGCTGTTTAAAAGAATAAAGCTATGTTAACTGACCTGGATGGAGTATCCATGGTCTAGAGCTAGGTGAGAAAAAAAAAACTTGTAGAATAATAAGTATTGTATGATCTTGCTACTATAAAATAAATAAACCAACCTCGACTCTACATACATAATTTGGATGCCTGTTGATATCCTACTGTGTGAGCCCATGCAGGGTGCCAAAGGTGGTACAAGCTGTTAACAGTGGTCAGCTTACTCAAGGGGCCGGCAATCTTGCCATTGTTACACTTAGCAGGTGTTACTTTTATAATTTATTTTTAATTAATAGGAAAGCTAAAAAGAAAAACACTATCCTGGAGAATTGGAATTGCTAATGCTTTTCTCATAGATACTGTTATCAATTGCAAAGGCATAAAAACCAATCCTCAAGCCAGAAGATTGCTTGTCCAGTTAAGTTTCCTCTTCTTGCTGGAACGCAAATGTTTTTAAATCTAATGTCCCATCTTGAGTGTTCTGTGATTATTAATTACAATGGATTGAACCACAGAAGCTCAGGGGATTTTAACGGATTCAGAATTTCAATGCTAATTGCTCTCTGAGCGTAAGCCACGTTCACTTTGAGGAAATGAATGGGCCTTCCCATCAGGATAAGCAAATTACTTTGTGCTGTGGGAAAAAGGTAACCAATCTTCCAAAAGGATTTATTGGTCTTAAAAGAACAAGGATATGCAAATCACGCTGAATCATTAAAAACTTGAGGTCAGAGATTAAGGCCTGTAATAGGCTGATGAATTGAATCTAAATTAATTACAAAGCAAAGCACTAACCTCACAGAATACCTGAGTTCAAGTCCCCTGTGTTCTCATTTTCCAGCCTCTTCTACCGGAAACTATGAAAAATAACAGCCCCATCTCTCCAGAAAATTTTAGGAGATATAGGCGTGCTGAATTTAAGGTATCTGTGGCACATGGAAGTGGATCAGCCACTGGGCTGTCCAGATGCAAGAGAGAAATCAGAGGCGGGGCCATAAACTTGGGAGTCGTCTGTGTAAAAGAGAAAAGGTAGGGAAAGTCCCACAAGGATGGGTTGGCCCACAGAAGGCACAGAGAGAAGAGTGCCTGGTTTAGCATGGGCTATGATCAGAGTCCCTGGGTTCAAATCTTAGGTCTACCCATTTCTATCTGGTTGCTCTTGGGCATGTTCTTGTAATGCTCCGTTTTCTCATCTGAAAAACCCAGTTGATAGCCATAGTTCCCTTAGAAATATTGTGATGAGAGGCTGGGCACGATGGTTCACACCTGTAATCCCAGCACTTTGGGAAGCCGAGGTGGGCAGATCACAAAGTCAGGAGTTCAAGACCAGCCTGGCCAATATGATGAAATACCATCTCTACCAAAAATACAAAAATTAGCCAGGCATAGTAGTGGGCACCTGTAGTCCCAGCTACCAGAGAGGCAGAGGTTGCAGTGAGCCGAGATCTCACCACTGTACTCCAACCTGGGCAACAGAGTGAGACTCCGTCTCAAAAAAAAAAAAAAGAAAATAGACAAGAAAAGATAAAAGAAATATTGTGATGAGGACTAAATGAGATAATATACACAGACTTAGAGCACCTGGCTCACAGTGAACCGTCTGAAATGTCCCCTATTACTGTACAGGGCTCAGCTAGAGCAACAGCCCAGGGAATATTCACCAGAAGGAGGAGCAGCAGGGAGAGAGGAGGGAGGCAGGCCAAGCAGGAAGGGGTGGTCAGTAGCTTCAGATGGGCTACAGGTAAGTCAAGCTTAGGGCTAGGATGATTCATTGGATTTAGCCAATGACCAAGAGGTCATTTGGAGTGAGTCAAAGCTATTCTGGGTAGAAGCCAAACAGACAGTTTCCAAAGCAAAACAGGGGGCAACACTAGCCTACGGAGAGATCCAGGAACCAAGGATTTTAAAGAAAGGTTTAAAATGGGCAAAATAAACTTGCATTTAATTAACATTTTTATGAGTACTAAAGTAATACATAATCAATGCAGAAAACCTGGAAAACAAAGAAAACTACAAAGAGGAAAAGAAGTGTTTCTCATTCTACCTTCCAGAGATACCTACATTTCTTCCCGTGTACGTGTATTTATATCAAGTGTAACAAGAATAGTTAATCTTGTCGTGTGACAAGCATAGTCTGAATTTGCCCAATATTTCAAAACCTACTATTTAAAGAAACTTGAAGAAAACCTGGAAGAATATTTTCATTGTGTCAAAGTAGACTAAATAGGCCATTTTCAGTATGTCACAAAATCTAGACGCATACAAGAAAGGATATATATAGTCTGCTTCATATAAATCAAAAACTTTCTGCATGGCAAAAGCACTATAAACTAAGCAGAAAGATAAATGATAAATTTTAAAAGACATGTGAAAAATAAATGTTTGCCTCTTGGAATATATTAAGAAGGGCTTTGAATCAATGGAAAAGGATCAATAACCAACAGAAAGATAGACAACAGATATGAACATGGAATTCATGGAAAACAAAATAAAAATGGTTCTTGAATACCTGACTAGGTGCTCAATCCTACTTATACAAGAGAGATGCAAATTAAAACTACGCTGAGGTATGTTTTTCCCTCTGCAATCTGGCAAAGTCAAGAAAACTGATAGTATCATGCTGACAAACATATGAGGAACAGCTGTTCCCTTACATCACTGGAGGGAGTATTAAATTTGTACAACCCCTGTCTGTCTCTATCTCAAAACTGCCCATATCCTTTGAGTCAGCAATTCAAATTCTAGGAAACTATCTCACTAATACACTCACATGTGTGAAATCGCACTTGGACAAGATTATTCATTGTCGCTTTGGCTGTAATAACAAAAGATTGGAAACAACCTAAAATCCCATTAATGGTGGACTGGTTAAATACATGGAATACGAAAGCTAAAAAGGAAGAAGCAATTCTGCATCTCCTGATAAGAAATGATTGCTAAAACACATTCAATAAAGAAAGCAAAATGTAGAACAGTGTAACTGATGTGCCATCACTTACGTAGAAGAATAAAAATAAATCCTAGGAAATATGAATATTTTGCTTATACATGCATGGAGTATTTCTAGAAGGAATCACAAGAACCCAGTAGTTACCCCTAATGGCTCACACATGGTGGAAGTGTAATTTTTGTTTTTTTGTAATTTTTTTACTAAGTACCCTTTGTTATCTTAATTTTGTGCCATGGGTATGTGTTACTTATGTAAAAACTAGAAACTTAACATATAACATTTTAAAACAATGGCTGGGTGTGGTGGCTCATGCCTGTAATTCTTGTGCTTTAGGAGGCCAGGAGTTCACAATCAGCCTGGGCAATATAGTGAGACCCTGTCTCTACAAAAAACAATTTTAAAACATTTCAAAACCAAATGAAATCTATGAGCCACTTTATTTGCCTTTATTTTTTGGTGGCCATTTTGGGTTTTGCTTTTTTTTTTTTTTTTTTTCAGCTATCTTTCCCCTTCTTGCTTTGTCTATGTTGATGCTTTTCTCTCTTTTTCCCTTCTCCTCTCTGTTTCCCTTGCCCCACCTCTGTCTAATACATCAACAACAAAACAACAACAATTAGCATCTACCACCAATTTAGTATATACCAATAACTGTCTTTAATGGATAGGATTTCATTTAATTCCCACAACCACCCCCAGATGGTTAAGTATTATTTGCCACAGTTTACAAATGAGGAAACGCAGGCACAGGGAATTGAAGTGCCTTGCCCAAACCCACACAAGCTGTAAATGATGGAGCTGGGATTTAAACCAAGTCTGCCTCTGCAATGCATGTTTTTTCTAGTAAACCATACTGCCTGTGATATGGAATAAGTACATGTATTTTTTTTCCTTAACTTTTGAATAAAGTATGATGACCTTTGTTTCTAATTTGTAAATCAAATAAGCTTAATATTTTATATGGCTTTTAAAAAGCACACATACAAAGAACATTTTATAAATTAAACTGTTCTTTACTTCTAAATCTTTGATGATTATTTCCAACACACAAATTCCAAGGAAATCCCAGCTTTCACTCATTTACCATCCCGTGCACCAACCAAGTACTCGAATTCACGCTATTCCTTAGCACAAGAAAGATGGAGCCCTCAAGAAACTCTCAATCAGTTGGGGAGAAAATAATAACAGTATTAATAGCTCATGTTTTACTGGGCCCCTACAATGTGCCAGGCAGATGCCAAGCACTTTACATAGGTTCTGACAACTCTGTGACATAAGGTGCAACTGCCACTTCCATTTTTAAAATGAGAACAATTAAGCCCAGATGTTAAATAACTTCCCAGCAGACCTCAGCTTAGAAAATACAGAACAAGGATTTGAACCCTGGCAGCTTGGCTCCAGAGCCTGTACCATCACAACACTGTCCAGAAACAGATGAGTACAGTACATGGCCCTGCGGGAGAGCCCAGAGGAGAACCCGCACTATTCCTGGAAATGGATCAGCAGAGGCTTCCGGGAGGATCGAGGCATTATCTGAGTCTTGACAGAAGTTCAGAACATAGAGACGTCACGGCATTCTACCCTGCACTGAAACTGTTCTAAAAAGACTGGCATGCTTTGGAGAGAAAAAAAAATTGTAGCATAGAGTCTCATGTGACCTGCCTGGGAGCTGTGCCATGCAATGGAACCAAATTTCTACCAGGGAGTTTTACATTTTACTCAATATTCTGAAGTTTAGCTATCACACAGTAAAGTACCAGTCAGGTTCCTGTCATCAGTGGGTACTGTTGGAAGAGGACAGGGAATTGGATTTAAGGACACTGTTTGTTCTTCTAATGCAACATCATAGAAATATGTAACAGAACTGTAATGGAGATGAATCATAAGGAGGACACAGCAAAGACACTATGCCAAGAATAATATTAGGAGAAGTGACGTTCTGTCATTCTGGTACAGTTAAGAGTAAACTTATGATCTAAGAAGTAGCAATCCTTTAGAGACCCTAAGAACTCTTCAGGGCTCTCCTCATCCTGTCCACTCAGGGCCCCAAAGCCAGCCTCTTCATTCGTCAGCCCTGGATGGGACAGACAGTGACAAAGCAGAAATCCCTAGGCCCCTGCACTGCTGCTCTGCAGCAGCAAACTCCCTCACTGTGACTAATTTTCTGCCTCTAATTTATCCCATGCCTCAAAAGAGCTGGGCTCAGCCTCTGCCTTGATCCATCAAGCCATGATCCAGTGCGTGGCTGGGGGAAGTCTGAGTGCATATAATTCTGTAGGACAAGGTGTGTCCTGCACACATCCTAACTCTCCCTCATTCAGGTGGCAGCCTATGCCTATCTGTTTATAAAAGTGGCAGCCTTCATTCTGAGATATAGAAGCAGCATACTTTGACCAGAACAATCTCTTTTCTTAAAAAGCTTTGTGTTCAATCATCTTTGAAATGAGAGAAGATCAAATAATCCTTAATGGCTTTGATACATCCTTTTCTTATACTCCCCAAATAGTACTCATACAATTTAACTAATCTCTGGATTGGATTGATTTTGCCTTCAAAATATCCTTTCATTTCCTTGGGCCCACTTATGTCCTGGAAGATATTTAACAACTAACTGAGGAACAGAGGGAAGGGAGGGCTCTGATTGTAGCATTTGCCAATTTCCATGGTGTAATGTTTCCACCCTAATTTCAAGTTACCATCAGAAGTCACTTAATGTAGAGTTGGGAAGAGATCAGTACAGTTGGCTCTCTTGAACCGGAGCCAGCCAGCTCCTGCGCAACCATGCCTGGGCTCCTCCATCTGGTCTCACACTGAGATGTTTGCAACAGCCTCTGAGCCCACCTCCCAGACTACAATCCCCTGGGGTCTTCTTCATGCTCACTCAGATGAAATACTTTTATCTTGTCACTTCTTCTAACAACCCTACCCCCAATTTACCCACCCCATTTTACCTCTTCTCCCAAAGACTAATGAACTTTTTCATGATTCTGGGATCATGCATCATCTCAGGTAAATCATTTAACCTCTCTGAACTTCAGTTTCTTATCCATAAAGTGAGAATAAAATAGTCACCTCCACAGAGTGAAGTTTAAATGAATTAATGTGTGTAAAGCATCTAGCCCAGCACCTGGCATCCACTAAATACCTGATTAATCCTACATGTCAATTACTCAAAGTACCTTAGAAGGAAAACAATGGTGTGGTTATAGAATTCAGGGGCCACGAATCCTCACAGGACTTCACTCAGTACCTCAAAACTATTCCACATTGGTGCTTACTATTATATTTTTGATGAGCTCTAGAGAGAGAAGAAATGCTAAAAAACCCAATGGTAGCCCATTTTAGCTTCTCAGAATCCTCAAGCAAGACCATGGCCAAACACTCAAACTCCTTCCCTGACCATTATCAAGAGAAGCTCTCTGCGTCGTGGTGGGTCTTCCTTCTGCTTCCACAGGAAATGTAGTTTCTCTTGCACAAGCAACACAATCACAATAAGTGAGAGGTCACCTGAGGGAGAAACAACCAGATGTGGAGATGGAAAGGAGAGAAATGTTGCAAGACTACAAAGTCCTTATCAAGGTGTCCATTTTTTTGCTTTGCAAAAAGACCTCGATAAGAAATGTCAATGTATTAGAGGTAACGGACCACACAAGATGAGAAGAGATGATGATGCCATCATTCATGACCACTCTCCATATGTCCTGCCACCAAGGAAGAGCAATGAGCTACTGATGCCCATAGTGGGGTCCAACCAAAGCATGGCTATGTCCCAGAACCAGCTGAAAAGCAAAGTTCAGCTGAACTGCAAACTCATTTTCATGATGCCAAACAATTTGCACAACTTGATTTAGGGATTATACTGCTCCATGAACAACTGGTAAGTTGACTCCTTCAGGAAACCCAGTGATTATGTTAAATGCATCTTATCCCCATTAAGATATGAACTCTTTCCCCGTGCCTTAACAAGTGAATCGTGTGCATATGCAGGAGTCATCTGTAACCTCACTTGATGTTTCCCCTCTGAACTCTGACTGGTATACCTATAGCCATTATTCACCTCACCTCTACTCAGAGTTATCCAGAACATTACGCATACAAAGGAGTATAAATAGGGAAAGCAGGTTATCAAACGCCATAGATGACATTTTCCCATTATACTTAGATACATATGAAAAAATGTAAAAATGACTAGAATGATTATACCATAGTGATAACAATGATTACTACTGGGTACTAAGATTATGTATTTTATAATTTTTTTCTTTTTGTTTATCTCTCTTTTCTGCTTTCCACATTGAAAATGTATTACTTGCTTTTAAATTAAAAACACTTAATTTGAATACCTCATATGAGTGTGGCCTTACAGGCCTGGGTACCCAGGTAGCCTGGGCCGGCCTGTATAATAATTAAGAAATAATTAATTGTATAATAATTAAGCTTGTATAATAATTAAGAAATTTGCTACCTCCTTTCAGGTAGCAGCCCTTACCAGGGCTCTAGCATCTCCTGAATCAGTTTAGTCTCCCTGAGGCCAACAAGATGTGGGCATGTCAAAATGGGTGGCACCCTGCCCAGTCAAAGCACTTCCACTAACAGGCCCTTGGGTGGGAACTAGAAGACAGCATCAGGCTTTGGACTTTCAAGAAGTATTTCTTAATTTAGAGACTCCTGTTCCTATAGTCTCATTAAGAGTAGGTTCTTGATTAATAAGCATGGCTCATGAAGATCCACAGAACCACAGAACCACAGAACCACAGAATCCTGGAGCTAGGAAGGAATTCAGCAAACCCCTAAGGTGGGAGAGTACTTTGCCCCAAATCCTCAGTTCATCGTCATCTGAACACTCTCATCTGCCAACAGCTACACTCCCCAAACACTAGCAGCCAAGGATTTGGCAATGCAGTAAAAAGACAAGCCTAATTCAGGGAAACCCTACATTCAGCCAAAATTTTTTGCTGGCAGTATAAAACCCCCACTTCCTTCTGAATTCTGCAATCTAAATCAAGTCAAGAAGGGCAACAGGGCTTTTACAAGCCTGGCCAACTGAGTGCCCACACAATGTCAGACAGAAACAGCCGAGGACCCAAATTTCCATCTGACACCTGCCTTGCCCCTGACTGCATACCTGGTGTCTTCAGTAGTTTCACTGGGCCCATGGTGAACAAACTTAACACAGAGAAGAAGTGGGCATGACAGCCTCTCTATTGGTTGTCCTAAAGAGATACGAGGATCTGAGGTACTTGGTGGCAACTGCTTAGGCAGCAAACCCCCAAACAAGCCTTTGGCAGTAGGAAGCCATTTCCACACATCCAGATCACTTTCCAAGCTGATGGGTGACTTCCCTCCTGTCCCCACCTCTCCCCAACCCCTGTCTCGCCCACAGAAAAGTAGCACATAGAAAATATGGCTTCCAGGGTGAGAAATACAGGGAATCCCACAGTGCCCTTGGGGGACACAGTAATGTGGCTCCAACATAGACCACTGTACAGATCCAGTAGCACAGGAAGAGCTGCAGGCCTGGGAGAAAAGTGACAGCAGATGGCCGGTCCAGGCTTCCTGGGTACCCAGGCCTGTAAGGCCACACTCATATGAGGTGGGCAGCACCCTTTGGAACCATATCTATGGTAGGTCTATAGACCAAGGGCTCCACTCTGTGCCACACACATCCACACACATACATGGGTACACACAACCTAGAATTCAATAGCTTGAAGAAATTGCCTATGATTCCTTGACTTGCTTACCTGGATCTGAATTCTTCTGTAACATTTTAAATCAATCCAGGTGTACCCATCTTCAGAAATAATGGATCCCAATGTCTCAGAATTACAGAGTCCTCAACATGTCCAAAGCATGTTGTGGAAATTATTCCACCATGAAGACTAGAATAGCCTAACCCTCTTCATGGATTCAGCTTGCTAGTTCAGAGGGACTAAGACACTCTCTTTTTAGCAAATAACTAACCAAAAGGGCAGGGAAGGGAGGTAAAAGACGTCATAACCAGGCCAGTAGAATCCCCTGGTCTGGCCATTACATGTGATGATTTCACATGGGTTCTTAGTACCTTAATTTTGAGGGAAAAGAGCAGAGGAAACCAGCCAATTCTTTGCATGCTTAGTTTCTGCCTATGACACTGAACTCAGAGAACTGAGATCTTTGGAGAAACCAAAGATGGCTCAAATGACTCGTGATAATAAATGAACATATTACTGCTAGCTGACAAATTGAAGTTTCCTAATTATAAAGCAGAACCAGCAGCCACCACCATAGAAAGCCTATCCCACAGATGGAGAAGAGGCAAAGCACTGAAACTCAGTCTGAGGGACCTACCCAGCCACAGGGGCAGGGCCAAATGGGGCTTCTTCAGAATCAGCAAAGCAATTTTTCTCATCAGCAAACCAGCTTCAGAAAAGTCTGCAATCAGGGCACTCTCTTCCAGGCCTAGAGACCCAGGGAAAGGGGTATAGGGGTATCCCAAGGCAAAGAGAGTCTACACTTTTTGCCCCGGGAAAGGCTACTTCCGTCCCAAGATGCCTAGGATTTTCCACTTCAGCAGGGGGAAGGTAAGTCACACAGCAAAATAACGAGGGCACAGAACAGATGACCTCCCTATAGAGTTTTGAATGAGAAACACAGCAGGGCAGATGTGTCCCTTTCCTAGTCTAGGAGGAGCTAGGTCCAGTCCCTGCACATCCTCCCCATCAGAAAAGCTGAGGCCAGAGCAAGAATTAACCAGACCAAGGAGCTGCACCAGGACATCAGAGCTGAGGCTGCAAAGCCAGGACTGAGACCAGACCAGGCAGGAAACTGTCAAGAGCTTTGGTCACCAGGCCTGGCTGCCCTCCAATATGAGCTGGCGCTTTCCAAATTGACATACCACATGTCCCTAATATTCTCTCTTCAAGTAATACCACCATCAAAGCAGGACATTTCCCAGAGCCTTCTTCAAGCCTGGTGTCTGCTCAGTGGGACTCAATCCCAGAAGAAGCTGTTAAATCACCCACTGTTTCAGTTTACAAACTTCTTACGACTTGGTGACAAGCGAAACTACATTCTGACAGCAACTGCAAGTTCCCTAGTACCCCGGACTTCCCGTTTTTTTCTTGCTGTACTCCCTCCTGTTAAATCACAGACTCATCCATCTCCAACCCCCAGAATTTAGAGAAAGAGCACAACGCTACATCTTAACTCCTGAAACGTGGAGAACACTTCTCCTTCTGAGAGCTTAAGTACCAAATGGAAGCTACTTTTCCCCCTTGGTCTCAAATGTATTACTAGATTCTGAACTGGACTCCACCACCATGTAGGAAAGCAGTCATGGGTGGTAATTCTGGGAGATCCAGATAGGACATGCCAGTCCTACACGGGTGGCATAGGAAGCCAAGTTGCTGCTTCCTCCCTGTGCACTCCCATTTGTCCGGACTCTCTTGATCTCAGCTGGTGCTCGCTTCAAATCAGCTATGATGCAATCCAGCAACTAAAGTATTTAGTTAATAAATGCTGACAGCACAGCCTCTTCTGGTCACGTATGCATACTAAAATTCAGGGGAGAGTTGCAGGGAGGAGGGATATATGGGAAATCTCTGTACCTTCCTCTCAATTTTGCTGTGACCTAAAACTGCCCTTTAAAAACAACGAGGGGTTGGGCACGGTGGTTCACGCCTGTAATCCCAGCTCTTTGGGAGGCCGAGGCAGGTGGATCACCTAAGGTCAGGAGTTCAAGACCCACCTGGCCAACATGGCAAAAGCCCGTTTCTACTAAAAATACAAAAGGTAGCCGGGCGTGCATCCGTAGTCCCAGCTACTCAGGAAGTTGAGGCAAGAGAATTGCTTGAACCTGGGAGGGAACGGTTGAAGTGAGCCAAGATCATGCCATTGCACTCCAGCCTGGGCGACAGAGCAAGACTCCTTCTCAGGAGAAAAAAATACAAAACAAAACAAGAAAAAACAAGGAATGAGCTCTCCAAGCGAAAAATCCATTGAGATGCAAAGGAAGGAAGCTATCATTGCAGAATTGCGCATGTTACATTAACGTTTTTGGAGCAAGGGAGAGCTCATCTCTCCCACAAGCAAATTCCAGCCCAAGGCATTGATACTAATAAAGTGCCATGCTGCGATGTGCAGGGGCAGACAGCGTCCCCAGGCTCCCTGCACGCATGCATTCCCACAGTTTGCCCTTTCTTGACCCCAGAAGCAACAGGCCCCTTCACCCTCGAGGGCCACTCTCAGGAGTTTGAATTAATGGCAATCACCATGCACAGGGAAGGCTGTGGACTTCTGACATAAAAACACTTAGCGGAAGGCTTGCAAAAAGTCTAGTGGAGCAAGACACAAGCTGGACTAATTATCTAAAACAAGAGACCTGATTTGGGGATCTTAATGTTCTCAAAAAAGAGAGAAAATTATTATTATTTTTCATTTTGCACTTTGTACCATAAGGCATTTTCAACAAAACACAGAATCTCAATTTTTCTAGGGAAAATGATTAGGAGACCAGCTCATTGCTGGTACAGAAGCCTGGCTCATTCATAATTCCTTCATAGGCAAGACACCAGGTGAACTGATAGAGCCAAGCTGGAAGAGTTCTCCAAGGCAGAGACTCTGAGCCAAGGAATGTTCAAAGAGCTAGCATGTATTGTGGGATTACTATGCGCCAGGAATTTTTTTATATTCCATCACGTTCCATGTTCACAACAGCCCTAGAAGGGAAGAACTATTATTACCCTCGTTTTATAGGTGAACAAACAAGGGCACAGATCCCTGATGTAACAGCCAGGATCAAACAGCTGGGAAGACGAGAAAATCTTTCCCAGGCTAGGATAACAGAGGGTTTGGTTGAAAATACAGGCGATTAGGTGCTACCTCTGAAAAAAGGAGCCAGGATAGGAAGGAGACACTTTTCCCTGTATGCCCTGATGTCCTATTTGAACATTTTATTATAAACACGAACTTCCTATTTAAAAAAACACTTTTTATTGAAAAGATAAATCTGTGTGTTGTATTATGTCACTCAGTTCAAGTACTTGAAATTCATTGAATTGTATTTTCTAAAAAACAGATATTTGAGCAAAAGCAATCTCACATCACATAGACAGAACACAATGCACGGCTGCGGAGCTGGGAGCAGTGGCTTCGTTTCATGCAGGAAAGAGAACTTGGTTCAGGAGTGTCTACGTTGCTTAAGACCAGAGAGCACTAAAAGTGAAACCATCTAGCCATCCTCCCCCATTTTCATTTTCACACCAAAAAATCCCACCGCGGCAGAAGACCACTGTCTCTCTGTTTAGACAATCGGTGAAGAATGGATGACCTCACTTTCCCCAACAGGCAGGTCCTGAAATGTTATGCACAAAACAAAACTTGAGTAAATGCCCAACAGAGGTCACTGTTTTATCGATCTTGAAGAGATCTCTTCTTAGCAAAGCAAAGAAACCGATTGTGAAGTTAACACCATGTTTGGTAAATAAGTGTTTTGGTTTTGTGCAAGAGTCTGGTTTCAGCCTGAAGCCATCTCAGAGTTGTCTGGGTCTCTGGAGACTGGAGGGACAGCCTAGTCTAGAGCCCATTTGCATGAGACCAAGGATCCTCCTGCAAGAGACACCTTCTGAGGGAAGAGGGCTTCTGAACAAGCCTGACCCAATAAGAAATCTTTGGGTGCCAATGGGGAAGCAGGTTCAGAGCCCAGAGCCGTGCCTACGTCCGTACTTTCCTTGTAGCTTCTTCTGATTTCAAATCAAGCCTTACAGGGAGAGGGAGCTATAAACACAAGCTCTAGAAGATGCCACAAGGTCCTCCTTTGACATCCCCAACAAAGAGGTGAGTTGTATTCTCCCCCTTTCTTCCCTGAACCAAGTAGGCTTTAGTAATTTCAGGGCTCCAGGAGAGCCAGTGGAACAGTGGTGAAGAGACTCAGGTGGCAATGGGGAGAGCACTGGCAGCACAAGGCAAACTTCTGGCAGAGAGAGCAAAGTCCTCACTGGGAGGATTCCCAAGGGGTCACCTGGGAGAGGGCAGGGCAGCAGCCAGCCTCCTCTAAGTGGGTTGAAGAAGGTGAAGAGGAAAGTGGCAGAAGCCACGCGGTGGCAAAAAGGAGTCACACACTCCACCTAGAGACGCCTTGAAGTAACTGCACGAAATTTGAGGGTGGCCAGGCAGTTCTACAACAGCTGGTCACAGGGAGAGCCAGAACACAGAAGAACTCAGAGGACTGGTAGCATTACCTTCTTCCTAACTCCAGGCTGGGGGGCTGCGATGGAGTCAGAGGAAACTCAGTTCAGAACATCGTCAGTTTTTACAAATACAAATTAACTGGAATGCTAAATTCTAGCCTGTTAATCTGGTCACTGAATTTTTTTTTTTTTCAAAAAACATAGCTTTAGCTTATTTTTTTCTTTTTGTAAAACTTCGTGCATGACTTCAGCTTTACTCTTTGTCAAGACATGCCAAACTGCTGAGTCACTAATAAAAGAAAAAAGAAAGTAAAGGAAGAGTGATTCTGCTTCTTAGCGCTAGCCTCAGTGACGACCTAAGCTGCACTCTTCCCCCTAGTTGGGTCTTGCGATGCTAAAGGACGTCACATTGCACAATCTTAATGTTTCCAATCAGCCCCACCCGCTCTGGCCCCACCCTAACCCTCCAACAAAGATTTATCAAATGTGGGATTTTCCCATGAGTCTCAATATTAGAGTCTCAAGCCCCAATAAATATGAGACTGGAGATGTCTGAGGCTCATTCTGCCCTCGAGCCCACCAGGAACGAAAGAGAAGCTCTATCTGCCCTCCAGGAACCCAGATATGAACTCCGTCTCCACAAGTAAGTGCAGGAAATCCCTAGCCCTGGAACGGCCAGCGGCGGTCGAGCCCTGTGTGAGGGAGGGATGTGTGGCCCAGCGAGGGCTGGCGGGCGGCCAGCAGCAGAGGCAGGCTCCCAGCTGTGCTGTCAGCTCACGCCGCCGCTCGCTCCCCTCCGGCACAGGCGCCTTCGGTCCAGTTGCCTTCTCCCTGGGGCTGCTCCTGGTGTTGCCTGCTGCCTTCCCTGCCCCAGTACTCCTAGGAGAAGATTCCAAAGATGTAGCCGCCCCACACAGCCAGCCACTGACCTCTTCAGAACGAATTGACAAACACATTCGGTACATCCTCGACGGCATCTCAGCCCTGAGAAAGGAGGTGGGTAGGCCTGGCAAAGGGGCTGAAGGGCCCGTGTGCGCATGCGTTCCCCTTGCCCCTGTCTGTGGACTGGGGCTGCCCGCATTAGGAGGTCTTTGCTGGGTTCTAGGGCACTGTAGATTTGAGGCCAACGGAGCCGACTAGACTGACTTCTGTATTTATCCTTTGCTGGTCTCAGGAGGTTCCTTTACTTTCTGGAAAATGCAGAATGGGTCTGAAATCCATGCCCACCCTTGGCATGAGCTAAGGGTCATTGCTTCTCAGGGCTTCCTTTTCCCTTACCAAAAAATAAGGTCTGTTAAGCTCCTTTTTGTCCCTTGGGCTTTGGAAGGACTAGAAAAGTGCCACCTGAAAGGCATGTTCAGCTTCTCAGAGCAGATGCAGTACTTTTTGGTTATGTAAACTCAATGGTTAGGATTCCTCAAAGCCATTCCAGCTAAGATTCATACCTCAGAGCCCACCAAAGTGGCAAATCATAAATAGGTTAAAGCATCTCCCCACTTTCAATGCAAGGTATTTTGGTTCTGTTTGGTAGAAGGAAAAGAACACAGGAGAGGAGATTGGGAGCCCACACTCGAATTCTGGTTCTGCCAAACCAGCCTCATGATCTTGGGTAAATTCCCTACCACCTCTGGACTCCATCAGTAAAACTGGGGGTGGACTAGGTGATCTCATAGGTCCTTCCAGCTGGAACATTCTATGGTTTGAATTATATTCACCTAATTATTGTCAAATTTGCTGTTATTAAATATCTACTGTGTGCCAGACACTTTAAATAAGTATTGTGTCTAATCTTCAAAATTTGCAAGGAAAGTTTTTGGAGATAAGGAAACTGAGACTCAGGATTAAGTAACACATCTGAAGTCTCAGGTGAGCTTGGAACTGAACCCAAGTGTGCCCCCCACTCCACTGGAATTTGTTTGCCAGGATGCCAAGGAGTTGTGGCTTCATTTTTCTTAGAGACTTTCCTGGCTGTGGTTGAACAATGAAAAAGCCCTCTAGTGGTGTTTGTTATAGGGGCACTTAGGTGATAACAATTCTGGTATTCTTTCCCAGACATGTAACAGGAGTAACATGTGTGAAAGCAGCAAAGAGGCACTGGCAGAAAACAACCTGAACCTTCCAAAGATGGCTGAAAAAGATGGATGCTTCCAATCTGGATTCAATGAGGTACCAACTTGTCACACTCACTTTTCACTATTCCTTAGGCAAAACTTCACCCTCTTGCTTGCAGTGCCTGTATACATATAGATCCAGTCAGCAATAAAAAGGGGGTAAATGTAAAGATGTTATGTAAATTTCATGAGGAGGCCAACTTCAAGCTTTTTTAAAGGTAGTTTATTCTTGGACAGGTATGGCCAGAGATGGTCCCACTGTATTGAGATTTTAACAACTGTCAAATGTTTAAAACTCCCACAGGGTTAATTAGTTCATCCTGGGTAAGGTGGTCTCAGGGCCTTTTCCCTCTCTGGCTGCCCCTGGCAGGGTCCAGGTCTGCCCTCCCTCCATGCCCAGCTCATTCTCCACAGTGAGATAACCTGCACTGACTTCTGATTATTTTATAAAAGGAGGTTCCAGCCCAGCATTGACAAGGGCAAGAGTGTATGAAGAACATTAAGGGGGAGAATCAGAGAAGGATCCCCACTGCCACATTCTAGCATCTGTTGGGCTTTGGGTAAAACTAATTACATGGGGCCTCTGATTGTCTAGTTATTTCAAATGATGCTGTCCAATGTCCAAAAACATGCTGCCTAAGAGGTACTTGAAGTTCTCTAGATGAGCAGAGGGAAAATATGTCAAATTGTGGCAGTTTTAACTTTTCAAATTGATTCTATCTCCTGGCAATAACCAATTTTCACACCATCTTTCCTCTTAGGAGACTTGCCTGGTGAAAATCATCACTGGTCTTTTGGAGTTTGAGGTATACCTAGAGTACCTCCAGAACAGGTTTGAGAGCAGTGAGGAACAAGCCAGAGCTGTGCAGATGAGTACAAAAGTCCTGATCCAGTTCCTGCAGAAAAAGGTGAGTGTGTCCTCCTTCCCTCACCTTGGTGTGGGGGAAGACAGGCTCAAAGACAGTGTCCTGGACAACTCAGGGATGCAATGCCACTTCCAAAAGAGAAGGCTACATGTAAACAAAAAAGTCTGAGAAATAGTTTCTGATAGTTACTGTTAAATCTTTTTTTGTTTGGTTGGCTCTCTTCTGCAAAGGACATCAATAACTGTATTTTAAACTGTATTAACTAAGGTGGATTTTAACATCAATTTTTAATAGTGCAAGAGATTAAAAAAAAAAAAGGGCAGAAAGAAGTACATCCATCCCCACCCAGTGATCCACAGAAACAAAGACCAAGGGGCATAAAATGATTTTAAGATTTTAGTTATTGCCAAGTGGCATTCTTCTCATTGTAGTTGTTTCAACTCTTTTTCCTACCTTTTACCAGAGAGTTAGTTCAGAGAAATGGTCAGAGATTCAAGTCTGGAAAGAGGTACCAAGGGCTTTGGCCACCAGTAGCTGGCTATTCAAACAGCAGGGAGTAAAGAGTTGCTGGCTAGCATGAGGAGGAGCCAAAGCTCAATAAGTAAGGGCCTAGAAGGAAACCCTTGGTGCTGATCCTGCCTCTGCCATTTATACTTGTTTGCCTTAAGCCAGGGTTTCTCCTATGTGAACGTGCATGGGAATTCCCTGGGCATCTTGTTGTGGTGTAGAGTCTGACTTGGCAGGCCTTGGGTGGGTTTCAGGGTCATATTTCTAGCAGGCTTATATCCCTGGTGATGCTGCAGAATTCCAGGACCACACTTGGAGGTTTAAGGCCTTCCATAAGTTACTTATCCCATCTGGTGGGTCTATGGAAAGGTGAAAGTTTCCCAGTCCTCTTTACACCACCAGACCACTGGTCTTTCAACAGATCCTAAAGGGATGGTGAGAGGGAAACTGGAGAAAAATATTAGATTTAGAGGCCACTGAAGAACCCATATTAAAATGCTTTTAAGTATGGGTTCTTCATTCATATACTAAATATGAACTATGTGCCAGGCATTATTTCATATGACAGAATACAAACAAATAAGATAGTGATGTTGGTCAGGCTTGGTGGTTCATGCCTGTATTCCCTAAACTTTGGGAGCCTAAGGTGAGAACTCCTTGAACTCCTAAGGCCAGGAGTTCAAGACTAGCCTGGACAACAAAGCGAGACCCCATCACTACAAAAACACAAAACCAAACAAAGAAAAAGATAGTGGTGCTTTCCTCAGGATGTTTGTGGTCTAATGGGAGACAGAACAGCAAAGGGATGATTAGAAGTTAGTTGCTGTGAGCCAGGCACAGTGCTGATATAATCCCAGCACTTTGGGAGGCTGAGGTGGGTGGATCACTTGAGGCCAGGAGTTTAAGACCAGCCTGGTCAACAATGTAAAACTCCATCTCTACTTAAAAATACAAAAAAATTACCCAGGCATGGTGGCACACACCTGTAACCCAGCTACTCAGGAGGCTGAGGCACGTGAATCGCTTGAACCCAGGAGGCGGAGGTTGCTGTGCACCACTGCACTCCAGCCTGGGTGATAGAGTGAGACTGTGAGACCCTGCCTCAAAAAAAAAAAAAAAAAGAAGTTCGTTGCTATGGAAGGATCCTACTCAGAGCAGGCACCCCAGTTAATCTCATTCACCCCACATTTCACATTTGAACATCATCCCATAGCCCAGAGCATCCCTCCACTGCAAAGGATTTATTCAATGTTTAAACAATCCTTTTTGCTTTCATTTTCCTTCAGGCAAAGAATCTAGATGCAATAACCACCCCTGAACCAACCACAAATGCCAGCCTGCTGACGAAGCTGCAGGCGCAGAACCAGTGGCTGCAGGACATGACGACGCATCTCATCCTGCGCAGCTTTAAGGAGTTCCTGCAGTCCAGCCTGAGGGCTCTTCGGCAAATGTAACATGGGCACTTCAGAGTGTTGTTGTTCATGGACATTCCTTCTTCTGGTCAGAAACCTGTCCACTGGGCACAGAACTTATGTTGTTCTCTATGGAGAACTAAAAGTATGAGCGTTAGGACACTATTTTAATTATTTTTAATTTATTAATATTTAAATATGTGAAGCTGAGTTAATTTATGTAAGTGATATTTATATTTTTATGAAGTACCACTTGAAATATTTTATGTATTAGTTTTGAAATAACAATGGAAAGTGGCTATGTAGTTTGAATATCCTTTGTTTCAGAGCCAGATCATTTCTTGGAAAGTGTAGGCTTACCTCAAATAAATGGCTAACTTATACATATTTTTTAAAGAAATATTTATATTGTATTTATATAATGTATAAATGGTTTTTATACCAATAAATCACATTTTTAAAAATTCAGCAACTTTGTGTGTGTCACGTGAAGCTTAATAAAAACAAGTTTCATGTCACTGCCACCACCACCACCAAAAAAAAGCTATAATCACATGACATATATATATATAAGCACCTACTACATGCCAGGCATCATTAAATGTGTTGCATCCATCACGTCATTTAACCCCAGCACTTGCACACTGCTTTCTGGTTGTGGAAGTCTAAGTGATTTACCTAAGTCACCCAGCTGGAAGGTCAGGCAGGAGCCCAGATTTGAAATCCAAGTCTACATACCTACAGGTCCCCTACTCTTAACTTGTAAGTCCCATTGCCTCACAGGAACTGAGGGATGATGTAGAAAATTCCAAAACATGTTAATATAGGGAATATCTATAAACCTGCAATCAAAGTCTTTGGGACTATACAACCACTGTATAAGGCATAACAATGTACAAGCTTCCAAATAATAAGTAGAAGTTCTGCCTCCCCCTTCTGGGTTCCTAAAGCACTGCACCTATCTACCTGTCAAAGCATCTACCACATTGTACCGCACCTTAAAATCAATGGTTTTTTTCTTCTCAGCCAGCATGTGGATGCCTCAAGAGAGCAGACTCCTTTCATGACTTAAAACTAATTTCAGGGGGAAAAAAAAAGACAAGACAGGCACAGTGGCTCACGCCTATAATCCCAGCACTTTGGGAGGCTGAGGCAGGAGGATCACCTGAGGTCAGGAGACCAGCCTGGCCAACATGGCAAAATCCCATCTCTACTAAAAATACAAAAATTAGCTGGGCGTGGTGGCACACCTATAATCCCAGCTACTCAGGAAGCTGAGACATAATAATCACTTGAGCCTGGGAGGTAGACCCTGGGGCTGCACTCCATCCTGGGCAACAGAGGGAGATTCTGTCTCAAAATAATAATAATAATAATAATAATAATAATAACAACCAATAATTTTTTTAAAAACAGACTCTTTCCTCTATTAATCTTTGCATCCTGTATGCATGGCCCCAAACCTGACCAATGAATGCCCCAGTAAATATTTTTTGAGCAAAAAATATATATATAGATGATCAAAGATAAGAAAGATAAGAAGACACCTCAATTCTTGTAGTCATATGGTATTAGGGGAAATCACTAATTCTGTGTTTTTATGTATCTTCATCTTAAGGAAAAATAGCAATTAGAAAGAAACATTCAAAGGACTTCCAGAGAAGGCAATGAATAGCCAGTGCAGGTATACCTACCTCCATTTCCTTTGCCACTGGCAATAATCTTCACCTGCCTTCTCCCCTCCCCCATCTAGAGTGGTAGTGAGAGAGGCAATCTGGACAACTTAACATGGCCTCGCTTATCCATTTCAACACGACACTGGGAATTTGGTGCAGATTTCCCCTTTCTAACCCCTGCAATATAAAAGTTCTGTCTCCTTATAAAGCTTTTCCCCACCCTACCCGCTACAGACTTCTTCCTCCAGGGGAGGAGTTCTTCTGGGTAAGGGAAAGTCCACAGAGGTCAAAAACCGAGAGCAGCTGAGCCAGAAAAGAGCCACATACTCTGATTTCTAGAAACCACGCATCACAAGTGGGCTTCCCAAAACTAGGGTCAAGTCAAAGAACAAAGAGAAATTGCGGTCAACTGATGCCTTCATTCTTCAAACAAAAATGGGTTGAGTATCATAGATAAGTCAGGGAAAGCTCGTGAGAAAGAAGTGAAAGGGTAGATATGATCCCTGCCCTCTTGTGCAGTACGCTATGGAAGGGAAAACAGATATTAAATAAAGAATGTAAGTGTGATGAGGTTTCCAAAAAGAAATGTGGGCTGTGCTGAGAACCCATACTAGGGGCACCGATAATGTAAGTGAGCCCTGGTTTGGCTGCTCACCACTCGAAAGCCAGACATGAAAGACAAGGGTGGTGGGAGGAAAAGTCAGTTCATCAAAAAGCCAGTAAACCAATAAGATGGTGAGCTAGCATTTGAAAGTACCATCTTGAATTTTAAAATTTATCACAGTAGTTTTTAAAGAGAAACTTGGTATGGGAGATATGTGGGAGTGGTGTGTGGTGTAGGGTCTGCGTGTCTTGTTCTGATGGCTATCTCAGGTAACCGCCTGTCCGGAGGTCTGTTTGGCGTCATCTTAACTTCAGCTAGATGATGGATTCGTTGTTCATGATTCCTTCTAACCAGGAGGATTCTGCAATGGGGGCTCCCTGCCTCATTTGTTTAAAGATCAGCCTCTGGGATTTTTAAAGCAAGAGTATAATTAGATAAGCATGCATTGCCAGAGGGGAGTATCTAGAGAGGGAAGGAATGAAGAGGTTAGAGGAAAGAAAAGGAAGAAAAAGAAAGTGGGTGAGAGGCGGAGCAAGATGGCAGAAGAGAAAGTTCCTCCAATGGTCCCCCTGGCAAGTTAACAACTTTTTCCCTCTGCTTTTCTCAAGCAGGAGTTTTGCCCCATAGCCACCACAAATGCCAAGTTAACCACTATCTGCACAGAAAGAAAAAAAAAAACACCTTCATAAGAATCAGAACTCAGGTGAGCACACATAGTACCTGGTTTTAACTTCATATCACTGAAAGAGGCACTGAATAAATTAAAAATCAGTCCTGAATCACGATGCTACCCCGCCACTATCCACAGCAGCAGTGCTATCATGCGGAGAATGTCTCTGGGCACTGGGAGAAGGAGAACGCATCAATTGTGGGGCATTGAACTCAGTACTGTCCTGTTAGAGGAGAAAGAAAAACCTGACTAAACTCAGCTGATGTCCACTCATAGAGGGAGCATTTAAACCAGCCCTAGCCCAAGGGGAATTGTCAATCCCAGTAGTCCAAACTTGAGTGGCCACAAACCTCACCACCGAGGGCCAAACTTGAAAGGCAGTCTAGGCCTCAAGGACTGCAACTCTTAGGCAAGTCCTAGGGCTGAACAAGGCCCAGAGACCTAGTGGACTGAGGGGACATGTGACATACTGAGATACCATCTGAGGCAGCCAAGGGAGTATTGGCTTCGCCCCTCTCCTAATCCTAGGCTGCACAAGTCATAGCTTCAAAAGAGATTTTTTCTTTCTGCTTGAGGAGAGAAGACAGAAGAGTGGGGAGGACTTTGCCTTACATCTTGGATACCAGTTCAGCTACAGCAGGATAGGGCACTAGTCAGAGTCATAAGGCCCCCATTCCAGGCCCAAGCTCCAAGACAACATTTCTAGACACATCCTAGGCTAGAAGGGAACCCATTGCCTTGAGTGAAAGGACCAGTCCTGACAGCATTCATCACATGCTAACTGAAAAGCCCTTGGGCCCTGAATAATCAATAGTGATACCCAGGTACTATGTCAAGGGCCTTGGGTGAGCCTCTTAGACTTGCTGGCTTCATGTGAGACTCAGCACATTACCAGCTGTGGTGGCTATGGGGCAAAACTCCTGCTTGAGAGAAGCAGAGGGAAAAGTAAACAGGGCTATATCTTGTTGCACCTTAGGTACCAACACTGCCACAAGGGGGTAGAGCACCAAGTGGGATCTTGAGTTCCCTGATTCTAAGACTTAACTCATAAGTGGCATTTCTAGACCTGCCGTGGGCCAGAGAGAGGCCTATTGCCCTGAAGGGTGAGTCTCAGGCCAGACAGCATTCACCACAAGCTGACTTAAGAGACCTAGGGCCTTAAGGGAACATCCATGGTGGTCTGGTAGCACTCCTTAAGGCCACTGGGGAGCAGGGTGGGCAGTAGTTACAGGGTGAGGATTCTCTGCTTTTGAAAAGGGGAGGGAAGAATGAGAAGGACCACATCTTGTAGGTTGAGTGTCTGCTCAGTCACAAGACAATAGACTACAAGGTAGACTTCTAGGTTTTTCACTCCGATCCCTAACTCCCAGATGGCACTTCTGGACCTACCCTGGGGACCTCACCACCCTGAAAGAAAGGACATAGGCCTGGCTGGCTTTGCTATCTGCTGATTGTTGAGCCCCAGGACCTTCAGCAAACATAGGCAGTAGCCAGGGAGTGGTTACAGCAGGCCTTGGGTAAGGACCCAGTGCTGTGCTGGCTTCAGGTCTGACCCAGTGCAGTCATAGTGGTGGTAGCCACAGGGGTCCTTGTGTCACTCCACCCCCAGCTTTAGGTGACTCAGAACAGAAAGAGAGATTCTGTATGTTTGGGAGAAAGTAAAAGAAGAGAACAAGAGGCTCTGCCTGGTAATCCAGAGAATTCTCCCAGATCCTGTCCGAGGCTATCAAGGCAATATCTCTATGAATCTGCAAGAACCACAGCATTACTGGGTGGGAGGTGCCCCCTAAAGAACAAACAGCTTAGATTACAACACTCAAAGCCTTTCCAATACCTGGAAATCCTTCCCAATAGGATAGCTACAAATAAGCCCAGACAATGAAGACTACAATAAATACCTAACTCTTCAATGCCCAGACATCAAAGAACATCTACTAGCATCAACACCATCCAGGAAAATATGACCTCACCAAATGAACTAAATAAGTCACCAGAAACCAATCCTAGAGAAACAGAGATATGTGACCTTTCAGACAGAGAATTCAAAATAGCTATTTGAGGAAACTCAAAGAATTCAAGATAATACAGAGAAGGAATTCAGAATTCTGTCAGATAAATTTAGCAAAGAGATTGAAATAATTTTAAGAAATCAAGCAGAAGTTATGGAGCTGAAAAATGCAATTGGCATACTGAAGAATACATCAGAGTCCTTTAATAGCAGAATTGATCAAGCAGAAGAAATAATTAGTGAGCTTTAAGACAAGCTATTTGAAAATACATAGTCAGAGGAGACAAAAAAAGATGAATAAAAAACTATGGAGCACAACTATAGGATCTAGAAAACAGCCTCAAATGGGTAAGTTTAAGAGTTATTGGACTTAAAGAGGAGGCAGAGAAAGAGATGGGGTAGAAAGCTTATTCAAAGGGAAAATAACAGAGAACTTCCCAAACATAGAGAAAGATATTAATATCCCAGCACAAGAAGGTTATAGAACACCAAGCAGATTTAACCCAAAAAAAACTACCTCAGGGCATTTCATAATCAAACTCCCAAAGGTCAAGAATAAAGAAAGGACCCTAAAAGCAGCAAGAGAAAATAAGTAAATAGCATACAATGGCACTCCAATACATCCAGCCGCAGACTGTTCAGTGGAAACCTTATAGGCCAGGAGAGAGTGGCATGACATATTTAAAGTGCTGGAAAACAAAACAAAAACCTTTCACCCTAGAATAGTATATCCAGCAAAAACATCCTTCAAACATATAGAAGAAATAGACTTTTTCAGACAAACAAAAGCTGAGGGATTCCATAAATAACAGATCTGTCCTACAAGAAATGCTAAATGGAGTACTACAATCAGAAAGAAAAGGACATTAATGAGCAATAAATAATCACCTGAAGGTATAGAGCTTACTGGTAATAGTAAGTGCATAGAAAAACACAGAATCTGATAACACAGTAACTGTTATATGTAAACCACTCTTACCCTAAGTAGAGAGACTAAATGATGAACCAATCAAAAATAATAAGTACAACTTTTCAAGACATAGCACAATACGATATAAATAGAAACCACAAAAGGGTAAAAAGCTGGAGGACAAAGTCAAGAGTTTTTATTAGTTTTCTTTTTGCTTGTTTGTTTGTTTATGCAAATAGTGTCGTTGTTACCATGTTAAAATAATGAATTATAAGACAGTATTTGCAAGCCTCATAGTAACCTAAAACCAAAAAACATACAATCGATACCAAAAAAAATAAAAAGCAAGAAACTAAATCATATCACCAGAGAAAATTATCTTTTTTTTTTTTTTTTTTGAGTTGGAGTCTCGCTCTGTCCCAGGGCTGGAGTGCAGTGGGAGAAAATTATCTTTAATAGAGGCAGACAGGAATGGAAGAAGGAAGAGAAGACCACAAAGCAAACAGAAAACAAATAACAAAATGGCAGTAGTAAGTTCTTACCTATCAATAATAACATTGAATATAAATGAACTAAACTCTTCAATCTAATGACATAGACTGGCTGAATGGATGAAAAAAAACCATTGATCCATTGCCTACAAGAAACACACTTCACCTATAAATATACACCTAGACTGAAAATAAAGAAGTGGAAAAAGCCTTTTCCTGTACAGCATCCGGTGTGAGAGGAGCGTGGTTGTGTCCTCTCTCTGCCATGGCATGTGCTCGCCCACTGATATCGGTGTACTCCGAAAAGGGGGAGTCATCTGGCAAAAATGTCACTTTGCCTGCTGTATTCAAGGCTCCTATTTGACCAGATATTGTGAACTTTGTTCACACCAACTTGCGCAAAAACAACAGACAGCCCTACGCTGTCAGTGAATTAGCAGGTCATCAGACCAGTGCTGAGTCTTAGGGTACTGGCAGAGCTGTGGCTCGAATTCCCAGAGTTCGAGGTGGTGGGACTCACCGCTCTGGCCAGGGTGCTTTTGGAAACATGTGTCCTGGAGGCCGAATGTTTGCACCAACCAAAACCTGGCGCCGTTGGCATCGTAGAGTGAACACAACCCAAAAACGATATGCCATCTGTTCTGCCCTGGCTGCCTCAGCCCTACCAGCACTGGTCTTGTCTAAAGGTCATCGTATTGAGGAAGTTCCTGAACTTCCTTTGGTAGTGGAAGATAAAGTTGAAGGCTACAAGAAGACCAAGGAAGCTGTTTTGCTCCTTAAGAAACTTAAAGCCTGGAATGATATCAAAAAGGTCTACGTCTCTCAGCGAATGAGAGCTGGCAAAGGCAAAATGAGAAACCACCGCCGTATCCAGCGCAGGGGGCCGTGCATCATCTATAATGAGGATAATGGCATCATCAAGGCTTTCAGAAACATCCCTGGAATTATTCTGCTTAATGTAAGCAAACTGAACATTTTGAAGCTTGCTCCTGGTGGGCATGTGGGACGTTTCTGCATTTGGACTGAGAGTGCTTTCCGGAAGTTAGATGAATTGTATGGCACTTGGCGTAAAGCCGCTTCCCTCAATAGTAACTACAATCTTCCCATGCACAAGATGATTAATGCAGATCTTAGCAGAATCTTGAAAAGCCCAGAGATCCAAAGAGCCCTTCGAGCACCACGCAAGAAGATTCATCGCAGAGTCCTAAAGAACCCACTGAAAAACCTGAGAATCATGTTGAAGCTAAACCCATATGCAAAGACCATGCGCCGGAATACCATTCTTTGCCAGGCCAGGAATCACAAGCTCCGGGTGGATAAGGCAGCTGCAGCAGCAGCAGCAGCAGCACTAGAAGCCAAATCAGATGAGAAGGCGGCGGTTGCAGGCAAGAAGCCTGTGGTAGGTAAGAAAGGAAAGAAGGCTGCTGTTGGTGTTAAGAAGCAGAAGAAGCCTCTGGTGGGAAAAAAAGGCAGCAGCTACCAAGAAACCAGACCCTGAAAAGAAGCCTGCAGAAAAGAAACCTACTACAGAGGAAAAGAAGCCTGCTGCATAAACTCTAAAATTTGATTATTCCATAAGGGTCACATCATTTTGGACAGCTTCTCTTGAATAAATACCTGATCTTACAGGCAGTGAGGAAAAAAAAAAAAAAAAAAAAAAAAAAAAAAAAAAGGTGGAAAAAGATATTCCATGCCAATGGAAACAAAAAAAAGCAGCAGTTGTTATACTTATATCGGACAAAATAGACTTCAACACAAAAACTATAAGAAGAGACAAATAAGATCACTATATAATGTTAAAATGATATATTTGACAAAAAGATATAACAATTTTAAATATATATGCACCCAACACTGGAGCACCCAGATATATAAAGGAAATATTATTAGAGCTAAAGAGATAGGTCCTAATACAATAATAGCTGGAAACATCAATACCCCACTTTCAGCATTGGGCAGATCTTCCAGACAGAAAATCAATAAAGAAACATCAGATTTAATCCGCACTATTGACCAAAATGTATCTAACAGATATTTACAGAACATTTCATCCAGGAACTGCAGAAAACACATATTTCCTCAGTACATGGATCATTCTCAAGGATACACCACATGTTAGGTCACAAAACAAGTCTTAAAATATTTTTTAAAAATTGAAATAATATCAAGCATCTTCTCTAACCACAATGGAATAAAACTAGAAAGTAATAACTAGAGGAATTTTGGAAACTACACATAGAAATTAAACAATAAGCTCCTGAATGACCAGTGGGTCAATGAAGAGATTAAGAAGGGAATTTAAAAATTTCATGATAATGGAAACACAACATACCCAAACCCATGGGATACAGCAAAAGCAGTACTAAGAGGGAAGTTTATAGCTATAAGTGCCTACATCACAAAAGAGGAAAAACTTCAAATAAACAATCTAATGATGTATCTTAAAGAACTAAAAAAGCAAGAGCAAACCAAACCCAAAATTTATATCAAAATAGATAAAGATCAGAATGGAAATAAATGAAACTAAAATTTTAAAAACCCAAAGATCAAAGAAACAAAAGTTGTTTAAAAAAAAAAAAAAGGTAAACAAAATTGGCAAACCTTTAGCCAAACTAAGGAAAAAGGGAGAAGACCCAAATAAATAAAATCAGAAATATAAAAGGAGACATTACAACTGATACTGCAGAAATTCAAAGGATCATTAGTGGCTACTATGACTAACTATAAGCCAATAAATTAAAAAACCTAGAGGAAATGGACAAATGCTGAGATACATACAACCTATCAAGATTGAAGCAGTAATAAATTGAAAATCTGAACAGATTAATAATAAGTAATGAGATTGAAACCCTAATAAAAAGTCACCCAGCAAAGAAAAGCCCAAGATCTAATGGCTTCACTGCTGAATTCTATGAAACATTTATAAAAGAACTAATACCAATCCTACTCATACTATTCCAAAAAATACAAGAGGAAGAAATACTTTCAAATTCATTCTACAAAGCCAGCATTACCCTGATACCAAAATCAGGCAAAGACACATCAAAAAAAGAAAACTACAGGCCAATATATCTGATGAATGTTGATGCAAAAATCCTCAAAAAATACTAGCAAAAATACTAGCATCCTAATTCAACAATACATTAGAAAGATCATTCCTCATGACCAAATGGGATTTATCCCTCGGGGGCAAGGATGGTTCAACATATGTAAATCAATCAACATGATACATCATATCAACAGAATGAAGGATAAAAACCACAGGATCACTTCACTTAATGCTAAAAAAAAAGCATTTGATAAAATTCAGCATTCCTTCATGATAAAAACTCTTAAAAAACTGAGGATAGAAGAAACATATCCAAGCATTATAAAAGCCATATATGACAGACCCACAGCTAATATCATACTGAATGGGGAGAAACGGAATGCATTTCCTCTGAGATCTGGAACATGACAAGGATGCCCACTGCCACCACTGTTATTCAGCATAGTACTGAAAGTCCTAGCTAGAGCAATCAGACAGAAGAAAGTTATGAAGGGCATCCAAGTTATGAAGGGCATTCCTGGAAAGGAATAAGTCAGATTATCCTTGTTTGCAGAAGATATGATCTTATCTATGGTAAAACTTAAAGACTCTACACACAAAAAACTATTAGAACTAATAAACAAATTCAGTAAAGTTGCAGGATACAAAATCAACACACAAAAATTAGCGGCATTTCTATATTCCGACAGGGAACAATGTGAAAAAGAAATTTTAAAAAGTAATCCCATTTATGATAGTCACACATAAAATTAAATAACCTAGAAATTAACTTAACCAAAGAAGTGAAAGATCTCTCTAATGAAAACTATAAAATACTGATGAAAGAAATTAAAGAGAACACCAAAAAATGGAAAAATATTCCATGTTCATAGACTGGAAGAATTAATATTGTTAAAATATCTATAATACCCAAAGCAATCCACAGATTCAATGCAATCCTTATCAAAATACCAATGACACTCTTCACAGAAGTAGAAAAAAAATCCTAAAATTTATATGGAACCATGAAAGACCTAGAATAGCCAAAGTTATCCTAAGTAAAAAGAACAAAACTGGAGGAATCACATTACCTGACTTGAAATTATACTACAGAGCTATAGTAACCAAAAGAACATGGTACTGGCATAAAAACAGACACATAGACCAATGGAACAGAATAGAAAACTCAGAAACAAACCCACACACCTACACTGACTCAGTTTTGACAAAGGTGCCAAGAACATACACTGGGGGAAAAGACAGTCTCTTCAATCAGTGGTGTCTGGAAAACTGGACATCCATACACAGAAGAATGGAGCTAGACCCTATCTCTCACCATATAAAAAAATCAAATCAAAATGGACTAAAGATTTAAATCTAAGACCTCAGACTGTGAAACTACTATAAGAAAACATTGGAGGAAAACTCTAGGATATTGGTCTGGGCAAAGATTTCTTGAGCAATACCCCACAAGCACAGGCAACCAAAGCAAAAATGGACAAATGGGATCACATCAAGTTAAAAAGCTTCTGCATGGCAAAGGATACAATCAACAAAGTGAAGAGACAACCCACAGAAGGGGAGAAAATATTTGCAAACTACCCATCTGACAAGGGATTAGTAACAAGAATATACAAGGAGCTCAAACAACCCTGTAGGAAAAAAAATCTAATAAATCGATCAAAATATGGGCAAAAGATTTGAATAGACATTTCTCAAAAGAAGGCATACAAATGGCAAACAGGCATATGAAAAGGTGCTCAAAATCACTTATCATCAGAGAAATTGTCTCACCCCAGTCAAAACTGCTTATATCCAAAAGATGCAATAACAAATGCTGGTGAAAATGTAGAGAAAAGGGAACTGTTGTATGCTGTTGGTGGGAATGTAAATTAGTACAACCACTATGGAGAACAAACAGTTTGGAAGTTCCTCAAACAACTAAAAGTAGAGCTACCATAGGATCCAACAATCCCACTATTGGGTATATACCCAAAAGAAAGGAAATCAGTATATCGAAGAGATACCTGCATTCCTATGTTTGCTGCAGCACTATCCACAATAGCTAAGATTTGGAAGCAACCTGGTCCATCAACACATGAATGAATAAAGAAAATGTGGAACATATACACAACGCAGTACTATTCAGCCATAAAAAAGGAATGAGATCCAGTCATTTGCAGCAACATGGATGGAACTGGAGATCATTGTTAAGTGAAATAAACCAGGCACAAAAAGACAAACATCACATGTTCCCACTTATTTGAAGGATCTAAAAATGAAAACAATGGAATTCATAAACATAGAGAATAGAAGGATGTTTATCGAAGGCTGGGAAGGGTATTGTGGGGATGGGGGGCAGAAAAGGATAGTTAATGGATACAAAAAAATAGAAAGAATGAATAAGAATTACTATTTGGTAGCACAACAGGGTGACTATAGTAATAATAACGTAACTGTACATTTTAAAATAACTTAAAAAGCGTAATTTGATCATTTGCAACTCAAAGGATAAATGCTTGAGGGGATGGATACCTCATTCTCCATGATGTGCTAATTTCACATGGCATGCCTGTATCAAAACATCTCATATACCCCAGAAATATATATACCTACTGGAACCCATAAAAGTTAAAAATAATAAATAAATAAGTAAATAAATAAAGTCAGTGATTAAAACAGATTTTTAAAACTGAAGTACCTGATTATAAACTCCCCTCTGTTAAGATTTATTTATTTATTTATTTATTTATTTATTTATTTATTTAGAGACAGAGTTTCACTCTGTTGCCCAGGATGGAGTGCAGTGGCACAATCTCAGCTCACTGCAACTCTGCTTCCCAGGTTTAAGCAATTCTTGTGCCTCAGCCTCCCAAATAACTGGGATTTCAGGCACGCACCACCACACCTGGCTAATTTTTGTGTTTTTAGTAGAGATAGGGTTTTGCCATGTTGGCCAGGCTAGTTTTGAACTCCTGGCTTCAAGTGATCCACCCACCTCAGCCTCCCAAAGTGCTGAGATTACAGGCATGAGCCACCACCCCCAACCTAAGTTTTATTTTATTTTTATGGAAAATGAGTAATATATTTATTTTGGCTACTTTTTGCTGAAAAGTGGTGTAGTTGTGGGGGCATGGAATGGAACCTGGAGTTGAACCCTGAGTGAAAAGTATTTGTGAGTCCTTAGGCTTACAGAAGAGATTACAGGAGCATTATGGTGAGTGTGTAATAGCAATATAGTTCACAATGGAGGACTAAACCTATCTCTAGAATCATGGCTAAAATTATGAGTAATTTTTTTTTTATCAGGAGAAGCCTGATCTAAATCATGAGGAAAGCCATTGATTTTAGGGTATTGTGGGATAAGATATAGTATTAATTTTCTTGCATATGTCTTATATGCTGAGGATATGTTTTTGGAGTTACCCAGGATGTACACATGATATTTATTCTTAATTATAGTGCATGTTTTTCACTGTCAGTTGTATCCAGAGCTTCTGTCGGGAGATGAAAAGTTAGCTAAATATACGTATTTAATAGGCTACAGGAGGAGCTATGCATATTTATGAAGGTGGTCCCGATACAAGCACATTGAACAAATATGCATGTAACATATAGTCCATGTCTATTTTGTATTGGAGACTTAATATTTAAATGTATTATAATTAGGCCATCTACATCAAAAGGTCTTTTCAGATCACAAAGCCATGAACGTGTATAATTTCTGTAAATTGACCAGAACTAGTCCATGGTTGGTGGTCTTTTTATCAAGAGAAATTTACTGAAATCAATCTCTCGTCTAATTAAAGTTGTAGCTATGGCTGGTGGAACAGGAGCTGAGAGTCAGTCAGTCAGCTTATGTAGAGACTAGTGTTTTTTTGGCTGCTGGTGAAAAAGAAAAACCTTGTGGCAATTAGAATATAGTGCACTTTTAAAGTGTAGGAATATGTGACTTAACCTTTGTCTGGCATGGTCTTAGGCCGTGTTTATAACTTGGTATTTTATTGTTATAAAAGGTTTGTTTTGTCAGTCCAATGATCTGTATTTTATTTTTTATTTATTTTAGAATTTTTAAATTTATTTAATATATATATAGTTGTTTTGTTTTGAGTCAGAATCTCACTCTGTTGCCCAGGCTGGAGTGCAGTGGGGCAATCTTGGCTCACCACAACCTCTGACTCCTGGGTTCAAGTAATTCTCGTGCTTCAGCCTCCTGAGTAGCTGGACTACAGGTGTGCGCCACCACACCCAGCTAATTTTTGTATTTTTAGTAGAGGCAAAGTTTCACCTTGCTGACCGGGCTGGTCTTGAACTCCTGGCCTCAGCTGATCCACTGGCCTCGGCCTCCCAAAGTCCTAGGATTACAGGCGTGAGCCATCACAACTGGCCTAATTAGTCATATTTTAAAAAGCATTTTGTTAAAACTATTTAAGCTAAGGAATTTAGAGACTTTTATTATACCACCATGCATTTTGAGGTATTTTTAGTAATCTGTCCTAAGGTGGCTGATTAAAAAAAAAATTAATATATATCTGAAGCAGGAAATTCTTTATGGTTGAAATGGATGGAAAGGGGCCACATAATGGCCCAGGAGGCAAAATTCCAGCTGTTCAGGCATCTATGTGCCCGTCCTTAGTTTGGAGAATCTAAACTAATTTTATTGCTCAAAATCAGCCCTTATAATCTTACACACCTACCTATTCCGCAATAGTCCCTGGGCCTAGAGGGAAGGTGTTTACACAGTTTGAGCAGCAGGGCATTAGCAGTGAAAATAGATTAGGCCCAGTGGGATTCTAAATGTTTTTAAATTTTGGAGATAGTAGGTAGAATCATTGTTGTTTTATCTAATTTTGTAAACTATGTATAAAATTAGCAACATTTTAAACAAAAAGGACGTAAGTATTGCTTAGCTCTGACAATGATAGGAGAAACTCACAGGTAGCTAAATATTTAAATTATCTAGTATGAAGACATAGAATAAATATATTAATTTAGATAGAGACAAAAATATCAAAGGGATATTATGCCTATACAGTCTTGATCTAGTGTCACATGAAAGCAGTTTATTTTGATTGGTGCCTTTTCCTGGGTCTAAAGATGAGACTTTGGTTAACTTGACTTTGGTGTCAGATACTAGCACTGATGTTTAAGATTCAGATTCAGTAGGAGCCGGTGCTCCCTAGAGGAGATAGAGATTCCCAGGAGTCAAAGCCCTGCAACTTAACAGCGCAAGGGTTAGTTAACAATATTTGATAAAGACCTTTTTATTAATGGGGTTGGAGGAATTATCTCAACTGATATCTAATCATTAGGCTGGAGGTGATGATATTAGAGTTTATGACTTAGAAGCTGTAGAAAGATTCTACAACCTTGGAGTGATTAATATTTATATTTTTGATAATCCTCCAGCAGTAAGTCTAAGTCAGAGACAAGGATTCAATTTTTTGAGAAGGTTTGTCAAAAGATGTTGAAAGCCTCAAAACATTTTCTCGAAATAGAATTATAGGTCATTAGAAAATAATATTTATTTAACCAGAGTGACAATTAAAAGATGTTAAAAGCAAGACAGAAAGTTTTATGGATATAAAAACCTTAACCCTTTTAAAGTTTTATTTTTAAGTAATTTTTCCTAATAAACACAACACAGGAATTATCTTCATACAATGTAAAATCTTTGTTTCTTAGGCTAGTTATCAAAAAGGTTAAAAAAAAAAAAAAGAAAAAAAAACACCTTCACCAGTGATTGTTTTTCCTTATGGGAAGCCCATTTGGATAACCTGAAAGTCAAACATGGGAAAAACCATCAGGAGGGGGGTTGTGGAGTTAATCAGGAATATTTTTGGGGGAAGCATGTGTAGGCATGCATAAACATGTCTTTTATTATCATTATGTCCATTAAGCATGAGTGAACTAGCACCTTGTGGTTGTAAATGCTCTCTTATGATGTTCAATTTCTCTCATGCTGGATCATAGCATCCCCAAATTTAAAAAAATACCAAGTGCATGGCAGTGCTCCCATGAGTTATCATGAGTTGATCAGTCACTAATCCATGGAGATGTCTTATTTAAGGAGAATGTGTGGGCATTCTCAATGAACATGGCCCTAAAGTAAGAACCAGATGCCAGGTATCGTTTCAGTACAGTCACTGCCAAGCCTGAATGGGTCTAGAACGAGAAGGGTAGTACTTCCCGAGTGGGTTGCTGGTTTCTCAAAGTTTGGTAGTCAAGAAATTAGGTTGGAGATGATAAGCATGTTGACAAGAAATTACTTGACTTGGATGCACTATGTATGATACATGACTAAATGTACTATGCAATATTAAGGAATTATTGAACTGGACAATAGATATACACATGAGTTCTGTTTCATGGGAGGTTAATAGAATAGATGATAGGTTGATATAAAGTTGTTATATAAAGTTATACTTGCTTAATATTCATGGGGACAGGAGTTTAATGTGTGATAATGCATAGATGTATAACATACAGCTAACCATATATGGTACTGCTACATTAATTTATGTGGTCAGGCAGGAATGCATGGTGTACATAGGAATACCATTGTCACAGCATTAATTTTGTGGGTTTCTTTGATACTGACATAGCAGTTAAAATAAAATTATTGCACCTTAAGTAAAGAATTCAGGGAATAATTTAAGTAAAATTTCAGATTTGGGTGCTGGCAGTGGAGCGGGAGGCTTCTTTCCAGAAATTGTCCTGGGAAGGTACAGGCCCTCCATTTTGGGTTTACAAGACCCAAATGTATAATGTACAACAAGGACTTCTTCATTTAAGTAACTTGTTTTCAGTTAGACTAGTAAGTGGTATTAAAAAAAAAAAAAAAAAAAAAAGGATGAGGGAGAAGAATGCTGTGCATGCTGTTTGACCAATGATTATGAAGGGGTGTTCAATGCATAGGCCTCTGATTCATGTGAGTGTGAGAAGATCTACTAGCAGGATTCAAAATAGGCATTGACTTAATGGTCAAAATATTATACTTTGTTGTTTGGACATGTGAAGTATTGGGACAATGGCTATGATAAGAATGGAGAGAACGAGGGCGAGTAGGCCCATAGTTTGTTGGAAATAGAGCATAAGATTGTACAGGCAAAAAAGAAAAGAATCACTCTGGTTTAATATGGGGCAGTATGTTGAGGGGCTTTGCTGGGGTATCATTATCTGGATCACCTAACAGGTCAGGTGAAAATAAAACTAATATAATTAATAGCAGTAGTAGAATTAGGGCTAAAATGCCTTCAATTGTACAATAAGGATGAAAAGGGATTTTATCAGAATCTGATGAAATTATCGAGGGGTTATTAGACACTGTTACATGGAGAAATCAAAGGTGGATGGCTTCTAGGGCTGCAATGATTAAGGGTAAAATGAAGTAGAAGGCAAAGAAGCATGTGAGGGTAGTTTTATCAACAGAAAACACACCTCAGATTCATTTACTAGGTCACTGTCAATGTATGGAATAGCTGATAGCAGATTGGTGATTACTGTTGCAACTCAAAAGATATTTGTCCTCATGGCAAGATTTAACCTATAAATGCTGTTGCTATTAGCACAAATAATAGGAAAATACCAATATGTCAGGTTTCCAGAAGAGTATAAGATCCATAGTATAGGCCTCATCCTACATGTCAGAATAAACAGAAAAAGAATATTGGGGGTGGCGCCCAAGATGGCCAAATAGGAAGAGCTCCAGCCTCCAACTCCCAGCCTGAGCGACACAGGAGAGGGTGATTTCTGCATTTTCAACTGAGGTACCCAGTTCGTCTCACTGGGGTGGGTCAGACAGTCGGTGCTGGTCAATGGGTGCAGCCCAAACACTGAGAGCTGAAGGAGGGAGAGGCATCATCTTACCTGGGAAGCACAAGGGGGAAGGGAATTCCTTTTCCTAGCCAAGGGAAACTGAGACACACAACACCTGGAAAATCAGGTAACTCCCACCCTAATACTGCACTTTACCAAGGGTCTTAGCAAACAGCACACTTGGAGATTGTATCTCACACCTGGCCCAGAGGGTCCCACGCTCATGGAGCCTCCCTCATTGCCAGCACAGCAGTCTGAGATCTAACTGCAAGGCGGCAGCAAGGCTGGGGGAGGGGCGCCCACCATTGCTGAAGCTTAAGCAGGTAAACAAAGCCACCATGAAGCTCGAATTGGGTGGAGCCCACCTCAGCTCAAGGAGGCCTGCCTGCCTCTGTAGACTCCACCTCTGGGGACAGAGCATAGCTAAACAAAAAGCAGCAGAAACCTCTGCAGATGTAAATGTCCCTGTCTGACAGCTTTGAAGAGAGCAGTGGTTCTCCCAGCACAGAGGTTGAGATCTGAGAACAGACAGACTGTGTGCTCAAGTGGGTTATTGACCCCTGAGTAGCCTAACTGGGAGACATCCCCCACTAGGTGCAGACCAACACCTCACACCTCACACGGCTGGGTACACCCCTGAGACGAAGCTTCCAGAGCAAGAATCAGACAGCAGCACTCTCTGTTTAGCAATATTCTATCTTCTGCAGCCTCTGCTGCTGATACCCAGGCAAATAGGGTCTGGAGTAGACCTCAAGCCCAAACTCCAACAGACCTGCAGCTGAGGGTCCTGACTATTAGAAGGAAAACTAACAAACAGAAAGGACACCCACACCAAAACCCCATCAGTACGTCACCATCATCAAAGACCAAAGGCAGATAAAACCACAAAGATGGGGAAAAAGCAGTGCAGAAAAGCTGGAAATTCAAAAAATCAGAGCGCATCTCCCCCTCCAAAGGAACACAGCTCATTGCCAGCAACGGAACAAAGTTGGACGGAGAATGACTTTGACAAGTTGAGAGAAGAAGGCTTCAGTCAATCAAACTTCTCAGAGCTAAAGGAGGAACTACGTAACCTGAGCAAAGAAACTAAAAACCTTGAAAAAAGATTTGACGAATGGCTGGCTAGAATAACCAATGTAGAGAAGTCCTTAAAAGAACTGATAGAGATGAAAACCGTAACATGAGAACTACGTGACAAATGCACAAGCTTCAGTAACCAACTCGATCATCTGGAAGAAAGAGTATCAGCGATTGAAGATCAAATGAATGAAATGAAGTGAGAAGAGAAGTGTGGAGAAAAAAGAGTAAAAAGAAACAAACAAAGCCTCCAAGAAATATGGGATTATGTGGAAAGACCAAATCTATGTCTGATTGGTGTGCCTGAAAGTGATGGGGAAAATGGAACCAAGTTGGAAAACACTCTGCAGGATATCATCCAGGAGAACTTCCCCAACCTAGTAAGGCAGGCCAACATTCATATTCAGGAAATACAGAGATCGCCACAAAGATACTCCTTGAGAAGAGCGACTCCAAGACACATAAATGTCAGATTCACCAAAGTTGAAATGAAGGGAAAAATGTTAGGGGCAGCCAGAGAGAAAGGTCGGGTTACACACAAAGGGAAGCCCATCAGACTAACAGCAGATCTCTCGGCAGAAACTCTACAAGCCAGAAGAGAGTGGGGGACAATATTCAACATTCTTAAAGAAAAGAATTTTCAACCCAGAATTTCATATCCAGCCAAACTAAATTTCATAAGAGAAGGAGAAATAAAATCCTTTACAGACAAGCAAATGCTTAGAGATTTTTGTCACCACCAGGCCTGCCCTACAAGAGATCCTGAAGGAAGCACTAAACATGGAAAGGAACAACCGGTACCAGCCACTGCAAAAACATGTCAAAATGTAAAGTCCATCGATGCTAGGAAGAAACTGCATCAACTAGCGAGCAAAATAACCAGCTAATATCATAATGACAGGATCAAGTTCACACATAACAATATTAACCTTAAATGTAAATGGGCTAAATGTCCCAGTTAAAAGACACAGACTGGCAAATTGGATAAAGAGTCAAGACCCATCAGTCTGCTGTATTCAGGAGACCCATCAAACATGCAGACACACATAGGCTCAAAATAAAGGGATGGAGGAAGATCTCCCAAGCAAACGGAAAACAAAAAAAAAAGCAGGGGTTGCAATCCTAGTCTCTGATAAAACAGACTTTAAACTATCAAAGATCAAAAGAGACAAAGAAGGTCATTACATAATGGTAAAGGGATCAATTCATCAGGAAGAGCTAACTATCCTAAATATATATGCACCCAGTACGGAAGCACCCAGATTCATAAAGCAAGTCCTTAGAGACTTACAAAGAGAATTAGACTCCCATACAATAATAATGGGAGACTTTAACACCCCACTGTCAACATTAGACAGATCAACAAGACAGAAGGTCAACAAGGATATCCAGGAATTGAACTCAACTCTGCACCAAGCGGGTCTAATAGACATCTACAGAGCTCTCCACCCCAAAGCAACAGAATATACATTCTTCTCAGCACCATATCACACTTATTCCAAAATTGACCACATAGTTGGAAGTAAAGCACTCCTCAGTAAATGTACAAGAACAGAAATTATAACAAACTGTCTCTCAGACCACAGAGCAATCAAACTAGCACTCAGGACTAAGTAACTCAATCAAAACTGCTCAACTACATGGAAACTGAACAACCTGCTCCTGAATGACTACTGGGTACATAACGAAATGAAGGCAGAAATAAAGATGTCCTTTGAAACCAATGAGAACAAAGATACAACATACCAGAATGTCTGGGACACATTTAAAGTAGTGTGTAGAGGGAAATTTATAGCACTAAATGCCCACAAGAGAAAGCAGGAAAGATCTAAAATTGACACCCTAACATCACAATTAAAAGAACTAGAGAAGCAAGAGCAAACACATGCAAAAGCTAGCAGAAGGCAAGAAATAACTAAGATCAGAGCAGAACTGAAGGAGATAGAGACACAAAAACCTCTCCAAAAAATCAATGAATCCAGGAGCTGGTTTTTTGAAAAGACCAAAAAATTGATAGACTGCTAGTAAGACTAATAAAGAAGAAAAGAGAGAAGAATCAAATAGACGCAATAAAAAATGATAAAGGGGATACCACCAACGACGCCACAGAAATACAAACTACCATCAGAGAATACTATAAACATCTCTACACAAATAAACTAGAAAATCGAGAAGAAATGGATAATTTCCTGGACACTTACACTCTCCCAAGACTAAACCAGGAAGAAGTTGAATCCCTGAATAGACCAATAGCAGGCTCTGAAATTGAGGCAATAATTAATAGCCTACCAAAGAAAAAAAGTCCAGGACCAGACGGACTCACCGCCGAATTCTACCAGAGGTACAAGGAGGAATCGGTACCATTCCTTCTGAAACTACTCCAATCAATAGAAAAAGAGGGAATCCTCCCTAACTCATTTTACAAGGCCAACATCATCCGGATACCAAAGCCTGACAGAGATACAACAAAAAAGGAGAATTTTAGACCAATATCCCTGATGAACATCGATGCAAAACCCCTCAATAAAATACTGGCAAACCGAATCCAGCAACACATCAAAAAGCTTATCCACCATGATCAAGTGGGCTTCATCCCTGGGATGCAAGGCTGGTTCAACATACAAAACTCAATAAACGTAATCCAGCATATAAGCAGAACCAAAGACAAAAACCACATGATTATCTCAATAGATGCAGAAAAGGCCTTTGACAAAATTCAACGGCCCTTCATGCTAAAAACTCTCAATAAACTAGGTATTGATGGAACATATCTCAAAATAATAAGAGCTATTCATGACAAACCCACAGCCGATATCATACTGGATGGGTAAAAACTGGAAGCATTCCCTTTGAAAACTGGCACAAGACAGGGATGCCCTCTCTCACCACGCCTATTCAACATAGTGTTGGAAGTTCTGGCTAGGGCAATCAGGCAAGAGAAAGAAATAAACGGTATTCACTTAAGAAAAGAAGAAGTCAAATTGTCCCTGTTTGCAGATGACATGATTGTATATTTAGAAAACCCCATTGTCTCAGCCCAAAATCTCCTTAAGCTGATAAGCAACTTCAGCAAAGTCTAAGGATACAAAATCAATGTGCAAAAATCACAAGCATTCTTATACACCAGTAACAGACAAACAGACAGCCAAATCATGAATGAACTCCCATTCACAATAGCTTCAAAGAGAATAAAATACCTAGGAATCCAACTGACAAGGGATGTAAAGGACCTCTTCAAGGAGAACTACAAACCACTGCTCAGTGAAATAAAAGAGGACACAAACAAATGAAAGAACATACCATGCTCATGGATAGGAAGAATCGATATTGTGAAAATGGCCATACTGCCCAAGGTAATTTATAGATTCAATGCCATCCCCATCAAACTACCAATGGCTTTCTTCACAGAATTGGAAAAAAATGCTTTAAAGTTCATATGGTACCGAAAAAGACCCCGCATTGCCAAGACAATCTTAAGCCAAAAGAACAAAGCTGGAGGCATCATGCTACCTGACTTCAAACTATACTACAAGGCTACAGTAACCAAAACAGCATGGTACTGGTACCAAAACAGAGATATAGACCAATGGAACAGAACAGAGTTCTCAGAAATAATACCACACATATACAGCCATCTGATCTTTCAGAAACCTGACAAAAATAAGAAATGGGGAAAGGATTCCCTATTTAATAAATGGTGCTGGGAAAATTGGCTAGCCGTAAGTAGAAAGCTGAAACTGGATCCTTTCCTTACTCTTTATAGGAAAATTGATTCAAGATGGATTAGAGACTTAAATGTTAGACCTAATACCATAAAAACCCTAGAAGAAAACCTAGGTAATACCATTCAGGACATAGGCATGGGCAAGGACTTCATGTCTAAAACACCAAAAGCAATGGCAACAAAAGCCAAAATTGATAAATGGGATCTAATTAAACTAAAGAGCTTCTGCACAGCAAAAGAAACTACCATCAGAGTGAACAGGCAACCTACAGAATGAGAGAAAATTTTTGCAATCTACTCATCTGACAAAGGGCTAATATGTGGAACGTAAAAAGAACTCAATCAAATTTACAAGGAAAAAACAAACAACCCCATCAAAAAGTGGGCAAAGGATATGAACAGACATTTCTCAAAAGAAGACATTCATACAGCCAACAGACACATGAAAAAATGCTCATCACTCACCATCAGAGAAATGCAAATCAAAACCACAATGAGATACCATCTCACACCAGTTAGAATGGCAATCATTAAAAAATCAGGAAACAACAGGTGCTGGAGAGGATGTGGAGAAACAGGAACACTTTTACACTGTTGGTGGGACTGTAAACTAGTTCAACCATTGTGGAAAACAGTGTGGCGATTCCTCAAGGATCTAGAACTAGAAATACCATTTGACCCAGCCATCCCATTACTGGGGATATTCCCAAAGGATTATAAGTCATGATGCTATAAAGACACATGCACACATATGTTTATTGCGGCACTATTCACAATAGCAAAGACTTGGAATCAACCCGAATGTCCATCAGTGACAGACTGGATTAAGAAAATGTGGCACATATACACCATGGAATACTATGCAGCCATAAAAAAGGATGAGTTCGTGTCCTTTGTAGGGACATGGATGTAGCTGGAAACCATCATTCTCAGCAAACTATCGCAAGAACAGAAAACCAAATACCACATGTTCTCACTCATAGGTGGGAATTGAACAGTGAGATCACTTGGACACAGGAAGGGGAACATCACATACCAGGTCCTATTGTGGGGAGGGGGGCGGAGGGAGGGATAGCATTAGGAGATATACCTAATGTAAATGACGAGTTAAGGGGTGCAGCACACCAACATGGTTCATGTATACATATGTAACAAACCTGCATGTTGTGCACATGCACCCTAGAACTTAAAGTATAATAATAAAAAAAAAAAAAGAATATTGAGGCTCCATTGGCATATAGATACCGAATAATTCAGCCAGAATTCACATCCCAACAGATGTGTGTGATGGAGGAGACGGCAGTTATCATGTCTGATATGTAATGTGTGGCTAGGAATAGTCCTGTCATGATTTGTCAGGCCAGGAAAACACCTAGAACTGAGCCAAAATTTCACCATGTGGAAATATTTGTTGGTGCCATCAATGAATGAGTGGTTAATGATTTTTATTAAGGGGTTTCTCGGATGTTAGGTTCTTACAATTGAAATACAATGATGATTTTTCATGATTTTTCATGGTTGGGGGATTGTGGAGTTAATTAAGAATATGTTTAAGGAAAGTGTGCATAGACAAGCATACAGAAGGAATTAATCAGAAACAGGGTTGAGTGGACATTATATTATAAATACCCTGAACAGGAAGACATGTGACTCAGCAACAGTAGGGGAAATTGCCTGATTGTATTGAACATTTTAGACATATATTGGTGCTCTGAAAAATAATACCCCAAAATGGAAGTCTCAGGAGCAGCCTCAGAAGTAAAAGTTTTTCTTTGGCTTTCTCTTGCCATTCCATCTCTCAGTCCCATTTTCCCTCAAGGCTGGTCAAAGCAACTAGAATCTCTCTTCTCTAAAGTGGGTCCTAGAAACCGGAACTCATTTTCCTCAAAACCAGCCATAAAACATAAAAACTATTACTCTAACTTTTCTTTGCCTTTCTGTGTAAGAATGTGGCCATAAAGAAATAATCTAACTTTTCTAGTTGGACTGTAGGTCATAAGATCACACATTCAGAAGGAAGGAAATGCATGCACAGGGAGGTTAGAGAGAGTTTAGACAGACAGGCCTTGCTGGGTAGTCTACTAGCATTAAATTATACCCTTTTGTTTAATTACACTTTTATATGGCTGTCCATATCTTGTTGAACCTACACATAAAAATGAACAATTTCCTCTGTATCTAAGGCTTTCATTCTGAAAATTCCCACATATATACCCTAAACAAATTTGTATATCTTTTTCTCCATCAATCTATCTTTTGTGATTTTATTTTTTTGGCGAAACTTCAGAGGGTCTCTGGTCCCTAAAACACATGAAGAAAACCAAGAATATAGATTTAAGTTATATTGGAGTAAAACATTGCCTTTTTAAAATCTTCAAGATAAAACATTTCAGCATCAAGCCATAACAAGAGATTTAGAACTAGACTGTGGGAAGAAATGTAACAGGGGTCAATAAAAGTTGAAGGAGAGAGGTAACATCTCAGGCCTTTTCAAAGGGAGGGAGCCTGAAAGCAGCAGGGTACAGCAGAAGTTGAACTTCTAAGATATCAATTTGAGAAATTTGAAAAGAAATAGGTAACAGAAAGGAAACTTCTTGCAATTTCATTAAGGGGATAAATACTTTAAGAAAATCTTATTGTTTTCATCAGTTCTTTGGTTTTGTACTAGTATATTTTTAATATCAAAACCCAATCTCTAGAAAGACACATTTTCTTTTAATTAAAGCCAACTTAATCACATACAAAATTTATTTTATACATTCTCTTTTTATAAACTTTATGACAATTTACACAGACCTTTTATGACATGCTTGGACTTTGTGTTTTGTCCTAAACATGCCCCTTTCTTAAATAATCAGTCATTTTACTTTAGGACAAAACTTTACCATGTAAGATTTTTTCTGTGTGTGTGTGTGTGTGTGTGTGTGTGTGTGTGTGTGTGTGTGTGTGTGTGTGTGATGGAGTCTCACTCTGTTGCCAGGCTGGAGTGCAATGGCACAAACTCGGCTGACTGCAAGCTCTGGTGGCTGGGTTCAAGTGATTCGCCTGCCTTAGCCTCCCAAGTAGCTGGAATTACAGGCATGTGCCACCACACCCAGCTAATTTTTATATTTTTAGTAGACATAGGGTTTCACCAAGTTGGCCAGTCTGGCCTTGAACTCCTGAGCTCCAGTGATCCTCCTGACTCGGCCTCTCAAAGTGCTGGGATTATAGGTGTGAGCCACTACACCCAGCCTAAGACTTTTTCTCATATAACATTATTTTCCTTTTAATTTTCTTTATTAAAAATATATCTTATATCTATAACTTTCTTCACATCTCTCTCACTTACTGGTTCCTTTACTTACTGGTTTCATAAAAAACCTTTAACTTTTGAATTAGACAAAAATTATTTCCCTTTTAATAAGAACACATTTTTATGTCTTTCTTATAATTTTTTAATTTAAAACACATTTCATTTTGGCACATTTTATATGCAGAATTGCGCATTAACTAGAATTTTTATTTTTAGTAATGTTAAATCTTTGTGAATACCTAGGAAGTAAGAAATAGTGAATTGTCTGTTACATTAGCATTTTATAGATAAGAATCATTTTATAATTAATTTTTTTTTTTTTTTTTGACACGGAGTCTTGCTCTGCCGCCCAGGCTGGAGTGCAGTGACCGGATCTCAGCTCACTGCAAGCTCCGCCTCCTGGGTTTACACCATTCTCCTGCCTCAGCCTCCCGAGTAGCTGGGACTACAGGCACCCGCCACATCGCCCGGCTAGTTTTTTGTATTTTTTAGTAGAGACGGGGTTTCACCATGTTAGCCAGGATGGTCTCAATCCCTGACCTCGTGATCCGCCCGTCTCAGCCTCCCAAAGTGCTGGGATTACAGGCTTGAGCCACCGCACCCGGCCAATTAATTTTTATAGAGAAAAGTTTTTCTATAATTTTAATTGGAAATGACCAAGACATTTAATGAATATGCATTATGTAATTTAATATAACTTTAAGATGTTAAATTATATGACATGTTTATTTATATGCATTTTATTCTATTTATTTTATTTTTCATAGTTTATATAGGTTATTTATGAAAACTGGGATATTAGACAAAGCTAGTCATTATTTAAACTTTTTCCCCTGTTAACCATTTTAATAGCCTATGACTATCATAGATTTACCCAAGTCAGAATCTTAAAGTTAAATAAATGGGTAATTTTCTTTTCTTTTCTTTTCTTTTTTTTTTTTTTGGCCAATAACTTAGGATTTAGCTGTTCTTATTAAGTCAACAATATTAAATGTTTTATTTATCAAAACTTTCATGAACAAAGATTGGGGCTGGGTTTGTAGTTTCGTAACTTTTGTGCCAAACCTTGACACCTTATACTTCATAGCAGAGATAAATATGAAGCCACTCGACTAATAAATCTAGACAAAAATGTATACAATACAAAAATGACAATTTTGAAGACAAAAACAAGGTTTTCAAAATCGTCACCCAGATTGAAGTGCAGTATCATGAACACAGCCGACCGCAGCCTTGACCTTGTGGGTTCAAGTGATCCTCCTGCCTCAGTCACTTGAGTAGCTGGGACCACAGGCATGCACCACCATGCCTGGCCAAACCATAATTGTAAGGCTAGCTTATTTATTAAATATGTATTTGTCATATGAACTTGAAAACTTTTGGACTTGCTTAATCTATGAGTACTCGTTTACATATGAGCAAATTTGGTAGCATGCTAGACACAATACATAACGTATATATACACATATATAGAAACACATTTAAACAAGTATACACACACACAAAAGTAAAGATTCATTCGCTTTACCTCAGAACTTTAGCCATGAGACAGCATCACAAACTCATCAGCCTATAAAAGATAGCTGGATCTAAATTATTTCTGACAAAATTGGGGCCTGTCTACATGGCTAAACTTCATTTGCCCCCGGTAACCCAATGAAGGCTGTGGACCAAAATTTGGGGCAACAGCATCTGTTATTTCCTGACTTTTTTAAATGATTGCCATTCTAACTGGAATGAGATGGTATCCCATTATGGTTTTGATTTGCATTTATCTAATGACTAGTGATGATGAGCTTTTTTCATGTTTGTTGGCTGCATAAATGTCTTCTTTTGAGAAGTGTTCATATCCTTCACTCCCTTTTTAATGGTGTTGTTTTTCTTGTGAATTTGTTTAAGTTCTTTGTAGATTCTGTGTATTAGCCCTTTGTCAGATGGATTGCAAAAATTTTCTCCCATTCTGTAGGTTGCCTGTTCACTCTGATGACAGTTTCTTTCCCTGTGCAGATGCTCCTTAGTTTAATTAGATCCCATTTGTCAATTTTGGCTTTTGTTACCATTGCTTTGGTGCTTTAGTCATGAAGTCTTTGCCCATGCCTATGTCCTGAATGTTATTGCCTAGGTTTTCTTCTAGGGTTTTTATGGTTTTACATCTCATGCGTAAGTCTTTAATCCATCTTGAATTAATTTTTGTATAAGGTGTAAGGAAGGGATCCAGTTTTGGTTTTCTGCATATGGCTAGCCATTTTTCCCAACACCGTTTACTAAATAGGGGATGCTTTCCCCATTGCTTGTTTTTGTCAGGTTTATCAAAGATCAGATGGTTGTAGATGTGTGGTGTTATTTCTTAGGCCTCTGTTCTGTTCCATTGGTCTATATATCTATTTTGGTACCAGTACCATGCTGTTTTGGTTACTGTAGCCTTGTAGTATGGCTTGAAGTCAGGTAGCGTGATGCCTCCAGCTTTGTTCTTTTTGCTTAGGATTGTCATGGCTATACAGGCTCTTTTTGGGTTCCATATGAAATTTAAAGTAGTTTTTTCTAATTCTGTGAAGGAAGTCAATGGTAGCTTGATGGGGATAGCACTGAATCTATAAATTACTTTGGGTAGTATGGCCATTTTCACAACATTGATTCTTCCTATCCATGAGCATGGAATCTGTTTCCATTTTTTTATGTCCTCTCTTATTTCCTTGAGCAGTGGTTTGTAGTTTTCCTTGAAGAGGTCCTTCACATCCCTTGTAAGTTGTATTCCTAGGTATTTTATTCTCTTTGTAGCAATTGTGAATGGGAGTTCACTGATGATTTGGCTCTCTGTTTATCTATTATTGGTATATAGAAATGCTTGTGGTTTTTGCACATTTATTTTGTATCCTGAGACTTGGCTGAAGTTGCTTATCAGTTTAAGGAGATCTGGGGCTGAGACGATGGGGTTTTCTAAAACTATAATCATGTTATCTGCAAACAGAGACAATTGGACTTCCTCTCTTCCTATTTGAATACTCTTCATTTCTTTCTCTTGCCTGATTGCCCTGGCCAGAACTTCTAATATTATGTTGAATAGGAGTGGTGAGAGAGGGCATCTTTGTCTTGTACCAGTTTTCAAAGGGAATGCTTCCAGCTTTTGCCCATTCAGTATGGTATCAGGTGTGGGTTTGTCATAAATAGGTCTTATTATTTTGAGATACGTTCCATCAACACCTAATTTATGGAGAGTTTTTAGCATGAAGGGGTGTTGAATTTTATCAAAGGCCTTTTCTGCATCTATTGAGATAATCATGTGGTTTTTATCATTGGTTCTGTCTATATTTTACTTTTATGGATTACATTATGGATATGTTTATGGATTACATTTATTGATTTGCGTATGTTGAACCAGCATTGCATCCCAGGAATGAAGCTGACTTGATCATGGTGGATAAGCTTTTTGATGTGCTGCTGAATTTGGTTTGCCAGTATTTTATTGAGGATTTTTGCATTGATGTTCATCAGGGATATTGGTCTGAAATTTTCTCTTTTTTGTGTGTGTGTGTCTCTGCCAGGTTTTGGTATCAGGATGCTGCTGGCCTCATAAAACAAGTTACGGAGGAGTCCCTCTTTTTCTATTGTTTGGAATAGTTTCAGAAGGAATGGTACCAGCTCCTCTTTGTACCTCTGGTAGAATTCGGCTGTGAATCCGTCTTGTCCTGGGCTTTTTTTTGGTTGGTAGGCTATTAATTACTGCCTCAATTTCAGAACTTGTTATTGGTCTATTCAGGGATTCAACTTCTTCCTGGTTTAGTCTTGGGAGGGTGCATGTGTTCAGGAATTTGTCCATTTCTTCTAGATCTTCTAGTTTATTTGCATAGAAGTGTGTATAGTATTCTCTGATGGTAGTTTTTATTTCTGTGGGATCGGTGGTGATATCCCCTTTATCATTTTTTATTGTGTCTATTTGATTCTTCTCTCTTTTCTTCTGTATTAGTCTGGCTAGTGGTCTATCTATTTTGTGAATCTTTTCAAAAAACCAGCTCCTGGATTCATTGATTTTTGAAGGGGTTTTCATGTCTCTAACTCCTTCAGTTCTGCTCTGATCTTAGTTATGTCTTGTCTTCTACTAGTTTTTGAATTTGTTTGCTCTTGCTTCTCTAGTTTTTTAAATTGTGATGTTAGGGTTTCAATTTTAGATCTTTCTTGCTTTCTCTTGCGGGCATTTAGTGCTATAAATTTCCCTCTAAACACTGCGTTAGCTGTGTCCCAGAGATTCTGGTACATTGGGTCTTTGTTCTCATTGGTTTCAAATAACTTATTTATTTCTGCCTTAATTTTGTTGATTACCCAATAGTCATTCAGGAGCAGGTTGTTCAGTTTCCATGTAGTTGTGCGGTTTTGAGTTAGTTTTTTAATCCTGAGTTCTAATTTGATTGCACTGTGGTCTGAGAGACTGTTTGTTATGACTTTAATTCTTTTGCATTTGCTGAGGAGTGTTTTACTTCCAATTATGTGCTCAATTTTAGAATAAGTGTGATATGGTGCTGAGAAGAATGTATATTCTGTTGATTTGTGGTGGAGAGTTCTGTAGATGTCTATTAGATCCACTTGGTCCAGAGCTAAGTTCAAGTCCTGAATATCCTTGTTAATTTTCTGTCTCATTCATCTAATATTGACAGTGGAGTGTTAAAGTCACCCACTATTATTGTGTGGGAGTCTAAGTCTCTTTGTAGGTCTCTATCATGTACAATCTTCTCTATTTGACCCTGAGGATACAACAGTGAATAAGACAGATAAGATTTCTGCTCTCAAGGAACTCACAGTCTAGGGAAATAAATGTAAAGAAATGACTTCTATGCCATATGCAAGTATGCGTGCTACTGTTATGAGTTGAATTGTCTCCCAAAAAGCTTTGTTGAAATCCTAATCCTCAGCAAATGTGAGCTTATTTGGAAATAGGGTCTTTGCCAATGTAATCAAGATAAGATGAGGTCATTAGGGTGGGCTTTACAAGAAAAGAGGAGGCTCAGAAAGACACAGGAGAGATTTTTCTATGAAGCCTGGCCAACATTGTAGCGAAGCATCTATAAGCCAAGGAATACCAAGGGTTGCCAACAACTACTGGAAGGTAGGGAGAGGCAAAGAAGGATCCCCCTTATAGGTTTCAGAGGGAGCATGGCCTTGCTGACACCTTGATTCCAAACTTCCAGGCTCCAGAACTGTGCAAGATTAAATTCCTGCTGTTTTAAGCCATCCTGCTTGTGGTCATTAGTCACAGCAGTCCTAGGAAACTAATACAGCTACTATGGCGGTGCACAGGAGGAGAGTTGAATGTAAAGCAGAGGGTTGACAAAGGATTCCCAGCAGAAATGACATTTAAACTTATAGCAAAAAATGTGTAGGATGTAGCCATTGGAGGCAGGAGAGGTGCTCCACTTGGGTAGCTCAGCTGGTCCGAAGGCTCGAGGCAAGAGAGAACACATTGGAGGAATTGAAGAAATCCTAAATGGTTAAATTACAAAAATGGAAGTATTATAAATGAAGCTGAAGTAGCCATGAAAGAGCACAGTGAACAGATTAAATAAAATTGTTCATATAACAGAAAGACAAAGAGCAACTTTCTTGGAAAGAACTTTTAATTGGGGTATTTTTAAAAAAAATTATTCACTTGCTTTCACTTTTATTTCTTCTTATTTTATTTTTTTGAGACTGGGTCTCACTCTGACACCCAGGCTGCAGTGCAATGGTGCCATCTCCGATCACTGTAGCCTTGACTTTTTGGACTCAAGTGATTCGCCCATCTCAGCCTCCTGGGTAGCTGGGACCTACTTCAAGCCCTGCCAATTTTGGGGTTTTTGTTTGTTTGTTTGTTTGTTTTGTACAGATGTGGTTTTGTCATGTTGCCCAGGTTAGTCTCAACTCCTGAGCTCAAATGATCCACCCACTTTGGTCTCCCAAAGTGTTGGGATTACAGACATGAGCCACCGCACCTGGCCATTGCTTTTATTATTTTTAAATTTTATTTTATATTTTATTTATTTAAGACAGGATCTTTCTTCCTCTGTCACCCATACTAGAGTGTAGTGGCACAACAGCAGCTCACTGCAGCCTCCAACTCCTAGGCTCAAGCGATCCTTCTGACTCAGTCTTCCATAGCTAGGACTACAGGGGCACATGCTGCCTTGGCCTTCCAAAGTGCTAGGATTGCAGGCTTGAGTCACTGCGCCCAGTCCTGCTTTCATTTTTAATGTTAAGGGATTTTTCAGTTTCTTCTGGTAGAATAGGGTCAGGAGATTGGGCTCCAGAGGTAGGGAGGAGAAGATCTAGAAGAAGTCCAGCTTTCTGCAGCATGTTCCAGCAACAGGGCACACAGGACCAAGAAGGCAAGACACACACACACACACACACACACACATACACACACACAAAGGAGATGACAATAAGGAGCTCCTTGTAGCAGATGTTCCCTAGTAACTTCAGATACTGTGATGTCTAGTAGCCAATTTTAATTTCTCTTCCCCCTTAATCACAGAACTTCCAAAAGCTTTGTTCACCAGCACAAAGCAAGTATCTGTCAGCCAGGTGCTAACCCAACTCTGAAAAATAAAGGGATGTTCATGTCAATGTTTGGAGGCAAAATTGATGAGGGACGGTTAAAATCACAGAAAGATCCAAAGACTTCAAAAAGTGATCAAGGATAAGCCAAAGGTAAGAGTTCAAGGTGAGAAGGAACAGGCAACAACCAGGAAGTGTGAAATTCTTGTAGTCAGCTTCAGATAGAGACACTGAATGCTCTATTTGGATGCTAGAGGATTGACAACACTTAAGTTACACTGTGAATACGACCCAAAAATTTGCAATTGAGAAAACCAATAGGGAGGCAGCAGTACAGACTTCATTTATGATAACAACTGCAGAGTTTCTGGTGGGTTAAGGATGGGAAGAAAGAGATAAACCAAAGTCCAAATATGTCCATGTGCTGTAACAAAATATTAATAATAATGATAACGATGATATAGCTGTTACTGAGCACTGACTGTGTGCCAGGCACAGTTCAATGTATGTTATTTCAGAGGCACATGTATTAATGAAAGGAGCAGAGAGGCTAAGCAACTTGTGCAAAGTCACAAAGTTTGAAAATTCCATAGCAGACTGCTAGCTATCCTTTCAGCTTTATTCCTCACCACTTCTATGGTAATAATAGACATGTGGCTGCCCATCTAGAGGCTACATTTCTCGTCCTCCTTTGCAGTTAGGTGTGGCTATGCTAAGAAGAGAACACAGAAGGCTTAACATTGCAATTCTTAGGAAGACCTGCTTACAAGCTTGGCCCTTGCCTGGTGTCTGGGAATTTGAATAATAAACGGTTCCCTACGTAAAAATAAAACTTTCCCCAAATGATAAAAGCACCTAAGTGATTTGTACAAACAATCTATATTAACCACCTGCATTGCTCCTAGGAATTTGAAATTTTAATACATGCAAAGTAGAGGGTGTCCCCATAAAAGTCTTGGGCACTGAGTTGCTAATAACTTCCCTGGTGGACACATGTTTTCACAACCCATTGCTGGAGGATTTAAGTGCATCCTGTGTCATTCCACTGGAAGAGGACTCTTGGATGCCTGTGCCTGGTTTCCTCCTGAATTCACCCACGTGTGCTTTTGCTGAGTTTCTTTTTTATCATTTTGCTGCAGTAAATCATAGCCATGAGTATAACTATATGCTGAGTCATGTGAGCCTTCCCAGTAAATCCCCAATTCTGAGGGTCTTGGGAACCCCTTACACAGTGCCTAAGTTTTCACCAATGAAATGTGAGTGGAAGTGATGCAAATTTATTTTCACTGGCCTAAAAAGAGATTGCTTACCCTCCATTATGAGCCTTTTACGTTACTATAGATTAGAACATGATTGAAGCAGCAAACCAGCTACAATCACGTGGAAGAAAGCAACACCCATAGTTCCAATGTCCACATGGCACACAGTAGCTTCGTGTATTATTTAATTTAAAATATAAATTGGTTAAAATTAAAAGAAGTTTAAAATTAAGAACCCCAATTTCACATGTTGCTAGTGGCTATCATATTGAACAGTGAAGATCCAATATACTTCCATCACTGCAGAAATTTCTATTGGATGGCCCTGCCCTAGAGGCTAGTGGAGCAAAAAGATGAATGGAACCTTGGTCACTAAATGATCTCATGGAGCTGAATAGACTTACCAGCCTAGAGCACGAACAATCACTGGACTGTTAGATGATAAATATATTTATATCTTATTTAAACAACTGTATTTGAGGATGTCTTTGTTACAGCACCTTAGCCTACACTTTAACTAACACAGCTTATAATTTATTCTTAATAAGAAACATGCAGAAAGTACAATAATCATGCAGGAGAGGAGCAGACAGCATGTCTGTTCACAGCCTCCCTTGACGCCCAGGGCTTTTTAATCAGGACACAAGCCTATTGGTAACAGTATCCACATGACATACAGTCTCCCAAAATCTGAAAAGCTGAATTCTTCCTCCAACACTGCCCTTTTTATACTAAGAGCTTGCATCATTATTCAGGAAGAACTTTAAACAATCTATATGCTTCCTTTTGATTGAGATATTTAATGCCATAAATATCCCTCTCATTACTGCTTTAGCTTTGTCCCGCAAACTTTGTATGCTACATTTTCATTTAGTTTGATGCATTTTTTGTTATTCTCTTGAGACTTCCCCTTTGACACATGTATTAGACATGTGCTGCTTATAGTTTCTCAGTGTTTGAAGATTTTTTAATTTTCTTTCTGATATTCATTTCTAGTTTCATTCCACTGTGGTCAGACAGCATAATCTGTATATGATTTCAATATTTTTAACTTTGTTGACATTTGTTTTATGACCCAGGATATGGTCGATGTTGGTGTGTATTCCAAGGGTACTTGAAAAAAATATGTATTCTACTACTGTTAAATGAAGTGTTTTATCGTCAATTAGATCCTGTTGGTTGATGGTCATGTTGAGTTCTCTACATCCTTGATGCTGTTTCTCTCTAGTTGTTCTATCAACAACTAGTTCCAGTTGAGAGAGCAGTGTTGAAGTCATCAACTAGAACTGTGGATTTATCCATAACTCTTTTTCGTTCTATCAGTTTTTGCTTCATATATTTTGCAGTTCTGTTGTTTGGTGAACACACACTAGGGATTGCTATGTTTTCTTGGTGAATTGACCCTTTTATCATTGTGTAATGTCCTTCTCTCTTTTTGATATTTTTCTTTTATCTAAACTCTACTTTATCTGATAATAACAGAGCCACATCTGCTTTCTTTTGATTAAAGTTTGCATGGTGTATATTTTCCATCCTTTATTTTTATTTTTATTTTTTTCTGTTTTCCCACAGTTTCATTTATTTATGTTTTGTTTTTCATACAACAAATATTCAATTATACAGAATCATTTAAACAAGCACACACTAATACACACACACACTTTGAGAAGTCACAATTATAAAGTGAAAATTTATAAGAATCACACCAAATCTCACCTCTTCCCAACTACACCTCTAGTAATAACTTTTCAATGGGACTTAAGAATTTTAAATTCAGTCATAACTTTCTTGCTGTTACTGAAACTTGGATTCCTCCTGAAGAAAATGTTTCCCTGAGAATCTCCCTTTAATAATTTTTTTTCTTTTTTTCTTTTTTTTATTATTATACTTTAAGTTCTAGGGTACATGTGCATAATGTGCAGGTTTGTTACATAGGAATACTTGTGCCATGTTGGTGTGCTGCACCCATCAACTCGTCAGCACCCATCAACTCGTCATTTACATCAGGTATAACTCCCAGTGCAATCCCTCCCCCCCCCCTTTTTAATAGTCCCCGGTGTGTGATGTTCCCCTTCCCGAGTCCAAGTGATCTCATTGTTCAGTTCCCACCTATGACTGAGAACATGCGGTGTTTGGTTTTCTGTTCTTGCGATAGTTTGCTGAGAATGATGGTTTCCAGCTGCATCCATGTCCCTACAAAGGACACGAACTCATCCTTTTTTATGGCTGCATAGTATTCCATGGTGTATATGTGCCACATTTTCTTAATCCAGTCTGTCACTGATGGACATTCGGGTTGATTCCAAGTCTTTGCTATTGTGAATAGTGCCGCAATGAACATACGTGTGCATGTGTCTTTGTAGCAGCATGACTTACAATCCTTTGGGTATATACCCAGTAATGGGATGGCTGGGTCATATGGTACTTCTAGTTCTAGATCCTTGAGGAATCGCCATACTGTTTTCCATAATGGTTGAACTAGTTTACAGTCCCACCAACAGTGTAAAAGTGTTCCTATTTCTCCACATCCTCTCCAGCACCTGTTGTTTCCTGACTTTTTAATGATTGCCATTCTAACTGGTGTGAAATGGTATCTCATTGTGGTTTTGATTTTTTAAGTCCACTATGCTAATTTGTCTCTTAATTGTTATGTGTAAACTATTTACGTTTAATGTAATTGCTGATCTGTTAAGGCTTAAATATGCCATTTTATTTTTTACTTTATCTTTGATCTCTTTGTATTTTTTTTCTCTACTTTTATTTTTCTGCCTTCTAGTAGATTACTCAAACATTTTTTAAAATGCCATTTTGATATGCCTATAGTGCTTTTGAGTGATTTTCTTTGTGATCTCTTTTAGTGATTTCTCTAAGTATTATATTACAGACATTTAATTTATCTGAGTCCACTTGTGTCAACATTTTACCAGTTAGAATGAAGTATAGAGACCTTATGCCTCTTTACATCATTTCACTCCCTCTTTTTATAATATAATTGTCTTATTTCCTCTCCATGCACTGAGAGCCACATTAGACAGTTACACTTTTTGCTTCAGTAATCAAACAGAATTTTAAAACTTAAGAAAAGGAAAGTCTTGTTTTTACTAATTGTTTTGCTCATCCCATGTTCTTTCTTCCTTCCTACTGTTTCAAGACTTCTTATTTGACCATTTCTTTTTTGTCTAGAGAACTTCCTTTAGCCATTCTTTTACAATAGGTCTGCTGGCGGCTGGGCGTGGTGGCTCACACCTGTAATCCCAGCATTTTGGGAGGCTGAGGTGGGTGGATCACCTGTGGTCTGGAGTTCGAAACTAGCCTGACCAACATGGAGAAACCCCATCTCTACTAAAAATACAAAATTAGCCGGGCATGGTGGCACATGCCTGTAATCCCAGCTACTTTGGAGGCTGAGGTAGGAGAATGGCTTGAACCCGGGAGGCAGAGGTTGCCGTGCGCCTAGATCGCGCCATTGCACTCCAGCCTGGGCAAAAAGAGCGAAACTCCGTCTCAAAAAAAAAAAAAAGAATAGGTCTGCTGGCAACAATTTTTTTTCTTTTAGTGTTCCATCATCTGAGAATGTCTTTATTTCCCCTTCATTCTTGAAGGATATTTTCATGGACATAGAAATCTGGGCTGACTGTTCTTTTCTCTCAGCACTTGAAGAGTGTTGTGTCATTCCCTCTGGCCTCCATGGTTTCTGATGAGAAATCTGCTTGTCATTCAAACTTTTTATTTCTATGGGTAATAGGTAATGTGTTATTTCTCTCTAGCTGCTTTTAAGAGTTTTTCTTTGTCTTTAGTCTTCAGGTACAAAAGAAAGTCTAGATTCTCTACTTGCCCTGTTGACACCCAGGGTGAGAGGGGCCTCTAGTCACTACTAGGCAGGGGTGGGAGTTCAGATTCCCCACTGGGTCTCCACTGATACTACCTTGCCTGGAGAGCAACGCCTGCTCCCCCATCTGGATGCATCTGACACAGCTGGGGAGGTGGTAGGTGGTGGCCTTGTTGCTGCTGAGTGTTGGTGAAGGTACTGACTCTCCACTAGGCCATAACTGACATCCTACTGGGGAGGGGAAAGACCACCTCCTTAAGGATGGAGGGAGTGGAAGCCCAGGCTCTCCACATGGTCTCTCCTAGCACCACAGCGGCAAAGAAGGAAGGGGACTCATTGCTTCCTGGCAGAGATAAAAGTCCCAGCTCTTCACTAAGCATTGCCTGACACTTCCCCAGTGAGGTGTTGGGTGCCTCCTTATAGCCTCATGGGGATGGAAGGCTGGGCTTCTCACTTGACCTCCAATGTGGTGGGAAGTAATGGGGCCATAGTTTTTTTCTGTATATTTGGCTGGAGTCTGGTGGTTATTATCTCAAAGTTTTCTATTTTTCTAGGCCATCCCTTCTCTGGTCCTTTGGCTAAAGAAATCAAGCTTTTCTTAGGACATTTTATTTGTTTGCATCCATTTGTGTTTCTGGATTCTCCAGAAACTATTTGGATACTGTCACCTCTAGTATCAAGTCTGAAATACATGAAACAAAAAGAAAGGCCTGGGAACTCATCACTGTGTCATTCCACAGGTTCTGAGGTCTCCAGCTGGTGTGCCTCTTCACTTTTCAGTCTTTTTAGGTTTGTTTTATTTATTATGTCCAGGATTGTAGTTGTTCTTAGTGGGGGAAATAGGGGGATATGTGAATAGTCCATCTTCCTGGAAGAAGACATGCTTCCTTTTAAGACAATGTGTACAAAATCAGGTACTCCCAATTTTTAACCCCAAATCAGATTTGCAAGGTCACATCGTCGTCACAGGGAGTCCATGCCAGTGATCCATCTCTCACCACCACTGGCTTTCCATTTCCCCATAGGGACAGATGGAAATAATATTCATATAGGAAAAACAGAGCATCAAACTAAAATTAAGAATCCACAGCCAGGTACCGTGGCTCACGCCTGTAATCCCAGCACTTTGAGAGGCTGAGGTGGGCGGATCACAAGGTCAGAAGATCAAGACCATCCTGGCTAATATGGTGAAACCCTGTCTCTACTAAAAATACAAAAAATTAGCTGGGTGTGGTGGCAGGCGCCTGTAATCCCAGCTACTTGGGAGGCTGAGGCAGGGGAATCACTTGAGCCCAGGAGGCGGAGGTTGCAGTGAGCCGAGATTACCACTGCGCCACTGTACTCCAGCCTGGGTGATAGAGTGAGATTCTGTCTCAAAAAAAAAAAAAAAAAAGAATCCATAAGTCACAATAGATACCAATCATATATTTCAAGTTCCATTGTAATTTTCCGTGGGTAATATTTTCATACATTAACCTTTCTCCCATTTAGAAAAACCAAAGTGCAGCTTACTGCCAGCTCCCATTTAGTTTTACATAAGCACACTCTTTGAGGCTGAAGAAAATGTGACCGATTTTCAATGTGAAAACGAAATATAAAAACTGTTCTTGGATTTATTTCTAAACAGAACTAACATCAGAATCATCTGAATCATGAGAATCATCTATTTCCAAAAAATTGGATTCATCGAATGAATCTTTGGCCAACAACTGTTCGAGAACGATGTTAACATCACGCATGGGAATGCTATGTTTTCTAGTGTTTGACATCTACACAATCAAGAATTACTATATTTTGTAAATGGAAATACCACCACTAAAAATAGAGAGCTATAAATAGAATGATGTCTTTTGTTTCCAAAGTCAATATACTAGAGAGATGCAAAAAAAATAATAAAAGCGAGATATTTAGTGACAAAGATATTTTGGGGTAAACACTGCAGCCTCAAGTGCCACTGGCGAGTATTCTCAAGGCAAATGGTTAAACAGATATTCTTTTTATTTCTAGTCATTTCTTTTTTGCCCTGTGATTCTTCCTCCATTCAAACTGTACTCTAAGTCTCCCTCCAGGGAGAGATGCTTCCACAAGACAGCAGATTGTTTTCTCAGTTATAATAGCCTAATATTGTGAATATATGGCAAAACATATATATTATCAAATGATTGGAGAGATTGCATAATTATATAAAATTCAAATTTTGCTCTCCTAGAGGAAATACAGATTATCTTAGCTGTGGGAGATAAGGAGTCATAAAATAGAAAAACAGGAGTGTTACTTGTTGATACATATCTCTCAGAATGGCAGCCATGTGTTTTGTACGTGTGAGGATCCAAGTAAGAACATCCTGGAGAGGTCTTAGAACAGGACAAGGCAGACACAAGAGCCAGTCATGTTGTGTCTGATGAGTGGAAGCCTGATTTACATTCCATAGCTTGGGGACAAATGACAACCATGTGAGGACAGATCCCAAGTGGGCTTGTTCTCACCCCTACCCTGGGAAATTTCAGCACTCCTGGGACTGATGCTCATTCCTGAAGGTGTGAGGGCCATGCCAGAAGCTAGAGTGTGAATTGACACGGGAAACCCCATTTAGCTTCTATGAAACAGGGGTTTAATATACAAATTATATTCCATTTTTAAAATATATATGTCTTACATACCTGTGATGAAAGTGTAAGATTCATGCCTACTACGGAAATAATGAAATGAATGTTGGCAAGTGATCAGAATTATTCAAATAAGAGATCTTGGTTTTGAAGTAGAATTGGTAGACTAAGTATGTATTGAGAAATAAATTCATTGAACTTTTGTTTAACATATCCACAAACATTTAAATTCTTAATGAGGTTCTATTCTAGTGCAGTAATAATTAACTATGAAATGCCATAATGACTAACAGCTATAACAAGTAGTTCTATACACAGCAGACAGGCCAAGCAGGCTCACACCTGTAATCCCAGCACTTTGGGAGGCTGAGGCAGGTGGATCACAAGGTCAGGAGATCGAGACCATCCTGGCTAACACAGTGAAACCCTGTCTCTACTAAAAATACAAAAAATTAGCCAGGCGTGGTGGTGGGCGCCTGTAGTCCCAGCTGCTCAGGAGGCTGAGGCAGGAGAATGGCATGAACCTGGGAAGCAGAGCTTGGAGTGAGCCAAGATCTTGCCACTACACTCCAGCCTGGGCAACAGACCGAGACTCCATCTCAAAACAAAACAAAACAAAACAAAAAAACACAGTAGATAATTTGGCCTTTAGAGGTCTCTACCATTTGAAAAAGAGCCACAAGGAAAATGAAAATTGAGTGTTTCATAGAGTCAAATATTGTTTGGAAAAACAAAAGCAGTATATGGACAGGAAGAATAATTGTCAGTAAAATGGCCATACTGCCCAAAGCAATTTATAGATTCAGTACTACTCCTATCAAACTATCAATAACATTCTTCACAGAATTAGAAAAATCTGTTTTAAAATTCATATAGAACCAAAAAAGAACCAAAGCAATCCTAAGCAAAAAGAACAAAGCTGGAGGCATCACATACTCAACTTCAAACTACACTACACGGCTACAGTAACCAAAACAACATGGTACTGGTACACATAGACCAATGGAACAGAATGGACAGTCCAGAAATAATGCTGCACCACCTACAACCATCTGATCTTCGACAAAGCTGACAAAAACAAGCAATGGGGAAAGGATTCCCTATTCAATAAATGGAGCTGGGATAACTGGCTAGCCCTATGCTGCAGATTGAAACTGGACCTCTACCTTATGCCATATACAAAAATCAACTCAAGATGGATTGAAGACTTGAATGTAAAACTTCAAACTATAAAAACTCTGAAAGGTAATCTAAGAAATACCATTGGAACTTAGGACTTGCCAAAGATTTAATGATGAAGACACCAAAAGCAACTGCAACAAAAGCAAAAATTTACATATGGGATCTAATTAAACTAAAGAGCTTCTACACAGTAAAAGAAACTATCAGCAGAGTAAACAACCTACATAATGGGAGAAAATATTTTTAAAGTCCCATTAAAAGTCTAATATCCAGCATCTTAAGTAACTTAAAAAAACTTACGGCCGGGCGCGGTGGCTCAAGCCTGTAATCCCAGCGCTTTGGGAGGCCGAGACGGGCGGATCACGAGGTCAGAAGATCGAGACCATCCTGGCTAACATGGTGAAACCCCGTCTCTACTAAAAAATACAAAAAAAAACTAGCCGGGTGAGGTGGCGGGCGCCTGTAGTCCCAGCTACTCGGGAGGCTGAGGCAGGAGAATGGCGTAAACCCGGGAGGCGGAGCTTGCAGTGAGCTGAGATCCGGCCACTGCACTCCAGCCCGGGCGACAGAGCGAGACTCCGTCTCAAAAAAAAAAAAAACTTACAAGCAAAACACAAACAACTCCATTTAAAAAGTGGGCAAAGGACATGAACAGGCAGTTTTCAAAAGACGACATATATGCAGCCAGCAAGCAAACGAAAAAAATGCTTAATACCACTAATTACCAGAGAAATGCAAGTCAACACCACAATGAGATACCATCTCACACCAGTCAGAATAGCTATTATTAAAAAGTCAAAAAAATAGCAGATGCTGGTGAAGTCGCAGAGAAAAGAGAATGCTTATGTACTGGTGGGAGTGTCAATTAGTTCAGCCCTTGTGGAAAACTGTGTGGCAGTTTGTCAAAGAACTTAAGACAGAATTGCCATTTGACCCAGCAATCTCATTATTGGATATATACCCAAAGGATAAATCATTTTACCATAAAGACTCATGCACATGTATGTTTATTGCAGCAGCATTCCCAACAGCAAAGACATGGAGACATGGAGTCAACCTAAATACCCATCAACGGCAAACTGGATTACAGAAAATATGGTACATACATACCATGGAATACTATGCAGCCAAAAAAAAAAAAAAATGAGATCATGTCCTTTCAAGCAACATAGATGGAGCTGGAGATTCTGATGTTCCCAAAGGTAGAGATAAAGGGAGTACTACAAAATGCAAAATAAAGCTCAATTAAATTAGACCAATAACCATAGCCTCTGTTGTTTCCACAAAGGCTTCTTCCATGCTCTCCCTCCCTCCAACTCCTCACAGCTTCTCTTTCCTCCAGGTCGCCAGTGTTGACTCCTCTCTGGGGCCAAAGCAAACCTGCAAAAATGTGAGCTAATCTGGAGTTCAGCTTCCTCAAGGACTACTGTTCCTGGGGGCTTCTGGATAAAGATGGTGGGTAATGATATTTTACTCCACTGCCCTGTCTCAAATTTTTCTGAAAACAATAAGGATGAACATTTGAGGGAAAAAAGAAACACAACAACATCATCAGTGAAACGGGAACCAATCACAGCACCAGTGCACAAGCACACAGCCCAGAACCTAGGGAGTCTGGCCAGAAGTGTGGGAGGAACAAAGCTCCCGCACAATGCAGGAATTGTCTGTGTTCTGAGGGCTACCTGGGAATCTTTAGAGCATCTAGTCCTGAGGGAAGGAATGGGCCACAGAAGCGAGGCGCATGGTCTGTTCAGACATAACACATGTTCCTTTAATGAAAATGGATTCAAATACAATTGGTCATTAGATGATACCAGTATAATGGGGAAATTGTGTAGGCTCCTAGGTGACCTTTTCATCATTTTGATGCTACCAGGGGCAAAATTTCTCACAATTAAAAAGAAAATCTTAACAATATGTGAAATCCTGAAGGGGGAAAAAAGAAGCTGAAAATCCTTCAGTACAAGCATTGGCTGGTTTAGTGACTTCAAGAACCCCTACATTTTCTACAACCGTAACCATTGCAGGCAAGTGAAAGTACAGATGAAAAACTGCAAAGGCACTTCCCCCATGTTGAAAAAAATCAATGAAGAAACACTCAACACCTGGATCAGGTCACTCTTTCATTTTTAGACCAACCTTTGTTAAAAGCAAATGCCCTCGAGGACCTACACCTCAGTTTAAGGCTGCAAAGGACCTACTGAATGATGCTGGACACAAATATATGTGGAGATTTAACTGTGCTACTGGGGTTTGTTTTAAATAGACTTATTTTTTAGAGCAGTTTCGGTTCACAGCAAAATTGAGCAGAATGTATATCCTCTGGCCCCAAATATGTACAACCTCCTCTATTATCAATGTCCCCCACCACAGTGGGTACACTTGTTACAGCTGATGAACCTACATTGATATATCATTATCACCTATAGTCTATAGTTTACATTAGGGTTCACTCTTGGTGGTTTACAGTCTATGGGTTTGGACAAATGTATAATGACATGTCTCCACCCTTATAATATCATACAGAGTAGTTTTGCTGCCCTAGAAATCCTGTGGCCTACCTGTTGATCCTTTCCTCCCCCTAACTCCTGACAACCCCTCATCTTTTACTGCCCTATAGTTTTGCCTTCTCCAGAATGTCATTTAGTTGGAATCATAGGGCATATAGCCTTTTCAGTTTGGCTTCTTTCACTTAATAATACGCATTTGAGTTTTTTCCATGTCTTTTCACAGCTTGATAGCTCATTTCTTTTTAGCACTGAATAATATTCCATTGTATGGATATACTGCTGTTTATCTGTTCATCTACTAAAGGTCACTTTCAAGTTTTGGCAATTATTAATAAAGTTGATATAAACATTCATGTGCAAGTTTTGGTGTGGATGTAAGTTTTCAGCTCCTCTGAGTAAACACCAAGGAGCACAATTGCTAAATCATATGGTAAAAGTATGTTTAGTTTGGTAAGAAATCACCAACTGTCCTCCAAAGTGACTGTACCATTTTGCATTTCCACCAACAGTGAAGGAGAGTTCTTGTTGCTCCATATCCTTACCAGCATTTGATGTTGTCAGTGTTCTGGGTTTCGCCCATTCTAACAGTGTAGTGGTATCTTATTGTTGTTTTAATTTGCATTTCCCTGATGACATAGGCTGTGAAACATCTTTTAATATGTTTATTTGCCATCTGTGTATATCTTCTTTGGTGAGGTGTTTGTTAAGGTCTTTGGCCCATTTTTAAATTGGGTTGTTTGTTTTCTTATTGTTAAGTTTTAAGAGTTATTTGTGTATTTTGGATAAAGTCTTTTATCTGATATGTCTTTTGCAAATATTTTCTCCCAGTCTGCGGTTTGTGTTTTCATTCTCTTGACATTGTCCTTAACAGAGCAGAAATTTTTAATTTTGATGAAATCTGGCCTATTAATTCTTTCTTTCATGGATTGTGCCTTTGATGTTGTATCTAAAATATCATCACCAAACCCAAAGTCATTTAGATTCAAAAATATTATCAATATTCTCAGAGAGATAAGAGAAGACATTGTAGCCATAAAACAAGAACAGAAGGCTATTAAAAAGGGAATATTTCAAGAACAAAAAGCAAGTTAAACATTAAAAACTTTTCAAGGTGACAGGTCAAGATGGTGCAACATCTAAAAGTAACAAACCAGAATTACAGAAAGATAGAACAGAGAAAATGGAAGGATGGAAATCAACAAAACAATTCAAGAAAATTTTCCAGGACAGAAATATACGAGTTTCCAGAGTGAAATGGCTATGGAATGCACAGCACAATTAATAAAAAGACTCCCCACACCAAGCATATTCTTGTAAAATCTCAGAACTCTGGGGACAAATAGAAGATTCTGCATGCTTCAAAGAGGAAAAAATAAACAGGTCACATGGAAAGAAAAAAGCAGGAATCAAATGGCTTTAGACTTCTCAAAACAGCATTAGAAGCAAGAATACTAGAAGAATGAGAAACAATGGAGCAGACAGTGATTTCTTAAATATAATACCAAAGATATAGGCAGCAAAAGAAAAAAACAGAAAAAGTGAACTTCATGAAAATTTAAAGATTTTATGTATAAAAAGATACTACCAAGAAAGAAAAATGGCAATCTATGGAATAGGAGGAAACATTTGCAAATTATATATCTGATAAAGGATTCATATCCAGAACACATAGAGAACCCCTCAAACTCAATAACAAAAAACAAGTGGGTTCAAAAATGGGCAAAGGATTTGAACAGACATTTCTCCAAATAAGATATACGAATGGCTGGTAAGTACATGAAAAGGTGCTCAACATCACCAATCACTAGGGAAATGCAAATCAAAATTACAATGAGATTCCACCTCACACCCATTAGAATGGCTACTATTAAATAAAAAATAAAAACAGGCCAGGCATGGTGGCTCACACCTGAAATCCCAGCACTTTGGGAGGCCAAGGCAGGCGAATCACTTGAGGTCAGGAGTTCAAGATCAGCCTGGCCAACATGGTGAAACCTTGTCTCTACTAAAAATACAAAAATTAGCAGGACATGGTGGTGCATGCCTGTAGTGCCAGCTACTGCAGAGGCTGAGGCATGAGAATCACTTGAACCCAGGCGGCGGAGGTTGCAGTGAGCTAAGATGGTGCCACTGTACTCCAGCCTGGGCAAGAGAGAGAGAGACTTCATCTCAAAAAAAAAAAAAAAAAAAAAAAAAAAACAAATAAACAAAAAAAAAAAACAAGTGTTGGTAAATATGTAGAGAAATTGGAACCCCTGTGCGTTACTGGCAAGACTGTAAAATGGTATAGCTGCTGTGGAAGACACTGTGGTAGTTCCTCAAAAATTAAAAGCAGAATTACCTTGATCCAGCAATTTCACTTCACAGTATATAGTCAAAAAAATGTGATATGGTTTGGCCCTGTATCCCCACCCAAATCTCATCTGGAATTGTAATCCCCTTGAGGGAGGGACCTGGTGGGAGGTGATTGGATCATGGGGGTGGTTTCCCATGATCACATCTTTCTCATGATAGTGAATTCTCACGAGATCTGATGGTTTTAGAAGTGACAGTTTTTCCTGAGCTCCCTCTCTCTCTCCTGCTGCCATGTAAGACATACTTTGCCTCCCCTTCACCTTCTGCCATAACTGTAAGTTTCCTGAGGCCTTCCCAGCCATGTGGAACTGTGAGTCAACTAAACCTCTTTTATTTATAAATTACCCGATCTTAGGTAGTATATTTACAGCAGTGTGAAAACAGAACAATACAGGATGAAAAACAAGATTATAAAAAAGACAAGAAATAATAAATGCTGGCAAGGGTGTGTAGAAAAGGAAACCCTAGTACTCTGGTGGAAATGTAGACTGGTGTAGCCATTATGGAAAACAGCATGGAGAGTCCTTAAAAATTAAAAATAGAGCTACCATATGGCCCAGCAATCCCTCTTCTGGGTATATACCCAAAGGAGGTGAAGTCACCACCTCCTGAAGATTTCTGCACTCCCATGTTCATTGCAGCACTATTCACAATAGCAAAGATATGGAATCAAACTTAGTGTTCATCAATGAATGAATGAGTAAAGAAAATGTGAGAGCTATATAGATACATTTACAATGGGATATTATTCAGCCTTGAAACATGAGATCCCGTCATTTGCCACAATAGGAGGTGGACCTAGAGGACATTATGCTAAGCAAAATAAGCCAGTCACAGAAAGAAAAATATTGCTTCATCTCACTTATGTGTAGAATCTTAAATTTTTTTTAAAAAAAGGTCAAATGTACAGAGAAAAAGAATAAAACAGAAAATAGTAGCTACTGGAGCAGGGGGTGTGTGGGGAATGGGGAGCAGTAAGTCAAAGGCTACAAAGTGGCAATCACAGATGAAGAAGTGTAGAGATCTAATGTACAACATGAGGACTCTAATAAAATCATATTAGGAATTTTTGTTTAATAAGTAGACTTTAGCTGTGCTTGCTCCAAAAAAGTAACTATGTGACATTAGATATGTTAATTTGCCTCTCTATAATAACCATTTTACTATCTATATGTACTCCATAACATCAAGTTGTCAACCTCAAATATACACAATAAAGTTTATTTGAAAGAAAGAAAACTTTATTACAAAAAAAAAATTGAAACAGGGTCTTTGAGGAGGTGGAGAAGTGGTTGCAATTTTATTTTTTAAGTTGTTTAAGTAATATTATTTTAATTGACAAACCATAATTGTGTTATATTTATGGAGCATAATGTGATGTTTTCACATATATATACAATGGGGAATGATTACATCAAGCTAATTAACACATCCATCACCTCATTTACTTAACATTTTTTGTGGTGATACAATTGAAACTTACTCTTTTAGTTATTTTGAAATATACGTTATTATTGACTACAGTCACCGTGCTGTGCAATAGATCTCAAAACTTATTCTTCCTGTGCAACCAAAACTTTGTACTTTTTGACAAAACTCCCCATTCCATTGCTCCCCAATGCTCTCCCAAGCCTCTGGTAATCATCATTTCTACTCTCTACATCTATGAATTCAACTTTTTTAGATTTGGCATATAAGTGAGATCATGTGGTATTTGTCTTTCTGTGTGTGGAGATATCCCTCCAACATATTGATTTCAATTCCTTTGAATATATCCCAGAACTGGGATTGTTAGATCATATGGAAGTTCTGTTTTTAGTTTTTTCAGGATGAAAACAGAGTCTTGAACATTTGTATACACATGTTCATAGCAGCATTATTCACAATAGCTAAAACATGGAAGCAACCTAAGTGTCCACTGAAGGACAAATAAGCAAAATGCAGCATATACATACAACGGAATATTAGTCATCCTTAAAAGGAAGGAAATTCTGACCTATGCTATAACATGGATGAAACTTGATGACATTATGCTAAGTGAAAGAAGCCAAATATTGACAAATAAGCAAAAAAAAAAAAAAAAAAAAAAAAGACAAATATTACATGATTGCAATTCTTTTTTTTTTTTTTTTTTTTAAGATGTAGTCTCTCTCTCTTGCCCAGGTTGGAGTGCAGTGGCGTGATCTTGGCTCACTGCAACCTCCACCTCCTGAGTTCAAGCGTTTCTCCTGCCTCAGCCTCCCGAGTAGCTGGAATTACAGGTGCACACCACCACGCCCTGCTAATTTTTGTATTTTTAATAGAGACGGGATTTCACCATATTGGCCAGGCTGGTCTCGAACTCCTGACCTCATGATCCGCCCGCCTCGGCCTCCCAAAGTGCTAGGATTACAGGCGTGAGCTACCGTGCCCAGCCTATGATTGCAATTCTATGAGGTAGAGTAGTGAAAATGATAGCAACAGAAAGTAGAATGGTGCGGGTGGGAGCAGTGGCTCACACCTGTAACCCTGGCACTTTGGGAGGCCAAGGCAGGAGCAGCATTGCTTGAGTCCAGGAGTTTGAGACCAGCCTGGGCAACATAGAGATTCCATCTCTACAAAAAATAAAAATAAAAATAAATTAGACAGGTGTGGTGGCATGCACCTGTATTCCTAGCTACTTGAGAGGCTGAGGTGAGAGAATTGCTTGAGCCTGAGAGGTTGAGGCTACAGTGAGCCGTGATCACACCACTGCACTCCTGCCTGGGCAACAGAGCAAGATCCCATCAGGAAGAAGAAAAGGAAAGGAAAGGAAAATGGAAAGGAAAAGTAGAATGATGGTTGCCAGGGGCTGGGGAGAAAAGGGAATGAGGGGTTGTTGTTTAATGTGTACAGAGTTTCAATTTTACAAGATTAAAAGAGTTATGGAGATGGACGGTGGGGATAGTTGAGCATTATGAATGTAGGTAATACCACACTGAACTATACACTTAAAATCATTAAGATAATAAATTTATGCAATGTATTTTATCACAATAAAAAAATTGGGGAAAAATTTTGAAGGAATGGAGCAAAGGCGTGTCAACAATTCTCAATTCGTCCAAACAATTAATCAAGTGTGAAGATAGAATGAACACATTTTTAGATATTCCAGGACTCCAAAAATGTACATCTCATGCATTCTTTTGGAATTAAGTACTGCATATGGGCTTTACCAAAACAAGAGAATAAGCCGAGGAAAAGGAAGACATGGAGTAGAGGAAAGAGGAGAGATTTGAAGGTAATCTCAAGGTGGAACAATGAGAGGGGTTTCTGGTTAATACCAGTGTACCAGGTTTAGAGGACAACAGTCCAGACTGAAGCAGCGTGACCAAAAGGCAGCTGTGCTGGGGAGCTATTATCCCTTGGACATCTACTGTCTTTGAAACAGAGGACAGAACACCCAGATGAGCCAGCTTATCTTGTAATCTGTACTCAGCCTAACTTGACCATAGGCTGGTTAACTGCGCTCCTGCCTTCCTGTTCATGCCCTACAACCTAGAAAAACTGAGGATAAGTAGAATGTGTGCTTTCACCCAATATTTCTCAATAATTAGCATGCATCAAAATCACTGGAAGGTGTGTTTAAACACAGACTGTGGGACCCCAACCTAAGAGGAAATCACACCTTCTAGACAAGTGTCCTTAGTTACACAATGAAAATATTCTGAGACTTGGTGAACCACTCAATCCAACTTGCTTGTTTTTATATATTTTATCTTTACTATGAATATTTTGTTTTCATTATATGAGTGGAATAGATTAATTCCACTTTATAATTTACAATAGCGTACGGTATTAGCTAGATGAATAATTAGTTTTCGGATGTTAAGATGTATTGATATATTCACATGACTCACAAATTAACAATAACTAAATAATAAGTCGCAAGTCAACAGTTGGCAGAGTAATCCTTAGTAATTCAGCATTTGAGAAGTTTAGATGTCTTGATCTAAGAAACGCATTCTCCAAGCCCTGGAGTCTCCAGTCTTCAGGGATTAAGAGACTTGTGTACATTAAAACCCCTACTCCACCCCCTCACACCCATGTAAATATTGGTCAAGCCCTTTTAAAAAACAGATGGCAAAATAAGCTTCACTGGACATTTTTGCTCAAAGAAGACACACTTTTTCTGAATGTAGTGATAGTAGTTGACTAAATGATGACAATGGGAATGATTCCAAAGAGAAAAAGGTTAAAAGAGTTTGTACCTGTTTTTCTCAAAATATGATCCCTCAAATGCTGGGTTTGTTTGATTTTGTAGATATAAGTTATGGTCAAGTGCTAAACCCCTGGGTGTTATTTGTAGAAGCTAAGGAAGTAATGGAACCACCTAAACGCTGAAACCTAAGTGATGTTTGAATTTAAAAAAGTAAGTTCAAAACCACAAATCATTATTTCCCTTATAACTGTGTTTAGTTATGATGGCAAAGAACAGAATTTGCAGGTACAGCATTTCCATATTAATCAAATGTATGTATACATATTGAGTATGTGCAGTTTTATATCTCTTTTTTCCTATATGAGGTTGTTCTGATTATTTTTATTAAAATACAATTTTATGTCTATACTAATCTAATAAAATAAATGGGCTTTAATTTTGTATGTTTTCTTTTCACTTAATTTTTCTAGCAATTTATTTTTATTGTCTTTTGCAAAAGAATTAGACTGTGATGGAGTGGAAATTACAAAAAAAAAAAAAAAAAAAAGCCCAAAACAATACCTTCCTACTGGAGAAAACCATCCAGAAGTTGTACATGACTTCACAGGATTAACAACAGAGCCAATCAAGGAAATCATGAAACAAACTGGATATGGCAAAAACAGTGGGGTGGAGGGGGTAGGCGGTGAAGAGCTTCAAGATAGAGACTATGGAAATATTTAAGAGCAAATAGACACCACACTAGAGAAATTAACAGAAGACAGTTTGATGGAGACAAGTGCTTCCAAACCATTGCCAGAATATGAGGAAGATGTAGAAGCAGTGCCGGGAAACAAACTGACATTAGACAATCTGGCAGAAGGTTTCTGATCATTCAAGACTGCTTTGGACTTCTTTTAAGACATGGACTCTTCTATGTTACAGGCACTAAAACAAAAGGAAACAGTGGAAGAAGGATCGGTACCATATAGAAACATTTTTAAATAAATGTAAAGCACAAAAGTCTAACAGAAATTATGATGTATTTCCATCAAGTCACCCCGAAGGTGCCTACCTCTCCTGCTCCCTCTACCTCTTCCACCTCTAGCAACCCCAAGACAGCAAGACCAACCCCTCCATTTCCTCCTCAGCCTACTGAGCATGAAGATAATGAGGATGAAGGCCTTTAGGATAATCCACTTCCACTTAATAAATAGTAAATATATTTTCTCTTCCTTATGATTTTCTTAATATTATCTCTTCTCTAGCTTACTTTATTATAAGAATACAGTATATAATATATACATAACATACAAAAGATGTGTTAATCTACTGTCTATGTTATTAGTAAGGCTTCTGGTTAATAGTAGACTATCAGTAGTTAAGCTTGGGGGAAGCAAAAAGTTTTATGAGGGTTTTTGGACTGTGCACCCCTAGCCCTCACTTTGTTGCAGGGTCAACTCCATACTGTAATAGTCGAAACTAAGGAAACGAATAGGAGTGTTCTCAGGAGATAAAACCACAGAGCTTGAGGGTTGAATGAAAGAGCAAAGGAGCTAAGGATGACTCCCAAGTTTCCGGCTTAAGCAAATGGAAAGATGGTGGGGCATTCACTGACATTTTGAGAAAATAGATTTAGGGAGAAAAATAAGTTTCATTTTTGACATATTTCTTAAGATAATTTGTGAGGTACCAAAATTAAGATATCCAGAATGGATATTATTTTCTTACTTAGAAAAGACATAAAAGTTTGAGGAGTATTTAGAATCTCAGTGTTTCACACCTCATTCCTAAGTTATTTTTATATGGTGGAAAGAGCTGATATATACATAGCCTATATTTTGGTACCAAATCTGCTACAAACTAGCTGTATGACTATAGAGATCACCGAACCTTTCTCAGCTTGTTTCCATAAGGAGATAGAAAAACTTGCCCTCACTTATTCACAGGGTAGGTAATTCAACTATGAGCATTTTGAAAATGAAAGAGGGAAACCAATGTCTGGAGTTACTATTGTCTCTTTTCAATTTAAAAAAAAAAAAAAAAAAAAAAAGCTATTTCTTTTCTGTGCTTTCATGAGGATATCATTCCTAAAACAGAAGGAGGCAAGATTAGAAGAGTTTTACACTTTTAAAACAGAGTTTTACACACACCAAAAAAATTTTAAAGGAGCTATTTTACTGCAATTATTTTTAAAGAGCTCAGTATCAATTTTAAGAAATTCAGCAACTCACAGGTTTTAAATGAAAAGAATAAACCCTCCTGAGTTCTCATTTTCTGAGAGCTTTTCACATTTTAAGAATTAAACCACTCAGCACAGATTTTTCTGTTACCATTTTGAAGATGTTGGAAGTATTAAACATAAAAGCTGTCATTGTTAAAGAAAATACTTTGTAACACAAAAAGAGATGATAGCATAAATGTTACGTGTATATGCTTTTAACTCAGAAGTTCTGAGTTCTAATTCTGTCTCCATCAGTTAATAGCTATCTGAATTTAAACATTAAAATTAAACATTATTTAAATATTCTGACCCCCCCCATGTTTTTCTAATCTGTGAAATATAAATAATAATCATATTCTCCTCAGGGAGTAGTCAGAAGGATTAAATGAGACAGTATATGCAAAGCACTTAGCACTATGCAAAAGAGTTTGAGAGTTATTAGATATGTCATAAAACCAGAATGAAAAATGGTTAAGAAATACATGTAAAGCTGATTGGCCTCCATAGTAATCAAATTAACAGAGTTTTTATTTTGTTGCTAATAACATTCAGTGATGGCAAGGTCAGAGAGAGAGGCATTCTATTCATAAGAGTAAATGGATAAAACTTTTCAGGAAAAAAATTTTGAAATATGCTGGCGAAAGCCTTAAAAATGTTTACACCAGATGCAGTGGCTTGTACCTATAATCTCAGCTACTCAGGAGGCTGGGGCAGGAGAACTGCTTGAGCCTAGGAGGTTGAGGTTACATGCACTCCTGTCTGGGTGACACAGCCAGATCTTGTCTCTTAAAAAAAAAAAAAAAGTTACATTCTTTGACTCATTCCATTTTTAAGAATCACTTCTTAATAATCAGATATAGGCCGGGTGTGGTGACTCACTCCTGTAATCCCAGCAGTTTAGGAAGTCAAGGCAGTTGGATCACTTGAGGTCAGGAGTTCAAGATCAGCCTAGGGAACATGGTGAAACCCATCTCTACTAAAAATATAAAAATTAGCCGGGTGTGGTGGTGTGCATTTGTAATCCTAACCATTCAGGAGGCTGAGAGGCACAAGAATCACTTGAATCCAGGAGGCAGAGGTTGCAGTGGGCTGAGATTGTACCACCACACTCCAGCCTGGGTGACAGCAAGCCTCTGTCAAAAAAAAAAAAAAAAAAAAAAAAGAAAGAAAGAAAAAGAAAGAAAAGAAAAGAATCAGATATAAAGATGCAGAGTTACATAAAAAAATCAGAAACTACCTAAACGTTTAAGTCCAGAAAAATGTCTTAATAAATTATGGTACATCACCTACTGAACTGATGCACTGAGATTCAGAGAAGGGCATGTCATCTCTGTGGTATCCTTACCAAAAATGCATAACCTGAATTTAATCACGAGAAAATGTCAAACAAACTCACACTGAAGAACACTCTACAAAATAAACTGAGGTAATAAAAGACAAAAATGAAGGAACTATCCCCAAACAGAGAAAACTAAGGAGACACTACAACTGAATGCATGACATGGTCCTAGATATTAGTGGAACAATTCATGAAATGTGGGTAAGGTCTGGAGATTAAAATATTGTATCATAGTTAATTTTCTGGTTTTGATCATTGTATATGATTATACACAATATTAACATTTGCAAAAGCTGGCTGAAAAGTATACTAAAAATCTTTGTGCTATTTTTGCAACTTTGGGTGAGACAAATTATTTCAAGATGAAAATTTCTAAAATTAAAAAATTAAATAATGGCACATTCACACATGATTATGCAGCCATTTAAAAGGTTTGTAATTAATCTGAATGACATTGGAAAATGCTCACTACATAGCATTATCAGGAGAAAAAAAAAAAAAAAAAAGCCTGTTCACACAACTGAAAACTAAAGCCCAGAATGAATTCACTAAAATCTTGAGTGGTCATTTCTCAGTAGAAGATTACAGATGCTATATTCTTAATTTTTTAGTTTCATATTTCCCAATTTTTTCTACCATGAGCATTCACCACTTTTAAAATTGGGGGGAGGATGTTATTTTTAAATACACATCATGATTTTGCATCACAAAAATTCATTTAGACATATTTCTTCTCCTTGGTTTTAATAAAGAACATTTTTTCAATACTTTTGAGTTTTCAAAACTACGATTTTGATAAGCCAACAATGAGCCTTAGCTTAAGTGAGTTTCTTAATTTGGCATCAGTAACCAAAAGTGCTTAACAGTTTCCCTAACCACTTGGAAATGAATTCTTGGCACTATGTCTTCTTAAGTTCTGTGGATCTCATGTTGAAACAGTTGCTTCATTTCCACTAAATAATTAGAACTATTCCCTAGGTCATCAGAGAAGCTCAAACCTATGCCCATCTGAATCCCAGTCAACAACAGAAGGAACAGAAACCTAATGATTTCTCCTCCTACTGTCACAAATCAAGAGAAGAATGCATTTGTGCTGAAGACTGGGAAATTAAAAAGAAAGACGGTTCTACTGGGAGACAAGTCAAGGTGGCCACCAGGAATCTTGGACCCCTCAGCTTCAGATGACAATCTCCTGAGTAATCAGGATGTTTAGCAAGGCATATTTGAGGGGGCGTAAAGCATGGCTCCTATCTCAAAATACCTCCTCTGTGAGGTAATGTACATGACACTGTTGTGCACTTGTGTCTGTTCCTTCCATCCAGGCACTGGCCAAAAAAGCTGTATTTCCTTGGTTCTGGAAGAATTTTTAATTCTAAAATTTACTGCCCCTACTCCCACCATCAAAGTATAATCTGTCATCAACCAAAATTTCACTAAGCAAGTAATTACAGAACAGAACTGGTTGCAGGCCCACCAGAGGACAAACAATGTGGGGAGCTGGATTCAGAAAGCACTCCAGATGGGCACCTTGAAAAGAGAGGTGCAGGACTCCTGCAGCAAGTTCTGCCAAGCCATGGCAGTGCCATCTCTAGTGCCATCCTCCTTAGGTGTTCACCACTACCTGCTTGCCAGCATCAGCCTGACTTCTCAGGGTTATGAGTACATCCCCTCCTCCATGCCATAAGCATTCCCCTAACCCCATGCTGACAAGCTCAATGTCAGGCCCACTTCAACTTTCCAGACTTCCAGCTCCTGCCTCAAAGCCCAATTCCAGCCACAGTTCTGAGCTTTGTACATTGTTGCATCCTTACCCAGCTAGTCTTAGCTTTCAATCACAACTGTATCCCTGCCATCTCTGCTTCAATGTCATCTCTGCAGGCCAAACATAACCCACCAGCTCCCAAGGCATGCAGTACCACTTGCTCAGTCACTCAGCCCATCGTTACCCACCTGGACCCTCATGGCCTCACCACTTGCCTCCTGAGCCTTCCATGCCCCTCCCCTGGCCCACCTCCGCCATCTGCCTTCTACACTCTGCCTGTCAGGGGCCCAGTATCCCCACTAGTTTATACCATCTCCCATGTTCTGTTTTTATTTATGCTTGCCCTTGTTCCAGAAAAGACAAGACAACACATACTATAGTCCTACTATGTTTTCTCAGGTGGGCTTCTTAAGCCATGTGGCTTCTCACTCTATTTGCCCTATGAAGCACAGGAAACCAAAGACAACGTTTCTCTGTGACATCAATTCCTGCATCATCTAAGACAGGTCAACAGTAACGGCAGAGGCCATCCTCATAGCCAAGGGAAAACAATGGCAAATCACTGATGAACTACCAGCCAGAAGCCAAGTGAAATATTAAGACAGCAAAGCCACCAGCACCAGGACAGGAGCTCAGACCTCTTACTAGACAGATGCTGAGCTCCCGCTCCCCCTGCTGGACACTGAGGTCCTGGGGAGATGCTTCCAAAGTCCACAGTTCCCAGATGATCAGACACCCATGTTTGCCCCAAGAGGTGTAGACTAAACATTAAAGAGAAGCCACACTTGCTAATCATATTTAATTATCTTCAGTGCCAAATTAGAGAAATGGAGTACCCCTCAGTGGAAAAAGGTAGGTGCCACCTGTTAGGCAGACTGGCTCTGAGCCCCCATTCTGTCACATTCTAGTTAAGGTATTAGGAAAGTTATTCTGAGTGTCCCTGGGCCTTAGTTTCCCCAACTGTAAAACACAGATGACAATACCCACCCCATACAGTTGATATGAAGATTAAATGAGATAAATTGCAGGCATCCAATTGTTATTGTCCCCACCGATTGGCACCTAAGTTCTCGGCACCCCAGTGGCTTCATCTATGTAATTCCAATAATACCTGCCCAGCCTACCTGTGAGAGTTGGCTGGGGCAGATAAGAGAACAGACGTTTGTCAAAGCACTCTGAAATCATTAAGTGCTATGCTAATTAAATTCATCAATGACAACACCTGTCTGGCACTTGGAAGAGACAGAGATGACAATGGTAGTTTTGATCTTTGTGGAGATTTGGAAATTTGTGGATGAAATAAGCATGCATGAGAATAACTGCACTTCAAATAGGAGACTGACTGGCATAATGGTAATAAATAAGAAGAATAAGAGGAATGAAGAGAAAAGAAAACTTGATTTGCCTAAGGTGGAGGGTCAAGCAAGAATCACAGATGACCTCGTGAGTGTGTCATGCTGCAGCAGGTCATAAAGACAAGTAAGATTTCAGTAAGCAGAGATGAGGAGAGGGCCTCCTTGAGGGCCACAATGCAGAGGAATGATGGTTCTGGCGATATGAAGAACTCCAGCTTGACCGCAGCCTGCAATGAGGTGCCACAGTGGAGAATGGGGTTATGATGACAGGTTGGGACACCATAGCGTTCTGTGGGATTGAACGTGACAGCCAGGCAGTGTGCAGCCATCTAGCTTTGTGAATAGCATGTCTGAGGAAGTTTACCAAAGACAATGTGAAGGCTGGCATGAGATGGGGAGAACAGAGGCAAATACAGGAAGGAATCATGATTGCCAAAGAGAAATGGGAGCCTGAAGTGATTCAGCATGCACAGGGGAAAGAACAGATCAAAGGAAGGGACAAATGTAAATGGAAGGTGTTACAACCATAGTGCTCATGACAAAGAACCACATTTATCACTCAGTTCCACATGTGCCAAAGGAAAATATCAGAAAGATGTCATAAGCTCAAATTAACAGTGATCTTTAGTAATTTACAAAAAGATAGAAGCAGTGAGATGAAGTAACACAAAGCATGTCTCTTACAGACTTCTAGAATTAACAGGGCACTAGTAGGAGATGTGGTGCAATTACTTATCATCTGGGAAGGTAAATTTCAGGGGGAAAAAATCTCAGCAATATGCGTTTAATCAACATATAATTTGATATCTGCTTTTGACTAAGAAGTTCAATAATGTCTTACAAATTGTGTTATGTTTCAGCATATCAAGTTCTGCTTGTAGCTCATTCACAATCATCCAACACAATGGGAAATTTATCTTGCTGGTATTTCCAGGGAGATTGGGAAACAGCCAGTACAGATCAAACCTTTTCACATCATCACGCTATTCACTCCACTGATTAGAGATAACAAAGACAAACACAATAGGGAATGGTCAATTTATAACAACAAGGACGAGGCTCATGTTTCTTCAGCATACTTCCTAACTTGTTAGCAATAATTACCACATATTAAAATAAGCCAGGCTGGGCACAGTGGCTCATGCCTATAATTCCAACATTTTGGGAGGCCAAGGCAGGAGGTTCACTTGAGACCAGGTGTCCAAGAACAGCCCTGGCAACATAGTGAGACTCCATGTCTACTAAATAAATAAATAAATAAAAACAAATAGCTGGGTGTGGTGGCATGTACCCATAGTCCCAGCTACTCTGGAGGCTGAGGCCAGAGGATCACTGGAGGCCAGAATCATAGCCTGTGAGCTACGATTACAAACTGTACTCCAGCCTGGGTGACAGAGTGAGACCCTGTCTCTAAAAACAAATAAATAAAATAAAATAAGCCATTTCATTAAGCATATGCTCCCAAATTAAGATGCCTGGTTCCTTATTCCATGACAACTTCAGGGGAAAACATATTTTTCCATTTTTTGGAAGTTTTAAGTCATATATGCTCAATGTAGAAAATAAAACCAAAAATAACAGCATCCTTTGTATGTTTTATTATTTGTAAAAAAAATTTAAAAAAAGAAAGAAGAGCTAATATCCTCCAGTATACCAAGATTAAGATCAATATTTACTCAGTTAATCTTTGAGAATACTTCCTTCTAGTTTTATTTCTGTGCTTTTTAAAGAAACATGTTAAGATTCGATTACATTTGAAGCTCTGAATTCAGGGCTAAAAAAATTAAATTACAAATATAAACATGTTGCATTCTTGTGTTTTGTTTTGCTCATCATAACAAATATTTCTCCCATTGTTGAAAGCTGGAAGAGTCCACTCAGAATCCATATTTCTTTAACAAGACAAAGAAGCTAATGTGTATTAATTTAGTAGTGTAATGGGGACTTCCAGTTTCCAGTCCAGCATTTAAAGAGCTTGGAAGTCATTGTTCTCATCTTCATGAGAAAATGACCTTGTGTAATTCCCTCTTTCTGAGGGTGGGATGGATCTAGTCATTTGCTTCTAATGAAACAAATATGGCAAAAGTGATATACCACTTTTGATATTAGGTTATAAAAGACTATAACTGACTTCTGTCTTGCTAAATCTCTCCCTCTCTTTCTCCCTGGTTCTTTTTGCTGGCTTGTTCTGATGCAAGCAAGCTGCCACGCTGTGAATTATTCTATGCAGAGGCCCACATGGCAAGCATAGAGTTTAAAATCAGCAAAGGAATTCCCTAAACCTGAGGTTTGATGTCTTTCATTAATCCTGAAAAAAAATCTCAGTCATTATTAACAAAGGGCACAGACCAGGTATAAGATTCCAGTTGTCCTCTCCCAACAGAGTTGCACAGACAGTGCTAAATTCTCCCAGCGATGATGTGTGACAATAGATGTGAAGTGCTGCCTACTACAAAACCCCACCCAAAGGTTGGTATCCAGGGCTTTTATGGAGCAACCACATGACTAACCTTAACAAGTAAGTCTCTAGTTGCCCTCAGAGGTCAAATTGATAAGGCAATGGCCTAGGCCCTCAGGCAAAAAACAACAACAAAAACAGGTGTTCATCTTAAATTACATTGTTAATATATAATATCCAGAATGGCCCATGGCCTCAGGTATACAAATAAACTCTTATGGTGGGATTTTGCAAGGGCTTAGAGCTTATCAGCAGGTGGTCAAGGTCCAGTCCTAAAGACATTTGGAGTATGTGGTGCTTGGACAACCCAGGCCTGCTGCGTTAACTCTTTACTGCCATCTGCCATCCTGCCTACCTTTACTGACAGGAAGTCATCAAAGAAATAGTTGCCTAGATAGCAAAGAGCTCACCAGATGATATTGGAATTGGGTGTAGTGCTCCCTGGTGCTGTGTGCCCCTTCCCTATGCAGGCAATATGCCCTCAGTAGAACATGTGCTAGAATATGGCCATTCAAGCAGGAAGGGTATCAGTGTTCCTAGCAACGTGGCTGAAGAGTCCATCAGTGAGATCTTGCAGGAGGTTCAAGCCCAGGTAAGGTGTTAGCTAGATTGTGAGTTTACTGCCCTAGAGTGGCAGTGTGATGCAGATAAATAAATTGTAGGCTTAGAATGAGGACACCTGAGCCTGTCATTTTGTCCAACTGACTTTAGGGTCCTCATCTGAAGTATTTTCCTATTTATAGATGGGAGGCCATATTGCATAGCAAGCAAGAGTGCTGGCAGGGCAAGTTCAGTGGGCAACAACTTGTGCAGACACAGAGAGCCCTGTACTCAAAATAACCCTCACTGTGGTTTAATGCTCTGCTGTCAGCAACTTGAAATTCTTAACAATGTTCAAACAAGGAGCCCCATATTTTTTTCACAGGGCCTTATAAATTATGTAGACTCTCCTGGTGCCAGGTCTGGAGTCAGTCTACGGGTTCAAATCCCTGATCTATCATTTTCAGATGTATGAACTAGGGCATAACAGCTGATACCTTTTAGACTTGTTTCCTTGTCTGTAAACAGAATTTTAAAAGACTGTTGTGAAGATTAAGGAAATAATATGTGGAAAAATATAGCATTGTACTATACATAAATACAGTCATTCCTCAGTATCCACAGGGGATTAGTCCTAGGACCCTCTCAGGTGCCAAAATCCATGGACACCCAAGTCCCTTATATAAAATATTTATACATAACCTATGTACTATCCTCCCATGTACTTGAAATCATCTCTGGATTACTTATAATACCAAATACAATGTAAATGCTATGTAATATTTGTTATACTATATTTTTTAATTTGTTGGGTTTTTTAAAATTTTACCAGGGAGGCCTGAGAGCCTAGAAAATTTTGTATTATTTTTCATCATTGCATTTTTTTTAGTGTTGAGGGTGGTTTTTGTTGTAGTTTTCAATGCATGGTTGGTTGAATCCATGGATGTGGAACCCATGGATACAAAGGACCAACTTTATTCATAAGTGGTAACTATTATTTGTTCTCAACAATAATAAATAACAGTAAAATAATATAAAAACAATAAACAATAATAATAGCTATCTATTGCTGTGTAACAAACTACCCCAAAACTCAGTGGCTTAAAACAACAACATTTATTATTTCATGGTTTCTGTGGGTCAGAAATGCCAGTGCAGTTTAGCTGGATCCTCTGGCTCAAAGCCTCTCATCAGACTGCAACCAAGATGTCAGCCAAGGCTATAGTCATCTTAAGGTTTAACTGCAGAAGAATCTCATGCCAAGCTCATGCACGTGGCTGTTGGCAGGATTCCTAGTAGGCTGTCAGAATGAGGGCCTCAGTTCCTTGCCGCCAGTTGGCTGAAGGACACCCTCTGTTCCCTGTTATGTGGCTCTCTCCTTAGGACAATTCACAACATGGCAGCTTGCTGGCATCAGAACAAGCAAGTAAGAAGAGCCAGGGAGAAAGATTGAATCAGACAGAAGTCACAGTCTTTTGTAACCTAATATCGAAAGTGGCATAGCATCACTTTTGCTATATTTGATTCATTAAAAGCAAGTGACTAGATCCATCCCACACTCGAGGGGATTACATAAGATCATTGTTACAAACTGAACAGAATCATCCTAAAACTTATGTGTTGAAGTTCTAACACAGTACCTTAGAATGTGACTATAATTGAAGATAGGGTCTTAAAAAGGGTAATAGGGCTAATGAAGATACATAGGTGTGCCTAATTCCAATATGACTGGTGTCCTTATAAGAAGAGGAAGGGGCTGGGGGCAGTGGCTCATACCTGTAATGCCACTTTGGGAGACTGATGTGGGATGATAGCTTGAGTCTGGGAGGTTGAGGCTGCAGTGAGCCAAGATCATGCCACTGCACTCCAGCCTAGGCAACAGAGCAAGACCCTATCTCAAAAAAAAAGAAAAATAGAAAAGGATACCAAGGATGCATGTGCCAGTGGAGAAGCCAGGTAAGGACACAGTGAGAAGATGGCCACCTACAAGCCATGGAAAGACACTTCAAGAGAAAGTAAAACTGTCAACAGGTCTGGTTGGACTGGTTTGATCTTGGACCTCTAGCCTCCAGAACTGTGAGAAAATACATTTCTTATTTAAGCCACCCAGTCTGCAGTATTCTGTTTTAGCAGTGCTGATGAAAAGAGTCAAACACTGTAAAATATTGTAAGAGATTTATTCTGAGCCAAGTATGAGTGACCACAGCCAGTGACGCAGTCCTCAGGAGGTACTGAGAACATGTGCCCAAGGTGGTCCGGGTACAGCTTGGTTTTATATATTTTAGGGAGTCATGAAACAGCAATCAAGTACATTTAAGAAATGCATTGATTTGGGTCGGGCGTGATGGCTCACACCTGTAATCCCAGCACTTTGGGAGACCGAGGCAGGCAGATCACAAGGACAGGAGTTCAAGACCAGCCTGACCAACACGGTGAAACCTTATCTCTACTAAAAATATAAAAATTAGCCAGGCGTGATGGCACCTGCCTGTAATCCCAGCTACTCAGAAAGCTGAGGCAGAAGAATTGGTTGAACCCAGAAGGCGGCGGTTGCAATGAGCCAAGATCACACCACTGCAGTCCAGCCTGGGCAACAGAGCAAGAAAGAAAGAAGGGAAGGGGGAGGGGGAGGGAACGGGAAGAGGGAGGGGGAAGGGGAGGGGGAGAGGAGGGGGGAGGGGAGGGGGAGGGGAGGGGGGAGGGAGGGGGGAGGGGAGGGGGGAGGGGAGAGGGGGGAGGGGAGAGGGGGGAGGGGAGAGGGGGGGAGAGGAGGGGGAGGGGAGGGGAAGGGAAGGGAAGGGAAAAAGAAAGGAAGAAGGAAGGAAGGAAGGAAGGAAGGAAGGAAGGAAGGAAGGAAGGAAGGAAGGAAGGAGAAAAAAGGAAAGAAAGAAAAAAGAAAAGAAAAGAAAGAAAAGAGAGAGGAAGGAAGGAAGGAAGGAAGGAAGGGAGGGAGGGAGGGAGGGAGGGAAGGAAATAAAAGAAAACAAAAGAGGCCGGGCGCGGTGGCTCAAGCCTGTAATCCCAGCACTTTGGGAGGCTGAGACGGGCGGATCACGAGGTCAGGAGATCAAGGCCATCCTGGCTAACACGGTGAAACCCCATCTCTACTAAAAAGCACAAAAAAACTAGCCGGGTGAGGTGGCGGGCGCCTGTAGTCCCAGCTACTCGGGAGGCTGAGGCAGAAGAATGGCGTGAACCCGGGAGGCAGAGCTTGCAGAGAGCCGAGATCCGGCCACTGCACTCCAGCCTGGGCGACAGACCGAGACTGTCTCAAAAAAAAAAAAAGAAAACAAAAGAAGAAAAGAAGAGAATGAATTTGTCTCCAACTTCCCATTCCAGCCATGACAGAGTAAGTGGTATTAGACTTAGCTTTCCTACCATAAACTGGCCAAAATAGAAAAAACAATTTTCAGGGATTGGACACCAGTTAAAATAGTTATGATGTTTGAAAGAAACCAAATAAAGTGAGCTTCACGTCCTCCCCTGCTTGAGAAGTTGAGTCCAAGTGGAAAGTTGCATTTGTATAGGGCAGAGGAAAGAGAAACCAGAATTTGTGCCTGCCACAGTGGCTGGGATTTGGAAGCCAGGTGCTGCAGAGCAGGGAATCACACAGAAGAGGACTTCAGAGATCAAACCCTGAAAGTGTATAGACATTTTTCTCAGGTCCTTGAGCCCAGGCCATATGACCCGACTGTAGGGTAAGACACATAGGGTCCAGCAGAGAATAGCTGCTGCTAGGAGGCTGGAGAGCTAAACAGAAATCTCAGAGGTCACACAGTGCTGGGAATGTAGTGGAGTTCTAATCCAGCCAGGGTAAAGAGATATTGGTGAATTCCCAGACCTCCAGATGAGTCACAAAGTAAGGAAGGTCATGTCCTAAGAATATAAATTACCTTCTAAGAGTAAGGATTACACCTGAGGAGTAAGGTCAAAACTGAAGTAAATCCACCATAACGAAGCCTAAATCCAATTTTCATCAGAATCAAAATTATCTGTCAATAACTTAATTGCCAGCCAGAACAAAATTCAACATTCTTTGGAGGAAGTTAACATAATCCAGAGTTTCTATAAAATATCATTCATAATATCTAGCATGAAAAGTTTACCAGGCAAGAAATTGGTTAAAGTTACTAATAGCTAGCCAGGCACAGTGGCTCATACATGTAATCCCAGTGCTTTGGGAGGCTGAGATGGAGCATTGCTTGGGGACAAGAGTTTCAGACCAGGCTGGGCAACATAGCAAGTCCCTACCTTTACAAAAAACAAAAATAAAAAAATTAGCCGGCATGGTGGCACACAGCTGTAGTCCCAGCTACCCAGGAGGCTGAGGCAGGAGGATCACTTGAGCTGGGAGTTCAAGGCTGCAGTGAGCTATGATTGTGCCACTGCACTCCAGCCTGGATCACAGAGCGAGACCCTATCTCTAAAAAAAAAAAAAAAAAAAGTTTTAATTTTATTTTTTTAAGTGACTAGTAGCCAAGAGATGGAAGCAGGCAGAAATGATCCAGATATTGAAGTTAGCTAGAAAGACTTCAAAATAACTATAATTAATATGTTAAAGAGAAGTAAAGATTAACAATGAAAATGAAAAGATGAAGTATAAAATCAGAGAATTAGAATCTTTTTTAAGAGAATTAAGTAGACATTCAATACTTGTAAAATACAATATCAGAAATTAAGAATTGATCAGCTGGATTCACAGTGCAAAAGAAAACAAGATTAATTAATTTGAAGACAGGTCAAAGGAATATATCCAAAATAAAACACAGAGAAAAAATAACAGTCACCTTAAATATATTATTTGGGAGATACTCCCCTCATTCACTTCTATTTTTATTCTCCTCTCTCCCAGGCAACTTATTTTTTCTAATAAGAAAAAGTTGGTGGGAGTGGGATGTAAAATAATACTTGGCTATGGCCGGGCACGGTGGCTCATGCCTGTAATCCCAGCACTTTGGGAGGCCAAGGCGGGCAGATCACCTGAGGTCAGGGGTTCAAGACCAGCCTGACCAACATGGAGAAACTCCATCTCTACTAAAAATACAAAAAAATTGGCTGGGCATGGTGGCACATGCCTGTAATCCCAGCTACTTGGGAGGCTGAGGCAGGAGAATCACTTGAACATGGGAGGTGGAGGTTGTAGTGAGCTAAGATCATGCCATTGCACTCCAGCCTGAGCAACAAAACCAAAACTCTGTTTGGAAAAAAAAAAAAAAAAAAAAAAAACTTGGTTGGGCACAGTGGCTCACACCTGTAATCCTAATACTTTGGAAGGCCAAGGTGGGAGAATCCTTTGAGCCCAGGAATTCAAGACCAGCCTGGGCAACATAGGGAAACTCCATCTCTACAAAATCTACACAAAAATTTAGCTGTGTAAAGTGGCATGTGCCTGTAATCCTAGTTACTCAGGAGGCTGAAATGAGAGGATCCCTTGAGCCTGGGCATTCTAGCCTGGGCAATAGAGCAAGACTCTGTCTTAAAAATAAAATAAAATAAAAATTTAAAACAAAATATACCAAGAGAAGCTTGAAAAAAAATTTTCTCTAATCAAAGTCAAAAGACAAACTGGAAAAATACCAACCACTCATATCAGATATAATTTCTGTAAAATATAAAAGGATCTACATGCTGGGTGTGGTGGCTCACACCTGTAATCCCAGAACTTTGTGAGGCTGAGGTGGGAGGATTGCCCGAGTCCAGCAGTTCAAGATCAGCCTGGGCAAAATGGTAAGACCCTATCTCTATTATTTAAAAAATAAATAAATAAAAGGACCTATACATCAATATGAAAAAGGCCAACATGCCAACAGAAAATGCAATAAAGGAAACACAATGGTTCTCAAATATATGAAAAGATTATCCATCTCACTCAAAGAAAAATAGTAACTAAATCTATAAAACACCATATTTCATCAGTTTGGAATGATCATTAAGTTTGATAACACATGAGTCTGCAAAGGTATGGACAAAAGGGGCTCTCACTAGAGTTTTCAGAGATCTACACTCCCAAACATACATCACTCTGCCATTCCTAGAGTCCGCCCTTTCTCCTGCTGATCCAAGACAGCTATCACCCAGTCATTTCACATCCATTTCAAGAAACATACTTCCCTTTCAGGAAGACTTACCCGAAGTACCACACAACTGCTTACATCTCAATGATCAAATATTAGTCATAGAGCTATATCTAACAGCAAGCCTGGAGCCTTGTAGCTTGGTTGCCACATAACCAGCTAAAAGTGACACTTTGCAAGAGAGCAACAGAAATGGATTTAGCAATCAACACTCTCTGCCATGTCTACTTCTTTGATTGCCAAATATTGATACACACTTTCTCATATACAGAACACAATGAATCTCTCCCAGGGATACAGTTCTCAAATTTCATCCAGATACTGCACCTAGGTCCAAGTTCAGGAACTCTGGGAAATGTGTACCTTCCATGTGGTACAGACAGCACCTCATGGTCCAGCAATCAAAAAACTTAAAAATGAGTTAACTGCCCCCAAATTACCCAACATACAAAGGTGGAGTAGGAGCAAGATTAAAACATTGAGGCCAGGCACGGTGGCTCACGCCTATAATCCCAGCATTTTGGGAGGCCAAGGCAGGTGGATCAGCTGAGGTCAGGAGTTCCAGATCAGCCTGACCAACATGGAGAAACCTTGTCTCTACTAAAAATACAAAACTAGCTGGGTGCAGTGGCACATGCCTGTAATCCCAGCTACTCGGGAGGCTGAGGCAGGAGAAGCACTTGAACCTGGGAGGCAGAGGCTGCAGTGAGCCGAGATCACGCCATTGCACTCCAGCCTGGGCAACAAGAGCAAAACTCTGTCTCAGAAAAAAAAAAAAAAAATTAAAACATTGAAACTGCCCACCAGGAAAGGGGAGAAAGGAAAGCCTGCTATAGTCACTGATCTGCAGCAATATTAAATCTTATAGGGCAGGAAGAGTGACTTCCTTCCCAGGCAGTATCTAGGGCCTTCAGTTGTGCTCTCTGGGAAAATCCTTTGGAGGCTTCTACTTTTGCTCTCTGAGGTTGTTTTTTGTCCACTATCTTCTGTGGCCTCATCTTAAATAGGCATTAGGGAGCGCCAGGGAGCTGCTGACCTTCCATAGCTCACTCTTCATTAGTGGTTGTATTAGTCGGTTTTCACACTGCTGATAAAGACATACCCGAGACTGGGCAATTTACAAAAGAAAGAGGTTTAATTGGACTTACAGTGACACATGACTGGGGAGGCCTCATAATCATGGTAGAAGGCAAGGAGAAGCAAGTCATGTCTTACATGAATGGCAGAAGGCAGAAAGAGAACCTGTATAAGGAAACTCCCATTTTTAAAACCATCGATCTCATGAGACTCATTCACTATTATGAGAACAGCGCATGATAGACCTGACCCCATAATTCAATCACCTCTCACCGGGTTCCTCCCACAACACATGGGAATTGTGGGAGTTACAATTCAAGATGAGATTTGGGTGGGGACAGAGCCAAACCATATCATTCCACCCCTGGCCTGTCACAAATCTCATGTCCTCACATTTGAAAACCAATCACGCCTTCCCAATAGTCCCTGAAAGTCTTAACTCATTTCAGCATTAACTCAAAAGTCCACAATCCAAAGTCTCATCTGAGACAAGTCCCTTTTGCCTATGAGCCTGTAAAATCAAAAGCAAGTTAGTTACTTCCTAGACATAACAGGGGTACAGGCATTGGGTAAATATAGTCACTCCAAGTGGGAGAGATTGGCTGAAAGAAAGGGGCTACAGGCCCCACACAAGTCTGAAATCCAGCAGGGCAGTCAAATCTTAAAGGTCCAAAATGATCTCCTTTGACTCCATGTCTCACATCCAGGTTACGCTGATGCAAGAGGTGGGTTCCCATGGTCTTGGGTAGCTCCGCCTCTGTGGCTTTGCAGGATACAGCCTCCCTCCCAACTGCTTTCATGTACTGGCATTGAGTGTCTGTGGCTTTTCCAGGTACATGGTACAAGCTGCCAGTGGATCTATCATTCTGGGGTCTGGAGGATGGTGGCCCCCTTCTCACAGCCCCACTAGGTGGGTGCCCCAGAAGGGACTGTGTGGGGGCTCCCACCCCACATTTCCCTTCTGCACTGCCCTAGCAGAGGTTCTCCATGAAGACCCCACCCCTATAACAAACTTCTGCCTGGGCATCCAGGCATTTCCATGGATCTTCTGAAATCTAGGCAGAGGTTCTTAAACCTCAGTTCTTAACTTACGTGCACTCACAGGATCAATGCCACGTGAAAGCTGCCAAGGCTTAAGGCTTCCACCCTCTGAAGCCATGGCCTGAGCTCTATGTTGGCCCGTTTCAGCCATGGCTGGAGCAGATGGAATACAGGGCACCAAGTCCCTACGCTGCACACAGCACGGGGAGCCTGGGCCCAGCCCATGAAACCACTTTTTTCTCCTAGGCCTCTGGGCCCATGATGGGAGGGGCTGCAGCAAAGGTCTCTGACATGCCTGGAGATATTTTCCCCATTGTCTTGGTGATTAATATTTGGCTCCTCGTTACTTATGCAAATTTCTGCAGCCAGCTTGAATCTGTTCTCAGAAAATGGGATTTTCTTTCTATTGCCTTGTCAGGCTACAAACTTTTTGAACTTTTACACTGTTTACCTTTTAAAACTGAATGCCTTTAACAGCACCCAAGTCACCTCTTGAATGTTTTGCTGCTTAGTGATTTCTTCTGCCAGATATCCTAAATCATCTCTCTCAAGTTCAAAGTTCCACAAATCTCTAGGGCAGGGGCAAAATACCACCAGTCTCTTTGCTAAAACATAACAAGAGTCACCTTTGCTCTAGTTCCCAACAAGTTTCTCATTTCACTCTGAGATCACCTCAGCCTGGACATTATTGTCCATATCATTATCTGCGTTTTGGTCAAAGACATTCAACAAGTCTCTAGGAACTTCCAAACTTTCCCACATCTTCCTGTCTTCTTCTGAACCCTCCAAATTGTTCCAGCCTCTGCCTGTTACCCAGTTCCAGAGTCACTTCCACATTTTGGGGTATTTTTTCAGCAGTGCCCTACTCTGTATATGTCTGTTTTCACGCTACTGATGAAGACGTACCTGAGACTGGGCAATTTACAAAAGATAGAAGTTTAATTGGAATTACAGTTCCACATGGCTGGGGAAGTCTCACAATTATGGTGGAAGGCAAGGAGCAACAAGTCATGTCTTACATAGATGGCAGCAGGCAAAAAGAGAGCTTGTGGGCTGGCACGGTGGCTCATGCCTGTAACTCCAGGACTTTGGGAGGCCAAAGTGGTTAGTAGTTTGAAATCGGCCTGGCCAACATGGTGAAACCCTATCTCTACTAAAAATACAAAAAATTAGCTGGGCATGATGATGCATGCCTGTAATCCCAGCTACTTGGAGGCTGAGACAGGAGAATCGCATGAACTCGGGAGGTAGAGGTTGCAGTGAGCCAGGATGGTGCCACTGCACTCCAGCCTAGGCAACAGACTGAGACTCCCTCTCAAAAAAAAAAAAAAAAAAAAAAAAAAGAGAGAGAGAGAACTTGTGTATAGAATGTCCCATTTTTAAAACCATCGGTTCTCATGAGACTCATTCACTATCATGAGAAGAGTTTATAAAAGAGCCACCCCCATAATTCAACCACCTCCCACTGAGTTCCTCCCACGACACATGGGAATTGTGGGAGTTACAATTAAAGATGGGATTTGGGTGGGGACACAGACAAACCATATTAATGGTGCAAGTGTAAGTTTTCTTGAGAAGAAAAGTGTTTTTTCTCACCCTGTTTCCATGCCCCTTTCCTTATTTTCTCATCTGGGCTATCCTTGAGGCAGGAGGAAAAAGAAGAGAAAGTGCTGCTGTGCACTTTTTTTTAATTGTTTTGAGTAAAACTCCAAGATTATTAATCACCTTTTAATATCCTTATAACTTTGCTTCTGACAGAAAAGGAGAGCATCAGCTAAAATTTCCCATATTAGTTTATCTATGTCAACATCAACATTTTTAATACTTAATTTAAAAATCCCCCTGGACTGTTCAGCAGAGAAAAACCAAAATCACATATTTATTGAGCCTCTACCATGTATGGTACACTAAGGATACGAGGTTCAAGAAGATACTGGTCCCCATCTTGGTGTGGTGGTTACAGGATATACTCAATTGGCAACACTCAACAAATTGCATGTGCATTTAAGATCTGTTCATTGTGGCTGAGTACGGTGGCTCATGCCTATAATCTCAGCACTTTGGGAGGCTAAAGTGGGTGGATCACCTGAGGTCAGGAGTTTGAGACCAGCCTGAGCACATGGTGAAACCCTGTCTCTACTAAAAATATAAAAATTAGCTGGGCGTGGTGGTGGACACCTGTAATTCCAGCTATTCAGGAGGCTGAGGCAAGAGAATCACTTGAACCGGGGAGGTGGAGGTTGCAGTGAGCTGAGATCACTCCATTACACTCCAGCCTGGACCACACAGCGAGACTCCATCTCAAAAAACAAAAAAAGATCTGTTCATTGTTTTGCATGTAATAGACACAACAAAAATGTAGGCTATTTAAGGAAAGATCAGAAAAACAAATGTTTAGTGTTTACTATTGTTAACACATTAATTTCAAAGAAGTTAAATTTACAGCCAGGCACAGTGGCTCACACCAGTAATCCCAAAATGTTGGGAGGCTGAGGCGGATAGATCACTTAGTTCAGGAGTTCAAGACCAGCCTGGGCAACATGGCGAAACTCGGTCTCTACAAAAAATACAAAAAATTAGCTAGGCATGGTAGCATACCCGGGATGCTTAGGTGGACAGATCACCTGAGCCCAGGAGGTCGAGGCTGCACTGAGCCATGTTCATGCCACCGTACTCCAGCCTGGGTGATACAGCAAGACCCCATCTCAAAAAAAAAAGAGAGAGAGAGAAAGAAGTTAAATTTATGATATAAATTTGACTATTCCGTGTGTATAATATAAGGCACTGACTATTGGGTAAGGTACATGGGCCCTCTCTATGGAACTTGAAATTTAGTTTTTGTAATTGTCTGTATACCATTTTATCCATTGTATAATTTTTTTTTTTTTTTTGAGCCGGAGTCTTGCTCTGTCACCCAGGCTGGAGTGCAGGTAATCTCGGTTCACTGCAACCTCCGCCTCCCAGGTTCAAGCAATTCTTCTGCCTCAGCCTCCTGAGTAGCTGGGATTAAAGGCGACTGCCACCACACACAGCTAATTTTTGTATTTTTTAGAGACAGGGTTTCACCATGTTGGCCAGGCTGGTCTCAAACTCCTGGGCTCAAGTGATCCACCTGCCTTGCCTTCCTAAAGTGCTGGGATTACAGGCCCAAGCCACTGCGCCCAGCCTTCATCCATTGTATAAATTATTTTGAAAAATAGCACATACCAGTAATAGGATCATAAGCATCTGGTGAGCAGACTGGGTCCAAATCTGTTTTTCCTGTGCTTTGGAGAAAATTACTCATGGCTGTTTGATTTGCAAAATAGAGATAATGCCCAGGGTTGCTGTGGGGACTAAATGAATAAACTGCCAAGTCACAGTAAACATTCTCTCTCCCATGTCACCTCCTCCCAGCATCCTTTGATGTCAAGTCCTTGGCCAGGACTGCAATTACCCATTATGACTAACATAGTGAAAAATATTGGCCCTTTATGATTCACATTATGCCAGTATCCAGTTCACAAAGCATTTTATACTTAATATGTATAATTCTATAATCCATTCGTTCATTTTCATTGAACACCTACCATGTGCCAGGACCTGTGCTAGGCTCCAAAATTACAGCAGAAGATACTGTCCTGTATTTATGGTGCTTACATTCTACAGGCAGGAGACAAGAAATATATATATATGTATATATACATATACACACATATACATATGTTAAATTATAACTTTACATGTATATATCAGGTGGGTAAAACATCTTTGAAGAAAAAGTGAGATTAAAGGAGAGAATGATGGGGAGGCAATGATAGAGACAGGAGACAGTCAAGGGTCCCCGGCAAAACCGCACGTTGAAGTCTAAAACAGCCTGAAGGCTGAGGGACCAGACTGCTGGTCCCAGATGAAACCCATGACCCTGAGGGAGAACTGCCCCTGTTTGCCTGCCCTTTCCTGACTGGTTCTTTCAGAATAATGCCTACATGCACACTGGGAAAATGGGGCAGGGCCATGGGAAGTTCACGCCTTATGCCAGGGGAGGAGGCTGGTCTTTTCAGTTTCTGTATGTGGTGGCCTGGTATTCAACCTGGGAGGTAGGGGCCTATTAGCAGGATGCCCTGTCACTTTGTTGAGGTTTTTATTTTTTCTTTTTTCCTTTTCACCAATGAATCCAGTCCTCCTCTCCCTTCAATGTGTCCATGTGCCTAATTTCTTCTGGTCGTGACACAAAAACCTGGATTTAGCTAAACTAAGGAGCAAAACTTCTGCATCATTCTGGTGGCCCATCTGGGAATCAAGGAAGGGTGAGTAAGATGTGAACAAAAAAAATATTTTTCCCTTTCGCTTCTAAGCCTTTTCATCCTAGGACTTCTGAGGGTAGAGGAAACTGCATTCCACCTGCCCCTCAATAGCCACAGGCATGCATGAGATGGATGGGCAAATGGCAGCTCCCCAGCCCCCTTCTCCTCCCCGCTGGGGCTGAGGCGCATGGCCCAAGGGTGCCAGGAGACAGGCTGGGGCTGAGGCACATGGCCCAAGGGTGCCAGGAGGCAGACTGGCCAGCATTCACCATCACATACCCACAGTGTCTTCCCCTCCCCTGACCAGGGGGTCCAGCTCTGTCAGACAGCAATTAAGTTAGTCTCCCTGTTGGAGGAACCTATTTGCATAAGAGGTTCTTCTCCATGCTTCTTTTTTCTTTTCTCCACCCTGTCAGCAGTTAACACAGCCCTGCATTTAAGCTGTTTTTTTTTTCTTTTCTCCACGAGGTCCGGAGTTAACTTTAATGCAAGAGGCTTTTCTTCCTTTTAGAAGACATTTTACTAGGCCAAGCCCCTAACTAACAGTTTATATTATCTGTAAAGTTTTAATTATGAAAAAGGATTTGTGAGGTTGGTCTTAAGCTGTATCCAATCTGGTGTGCTTTGCATGTCTTTCTATATGGTCAGTAGCAAACTTTGCTGCAGGCCTCCATCTTGTTTTACATCCTTGGAAGTGTGACCTGTAACCACATGGTATTGCTTTGTTTTAGCTTTTGCCATTTTACAGTGGTGGCCCAGGTTCAATCCTGGCTGAGGGAATGAGTCTTTTCTAGTTTGATATCTGCATTACCTTTATCATTTGTTGATTCTCTTTATCTCCATGAATCACCTTGGATTTTCCTTTCTCTGAGCACCTGGGAGGTCACCTTTAGTAAAGTTTGAAAGCCAGAAATATTGGCCACTTGGCCCAGCTAAAATTGGGTAACAAGGGATTTAAAAGGATTTTCTTAAAGAGCACTCAGCTTAATTAAAAGTGGATATCCAAGTTATAGGTATATTAAAAAGGCCTTTATATTTTTCTCTTCTTGGTTCTTGTTTTGCTGGAAAGGGGTTTTAGGGTTTTATCTCAGCCGACTGAATTATTTCTATTTTGCCTTGCCACTCTTAATACACACGAAGAGAGAGACCTTTGTTTTCCTCATGGATCCCTCTCAAAATTTATTTTTGCCTTCCAGCTGTACCTGTTTATTAGATTCTAAAAACTGCATGTTTTCCTAGCCTTGCTCTTGAAAGGCTCCACCCAGAGGCAAATAATCCAATTAGGAGGTTGCAAATGAAAAGTCTTACGGGCACTGGGTTTTCTTTGCCTGTCTGTGTAGTTATATATGTTGTGTGTGATGTCTATTAAAAAGAGCTCTAATTAATTGACTGAAAGAAGGATTAATGCTTGGATCAAATATTTTTTAAAGGGAAGATAAAAACTGTGGTAACTTTTAGTTCACATGACTTTAGTCTCTGAGAAATAAAAATAGCCTTAAAGATTATTGGCAAAATGCAAATGCCACCAAAATGTAAATAGGTGGACAAAATTATTCAGATCAGATACTAGGTTCACAAAATGCTTTAAGGCTATAAACTGCTTTGTGGTTTTTGAGAACTGTTCAACTTGCCTGCTTCAAAACTGGTAAGGTCTGGGGACATGTGGAATTAACCACACCCTTAATTATGCCAGAAGTCAAAACTTGGCTGTACCTAGTACATAATTAAAACAACTTGCCAGGCGCAGTGGCTCATGCCTGTAATCCCAGCACTTTGGGAGGCCAAGATGGGCGGATCATGAGGTCAGGAGAGCGAGACCATCCTGGCTAACGTGGTGAAACCCCAAACCTACTAAAAATACAAAAAATTAGCTGGGCGTGGTGGCGGGTGCCTGCAGTCCCAGCTACTCGGGAGGCTGCGTCAGAAGCTCACTGCGGGGCTTGCAGTGAGCCGAGATCGTGCCACTGCACTCTAGCCTGGGCGACAGAGTAAGACTCTGTCTCAAAACAACAACAACAACAACTTACCAGGTTTTACATTAAAGTTAAAAAATGCTAGGAGTTACCATTGTAACATGTAATTGAGACTACTGGAAATAGATTTGTGAGAAATACATGTGAGTTGTATAAGAACAGTAAAATGTGTTTTTAATAAAAGATTATAGGAACGTGTGGAAATGTAAAATTCTTGCCTAAGGTTAAAGGATTGTTTTGAATTAGATAAAATAAAGCTAAAAGTTCAAACAAGTTGTGAAAGGAATGTAAAAATTAATCTTGCAAAAGAAATTCTGTGTGTGAACATACTGGCTAAATTCAAATATGGCTTTTCTGTAAATTAAACACTGAAATAAAAGCACAAGGTACTCAGCACCAATATGCTCTTTAGCAAAATTTGTAAAAAGTTACAAAAGGTTTCTGCTTTCAAATTTCTTTGTTTTGTGTTTTCTTTTTGAGATGGAGTCTCACTCTGTCATTCAGGCTGGAGTACAGTGGCACAATCTCGGCTCACTGCAGCCTCTGCCTCCTGCGTTCAAGCGATTCTCCCGCCTCAGCCTCCTGAGTAGCTGGGATTATAGGCACCCACCACCATGCCTGGCTAATTTTGTATTTTTAGTAGAGACAGCGGTCTCATCATTTGGCCAGGCTGGTCTCGATCTCCTGACATCAAGGGATCCACCTGCCTTGGCCTCCCAAAATGCTGAAATTACAGGCTTCAGCCACCATGCCCTCCCTGCTTTTACATTTCAGAGTCATCATTTTGGCAAAATAAATAAGTTATGGTAATCTGGAATTCTATTTCATAGCATCAAGTGTTTTAAACCTCTAACATTTAACAGGCTTCCCAAAATCAAACTTCTATTTCAAAATTGTCTTTCCTGACACCTGGCTTTTGGATGCTATAGAGGGCCCCTGGAACATCCAGAAGAGAGGTAAACAGAATTACCAGACATGTCTAGGTACATGGGCTTGCCAAAATGTTGTTTAATCTTGTTTAGGTTAGTGAATATTGATATACTAATGTTGATATTAATATTATATTAATATATTAATGTTGATATTACTATTAATATATTAATGTTGATATTATTACTATTAATATATTAATGTTGATATTATTACTATTAATATATTAATGTTGATATTATGTTAATATATTAATGTTCATATTATGTTAATATATTAATGATATATTACTATATTAATGTTGATATTACAATGTTAATGTTAATGTTGACATTATGTTATATATTAATGTTGATATTATGATATTACTGATATCAATATTATTGATATCATTATTAATATTTATATTTATTAACATTAATTTTAATATTCACTAACCTGTATTGCCTATATTAATATAGGTAATTAACAGCTTCTTAATATTAATTACCTATATTAATATGGGTTTAGTGAATATTAATATATGTTCCAAAATTATATGGGATTTCTAAAATTCTAATGCCTGAGTATATGCTATCAATCACAATTAAGGTGGTTAAGTTATTGTAAACCACAGAAATAAACCAAATTTCTTTGTCAATCACGTTTCTGACTGTAACTACCCTGGACATTTTGTTACTTACAGACAATTGTTGTCTTGTTTTGATCTTCTTCAGAAGATGGTGTTTAATCAGCTATAGAACTTTAACAGATGCTCTCAAATGCAGGTTTCTGATACCTTTGAAGATTGTGACACTGGAATAAAGGAAAAACATACAGGACTCATGAAGAGCTGACATGTTAATGAATATCAAGCAAAACAAGAATTAATGGAAAGGACTGAACTAATAGAAAACTGAAGTAATCCTTTCTACTTTTGCCTGGAACACTGCTGATTCTTGTTGTTTTTCAGACTCAAGGAAGCTTATTTTGAACTATTTATAGCCTTTAATAATTGAGTAAGGTAAACTCCTGTGAACAAAATTTGGAGCATATTTCTCTCTCTCTCTTTCTGCCTGGCTTCTCCAGAATTTGGAAACTAGTTGTGTGTATTCTTAACTTGAAATGGCAATACAGTTATTTGCATCAGTGCAGTAAGAATCCATTTTCTTTTGCAACATGACACAATTGTAGAAACTGGTTGTCTTACCAAGGTTTTGACTGGAAGGGTGTGTTTCCCTTTAAGGAGTCAAACTCAACTTGTAGAGCCAATAAAAGTGCCTTGGGAAAACTGGCCTCACATCTTGTCTACACAGTCCCTGTACAGAGTTCCTGACCTGTGATAAGTAAAGAATGTCACTTTCTGACAGGCCCAAGAGCTCCAACTTTATCTCAGGACCTTAAGAGGAGAGGATCACCCAACTTACAGGTATTTGATGGTACAAACTAATGGCTATGCTCGGTTTTAGAAAGTCCTGAGATTTGTTATGGATCAGAGTTCCATCAAAGCCAATCTACAAAGCCTATGTAAAAATAATTATTCTTGCTGTACTTTATGCAAACAATCAAGCCAAGCATAAGACTAGTCTATTCTGCAAACAACTCAGTCTTATCATGGTTTGTTTTTAACAGAAATGAGTACGGGAAAGAGAGAAATTATGTTTCAAAACTTATCATACATTTGTCATTAAGTTCTAGATTCATTACTTGTTTTTAAGTTTTTGCCTACATTTTAGACTGACCCTGCTAATTCCTATGAATCATCCAGCGATCTCCAACTATAGCTCAGAAGAAACAAAATGGGATGGATAATGTAAAAATCTGGATCAATATTTTAACACTGAGCAATTATCCTGCAGACCCTGCCAGGTGACAGGAATAAATAGGGTGCCCATCACCGAGAGGTTTCCTTTTGGAGAAAGACCAAGGGAGCTAACCAAAGACAAGCCACATGCACCCAAATCTTAGCAAGCATAACTACAGCTACCAGTTATCTGGGTATGTCACAATACATCCTTTTCTCTCCCTCATTAGAGGAGGACTCAATTCCACAGCTTCACCTTAGTATTCAGCTTATGATAAGGAGTCCATGCAACACCCCTAAGACACATTTTTGTCCCAAACTTAATTCCAAGCTTCAGGTCAATGTCCTAAGAAAGAAAACTGGATCTGAGGGATCCAGAGGCAGACAACAAAAGTTAAAAGACACAACGCAGGTTAGCGTGACTGATTCCTGCCAATTAATCCAAGCTTCTCATTTCATGGATTCAAAGGAATTCAAAAGGCTACTGACAGCACAGGAGATAGGGCATACATGGGTAAGAGTGAATATTCCCAGTCCCCAGGCCCCCCTGTTAACATGAGTAAAAGCCATTTTAGCACCCATGGGCAACACACTGTCACAGTCACCAGGACTCAGGGATACGAGGTTGGAGGAAAGAGGAGAGGAACACCTCACTTTCTCTCCCTCACGTACCATGGGTATTTGCTAGGAAGAGAAGGGAACCTGGGATGCCTCGGTCCCTCCTTTCTAAGTGAGTAGCCATTCATCTTCAGTCTGTACCCCTTTCAAATGCATACTGAACCCCTGGGACTCCTTTGAAAAAAACACTTTTTTTCCTTTTTCCTCCTCTCTTTTTACTTCACAAATATGTAATTGTGTCACTGTACTATGGGATGCTTCCCTTAGATACACATCCTCTAAACTGTGAAGAGTTAATTTCCCAAACCTTAAACTGGTTGACTTAGGATTGGGCTTGGGGAAGGGAACCCAGAAGCCTCACATGCCAGCAAAAGGGTTAAGTTTTTTTGTTTGTTTGTCTTTCTAACCAGCCAGATTTTGGCTTCCCTATCCCTATGCAAACTGATAAAAAGCCTCAGGATTTTTGGGCAGTCCTTACACTCCCCTTGTTTTGTTTTGATACATGTGTTCTAATAACCCAGTTTGTCTCTTCTTGCCTTCAGGACATCAAACTTTAAATGGTCATACAACCAGAGCCTCAGACAATGGCCCCTTTCGCCAGAGACCCTTAGATAGGCCTCTGCAGGAGTTCTGACTGCTGTCTTCCCAAAACAGCGCCCCCTGCCAGAAGGAAGCAGTTAAGATTGATCTTTGTCCTCATCCTTACCCTTATCTAACAGCAATTAGATGTACTTCTTTAGAGAAGAGAATGATAGAGACAGGAGACAGTCAACAGTCCCTGGCAAACCCCACCGTCAAGCCTAAAACAGCCCGAAGTCTGAGGGACTGGACTGCTGGTCCCAGATGAAATCCTCAACCCTCAGGGAGAACTGCCCATTTGCCCGCCCTTTCCCAACTATTTCTGAATAATGCCCACATGCACACTGGGGGAACGGGGTGGAGCCATGGGAAGTTCTCACCCTGTGCAGTGGGGAGGAGCCTGTTCTCTTCAGCCAATGTGTGTTGGCCTGCTATTCAATCTGGGAGGTGGTAGGGGTTCCCTATGTTAGCAGGACCCCCTCTCACTTTGCTGAGAGTTTTTTTTTTCCTTTTTTCCTTCTCACCCAATAAATTCAGCTCTCCTCACCCTTCAATGTGTCTGCGTGCCTGATTTCTCCTGGTCGTGATACAAGAACCTGGATTTAGCTAACTAAGGAGCAAAAAAATTCTGCATCTGCAACACAGGTTTAGGGTCTTCTATTTTAAAGGATCAGGGAAGCCCTCTAACAAGATGACATTTAGGCAGACTGGAAGAGAGGAAGCCAACCATATAGTTACCTGGGAGGAGAGAGTTCCAGCAGGGAATAGGTAGTACAGATTACAAGGTGAGACTATACTTGGACTTTCTCTGGATAGGAACAAAACAGCAAGAGTGCAAGCAAATGTGGGTGATGAATCATAGGCAACAAAGAGACCAAAGGTGCAGAAGGTCAGATGATATAGGGTCTTGTAGGTCACGGAAAGTAAGTACTTGGGATTTCAATTCCAGTGAGATGGGAAATCACTGGAAAACTTTGATCAGGATGTGATGTGATCTTATTTTTAAAAGGATCACTCTGGATGTTCCATTGAGAGCACACTGTAATACACAGGTGAGAGCAAGAAGGCTTCTGCAAGTCTGGGGAAGTTCTCAAACCTGACTTGCATCAGAAGCACCTGTGATTTGTTAAATCACAGATTAATCAAACAAAAACCTGTACATGAATGGTCACAGCAGCTTTGCTCGTAACAGCTAAAACTTGGGAGCCCAGATGTCATCCTTGTACATCCATTCCGTGGAATACTACTCAGCAATAAAAAGGAAGAAACTATTTTGATAAATCTACAGAGAATTATGCTGACTGAAAAAAGCCAAACCCAAAAGCTGTCTGATTCCATTTATATAACTTGCTTGACGTGACAAAATTATAAAAGTAGTCAACAGATTTCCTAGTTGCCAGGGGTTAGGGGGTAGGGGCAAGGTAGGAGGACAAAGGTTGACTATATCCCACCACACAAGGGATCCTTGTGGTGACAGATGTTCTTTCTTGACTTCATCAATGTCAATATCCTGATGCTGACCATAGTTTTGCAAGTGTGAAAGGAAAATAAGTCTTGGGACACTAAAATCACTAAGCTAAAGGGAAAAGTCAAGCTGGGAACTGCTTGGGACAAACCTGCCTTCCATTCTATTCAAAGTCATGCTTCTGTCCACTGAGATAAACATATATCTGATTGACTCATTTAGAAAGGCTAATCAGAAACTCAAAACAATACAACCATTTGTCTCTTATCTACCTGTGATCTGGAAGCCCCCTACCTCATTTCGAATTGTCCCACCTTCCTGGACCAAACCAATATTTATCTTACATATACTGATTGAAGTCTTGTGTCTCCCTAAAATGTATAAAAACAAGCTGTGCCCCAACCACTTTGGGCACATGCCGTGAGGACCTCCTGAGGCTGTGTCACAGGTGCGTGCACATCCTTAACTTTGGCAAAATAAACTTCCTAATTGAGATCCGTCTCCGATAATTGGGGTTCACACAAGATATTACCAGTGGGGGAAACTGTAAAGGATACAGGGATCTTTCTGTATCATTTCTTACACTGTATACAACTCTACAATTTTCTCAAAATATGCTTAAAATAATGTTTGAGGAAATCAAACACACACAGACATACCCACAATGCTGGGCCTCATCACCAGTTTCTGATTCAGGTCTGGAGTAAGACTTGAAAATGTGCATTTTAACAAGTTTCCAGGGGAAGCTAGTCTGGGATCAGCTATGAAAACCATTAGTTTAGAAAATAATATCCTGGGGCAGGTATTGTTGTTCCTATCTTGTGGAAGGAACCTAAAGATTAAGTGACTTCAGCCAGGTGCGGTGGCTCACGCCTATAATCCCAGCACTTTGGGAAGCAGAGGCAGGATAGCTTGAGCCCAGAAGTTTGAGACCTGCCTGGGCAACACAGAGGCCTTGTTCTCCCAATAAAAAAACCAAAAGTGATTTCACCAAAGGTTCTAGAACTGACAGGGCCAGGACTCAAATCAGGTCCTACCAGCTCAGTGTTTTTCCATAAGCTAATCAAGGTCAGGAATAATCTCAGTCATAATGACTCTCTAGTGTCTAACACAGAACAGAAATCAATAAATGCTTGAATTGTACTGTCCTAAAAACTAAAACTCATAAAATGTGGGAGCTTAAACATTTCACAAACTTTACAATATATATATACACATTAAACTGTGTACTAGTCTCAGCTCTTAGGCTGTACCCTGAAGAAGTGCTTAAACTCTGTTCTTTAGCTTCCTTAGATGTGAGATCAGGGAGCTGGTTCCTTCCTAATTCTGGATGCTTTATTTTAAAATTTCTGAGGTTTTATAGACAGCTACAAGGTATGAAAGGAAAATAAATCTCAGGACCCCTCAAATCACTAAGTCAAAAGAAAAGTCAAGCTGGGAACTGTCAGGCCAACCTGCCTCCCACTTTATTCCTAAATGAAACAGCCACAAAGAAAAGAAGCTACATACTTCCCTCACAATTTGCCCACAGGAAATTCCTTGTGGACAAAGGACAGACAGAACTCAAAGTCATCCCTCTGAGACTCACCTGAGACACATGCATTATTATTGCTTCCTCTGCGCTATTTATGTAAAAATGCAGACTCACTGAGCCAGACTAAATTGTGTATTCAGGCTGATCAACGACTCAAAAGAATGTAATCTTTTGTCTAGGAAGCCCCCACTTCGAGTTGTCCCACCTTACCAGACCAAACCAATGTACATCTTACACATATTTATGTCTCATGTCTCCCTAAAATGTATAAAAGCAAACTACGTACCCCGACCACCTTGGGCACACCTCCTCAGGACTTCCTGAGGCTGTGTCATGGGAGTGTCCTTAACCTTGGCAAAATAAACTTTCGAAATTGACTGAAACCTGTCTCAGACATTTGGCGTTCACAAAGGTCATCCTTAAAAGAACACAACAGACCAGGCGTGGTGCCTCACACCCGTAATCCCAGCACTTTGGGAGGCCGAGGCGGGCAGATCACGAGGTCAGGAGATCAAGACCATCCTGGCCAACACGGTGAAACCCCATCTCTACTAAAATACAAAATATTGGCCAGGTATAGTGGCATGTGCCTATAGTCCCAGCTACTCGGGAGACTGAGGCAGAGGAACCACTTGAACCAGGGAGGCGGAGGTTGCAGTGAACTGAAATCGCACCACTGCACTCCAGCCTGGCGACAGAGTGAGACTCCATCTCAAAAAAAAAAAAAAAAAACAACCAGTTATGTTTACCATTCACATTACTATTTAATCAAAACAGATACCTGACACAGGTTTCTCAATTTCTGAAAATCCCAAGTGAGAAACAGAAGAAAAACATAAACAAAACACTAAACAAAAGTTCCCTGACAATGCACTTGGCAAAAAGGATTGCGGGGAACCACAAACTTAAGCAATTCCATGGAATTTTAATACTGTGCTCAATTTTCAGCAAAATTACACATGCCTAGATTCACAGAGATGCTGAAGCAATTACATTAAGTACTTACCAAACTGATTTCCTGCAGTTAGGTCTCAAGAATTCCACTTTAAAATCCCCTTATGCAACAAGACACCACAATAGTCTTCTACATCTCCATGGCAAAAGTAACAAGCCTTGAGGAAATAGGCTTAAATAGCTAAGAGGGTTTTACATTAGAAATAAGAACTTTCTGGTGATGGCAGCTCCCAGCACCTGAGAGGGATTATAGTCATGATCATGCCTAAACACTGGATGCTTAAAATATTCAACCCAACAGGCTCTTTCCAAACTGTTTCAGGTTCTGCTTTCTCGTATTAGTAACAATGGCCAAACGTAGTAAATAATGCTATTTTGTTAGAAGAATGGAAAAAACTAATTAAAAGTAGGATTCAAATAGAGGTGAAGGTCCCAGGAAACCAGTATCTAGAACTGAAAACTAGTTTCCATTCATTAGCTGCCTTTCTTTGTACCAGAAAACAGTGCTACTATTCCATGTAGCTCTCCACGGGCTCTTGCCCAGCCAGCTCTAGTTTCCCAATATAACTGAGGGAAACTTTAGACTCACATTTAACCTACAAATAAATCACACAACTCTCCAGTGCAACAGAGCCACCAGGACTTTTATTTCTTGCGCTCAGAACTTTAATGCAGAGGAGGAAGTGACAGTTTGGTTTGTCACAAACTGAGAACTATCTGTATTCTTACTACATTCGGAATACCCTAGGAGTTATTAATTCACTGCAAAGGGAAACTGTAATCCATATGTTAGGTCAATGGGCAGGAATTAACTTGGAAAATTTTTTTTATATCATGATCCACCCGCCTTGGTCTCCCAAAGTGCTGGGATTTACAGGTGTAAATAGCACCTAGGTATATACACAAATTCCCCGTTTTAAAAAAGTACCAAAAGGCTTAATTTTTACCTGATAATCCTAGCATGTTCAATTCAAAAAAGACTCAAGCATAACATTGTTAAAAACATTTATTCTGATACATTCTATCATAAGTTAGTACAAGTTCCACTCTGCTACAGATGCATCTGTGAAGAGCCTTGTGCCATCCAACTAGTGACTGAACGATGTCCCATCTCTTATCCGAGCCAGAGCACACATCTTCCATGCTGTCCGCTGATTGCCTCCAAATCCAGAAGACCAAATAATCCTTTATCCCCAAAGTAGGCTAAAATATTTGTGAAGAGGAGAAAGAAATTAAATTCCAAAATAAAAATCTTCTACACATAACCTAAGACCTGGAAAATTTTATACATTTATGTTTGTTTCCTCATCTATCAAATTCAGAGTTATGAAAAGACTAGGATCAATCCCACCAAACAAATTAAACATACAGAACTGTATTAAAATACACTTTAGTTACTTTTGAGCGCAGTTACCTATCATAAACAAACACAAAAATGTGAGCAGACAGAAAATGAAGTCAATCAAAAGGAAAACTATTACTCATTTCCATATTAACAGGTAAGCCTGATAAACCCAGAAAACAAAGCTATCTCATTATTAGATGCAACATCAGTAATACTAAAATAACATTTATTGAATGGTTTCTGTGCATTAGACACTAAGGAAAGTTCACAACTCCCAACTACGATCCCTATTTTAATGTGGAAATTGAGGAACTGAGATAGTTTTACCATTTAAGAGGGTAGAGTGGGATGTGGCCTAAGTGCTCTTACAACCATTAGGTTCCTAGGGAGCAATTAGCCTCCACTTCCACCTCAACTAACTCTTACCCCAAACATTCCAGTCACTAAGAAGCCCAACTCCCAAATCATTTGCTGACTCCAGTAGAGTCTAAGAAGGAGGAAAGAGATGGTTTCATTTCTAAATCCGGCTACTTAAAAATGTGGCCCATTGAATAAAACTGCATTATTAAATGACAATGACAGTTTTGTAGTTTATTTTTAAAAATTATTTTCAGCCAGGCGCAATGGCTCATGCCTGTAATCCCAGCACTTTGGGAGGCCAAGGCAGGTGGATCACGAAGCCAGGAGATCAAGACCGTCCTGGCTAACACTGTGAAACCCCGACTCCACTAAAAATACAAAAAAAAAAAAAAAAAAATTAGCTGGGCATGGTGGTGGGAGCCTGTAATCCCAGCTACGTGGGAGGCTGAGGCAGAATAGCATGAACCCAGGAGGCGGAGCTTGCAGTGAGCCAAGATCACGCCACTGCACTCCAGCCTAGGTGACAGGGCAAGACTCCGTCGCAAAAAAAAAAAAAAAAAAAAAGAAATTTCCCTGTGCCTAAGAAGAAAACACACATCTATTTCCAATTTCCATTGTGTATTAAAATCTCCCCTTAAACTCTTAAGTATTTTTGCACACAGTGAAAATATAAAAATAAATTACTGACTAGGCATGATAGCTCATGCCTGTAATCCCAGGACTTTGGAGGCTGAGGCGGGTGGATCGCCTGAGCCCACGAGTACGAAACCAGCCTTGGAAACATGGTGAAACCCTGTCTCTTAAAAAAAAAAAAAGAAAAAAAAAAGAAAGGCTGGGCGCAGTGGCTCACGCCTGTAATCCCAGCACTTTGGGAGGCCAAGGCGAGCGGATCACGAGGTCAGAAGATCAAGACCATCTTGGCTAACATGGTGAAACCCCGTCTCTACCAAAAACACACACACACAAAATTAGCTGGGCATTGTGGCAGGCGCCTGTAGTCCCAGCTACTCGGCAGGAGAATGCAGTGAACCCGGGGGGCGGAGGTTGCAGTGAGTCGAGATCGCACCACTGCACTCCAGCCTGGGCAACACAGATCGAGACTCCATCTCAAAAAACAAACAAAACAACAACAACAAAAAAAAACAGCCTGACCAACATGGTGAAACCCTGTCTCCACCAAAAAAAAAAAAAAAATACAAAAATTAGCCGGGCTTCATGGTGCATGCCTGTAATCCCAGCTACTCAGGAGGCTGATGCAGGAGAATCGCTTGAATCTGGGAGGTAGAGGTTGCAGTGAGCCGAGATTGGGCCATTGCACTCCAGCCTGGGCGACAGAGCAAGACTCCAACTCCAAAAAAAAAAAAAAAAAAATTAGCCAGGCGTGGTAACACGTGCCTGCTGTCCTGGCTACTAGGGAGGCTGAGGTGGGAGGACCACCTGAGCTCAGGAGGTCAAGGCTGCAGTGAGCCATGACTGCGCCACTGCACTCCAGCCTGGGTGACAGAAGAAAACACAAAAAAAGATCTAAAAGGTCTCTTCTTCAATGGTAATGGGCAGCAAAAATATAAAAAGGAAATTTTGCTCAGCCTTATGCAGATAATGGAAATGATTCTCTTAACCTTGATATTCACATATTTTGCCTAAATATTTCACTAAGACACTGCCCCTTATATATTAAAGTACTTTTGAATAAGGCATTCATGTCAACCAACATTTGCTGACCACATACAATGAGCCATCCTGGGTGAAAGAGGATACTAAGATGAAAGTGGTCCTAATCTCAAAGAACCCAACAACTTGGCAAGGGAAACAAACTAGTAGATCCTTAACTGTATTATTTACATAAGTATTATATACACAATAAATATATGTAGAAACAATAGACTTTATATTAATAAACAATAAATTTTATGTTAATAAAAACCATAGCAGGTATAATTCTGTTCCTTTCAGAGTACAGATGAGGCAGTTCAGATCTCTCTAGTTACTCTTCCCAGTGTGGGGAGCACAGTACATGAAATTCCTTAACTGAGTAACCCTTTACAGCAGGCAGTCACTCAATTCTTTCCTAAAACACAAATGCCTCTGGAAGGAAACCAGAAGATGTTCTTAATGACAGAAAAGATCAAGAGGATTAGCGCCAGGAAGGAGAGAAGCACTGAGAAGACAGTAAGATGAAGAAATGAAAAGCGGTAGGACAGGGATGCTTCACCTAGTTGTTGAAGGTTCAAATCTTGTTGGGATAAATGCAGCCTCAAAAAAGGACAACAGAAAGACACATTCTCTCCCTACTTCTGTATCCTACATCACCCAGGGCACAAAAAAATGTTATTTCCCAGCATGCTGGTCCAGCCTAAAATTTGTACAAGATACAATGCTTTGTCAATTCCTGTCCAAAGGACCACCAAGACGGCCAGGTGCTGTGGCTCATGCTTGTAATCCTAGCACATTGGGAGGCCAGGTGGGAGGATTGTTTGAGCCCAGAAGTTCAAGACCAGACTGGGCAACACAGTGAGACCCTGTCTCTAAAAAAAAAAAAAAACTAAAATAAAATATAAAAAACCCACAGAAGACCATCAAGAGATGAGGGTCATTAATTCAACACTTGTTGAGCAATTACTTGAGGTGCTTATGAGACAAAATATATTATAGCTACAAGGCAGAGAATGACAGATACAAAAGGATACTATGGGGCTGGACGCAGTGGCCCATGCCTATAATCTCAGCACTTGATCCCAGGAGTTTGAGACCAGACTAGGCAATATGGTGAGATCCTGCCTCTATAAAAATTAAAAAGAAAAAAAGAAACTATAGAAACACAAAAAACAGAATAGTTTTAGCTAGGAGGAAAGAAGGAAGAGATTTACGGAAGGGGCAACATTTGAGATTGGGCTTTTCTAGAAGCAGATTTCCATCCAGTGGAAACTAAGGGGGAAAAGCATTCCAGGCTGAGGGAGCACAAGTATAGGGGCAAAGGCATAAAAATATATATAGTTTATTCTGGGACTTAGCATGCAGTATCATACAGCTAGAGCACTGTTTTCATAGGATAAGGAAATGAGGATAAAAAGATGACACTGAAAAGATTAAAAATTATTATTAATAGCTTACTGATCACATATTACTTGACAAGTACTAATACTTTATATATAATATTCTTATTCAATGCTCATAGCTACCTTATTATGTAGGTATTATTATCCCCAAATGATAAAAAGCAGAGATGAAGTTTAGAAAGGTTAATGGCTTCTTGGAGAAAGTTATTTGATGATAATTTCCAGTACTTGGAAATGCCACACAGCTTGACTCAGTCGTCCTCTCTCACGCTTCCCAAGGTAATGTTTCTCTAAGGAAATAACTGGTCTAAGGCCAAGGCCACTCAACTAGTAGGCAGCAGATATATTGCCTCAATCCCTATTTTACAGAAAAGGAAACGATAGATCAAAGAATAAAGGCTAAGAAAAAAGGACTTAGTGGGGATTCTCTGAAAGCAGTTCTTAAAAGTCATGCCATAAATAGTTAAAGGAAGAGAGGGAGGAGAGGAAGGTAGTGCGTGAAGATCATCTGTTGAAAAACTTTATCAGGGAAAAGAGAATAACTGCAGAAGTGAACAATTTGAAGGCACATATTGTGGTACCCTTTGAGAATAAAAAAGACCTTCCTCTGAAAAAGAAGAGAGCAGCAAGGCAGATGTGGTGGACGAAATTCATATCAGATGGCATTGTGCTAAGTAAAGGAAGAGGTAAAATTACTTGGGGAAGGCCACATGGACCCAGCGGAAAGAATGCGAGCTTCGGAAATAGAACATATTCCACCACCTACTTACTGTATAACCTGCTCTGAAGGACTGAAGTGACAACTAGACACATTGTGTAAAAAGCACCTAAAGCAGTGGCTGACACATTGTAGGTGATAGTGAATAACATATTTTCTGCCCACTCTAGAAAAACGTGGCTTACAGTAAAAGTTCGAAGAAAATGAATGAAGCCCTAGAATAGTCAGTGAAAAGTCTGTGAGGGCAACCCACAAGAGAGGTCTGAGACAGGATCAAGCAGAAATTCAATTCACTAGTGTGCAGTAGTCATGATCATCATAGTGCCACAAATATCAGTCCTTCCTCCAGAGCAAACCTCCCTGTTTGAGATTACACGTATACATATAATTTTCACAAGTATGCACATATATGCATACATGTGTATATGAATATGTATACTGTGTGTGTGAAGTTTTCACGAGTGCTTACACATACCAGCAAGATCATTTCTGAGAAAGGAATTTGACAGTCAAGAGCCATAAATGTTCATATACTTTATTAATCCCATGACAATTTATAAGGAAATCAAAATCTATAAAAGCTATGTATACACAAATGTTAATTATTTACCTTTTTCCTTTTTTTTGGTAGAGTTGGATCTTGCTATATTGCCCAGGCTGGTCTTGAACTCCTAGCCTCAAGCAACCCTCCCACGATCTTCCCACCTTGGCTTTCCAAAGTGCTGAGATTGCAGGTGTGAGCCACCACACCCTGCCCAAATGTTAATTATATTGTTGTATAAAATACTTAAAAATTGAAAAACCTAGGTAAACCACAACTGGAAAACACATGGGATAGCAACTCAAATTTTAAGTGAAAACAAAATCCTGCATACCCTTGTCAGAATGACATAAAAGGTTGTATTCATCTGAATGAGGACAAGATGGGAATATGGGAAATTTAAAACAGTTTGCATTTTAAAGTGGTAGGATAATAAATTCTTTTTCTGTTAAAATGTGCTTCGTTGTAGTTATAACATGGTACAGTAAATACAAATTAGGAGGGGGAAGAGAAAGTAGTTGCAGTTTTCCAATAACCCAAAACTATACTGACTGATAAAGCTCCATTTCAAGGCCTGCCACTATTACCCTTTTACATCTTAGTGATTCAGTACTACTGTATGAACATTTGCCCTGAAATGTTTAGTTTTAAGAGCAGTACCTCAAAACAGTTGGTTCAGGCATTCCAGGATCTGCACCCCTCTTAAATCCTGAATCAAGGAAGACAGAAGAGAAAAAAGTATTAATTAAACCCCCAGCAAACAAAACATTTACAATCAAGACTTTTTCTTCTTTGTAATCCAACCTAGGATAGCTAGAATGGTATCTAGACCAACCAGCACTATCTAAATTTACCTGTACTACAGAAGTCTCTAATCTTCATTAGAGTATGAAATTGTGTCCAGGACTAATCAGTAGGAAGAACAAGCTATCTTACTCCTTTCTTTTTGAAACAGAGTCTCACTCTGTCACCCAGGCTGGAGTGTTGTGGCATGATCTCAACTCACTGCAACCTCTGTCACCTCTGCCTCCCAGGCTCAAGCTATTCTCCTGTCTCAGCCACCTAAGTAGCTAGGATTATAGGCACACACTGCCACGCTCAGCTAAATTTTTTTGTATTTTTAGTACAGACAGGATCTCACTATGTTGGCCAGGCTGGTCTCAAACTCCTGACCTCAAATGATCCACCTGCCTCGGCTTTCCAAAGTGCTGGGATTACAGGTGTGAACCACCATGCCCAGACAAAAACAAACAACTTTCTCAGTGAGTCACTGCACACGGTCATTATTCCTATTATATACACAATTGGCACAGTTGCCCTTAGCATGTTCTATCTTTCATTATTAGTCATTTACCCAGAAATAAGATACCACAACTCCCAAATTATACTGGATGAAAGACTATGAAGAGCAAAATGATTTTTGGAAAAACACACAACCAAGCTTTTAAATTTTTTTAGAGACAAGGTTTCACTATATTGCTGAGGCTGGTCTTGAACTCCTGGGCTCAAGTGATCAGACTCCTCAGCCTCCCAAAGTGCTGGGATTACAGGCATGAACCACCATGCCTGGAGGAAAAACTACTGAACTTTTTAAAAAACACAACTGAGGAAATTTTATCCCTCATAAACCTCTCTTTTTATAAAACAACGACCAATGATAGAAAAGGGACAGGGTGGAAGGCGGGGGACGGCAGGGGATGGATCATCCAATACTTATTATTTAACAACCTAAATACTCTTTACAAGTATGGTTATCTTTTACCGTTTAAAATATATTTATAAACTAACCTGATAACATATATGCTCACTTGCTGAAGTAACTGATTAAGTTTGGGAGGTTTAAAGAACTAAGAGGGGTCTGCAATTTTATCTTATTTAAAAGATAACAAAAAATAGTATTTGTAATAGGCAATAAAAGTTAATATTTTTAAAAAAATCTTCTGTGACTTAGACCATTAAAATAAATAAATAAAAGATAACAAACTGGCCTGCCAGTTTCACAGATGTTGGTATAAATTTTTTTTATTTTTATTTTTTTTATTATTTTTTTTTTGAGACGGAGTCTCGCTCTGTCGTCAGTCTGGAGTGTAGTGGTACAATCTCAGCTCACTGCAACCTCCGTCTCCTCCCGGGTTCAAGCTATTCTCCTGCCTCAGCCTTCTGAGTAGCTGGGATTACAGGCATGCACCACTACGCCCAGCTAATTTTTGTATTTTCAGTAGAGATGGGGTTTATCCATGTTGGTCAGGCTGGTCTCAAACTCCTGACCTCTGGTGATCTATCCACCTCAGCCTCCCAAAGTGCTGGGATGACAGGCGTGAGCCACTGCACCCAGCTGGTATAGACAATATTCTAAGTCAGAAACAAAGAACACTTTATTACTTCCAGCAATAGATTGTGAAAGTATCATCACTTTTGCTTCAGTTCCTCAACTCCCAATTTCCATGTAAAGAGGTCCGGATGACACCTGCACATGTGGTGGACTGCACTGCAGGATATTAACTGGAATTTAGGGAACCAGAATCTTTTATAATGGGCTGCAAGCACATCTCCCTTTGCTCTGTCTGGAGATACTATTTTCCAAGGCTGTTTGTTCTACAAACGCCCTCAAAAGATAACATGAAACAAAGGGTCATCAGAGCCTCTGCTTATAAGATATGCAGAAATGCGAGAGACCATGGAGAATTGCCTTCCAACAAGTGGCTCATTAAAACCTTGTTAGTAGATATCCAGACAGATTCTCTATTATCGTGTCACTGCTTGTCATATTTTACAGCACTATACTCCCCAAAGCACTGAAAGTTATGACTAAATCTAAATTACATACAAAGTTAAATCTGCAATTGCTGGTTTTAGTGAGAGTTGAGGTGGAGGAAGTAAAAGAACAACCTGGAGCCAGGTGTGGTGGCTCATTCCTATAATCCCACCACTTTGGGAGGCCAAGATCGGAAGATCACTTGAAGCCAGAAGTTCAAGACCAGCCTGGGTAACATAGCAAGCCCCTGTCTCTATTTCAACGTGGGAACTGGTTTAGACATAAAATTAAATATACAGCATAAGGGAAAAGACAATGATAAACAAGTACTGGAAAGACAACCTTAACATCAATCTCATAGAACTTGAATTGAATGTTGGGGTGAAAATCACCATAATGGTAGTCCTAGAAAAGGAATATAGCCAGTGTGCATAAAAAGAAAAATAAACTGTAGTATGGAAAAGGAATGCATTATCAACTCTTAGACGAAAGCCCCTGGCATGTAGATTGCAGCAACCAGCTATAGCTTTCTAGCAAAAGAAATGGAATTTCAAAACAGGGAGGAGGAGGGAACAGTAGATGAAAAGACTTACAGAGAAGCAAAGAACCACAGGAACACAAAAAGCAAGAGCACACTAAAATAGGACCTCGCATACACAATGAAAACAGAAGGTGGCACAAAGAAAGGGAAGAATCAAGCTTCCACACCTCTCTTAGCTAAAAGGAGAGCTAGTCTCAGTGTTTGACCAGCCAGAGTAGGCCCTTCTATTAAGTGAAAGAAGTGGGTGGGGGGAGGTGCTGCAGAATAGTGGGGACAACACAACTGTCATATTTACTCTAATTCTTGGTACCCACAAAGTCACTAAAATCTAGAAAAGCAATGTTTTTTTAAAAAAATTGCACCCAGAATAAGGGAGAAAAACATCTTTTTAAGTTCTATAATCCCAGGTTATCAGCTGGCTTGCAACTCATGGAGAAAAAGAAACCACAGCTGCTTAATCACAGTGTACTTTATCTTATACAATGCATGACACCTAAATAGGAAGCAGCACCTTGTTAAAATCACAGCATTTTAAAATGTGAAACTGAGTTTTAGAATTGTCAAACTATATGATCAAACTGACACAGCTGGGATGAAAAACCCGCTCTTTCCCTTTCACGGAACTGCCTGAGTGGGGCAGTAAAATTAAAAAAAAAAAAAAAAAAAACAACTACTGGCTGGACGCGGTGATTCACACTTGTAATCCTAGCCCTTTGGGAGGCCGCGCGCGGGGCGGGGGCCGGCGAGAGGGGCGGTAGCTAACTGGAGGCCAGAAGTTTGAGACCAGCCTGGCCAACATAGCAAAACCCCGTCTCTACTAAAATTATAAAAATCAGTCGCGAGCGGTGGCTGCAAGTCTGTAATCCCAGCTACTCGGGAGGCTAATGGGGGAAGGATCGCTTGATCCCAAGAGGCAGAGATTGCAGTGGGCAGAGATCGCGCCACTACACTCCAGCCTGGGCACAGAGCTAGACTATGTCTCCAAAAAAAAAAAAAAAAAAGGAAAAAAAGAAAAGAGAAAAGAAAAAACTACAGAATAGATCCCAGTCTGCAGCCCTAACTGAAAAATATTAACAAATCTTTGCAGTAAGTGACGGAGCCTGGTGGCACGAGCCTATAGTCCCAGCTACTTGAGAGACTGAGCTCCGTGGGAGGATCGCTAGAGCACAGCGGGCGGAGGTTGCAATAAGCCGTGATAGCGCCACTGCACTCCAGTCTGGGTGACAGAGCGAGACTCTGTCTCAAAAACAAATACAAAAAAAAAAAAAAAAAAAAAAAAAAACAAATCCTTTAAGTACCCTATAGTGGTTAAGACTATGAGCTCTGATGCCCCACTGCCTGAGCCCATAATTCCCTCAGTCAGCATAGCTGTGCGACCTTGGCAAAAGTTTCTCTATGGCTGTTTCCTCACCTGTAAAATGGGGGCAGTAACAGAAATCATCCAAACCCTTCATAGTACAGGTAAGAAAGCAGAGGCATCCAACGATTATTATTATAATCATGCTTTCATGGCAGTGGTACTTTCACGAGGGATCTAGATTCCCAGAACAGGCCTCTTTCCACTTAGAGAACAAGTGAGGACAAACACCCCGAGAACTCACCTAGTGCTAAAGAGTGCACTAGTCGCTTTTACATCCACTGGGGTCATCCAACCCTCCCAACAATCCCGAGAAGCATGACCTCCACTTTAAGGATGCAAAAATAGAAAAGGAGGGATTGCAAGACTGGTTAAAGACCATGCAACTATAAAGCGATAGAACGGGAACTTGAACTCAGGTTAGCTCGGCCCCACTTGACTAGACAGCCTCAGGGGCCGTGCACGGCGGTGTCCCCTGTTTTTCTCTCCCTCCCTCGATGGCCAAAAATGGGACAGCAGTCTCCGCCACCCTCTTCCCTCCAGTCACTTTCCCGGTTCTTCTCCTACTGACCCAGGTAAATCACAAGAGGGATAAAGCCCCAGCGGATGGCAAACTGGCCCCCCTTGAAGAGTTGCTGCAGTCTCTGCTTGGCCTCTTTGCTCAGCTTCACCATAGCGACGGCCGCGTGGCGTAGGGAGAACCCCTTACTGCAAACACCTCGTCGGGAATCCGAAAGGGAAAGGAAGTGCGCAGGCGCCAAACACGGCCTTTACGGCAGGAGTCGTGAGCGTCGCCAGCAGAGGTCGTAATTCATCACCTTTAACCTTCGCTGCTCTTCCGCCGCGCTACCAGTAGTAGGCGCATGCGTGGTTGCGATCATGGCTGGTTGTAACTTCGCGTTTCTGTTACCCATGCTTAAAGCGCATCTTCAGGTTTTCCTTCCTTTACATAGAAGGAACATTAATTAAATTCAGAGGGACTGGGTTTTAGTCCCAACTCTTATTCTGACTGGCTGTGGAACCGTGAACAAGTTATTTAACTTCTCAGAATCAGGTTGTTTGTTCAAACCTGAGGTTGAACTGCAAGAAAGGTTACGAAGTGACACTCAGTAGGCCCCAAATCCATGTTTTCTTTGATCCCAATCTTTTTAAAAAAAAAATTTTTTTTAATTACTTGCCAATATTTTAGAATTTGGGAAATCTCACATGAAATTCTGGACTTTTGAAGCTGAGAAATTCCATTGCAGCAATCAAGGAGACTAAATAGGAAATGACACTTCTGTTTGGCCATCTTGCCCTCATTGGTTTAGAATGGCAGCGGTTCTCAACCCTGGCTGCACATTAGAATCAATTTAGGAGAGGTAAAATCATACTCATGCTGGAACTAGAACTCCTAGAAATTCTGATGAGTTTGGGCCTGGGAACTGGCCATTGATCTGCCTTTGAAGTTCCCCAAGTGATTCCCAACCTCTGATGTAATAAATTTCTGGCTGCTGTGGTATTTGAAGTTTGACCCCCCAGGTCTAAGACTTAATTGATTTTTAAGGCTGCACAACATTTCTAAGGCTTTGACTTTTAAGACTTTCCTGCCTCACTCTGAAGGTACATAGTAGTTTTCTGTGCCCAATGGCTGTGCTCCTAAAAATTTCCCCTTGCTAACCTCTGTGGCTTGCGCCTGTAATTCTGGCTATTTGGGAGGCTGAGGCCGGAGGACTGCTTGAGTTGATGCTGCAGTAAGCTGTGTCTGGGTCACTCAATGTAACCTCCCAACGGGTTCACCTTGCCCGCTGCCTGGACAGAGCCGGTTCATCAACACAGGGGAATTACAATAAAGAGTAATTCACGCAGAGCTGGCTGTGCGGGAGACCAGAGTTTTGTTATTATTCAAATCAGTATCCCATAGCATTCGGGGATCGGAGCTTTTAAGGACAATTTGGTGCGTGGGGAGATAGCCAGTAAGTTGGAAGTGCTGATTGGTTGGGTCAGAGATGAACTCACAGGGAGTGGTAGCTGTCTTGTACTGGATCAATTCCTGGGTTGGGGCCACGAGATCAGATGAGCCAGTTTGCCAATCTGGGTGGTGCCAGCTGATCCATTTTGCAGGCTCTACAAAATATCTCAAGCACCGATGTTAGGCTTTACAGTAGTGTTATTTCCAGGAGCAATTTGGGAAGGGTCAGAATCTTAGTTCCTGGGTTGGGACCACAAGATCAGATGTACCAGTTTACCGATCTGGGTGGTGCCAGCTGATCCATTTTGCGGGGTCTGCAAAATATCTCAAACACTGAGTTAGACTTTACAATAGTGTTGTTATCCCCAGGAGCAATTTGGGGAGGGTCAGGATCTTGTAGCCTCCAGCTGCATGACTCCTAAACCATAATGTCTAATCTTTTGGCTACTCTGTTAGCCTGTATACCAAAACCTGCAATGCACCCCCTGAAACTAAAGTAAAAATTGGAAAGAAAAAAGAAGAAATAGTTTCTGTTTTGGTGGAGCTCAGATGACAGCAAGGGACAATATAATGACTAAAAGCACAAACCAACTGTGTGATCTTTGATCAATTATTTAATATCTCTGAATCTCAGTTTCCTTATCTGTAAAATGAAGCCTACTATATATATATTTAAATCCTTGCAAGAATTAGTAAAATAAGCTATAATGCAATGCAATCTTACAAGATCCTGTAAGGATTAAAAAAATATTTTTTAGGCAAGAAGGGGATTTGTTTTAGGAAAGGGTTGTTATCATCTTTGTTTTAAGCTAAAAACTAAAAGTTCCTTCCAAAGTTAGTTCAGCCTATGCCCAGGAGTGAACAAGAACAGTTTGGAGGTTAGGAGCAAGATGGAGTTGGCGAGGTCAGATGTCTTTCACCATCTCAGTTATAATTTTACAGTGGCAGTTTCATCACTACAATCCATCCTGGGAAACAAGAGTGAGACCATGTCTTTAAAAACTAGAAAAAAAATTCCCCTCGCATTATGGTATTCGTCTGCTAGGCTCATCATCATTAATAATAACAACCTGTGTCTACTATGTCTGTCACTGTGTTAAGTGCTGAAAAATAGTTCTTTTAATCCTTACAGGAATTTGTAAGATTGCACTGCATTATAGCTTATTTTACTAATTCTTAGTAAGGATATATATAGCTTCATTCTACAGATAAGAAAACTGAGATTCAGAGATATTAAACAATTGATCAAAGATCACACAGTTGGTTGCTGTTAATCATTATATGGTCCCTTGCTGTTACCCGAGCTCCTCCAAAACAGAAGCTATTTCTTTTTTTTTTTTTTTTTTTTCTTTCCAACTTTTACTTTAGTTTCAGGGAGTGCATGTGCAGGTTTGGTATATGAGTAAATTGCATGTTGCTGGGGTTTGGTGCACAGATTATTTTTTCACCCAGGCAATAAGCATAGTACCTAATAGGTAGTTTTTGGATCCTCACTCTCTTCCCACCCTCAAGTAGGCCGCCATGTATATTGCTCCCTTCTTAGTGTCCATGTATTCAATGCAGAAACTGTTTCTTTCTCATCTTTTTAATTCAAATACCTGATACACAGTAAGAATGCAGTGAATGTGGCACTATCCTGCCAGTTGGGCTAAAAATACCAGTCATTTGCCTTTCTCAAACATTCATTGAGCCTTGTTATATGCCAGGCACTAGAGATATAAGATTTTTTTTTAAACTGCCCTTAAGAATATCATGGTTGAATGGAGAAACGTGAGTAAACAGATGATTCCAATGTAATGTGAATATATATACTAAGTCCCACAATAAAGTTATGCTCAAAATTTGACAGAAAGGCAGAAGAAAGACAACTAACACTGCCTAGAGGAGTCAGGGAACTTTTGAGGAACCCCATGCAGTTAAAACTAGAGAGAGGAGTAAATTTGAAAACCATTAAGAAGGTGAACTCAGCAGGACTTGTTGGCCAAATGAATATGAAGGGCAACATTGAAAGAGGTAGTCAAGGATGACTGCCAAGTTTTGAGCTTGTGTAACACACTGAGTTAATCTTACCCCTTGACCTCCACAAAGTCTAAATTATGTAGATTTGATCCAGGACAGGTGAGCCCCAAAGTGGGTCCTAGCCTGTGGGTTCTTGGCTTTACCCAGGGAAGAATTCAAAGCCAAGCTGGTGGTAAAAGAAAACAGCTTTATTAAAGAGGTGTTACAGCTCCATGACTGCTCCTGCAGAAATAGCAGCTCAGGGCAGCTCTACAGTCATATTTATACCTACTTTTAATTACATGTAGATTAAGGGACAGTTTATGCAGTAATTTCTAGGGAAAAGGTACTAACTTTTGGGTTGTCAGGTCACTGCCATGGAAAGGGGTGGTAGCTCCCGGTGTTACCAGGGCAATGGTAAACTGACATGGCACACTGGGAGGCGTGACTTATGGGAAACTGCTTCCACCCTGTCCCTGTTTTAGCTAGTCCTCAATTTTGTCCAGTGTCCAAGCCCTGCCTCTGGAGCTCAGTCCTGCCTCCTACCTCACAATAGAGATTCACCTCTACAGTAATTCCCACACATAGAGTTGGAAATGGAGACAACATTATAATGGCCAAAGGTATGTTATATTCCTTGGATACATTTCTTATTGAAGGAAAAAATGGTGAGAACCTCTCTTCTATTCTTGATGTGCTCTCCTATTTCAGGCCCTTATAGCCTAAACTATAATAGCTGGAAGCTATCTGGTCTACCAGCCTCTAGTCTCCACCTTTGTTATATACTCTATACACTATAGTTAAGATCAGGCTTAAATCATTGCTTTGCTCATGTCACTCCCCTTTTCAAACACCTCCAGTGAGCTACCAAGGGCTACCTCCCTAAATCTGTTTATCTTCTGAAAATAAGTGTACTTTAAAGATCTTTGCAAATTTTAGAGTATTAGATACACCATAAGTAATATCATAGTCAATGATAAAAGATAGTACCCAGAAAATGCTAAATGAGTGGAATCAACAAAAAAAAAATTAAATGTGTTAAGAGGAGAGAGCTAACCTTGTGAGCTGAAATATTCAGGAAAAACTTCACAGAGAGCATAGTTGGTCCTGATGAGTGTTTACAGGTCCAGAAACTCAACTTAATCTGGTTGAGACAAGATTGAGGTAGGAGGCAGGACTTGATTCCAGAGGTGGGGCTTGAACTCTAGACCAGATTGAAGACTAACTTGAAACAGGGAAGAGGCAAAATCTCCTCTCCATAAGACATGCCCACAAGTACCATGTCAGCTTACCATTGCTATAGCAACACCTGGAAGTCATCTCCCCTTTCTGTGGCAATAACCCAGAAGTACCACCTTCTTTTCTAGAAACTTCTGAATATCCACCCCTTAATTTGCATATAATTAAAACTGGGTATAAATATTACTGCGAAACTGCTCCTGAGCTGCTACTCTGGGCCTGCTGCCTGTGGATTGGCCCTTCTGTGGAAGGAGCAATACCTCTGCTGCTCCTGTACACTGCTGCTTCAGTGAAAGTTGCTGTCTAAAACCACCAGCTCACCCTTGACTTCTTTACTGTGTGAAGCCAAAAACCCTCTTGGGCTAAGCCCCAATTTGGGGGCTTGTGTGCCCTACATCAAGATGGTCTCTTTTCCTTCAGCCTTGACCCTCCAGTTTCCAGTTTTCCCTCTAAACTTAATGTCCCAGAAAAAGAAAAAGAAAGACAAAGAGAAAGGGAAGGAAGGGAGGAACAGAGGGAGGGAGGGAAGGAGGGAGGGAGGGAGGGAGGGAGGGAGGGAGGGAGGGAGGGAGGGAGGGAGGGAGGAAGGAAGGAAGGAAGGAAGGAAGGAAGGAAGGAAGGAAGGAAGGAAGAAAAGAAAAGAAAAGAAAGGAAAGGAAAAGAAAAGAAAAGAAAAGAAAAGAGAAAAGAAAAGAAAAGAAAAGAAAAAGAAAAGAAAACCTCCAGTACTAAATCATGGCCTAGTGTGGTGTCTCATGCCTGTAATCTCAGCACTTTGGGAGGCTGAGGCGGCTGGATCAGCTGAGGTCAGGAGTTTGACACTGGCCTGGCCAACATGGCGAAATCCCATCTCTACTAAAAATACAAAAATTAGCCAGGTGTGATGGTGCGTGCCTGTAATCCCAGGCTACTTGGGAGGCTGAGGCATGAGAATCGCTTAAACCTGGGAGGTAGAGGTTGCAGTGAACTGAGATCACGCCATTGCACTCCAGCCTGGATGACAGAGTGAGACTCCATCACAAAAAAAAAAAAAAAAAAAGAAGGAAAGAAAAAGGAAACCTCCAGTACTAAATCATTAAAAGATATTAAAAAAAAAAAAAAAAAAAAACACATGCATGGCCAGGTGCGGTGGCTCACACCTGTAATCCCAGCACTTTGGAAGGCCAAGTTGGGTGGATCACCTGAGGTCAGGAGTTCGAGACCAGCCTGGCCAACATGGCAAAACCCCATCTCTACTAAAAATACAAAAATTAGCTGGGTGTGGTGGCGTGCGCCCCAGCTACTCAGGAGGCTGAGGCAGGAGAATCACTGGAACTGTAGTGAGCCAAGATGGCACCACTGCACTCCAGCCTGGGCGACAGAGCAAGACTCCATCTCAAAAAACAAACAAACAAAATACATATAAGCAATTCCTATATTAGAAATAACAATAATGAAATTATGATATATTTGTTGTTAGTATGTGCATAGAAAGAAATCTAGAAAAAATGTACTCTAAACTGTCAACAGGAGTAATTATCTCAGGAGATGAGGAAGGGAATTACTGGAGATCTTTATATATGTATATATACTTTACTTTATATATACACATATATATACACACATACCCACATATGTATCTAGATAAATGTATATATTTGTAATATGTTCATTGCTTTTTATAATGAGCATATATGATTTGTCATCAGAAATAAAAAACAATAAAGGTAGATAGATCTTTAAACCAAATAAAACCTTCCAAGGGCTCTTTATTGTCTTTAGGACAAAAGATTAAAATCCATTTACAACCTACATGGTCCCTGAAGGCACCATGCAGTCTCATCTCTGCTGTTACTTCTGCCAGAAATGACTTCCCATACCCCTTGCTTTTTATGATTCACTCAAGTATCTCCTCCAAGATGTCATCCCTGACCTGCCCCTAACCCTGCACCCCAGCCTAGAGCAAATTGAGCACTTCCTTCATGGTGACTCCTACTCTATATTATTCTCGCTACCATCTCAAGCTAACTTAGATACTTGACTATCTTCCCCAAGTAAACTACAGATAGAGACTCTGTCTCACTCATTTCATATCCCCGTTGACTGTGTATGTAACACTTGTGGAACTGGTGAATGAATTTCATCAGAAACTAACAGCCTTAGTTTACCATGCCACTTAATCTTCCATAAAGTGGGTATCTAAAATGCTTATTTGTAACTGTACCCTTAGAGATATCCTGAGAATAAAAGCTGGCATTCTTCATTCTGGTGGGCAAGAACACTCAGGCAACCAATTACAATGTTAACTTCCTGGGTGTTTACTAGTAGTGTATGATGCACTGTGTTAAGGCCTCACATGCATCAACTCATGGAATCCTCACAGCCCTGTGAGGCAGGGGCTGTATTATCATTCTCATTTTATAGATGAGGAACTGAGGCATGGGAAAGTGAAGTAAATTTGTTTTGTCCAAGGTCATGTAGCTAGCTAGTAAGTGGTAAAGACAGAATGGAAACTCCAGCGGTCTTACTGCAGAACCTCAATGTTAACCATAACACTATTTCGCCTATAGGTGAGAAATAAGCATAGAAATAGAAGACAAACCTTTGTATGTTCTCAAAGAATATTTTCCTTTAGCTGTGATCGATAAGAGACCTGTTTTCATGGTACTATAGTGGCACATATGATAGACCAAAAGCTGGCTGGGAACCTAAGGGGTGGGTGCTGACTACCTGAACCAATCAGATCCACCCTAAGTGAGATTTGTACTCAAGATAGAAAGAAATACGTTTTACTGAAGCTAGTTCGACAGATAGACTAGAAGACGTGAAGCAATAGAATCCACCGTGGGTAGAGAATACTGAGTTATAGTGGTATCAAAGCACAAGGATAGAGAATAATGTGCTTTCTGGGCAGCAAGATAATCCCACCCTAGAATTTGCTATATGCTGAGCAACCTTTCATTCCCCAGCTATGTTCCAAAGTTGGTAAGTCTGGCTGTGACATCATTCCTGGGAGTTTCTTTGTTTGTTTTTGTTTTTTGTTTTTGAGACAGAATCTCACCCAGGCTGGAGTGCAGTGGTGCGATCTGGGCTCACTGCAACCTCCACCTCCCAGGCTCTAGCTATTCTCCTGCCTCAGCCTCCCGAGCATCTGGGATTAAGGCACACACCACCATGCCTGGCTAATTTTTGATTTTTAGTAGAGATGGGGTTTCACCGTGTTGGCAAGGCTAGTCTTGAACTCCTGACCACAGATGATCTGCCCACCTCGGCCTCCCAAAGTGCTGGGATTACAGATGTGAGCCACCATGCCCAGCCAATTCCTGTTTTGTTTTTTTTTTGTTTTTTTTTTTTTTGATGTAGAGAAAAGTAGAATTGTTCTCTACTAGTACATCAAGTATTGAATATGTAATTAAGTACATTATAACCCCATGGTCTCTGCTAATTATAAAATAACAGAAGAGAGGTAAAGGCATCAAGGTGAGAAACCCAGGTGGGGAATCAACTGTCAGGATTTCACTAGCACTATCCAAGGAAAGGATGCTACCAGTTCTGTTGTATTGTTTTAGAAAATATGGCTGGGCACGGAGGCTCCCACCTGTAATTCCAGCACTTTGGGAGGCCGAGGCAGGTGGATCACCTGAGGTCAGGAGTTCAAGACCAACCTGGCCAACACAGCAAAACCCCATCTTTACTACAATAAATAAATAAATAAATAAATAAATACAAAAATTAGCCAGGCATAGTGGCAGGTGCCTGTAATTCCAGCTACTCAGGAGGCTGAGGCAGGAAGAACTGCTTGAACCCAGGAGGCAGAGGTTGCAGTGAGCCAAGATCGTGCCATCGCACTCCAGTCTTGGCGACAAAGTAAGACTGTCTCAAAAACAAACAAACAAACAAACAAACAAAAATAACAACAACAACAACAAAAAAACACTTCTAGAGAGGATAAAATAGTTGAACTCTTTAGGTGGTAAGGAAAAAAGAAACCTGGAGAAATATGGTTGGATATTTCTGACTGCACAGACAGGCTTCACAGAAGAAAAGAAACCACTCCTTTGAATATCTATTTCCACATCTGCAAAATGGGAAGAGTAACTACCTGTTATAGACTGAATTGTATCCCTCCAAAATTTATATATTGAAGCTCTAACACCCACCCCACAATGTGACAGTATTTGGAGCTAAGGGCTTTAAATAGGTAATTTCAGTTAAATGAGGTCATGAGAGTAGGGCCCTAATCCAATAGGAAAATATTTCTCTTTCCACACGTGCACAGAGAAAAGGCCATGTGAGGAAACAATGAGAAGGCAGCTGTCTACAAGCCAGCAAGAGAGTCCTCACCAGAAACCAGCTCTGCTGGCACCTTGAACTTGGACTTCATGCCTCCAGAACAGTGAGAAAATAAATTTCTGCTGTTTCAGCCACCCAGTCTGTGGTATTCTGTTATGGCAGCCCAAGCTGACTAATACACTACCTAATAGGATTGTGAATGAGAAGAATTAAATCAGAAAATATAAATGCATTAATAAACAGTCCATGTATTGAGCACCTTCCTGTGCCAGGCACTTCACCATCATCTCAAGTCCTCCAAAACACATGCTGTTTGTACCACATCATGCTGCCTGGCACATAGTTGGCTTGTTGGTGGGTGTGTGTGTGTGTGTGTGTGTGTGAGAGAGAGAGAGAGATAAGATCTCACTCTGTCGCCCAGGCTGAAGTGCACTGGCATGATCACACTCATTGCAGCCTCCAACTCCTGGGCTCAACAGATCCTCTTTCCTCAGCCTCTTGAGCAGCTATGACAATGGGCATGCACCACCACATCTGGCTAATTTTTTAAAATGTTTTTGTAGAGACAGGCTCTCACTGTGTTATCTAGGCTAGTCTCAAACTCCTGACCTTAAGCAATCTCCCCACCTCAGCCTCCCAAAGTGCTGGGATTATAGGAGTGAGCCACAGCACCCAGCCGGCTTGTTGAATTTGGGATATGAATATCATAGACTTATTAACACCATGTTTATAAGCCATAATTGTCTTTATGAATTTATTTATTTTGGAAAAGTAAGTACTAAGGATGTTCAGCTTTCTGTGCTATGGATTATTATGTGTGGAGAAACAAGAAAATGAGTCACAGTGCTCATTTAAATATTTTACCATCTAGTTAGAGATGAAGACAAGTGTATTAATAAGTTACTGGCCCATATGACTAATCTTTGGAAAAACAATCACGTAAAGTCAAGATTCAGCACAGGGACCCAGGGTCCAAAAGATTTGCATTTGACTCCCAGCTCTATAACTTAGCTGTGTGATCACAGTCAAATTGCTTAGCCTCTCCCTTTTCTCATCTGCAAAACAGGGAAATCATAGCGCCCACCTCCATCATTTATTATATACAAAGAGATAATATGCCTGAAATATACTTAGCTAAGTAAAGACCTAATCAAATGTAAGCTATGACTATTACTGTTTGTTGTTTGCTTCCTGCTTTTTACTATTGCAATTTCCAAGATCAGTCTTTTTCAAAAGACTTTTCTCTCATCTTAAGGCTACCTGGGAACTGACTGCACCTGCAATACATACACCATAATATGTATGTACTACATACAGCCATAATATGTGGCAAGGAAAGAAAATGGAATATGTAATATAAGAATAATGGCATATAGTCCTCAAAGACTGTATTTTATATTTTATCTCCATTAGGTATTAACACAGTGCTATGTAATGGAGGAAACCCTGCAAATATTTTTTGCCTTGAAGAAAAGAACACGAACTCAGAAGTCACATGGATCTAAGATAAGACCTGCAAAGATTTTAATTCAATTCTGCCATTTACTTCACATGAAGACCTTGAGAACCAGTTGATAACATATCAGAAAAGCTAATTAATTTGCCATGGTTACCAGGAAAACAGGACCTAGTCTCCAAAATGCAGCCAAATAGAGGAGCCAAATAAAAAAGAGGGAAAATTTTTATCATGCATCTTGTTTTTCTGAAGTGTTAGATTTTAAAATATATCAATATTCAAAACACCATGTGCTTTATTGAGTTTTAACTCTTAACTGTGTCCTCTTTTTTCTGCTAGGGTGTTTTTGAGCAGACAAACAATTTCTTATTGCCAGGATACAGCCTGGAACTCTTAAGCACACTAGGCAAGCATATGTATGAAATAAAATTTCTACAAAGAGATTTGTCAAAAAGCTTCACTGGGACATCAACCAAGTGTAAGGCTCTGTGAGGAAAAGCGAATTTCAGAAAACTGTCACACCCAGCCACTGCCGGTGACGATATGGTAATCTTCTTTGGGGACAGAGTGTACATTCCCCTGATAAGTCTAGAAAGCATAGGATTAGGGCCCAGTGTCAGGCAGACAATACATATTACAGGAATTTAGGAGAGAGGCAAGTCACAAAAGGCTGAAGAGTTCAGGGAAAACTTCACAGAGGTGAGCCAGGGATGATTTCTGATGGCTGGAGAAGAGGAAAAGAAGAAATGTCACAAAGTGAACCATTATGAGAAAAAAGACAGAGAGTCAAACACTTTAGGTGGAACAGAAAGCTCCAGTCAGGAAATAATGAGATCGAATTATAAAAAGAAACAAAATGTCAAGTTAAGAAATTTGGAACTGAGCCAGAGAGTAGCTGGAAAGCTGCTGAATATTTTAGAGGGAAAAAAATTACAAAGTGAAAGCATTTTTTGGATTTAATTTTTTCAGTTTTCTTTATTTTGCTGAAAAGGAAATAAGTTCACATAGCCTAAATTGAAAAAGTACAATAAATAGTGAAAGGTCTCCTTCCCACTTTGGCCCCTGCTGCCTATTTTTCTCCCTGGAGGCAAACCAACGTTAACAGTTTCTTACATATCCTTCCAGAGATAACTATGCCTATGGAAATAAAGACGCACATAAATTCTTCCCTCCTCCGTTGTAAATGAGATGAATAAACACTTATTTACCTTGCATTTTTCACTCAAAAATATAACTTACAGATTATTTTGCATGAATGCATGAAAAGTGTCCTCATTCACTTTTTTAAATTATGCTATGAAAATTCAACATTCACTTTTTTTTAAATAGATGGATTGGTACAAAAGAATATACAGGCAAAATTCTCTCTACCTCTTCTGCAACTTGCTGCACTGTTCTCCCTGGAAGCAAAGTGTCTAGTTTCTTATATATCCCTCCAGAGATATTCTAGGCATATGGAAATAAATACACACACATCCTTCCCCTCTCTTTTAAAATAAACAAATAGGATGCAAACTATACACTCAGTGTAACACCTTTCCTTTTTATTTAAAAATATTTTTAGAAACCCAAATAAAGTCTTTATTTGAATTAATAGTATTGCACCATGTTAATTTCCTGGCTTGGACAATGTATCATGGTTATGTATAATGTTATCATTTGGGGAAGCAGAGTGAAGGACACACAAGAACTCTCTGTACTATTTTTGAAATTTCCTGAGTCTTGAAGTATTAAAATAAAACGTATTATAAATATTTCTTGGTGATTCTTCCATATCAACACATAGCTTCCTTTTCGTATAGATGCACAGTACTGTTGCACCTCTAATAAATAATTTTTTAAATTTATCCTCTAACAAGGCAAACTATTTCAGATTTTCTTAGCACTGAAAATTGATGACAGTGTCCATCATTGTATGTCCCATCTTCGACTCCATAGTTAAGAGTTGTCTGTGGACCCAATTATGTAACCACAATAAAAATTCTAACAAGAGCAGTGGCCAGGGAATCAGGGGCACCCAGTTCTCCTCCTAGTCCAGCTGCTTGCTACTTGTTTGACACTGAGCATGTCACTTAGCCTCCTAGTCTTGGTTACCTCACCTACGACACTGGGATTAACCACCTGGTTACTTCCCAATTAGGTTGAGTGTTCAATGAGATGATACCTATAACAGTTGTTTATCTGAGTTGAATTCACTGTGCAAATAAAAAATTTGGCAACTATGATTTCCACCTAGAGGTTGTATCATAATCCCGTGTGTACAATCACAGAAGTCATAGGATTTATCTCATGACAGATTCTACTTCAGTTTAAGGAGCATCAAAAAGAGCTGCACGCTAGTCCATATTATTTTCGTTTTACAAATAATATGGCTTTCTGGGCCCTTCTGTTTTCTAATCCAGTCACTAATGACTATCAGAAGATATGCCACACAGTAATAATGGTAAATAAGATACTTGCATTTGGTAGCCATTCTGCCTTAAAAGAATAATAACAATAGTAATAATAACGAACCCATCCAACAAGTTGACCCCTTTGTGGTAGTACATTTAGTAGGAAAATCATTCTGCTGGACACATCAAGAAGCAATTTTAGGCCTGTAATCCCAACACTTTGGGAGCCAAGGCGGGCGGATTACCTGAGGTCAGGAGTTTGAGACCAGGCTGACTAACATGATGAAAACCTGTCTCTACGAAAAATATGAAAATGACCCAGGCATGGTAATGCATGCCTGTAATCACAGCTACTCAGGAGGCTGGGGCAGGAGAATCACTTGAACCCAGGAGGCAGAGGTTGCAGTGAGCAGAGATCATGCCACTGTACTCCAGCCTGGGTGACAAACTGAGATTTCATCTCAAAAAAAAAAAAAAAAAAAAAAAAAAAAAGGCTGGGCGCTGAGGGTGGGCAGATCACTTGAGGTCAGGAGTTTGAGACCAGCCTGCCAACATGGAGAAACCCATCTCTACTAAAAATACAAAATTAGCCAGGTGTGGTGGTGCACGCCTGTAATCCCAGCTTCTCGAGAGGCTGAAGCAGGAGAATCACTTGAACCCAGGAGGCAGAGGTTGTGGTGAGCTGAGATTGTGCATTGTACTCCAGCCTGGGCAACAAGAGCAAAACTCCATCTCAAAAAAAAAAAACCAGATAAAAAAAAAGTAACTTTGTAATTTCACTTCAGCCTCTGATTGGTTGCTTTCCACAATCAGATGCTTGTGTAGGGTGTAACCTTTGTAACTTCACTTCAGTCTCTGATTGGTTGCTCTGATTGCGGGCCATTATTTCATTTACATAGGATGTACACCAAGTAACCAATGGGAAACCTCTAGAGGGTATTTAAACCCAAGAAAATGCTGTAAAGGGGCTCTTGAGCCCCTATGCTCAGTCCCACTCTCACGCTGTGGAGTGTACTTCAGTTTTTCAATAAGTCTCTGCTTTTGTTGCTTCATTTTTTCCTTGCTTTGTTTGTGCATTTTGTCCAACTCTTTGTTCAAAACACCAAGAACCTGGGTACCCTCCACCCGTAACAGCAGTTAGTTCCTGGAAGCACTATGTGGCCACAGTGCCAGGTTCTGCAGATAAATTATTTAAGATGAGTACTGAGAACAAAACCACTGCTTTTGGAAATTAGGAAGTCACAAGTCACAATACTGGAAGACAATTTTGTGGGATTGAAAGTATATAAGCAGATCTCCAGGGACTAAGTGGGTGGAGGGTGAAAAACCAACGTAGTAAGCTCTTTTCTTTATTTCTTCCCCTACCCAGCTGCCTTGTATGTGACTACAGTCAGGTGGAGACATCTGCTTTGCTTCCCACAGAAGCAAAATTATTATCACTGAAATGAAAAGAAGTGGAAACAGTCCACTTAAGCTTTTTAAAATTTTTTCATAAGTGGTTTATGAATTAAAATATGAGGCCCAGGGAGGAAGTCATGAGCAGGGCACAGAGCTAACACCAAAGGACTGGAGCCTGGGATAGGAAAGAAGAGAAGGAGGTGACCTCATCCCCTGCTCCTAGGAGACCTGGGGAAGGGATGAGGGAGGGGCAAAAGGAGGTCAGAGATGGTGCCAGGAATGCAGGCCATGCACATCAAAGGGCCTGCTGAGAAGCATCAGCCTGTGGGGTTCATGCCAAGAGGTCATGTTCCCACCTTCCTAATGACCCCAAAACTCAGGCTCCCACCTCGGGGCTTTTGCATTTTCTTTCTTTCTTTTTTTTTTGAGATGGAGTCTCACTCTGTTGCCTAGGCTAGAGTGCAGTGGCACAGTCTCGGCTCACTGCAACCTCCGCCTCCCGGGTTCAAGTGATTCTCCTGCCTCGGCCTCCCAAGTAGCTGGGATTACAGGCACCTGCCACCACACCCGGCTAATTTTTTATTTTTAGTAGAGGCGCAGTTTCACCATGTTCGACAGGCTGATGTTGAACTCCTGACCTCAGGTGATCCACTGGCCTCAGCCTCCCAAAGTGCTGGGATTTACAGGCATGAGCCACCACACCCGGGCGGGGCTTTTGCATTTTCATTCCCTCTGTCTGGAATGCTCCTCCCATGGCTCAGCCCCTCATCTCCTTCAGGTCTCTTCATAAATATCAGCCTCTCAGAGGGGCCTCCCCAACCACCCTGTGTAAAATAAGACTTCTTTCCCCCATTGCTCTCAGTTTTATTTCCCTGGTTTTATTGACCTTTCCAACACCTACAATACACATCAAGGGGTACATTGCCACCTGAGTTCCTATCTCTAACAAAACATAACAAAATATAAACACTAACAAAAATATAAAATGTTTTGCAATGTCACTTACACATTTCTCTTCTAAGGAATTTTGCATGCTTGCTGCAGGGTAACAGTTCTACTGGAAGGTAGAAGACGTTCCCCTCTCAGGACCTCAAATCAAGAAAGAAAAGTCGAAATTGGGTATTACCACAGACAGGAACTTTCCTTTTAAAAGAGAAAGTTGAGTCACCTTGTCCTTTGGCACGCAGTGGCCAGATCACATCCACAGAGCTTCCCCACAGAAGCCCCTGCTAAAACTAGGTCAGATTGGATCAGGGATTCTCCACCATTCAGACTTTTAAAACAAAAGCAACATCCCAAGGAGAGGGCTTAGAAGCCACTGTAGTTAACATCTTATTAAATAACCACCATTCTATTTTTAATAGAAATATCACACAGTAGCAAGCATGCATAATTCCTCAGAAGATAAAAATATATTTTAAAAATTGTAGCCAGCCATCGTGGTGCACACCTGTAGCCCCAGCTACTCAGGAGGCTGAGAGGAGGATCACTTAAGCCTAGGACTTTGAAGCTGCAGTGAGCTGTCCATTGTACCATGACACTCCAGCCTGCATAACAGAGTGAGACCCCGTTTCTAAAAAAATTAAAATTAAAAATTGCAGGCCAGGCGTGGTGGCTCACGCCTGTAATCCCAGCACTTTGGGAGGCTGAGGCGGGCGGATCACGAGGTCAGGAGATCTAGACCATCCTGGCTAACATGGTGAAACCCTGTCTCTACTAAAAATACAAAAAAAAAAAAAAAAATTAGCCGGGCGTGGTGGCAGGTGCCTGTAGTCCCAGCTACTCGGGAGGCTGAGGCAGAAGAATGGCATGAACCTGGGAGGCGGAGATTGCAGTGAGCCGAGATCGTGCCACTGCACTGCAGCCTGGGTGACAGAGCGAGACTCCGTCTCACAAAAAAAAAAAAAAAAAAAAAAAAAAAAAAAAAAAAAAAAAAAAAAAAAAATTTGCAGTCATATTTATATATCTTTCTCCCAAAGAGGATTTCTCTCTCGCCACCCTATAAAAAGAAACAAGTATATTAGCTAGGCATAGTGGCAGGCACCTGTAATCCCAGCCACTTGGGAGGCTGAAGCAGAAGAAATCACTTGAATCCGGTAGGCAGAGGTTGCAGTGAGCCAAGATCGTGCCACTGCACTCCAGCCTGGAGGACAGAGTGAGACTCTGTCTCAAAAAAAAAAAAAAAAAAAAAAAAAACTGAACCAAGTGATGAATAATAAAAGGTCTGGCAAGGAGAAGAGGGACTTTCCTCTCTGGCCAGATAGACCTAAACACGAAGTCAACATCCGCAGAGCAGTGTACACCAGTGGGAGCACTTGGGTGGACAATTGATTTAACCATTTCTTTGCTGTGGGGGAAGGGTTTTCTGTCAATAGGGGCTTGCATGGTGCCTGTGGTTTCTCCAGCAAAAGGAAACGCAGCCACGACCCAAGACTTTGCTGAGCCCTTTCAAATTGTCATATATGAACTCATCTTTGGGTACCCCAGCATCCCTGAACACTAAGGGCCTTAATGCCCAAAGGGATGGAGCCCTAACACTTTACTTGGGTGGGGTTAAACAATAGTCAATCCCTCTCCTGCTACATGCCCGACTCACTTCTTTGCCCTGGGGGCTGATTATAACTCTCTATATTCAAACTAAGTAGCCAAATCTTGAATGCAAGTATTTTTGTTTTGTTTTGTTGTTTGTTTTTGTTTTTGTTTTGAGACAGAGTCTGGCTCTGTCGCCCAAACAGGAATACAGTGGCACAATCTTGGCTCACTGCAACCTCCACCTCCTGGGTTCAAGAGATTCTCCTGCCTCAGCCTCCCAAGTAACTGGGATTACAGGTGTGTGCCACCACACCTGGCTAATTTTGTATTTTTAGTAGAGACAAGTTTTCACCATGTTAGCCAGACTGGTCTCGAACTCCTGACCTCAAGTGATGCACCCACCTCAGCCTTCCGAAGTGCTGGGATTACAGTCGTGAGCCACCGCACCTGGTCAGGTCTTGAATCTAATCCTGCAAGTGGAGTGCTGTGCTGAGGCAGAGAGAGGAAAGTCAGAAGAACGATGGAGGAAAGGCCATACTAGAACTCATCATGCTTCGAGTCTGATTCAAACTCAAAGCGATTGCTTTGAATTCAGAGCCCCTTATCAAAGGGGGAAGCTCATTTCCATGAGCAGTGACTCCTGCCACTAGTGGGGTGACCTGGGACATATTTGGGGAGATAAATTAGAATGAAAGCTAGTAGCAGCCACTAGCGTGGCAGAAGAGGACAGTCATGAGCGCCACAGTGCGGTGGGGAGAGCTAGCACAGGACAGCTCTCTCTCAAGTCATACAGAATGTAGGAAACTGGCTGCTTTTAAATGGTGAGAGCTGCTCGTTATCATCTGCCTTCCCTAACTACACACACACACACACACACACGCACGCACGCACACAAAAGCAAGACTTCTTTAAGTCCTTCCCTCCGGCAATAGAAGATGTACCCCATGGGCTGGAAGTGGTGGCTCACGACTGTAATCCCAGCACTTTGGGAGGCCAAGGCAGGTGGATCACCTGAGGTCGGGAGTTCGAGACAAGCCTGACCAACATGGAGAAACCCCGTCTCTACTAAAAATACAAAATTAGCTGGGTATGGTGGTGCATGCCTGTAATCCCAGCTACTAGGGAGGCTGAGGCAGGAGAACTGCTAGAACCCAGGAGGTGGAGGTTGCAGTGAGTCAAGATTGTGCCATTGCACTCCAGCCTGGGCAACAAGAGCGAAATTCCATCTCAAAAAAAAAAGATTTAACCCCTCGACCGTCCACATGCTGGGTTCTGAGCAGGAGAAGGAATTCTTGAGAGGTAACAGAAGGAAAAGGAAGGAACTTCTGAGCGTTAGGAGGTGAGGCTTTCCCCAGGACCAGGTCACCCAACGGGCTTGGTGGTCCTACAGTGGCGTAGTTTGAGGGTAGAAAAAAATCCCTTAAAGCCTAAGACCTAATTCTCACTAGTTTACTAGAGGGAGTGTGAAAGGGTGGTCATCTTTTTTGAAACATACTGTGTTTTTCTTTTTGTTTGTTTGTTTCTCAATACACTCATTTATTTATTCACTCAACCAATACAGTAGTTATTAAGTGCCTGCTATGTGTTAGGCATGGCTTAAAGACTAGAAAACACAACAATAAAAAAAGATAAAGCTTCTGCTTCTGTGGACTTTGTATTCTAATTGCGGATAATAGTAACAGTAAGCAGTCAATCATAATACCAGCAGCAAATACTTACATGGTGCTTCCCATGAGCCAGCCCCTTTCCTAAACTCTTTCTACACATTTACTCATTTTATCTTTATCACAACCTATACAACAGGTACTGCTATTATCCTTATTTTACAAATAAGGACATTAAGGCATAGGCAAACTAAGCAACTTGTTCAAGTATACAGAGCTAAAAAGTAACAGAATGGGGATTTGAATCCAGGCAGTTAAATTTTAGAGTTCATGTATTTGATTAATATAGATACATACAGAAATAGATATAGATACATATAGGTGTAGATAGGGGGTCCGGGGAGAAAGACAGGGAGAGAGAGAGAATAAGGAAATAACTCCCCCACTGTTCTAGAGGATAGAAGACCTCTAAACAGAAATGATAATCTTCAAAGGCACTTAAGTTTTTAGCAGAAGTTAACTGAGAGACAAATAGATGGAGACAGATAAGTGTAATAAAGAAAGCAGGGTAAGGAAATAGAAAGTAACGGAGGGTGCCGGGTGCGGTGGCTTATGCCTGTAATCCCAGCACTTTGGGAGGCCAAGGTGGGCAGATCACTTGAGGTCAGGAGTTCAAGACCAGCCTGGCCAACGTGGTGAAACCCCATCTCTACTAAAAATACGAAAGTTAGCAGGGCGTGGTAGCATGTACCTGTAGTCTCAGCTACTTGGGGAACTGAGTCAAAAGAATCACTTGAACCCAGGAAGTGGAGGTTGCAGTGAGCCAAGATCACTCCACTGTACTCCAGCCTCGGTCACTCCATCTAAAAGAGAGAGAGAGAGAAGGAAGGGAGGGGGGAAGGGAATGGGAAGGAAGAAGGGAAAGGAAGGTGTGAAGGGAATGGAAGGGAAGGGAAGGGAAGGGAAGGAAGGGAAGGGAGGAAGGGAAGGGAAAGGGAAGGGAAAAGGAATGGGAAGGGAAATAGTACGTCTAGATACGGAATTAAAGGCAAAAGGAAATAATGAAACTCTGCCTTACACGAAAGTAACTAAATAGATAGAGAACCATCAAATCCACTAAGACAGAAATACAACGACAGAAACAACGAAGACACGCGAATAGAGAGTAGAAGCAAGAACGAAAGAAAGAACGAAGGAGCCGACTCCGCCCTCCCCCCCCTCCTCCTCCCTCCTCCCCCCCCCTTCCCCTTCCGGCCTTCACTGCCTTCCGTCCTTCCTCGACTCCCTCCCTCCCTCCGCTCCCTCCGCCCTCCCTCCCCACCCCCCTCCTCCCATCCCCCCCCACCCCTCCCCCCCCCTCCCTCCCTCCCTCCTCCTCCTCCCCCCGAAAGAAAGAAAGAAAGAAAGAAAGAAAAAAATGGAGGGAGTTTTTGTTTGTTTTTGAGGCAGAGTCTCGACTCACTGCAACCTCCGCCTCCGGGGTTCAAGCGATTCTTGTGCCTTGCGAATAGCTGGGATTACAGGTGCCTGCTACCAGGCCCGGCTAAATTTTGTATCTCTAGTAGAGACCGGGTTTCACCACGTTGGCCAGGCTAGTTTCGAACTCCCGACCTCAAGTGATCTGCCGGCCTTGGCCTCCCCAAGTGCTGGGATCACAGGCCTGAGCCACTGCACCCAGCCAGAGGGAGCTTTTTTAAAGATAGAGTGGCCACAGCAGGCAACATTGGGGTTGTCCAGGGCAGATTCCCAAGGCCTGCCCAACCCAAGAGCCTGTGATCATGTCTCAGGTTTCAGCAGCAACCTCCGGAGAAGACTTAAGACTGGGAACAGTTGCATCTCAGTGGTCACTGTCCCAAGGGCAGTTCAGACCCCAGCAGAGGCCAGTGAGGATGTGCATCAACCCTGTTTCCCTTCCTCTGCCATAAGCACCTCCCTCCGCCTCCCACACACATGCACCAGATGCCATCTGGAGAGGCGAAGGGAAGGGAAGCAGAAATCCGAAAGACTAAGCCTTTAACATTTACCTCAAAAGCCTGTTTAAATTATTGAATCTGAATAAATTACTTGACTGGACTAAAGTGTGAGACCTGCAAGGCACCTCAAGCCCTATCCAGCAGAACACGGGCTCAATAGGAAATGCAGATCAGCAACAGAAAAATACAGAGTAACTCTGCTCTCAAGCCAGCATTTGTGACGCTGCTGCCTCAACTTGAAGACTACATTTGGCAAGGAGAGGAGAAAGGACACAGGATGAAAGCAAAAGGAACCTAAACAGGCCCTGTTGCTTTTCTGGAAGGCAGGAAGTCATGCTCACACAGATGCTTAGGAATGTCACGGGTTAGGAACTAAATACACATTGTGTACTTCTCTGGAGAGAACAAAAGGATTATTCACTTTTCGTTATAATTTCTCTAAAGCAAAAATCATAGTTTAGGAGATGCCATTTGTGGCACTGCTGCATTCAATTACCCAGCACAGATCTGGATGGGCCTGGCAGCTATTTCCAGTCTCCCACATGTGGGTCATAAATATGCGTTAATCAGAAAGGACAAAGCAACCAAGTGGCTTCACGTCATTTATTACCATTTCTGTGAGGGGCAATTGTTAGGAACTGCCTGCATGTGGCTCAGGCAGCCTGGGCTTTATATGCAGAAATTAAGCAGTCACAATTCCTACCCTCTTCAAATCTAAACTTGGCAATGTTGATGTGAACAATTACGTAAAAAAAAAGGAACCACACAAAGCTTCACCTGCAATTATTCTCCCAAACGCCCACTGGGAGATCCAGCCACAGGGAAGCTCTTTCTCATGTCCACTCAGAAATTCTGTACACACTGTTCTCACTACCTGGAACTCCATCCAGATTATAGTAGATATTTGGAACGTGGTGCTGGCTTATACTCTTCCAGGAACTGAAAAGTGGGGAAATTGTTTTTCCTGTAAAACAGGAAGAGGCCCACACTGTTGGACACCTAGCCAATTGTTCATACTCCACGGTGTCTTTTCTACAAAAGTACTCTGTTTTTATTTAGAGTGGTAACATGCCTAGCGTTTTGTTGTTGTTTTGAGACTGAGTTTCGCTCTTGTTGCCCAGGCTGGAATGCTTACTGCAACCTCCGTCTCCCGGGTTCAAGCAATTCTTCTGCCTCAGCCTCCCAAGTAGCAAGGATTACAGGTATGCGCCACCACGCTCGGCTAATATTTGTATTTTTAGTAGAGATGGGGTTTCATCATGTTGGCCAGGCTGGTCTTGAACTTCTGACATCAGGTGATCCACCCACCTCAAGCCTCCCAAAGTGCTGAAATTATAGTCGTGAGCCACCGCACCGGGCGTTGTTTTTTTTTTGTTTGTTTTGTTTGTTTTGTTTGTTTTAAATGTGTTTCTCAGTATCACTTTCAGCTAGAGGAGAGCATGTAACACAGTTCTGACCAATGAGATGTGAAGGGAATCACCAAATAGGGCTTCTAGGAAAACAGTTTTTAAAAGGGCTACCTCAGTTGACATTCACCTTTGCCCTTTGCCCTTCGCCCTTCTTGGTCTTCTTGAGAATACAGATGAGAATGCAGGATGTGTGACCACGAGGAGTTAATTAGAAGGGGCTAAAGCTATATCTTAAGGGTGGCTGAACAGAAAGAAAGATTCTGGGTCCCTTTGCACCAATTCTGAACTGTTGTGTGAGAAAAATGAGATCTCTATTTGGTTAAGCCCCTGTAGTCAGATTTTTATGATGTGTAGCCAAATGCAATCCTGAATTGGTTCCAGGAATGATAAAAGTGAGACTATATAAATTAGGTGGCCACTGTGGCTGGTGCTCACTTTTGGACAGTGCTTTCTTCCTCTTGGGCACCTGTAGTTGTCTGCAGAATTTGGAGCAATGGTAGCACAGTGGAGTTTTCCCCAGTTCAATCATGGGCACTTAACCATTAAGTGGGGGCATAAGCTGCACCAGACGCAGTGCTAGGTGCTGTGAGTACAAGCCTCTGCCCTCATGGCACTGATGTTCTACTCAGGGAAGAGGAACAAAAACAAACATACAAACAAGAAAAGGAAGTTAGGGCACTGTGAAGAGAAAAGCAGATTAGGGAGGACAGTCATGTTGGGTGAGATGCGGGGAGTTGGCACTTTATATGAGGCAGCTCTAACATGGTGTCTTAGTCGACTTGGGCTGTCACAACAAAGGACCACAGACTGGGGGCTTACATAACAGAAACTCACTCTCTCACAGTTGTGAAAGCTCAAAGTCCAAGATAAAGGTACCAGCAGGGATGGTTGCTGGTGTGGCCTCCCTTCCTGGAGTACAGGCAGCTGCCTTCTCTCAGTGCCTCACATGGTCTTTCCTCTGTTCATGTGTGCACGGGGAGAGAGAAAGACCTCTGGTATCTCTTCCTCTTCTTATAAGGACACCAGTCCTGTTGGATTAGGGCCCCACTCTCAAAACCTCATCTAACCTCCCTAAAGGCCGAATCTCCAAATACTGTCTAGTCAGTCACATGGAGGGTTACGGTTTCAACTTATGCATTTCGGGGGAACACAGTTCAGCCGTAATAGGTGGCTTATGACTGGAGACCTCAAGGAAGAGACAGTGCAGGCCAGAATGAAACCCGGGGGAAGAGCATTCTGGGCAGAGGAACAACAAGTGCTAAGGCCCAGAGGCAGCCATGTTTGCTACATTCAAAATCCAGCAAGGAGGCCAGTGTAGAGGGAGCACATGTGAAAAGGACAGAGTGTCAGGAAGTAGGACAGACAGCAGATGGAGGCCACATCATGTGCAGCAATGTAAGCCACTGAAAGGGCTTTGACTTTACACTGAAAGAAATGAGAGGCCACGCAAGAATTCCATGCAGAGAAATAACATGACCACACTTATGTTTTAAGAGTTCACGCTGTCTGTTGTGTGGAGAATAACCCGCAGGTGCAAAGATGGAAGCAAAGCACCAGCTAGAGAGCTGTTAAAATCATCAGGAAGGGAGACCATGGAAAGTTGGACTAGGGTGGTTGAGAAGAGGTCAGATTTGGGGTTTAGAGGTAGAGCTGGGACTGCTGCAATGGACAGATACAAGGTGTAAGAGCAGGAGGGGAGTCTGGGATGCTGCCCAGGTTTCTGCCACAGGCATCTAAAGAATGAAATAGCTATTTAATTCAGTGGGGTTACTGGTGGCAAGATCAGTTTTTGAGGGTGAAAAATAAAAAATTCCATTTTGGATAAGTTAATTCTGAGATGCCTTTTAGAAACCCAAGTGCAAATGTTGAGTGGGCAGTTGGACAGATGAGTTGGCAAGTCAGGAAATAGTCTAGGCCTGTGACAGAAATGGAAGATTCATCAAATAAAAATGTCATTTCACACAGTATGACTAAACGAAGTCATCACCTAGACAGGAGTAGATCAAGGAGAGCAGAGATCTGAGGACTGAGCCCTGGAGAGCTCTGCAGTAAAAGGCGGGCAAAATGAAAAGGATCCAGTCATAGAGGCAGAAAAGAGGCAGGCAGGAGGTTGGATAAAGACAGAGAAGGTGCGGAGACCTGGAAGCCAAATGAAGAGTGTTTCAAGGAGAGGGTGATCACACAACTGAGATGAAGGTTCACTAAGGCAAAGACCAAAATCACTGCTGCCCTCAAAAAGAACTGTTCTTATGGAGTAGTGGACTGGTGTATTACTTAGCTGCTGCTGTGTAACAAGTTACCCCAAACTAACAGCTGAAAGCAATAAACTTTCATTATCTTCCGGCTTCTATTGGTCAGGAATCTGGGTGTGGCTTGGCTCATGGTCTTCCACAAGGATAGGATCCTCACGTCGGCTGGGGTGAGAGTGGTCTCAAGCCCGACAGGAAGGATCTGCTTCCAAGTTGCTCATGTGGCTTTTGGCAGGGCTCAGATCCCTGTTGGCTGCTGGCCTGAGACACCTATTCCATGCCAAGTGGGTCTCCCCATAAGGCAGCTCACAACAGGGCAGCTTGCTTCCCCTAGAGCAGTGGTACCCAAACTTTTTTTGCACCAGGGACCAGTTTCCTGGAAGACAATTTTTCCACAGACCCTCAGGGGTTCGGCGTGGAGTGGGGTAGGGTGGGGTGGGGAGGTAGTGATGAAACTGTCCCACTTCAGATTATTAGGCATTAGATTATCATAAGGAGTGTGCAACCTAAATCCCTCACATGTGCAGTTCATCATAGGGTTAGCACTCCTGTGAAAATCGAATGCCACGGCTGATCTGACAGGAGGCAGAGCTCAGGTGGTAATGCTTACTCACCCACCATTCACCTCCTGCTGTGCTGCCCGGTTCCTAACAGGCCTTGGACTGATATCAGTCCACAGCCTGGGCATTGGGGACCCCTGCCCTAGAGCAGGAATCTGCAAGAGAAAGAGAGGCAGCTCACGGTGGAAGTTATAGTCTTTTTCAACCTAATCTTGGAATCACATCACCATTTTTTTTTTTTTTTTTTTGAGACAGGGTCTTGCTCTATTGTCCAGACTGGAGTGCGGTGCTACAATCTCAGCTCACTGCAACCTCCAGCTTCTGGATCAAGTGATCCTTCTGCCTCAGCCTCCTGAGTAGCTAAGACTACAGGTGTGTACCACTACACCTGGCTAATTTTCTAATTTTTTGTAGAGTTAAGGGCTCACTATGTTGCCCAGGCTGGTCTTGAACTCCTGGCCTCAAGCAATCCTACTGCCTCAGCCTCTCAGGGATTACAGGTGTGAGACATCACACCCAGCCCACATTATTTTTTTTTTTAAAGACTTCATTTTTTAGAGCAGTTTTAGGCTCACAGCAAAATTGAGCAGAAAATGGGGAATTCCCACATGCCCTCATCCCTCCTCCACACAGCCTCCCCTACCATGATATCCCACACCAGCATGGTGCATTTGTTACAGTTGGTGAAACACTGACACATCACTGATAACCCAAATCCATAGTTTACATCAGGGTTCACTCTGTGTTACACATTCTACAGGTTTTGACAACTATATAATGACATGTATCTACCCTTATAGTGTCATACAGAATAGTTTTACTGCTCTAAAAATTCTCTCTTCAGCTAGGTGTGGTGGCTTGCACCTGTAATCTCAGCTACTTGAGAGGTTGAGGTAGGAGGATCCTTGAGCCCAGGAGCCTGAGGCTGTGTGAGCTATGATCTCATCACTGTACTACAGCCTAGGTGACAGGACAAGACCTCATCTCTAAAAACAAAATAAAAAAATAAAAATCTCCCGTTCCACTTATTCATCCCTCCCTACCCCCAGCCCCTGGCAACAACTGATCTTTTCACCATCTCCATAGCTTTGCCTTTTCCAAAATGTTAGTTGGAATTAAATAATATGTAGCCTTTCCAGATTGGCTTGTTTCACTTAGTAGTAGGCTTTTTTTTTTTTTTTTTTTTTTTTTTTTTCTTTTTCCCCTTTGGAGACACAGTTTCACTCTGTCACCCAGGTTGGAGTGCAGTGGTGTAGTCTCAGCTCACTGCAACCTCTGCCTCCCTGGTTCAAGTTATTCTCATGCCTCAGCCTCCCTAATTAGCTGGGATTACAGACATGCAGCACCACACCCAGCTAATTTTTGTATTATTAGTAGAGGCAGGGTTTCATCATGTTGGCCAGGCTGGTCTCGAACTCCTGACCTCAAGTGATCCACCCACCTCAGCCATCCAAAGTGCTGGGATTACAGGTGTGAGCCACCACACCAGACCTTTTTGGGTTTTTTTTTTGTTTGTTTTTGGAGACAGGACCTCACTCTGTTGCCCAGGCTGGAATGCAGTGATGCAATTCTGGTTCACTGCAGCCTCAACCTCCTGGGCTCAAGTGATCCCCCTGTCTCAGTCTCCTAAGTAGCTGGGACCACAGGCACCCACCACCATGCTGGGCCAATTTTTAAATTTTTTATAGAAATGGAGTCTCGCCATGCTGCCTAGGCTGGTCTTGGACTCCTGGGCTTGAGTGATCCTCCTGCCTCAGCCTCCCACAGTGCTGGTAATAGAGGTGTGAGCCACGATATCTGACAAGTAATAGGGCTTTAAGGCTCCTGCATGTCTTTTTGTGATTTGATAGAGCATTTGTTTTTAGCACTCAATAATATTCCATTGTCTGGATGTACCAGAGTTTATCCATTCACCTACTTAAGGACATTTTGGTTGCTTCCAAGTTTTGGCAATTATGAATAAAGCTAATACAAACATTCACATGCAAAACTTTGTGTCGACATAAGTTTTCAACTCCTTTGAGTAAATACCAAGGACCACAATTGCTGGATCTTATGGTAAGAGTTTGTTTAGTTTTCTAAGAAACCACTATACTGTCTTCCAAAGTGCCTGTACCATTTTGCATTCCCAGCAATGAATGAGGGTTCCTGTTGCTCCACATCCTCACTTACATCGGAACAGTTGGTGTTTTGAATTTCAGCCATTCTAGAAGGTATGTAGTGGTATCTGAGTGTTGTTTCAGTTTGCAATTCCCTAATGACTTACAATGCTTAGCATCTTTTCTAAGATGCCACCCCATCACTTCTGCTGTGCAGCCCACACTCAAGGAGAAGGGATTCTACAAGGGCCTGAATATCAGGAGATGGGGATTATTAGGAGCCATCTCAGAGGCTGCCCACCACAACCGGATTCAGATGAGAATGGAAGAGAGGCATTAGAGACAAATATAGACAACTCTTTTGAGGAGTTTTGCTGTAAGGAGAAACAAAGAAATCAGTGGTTCGTTGCAGAAGGATATGGAGTTTAAAATGTTTGTATTTTATTTGTTTTACAGCAAATCTGATCATCCTTATCAATTAAGGTGATATATTTAAATATCTAACTTATTCTGTTTTATACTCTATTCATGTATTTTCTAGAAGTATTGTGAACAACAATGCTCAGGTTTGGAAATAACGAATATGTCGGGATTTTTTTAAACAGGCTATTTTGTACCTATATGAGGATCAGAAACAAAAGGCTATTTTGTACCCACGTGGGGATCACAGCACTCATATCCCAAGGCTTCCAGGATACTCACATATGTATCTTCTAATTGCTGAAATCAGCCACATGGGTTTATTTAAGCAGATGAAACCAATATGCTTCAGCAAGGGCAGACATTCTCTCTTGGCTTGAAAACAAGCCTACAGCTGCTTGGAAAAGGCAAGCTGTTGGGCAGAGACCTGCTCATGGCAAACAGCCCAATGACCCCAGTTAAAATGTTACCCAACTGGAGTGATCATTTAAATCATAAATAATGTCTGTAGTTGCTTTATATTCTGACTCTACACCACAACAACACACTAAAATCTGCACTACACACAGACACAAGAGTAAATGAATGGGCCAATTAGTTCATGAAAGCAAATGTCTGAAGTTAGTCTATCGATAATATGTGAGTCTTAGATCCTCCTGGGGATGAGGATCAGGCAACTGTAGGATATGGGGAGGGTGAAAAATAATGCACTTTCCCTTCCTCTCACATTCAGAACCAACCCAGACATAAGACATGGAATGGAAATTAAGGTGCTAGCTTTATTACTGTTCAGATTGTGTCTTCAGAGCTGAGACACACTACTCCCCATCCCAGTCTAGACCTTGGTCCATCATTGCCTTACGCTGGTTTTGGGCAGTGAGGGAAGAAAAGGGGAGGGTAAAATGCAGGATTATGTTATTGCAGGGTTAATGAGAGACTTTTTTTTTTTCTTTTTTTGAGACAGAGTCTCACTCTGTCACCCAGGCTGTGCAGTGGCATGATCTTGGTTCACTGCACCATCCACCTCCTGGGTTCAAGTGATTCTCCTGCCTCAGCCTCTCAAGTAGCTGGAATTACAGGCACCCGCCACCATGCCTAGCTAATTTTTTTGTACTTTTAGTAGAGATGGGGTTTCACTATGTTGGCTAGCCTGGTTTTGAACTCTTCCCCTCATGTGATCCACCTACCTCGATCTCCTAAAGTGCTAAGATTACAGATGTAAGCCACTGTGCCTAACCGAGAGACACTATTTTTAATACTGTTTTGACCATCAAAAAGCACAAAAGTGGAAGGCCATGCTGGCTCACACATGTAATCTCAGTGTTTTGGGGGGCCAAGGCAGGAAGATTGCTTGAACCCAGGAGTCAAGACTAGCCTGGGCAACATAGTGAGACCCCATCTCTACAAAAAACAAAAAATAAACAAAATCAGCCAGGCATGGTGTCACGCCACCTGTAGTCCCAGCTACTTAGAAGGCTTAGGCAGGAGGATTGCTTGAGCCCAGGAGGTCAAGGCTGCAGTGAGCTATGATTGTGCCATTGCACTCCAGCCTGGGCAACAGAGCAAGACCCTATCTCAAGAAGAAAGAAAAAAAGAACAGCACAAAAGTGAAGGCAGTGACACTTATAATGTCCCCAATTGACTGACTATACACTGAGCTGAGAAAACCCTCAGTGGCTTCCAGGATTATGTTATTGCAGGGTTAATGAGAGACACTTTTTTTTTTTTTTTTTTTTTTTTTTTTTTTTTTGAGACGGAGTTTCACTCTTGTAGCCCAGGCTGGAGTGCAATGGTGCGATCTCGGCTCACCACAACCTCCGCTTCCCGGGTTCAAGTGATTATCCTGCCTCAGCCTCCCGAGTAACTGGGCCTACAGGCATAGGTCACCACACCCAGCTAATTTTGTATTTTTAGTAGAGATGGGGTCTCTCCATGTTGGTCAGGCTGGTCTCAAACTCCTGACCTCAGGTGATCCACCCGCCTCGGCCTCCCAAAGTGCTGGGAGAGGCACTATTTTTAATTCCACTTTGACCATCGAAAAAGCACAAAAATGGCAGGGCACAGTTCACCCCACCCGTTTCCCCTAGTCCCATCAGAGAAAATAATAGTCTGCACCTGTTCACATTAAAAACGGGACAGGCAGAGGATGGAAGCCAACAGGACAGTTTGCATGATTTCAGCATTCACGTTAGCACAGAATTGTACTGAAATTCCTTCCTTCTCTGGAAAGGAATGAGGAAAAAATAAGTAAAAGGCCCAGGCCATTGTCTGGGAGAAGCTCCTCTACAGAAAAGCATGGGACTAGGGGAAAAGGCTCCCCACCAACAGCAGCAAAACAAGCCAGGGAAGTGCACAACACCTCCCAATGCCCTGAGATTCCTACTCTCCAAGCACAGATGCTCCTCAGCTTATAATGGACTTACATTCTGATAACCCCACTGTGAGTTTAAAATATGGTAAGTTCAAAGTGCACTTAATACACCTACCTATGAATTAATACACCTACCTACCGAACATCCCAGTCTACTATTATCCCATTAGCCTAGTCTACTTCACATGTGCTCAGGACACCTACATTACACTGCTGTTAGACAAAACAATTGAACACAAATCTTATTTTAGAATAAAGTTTTGAATATCTCATGTAATTTACTGAACACTGTACTGAAAGTGAAAAACAGAATGGTCGTACGGATACTTGAAGCACATTTTCTACTGAGCTACATACTGCTTTTGCACCATCACAAAGTAAAAAAACAAAACAAAACAAAACCATAAATCAAACCATTGTAAGTCAGGGATGTCTGTAGTTCACCACGTATGTGAAAGACAAGTCAAATGGACAGCAAAAAAGAGGAAATTCAGTAGGTTTTATAAAGCATTTAAAATGTGCAAAGCCCTAGGCCAGGTACTGGGAATACAGGAATAAATTCACACTCAAGGTGACCCAAGGAAGCTACAGCTTGGAATAAAACCCCACTACTGTCCCATTATCAGCCTTGAAGAGTTTTATGGCATGAATGTTGAACTACTTTGGGGGAATAATCTCTTTCTCTGATAAGGATATTTAGATAAGGAATTTTTTCCCCCTTATCTAAATATATTCTAGGCATTTACACTGAATTGGGGGGATTCAGTAGAGAAGGAAACAGAGTTGTCATGGAGCCTACATTGCATCATCATGACAACTCTGCATGACAACACCCTAAGACCAGCTCCACCCACCAGAGAAAAGTCCTAGATGATCTATTAAAGTCCTCTGCACTCTATTATCCTATGATTTTTCTGCAACTTTCTTGGCCTCTTTGCTTCTTTGCTCTCCTAAATTTCATGCAGTATATGAGTTTCCTGCTGGTCATGCTACACTCATTGTACTATTAGGTACCTCTTCCTTCTGGAAGCCTTTCCTGTGGCCTTAGCAGGCTGGGCTTTGTGGCTTTATGCTGTGCCCTTGGCACTCTTCATGGGCTTCTATCAGTGGGCGAATCTCATTTTATATTCCTCGATCTAGGGCAGGGGCAGTTTCTCATTGAACTTCACACCCTCCAACACCAATCACAGTACCTGGCATAGAATAGGCACTCAACAAGTATTTGCTGCACTGAGCAATCTGTAGGAGCTAACATGGAAAGTTTTCCCTTTGCCCTCTTAAGGTTCACTAAAAAATCAACTTGCAAAAGGCAGATTAATTGGAGAAAAAGCATATAAATGTATTTAATGTGCATACCCGGGAGCCTTCAAATGAAGACCCAGAGATACAGGGGAAATTGTCCCTTTTTATGCCTAGGTTCAACAAAGTATGGGCAGTGACGTAGAAATGTGATTGAACACAAAGGGTATGATCTAAGACTAATAGACAGAGGGAGAAAATCCAGCAAGGCCTGTCTGTCTAGATTCTTCTTGGCCTCTCTGACCATGCACTGTTTCCTTCTGGGTATGGGACAGGACTCCCTCTGGAATGGGGGTCTTATGACCTACAGTCAAACAAGGGAAGTCAAATAATGTCTTTATGGCCAGATTTTACACAGAATGGCAGAGGGAAAGTCCCCACAGTCACTGTATTAACTCCCCAGGGATGCCTTAACAAAGCACTCGGTGACTTGAAACAACAGAAACGTTTTGTCTCACATTACTGGTGGCTGGAAGTCCAAAATCAAAGTGTCAGCAGAAGCAAACACCAAGCTGCCTCTGAAATCTGCAGGGGAGGGTTCTGCCTTGTCTCTTCCTAGCCTCTCTCTGGTGGTGGCCAGCAATCCACTGCATTCCCGGGCTTACAGCTGCGTCACTCTGATCTGCCCCTGTCTCGCCACATATTCGTGTGCTTCTGTCTGTGTGATAAGGATATCACTCATGTTGAATTAGGAGGGTCCACCCCAGTGACCTCGTCTTGACTACATCTCTAAAGACGCAGTTCCCACGTTAGGTCGCATTCACAGGTGCTGGAGGTTAGGTCTTCAATATGTCTTTGGGAGTGGGGACACAATTCAGTCCACAACACTCATGTTCTATATGGAGTGTGGCTTAGGCATCCAGTCAATAGACCTGTTTATTTTACTGCAGTCAAAATACCTTCTCCCCTTTCTCCTCACAGTCCAATGACACAGACGTGCTTTGGGGGTAAGACATCTGCAGGCGGTGGCCATCATTCTAAGCATGCAGCACTCCAGGCACCAGGAGTCCTCCCCGTGCGTCAACCCCTCTTCAATGAGTTTGTACCCCCGACCTCTGCTAATGTCCAGATCTTTTACCTGGAGCCAGTCTTCTACTACGTAATTAGACGAGTCTTGAAATAAGCACCCAGGGGCGTGGCTGAAGACTTTAAGAAACACCAGGCAAGGGAGGGGAGGGGGTACCAGAGACACCGAACATTATTTGAGTGGCAGGAGCTTCCTCTGACCTTCAACGAGGTAAGGAGACATCACAGCCAGCGACAGTTTGGGGCAGATTCCTCAGACTCGGAGGCCTGGGCAAAGTGGGAGCCGGGGCCGTGTAGGGTGGGGGGACCCAAGGCGGGGAAGCCCCGGGCCGCCGGCAGGGGGCGCACGAGGGCCTCCGGGCGCCGCGGGAGGGGCGGGTGCTGGGCCGGGAGGGGCCTTCCGGCAACTTTTTGGTTGGTGCCGCCCCGCCCAGGCCCCTTTTAAACTTGATCTCCGCGGTGCTCTCCCCTTTAGGCCACGACGCGTGACTGGGTAAGTGGGCTCCGACCTTCTGGACGCGGGAGCCGGCCACGTGGCTCCGGGGCTACACCGTGCCCTTCCTAGGCGCGCCCCTCGCTGTCCCGGTGCCCGCCTCGGCCTCGGCTCGGCGCCGCGGGGAAGCCTCCGTTAGGGTCCCTCCGGGGTGGGGGTGTCCTCGTGGCGCCTGGGCCCTGCGTCCCGGGTTAGGACGGCCTGTGTCCTTGTGCGCTTGAAGGGGCCGCCCCCTTTCCTCGACGATCCCACCCCCACTCAGGAGAAGCTGCCAGGCGCCGGTCACCTCCAGTGCCTGAGTCCCTGCAGTCCACGGATCCGGCCTACAGGCAGCTTTTAGTCCTTTTTCAATTAAATGATTGCATTTTGAGGATCAAATTACGACCGCAGTCGGAGGCGCCGAGCCCCGGACGGTCTCTGGGTTCTTGGCGCACTCGGGGCTCCCTCCTGCCCAATGGCTGTGGCCGCGCGGACGTAAGCCTATTTAGGAAGTGAGTGAGATCTGATGTCTGAAGCGCTTTAAGTTTCCAAGCGGGGCAGTATAATAGCGGGGTTAGCAAACACGGAGGCCACTTCACTCGCGCAGCAACCGCCCTCCGCCACCAGTGCCGTTCAGTTGCCACTGGCCCGCAAGTCGGGTAATTTAAAGGCTTGAACGGATGAGTCTTGCTGGAGCCGAGGCCTGCAGTGAGTTTACAGTAGAATGCTGTGAGCCCTAATAAGAGAGCCTGCGGTTTCCTCCCCAAGATCCGCTTTTTCAGGAGTGGCCAGAGCGTTGTTACAGCACAGGGTCTGCTTCCAGCGTTTAATCAGGGTGTGAGGAGGCCCTTCTTGGTTTTCTGTCCTGGGAAAAAAGATTAACTACTGGGCTCTGACTCGGACCAGAACAAAGGGTTGAACTTATGTCTACTAAGGTGTAGAAATACGCAAGGCTGCCCCTAGACAACGTTTGTCTGGGGGACAATGTAAGTTTTTGGAGCGGCTCTCTTGAGCATGGGTGAGCATACTAATTGTTCATTACTGGTACAAATTGCCATATAAAAGGGTACTTTGCGAATTTAGTAAAACTGATAAAGATCTAAATTTACATTTGAGTCAACATATGAATCTTTGTGGCTATCAGAGGTACCACAGTTCTGTTGAAATGTGAAGCTCATGGTTCACGTGTTTTCCTCAGTTGTGAAAGATTTGCTGCCTTTTTGATGAAACCAAATGGGACCCATTTTACCGTGCTTTAAAGAGGAAAGCTTGTACATTTGCAGCCTAGGTTCTAGGCACCTTTTTTCCAGATAGACCCAGAGCATGGACAATTTTCCCTCCCTGGAATACCTCCAGCTCTGGCAAAGAGCCCTACAGACAGCATAGGAAGGTAGCAGTCAGTGGTAAGGCTTTGTTTTACCATTGCTTTAGGTGTTGAGATTCTTACTGAGCCCATTTTATTTTTATTTATTTTTTTGAGTCAGAGTCTCGCTCTGTCACCCAGGCTGGTGTGCAATGGTGCAATCTCGGCTCACTGCAACCTCGGCCTCCTCAGTGGCTGGGATTACAGGCGTCCACTACCACGCCCAACTTTTTTTTTTTTTTTTTTTTTTTTTTTTTTTTTTTTTAGTAGAGCCGGGGTTTCACCATATTGGCCAGGCTGGTCTCAAACTCCTAAACTGGTGATCTGCCTGTCTCGGCCTCCCACAGTCCTGGGATTACAGGCATGAGCTAGGGCACCCGGCCCGCCAATTTGTTTTTTTAACTATTCAGTTTAAGCTGTGAGAGACACCATGTCAAGGAAGCAGTGTGAGCTAGTGTCTAAGGATTGTGAAAACTGAGCAAGTGCCCAGGACTAGAAACTTCTCAGCCCCCTGAAATCAGCCTCAGGGTAAGCGAGTTTAGTAGTGCTTCCTTTGATTTTTAAATCTGGAAGGTCTCCGTTTTTCCTAGACAAATATTGTTGGGATAGTGCTTCTTTTCAAAAATGGATAGCATTCAATGCTCATCAATGGGAAGATAGTGACTCCTGACCATTTTCCTCCTAGCTGGAAACTACAGAAGACTCCCAAGTATCAGGAAATTTGGAGGTTGTAGCTTTGTACAGGAATTATATACAGAGATAGCAATTTATTTACTCATTAAAGGTAGCTAGTGGATAGCCACGATAAAGACCACTCCTTAAAATACAAAATTGCATGATATTCTTAACATTGTCTTTCACTTTTGTTAACCAGGCTTGGTGGAGTTTCAAGATGCTGATGAACTTAAGGTATGGGCCAAGTGGAAAGAATTTTGTTTAAGTTATTAATAGTTGAATTGAAATCCTGGCCAAGGATGAGAACTCTAATCTGATTTCATATGCTTCTGCTGTGATGGATTAAAGGATTTACCTGAGGCCAACTTGGTATGCAGGAATTTATTAAATGGAATCATATCCCCCCCCCCACTTTTAAAATCATGCTTTTGGTAAAAAGGGGAAAAAGCTCTTGGTAAATGGATAATACTACTAAGCCAAGAGAAAAACAGGAGTTTGAGTAAAAACATAAATTTAGATGTCACAACATTGCTAAAGCAACAATGTGTAAGATATTGGGGGATTTTATTTATTTGCCTGTAGTTTTTGTAAACATAGTCTAGACAGTACTGTATTTTGCTATTTAGTAATACCTACTGTGATACTTCTTTTACAGGTCTGGCGCTTGAAAGAATCAGTGAAGCTTTTCAAGTAGAGGAGATATATTTGAATATGTAACCTTTAGTATCTACAGAACACAGGTTGCTTTTTTTTTTTTGGTCCCTTTCATAGTGGTAGCAAGGGTGAATTTTGAGATGGCCCCAATCTATAGGAATATTATCTGACAGTTTGGAGGCACAAAACTGCCTTATCACTGAGTGGATCCTGTAGAAAATTTCTATGCAATTCAATTCAATTTTTTTTTTTTTTTTTGAGACGGAGTCTTGCTTTGTCACCCAGGCTGGAGTGCAGTGGTGTGATCAGGCTCACTGCAAGCTCCACCTCCTGGGTTCACACCATTCTCCTGCCTCAGCCTCCTGAGTAGCTGGGACTACAGGCACCCGCAACCATGCCCGGCTACTTTTTTGGTATTTTTAGTAGAGACTGGGTTTCACCTTGTTAGCCAGGATGGTCTCAGTCTCCTGACCTCGTGATCCACCCACCTCGGCCCCTGCAAAGACATCTATTATTTAAAGAAGTTTTTCTATGAAACAGCTGTGGTCTGTAATTTGACAGTGTTAATAAAACAAATAGCAATACCTTCATCATGCTTAATCATGGTTCACATGCTCTACAATGATATGACTCAACTCTAAAGATTTTAAACACAATTTCACTCTTGTTGCCCAGGCTGGAGTGCAGTGGTGCAATCTTGGCTTACTGCACCCCCCGCTTCCCAGATTCAAGCGATTCTCCTGCCTCAGCCACCGGAGTAGCTGGGATTACAGGCACGTGTCACCACACCCAGTGAATTTTGTATTTTTACACACTTTTGTTTGAGGTGGAGTCTCGCTGTTGCCCAGTCTGGAGTGCAGTGGCGCAATCTCAGCTCACCGCAACCTCCGCCTCCTGGGTTCAGGCGATTCTCCCACCTCAGCCTCCCAAGTAGCTGGGATTACAGGCTAATTTTTGTAGAGATGGCCATGTTTGCCAAGCTGGTCTCAAACTCCCGACCTCAGGCAATCTGCCTGCCTCAGCCTCCCAAAGTGCTGGAATTATGGGGGTGAGCCACCATACCCACCCAGTATATTCTTAAATATTACTGTTGAGCCATATATACGACAGTGGTGGACTTTGAATGTCTGCACATCTGTAGTAAAATGCAATGCTACCTTCATTTTTTGTTGGTATGCTAAAGAAATTTTAAGTATCTCACTTTTTAAAAAATTGGTTTGTGTATTTTATGTGTTTACACATTTTTCCATCGTACTGTAGATCATTTTAGTGATGAAATTTGATACTTTCGACAGAAAAACAGGTCAATGAGTTTTGGGATCAAAAAGGGGTTGATTACAAAAGGGCAGGAGGGAATTGTTAGAGTGATTCTACAGTTCTGCATCTTGATTATGGTATGACTACGCATTTGTCGAACCTTAACAGGATGAATTTTACTGAATGTAAAATCATACTTCAATAAACATGACTTTAACCCTCCCTGGCATTTCAATGGTGTTTCCAGTGAAATCTACGGCAAGATGGTTTGGGGTCACTATTTACATGAACTGCCAAGTTGGAAGAGCAAAAATACATCAAAATCATTCTTAGGACATAAGTCACAGAAGTGACTCATGCACACAATACTTGAGAAGCAGGACCAGACGGCAGTTGTGTATTGGCATGCTCATCAGTGCTGCAAGTTTCCCTTCTGGATAGCAACAACACTGATGTATCCACTTCACAGCAGCATTTTAAATCTCACCTGTGATGTGTCCATTGTAGTGGGCATGAGGTGGCAGAAAGTGGGATATGGAAAATCTGTTGCCATGTGCCACTCCAAATACTACTGTGTCTTCCCTGCAGCATTGCTTTCCATATTGACTTTTCCATTTCAAGAAAGCTTAAGATGTCCTTAGCAAATACTGGCTAACCAAGAAATTTGAGAAATGAAAGGAGGCTGAGTAATTGGTCTTGGGTTGAAACGGGTTGATGCTGCATAAGCCACATGGTTGACTGAAAAGCTGGCTAAAAAGAGCCGGTCTGCATTCCTTGTCCTCATTCCCTTGGAGTAATCAAGGGTGCTTCTTAAAACGGATAGATTCAAGTACGGCTTGTGAGTCATTGTTCTTTTCTCTATTTGGTAGGTCTAACCACAGGGCCTGTTGAGCCCTGCCCTGGTGACCAAGAGCATTTTCTGACATGAACAGAGTTGTGCCATCTTGCCCGTATGAGCAAAGTTCTTCAGACATACCTTATGATTCTAGGTTTGATACCTTCCCTGCCACTCCCCCACTACCAAATCCCCTTACCCTATACCCTAGCAATGTAGAGTTGTCCAATATAGAACCTCGGTTAAACATAGCATCACCCAGGAAAATGGGATGAGTGGTTGCAGTCAGTACCACAGTTCTGTAGAATCAACTTGCTTGCCTTAGTACATTGCATGTCTACGTGTTTAGCAGAGCTAAAAGCAGGAATGGACTATTAAACTACCATTCTTTTGTGCTCAAATGCCATGAAGAGAAGCAAACCTGGAGTTGAATGAAATGTTTTCTTTTTTCTTTTTTTTTTTTTTGAGACGGAGTCTCACTCTGTCGCCCAGCCTGGAGTGCAGTGGCCAGATCTCAGCTCACTGCAAGCTCTGCCTCCCGGGTTCACGCCATTCTCCTGCCTCAGCCTCCCCAGTAGCTGGGACTACAGGCGCCCGCCACCTCGCCCGGCTAGTTTTTTGTATTTTTAAGTAGAGACAGGGTTTCACCGGGTTAGCTATATGGTCTCGATCTCCTGACCTCGTGATCCGCCCGTCTCGGCCTCCCAAAGTGCTGGGATTACAGGCTTGAGCCACCGCGCCCGGCCGAATGAAATGTTATCAAAGAGGGCTTCCAAGTGAGGAACTTGGGCATGTGAATCTTTAATTATACTATAAAAGAAATTGTGATTGGAAACAGAATTTTTATGCTAATGGTTATTTCATTGAAAATATAAAGTTTTATTTAAGAACTGGTCACCAAACCTCCCCGGATAGTGACGTAAAACCCAGTGTAACAATTGTGGCATTGACATGTCAGTTCATGTAGATTGAGTCACAGCTTGATTTCGAAAATGGCCATATCCCATTTTGTCTTACTCTGTGGTGTTCCTAAGCACTTGAATACAAATAGATTGTTTCCTAAAAGTAGCCAAATCTTTGTAGTTCAAGTGAATATTCTAGACTAAAATATGTGTCTTTTTGAAGGTCCTTAAGCCTTAGATATTTAATTGTGTAATTTGGCAAATATTTGCTGTTTTGTTGTGTCAAGTCCCATGATATAGACAGTTCTTACCTTTCTGCAGCTTTCACAGTGTGACTCATTTCAGTATGTAAGTCAGAGCCAGTTTTAATAGAATGTTCCTTGGTTGACTTCTGTTGTAAGGAATCATTTCATTTCGTGTCTGGGTCAATATCTGAAAGATTAAATTATCAGGGCAAGCTGAAAAATCTAGTGCCCCCCCCCCCCGACATTCCCAAAATAATTTAGGGTGGTTTATAACAAATATCAAGCAACAATAATGAGAAGCAGATGAAAGCTCAGCAAGTAGAGGGCAACAATAAAAAACTAAGCCATTAGATCTCATGCTGTAGGCTGCAGCCAAGTTGGCTCTGAGCTTCCTAAGAGCAAAGAGCCAGAACTGGCAAGTTAGTCATCAGGCAATTGCCATTATTTTCTAAAGGAGGAGGGGAGTGATCATGTGCATTCCAAGCTCCTTAAAGCCAAGGAGGAGGCTTTCTTTCCTTCATGATCTCAAGTACTCTACTTTGAAGGAAGGAATGGAACACAGAACGTGTCTGCATAACTAAATGGAGATCTACAGAAAGTGGAGACTGCCTCTCTAGCAGGGAGGTGAGTTCACAGATCAGATTCTGTGAACAGATAGCCAGAGATGTGTTTGAAAGGCTTACTTTTATTTTGTAGTAGAAAAGATTGTCTTTCCAAAATTTACCTTGTATTCATAAACCGGAAAGTTCTGGTGGCAATATTTTGTTATAAAATTGTCATTAATCACAATCCAGGATTATGCCACCATGACTAGAAGACCCCCTAATGGAGTTTATCTGCACTGCAAGGGGCCAGTTGTCTCGGAATCATCCTCTGTTGACATCTGCATCTCCAGTACAGCTCCACACCAATCTGTTTCAAAGACAAAGACAAAATCTGGTCAAATCAGTTTGATGTATGTTTCCGGGAACAGAGCCGAATGTTGTAGCTGATGGAATGGAGTCTCATACCATTGATTTTTGCAGCTGGACAAGTGCCCTGCCCTGTTACTGCCACTCTTTAAGGCAGAATAGAGGACACTGTATAATTTATAGGCCTGTCAGTGACAAATACGTGGAACTATGGGAATCAGAATCTAAAACTGCAGTCCAATGGGGTAGCCACTATTCACATGTGCTATTGAGCACCCAAAATGTGGCTAGACCAAGCTGACATGTGCTGAAGGGTGAAAAACATCAGGAGTGAAGAATTAACTTGAAAAAAAAAAGTAAACTATCTCAATTTTACATTAATTACAAATTAAATGTTTTGAATATATTGAGTTAAATGAAATACATTTTTTAATGATACATGATGTGTATTATATTTCTGTTGGACAGTACTGATCTAAAACAGTTGATTCACCATCCAGTAGATAGAAAGATATTGCTGTTTTACCATATATGACCTTCAGGGAAAAGAATAAAATTAGCACTTGAAAATGCAAAAGTTACAGGTAAGCAGCTATTTTTTGAAGGGCAGAAAGTGCAGGGGTAGTCAGCACTACATAGATGATTAGACATAAATTCTACACTCAAGCTGCTAGGACTTCTGGAGATTTTAAATGAAAGACTTCAGAGTGTATTTAGTAAACACTCTGCTATGCCCACTCTGCAAGCATCTGTGTGTTCATTAAAATAATCAAGAGCAGGCCAGGTGCAGTGGTTCACACAGTGGCTCCCACCCAGCACTCTGGGAGGCCAAGGCGGGCAGACTGCTTGAACTCAGGAGTTTCAGACCAACCTGGACAACATGGCAAGACCCCATCTCTAAATACATGTAAAAAAAAATTTTTTTTTTTTTTTTTTTTTTTGAGATGGAGTCTTGCTCTGTCACCCAGGCTGGAGTGTAGTGTTGGTCTTAGCTCACTGCAACCTCCACCTCCTGGGTCCAAGCAATTTTTCTGCCTTCCGATAGCTGGGATTACAGATATGCACCACCATGTCTGGCTAATTTTTGTACTTTTAGTAGAGACGGGGTTTCACCATGTTGGTCAGGCTGGTCTCAAACTCCTGACCTCAAGTGATCCACCCACCTCGGCCTCCCAGACTGCTGGGATTCCAGGTATGAGCCACCATGCCTGACCTCAAATTTTTTTAGGTAAGAAAAAAATGAAGAGCAAAAGGATTCGGTATGCTACATCTCGTCAAAATGCAACTTCCTTAATGAAAAACCATATGAAGGATAGTTCTAGTTTCTTGATCCCTGATCTACTTGTGTGTACTAAAGTGTCTTTCAGGGTTTTGGTTTTTTTATTTTTATTTTTTCTTAATGGAAGGGGAGAGACTGTGGGAAGTGGCACCATAAATATTACCTTATATAAAGCACTCTTTTTAAAGATTGCCTTATGTTAAGCAAAATGTTCCATAAAATTCTCGTTTTCCTGTCTTCACTTTGTGATCTAAAAAACAGGTCTGTGTAAATTCTCCTTTTGTAGTTTCCTTGCTACTAACAATGACATTTTGTCTTTTTGTGTTTAACAGTAATTGAATTATTCCCCTAGTTTTCACATTTCTCTTAAGTAGTTGTTCTTCAATGAGATTACTTGGACTCTGGAAGGGGAACATCACACACTGGGGCCTATTATGGGGAGGGGGGAGGGGGGAGGGATGGCATTTGGGAGTTATACCTGATGTAAATGATGAGTTGATGGGTGCTGAGTTGATGGGTGCTGACGAGTTGATGGGTGCAGCACACCAACATGGCACAAGTATACATATGTAACAAACCTACACGTTGTGCGCATGTACCCTAGAACTTAAAGCATAATAAAAAAAAAAAGAGAGAGAGAAAAAGAAATGAAATAAACAGTGGTAAGGCAATAGGTTCAAAAGAGCATACTATGTTATAATCAGTCACAAAACATATTTTAAAAATCAATATGATCTGTGGTGACTCAGCTAAAATTCACTGAAAGCAACTGAAAAAGAATAAAATTAGTTAAAACTGAAGAAATAAAGAGGCTGCATTTTAGGAAAGACAAAAAAAAAAAAAACAGTTGTTCTTAATATTGACTGGGGCCGGGGGGAAAATGTGTCCCCTCAGGGTGGACAAACTGGGGAAAGAACCAAAATCTCACACCCAGTGAATTGATGCCAGACACCATTGGCCACACTCCGCCTCTCCAATTTTAACATTGAGCAGAATATTCTGACTAATTTTATTTATTTAATTATTCATTTAATCTTTTCAGAGATAGGATCTCACGCTGTTCCCCAGGCTGGAGTGCGTGGCACCATCATAGCTCACTGCAGCCTTAAACTTCTGAGCACAGGCAATCCTCTTGCTTCAGCCTCCTGAGTAGCTCGGACTACAGGCACGTGTCAACATGTCCAACTGATTTTTTAAAAATTTGTAGAGATGGGTTCTTGCTATGTTGTTCAGGCTTGTCTCAAACTCCTGGCCTAAAGTGAATTTCCCACCTGGGTCTACCAAAGTGTTAGGATTACAGGCGTGAGCATAGCACCCAGCCAATGCTGACTAATTTTAAAGCCTGATGAACAATAAGAACCTGAAAACACTGAGTTATTATATTGGCAAAAGCAAAACAAGCCCCTTCAAGATGTCTGGGGTGGAATCTCTGACTTTGGCTAATGAGTATGCCAGGAGTCAGACCCCTTTCACACTCTGGATAGCACCACCACTCCCAAGATACATTTAATGCAGTTGATGCTTTTGGCAAAAGGCAATGACACAATTGCTCTCAAATGTATCAAAGCACAAGGCAGGTACACAGCAGCAACACAGGAAAATCACTGAAAACAGTATGAGATGGTGCCAGTGTTACCTGAGCTCTGAGAAGCCAGAGGTGCTGCCTACCTCTTAGGTTAAAGGCATCCAAATGCCCTTCATTGTCTTATTTGCACAGACATTTTTAATCTTATACTTTCTTGCATTAAAAAAAAAAAAAAAAAAAAAAAAAAGTACATCTCATGCCCTGTGGTTACAAACAGTTTGGAGATGAGACCAGCATGCCAAACTGCTGGGGCTGTGGGGCTGGCATGATGAGGATGAAGTGGATGTGGTCTGATATGGTCTGATTCTGTGTCCCCACCTGAATCTCATCTTGATTTACAATCCGAATTGTAATCCCCATGTGTTGGAAGGGGGACCTCGTGGGAGGTGATTAGATCATGGGGGCAGCTTCCCCCATGCTTTTCTCATGATAGTGAGTTCTCACGAGATCTGATGGTTTTATAAGTGTCTGGCATTTCCCCTGCTGGCACTTATTCTCTCTTCTGCCGCCCTGTGAAGAGGTGCCTGCCACCATGATTGTTAAGTTTCCTGAGGCTTCCCCAGCCATACAGAACTGGGAGTCTACTAAACCTCTTTTCTTTATAAATTACAGGTATGTCTTTCTTAGCATGAGAATAGACTAATACAAGGTCCATAGATTGTTCAGGGAGCACTGCACACCATCCACAGCCCCTCACTCCACTTCTGAAACATTGTCCCAAAGAAGCTGAGTCACAGTGAGGGCAAAGGCCCAGAGGCCAGCAGGGCAGCAGTGTAGGCTACGAATGAATCTGAATAGAAATCAGAAGACCTTGGTGACAATTCTGGCTCTGGCATTGACTAGCCCTGTCACCTTGGGTGACTTTTTGTTGCTCAGTTTCCTCATCTGTGAAATATGAATATTTCAGGTGCGATCTCATTGGAAGATTCTATGATAGTACTATTAAAATGTGTAGCCCTGTACCTGGACATATGTACATGGTAGTAACTGTCATAATTTGTGACATTATATTTATCTTTTATGAATCACCATCACCATTATCTCAGATGCACTCTAACTTCATTTAGAGGTATTTATGCCCCCACTTCATTACAAAAATGTTTAAGACACGTTTAAGACAAAGAGAAAAGATTGAGCTTCCAATCTGGTTCCAATTCTAGATGTTTCCTCTTCCTTTCCTGGTTTAGAAGAGGAAAAACTGGCCTCCTTTTTTCCCCATGCCCCCAACCCCCTTCAACCACAGGAAGAGGTGCTATTTGATTACACTTCAGAAGCAGGCTTCAAACCTACTGTGCAGGCATCAAATAGGACAGAAGTGAGCTGTGACAATGACCAAGTCCTCACATGACAACATCTCCCCTGGGGCTCTGGTGCCTGCTCCCATGGGACCCACTCCCAGCTTCTGCCTGCCTGATTGGTTTCTCAGCCAGCTGAGCTTCTAGATTCTCCCTGAGATCCACCTCCGGCCCTGCCAAGGCCTCCTGGTTGCCTCTGTCCTGATCCCTGCACTTAGCTCTAAAGAATAATCTGGAGATAATGTGCTGTGTCCTCCAGTGTCTGCCTTTGCAGAGCACCAGACAGTCCCTTTGTCCTCCCGGGCTGCTCCAGCCACCCTGCTGGGGCTACCACATGGAGGTCTAGATCAGGTCCCCCATCCTTCATCCTCCTTGGCTGTACTGACCACTCTGGCTGGCCTCCATGTTCTCAGGGCTTGGCCTGCGAAGGACCTCGATTCACTCTGGACTCTGACCCAGAGCTCGCCTGTAAAATGCCCACTTGATCTTAGCAAGCAGTGCTTACAAAGTTAGGAAGTATTTGTAAAATGCTGCCATGGTATAATGTGAAGAGCTCAAAAAAGTCAGGGTTAATGATGCACTGAGAATTATTTCTAAACTGAGGGCATAAAGAGTTACAGTTCAATTTTAAAATGCAAAGTGACTCAATGCGTCAAATCTTACTGTAGCCAGAGTACTGTAACTTAGTTTCCATCAGAATGGAAATAAGTAGTTATTGAGCAAGCAGCTGGATGAGCCCTGTGCTTGGTGATACACACTGAATACCAAGGTAGGCCTCAGGCCACCTCTCCCAGGGAGAGGATCCATCATCACAGCCACCAGGCCCAACAGTGTTAGCCATACTAACAAATGAAATGATTCATCATTTACTGTGGGGAAAAGAGAGGTCAGCCTGTTACTGTGTTTGTATAGAAAGAAGTAAATTTAAGAGACTCCATTAGGCTCTGTATTTGAGATGCTGTTAATCTGTGACCCTACCCCCAACCTTGTCCTTGCAAGAGACATCGCTGTGGTGATTTAAGGTTTAAAGGATTTTGGGCTGTAAGGAATGCGCTTTGTTAAACAAATGCCTAAAGGCTGCTGGTGGTTAAAGGCCATCACCATTCTCTTAAATCTCAGTAAAAGAAAAACATCTGTCTGTCTCCTGCCCGTCCCTGGGAAATGGAACATCTCCATGTATCTGTATGTCTTACTGCTGATTTACTCCCTTATCTTTTTAGCAATAAATACTGAGGGAACTCAGAGACCGGTGCCGGTGTGGGTCCTCTGTAAGCACAGCACCGGTACCCTAGGCCCCGCTTTTCTTTCTCTATACTTTGTCTCTGTGTATTATTTCTTTTCTCAAGTCTCTCGTTCCACCTAATGAAAAGCACCCGCAGGTGTGGAGGGGCAGGCCACCCCTTCAATTTACAGCACTGGTGCCTTTTTTTTTTTTTGAGAAGGAGTTTTGCTCTTGTCGCCCAGACTGCAGTGCAATGGCGTGATCTTGGCTCACTGCAACCTCCGCTTCCCAGGTTCAAACCATTCTCCTGCCTCAGCCTCCCGAGTAGCTACACTTACAGGTGCCACCACTATGCCTGGCTTTTTTTTTTGGGGGGGGGGGGACAAAGTCTCACTCTGTCAGGGTGCAGTGGCATTATCTTGGCTCACTGCAACTTCTGCCTCCCACTTTCAAGCAATTCTCTGCCTCAGCCTCCCAAGTAGCTGGGATTACAGGTGCCTGCCACTGCACCTGGCTAATTTTTATATTTTTAGTAGATATGGGGTTTCACCATGTTTGCCAGGCTGGTCTTGAACTCCTGACCTCAGGTAATCTTCCCCCCTCGGCCTCCCAAAGTTCTGGGATTACAGGCATGAGTCACTGCACCCAATAGCACTGGTGGTTTTCATGTCTGCAGTTTCAACCCCTCACCACCAATCCCAACATCATGTGTAATCCTGATATGAATAAATGCAAATGGTACTTGCTAGCATTAGGTGTGTGAAAATCAGAAGCATCTATCTCACCACTCAGACCTGAGGTTCTCTATGTCTCACTCTGTCCAGAATTAGTGGGTTCTATGGTATTGCTGACTTCAAGAATAAAGCTGCAGACCCTCACAGCCAGTGTTACAGTTCTTAAAAATGTCTGCAGTTTTTTCCTTCTAGTGGGTTTGTGATCTTACTGACTTCAGAAACAAAGCTGCAAATCTTTCTAGGAAGAGTTACAGCTGCAAAAAAACAAACTCCTCCACTAGGGTAAAAAGGATCCAACAAAATTGCTGTTGGCTGGGGGCAGCCTGCTTTTATTCCTTTATCTGGCCCCACCCACATCTTGCTGATTGGTCCATTTTACAGACAGCCGATTGGTCTGTATTACAGAGCACTGATTGGTCCATTTTACAGATAGTTGACTGGACCATTTTGACAGGGTGCTGATTGGTGCATTTATAATCCCTGCGCTAGACACAGAGAGCTGACTGGTGCATTTACAATCCTCTAGCTAGACATAAAAGTTCTCCAAGTCCCCACTAGGTTAGCTAGATACAGAGTACCAATTGGTGTATTTACAAACCTTGAGCTAGATACAGGGTGCTGATTGGTGTATTTACTTAGCTAGACATAAAGGTTCTCCAAGTCCCAATAGACTCAGGAGCCCAGCTGCCTTCACCTAGTGGATCCCACACCCGGGCTGCAGGCAAAGCTGCCCTCCAGTCCCACCCTGTGCGCCGGCACTCCTCAGCCCTTGGGCAGTAGATGGGATGGAGCGCCATGGAGCAGGCAGCGGCATCCCAGTTGGGCAGCGGGGAGCCCACGGCGGAGAGGAGGGCTGGGACATGGCGAGCTGCAGGTCCCGAGCCCTGCCCCGCGGGGAGGCGGCTGAGGCCCGGCGAGAGAGCGGTGCATGGGGGCTGGCAGTGCTGGGAGATCCGGCGCAACCTCCGCAGCTGCGGGCCCTGGTGCTAAGCCCCTCACTGCCTTGGCCTGGCGGCGTTGGCTGGCTGCTCCCAGTGCGGGCCCCGCTGAGCCCGCCCCGGCGCCAGCCAGAACTGGCGCTAGTATGTGAGCGCTGCACGCAGCCCCGGTTGCCTTCCGCGCCTCTTCTTCCACACCTCCCGGCAAGCAGAGGGAGCTGGCTCCGGCCTAGGCCAGCCCAGAGAGGTGCTCCCACAGTGCAGTGGCTCCTCAAGCGCCGCCAGAGTGGATGTCGAGGCTGAGGAGGCAGCGAGAGTGAGGGATGTTAGCACATTATCACCTCTCATCACTACCCACCCTGCACCCCAGACCTCACACAGCAACACTTGTGAAAGCCACCAAAATTGTAACAAAAATATAATGATGACAACGAGGACAAGTCTTTCCTCTGAGAAAGTTCTGTGCTAAACATGTTACCTATGGAAATTGTTTCATTGCATCCTCTGGATTTCCCTGATAAGTAACTACCATTATTATTCTTATCCCTAACTTATGGAAAAGGAAATGGTGACATGGAGTTTCGGTAACTTGCCAACATCATCAGACAGCATGGCCCCGGGGCCTGAGCTTTATCCCTCATGAGTGTCGAGAGTGTACTGTGTTTCTGCTGGGCACTGTGCACACGCCTGTAGTCCCAGCCACCAGGGAGGCTGAGGTGGGAGGATTGCTTGAGCCCAGGAGTTTGAGAAGAGTCTGAGCAACATAGCAAGAAGCCATCTCAAAAAAAGAAAGAAAGAAAAGAAATTAATCCAAATATCTTGCAGAGTAAAACCATAAAACGAAAAATTAAAAGATTTCTATGACTCTGGAATTCTCATTCTGGATACAAAAAGAAAGATTATTTATTGCAATAGAGAAAACGCCAAGTGTCTCTCATACTGAATGTTTTTCCAGATCGCAAGCACTGCAGGGAGCTTTGGTGTTTTCCAAATGTGATCATTTCCTTTGTGTCAGTAAGAGCCAAATTATCCTAGTAAACAGGAGTTGCTAGTGGACTTTTATTTTTTCGTTTTGAGCTAAATACTTTAATGTAATATAATGTGAATTGCACAAATTTTCAATGGCTAATCTGTTCTTCAGTTTTGTGCAATTAAAGCCTAGAAGTGCAAGTCAAATACCCCAATAAAGGATAATCTACCCATCAGGTACCTAACTTAAAGTATTTTAGAGGCTAGGTAATCTCTAGATGAAAGAATAGGTTTTTAAATCATTTGGAATTAGGAGCACAGTTTTTTTTCTCATACATGCATATTCCATCAAAGGAAAGAGACTCCCAGGCTAGCTCATGGTTTTCTAACCTCATTAATTGAGGCTACAATATTCTTATTTCCTCTCTCCCAGTATTTCAAAGCCTCTGTAGACCAAGGGGTTCTGGGTTGCCACAGCAGAAGTCAGGAACACCTTCCCCAACCCCATGGTCCCACCCCATTGTGGCCTCAGAGATTAGAAGGTGAAGCTCTGAGTCCTAGGAGGGCAGGGACCTTGCTTCAACTCAGTGCCTGGGGTAGAGAATGTGGTGCATGGAAGAGGTGTGTGGGAAGGGCTGGTGAATGAGGGGGGTTTTTGATCTACAACTTCCACCACTCACTGCCACAGTTTCCACTCTCCCCACCCTGTTTCTAGCCTGGGGGTGAGGAATCCCTGGCTCTGAGCTGTGGCCTCAGAGAGGGGCTTTGCAGGTGGTGACTTTGAATTGAGGAGGAAGGAAAAGGCTCAAAGAAATGATGTTTTCTTGGCAGAAACCTGATTGTGGGGATTCTATGTCAAACAGCATGGCCCAGTCTCTTCACAGGTTGGGAATCTGCAGGTCTAATCACTAGGGTCAGTGTGCTATTAAGTGGTTTCTATCACCATCACCATTGATCCCAAACATGTCACTTTTGGAGTTGGCAGGCATCAAATGACCAACATTTTTTAAATACTTGTTTTTAATATACGCATTTGCAAAACCAGATATGTCCTTGCTGCCAAGTATGAACGACACATGCTTGATGGCAGAGTTCAGACAACAAGTATTTGGAGCAGACCGGGAGCAAAGACAGGTACTTGGGGTAGGCGGTACAAGCTTTAACGCAAGGTAGGGTTAGGAGGTACAAGGTTTAAAATCCAGATAAGCTTTAAGTCAGTGCCTGTCCATCTCCTCTCAACCCATCCCCAGTCTCATCTGCTTTGTTGGACAATTCCTGTGTACACTGATGGCCTCCTAACCCAAGTACCTTGTAGACTCTCAAGGCTAGACACACTGTTCTTGGGGAAGAATTGCGCTACCCTCCCCCAGGCAGCTAAGGAAAGACTTGCTATTCCCCCCGCAAGCTGCTATCCTTCCTCTCTCCTTATCCCAGTTCTGCAGAAAAAGGACTCAGGTCAATATAGTTCTTTAATGTAGACATCATCTGTAGCATTTACATGCTTGACACCCAGGAAATAACTATTTTCACTTCCCCGCATCTCCCAGTGTTCACCTTTGCACCACTGCCTCTGGCTTGCCTGGAACAGTCTGCCCCATCACTTGCCTAGCTTGCTCTTCAGGGATTTCTTAATTGTGCCTCTTTCTAGGAAGGTTTCCCTAACCCACAAGGCCACATTTGGTATCCCTCCCATGTGTCCCCAATGCTTTGCTCTTCCCCATCAAAGCTCCTGTCACTCTCTGTTGTTGACTATTGTTAACTACTTACTTATTGGTCAGACTGTAAGCTCCATAGAGCTAACACCCTGTGTGATCAAATAACTCTTTTTTGTTTTTTTGAGACAGAGTCTCGCTCTGTCACCCAGGCTGGAGTGCAGTGGCAGGATCTCAGCTCACTGCAAGCTCCGCCTCCCAGGTTTACGCCATTCTCCTGCCTCAGCCTCCCAAGTAGCTGGGACTACAGGCGCCCGCCACCTCGCCTGGCTAGTTTTTTGTATTTTTTAGTAAAGACTGGGTTTCACCATGTTAGCCAGGATGGTTGGTCTTGATCTCCTGACCTCGTGATCTGCCCGTCTCGGCCTCCCAAAGTGCTGGGATTACAGGCTTGAGCCACCACGCCCGGCCGATCAAATAACTCTTGTATCCCCACTGTCTAACACAGTTCTGCTCACATAATGGTCTCTACATGAATGAATGATGAAGACACAATAGTACAGTGGTGAGGCCATCAAATGCTTCTAAGATTGCACTTAGCAACATCGCAAGCTGCAGAATCCCTTGCCACATATGATCTGCTGTTCACTGATTCTTGCCAGGATCACACCTGAGAAGAGGAAGATAATGGAGATGGAACACTCAGAATGCTCAGGGTCCTGCTGGCCTTCAAACAGCAGGACTCTGAGCGTCCCAAGTCTTACCATGAGTTGCTAAAAGAGAACCAGACACATGTTTATCCCTTTGAAAGAAACGTGAACCAAGCCATTCCTCTGGACCGTTCTCCCATCCACTGGACCAACAACTCATGGTTTGAAGGATTTTTGCTTAATGGAAGTGACAAAGCAGCCAGATCAAAAGGATTTCCAGGAGCAAAGACAGAAAACGTGCATAGAGTTAGACAACCTAAATGGAACTGGCTAGATATGACTCCGGTTGTGACTAAGCCATAGTGCCCCCTAAGTTGGGTGAAGAGAATGGTGCCCATCAGGCCAGAGAGAGCTGAAAGGGCCATGAGGATGCTAAGCAGGGAGTCTCCAACCCCTTGGGTATAGGCATAGCCAGTGATGATACAGCCAGACCCCAGAACTGTCATGTAGAGGAAGACTAAGCCCAAGCCAGCTAAGAAGACTGTCTGCCTGCAGTAGGCTTCCCATCCCTCATGGCACATGCGGAGAAGGTAAAAAGGAAAACCTGAGGTTGTGGTGTGTTCTTCAAGATTAAACTTGTGATCCTTTGGCTTTTCCAAAGTCCTGGGCTTGTAGATGAATCCATCATTGATTTCCCAACAGTCCATTTCACCCAAAATAAAATCCAAACAAGCTTTAAGTCAGTGCCTGTTCATCTCCCCTCAACCCATCCCCAGTGTCATCTGCTTCTTTGTTGGACAATTCCTGGGTACACTGATGGCCTCCTACCCTAAGCACCTGTGTCTCTTTGCCTGAAGATCCCTCTCCAGCCACAGGAATATGAGGGGTGAGCTGTAAGTTGCCCTGAGAACAACTCTCAACCGAAAACAGACAAGAGTTGGTCGATAAACATCCTAGTTTCCTTGGGCCTTGGTGGGACAGTTCTGAGGTGTATCCTACACGGTTTCTCAAAAGGTCACCAAAAGGATTGAGCCCAGTGGCCATCAGCAGTAACCTATATATTAACACACCTTTTATTGGCTTTTCTCCCTTCTCTATCTTACTTTTCATTCCCTCACCATGCTTCCTGGAATCACCTTCCAAATATTAATAGATTAATTTTCACCCCAAATCTTTGTCTCTGAGATTACTCTTGAGAGAACCCAAACTAAAACACAGTCAAGCCAGGAAGATGGCACTGAAAGAAGGAGGAAGAGGAGGACACATTTTGTAGAAGACAAAATGCTACATGCTTGAAACTCAGTCATGAGCTCCAGGAAATAGTGATAGCTATTTCCTTTAGTTATTTTTCTGAAGAAACAGATACTTATGTGAAAAAAGCTAAATATCTTTCAGTCTTCCAGGATAGAATAAACAATGATTATAAGCAGATTAAAAATATATAACCGCCGAGTGTGGTGACTCATGCCTGTAATCCCAGCACTTTGGGAGGCCAAGGCGGGTGGATCACAAGGTCAGGAGTTCGAGATCAGCCTGACCAACACAGTGAAACTGCGTCTCTACTAAAAATACAAAAGTTACCGGACGTGGTGGCACATGCCTGTAATCCCAGCTACTCGGGAGGCTGAGGCAGGGGAATCACTTGAACCCAGGAGGCGGAGGTTGCAGTGAGCCGAGATCATGCCACTGTACTGCAGCCTGGGCAACAGAGCAACACTCCGTCTCAAAAAAAAAAATATATATATATGTATATTATATATATGTATAATATATATACACACACATACACACACACCATTGTGAGGGGTATTTAGTGCAAATTAAGACAAATCCTGCAAAGGACTAGAGGAACCAAATAGAACTGTGGAGGAAGGAGAAAGGGGCAGGTGGGCCAGATCCATTCTAGACCAAGAATGTGGGAAGGATTAAGCTCTTAATTGCAGAAATGAATGTATTGCCAGAACAACTTGTAAAAAGATCACAATGACAACAACAATGAAAAAAAATAGCTAACATTGACTTAAGTTTTACTATATGCAAGGGAGTAAAATTGGGCTTTACATAAACTATCTTATTTAATTGTCATAACATCCATATGATATCACTTCCTTTGTGGTCCTTAATTTACAGAAAGTGAGACAGAATGTGAATAAACTAACTTTGCATGGTCACACAGGTAATAGCCGCAGAGGGGAAGGATACAGCTTACTCTATCTATTCATCTATCTGCTTACATATCTATCTATTCATCCCTCATCTAAATACGTATCTCTATTTATCTATCTCTGCAAATACATATATTTTATTTGTGTAATGAGAGCTGGTGGACTTTAACTGCAAAATAACTTGAGAGAAAAGAGAATTAATTATAAGAAGTACAGAAAAAGAAACTGAGAGCAGAAGCAATTCCTGGACTGTGCTGTACCAGGCAGATGGGCAACACAATCAGTATGCAGTGCTGGCTCTTTCTTTGGGAGATTGAGGTCATATCTACTGGCAAAGCCCCCTTCCTTTTATTCCCACCATACTATTTGGGAATTTCTGATTTTAAAAAAAATGCTGTTGATAACAGGAATGACCAATTCATCATATTATCTTGACCAAAGAGCAGCCCATACTCTGACACAGTTGCCTATCTAGCGTCTTTGGGGAGGATGTTCGTAAGTGAGATTGGAGCAGTAATTGCCCCCAGGACTGTGGGATAGGTTGTGCACGTTGTATACTGCACAGTCCCATGGGGTGTCAGTCTCTCTGAATGGAGTCCCCAGACAGGGCACAACCTGTGTATAAGGCAGCCCTGCCTGCCTCACCAATAAGATCAGCCCTATGAACTACATGACCAATGGCACAGCTGGAGCCCTCTCATCTGTCACTGTTTCTAGGCACATTTGCAGATAAAATGTTGAGATTATGATCAGATTATGATCAGAACTTTCAAGAGTTCTGGAAAGAAGAGTTCTGGAAAAAAACACTGACATAAAGGAGAGGAAAAGAACAGGCACTCCCTCTGAGTTTGCATTACCTTGAATGTTTACAGCCTCCTGTTGCCTTTCTAGGAAGTGCCCCCCTGTGTGTTGCTGGGGTTTTATAGCCAATTGGTGAACTAGCTGATAAACCCTGGACAGAAATAGAAACTACAAGAAGTGAAACAAAGTTCCATCCAAGAATGAAACAACAACTGATCACATGAGATGTACATGTCATCATTTGACCCACAGACAGGGGAGCAAATATATTGATGATCTGGTCCTTCTGCCAGACTGTTGCATTCATCCCTGTGAGAGGAAGAAAACATTGCAACTTAGTGGGTGAGTCCTTCCTTCTGGTGAATTTAACATCATGCATTTGCTAGATTTGCTAGCCATGTAATTATGGTGAAAACAAGAAAGATCCCTTTGGGTTTAACTATAGATTAGCCAAAGGATTTGCAACCAGGGAAAGACCTTCAAGATCAATTCTATTGGAACTTGGACAATTAACAGATAAATAAACTGAGGAACAGAGAGACTGTGTTACTTGTAGCTAATTATTTTAACTCCCATCTCAGCACTCTTTCCCAACACAACCCATTATCTTAACAACTATAGTAGTATTAATGCCATTATTATAACCAACATGTTTGTCAGGGGAGCAATGTGACAAGAGGAGGGTAGAGGACAGAATTAGTTGAACACTTCCTCTGTGCCAGGCAATAGTTCTAAGCTTTCTACATCTATTCATCTCAATCCTCGCAACAACTCTTACAGGTCAATAGTGTCTCCTTTTCACAAGTTAGGAAACTGGGGCACAGAGAGGTGATTTTATTTGTTCAAAGTCACAGAGAGGGCACATGGCTGAGCTGAGATTCCAACCCAAGCAGTGTGACTATGAAGCTTATTATCTTAACTATTCCATCATCATCGAAGGATATATTTACAATATTATTTTTTTAATTGTAATAAATTCTGTGCTTTATCTTTTTTTTAATTTAATTAACAAAGAATAGGAAGACTTTCTTCACCCAGAGACAGAGGACACCATGTTACTTGGCTTTTATCCACATAGCTGTTTTATTTTAGGTGCTGTTATTTAAGCCAGAGTACATCCAAATAAGTGTAGTTTAAAAGAAAACATGATTATAAAGGGTTCCTAGTCTTTGCAAGGCATGATTTCTATAGACTCCTCTTTAATAGCTTCCTTTATCTTGGCCATCCATGATCACAAACCTTTTCTAGCAGAGTACCACCCACACAAATAGAGAGTAGGATGAGATCTTCAGCTTTAAGTTGGCAATGTGTATACATCTCAATGTGAATGATCCAAGTTTTGCAAATGGGAGAAAAAGCAAAAATGCCAGATTCTTTCGTTTAGCTCCATTATTAAAAAAAATATTTTTTACCTTTATTATCAATGACAATTCACAGTTACACTTGAAGATTAATTTTTTTTTTTTGAAAGTAGAAGCTTATCACTGGCCCGAATTAAGAAACATAAAATTTTTTTTTTTTTTTTTTTTTTTTTAGATAGAGTTTTGCTCTTGTTGCCCAGGCTGGAGTGCAATGGTGCGATCTTGGCTCACCACAACCTCCACCTCCCAGGTTCAAGCAATTCTCCTACCTCAGCCTCCCGAGTAGCTGGGATAACAGGCATGTGCTACCACACCTGGCTAATTTTGTATTCTTAGTAGAAATGGGGTTTCTGCATGTGGTCAGGCTATTCTCAAACTCCTGACCTCAGATGATCCACCTGCCTCAGCCTCCCAAAGTGCTCGGGTTACAGATGTGAGCCACCACACACGGCCTTCTTTTTTCTTTTGTAGAGACAGTGTATCCCTATGTTGCCCAGGCTGGCCTTGAACTCCTGGCCTCAAGCCATCCTCCCACCTTGGCCTCCCAAAATTACAGGATTACAGCCATGAGCCACCAAGCCTGGCCAATAAATCTTTTAATTTACTTATTTTCTAGGCCTAAAATTGCCAAGGTACCTCTGTGATACATTTTGAGGGCCTTCTCTCCTAAAAATACAGTCTATATATTCTTTTTTTTTTTTTTTTTTTTTTTTTTTTTTTTTTTTTTGAGATAGAGTCTTGCTCTGTTGGCCAGGCTGGAGTGCAGTGGTGCGATCTCGGCTCACTGCAACCTCCACTTCCTGAGTTCAAGCAATTCTCTTGCCTCAGCCTCCCGCATGGTTGGGACTACAGGTGCGTGCCCACGCCCCATTAATTTTTGTATTTTTAGTAGAGACAGGGTTTCACCATGTTGGCCAGGATGGTCTTGATCTGCTGATCTCATGGTCTGCCCGTCTTGGCCTCCCAAAGCGTTGGGATTACAGGCGTGAGCCACCGCGCCCAGCCTATATATTCTTTAGATAATACAGTACCGATCATTTCTTAGGTGCTTCCTACATGCAGATATAGTGTCAAGTGCTTTCCAAGTCCTGTATCTCATAGAATCCTTCCCACAGCTGAGCTGTGTGTGTGTGTGTGTGTGTGTGTGTGTGTGTGTGTGTGTGTATGTGACTTTATTTCCCTCATTCTACAGTTGAGGAAAGTCACGTAACTTGCCCTGGAGTACGCATCTAGTAAGAGGCACAGCTGGTTTTAGCTGAATTCAAACTCAAACCCAGGTCTCGTTGACTCCAAATAACATGTTCTTAAAGCCTGTTGTCAGCCTCTCTCAGAGCCCTGATTGCCTTGTCAGCTCTCTGCTTCCCAGCTGATCAGAGGATCAGTACCCAGGGCGGTACCACTCACCAACCAGCCGGCCTATGTTGTCACCCGTCAGCTCACGATCCAGTCCCTCTGAATGGTGACGGTCAGCACCATGCCAGCCAGGTTTGCCAAGGCGACTAGGGTGGTCACCAGTGCACAGCAGGCCACCTACTGAAGGAGGGGAAAGGAAGTTTGGAACCCGAGAATAGATTTTCCCGCCCCACTGCAGTGCATACAGTTATTTGTCTGACAGCTCAAGGAACATCTAAATGAACACAAAGACCTTAGAGAGAAAAAGATTCAATGTAGGTTTGGAGCCCAGTGCTGTTGTGTTAATGCTAAGCATTTTCTTCCTCCCACCCCATCAGAGCCAGAGCCCACGCTAATTTGTACCTTGCAGACACAGATTCTGCTGTTCTATTGCCCTCATGTCAGTGGGATTTCAGCTCAGAATCACAAATTAGGGGAGAGGAGGACACTGAGGAAAGATTAGCCTGATCCAAAATCAGTGAACAGGGCCACAAAGAAAACATTAACTGGTGGACATTCAGGGTGACTATGACACCCTGTGTCTGTGACACAGGGACATGGGAGACACTCACAGTGAGCCAGCCATCCCAGATTTGTTCCATCTGCCTCTTGAAGGGGAGCACAAGCATCAGGACAGTGCAACAGGTGGTGATGGAGGCGTTCTGCGTGAAGAGCGAGGCATAAGCAACTGTGAATGGAAACACCCAGCCCAATCTTTACTCTCGGTTTTAACAGGCAGCTCACAGCTATATCATCATTTAATGCAGAGCAGGCTGGGTGCAGTGGCTCACAACTGTAATCCCAGCACTTTGGGAGGGCAAGGCGGGCAGATCACTTGAGGTCAGGAGTTCCAGACAAGCCTGGCCAACATGGCGAAACCCTGTCTCTCCTAAAAATACAAAAATTAGCCAGGTGCGGTGGCACACACCTGTAATTCCAGCTACTCGTGAGGCTGAAGCACAAGAATCACTCGAACCTGGAAAGTGGAGGTTGCAGTGAGCCAAGATCGTGCCACTGCACTCCAGCCTGGATGACAGATCGAGACCCTGTCTCAAAAAAATAAAATAGAATTTAAAAAGTGCAGAGTAGTTGCATTTGACCAAATCCCTGTGCAACCAGGGTTAGCATTTCCATCGGTGATCACGGGCTTAAGAGGCAAAGAGCAGACTCTTGAACCCACTAAAGACAAAGCCTTTGCAACCAAAAGAGAAAAAAGCTGGACTTCGCAAGTGAATGAAAACATATTTGAGAGACGGATTCTCAAATATATGAAAAGCTGGATTCTAGGTAAGTCAAGAAACTTTAAATGTTCTAGTGCTACATTACATTCTTCTGGATTTAATTTGTAACTGAAGTTACCAATTTAGCCTAAAGACCAGCACACCAGATTTTCAATCAGCTAGTCTTTTCAATGGTGTGGCTTCAGAGAAGCCTACATTTATATAGCCTACATTCTTATTGGACAAAGAAGCTTAAAGAGATAGTATGGCCAAAAGCTAAAAGTAGATCTACATTTGAACAAATAAGTCTCCAGATATTAATGAATAGTTTAGACAGATCACCCAGTACCAAAAAAAATCATTTACACAAATAAATTGCCTCTAATAAAAATAACACAAGCATATTATGCATAAGTAATGCCAAAATATTAAAAAGAAAGCATTTTTCAGGAATTTGATATTAAAAACCTATACTTAGCAAAAATCTAAAACATCTTACATGTAGAATCAGAGAATGATGACACAAAGCTGTATAACTTTGTCTAGAGTTTTTAACTTACGCTCTTTTGCCATTCAGTTTATTGCAATTTATTAATTTTATTTCACTAAATAAACCAAAAAAGCCAGTGAAGTCATAATGTACCACATAAATATGTATATCACAGGTAAGAGTATTACCTTTATTTCTTGGTTTCTTTTCAATACAATCACCAATTAAGACCCCAAATATTAATACATATTCGGCCACCACTAAGCCAAACACTGCTGATAAAAGCAGATTATGTCCATATAATTCTATCAGGAAGATAGACATGGCAAAGTGCCACATTTGGTCTCCCTGCAAAGTAGTAGTGCAGGCAAAGCATGTTTTCATCATTGACCTAAAAGATGGATCAAAGTTAAAATCCAGAAAGATGCATTTATCCCCAGGGACATGTAACATACAGGATTACAAGACAGAATGTCAAATTATACTTTTATGCAGTACATCTATAACTTCATTTTTATGCAATATAGTTATAAATTTTAAAAGCTGGAGAGAATATATTTTAAAATCTTAAAAGCTCCAAAGAGTCAACAAGCTAATGAAAAAATATCAGACAAACACTTGGAAGCACATGAGACCTCCAAGAACAAAGCCCACAGTGCCCTGAGGACATCTGCTGATTTTGAAGCAACAGCTGTGAAATATAACAGCAGGTTCGCTGTCCTCAGAAAGACAGACTATGGAAGTCCATGCTACCAAAGATGGGGACTAAGATAAACCAGTTCCCATTTTAAGTTGAGATCCCATGTAATTACATCCTAAATGTAAGCAAGGGTAAACCTGAAGTAAACTGATGCTCACGTGGACTTGTAGTCCAGTTCTACCTCATCCGAATGGGCAGGAAATCTCAAACCTTGAACATGGATTAAAGTGTTACAAAATGACTAGTGTCCACTATGCATCTGGTGGAAGCTAGTTAAAATTATCTCTAAAGGAAGATGCCACCATCTTAGGTTTCAAAGTATTCCTACAACAATAATAATGATAATAAAATAAAAATTTTATAAAATAATATACAAATTATTATCATTATTATGTTGATACTGGATCTCACTCTGTCTCCCAGGCTGAGTGCAATGATGCAATCATAGCTCACTGCAGCCTCAACTTCCCAGGCTCAAGACATCCTCCCACCTCAGCCTCCCAAGTAGCCAGGACTACAGGCATGCACCATGATGCCCAGCTAGTTTTGTTTTTTTTTAATTTGTAAAGATGGGGTCTCACTATGTTGCCCAGGGTGGTCTCCTGGGCTCAAGCAATACTCCCACCTCAGCCTCCCAAAGTGTTGGGATTACAAGTGTGAGCAACCACACCCAGCCTTTATAATTATTTATTATATTAATTCCAACACATATGTTTTTATGCGCCTGCCTTTTTTTTTTTTTAAGATGGAGTACTCTGTTGCCCAGGCTGGAGGGCAATGGCGCGATCTCAGCTTGCTGCAACCTCCACCTCCTGGGTTCAAATGATTCTCCTGCCTCAGATTCCTAAATAACTGGGATTACAGGCATGTGCCACCATGCCCAGCTAATTTTTGTATTTTTAATAGAGATGGGGTTGGCCGGGTGTGCTGGCTCACGCCTGCAGTCCCAGCACTTTGAGAGGCTGAGGCATGCGGATCATGAGGTCAGGACACCAAGGCCATCCTGGCTAATATGGTGAAACCCGTCTCTACTAAAAATGTAAAAAATTAGCCAGGCTTGTTGGCACGCACCTGTAGTCCCAGCTACTCCGGAGGCTGAGGCAGGAAAATTGCTTGAGGCAGAGGTTGCAGTGAGCTGAGATAGTGCCACTGCACTCTAACCTGGATAACAGAGCGAGACTCCATCTCAAACAAAAAAAAGAAAAAAATAGAGACAGGGTTTCACCATGTTGGCCAGACTGGTCTTGAACTCCTGACCTCAAGTGATCCCCCCGCCTTGGCCTCCCAAAGTGCTGGGATTACAGGAATGAGCCACCAGACCCAGCCATCTTCCTCTATTTGTTCTATATTTGATAATTCACACATATTTTTTTAAAAATCACATTTTTGCATCTAATATTTTGAGACATCCTAATGTCCTTAATATTGCAGTTCTCTTAACCATCCAAAGACAAAACATTAATTTCATTTTGATTCCTCTCTTACCCATATTCATAAGGCACAACTTACAAAATTTGAAAACTTGGACTCATGAGGTAGATCAAAGTTGCTCCTAAAACACATGTATTTAAACCACAAGCATTATTAAATAATAAATATATATACATATTTATTTGGAGCAAATTTTGCCAGCTAACCAGAAAGACTAAAATGCTGTTTAGCATGAATTTGCTTTTATTTTTTTTATTTTTTTATTTTTATTTTTATTTATTTATTTTTTTTGAGACGGAGTCTTGCTCTGTCGCCCAGGCTGGAGTGCAGTGGCCGGATCTCAGCTCACTGCAAACTCCACCTCCCGGGTTTACGCCATTCTCCGGCCTCAGCCTCCCGAGTAGCTGGGACTACAGACGCCCGCCACCTCGCCCGGCTAGCTTTTTGTACTTTTTAGTAGAGACGGGGTTTCACCGTGTTAGCCAGGATGGTCTCGATCTCCTGACCTCGTGATCCGCCCGTCTCGGCCTCCCAAAGTGCTGGGATTACAGGCTTGAGCCACCGCGCCCAGCGAATTTGCTTTTAGAGAGTACACCAGTGCTGGATAAAAATACAAGCACCAAGTTAGGGGATACTCAGGGATTTTGTTTTCTTTCGACAAAGTTGTCTTCACTCATTTGTCACTGAGGGACCGCTGGGGAAATGTCCATCTCTTTCCCTTTTCTTAAGTCTAGAAATAGAGAAATAAGCAAGGCATTTCTGTTCACATATGTGCCATAAAGGAAGCAGCCCAGAATGCAATGGAAGAATACAGAAATGGCAGGAAGTCGCCCCAGGGCAAAATCTGAGGACCAAGAAGGAACTGAACCAGCAAGTGAGGATCAGGGGTGGAAACAGCTCTCCAGGTTGGGAGAACAGTGGGTACAGAGGCCAGTTGAAAAGAGAAAGGATAACTGCAGACAAAATCCAGAGGTTGGGGTGTAAGGTGCAAAAGTCAGAGAGGGATAAGAAAGGGAAGGGATGAAGCAAGTCTGAAGAGAGACTCCCCTTTACCTGGGAGGAGCAGAAAGGAGTGGTGGATCACCAAAGCTGCTGTGCCCTGATATGATTTGGCTGTGTCCCCATCCGAATCTCGAATTGTATCTCCCAGAATTTCCACCTGTTGTGGTAGGGACCCAGGGGGAGGTAACTGAATCATGGGGGGCCAGTCTTTCCCATGCTATTCTCATGGTAGTGAATAAGTCTCACAAGATCTCATGGGTTTATTAGGGATTTCTGCTTTTGCTTCTTCCTCATTTTTCTCTTGCTGCCACCATGTAAGACGTGCCTTTCACCTCCCGTGATTCTGAGGCCTCCCCAGTCATGTGGAACTATAAGTCCAATTAAACGTCTTTTTCTTCCCGGTCTCAGGTATGTCTTTATTAGCAGTGTGAAAATGGACTAATACAGCCTTCTGTGGTTTCCCAGCTGCAGGAGGCCTCCTCTCCAACCTGTCAACACACCCACCCTGCACCTTCCCCACAGAGCTGGGGGCCAGGGCCTGTCTCAGCTACTCACCAGGACTCCTTTCCTGCTTCCTCCTGCCCATCCTGACCATCACTCCTTATTTTCACCTTTCTGATGCCCATCAGAAATGGGGATCAGAAATGGGGTTCTGATTTAGATCTTTAGTGCCACAGGAAACACAGCCATCAGTGCAGAGTGAGTGTGGGAAAGTTTTCAGGAGAGAAGAGAGGTCATTTAGGAGAGCGGATCAGACCCCCATCTGGCCAGGCACTGGCATCCCAGTCTTCCTGGTTATGCCCTACAATCTCACATGTGTCTTCCTGGTTTTAGAGAGCCCTGCAGAAAGCCCTCTTTATGGCACTCACTACCTTCTATCCTACCTCATCGCTACATCCTCTATGGAGGCTACCACTGATTCAGATCCATGATTGCAATATAGTAGGGAATAGCCCTACTATAGTGGCAGGGATTCCATGTCTGCTCCTTCCTTCCTTCCTCCCCTCCTCCCTTCCTTCCTCCCCTCCTCTCTTTCTTTCTTTCTTTTCTTTCCCTTTTTTTTTTCCTTCCTTTCCTCTTCCTTCCTCCCATCTTTCCTTCCTACCTGCCCTCTTGTATGTATTCATGTATTCAGGTATTTTGCCAGGCATTGGGGATAAAGTGGTAAGAAAGTTGGAGAGGGTTCTTACACTTACAGCCCAGGGATAACAGACAATAGACCATGAAATACAACCCAGTGTGATGAGTTTCAACTTAGACAGGGTGAGGTGCCACCCCATCACCCCAGAAGCTAGTCATGGAGAAACCATGGCAGGTCACTCAAAAGGCCCTCTGGAACCTGAAGGTTGGCATATGGCACTGAGGAAGGACATCAACGCTGGACACGTCAACCCCTGACACAGGAGCATTATCCAGCCACCCACCCCAACACTGAAACAAGTGCCTGGGGTCATTCACACCCGCAGAGGTCACCAACCCTGTGGCCTCTCCCCAGGTGCACCCTGTGTGCTTCAGCACTTCAGCCATGCCTGAGACATCAGGGTTTTGCTGTCACTCCATATCCCAGCACTGGACAAATCCTCCAGTGACAGAAACTGCATTAAAGTGCTGGAACCACAGTCTGCTCAAGCCAACCCCACTGCCCCATCGCTGGTGGAAAGAGCTTCTTGGGAGCTAGCCTGCCACATCAGGGATTCTCTGGAATGTGTCAGGATCTTCCATCTCGCCCAGCCTTGGGAGAGGGTCTGGCCAGGAGAAGATCACCCCTCACTGACTAGTCTCCCTTCAAAGTCTCGGCACCAAGTTGGTCTTTGGGCTGGGCTGCCATTGGACTGCATTTCTCTTGTCCATTGACATTCCCACTTCCCTAAAAGACCTCTCTTCTCTCCTAAAAACTTTCCCACACTCACTCTGCACTGATGACTGTGTTTCCTGTATCATTAATGATCTAAAAACCATGGGAGAGGACTTCCTTGAGTTCTCATCCCCACACCTGCTCCTCTGCCTGCACCCAGGCCCTGGGCTCTGCCTCCCGTCCTGTCTCCAGGTTCCTGGCACATGCCAGTTCCTCCCCACATCCCTCTTCCCTCCAGTCTTTCTTCCCCTCTGCTCGTGTGTCCTCAAACTTTCTCTTTACTAGGTCTTACAAACAAGTTGTTAATCCAAGCATCTCTTCAAAAAACAGCAACAAGACTTTTGGCTTTCAGCTGGGAGGAGGCCAAGGTGCAACTTTCTTCAGTCATCCTGAATCTAGCCACCTCTGCCATGCTGCCAAAGTTTTACCCCAATGAGATCAAAGTTATATACCTGAGGTGCACTGGGGGTGAAGTGGGTGCCATGTCTGTGTCGGCCCCCAAGATCGGCCCCCTGGGTCTGTTTCCAAAAAAGGTTGGTGATGACATTGCTAAAGCAACCAGTGACTGAAAGGATCTGAGGATTACAGTGAAACTGACCATTCAGAACAGACAGGCCCAGATTGAGGTGGTGCCTTCTGTCTCTGCCCTGATCATCAAAGCCCTCAAGGAACCACCAAGAGACAGAAAGAAACAGAAAAACATTAAACACAGTGGAAATATCACTTTTGATGAGATCGTCAACATTGCTCGACACATGTGGCACTAATCTTTAGCCAGAGAACTCTCTGGAATCATTAAAGAGGTACTGGGGACTCCCCAGTCTGTGGGCTGCAATGTTGATGGCCGCCACCCTCATGACGTTATAGGTGACATCAATGGTGGTGCTGTGGAATGCCCAGCTAGTTAAGACACACAATGGAAAATATTTCAATAAGGATTATTTGAAAAACAAAGAAACAAAAACAGCAACAACAACTTTCTCTTGGTCTTCCTGTTCTTCTCTTGGCTACTACACCAGCTCTCTACTCACCTTTATATCTTGAAAGGATCATTTGTTCTTGCTTCAATTCTCCCTTGAACCCATTGTGAACAACTTTCACCCCCATCTCTCAACATATCTACTCCTCACAAGGTCATCAATTACCCACCACGGGGTTCAATCCAGCTGTCAGTTCTGAGTGCTCATCTCTGCATGTGACACCTTGCTCCCTTCCTTCTTTGCGAACCCTGCCTCACTAGGCTTCATGCACCCCTTTCTCTTGGCTTTTCCAACACTGGCTGCTCCTTCTACTGCCTCCTTTACCAACCTCCTGTCTTTAGTGTCCTCAGGCATCTGGTCTTGGACCCCCTCCTCTCCCTTCTCCTCTCCTTCCCTTTTTGGACAGGGTCTCACTCTGGTTGCTGAGGCTGAAGTACAGTGGTGCAATCTCAGCTCACTGCAGCCTTGAGCTCCCGGGCTCAGGTGATTCTCCCACCTCAACCTCCTGAGTAGCTGGGATTACAGGCACGCACTACCATGTCTGGCTATTTTCTTATTTTTATTTTTATTTTTAATAGAGACAGGGTTTCACCATATTGCCCAGGTTGGTCTCAACCTCCTGGACTCAAGCAATCCACCTGCCTCGGCCTCCCGGAGTGCTGGGATTACAGGCGTGAGCCCAACCACCTCTTCTATTTTCTATTTGAACCACTCCTTTAAGGATATCACCAGCCTCATGATTTAAAATACCACAAGGCCGACTAGTCCCAAATTTCTAAGTACAGCAACCACCACTTGCTGAACATCCATGGGATGCTGAGCAGGCATATCACATTTAACATGTCGAAAAAGGAACTCCTGATCTTATGATATTCAAACTGGTTCCACCCCCAGTCTTCCCCATCTTAGTGAGTGAAAACTCCATCCTTCCTATTGCTCAGACCGGAAAACCTTCGTCTGTTCTCTCTTTTAAACCCTACACCCCAGTCAGGCATCATGTTGCCTGAGCCTTCAAAAGAATAACCTAAATCTGATTACTTTTCACCACCACCACCACTGCTACCAGCCTAGACACCGTCACCTCTTTCCAGGGTTATTGCAATATCCCCTCACTTATCCCCTACCTCTGCCTTGGCCCACTTTCAATCTATCCTCATCATAGCAGCCAGAGGGGTTCTATTAAAATCTAAATCAGATCATGAAACTCCTCTGCACAAAACCTCTAATGGTTCCCATCTCACTTAGGGTAAAATACAAAGTCCTTACAAAGGCCCACAAGGGCCTCAGGATCTGTTCCCTCCATTCACTTTTCTGACCTCCTCTTTTACTACTCTACCCCATCCACTATGCTCCAGCCACATGGACTTCACTCCCATCTCCTGAACCTCTGCATTTGCCGTTCCCTCTGTCTGGAATACTCTTCCTCCAGACAGGCTCATGAGTCAGCCCATCAGCCCATCAACCCCATCAACTCCATTGGGTCTTTATTTAAAAGTTATCTTTGCAGTAGGACATTCACTACCCACCCCACCTAAATATTGCACCCTTTATAAAAGCACTGACCAACAGAGTTTTCTGCTTGATGAAACTTTATCTTCACCGTCCAATAGGATGGCCACTATGAGGCTTCTGAGCACTGGAAATGTGGCTTGTATCACATGGAAACAGAATTTTTAACTTTAATTTAAATATCATCAGCCACACAAGGCTAATGGCTACTGTGTTGTAAGCACAGCATCTTTACAATCCTTTATCTCCTTTTGCTGCTTTCTGTTTTTGCTTACTATTTACCACTAACATACTGCATAATTTACTTATAATTTATGTGTAAATCTTGTTTATAATTTGTTTTCCTCATTAGAATGTAAGTGGAAAAAACAAGTTATGACTTCAAGGAGAATGAGAGGCAGGGATCTTTGTCTGTTTTGTTCACTACTATATTCCTGGTACCTAGAACAGTTTCTGGCACATAGTACATACTAAACAAAATCTTTGTTAAGTGAAGGAACATGCAGTAGGAGACTCTACAAATTCCACCCAGGCATTGCTCTGCTTTCTGTCTATGTCTACTCTCTGCTAATTTGCCAGATGTTGATCTAACTTTCGTCTCCTGACCTGGATGTTCATACGTTCCTCTGGCCCTTTTCCTTCTGAATGGTTTCTTCCTTCCGAAACCAGTATGTAGTTTCCCAATGGTGTACCCACTATCTTCACCTCAACCCACCAGTCTATAGCCTCTTGGTCCTCTCTGCCCGCCTTGGCTCTGTTGAGCTTCTCTTCAACTAGGCTTACCTGAGACAACAAATGGCCAAGAGCCATGGGGTAGCCCAAGAGTGCTGTCAGCCTATATTTCTCTTTGCTAAGACTCCAGAAAACAACACAGCACTTCACAGCATCTGTCGGCAGTCAACCGGAGTTAGAAGGTGGACCTCAGTCATCCACACCACATGCTAAATCATCACCAAATGGCCTGAAGGTGAGGGACTTCTGCACACTCAGAGACCTTCTGGGCATAGGTCATGCCTTCTATGCCTTTCCAGGACACACGACTGTGGCCCCCAGTGATGGTTAGGTGGCTATTACTGAGCTAAGACTCTATAATGAGTGTCTTGCTTCCTTTCTAAAAGAAACCTGACTTCAAACTATACTACAAGGCTACAGTAACCAAAACCTGACTTCAGACTATACTACAAGGCTACAGTAACCAAAACAGCATGGTACTGGTACCAAAACAGAGATATAGACCAATGGAACAGAACAGAGTCCTCAGAAATAATACCACACATCTACAGCCATCTGATCTTTGACAAACCTGAGAGAAACAAGAAATGGGGAAAGGATTCCCTATTTAATAAATGGTGCTGGGAAAATTGGCTAGCCATAAGTAGAAAGCTGAAACTGGATCCTTTCCTTACTCCTTATACGAAGATTAATTCAAGATGGATTAGAGACTTAAATGTTAGACCTAATACCATAAAAACCCTAGAAGAAAACCTAGGTAATACCATTCAGGACATAGGCATGGGCAAGGACTTCATGTCTAAAACACCAAAAGCAACGGCAGCAAAAGCAAAAATTGACAAATGGGATCTAATTAAACTAAAGAGCTTCTGCACAGCAAAAGAAACTACCATCAGAGTGAACAGGCAACCTACAGAATGGGAGAACATTTTTGCAATCTACTCATCCGACAAAGGGCTAATATCCAGAATCCACAAAGAACTCAAACAAATATACAAGAAAAAAACAAACAACCCCATCAAAAAGTGGGCAAAGGATATGAACAGACATTTCTCAAAAGAAGACATTCATACAGCCAACAGACACATGAAAAAATGCTCATCATCACTCGCCATCAGAGAAATGCAAATCAAAACCACAATGAGATACCATCTCACACCAGTTAGCATGGCAATCATTAAAAAGTCAGGAAACAGGTGTTGGAGAGGATATGGAGAAATAGGAACACTTTTACACTGTTGGTGGGATTGTAAACTAGTTCAACCATTATGGAAAACAGTATGGCAATTCCTCAAGGATCTAGAACTAGATGTACCATATGACCCAGCCATCCCACTACTGGGTATATACCCAAAGGATTATAAATCATGCTGCTATAAAGACACATGCACATGTATGTTTATTGCTGCACTATTCACAGTAGCAAAGACTTGGAATCAACCCAAATGTCCATCTGTGACAGACTGGATTAAGAAAATGTGGCACATATACACCATGGAATACTATGCAGCCATAAAAAAGGATGAGTTTGCGTCCTTTGTAGGGACATGGATGCAGCTGGAAACCATCATTCTTAGCAAACTATCACAAGAACAGAAAACCAAACACCAATGTTCTCACTCATAGGTGGGAACTGAACAATGAGATCACTTGGACTCCGGAAGGGAAACATCACACACCAGGGCCTATCATGGGGAGGGGGGAGGGGGGAGGAGGGAGGGATTCCATTGGGAGTTATACCTGATATAAATGACGAATTGATGGGTGCTGACGAGTTGATGGGTGCAGCACACCAACATGGCACAAGTATACATATGTAACAAACCTGCACGTTATGTACATGTACCCTAGAACTTAAGTATAAAAAAAAAAAAGAAACCCTACCCTTGGGCCAAGGGATAGGGAAGGGAACAGAAGGGAATTCTAATTATGACTGTTCTTTGTTTTAACCAATAAATGGGTTTCCATTTTAAGAGCCCAGATGTCAAGGGTATCTTATTATAGTGGCCTCATACAGGCTGGGAATGAAGTAGAAATTAGAATGGTTGTTGAAAACTTTCTGTTTTCTTCTTCTTTATTAAGTCTGATGACTCAGACTTGATCTAGGGCTTTTTGTAACAGCCGGGTATATCCTCTTACATAAATGAGAGAAGATGTAACCACCTATTATAATGCCTTGCATATAAGGGACACTCAGCAAACAGTAGCTAATAATATGATGAGTAGAAATATATATTCTGTTCTGCCTCACAGTGTCTATCATAATGAAAACAATTGTTGGAAGCAAACTGTATAATGAAATGTATTACCAAAATCGAAGGTTAAGCAAAATATAGCTTCCACGGATGGCTAAAAACTTTCTATTTTTACTGAGCTAAAGGAAAACAAGAAACCTAAAAGCTCCTTTCGGGCACCATTTATCTTTCTGTTAAACATCAATCTGATGTCATGTGGAAGGAGTTTTAGTTTCATTTAAAAATCATTTCTGTTATCTAGTGAAACAGAACAACTTCCCTTCCAGAGAAAAAGGGTATTTATTTAGCCAATGACAAACAGCTGCCATTTTCTCCTTTTTTTTTTGTTAACAGAACACCACTTTTGTTCAGGGTGACAGTGCACCTGTAACCCAAGGGGATGAATCACAGTAGATATAAATTCCATATGGTGATTTCCTTCCCTAGACTCCCCTGTAGCTAGGATTGGCATAGGACCATTCTGGCCACTGAGGTATAAGTAGAAGTCTCCTGGGGCCTTCAGGGAAAGACTCTGCTTTCTGATAATGGTGCAAGGGCAAGAGGAGAGTTTGCTTTTGCTCTTCCCCACCCACATCCTGTCTGTCAGTGTGACAGTGTCTACAGCTTCGGCAGCTGTCTTGCAATCATGAATTGGCAGTGTCAGAAGCCAATGTGCTGAAAATGACAAGACAGATGGATAGATCAATATGGGGTCTCAATGGCATCACTGAGTGACTGCACCAACACTAAATGGACAACTGATGCAACTCTTGTTTAGTCAAGGTTGAAGGTTCTTAAAATTGAAACCCTTGTCAGTTGAGTTTTATTTGCAACCAGAAGCAATTCCAACTGATTCACAGACCTTTAGTTACTAGCTCAATGACTGCCTCTACACCCAGTATCTAAATTCAACAACTTCTAATATTTACCACATTTGCTTTTTTCTCTGTGTGTGTAAGTTTTCAATATATGTGGAAGATAAACTGTAGACATAACACTTCAGCCCTTCAGCACGTATCTCCTAAAAAGAAGAACATTTTCCTTCATAACCACAATTCTATTATCCCTCCTAAGAATATTAATGATTCTCTGATATCATCTGAGCACTAGTCCATATTCAGTTGCCTTTATCACAAAACGTATTTAAACACAAAAATGTGTTTTTGTGGTTGGATAAAATTTTCATGTAAATGTTCATGCAAATGGGACTTGGGATTTTGTTTTACTTTTTCTTTTCATTTAAAAAAATTAATTAATTACTTTTTATTTTATTTCATTTTTTGAGATGAAATCTTGCTCTGTCGCCAGGCTGGAATGCAGTGGTGCCATTTTGGCTCACTGCAACCTCTGCCTCCCAGATTCAAGCGATTCTCCTGCTTCAGCCTCCCAAGTAGCTGGAGCTACAGGCATGCATCACCACACGCAGCTAATTTTTGTATTTTTAGTAAAGATGGGGTTTCACCATATTGGCCAGGATGGTCTCGATCTCTTGATCTTGTGATCCACCCACCTCGGCCTCCCAAAGTGCTAGGATTACAGGCATGAACCTTAATTTAGCTTAATTTATTTTTGTTTATTTATTTTTTGAGACGGAGTCTTGCTGTGTCATCCAAACTTGAGTGCAATGGCACGATCTCGGCTCACTGCAATCTCTGCCTCCCGAGTTCAAGCGATTCTCCTGCCTCAGCCTCCTGAGTAGCTGGGATTACAGGTGCCCGCCACCATGCCCGCCACCTCCCAAAGTGCTGGGATTACAGGGTGAGCCACCACTACTGGCCTTCTTCTCCTTTTGATAAAAAAGAAACATTCTCTACTCTCTCTGCCTGTGGCTACAAAGTTTCACTTTCTAGCCCATGCTGGCTCTGGGCCCATAGTGCCTCTGGGAAAATTGGAATAAAATTTTGGAGTTAAGACTAACAAATCCAGCCAGGCACAATTTAAAGTTAATCGCTGATTAAATTTAAATGCATAGAGCTGATTTACTTTGGAAGGCCCAGGCAGGTGGATCACTTGAGGTCAGCAGTTTGAGGCCAGCCTGGTCAACATAGTGAAACCCCATCTCTACTGAAAATACAAATTAGCCAGGCGTGGTGGCGTGCACCTGTAGTCCCATATTCAGGAGGCTGGGGCAGGAGAATCACTTGAACCCGGGAGGTGGAGGTTGCAGTGAGCCGAGAACACATCGCTGCACTCCAGCCTGAGTGACAGGGTGAGACACTGTCTCAAGAAAAAAAAAAAAAAGACTAACAACTCACCTAAAAGCCTCATCCACGTATCTTCCAAAAGTGTTGTAAGACTTCCCATTTTTAAATTTACTTGGGATTGAGCTCCTGATGTACTAATATTCTTCTCAATTAGACAGTGAGCAAAGGACTGTGAACATTTAATGTGGAGTAAGGCGCCCTCTCTGTGAGGCAGGCTTCTTGACTAGGGGTCCTACCTGTATTCCACCTCCCAAAACAGCTCTACACATCACACTCCACAATTCACAAGTAACCATGGGAGAAGATAAACAAGAGATGACATTTTTATCCACAGTTGTGCTAATTTCAATACTAATTGTGCATACGAAATAGTCGACACTTTTTATAACTATAAGAAAAATTAGGATGCACCCACACTCAGCAGAGATGGAAAAACAAAGTTAATTGCGTTGTGACATTTAAATTAGTGAAATCCCTTAAGATTTTTCTAGAACATTGCTACATAAAAGGACAAATGCTTTGTTAATTTTGCTTATTTTGTTTAACCTCCCATCCTAATTAAGACCACTATACTCAGAGGAATCATGCAATTTCAGGGTGACATGAATGAAGCCATAGTACCCCAAGAGAGGCCATGTGCCCCCTTTCTCAAGTAGAGCTTATTAAAGTTAGGTCTAACCAGAGGCTTACCTAAAGCACTCTTCTCTCTCTTCATTCATCTGCTGCCTATGGCTTTAGTCTGTTTCTCCTCATTTCCAGAATTTTCAGGGTCATTTAGTTCTCCCACCATTACTACATGCTAGAAGAAAAAGGTTTCAAATAATGAAAAATGCATTCAAAACTATTACATGGTCCTAAACTGGAAGAAGTCAATGTGCTTTAACTTAATTCCAACTGGATCCCTCTAAAACCAGTTATATTTCACTTATTTCAACTGTAGAAAGTTAATTGTATAATCTATTATAAGGGCTTTATTGCACATGAATAAAGTCATAAAATTGTCATCGACATAGAGGCCTATTATTAATGCTCAAAACCAATTATTTTAGGGGAAATATTCAACCAGCTATAATCAGAGATTCACAGATTAATCACACACACACAAAAGTTAAAGATGTGTTTTACCTAGATTACCTGTGTTGTCATTCTACCAGGAACAATGATGTAAGTAACTTGTCCTTTATTTTCTTTTTTTCTTTTTTTTTCTTTTTTATAGAGACAGGGTCTCGCTATGTTTCCTGGGCCAGGGAGGATCGAACTCCTGGCCTCAAGCAATCCTCCCTCCTCAGTTTCCCAAAGTGCTGGGATTACAGGTATAAGCCATATCACCCAGCCCAATTTATCCTTCTTTAACATGTTACTCTCTCAACTCTAATTTCTCAACAGGGTAAATTGATTATGTTTGGCAACTTATAACTAATGCAAGTTATAAATAAAAGCTTCATTACATTTTCACTAACATATATCCTTAAGAAGCAAATGCTTCCTTCTGCTAATGACTATTTGAATTCTAAATATAGTTCAAATAAGGAATTCTAAACCTTTGAGTTTGCTTACCGAACATAAACAGCAGTAAAGTTTTGGTCTTTCACTGGACTCCCAGAGGTCAGATAGAAAGATAAGTTATAAAGCAGTGTAGCCACAGCTCTGCACCACATGCAGGTGCTGCTACCATGGAGCACTTTGAGCGGAAACTGCTGGAGGTCCAAATGTTTCCTGTGGGTTGTCAAAAGAGAGGCCAGCGGTTTCTGCCACCCGTGACCGCCCAGCACAATATGCTCTGGCAGGGGCCATTCTTAGCCCATAAGTCGCTGCACTGAGAGAAGGGCACACAGGGTGCAGCCAGTTCTGGGGGCTTGGACATGTCCAAAACATCTTTGTCTTATAAAAACCTAGGACACATACAGGAACATTCATTAATATTTTCAAAGAAGAGTGTTTTATTTTGCACTTGAAAATATGTCAGAAATCACTTGGAGGCAAATAAGAGCTGGCCCTCTGCAGAGGTAAGTGGCTAACATGCGCTAGATCTCCATGCTTAGAGGCTGCCCCTTTGGTACCCATGGTTCTCCAGGCCTTTCCAGGGCAACACTGTCCAGCATCTCTCTTTTCCTCCTGTCTTCCTTCGAAAGTCTGACTCTCATGTGTGGTGCCCCAATCCCTAGGCCACCGGTGCCAGCCAGTCCCTAAACAGATAAATCCTACTAAAGGTTAATCCCAAGCACAAGCTTTGGGCTGGTCCTCCTGGGTTGATTGGCTTATTTTCTTCTCTCTCTTTCTTTCTTCTCTTTCTTCCTTCTTTCTTCTTTCTTTCTTTCTTTCTTTCTTTCTTTCTTTCTTTCTTTCTTTCTTTCTTTCTTTCTTTCTTTCTCTTTCTTTCTCTTTCCTTTCTTTCTTTCTTTCTTTCTTTCTTTTTCTTTTTCTTTCTTTCTTTCTTTCTTTCTTTCTTTCTTTCTTTCTTTCTTTCTTTCTTTCTTTCTTTCTTTTTCTTTCTTTCTTTCTTTTTCTTTCTTTCTTTTTCTTCTTTCTCTCTTTCTTTCTCTTTCTTTCTCTCTTTCTCTCTTTCTTTCTTTCTTTTTTTGAAATGGGGTCTCCTCCTGTCACCCAGGCTGGAGTGCAGCGGCACAATCTTGGCTCACTGCAACTTCTGGCTCCCGGGTTCAAGCAATTCTCAGGCTCCAGTCTCCCAAGCAGCTGGGATTACAGGTGCCCGCCACTGCTTCTGGCTAATTTTTGTATTTTTAGTAGAGACGGGGTTTCACCATGTTGGCCATGGTTGGCCAGGCTGGTCTCAAACTTCTGACCTCAGGTGATCCGCATGCCTCGGCCTCCCAAAGTGCTGGGATTACAGTTGTGAGCCACTGCTCCTGGCCTGATCGGCCTTTCCTCCAAGAGCCATGCCAACCCAACCAAAAGGATTCCATTTTTAATGAGAATTTCAGGAACCAGTATTTTCTTTTGGGTGAAGGGGAGAGGGATTGAGGATAGTTTTCCAGGTCTCTGGCTCATCACATAATAGATACCACTTAGTGGTAACTGTGGCCTAACAAAAACATCTTTTCTGTTCCAAGAACTTACAGCATTGAGAAAGGACCCTCAAGGCACTGATTCCTTTCAGTGATGACCTAAAATATTTCTCCCAGATGGGCTCAGGTTCCTGAGACAGCCTCCACACTTAGTCCATACATCTTGTTTGCAGTTAATGGCAAAGCTAAGAAATCTAAGATAACAAGGCTTTTACTTTATAAATATGCAACATAAGAAATCAATCCGAAAATATGTAATGAAAGCATTCCATTTGACACATTCTAGATATACTATCTACATTTTGCTACAAAAGCTTTGGCCTAAAATAAATGGCTTTGTTTGCAGAAATGCGTACCAGACATTTATCAAAACTCCTCACCCTTTGGAAAGTGCTGTAGTCGTGGTAACTGGAGGGCTTAGCAGCACCTGTGTCCTGCAGGCTGGCAAGGCTCCTCTTGCTGTTCCACCACCGCATCTCGGGGCAGGCAAGGGGCGGACACAGCCAGGCACTTGAGAAACTCACTCCCCATTTGCTGTATTTACCAGGTCCTGAGCTAGGGGGTTAAGAGGAAAGAGGACATGTCCCAGCTTCACCTTTGATGTACACATGTGGAAAAAAGAAGCAGGTGGAGTTACTCTTTCCAAAAGGAAATATTCAAAAAGTGCATGGAAATATTAATGCAACTTTGAAATGACAAGTGGTTTGTCTAGGCAGGATTCAGCAGAACTCGAGTCAGTACATTGCTCTAGGCAAAAACTTGACAGTACTGCGGCATGAGAGAAGAATTTTAAAGTGCTTCATCCAATGCAAATTTTCCCAATTAAAGCTATATTTTTTACATATCTGTACATAATAGATATAGAATAGATATGTTATAGATATATATACACACATAGGCATACATATATAATGTATACATAAGTATGTATATACATATTTAAACAAAGATTTCTATGATCTAATTCAAACTTTCAGTGTTGAATCAGAGAGGCCTCGATCATTATTAAAGAAATAATGAGGCCGGGTGTGGTGGCTCACGCCTGTAATTTCAGCACTTTGGGAGGCTGAGGCGGGCAGATTGCTTGAGGTCAGGAGTTCGAGACCAGCCTGGCCAACATGATGAAACCCTGTCTCTACTAAAAACACAAAAAAAATAGCCAAGCGTGGCAGCACGTGCCTGTAATCCCAGCTACTCAGGAGGTTGAGACAGGAGAATTGCTTGACCCTGGGAGGTGGAGGTTGCAGTGGGCTGAGATTGCCCCACTTCACTCCAGCCTGGGCAACAGAGCGAGACTCCATCTGAAAAAAGTAAAAAGAAGAGAGAGAGAGAGAGAGAGAGAGAGAGAAAATAACAGCTTCCTGAAAAGTACCTTTCTCTAACATAAAATGCAAAAATCATTTCAAAACTTACTTTATGCCGTCCACACCTTTAAGGGCCCAAACTGACATATCCAAAGTAAATAGTAACCCAAGAAAAAAGAGATTATTCCCTGGCTCCAGGCAGATCAGCCCTTATCTCCTTCAAAGAAAGTTTCTTGCTGTTTTTATTGACTGTTGTTTTAAATAAAATGAACAGGTAATTGAGAAATTGTTGCTGAGCTTGTACATAATAGTAGATGGGTTTTTACTCTCCAAATAAGAATATTTTCCCCTCACTGCACACTGCGTGACAGAATTATGCACTCGACTTAGTGACCCTGGGGCATTTGAATTCATAAGTAAAAAGGCTCAAAGGAACTCAAAGAGAAAGCAATGGGGAAGCAGATTAGACAGAAGGTCTCTCTGGAGGCAGCATTTTCTGCTGTGGATGAAATCATGTTTTCTAGCACGATACACTCCTCCTACAGACACTGGTCAGCATTTCTCCAGGCTCAAGAAGTGCCAATGCCTGTGTCCCACCACAGACTCTGGAGTGAAACCACCTGGTTCAGATCCCAGCAGCCCTGTGGCCAAGGTCAGGTTCATTGATATATTTAAGCCTCAGATTTTCGTCTCTAAAATGGGAATAATAACAGTACTTACCTCTCAGAGTGGTTATGAAGACTTAAAGAGAATGCATGAAGGTGCTTAGGAGAGTGCCTGGAGTAGAGTTAGAGCTCAAAAGAGCATAGCTATTGTCATTTATTCTTAGTAGCATTTACATATTCAATTATTATTATTGTCATTATTATTATATTCAAGGTGTGAAATGGAAATCAGTGTGAAGAAGTGAGCAATAAACACTTTTTGGGAAGATAATCTCACATACTCTCTCCTCTCCCTGTGGTAGACCATGAACCCTAAAGTTTTGGGATGAATCTAGACTTTCCATTGGGATTAAGGTAAAAGGCTGAGTCCCCCAGAGCATGATCCATAGTGTTAGGAACAAAGCCATCAGAGTGACATAGAACACAACGATAAATACAGTTTTACTCTTTTATTTTTGTTTAATTTTATTTTAGAGACAAGACCTGGTTCCGTCATCCAGGCTGGAGTGTAGTGGCATGATCATAGCCAGTGAGCAGTACAACAGTACAATCTCAAATTCCTGGACTCAAAAATCCTCCTGCCTCTCAGCCTCCTTACTAGCTGGGACTACAGGCATGTGCCAACACGCTCAATTAAACTTTTTTTTTTTTTTTTTTAAACAGATGGGATCCCACTATGTGGACCAAACTGGTCTCAAACTCCTGGCCTCAAGTGATCCTTCTACCTCAGCCTCCGAAAGTGTGGAGATTATAGGCATGACCCACCATGCCCAGCCAGTTTTACCCTTTTAAATTAGTTCTTAAACAATTCATGCATAGATAGATACTCCTTATAAAAATCCAGACATTTGCAGGTAAGGACAAATTGACCTTTGACCACCATCCTTGATCCTAGAGTCCTCTTCAGAGGGAAGCACTGTTGTCAGAGTGGAATCCATCCTTCCACATCTTGTCCATGGAAAAATTTACACTGTTCATTTTGGTTCACATAAATGGACTCATACCCTATGCATTATTTTGCAACTGCTTTTTTCATTCAATAATGTCTGGAGCTATTTCCATGTTAGTATTCATTATTTTTAAAATGGTGCCTATTCCCAATAACCACAATGGATTGTTTCAATAGGCCTGATGAATGTCTCTCCCTTGCCTGCTTCTGTCTGTTGCAAAAGTCATTGCTTTGTCGGGGAAATGGCTTACTCACCTGAGACACTGGACATTTGTTCTTTCGTTCTAGCAATTCTAACTAGAAGTGAGATCTTGCATTAATCATTAGACCACTCTGAAATTCGGTTCCCTTATCTATTTAAGTGAGAGTTTTGGACTATATGGTTTCTAAGTTTCCAAACAGCAATGATAATCAGTGTTTTGGGTATTGAGACAGAGAAAAATGATCTCTTTCAAATGTCAGAGTGAAAAGTCACATGAATGGGAAAAGCTGATGATCTCTGAGGACGTTATTCCTACCAATGCTTCCCACAAAGTCAGGTCTGTTCCTCACCTATACTGGCTTACCTTGTTCTTTTAATGCATGCCTAGTATTTAATAGTATATGAGCTTTATTTGACATTACCAGAGTCAAGGTATTTTTGCATAGTCACAGATACACAAATTCCTCTGAAGGAACTTGGTTGAAAATAATTACAGCTGGACCATTTATTGGGGATAAAATTAGGATGTCAGAAGACAGGTTTGGGGAAATCAGTGCTAAAAGGGAGGGATTTGAGTATCCTAAAAAGTTGTGTTCAATCATTTATTTCTTCAACATTTATTGAGCGCCTACTATGTCCTGTGGCCAGGATATTAAAATGAAGAATGAAGACCATTAGCCTTGGTGCTTCCAAAATCTCAGCCATTCCTTGTTTTCTACCCACAGGGTATTTGTGTTATGGGGCAGTTCTTTCGCTCCCCTGTATATCACCAATGTACTTTGCTGTAAGAGAGATCCGATGAAGCCTTGGAGAACTGCTTGTTAGCGTAGATTTGTTTTTAATGAGAGTTTCCTTTAACCCCACTATTAATGTTTAATCAGTGCAGAAGGAGGGTGGTTGGCAAAGATCATTTTATCACTCTTATCATTGTTTCTGGAACATAAAAAAATTATCATTACTGACACGAAAAAGGAAATGTTGTTTTACCAGGAGATGGCAAACTGGGACCTACTGTGGTGTGGATGAGCAGTGATGTCATCGAGGGTGGAGAGTGTGGAGGTGGAATGTGAGGGCTGCAGTGTTGAATGAGGGTGAGAGGGGACCTGGAAAATGTTCTCCTACCTTCCTTCTTCCCTTTTCCTCTGAATGGCACTAGGTTGTAAAGACCTAGAGAGTTCGTAGCATAACCTGCCAGTATGTACCCTGGGGTTGAGCCCTTGGGGAAGCTAGGTTCCAGTCTTTTGCCCCACATGCCACATTCTACTGGACTTGTTCACAACCTTAACCACATTCCCACTCCCTTAGATGTGGTCTTAGAGCTCCAAGATTGAAGGACGCCCACACTTCTTTTTTTTTTTTAATTAAAACATTTTTTTTTGTAGAGACAGAATCTCCCAGGTTGCCTAGGTTGGTCTTGAACTCTTGGCCTCAAGCAATCCTCCTGCCTCAGCCTCCTGAAGCACTAGGATTATAGGTGTGAGCAACCATGCCCAACTCCAACTCCTTATTTTGCTCCCAGGTTCAGCCTTGCCTGTGGAGGGAGAGACACAGCACAGAACCTCCCAACTCCATCTGCTTCTCTAGTTAACTAAGCAAGTCAATCCTTAGCCTCTAGCCCTTTGGCTCCCTGCCTGGATACATCAAACAGATTTAGAGTAAAGTCAGCATTGGATTAAATCCTAGTGTTCTTTAATAGAATGCTAAACATAAATCCATGGAGGGCTAAGCAATTCTTCCCCTCCCCTTGTCTCCCACCATCACCCCCTCCCACCCCACACAAATTGCATCAGTTTAGACCCTGCCTTCCTTACACCTTTATCCCTGCCTATGAACTGCTTTGAATTTTTGTCATAATTGCTATGTGACTTTCAGGCATTCTTGAATTTTTTTCTCCACATAAACCTTATTTTGCCCCCAACAGTGATGTAAACAACCTTGGAAAGTTTTGGAAGCATCATTTCTGTATTACAAGTCATCACACTTCCTCTGCTGACATTCATTCATTGGTTCATAGCTAGTGGCCATAATTTAATGATTTGCCCTTTAGATCTCCTACATACACTGCTATTTTTCTAACCAACAACATGCAAAAAATGGTGTAAGGGCAAAGACAGCACCAAACACCAGCAAGGCCGTGAAGCTGTTTTTATTATGATGATTTCTTTATGTTGTACAGACTGTGGCATCCAGCTAGACAAGCTCCGTGGTTAATATTATATTTGAAATGGAAAAGATTCCAAGTTCTTCAAATTTGCATTCTCAAAGTCTGTCTTCTTGAATTCCTATATTTTAAAAACAATCTTCTGACACTTAAGATCGTATTTAAATCGGCTTTGCAAATTCCAGCAAGAGACTGAGTCCACATCATTTGAGGTGGTATTCTGTCGATTTCCCTTGCTTCCCCCTAGCCAAAAAGATAAGTCATTTTAAAAATTGCATAATTACTTAAAAAAATGTTTAAAGTATTCAACACATAGCGAGCTAGGCTCCCTGAGAGTTATGACACAGAAGGAGAAAGGGACAAAAGGATACCATGCCAAAAACTGGAAGAGGGGAATTGATAAATTGAATATGACTCTAAAGCAATGGAACAAAGCAAATGTTAATAGGCAGACTGCAATTCTGGCTGCCCTGGAGGCATTAGTTATTTCTGAGCTAATCCTAAATTAATTTGCTCAGAATGACCACTATGGAGCTGCTTTAACAGACAGGGTACACCGTTCTGCAGTTGCGTGATTCCTACATATGACAATTAGACAGCAAGGCTAAAGCAGAGAGCTGTCTAGCGACTGCATAGCCCAGAAAGAAACAACTCTGGTTCCAATTTACTGACAAACTCCTGACTTGCTGAAGTCTCAGTGTCTGCACCTTAGTTTCTACCTTCTATACAATTGTCTCTTGGTTACTGCACACATTAAAAAAAAAAAAAAAAATGTTCCATCGAGCATTCCCTGGCAGAGAAGAAAGGCCTTTCTCCCATTCCCATCTTCCACACTAAACTTCTCTTCCATTTGTACTTTTTCCCCTCTTCCCAAAGGAGGGCCTTCTCTGACAGTCTGGGAGTTCAGAGTGTAAATCACTCCTTATTAGCTCTGAACATTGGACAGGTCACTTTACTTCAGGCAGCTACAGATACTCAAGAAATATTTACTGAGTTACTATGTTTTCTAAGAGATGGGGATTCAGGGGAGAACAAGACAAAGCCCCCACTTTATAAGCTCACATACTTATGATTGGAGAAACAATGAATGGGAGGACAAAGAGGCACTTAATAGAGTGTCAGAGGGAGGCAAAGGTCAGCAGTTGGGGTGGGGGAAGGGCAGAGAGTGAAGGAGGGAGGCTACTTTGGATGGAGCCACCAGGAAAGGCTCTTCAGGTCATGAGGTCTGAGCAGAGACCAAATAAGGTAAGAGACTGAGTCACATCTTGGGAAGAGACAGCCATTGCAGACACCAAGGTGAGACTAAGGTTGGCCTGTTCCAAGAATGATAAGAAGCTTGTGTGGCTGGAGTGAGGTCTGTGTGGGACAGAGTAGAAGGAGATGAGGGAGGTATGTGGAACCAAGACATATGCACCCTGTGGACCACTGTGGGACTTCTGATTTTATTCAGTGACAGGAAGCAACTGGAGAGTTTTAGCAGAGGAGTTACGTGATCTGATTTTGTTTTATAAAATTGGCTCTGGTTGATTTTGTCAAGAGTGGACTCCAGAAGGGTAAAAGTACTGCTTACTCCATGGAAGCAGTAGGACCAGAAAGGAGGTTATAATAATGACTGTGGCAAGGGACGATGGTAGTTCACTAATCTATGAGGGTAATGGTAGCAACAATTGCATGGCACTGTTGTGAGAATTAAATAAGATAGTACATGCAGGTAGCTTGACATTGTGCCTAGCACATAGTAATAACAGTGTTAGCATTGTTTGTTTGTTTGTTTGTTTGTTTGTTTGTTTTGAGGCAAGGTCTCACTCTGTTGCCCAGGCTGGAGTGCAGTGGGGTGAGCTCCTCCTGGGCTCAAGTGATCCTCACACTTCAGCCTCCCAAGTAGCTGAGACTACAGGTGCACGCTACCAGACTAGCTAATTTTTGTGTGTTTTATTTATTTATTTATTTATTTTTGTAGAGATGGGGTTTTGTCATGTTGCCAGGCTGGTCTCAAACTCCTGGGCTCAAGTGATTCACCCACCTTGGCCTCCCAAAGTGCTGGGATTACAGGTCTGAGCCACCACACCTGGCTTGAGCATTCTTATTGCTATCATCATGATTATTATTTTGAGGTGATTCTTCTATGCCAACTCCTTTTCTAAGCTTTGACACTCATATTGTTTGAGGGATTCCAAATATTTCTTTCTTTCTTTCTCGTTTTTAAAGATAGGGTCTTGCTTTGTTGCCCAGGCTGGAGTGCAGTGCACAATCATGGCTCACTGCAACCTCTGCCTCCTGGGCTCAAGACATCTTCCTACTTCAGCCTCCCAAGTAACTGGCACACACCACCATGGCCAGCTAATTTTTGCTTTTTTCTTTTTTTTTTTTTCACTCTGTCACCCAGGCTGGAGTGCAGTGGTGTGATCTCGGCTCACTGGAACCTCCACCTCCTGGGTTCAAGCGATTCTGCTCCCTCAGCCTCCTGAGCAGCTAGGATTACAGGTGCACACCAACATGCCAGGCTAATTTTTGTATTTTTAGTAGAGATGGGGTTTCACCATGTTGGTCAGGCTGGTCTCAAACTCCTGACCTTGTGATCTGCCAGCCTCGGCCTGCCAAAGTGCTGGGATTACAGGCGTGAGCCACTGTGCCTGGCCAATTTTTGCATTTTTTATAGAGACAGGGTTTCCTCCTGTTGCCCAGGCTGGTCCAAATACTTCTTAATCTCCTCCAAGCACTCCCTTGTGTGTCCAAGAAAGCTTGCATACAGGAAGGTTTATGTGTTTGGTCCAAAATGTTCACAATTCTCTGTCAAGGCCATTTTTATTCACTGTGGTTATAAATCCTGCCACTTATGACCTTAGAGAGGCAGCGTGGTAGCGAGTCCTGACATGGCACTGCTTCCCAGGGGCATCTGGTGGTTGGTGGGGAGGGGCATTTCTGAATGTCACGATGGCAGGTTGGCAGTGTTGGTACTTTGAATGAGGTCTGGGGATGTTAAATGAAACAGTCCTGCATAATCAATGATTTTCCACCCAGACTCCCCATGCTGTCCCTCTGGAAAACACTTAGGAGGCAGGAAAGTCTCCTTGCAGGTTGTACATGGCCCAACTCCAAGGAATTTGTACAGCATGGGGGGGCCTAGGGATGCTGGCATAGAGGAAATATCCACAAAATGGGAGAAATTTCCTCCACTACCTTCTTGGGAGGTTAAGGATCTCCAGTAAGATAATGTACATATATATTTATTAAGTTGTAAATCATCATAAGGCTGACCAACCTGTCCCTCTGCACACACAAGTTGCTAATGAGACAGAAAATAGTCTCTGCCTTAGAGAATTTATAATTCTATCATCAGTAATAAGTAACTGCACCTTCCTATTAGAGAAGAAAGTGGGCAATGTGCTTTCAAAATTATGGGCCTGGTTTATGCAAACCAAACATCTTATATGTAATTAAACTTTGCAAATGCCAATTCTTTTTTCCTCTAGTTACGAATATTTCCACAAGTATATCCATATTGTACCAAAATGTATTAAGTCCAGGATACTTCAAATACTACTTAAGCTTTTAAAAACAAAATGACATGTAACATGGTTTATGACACCTACCTTCTTTTAAAAATGGGAAAGGAAATAGCCAATGGCCCAAATTAATCTTTTTGTTTCTCTTTTGCTTTTTTTCTAAAGAAAAGTTACGGTTGTCTCCTTTATGGCAAAATAATCTCAAGAGAAATTCTGATCTGCTAGAATAAAATTAAACCGATTCTTTATGAAATTTCATTTTTGTAGTCAGAAAATAGCCACTTTTAGGCATTCATTATTTAATCACTCATTTGTAGATAATAAGCATTATCTACCATAGGCCACTTTTGCACAGACTTTCAAAATTTATTCCAAGGGGCATTCCTAGCCTAAATAAACAACAAAATGGGAATAGGAGGCATGGGCAACAAATACTAGAAGCTACATTTAACGTAATTTTTTGAAGGGGATAGTTTTCCTTTATTGATAAGATAATTAAAGGGAAATAACAACAACAAAAAAGAGAACTGTGTTAAAAATGTGCTGAGGTTAAAATGTTGGCACACTAAGTACATTCAACAAGCTTAATGACCATGGCAGGCACTGACCACTGCTTACTTTGTATTCACCCTCCTTCTTTCCTACTAACAAATACCAAACAAAGAGAATCCCCTATTTCAGTATAGATGGATTCATCCTCCAATTCCAGAATGTGAATCAAATTTATCTAACCTAGTCACTATCCATGGACAATGGTTGGTCTAAAGGTAGTGATTAAACCCAATTTTAGCCAATGAGATGTAAACAGACATCTGCTAGGTAAGCTTCCAGGAAAACCTTTGAAGCACTGTATTAAAAAGGCAAGTTCTGCTTAGGGATGTATATTATAATTCTTAGAGCAATCATTAAAATAGCAATACAAAGAAATATAGCTAAAAATCAAATAGATAAATTAAAATGGAATACTAAGAAAATTGTTTAAAAAACAATAAGATGGGAACAGAAAAACAAAAAATGAAGGGTACAGATGATGAGATGATGAAATGGTAGACCTAGATTCAGCCATATCAATAATTATATTAAATGTTAATGATCTAAACACATTAAAAAGCAAAAATTATCAGAGTGGGTAACAAAAGCAAGACTCAACCATATGCTCTGTACATGATACCATCTTTATTTGTGTCTTCTCTAAGTAAGATATTTTAATATAGTTTAATTTTAATTTAAATTAAATATTTTTTAATTTAATTTTAAAAATTTTAATTAAAATATTTTAATATACTTCTTTTATCAATTTCTCTAAGTAAGAAGACACAAATAGGTTTGAAAGTACATGCAACAAAAAATATATACTGGCCTGGCATGGTGGTTCATGCCTGTAAGCAACTTGGGAGGCTGAGGCAGGTAGTTTGAGACTACCCTGGGCAACATGCCAAAACCTCATCTCTACTAAAAATACAAAAAATTACCCAGGTGTGGTGGTTTGTGCCTGCAGTCCCAGCTACTTGGAAGGCTGGGGTGGGAGGATTGCTTGAGCCCAGGAAGTTGAGGCTGCAATAAGTCATGATTGCACCACTGCACTACAGCCTGGACAACGGGAGTGAGACCCTATCTCAAAGTAAAAAAAAAAAAAAAAAAAAAAAAAAAAAAAGATACACCAATAATTCTCAATAATTCTTTTAAAAAAATGTTAAGCAACTCAGAGGAAGTCAGAAAAAATAAAACAAATAAACAAAAAAGAAGAAACTAACAGAAAACTAAAAATAGAAAAAAATAGAATGAAATATTCAAGCCCTGACATATCAATAATTACATTAAATGTAACTGGCATAAACACACCAATTAGAAGACAAAGATTGGCAGAGTGGATAAAAGAACATAGCCTAACTATATGCTGTCTACAAGAAACTCATTTCAAATACAAATCATAAGAACATTTTTAGGGACTAAATATTTGTGTTTCCACAAAATTCACTTGTCGAAGCTCTAGCCCCAACTAAGATGGTATTTGGAAAAATAAGTAAGCCTAAGAAGGCTGAAGAGAATATATTGATATCAGATTAAATAAACAATAAGACAAAGAATATTACCAAAGATAAAAGAGAATATATCAGAAATATAAAAGGAGCAATCCATCAGAAAGACATATAAATTATAAATATGTGCCTAATAACAGAACCTCAAAATACATGAAGAAAAAAAATTAACCAAAATAAAAGTAGAAACAGATAATTCTGCAATCATAGTAAAATATTTTAATATACTTATTTTATCAATTGATAGAACAACTAGACAAAACTCAGGATATAGTAGATTTGAATAATACTATAAAATATCTTGATATAATCAGAATTTGTATAATATTACATCCAACAACTGCAGAATACATATCCTCTTCAAGTATACATGGTACATTCACCAAGACAGACCATATGCTGAGCCATAAAACAAATCTCAGTAACTTCTAAGGAATTGATAGCATGTAGAGCATATTCTCCAACCACAATAGAATCAAATTACAAATTGTATCAATAAAAGTAACATATCTAGGAAACCTCAAATATTTGGAAATTAAATGCAAGCTTTCAAATGTTATGAGTCAAAGGAGAAATCAGAAGGGAATTTAGAAATTATTTTAAACACAATGATAAAAACAGAACACATAAAAATACATGGGATGTGGGTAAGGCAGTGCTCAGGGAGAAATGTATAGTTTTAAATGCTTGTATTAGAAAACAATTTGATAGTCTTAAATTAATGATCTATTATTTAAGAAGCTAAAAATAAATAAATAAATAAAGTAAGCCCAAAGTATCAGAAAGTAAATAAAATTAATTACAACAAAAGTCAGAAAAATAGAAAACACACAATAGAGAAAATTAACAAAGCCAAAAACTAGTTCTTTGAAAATATTACCAACAAAGAAATATTGGAACCAAAATTTAAATAATCTGAAATTGAGAAGCCCTGAGCTACAGTAACAAAACAGTTTGGCCTTAGCAAAAGGTACCAGGAGAACTTGATAGAGAGTCCAGAAATATGCCATTTATATGGTTATTTTTTTGGAGTGTCAAGGAAATTCAATGGGAAAAGAAAAATCTTTTCAACAAATGGTGTTGGAACTACTGCATATCTGTATGGGGAAAAAAGGAACACTGACCCTTTCTTCAAATCATATACAAAAATTAAGACAAACTGCATAATAGACTAAAACCTAAAACCATAAAACTTCCAGAAGACAACTAGGATAAAATCTTAGTGACCTTGAGATAAACATAGTTCCTTAGATAGAAACGCTAAAGCATAGACCATAAATGGAAGAAACGATCAATTAAACTGCAGCAGCCAAGGAAGATACACAAACACCAGTAAACACATAAAAAGATATTCAATATCATTAGTCATTAGGAAAATGCAAATCAAAACCACAATAAGATACCACCTCATACACACTAGAATAGCTAGAATAGAAAAGACAGTGTTAATAAATTTTGGAAAGGAGTTGAAGGAATTACAACCCTCATACACTTCTGGAGTTGGGGAGTATAAAATAATGCAGCCACAGTGGGAAATAGTTTAGTGGTTTCTCAAAAGATTGAACATAGTTACCATATAACCCAGTAATTTCACTCATAGGCATATATCCAAGTGAAATGAACACATGCAAACATACAAACTTGTACACAAATGTTCATAACAGCTTTATTTGTAACAGCCCTAAACTGGAAACTATCTAAAATTGACAAACTCCTTGTAATGAAGAAAAAAGAGAATCCAAATAACCAAGAATTTAAAAACAATTATAACCATAGATTCAACTAATATTAAAAGGATTGTAAGAGAATATTATGAAAAACCTTATGCCAACAAATTTGACAACTTACGTAAATGAACAAACTCCTAGAAAAATACAGCTTATCAAAATTGACACAAGAAGAAACAGAAAATCTGAATAGCTCTATCTCTGTTAAAAGAATTTAATTTGTTACCAGAAACCTACCCACAAAGTAAATTCTAGGACACTTAGTTTCACTGGTAAATTTTATCAATCAAGGAAGAAATAATACTGATCTCACGTACAATTTTTCAGAAAATAAAGCAGGAGGAAACACTGCCCACTCATGTTATGAGAAAATAACTCTAATGGCAAACTCTTTCTTAAAATGACATACTAATATCCATCATGAGTAGTGGTTCATGATTTTGCCTTCTTAAAGGAAATTTGTCAACATGTGGAGACATTTTTTAATATCATAACCTGGCCAGAGAGGGGTTGGCAATCACTGGATAAAGGAAAAAGCACTAGGAATCAACATTTCTGTAACATTTGACAATTTTTATTATGAAATGTTGAAGGAAAAATTAAGGGATTATAACTTTCTTATATTCTCTAACAAATGTTATTTTTACCTAGAAGTAGATAGCTATAAATATATTACAATATTCAAGCTGATAAAACAAAATCAAGAAAATGTATAACATAGTAAGACCAATAATACTGAAAATGTAGAAATTATCAAATCCTAAAGAAACTTAGTAATTGAAACCTTAAAAAAATATGTCTTTGGGGCCGGGCGCAGTGGCTCATGTCTGTAATGCCAGCACTTTGGGAGGCCGATGTGGGCAGATCACGAGGTCAGGAGATCGAGACCATCCTAGCTAACACGGTGAAACTCCATCTCTACTAAAAATACAAAAAATTAGCCAGGCATGGTGGCGGGTGTCTGTAGTCCCAGCTACTTGGGAGGCTGAAGCAGGAGAATGGCGTGAACCTGGGAGGTGGAGTTTGCAGTGAGCCAAGACCATACCCCTGCACTCTTGCCTGGGCAACACAGCAAGACTCTGTCTCAAAAGAAAAAAAAAAAGAAAAGAAAAAAAAAGATGTCTTTGGAAACCCATAGCACTTAATTCTCAGCAAAGTGAAGTAAAACATAATTCATCATGCTTTCAACAGAATAAAGGTATAAGTCACATTTTAAAATAGAATATTTTATAAAAGTCAACATCTGTGTTAGACCATTCTTGCGTTACTATAAAGAAATACCTGAGTCTGGGTAAGTTATAAAGAAAAGAGGTGTAGGGCTAGGCATGGTGGCTCATAACAGCACTTTGGGAGGTCAAGGTGGGCAGATTACTTGAGGCCAGGAGTTCGAGACCAGCCTGGCCAATATGGTGAAACCCTGACTCTACTAAAAATACAAAAATTAGACAGGCATGGTGGTATGCGCCTGTAGTCCCAGCTACTCAGAAGGCTGAGGTGAGAGAGGGAGACCATGTCCCAAAAAAAAAAAGAAAAGAAAAGAAAAGAGGTTTAATTGTTAATTGGCTCATGGTTCTGCAGGCTATACAGGAAGCACAGTGCTGGCATCCATAAGACTGCTGGTGAGGGCCTCAGGGAGCTTACAATCATGGTAGAAGGAGAAAGGGAGTAGAGTATCGCACAGCAAGAAAGGGAACAAGAGAGAGAAGGAGGGAGGGGCCACACAATTTTTAAAAACCAGATCTTTTGTGAACTCATTTACCACCAAAGGGTTGGCACTAAGCCATTCATGAGAGATCCACCCCCATAATCCAAACACCACCCACCAGGCCCACCTCCACACTGGGGATTACATTTCTTTTTTCTTTTTTCTGAAACAGAGTTTTGCTGTGTTGCCCAGGCTGGAATGATCTTGGCTCACTGCCACCTCTGCCTCCCAATTTCAAGCGATTCTCCTGTCTCAGCCTCCCAAGTAGCGAGTAGCTGGAGTAGCTGGAATTTACAGGCATGTACCAGGATACCTGGCTAAATTTTTTTTTTTTAAGTAGAGATGGGGTTTCGCCATGTTCGCCAAGCTAGTCTTGAACTCCTGACCTCAAGTGATCTGCCTACCTCAGCCTCCCAAAGCATTGAGATCACAGGCATGAGCCACGGATTTTAAGGGGACAAATATCCAAACCATCTCACCATCTTTACTTAATTTCTTCTCATAAAGATTTAATAATATCATTAAAGAAAATTTGCCAAGAAGGAAAAAAGTGCTACTCTCATCCCATAAGTTTATATTTTTATATAAGTCTTTTCAATTTTTCCTGAGATGCAGTTATATTTATACATGGCATCATGTATTCTGGTTTTTCACATAGAGTATCAAATGTTTTATATCTACATAAGTTGTTTGATAAAAATGAAATATATTAAGTTATGGAGGATTTCCTTAACACGATTTATAATTTTGCAACCTATTTACAGGTTGATACAAAACTAATAGAGGAAAAATAAATTTATGAAGACATATGCCTTATTCTTGTGTGAGAAGACTAAGTAAAATATTAATATGTTCATTAAGTTAGATTACATTAAGTACCAGTTACAGTCTCCAGCCCACTCTCTTGACAAGTTTATAGTGTAATTCATCTGGAAAGATTAGTAAGACTATCATACATTGGCATTACTGATGATCATGATGGTGATAGTGATAATGATGATGATGATGAGTAGTTATAATAATATCATCATCTGAATGCGGCAATTTTTTTTCCAGAACAGCATTGATACTTGCTAACTCAGATCAATTAATATTTCCATCTCCACTGACTGATGTATTAAACTTGAAAGTTATTCTAAAGAGGTGGCATTAAACATTAAAAACTATTCTAAAAGCTAGAAAAAATGGACTCGTGTATTTATCTCAGCTATGAAAGAAGGATACATGGCTCACAACTGTAATCTCAGCACTTTGGGAGGCCAAGGCAGGTGGATCACCTGAGGTCAGGAGTTCGAGACCAGCCTAGGCAACATGGTGAAACCCGTCTCTACTAAAAATACAAAAATCAGCCAAGCATGGTAGCATGTGTCTGAAATCTCAGCTACTCGGGAGGCTGAGGCACGAGAATCACTTGAACCTAGGAGGCTGAGGTTGCAGTGAGTCAAGATCGTGCCACTGCAATCCAGTCTGGGTGACAGAGTGAGACTCGGTCTCAAAAAAAAAAAGAAAGAATGATACATGACAAAATGGAGGCCATTTTCAGATATACATAAAATATACTAGTATAAAATATTAAAAGAAAAGTAACAAAAGAAAGAGAAATGTGTAATATACTACTAATAAAAAACAATTGTAAATATATAAGGTAGTATCTGATTCTGCCTGACTTATAGCCAAGGTGACAAACCATTTACACACGCAGACTTAAAGACATCAAATTACCAAAATGAAAAATACACACCTGGCTGGGTTTCTTTAATACATGTACAATCTAGGGCACAATTACACATCTATTAAAAATTGGAAATGAAATTAAAAGCCCAAGATTGGAAGCACTCATTTGCAGAAGTTGGGGTTGGAAGGTGGGAATACAAAAAATTAGCTGGGTGTGGTAGCAGGCACCTGTAATCCCAGCTACTCCGGAGACTGAGGCAGGAGAATCGCTTGAGCCCGGGAGGCAGAGGTAAGCTGAGATCGCGCCACTGCACTCCAGCCTGGGTGACAGCCTGGGTGACAGAACGAGACTCCGTCTCAAAAAAAAAAAAAAAAAAAAGCAATGGTTCTTATGTCTAGTGTACAAGTCAATCACCTGGCCCAGGCTGGTTCAGGCCCTCACAAAAGAATAACTATCTAGGAGGTGTGTGCAAACTTCCCCTTTCTCTTTACTTAGTTCAACTAAGATGCCTGGATTTTTAAAAATAAACCTTTATTATGAAACAAAGGTAACAACGAAGCAAAAAAGTATCGGCACCTGGTGGGGTCTAGCCAAAAACTGGCTGAGGCTGGCTGGCACGTTACCTTAGCCTGTCCAGGTAACCTCATCACAGAATCCCTCAGCCCTGTCTTCTGGTCCCTGGAATCTAGGAGATCTTTTAGGAGAGTGAACAACTATTCAAACACCATTTATTGAGAGCCTTTTAGGTATTAGATGCTTCAGTGAGCCAAATATTTTTCTGGTGCTTATCTAAAGAAATCATCATAAGGAAGTGTGCAAAATATTTTGAAAGATTCATAGGTAGATACAGACTGACATGCTTATTAAAATGCAGATTTCAGCTGGGCGTGGTTGCCCACCCCTGTAATCCCAGCACTTTGGGAGGCCGAGGCAGGTGGATCACTTGATATCAGGAATTTGAGACCAGCCTGGCCAACATGGTGAAACCTCGTCTCTACTAAAAAAAACACAAAAGTTAACCGGGCGTGGTGGCACACGCTCCTAGTCCCAGCTACTCAGGAGGCTGAGGCAGGAGAATCGCTCGAACCCAGGAGGCGGAGGTTGCAGTGAGCCGAGATTGCGCCACTGCTCTCCAGCCTGAGTAATGGAGCAAGATCTTGTCTCAAAAATAAATAAATATGCAGATTTATATGCTGCTTTCCCACTGCCACCTCCACTCTCCCATTTGCTGAACCATAATCTCTTATTAGGAATGAGAAATCTTCCCAGAAGGTTCTCATGCAAGCAGTCTGAGGGCTGCCCTTAAGCAAAAAGTGGACTTAAAGGAGTATTAAGACCTCTCTTGCCTCCAAATTTTCTGCGTTTATAATTTTGTTTTAGTAGACTAAAACATAAGAGAAGCTTAAGTGATGAAAAATAGGGAAATGCACAAGGCATAGTTCCATACAATGGAGTGGTAAAAAGGTCATTTGACAAATTTCTTTTGGAAGACGTTGGTGCTCTTCTGTGTAAGGAGATAACAAGAGCCCTGATACCCATAGATAACTTTTTGATCTGACTTCCACTATATACTCAATTTAAGTAGCTTGCTTTGGTTACATTTTCTTGTATGGCACTGTTGTGAAACATGCTGCAATGTTCCAGCACACAAACATGATTTGGCATTTCTTTTGCTTGTGATTTTGGTTTTATTATGCCTCTATTCTGGTCTTCCAGGCATCATGTGGAAGGAGGTAATGTTGAAAACCACATTCCCCAAATATAGCTGTTAATTCCATGCATCTTTGATCTACATCTTCTGTTACTTGTATTTACTCCCCCTCCATTTGTCACCCCATCAGTGATTCTCCATCTGGCCCTGAACACATTTCCAGCCTCTAATAAACTCTGCACTCCAGTCAGACTAGACTCCTTATACCTTGTGTAGTAAAGAATAAAGTGTACCCAAAGAGAGGTCTGGCCTTTACCCTCAGCTCCTAAAAGGTCATCTCTAAGCACTTGAAATGTCTTGCCTGATAAGAATGACTTTGTTTACCTGGGGGCCTTGGGCCACTGGGTAGTCTAACAGTGTGATTTATTGTCGGGGTTTGGTGCTATGCAGTACCAGCTTGACCTCCAGAGGGGCTACAACCTAGAAGTCAGTTATGCTGGCAGTCAACAGTATTGATGTGACTGAGCCCCAGCAAAAACTGTGCACTAAGGCTCAGATGAGCTTTCCTGGTTGATAATACCCCAGATGGATTGTCTCCCATTATTGCTGGGAGAAGTTAACATGGTCCATGACCATGCTGGGGGAGGACAACTGGAAACCACACATGGACCTCTCCTGGGCTATGCCTGATATGGGCTGAATCTGTGTCCTTTCCAAATCTCATGTCGAAATGTAATCCCCAGTATTGGAAGTAGGGCCTGGGGGAAAGTGATTGGATCACAGCGGTGGATCCCTCATGACTTGGTGCTCTCTTCATGACAGCAAGTGAGTTGTTGGAAGATCTGGTTGTTTAAAAGTGTGCAGCACCTTACCCCCACCTCTTGTTCCTCCTCCCACCATGTGAGACGCCTGCTCCCCCTCTGCCTTCCACCATGACCGGAAGCTTCCAGAGGTCTTCCCATAAGCAGATGCTGGCACTATGTTTTCTGTATAGCCTGTAGAACCATAAGCCAATTAAACTTGTTTCTTATTAATTACCCAGTCTCAAGTATTTCTTTACAGCAATGCAAGAATGGCCTAACACACCACCCCACGCATGTCTTCTACAGGCTGACTTTTTTTTTTTTTTTTTTTTGAGGCGGAGTCTCGCTCTGTCACCCGGACTGGAGTGCAGTGGCCAGATCTCAGCTCACTGCAAGCTCCGCCTCCCGGGTTTATGCCATTCTCCCGCCTCAGCCTCCCCAGTAGCTGGGACTACAGGCGCCCGCCACCTCGCCCGGCTAGTTTTTGTATTTTTAGTAGAGACGGGGTTTCACCGTGTTAGCCAGGATGGTCTCGATCTCCTGACCTCGTGATCCGCCCGTTTCGGCCTCCCAAAGTGCTGGGATTACAGGCTTGAGCCACCGCGCCCGGCCTACAGGCTGACTTTAATCGATATCCCTTTGATATAATAAACCATAACCATGAGCGTGACTGCTTCTAGTCAGTTCTGTGAATCCTTCTAGTGGATTACTAACTCTGAAGATGGCCTTGCTGACTCCCTAAGTTTGCACACCTACAATGTCCTGAACACATCAAGGTCTTTTATTCTTCTAGACCTTTCCTCCTGTAGTTCCCTCTGCCTGATATTCCTTTCCCCAGGACCCTCCTCTCCCTTACTTACCTGGCAAACTCCTGTTCTTTTATGTAGGTATTGTTAAGCACCTCTTTTGAGAGTCCTCACCAGATCCTTCTTTCAAATGAAATTAGTCATTCCCCATCCCACTCTCATTATGCTAGTTCTCTTAGGACACCTAGCACAAATAATCATGACCCTCACGTCTTTGCATTCTCAGTACCCAGCAGAGGGCTTCACACAGAGTAGGTCTTTAGTACATGTGTATGAATTGAATGAATTACATATGGATATGACTGTTTGAAATAAAGGGAAAAAAATCCAGACCAGAAAATATGCACATATGAAATGAACTCAGTGACAGATATGTAAGGCTATTAATAAGCACCAGCAAGGGATGCCAAGTGTTTCAGATCTTTGTCCTCTCCAAATCTCATGTTGAAATGTGATCCTCAATGTTTGAGGAATAGTGGGAGGTATGCGGGTCATGGGGCAGATCTCTTATGAATGGCTTGATGCCCTTCCCATGGTAATGAGTGAGTTCTCATTCTGTTTGTTCACAAGAGAGCTAGTTGGTTAAAAAGAGCCTGGCATTGCTTTTGCTCCTTCTCATGCCATGTGACGTGCCTGCTCTCCCTTCACCTTTCACCATAATTGTAAATTTCCTGAGGCCTCACCAGAAGCCAAGCAGATATGGATGCCATACTTGTACAGCCTGCAGAATCGGAAGCCAAATACACCTTTTTCCTACTATTACTCAGTCTCAGCAATGCAAAACGGACGAATACATGTCTATTTAACACATATTATTAATTAATCTTTCTTAGTATAAAGAAGCCATTTCTTTTTAAATATGAAAAACAAGGGTAGGACCACTACAATAAAAACTGTTTCCCAGGATGCACATGTATAACTGCAAGGTTAGAAATGCTAAAATATGATGTGTAAAATGTTACTAAAATGGGAAAATTTTCATATTCTAAATCATAAGCAGATCTATTTTAGCAATCCAATTACTTTTGGCATAAAATATATCATTACATTTTCCTGTTTTTTGGGGGGAGGGGCAACTAATTTTAGTTAACTTCTAGTGAGTTACTGTAAGAAAGTATTTTAAGAGTATGCTTATTCTTTCTGAAATATGTTCACTCAAAAAAATGCAGAAATCCACAGAAACTCTGTCTCATTATTCATAATGTTTATATTTTATTATATTAAGTTGTATTATACAACAATTAGGGCTTATCTTTTTGGACTTGCGCATTTTGAGAACTTCAGGTTTTAGTCTAAATGAAGCCTACAGCTGATAACATTTCATGGCAAGGCTAAATTAATAACTATGTAAAGTACTCATTTACATGGCTTTTCATTTCAGGAACAGAAAGGAAGAAATATAGGACTTTTTACCATTGTATGATAGAATCTGGGGACAAATACTGAAATTAGACCTTTGCAATGGCCATCAATTTGGTGGCTGCTATCAAGGAAACAGGCGCCTTGTAAATGACAGCAACGTCGTGTAGGCTGGTTTCGTTTTGGCTCATTTGTTTATTGTTAATCACAAGCAACTGACCTAGTACTAGATTTTTGTTTTGTTTTTATACCAAGCAATTCTTTAATAATCAGTCTCACTGTTTTAGAAGAAAACTTTAGCAATGTCTTTGGCAGCAAGATAATTTACTCCTAAAATAGTCCCTAGAGACAAATCATTTATTGTTCTCATACCTACATTAAAGTTCAAAAGGCCAGGTGTGGTGGCTTATGCCTGTAATCTCAGTACTTTGGGAACCCGAGGTGGGCGGATCACGAGGTCAAGAGATGGAGACCATCCTGGCCAACATGGTGAAACCCCGTCTCTACTAAAAATACACAAATTAGCTGGGCATGGTGGCGCATACCTGTAGTCCCAGCTACTCAGGAGGCTGAGGCAGGAGAATCGCTTGAACCCGGGAGGCGGAGGTTGCAGTGAGCTGAGATCACACCACCGCATTCCAGTCTGGTGACAGAGCAAGACTCCATATCAAATAATAATAATAATAATAATAATAATAAAAAAAAGGTTCAACTTCTCTGAAATGTTTCTAATCCCAGTACTATATTTTTGAAGTGAATTCTAACTAAATGTTTCTGATCATGTAGCCCCAACTTAGCAGAGTATCTTTATCCTCTTTTCAAAAAGAATAACTAGTGGATAAGAAGAGACAAATGTGTTTGAAGGTTGACTAGTGATTTTGCCATCAAAGTACACTCATTGGCTACATAGAAGACCACAAAATGTTTTTAAAACCAATGTTTATGGTCATTTGTCTTCTAAACTTAAGTAAAGTTTCCACTTCTGGTATGGCAGCATGAGAAACTCCAAGGACCCACTTTCTGGCATACAAGCATAACTGATAGAAAACTATTTTAAAACAACTATTTAAAGTCTCTGGAAATTCTCTGAAGCATACAGCAAATGAAGAAACATTTACTGAAGAAAATTTACTAAAACTCAGAAAGAACCGATAAGAGTATGTGGAATTTGAGTCATGACCATCTCCCAACTCTATACACCCAGCTCAGCTTGACAGAAGCTCCACCCTAGGTAAATACAACCAGAAAGATGGAGTTCCCTCTCTCCTCAGCTCCTAATCAAGGGGTACCATATCTCAACAGGAGGGTAGAATGCCAACATTTCTCAAGCCCTCCAACTCCAATTTCAAAAGGAAAAATTCCAGGAGAGTACAGCCAGGAGATTGGGAATTCCCTTCCTCCACCCAAAACTCACACATAAAATGGAGGCTCTACCAAGTGCAGCAGGCCAAGCTGGGAAGACCCCAGTTACCTTTGCTTCAGCTTGCTCAAGTTAGCAAGGAGAGGGAAGCCAAGAAGATCAGAGACTACTGCCCCACCCAGAATAGTGCTTCGGAGATTTATCCTATGGGGAGAGTTAGTTCATCAGAAAAGAGAGTTCCAATCTTTCCCCAAAGTAACTGACCATTTGAAAGAGAATGTGGGAAAGTTCAAGCCTAAGGGTGTTCTAGAAAACAGCAGCTCTTCTTAATTAAGAGCACCAGCTAAAGCATGTACAAGCTATTTCACCAAAGAGAACCAAGGAAAGTGACAACTAAGAAGTACTCTCTGCCAGACATGGTGGCTCACACCTGTAATCCCAGCACTTTGGGAAGCCAAGGTGGGTGGATCACCTGAGGTCAGGAGTTCGAGACCAGCCTGGCCAACGTGATGAAGTCCTGTCTCTCCTAAAAATACAAAAATTAGCTGGACGTGGTGGTGGGCGCTTGTAATCCTAGCTACTTAGGAGGCTGAGGCAGGAGAATCACTTGAGCCTAGGAGGTGAAGGTTGTGCTGAGCTGAGATAGCACCACTGCATTCCAGCCAGGGCAACAAGAGCGAAACTCCATCTTGTAAAAAAAAAAAAAAAAAAAAAAAAAAAAGAAGAAGTACTCTCCTAGGGTCAGACTAAACCTCAAAGACTAGTCTCAAAAACTGCCCCGCCTGAGTTTAATTGGATCAGATTGCAGAGCAATTTACACCGCAGGGCATTGTTGAAAACAATAGAGGAATCAGCTGGTAATTCATGGAGTCTACAGTGTGTGATACCAAATGAGGCAGACAGCTTAACAGAGAAACAAGGGGAAAAGATAGTCAAAGAATGTCCTGCCAAAATCACTGTCATCCAACTTCACTGTGTGCACACCCAAAGCAATGCCCTCCTAGGAGTCATACCCCACACAGTAGGAGTGTCAGGCCTCTGAGCCCAAGCCTGCACTTATACATCCAGATGACCTGAAACAACTGAAGAATCACAAAAGAAGTGAAAATGTTTGGTTCCTACCTTAACTGATGACATTATGTTGTGACATTACTTCTCCTGGACAATAAGTGTCCGGAGCTCTCCACAGAGCACCTTGTGACCCCCGCCCCTGCCCACAAGAGAACAACCCTCTTTGACTGTAATTTTCCACTACCTACCCAAATCCAAAAAACTGCCCCACCCCTAACTCCCTTTGCTAACTGTCTTTTCAGACTCAGCCCACCTGCACCCAAGTGAAATAAACAGCTTTATTGCTCATACAAAGCCTATTTGGTGGTCTCCTCACATGGACGCATGTGACATTTGGTGCCAAAGATCCGGGACAGGAGGACTCCTTTGGGAGACCAGTCCCCTGTCCGCGCCCTCACTCCGTGAGGAGATCCACCTATGACCTCAGGTCCTCAGAACAACCAGCCCAAGGAATATCTCACCAATTTCAAATTGGGTAAACAGTCTTTTCACTCTCTTCTCCAGCTTCTCTCACTACCCTTCGATCTCCCTCTCTTGCTACCCTTCAATCTCCCTGTCCTTCCAATTACAGTTCTTTTTCCTCTCGAGTAGAGACAAAGGAGACACATTTTATCCGTGGACCCAAAACTCCATAGCTGGTCACAGATTCGGGAAGACAGTCTTCCCTTGGTGTTTAATCACTGTGGGGACGCCTGCCTGATTATTCACCCACACTCCACTGGTGTCTAATCACTGCAGGGACGCCTGACTTGGTCATTCACCTACATTCCCTTGGTGGCAAGTCAATTGCGGGGACGCCTGCTTTGGATGCTCACCACCCCCCTTCTCCGTGTCTCTACCCTCTCTTTTTTCTGGGCTTGCCTCCTTCACTATAGGAAACCTTCCATCCTCTATTCCCCCTTCTTCTCCCTTAGCCTGTGTTCTCAAAAACTTAAAATCTCTTCAACTCTCGCCTGACTTAAAACCTAAGCATCTTTTTTTTTTTTTTTTCTGCAACACTCGCTTGGCCCCAATACAAACTCGATAATGGTTCTAAATAGCAAGAAAACAGCACTTTTGATTTCTCCATCTTACAAGACCTGGATGATTTTTGTCAAAAAATGGGCAAATGGTCTGAGGTGCCTGACGTCCAGGCATTCTTTTACACATTGGTCCCTCCCTTGTCTCTGTTCCCAATGCGACTCATCCCAAATCTTTCTTCTTTCTCTCCTGTTCCTTAGTCTCCACCCCAAGCTCTGAGTCCTTTGAATTCTCCTTTTTTACAGACCCATCTGACCTCTCCCCTCCTCCCCAGGCTGCTCCTCGGCAGACCAAGCCAGGTCTCAATTCTTCCTCAGCCTCTTCTTCCCAACTCTATAATCTTTTTATCACCTCCCCTCCTCATACCTGGTCTGGCTTTCAGTTTCATTCCGGGCTAAGTGACTAGCCTTCCCCCACCTGCCCAACAATTTCCTCTTAAAAAGGTGGCTGGAGCTGAAGGCATAGCCAAGGCTAATGCTCCTTTTTCTTTATCCCACCTCTCCCAAATCAGTTAGCGTTTAGGCTCTTTTTCATCAAGTATAAAAACCCAACCCAGTTCATGGCCCATGTGGCAACAACCCTTAGACACTTTACCACCCTGGACCCAGAGGGGTCAGAAAGCTGTCTTATTCTCAATACACATTTTATTATCCAATCCACTCCCAGCATTACAAAAAGCTCCAAAAATTAGATTCTGGCCCTCAAACCCCATAGCAGGACTTAATTAACCTCGCCTTCAAGGTGTACAATAATAGAGAAGAGTTGCAATTACTTGCCTCTGCTGTGAGAGAAACGCCAGCCACATCTCCAGCACACAAGAACTTCATTCAACACACCTAAGCCATAACAGTCAGGCATTCCTTCAGGACCTCCTCCCCCAGGATCTTGCTTCCAGTGCTGGAAATCTGACCACTGGGCCAAGGAATGCCTGCAGCCCAGGATTCCTCCTGAGCCACATCCCATCTGTGTGGGACCCCACTGGAAATCTCACCCGGCAGCCACTCCCAGAATCCCTGGAACTGCGGCCCAAGGCTCTCTGATTGACTCCTTCCCAGATCTTCTCGGCTTAGCGGCTTAAGACTGACACCGCCTGATCGCCTCAGAAGCCTCCTGGACCATCACAGATGCTTTGGGTAAATCTTACAGTGGAGGGTAAGTCTGTCCCCTTCTTAATATGGAGGCTACCCACTTCACATTACCTTATTTTCAAGGGCCTGTTTCCTTTGCCTCCATAACTGTTGTGGGTATTGACGGCCAGGCTTCTAAACCTCTTAAAACTCCCCCACTCTAGTGCCAACTTGGACAACATTCTTTTATGCACTGCTTTTTAGTTATCCCCACCTGCCCAGTTCCCTTATTAGGCCGAGACATTTTAACTAAATTATCTGCTTCCCTGACTATTCCCAGGCTACAGCCACACCTCATTGCTGCCCTTTTCCCCAGTTCAAAGCCTCCTTCAAATCCTCCCCTTGTATCTCCCCACCTTAATCCACAAGTATGGGACACCTCTACTCCTTCCTTGGTGACCAATCATGCACCTCTTAGCATCCCATTAAAACCCAATCACCCTTACACCACTCAATGCCAATATCCCATCCCACAGCACACTTTAAAAGGATTAAAGCCTGTTACCACTTGCCTGTTACAGCATGGCCTTTTAAAGCCTATAAACTCTCCTTACAATTCCTCCATTTTACCTGTCCAAAAACTGGACAAGTCTTACAGGTTAGTTCAGGATCTGTGCCTTATCAACCAAATTGTCTTGCCTGTCCACCCGTGGTGCCAAACCCGTATACTCTCCTATCCTCAGTACCTCCCTCCACAACCCATTCTGTTCTAGATAAACCTAGCTGACCCACAGGCAAAGTACAGGGCTGTGGGGTCAAAATTCTTACACAAGAGCTGGGACTGCGCCCTGTAGCCTTTCTGTCCAAACAACTTGACCTTACTGTTTTAGGCTGGCCCCCACATTACTCCTGATACCACACCTGGCCCACATGACTGTATCTCTCTGATCCACCTGACATTCACTTCATTTCCCCATATTTCCTTCTTTCCCATTGCTCACCCTGATCACACTTGGTTTATTGATGGCACTTCTACCAGGCCTAATAGCCACTCACCAGCAAAGGCAGGCTATGCTATAGTATCTTCCACATCTATCCTGGAGGCTACCATTCTGCCCCCCTCCACTACCTCTCAGCAAGCCGACCTCATTGCCTTAACTCAGGCCCTCACTCTTGCGAAAGGACTATGCGTCAATATTTATACTGACTCTAAGTATGCCTTCCATGTCCTGCACCACCATGCTGTTATATGGGCTGAAAGAGGTTTCCTCACTACGCAAGGGTCCTCCATCATTAATGCCTCTTTAATAAAAACTCTTCTCAAGGTCGTTTTACTTCCCAAGGAAGCTGGAGTCATGCACTGCAAGGGCCATCAAAAGGCATCAGATCCCATTGCTCAGGGTAACACTTATGCTGATAATGTGGCTAAAGAAGCAGCTAGTGTTCCAACTTCTGTCCCTCATGGCAGTTTTCTCCTTCTCATCAGTCACTCCTACCTACTCCCTCACTGCAACTTTCACCTACTTGAATCTCTTCCCACACAAGGCAAATGGTTCTTGAACCAATGAAAATATCTCCTTCCAGCCTCGCAGGCCCATTCTATTCTGTTGTCATGTCAAAACCTCTTCCATGCAAGTTATAAGCCACTAGCCCACCTCTTAGAACCTCTCATTTCCTTTCCATTGTGGAAATCTATCCTCAAGGAAATCACTTCTCAGTGTTCCATCTGCTATTCTACTACTCTGCAGGGATTGTTCATGCCCCCTCTCTTCCCTGCACATCAAGCTCGGGGATTTGCCCCTGCCCAGGACTGGCAAATTGACTTTACTCACATGCCCCAAGTCAGGAAACTAAAATACCTCTTAGTCTGAGTAGACACTTTCACTAAATGGGTAGAGGCCTTTCCCACAGGATCTGAAAAGGGCACTGTGGTCATTTCTTCCCTTCTGTCAGACATAATTCCTCAGTTTGGCCTTCCCACCTCCATAATACAGTCTGATAACAGACTGGCCTTTATTAGTCAAATCACCCAAGCAGTTTCTCAGGCTCTTGGTATTCAGCGGCTCCTGGTTTTACCTTAAACTGCCACCCTTAAGTCTCTCTTAAAGTGGATAAAAGATCTTCAGTGGCAAGGTACCCTCCTACACTTTCACCCTGATGAATTCCTATTCTTTACTTTTATACTCACTCTTATTCTCGTTCCTGTTCTTATGCCACCCTCTACCTCTCCCCAGCTATCTCTACCACACTATCAATCTCACTCTCTCCTAGCTGTTTCTAATCCTTCTTTAACAAACAATTGCTGGCTTTGCATTTCTCTTTCCTCCAAAATCGCCAAGGCCTCGACTTACTGCTAAAAAAAGAGGACTCTGTATATTTTTAAATGAAGAGTGTTGTTTTTACCTAAATCAATCTGGCCTGGTATATGACAATATAAAAAAACTCAAGGATAGAGTCCAAAAACTCACCAACCAAGCAAATAATCACACTGAACCCCCCCTTAGACACTCTGACTGGATATCCTGGGTCCTCCCAATTCTTAGTCCTTTAATACCTGATTTTTCTCCCTCTCTTATTCGGACCTTGGATCTTCCATTTAGCTTCTCAGTTTATACAAAACCATATCCAGGCCATCACCAATCATTCTATATGACAAATGCTCCTTCTAACAACCCTACACTATCACCCCTTACCACAAAAATCTTCCTTCAGCTTAATCTCTCCCATTCTAGTTTCCCACACCACCCCTAATCCCACTCGAGGCAGCCCTGGGAAACATGGCGCATTATCTCTCCATATCACTCCCAAAAACTTTCACCACCCCAACACTTCAACACTATTTTGTTTTATTTTTCTTATTCATATAAGAAGACAGGAATGTCAGGCCTCTGAGCCCAAGCCTGCACTTATACATCCAGATGGCCTGAAGCAACTGAAGAATCACAAAAGAAGTGAAAACGGCCAGTTCCTGCCTTAACTGATGACATTACCTTGTGACATTCCTTCTCCTGAATAATAAGTGTCCATAGCTCACCACAGAGCACCTTGTGACCCTTACCCCTGCTGGCAAGAAAACAACCCCGTTTGGCTGTAATTTTCCACTACCTACCCAAATCCTATAAAACTGCCCCACCCCTAAATCCCTTTGCTGACTCTCTTTTCGGACTCAGCCCACTTGCACCCAGGTCATTAAAAAGCTTTACTGCTCAAACAAAACTTGTTTGGTGGTCTCTTCACATGGACATGCATGACAAGGAGACAACAGGTTTCATTAAAATAGTCTAGCCAAGTCACAAAAACACACTCAAGCAAATAACAAAAACAAGCCCCAGAGAGGGAGAGGAAAATTGGTATCCATAGTCTCAACAATTTATTACCTAAAATGTCCAATTTTCATAAAAAATTATGAGACATGCAAAGAAACAGAAAAGTGTGAGGCATACACAGGAACAAAAAAAGTTGCACGTGAGAGGGGCCAGATTTCAGATTTAATAGACAAAGGCTTCAAAGTAGACATTATATATGTACAAAGAACTCAAGTAAATGATGGATTAAAAAGTAAAGGAAGTTGAGGCTGGGCGCAGTGGCTCACACTTGTAATTCCAGCACTTTGGGAGGTCAAGGTGGGGGGATCACCTGAGGTTGGGAGTTTGAGACCAGCCTGGCCAGCATACTAAAAACACAAAAATTACCTGGGCGTGGTGGTGCGTGCCTGTAATCCCAGCTTCTCAGGAGGCTGAGGCAGGAGAATTGCTTGAACCCAGGAGGCAGAGGTTGTAGTGAGCCAAGATGACATCACTGTACTCCAGCCTGGGCAACAGAGCAAGATTCTGTCTCAAAAAAACAAAATTAGTAAAGGAAGTTATGATGACAATGTTCCATCAAGTAGAGAGTATCAATTAAGAGATGAATTTAAAAAAAAAAAAAAAAAACCTAATGGAAATACTGGAATTGAAAAGTAGAATAACTGAAATGAAAATTTAATAGAGGGGCTCAACTAAACTAGATTTAAAGTGTCAGAAGAATCAACAAACTTGAAGATAGATTGATAGAGGTTAGACAATCAGAAGAACAGAGAGAAAAATAGAATGAAGAAAAATTAAAAGAATCTCAGAGAAATATGGGACACTTTTAAGTGCACCAACATACACATAAGGAGAAGGAAAAAGAAGAAAACAGAAAAAAAACTATTTGAAGAAATGACAGCATAAAATGTTCTAAATATGTTAGGAAAACATTAATCTACATATCTGAGTTCAGTGAACTCCAAGGAAAATAGATGAAAAGAGATACAAATTCAGACACATGGGAGTAAAGATTCTGAAAACAAAGATAAAAAGGAAATTTTAGGCCAGGCACAGTGGTTCATGCCTGTAATCCCAGCACTTTGGGAGGCAAAGCGGGGAGGATAGCTTGAATCCAGGAGTTTGACAGTAGCCCTGGCAACATAGGGTGGTGTGATTTTTTTGTAGACCCTGTCTCTACAAAAAGATGTTTTAAGCTAGTTGGGCATGGTGGCATATACCTGTAGTCCCAGCTACTTGAGAGGCTGAGGTGGGAGGATCTCTTCAAGGCTGCAGTGTGCCATGATTGTGCCACTGCACTCCAGCCTGAGTGACAGAGTGAGATCCTGTATTTAAAAAAAAAAAAAAGAAAAGAAAAGAAATAAAAAGAACAAAAGAAAAAAAATCTTGAAAGCAGAAAGGAAAAACATCTTATCACATATAAGAGATCCCAAATAAAGTTAGTATTTGACTTCTCAGCAGAAACAATGAAGGACAGAGGCAATAGAACAGCATATGCAAAATGCTAAAAGGAAAAACAGTCAACCATGAATCTTATATCTAGCAAAAACATCTTTTAAAAATGAAGATGAAATAAAGACATTCTCAAATAAACAAAACTGAAAAAAAAAAGTCATTGCTTGCAGAGATATTTTACACAAAAGACCAAAGGAAGTTCTTCAGTCTGAAAGCAAGTAAACTCAAATGGAAGTGTGAATCCACATGAAAAAACAAAAAGTATGGGTAAAGGTAAAAATATATACCAGTATAAATGCATATTTCTTCTTTTTTCTTCTTGTTATGGTTTGAATATGTGTCCCCTACAAATCTCGTGTTGAAATGTGATTCTCAATGTTGGAGGTGGGGCCCAGTGAGAGGTGACTAGATCATGAGGGTGGATCCCTCATGCATGACTTAGCACTATCCCCTTGGTGATGAGTTCTTGCTCAGCTAGCTCATGTGAGATCTGGTTACTTAAAAGTGCACCTCCCCACTTCTCTCTTGCTCCCTCTCTTGCCATGTGATGCACTATCTCCCCGTTTCCCTTCTGCCATGATTGTAAGTTTCCTAAGGCATCGCCAGAAACAGATGCTAGCACCATGCTTCCTGTACAGCCTGGAGAACTATGAGCCAATTAAACCTCTTGTCTAAAATTAACCAGCCTCAGGTATTTTTATAGCAATGCAAAAATGAGCTAACACATTTCTCTTGGCTGATTTACAAAGCAAGTATATAAAACTACGTGTATGTATGTATACATGTTTGCATGTACATATGTATGTATTCTTGGGACTAAAGCATATAGAAATGAATACTTTGCAAAAACAGAATAAAGGCAGTAGCTTGGGGCAAATTTTGGACTAGGAAAATAACACCAGATGGTAACTCAAACACACAAGAACAAATAAAAAGTATCAAGGTAAAGAAGTTAAATACAGCAAACACTATAAATATATACTTTCTCCTCATTCTTTTTCCATCTTTAATAGACACAAAATTACATAAAGTAATAATTGTAACAATGTATTCTTGGGTTTGTAGAATATAGATATTTGGTATGTATAACAACAATAGCACAAAAAAAGGGAAAGAAGAAGTGGAGTAACATTTCCATATCTCAGTGGAATTAAGTTACTGTTGTCCCTTGGTATACACAGGGGATTGGCTCCACACTGCTCCCCACACCCAGGTATCCCATATAACTCACATAGTGAGGATTATGGGTAAAAATAATATCAGTATAAATTTATATTTTTAAAAATATGAGTTTTAAAAATTCTGTCAGCCTTGCAGAACCTGCATATACAAAAGTAAGCCCTTCATATACACAGGTTTCACATTCAATTGACAAACCTTCAAGTCAAGTTTGGTTGAAAAATTCCATGTACAAGGAGATCCACACAGTTCAAATCCACATTGCTCAATGGTCAACTGTAACATAAATCTGAAGCTGATTCTGATAGGTTAATATGTATAGGAAAGCTCTAGAGCAAACAGTAAGAAAAACTCAAAAGCCTACAGGGAAAAAATTCATTAAATGAGTTTGAAAATATTACTCTAGACAATATTCATTTAATGCAAAAGAAATTAGTAAAGGAAAAATAGAGGAACAAAAAAGACATGAGACATATGGAAAACAAAAGGTCAAATGGCAAATATAATCTAACTTTATGAATAATATTGAATGTGAATGATTAAAAGATCCAATTGAAAGACAGGGATTGTCATATTGGATAAAAAGCAAGATCCAACTACAGATGCTCTCAATTTACAATAGGATTATGTCCTGATAAACTCATCATAAGCTGAAAATATTATAAGTCAAAAATGCATTTAATACATCCAGCCTACTACATCATAGCTTAGCTAAGCCCACCTTGAACATGCTCAGACCATTTATGTTAGCATGGCTGACAGGGAGCTGCAGCTTACTGCCACTGCCTGGCATCACAATAGAGTATTGTACGGTATATGGCTAGCCCAAGAAAAGATCAAAGTTCAAAGTACGATTTCTACTGAATTCATATCACCATCACACCATCGTAAAGTTAAAAAGTCATAAGTTGAACCATTGTAAGTCAGAGACCATCTGTATATGTTGTCTACAGAATACACACTTTAGATTCGAAGACAGAAATATGTTGAAAGTAAAAGTATGAGAAAAGATATGTCATGCAAACAGCAAACAAACAAACAAAAAAACTATAGTGGCTATACTAATATCAGACAAAATAGATTTTAAAACAAAAAAAGCACTAGAAATAAATAGGGACATCTTATAATGATAAAAGTGTCAATCCGTCAGGAAGCTATAACAATTAGAAATACATATACACCTAACAACAGAGCCCCACAACATATGAAGTAAAAAATGAGAGAATTGAAAGAAGAAATACACAATTTAGCGATAAGGAGACACTTAAATACTCCACTTTCAAACATAGATAGAACAACTATGTAGAATATCAACAAGGAAACCAAATACTTACAGAGCACTACACACAAATTTGACCTAACACACATTGGTAGAACATCTCACCCAACAACAACAAAATACACATACTTAAGTACACATGAAACACTCTCAGGAATAGATCATATGTCAGGTCATAAAACAGGTCTCAATAAACTTAAAAGGACATACATAATACAAAGTATGCTCTCCAAGCACAGGAATAAAAGTAGAAATTAATATCAGAAAGAAATGTGGGAAATTCACAAATATGTAGAAATAAAACGACATACTGCTAAATAACCAATGGGTCAAAGAAAAAAGCACAAGTAAATTCATACTTTTAGATGAATGAAAATGAAAATACAACATACCCACACTTGTTGGACATGGGTAAAGCAGTATGTAGAGGGAAATTTACAGATGTAACTTCCTATATTGAAAAAGAAGAAGTATCTCAAATCAATAACCTAATCTTCCATATTAAGTACACTGTAAAAAGACAAGAACCAAACTCAAAGCAAGAGGAAGGAAATAGTAAGAATTAGAGCAGAAATTAAAGAAACAGCAAATAGAAAAACAAGACAGAAAATAAAAAGAAGTTTATGTTTCAAAAAAATCAGTAAAATTGACAAACCTTTAGCTAGACTGAATAAGATTAAGACAAGACTTAGGTTGCACAAATTAGAAGTAAAATAGGGGGCATTACAACTGGCCTTACCAAATAAAGGAAATTTAGGAATCAAATAAAATGATTACATGGAAATACTATAAACAACTGTATGCCAAAACATTGGATAACCTAGATGAAATGGACAAATTACTAGAAGGTACAAACTACCAAAAATGATTTAAAAAGAAATAGAAGGCTGAGTATGGTGGCTCATGCCTATAATCACAGCACTTTGGGAGGCCCAGGTAGGTGGATCACTTGAGGTCAGGAGTTCAAGATCATCCTGGTCAATATGGTAAAACCCTGACTTTAATGAAAAGAAAAAAACAAACAAAAAAACATAAATTAGCCAGTGCAGTGGTGCACACCTGTAATCCCAGCTACTTGGGAGGCTGAGGCATGAGAATTGCTTGAACCCAGAGGGCGAAAGTTGCAATGAGCAGAGATCATGCCACTGTACTCTAACCTGGGTGACAGAGCCAGACTGTCTCAAAAAAAAAAAAAAAAAAAAGAAGAAGAAGAGGAAGAAATAGAAAATCAGAACAGACCTATAAAAGTAAAGAGATAAACTAGTAATCAAAAAACTTTACACAAAGAAAATACTGTGGTTGGAGGCCTAGTGGTTTCCCTGGTGAATTCTGCCAAACATTTAAAGAATAATTCATACCAATACTCCACAATTTCTTCCAAAAAATAAAAGAGGGGGGAACTCATTATTGGAAGCCACTATTACCCTGACACAAGGCCAGAAAAAAAATCATAAGAAAATAAAAATACAGAGTAATATTCCTCATGAGTAGAGATGTAAAACTCCTCAACAAAATACTAGCAAATCAAATAATCAAAGAAACATAAAAAGAATTTCTATGGTGTAAAGAATTTTACACCATTACCAAGTGGGCTTCACTCCAGGAATGCAAGGTTAGTTTATCATTCAAAAAATAAATTAATGTACTACCCCACATTAATAGAATAAATGACAAAAACTACATGTTCATCTCAATACTTACAGAGAAAACATTTGACAAAATTCATCATTCATTCATGATGATTTTTAAAACATTCAACAAATTACAAATATCAAGCAACTTCCTCAATCTGATAAAGAACATGTGAGATAAACCCATAGTTTGCATCATAACATGAAAGACTGAATCTCAGAATATAATCTTACTTGGAAATAGTGTCTCTGCAAATGAAATCAGTATGAAGTCATATAGGATTAAGATAAGCCCCAAATCCAATGACTAGTACCCTTTTAAGGCCACATGAAGACACACAGGAAAGAAGGCCATGTAATGACAGAGACAGAGAATGGAATGAGGCAGCTAGAAGACAAGGAATGCCAAAAAAATAAAATAAAATAAAACAGCCTGTAACCACTAGAAGTGGTGAGACTTCTAGACTCTTCAAAGGGAGCACAGGCCTTGAATTCAGGCTTTTAGCCTCCAGAACTGTGAAAGAATAAATTTCTGCTGTTTTAAGCCACACAGTTTGAGGTAATTTGTTACAGTAGCGATAGGAAACCAATATAGATTTTGGTACCAGGGCATGGGGTGCTGCCATAACAAATACCTGAAATTGTGGAAGTGACTTTGGGATTGGTTAATGGGTAGAGGCTGAAATAATTTTGAGATACATGATAGAAAACCTAAATTGCTTTAAAAAGTTTGCTGGTGGAAATATGGGCATTAAAAGTGATTTTGGTGAGGGTTCAGAAGGAAAAGAAGAGAATAGTAGAGCTTCTATCATTTAGATAACACATATGTCATCATGATTAGATTGATGGTAAAAACGTGAACATTGAAGTTGGCTGAATTGTGTTCTAGTTTTGGATGGAAAGTAAAAATTGCTAGATATAAACTTGGAGATTTAGTGGAGAACATTTGCAAGCAAAGTGTGGAAGATATTATCTTATTTCTCCTTGCTTCTTACAGTAAAATGCAAGAGGTGTGAGATACATTGAGAAGGGAACTATTATGTGAAAGGAACCACCACTTGCTTCCTGAAAAAATTCTCAGCCAATCTAGATAGCAAAAGATGAGAAAATATGGTCTGGAGAGAACACCAAAGGCGTGGCTGGACAAAAGTTTATTGATGAGATATGTGACTTACAGATACAATCAACCATCTTATCAGAAGCCACAAATAGAGGTGGAGTTATCTAGAAAAAAATCTATGGAAGACCCCCTTGTCTAATGGCTTGAATGCCCATGAGCTGCATAGGAAACAGACAGGTTTTTGAGGATTTTATGCCAGTACGAATACTGCCAGCCTGTACTAAAAGGGGTAAAGATGGGGTAAAATGAAAGAAGGCTGACTCCAAGGACTGAGTCATGGATGCAGTAGATGGGGTCATTATTGCTGCAGCCCACAAGATGGAGCATCAAGTCACAGAGAATTATTCTTAGGTCTTGAATCTTAATGGAATCAGGAAACCTGTTGGGTATCAGAGGCCCCTTTATTCCTTCAAATTTCTCCCTTTTTGATTAGAAATGTCTGTCTTATGTTTGTCCCAGCATTGTATTTTGGAAGCAGATACCTTATTTTCTGGTTTCCCAGGTCCACAGATGAGAAATTTTCCCCAGGATGAACCATACCCAGATTCTCACCAATACCTAATTTTGATATGAGATTTAGGACTTTTTTAGTTGATGATATTTAGATGAGATTTTGAACTTATAAGTGATGCTGGAATGGGCTAAGACTTTGGAGAACACAGAGATTGGGTAAACGTATGTGGGATGAATGTGAATTTTGGGGAGCCACAGGGATGGCTGTATGAGATTGAATGATGACCCCCCAAAACACGGTGGCCTAAAACCTCAGAATTTCACCTTATTTGGAAATACAATCTTTGCAGATGTAATTAGCTAAGTTGGAGTCATAATGGATTTGAGTGAACCCTAAATCCAATAACTGGTGTTCTTATAAAAAGGTCATATGAAAATACACAGGAAAGAAAGCCCTGTGACAACAGAAGTAGAGATTGGAGTGATGCAGCTACAAGCCAAGACCTGCCAGGAGCGACCAGAAGTTATTTTTTAAGAGCCTTAAAGGGGATATTTTCCTGCTGACACCTTGATTTCACACAGCCTTCAGAACCATGAGAGAATAAATTCTGTTGTATTAAGTCATACAGTTTGTGGTGTTTTGTTACAACAGTTCTAGGAAGCTAATTCATCAACCTTGAATTATTGGGATAAATCTTTATCTTCTAACTAGGTATTATATCCATTACTGAAAGTACAATCTTGAAATCTCCAACTGCTACCAAATTGTCTGTTTCTCCCGTCAATTCTGTTAATTTATGCTTCATGTATTTTGGGGTTAGGTGCATGTATGTTCATAATTGTTATATTTTTGTGATAGTTGACCTTTTCATCATTATAAAATTTCTCTCTTGATCTCTAATAACATTTTTTGTTTGTTTGATTTAAAGTCTAATGGTCTGATATTAGTGTAGCCATTCTGACTCTCTTAGATGGTTGCTGTTTGTATGGTATAGCACATTGGAACCTTTTATTTTAAACCTGTTGGTGTCTTGTGTCTTTGAACCCAAGGCATATCTCTTGTAGTCACCATATAGTTTGATCTTTTGAAAAAAAAATCCAGTCTGACAATCTCTTTTGAGTAATCCATTCTTCAATATGCATAAATATATATATTAAGTTTTGCATTAATTCTAGAATTTTGAATTTTTAAATTAGATTCTGATTCTCATGAAATTCTCCATCTTTACTCATTAATCAAAGCTATTTTTTAAGTCTGTCTCTGATAATACTAATAACTGGGTCATCTGTGGATGTTTTTATTGCCTTTCCCTCATAGTTCAGATTTGTAACATTCTTTGTAATTTTTGACACAATGTTAACTATTAGATACGATACATTTTATAGTGTCTGGATGATATATTCCTGGTGGGAAGATAGAGTGGTGGCAGGCCGACCGCATTAATTCAATCAATCATTCAGCTGACTTGAAGCTAAGTTACGATTTTTATAAGGTATAATTTACTCCGATTCTCCTGTTTGTATCTCCACAGAGTTCTTAAATGAGATCCTGGGATATGTACTAGGGCCTTTCCCTCTTGAAGGATCCTGAAATAACATTTTTATCTCTCAATGCCATGATGCAAAAAAACTAAAAATCTTTTTTCTGGCTTTCAGTAAATTTCTGCTTCTGCCCCCCATGCCCCTCTTTGAGCAATCCAAGAATTCAGTAAATACTCAAGAGGAAAACAAGGAAAGTGTCAGGCTCACTTCTCTGAACTTCCCGTCTTATTAGGATCTCTGCTCTCCCAAGTGTTGGTTGGTTTAAAGGCCCTGATTCTTTTTGTTTCTCCAGTCCTGTGTGGTTGCCATAATTTGTTTGCTTCTCTGATTCTTAGCAGTAACTCTCTTCTTGGGCCTTTTACCCAGATTTGGCAAATTCCATAAAGGAAGACTGCTCACTTCTCTCGTTAAAATACTTCTGTATTGGGAGTCCCCAAGACCACGCCAGCACCCCAGGTTCAGTGATTCAACAGAAGCACTCACAAGGCTCAGCATACAGTCGTACTCATGGCTATGATTTATTAGAGCAAAGTACTACAAAGCAAAATCAGCAAAAGGGAAAAGGACATGGGGTGAAGTCTAGAGGAAGCCTGACACAAGCTTCCAAGAATCCTTTCCCTGTGGAATCACACAGGATGTGGTTAATTACTTCAGTATTGAATTGTGACAACAGGTGTGAAATGTCTGCCAGGGATGCTCCTTAAGAGTCTTACTGCCCTAAGTTTGTATTGGAAGCTGGTGACACAGGCACCCTCTGCCTAGCACGAATCACAATTCCAGACTCCTAGAAGGAAAGCAGGAATTCAGCATAAACCATGTTGTTTATATAGTTTACAGAGTAAACCCCCTTATTAGTTAGGGAATGGTGGGAACATTCCGGTAATCAAAGTTCCCAGATGCTAGCCAAAGCTCAGCTTTAAAATTACAGCTAAGGATAGCATCTCAGCCTGCTATGTTGACTCTTTTCTGCACACCTTCTCTCTGGTGTTTTGTTTTCTAGAGTCCTGTTTAGCTGAAATTTCTTCAATGGCTTCAAACAGAGGTTTTAAGCAATTTTATCCAAAGTTGCTTGTTGTTCTCAATGAGTGTTGCTCTGCTGTAGAAGTGTCTGGTTATTTTTCTTTTCTCTTGTGAAGACTGTATTTGAAAAATTGTAGAACTTGAGGCTTATGATGGGTTTTTTTCCTCCTTCATGGAGCATTTGTTTATTACCAAGCATTTAAGGGATTATTTTAATCTGATTTCAGGAATTGGGATGGTTTGAATCCGTGCTGAATTCCCTGTGTATGAGGGAGAGTTGATGCACTTCCCGATTCGCTCTTACTCCTATGGTGCAGCTTTTTTGGGACCCAGCCCAAAGCATGGAAATTTCCTAAGCCCTCTTTTATGACTTGGCAGGCACTGGTATTCAGTTTTTGTCCTCCTAATATCCTGGAGCAGTAAGAAGTACGGCTTATCCCCTTAAATGCTTCTTCTAGAATCAGCCAATACCTCCAGGAAAGAAGTTGTGCCAATTCTTGCCTCTCTAGATTTTCATGTTTAATTATTTAGAGACAGAGTCTTGCTCTGTTGCCCAGGCTGGAGTGCAGTGGTGCTATCTCGGCTCACTGCAACCTCCGCTTCCCAGGTTCAAGCTATTCTCCTGCCTCAGCCTCCTGAGTAGCTGGGATTACAGGCATGGGCTATCATGCCTGGCTAGTTTTTTTTTTTTTTTTTTTTTTTTTTTTTTTTTTTTTTTTTTGTATTTTTAGTAGAGACAGGCTTTCACCATGTTGGCCAGGCTGGTCTCAAACTTCTGACCTCAGGTGATCCGCCCACCTCGGCTTCCCAAAGTGCTGGGATTACAGGCATGAGCCACCGCGCCTGGCCTAGATTTTCATGTTTTAAAGAGTTTTTGCTGGATTATCTAGTTGCCAATGGAGATTTTGATGTTAATTACCTAGTCTCCCATGACTGAAAATGTAATTCTACCTCTACTTCACTTATTACATTGTAAAATAAGTTTCTTAGAAGCAATATTTTGGGGAAGATCATAATGGTGAACAGGAAGCTTAGTATTGCACACAGAAGCATGGTGCTTAGGGAAGGCAAACCTAAACCCAGATTCAGAGTAAGGCTCTATTCCATGAGGACAAACAGTTGTCTCTTTATGAAAGAAAATATTTGATATAATCAATCTGCCGCTATCTGGTCACCCTCAGATGTTATATCTTAGGATGGGCACTGCTGCTGGCCAATTTGGCTCTGGGCAGTAATAAAGACAGCCTTGATGAAAGGAGGCCTTTATTGTTGAAGTCCGTGTGTAGCCCTATCCTTCCAGTATAGCAGCTTTGCTCATAAACTGGTTGAACAAGGGCTGGAATACCAAAGAGATTTACTGATACCCTCAAAGTCATCCTGACCATCTGATTATTTAGCACCTCCTTCACCATAGGGCCTTTAATATGTTTGTAGGAAACAATTATTCTTGCATTTTGAGCCTATTTTAAGAAGTCCAATATATTTAGCTCCAATTTTTTATCACTCATCCTCCAATCTTATTATGTTCGTGTTTCCAATCACCTGGCCAGGTATAAATGGTGATCTGTACTTTCGGTGCAAAGCAGACTAGAAATAGTGCTCATATTTATTCTCACTGGAAAAAGTTCATTTCCTCACTGTCCTCCAGAACTATCTCTGAGTGAAGCTGAAACACTGTAGACTATGTTGAGCTAGTATCAGCATGCTGTGCAATACTGCTTGTATAATCGTTTCAATTTTACCCGCTTCAGGGAACTGGGAAAGGTATATTATTTCCTGTTGTACATGTATTCATGGGTTTGCTTGCTTGTTTGGTTTGTCCTTCTTTCAAACATATCTTGCCTCGTCAAATTCAACTTGGTGGATATAAATGAATTAAAAGGCTTAAGGAAAGGATAAATATTGAAACAAAAGTCTTAAACTAGAAGGGAAACTAGAGGGGAATTAGAATAGAAGAAGAAAAAGTGGTGATGCTCTTCCAGAGGGTTTCATTTCAAGGGATTTGGAGATGAAAATGGTTGTAGAAAATTACACAGCACAGCAGGCAACACAGAAGTAGAAATATGCTGGCTAAATGAAGAGAGTAAAAGTTTAAAAATAAATGCACGACAGGCCTCAGTAGGTAGTAGTGGATTGAGGATACAAAAGTTAAATATACTTGTAGTTTCTACAAAAGGAAGCAAGTGAGACAAGGAGTGAGAACTAGTTAGGCCTTTCCTACATTGTTTTCTGATTAGTCCAGATGCCATTCATACTCACCACAAATATACAGGAGTGAATAATAAATGTCAAACATTAGCCCAGAAAATACTTCACACCATTCATACTCTAACTAAAGAGAAATGTGATGCGTAATTTACTTCTCAAAAGACTTTTATGCAGGCACACTTAAAATAATCAAAGTTTTACAACCTTCATCTTCATCTCCATGAAGAATATTAGAGAATAAAAGGAGTTTCAAAGACTTCTATTGAATGGAAGAGAAGCAACAGTCTCTCCTATGCTGTCACTGATTTCCTGGATTCGATTTATATTCTATCTAGTAAAACAAATCTTTATTCACCATTACGTAGTAGTTATATTATATTCCCACAGAGCTGTGGTCTAGTGAGGGAGACAGATATAAGAAAGATAAGCTACGGCACAGTGTGATGTGGATTATATTAGAACACTTCACAAGTGTGAACCAAGTGTTACAGAAGTCAAGAAGCTTCAGAAGAAATCTTTGAGATCTTCAGCAGAACACTAAGAAGTCACCAAAGATCCATCAATTGTTGGGGCTCCAGTGGTACAATCAGTTAGCATGCAGTACTTACGACCTGTCAATTGCTGTACACATAATATTGACTTACAATCTTTGAACAGAGAGAACTAACAAAAGCAAACTGAATCCATCAGTGTCAGTACAGCTTGGATAAGACCGTAGCCCATGTATGTCAACATAACTTAGTTGTGTATTCCAGGAAATCTTTGCCCAGGAAAGATAAGATTATAAACAAAACAAAGCAAATAAAAACAAGAACAATCACTATTTTTTTGTTGTTGTTTGTCGAGGAAATTCCTAAGGTTGAAAACAATTCCTACAGGTGAAGCCCTGCTCACCTGGGCAAACAGCTTGTTTCTCAAACAACAGTTGACTTACCAGGAATCCTCAAGACCCTTGCTTGCTGTGTCCACTAATCCTGAACTATCACCTTTGCTAATCTCAATCATTTCCCTGCCTTGACAGACATACCTTAAACCATTTGAGCATAGATCCCAAAGCCCTACAAATAATCTTACTTTCTTGTTCTGACACACAGTTAATCAAATCAAGGTGGCACTTTCTCTTACCACAATAAGTCCTATTATTTAATTGTGCTTTATTAACAGGTCATCTGATATTTGGGAAGTTCAACAAGGATTTTTTAAAAGGCTTGCTCATTTAATTGGTGTGTACTCCTGTACGGTAGAATCATTTTTCTATGTGAGGCCAATTCACCTTCATTAACAGGTCTGTGTTGATAATGTTAATCAACTGGCTTTATCTTAGGTAGGCCTCATTTAAAATACAAGATCTCTTCAAGAAGTTTGTCCTTTCTAACTACAATCCACTACCAGATATCCAATTCATTGCTGTCAGCTACTAGACCATATTTTACATTTGTATAAGCCATCAACTGAGGAACCTGTTAGAAATACAGGTTTCCATGCTTTACTCACAGTGATTCTGATTCAGGGAAATTAGCACAAAGCCCAGGAATCTCCATTTAAAAAAAAAATTTCCTAATGCAGGCTGTCTTTAGACCACACTTTGAGATACAATGCTCTCCTCCCCCATACTAGCAAACATAAGTGTGTATTATACATATACACACACTCATATTTAACTACTGCATACATTTATAAAGCAAGTGGGATCATACAATATATAATCAGTCTAAATCATCACATATAGATCTGCATTCTTTTTAATGGCTACATCATATTCCACTATATGTATGTACCATAATTTATTTCTCTAATAATAGACATTTAGATTTGCTGGCTTGTTTTTGCTATTACAAGCAATGCTGCAATGAATACTTTGCATGCTTATGTTTATGTATTTGTGCTAAATTTTCAGTAGAATACAGAGAATGGAATATAGAAGAGTAAGATTGCTGTTTCAGAGGGTATGAGGTGCACTTTAAAGTCTGATAGATCCTGTTGAACTGCCCACCAATTCATTTGTACCAATTTACAGTCCTGCTAATCATCTCAGTGACTAATGATTTCCCCATATCAATGTCAATACTAGAATCAATCTTCTTCATCTTTATCAATCTGACAGGAAAAAAAAGAAAATCTTATTTTAATTTGCATTTTACCATACTTTCACGAACAGAATAACCAGCATTGTTTGACCACTAAAACACAATTATCTCTAATTCTGTAAAATGTATTATGATTTAGTTTTAGAACACTTTGATTTTATCTTACAACTATCACCTATAAGACAGATGGGGTGAGTGAATTTTAAATACATCTCCATTAGGTAGGATTTAATTAGTATCTTCTTTTACCAAGCGATATAAAAGTGAGAGTCCTAAGATCTGTGTTCAAGGCCTAGTTTTGCCACTCAGCAGCTAGGTGACCTTAGCCAAGTCCTCTATCCTATCGAGAGCTTCAGTTTCCTCTTCTGTAAAACGGGGATTCTATGCACTTTATAGGATGATTTTGAGGATAAGATGACTTTAATTACACATATTAGCTGTCACTACTATCACAATAATATTATGCAAAGAAAATAATAAAATAACTACAATTGCTTGTAAAAAAATCTTTCTTTACAATTATAAAAGTTATCTTGATATTAACAAAGGTTGTAGGAGGTGAGTCAACCATGTGGACTACCGGAGTTACTGGAAGAGTGCATATTGCATAGGACAAAATACTGCTTACAAAATCACCACTCTGGTTCTCTACAAATACCCTTCTAAGAGTAGTTAAGAACACATTTCCTAAATTACTTAGTTCCTTAGATGAAATGGAATTAACCAAACATATAATCAACTACAAGCCAGGAATTTTTTTCAAGCGTCTAATAGGTTCTTTTTTCCGTTTTTGTTTGTTTTTTTGAGATAGAGTCTCACTCTGTTGCCCAGGCTGGAGTACAGTGGCGTGATCTCAGCTCACTGCAGCCTCTGCCTCCCAGATTCAAGCAATTCTCCTGCCTCAGCCTCCTGCGTAGCTGGGACTACAGGTGCCCACCACCACACCTGGCTAATTTTTGTACTTTTAGTAGAGATGGGGTTTCGCCATGTTGGTCGGGCTGGTCTTGAACTCCCGACTTCAGGTGATCCACCCACCTCAGCCTTCCAAAGTGCTGGGATTATAGGCATGAGCCACAGTACCCAGCCATAGGTTCTTTTTTCTAAGTGCATGCTATAATGCAATTCATGTAATGCCACTGAGATTTCCTAAAGCCAACAAACAAAATTCTAAAATTGTACTGTTAAAGAAAACACTGAAGACTTTATCCTTGATTCTTTTCCAAAGCTAACATCAATCTAACTCATGTATTCACTAAATGTCTAGATACCTACCATGCACAAAGTCCTATCTAGGTACTAGGGGCATATAATCTCTGTACTCAAAGATATAAACTCTTTCTTCTTCTTTTTTTTTTTTCTTTTTAAGAGATAAGATCTCGTTATATTGCCCGGGCTGGTCTCAAATTCCTGGACTCAAGTGAGCCTCCAGAGTAGTCGGGACTACTACTCACCACACCTGGCAATAAAGATTCTAAAGTTAGAAGGACAAAGTGATGTTACCTAAATTTGCCTGTGCTTCTGATATGACAAATAATCCGCCACTGGTGCATGGCCCATAGAGCTCATCTTCATCTTTGGATGAATACGAGTGGACCTGTCATACCTCTCAGCCCTATGACATATAAAGCACAAAGCCAGGAATGAGGTCATTGTCTTATTACTTACCCCCAAAAGCTCTCAATGGCTCAACTCACCTAAGTCTTCCTCCTTTACTCTCTTCCTTCATATCATAACTTCTGCAAATTTTTATAACAATTTTTTAAATGAGTAAACTGATCTGGAAAAAACATTTTTTTCAGTTTTTATTTCAATAAAACAAGAGGCAACACTTGTGGTATAAAGTACTGCATATGGAGAACATTTATGCAAATATACAAAAATTCAAAAAACTAAACTCCAGTTTATTTCCATAGCCTTAAGAAGGTAGGGAACACATAAAAATATCCAAAGTCATAGTTTATTCTTTAGGAACGTAAACTCTAGGAATACAATTAGAAACAAATATATTTACTATGAAAAGATTAGTATCACCAAATGATTAGAAGTAGAGGTAAGAGGTACACAGTAAGTTCCATATAAGAGAAAGCAACAATACGTGAAATAAAATCTTGGGTTTACGGTAAAAACTTCCTATTAAGACACATGTACTCTAAAACTCTACTATAAAAAAAACACAAAAACATCTCCCAAAATGTTCACTGTTAGTTTCTTTAGATATGCACAAGTTACAAAGTATAGAAAACAATATATTTATGCTCTCTGATGAAGAATTTAACAATATTAAACATAAATCTGAATAAGTCAAAGTACTGAGTATAATTTTATTAAGCAACAAATCTAGAAGTGTGAATTCATGCTCATTAAAGGACTAGAGAGTTTTAATTTTTCATACAAAGACTGGGAAGACACTATTATACATTAATTTCTATCTACAATGCTTAAAGTACCCATCAAATTATTTTTCCTTTTAAGTGGTTTTTAAAAAATATTTTTCAGTTACATTATTCAATATATATATATATTTCCTTGATGTGCCTCCCTTTAATATAGATTTATTATGCCTAGACGCAAATATTAACTGCCTTAAATATTTGTTTAAAATTATGTCTCAGACTACATCTGTTCTCCATAATTCAACAGTTTTAACATTTTAGTTTTATTTTTCCAAAACAGGCAAAATCCCTTAAAACTGGGATCATTTTGATCTATTTTGGTTTTAAAAATATATTTCCCTTTAATTCAACTTTTTTTAAAAAAATGAGTAATATTTGCTCAGCAGTTGCTTCACAGTTGAAAAGGGCAATGAAATATTGCTTTTTCAAAACAAACTTCAGTCACCATTTAGATGCTGAGAATTCCAACTCTTCAAGTCTAGAGAGTTTGCCTTAAAAATTTCCATAGTGGCCACTGCACTCCAGCCTGGGCGACAGAGCGAGACTCCGTCTCAAAAAAAAAAAAAAAAAAAAAAAAAAAAAAAAAAAAAAAAATTTCCATAGTGGTATACAAAGGACTCCAGGGTGCTTTCCTGTGGCTTCAGGAAGGGAAGGGAAGACATTTGCCCTGGGTACTCTGGGACAGTCCCTTGAAAAGTCTACTTTGTTTCTCTCCCCACTTGGATTCCAAAAAGCTAGTGCTGGCTCCAATGCCACCAGAATACTCCAGGCCGTTGGGTTTTCAAAAGTGAGAGGTTGGGCGATTTCAAGAATCTATAGAGATTTAAAATGTGCAATGGAGCCACAATTTCTGTTCAGATCCTCTGAAATACGCGGTGCAAGACCCCAATTGTGTGTGGAATCCTTCTCATGATAAAAATATTATTCTGGATACTTAGGAGGTCTGTGACCATCAGCATCTTTATAAGAAAGTGACCTACAAAAGCTATGCCAACTTTAAAATTTGAAAGTTGAGTGGGGAGAAAGTAGTATGGATAATAGTCATTGTTACCATAGTTAAGATTATCAAATTTTCATAATTTCTATAAAAACTTTCAATGTGTAATCCTTATTTGAAATAGTATCAAAGGAACTATAAAGGAATTTTGTTGTTAACATAACTCCACTCTCCAGAAAATCAATTAGTGCAAATCATTTGAAGCAAAAAATCAGAACCATTTCACTAAGCCTTCAGAGATTTTTAAAAAATAATATACAAATGCAAATTTGTTGTGCAGTATATAAAAGCGTGGCACCCCTTTTCATACTTAAAATTTCAGGTATTTGCAGCTCTGATTCCATTTATAGTTAACAAGAAAAATATAAAGTGTTACATTTTTTATTGCAAAAATAAGGATCATTAGCAACTTAGAATTCAAATACTTAAGAAGCCATATGTCAATATTATTAAACTAATTAATTAGCTGTCAAAAACAATTAAGATTATAATGATCTAGTGTCTGACACATTTGATCTAGAGCTGTGAGACCACTGGTAGTTCCACATATCAGACAAGTAATTTGTTTGCACTCTGATACTTTCTTCTCATAACAATCACTTAGGGACCTTGTTAAGAATGCAAATTCTAATTTAGTAGACCTAGAGTGGCACTGAAATTCTGCATTTTTAACAAGATACCAGATAATGCCAATCCTACTTACTGGTCCTCAGACCACACAGCTAGCAAAGGTCTAGAAGAATACCCAAATGAGGTTCCATTACAGTGGTAGAACATGAAAATCTGATCTCTCAGCTGTATCAGCTAACATTTCCTCAAACTTATTCTATAATGTTTCCTAAGCACCTCAACTTCCTTAAAATGCCAATCTTATAAATTAGTTTCTAATAATACCAACACTATTAATAACTATGCACAGGGGAAATTCATTGGTAAAGAATGACAAAAAGACATCTGTAAATTCACAGTGACATTTTACAAATATTTTAAATTGTACACAGGGTTCCTATTAAGTTAATACAATACCAAGTTTCACTGCCTCATTGCCTTACAGTTCTTAACTAAAATTTATGGCAATAGATCTTATTCCATTCTGTTACTGGAGCTAAAAAAAAAAAAAAAAAAAAAAAAATCAAATTAATTTATGTCAAAAACCACACTGTAATCGGGGCTAATGAATGAAAACGAGTGCATGCTTTTTGAAGAATTCGGTTTAAACTGGTAGCCAAAGCAGTTGCAGTCAAAACTATGTTCAGAGTATAAATGCTTTGGCGGCCTTCAAAGCATACAAATTTTTCATATATCTGAGCTCTGCATAAGCAGGTACAAGAGGAAAACACTAGCATGCTCTCTTGGTGACCACAGAGAGGGACTAGGAAGAAGGAAACCGCTGTGTACTCACAGTGAAAGAGCCAACCGGACAGCTCCTTAGGACTTCCTCAACAGTCAACTGACTCAGCCTCAGCCCTGCTCTCTCTCTCTCTCTGAATGATGACTTAAGTACACTTACTTTACAAGGGAACTGCAACGATAGCCAAAAGGACCACCGCTAGCAAACACCAAACTTTTATTTCCATCTAGAGGTCACATACAGATACATACAAGTTTGTTTCAACTTCTGCCATATCATCTTTTTTATTTTTAATTTTTAGTTGGAAGGCAAATTGATTATTCTTTTGATATCATACTAAGATATTTTAAATAGGTCTGTTCACAAACAAGAAAGACATTTCTTTTTTTTCGTAGTTTAAATTTAAGAACACAAACATAAACAACTCTAAATTAGTTACTATATAAATGTCCTTTGTCCATATTTTACTATCTTTATTTTCTTTCATGAGATTTTATAGATGAAAAATGCATTTGCATACAAACAATTCCATATTACACAGTGGTATCTTGAGAGCTGTGTTGCAAGATTTACACTGATTTCCAGGAAGTCTTCCAATGACGTATGCTCTGAATTATAGGAGTCCAAACTAACTAGGATTTCCAAAGTCCAGCAGTAGGGTAAATCAGCTTTATGGCCTATTATACCTTAATAATCGAAAGGGATCTTCACCTGCTAAATCCAGATTAAACACTTCAAAACAACACACCTACTAGCAATCTGATTTCCGATATAAAAATGTTTCAGAGATAACAACAGAAATGCCTCTACCCATCCCCTGGAATCATATAATATTCTAGGTGGTGGGTTACCAGGCATTTTCCAGTGCTTTGAGCAAATTGTTCTAATCATAAAGATGATCTGCTTACAAATATTTTCATCAGGTGCTTTTCATACACATCATTTTTGTGTTTCCACACGCCTGTTTTTCAGATTGGCTTCCTGACCAGGAGCTGGAGAATTCCTGGAGTTGTGCCTCTGCCCCATCCTCTATAAAACAGTTCCCATACATGGAGACTCCCTTTGACTCTGAAGGTCAAACGCACAGTCACCAAAATAGGAGCTATTAAAAACTCAAACCAAAACAAGAAAAACTACCTCATAACCTCACATGAGACATAACCAACTTGATCAGACAACTGTCAAAATTTATTATCACTGATAATCTTAGGGCAACAGTAACAAATAAGAAGGGGAAAAAAAAAGACTCAAGCCAAGAGGAAAAAATCTTAACCAAGAAATAAAAAAACCATATTTCAACTTACTGCAACCTAGACAATCTTCCCTTCATAAAGTCAGGGGAGCCTTCAGAATTTAAGACATCAGGGCTCCTGTCAGGAACACGGATGAAAGACCCAGGGTACTTTCATAAAGAAGCAAAGTTGTATTTCTAGGTTCACTGCGTTATGGGAGAAAAATACGTTACTAATTAATCTGTGGACAGAGTAATGCTAATACTAGGAGGTCTCTGCTGACCTGATTGATGCTTCATTGGAAGTTCAGTTCTTTCTGAAACGTAAATAAGCTTTTCTTCTTGAAGACTACAAGCTGAAAACCTATTGGCATCTGTCCCAGCCCCACAACCAGCAGCAGATGACAGGTTATGTGGGACTGTGACACCACTGACTTGTTCAAAGGATTTACTAAATACAGTCGCTGCGGTTTTAGCCAAACCATGGCTACTAGGCTTAGGTAGGGATTGGCTGGTTGTTAAAGTAAGTCTCTTCAAAGAGAGAAGCTCAAGATTCTCACTTTGGGCTCTCTGAGTTTGTTTTCGAGCAAAGTGATCTTTGCAAGATTCCCCTGTAGTTTCTTTTTCTTTTCCTCCAGTTTTGCTTCCTCCTGACCGTCTCTGGTTCTTTCCTATACTTGTCTTGTTACTACAATTGTGACTACTGTTTGATAAACCTGACTGGCTGGTACTAGACGCAGCCCTGGAATAAAATCCCTCGTCAACTTCAGGTATCTCCATCAGTTCTTCTTGACCTGTTAATTCTGTATTTCCTAAACAAAGAAATGACAAAGATTAATTAACATTAAATATTTTAAGCAATCTTTATAAATGATTAACACCAAATCAGTTATACTTTAAATAAATTAAGCTTTAGCATAATTTTATAAAGCAACAGATTATAGAAAATCAAAGGATAAATCAAAACATTATAAAAACGTCAAACGTCAAAAATAGTTCATTGTAATTAAATGACGGTAACTTATAGTGTATTAAACAACAAGCATGCCATAAACCATACTCCATTATGTTTTTAGAAAGAATTCTCCTATTCATGCAAAAGATAAGAAACAATTAGAAATATTATCACAGTAAAACTAGGGGTGAACTCTCCTTCAACAGCAAAGCAGTATAAAATCAAAGCTTTTACCAAGGAACTTTTAAAAAATTGGTATTAGAATACTTTAAAGACTTTTTTAGAAGGTTGCACTCTATACTGCAGATTATTTTATCAAATTCAAAAATCTAGACTATAAATATCACAAGCTCAAATATAAAATTCTATACACGTTACCCTTCATATCAAAGATGGCAAAAAGACAAAGCTGAAAAAGTAATTTTAGAACTCCAAACATAAGCAGAAAACTATTTTAGAAGGAATTTTCTGCCTCAGTTTTCATAACAATTTACTAAAAGACAATATAGGTATAATCATTCCAAAGAGCATTAAGAGTCATTGAGAAATGTGGTGCATAATTCATGCATTTGGATTAGATTACATGCAAAATTTTTGTGACTGTGCAACTGCTGCTTAACATGCATAAGTGGTCCTTTGCCTTAAGATACCTTGGAGTGCAGCTATAAAGTGCTCTGCTAAAACTGCACTCTGCCAGGTGAGTTTATTCCATCCTCCATCATTTTTCTTACAGATTTTTGCCTCCTGATCTCTGGCAAGCCTTTGCTCTCAGTTCTAGGATCTGTGGCTGTTTCCTGCACACCCTGTATATGCTGAGCATCAATTTCTCCTAGTGTTCTGCCTTTTTCCCCATTCCCGGTTCTCTCTCCGGCCACATTTGTGACACTAATCTCAGGAATGACAAGGATGCCCAATTCAGTAGTATCATTATTGTTGTCAGGTTGCTCTAGAATTGAAGATGATAAGACAAAATGATGGATGAAAACAAAACAAAAATGTGAAATGAGAAAAGCAAAAGACTCAGAACAAAAATTGGATGACTAAATGTTATGAATTAAGCCAAATATTTGCACTGTAGTAATTTCCATAATTTATAATACTCTGATAGCACCAGAGACAATAGGGTCATATTCTTTAATTTTAAATGACAAACAAAAAATTCACAGAGCATCAATTCACATTCTGCATTTTTTTCACACACACATTTCACATGAAATATGAAAGACAAATTTTCTAATAAATCAAAATAAAATTTGTTTTTAAATTGTTCTTTTTGTGTTCTTTGGGTAATTTTCTAGTGTTTTTAAGATAATATGGTGACCACCTGAATTTATGTCAAGTCTTAGGCAAATGTTCAAGGATCTACAGCCAAAACTTTACAGCTTTTGTCAACATTATGAACCAAGCCACACAGAAATTCCCCTTTGTACTCTTAAAATTCTAGTTTTTTTTATTAGGCTACATTGAGACTGACTTGATAAACCATGATATTTGGGAAAATGCTTATTCACATACGATATCATGGTTAGTAATGCCACAGGTATAGTTTTTGTCTCAGATATATATCATCTATTAATAATAGTAAATATTAATGTGGCTGTGATATAGTTAAGCAGTTGATTTATTTAGACTCATACCAATTTCATAAATTTAGTTCATTACTAGACTGGAGAAAAATAAAAATAGATTTGGAAAAACAAATTGGCTGTCAGCCATTTATCTGAAAACAGCCATTATAAATGAAACAAAGAAACAAAACTCCTAACTAGTTAATACCTGTAGACATTATTTTATTCTGGTCTTAAATAACAAAGGCATAATGTTATTTAAAGCTGTCAAGGAGTTATTCATGTAAATGGGAAAAAGTAACATAAATATATCTAGAAGGTGACAGTAGTGAAACAAAATTCAAAGCAACATAAGACTACGTAAAATAGCATATACTCTTTAAAAACTGTAGACCACAAACCCGCTTACAGGACATCACCTACTATTTTCAAATATTTTTAGTGATAGGATTATCAGACTCCCACTAATGATGCTAAAGGCTGAGAAACAGTAATAGGTAGTAAAAGAACGAAGGTCAGAGCCACATATTCCTGTGGTTCCCTAAGTTAGCTGCACATTGGTATCATCTGTGCATCTTTAAAAACTGATGCCTGGCTCCAACCCCCAAACATTCTAATTTATAATTAGTGTAAGATATTACCTGGGCATAAGATTTGTAAAAGCCCCAGGTGACTAATGTGTAACAAAGTCTGGGAACCACTGCTCTATCCTGATTTTCAAATTTTAAAAACTTAAGACAAAAGTTGTTACGGGTGCCTTGGATACTCCATACTCAGCAGCAATACGCACTTGTGGGAGCCCCTCCTCAAAGCTTCATGGTGCCTCACACTGCTGAGCCAACATGCTGGTATAATTATTTCCCCTTAATTAGTGCTTCACAGGCTTTTGGCTAAAGGTTCTCTAAAGTTTTTATTTCCTAGATAGGCTGCAGAACATTGGTGAGGTAGTAGTGCACTGCTGCTTCTGGGTGCTCTCTAATAAAGGTTTAATGAAACTAAAAAGCTCCGACCAAGCCTGTCTCCAATTGCTGACAACTGTCATCCAAGTGAGGGCAAACAAATTCTTATTGAGGTACATGCCAGAGGTCACTGCAACTGAGATAAAATCACCATGGCACTGTGAAGGCCAAGACTTGTTTATTTACATTGTAGAAACTGTTTCACAAAAGATCTACTGAAGGGATCTCCAGTCCAAAAAAAAAAAAAAAAAAAAAAAAAAAAAAAATCAAACTTCGGAAATTATCCAGACATATAAAAGGCAATGAATATTAAAATTTAACAAAATTTTAAAAGCTAAACATAGGTGGCCTCATAGAATACAGAACAATACTTACATTGAATTGCCCTAAGTCACTTTCTTGAGAGTGTCCACATATATCATCCAATTATAATCTCGAAACAATCTATTAGTGAGCCTCTGAAGTAGGCAATTTGATTCCCATTTACAGACAAGGAAACTGAAGTTCAGGAAGAACTACACAACTATTCAGTGGGGGAAGTTAACCAGTAAAATCTTTTAACTTCAAATGTCTATTCTAACATACTATAAATACTAACTCTAACTCTTCAATTCATTTGAGTCCATTTGAGTTAAATATCCTCTGACATCCCACAATTAGGTTTAATTTACTTGTGTAGACTCCTGGCCATTTTATAAAAGCAAATAACTTACTTTGAATGGAGAGCCAGAGAAAATAAAAGTCTGGAAGAAATCCTAGGAAAGTAATTACTCGAGTTTAGGTCTGTTCTTTTTTTTTTTTTTTTTTAATTGGGTCAATTTTTTAAAAGATGCCAAAGAAAGCTATTAATCTAAAATGCTGCTTCCATGGCAGAAATTTAGGATTTTGCAAGAAAAACTAGAAAATGACAGGGAGAATATTACATAAAGCAGTACTCGGCAACTGAAATGTAATCACATTTATCAGAATAGTGATAAAGGTCCGCAGCCCAAAAAGCAATGGTATTACATTTAAAAAAAATCATGGAATTAAATGGCAAGTAGAAAAACGAGATCATGTGTTTTCCCACAAACACAAATCTTTGACTAATTAATTGATATTTATTATCACTCAAAAATGGTTAACAATGGCAGATTTTTTAAACTGCTTATTAAATTTATAAGAAGAGTAAGTAATTCTGTACAGAGCTAAAAAGAACAGAAACATAAATCTCAGAAAAATTACGGAATAAAGAAAGATAATTACGTAATCCAAACAAACATTTGTTACCTAATCCTGCTCTCTATCAGCTCTCCGACTTCTTTCCCTGTATAACTCTGTGACCCGACATTCCCACCCACACTGTCTTACTGCTCTCCTGGCTGCTCTCTTCTCCTGGTGGCTGAATGGCTCACTTCCTTACTTCAAATCTTTTTCAGAAATTTTCTTTACAGTTAAGTCTCCCTTGGTCAACCCATCCAAAGTTTTAATAGCCCCCACGTTTCACATACCCTCTTCTTTGTTTCTTCTTCTTAGCACTTAACACTATCTAACCTACAATTATTTATTTATCTTGTTTACTAGACCTAAGTTCTATGAGGAAGGAGTTTTTAAAATTTTCATCTAGTCACTACTATATATCTAGTACCTGGAAAAGTAGCTTGTATATAGTAGGCACTCAAGAAATCTTTTTTTGATGAATTAAGTGAATATTGTTATCAGATTAAATTATTAGAATAAATAAAAGTAAGAAAACATACAGAAGATATGAGAAGGGTAAGCTGTGAATGTGTTGACTGAATAAATGAAATACATATAGCTTATGCTAGTAAGAGTTTTTACATGGCAAAGAAAAGCAAAGCTTCTTTGTTTTGGAAAAGTGAAGGAGCCATCTCTAAGTGTAGGTTTAGCAAAATGCTTAGGTCAAAAAGATCATTTTTAAAATCTACTTTTGCATTATGTTATCCAGAGGACAGCATATATAGCTAAAGAGTAGAACTTAATCCTTTCTTTAAGAAAATTATATAGAAGATGCTGCAAGGGAATATACATGCATAATAAAATAGATTTTGTTTTCCCCAGAACTTAACAATCTGTGCAAATGAAGTCATGATTAATCCACACCTTAAAAAAAAAAATACTTGACTTCAAATAATTCAAAAAGCTCAAAAAGATCCAAAGAGAAACTTCTCAGGATATATTTTATTTGTGTAACCTCTTACATGTATAAATAGGTAAACTCTCCATATGTAGAAATGAAAGTTAAAGAATACTTTTAATAGACATTTCCAAATTAGTTCTCAAAGGTACTCAAATTATTTCGCCCTAAAAAATTTCTTCCAGCTTTAAGAAAAAAAGTGAAGCAAATTGCAAATAATACTAAAACCGATAAAACCGATCATGAAAAGTTGTGATTTCTCTCAAATGTCATTTTATAATCCCAAATATCTATTCTATTATGTCACTTACAAAACCACTTCAGCTTTTGCTTTTATTTGTTTTATGGCTGCCCTATTTACTAAAGGTGGTAATTTTAATAAAATAATAATTTATTTATTCATAGAATTTATACATCTCTGTACTAAGATTACTTTGAGTCTAAAGGCATCTGGCTATATGGGGTGCTTACAAACTTATCTGTGAAAATAATAAGCTGAAGCTTTAAAAATATATTTTATTATTTGTCTGCATCATACAATTTTTACATGAATTATGAAAAGTATTTTAACTTAGAGTAAGCCCCAAAACAAAGTCATACACATTCTTCTACAATTTATGAGATGTAGATTTTTAAATGCTATAAAATACCAGAACAAATATCTTTTAATATAGTCATTCTATGTTTATAATATATTCTGTTCAATGGAAAAAAATGTTATCTATATTCATTAAGCTATTCCTTGCAGTGTTATTTGTAACAGCAAAACTCAGAAACAAATTTCTTAACATATTAGAAAAATGATTAAGCAAATGATGGAATATCAACTCAATGTGATATTATGTAGCCATTAAAATAACTGTATTTACTAGGAGAACTAGGGAAAATGTCTGACAATATTACCTAAACAAAAACAAAATACCAAAAACATTTAAATAGAGTACAACTATGAAAACATACATGCATAGAAAAAACTAAAATGAAAATTACTTAAATATTGGAATTATAAGTAAATATCCCCTAACCTAGTTTACTATCATGTTGTTATACTGTTCTTCAACAAAACAAGAAAAGACCAACTTGCTCACCCTATGTTATACATTTCTTTATCATTCACTCACTTATTCATTCATTCAACTAAAACTTGTTGAGCACCTGTAATATGTCAGACATTGTTTTAGATGCTGGGGATACAACAGCAAAAAAGACAGATTCTGCCCTCACTATATAATAAGGGAACAGAGATCACAATGTAATATTGGAACTAAGTAAACAAGAGAATTTAAATAGCAGAAAATGCAATAAAAAAAATAAGATGGGAAAGAGTAAGTAGGGTAGTAGGGGATAAAAGTACTTAGATGGGTGGTCTGGAAAAAACTCTTAGAAGAAGAGATGTTTAAGCTGAGGTGTGAATGATGAAAAACTGCTAGCCACACAACAATCCGGAGTAAGGGCAGTCAAGGTACGTTTCACTATTCACATTTCAGCTCAAATACTCCAAATAACTGGACAATGAGCCTAAGGCAGAATGCCTTAGTATGCTGAAGTGTTAGAATGAAAGAGTCTAATGAACTAGGGTGAGCGTGGTCTTAAAGTGAGGTCAAAGCAGTAGTCAAGAGGTCATATCACCAGGGTCACATATGCCATAGTATGAAGTCTGGATTTTATTGTGATTACAGCGGATAGCCATTGACAGCTACATGGAAAAACTATTTGCATACTGTCATACTTTACTAGCCTTTTTTATCAATAGAAGTTACATTCGCATAACACAAAATACTGAGCATAAAGTGTGTCCTGAGTCAGAAGAACAGCACTGTGGCAATGCTCAACCTGAGCCAGTATTTACAAGGCAGATTAGAGGAAAGCAAAGCTATCACAGAAACACAGGATGGGACCCCACCGCAGTTAAAGGGCTGCACTCTGAGCAAGGACAAAAACAAAGACTCAGATGTCAAAATCTGAGCTCTGAAGCAGTAAGTAGACTGTCTAGGTGAGAAAAGAGCAGCCTGGGGCATACAGAAAAACAGTCTGGAACAGGACAGTTTATTTAGACACACCAGTTAGGAGCTATTAGCAGTCTCCATAAGTGAAAAACAGTCAGATCTTTAGCTTTGGTTGTATACATATGGTAAATGACAGAATTCTCCTTATTGAGGTGGATTCAATTACTCTCAGTAACTCCTTTTGTCATCTTTATTGAGTCTCAAGTTTTAAAAAAAAATCCAATAGGGAATTGCAACATAAAGCTGCTGCAGGACCAGGTGAATCCTTTATGATTATTACAGATCCTCATGACCACACAGCACAGACCAAAAACAGGTCAGCAAAACTACCTATTACAAAACTACCTATAAAAGCTTATTTCTTCCTTGGTGTGCAATGTGCAGCAAATGCTCATAAAAAGGTGGAAAAAGGAGGAGTGCTCAATAAACAATCATAATAAATAATTTTCTCAGCTACTGCAAGATTTATGTAAGTCCCCCTTAGTAAAAATGTAGAATACAATAATTTATGAACAAGTTTTTTTGCCTCATAAGACCATTAATTCTGTCACTGGCTGGAAAATTTTTCTACTTCATTTTACCTGGAAATAAAATGAGATTTTTTATTTTCTTCAAAAATAGTCTAAGTCAGGATTCTGCACACAGTTGTTCTTTCCTCTCTCAAACTTAATATCCACATATGTCAAACATATCAACGTATTTCAGCTCTTTGGTTAACATGTCTTTTTTCCTTGAGTAATCTAATATTTCCTAATATTTTATTTTGTTCTCCATGGAAGTTCCACATCGAAAATGCCAGTTAAAATTCACAAAATTTTTGGTAAGAAATAAATGCTTTTTGTCCAAATGTTTTATCTTCTATATTGGGAAAGAAAATCTGTTCCTCAAATAGCATTTTATAATCTGAAAGTAATGGAGCTTCTCAAAATGATACTAAAAGCATTTTCATTTTTAAAAATAAAACTGCCAGATAATTTTTTATTTCCTAAATTTCCTTAACAAGCATAGACAACCTTTGAAATAAAAACATACACATTAAAAATGTTTAATTGCCGATGTAAAAATTATTCCAATAGACAATTCTTTAAAGTTTACTACTTTGGGGTTTAAAATTATTACCATTTCTTTGTTTTTAAAATTCTTCTGTAACTGTTAGCAACAGTTTACTTCTCCTCAACTGAAGACTTTTCTCATAGTTGTAAAATCAGATTTACAAAATAGATGTTCCATTTCAAGATTTATTACCATTTACCTTTTGTAGTATCTAGAAAGACAACCTTAAATGCTTAAAAATATTTATAAATAAATATTATTTATATTTACTAAAATACATCCATTATAATTTTTCAGATTTGTGCAACAATTAGTACTTCCTCGCTTTATCAATGTTATTATACAGTAGAAATTTATTAACAGTTTCTAAATCAATAACCAGTTTTAACGTTTTCCAATATGAATTGCAATCTTTGTTTTTCTTTTTTCATCTAATAAGCTAGTACTAAACCACTGAATGAGCAAATTATGAAACAAATCACTTTCTTGTTTTTTTAAATAATATCTCTTTGAACTCTGTTATAATCATTTAACTTTATTTAAATATGATGGCATCCATTAAAGAGAAGCAATTATTTTAAATGCTGAAAAATGCAATAAAACTGCTTTAACAACATGAAACTAGACTTTCTTTTTATTTCAACTACATAAACTTCATTTAGTCTGATTTTTCACGTAAACACTCATATAATTAAATATTCTAAAATTCTCACAGTACTTATTTTGCATCATTAAGTTAGAAGACTTAAAAATATATACAGTTGCTATTTTTAATTCTTTTTTACTACTTAAAATTTTGTACTCTTGGATCCCCTAAATGAAAATAATTCAATGCATTGTTATTAAAATAAACCATTTAACATATGCCAAGACCAAAAGTACGGAAACATTCAAAGTATCTAGTTTATAAACATTCCTTTTATTACTGATACCTACTAGTTGCAAACAGTTATAACTGTACATAAATAAGAAACATAAATTTGGTCTATGTAACTTCTATTTTTATGTTAACTTGGGATTGAAACAATAACAACATTTTAAAAATCCTTACTATAACAGTGACATACACATTAGATAATAAAGTTAGAGTACTGTACTCCAGTACCACAGAACACACAAAAAATCTTTAAAGTAATTACTATTACATAACATGTGTACTTTTGTGTTTGATACTATACTCAAACTAAACAAGTTTAACTCAAATTGAGAAAATCCAAATTACAAATTTCAAAAACTTAGAGTTTTGGGAAAGCACTAAAGAATCACAGGACAATTTGAATAGCAAACTAGCTAATAAAAACTTATTAAAAATATACTTATTGTGTAGCTAGTAAAACAAATGAAACTGTTCTTAATTAATAATCTACCTTTATGTAGTACTTTAAAGTATACCAAATGTTTTCACTCACTTGTCTCATTATCTCACAAAGGTGCAAGTGGGAAGAATGATGGGCAGCAATAAAAAAAATCGAGATTTCACTGGATAAGCCTTTTGACAGTTGGCAAAAATTATAAGCACTCATTATTTGTAACTATAACTTAATTAGGGAACTTTTAGAGAACAAATGACTGGTATTACAATAACTATTTTGAAAGAAAGGAGGAAATCTCTTACATTGTTCCAAATATAGGTAATTTCTTAAAAAGTGGAAGAAAAATGAGTAATCATGGTAGTAGTAGTTGTGGTGAACAGAGAGAAAATAGCAATTAGATTTGCTCTAGAAAAGGAGGAAGGAGGCCGGGCGCGGGGGCTCAAGCCTGTAATCCCAGCACTTTGGGAGGCCGAGACGGGTGGATCACAAGGTCAGGAGGTCAAGACCATCCTGGCTAACACGGTGAAACCCCGTCTCTACTAAAAAATACAAAAAACTAGCCGGGCGAGGTGGCGGGCGCCTGTAGTCCCAGCTATTTGGGAGGCTGAGGCGGGAGAATGGCGTAAACCCCGGAGGCGGAGCTTGCAGTGAGCTGAGATCCGGCCACTGCACTCCAGCCTGGGCGCAGAGCGAGACTCCGTCTCATAAAAAAAAAAAAAAAAAAAAAAAAAAAAAAAAAAAAAAAAAAAAAGAAGAGGAGGAAGGAATGGAAAAACACAAGGAAATAAACAAGTATAAATTGTACACTAGAATATTGGAGTGGAATACTGGAGTGAAAAGAGAACTTTTCAGGGACTTAAGAAAAGGAGCTTTTTAAAATAGCTGAAATGGGCCGGGTGCGGTGGCTCCAGCCTGTAATCCCAGCACTTTGGGAGGCCAAGACGGGCGGATCACGAGGTCAGGAGATGGAGACCATCCTGGCTAATACGGTGAAACCCCGTCTCTACTAAAAAAATACAAAAAGACAGCTGGGTGAGGTGGCAGGCGCCTGTAGTCCCAGCTACTCGGGAGGCTGAGGCAGGAGAATGGCGTGAACCCGGGAGGCAGAGCTTGCAGTGAGCAGAGATCCGGCCACTGCACTCCAGCCTGGGCGACAGAGTGAGACTCCGTCTCAAAAAAAGAAAAATAAAAAAATAAAAAATAAAATAAAATAGCTGAAATGGTAGATGATGAAGGTATCTTTGGAAACGACATTTAAGAATGACTATAGAATTAAAGCATAATTAGAAAGAAATACTTTCTATTTTCCTTTAACTTTATTTTTAAAAGGAAATAAATATTTAAGCAAAATTGAATTTTAATTATTAACTTGAAAAACTATTGAATTATTTTACTAAATTTTATCTCATTTTTCTTACTGGAATTTTCATTTTGACTTTTATTATGGTCATAATCTATTCAGTCTTCTCTAAACTTACTGAATGCTTTTTAAAGTTTATTTTATTATTATCTTTCTCCAACTGTGTTTTACTTTCAAATTATGACTTCTAGATAGCCCTCAATTTGTAGGTGACTTGAAAATCAGTTTGAAAAAATACACCTTTGCCTTGAATTATTCGCCATCTGTAGACGAAATTAAACACAATATGCATAAAAGAATAAGCAATACATAAAGCTTTTAATTCTGAAATTATGTTCCTTAGAAGTCAAAAGCAGCAATTCTACACTGTAATTTTATTTCCCAAACATATTTATTGACATAAAATGATAAAGTCATTAGAATTTTCTCAAAGATTTAAACACAAAGTTTAAAAAATTTGAAAAACACATTAAGTTAAGCCATGTCCATACACTGAAAAGTGGGGCAAATCAAGCAAACACACCATTAATTGTCAAACAGATCTCTCCAAAATAATACCTCAGGTGAAACCAACCTTTCTTTAAAAATCATCCTATTTAATTGACATGAGGATGCACTGTTTGCTCAAAACTTAAATTACAGGTCCTTACAAATGTACCGCTCTGGTGCGGGATGTTGATATATTGGGGGAGGCTATGAATGTGGGGTCATGAGGTATTTAAGAACTCTCTTATTTTCCACTCAGTTTGGCTGTTAACCTAAAACTGCTCTAAAAAATAAAGTTAACTAAAAAAATAAAAATAAAAAACAGAGCCAAGCAAATAACAGGACTGGTCAAAATACAATTCTAGAAACCTGGGTTGACAATAACAACAAAACCATGGCCAGGGATGCATATTCTGAAATGTGTAGAAATGTTAAGGATAAAGTAATTTTTAAACTTCTATTATAATACTTTCCATTAAAATATGTTGTGAATAATTCTTAACCTTAAGAAAAAAATGGTAGATCTATGAAGCATTAGAGAATCCTAAAATACATTCTAGAATAGCTTTAAAATATTTTAAAATGTAAATAATTAAAACTTTTCAAAATTCATTTTAAAAACACTACAGTGTGAGACTGGGCTGTAAAGAAAATGGAAAGATTCTTCTGTTACTGATAATAAAGGAGAATAAATGTCCACTAATTGCTCTAATTTAATGTATTTGCTGGCTGTGTAATAATTTTTGGTGACTCAGATATGCAAACACACCAGTACATTCACATGGCTTAATTACGTACATTCTTTCATGGTAAAGGGAGATGGAAAAAAAAAAAAAAAAAAAAAAAGCAAAAAGCAAAGTTTTACTTGGCTCCTTCCATGAGAAAACCTCATTCACTCCTTTCCCCCTTCTATCCAGAAAAGACAGAAAGAGGAGATATTAGGAGAAATGCAATAATAAATAAAGACAAATAAGTAAAAGAAAAAGGGAAGAGCTCCAACAGAAAAAAAAAAAGGGGGCCAATTGCTTTCTGCTTTCCAAAAACTAGGAAAACAAAGGAAGAGGCAAGGAGAAAGAGAGAAAAAAAAAAGAATATTTCTTAAAGTTCATGGTTCTTGTCCCTTCTCCTTTCCCAACCCTCATGACCACTGGCTTAGGGTGGGATATTCTTTGTTTCTACTGTATAATAGATACAGTTGAGGGTTTGGGAAGAAATTCGTCCTACTGTGAGAGTTGGTGTGGTGAGAGAATAGTAGGGATATTAGTGGGTAGAATGGGAAACACATTTAGAGTTCCATTAAATATAGAAACTCTAAATGTATTTTCACACAGCCATGAACTGAACTTACATTCTATAGTCCTATGTTTCAGAAATATTATGAGATAAAAAGGCTGCTGTGGCTCACTCTGGGATCTACAAGCCCTTTAATATTGTTTCTAAAGAAATGTATAAACAAATTTTGTTTTGATTTATATATAAATATTAACAATAGAATTTATATATTAATACAATTACATTTAAAAATCTATAATTTGAGAAACTTGTAATTTATATATAAACAAAATTAAATTTAATAATCTATTTATAATTTGAGAATTGTCTATATATCTAAGAAGTACCGCAAAGGTATCTACTTTCCCCACAGGAAGCCAGTACCTGTTAGAGAGCCTAGAAGTAGGAAGCAGGACCATGAGGATGGAAAATAGAAACCTTTTAAATTCAGCCGAACATGGTAACTTTACTGCTCTAAAAGGGACAGCCAAGACTACCCTAAAAAGTGAGAAGACTGCAACCTACCTGTAGAGGCAAATAAGAAGGACTTAGGAGTATTTTAGAGTCCACTGGATAAAAGAAATTCACACTAAAGAAGAGTGATGAACAAGGCTAAGCTGTATTCTGTATCTGTTCCATGCATGTGACTTACTTTTTATAGTTCGTTCACTTCTATATTCTCATCTGTGATTTTATTGTTATAATAAACAGGAGTTTCCCAAGTGTTAGAATTGTGAAGAGGGGCAGGTGATAAGAATACTACTTTAACAAGGGTACAATCCTAAGACAGAGTGCTAACCCCTCAAGTGGCAGCCAAAATGGAATCTGGAAGATATGTAAGAATCTGCTAGATACAATACATTCAAGCAGTCTTTTCTCTTGTTTTGTAATTTTTTTCCTATAAAACATTTCTGGGAAATGGCTTCCATTTTATTGCAGGGTACAAACCTCCTTGTTTAAATGTATGCCTGGACATGCACACATACTCTCCCTCATACACACGCACATGCACAAATACAAGGGAGCATCAATATTTCACATTTTTAACTGCAGGACCTACATTTCTCTCCCTAATTCCCAATATGTCTACCTAAATAGCAAGAAGGAAAGTGGAAAAGAAATTAAAATTCATTCTTGTGCTTCCTGTAGCAGTAGCTCGGGAGCACTTATAGCCACAGTAACCACTATGATCTGCTTCCTTGCCTCCATGCCTGTTTTCACACATTAATGCCAAAACAGAAAAACCAATCTCAGGGTAAACCATATCTAATTAAATGACTTTCTACCTGTAATCCAGACCCATTCAGTAGCATAATTTTCACTGAAGAAGCTGAAGTATGTTTAGACTGTATGTTTTAAATGGTGGCATAATGTGCCTTGCTATTGGCAGACATCACCACCTCTTTTATGCTTTCCTATGGAACTTTCAAGAATTGCCACACTTTAAAAACACCAAAAATGATCACTAGGTAAGCTGGATAATCATTATTCTTTTTTGACATACAATCACCTAGATTCTTTAAGTGAAAACAATGGCAACTGTTCTCATCATCAACTTTCTAGTTTACCATAAATAGCTCCATTCTTCTCCGCCTTTCCCATTTTCTCTATAGAAACCACAACACAACTGGAACTAAATATACCAAAAGGAACTACTATTTTCACCTCAGTTTACAGGAAGAAGAAAACAGAGAATGGATTTTGTTTTACTTCTAATATAGATGTTTGCTTAGGGTAAAGAAGTAGCTTTGTGCTTCTCACCATGGTTACCTTCTGAGGAAGGTGATAATTTCCTTCTTAGACTGGTTGTTGACACTACAATAACGTCTAGATAGGAGGGAAGTTATAAAAAGAATACGAAATTAAATAAAGAATAATAAATTAAAAGACAAGGGAGGGAAATGGGAAAGCATTGAAAAAGCCATAATGAATGAAATTGACTTCCAGTAAAATTTTAAAATAATAAAATGAAGCAGACAAGAAGGGATATATATATACACACACACATACACAGAATCTTGGAAGAAAATTAACTTCAAGAAAATACAAATAACTAGTGTTGCATCAATACTATGGCATTCTTTACCAGAAAGTCCAGACAAAGTGTTTAAAGTCCCTATTAGTTGTTCTACTTCAATATGTAAATTCACTTGCTTAAGAGTTGATTGAGAAATCAGAAATATTAAGGAATATTTGCAAATACTTTTGAATACAAGCCCAAAACGTATGAGTAATTTTAAAATGCATTTTTCTTATTCTCCTACTGAAATAACAATTTAAAAATGAATACGATTTTTAAATAAATTTTCATTCATATGTGTAACATAAGGGGCTCCATTTTTCTTATTGCCTATTGCTCCTAGATAATAAATTAGGAGTTAAGGGCAACTCCACAGCTCTTTCTTCCAGACTACTATTTACTGAAGTTAGAAGTTATAGCACCGTAAGTACAGTGAAAAATGTAAAGAAATCAACAATGGTTTGACTTGAAGAGTTACGTATTTCTTACCATGTCTTTTCCACCTATGACCCCTTATTGACATGCTGGTTACTGCATTTCTTGATATTCTAGAGGAAGTTGGTGTGATTTCAACTTGAATACACCTTGTACCTTCCTTATTAGATTTCATGGGACCATGAGGCAATGAAGCCTTTATTGCATTAGCAACCTAAGAAGAAAAAATATAGTTTAAGATCAACATGAGCAGATGTATTATCTTACCCTTAGATAAAACATGATGCTAAACAGGTTTATACAAAGATGCTCTTCCCAAGCATTTTAAAAGATGATACAGAAATCCTCTAAGATAAGAACAGGAGGCTCAGAGGGAAATTCATGGTTTAAAAAATATGTAAATGATAAAGTTAAAAATTTCAAAATATTCAGTTAGATTTCCAAATGCCTAATGTTAATTAATAAATGCAGCTAAAGTATGTTAAGGAGAACAATTCTTATAAGTTAAAAAGACTGTTAGGTGTCTAGGAAGTCGGTCTAATAAAAATTTTCATTTTGGCCGGGTGCAGTGGCTCACACCTGTAATGCCAGCACTTTGGGAGGCCAAGGCGGGCTGATTACCTGAGGTCGGGAGTTTGAGATCAGCCTGACCAACATGAATAAATCCCATCTCAACTAAAAATACAAAAAATTAGCTGGGCATGGTGGCGTGTGCCTGTAATCCCAGCTACTTGGGAAGCTGAGGCAGGAGAATTGCTTGAACCTGGGAGGTGGAGGATGTGGTGAGCCGAGATCATGCCATTGCACTCCAGCCTGGGCAACAAGAGCAAAATTCTGTCTCAAAGAAAATTTTTTAAAAAAATTTATTTGTTATTTTTCTAAGTTATAAAACTTCCATGTATAACAAGAGCATGAATATACTGAGTATTAATGACATATTAATGAACTATGAATGGCTCTCTCAATTTATAGTTCTAAATTGAGAAATCTTAAATTATAAAATTTACATAAATAAGTCAGGCACCTACCAGCAATGGCTCTGGATATAATTCTAGCTGGGCTCTGTATATAATATCATCCAGTGCTTTTTGAGCAAGATCCCATTCTCCATTATAACTATAAAATTAGATGAATTAAACAAAGAAATTATAATTATTTATAACTGAACAAAATACAAAGAGAAATTATCTTTACTGAAGAAAATAAAAGATCATATTAGCACATTGCTTAACATTCTACTCCTCTTAAAAATGTATTTTTAAATCTTTGAATTCCTTCGAATTGCATCTAAATGCCTATTAATAGCAAAGAAAATTTTATAGATCTACATTTCTTCTCTAAAGAACATGACTATAGAACAGAAATTAAAAAAAGCTAAGGCAATTTCAAAGCATTTTATACTTTCAAAGCAAATCAGGGAATAATAAATTATATACCTTAGAATAATGTTCAGAACACTTTATGGCCAAATTACTCTGTAACTCCCACAGTTTTTAATGAGAACATACAACTAATGTGGCTTGCAGTATCCTGAGTAGTTATTTCTTTGCATTTTGATAGTCACTTAGAAGTGTATTTGCTACATGTTGCAAATAGCAGAGCAACATGAGGGAAAAAGTATGTGTGCATGTGTGTGTGAGTGTATGTGTGTGTGTGTGTGTATGCATAATTTTCAAAGATACGCCAAACCCTTCCTAAAAATCAGCTAAATTACAAAAATGAACAGAGATATAGTGGCTTGATCAACTGACAACAAAATAAAGAGGTATACATTACATCAAGAGTGTAAGCAAGGCCTAAAAACTAGCAAGAATATTATTCCCACCATAAAAACAAGATAAAGCCAGATAATCTATAAAATTATAAATTCTCATGAATCTATCAAAGAGCCGAGGTCACAAGGGCATCCACGTAGCCGGAACCCCAAGGACAGACAGGTGCCTCTAAGGAGAGATGGGCCACAATACAAGCAGGTAAGAAACATTTAGCTAATCTTCTTAACAAATTCCTAGAAGCCAAATTGCTAAAAGGTACCTCATGGGCTAGCAGGAGAGTGTAGGATCTCCAAAAGCACATACAAGTGGCAGCTTGTGTCCACCACAGGCTTCTCCATAAATCTCCTTTAGGCACTCACAAGAAAAACTAGAAACAGGGCAGGTCAGAGAAAACTGCCCTTGATGGTATAGGCCTCAAGGAAAAGAGTAACCTCTCCGTGAGAAAAGTACAAAGACCCAGCCAGATGCTTTTATCACCTGGAACAAAAATGTTAAAGCCTTTGGGGAAAGAGCAGCAAACCCTTTCACCCCCCAGGATACAAGTGAAGACCAATTTGGCTCTGAGGGTAAGAAAAAAAAAAAGCAAAAAAACCTCTTATTCTATGCTGAGATAAGTAGAGGTGTCATCACTGAAGAAGGGGCAGGACCGCTGAGAAACTCCCATCCCTGAGATGCAGGGACATGGGATCAGCCTAAAACTGAGGCTGGACCAGGACAACAGAGAACATTACCTCCCCCATTTCCACGCGTTCCCCTCCAAGCCACCACCCCCAACCACCATCAGGGTAGTGCACACCCAAAACCAAGCAACAGAACTCTATTGCTGGAGGCAGGGGTGAGAACATGGCGAGAAATCTATCTGCAGTGTAGGCATACAGGGAATGCTGAAAGCTGAGGAGGAAGCAGAAGTATTAACAAAAACCCTCTAACAATCCAGCTCTCCACCTAAGTACCAGGTAGCACTAGAGGAATTTGAAGTAGATGGTGCCCTGAGGGTAACCATAACAACAAAACCCAATCCTAGTTCACTTCTGCCTATAATAATTCCACTAGCAGCCTAGAAGAGGCATGCCCATTTCCTGTCATAAACAATATTTACCTCAGTCTCTACTGTCTTACTGCTGAACAAAATCATGATCAAAAATTACAAGGCACACAAAAGGCAAAACAAACAAGACCAACTCTGTCAAGAGATAAAGCAAGCAGTAGAACTAAATTCATAGATGACCTAAATGTTGAAGTCATTTGGGAAATTAAAATAACTATGACTAATATACTAAAGGCTCTAGTGGAAAAGATGGACAACATGCATGAACAAATGAAGATTTCAGCAAAGAGATGGGAACTACAAGAAAGAGTCTAATGAAATGGTTAGAAATAAAACACAGTAACAGAGATGAAGAATGCCTTCAGTGGTCTCCTTTCTAGACTTGACCTAGTCAAGGAAAAAAATCAGTAAACTTGAAGATATATCCAACAGAAACTACTCAAACTGAAACACAAAGAAAAAAGATAAAATAAAGTAGATCAGAGCATCCAAGAACTGTGGGACAATATTAATGGTCTAACACAGGGGTCAGAAAATTTTTTCTTAATGGGCCAGACAACAAGTATTTTAGGCCTGTGGGCCATACAGTCTCAACTATTCAACTCTGCCATTGCAACACAAAAGCAGCCATAGACAATACATAAACAAACAAGCATGACTGTGTTGCAAAAACTTGACAAAAACAGGCATCAGGCCAGATTGGGTCCAGAGACGATAAATTCTGCCTTTAAGAAGTTTATAAATTCTGCCTTCAAAAAGTTTATATTGTACTAGAGAAAATTAAAAGTATCAACTAAATATAATGCAAAGTAAATGAGACATGTATAATAAGAGAATTATAAAGTAAAGGATAGGGTTCAAAGAAAAATACTAGTACCCAAGTCACTAGGTAAGACTGAGACTGAGCACCAATACTAGAAACTAATAGAAAGCTAATAATAAACTATTTCTAATCAAAGAGGCTCTGAAATGTTTTTTAAGAGCTAAAGTTTCTGGCAATGGAAAAAGATATTTCTTGAGGAAAAAAAGGTATTTGGAAATTATAGTAAAAAAAAATGAAGAAAGAGACTATGAATATATTTAAGTGTTACTAATTTTCATTCCGTCCTTGAATTTAAGAAAGATGATAAGTGTTTTATAAATAGTTTTATTTAAGATACTCATTCATATTCTTTCACAAAAAGTATGTAAATCACTTATCTATTGACATTATAATATAGTGACAATAGATTAACAGACTATAATTTTCTAAAGAAATTAAAGGTTTACTTTGCATATGATGAGATACTTACAAGGCAAAATAAATCCCTGTTAACATTTGCACCATGAATCCTGAAGAAACTGGTATCCTGCTACTTATACCTTTGTATTTTCTTACATGTTGTCTAGGATATCCACAAACACAGATTCTAGAAAAACCAAAATAAATGTATTTGTAAAATTGGTAAAAATTTAGGTAAGTTATTTTAACATTTATAAGCCAACAATGTACTAGGTACACTTTCATAACAAACCTAATATTTATGAAACAAAGAATCTTTCCAAACAGAACATTTGTCTGTAATATATTCCTGAGTAAGTTATACCAGGAAAAAACATACAAAGTTGAGGTATGTAGATACATAGAGTAAGTGAACCAGATTCACTCACTGGTTAGTTCACTAATTTTGGTCAATCAATTATCAATGATTTTTGGGTACCGCTAAACCTATTACATGAAACTTGGCACTGTCCAGGCTCAGTGGCTCACGCCTGTAATCTCAACACTTTGGGAGGCCAAAGCAGATGGATCACCTAGGCCAGGAGTTTGAGACCAGCCTGGCCAATATGGTAAAACCCCATCTCTAGTAAAAATACAAAATATTAGCCGGGTGTGGTGGCATGTGCCTGTAGTCCCAGCTACTAGGGAGGCTGAGGCAGCACAATCACTTGAACCTGGGAGGTGGAGGTTGCAATGAGCCAAGATCGAGCCACTGCACTCTAGCATGGGTGGACAGAGTGAGATTCCATCTCAAAAAAAAAAAAAAGAAAGAAAGAAAGAAAAAAGAAACTTGGCACTGTCATTAATAGATGTGTGGTATGATCCACAATTCCTGATAAAGTTCTTGACACAAACTGCAGGATCCAAAAAAAAACTATAAATTAGACTCAAGTCTCATACAGTATACCATAATAAACTTCAGATAGATTATAACTGTTAATGTTTAAAAACCACAACGGACATAAAACATAGGCAAATAGATACATACTCTTTGCATGCTACCTAAACATGACACCAAAGGTAGAACCCTAAAGAAAGATCAATAGATTTTACCATTTTTTTTCAAGAAACTACCATAAACAAAATGACATGTAAATAAATATTTATTTCATGGCACATGTATACCTATGTAACAAACCTGCACATTCAGCACATGTATCCCAGAACTTAAAGTAAAAAAAATTAAAAAATAAAAAAAGACATGGAAACTAAAAATAAAAAACAAAGAAATATTTATTTATTATTATTAGCGTTTTAGAGTCAAGGTCTTGCTGTGTGCCTAGGCTGGAGTGTAGTGGCACGATCACGGCTCACTGCAGCCTTGAACTTCTGGGTTCCAGCAATCCTCCCATCTCAGCCTCCCAAGCACAGGTGCATGTCACCACACCTAACTGCTTAAAAAAATATTTTTTTTTGAGATGGGGTCTTGCTATGTTGTCAGGCTGGTCTTCAACTCCTGATCTCAAATGATCCTCCCATGTCAGCCTCCCAGTTGCTGAGATTACAGGTATCACACTCAGCTCCAGAAATATGTATTATAGTGAGGAATATTTAAGGAGTACCAAAGTTAAGGAGCATTTATTATAAGGAATGCAGATGTAATAGTGGTGATCTGAGATGATACCAACAAGGGAAATACCATAGGGAATGGCAGAATCCCAAGACAGAAGGAACTTGAACACACTGGAAACATGCAAGCAATCTACCTCTTAGACCACCTACCAGCTTGGACTTTTATGTGAGAGAGAAATAAATATCTACTTTATTTAAGTTATCATTGTTTATCTGTGTTAATACAACCAAAGTAATATTTAACCCGGTTAAATACTTCCCAAAGGGGTATGTAGAAGTCTCAGGCTGGCACACCCTTTGCTGGATGTTTTTAATACTGAAACTAGGAGAAGCTCTTTCTACTGAGGTCACTAAAAGTAGACAATGTAAGGGCCTGGCACAGTGGCTCACGCCTGTAATCTTAGCACTTTTGGGAGGCCAAGGCAGATGGATCACAAGGTCAGGTGTTCAAGACCAGCCTGGCCAACATGTCGAAACCCCATTTCTACTAAAAATACAAAAATTGGCCCAGCATGGTGGCATACACCTGTAATCCCAGCTACTCAGGAGGCTGAGGCAGGAGAATCACTTGAACCTGGGAGGTGGAGGTTGCGTGAGCCACCGTCTGGCCATCCTGAGGCCAATTCCATGACTGCTCTTCCTAGGTTCAAAAATCTGTTTTTTTGTTTTGTTTTTTGTTTTGTTTTGTTTTGTTTTGTTTGGAGATGGAGTCTCACTCTGTTGTCCAGGCTGGAGGGCAGTGGCACAATGACCTCAGCTCACTGCCACCTCCACATCCCAGGTTCAAGTGCTTCTCCTGCCTCAGCCTCCATGTAGAAGGGATTACAGGTGCCCACCACTACATCTGGCTAATTTTTGTATTTTTAGTAGAGGTGGGGTTTTGCCATGTTGGTCAGGCTGGTCTCAAACTCCTGACCTCAAGTGATCCACCCTCCTTGGCCTCCCAAAGTTCTAGGATTACAGGGGTGAGTCACTGCATCCAGCCCCTTTGGTATAATTTAGTTTGATGTAGATATCAGTTGGCTGCCACAGGAAGAGTCCTAAAATTTACAAGGTATCTATGGGACATGTTGACAGAGATAGTTCCTGGATTGAATATACAGGTTTAGGAATCAGGAAGGAAATAGTATAGGGTACAGAACATAGATAAATTATTGTTGTTATTATACAACTTTAAAAAAATATTTGCATGGCTCTAGGATGGTCACTCATCTTTTAAATTCACTTTATGTGAGAATTACAGAGACAGTTCTCTCAAATATCAACACACGTGAAAGATATACAAAGGAAATAAAATTCCAGGTTCTCTCATTTTCTATACTAGCTACTTGTGAAGAAATAAGTGGTCATTTATTAGAGGCTGAAATTAAACATTTATTCAGAAATGCAAATGGTTAATGTTTTATAACTAAAAAAACTAAAACTGGTGATTTTACTTACCAATGAAAGATTTTTTAAAAGTAAAAACCCAATCATTTCCTTTAATCCTAACTCTACTTATCAAATTATAAATCTGAGCTGAAGAGCTCATCTATCATTCATTCATTCAACAGTTATTGAGGCTCTCTCATATGCCAAGCACTTCTAAGCTCTTGTGATACAGCAGTGAACAAAACAAAGTTCCTGACCTCATGAAGTTTCTAGCAGTTGACAGGCTGTATCAAAAGAACAAACAAGGTAATTATAGTGTTATGAGTGCTACAAGGAAATAAACTAGGGTGGGAAAGTGCTACTTTGGGAATGATGGTCACGGAAAGCCTCTCCAACAAGGTACCATTTGAGCTGAGACCCAAAATAGTCTAGTCCTATCCCTCTGCATCATTAACTGGTAATGGCATCTCTTTTCTCTACTCCTTTATTTTGGTACTTAAGAATTCTCTGAATTAAGTTTTTTTTCTGATCCCTATCTTCAAGGATATTGTTTGCCCATATACCCTTCAGTGAACTTAAATGCCAAACAAAACAAAGCAATAAAGCTATATGCCACATGAATTCCTGGCTCCTCTGTTCATCAGGGCTATGTCCTGAAGTTCTCTGATTTCCCTTCACAAATCCAAACATAAGGATATGTCCTTACAAAAGAGCAGCTGAGTGCCAATAACAGCCATGTCTGTATTAAGTTTACTCTGCCAAATTCACAAGGCATGTGAAAATAAAATCCCTTCTGGAAGGTGTATTTGGTCAATATCTTTCTTGGAGAAGTTCTTAGCATCAATTTGTAAGTGAGAAAAACTCTTGCTGTGATTCTCATTCTCTGGTGAGAGACATGTGTTTCATTCTTAGAATTAAAAAAAACTTTTGAGATTGTTAATATAGCCTCAGTTACAAACCATACAATGATTAGGAAGACCCATTCCAGTGAGTTTATTTATTCATGATAGACCAGAACCGAAAGTAGAAAAGAAAGGTTACTATTATCAGATAATATAAATATATTCAGATAATATATTTATATATAAATAAATAATATTATATATAACATAATATTATTATCAGATGGATCTTCAGATCATCAGGCTAGTGAGTAGAAACTTGGCTGAAAAAGGGAAACAGGCCGGGTGTGGTGGTTCATGCTTGTAAACACTTTGGGAGTCTGAGGCCTGCGTATTGCCTGAGCTCAGGAGTTTGAGACCCGCCTGGGCAACATGGAGAAACCTCGTCTCTACTAAAAATACAAACAATTAGCTGGGCATGGTGGCATTTGCCTGTAGTCCCAGCTACTCAGGACGCCGAGGCACAAGAATTGCTTGAGCCTGGGAGGTGGAGGTTACAGTGAGCAGAGATTGTGCTACTGCCCTCCAGCCTGGGTAATAGAGCAAGACCCCATCTCAAAAAAAAAAAAAAAAAAAAAAAAAAAAAAGAGGGGCAGAGAGAAGTGGAGAGGAAAAGTCCAAGAGAATAGAAAAAGGGGAAAGGAGAAGAGAGAAAGTGGAAGAATTGCCTGAATAGTAATGAGCACTTTTCTGTCCTGCTTGTTCTGCTCTTTGAAATTAAGAGCTTAATAAAGTCTGCATCTCCTGTCATGTTTCTCAAGTGAAGATCACACACAAAAATCATGCTCACATGGTTAGAGGAAAGATTATTTTAGTTGGGTTGTGAAGGATGGGCAAGATTTAGATACTTGGTAAAAACTAGTTTCCAAATAAAATAACAAGCAATTGAAAAATTTGCCACAGGTGCTTTCAACTAGAAATGACCTAATATCAGATATGCTCTAGAATTGTTGATACAGTCATAGCAAACAGGTGAGAAAAAAAAAAAAAAAAAGCAATGCCTTATATGCATCCATAGTGAATGTGTGTGCTCACTGATGGAGTACAATAATATGCCAGCTGTCATTTACTAGATGATAACAAAGTGGCTGATGCTGCATTAAGTGCTTTATATTTATATAAATTTTATTAGTCAGGAGCAAAATGGCTTACTCGTAACAAAGGTGCCCTTAATTGACAGAAAACAATCCATTCAGGTGGTCAGAAAAATTGACCTAGAAGTGAGGAGAGAGGCAGGGAGGGATTCATTACAGATACACAGAAACAAATACACTGATCAGGAACTCACAGCTCTCCATATCCAGGGGTTTGTCATTTAGATGACTCACTAGCTAAACAAAATCTGAGCTGTCCCTTAGACAATGGGAGAGAATTCAGCTTAGTAGCTGAGCATAGTTTCATTCTTAATATTTATATTCCACATCAAAAAAGAAGATAAGTCATTTGTTAAACAGCCTTGTATTAAATATCCAACAGGAAGAAATCATTTCCTCAAACTTAGAGGCCTCTGGTATATACTATCAAAACTTATATGCAGCATTGGTAAGTATATTTCTTTTCATAGTGCCATATATGTTTAGTACCAGCAGAGAACAAAAGCTTCCTGACTATAGCTTATTCGGTTTAGCTCTTGCTTGCTGTCAGATCTCTTCTTCAAGTTGTTCACACACAATACGTAGGAGGAAAAGAGGCTATCAAGCTGGCCATCAATCAATCTGAATCAGGAAGGCAAAGCTTATAGTAACTGAACAGATTTTTGCTCAGTAGAATGAATTTATGTTAGCATAGGTGGAGGGTGGGAAGTGTTCAAGATTGTTTTAATTATTTTCATAACTAATTACAATCAGAAGATAAAAAAAGAATGAAACACATTTGTCACTGAATCTAGTTCATATATCCCATGAATTTTTTCTGGTTGTATTTATGTATCCTTCCTCCTAGATGACCCAGTCAATCATTTTGGTATAATCATCAACCAAATTCAGCAGCAATCTAAAACAACTATCACATGGCAAACAGGATTAGATAGCCCATATAACAGTGGGATCACTTTCATCTTTAGGAAGACCTGCATTAGTGCTAAGATCATTAAGAAGCTCTTATACTTTAACTGGTATAACCGTTTTCTAACTTACTTACACCACAGTTCTGTAACCAATTTCTTTCCATAGATATGAACTAGGCTTAACCTGATTAACAAAAGTGTTTTCTAATTCTTTCCTACTCATCTTAAAAATGTACAAAACCTCCTAATTAGAATATCTGATAAACGATTAAGAAAGTCAGTAGGTATGAGAAATAAATAACTGGATTTTATCATTAAGAATACAGTTAATAGGGAATCTAAAATGAAAATTTAAAAACATAAATAACTAAAAATGACAGGAATGATAAATTTCATAGAGTTCCTCAAATGTAATGCATTGTAGTTAACAGCATTATTTAGACAGCTTAAGTCTTTTAAATTACTTAGATCTTTCCCCCTACCCTTGTTTGTTTTTTACATCTGGTGGACATTTATATGAAATTAATCTCTCTTGTGGCACAGATTGATCTATTTCTACCAAAACTTCCTTGGCCAAAATCCTACAGCGAGTTTTAAAATAATCTGTTTCTCTTTGTTTTTAAAGCCAGTTTTTACTTGCATTCTCTGTTGAAGAATTATTCAGTTCCCTGGTCAGGTAAAACTGGTATATTAGCAATTTTCTACTCATAATGTAAACGTAATTATATTAGAATGTGCTACATTAGAGTTAGGACAAAAATCAGTGACACATGTTCTTTTCTAACTTTTCCATCAGTAGTTTCAGGGAAACGTCAAGAGTGGTTGGGCATTGTATTAGAACATCTATGGAGCTTCAAAAAATACATTTATACATAATACATAAAAATATAAATATATACATATATAGGCATTCCTGGATCCTAGCATCTAATACACTGCTTCAGAGTAGGATCTGGACTTTGCAGTGTGTTCTAAGTTCTAGAGGTGAAAATTGCTGCATTGTTACTCCTTAAACCAGTATTTCTGAATGTTGGTCCTTATACCCATTTTAGTCAATAACAGAGTTTTCACTAGGCCATGGTGAAATGAAAAGCCAGGAAAGCTAAACTTATCCCAATTTAATTTATAAATTATTTTCCTTCCCTTCCACCTCCCCCCCCAACCTTTTTGATATTAAAATAGTCTCCCTTTTGTTAAATAATGTTGATGGTAGATATTTATAATATAATGAGTTGGCAAAATAAAAAGTTGGCAACACTTATGTAAATAACCCAGCTGTACCACATTTTTCGAGATTTTACAGAACTGTGAAATTCAAAAGTCTGGACATTTCTGCCTTTAAACAATTAGAAGCAAAAAACATCTTAGAACGACTTGGTAAGTGGGAGAGATGAACCACTGGTACCATCTTTTAAGGTTAGGAAATGTAATTATGCTCTAATTTGGAAAACATCTGAAAGACTTCACTTCTCTATCTTCTCTACTAAGCCCTTTGTCTTGTGAATTCTCTTCCTCTGCTGATTCTGCATAGCTTTCTATCCTATACAGTATCAAGTTCTGATTTTTCATTTATTTTGTTTTCATTTCATTTCTAAGCATTGCTCAATGATCCCTCCCTCTGTGATATGGTTTGGCTGTGTCCCCACTCAAATCTCATCTTGAATTGTAGCTCCCATAATCTCCACATGTCATGGGAGGGACCCAGTGAGGGGGTAACTGAATCATGGGGACAGGTTTTCCCATGGTGTTCTCGTGATAGTGAATAAGTCTCATGAGATCTGATGGCTTTATAAAGGGGAGTTCTCCTGCATATGCTCTCTTGCCTGCTGCCATGTAAGACATGCCTTTGTTCCTCCTTTACTTTCCACCATGATTGTGAGGCTCCCCAGCATGTAGAACTTTTCCCTCATAAATTACCCAGTCTCGGGTATTTCTTCATAGCAGTATGAACATGGACTAATACACTCAGGATAAGTTGCATTTTCTTTTTTTTTTTTGAGAATAAAAATACATGATATTAATATTTTGTGTAAAAATCTGTACATATTTGTTTTAGGTATTTGTGCTCTTTTACAGGATTTGGCTTATTAAAGTAACAGATTATCCTTGTGATTCTGATTTAAAATGTATAATTGATTAAATGTTTTCTAGTTGTAAGCCAACATTTTAGTTCATGCCACTCTGAGCCCTGGTTTATCTCTTCCTCCAAGAAGTGACTGTTAGTGTAACTCAGTTATCAGTAAGCAAGTGAATGTTTAATTTCTGGGTGCTGTTTCCTTTTGTGCACAAGCTGTCTCATTTTCCCTGGATGTACTGTGCTCTTTCACACCTGTGTGTGGTTCTTCGACCTACACATTTCTTCCAGATACCCACCACCAGCCCTATCTCCTCTCTAGCAGGATTTTCTTTCTCTCCTTCCTTCCTAAGTTGCATTTTCTAAATAAATTCCTCAAATAGAAATTATTCCACAAGTTCCTTAGTTCTATAATATCTCTTATTTACTTGAATTATCGAGGGCAATAATCTGTCATTTTTGTTTCTGCTTTTTTTTCTTTTTTCTTTTTTATTATACTTTAAGTTCTAGGGTACATGTGCACAATGTGCAGGTTTGTTACATATGTATACATGTGCCATGCTGGTGTGCTGCAACTATTAACTCAAAAAGGAACACTGACATTGCCATAAATTTAGAAAATCACAAAAAAATCACAAAAGAGAAAATTAAAATAAACCACAATTCCACCAACTAGAGACAATCATTGTTAATATTCTGGTCATATTTAACCAATACCATATATACTATCATTAACTACTCTTTTAAATCAGGATTTTTTAAATGTGAATACACTATACTCAAGGATATAATTTAGTTTATAACCCCTTGGCTCAATTTATTTTTAACAAGAAAAGTTTAAGAACCAGTATCTCTTACTTATTTCTTAGTTCCAAATTAGAGCACAGTAAAAATATATGAATAAATACAAACAAAAAGAAGCCAACCACATGCCAAAACTTGAAAGGTCATAATAGCTCTATCATTTAGCTATATACTATAATCCTTTTCTAATTAAATATTCAATTTAAATGTTATTCATCTTTACATTCTTCATCATGTTCTTGTTTTTGTTGTTTTTGTTTGTGCTGTTTGTAAGACAGGGTCTTGCTCTGTCACCCAGACTGGAGTGCAGTGGTGTAATCACAGCTCACTGTATTCTCAACCTCCTGGGCTCAAGTGATCCTCCCACCTCAGCCTCCCAGGTAGCTGGGACTACAGGCGTGCACCACCATGCCCAGCTGATCTTTTATTTTAAATTTTTTTATAGAGACAGGGGTCTTGCTATGTTGCCCAGGCTGGTCTTGAACTCCTGGGCTCATGCGATACTCCCACCTCAGCTTATCAAAGTGCTGAAATTACAGACATGAGCTATTGCACATGTTTTTTGTGACTATCAATTATAGTGAACTTTCCATGTGTTGGGTAGGCTGAGCTTTACATTAACTTATTTAATGTTTTAAGCAAATGATTACACAAAACAAAAATAACTTAGGTATGTACCAGACTAGCAATCATAGATTCATATATTTCAATATTAGAAACACTTGAATTTTACTTTACCTAGAACAAATTTGACACAGTGACTGAAGAGAAACACTGGGCATATAGGTTAAGGCAGCATTGTAACACAACAAAAGGAATGTCAACACTTCAAACCTAAAGACAAACAAAAAGAATATTACCAAATCTTTAGAATTCTAAGAAGTCAACTACAATAGGGGAGAGGGCACTCCTTGCGGAGAGATATAATGTTACAGAACAGACCTGCACAGTATAAGCACACCAATAATGAAAAACTACAAGGAAAAAAAGACTTTCCAAGTAACAGCCATATGAAACCTGTCTTTAAAATTCAATGTTCCAGCTGACACCTGAAGCAAGGCACACTGACAAATCTAGATCTATTTTTCTCTTGTATAAAATGACTCAATATTCAAATAAATTGTAACACACAACTCATTAAACATTATTTATAAATCTACTGAAATAATTGTCTTAAAAACTTAGTGGAGTAAGATAAGAATTTTTATCCCCACAGTATACCTATTCTGTGCTGTCAGCATCTCCCTTTGAGGATGAGGTCCACTGTATACCACTTTTGACAAACCATGCTGGGATAGTGCACTCTCGGTCAGAGCCATGGACCCAATGCTGGAAGGCTAGAGAAAAGATATTTGAATAAAGGAAAAAAAAAAAAGCTATTCTACTGAAAAGGTGATACTTAGAATATATATGTACCACTAAAATAGCTACCATGAAGAACATCCTATATCTTAAACATATTTAGGCTGCCTACCAATTTTTTTGCTCAAAGATTTAATAACCAATTTTAAAACAAACCACAAATGAGAAATAAAAATTAGTTTAATTTCAAAAATTCTACCATGGAAATAGACAATTGCCCCCACTCCCCCTGCCAACACACACAAGTAGCCATCTATCAGGAGGAGTGAAAAACATTTCAAAAATAATACTTTCAATAGATCTCTTATTAGCAGATTTTAGTTTGATGTTCAATTATTTTGATTTCTCATCTCAATTTGGAAATAGGAAATACTTTGCGGGTGTTTATACTTTTGCAGGTACTAATAAATTGATCAATTTTTTTTCCTAAATAACTAGATTATAATTTGTGGCAATGTCAAAGCTTAGGGTCAATAAACTTGTTATGATAAAATGTCACTTACTTCATGATATACAGATGGTTTGGATAAAGATGGAATCGTAAAACTCAATACTTTGCTATGTCCCTGTTTGTCAACTATTTCCTATAGAAGTGAAAGAAAATATATTAAAATACATACTTTCTTACATATAAATTTACAAACTAAATTTAAATAGTCTAAAACATTTTTTTAAAAAGACCTGAATAGAAAGGAATTTTAATTTAAAATCTTAAACCATGATAATCCATTATTATTCATCAACACCAGCAGTTAAACTGTATATCCTTCCACTTAAAAAATATATGTAACATAATTTTCAGGATGGCTGAGATACAGATATTGCGTCTTAATAATCCTTGATCTTCCTCATGTAACAAGTTATATTTGTTAAGTGAAGTAATCATTTAAATATGAAATATGTGAAGAAAATGACCTCACATTTCTTTTCCATTTTGAAAGGTACAAAACTTAAGTATCTAGAATACCATACTAATTAATATACAAACTCTATTAGTAAGGCAAGCTATATGTCAAAACAATGTTGTACACTCTGGAGACAGTCTAGATTTTATAGAACTATAATTGGTGAATATTAGAGTAAATCTTTTCTCCCAAACTTTCTGTGAAGGTCAGAAACAGATCATTTATAGGCAATGAACTTTAAGTTTACAAAATTTAAAATGCAACACTGATATTTTCTGATATCACTATAAAAGAAATGAAATGGTCTGATTTTCAACCTTCAATTAATCCATAAAGGTATAGTTACATAATTACATGTATGCTTGTATGTCTCCCAACCCCCAGAAAGTTGTATTTGGAAGAATGGGCTATGAGTCATTTGACATATGAAAAAACAAACACTAGCTTCATTAAAATGATAAGCAGTTACACAGGTTATATATTAGATTTTCTCAAAAAAGATTTTGTTAACTCCATTAAATACAAACCAAATTGTAAACCCCTAGAAGAAGAGCTTCAATGCATCCACTGCTATGCACATTTCTGCTGGCTGAGACTGCAAGGTAGCACCAAATTAGTTCTGGGAGAAACTGCAGCGTAAATTGAAGCAACTGCTCCTCTCCACTGCGATAGAATTCAAAGAGCTGGTGACAGACAGGTTCCAGCAACTGGAAGAAACACAAAATGTTAATTCAAGAACTGGACTCTATTTGAATGGAACTACTATATGAAGTGTAAAAGGTTTTCTCAGATCGGTAAAAATCATGTCTTTTAAAATTCTTAAAATACCTAAGTTGTAGGGAGTTTCTTCCTAAAATATCCTTTCTTTCTGGTAAAACACATGCCAATATATAAAGGTTTGACTATGGGGTTGAAGAAATTGAAATGGGAATCCTGGGTACTTACTGTCCTATCTCCCTCCTCCTGAGTTTATAATTAGGCAGCATCTGACAGCAATGATTGGTGTGTAGGGGGGCTAAATAACTACAGACCCCCCTAGATCTAGATCCCTATTGTGACCATGACTAATTGGCCCTGGATAGTCTAAATATTGCTGTAATTTTATTTTAAACATAATTTGGAGTCATCCACAACCTTTTCCTCTCCCACCATACTCTCAACATTATCCAGTTAACAGAGCTGACTGCATCTTTATAAGGGGCTTTAAGAAATCAGAGAGGCAAGGTAAGACCCTCTTACAGGTAAGTATTCTCTTAAAGTATATACAATGATCACACACAAGTCCTAATTAAATATATTAAAAGATTCACAAGGTACTGTTCACAAGGTACTGATTTTTCAAGCAAATTCTCAGGCTATTTATTATATATATCCAATGAACTATACTTCACTAAGGCAACAAATTTAAATAAATATACTAAACAGATTTTCTACAACCAATAATAGTAATGAACAGAAACTAATTTACAGTGGATGTTTTGATTTCAAGTAAGTGAAATATGTAAACTGAATATAATTAAAGTCAATATTGTTTATAAAACGTATAACAAAAGTTATACTTCAATAAACACTGACTAAGTCAAACTAGTCTTTCCTATTGAAAAATTAACTAACTTCTGACAGTTAATCTTCCACAAGGAATACTTTTTCCACTCCTGAAATGGTATTTAGAGGCCAAGAGATGTCCAGTGTGGCCATGGAAAGACAACAGAAAAACAGAGGGGCAGGAGGCAAACTCATCCCATTCAGAGATAGCAAGAAAAGTTTTTAGCATAGGAATTTGAAAGAATGGGGTTAGACATGGCTGGAAGAAAGAATGACTGGTTAGGGATGTTTTAGCTTTTAGGGTGGAGTTTTTAAAATTTTCTTCGTGGACCCATATCAATAATCTCGAATTGTGGCATAACATCCCTCATCTCTAAATCCCTCAGAAAGCTAAATCAATTGAGATAGTCTAACAAACATTGCAAAATTATGAAATCTTATTTGAAAATTTATTCAAGACAGTTTGTATGAACACATAATTTTAATCAAAACATACTCAAAAGGCTTTACAACCCATTTAAAATCCAAAATTTAGAGTTTTTGCCGTACAAAAGTATAACTTAATGAAGACCGATTCAAAGGGGAGGTAGAAATATATTGCAACAAGATTAGATGAAATTATGCATTTGAAATTAATACAGATAAATATTAATATCTGTGAAGTGTGTCCCAGATTGCGAAGTACTTACACATACATAAACCCATTAAATTCCCAAAACACTGTAGGGTAAAATATCATTATCCACACTTTCCACAGAAGGAAACTAAGACAAAGGCTATCCGCTATGACCAAAATCATATGGCTTATAAAGGTCAGACCTGGAGCCAGGTATTCTGGCTTCTTTACTAACATACCTGAAAAATGTCAGGAAGAATAAAATGATATACAGTGTGGGAAATATGGACAGTGTCTGACATATCTAACTTGACTATATTTGAAGCAAGCAAAGGAGCATTAGAACCTGCTGTGTTCCTGGTGTCTGGGTTTCATTTTTTAATGTTTTTTTTCTTCATGGAAACCGTGTTATTTATTGTGGTTACGTTTTACAGTACTATTAAGAGAGACTGTACCTCAAGTATACTTATACGTGTTAAATGGCTTTTTTGGGTTTAAGGAGAACCTAGTCACCATGTGTCATCTCTCCATTGTAAAATATATTTTGAGTTCTAAAACAGCTAAGCCACAAATGGATTTTTACAACAATCCATTCATAAGTAAGAAGTCTGTATTATAACAGAGATTTCTAGTGGTAATAGGCATATGACTCAAAAATGCTCTTTAGTGACTAAGTAAGGAAAATGTTCTTTAATGACTAAGCAGGAAAAGAGTCAAGTTTTGGTAAATTTAGAAGGAAAATCTTGTAATACTTTTTGTATTGAACAATTACTGAGGAACACTGGGTAGGAAAAGGATATGGAAAAGTTGGAGAACACTACTATTCAGGAACCAGCAGCTACTGGTACCGGACCTCTCTGTTCTCTGGACTCCAGACTCCTAGAACTCAAAGGGGACTTTATGTAGGTTTTTCAAAAAACAGCTGATTTCATAACAGACTTAAGCAGTATTAACCACTACTCATATGCCTGTCTCAAAGTTATAGTCAACTAAAAGCACCATTGAAGCAAACTGCACTGTACCCATATAAACTGCCTCTTTATAAGTTTCTTGAACACATCACACATCCCAGGGCCTTTCCACCTACAGTTCATTCTCCTGGAAGGCTCTTGCCCCTGATTCCACTCCAACTCCTAATCCGTTTGGATCTTGATTCAATCACCAACTTCCTCAGTCCCAACATATATTTCCCTTACTTCATTTTATTTATCCTTATAGATTTATCACTAACTGACATAGTATTATATGTTTAGCTATTTGTTTAATGTCTATCTCACTAACTAGAAAACAAGTTTTAATCTACAAGATCAAGAATTTAGTCTATTTTATTCTCATAATTCCTAAGTGGTTCCTGATACACTATATGTGTTTAATAAATATTTATTAAATGAATAAAACTGAATAATGAAAAAGTACTATTAGTAAAGTTTAAATGACAAATTCATTGAACTTCAAATAATACCAGAAACAGTATCTCAAATTTCCAAAATTCTGGAAAACAATAATATCAACTTGTTAGGAATATTTTCAAATTAAGACACAAAATATTCTAAACAGCAAAAGGGAGGTTACAATGTTAAAGCAATAGCCACACTAAACTATTTGCCATTCTTTAAAAATCTTTCATTTTCTAAGCCTCCGTATACTATCCCCACTGCATGGAATACTCTTTTACCTTGCCACCTGGAAAACTTGTGCTTATCCGTAGACTGGATTAAGGATTGCCTTGAAACCATGTGTTTACTTATTTTCTCCCACTTTCCTCTTTCAGGATAAAAACCATGTGTTACTCAATTTGATTCTCCATTGCCTAGCATAGTCGAAGGGCTCATAATGGACACTCAAATACTTGCTGAATGAATAAAATGAAATGTAGTGACATAAACTTTTCAAAGCTACCTCTAGCGAGAGAGAAAGAGAGAAAATTTTCAGAGATGGCTTTTGGAATATGGTAATAAATTATATTTCTTGGCTTGGGGAATGGTACACTAAAGTTCATTTCAGTATTGTTCTTTAAACATATATATTTTCTTACCCTTTTATATAGATTTCACAATTAAAAATTAAAAATCAATCAAGTCAATACTACTAGCACAATAAACCATAAAAGTACTTACCTCACTTTGTGGCTCCTGGATAACTTTATAGAGAGATGAAACTAAAGAACTCTTGTCTTTCAAATTTGTGGCATAATTTGGTAAAGATGTTTCTGGTAATGTCTAAACAAATTTAAAAAAATACATTTTATTTTTATGAAATGTCCAGAATAGGCAAATCCATAGACGCAGAAAGTAAATTAGTTGTTGCCAGGACTGCAGAGGGGAGAGGAAGATTAGGAGTGACCAATAGGTATGAAGTTCCTTTTTGGGGTGATGGAAAAGCGCTGGAATTAGATGCTGGCATTGGTTGTACAACACTGTGAATATATCAAAAACCAAGGCAAGGTAAACATGTTTACCTTAAATTAGTAAATTTTGTTATATTAATTATATCTCAACAAAACTTCAAAATAAAACAAAAAATATATTTTGTCCTCTTATCAACAAGGACATAAACTAACATCAACACTTCATCTTCGATCACATTTTGGGATTAGAGATAAGAATATAGGCCAGGCGCAGTGTCTCATGCCTGTAATCTCAGCATTTTGGGAGTCTGAGGCAGGAGGATTGCTTGACCCCAGGAGTTCAAGACCAGCCTGGGCAATATAGTGAGACCTCGTCTCTACAAAAAATAAACAACATTAGCTGGGCATGGTGGCACATGTCTGTAGTCCTGGCTACTCGAGAAGCTAAGGTGGGAGGATGGCTTGAGCCTGGGAGGTCAAGGCTACAGCGAGCCATGATTGTGGCACTGCACTCCAGCCTGGGCAACAGAATGAGACAGGGTCAAATTAACTCCGGAGTTACATACTGTGACTATTAAGCATGGGAAGGCTGTTCTACTTTACCAACTGAGGGGAAAATTTAGAACCTTCAGAGCTAGAGAAAAAGATATCCACACTACCAACAAACTAATTTTCCTAATGCCATTTAAAACGTGGACAACGAGTCACAGCTTGCCAGCACCACCTATTCAGAACGAACACCATGACCAGAGAGGAATGGGAAGAAATAAAACTCCAGTAGTAAGTCAGATGATTTTGAATAAAAGAGTAGGGAAATCTGAAAACAAAAACATTTCATTATCATAATGATAAAAACCTTTCCTTCTGGAGTACACCCCCTCCTCAGACATCTGTGACAGACAGCGATATCGGTCTCCTAAGCTATTATTCTATCTCACCCAAATTACTTGCTTCAGTCAATCAATGTCAATCCTGAAGTAGATATCATGTCTCAGGATATTCCTAACTCACTCTAAAATATACATTATTCCTTATATGTCTCATATCCTAGTATTTCAAAATTTAATATGGGTTATGATTAGCGTATAGGTGAATGTGTGCATAAATTAAACAGCATAAATTTTTACAATAAAGACATTTGATTCCTTTTCACTTTACTGTGAGCTCCTTGAGGGCAAGAACTGTCTTTTCATCTCTCCATGCACAGCACTCACCACAAGGCCTCATACACAAATCTTTGCTGAGGGAACATATTATAGATAAACAAAATAAGAAATAAAAATTGCCATTGTTTATACTTTGGTAGATTCTTTAAAAGTGAGTCACATTTCACCTTAGGATACATAAGTGAAGAGATTTTTTTTTTTTAAGTTTAAGAAGAGTTTTATTTACCAGAAGTGCAAGCAAATGTGGACTATTTGGAAACCTTTCACAATTCTCCAGAGTGGGGAAAAAAAGGTTTTACTGCAACTGCTTACATAAAGAAGAGATTAAGGCATTCTTCAATATTTCAAAAGTATGACACAAAAGATCTCCAGGCAACATTCCATTTCCGTCATTTGATCAAGAGTAACCTAATACTTGGGGAATTTATATAAAAGGGAATAACAGTCAAATAAACAGCAGATTCCTAATCCTCTGAATAAAAATAAATCTAAATTATGTATAAAATGCATTATATATATTTAAAACACATTGATGTCTAACTTATGTAACTAAGTATACATGTCTAATATATATGTGTAACTATAAAATTAAAGAATAAATGAATCAAAATACAAATCTTTAGAAAAATTAGTAGTGAATAGAAAGATTATTATTATATATACATATATATATGATCTAGGCTAAAACTAGATCATTCATTAAAAATATGAATTACAATGTTCAGCTTATATACTAGCTGACTGTCACGAGGTAAAATATTTCCTGTGAAACACCGAAAGGCAAAAAGACAGCTGTTTTCTGAAAAGACAAGCTCTGGAAAATACCATGGACCCAGGTTACCACTGATAAATGAAAGGAAGGGTATCTTAAAAATTAGTGCAGTAATAATACCTTTTATTCACAATTCTAACATTTCATTTAATGAATGTGGGAAAAGTTAATTTTGTCTATAGAGAGGGAGAAAATGTAACTGTTGTGTTCATAAATGGTGCTTTAAAAAACAAGATCTAAAAGAGCCAAATGAATTTAAATACTATTACAGCAAAAACATTTAAATTTTCATGCACTGTACTAGTTCAAAGATACTGATCTTCTTAAATACCAGCTTAGCTTTCTCACATTTCAGAAGGCATAACTGGAGTTGAAAAGTACCTAATGGAAAATTATGTTGGCATATTATTCTTGGCAAAATTTGACATTGGGTGTGATGGCTCACACCTGCAATCCCAGCACTTTGGGAGGCCGAGGCAGGTGGGACCCTGTCTTTAGTAAAACTACGAAAATTAGCCAGGTATGTGGTGCCATGCGCCTGTAGCCCCAGCTACTCAGGAGGCTGGGGCAAGAGAATCGCTTCAACCCGGGAGGCAGAGGTTGCAGTGAACCAAGATCGTGCCACTGCACTCCAGCCTGGGCGACGGAGCGAGACTCTGTCTCGGAAAAAAAAAAAAAAAAAATTTGAAGACAGATGCCTCTTACTAAAGTATCATTTGACAGATGGTTTTTCAAAACTGTGAGGAGGTGATATGGGTTGGGTAGCAGAGAATTAATCAAGATGGACAGATGGGTGAAGAACCAGTAATTAAAACAATCCTGTTCAACAACATCACACATAAGATTTGATTTTGAGTCACATATTGAGATTCAGCAACTATCAGAAAATTTTAAAAAATTAGGAGTCTGGAAATCTGCTAGATAAATCTACCACACAGCAGTAACAAAAATAACACCATCTGAAAGATAATATTTTATAAATAAATCTTTGAAAAGATAGAGCTTGAACTATTCATGAAATCTTAAAATAATGAAGTCCTAAACTAATCATTTAGTTGGTATATAAAGAAAATAGGACAAGCACAGTGGCTCACACCTGTAATCCCAACACTTTTGGGAGGCCAAGGCAAGCAGATCACTTGAGGCCAGGAGTTCGAGACCAGCCTCGCTAACATGGCAAGACCACATCTCTACTAAAAATACAAAAATTAGCTGGGCATGGTGGTGCACACCTGTAATCCCAGCCACTCAGAAGGCTGAGGCATGAGAATCACTTGAACCTGGGAGGTAACCGTTGCAGTGAGCCAAGATTGTGCCCCTGCACTCCAGCTTGGGTGACAGTGTGAGACCCCGTATCAAATTTTAAAAAAAGAAAATACTAATGAGAGTCCATAGCTAGAACAGACACTGAATAATTTTACCAAATTTTCAATTTCAAAAATTTTAAATAAAGTATTTGTACAAAGCAAATTGTGTCATCTCTACACATTTGAGAGATGTTGGGTGAGGTTAGGAGTTCAGACTGACCGTGGACCAGTGTAGAGCTACAAATCATCTTCATAAACCACTTATAGTACTGTAACTTTTCTGATGAAAATATGAGACCCGGAGAGGTTATGCCCAGCATCATAAAACCAGCCTAGGGGAGAATTAGAATTAAGTCAAAGGGTTTCTGACTTTCAGCTTACTTACTCAATCATGAGTAAGTGGCCTTATTAGCATTATGGCCTTATCAGCACCATGGTTATTAAATCAAACAACCAAGCAGAAGCTTTTCTAGAAATATGTATGTAACCAAAACCTTTCTTAAATATTTTAACAAAAATGTGTAATTTAACATTAGAGATTTCAAAAGATATGTTACTCTAATTTTAGAAGTACTTAGCAGACATGTTCCCAAGCACTTTTCTATATTCTATTACCTCTGGTATGCTGCTGATTTTGCCTGATAACCTTCTTCTCTTTGTCAAACATAGAGCTGAATTCAACACACATTAACCCAATTTAGAATAACACTCCAAATAATTATCAGGAATGCCTACCAAACTAATCAAGGAATGGGAAATATCCTTCCTTGAACTGGCTATAATACAGATTTGAAAATAATTTAAAACATTTGAGTATCAAATTGATTCAAAATTGGGTAAAGTTAATCTTGGGGTTGGGCAGGAGAAACTTCTTAAACTACATTTTATTTCTTGTAGGCCATGATTTCACTCCCTCCTCCTAAAGGAAAAGTTTCCCTATGCTTACATTAAATTTATTAAAAATGTTAATAAAATATTGCTACCCACATATGTTATATTGATAAAATACTACTTAAATAATATTTTCTATTTATTCATACTCTGGTTTTTTGTAGTGGAAGATGGTATTTGGAAAACAAGATCTGGGTGCTTAGTGTACTCACTGCAACCGGGGTGCCATTGTTTCTAGGTCCTCCCAGTGAACAAAGCTAGGGGATAAATGTATGCATATATGTACAGACACACACACACATATATATCATATGCATACTTAGAACCCATGAGTTCATAATGATTCCAATACAACACCTTAGAGTTCTTTCTTGACTTTTGCTGTTCCATGATTGTAATTCCCTTTTCAGACAGATAGAAATCTAACTCCCATTATCTTCAAAGTATTTACTTATTTGTTCAATCAATTTATTTGCTCAACGTAACCAATCTACCAATGTAACTATTCTGGTTACTCTTCTACATGCCACCTCTGTAGCCCTTCACCCCAACCACCTACTTCCTCAGATACTACTGCCAATAACCGCTGCTCTGCCCCTCACTCCTTGGTACTACAAAAATATATAGACTCCTAGGTGTCTATATATCCAAACCAGGAGGGGAAGGGAATAAATGAACAGATGGGAAGGGAAGGAGACCAGTCATGGTTTTCCATTATTTGCCTTACTAGCTGATCTTACCCCTACAACCCACCCTTTAACATGCTCTCTTTCCACAACTCCCATCTTAAAGAATGGATAGCTAGCGATACTTGCTTTTGCATATTTTACTTCATCGTGAAACATAGGAACGCCCTAGAAGAAATAGCATTCAACTGTTAAACTTGACAATTTCCATCAATCTGCCAAAAAAAAAAGCCATGATAAGAGACTATGTTAAACACAAAGATAACACAAGCAGGAAACACACACACACACCAGATTTAATCAAAGTTTTTTTGTTTCGTTTTTTGTTTTTCTTTTAGAGACAAAAGTCTCACTCTGTCACTAGACTGGACAGCAGTGGTGCTATCATAGCTCACTGCATCTTTGAATTCCTGGGCTCAAGTGATCCTCCCATCTCAGCCTCCCAAGTAGCTGGGGCTGCAGGCATGCACCAACACGCCCAGCTAATTTTTTTTTCTTTGTTTGTTTTTGTTTTTGTTTTTGTTTTTGTTTTTTGTAGAGAGGAGGTCTTGCTATGTTGTCTAGGCTGGTCTTTTTTTTTTTTTTTTTTTTTTTTGAGGCAGAGTCTCGCTCTGTCACCCAGGCTGGAGTGCAATGGCACAATCTCGGCTCACTGCAAGCTCTGCATCCTGGGTTCATGCTATTCTCTTGCCTCAGCCTCCTGAGTAGCTGGGACTACAGGCGCCTGCCACCACGCCAGGCTAATTTTTTGTATTTTTAGTAGAGACGGGGTTTCACTATGTTAGCTAGGATGGTCTCCATCTCCTGACCCCGTGATCCGCTCGCTTCGGCCTCCCAAAGTGCTGGGATTACAGGCGTGAGCCACCGCGCCTGGTGCCTAGGCTGGTCTTAAACTCCTGGCCTTAAGCAATTCTTCCATCTCCGCCTCTCAAAGTGCTGGTATTACAGGCATGTGCCACCACATCTGGCCACAAGTTATTAAAATATGTAGAAAGCACTTCTTTAACATTCTATGTCACTTATGATGACTTAGGGAATCCATAGAAGGATGCTCAACTCATGGCTATAAAAGCTGAGACAGTAAAAGTCTGCCCAGCTATTCATCAGGATTAGATAACAGAGACAGATAAGGCCAGCTGTAAAATTAACAGGAAATGGTGCTTTTCCTAAATACACACTGCAACTGAAAAATGTCATAACAATCTCCTTCTTTGAGTGACTACTAAATTCTTACTAAGATAACTAGTTGCCTAAAATCACAGATTATAAAAAAGTTTGTTGTTGAACATGTGTCAGTAAGAACAAAACATCCCACTCTTGCCTAGAGCATCTAAGTCACTTTGACATAGAGAAGCAGCCTTGATTTTCAACCCAGGTACAAAGATATAAATACAGAGTTTCTGAACATAACATTTCAAATCTACGTTAACTTTGTAGTTTTCAAGACAACAAGATCCTGGGTCTACTTTGAAGGCCAGACCAGATGTTCACCCCATTATAAACAGCCCTGCTTTGTTTTGAGTCTACCAGAATACCGTTCCATTTAAATTTCACCTAAACTCTACCCTTCCTCCAAATTATTATAACTTTATCTTTTCTTTGGTTTGGTGAGATGGTCCCATAGTATCTATTGGGCAATCTCCCTCAATGAAACAAGTCAATAAGCCTGACTTTGTCAGACTGTAACTTTGTCCCTATAGGTCTTGGGCTGATTGGGCTGGACAAAATCAAAGTGACAGTTGCAGCCCAAACTCTTCATTCCTGTGGTTCATGATCATGCAAGTGCACATAATTATGTGTCATATAAGGACAGAGAAAAGTAATTAGCTGATTAAAGAAACACTATTTTAGCTATCCTAGAGAAAATTCATGAGACAAGAAAATATAAGTTTTATTTTCTTCATTAACTAATCAAAGGTTATACACCCCTTATATAGCCACTGGGTTAGCCAGCTAGAGAAAGATCCACTGGTATAAAGTTGAGCAAATATTTTCCCATCCTCTCCTCATTGTTGGTCATGCCCAGTTCCACTGCCCTCCAAACTGCAAGAAACATTTTGACAATGAATCATTGATGGTCGTTGGAGAATGACATCAACATTCAGAGACTTTAATTATTTGTGGTATTGCCATGAAAGAAAGAAAACAAACAAACGAATAAACTCTTTGAACAACTTGGGAGAAAAAAGGACTCAATTTCCTAGAAAAGATTATTATGTGTAAATAACTCTCTATTGAGATTTGATAAAAATACTTCTTCCACAGATATTTAACCCTTCAGTCATATAAAATACAAAAAATCACTGGAATTTAAACCCCAGACAAAACTTCTTTGGACTATAATTACTATAGTAGAACAGTAAATATTACCTTAAACTCTGACAACCATTCCTCCACAACCCCTTTCTCTGAAGTAAACATTTTTCCACATCTGTTCTAAACCTTCAACCTGAAAATTAACAGAAAAATGTTAACGTTTTGAATACATTTAGTCAGATTACTATGAATAGAGATAATCCTATAAAGTTGTTACTTCACATTTGTGAAATGAGTTTCAAACATAAATTACTAAATTCATTTCAAAACCAATGTGCACAAACAAGCCTTAAAATGCAAGAATTCTGACAAAAGCATAAATATCATAACATGATGAAATTGGCTCTGCAATTTTCATTTGGTTTTCAGGAATGCCAGCTGCAAAACATACTGGACATTTTTCTCTAGTTTCAATAAAATAATTTCAAAAAGATCATTGAACTTAAAAAAAGGCAGAAAATGTTTCAAAACTGTGAAAATATAAGAAGACATGCATCCAAAATTGACTTTATAGAAAGCATTAAAGTAAGTTAATTTGCTTACATTTCAGTTCTTTACAACAGTAACTAGGCAAGCCATTTGGTTTCATGAAAGTTAATACTCCTTTTTTAAAAAGTACAAGTGACAGGCCGGGCGCGGTGGCTCAAGCCTGTAATCCCAGCACTTTGGGAGGCCGAGGCGGGCGGATCACAAGGTCAGGAGATAGAGACCATCCTGGCTAACACGGTGAAACCCCGTCTCTACTAAAAAATACAAAAAACTAGCCGGGCGAGGTGGCGGGCGCCTGTAGTCCCAGCTACTCGGGAGGCTGAGGCAGGAGAATGGCGTGAACTCGGGAGGCGGAGCTTGCAGTGAGCTGAGATCTGGCCAGTGCACTCCAGCTTGGGTGACAGAGCGAGACTCCGTCTCAAAAAAAAAAAAAAAAAAGTACAAGTGACAATATTCAAAATGACTATATTTGACAATAGTTATTTAGAAGATTGGGATTTACTTAAGTATAAATTTAAAGAAACAAGCTAAAGGAAATGCAGAACAGTTTTATCTCAAGCAAAATGTCAAAATACAATGTCTTTTTCTTTACCCATCCATTTGTATGGGAGTACACTTGGAAACTATTTCCTGATGGAAAAGTTGAGCTCTATCTGAATTTCCTAACTTCCAAATTCAGTCACAAATCCTTCATTAGGCTACTTAATTTTTATCAGCATTATAATGTAGTAGAAACTCAGGTAGAGTAGCCAGAAATGAATTCTGACTCTATTACTTACTTGCAGTATTACCCTGGGCAAGATATTTGCCTTACTTTTTTTTTAATCTGCAAAATAGGGATAATGATAGTACCTATTTGCAAGGAGTTATTGTGAGGAATACATATTAAAATGCAAATAAAAGCAGCTATTTCCATTTCTGGCAACAAAGTATTATTATTATGCAATATTATTATTATTAATTCTTATAAACTCTGCTCAACTGTCTATCAAAGTATCCAGATATGCCTTAATGAACAACACAGGTTCTAGTCAAAGAATACATTCTAAGGTTCCTGATGTCTAATTCTCATAAAATACATGATTAAAACATTTTTTTTGGTCATTCATTCATTCATTCACTCGTAAAAGATTACTTGAGTAATATGAATTTTATTGTTAAAATAAAAAATATTCCTCCTTGGATCAAGTCAGACTAACAGAAAACCACATACATGTGGTGTATTATTGATTTTATAGAATTGTCTGTTTGGAGAAACTGGGCTTTGAAATTATGTCCAAAATGTTACCAAAGCACTACTAGATCACATTTATCCTCCTTAAAAGCCAACAAAGTCTAGAAAATTCACATCTTAAGTTTTCAGTACCAGGAAAACCTCTCCTTAGGAGTAACTTGTTTATTTTTATATTATGAATACTGTGAGTTTCATAACTGATTCTCTTTGTCTTACTCTTATTTTCTGTCTGCCTGTATCTAGGTTGTTTCATGTTGTTATGTATATTTGTAAAACAAAGCCAATATAAATGCACAAAAATTTTCCTTTGTATGAATTTCACTGTTTAATAAATTAGGACAGAAAGTTATCACAAATGGAACCACACTACATCAAGTTACATAGAACTGGGGAGGTAAAATTTTTACAAAAATTCACAATAACTCTCCAGTTAAAATTAAGGTTAACTTTTTTAAAATTAAAAGAAATCAAGAGGAATACACAAGGAACCAAGAACAGTCAAGGGCTGTCTTGAAGAACAACAGAGCTGTGAGACCCGGACTTTCGATAGCAAAGTTCAGTATAAAACTTACCAAAAACTATGGTAATTAAGCCAGTGGTGACACTGTTGGAAGGATAGAAATCAACCAATGGAACAGAATAGAGTGGCCAGAAATAGACCCACACATACATGGTCACCTGATTTATGACAAAAATAACACAGAAATTCAGTGAGGAAAGGATGATCCTTATAATAAATGGGGCTAGGTTATTTGGATAGCCACAAGGGGAGGACAAAAAGAACCATGACCCCAGAGATCATGCTGCATGCAAAAACAAAAAAAAAAAAACAATTTCAGTTGGATCATAGATCTAATTGTGAACAGTAAACCATAAGGCTTCTAGAAGAAAACGCAAGAGAGTACTTTCATAATCTTAGGCTAGGCAAAGGTTTCTTAAACAAGAGGCACAAAAGCACTAATCACAAGGAGGAAAAAAAGGGTAAACCAGACTTCCTTGAAAGTAAGAACTTCTACTCACCAAAAGATACCACTAAGAGAATGAAAAGGCAAAGCCATAGAGTGGCAGATGATATCTGCAATTCATATATATGACAAAAGTTTCATATCCAGAATATATAAAGAATTCATAAATTATTAAGAAAAAGGTAGACAATCCTACAGGAAAAACAACACCATCATTTATTCAAATGGAAACTTAGCACATGAAACGTGCTCAACTTTGTTAGTCATTAGGGAAACATCAGTTAAAACCCACAGTGAAATACAGCATACAAACACACACGCACACACACCCACACACGTAGCTAAAATGAAAGACAGATCACACCAAGTGTTGAAAAAGATATGGAGCAATCAATATTCAGACACAGCTAATGTGAATGCAAACTGGTACAATATCTTGGAAAACTCTTCAGCGATATCCTCTAAACTTGAGGATATACATATATACTCTATGGACCCAGAAATTCTACCCATGTTAATACTCAACAGAAATGAGGACATATGTTCTGTGAGAGCTATGTTCAGAAAATGTTCATCTGAGCAATAGGTTTTTGTTTGTTTTGTTTTTAGAGTCAGGGTCTCACTCTGTTACCCGGGCTAGAGTGCAACGGCGCTATTACAGGTCACTGTAGCCTCAAATTCCTGGGCTCAAGGGATCCTCCCACCTCAGCCTCTCAAGTAGCTGAGACTACAGGAGTGTACCACATGCTCGGCTAGAGCAGATTTTTTTTAATAGTCAAAAACCAGAAACAAACCAAATATCCATCAATAGTTGAATGAATCAATTATGGTACACTGTACAATATCTGAAATTCTATACAACAAAATACAACTTTGAATGAATAAACTGTATCTGTGTTACGGTGTTGGATAAAAGAATGCAGGAAAAGAGAGTACATACTATATAATTCTATTTATGTAAATTTCAAGAACAGATAAAACGAATCCATTTGTGTTAGAAGTTGGGATGGTGGCTGCTCTTGAGGGGCCTATCTTGTCGGTTCTGGTAACAGTCTGTTTCTTGATCTAGGTGCTGGTTACTCAGGTGCGTACATTTGGTGAAAATTTGCCAAGCTGAACACTCATAATTTGTACATTTTTCTGTGTGTATATTATACATTAGTAACACCAGTCAACCCTGGGTCTCTTACCTTCCACTTGATAGAGATCAAATGGGTGCCCTCATTGCATAGCTGAGCTCACATGGACACTCACCTGTTTAGCATGCATGCAAGCTCAGACTAAAATTGTTCCTCCCCAAACTTCTCTGTCTCCTGCAGAACTCAAAAGGGAGTCTATGACATGCCTCCCTACCCTGAAAGTTTCACAGTCTCATCACCATTGTCTGCCTTAGGTCCACCAGGACTAAAGTCATTATTCCCTTCATCCCTGTTCATGTCCGGCACCACAAGAAGCTACAGACACCCAGGTGACATTCATCTCCCACACACTGTCATCATAACTCTTTGTACATTTTCTGTTTTGCTCCCATCTCCCATCCCATCCTAATTCTGGAAGGAGGATATACTCTCACTGTGTCCTCTGGAATTTAGAGTCTATTACCAGCAAAATCCTCTATATCTTCAACAGTTCTTCAAATGTTTTCTTCTTTGCATGAGACACTAGTTTCCCTGCATGCAACCTTACCAAATAGTGATTGCATTTCCTCACACATCCCTGAAAGAAACCACTGGGCCTAGAGGTAAAGTAGGTGTTCTTCTTCCTTCTTATTACCACTCAAGATCATTCTCTTCCTCCTTCAACCATCCACCCAAAGCTGCTTTGAAACTCTGTCACCATCATCTATCAATCAATCCACCCCATGCCCTTGCCCTCCTCGGTCTCTCCCCTTCATTTCTGGATGATCTTAGCTCCTAGGTCACTGTCATGCTTTCAAACAACTCCTGCTTAAATCTTGGTGATTTTTTTTTCTTGCCTGAAGTCTTAATTCCTAGAAGTCTTAATTCCTAGATTTCTCCTCCTACAATATTGTCTTCCTCCCTGCCTCAGCTACTCAATCCTATAATCATAATCTATATGATTATAGTTTAGACCACCTGTTTTCAAACATTTTGGTAAGGAACTTTTTATACTATTAAATATTAAGCCAACCTGAAAGAATACCCAATGGCTAAAGCTGGAACAATCTGCGCAACAGAACAAATAATGTAGTATTGAATTATAACCCAAAGTATAAAATAAATATACATGAGTCCATACTCATATAAATAAATTATTAAATAAATAAGAGAATAGGAGGTAAAGCTTCCTTACACAAGAATTCCCAATAATAGATGGAGACACTATCTCTTCCAGGAGGTAGAGCTTAGTCCTTGCTTTGCCATTGAGAGTGCATTGGTCATAGCTATTCACTTCCAAAAAATAGAGTATGGAAAGAAGAAAAGAGCAACTGTATAGTGGTGAAACCTGGCAAGCACTGCCTTGATCAAAGCTAACATCAACATGATGTCATGTGAATATCAAGTACCATCCAATATGATTATAGACATGAGCCACCGTGCCTGGCCCCTGGTAAGTTCCTCTTAACTATAAAAGAAAGAATATTTTTAGAAGAGACAGTATGGCTGAGTGCGGTGCCTCATGCCTGTAATACCAGCACTTTAGGAGGCTGAGGCGGGAGGATCACTTAAGGTCAGGAGTTTGAGAAAGCCTGGCCAACACAGTGAAACCCCTCTCTACTAAAAATACAAAAATTAGCCAGGCGTGGTGGCGTGTGCCTGTGATCCCAGGTACTTGGGAGGCTGAGGCAGAAGAATCGCTTGAACCCGGGAGGCAGAGGTTTCAGTGAGCCGAGATCGCGCCACTGCACTCCAGCCTGGGTGACAGAGTGAGACTCTGTCTCAAAAAAAAAAAAAAAAAAAAGAAAGAAAGAAAAGAAAATATACAAACATTAAAAATGAAGCCTGAAATATCAATGCATTATGTAAGAAAGAGAACAATGGAATTCTATAAAGTGTAGGATAATTTTTTTATTTTAGATTCAGGAGGTACATAAGCAGGTTTGTTACATGGGTATAGTGTGTGGTGCTGAGGTTTGAAGTACTATTGTAGGATAAGTATTTAAAGAAATGAAAAAATTGAAAAGCCAACAGTGTTTACTAGCTGACATAAGCTTTTCTTTGTCCTTACCACATACGGTAACATTGTAAAAAAAAAAATTATTTCCATAAGCCCTGGGCTTCAAGATGAATAACAGTTACGACTAAAGGTATCACTAAAGCTTAGATAGGACAAAAAGCAAACTGGTCACAAAATGATGATTTTAAAATGGTTTCTCTCTACCAGCAAGCAGCAAGAGGCTCTCTACAAGTTGCTAACCCACCCCACATTTCATATCTAATATGTAACCTATTAACATCTATGCCAAAGACTTGATTATATAACTCTGCAAGCTTTATAAATCTAATTAGACATCTCTAGTAATATTCAAAATACACTTGCATTTTTAAAAACTTTATTCTTCTAAAAGGTAAGAGATAAAATTAAAATACATGTTTCCTGCTGTGTAACTAACTTCCTATCTTTGCCAAACATGTTCTGGAGGAGAATATTTAAAATTACATTAGAAGGCTTGTTAGGAGTCTATGTAGTATTTCACTAGCCCAATTAGTCTGTCTAACACTAATTTTTTATATTTTCAATGTACAGTAAAACCTTTCTAAGTCAAATATCTTATTCTTCAATTCCCACATTATGTTATTAATAACAATTACCAAAATTTATCTTTTAGTGTTGTCATCAGAGACATATTTTAATTATTTTATAAGAATATTTTTAAAGTATTTGTAACTTTCACTGTAAAACTCTAAAAATTTCCTTATTCCTATTTTTAAATCATCCCCTCCATCATTAAGTACTAACTATAAACTACTATAAAACTTTTCATAACCATTTGTTTTATATATCATTATGAAAATCAAGTTTCTATAAATTTATAGAGCAACCAAATTTCTATAAATGGATTGTTACACATCACGAAATTTTAAACTTCTCTCCTATGCAATGAGGCCATTGCTCTAGTTAAATTAAGCACTACCAGAAGATTATCAAGAATTCCTGGGTGAATTTCAGGAAAACAGAATGGTGAGAAATGTTCAGATTATGTTACAGAATAAAATTAATTTAATTTTAGGATATTGCTGCTTAGAAACTGACCAATCAACTGTGAAGGAGGAGGGTATTTGTGCTGTTGTTTAAAAAGAAGTGATGTTGATGCCTCACTGCCTACCTAAGTCATCACGTAAATAAAGCTGCCTCTCAAGGCACTAGGAAAAGTAAAGTAATTCATAGTAAGAGAGGTTTGGGAAGTCCTTCCAAAGGCCTATTACTTAGGACTATTTTCCCCCCAAATCACAAAACAAGTGTCTGATTATCAAGAATAGAACATAGGTTTTTACTCAATAAAATGGTTTTTGGCTAAACCATCTTTTGCCTACCCCAAGGACAAATAAAATCATGCTGGGATATCAGTGTGCTATGGCAACCAGCCCAGTGTGTTTCTGTTGGAAAGGCTAGAACAATTAGAAGGTAAGAAGTTCCTTCTTCTCATTTCCCATTTCTATCTTCCCATTCTCAGATCCTCCAGGACTTCAGACAAGATCGGGCGCATTCAAGATGGTATGGCGGTAGACAAGATCCTCCAGGACTTCAGAAGAACATTGTGTCCAGGGAAAGGATATCTGATTTGGACTCTAATAAAAGAAGTTACGAAGAACTATTTTTTAACAACCATGTTGACCAAAAGAACACAGCAAACACAATGTGTGAAGCTTCTGAGGCCAACAGTTACTGCTCTTGGATTTCTATTGCAAATATTCTCCCTCCTTTTTGAGCTAGCATTCAAATAGCCTTGACTAAGATCATGTATAATGTATTAACAAATTAGATTTATTTTAGATAAGAGCAGACAGAATGGTGAGATCTCTGGGAACCACGGCACTAAGATGAGCACTTCTTATTGACATTAACATAGCACATGACTCAGTGGTTCAACACTATTTTTTTTTCAAATAAAAATTATATAACATAATCTCAGCTCACTGCAAGCTCCGCCTCCCGGGTTCACGCCATTCTCCTGTCTCAGCCTCCCAAGTAGCTGGGACTACAGGCGCCCGCCACCTCGCCCGGCTAGTTTTTTGTATTTTTTTCTTTTTTCTTTTTTATTTATTTTTATTTTTATTTTTTTATTATACTTTAAGTTCTAGGGTACATGTGCATAACGTGCAGGTTTGTTACATATGTATACTTATGCCATGTTGGTGTGCTGCACCCATCAACTCGTCAGCACCCATCAATTCACCATTTATATCATGTATAACTCCCCAATGCAATCCCTCCCTCCTCCCCCCTCCCCATGATAGGCCCCAGTGCGTGATGTTCCCCTTCCCGAGTCCAAGTGATCTCATTGTTCAGTTCCCACCTATGATTGAGAACATGTGGTGTTTGGTTTTCTGTTCTTGTGATAGTTTGCTAAGAATGATGGTTTCCAGCTGCATCCATGTCCCTACAAAGGATGCAAACTCATCCTTTTTTATGGCTGCATAGTATTCCATGGTGTATATGTGCCACATTTTCTTAATCCAGTCTGTCACAGATGGACATTTGGGTTGATTCCAAGTCTTTGCTATTGTGAATAGTGCCGCAATAAACATACGTGTACATGTGTCTTTGTAGTAGAATAATTTATAATCCTTTGGGTATATACCCAGTAGTGGGATGGCTGGGTCATATGGTACATCTAGTTCTAGATCCTTGAGGAATTGCCATACTGTTTTCCATAATGGTTGAACTAGTTTACAATCCCACCAACAGTGTAAAAGTGTTCCTATTTCTCCACATCCTCTCCAACACCTGTTGTTTCCTGACTTCTTAATGATTGCCATTCTAACTGGTGTGAGATGGTATCTCATTGTGGTTTTGATTTGCATTTCTCTGATGGCGAGTGATGATGAGCATTTTTTCACGTGTCTGTTGGCTGTATGAATATCTTCTTTTGAGAAATGTCTGTTCATATCCTTTCCCCACTTTTTGATGGGGTTGTTTGTTTTTTTCTCGTATATTTGTTTGAGTTCTTTGTAGATTCTGGATATTAGCCCTTTGTCAGATGAGTAGGTTGCAAAAATTTTCTCCCATTCTGTAGGTTGCCTGTTCACTCTGATGGTAGTTTCTTTTGCTGTGCAAAAGCTCTTTAGTTTCATTAGATCCCATTTGTCAATTTTGGCTTTTGCTGCCGTTGCTTTTGGTGTTTTAGACATGAAGTCCTTGCCCATGCCTATGTCCTGAATGGTACTACCTAGATTTTCTTCTAGGGTTTTTATGGTATTAGGTCTAACATTTAAGTCTCTAATCCATCTTGAATTAATCTTCGTATAAGGGGTAAGGAAAGGATCCAGTTTCAGCTTTCTACTTATGGCTAGCCAATTTTCCCAGCACCATTTATTAAATAGGGAATCCTTTCCCCATTTCTTGTTTCTCTCAGGTTTGTCAAAGATCAGATGGCTGTAGATGTGCAGTATTATTTCTGAGGACTCTGTTCTGTTCCATTGGTCTATATCTCTGTTTTGGTACCAGTACCATGCTGTTTTGGTTACTGTAGCCTTGTAGGATAGTTTGAAGTCAGGTAGCGTGACGCCTCCAGCTTTGTCCTTTTGACTTAGGATTGTCTTGGCAATGCGGGCTCTTTTTTGGTTCCATATGAACTTTAAAGCAGTTTTTTCCAAGTCTGTGAAGAAACTCATTGGTAGCTTGATGGGGATGGCATTGAATCTATAAATAACCTTGGGCAGTATGGCCATTTTCACGATATTGATTCTTCCTATCCATGAGCATGGTATGTTCTTCCATTTGTTTGTGTCCTCTTTGATTTCACTGAGCAGTGGTTTGTAGTTCTCCTTGAAGAGGTCCTTTACATCGCTTGTAAGCTGGATTCCTAGGTATTTTATTCTCTTTGAAGCAATTGTGAATGGAAGTTCATTCCTGATTTGGCTCTCTGCTTGTCTGTTACTGGTGTATAAGAATGCTTGTGATTTTTGCACATTAATTTTGTATCCTGAGACTTTGCTGAAGTTGCTTATCAGCTTAAGGAGATTTTGGGCTGAGACGATGGGGTTTTCTAAATATACAATCGTGTCATCTGCAAACAGGGACAATTTGACTTCTTCTTTTCCTAACTGGATACCCTTGATTTCTTTCTCTTGCCTGATTGCCCTAGCCAGAACTTCCAACACTATGTTGAATAGGAGTGGTGAGAGAGGGCATCCCTGTCTTGTGCCAGTTTTCAAAGGGAATTTTTCCAGTTTTTGCCCATTCAGTATGATATTAGCTGTGGGTTTGTCATAAATAGCTCTTATTATTTTGAGGTACGTTCCATCAATACCAAATTTATTGAGCGTTTTTAGCATGAAGGGCTGTTGAATTTTGTCAAAAGCCTTTTCTGCATCTATTGAGACAATCATGTGGTTCTTGTCTTTGGTTCTGTTTATATGCTGGATTACGTTTATTGATTTGCGAATCTTGAACCAGCCTTGCATCCCAGGGATGAAGCCCACTTGATCATGGTGGATAAGCTTTTTGATGTGCTGCTGAATCGGTTTGCCAGTATTTTATTGAGAATTTTTGCATCAATGTTCATCAGGTATATTGGTCTAAAATTCTCTTATTTTGTTGTGTCTCTGCCAGGCTTTGGTATCAGGATGATGTTGGCCTCATAAAATGAGTTAGGGAGGATTCCCTCTTTTTCTATTGATTGGAATAGTTTCAGAAGGAATGGTACCAGCTCCTCCTTGTACCTCTGGTAGAATTCAGCTGTGAATCCATCTGGTCCTGGACTTTTTTTGGTGGGTAGGCTATTAATTGTTGCCTCAATTTCAGAGCCTGCTATTGGTCTATTCAGGGATTCAACTTCTTCCTGGTTTAGCCTTGGGAGAGTGTAAGTGTCCAGGAAATTATCCATTTCTTCTCGATTTTCTAGTTGATTTGCGTAGAGGTGTTTATAGTATTCTCTGATGGTAGTTTGTATTTCTGTGGGGTCAGTGGTGATATCCCCTTTATCATTTTTTATTGCATCTATTTGATTCCTCTCTCTTTTCTTCTTTATTAGCCTTGCTAGCGGTCTGTCAATTTTGTTGATCTTTTCAAAAAACCAACTCCTGGATTCATTGATTTTTTGGAGGGTTTTTTGTGTCTCTATCTCCTTCAGTTCGGCTCTGATCTTAGTTATTTCTTGCCTTCTGCTAGCTTTTGAATGTGTTTGCTCTTGCCTCTCTAGTTCTTTTCATTTTGATGTTAGAGTGTCAATTTTAGATCTTTCCTGCTTTCTCTTGTGGGCATTTAGTGCTATAAATTTCCCTCTACACACTGCTTTAAATGTGTCCCAGAGATTCTGGTATGTTGTATCTTTGTTCTCATTGGTTTCAAAGAACATCTTTATTTCCGCTTTCATTTCGTTATGTACCCAGTAGTCATTCAGGAGCAGGTTGTTCAGTTTCCAAGTAGTTGAGCGGTTTTGATTGAGTTTCTTAGTCCTGAGTTCTAGATTGATTGCACTGCGGTCTGAGAGACAGTTTGTTATAATTTCTGTTCTTTTACATTTGCTGAGGAGTGCTTTACTTCCAATTATGTGGTCAATTTTGGAATAAGTGCGATGTGGTGCTGAGAAGAATGTATATTCTGTTGATTTGGGGTGGAGAGTTCTATAGATGTCTATTAGGTCTGCTTGGTGCAGAGATGAGTTCAATTCCTGGATATCCTTGTTAACTTTCTGTCTCGTTGATCTGTCTAATGTTGACAGCGGAGTGTTGAAGTCTCCCATTATTATTGTATGGGAGTCTAAGTCTCTTTGTAAGTCTCTAAGGACTTGCTTTATGAATCTGGGTGCTCCTGTATTGGGTGCATATATATTTAGGAGAGTTAGCTCTTCCTGTTGAATTGATCCCTTTACCATTATGTAATGGCCTTCTTTGTCTCTTTTGATCTTTGATGGTTTAAAGTCTGTTTTATCAGAGACTAGGATTGCAACCCCTGCTTTTTTTGTTCTCCATTTGCTTGGTAGATCTTCCTCCATCCCTTTATTTTGAGCCTATGTATGTCTCTGCATGTGAGATGGGTCTCCTGAATACAGCAGACTGATGGGTCTTGACTCTTTATCCAGTTTGCCAGTCTGTGTCTTTTAATTGGAGCATTTAGTCCATTAACATTTAAGGTTAATATTGTTATGTGTGAACTTGATCCTGCCATTATGATATTAACTGGTTATTTTGCTCGTTAGTTGATGCAGTTTCTTCCTAGCCTCGATGGTCTTTACATTTTGGCATGTTTTTGCGATGGCTGGTACCGGTTGTTCCTTTCCATGTTTAGGGCTTCCTTCAGGGTCTCTTGTAAGGCAGGCCTGGTGGTGACAAAATCTCTAAGCATTTGCTTATCTGTAAAGGATTTTATTTCTCCTTCACTGATGAAACTTAGTTTGGCTGGATATGAAATTCTGGGTTGAAAATGCTTTTCTTTAAGAACGTTGAATATTGGCCCCCACTCTCTTCTGGCTTGTAGAGTTTCTGCTGAGAGATCTGCTGTTAGTCTGATGGGCTTCCCTTTGTGGGTAACCCGACCTTTCTCTCTGGCTGCCCTTAAGATTTTTTCCTTCATTTCAACTTTGGTGAATCTGGCAATGATGTGTCTTGGAGTTGCTCTTCTCGAGGAGTATCTTTGTGGCGTTCTCTGTATTTCCTGAATTTGAATGTTGGCCTGCCCTACTAGGTTGGGGAAGTTCTCCTGGATGATATCCTGAAGAGTGTTTTCCAACTTGGTTCCATTTTCCCCCTCACTTTCAGGCACCCCAATCAGACGTAGATTTAGTCTTTTTACGTAATCCCATACTTCTTGCAGGCTTTGCTCATTTCTTTTTCTTCTGTTTTCTTTTGGTTTCTCTTCTCGCTTCATTTCATTCATTTGATCTTCCATCGCTGATACTCTTTCTTCCAGTTGATCGAGTCGGTTACTGAAGCTTGTGCATTTGTCACGTATTTCTCGTGTCATGGTTTTCATCTCTGTCATTTCGTTTATGATCTTCTCTGCATTAATTAGTCTAGCTGTCAATTCTTCCACTCTTTTTTCAAGATTTTTAGTTTCTTTGCGCTGGGTACGTAATTCCTCCTTTAGCTCTGATAAGTTTGATGGACTGAAGCCTTCTTCTCTCCTCTCGTCCAAGTCATTCTCTGACCAGCTTTGATCCGTTGCTGGCGATGGGCTGCGCTCCTTTGCAGGGGGAGATGCGCTCTTATTTTTTGAATTTCCAGCTTTTCTGCCCTGCTTCTTCCCCATCTTTGTGGTTTTATCTGTCTCTGGTCTTTGATGGTGGTGACGTACTGATGGGGTTTTGGTATAGGTGTCCTTCCTGTTTGATAGTTTTCCTTCTGACAGTCAGAAGGACTGTCTGTTGGTCTGTTGGAGATTGCTTGAGGTCCACTCCAGACCCTGTTTGCCTGGGTATCAGCAGCAGAGGTTGCCGAAGATAGAATATTGCTGAACAGCGAGTGTACCTGTCTGATTCTTCCTTTGGAAGTTTCCTCTCAGGGGTGTACTCCACCCTGTGGGATTTCTCCCAGCTAGGCTACTCAGGGGTCAGGGACACACCTGAGCAGGCAGTCTGTCCGTTCTCAAATCTCAACCTCCACGTTGGGAGATCCACGGCTCTCCCCAAAGCTGTCAGACAGAGTTGTTCGCGTCTGCACCGTCTCCCGCTACTTCCCCTGTTGGTCTTCAGCTGTGCGCTGTCCCCAGAGGTGGAGACTCAGTTGAAAATGCAGAAATCACCGGTCTTCTGTATCGCTCGCGCTGGGAGTTGGAGACTGGAGCTGTTCCTGTTCGGCCATCTTGCTCCGCCCCCCCGTTTTTTGTATTTTTTAGTAGAGACGGGGTTTCACCGTGTTAGCCAGGATGGTCTCGATCTCCTGACCTTGTGATCCGCCCCTCTCGGCCTCCCAAAGTGCTGGGATTACAGGCTTGAGCCACCGCGCCTGGCCCATAATTTTAAAGGTTTAAATTGTATTAGTAATTACAGGCAAATTTCAGTCCCGATATTATAAGCATAAGTAATATACAGCAAGTATTAATAAATATTTATTGAATAGAGGAATAAATTTCACCCTTTATAATGCCTGTCAAATTTACCATCTGCTCTCCATCTCCACAGCAACACCCTGAGTCTGGGCCTTTATTTCCTCTGCATGTGCTGATCACACAGCCTTCTGGTTCCTGGTTTCTTCCCTTCTCCATTGCACCATGCATGTTGCTGCCATATAATCTTGCTGAAATTACTTTTCTCCTGAACACACCATGACATCAGACCTAACAAATATTCCACATCAAACTTTCCCTATAATATGGTCATAACTTACCTATCCAAATTTTACTTAACACTATTCTCCAAAATACTCCATGCCACTCCAGGCTCCATGTCTTTGACTATGCTTCTCCTCTCTATCTTCCTTTTGCTCCTCAGCTTTTACACCCTACCTAGGAAAAACCTGGGGCTCTTATTAATGAAATGCATGCACTGGCAAGGTAAGCTGCCAGAAGAGAACTGCCACTGCATTTGTGAGACACAACAGCATCATCTGATTATTTTACAGACTGATTGATGCAGATAACCTTGACTTAGAAAACCTCTTATTAGAATTTTATAAGAAATCTTAAAAGTCCATTAATATGTTATATATTTCATTAAACATAAAAATATCACAAACCAATTATTTTACATTTAATATTTGGTAAAAATCTACAAGAGCAGTTATTGCTGAAATAAAGCTTTCCAAAATGTTTGTACCAACTTTTACAAAATACAATTATAGTACATACTAAGTGATTCAAGTATTACCTCAGTGAATCAAACTTCAGTAAGCCCTGATAACATACAAATTATAAAGTTTATGTTAAGATTTCAAGAGATCAGTGTAAAAATTTTGAACTATAATAATTACCTCAATCACATTCATTGACATGATTATCACACAATTGCATATTAAATAGCATAGTGATTAGAAATGCTTTCTACATATTCACTAGAACAGGATGTCAAGTTGACAGCCTGTTCATATAATTTATCCAGACAGTAGGCTGGGCAGGGTCAGAGTAAGAACAAAGCAATAGAAGTAGCAAAAACAAACATAGAATGGGAGATCACATTAAGGGGTAACTCATTCAATATTTTCATATATGCAAAAAGTCAATACTACATGTTCAAACTGCAACATTAATAATTCAGCAAGTCCTTGAGTGTCTACTGAGCATAATGTAAAGTGTTTCTATTAGTGTGCACTATTAGCAAATGAATAGTAAAATATGATCTGTGCCCTTAAGGCAATTGTAATCCAGATGGCAAAGGAAAAGCAGGGAATAGACGAGAGGCAAATAAGTCAAGGTAGCATCTTACATTTTCTAGAGGAATAATTGCAAGGGCAATCATGAGAAAATTATCAGAAATACACAAAATCAACAATGAAGAGTTTAAAACAAGGGTTCTGCTCACTATGCAACTATAAAAGATTATAAAAATTCCAACAAGAAAGAAAATAAAACACACACAAAAACTATGAACACTAGGAAGAAAACTGATCGCCCACCCCTGCTAATATTTTTCTTTACCAGAGATTTTTTTAAATTGCTGTACTTAAATATTTTCCACATAATTAAAATAAATAATCATCCTTCTCACTGCTGTTATCTCACTCTTCAAAAGAAAATACTGTTAACTTTATATTATTTCAGACTTTTTTCTATACATATACTATATAATCAGCAGTTCTGAAAACTCTCTACCCTTAAAAAGTATTGAGCAGTATACCTAAACCAAAAGAAAATATATCTTTTCAACCAAGAAAAATGTATCAACCAAATAGCACATGTATATAGATAGGTACCTATCTATATCTATATAGATATCTGCTCAACCAAAACAAAATATATCTGCTCTGTCAAAACATGTACATATGTATATATGCACATATATACATACATGTATACGTAGTCCATTTACATTTTGATTTTAATATAAAAATAGAACCACATTCTACCAAAACTTGATTATTTTTCACCTAATACATCATGGACCTTTTTAAAAAATATGTGGTACTGTCTCCTGTTATTTACTTCTTTGTGTAGTCCTCCTCCACATCAATGCTGGAGTTGGCAAAGTGACATGTTTTTGCCAGTGGACTTTAGCAAGCATGGTGCAAGGAGAAGCTTAATAAGAGTTTCCATCTAGGATCTGTCCTCTTCAATTGTCCCTCTTAGAGGGTAACCACCATGCTATAAGAGCTGAGGGGGCCGGGCGCGGTGGCTCAAGCCTGTAATCCCAGCACTTTGGGAGGCCGAGGCGGGCGGATCACAAGGTCAGGAGATCGAGACCATCCTGGCTAACACGGTGAAACCCCGTCTCTACTAAAAAATACAAAAAAAAAAAAACTAGCCGGGCGAGGTGGCGGGCGCCTGTAGTCCCAGCTACTCGGGAGGCTGAGGCAGGAGAATGGCGTGAACCCAGGAGGTGGAGCTTGCAGTGAGCTGAGATCTGGCCAGTGCACTCCAGCTTGGGTGACAGAGTGAGACTCCGTCTCAAAAAAAAAAAAAAAAAAAAAAGAGCTGAGGGACAGACATCTACATGAGAAGCCACATGAAGACAGACCCCGGAGGACAGCAGAAAAAAAAGGCTTTCCTTGTGAAAATTTAACTACTTGACAAAGTTAAAGAAGCTTTTTTTTTTTAAATCAAAGGACTTTTAAGAGCCTTTAATATGCTAAATCTGTATTACTAATCTCCAAGAAACGCATTTAGAATGAAATATTTTCCTAAATGCACTTGACCATGGGATCCTTTGCTGTCCATACGCAACTGGCATCATTGGGAATATGGTCTGGAAAACATTCAATGTGACCGAATGTGTCATACATAGCAATGGTAGATGTCCATGGATAATGTTGTGATAATGACTAACATTCCTCAAGCACTTATGTTTCTGGCACTATGCTAAGCGATTTATTGGAATTTTAATTTAATTCTCATAGCCATCCTAGCTGGTAAATTAACATAATCTCTATTTCACAAAAAAGAAAGCTAACACTTAAAGAAATAACTTGCCCAAGATCACATACTACCAAAGTGGTTAAGTTAAGGTTAGAACCCATGCAGCCAAATTCCAAAGACCCCATTCTAATCACCATGCTATCAGCAATCCCTACCCACAGCACCTAAAACAGTTCAAAGCCTTTCCCTTGTCTCATAAATAATTTACTCTTGTTTACTCTTTTCTTCTTCCTAATATTTTCATTCTAAATTGAAAAGTAGGATATTTTCATTTTAAAATAAATTGGTAGGGAAAAGTAAATTATTCAGATGACTGTATTTGGCGGCCAGGTTGAGAACGATAGGGTAGTAAAAGAACACGGTAGGGTACTGGAGAAAAAGTATTCAATTTACTTAGACCCAGCTCTGCCACTTGTTAGCATGTGGTTGTAGTATTTTTCTCAGTTGCAATGAAGGAAAAGAAAAAAAGATGAGAAAAATCTATCAACTGGTATTTACCACAGTGCCTACATACTGGTAATAAGAGTGGTCCAAAAACATATGGGTGTGACTGAAGTTGAAATGCCAAAATTAGACCAAAATTCTTATTTGCCCCTAAGTCAGAGGTTTTCTGTTTGGTTTTGGTTTCCTTTGCTTTACGGCAAACTTTTTTTTTTTTTTTTAATTCTGGGGCTGAGATCTTTGTTCAGTTCTCTAATTTAGTTTACCCTACTTTCAGAACTATGGGAAAACTGCCTCCAAATGATGAAAGAGCAAATGTTTTGCTTTTGTATATGTTTGAAATTTTCTCTTCAGTGAAGTATCTCAAAGCACTATAAAAACTGACTGAACACAGCACTATTTGATACATAACTCAATTAAAAATGTCAAGAAATAATAGTAAAAATTGTATATGTATGTGCGTGTATATATATATATATATATAGTTTGTGGCTACAGCATGTAATGAAAAAACGCTGACAACCACTGTGGCAACTCAGTATGACTAGTTGATGATCAAAGGGTACAGCAACTACCACAGCAATGGGCATGTAAAAGACATACTGTTTTGCCCCTGTTGACTATAACTCAAGTAAAATAATGTGACTAAGATTATACACAAGCCATTAGCTCAAATTAACATCATATTAAAAAGTATTTTATTTAGTCTTCCTCTTCCATTTCCTACCATGAAAAAGCAACCAGGTTTATTGGGAGAGGCTCTTGAACACTTAGGAACACAAATACCCTGTAAACACTTTCTCCTTGCCGAACTAAACAAATTCAATTAAATTAAGGAGTTAGCCAGTTGCTTGCCATTGGCTGTATTGGGAAAGGTGAAGGAGGAGCAAATAGTTATTACTTTCTTCATTAAGCTATCCAAATCTTTCTCTTCCATGTTTTACCTAGAAGTATATAAATTTTTGAGGTTTTGACATTCGCCTTGGCAAACTGTTTCTTGGGAATAGGCAAATTAAGGGTATTTGAGATTTTGCTACATCCAAGTATAAAAGCCATCTATATTCGTTTGCTAGGGCTGCCGTAACAAAGTACCACAGACTGGGTGGCTTAAACAACAGAAATTTATTTTCTCACAGTTCTCTAGGCTAGGAGTCTAAGATCAAGATTCAGGAGGGTCGGTTCCTTCTCAGAGCTCTGAGAGAATAGTTTCAAGCCTTTCCCCCTGGCTTGTAGATGGCGGTCTTCTCCCTGTGTCTTCACATTGTCCTCCCTCTGTACAGCCTATCCAAATTTCCTGTTCTTACTAGGACACCAATCATACTGAATTAGGGCCCATCCTAATTACCCCATTTAACTTAATTACCTCTCTAGAGACCCTATTTCCAAATGATGCTACATTCTGAGGTACTGGGGGTTAGGCCTTCAACTTATGAATTTTGGATGGGACACAGTGCAGCCCATAATACCACTAAAGCTGCAGTAATCTAGGGTTCAGCAACCAACCTGGCTCTTTTTTTTCTTATATTAAGGTGGTTAAATATCATCCATTTATTCATAAACTATTAAATGCCAACTATGTCCTAGATACTAGATTTACAAAAATGAATATGACATGGCTGACTTAGGGGATTCACAGACTATTAGGAGAGACAAATAAACCTAAAACAGCAGAAATGAGTGTATCTTAAGCTCTTTTAAAACAAACCAAGGTAAATCAGAATATAAGCAATAAAATAAAATAAATGAATGCTATGAGAAAAAATAAGGAGGAATGTAAAAGAAAGCGCAATGTAAACATTATATTTCCATCATTTTACTATCAATAACCCCTCTTTCCTCTCTCCAAAACATAATAGCATATGGAAATGTGGTTTCCAAAGCACAGCTCTACTTTGACTCCTTAAAGTTTTTTGCATTGTAAGTGCTTTCCTTTTTGCAATGTTGGGGACAAAGAAAGACAGAAATGTTAAGAGAATCAAATTCCAATTGACTTGGGAGTTAAAGTCTTAGAGGAAGTCGCTGCCGTTTAATATGTTGGAATGAGACTTTCAACCTTTAATGAGGTCTGCCAATAGAGGCTCAGATGTTCAATAGAAAATAGTAGGGCAAAGAGGGAAGTGCAATAAGAAAATGTAAGTAAACACAGTTAATGGTAGTAATGTGTGCTAACAGGGCCATAAAAACAACAGATCTTGACTGCACAAAATTCTATTTGATTCTCCCCAATCAGAAACTATGTGGATATTATGAATATAGTTGTTTTTCTTGGTTTAAAAACATTATAGTAACCAAAGGAGAAATAAATAGTTCAGTATGACCATGCTGATTCATATTAACTGGGCTAAGAGTCAATTTGTTTTAGCAGAGGCTGAATTATAAAATTATTTTTAAAATACAGTTTTCAATAATACTGTCTTATACTAGTACAGCAGAATGTAACCTAGACGTTGTTTTGTAGCTGAATATGAGGCTAATATTAGAACAGCAAAAATTTCTATCTTGGTTCCTCCCAAAGTACTTCAAAGTCCTATAAGAATGTTTAATCCCTAAAGTATTTTAAGCATTTCTTTTTCAATTACACATTGTTTCTGAAGAAAGGTTTATTACAGAAAAATCAAACATCTGCTTAGACCTTTTCACCAATAACTAATTCCTGATTGATGAAATCTAAATTAAATAAATCACACTATATTACAATAAATTCTTTGGAGCTCTATAATCTGGTGACATGAAGAGTATCTGCTCTAATTACCATCTTGTGACTAGCTCGATATGATTTCCATGAAGAGGCTGGCCTTTCTGAGGTGCTGCCTAAAATTGTATGACATATTAGAAGTTCTCATAGTGAAAATAACAAGTTTTAGTCTTACTTTTCTTTACATGCTTTTTCTTGACCTGTTCTTCCTTTCCTCTCAACCCATCATTATCATGGGTAAAAAATTGTTAAAAATTAGATATTATAAATATAGTAGGGGAGCTTACTAGGATTCCCTTTATAAAAACATTTTAAATAAAAATATAGTCAACACAAATTATGGCAAGCATAATTAGGATTTCTCTTCTACTGCTTTTTTTGTTTTGTTTTGTTTTTGAGACAGAATCTCGCTGTGTCGCCCAGGCTGGAGTGCAATGATGCAATCTCAGCTCACTGCAACCACTGCCTCCTGGGTTCAAGCGATTGTCCTGCCTCAGCCTCCTGAGTAGCTGGGACTACAGGGGCGTGCCACCATGCCCGGCTTATTTTTTGTGTTTTTAGTACAGACAGGGTTTCACCATGTTAGTCAGGATGGTCTCGATCTCCTGACCTTGCTATCCACCCGCCTCAGCCTCTCAAAGTGCTGGGATTACAGGCAAGAGCCACGGCGCCGGCCTCTTCTACTACTTTCTACAAGCAGAGGAATCCCACCTATATTCCTCTTATAAGCCCCCAGTGTTTTAACAGCTCAATACATAAAGGAAACAACATGGCATAATGAAAAGAATGCTGACTCTGGAGTCCAAAAAACCCATGCCAATTTTCAACAAGTTACTTAAACTTTCTAAGTCTCAGTTTCCTCAACTGTGAATGACAGATAATAACATCTATCTTTTAGGAATGTTTTAAGGATTAAAAATAATGCAAATAAAGCATTGGCAAACAAAAGGTACTCAATGAATTATACCTCTAAGCATCACTAACAAAGTATTTATCATTTGGACAATTAAGAATGTATTTCATGATCTTACAGTTCTGAAAAGAGGGGGCACAAGAGTAAGGCTTCATCAGATTCTAATGCCCTAGTTACCCCATCCTTATTTACTCTTCACTGATTAACTTTCTGATTTAGTAGCTTAATCTACTACCACCACTTCCAATTGCTCACCATCAATTTATTCCTTAATCCCTTTTACAGTATAAATTTGGGTCTCATCATCCACTCTCCATGACCTTATAAATGACAACTCTATCAGTTCTTTCTCTGTGGTCTTTATTTTTCTGTAACCTGAAGCAAGAGTCTTTCTTTCTGAAACTCTACTTCTTGACCTCACTGACTTGAATATTCTGGTTCTATCACCCATGTAACCAATTTTCTATATTTCTCCAACAATCTATTCGATTTACACATTTTTATCTTCCCTTCTTCCCCCATCCATTTCTATAATATTTTCACCTTCCTCTCCATTTCCCTATCAGGACTCACTTGAAGTTTCATGATTTTCCAAAATAGTCTCTCCCTTTTCTTAACTACTAATGGGTGCGCTGCTACGGGGGCTATTTGTCACCTTGTCCACTACTGTGACATCTACTGATTAACAAATCAGCAGGAACCTTGAAATTTAGAACAAAAGAGCATGTACGTGTCTGGCAGGTTTAAGAGGTTCAGATTGTCCCCGTAGGAAGTGCATGGGGAATGCAGTCTGGGTGTGTTGATTATAACCAAAACCCTAACTGAATTAATTAAATGTTAATTTACATTTAAAGGGGGGGGGACAGAAGAGTTCAAAAAGATAAATAAAAAGTTTACAATTGGTTTCTCAATTTAAGCTGTTTTAAGGCTTACATTATTCTCTTAAATTTCCAAGCCTATACATCACTCAACATAAGAGTAAATATAAATATTCTAGTAGGCTAGAACCTAATTTGCTTGGTACAGTTTAATAATTCATATATGTTTTCATTAAGTATAAATGACTGAATGAATTCTTAAGTGACTGAATGAATTCTATGTATTTACATGAGAAAGCAACTGTTTGTCAACTAGCAAAAGACTCTTTGTTCAAGAAAACACCAAACAAATATCACTTAACATTACTACTAAAAAGCTACCCTGATGCAAGGCTCACAATAAAAATAATTCAAACTAAAATGGAAAAGTACTGTGTTTCCAAAACTCTTTGATCTCTTGTATGTGGTACACTTAACATAACATTCTTTACAAGGTACAAACAGGATTCAATAATGCAAATCGATCTTGAACACTCAACAAATTAAAATGTAAATTATATTAATTATATTAAGTGCATTATATGAACAACAATTTTAACTTCACCCACGCTATCCCACCTCACTCCAAGATCACAGTATTTATTAAAATAGCAAAAGATACGACACATCAGCACAGAACAGACCAGTGATAATTATAATAGGGTTACCAAAAATTAAAACTAAGTGTGCAAAGAGGAAAAATACTTAATAAGATGCTCAAATAAAATGATTAAATTTGCTTCTCAGTAATATGGGGTGAAGAAATTAAGAAAAACATTAGGGTACTGATTAGAAAACATGGGCATTACATCAGACAGGAATTGAGTTTAAACTTTGTGTACTTTATTGATGGTGAACAACTGTCTTAACCTCTGAATCTCAGTTTGTCTGTAGAATAGAAATAATAATTTTTACCTCATAAAGTTATATAGGGACTAAATGAAATTAATTATGCAAAATACTTAGTATTTAAGCACATATTAAGATCTTTATAATTGTATTCAGTCCAAAAAGACCTAGACATTTTTAGAGCCAATCTATTTCAAATCTTCCAAGGAAGAGATTAATCGCCAGAGCACATGCAAAGATGGAAAGCTTCTCTCTCAGTCTCTCTTTTTACAAAGCTGGCATATTCAGAAACCAAAACCTTAAAAAGGTAATATAAAAGGAACACTAAAGATCAACCTCATATAGCAAATTAAATATAGCACTATTTAAAGAGATATGCTATTATCAAGTTGCCTTTATCCCTAAGACAGCAATTGTTTGATGAAAGCTACTTAGAAATGTAACACAATTCATCAACCAATAGGTAAAAGAAGGAAAATTATATGATCATCTCAAGGTACATTAAGAGGGCATGTGATCAAACTGAGTATCTGTCTTGGTTCCTCCTGAAAAGGCATAGAAGACTATTTCCTTAACATACCACAAATAAAAATTTTGAATACACAACTGTGAAACCCTAAAGGCATTTCCATTTAAATGAGAAATAAGCCAAGGATCTTCACTGTTCACTGCTATAACTTAACATTATTCTAGAAATTCTGATCAATGTCCTAAGAAAAAAAAATAAGGATTAAGTGTTGGCAAGAAGACAAAATCATCATCATTTACACATGCTATAACTGAGTTACTACAAAACACAACAAAAACTATCATATTAAGAGTTTCATAAAATGACCAGTTAGAAAACAGTATACGAGAATTAGCCATCTTTCTATGTTCCATCAGGTACATATAATCCTCTTTATAAAATAATTTTAAAAGTTCCACTCCCAATAGAATCAGTAAGTTTTAAAATATCAAAAATACCACTTCAAAAATGGGCAGAACCCACATGAAGAAAACTACAAACTATAAAATACAAGAATAAAACTCAAAACTACATCTTTGAGTCATAAAAGATGACTTTAATAAATGATAACATTGTATTAATAGAGACAGTACAACTTTCTCTAGAAAATTCACTCAGATATTCCAGTGAGGTTCTTTTAGAATCTTTACTGCCTTTCATGTAACATGAATAAAGAAATATATGAGAAATGCTGAAAATGTTTTGACAAAGACAATAATAGGTATTCACACAACCATTTAGTGAAATACATTAAAAACTCACAATAATTAAGACAGTTTGGAATTACTAGAGCAAAAATAAATAGCCCAATTAAACTAAATAGAAAAAGTCATATATCCGTATCTATAGAGTATATACACATGATTTGGTATTTAAAACCTCTGAAGAAGATAATTGTTCAATAAGTAGCATTAAAATAACTGAACCATCACTCTATGTGAAAATACACTGCAAACAGACTAAAGATGTAAATTTTTTTAAGAACTGTGAAATTAATATAAGGAAATAGAGGTGAACAGTCATATAATTTGGGAATGCAAGCACTTCCTAAGTAGCAAGGTATCATAAAAGAAAAATTTGATAAGTTTAAACATATTAAAATGTTAACAATCTGTTTAAAAAGAAAATTCACATCAAAAACAAAATTAAGATAAAAATGACAAACTAGGGAAATCATCTGCAATGTAATTTGACAAAGACCTAATAGTTTTTACATACAAAGAGCTCTCATAACTTAGTATTTAAAAATCTCCAGTGTTATGATAGACAAAGGACACTAATAGGTAATTCACAAAAGAAATAAGGATCTCTGGGTGGAGACATTATAAGTGCTATTTACCATTTATGCTTTCCTGAATTTTTCAAATTTCCTACAATGATTATTATAATAGTAATTAAGAAAATATAGAATGTTTACAATATGGCTGTGACTATAATAATAATGTCCAAAATCATGCTAACATTGATATTTCCATTCTTTTAGGCTGCACCAAAATTAGGGATGACTTTCCTCTCTAGAAAAGAATCATACTTTAATTATTTAATCACAATGAAAGAAATTTTCGGAACTCTAGAATACAATCAGACAAAACTTTTCACTTCTTCTTCATTTATGACCAAGTTACAAGGCCAAATAATATTTGGATACGCTATTCTGTTTTCAGCCCCCTATGAAAGCTAAGAGTCAAGGCTGAGGAACAAGCCCTGGACTTCAGAACCAGCAGGACTGGAATTTTACCTATATCCAAATCCTGAGCCAGAAATTTTAAAAAGAAAAAAAAAAAGGTGGTGAGGTGAGGATAGCTATTACCTTTCTCAAGATAGAAAATGTAGGCCTTTGAGAACTTCTAGTCACAACTCTTCTCTGTCTCATTTAGGAGACAGAGGAATGATTTTATCCTCACATGTATTTATAAGGCATATATCCAAAGGGCAAGCAAACAAGATTTCTTCTGAGCAAAGATACCTTAAATAGGAGATTTTCAAGTGTTAAATGTTATTTTCCCTTAGTGCAGATATGCAGCCTAACTCTGAGAAGGTCAAAAAGACTATGGCAGGACTTGGCTCTCAACAATAAGCAATAGTCAAACTGCTAATTCCATCTGCTCCCCTCCAAAAAATGACAAAGCATTACATGATGATGCCAAGGATCTCAGGCTCCATTTAAGGAATTTTTCTGAGCAGTATCCATTTTCACAATGTTAACATGCTCTCTAACTTTTTTAAGTACTTCAGAAGTACTTCAGGGAACCAATTTGGATACTATATGCCAACTTTGATGATGGTAACAACGAAATATACTGTCTTTAACATTATATTCTTAGAGATGTCACTTCCAGAAATGTCTTCCTTTCTTACTAGTCAAAGCTCTGAATTCCATCCACTTCTAGCTCCTCAGGGTCTTAATTCCAATAATTATCTCATCTTTCCTGAATTGCTTAAGAATCTCTTCCCACTTGTCTCTACTCTCTCTTTCTTTATGCATGTAAACAAACAAACATAACATTCCTTCAAACAATATTCCTCTGCAATAGTTTTCAATCATGGCTGCACACTGGAATTACTTAAGGAACTATAAAAAAGTATCAATGCAAGTAATCAATAGTGACAGAAAGTAGACAGTGGTTTCCTGGGGATAAGAGGAAAAGATTATAAAGGGACACAGGAAACTTTTGGAGGTGAACATTATTTTGATTATGGTGATGGTTTTGCAGGTATAAACATATGTGAAATATCAAATTGTACACTTTAAATATATGTAGTATATTATATATCAATTACACTTCAACAGAAAAGCTGTTGAAATAAATATTGATATCTGGGTTCAACACCCCCCACACCAAATTGGTATAGGGGTTCTCTCTGGAAAACAAAATTCTTTAAAGCTCCTGAGATTATTGTAAATTATTATTACAATATTGTAAATAAATGCATAGCCAAGATTGAGAACCGCTGCTCAATGAAAGCTATAGCTATCATTTTCTCCCTTCTTTATTTCAGTTATCTCGAAAAGTCTCACTCAAGCATGTCTACTTTACCACACCCATTCTTTCTCAATCTTCTGAAGCCTGGTTTCTGAACCACTCAGTTAAAACTGTTCTTGTTAAAGTTACCTATGGAGTCCTGACAAATTCAGTGGTCACTGGGGCCCTCTCCTAACTTGACACCTCCTTGCAGCATTCAAAAATGTTAACCTGTTCCTCCTCCATTGGAAAATCTCCCCACCCTTGGCATCTTTCCTGATGGTCCTCCTACCTTGCTAGCTACTGTTCCTCTAACTTTCAGACAATTCTTCTCCCTACTTCTGCTATTTATGAGAGTCTGTTCTCTAGCTGCCACTTTCATCATGCTAAAGGCTTTCCCTGAGTCATTCCAACACAACCAAATCAATACAGCTTCAATTCAACCCCCAATCATCTCTTTAATCCTGATTTTCACATCCATAGATACAAACATCTATCTATATATTCACCTGAAGTTCCACTGTTTCCTCAAATTCAAAACAGAATTTATCATCTTCCTTCCATTTATGTGTTCCTCATTTCCAATCAACAGAACCCCAAGTCAAACCTTCAGAGACCTGAGTCCTCCTTTCTTCTCATAGGTGATTAGGACCTGTCAGTTTTTCCCTCACTCTGCCACAGTAAAGGTCTAAAATACAAATCCAATAAACGGCTTCTCATCTATCACGTTCAATCCAATCCCTTTAGCTAAGAATACCATTCCCTGATCTGGCCCTCTACCACCCTCACTATCTTCATCTGGCACCATTTCCCTACTAACCCCTGCATTCAAGCCACATCAATGTCAATGTTACTGACTTTGTCAACTGCCAATGTCAATTGACACTGACTTGTCATTGTCAATGACTTATCTAAATTGCCACAGTTTCTCAGGCCTCCTTGCCTTCTCATTCATTATATCCTCCTCTTGGGAAGTTACTTACCTCCTGCACGTGGCAAAATTATATCATCCTTCACAACTTGGTTGTGTGCTCCCAACTCCACCTACACTCAAGGCAAGTTAACCATCTCCTATTCTAAACTCTCCTACTACACTAGGCATATCTCCATTCCCACTGACTACATAGTATTATAATTGTTAATTTACTGTAATGTTACTAACATCTTGTATATTAGATAGTAAATTCCTTGAAGACAAGAGCTATGACATTCATTTCTGTATCCCTAGTACCTACTCAGCCTGGAAGAGTGAAAAAATAAATTTATGCTTGACATAATTGCAATTATTTATAAAATATAAACGATACCCTAAAATAGGTCTTGAATACTGATTTCTTAAAATTTCTTAAGATCCATTATAAAATAAATATTAGGCAACAGGATGCTGAATAAAACAGTACATATATTAAACTCATTGTCAAAAAGACACCAGTCTAAAAAATACAACCCAGAGCAAATTTCATAAAACAGAAATACAACAAAGAAAGGAAGCACAGCAAGGATAAACGCTGACCCAGCTAATGCCTCATCGGGTGTCTGTATCCAGGTACTGCTAATGCCGATGACTAAGAAGGTTTCTAATCCTTCTAATCCCTCTGTGGTAATTTCAATAAATTGAATAAGGATAAACAAGTCAAATCCAGAATTTGTTTCCTAAATATGTGATGCTTTTCCCCCTTGCCACTTGGTTTGATTGAACTGATTATTTGAATAGCTAACTTTGAAGCTACCATTGGCCAAGCAGATCTTAAATGTTTTTCCTTCCTTGCCTTTGCCTGCACTTCAAAAATATGGTGGTTTAGACTACTATTCATCCTGTAAACCTTAAAATGTGTTCACCTAAAGAAAAAAAAATACTCAGAAATGTCGGGGGAGGTGGGGTGCCTGTGGATGTTAGCAGAAGAATGTTCTCATGGAAAACAAGCCTCCCAGTCTTTCTGGCTGTATGCCAATAAGATATGAAAGCTGAAAACCTCAAACTGTCAAGTGTTACATGAACCAAAGAGGTGGCCCACCTGCTCCAAAAACTACTATGTGACCCAAGGATAAATAATTTGCAAAAGGTCAGCGTGGCCCTACTGCCTGTAGCGCAGTCTCTGAGATAAGGAGTAGCTGCCGGTGGAACAAATTCCCCCTACCTGAAGAGCGCCGCGGCTGCCAGGCTTGTGAGAGTGTATTTCTCAGAGAGCAGATTATGTGCAGTACTAACCCCCTTAGGCAAAATTAAAATCTTTTAGGAAGGTCTAAACTCACAAAGCACACATGTGCAAGCTGACGGGAGGACACCAAATTTCGCTCTGAAGCATACAAACTTGGGGGTGTTTTAATGCAACCATTTGGAGCCAAACCCCCGAGGATTCCCGAGTATGTTAAAATGATCCTCGGGAGAGGAATAACTCATAGAAAGAAAGGGCAAGGGCTCAAGATGAGATCTTCAGCGTAATAACCCATGAAGGAAGCGTGGCTGCTGTCTGAACCTCTCCGCCCTGCAGGGGACCCAAGAACGACTCAGGCCAACGCTATTCTCCAAGGGGGGCGGGCGGGGGGTCTACAGTGACCATTGTGGCCACCAGACCGGACGGACAGCGGCGGCCTCGCGGGAGTGGAGAGCGCAGATGGGAGAGGAGGCAGAGGCCGGAGCATCCACCGCGGCAGGGAGGGGACCCGGGGCTCCCGCCCCAGGCCCATTCCGCAGAGGGGCGGCTGGTGGGGCCGAGGCGGCGGCACCCGGGTCACGGCAGAAGGCTGGACCGCTCCTCGCCGGGAAGGAGAGACCCGAATCGCGCGCACAAAGCTGCCGCCCTCCAGGCAGCGGGCGAGCTGTGCCCAACTTCGGGGCAAACAGCCGCCGGCCGCAGCCCACCCGCCCGCCGGAAGCCCCCCGCGCCTGGCGCCGCCTCGCGCCCACCCGTGGCGCCTCGCGCGGGAGCCGTTACCCCGAGTGAAGCCGCAGCCCCGGGGACAAAGTCTCGGTCCTGTCCTCGCCGCCGCCTCGCCCCGGCTCCTCCCTGACAAAAAAAAGTTATCGGTCGCCAGACGCCCTGGGGGCCCGGCGTGGGTCTCTCGGCTGGACTCACCAGAGCGGCTGCCGGAGCTCCACCTGCAGGACCTCGACTCCTGAGGCTCGCAGCCACAGCGACGGCAGCTGCTCTGCTTCCTCCCGTGTAGCAGCACCACCTGCTCCCCTTCTTCCTAGCAGAACGGGTCCCGGTGAGCCATCTTCCCCCTCCTCTCACTGACTGACAACCCAGCCCGTAGAGCAGCCACCACTGCAGCCAGCCTCTCTGACAGGCATGACCAGGGACCCGTCCTCAAGCAGCCAACCACCACCGCCCCACGCCGATTCAGCCTATCGCCGTCCTCCGAGGCGGGATCAGAACAACTTCTCCACCAATGAGAATCTTCTTCTGCTGCCTGGGGCGGAGCTATGAGGAGACTTGAGTGGGCGTGGTCTGAGCAATGGGCGTGATCCGGAGCCCGGGGGAAGATGATTGACTGTAAGGTTTGCCGTGGCCGCTAGGCGATGACAATCAGTGAAGGTCTCTTAGATTCTGAGCCGTTAGGGCTTATGGCCTTCTCAGAAAAAATAAGCCTTACCGGGCGATGTGAAGTGTATCAATTTGTTTCTCTTTTGTAAGAAAAGAGAAACAAATTGATAATTTACTAGTAAGTAGGATTTACTTCCCTGTAATTGAATTCACAAGAATTTATGAAAATCTTACCAAATCCCGGGAGGAAAAAAAAATTACGTTTTTGCAAAATGGAAATAAAAACCTCCCCCTCACTACATCATTGCTTTTGGGCTTAGCCTGGAAAAAGTCAAATACGATACCCCAGTTTTCTTTCCTTGGAGGTTGTTTTTATTTTTTCCATCATTACTCCCTACTTTTTCTCTGAACATATACTAAATATTTTGTATAATAACTGGAACCTGAGAACACCTGAACCTTCTCCTGCAGACAGTCCTGCTGTTTTTGACCTTGTAAATCCCTCCTACCACATCCTTCTCAAGTCTGGTCAGGATTAATAAGAAGAAAAACTGACCTCCACCCTAGAAAACAGGAAGTCATTCTAGCTTTACACTAGAAATGGGCAGGATTTCTCCAGAAACACTAAGTGAACTTTTCAAACATGCTGAACTCATAAATAACAAGCACATAAATAAGAAGATGTGTTACTTGATATCAAAAGGGTATCAAGCAAACAATTTCAGGTAATTATTAGGACAGATTGCTAAAACAGATAGGATCCTCCCTCCAAAGGGAGGATCAGATTAATAAGTAAATAATAACAAACTACAGTGATAAGGACAATAGAGATTGGTTCAATGAGCAATGGAAACAGAGGACAAGAAATGACTGTTTAGGAAAGTCAGCGAACTCCACAAGGAAGGTGATGTTTGAGTTGGATCTTAAAAGGTAAATAGGACTTTGCCAGAGAAGAAAGTTAAAGGGTATTTCAGAAAGAGAGAACACCATGTTCAAAGGCTATGAAAGGGCACAGAGCCGTTGTGGAACATTGAGAAAGTAGATGGGGTTAAACAATGAGGAACAGCCAAAAACTGGGCTGGAGCAAAAGGCTGAGGTGAGATTGTAAAAGACCTCACAAGCTACACTAAGATATTCAGAGAAGCACTGTCAAGCAGAGCCTTCTGCAACGGTGAAAATGTTCTATATTTGTGTTATCCAAAATAGTAGCCATTAGCCACATGTGGCTATCAAATACTTGAAATACGGTGTGACTGAAGAGCTCAATTTATTTATTTATTTTTGAGACAAGGTCTCATGCTGTCACCTAAACTGGGGTACAGTGCTCAAGTGATCCTCCCACCTTAGCCTCCCAAAGTGCTGGGATTACAGGCATGAACTACCATACACAGCTGGAACTCAATTTTTATTTATTTTATTTATTTTTTATTTTTGGCAGAGTCTCCCTATGTCACCCAGGCTAGATTGCAGTGGTGGGATCTCAGCTCACTGCAACTTCCACCTCCCAGGTTCAAGCAATTCTCCTGCCTCAGCCTCCCGACTAGCTGGGGTTACATGCACCCACCACCACGCCCAGCTAATTTTTGTATTTTTAGTAGAGACAGGGTTTCACCATGTTGGCCAGGCTGGTCTTGAACTCTTGACCTCAGGTGATCCACACACCTCACTCAGCCTCCCAAAGTGCTGGGATTACAGGTGTGAGCCACCATGTCTGGCATTAATTTTTAATTTTAACTTTAACAACTCCCATATCGGATAGCTCAGGTTTAGATCTTCTTCTAAAGGCAATGAGGGACCAACAACAGCTTTTAATCATGTGGACAATACAATCAGGTTTCTTTTAAATTGTGAGAATCCAAAAAAAAAAAAAAAAAAAAAAAAACTACAGGGTAGAGAGGAAACTCTTGACACATCAGATTGACTTCACTTAGGTCCCCTTGGCCAGAGTCTATTCAGCACAAGTGTTTACTCAAAGGAATAGGAACAGGAAGATCTAGGCAGCATGTTATTCATCTGAGAGAAAACAAGAGGTCAAAACCTGAGAAGTTGAATTCTGCCATCAAATCCCATTGAATAGGACAGTGAGGGACCAAGGAAGGAAAGAAACCCAGTCAGCCAGATCATAAGATAGAGAGAAACAAGAGTGGGCAAAAGAGTGCACACTTGCACACATGCACACACACACACACCATCAGTTTTACAGGTCATTGGCCATGTGTGCCAGTAATGTGTTGATCTGATTTGAAGAGCCAAAGTGTCTGGTGGCAGGAAGGCCAGCCAAGACCAGGATAAGATTCCAGGAGAGAATCTTGAACCAAACCTGTGAAAGTCGGGATGGAAGGGAGAGGTAAACATTATTGACTTTCTGTACTGTACAAGGCACGTGGCTTGTCAAGGATATAGATGAATGCTAGAAGCTTGCTTACAGTATAGGTAGCTGGATAGCAAACAGGTGAAAGGTTAAGCAAAGATTAAAGTAATTATTTAATGCAGCAGTGGAGAGATTACATAAGGCAGTACATAATTGATTCATTGTTCAAATGATTTTCTAGGCAATAACCACTGTGTTTTCAGAGGAGGATGCAAGCATTGCAGTCAAGCGCAGTCAGGGAAGGCTTCATGAAAGAGGTAAAATGGGCTGGGTCTAGAAAAATGAGGAGGAATTTGAACCAGATTAAATGTGTGAGAAAGTAACTCCTAGAATGCCTGGAGAGATAACACAAGAGAGGAAGTACAAGCAATGTTCAGAGAGCATGGGAGGCAATTTGGGTCAGCCAAGCCTGGCAAGCTAGGTTGCAGATAGATAATAGAGCACCTTGACGGCAAGCTCAGTTGTTCAGATTTTCTCCTTTTGCCTTGTGGCTTCCTCTCTGCTCATTAGAATCACTTAGGATGCCTTTCAAAATTATCAGTACTCAAACCACACCCCACACTAAATAAATCAAAAAATTGGAGTATGAAGCTAGACATTGGGTTTTTTAAAAAGCTTCCCAAGTGGTTCTAATATACACCCAAGGTTGACAAAAGGGAAATAATATAACATTTTACTAATGCCAAATCAGGGCCGTGCATAGGATAGATTGAGTGGAGAGAAACTGAAGTTTGGCTATGTGTATTTATATATAATTTGTTTCCTTCCCGCAAGAAGACAGGAAGCAGTTTACTGTCTGACTTCACTTCCCATTTTGCAGCGGTAAGGTAGTATAGAAGGCAATTTCAGTTGTCTTCCCTCTAAGTCAGAGTAAAACGAAAGCACAAATTTATGTTTCCAGTCTACTTTCCTTTCCATCACTATTTGTGCGTATAAAAATAATTCCCAACAATAACAGTCTGCAGTTAAGTTTTATACATAACCATTTATATTTTAATCACAAAGCACCAGAAAAATGCCTAAGAGAACATTCTGTTTCAAAAGGAAAATGCTTTTAACCTACTTTATAAAAGTCAACATATTCCAGATCTTTTCTGCTCATCTTTGCTAGTCTCTGATATCCACATGCATAATTCTAAACTAACTATTAAAATGCATTTATCTTCTTGCAAATAACTGTATAAAAGTGACAGCTGAACATTATAAACATAAACATTTTCCCTAAGACATTAGATTTCAGGAACTTTAAGAAAAATTTAGTTCAAATATCTTTCTCTTTATTTCTTTTTTCTTTCTTTCTTTCTTTCTTTTTTTTTTTTGTTGTTGTTTGTTTGTTTTGTTTTGTTTTGTTTTTGAGACAGAGTCTCATTCTGTCACCCAGGTTGGAGTGTAGTGGCACCATCTCAGCTCACTGCAACCTCCACCTCCTGGATTCAAGCAATTCTCGTGCCTCAGCCTCCTGACTTGCTGGGGCTACAGGCATGTGCCACCGTGCCTGGTTGATTTTTGTATTTTTTTGGTAGAAACAGGGTTTCACCATGGTGGCCAGGCTGGTCTCGAACTCTTGGCCTCAAGTGATCTGTCCACTTTTGCCTCCCAAAGCGCTAGGATTATAGGCATGAGCCACCGTGCCTGGCCTAGTTCAAATATTTTATATTTCTATTAAAGTCAATTGGACAACAACTGTTGTTAAAACAGTTAAAATCGATAACATGTTAAAATAGATAGCATGATTATTTTAAATTAAAAAGAATTTTGTTTAAAAAAAAATGAAAAATATTTCAAAATGTTGCTTTTGTGGTATGTTAAACATACTTTAAGAAAAAAAAAAATCAAAGAAATGCAATCAAAACAAAAAGAATATGCCTGGGAGGTCATTCAAGGGATTGCTGTATCAGATTCTCTTTTTAAGGGACCTACCCCAGCCAGTGGACCCAGCTGAAGCACCAACCTGAGTCATGATCTATAGCATACAACCCCCTTCATGAACCGTATAACCCAAGGGCAGCCAACCTCAAGAGGTAACCTGACATGAGCACCCACTCTCTTTCAAGAATTTGAACTGGAAATGGGAAGAGAAAATAACATGGCGGAAGCAGAAGCTAAAAAATCAGACAGCAGAAAGAAGCCCTGAGAAGCTATAAAAAGGGCAAGTTTTCAGTAAACTGAAGCCATTAGGTAGCCTCAAGATGTATAAAGTGGATGGTGAAGTAATAGGTAACAAAGGAGCGGCAGAAGTAGAGGCAGTGGAATGAGTCACGGTAACAAAGATGGGGGTCAATGAAGTCCTGTTGTTGAAAGGACAGTGAGATAATCCATTTCCTGCAGCTGCACTGAATCGCTCCAGTTCCCAGTGTTTGCATTCAACATCTGTGAGGTCCAACTGTAGGTGTTCCCAGAGTCCCCAAAATTCCCATCTCCATCAACTATTCTAAGTAAATCGTTGTATCTTTCACCCCTGTATAAACCAATATGTAGATTTCCAGAATCATGCATTCAGTGAAAGAAGCTGGACCAATTGCATTTTGTGAAGAGAATTTCATCCTTTAAGATTGGTTATAGGTTTTTCTAGGAATAACATCTCTCGAAAGAAGAAAACATTCTTCACATCTTAAAAAAGAAGATATAAATTAAAACTTTATAATGTTATATTTTAAGGGGAAAAAAGTCTCCTTTCTCTTGTCTTTTAATAGCTGCACCAACCTGGTTCATATTTATGAGCAAGTCGTATAGATAGGGGTGGAAAACATAATGACTAACTGCTACCCTCACATGATTGGAAATGAAAAATATCCACATTTATCTTCTAAGACATTTTATTAACCAATGTCTTCTAGAAGAATTACTGTTGGGAGAGAATTATTATGCAGCTTTTATACATCATGTTTTTGAAAAATATTTGATGACATGGGAAAAAGACATTTCTTTCATCACGTTAGATGAAACAGATGGTTACAAACTGCATAGTATATGACATGGTCACAGTCTGTCAAGTGTTCATGGCAGGAGGATATATCAGCAATATATAAGCATGGAGAAATCATAAGTGAATGTTATCTTCTTCTTCATACATGTTTTCAAATTACCAAATGTTCTACAATAAATAAGTGTTGGTTTTATTTTAAAAAACAAACAGGCCAGGCGCAGTGGCTCACGCCTGTAATCCCAGCACTTTGGGAGGCCGAGACGGGCGGATCATGAGGTCAGAAGATGGAGACCATCCTGGCTAACACGGTGAAACCCCCGTCTCTACTAAAAATACAAAAAAAAAAAAAAAAAAAAATTAGCCAGACGTGGTGGAGGGTGCCTATAGTCCCAGCTACACGGGAGGCTAAGGCAGGAGAATGGCCTGAACCCAGGGGGCACAGCTTGCAGTGAGCTGAGATCGCGCCACTGCACTCCAGCCTGGGCGACAGAGCAAGACTCCGTCTCAAAACAAACAAACAAAAACAGAAGTGCGGCCAGACGTGGTGGCTCACGCCTGTAATCCCAGCACTTTGGGAGGCCAAGGTGGGCAGATCAAGAGGTCAGATCAAGACCATACTGGCCAACATAGTGAAACCCCATCTCTACTAAAGTACAAAAAGCTAGCCGGGCATGGTGGCAGGCACCTGTAGTCCCAGCTACTCAGGAGGCTGAGGCAGGATAATTGCTTGAACCTGGGAGGCAGAGGTTGTAGCGAGCCAAGATCCAGCCTAGCGACAGAGTAAGACTCCGTCTCAAAAAAAAAAAAAAAAAAAAAAACAGAAGTACACATTATTTCTTCAGATGAAGCACAGTAGACTGTACCTTGTCTATTGTTAATTCTGCCTAAGTGAACCTCAGTTAAACATTCTTCCTTTCACTTTTAGCTAATGCATTATTCAAAATTCTTTAAAATGTTCTCATAAATTCCACAGAGAAGCTCTGGTTATTGCTGACAAGCAAAAGACCTTGCTAACGAGTATTTAATACAGAAGCATGAACTTATATACAGATTTTCTCTGACAAATGGTGGCCAAGAGAACAGAAAATAACACGGGGAAAATACATAGGTAAATGTGATAAACTGACTCCCTCAGAAGTTGAACTTTTTTTGTCATCTTTGGATCCCCTGCAATAGTATAGTGTTTGGCCAGTGGAGGAGCTTCAAAAAAACAGGTTAAAGGAGTACATGAAAAGATGGTCATTTTCCTCCTGCATCTTAACATTGGTTGAGTCTGAATCTTTTTCAGGTTGGCACACCTGTCCACAGGCATACAGGCCAAGCATTGGAAAATGTGACTTCTCCCCTTTCTGACCACTGGCTGCATTCATTAGATGCAATGAATTTCAATTGTATTCAGTTTAACACTTCATTGTGTATCACCTTTTATCTTTCCAAAATCATTTCCCATGTGTTAACCCCTTACCCAGAGAGCAGAGGCAGCAATCAAGGGACACACTTCCTTGGTTTCTTTGCTAAGCGGTTCCCACAAAGCAATTCAACAAGCACTGGATGAAGGGAGGGTGAGTTTGGGAACTCGGCCCAGCTGCAAGAAGAGGGATGAAATGCCACAAAGAGGCATACCCCCAAAGAGTTTTGCCAGCTGACTCTCACTGGTTTGTAACTCTGTGCTAAGGGAGTCCAATATATGAGTAATATTTTGTTCTCATCTACTTAGTCATCAGCACCACACCCTGATACTTATGCCAAAAAAAAAAAAAAAAAAAAAAAAAAAATTCAGCAAGAGAGTACATCACCAATGTTCAATAAGAACAAGCGTGGCTTCCATTTCCTCTACCACCACGTGGAAGTGACCCATCCCATCATCAAAACCCCCGTTATGCTGGCAGAGGCAAAACACACATTTTCTCATCTTTTCTGCTTACCTAAAGCAAGTCCTCAGCATAGACATGTCCAGGGCCAGCTACCATGTGTCACTGAAAGGGCATCATCCAAAAAACATCTACCCCTGTGGGTTGGACCATGATACTAACCTTTAAAGTCACTCTTGAGGGTGTTTTTCAAAGTCGAATTACACCAGGAGGAGAAGCCACATCAGTCATCAACAACTTAGCTAAGATTAATTGGTTAGGTCCCTAAGAAAGTGTGGGGCTTTAGGGGAAAAAAATGGGGAGGGCAGTGGGAGGGAATGTAGATATCCGAGCCTGGAACAGTATCCAGGGAGGACTCAAGCTCTGGTGACCATAAACAGTAAGACACAACCAGGCCTGAGAAGAATCAAAGCAACGTTGAAGGAAATAAGATGAATCTAAAGGGTCAAAGAGGGCAGGCTATGTTGACCTGAATCAGTCCCACAAGCTCTGCAACTGGAACTTTTGTGGAAAAAAAAAAAAAAAAAAAAAGAAGTATAATATACATATAGGAAAGTAGAGACAACAAAAAAATACATATAGGAAAGTAGAGACAGTGGATTTTTACAGGCAAACACTGCGAACCACATCAAGAAAAAGAATATTGATGCAATCCAGAAGCTCCCTTGGACCCACTGCCAATCATCACCCTGTCTCTTATTCTCAAAGACAACATCAGTTCTGACTCATGATGCTTTAGTTTATCTATGCCTGCTAAATTTCATGTAAGTGGGATCATATGGGATATATGCTTGTGTGTCTGGTTTTTTTCTATTAATATTGTGTTTTGTGGAGTCCATCTATATGTCTTATTGGAATTGTAGTTTGTTCATTTTCATTACTGTAAGGTATTCTACTGTATGAATATGCCATGATTTGTTTGACAGTCCTACAACTGATGAGTACTTGGGTTGTTTTCAGTTGAGATTATTACGAAGAATGCCATCTGGAGTATTCTTGTACATGCCTCTTGGTGCACATCTACATACTCTTCTGTGATATATATCCAGGAGGGGTATTGTTGGGAAGAAGGTAGGCATATGCTCTCCTTTATATAATACTGCCAAATGACTTTCCAAAGTAATTGTATCACTTACACACTCACCAGTGGAATATGAGAGTTCCAGTTGCTCCACATCCTTGCCAATATTTGTATTATCAGTCTTTTAAATTCTAGCTATTCTGGTGGGTGTGTAGTGCTATCTCATTGTGGCTTTAATTTGCATTTCCCTGATGACTCACATAGACTTTTTCGTGCTCTGCAATTTTAAAGCAACTCTGCATGTCTGTTTCATTGTAAATCATTCCTCATCTGTATTGAGATTTTAAATCAACAACCATTTATTAAGTCCCTACTGTGAGTCAGAGTCTACATACATTAGATGCCTCCACGTGCTTGGTCTGAAGGTGGTGGTGAGATAGTTTTTTTCTGGACTAAGTGGTTTCTGGTCAGTCCTGCTGGTTTTGCTCTAGGATATATTATCACTGACATTGTGGAGAGAGCATTTCTGGGAAAAGAATGTCTCAGCAGGGCTGGGGACAGAGGGCAGGAATGGGGTTGAGTGTAGAGAATGAAAACCAGCTGGATTTTCAAGTTTTCTGGCTTAAGAATAGTTGATGACAGTTTCTACAACTACATAATTTAACCTATCAGCCACAAAATAGGATAAAGTTTAATACTGCTACAGATAACACTAGTTCTTATAAAAAAGGGAAAGTGAACTATAACAGTTGTTTGATGATACCACGATATAAAAATCTTCCAGAAAGATCTTTCTCCAAATAACTCAGAAAAAACAGGTTCTCTGAAAATGTGGATGAACCTCTGGTAACATGACGATTGTTGAGGGACAAAGACTGGTTTACTTAACCTCAATCCCATCTGTCAGAGTTTTGTCCAAAGATGGCAACAGTGGCTGATGAGAAGCTCCTTCTGTTTTAGAAAAAGAGGCCCTGAATTGCCTTCCTGTGCATTTTTTTTTCATACTTTAAGTTCTAGGGTACATGTGAACAACGTGCAGGTTTGTTACATATGTATACATGTGCCATGTTGGTGTGCTGCACCCATTAACTCATCATTTACATTAGGTATATCTCCTAATGCTATCCCTTCTCTCCCCCTCCCCATAATAGGACCCAGAGTGTGATGTTTCACCTCCTGTGTCCAAGTGATCTCATTGTTCAGTTCCCACCTATGAGTGAGAACATATGGTATTTGGTTTTCTGTTCTTGCGATAGTTTGCTGAGAATGATGGTTTCCAGCTGCATCCATGTCCCTACAAAGGACACAAACTCATCCTTTTTTATGGCTACATAGTATTCCACGGTGTATATGTGCCACATTTTCTTAATCCAGTCTGTCACTGATGGACATTTGGGTTGATTTCAAGTCTTTGCTATTGTGAATAGTGCCACAATAAACATACATGTGCATGTGTCTTTATAGCAGCATGACTTATGATCCTTGGGGTATATACCCATTAATGGGATGGCTGGGTCAAATGGTATTTCTAGTTCCAGATCCTTGAGGAACTGCCACACTGTTTTCCACAATGGTTGAACTAGTTTACAGTCCCACCAAGAGTGTAAAAGTGTTCCTATTTCTCCACATCCTCTCCAACACCTGTTGTTTCCTGATTTTTTAATGATTGCCATTCTAACTGGTGTGAGATGGTATCTCATTGTGGTTTTGATTTGCATTTCTCTGATGGTGAGTGATGATGAGCATTTTTTCATGTGTCTGTTGGATGTATGAATGTCTTCTTTTGAGAAATGTCTGTTCATATCCTTTCCCCACTTTTTGATGGGGTTGTTTGTTTTTTTTTTTTTTCCTTGTAAATTTGACTGAGCTCTTTGTAGGTTCTGGATATTAGCCCTTTGTCAGATGAGTAGATTGCAAAAATTTTCTCCCATTCTGTAGGTTGCCTGTTCACTCTGATGGTAGTTTCTTTTGCTGTGCAAAAGCTCTTTAGTTTAATGAGGTCCCATGTGTCAATTTTGGCTTTTGTTGTCGTTGCTTTTGGTGTTTTAGACATGAAGTCCTTGCCCATGCCTATGTCCTGAATGGTATTACCTAGGTTTTCTTCTAGGGTTTTTATGGTATTAGGTCAACATTTAAGTCTCTAATCCATCTTGAATTAATTTTCGTATAAGGAGTAAGGAAAGGATCCAGTTTCAGCTTTCTACTTATGGCTAGCCAATTTTCCCAGCACCATTTATTTAATAGGGAATCCTTTCCCCATTTCTTGTTTTTGTCAGGTTTGTCAAAGATCAGATGGCTGTAGATGTGTGGTATTATTTCTGAGGACTCTGTTCTGTTCCATTGGTCTACATCTCTGTTTTGGTACCTGTACCATGCTGTTTTGGTTACTGTAGCCTTGCAGTATAGTTTGAAGTCTGGTAGCGTGATGCCTTCAGCTTTGTTCTTTTGGCTTAGGATTGTCTTGGCAATGTGGGGTCTTTTTTGGTTCCATATGAACTTTAAAGCAGTTTTTTCCAATTCTGTCAAGAAAGTCATTGGCAGCTTAATGGGGATGGCATTGAATCTATAAATTACCCTGGGCAGTATGGCCATTTCCACAATATTGATTCTTCCTATCCATGAGCATGGTCTGTTCTTTCATTTGTTTGTGTCCTCTTTTATCTCACTGAGCAGTGGTTTCTAGTTCTCCTTGAAGAGGTCCTTTACATCCCTTGTAAGTTGGATTCCTAGGTATTTTATTCTCTTTGAAGCAATTGTGAATGGGAATTCATTCATGATTCGGCTCTCTGTTTGTCTGTTACTGGTGTGTAAGAATGCTTGTGATTTTTGCATATTGATTTTGTATCCTGAGACTTTGCTGAAGTTGCTTATCAGCTGAAGGAGATTTTGGGCTGAGACAATGGGGTTTTCTAAATATACAATCATGTCATCTGCAAACAGGGACAATTTGACTTCTTTTCCTAATTGAATACCCTTTATTTCTTTGTCTTGCCTGATTGCCCTGGCCAGAACTTCCAACACTATGTTGAATAGGAGTGGTGAGAGAGGGCATCCCTGTCTTGTGCCAGTCTTCAAAGGGAATGCTTCCAGTTTTTGCCCATTCAGTATGATATTAGCTGTAGCTTTGTCATAAATGGCTCTTATTATTTTGAGATATGTTCCATCAATACCGAATTTATTGAGAGTTTTTAGCATGAAGGGCTGTTGAATTTTGTCAAAGGCCTTTTCTGCATCTATTGAGATAATCACGTGGTTTTCGTCTTTGGTTCTGTTTATATGCTGGATTACATTTATTGATTTGTGTATGTTGAACCAGCCTTGCATTCCAGGTACGAAGCCCACTTGATCATGGTGTGTAAGTTTTTTGATGTGCTGCTGGATTCGGTTTGCCAGTATTTTATTGAGGATTTTTGCATCGATGTTCATCAGGGATATTAGTCTAAAATTCTCTTTTTTTTGTTGTATCTCTGTCAGGCTTTGGTATCAGGATGATGTTGGCCTCATAAAATGAGTTAGGGAGGATTCCCTCTTTTTCTACTGATTGGAATAGTTTCAGAAGGAATGGTACCAACTCCTCCCTGTACCTCTGGTAGAATTCGGCTGTGAGTCCGTCTGGTCCTGGACTTTTTTTCATTGGTAGGCTATTAATTATTGCCTGAATTTCAGAGCCTGCTATTGGTCTATTCAGGGATTCACCTTCTTCCTGGTTTAGTCTTGGGAGAGTGTAAGTGTCCAGGAAATTATCCATTTCTTCTAGGTTTTCTAGTTTATTTGTGTAGAGGTGTTTATAGTATTCTCTGATGGTAGTTTGTATTTCTGTGGGGTCGGTGGTGATATCCCCTTTATCATTTTTGTATTGCATCTATTTGATTCTTCTCTATTTTCTTCTTTATTAATCTTGCTAGCAGTCTATCAATTTTGTTGATCTTTTCAAAAAACGAGCTCCTGGATTCATTGATTTTTTGGAGGGTTTTTTGTGTCTCTATCTCCTTCAGTTCTGCTCTGATCTTAGTTATTTCTTGCCTTCTGCTACCTTTTGAATGTGTTTGCTCTTGCTTCTCTAGTTCTTTTAATTGTGATGTTAAGGTGTCAATTTTAGATCTTTCCTGCTTTCTCTTGTGGGCATTTATTGCTATAAATCTCCCTCTACACACTGCTTTAAATGTGTCCCAGAGATTCTGATATGTTGTATCTTTGTTCTCATTGGTTTCAAAGATCATCTTTATTTCTGCCTTTATTTCGTTATGTACCCAGTAGTCATTCAGGAGCAGGTTGTTCAGTTTCCATGTAGTTGAGTGGTTTTTATTGAGTTTCTTAGTCCTGAGTGCTAGTTTGATTGCACTGTGGTCTGAGAGACAATTTGTTATAATTTCTGTTCTTTTACATTTGCTGAGGAGTGCTTTACTTCCAACTATGTGGTCAATTTTGGAATAAGTGTGATGTGGTGCTGAGAAGAATGTATATTCTGTTGATTTGAGGGGGAGAGTTCTGTAGATGTCTATTAGGTCCACTTGGTGCAGAGATGAGTTCAATTCCTGGATATCCTTGTTAACTTTCTGTCTCGTTGATCTGTCTAATGTCAACAGTGGGGTGTTAAAGTCTCCCATTATTATTGTATGGGAGTCTAAGTCTCTTTTTAAGTCTCTAAGGACTTGCTTAATGAATCTGGGTGCTCCTGCATTGGGTGCATATATATTTAGGATAGTTAGCTCTTCCTGATGAATTGATTCCTTTACCATTATGTAATGACCTTCTTTGTCTGTTTTGATCTTTGATGGTTTAAAGTCTGTTTTATCAGAGACTAGGATTGCAGCCCCTGCTTTTTTTTTTGTTTTCCATTTGCTTGGTGGATCTTCCTCCATCCCTTTATTTTGAGCCTATGTGTGTCTCTGCATGTAAGATGGGTCTCCTGAATACAGCAAACTGATGGGTCTTGACTCTTTATCCAATTTGCCAGTCTGTGTCTTTTAATTGGACCATTTAGTCCATTTACATTTAAGGTTAATATTGTTATGTGTGAACTTGATCCTGTCATTATGATATTAACTGGTTATTTTGCTCACTAGTTGATGCAGTTTCTTCCTAGCATCGATGGACTTTACATTTTGACATGTTTTTGCAATGACTGGTACCTGTTGTTCCTTTTCATGTTTAGTGCTTCCTTCAGGATCTCTTGTAGGGCAGGCCTGGTGGTGACAAAATCTCTAAGCATTTGCTTGTCTGTAAAGGATTTTATTTCTCTTTCACTTATGAAACTTAGTTTGGCTGGATATGAAATTCTGGGGTGAAAATTCTTTTCTTTAAGAATGTTGAATATTGGCCCCCACTCTCTTCTGGCTTGGAGAGTTTCTGCTGAGAGATCTGCTGTTAGTCGGATAGGCTTCCCTTTGTGGGTAACCCAATCTTTCTCTGGCTGCCATTAACATTTTTTCCTTCATTTCAACTTTGGTGAATCCGACAATTATGTGTCTTGGAGTTGTTCTTCTCGAGGAGTATGTTTGTGGCATTCTCTGTATTTCCTGAGTTTGAATGTTGGCCTGCCTTACTAGGTTGGGGAAGTTCTCCTGGATGGTATCCTGCAGTGTTTTCCAACTTGGTTCCATTTTTCCCATCACTTTCAGGCACACCAATCAGACATAGATTTGATCTTTTCACATAATCCCATATTTCTTGGAGACTTTGTTCATTTCTTTTTCCTCTTTTTTCTCCACACTTCTCTTCTCACTTCATTTCATTCATTTGATCTTCAATCGCTAATACTCTTTCTTCCAGTTGATCGAGTCAGTTACTGAAGCTTGTGCATTTGTCATGTAGTTCTTGTGTTATGGTTTTCATCTCTATCCGTTCTTTTAAGGTCTTCTCTTCATTGATTATTCTAGTTATCCATTCATCCATTTTTTTTTTTTCAGGATTTTTAGTTTCTTTGCGCTGGTTACATAGTTCCTCCTTTAGCTCTGAGAAGTCTGATCGACTGAAACCTTCTTCTCTCAACTCGTCAAAGTCATTCTCCATACAGCTTTGTTCCATTGCTGGCGATGAGCTGCATTCCTTTGGAGGGGGAGATGCGCTCTGATTTTTTGAATTTCCAGCTTTTCTGCCCTGCTTTTTCCCCATCTTTGTGGTTTTATCTGCCTTTGGTCTTTGATGATGTTGACGTACTGATGGGGTTTTGGTGTGGGTGTCCTTTCTATTTGTTAGTTTTCCTTCTAACAGTCAGGACCCTCAGCTGTAGGTCTGTTGGAGTTTGCTTGAGGTCCACTCCAGACCCTGTTTGCCTGGGTATCAGCAACAGAGGCTGCAGAAGATAGAATATTGCTGAACAGCAAGTGTTACTCTGTGATTCTTGCTCTGGAAGCTTCGTCTCAGGGGTGTACCCCACCATGTGAGGTGTGAGGTGTCGGTCTTCACCTAGTGGGGGATGTCTCCCAGTTAGGCTACTCAGGGGTCAGGGACCCACTTGAGCAGGCAGTCTGTCCGTTCTCAGATCTCAACCTCCATGCTGGAAGATCCACTGCTCTCTTCAAAGCTGTCAGACGGGGCATTTACCCATGCCGAGGTTTCTGTTGCTTTTTGTTTAGCTATGCCCTGTCCCCAGAGGAGAAGTCTACATAGGCAGGTCGGCCTCCTTGAGCTGTGGTGGGCTCCCCTTCCTGTGCATCTTAACCAAGAGGGGATGTTAGGTGGGTGTTCCCTTGCTGCCTGCATTACAGGCTGACTGAAGTATATAAACATTCCATCACAGAGTTTATTTATCACATTGAGATATTGTAAATGTGGAGAGAGTAGCCAAGAATGAGAAAATGGGGAAAGTTCTTGGGAAGAGTAACACATTACACACTAAGTAGCCACCCTGAACAGTTAGACACCAGATCCTCTGCAGAAATCTCACTGAAAGGGAAACCCTAGAGGATAGTTAAGCCTCAACTGAGCAGAGGGCCAAGGACAGTCTGAAATGTGGGGCCACATTCAATGAAGCCTCATTCAAAGAGGAAAGAGAGTGGCTCCAGGCTAAGCCAGGGCCTAGAGATGGAAGGGGACGAAGGGACCTTGGAAGAAGGTATGGGTATGAGGTCACCTAAAAGAAAGGTCAATCAATTCTCAATTTCCCCAAGGCTGGCCCTGAAGCATGGAAACCTTAAGTGCCCTACATTCCTCAGGTGGCCCAAGCCACCACTAACCCTAATAGAACCGAATTTTGGCCACCTCCATCACCTATTGAGATTGCCACACAGAATACCTGTGGCATAGTTGGATGGATCAAGTTGACCTCTCTCGGTGAGCCAGTTTTTCAGATCCATCCAGCTCAGTCAAAGAGATAATAGCCAGGCTTTAATATAAGCTCATTTTTATTCCTGTGCAATTTGCGCATTGTGTTTGCAGAAAGTGAGAATGTCTTCCTTATTCAGATTAATAGCCTAGTGTTGGTAGTATATGTGTACCTGCAGAGGAAATCTTCATCCCTCTTTTTCCTTGCCTATGAGATACCAGAGATCTGAGCAAGTGGAATTTCAAGGCTGAAGTAAGATAATGAGAAGACTCAGAGAGATTATAAAAGATGCAGAGTGGGAGAATGGAAAGAGCCTTGAACCAGAAGTCAGGCTTGAGCTGAAAGCTCACATAGCTCTTGTAAGATGTGTGTTCTCAGTTTTCTTATCTGTAAAATGAAGGGATTGGACTCTGATCTGAAAGTAAAATGTTCTGTTCATTGAGCATATGGGGCTTGTTCAAAGTTGTTACCCGATTGTTACCCAGTGTGCAAAGGAGGCCTGGTTATTCTTCGTTTCCTCCTGAGATCCTCACTTGCTTTGGTCCCTGAGATTCTCTCCTCCTCACTCTGTTACTCTGCATCTCCTGCATCATAGCTAAATATCTATTATAGATATCCCAAATGTGACTAGAAATGTCTGTGAGGTCTGAAAACTAGATATGTCAAAGATGTGAAAGGTTGGCAGGAAGGTGATGAGTTTGTAGTAGTGGAGAATAAAACCCTGAGATTTCAGAGCATGAAAGAGCTCTGGAAGGAGAAATGACAAAGTTTTAAAAACAAAAATAGCTTAGATGAGCCCTTTCCTGAAGTATGTACCATGAAGCCCTAACACTGTAAGCCCTTCCCATGGGGTTCGGTGGGTGCAGAGGTTATGGTCAAATAAGTTTGGGAAATAGTGCAAAATGTGCCTCCTTGGAGTGCCCCAAAGCTTATTAAAGGCACTGAGAACTTCTGTAGCAAGAATCCTGTTTAATGGTTGAACTCCCATGTTTCTTCCTCAAAATTTTAGCCATGACAACTTTTAAAATAACATCTATTATCATTATCTTGTTGCAATTACAATGAATACCCTTTGAGAAACACAGTATATAATGCTGGGAGCAGAAACTCAGGAAAATAAAAAGGAGGGAAACATGATTCCTATCTTCTTCATCTCCTACGTCCTGGGCAATATGACTCTTGCCCTGGAATCCAAAATTAGACTGCTCTTCTCTGTCACCCTGATGAACATTCTAGCAGAAAATGTTCTATAGAGCATTCTGACAGAGCAGACTGGCAAATGCTAGGTGTTCCAAAAATGTATGTTGAGTGAATTAATGATTGAATGAAACAAAAGTCACCATGAAACACTTAGCACAATATCTGAAGCAGAACAAAGTAGCAACAAATGCTGTTACTACTACTCACCCTGTTCTTTGGTGTAGGGGAAACAGAAAAACTCAAACTTTGTTATTGGTCCCGTTCCAAATGACTTAAAGATTTAGATAAGCTCTGTCCTCAGGTAATATATATTTTCTGAAAGAGAACCAAATACTTATGCCACAATAAAATGACCTTTACACAGAGAAGCCTTAAATGGAATTGTATCAGAATCGTAGACAAAAATGTTGTCTGCTTACAGTCATAAACAATGAATCTCGTGTTTCTATGAAAAAGAAATGGACTGGGTAAATATATATATATTCCAGTTCTGTGATGTTAGGAGGAGTACCTAGTACGTTATTTGAGCACTTTTTTTTTCTTTTTAATATCCTTACCATAGTTGCAGCTATTTACAGTAACAATATAATAACATAAAGGAATTGGATTAACTTATTTACTCCTACCTAGATTTACAAAACAGAATAGAGGCTGTAACAAGCTGGCAATATTTAAGATTATGTGGATCAACTGACATAAAATGAATTTATCTTGTCTAAGAATTTCAAGTGTTTCCTAATTTAGTAATATTCTGAAGTATGTTTCTCGCTGACAACTACTAACTAATCACAGTGAGTCTTTGAAAAGACAATTGTTTTTCCTGCCCACAGTATATCAAGAAAACATTAAGAATAGGGCTGTGCTTTTATTGAGCACTTTCTGTGATGTAAAGCACAGAAACAGATTTGTATTTAAATGTGTATTTTCTCATTAATGAAAGATACAGTTGCCAGCTATTTGGATGAAAAAAAGCTAGCATTAAGTTAAAATACTTCTTATTTTCAAATACACATTTTCATTTTATTGTCTTAGGAATTTACCTGACTTTAGGTAGTTAAGTGTGGCCAAAATAACAGAAGTTCTGATTTGATCTAGCTTAAACTAGGACATTTGCACAACCTCTCATACCAGAAGGTACAGAGGAAGATCAAGCCTCCGGGTTAGCTGATTCACTGGCTCAATGATGTCATCAAACGCTTGGGCTCTATCCATCTCTCTGCTCTTCCATCTACAGTGCTGGCTTTTTACAGAAGCTAGTTCTCTCCTCTCCTCATGGTGGTAAGATGGCCAATTGCAAGGACTGGAGCAACAATGTTCAGTATTCATCTACAACAGGAGAGAGGAAATCCTCCCACCAAGGAACACGAATCTTTGCCTTTAGTCTGATTGGGCCAACTTACTACACGTGCCTGTCCCTAGAACAGGGAGCTGCCACTGATGGTCCTAAACCCGTGATTCTCAAAACATCATCCTCAGAGCAGCAGTTTAAGCTGCTGGGAACCTGGAGACCTGATAGAAATGAACATCTATGGAATCAGAAATGCTGAGGGTGGAGTCCAGCAATCTGAGTTTTAACAAGTCCTCCTTATATTGTATAGTCTGAGGACTACTGTTTTAGACTAAACAGAATTTACTTCTAGAGATGGAGAAGGAGTGGATACCTGGAGAAAACTGAGGTTCTGTTAGAAAGGAAGAAGAGGAAGTTATGTTTATTGAGTTCATAACAGTGTTCACATCCTGGATTTTTCAAGAATAGTATTGGTTTCAAATACTATGTTTCATGTGGTTTGCAAAACACGGCCATTAAGTTGACCATCTCGGCTGGGCATGGTGGCTCACGCCTGTAATTCCAATACTTTGGGAGGCCGAGGCAGGCAGATCATCTGAGGTCAGGAGTTCGAGACCAGCCTGATCAACATGGAGAAACCCCGTCTCTACTAAAAATACAAAATTAGCTGGGCGTGGTGGCTTATGCCTGTAATCCCAGCTACTCAGGAAGGCTGAGGCAGGAGGCAGGAGGCAGGAGAATCGCTTGAACCCGGGAGGCCGAGGTTGCTGTGAGCCGAGATCGCGTCACTGCACTCCAGCCTGGGCAACAAGAGCGAAACTCGGTCTCAAAAAAAAAAAAAGAAAGAAAGAAAGAAAGAAAGCAAAAAGATGACTATCGAAATCCTCTTGTGAAGCACATGTCTTAGAAAGATAACGAGAATATGCCAGGACACAAAAGAGCTGAATTCCAATTCTAGTTATGTCAGTGGTTCATCCTGTGTCTTTGAGAAATTCACTTAGACTCTCTGGACCTCAGTTTTTATTTCTTAAGAGTGTTGGAACAGTGTTTAAATTTCTAAAAATGAAAACAATTATAGCCAGCATTTATCATGCACTTACTATGTGCCATGCTCTGCCGAAGATTTTTTTTTCTCGTCTTCTTTGTGATGGTATCTGCCAAAGATTTTATTTATCGCTCTGTAATTTAATACTTAGAATAGTTCCTGTGAAGGATATAACTTGCCGAAACTCAGTGGACTGCTGAGTGAAGAATCTGGGATTCAGGTCTGTCTGACCCTCAAGTCCATTTACTTAGTCACTACACTATACTGCAGCCCCCTCCCCAACCCCCATCAAACTCTGATTCTGTCATTCATTTGTTTTCACGTGGTTTAGTTCATTATACCTTTTAGAAAAAAAGCAGTTTGGTGAAATTAAAGAATGTGAACTTTGAATTCAGGCTATAATTTGAATCTTGGCATCACTATTCCTCTGACCTTTGACTCTGGGTAAGTTAGCTTCTCTGAAACTTTAACTTGTAATCCATAGAATAACATTTTTTACCTGGCATTAAAGGAGGATTAAAGGAGCTAATACATATAAAAATGACTTACATAGTGTGTGGACCACAATAGGTATTCAATAAATGTTCATTTCTTCCCCTGCCTATTGCCCTGTGGAAAATGTTATTTGATGCACAAGAGGGAAGTATTTTGGAACATTTATTTATTTCTCAAAATAAGTACTTGCATTTATAAATGACTTTGTTAAGTACCACTAGGAATGGAAAAATTCTGCCTGAATCTTCTTGGCTAAAGCTTTTCTAGACCTAAGAATACAGACAGACGACCTTGTCCAGGACAAGAACACTCTAGTACCTTCCATCAGCCTCCCATAGCCACTCTCTCCCAACCATCATTTCTTAGAGACTTTTTCAAGTGGGACACACATGGTACACATTTGAATCTGGAACACCATTTTCAAATTTCAGAAGTGCCCATCTTAACCTGTGTTACTCTCAAAATGAAACCATCTGTATGGAGTAAGGAGTCTGCTCTTCACTTTCACAGACCATGCTCCCGTGATGGAGGGGTACCAGCACCTACAGACAGAGTTTCAGGAAAGCTATTTGGTCCATAACAAAAAAGGCCATGGTTCCCAAGGAACGAATGCTCCATTCAAAGCAGTTGCATCAAGGAGGAAAGAATTTTGCCCTATGAACTCAGAAAGGTGTGTGTTCTAAATATTATATGTTTCACATCCATGAGTTTTGATGGACTTTTTAGGACAATTTACTTTATGGTTCTATCATCATACCATTTCTAATGCTGAAAAGCAGGAAAATTAGGAAACATCCATTTCAAATGCTTGAAAAGTAGGAAGCTCCAGCCGGGTGTGGTGGCTCACACCTGTAATCCTAGGTCTTTGGGAGGCTGAAGCGGAAGGATCACGAGGTCAGGAGTTTGGTACCAGCCTGGCCAACATGGTGAAACCCTGTCTCTACTAAAAATACAAAAAAAAAAATAGCCAGGCGTGGTGGTGGGTGCCTTTAATCCCAGCTACTTGGGAGGCAGAGACAGGAGAGTTGCTTGAACCTGAGAGATAGAGGTTGCAGAGACTGCACCATTGCACTCCAACCTGGGCAACAGAGTGAGACTCCATCTCAAAAAAAAAAAAGAAAAGAAAAGTAAGAAGCTCCTATTTTTTTATTTTAATGTTATAAAATTACTCTTATATTTATATTACTCTTATATCTTATATATAATATAATTAATATAATATAATATAAAAAATACATAGCTTTTTTTTTCTTTGAGATAGAGTCTTGCTCTTGTCACTCAGGCTGGAGTGCAGTGACATGATCTCAGCTCACTGCAACCTCCATATCCCGGGTTCAAGTGATTTCTCCTGTCTCAGCCTTCTAAGTAGCTGCGATTACAGGCGCCTACCACCAAACCCGGCTAATTCTTGTACTTTTAGTAGAGACAGGATTTCGCCATGTTGGCCAGGCTGGTCTCGAACTCCCGACCTCAGGTGATCCACCCACTTTGGCCTCCCAAAGTGCTGAGATCACAGGCGTGAGCCACCGCTCCCAGCCCTAATATACATTTTAATATTATAGTTGGTTGTGGGCTATTAAATTTTGTCATCTTGAAGAATAACAGACACTTTGGATTAAATTTACAATAAGTGGTTTCTGAAGTTATTTAATGGTTATTCTTTCTTGCAGCATCATTCAAGCAGAGTGGACATTTATGGTCTTGTGTTTTCCAATACCACAACCAATACCCTCTTATAGTTACATTTTGGAGCAAGTACTTAACATCAGATAATTTACCCGAAGGGTAACCCTTTAAAAAGTTGTTTATTATAACTAAGAGTCAGTAATAGATCATGAAGACGAATGTATGTCATTATTTCTCTGGTTAATATAGACATAATTGTAAAAGTTTGTTTTATGATCTCCGTCTCTCTGACACAACACCAGGAAGGCTAATGGCCATTTATCTTGTGTCTTCTTATGTTCAAAGAAGAACATAAAATTGAGAAGATATCCCAAGATGCCATTATTTGTAGACATTCTTAATAATTCAACTCTATAATCATGCTACTTCCCTATAATTTTTGTATGTTTATTTTATGTCTATATGTGTATTTATATAATATATAATTATTCTATTGCTACTGTATGATACATGTTTTTAATTACTAGCAACCAGAGCTGGTTTAATAACTAATGATCTTGAGACTATGGGATGAAACGTAGGCACCAGGATTTTTTTTAACACTCCCTAGGTGATTACAATGTGCATCCAGGATTGAGAATCACTCATCCAAAGGTTCCACCAACACTTGAACACATATATTTTTAACTTCACTGGGAATACCTATTACTAGTAATACAGTATTATAGTACACACAAGGCCTTGCTGTTTGCTGCCCACCTGCTCCCTCTCCCCATGATTCCTCTTTAACTTCCCCTTGAGCAGAATATCCCAGATAGTGGTTTGCTGGTGTGTGTGTGTGTGTGTGTGTGTGTGTGTGTGTTTAGTAGCAAAGCTTTTTGTTCTTTTTCCAAATGAAATTTCCTTCAGAATAACAAAAGACACTGAACAAAGCCAACCTGACAGATCTGAAGTGGAGCAAAGAGAGCCTCAAGCCCCTCTGCTCTTCTATTCCTTCTCCATCATCATCGGAACCCCAGGCTTCCCAAAGCACCATTATTTTATTTTATTTTATATTATATTATATTTTATTTTATTTTATTTTATTTTATTTTATTATTGAGACAGAGTCTCTCTCTGTCGCCCAGGCTGGAGTCAGCAGTCTCGGCTCACTGCAACCCCCGTCTCCCGAATTCAAGTGATTCTCCTGCCTCAGTCTCCCAAGTAGTTGGAATTACAGGCATATACCACCAAGCCTGGCTTATTTTTGTAATTTTTTAGTAGAGATGGGGTTTTGACATGTTGCCCAGGCCGGTCTCAAACTCCCGACCTCAAGTGATCCACCTGCCTCGACCTCCCAAAATGCTGGGATTACAGGCATGAGCCACCACACCCCGCCCCAAAGTACCATTTTGAATCTGCCTCTCAGACACGAGAGAACGTCATTGTCTCACTGATTGGCTGCCAAGAAACGTCACGTTTCAAACGTGATGGAAAGGCCCCCAGAACAATCTGCTGAATTCATGCAACACACAACTCCACCGAGGAAGTCCTGGATCTACCTCCACTTGCCCATGGCTATGCTGTGCAACACCAATAACTGGAAATTTAGAAGAAGGCTCTCCTCCAACTCCCAGAATGGCTAATTCTAAGCAGAGCCTTTTTTTTTTTTTTTTTTTTTTTTGTGATGGAGTTTCCCTCCTGTTGCCCAGGCTGGAGTACAATGGCGCAATCTCACTCACTGCAACCTCTGCCTCCTGGGTTCAAGTGATCCTCCTGCCTCAGTCTCCCGAGTAGCTGGGATTATAGGTATGCACCAGCACAACCGGCTAATTTTGTAGTTTTTTTTAGTAGAGACGAGGTTTCTCCATGTTGGTCAGGCTGGTCTTGAACTCCTGACCTCAGGCAATCTGCCCGCCTCAGCCTCCCAAAGTGCTGGGATTACAGGCATGAGCCACCTGTAAGCCACTGTGCCCACCTAAGCAGAGCCTTTTCTAATGGTTGAAAATGAAGCAGGCCGGGCGCGGTGGCTCAAGCCTGTAATCCCAGCACTTTGGGAGGCCGAGACGGGTGGATCACGAGGTCAGGAGATCGAGACCATCCTGGCTAACACGGTGAAACCCCGTCTCTACTAAAAAAATACAAAAAAAAAAAAAAAAAAAAATTAGCCGGGCGAGATGGCGGGCGCCTGTAGTGCCAGCTATTCGGGAGGCTGAGGCGAGAGAATGGCGTAAACCCGGGAGGCGGAGCTTGCAGTGAGCTGAGATCCGGCCACTGCACTCCAGCCTGGGCAACAGAGCGAGACTCTGTCTCAAAAAAAAAAAAAAAGAAAGAAAATGAAGCAAACTTTACAGTGTGCTCCCACTCTCTTACCTGCTGTACCCCTGTCTCCAGCAAGTATCTCAAGAGAGCTGAAAAGGGACACCCAGTTATAAAAGGGCAACCTATGGCCTGAAAGGAGTGTGTGGAGTGGAGCATAGTTTTGACAACTTTGCTTTGGTGATTTTGGGAAGTGGTTGTGGGCAGTTGGCATATGAGTCTTGTTTTTTGTTGAAAACAAAAACAAAAGAGGAAAAGGCTGGCTGATAGCTGGCTGCCTCTTTGGCCACACCTGAGGCTCCACCACCAGTCTTTTTATCTACTGGGTCCCCCTTCAGGGTCTGGAACTTTGACTTATCTTTGTGATTCATCATACAAAAGAGAGCTTGGATGCAGGTGGCTGAAAGCTGCAGGATGCATAAATGCTTCTATGCCTTTTAACAACCCCATGGGTAATTTTATTTTTTTGAGATGGAGTCTCCCTCTGTCTCCCGGGCTGGAGTGCAGTGGAGCGATCTTGGCTCACTGCAAGCTCTACCTCCTGGGTTCAAGCTATTCTCCTACCTCAGCCTCCCGAGTAGCTGGGACTACAGTTGTGTGCCACTATGCCCAGCTAATTTTTGTATTTTTAGTAGAGAAGGGGTTTCACCATGTTGTTTGGCCAGGATGGTCTCCATCTCTTGACCTCATGATCCTCCCGCCTCGGCCTCCCAAAGTGCTGGGATTACAGGCATGAGCCACCATGTGCAGATGGGTAATTTTATTATTTTACAAGTCAGTAAACCGATGCTTAGAGAAGTTAACCAACTTGATCAAGGTCACACAGTGGTGGAGAAGAGATTCCACCTCATACTTTTTAGACTCCAGAGCCCATAAGCTTTCCACCACGTTAGCTTGTCCTGAGAGAAAGGGATTTTGGTTGGAGGGTGGGGTAGAGAATGACCAATTTTGGAGAAGGTGTGAATTTGGAGTCGGACCAGTCCTAAATAAGTGTTCTAGAAGGGAACTCTAGGAAGACAGGGAAACATGGACTCCAGCCACAATGGAACTGGGAAAGAAGTAAAGGGAGAGGGAGGGTATTAGAGACAAGCATTAGCTACTTCAAAAATTTGAGCACCATTAAATGGATTTTGATACCTAGGCATGACTTGGTGTTGTGTAGAAACTAAATATACGCAGCTCTTATATTTTTAATCATGTGACATTTTAATCTCATAGATCTACATTCAAATTCTGGGCTCATTAAGTCTTTAATTTGTTTTTGAAGCAGTTGTAATTGAAACGAACTGGGGTCCATTAGCCTGGCACAGTAAGGCCAAAAATCTGTACCAAGATTTGTAGCCAGAGAAAAGATGTTTATTTGCAGGACTCCAAGTGAGGAGAATCAGGCAACTCACACTTAAGACCCTGTCTCCCCAGTGGCTTGCAAGTAAGGGTTTTTGTTTGTTTGTTTTTGAGATGGAGCCTTGCGCTGTCGCCCAGGCTGGAGTGCAGTGGTGCAATCTCAGCTCACTGCAACCTCCACCTCCCCAGTTCAAGCTATTCTCCTGCCTCAGCCTCCTGAGTAGCTGGGATTACAGGCGCGCATCACCATGCCCTACTAATTTTTGTATTTTTAGTAGAGGTGGCGTTTCACTGTGTTAGCCAGGATGGTCTCAATCTCTGGACCTCATGATCCACCCACCTTGGCCTCCCAAAGTGCTGGGATTACAGGCATGAGCCACTGCTCCCAGCCACAAGTAAGAGTTTTTAAAGGCAGGGGTAAATTTTAGGAAAGCAGAAGTTATAGGCAAAAATTATTAATATATGAAGGTTATATATTGGTTTGACCTAAAAAGGATAGAACATCTTGATGTGGGGGCTTACAGGTCCTAGGCAGATTTTAAGATTTTCTGATTTGTAATTAGTTAAGGAAGAGAAGCTCTGTTTAAAATTTGGGTCAGCACAAAAGAATGTTAGCTCTGGCTCATGAGTGTGACTTTTTATAGGGCCCTGAGGAAGAAATTTAGAACAAAGAATGGCAGAGTTTAGTTCTTGTTTTTGGTTTTGTTTTGTTTTGCTTTGTTTTTGCTTTTTGTTTGTTTTGTTTTGTTTAATTTGAAGTTTATGTGCCAGTGGATTTGTTTGGTGGGGGTCTGGCTTTCTGAAAACAACTCAGGGACATATATTAAGTTGTTATGGTTTTTTTTTTTTTAAGAGAGAAATAAACATCCTGTGATTTTTATTTTGGGAGCTATTGTTTTAAGCTTTTTTTTTTTTTTTTTTATTGTTGTTTATTGTTTTTATTTTTGGGGGCTAGCTAGGTGCCTGAAATTTTTTTGAAGGAACTTAAGGTTTTAAAAAAAAATGTTTATGCTTGGGGGTGTGGTCCACAGGTCCCCCTGGTGATCTCAGTTAGCCAAGGAAGCCACAATAATCTGATGTGTCATAGCTGGTCAAACACTGTGAAACTTTGCACATTGGTTAAGGAACCAATGTGATTATTTACTTCACACAGATCACCAATGGGACTGACTACCAGCCTTGTCTGTCCTGGTCTACATCAGAAACAGAGACCAGCTGGTCACTCACTGATTCAGTAATTTATACACAATTTGTCTTTGAGTTTTTCCTAGCTCTTATGCATGTAGATACAATGATAAATAGATTGAACTGAGATGAGGTTTTAACTAATTTAAACAATGTGCTTCAAGTAAAAATTAGCTCTAATTATCCTAATTCAAACAACCAACTGTAAAAAGAATATATAAGACAACCAGGAAAATATGAACACTAACTATAAATATGATGATATTAAGGTATTTATTGCCTACTTCTTTTGGTGCAATAATAGTATTATGGTTAGTGGGGTTTTAGAAAGAATATTTATCTTTTGAAGCTACATAGAGAAATATTTACAAATAAAATGATATACTGCCTAGGATTTGCTTCAAAATAATTTAATAGTAGGGGAGGGAGGGAGGAAATAGTAGAAGGCAAAGATGAAATAAGATTGGCTATGAGTTAAATAATTGCAGAAGCTAAGTGAACATACATGGGGATTTATTATACTACACCCTCCCCTTCAGTTTATGTTTGAACTTTTTCATTAAAAATTGTTATTTTTTTATGTGTGACTCTAATAAGTATGACTATGGAAATTTCAAGGTCTTTGGAGTCAGGTGGACCTAATATATAAATACTGTTTTTTTTTTTTTTTTTTTTTCACTAACTGGTTAGGAGACCTGGAGCAAGATTCTTAAGCTAACAGAGCTTCTACTTCTTATCTTCAAAATGACCAGACTAACTTGTATCTCATATGGATTTTGTGAATTAAAAGAAAAGAAATCACATCACTAAATCACCTAGCACAGTGCCTGGTGCATAGCAGACACTTGGTAACTGCTGTTATAATTGTAGAAGCTATTAAATAGAGGCATTTCAAACAAACCTGGAAAAACATGTCTTAAGATTTCAGTGGAAATCTCAAAGCAGAATTGAAATAAACTAACAGAGAGGAAGAGGTGGTAACCTTTCACAGACAGCCTGAGGTTAGAATGTATCTTCCTAGGCAACAAGGCAATTATTCGAAACACAAAAGGAAACAACTTTCTATTTAGCTCATTTCTAAGGTAACCATTGTATCACCAGTGAATCAGTTCAGGGTACATTGGACACAGTCTGAGAGGTCTTTGAGTCCATTTTGCTTTGTATTTGAATGAGAAGTAGCAAATATATATGTGCACTCCAGGCTGGCGACAGATATATCTTCTATATCTATATCTATATCTATATCTATATCTAATCTATATCTACATCTATATATGTCTCTGGCTGGGAAAGAGGAGAATGGAATCTAGATCCTGTGTATGTGTGTGTGTGTGTGTCTGTATGAGTATATATATCTCAAAAATCCGTAAGAGATACAAGAAAAAAAATTATATATATATGTTTGTTTGTTTGTTTTGTTTTGTTTTTTTGTTTTTTTGTTTTTTTTTTTTTTTTGAGACAGTCTTGCTCTGTCGCCCAGGGTGGAGTGCAGTGGTGCCATCTCAGCTCACCTCCACCTCTCAGGTTCAAGTGATCTTGTGCCTCAGTCTCGCAAGTAGCTGGGACCCCAGGTGTGTGCCACACGCCTGGCTAAATCTTTTATTTTTAGTAGAGACAGAGTTTCACCATGTTGACCAGGCTGGTCTCAAACTCGTGACCTCAGGTGATCCACCCACCTCGGCCTCCCAAAGTGCTGGGATTAGAGGAGTGAGCCACTGCACCCAGCATAGATCTGTATTTTAATTGACATCTTTCTCTAATTTAAATCTGTGCTGCTTTAGGTATCTTATGTGAAAAATAGATTCTTATCAGGCAACTGTGTTTAAAATCTGCTCTTTCTCCTGCAATAACAGTTCTTCTCCTGTAATCAACATCCAGTTACCCAAATCAGGACTTTGGTAGATATATTCAGTCCCTGGATTCCCCTCAGTAGGCCTCTTCCCATACACTTTCAATTGATTACCAAGTCTATCAGTTCCATGTCTCAGATATCGCTTAAGAATGTCCCTTAAACTATACATTGTTTGTTTTGTTTTGTTTTGTTTTGAGATGTCTCCCTCTGTTGCCCAGGCTGGAGTGCAGTGGTGCCATCTCAGCTCACTGCAACCTCTGCCTCCCATGTTCAAGCGATTCTCTTGAACTCAGCCTCCCAAGTAGCTGGGACTACAGCATGCGCCACCACACCGGCTAATTTTTGTATTTTTAGTAGAGATGGGGTTTCACGATGTTGGCCAGGCTGGTCTCAAACTCCTGACCTCAAGTGATCCACCTGCCTGGGCTCCCAAAGTGCTGGGATTATACGCATGAGCCACTGCACTTGGCCCCCTTAAACTATACTTTCGTGGTCACTGCCTCAGGTCAGGTCCCCAGCATGCCATATTTCAATTTCTGCAGCAATCATTAAACTAGTCTCCCTATCTCTAGTCTCTTCCTTCCTCAAATCATATTCAAGAATGCTGGCAAAATGACCATTTTAACATGCAAATCTGATCATGTCATTACTCTGAGTAAAATATTTCTGTAGATTCCAACTGTATGGAAGTCCAATTCCTTAGCATGTCATATAAACATCTTATGATTTTCCCTTATCCACTTTTCTAAATCACATCTCCTCTTTGTGCATTTATATGCACCTTGTCCTGTGCCCTCTAGTCATACTACTAAACAACCTGTCGTTTTTAAGTGCCATGTTCTCTTCTGCTGCTATGCTTTTGTGTACACTATTCCCTCTGTCTTGCAAGACATTTGTCCCCTGTGCACTTGACAAACCTTGCTCATACTTCAAGACTCAGCTCATATGTCCTTTTGTGAAATTTGCCCTGTCACTAGTTGCTCACAACCAGTATATTGAATTAGACCCTCTATTCTCTGAGCAACTTGCATGTGCATGCAAATACCTTATTTAGAAATTTTATGATACTTAGGAGTAATTATTGTGTGTACACACGCATGCACACGCTCAGACTCCCCTACTAGCCTATGATCTCCTGGAGAACAGAAATAATGACTTATTTATTTACTTACTTAAAATTTATTTATTTTTATTTTGTTGTTGTTGTTTTTGAGGCAGGATCTCACTATGTCACCCACGCTAGAGTGTGGTGGTGTGATCATAACTCACTGCAGCCTCAATTTTTCAGGCTTAAGCAATCCTCCTGCCTCAGCCTCGTGAGTAGCTGGGACTACAGGCGTACCATCACACCTGGCTAATTTTTTATTTTTTAATTTTTTTTTTAGTAGAGTTGGGATCTTGTCATATTTCCCAGGCTTAGTTTTACCTCCTTAAGCTTTACCTAGTAGCTGGGACAAAGAAGGCACTCAAGAAGATGTGAAATGATGAAGAAAACAAATTAAGCATAAGAAAGTTAATAATACAATGAATAACTGTGCTTCAATCTTTTGAAAATACTTATATTTCCTAGAATGCACTTTACTACCTCAAATCTTAGGACCTTACATTGTTCCTTCTGTCTAGAATGATTTTCTCTTCAATTGAATCCTTGGTTCATCCACCAAGAAGCTACTCTGTAGGTAATGATATTAGGACTGGTCTGGGCCTTTAGGCAGAATTATCTACTTCCTCCCTTAAATCCCCATAGATCTCCTAGGTGAAAATAGATTCTTATTAGACTTCCTCCCTTAAAAGCCCATAGATCTCCTAGGTGAAAATAGATTCTTATTAGACGCTTGTGTTTCACTGTGTCTGCCATAGACCCTTGATATTCACAAAGTAGATACCCTGAGACTTCATGGATACAAATATTTGAACATAAAAATGTTCATATGGGCTTCTGGATTTCTCCTAAATTATTGCTTAGATTCTGGGTTTCCTCCCAATACTAGTCAAAGAGGTTTTCAACTTTTACTCAGAATCTTTCCCTGATTTGGCCATTTTTAAAAGTCAGGTTTATTGAGATACAATTTCCAGAGTGAAATTCACCCTTTTTAGACATACCATAATTTTGGGAATCCTGACAAACACATCCAGGTACACAATTACCATCACAATTAAAATATAGAACATTTCTACCATGCCAGAAAGTTCCCACATGTCCCCTGTGGTTAATCCCCAGTCCAGGACTCTGCCTGTGGTTTTAACTTTTCCAGAGTGTCATATAAATTCAAACATATCACATGTGGCTTTATAAAATTGCCTTCTTTCAGTTAGTATATTTGAGATTTGTTCTTTTTATCGCTTAGTAGTACTGCACTGTATGAAATTCTATCATGTGGAATCTACCTGTATGCAGTATGGAAGTACCACAGTTGGTTTATCCCTTCACAAGCTGATGAACATTTAAGTTGTTTGCAGTTTTTTAGTGAAAACTGTTATAAATATTCATGTGCAGATCTTTGTGTATGTTTTTATTTCTTTTGGGTAAAAATCTAAAAGATGAGTTGGGTCATCTAATAAGTCTATGCTTAACTTTATAAGAAATTGTCACACTGTTTTTCAAAGTTGCTGCATTGTTACATTCCATCCCAAAATGTATGAGAGTTCCATTGACACAGCATACTCATCAGCACTAATGGATGTGTAGTGATGCCTCTTTGTGGTTTTAGTTTTCATTTCTCTGATGACTAATGATCTTTTCATTGTTTATGTGGCATTTGCATTTCATAAAATGTTCAAATATTTTGTCCATTTTTTTTTAATGGGCTTGACTGCCTTCTCTTTCGTTTTCTTGCTCTTTTTCTCTTTTCTTTTGTCTCACTCTGTCACCCAGGCTACTTTCTTTTCTTTTCTACCTTTCCTTCCTTCCTTCCTTCCCTCTTTCCTTCTTTCCCTTCTTCCTTTCTTTGTTTTCTTTATTTTCTCTTTCTTTCTTTCTTCCTTTCTTTTCTTTCCTTCTTTCTCTTTTGTCTCACTGTCACCCAAGCTTCTTTCTTTTCTTTCCTTTTCTTTTCTATCTTTCCTTCCTTCCTTCCCTCTTTCCTTCCTTCCCTCTTTCCTTCCCTCCCTCCCTCCTTTCTTCCTTCCTTCCTTCCTTCCTTCCTTCCTTTCTTTCTTTCTTTCTTTCTTGCTTTCTTGTTTTCACTGTTTATTTTCCTTCCTTCCTTCCTTCCTTCCTTCCTTCCTTCCTTCCTTCCTTTCCTTCCTTCCTTCCTTCCTTCCTTCCTTTTCCTTCCTTCCTTCCTTCCTTCCCTCCTTCCTTCTCTCTCTCTCTCTTTCTTTCTTTCTTTCTGACAAGGTTTCACTCTGTCACCCAGGGTAGAGTGCAGTGGTGCCATCTTGGCTCACTACAACCTCCACCTCCCAGGTTCAAGCAGTCCTCCTGCCTCAGCTGGGACCACCAGCACGTGCCATCACACCCAGCCAATTTTGTCTTTTTTTTTTTTTTTTTTTATAGAGACAGGATTTTGCCATGTTGCCCAGGCTGGCCTGGAACTCCTGAGCTCAAGAGATCTGCCCACCTCGGCTTCCCAAAGTGCAAGATTACAAGTGTGAGTCATTGTGCCCTGCCCGTTTTCTTATTATTGAATTCTTTACATATTAAGGATATCAGTATTTATTATATAGTGTTTTACAAATATTTCTTTCAGACTGTGGCTTCTCTTTCATTTTCTTAACAGTATCCTTTGAAGTGGATGTTTGATTTTTACTAACTCCAATTTGTCAACTTTTTTTTTTTCTGATTTGTGCTTTTTGGATGCTAAGAAATTCTTGCCTAACCCAAGCTAACAAAGATTTTCACATGTGTTTTCCTCTAGAAGTTTTATAGTTTTAGGTTTTACACTTAGATCTCAGATGCATTTTGAGTTAAGTTTTGAATACAGTGTGAGGTATGCGTTGAGGTTCATAGTTTTGCACACATATGTTTAATTGTTCCAGCAGCAGTTTTTAAAAGTCTATCCTTTCTACATTAAATTACCTCTGCATGTTTGTCAAAAGTCAATTAGCAGCCTGGGCACAGTGGCTCATGCCTGTAATCCCAGCACTTTGGGAGGCCGAGTTGGGTGGATCACCTGAGGTCAGGAGTTTGAGACCAGCCTGACCAACATGGTGAAACCTCATCTCTACTAAAATCACAAAAATTAGCCAAGCATGGTGGCGTGCACCTGTAATCTCAGCTACTCAGGGGGTTGAGGCAGGAGAATCACTTGAACCCAGGAGGTGGAGGCTGCAATGGGCCAAGATCGTGCCACTGTACTCCAGCCTGGACAAAAGTGAAACTCCATCTCAAAAAAAAAAAAAAAAAAAAGTCAATTAACCATGTATGTGTTGTTCTATGTCTGGATTCTATTTGAAGTGTTCACCAACTTTTCCTGTAAAGGGACAGATAAGTAAGATTTTAGGCTTTGCAGGCCATACAGTCTCAGTCACAATTGTTCAGTTCTACCATTATAGTACAACAGCAGCCATAGACAACATGTAAAGAAGTGAGCATGGCTGTATTTTAATAAAGTATTATTTTATTTCAATAAAATATTATTTACAGAAACAGCCAGTGAGATTAGTCCTGGAGGTCAGTTTGACAACTCCTGGTCTCATGTGCCCGATTAATCTGTGTCTATTCTTTAACCAATACCATACTAGCTTGATTACTGTGGCTTGTGAGATTTGAAATTAGTTAGCAGTGTTGAGTCTTCCAACTTTTTTCTTTTGCAGAATTTTTTGACTATCTTTTGCTTTCTCATATAAACGTACGGTATGTTTGCTGGTTTCTTTCTTTTTTTTTTTTTTTTTAAACAGAGTCTTGCTCTATCGCCAGGCTAGAGTGCAGTGGCACAATCTTGGCTCACTGCCACCTCCACCTCCCAAGTTCAAGCAATTCTCCTGCCTCAGCCTCCTGAGTAGTGGGACTACAGGTGCGCGCCACCATGCCTGGCTAATTTTTGTATTTTTAGTTGAGACGGGGTTTCACCGTGTTGGCCAGGATGGTCTCGATCTCTTGACCTCATGATCTGCTGGCCTTGGCCTCCCAAAGTGCTGGGATTACAGGCGTGACTGTGCTCAGTCGTTTGGCTGTTTCTATAAAAGAAAAAATCTGCTAAAAATTTTATTAGGATTGCACTGAATCTATAATCAATTTGGGAATAACTGGCACCCTAACAATATTGAGTCTTCCAATCCATGAATACAGATACTTCTTTCTTTAAAGATTGTGATTCTATCATCAATATTTTAATTTTCAGCATATAAAATTTGCATGTATTTTGTTAGACTTATACCTAAGTAATTAATAATTTGAGTGCTATTGCAAAGTGATTTTTAAATTTAAACTTCCATTTTTTCATTATGTATATACATAAATACAACTGATTTATGAATACTGAGCTTGTATCCCACAACCTGGCTAAACTCCCTTATAAATTCCAGTAGCCATTTTGCATATTCTTTTGGAATTTATTATGTTACAAATTCTCATCTATAAATAGCAACAGCTTTGTTTCTTCATTTTAAATCTTTGTCTTTTCTTTTTCTTTCCTTATTGCACTGTCTATGACCTCTGGTAAGGTGATAGCAGTGGTGAGAGTAGACAATTTTCACTTATTCCTGAGCTTAGGGGAAAGCACTTAATCTTTCACCATTCTCTTAGCCATGTGAGAATTCAATGAGAAGACAGCCATCTGCAAACAAGGAAGAGTGCCTTTGCCAGACACCAGATCTGCTGTGACTTTGATCTTGGACTTCCTGGACTCCAGAACTGTGAAAAATAAATGTCTATTGTTTAAGCTACTCAATCTGTATTCCGTTACAGAAAACTGTATTAGTCCATTTTCACACTGCTAATGAAGACATACTCGAGACTGGAAAGAAAAAGAGGTTTAATGAACTTACAGTTCCATGTGGCTGGGGAGGCCTCACAACCATGGTGGATGGCAAGAAGGAGCAAGTCATGTCTTACATGGATGGCAGTAGGCAAAAAGAGAGCTCGCGCAGGGAAACTCCCCCTTATAATACCATCAGATCTCATGAGACTTATTTGCTATCACAAGAACAGCACGAGAAAGACCTGTCTCCATGATTCAGTTACCTCCCACTGGGTCCCTCCCACAACACATGGGAATTGAAAATGAGATTTGGGTGGGGACACAGCCAAACTATATCACAGACCAAACTAAGACAACCATTAAGAATGATGTCAGCCATAGGATTTTCATAAATGTCCTTTGTTAAGTTGAGGATATTTTCTTACAGTTTTTATCATGAATGAATATTGAATTTTGTTAAGTGCTTTTTCTGCATCTATTGGGATGATCCTATAATTTTTCTTTTATCTATTGATATAATGAATTACATTAATTTAGATTTAAATATCGAGCCACCTTGCCTTCCTAGAATTAATCCCACTTAGTCATGATGCATTATCCTTTTTATATATTGCTGCATCTAATTTGCTAATATGAAAATATTAGTAATTTTGGGGTCTGTGTTCAAGTAGGATATTAGTCTGTAGTTTTTTTAACCTGTAATTATTTTGTCTGGTTTCAATATCAAGGTAATGCTGACGCATAAAATGAGTTTCCCATACCAACCTTCCCAGTATAAATTAGACAGCTTTAAAATATCCACCCACTTAACTGGTGAACATTTAAAAACAAAAGACCTCTTCAGAGTGACTTCAAGTATGAAAAGGAGTTTGCATTGACAAGCCCTCTTTGGGATACGGATGCTAAAAAGTAAGCTAGACATTTTCATTGGGTGATTGGATCCAGAACATTAGCTCCTCAGCATAAAGAAAAACTTCTACACCTCAGCATGATGCATATTAGTTTATCTCATTGGTCCTTAATGGTTTGGGACTAGCCAAAAAAAAAAAAAAAAATTAAATGTAATTGAGTCCAAGTCTATACAATTGCTGCTCAAATTTTTGTTTCAAAAAAAAAAACTCAGCTGAGTGCAGTGGTTCACACCTGTAATCCCAGTACTTTAGGAGGCCAAATTGGGAGAATTGCTTGAGCTCAGGAGTTTGAGACCAGCCTGAGCAACATAGTGAAATTTCATCTCTACAGAAATTTTAAAATGTAGCTAGACATGTGCCTGTGCATGTGCCTATAGTCCCAGCTACTCAGGAGGCTGAAGTAGGAGGATCGTATGAGCCCAGGAGATGGAGGCTGCAACACTATGACTGCACTACTGCACTCCAGCTCAGCAACAGAGCAAGGCCATATCTCGTTTAAAAAAAAAAAAAAGAAAAGAAAAGAAAAGAAAAAAGAAAATCTTGGGTATAAGCATAATTTATTTGATTAACGAATAAGCACTTTAAAAATTAAAGCAAGATTTTTGATTTTTAGTTCAGCTTTTCCTTGCACAGAATTCTTCTTGTTTCAGAATAGAAGAATCTCTGAAACAACATATATTTCATAGTGGCTAAAATTTAAGTCTTTCATTCTTACTAGAAGTATTCAATTTGTCTTTGGGTTTTACAAGAGAAATGCCAGATGCTAACAAATATAAGTAATGGTTGGTGTTGGGCTTTTTGTTTAATGTGAATTCTTCAATTACCTTTAAAATCATGATGAAAGCTTAGAAGTTTCAAATTGCCAGCTTAAAACATTATATGCTAAAATATAATATTGTTGGCTATGCATATTCTTTTGCGGAAATATTTTTAGTTAGGCTTCAAAATATTCTCTAAATTTTTAAATAACTACAGTTTTATACTCATGGCAGCTCTGTGTCTGTGTCAGTAAGAAAAAAATCTACATGATGTTTTTAAAAATGTACATCATGCACCAAAAAGAGAGATTTCTGAATTCCATGTCTTCAGGTTAACTGATGAGGTTGGCTGTCCTACACTACAATGACATCTACTGGCATAACCAGGACTGAGCACCCAGAAGTAATCTTGAGAATGACAGGGCAGCCTTTCTTCTCTTCCTCTTTGATTATTGGCTGATAACAGGAGTTATGTGAGTGTGAATTTCCTAAGAACAGATATTGTATTTTCTTAAGCTCTGTATCTCCAGTGTCTAATATTGCAATTGTTACATTAAAGATTCCCCAGAAATCTGTTGAATAATTATAAGTGCAACTGCCTATGGTCTAACTTTTCAAACAGCATGGAATCTAAATTGAAACAATACTGTTAAAAGTGATTTAAATCAAAATAATAATAATAAAATGGTCTAAAACAAAGGTACTTTGTCTTTGTGATAAACCTCTTTTAAATTCTAATGATAAAAATAAGCTTCTCTCATTATCCAGAAAATCACACACAATTTTAAACACAGCTTCATGAAGGTCCTGAACTCCGTCTTTCAACTCAAGGTTAAGAACCTTGATACAGGAGGTAGAAATATGTTTTAATACACTTTGAAATGCATAAAATCAATAAAGCAAAAATAAGAAACTACCACATACCTATTAGAATGGCTAAAATTCAAAATGTTAACATCACCAAATGCTGGTAAGGATTTGGTGGAGCAAAAGGAACTTTCATTCACTGCTGGTAGGAATACAAAATGGTCCACACACTTTGGAAGATAGTTTGGCAATTCTTAAAAAATTTTACACATCTTACTATATGATGGAGTGATCATGCTCTTTGGTATTTACTCAAATGAGCTGAAAACTTACATCCACAGAAAATTCTGCAGACAAATGTTTATATCAGCTTTATTCATAACTGCCAATCCTCAAAAGAAACCAAGGTATCCTTCAACAGGTGAATGAATACACAAACTGTGGTACATCCATATGATGAAACATTATTCAGCAACGACATGAAAAAAAAGCCATCAAGTCATGAAAATATATGGATGAACCTTACATGCATATTGCTAAGTGAAAGAAGCCAGCCCGAAAAGGCTATATACTGTGTGATTCCAACGATATGACATTCTGGAAAAGGTAAAACAATGAAGACAGGAAAAGGTCAGTAGTTGCCAGGGGTTTGAGGAGAGGGACAGATGACGACATGGAGCACAAGGGATGTTTAGGGCAGTAAAACTATTTTGTATGATAGTAATGGTGGAGGCATGTCATACATTTGCTGGTAGATGCAGAACACAAAGAGTGAATCCTAATGCAAACTATGGACTTTGGTTAATAATAATGTGTCCATATCAGCTCATCAATTGTAACAAATGTACTGTATAACAAATGAAAGATGCGAATAGTAGGGGAAATCATAAGGGAGGGGAAGGTGGGGAGTGGGCCTAGGAGGCTGCAAAGTGGGATACATAAGAACTCTCTGTACCTTCCACTCAATTTTCTGCAAAACTAAAACTGCTTTAAAACATAGTCCATACAAAAATTAGCCGGGCATGGTGGTGTGTCCCTGTAATCCCAGCTACTCGGGAAGCTGAGGCAGGAGAATCACTTGAACCCAGGAGATGGAGGTTGCAGTGGGCCAAGATCACACCACTGCACTCCAGCCTGGGCAACAGAGTGAGATTCCATCTCAAAAAAACAAAACCAAAAAAAAAAAAAAAAAAACTAAAACAAATAAACAAAAAACATAATCCATTCATTTAAAAAAAGACATAAGCTTCTATTCTTTTGAAATACATTTTAGGATCTATTTGTTACTTTTTTAAAAGTGCATGTCAGTCCATAAAGGATGAATTGACCATGAAGACTAAGTTCTGATTTTTTATCTTGCCCAAATTCCTACCTAAGGGGCCTGGGGAGTCATGCCCTACAAACCACAAATTCTCATCAGATGGGTGTTATTTAACCCTGCATATCGTGGCTTACTTTCCAATCTGACTCTGGCATAACTCTATGAGACAAGGAAGAAGATCAAAATATTTAACCCCAAAATATATTTCCTTGCCATATCTTGAAATTGCCCTGCAAAGTCTCTTGTGGGAAAAATCCACATTCTATAGAGAATCCCCTTTCCCCTTTGTTTTCCTTCTTTCCTTCCCAGATCCAAGAGATAATCAACTAAGAGCCAGGGACCCTTTTAAGTCCGATAAGAAACATTTTACAACCTGCTCTCTCTGAAGCCTGCTATCTGAGAGCTTCCTCTGCACAATAAAACTTGGTCTCCACAATCCTTTAACCTGAACATTTTCTTTCTATTGATCCCGTGTCTTCAGATAAACTCAACCAATTGTCAACCAGAAAATGTTTACATTTACCTATAGCCTAGAAGCTCCCGCTTTGAGTTGTCCCACCTTTCTGAATGAAGCCAATGTATTTCTTAAATGTATTTGATTGATGTCTCATCCTCCCTAAAACATATAAAACCAAGGTGTACCCCAACCACCTTGGGCACATGTACTCAAGATCTCCTGAGGGCTGTGTCACAGGCCATGGTCACTCATATTTGGCTCAGAGTAAATCTCTTAAAATATTTTACAGTTTGACTCTTTTCATCAATAATCAAGTTTACATTTAAACACTTTTCTCTGTTAAAATTTTAAATGACACACAATCTATGACAGTAATTTATTTTTATAAGTGCTCACATAATCAAGTCTGTCTAACAGAAGGCTATTTTTCTATTACGAGCCCAAAGGAGAAAATGACTTTTTACTTAATTCTTGGGTTGATGAAATTAAACACTTCATTTGGTGTGCTTTTCATTTTGATATCCCTTAGGACTGAGAATTGCCTTTTCCAGAAAGTACTATAAATCGACTGTGAATTGCTAGAGTGATAGCGGGAAGAAGGACGATTCTATTATAGCTTCCGCCAGGAGCTGTCAGGCACATCCCACAAGCCGCTGCCAAGAAATGTTTAATAGTGTGCTAGGGAATTCTAGTCCCCGGATCCTGTTGATAAACTGAAAATTGCTTTTGGTTTGTCAGTTAGGTTGTAAAAAGTCTTAGGCTCTAAAATTGATTACCATTTCATCCCAAAGCAGAATGGCAGCCTAGCAAATCATGATCCTTATAAGTACTCATCTGAACCCCTGGTGCCTACTAATGCTAAAGTATTTTTAGGCCATCTCTACAAAGCTCAAAGGGAAGTGGACATTTGGGCAACGGCTTGAGCAATTTCAGGACAGCAGTTTATCTTTTGGTCTGAGTTGTTTGGAGTTTAAGTCTGTGATAATAAAAATTTCACAAAACAACTTCCTGTTTTCACTACTGAGCACTACTGAACAGGACTAACCTTAGACATCAGAAAAAATAATAATAATTGTAGGACAAGATTATAGCCATAACTGTTCCTATTATTCAGGTTAAAATATATGGTTTTTATCTGATGCAATTCAATGAGCTTGGTTTGTGTCTAAGGAAAAGACTCTGCCCCACATGAAGAGAAAGAAAGAAGAAAGAAAGAAAGAAAGAAAGAAAGAAAGAAAGAAAGAAAGAAAGAAAGAAAGAAAGAAAGAAAGAAAGAAAAAGAAAGAGAGAGAGAGAGAGAGAGGAAGGAAGGAAGGAAGGAAGGAAGGAAGGAAGGAAGGAAGGAAGGAAGGAAGGAAGGAAGGAAGGAAGGAAAGGAAGGAAGAAAGAAAGAGAAAGAAAGATCAAAGGAAGTGAATCTTTGCCCCCCTGCCCCCCCCCAACCAGAGTTCTACCCTGTAGTTACCTTGCTCAGGGTATAACTTGGTACATATACTAAAGCCTAATCCACCAGGGCTTCCAGGACCTTTTTGACCAAGAGAGCAGACAATGTGAGCTATAAGGGGCCTTGGGTGAGTCTCCGAACCCGAAAATCTCTACCAGCCTAACCTCTTATTAGAAATGCATTTCTTGGCTGGGCACGGTAGTTCATGGCTGTAATCCCAGCACTTTGGGAGGCCGAGGTGGGTGGATCACCTGAGGTCAGGAGTTCGAGATCAGCCTAGCCAATGTGGTGGAACCCCATCTCTACTAAAAATACAAAAATTAGCTGGGCATGGTGTCGGGCCCCTGCAATCCCAGCTACTCAGGAGGCTGAGGCAGGAGAATTGCTTGAACCCGGGAGGCGGAGTTTGCGGTGAGCTGAGATCGCACCACTGCGCTCCAGCCTGGGTGACAGAGCAAGACTCTGTCTCCAAGAAAAAAAAGAAATGCTTTTTAAAAATTTTTTAATTAAAAATTTAAAAATTTTAAATTTAAAAAAATTTTTTTAATTAAAAAAATTTAAATTTAAATTTAATTAAATTTTTAATTAAAATGTTTTTTAAATTTCTTTTTAATTTAATTAAAAATTTTAAAAAAAGCATTTTTTTTTTTTCTTGGAGACAGAGTCTTGCTCTGTCACCCAGGCTGGAGTGCAGTGGCGTGATCTCAGTTCACCGCAAACTCCGCCTCCCAGGTTCACCCCATTCTCATGCCTCAGCCTTCCGAGTAGCTGGGACTACAGACAGCCACCACCATGCCCACCTAATTTTTTGTATTTTTAGTAGGAAGGGGGTTTCACCGTGTTAGCCAAGATGGTCTCGATCTCCTGACCTCGTGATCCGCCCACCTCGGCCTCCCAAAGCACTGGGATTACAGGTGTGAGCCACCTCGCCCAGTCTGAAATGCATTTTTTTAATCTTATTTTATAAACTGCAGTTCTTTTCAGTCAGTCACTATAAATTGCAGTTATGGAGGTTACTAACACCTTTGGGTGAATTCATTTGTCAGATTTTTATGGCATCTGGTTAAGAACAGGGCCCTAAATAAATTATATAATCTGATATACCTATTGAAGATAGGGAGGAGAAGTAATTTTGGAAGAAGAAAAAGCAGGACACTCAGGAAATTGCCCAAATTCATTACAGCAACAGTACCTTTGCTTCAAGTTATCATAAGCACCAGTAGAAACAGGAAATAGTCACACACCTTTGCCGCCTATTCAGATAGCTACATTCCTTTGCTGAGAAATCCAGAGGATAAAATACCTAGTAGATAATTGCCATCACCTTTCCCAATGATTCTCACTTCTTTTTAGTACTAAATGTTTTACTTTTGACAATTCTTTGGCCAGACATTGTTTGAGATCCTAAACTGAGGTCTAGTTATCTTTGAAGAAAGGGAGTCTAAGTTGCTATACTCAATGCAGCATCAACTTGATTTTAATAAGTCACTTGGTACCAAAGTGACACCTACCAAAATAGGAGGAAATGATTATGGGGGAAGGGACAGCGTTGCAGACATAATATTAAAACAGGCCATATTTTACAAACCTATTCATTAACACAAACTATGTATTAGACACAGAGAGCCTGGCATTTTGGCCCAGGTCACACGGCAAGTAGCAGAGCCAGCATTCAAACCCAACCCCATCTGACTTGAAGCTCACATTATTTCCACATCCTCTCAATGACCCCATTAAGTGTCAGCCTTTCCTTTAGTTGCTTTATATCCATTAACTCCATCTTTACAATAGCTCTGTAATGGAGGTACTATTATTATTCCTGGTTTACACATGAGGATACTAAGGCAGGGACAGCTGAAACAATTTTTTTTTTTTTTTTTTTTTTTTTTTTTTTTTTTTTTTGAGACGGAGTGTCGCTCTGTCGCCCAGGCTGGAGTGCAGTGGCCGGATCTCAGCTCACTGCAAGCTCTGCCTCCCGGGTTCACGCCATTCTCCTGCCTCAGCCTCCCCAGTAGCTGGGACTACAGGCGCCCGCCACCTCGCCCGGCTAGTTTTTTGTATTTTTTAGTAGAGACGAGGTTTCACCATGTTAGCCAGGATGGTCTCAATCTCCTGACCTCGTGATCCGCCCGTCTCGGCCTCCCAAAGTGCTGGGATTACAGGCTTGAGCCACCGCGCCCGGCCTAGCTGAAACAATTTGACCAAGGTCATGCAGCTAGTAAGTGGTCAAGCTGGGATTTGACCTCAGGCAGCTTTGCCAGTGGTCATAATTATGCTTCTCTAAAACTATAACTCAAGATTTGTCTTCTGAGAAATGAATTTTGAACTCTGCCCCCATGGTTATCAAATTCAGCCATTAACAAACATCTCTCTTCCCATTCCCCTTCCCCTCGTGGCTCTTCATCTGTAGCAGGTGAGATCATAAGCCTAGTGAGAACAGGACACCACAGTTATTCAGTTGGCTTGCCTGGAGTCAGCAGGATTTAAAGTACAGCTCCCAGCTGTATAAAAAACTGGGCAACTTCTATTAGCTCTCTAGGTATTTTTTTTATAGAGAGAAAAGGGGTCTTGCTATGTTGTCCAGGCTGGTCTCAAACTCCTGTCCTCAAGCAATCCTTCAGCCTCAGTCTCCTAAAGTGCTGGGATTACCAGCATGAGCCACTGCTCTTGCCAGCTCTTTCTTAATTCTCCCATCTGTGAAATACAGATAGTCAATCCTATCTCATTCATTATGTATGCAGGTTTAAAAATATATAAGTATATTCAACCCAGCAATCCCATTACTGGGTATATACCCAGAGGAATATAAATCATTCTACCATAAAGGCACCTGCATGTGAATTGCGGCACTATTCACAATAACAAAGAATCAACCTAAATGCCCATCAATGACAGACTAGATAGAGAAAATGTGGTACATATATACCATGGAATACTATGCAGCCATAAAAAAGAATGAGATCATGTCTTTTGCAGGACCATGGACAGAGCTGGAGGCTATTATTCTTAGCAAACTAACACAGGAACAGAAAACCAAATACCACCTGTTCTCATTTATAAGTGGAAGCTAAATGATAATATCTTACGAACACAAAGAAGGGAACAACAGACACTGGGGTCTACTTGAGGATGGAGGGTGGGAGGAGGGAAAGGAGCAGAAAAGATAACTGTTGGGTACTGAGCTTAATACCTGGGTGACAAAATAATAAGTACAACAAACCTCCCTGACACACATTTATCTATGTAACAAACTTTCACATGTACCCACAAACCTAAAAGTTAAAGAAAAATAAAAACATTATGAGAATTGGAAAAAAAAATGTGTGTGTGTGTATCTGTGTGTGTGTATGTGTGTGTATAAATATTCTCAGTCCAGTGGCCGGCACCATTCAACAAGTGGTAGATATCACTATCATTATTATCATTATTATTATTATTATTATTACTATATATAACTGTGTTACTCTTACACCAAGAACATAAAACATGATGATAAGAATGCTTACCATTTTTGGTTATGTATTTGTGTGCTATTTTCAAAGGGAGGTATTCATATTTCTAGTCCTATGAAAGATAACGTATTATTCTTTCTTCAAAAATACTTGAAGCAAAGTAGAAATAATATAGAACAATAATATGCTTTATATTAAAACAGCGTGTACCAAAGAATGGTAGTTATTTCTCACAATTAAAAAGTCAGAAACTCGGGCTGGGTGCGGTGGCTCACGGCTGTAATCTCAGCACTTTGGGAGGCTGAGGCGGGTGGATCACCTGAGGTTGGGAGTTCAAGACCAGCCTGACCAACATGGAAAAACCCCATCTCTACCAAAAATACAAAATTAGCCAGGCGTGGTGGCGCATGCCTGTAATCCCAGCTACTCGGGAGGCTGAGGCAGGAGAATTACTTGAACCCGGGAGGCGGAGGTTGTGGTGAGCTGAGATAGTGCCATTGCACTCCAGCCTGGGCAACAAAAGCGAAACTCTGTCTCTAAAAACAAAACAAAACTTCAAAAACTCTAACCCAACTTTTCACATTAGGCCTTGGGGCAGGGATGACAGAGGCATCTGTTATTAAGGAGGATCTTCAACACATTAGCACAGTGACTCAGCACTGCAGCCCAGCCCACACAGTTCCACTGTTAGGAGCCTTTGGCACAGACTTCTGTAGCAGACATTGTGAGTGCAACTGCCATTCCTCCCATCTCCATTGCTATTAGACTGTCAAATTTGTTCAAGTACCAGGCAGCAATATGCTGAGAAAGGTAGATTCTGCCTCTGGGAGTGAATCATAATTGGTCCAAGCCAATCACAGTATTCTCATTTCCCTTTACTAGTCATTGATTTAAGGATGAGAATGTGACTCAATGAAGGTGAATTAATTATAAGGCAAAATCTGCTGAAGGCAGTGAAATAGTTTTTTTGTTTTTTGTTTTTGACGGAGTCTCGCACTGTCACCTGGGCTAGAGTGCAATGGCACAATCTCACTTCACTGCAACCTCCACCTCCCGGATTCTCCTTCCTCAGCCTCCCAAATAGCTGGGACTACAGGAGCACACCACCACACCTGACTAATGTTTTGTATTTTTAGTAGACATGGGATTTCACTATGTTGTCCAGACTGGTCTCGAACTCCTGACCTTGTGATCTGCCCACCTCAGCCTCCCAAAGTGCTGGGATTATAGGCATGAGCCACCGTGCCCAGCCAGATGTTTTTTTCCCTGATGAAACAGAGAGTCATATAAAAAGAAAATCCTTTCCTTTTGCTGGTGTTGTCAGATTGAAAGTGTAACGTTTACAATGGTGGCAGCTATCTTGCTGCCATGAGGAGAAGTCAAGAGAATTTCAGCATAGTTGGCCAGCAGCTCAAGCATTATTGACCCCTCTGGAACATCCCACACCTATACTTCTTTTTAATGTAAGATAATAGACCCCTACTGTTTAAGCCATATTTAGTCAGGTATTCTGTTACTTGCAATCAAAATCTTCCTAATTAATTCAAAGCACCAACCATTAGGTTTTATAATAAAAATCATTGATGATTGAGTCAGGAGAGTTTTTAAAGCTCTCTATGAAAAGTGTATGAAGAAATAAGAAATACATAATTTAACTGGGCTCATATTAATATTACGTTGTTATATATCCAAAACTCACTCATGCATTAGGATAAAAAAGGAAAAGGAGATGCCATTCTGTGGTAATAAAGGAATATTTTCTTTTGTCAGGTCTCAAATAATTTCGTTTGGTGAAATATCAAAATTCTAAACTCTGATGCAGTTGGAAACATGTCCCTTCCTTTCTGCTTAGGTGGATTTAGCAGGGGTGATGCATCAGTTTCTTCCCTCTGTTTCCAGCAATCCTTTCCCTCATTTGCTGGCTGCAGTCAGAACCCCTTACAAGTTTGGGGCAGGAGAGAAGAAGCATTAAGGACAGAGCAATCCCATTTGACCACTACGGTTGTGGCCTTGGTGTGCTAGTTCCCAAATATGTATTCCTTATCTCTGGGACACCCCTTTTGGGATCTTGGGTGAAGCCCTACCCCTTGCCTGTCCATCTTCCTGTCTCTGTCCCCTCCGGCTGCCCCGCCTCCACTCTGAGTCTGAAGGTGCACCTGCAGATTCTCCCTGCTGCAGTTGCCTCATCTTTATCAGGAAGCCCTCATGGGCACGGCCCACTTCAAGACAATGGTACAACCCGTGCCCAGGTTTCATCAGATTGACCCTGGCCTAGGAAATATGCCTGTGTTCTTGACTGCTGAAGTGCTTTCTACTCAGTCAGACCTGGACACAACCTCTCAATTTCAGACTTCCTGGGTGTGTGTCAAATGTCAGTCTTTGTGTCCCTCCAACTCAAGTTATCCAAATGGCTCCATTGCAGCCTATTTCACCGGCTTCAGATAAATTTTAAGAAAGTGAAGTCTCCCCCCTCTGAATTCTGCTTCCTTGATGGGAAGGAGAAGAAATGCACAGCATCCTGCCTGATATGGTTTGGGTTTGTGTCTCCACCCAAATCTCACATCCATTTGTAATTTCCAGTGTTGGAGGAGAGGCCTGGTGGTAGGTGATTGGATCGTGGGGGCAGATTTTCCCCCTTGCTGTTCTCATGATAGTGAGTGAGTTCTCACAAGACCTGGTTGTTTAAAAGTATGTGGCACCTTCCTCTTTGCCTTCTTTTTCCTTTTCTGGTCATGTAAGACATGCTTCCTTCCCCTTTGTCTTCTGCCATGATTTTAAGTTTCCTTAGCACCCACCCCCCACCCCCACTATGCTTCCTGTACAGCCTGTGGAACTTTGAGTCAATTAAACCTCTTTTTTTTTTTTTTAATAAATTACCCAGTCTCAGGTAGTTCTTTATAGCAATGCGAGAATGGACTAATACACTGCTCCTCTTTCCAAATCTCTTGAAACTTGAATGTTTCCCATCCTCTGAGATAATCTGGGAGTGGGTCATGGGCAGATGACAGCAGAACAAATGTGGCCAGCCCAAGGTGGCCAGCCTTTTCTTTAGGATGTGAGAATAGCTGATACCTATTGTATTATTTTTGCCCTTTGAAGCCTCTGATAAAACTCTGAGATAACAGGGAAAGTTCATTTGATATCCTATTCCCAAAGTACATTATAGTATTAAGTAACATCTTAAAATTAATGCCTCTTTTTGGAGATTTTTCTTTCTTTTTTTTGGAGACAGGGTCTCACTCTGTTGCCCAGGCTGCAGTAGAGTGGCACAATTATGGCTCACTGCAACCTTCAACTCCTGGGCCCATGCAATCCTCCTGCCTTAGCCTCCCAAACTGCTAGGATTACAGACATGAGCCACTGTGCCTGGCTTTCTCTCACAGATTGTTAAATGACTCTTTCAAGAACAGTGCCCACCCCCCATCAAGTTAAGGAAGATCACTGTTTTCTGTATTAAAAATATTAAAGTTTCTTGAGCCTCTTCCTGGGGCCTGAGGAATCTTTGAATCCATCTAAATTTGGTGCCTGGAATCAAGAACCAGTCGGGACCTCTGTTCAGATATAACAAAATATTGGTCGGGTGCAGTGGTTCATGCCTGTAATCCCAGCACTTTGGGAAGCCGAGGCTGGTGGATCACTAGGTCAGGAGATTGAGACCATCCTGGCTAACACAGTGAAATCCCATCTCTACTAAAAATACAAAAAAATTAGCCAGGCATGGCGGCACGCACCTGTAGTCCCAACTACTTGAGAGGCTGAGGCAGAAGAATCGCTTGAACCTGGGAGGCAGAGGTTGCAGTGAGCCGAGATCACGCCCCTGCACCCCACCCTGGGCGACAGAGCAAGACTCTGTCTCAAAAAACCAACCAACCAACAAACAAACAAAAAAACACAGATATAACAAAATATTTAACCTTGGAGACCTGTAACTAGTGACTAAATCTGACCAATTTTGCAGCAAAAATTGAAAATCTTGAGACCCTGAAGCCATGATACAATTAGGGTCTCCTAGGTTCATAGGATGAGTAAGGATCTAGGAGATCAGTAAGACCTGAGCATGAGACACCATTTCAGTCACTTGTTTGCTTTCCTTGTGACCAAGGGCAGTTCGTTAGGGTTGAGATACTCATATAAGGTCGTGAAACAGCATCAAGATGACTGCGTTCTGAGGGTGTGAACATATAACCTTAGTCTCACTGGCCTCATGTTCATGCCAATTAAGCTAATATTGCTGAGAGTAGTGAGTAATACAGAAGCAGTCTCTAGAATGCTGTTTCTATCTTTGCCTAGAATGGTTCTAAAGTATCTGCAGCTCTCCTCTTGACTGGATAATTAATCTAAGAGTCTGGATTATCCCATAAAGTTTATATCAATATGATTCTGAGTTTTAAAAAGACTTTAAAGGTCCAGGTAGAGAGATGAAAGAACAATATCTTCTATGAAAAAAGCTGTAACTCTCAGAGTATCACTCCACAAGGAGGCTATCAAAGTGTTTTGTTATCAAGGTATATCTACCAACCCCAGGTGCCAGCGCAGTAAGAGAATAGAAGTAGTAGGTATGACCTTTCCCTCTCACTGGACAAATCAGCTGATCTTCCAGATTTTGGCAAGTCCTAATGGAGGTAGAGATTGGTTTGAATCCTCCTACAGAAAATTCTACAAAACTCTACTCTGGGTAGGATTTTATAAGCTGAATGATGTGTATGACATGGTTTCCATTTCGTGAAAGCACTGAAAAGCGAGTGGCATTAACACTGTGAATTAGGGCTCTGATTCGAACAGTACTCTTAATCAAGATCCTAATCTTCCCAGATGACTAGTATAAGAGATGTATGTCCTTCTGAGAGACTGAATGCCAGAGTGGCAGCTTATTGTCCTAAAGCTGTATATCTTATGGTCTCACCACAGAGAGATGACCCAGGAATCATGACAATGCAAATCTTTTTATCAACAACGAAGGGAGGATGGTAAACAGGACAAGAATTCCTATTGCCTAGCCCGTAATGATAGGTAATTTGATGATGACAAATTTATTTCTCTTTCCTATTCTTGGATAATTCTTATCACCCCTGGCTGCCCCAAAAAACCCCAAATACACAAAAAAACATAAACTCCATGGCTGTCAGGTATGTCTCAGATTTCTCTCCACCATGTTGCCTTAAGGGTCATTGACCTAAAGATGGAAACAAATCTGATTTTCTGAAATGCTATTCAACTCATGCCCTGACAAATGTAAAGTGTTGGTGTAACAGCAGCAGTGTTTTGAAAAATTCACATGCTTTTCTCTTTTGTTTTTCCTAGTCACGATCTTCTCTTTAAAGAGTTCAAAGCATCTGTCTGTGTGATTCGGGGGGAGGGTAGTAATTAGGAATGAAAGAGGCAATAGTCAGCATCTGGCATGTAAAGTAGGATTTTGTAATGAGACAACTGTTATGGTGAAAGAGAAGATTTTCCACATCTCTTTGACTTCTGCTTCACATGTTAGGAGCCAGACTTTTCAATATAAATCATAGAGATTTCCTCTTTTGCCCATGATATTTTGCCAAGAAGCTTCCCACTCTGTGGTAGAAACAGGATGTGATAGAAGAGAAGCAAAAGAAAACCCTCCTCTTGTTGTCCAGGGAATGGCAAGAAGGAAAACAGGAAACAGGGGAAGGGAAAGGCGGATGGTGAGAAACTTGTGCTCCAAGGTGGTCATTTTGTCCATTTGAGATTCCAGGTCAGTTCTGCCAAGTGTCTTCATCTCAACATGAGATTTCCTGGCATGATCAGGAGACTGGAGTGCTAAGGTCCTCAAGAGAAAGAGAGAGAATGATCCTAATGTGCACTCCAAAGCCTACATTGGTACCTATGTAACATGGACATGGAGTTGAAAGCCACAAGCCTGCCATGGGGCCTGCTGTGGCACTAGGATAGATGATCCCACAGCAAAAGTCTTCAGGATGAATAGCCTGACTGGGGGCTGGATAAGGGAGAGATTCAGAAAGGTCTACAGCCAGAGAGAGCTGAAGGTAGGCCAAGCCAACAAGGAAGGGTGACTAAGCATTGACTAAACCAGGAAAAAATAGACAACTTTAGCAGCCATTGAAGTCTAATGCCAAAACCTGCATGAACTTCAATAGGCACTAATCAATGCACACTCAAGAACCAAGATTAAGGCCATAGAGACTCCTCTTCCCGCCCTATATCATAAGAATACAATAAACTATACCCCTCCCCCACGTACTTCCAGGTAGGAAGGCAATGAAGGGGTGAACATGGGAGAAGTCCGAGAACCTCAGAATTACATAAGGGATGGTTTAAATGACTAGATCAGAATACATTTTAAACCAGATTAATTTGTGTTTTTTGGTTTTGTTTTTCTTTCCCACCACCTACCAGGTCACAAGACTAAATAAGCTATAGACAAAACAACGAAATTAAATCTCTTCTAAATTTCTGTATCACAAGTAATTTTGCAAACCTGCTATAAAAACACTCAAATAAATAATAAGTTCACATTATATTGCATTTGACCCCAAAAACAAAAGATTCTCTCATGACTCAGAAGTTTTCTATAAAGTCATTCATGTGAGGCTTTTGTGCATGAAGAATGATCATGACTATTTGCACTTATATATCTAATATTTTAATCTTATAGATTTATTAAGAGTGGGAGATTACATTATTTACTCACAATTCTCCACCCCCCCCCCCCCCGCCCCAGCTTTGCATGGTTCACTGCAGGTAGAGCATTCTACTCCTTTGAATTATTTTGTTTTTGTTTTTGTTTTTGTTTTGAGACAAGGTCTTGCTCTGTCACCCAGGATGGAGTACGTGGCTCAGATTATAGCTCACTGCAGCCTCAGCCTCCCAAGCTCAAGTGATCCTCCCACCTCAGCCTCTCCAGTAAGTGGGACTACACGCGTATGCCATCATGCCTGGCTATTTATTTATTTTAGATATGGAGCCTTCCTACGTTGCCCAGGCTGATCTCAAACCCCTGGGCTCAAGCAATCCTCCCACCTTGGCCTTCCAAAGTGCTGCGATTACAGGTAGGAGCCACCACGCCCAGCCATTCTACTCCTTTGATGGTGGGCTTGGCCACATCTCTTGCTTTAGACAATGGAACGCGGGTGGAAAAGAGAACATGTCAGTTTTTAGCCATCACATTTCTATTCTCCTCCCTTACTCTTCTGCCATCTGCCATGAGAATAACCCTAGGTAATCACAGAATAGAAACATGTAAAACATACTAAACTCACCTCACAGACTGAAGGAGAACCTCCCCAGCCTACCTGCAGGTCAGGAATATAAAAGAAGCAATTTGGGAGTTTTTCATATATCAATATTGCAGCAAAAACCTGACTGATACATTAAGCAATTAATCTTTCTTTAAATATTAAACAGTTACTGTGAACATATACTGTTCATGCAACTGATAAACCAAATCACAGATCTAACAACTTAAAATTTCCCAGCTACGGCCAGGCACGGTGGCTCACGCCTATAATCCCAGCACTTTGGGAGGCCAAGGCGAGCAGATCACATGGTCAGGAGATCGAGACCATCCTGGCTAACACGGTGAAACCCCGTCTCTACTAAAAATACAAAAAAAAAAAAAAAAAAAAAAAAATTAGCCAGGCATGGTGGTGGCTGCCTGTAGTCCCAGCTACTCGGGAGGCTGAAGCAGGAGGATGTCATGAACTCGGGAGGCAGAGCTTGCAGTGAGCTGAGATCGTGCCACGGCATGGGTGACAGAGCGAAGCTCCATCTCAAAAAAACAAAAAAGTCCCAGCTATTCAAACACTGATTATAAACTTCTTTAATTATATGCTAAATAATTACTTTAAAATCACAAATGTAATATATCAGGTTCTTGTAAATGTTTTAAACAACTAGAGACAAAGCACTCATGCAATGTTATACTGATCACCAGCACTGCAGGATTTGGGTGGTTAAATGACTGTTTCTCCATTGGATTTGGAATCTGATCACACAGCCCAAAATAATTCATCCCCAAATTACTAGAATTTAAATTAAACCTCTATTACAACTAAAATTCACTTTTGCTTCTAATCAATTGCCTTTCCTATATATTTGAATTTTCCAATGCACGGTCTCTCTTTACAAAATGATAAATTACCTCATGTTTTCTATGTCTGCCAGTACCTAATCAATAGTCCTGCCACTCTAATATGATGGTCTGGCCCGAAGGTATAAAGGGAGACTTCCGTCTCATGAATATCTCATAATAATAGGTAGCAGATCTAGTTCAGGGTTTTGCAAACTTCAAGGTGCATGCAAATCACCTGAGAATCTTGTTAACATATATACTCTGGTTTAGTAAAGCTGGAGTAGGGCCTGAGATTAAGAGATGCCAATGCTACTGGTTGTTGAACCATGCAAGTACTTTGCATAGCAAAAATGTAGAAATATCTTCTCCTGGGTGGTAAGGGACTGACTCTATGTAGCTAATTCCTCTGGGCTATCTGGCTCCTTTATCTTCTTGGAACACATTATCTTCCTGCATGGTTATTACATCTCCTGATTAACTGTCAAACCTTCACTTCCCTGGCAATTTCATTTGCCTACTAGTGTTGATCAATTGTTCTCTTTCTTGAAACAATGTCTACTTCTTTGACACTCCCTATGTTTATTCTTTCTTGTACACAGACATAGAAATAAAGACCCTTCTGGCCAAGTGTAGTGGCTCACACCTGTAATCCCAGCACGTTGGGAGGCCAAGGCGGGCAGATCACGAGGTCAGGATTCCTAGGTATTTTATTGTCTTTGACGCAATTGTGAATGGGAGTTCACTAATGATTTGACTCTCTGTTTGTCTGTTAATTGTGTATAAGAATGCTTGTGATTTTTGCACATTGGTTTTGTATCTTGAGATTTTCCTGAAATTGTTTGTCAGCTTAAGGAGATTTGGGCTGAAACGATGGGGTTTTCTAAATATACAATCATGTCATCTTCAAACAGGGACAATTTGACTTCCTCTTTTCCTAATTGAATACACTTTATTTCTTTCTCCTGCCTGATTGCCCTGTCCAGAGCTTCCAACACTATGTTGAATAGGAGTGGTGAGAGAGGGCATTTATTTATTTAGTATTTAGTAATAGCCATTCTGACTGGTGTGAAGTGTTTTGGCATTGCATTTCTCTGACAATTTGTGATGCAGACGATTTTTTTCATGTTTGTCAGCCACTTGTATGTCTTCTTTTGAGAAATATCTGTTATGTCTTTTGTCTGTTTTTTATTGGGTTTAGTGTTTTTAATTTTTGCTTGTTGATTTGAATTTCTTATAGATACAGACCTTTGTTGGATTTTTAGTTTGCAAATATTTTCTTACAATCTCTAGATGGCCTGTTTACACTGTTGGTAGTTTATTTGGCTGTGCAGAAGCTCTTTAATTTAATTAGATCCCCCTTGTTAATTTTTGTTTTAGTTGCAATAGTTTTTGAAGACTTAGTTATTAATTGGTTTTCAAGGCTTATGTCCACAATGGTGTTTCCTATATTTTCTTCTAGGATTCTGATAGTTTGAGGTCTCACATTTAAATCTTTAATCCATCTTTATTTAATTGTTGTATATGGTGAAAGGTAGTCATCCAGTTTCATACTTTTGCATATGTTTAGCCTGCTATCCCAGAGTAATGTATTGGATAGGGAGTGTTTTCTGCATTGCTTTTTTGTTGTTGTTGTGTTCAGATCAATGGCTAAAGCTCAGATGGCTAGAGGTGTGCAGCTTTTTTTTCTGGGTTCTTTATTCTGTTCTATTAGCTTATGTGTCTGTTTTTGTACCAGCACTGTACTGTTTAGGTTACCATAGACTTATGGTATAGCTTGAAGTTGGGTAATGTGATGTCTCTGGCTTTCATCCCTTTGCTTAGGATTCCTTTTGTCATTTAGGATTTTATAGTCCCACATTAATTTTAGAATTTTTTTGTAATTCTATTAAAAATAACGTTGATAGTTTGATAGAAATAGTGCTAAATTTGTAGATTGCTTTGGGCAGTGTGGCAATTTTCATGGTATTGGTTTTACCAATTGATGAGCATATAAAATTTTTCCATTTGTTTGTGTAATCTATGATGTCTTTTAGCATCATTTTAGAGTTCTCCTTGCAGAGATCTTTCACCTCCTTGGTTAGGTGTATTTCTAGGTATTTTGCTTTTTTATGGATTTTGTATATGGGATTGCATTCTTGATTCTGTGTCCAGAGTTGGTTCCTGCCACTGGGTTTGTGGTCTCGCTGACTTCAAGAATGAGGCTGTGGACCTTCGTGGTGAGCGTTACAGCTCTTAAAGATGGCACGGATCCAAACTGTGAGCAGTAGCAAGGTTTATTGTGAAGAGAAAAGGACAAAGCTTCCACAGTGTGGAAGGGGACCCAAGCAGGTTGCCGCTGCTGGCTGGGGTGGCCAGTTTTTATTCCCTTATTGTCCCCTCCCATGTTCTGTTTCTGTCATATCAGAGTGCCCTTTGTTCAATCCTCCCCGCGATTGGCTACTTTTAGAATCCTGCTGATTGGTGTGTTTTACACAGTGCTGATTGGTGTGTTTTACAATCCTCTTGTAAGACAGGAATGTTTCCCAAGTCCCCACTCAACCCAGGAAGTCCAGCTGGCCTCCTCTCTCAATCCATCCTCTAAAGAGGACATCCGAATTGCTGTTGGGAACTAGACGATGACTGCTCTAGCTACTTCCTGCTGGATAGGGGTGAAGCAGAGTCCCTGTAGTTGTATTGTCCTCCAATGGGGAACTCTCTAGGCCAGTCAAAGGGCCAGTGGGTCAGTCCAGGGGTCCTTGGTAGATGTTGTGAGTTGAGCTCATTTGGGGTTCCATTTGTAAGACCATCTGTAGCTTGATGGCCTCAATCCTGAAGGAAACGATTTTAACAAGGAGGTTAAAAATACAAGGCCCCAAAGGCAAGTAGTAGCAAGATGGCTGTCATGGACCTAGAAAGGGGAGAAGCCATGTCACCCAACTCCAGAGGTTGGTATAAGAGTTTGAAAGGCATTGCCAGATTTCAGAAGCCTTTTGTATCTGTAACACCGTGTGGCATCTCGTACTATCCCTGACTGGTTAGTGTAAAAACACACTCTTTCCTAAGAAGGTGCAATGTCCTCCTTTCTCAGGAGTGAGGAGGTCTAGGCCTAGGCGGTTTTGGAGAGTCACTTCTGCTGAAGATCTATTTGGGACTGCAAGTAAGAATCAATTTTGTAAACTGTCTGACAAATCCTTTAAGAGTGTGTGTTACAGGATAATGAGTAGATAAACTGGCTATCTGGTTACGTAGCAGTGGCCATTCCTAACCCTGTAAGTAGGGGTATTAGTTGTTATGGCCTACACTGAAGGACTGAGCTTTGAGGGGAACGGGTAGGGTCTGATTTCATGGGGGCAATGCATTGTTGGGACTTAGGAGACTAGGTGCAGTGCTGTCCAGTTGGTGGGGGAACAGATATAAGTTGAAGTTCCACATGAAAATATGCCTTGGCTAGTAGGGAGATTGGTTGTATTTTTAAAAGATGTGTGAGTTTGGTGTTTTCATTTTCCCATACTCCTAGAGTACTTGCCAAGGTAGCTCTGGTGAGTGGCTGGAAAGGAGTATTGGGAGCAACTGAGTGGCTCCCTGTGTTCTAGTTTCCCATTGATGAGAAAACTGTAAGCAGTGCTATAGAGAGATAAAAAGTCAGCAGTCATTTGCCAGGGAAGGATTGCACTGGTTTAACAGAGTGGGTTGAGAGTTTTGTAGAGTTAATTATGACTAGGGAAGGGAGGGTGACTATGTGGAGTTCCAAGGAAGCAAGAGGGATAGATATTCATGATGTGCCCTGGAAGATGAGATTATTGAAAAAAAA